>NC_088792.1:170584406-173275406 GCF_011386835.1 Chrysemys picta bellii | reverse complement strand
TTGCTGCTCTTAACAATTGCAACATAATAAAATACAAATAAAATAGACTATTTCAGCCATTCTATTATGTCCTAATCTGATCTGAGTAAACGTGATAGGACACCTCATCTTATGCACTGCTCCTAGTGACACTCTCCAATAGATCCCCATCCTCCACCTGTCGGGAGGTAGGTAGGAGCGGATTGTTATCCCTACTTGAAAGAGGGAGAAGCTAAGGCTGAGAAAGGAGAATTGACTTGTCTTAGGTCACACAGCCAGTCCGTGGCAGAGTTGGGAATAGGACCCAAGAGCCCTGATTTTCAAACTAACCATCGGATCTTGAATTTCAGACATTGAATGACCTGAATAAAGTGTTCTCAAGTGAGTTCCAGACCAGCAAGAGTTCATAATAATTATTCAGCAAGTATTTTAGGAGAACTGGAATGGTAGAGAAAATAATGAACTGCAGAGAAGCAGCAAAATTTGTCGAACATATGACTGGTTATGACTATTTACTTGGTCTTAAAAGAAAACAACAGGGACCTGAGTCTCCTCCCTGTCAATAACCCCCTGCTCAGCCAATCAGGGTAGAGACCGAGGGGCGGGGGGATGAGGGTTCTCACCAGAGAGCCCAAAGGATGGCCCAGGTCACCGCTGGGGATCACTGTCTGAGCACTATTTCAACGCCACATTTTTCGGTGGACCTCCCACAATGGGAGTTGTAGAGCACCCCCCACGACACACACACACCCCTCCTGGTGGTGGGAGGGGAACGGGGAAAGGACAAAAGAAGTAAGAGATGAAGAGAAAGGAGGGAGGGATGGAGGAAAAGGTAAAAGAAAAAGGACAAACCTTAATGTCCCCAGAGATTCTAAGGGACAAAATCCCAGGTGGGGAATAAAATTTGGCCACCTTAAGCTACTGTTTTCCATGCCTAAAATTCAGCTGGCGCCAGATGCATCAGACTCAACAGGTTCCAAACCTCTCGGAGGCTCTTACCTTCTAAACAGGGACGTCTGTTTTCTAGTGAAATCAGGAAAAAGAAAGGAGAAAACTCAAAAGAGGTTCCTCCTGGTGCTCACATACATGAACCCAAATACTCTCTCAGACCTCAAAGAGAGATCTCGAGAAGGGGACTTGCTGAAGCAAAGCCACAGGGGTCTCTGAGGTTTCCCTGGCCCTGCGCCCCTGTCCTGCCTGGCTGATGTCAGCATCCCTCTGTGAGGTCACCAGCTCCCCTGCACCTTTGGCCAATAGGCTGAGGTTCTGCAAAAGGCCTTTGTGATGTCACTGCCACACACACCCCTCCCCTGCAGTGCTAATGTCCTGCCACAGGGCTGACACTCTGGAGGTTTGAGCTACTCCCTGTGGATCACCCCACTCAATGAGTGTTCATTCTAGAAAGCAAGCCGGCTAGACAGTAAAACATCACAAGCTGCTCCCAATGCTACACTCGGTTTCTCAGAAATGAGTAGACTTTATGGGCAGCAGAGACCGTTAGAGCATCTAATCTGACCCCCTGCATATCACAGGCCTCCTGTCTACCACAATAGCTACTTTTGGGGCAAACACATTCCGGAAAGGCATCTAGTCTTTATTAATGACATCAAGAGATGGAGAATCCACCACTTTCCTTGGTAGCTTCTTCCTGTGGTCAATCATCCTCGCTGTTGAATATTTGTGCCTTATTTGTCATAGGAATTTGTCTCTTTTCACCTTCCAGCCATTGGGTCTTGTTCTGCCTTTCTCTGCTAGACTAGAGAGCCCTTCAATACCCAGTATTTTCTCTCCATTAAGGCACTTCAACACTTCAATGAAGTCCCCTTCAATCTTCTTTTGATAAGCTAAACAGGTTGAGCTCTTTCCATAGCTCACTAGAAGGCATTTTTCTCCAGCCCTCAGAACATTTCATGGCTCTTTGCTGCCCCAGCTCCAATTTCTAGGACCATCTTTTTCAAAGGAGGACACCAAGACTGGAGGCAGTATTCCAATAGCAGTCTCACTGCTGCTGTGTCACCTCCCTATCCTACTCACGGCTCTGCTCCTACGTCTAATGATGGCTTTAGCCCTGTTCACCACAGCATCACACTGGGAGCTCATGTTGAGTGGCTTCTCCACTCTGGCCCCTAAATCCTTTTCAGAGTCACTGTTTTCCTGGATCCACGTCCCCATTCTGGAGGTGTGGCCGGTGTGCCTTGTTGCCACGTATAGGACCTTGCATTGGGCTCTGCTCAAACTTGTTTTCTTTGAATGGGTCCAGCTGGCCGAATGAGCCAGATCGCTCTGTATCACTGCCCTCTCCCCATCAGGAATTACCACTCTGCCTGTATTTTGTCACCCCTCAATCTTATCCGCAGTGATTGTATGTTTTCTCCCAATTCATTGATAACAATTATTTTAAAAAATTAGTCCTTGAGAGCTTCTTCAGACCCTTAGTACCCACGAGCTGCTCCCCACATCAGAGTGAGAAATGCTGTCCAGCCCTGCTGGTACAGAGGGGATAAGCACAGAACAAACGTACCTTTAGGAGCTGTGTTGTCCATAGGCTCTGAACAACATGTGGGGGTCAGCAGATTACAAACGCACGACAGACCTGTAGTGTAGACAGGTCCCAACTGTGTCTCGGTTTCCCACCCTGTAAAATGGGGAGAAGAAACAAAACCTTGATTAGCTCCTTGACAGCTGGGGAAACCGAGGCACCCAGCGGTGCAGAGACTCGCTCATGGTCCCAAAGCCAGGAATAGAAAACAGCAGATCTGATAGCCAGGCCTGGGACCTAACCCTGGTTTTCCTGGCCTTGCTGCTCTAAGTTTAGTCACAGCCGCCATATCTTTTCCCCCGTGTCCCTTAACCCCACGTCACTGCAGAAGAGAGATTTTCTGGTAGCCAGCTGGCTCTCCTGCATGTGGATGTCGTTCCAAAAGACGTGCTCTGACTCAGTCCCATGCTATGGTTGGCTGAAGGAACCACGTGGTGACATTCTAGCCCTGAGTTATACAGGAGGGGCGACTAGATGCACATAATGGTCCTTTCTGACCTGAACCTCTATCAATCGCTACATTTTCTGCTGCTAGGAAGAGAACTCTGGACCTATTTTCTCTCATTCACTTTCAGTCGGAATAATTTCAATCCAGGCCAAAGGATTTCCTCTTCCATTGTGTCTTCAGCACCTTTGGGAGCAACCAGTTACTGTTACCCTCAGGTTACCAGTTTCAACCTGTCCCAGGGTGAGATGGCAGGGAAAGGGGTTGGAGCTCAACTGCACCTGGCCCAGGTGATGCAGCTCCCTAGGGTGAAGGGAATAAATGTGGGGGTCACGTGACAAGAAGCAGCCTGTGACTAGGACCCAGGCCTGCTGAGAGATAGAAGGGCAGCCTGTACTCAGCCAGGAGAGAGACCCCAAGGGAAGCAGGCATGGGAGGGGCTTGGAGAGTCCTTTAAAGGTCAGGGACAAGCTGGGAAGGGGCCAGGCTGAGCACTAAGGACAAGGCCCTAGGAGGGAAAGACAGGGCAGTTTAGGAGATGGGGCAGATAGTCCAGTTGGTTTCGGCTCCCAGGACCAGACACCCAGAGGTGAAGGTGATTGTCGGGGCTTCTGTCCTTCTTCCTCAGTGTAGATTTGATAGTGGAGAAGACTGATGCCGTAAGGGGGAAGTGAGTTACCCCAAGGTCACCCAGTGAGTTTATATCACCAATGCATACTCGGAAGGATCTAATAGAAATATGGATTTTCCAGTCTCTTCTTTCTAGGAGTCCCCAGGGCTAAGGTAAAACCCCTGCGGCCCCTCCCCATTCTGCTCACCTCCAAGATGTGCTGGAGTTTGTCTGTGCTGGGGGGTGCTGTCAGCAGGATCGAGAGCTCGTCATCCATGTTCTCTGGGCAGGCCTTGCTCAGAGCCTGCCAGCGGAGGGAGACCAGGGGTCAGGAGCCTGCATTAGCACCGGTGTGCCATTGACCAAGAGCTGGCTGAGGTAAGCGCCGCCTGGCCGGAGCTCGCACCCAGAAACCCTGCCCCAGGTCGGAACCCCCTCCCACACCCAAATTCCCTCCCAGACTTCACACCCGGCACCCCAACCCCCTGCCCCAGGTCGGAACCCCCTCCTGTACCCTAATCCCTCCCAGACCCCACACCCCCACCCCAATCCCCTACCCCAGCCCTGAGCCCCCTCCCGCACCCAAACTCCCTCCCAGAGTCCGCACCCCAACCCTCTGTCCCAGCCCGGATCCCCCTCTGGCACCCCAACCCCCTAATCTCCAGCCCAATCCCAGAGCCCGCATCGCCACCGGAGCCCTCACCCCTCCCTGCACTCCAACCCCCAGCTCCAGCCCAGTGAAAGTGAGTGAGGGTGTGAGAGCGAACGACTGAGAGAGGTGGGCTGGGCTGGAGTGAGTGGGGGTGGGGCCTTGGGGAAGGGCATGAAAGGGGTTGGGTCAAGGGCGTTTGGTTTTGTGCAAGTAGAAAGTTGGCAACCCTACTTAAGGACCTTTGAAAAGCAGCCTCCTTAGCACCGCTCCTGATACCAGGGGCCAAGGCGCCCCCGGACATGAGAACCACAATAGGCCAGAGCAAAACGCTGCGTTAGAAATCGGAGCTCAGGCTGCCAAGCGAACGATAGCTGACAGACAGGAGATGCGGGAATTAAGGTTGTGCCTTCAGCCAGCAACTGGTGTTCATCCGTTTGCACCACACACACACCTGTAGGCAGGGCCACTATTTCCTTGTCTGTCTGCCTGTTTAGCGTCTCTCGGTCCTTACTGTGCCCATCACCGTGGTGTCTGAGTGGCAAACCAAGGGTTTGACATGTGCATATGAAACTGCCTGACTGGAAGGACGTGGTTTGGTGTGGATCAGTGACTGCTGGGGCGATTGGTGGCAGAAGGCTCTGAGGGCCTGGCTCATTCCGACCTGGCTCATTCCAATGGCTTCTACAGCTGAGAGCAGCCCAGTCTCCTGCCTGGGTCCGACGCAAACCAGGAAGTACAGGACCACGGTTAATAAGAACAGCTCAAAAGATCATTTTCGCTGACCCAGCCCTGCACAGATTTCCAGCTTAGGTTTGCATTTTCAGCAAAAGTTCTTCTTGATTATTTTCTCCCAACCCCCTTCTGCCTCCATAATAGCCAGCCACCCCGTCAGTCGCATCCTGGGGCGCTCCAGGGACAGCGTGTGTACGTGTATGTGTACATCTGTACATGTGTGTATGTATGCGTGTACGTGTATGTGCACATGAGTGTGTGCACATGTGAGTGTGCGTGTGTATGTGTGTACATGTACCCCAGTCAGATGTATACATCTGGATTTCCTTTGAAAGAATTTTCAAATTGAGCTGATCAAGTGCAATGGCAAAGCACCCAATTCCTCTGCCCCCCAACTGCCTTCGCTGCTTTAACGTACAACCTGCTCTGCTGGCACCTCTGACTCCTGAAAGCCCTAACGCTCCCGGGGAGCAGGCCGTGCCCTGCCCTGCCCTGGCTGCCCCGGGTGTTACCTCGGAGGGAATAGTTCCAGATTCCAATGGGTGGCAGGTCCAGGGAAGAGCCTTATCTGGCGGGAGGCTGTACCAGACCCGCCCGACCCAGGCAGGCTCCCAGGTACTCTCTGCTCGGGGCTGATAAGGCTCCTTAGCAGTTTCTCTCCAAACAAATTCCAGTTCAAGACACCTGAGAGCTCCACAGCAGGGCAGCATCCCCAGAGCGCAGCAGGGCAGGGGTTAGGGGGAGCAGTCGGTAGCAGCACCTGCCCCTCGTATGGCAGGAGCGAGAAGTGCCAGCCTCTCTGCACAGAGCAGCAGCGTTCAGCATGGGCCAGACGTGCTGCGGTGATGGGTAAGAGCGGGCTCAGAGAGCCAGAGGGTCTGTGGGGAAGCGCTGGGCCCTTCTGCTCCGCACTAGGGCCGGGTGGGCGTGTTCAGCTGGGATTGGAACCCACCAGCACTTGTGGCTGTGAATGTGGGGCTGGAACTCAATGTGGGGTGCTACTGGGGGGAAGGGCAGAGAGACACCTGGGCTGAGACCCCAGCTCCAGAGAGACAGTCACTCCTGCCCAGCCGGGTAAAATTGCCCAGCTGTGTGACAGCCCCCCCATCCCCGAGGGGTTCCCCCCCCCCGGTGTGTCACAGCAGGGTAATGTGCATACTGAACGGCAGGGGTTGCCAGAGACTGGCTGGGAGAGGCCTTTGGGGATGGAGGAAGCAGCACTAAGGTACATGCCAACCTCCCTACAGAGGAGGGGCCGTGCCCCACAGGTGTGGGGCAGGGAGCTGGGACACTGCGTGGTGGGTCATTGTCTGGCCCAGGCCCTTCCTAGCTGGAGGCCGAGGCATTTTCTTCAGGTCACCTTCCGCTGCAGCTTGGCCACGGGCCCCCATACCCTCTAGCCCAGCCAGGGAACCCAAGTGGAGATTGTCACGGCTGGCTCCTCCCTGCCGCCAGCAGCTCTTCACTGCCAGGGAATTCCTGAAATCCTGTGTGCTCCCCCACACCTCCTGGGGCTGTGAGTGCCCTCAGCCTGTCCCCCTCCCACACCCCGGGGCTGAGTGACCTTGGCCAACCCCCGTCCCTTCAGGAGGAACTCCCAGTACCCACCCAGCCCCCACACCTCAGGGTTCCCCTCCCTGCGCTCTGTGGCCATACCCCCACCAGGGCCGGCTTTAGGCCAATTAAACCAATTCTTCTGAATCGGGCCCCAGGCCCAAGCCCCGGTACGGTAGGGTTACCATATTTCAGCGAGCAAAAAAGAGGACGGGAGGAGCCCCGCCCTAGCCCCGCCCCTGCCCCTCCCACTTCCCGCCCCCCCTGACCTCCCAACCCTCCCCCCGTTCCTTGTCCCCTGACTACCCCCTCCTGGGACCCCTGCCCCTAACTGCCCCCCAGGACTATCTAAGCCTCCCTGCCTCTTGTCCCCTGACTGCCCCAACCTTTATCCACACCCCTACCCCCAGACAGACCCCTGGGACTCCCACGCCCCATCCAACCACTCCCCACCCCCTGACAGCCCCCCCCCCAGAACTCCCAACCCATCTAAACCCCTCTGCTCCCTGTCCCCTGACTGCTCCGATCCCTCTCCGCACTCCTGCCCCCTGACAGCCCCCCCCAGAACTCCCAACCCATCTAAACCCCTCTGCTCCCTGTCCCCTGACTGCTCCGATCCCTCTCCCCACTCCTGCCCCCTGACAGCTCCCCCCCAGAACTCTCAGCCCCCTACCCCCCCCGCTCCTTGTCCCCTGACTGCCCCCTCCTGGGACCCCTGCTCCTAACTGCCCTCCAGAACCCCACCCCCTACCTAAGACTCCCTGTTCCTTGTCCCCTAACTGCCCCCTCCTAAGACCCCCCCCAACTGCCCACCAGGACCCTACCCCCTACCTGTACCCTGACTGCCCAAAACTTTCTCCACTCCCCCCAAAAAGCCCCCCCCGTTTCTTGACTGCCCCCTCCAGAACCTCCCTGCCCCTTCTCCTGCCCCCCTTACCCTGCTGCTCAGAACAGGGTGTTGGGCTCTGTGCGAGCCGGACACGTGGCTAAGCTCCCCAGCACAACAAAACCCGGTCCCTGGCCCTGCACAACAAAACCCGGTCCCTGGTCCGGACCGGGTTGCAGGGGAGAGCTGCCCTTGTATCAGCACAAAGTGCTCTCGCTCCCGTTTTGCTACGCTGCATGGCAGAAACCGCTCCCAGTTGCAAAAGGGGAGGGCTGCACTTTGTGCTGAGACACTTGCTCAGAATGCAGGGCGGAGCTCCTCTCCAGCTGCTCCGGAGTCCAGCCCGGGACTTTCCTGCAGCCCTCCCAGCCGCTCGCTCTGCTGTGCCGGGGGAGGGGGGAAATCCCGGACATTGTGAGTGCTTTACAAATTCCCCCCGGACGCTATTTTTAGCACAAAAAGGAGGACATGTCCGGGTAAATCCGGACGAATGGTAACCCTACGGTATGGTGTACCGGCAAGAGCCAGTGCGCTGTACCAGGGTGGTCCGGCTTCCCCAGGGGGCAATTTAAAGGACCTAGGGCTCCCTGCAGGGGCCGGAGCCCCAGGCCCTTTAAATTGCCACCAGACCCCCACTGCTGGAGCCCTGGGGTAGGGCTGCAGGGCTCTGGGGGCTATTTAAAAAGTCCGGGACTCCCGCTGCCTCTACCGCCCGGGCCCTTTAAATAGCCACTGGAGCCCCGCTGCTTCCCCAGGGCTCCCGCGGCTATTTAAAGGGCCGGGGCGGTAGAAGCAGGGGAGCCCTGGGCCCTTTAAATAGCCCCCAGAGCCCTGGGATAGCGGGGGGCTCGGGGGCTATTTAAAGCTGCCTCTGCTGCACCCCGTCCACGCACCAGCCCGCACCCCCTGCCCTGCCCGCAGCCAGCCCTGTCTCCAACCAGCCCTGCACCCCCTGTCCGCAGCCAGCCCCTGCTGCACCCCTGCCCTACCTCCAGCCCCGCCACCCCTGTTCTGCCCGCACCAGCCCTGCCCCCCTGCCCTGCCTGCAGCCAGCCCTGCACCCCCTGCCCACAGCCAGCCTCTGCCGCACCCCCTGCCCTGTCTCCAGGCAACCCCTGCCGCACCCCCCTGCGGCCCTGCCCAAAGCCAGCCAGCCCCACACACCCCTGTCTCCAGCCAGCCCCGCACCCCTTGCCCTGCCTGCAGCCAGACCCTACCTCCAGTGAGCCCCTGCCCTGCCTCCAGCCAGCCCCATGTCCACTGGTGCCCTGCAGTTCCCAGGGCAGTAACCCTGCACACCTGCTTCAATGAGGGGGGCAGGGAGCAGCTGGGACCCACACATGTGCACACCACTAGGGTGACCAGACAGCAAGTGTGAAAAATCGGGACAGGGGGTGGGGGATAATAGGATCCTATAAGAAAAAGACCCAAAAATCGGGACATCTGGTCACCCTAGCACACCCCCAGGGAGTGGCGGGGACCCACAAAAGTGAAACGGAGCTCATTAATAACCGATCAACAGCATATATGATGCAATGTACAGAATATATAATTGTATTATTTATATAGTTATGGAAAGTAAATAATACATGGAAGAAATTAAAGGCTTTTTTTCCCATTATTTTTTTTGTTAGTCATCCCTGCCGGGGCCCCGCCAAAAATGTTCGAATTGGGCCCCGCCCTTCCTAAAGCCGGCCCTGGATGCACCTCACTGGCTTCAACTGAAGAGCAGCTAGGATCCTGGACCATGGGAGCAGGAGATGCCGAGGCCCAAGTAGGTGCCAAGGTACCTGCGGATGACTCAGGGAGATTGCAGCTACCACCCAAGGAGCCCAAAGAGTCCGAAGACACCCCGACTTGAACTGCAGGAATCATGGTAGGAAGTAGCCCAAGGAGGGCTAGCCAGTGTCCCTGCAGCAGTTGGCATGTTGCGGGGTGATTTCCTGCTGACTTGGTGGTGAACCCATTTGCTACTACCAGGGCCCTGGGCTGGGACCTGGTGGAGCAGGGAGGGCCTGGGTCCCCCTACCTGGCCTCCCCCTTTGGGGACCAGCCCACCAAACTCCTTCCTATTGATTCTGGCCATTAGGCCACGCTCCCCTGCAGCCAAAGGGAGTCCTGTTGAACCAGCCATTGGGCCACACAGCCCTGAGACTCAGGGCAGCCATATTGACTTAACTATGGGGCTACTACACCCGCTCCCCACCCCCAGGGTGATGGGATGTACTTGTGCCATGACATGCAGCAAAAGATTTAACCCAAATACTTTCCTTCCCTAGTTTAGTCCTGTTTACTTTAATCATTACAATACATTAGAAGCAAGAGGAAGACCAAGGACAGGGTAGGCCCACTGCTCAGTGAGGAGGGAGATACAGTAACAGGAAACTTGGAAATGGCAGAGATGCTTAATGACTTCTTTGTTTCGGTCTTCACCGAAAAGTCTGAAGGAATGCCTAACATAGTGAATGCTAATGGGAAGGGGGTAGGTTTAGAAGATAAAATAAAAAAAGAACAAGTTTAAAAATCACTTAGAACAGTTAGATGCCTGCAAGTCACCAGGGCCTGATGAAATGCATTCTAGAATACTCAAGGAGCTAATAGAGGAGGTATCTGAGCCTCTAGCTATTATCTTTGGAAAATCATGGGAGACAGAAGAGATTCCAGAAGCCTGGAAAAGGGCAAATATAGTGCCCATCTATAAAAAGGGAAATAAAAACAACCCAGGAAACTACAGACCAGTTACTTTAACTTCTGTGCCAGGGAAGATAATGGAGCAAGTAATTAAGGAAATCATCTGCAAACACTAGGAAGGTGGTAAGGTGATAGGGAATAGCCAGCATGGATTTGTAAAGAACAAATCATGTCAAACCAATCTGATAGCTTTCTTTGATAGGATAACGAGTCTTGTAGATAAGGGAGAAGCGATGGATGTGGTATACCTAGACTTTAGTAAGGCATTTGATACGGTCTCGCATGATATTCTTATTGATAAACGAGGCAAATACAACTTAGATGGGGCTACTATAAGGTGGGTGCATAACTGGCTGGATAACCGTACTCAGAGAGTTGTTGTTAATGGTTCCCAATCCTGCTGGAAAGGTATAACAAGTGGGGTTCCGCAAGGGTCTGTGGTCTCAGCAAGCTGATCTAATTAACAAGGCAGTGTACTTAAAGGGGAAATGCGCATATCTCCCTCCATTCCTGCTGTCTTGTAAAGTGAGAGAGTTAACCCTTGACGGCTCAGCCAATTGCTAGTTCATCATTTAGCAGTAAGGGAAATATTCCACTCTCCGACTTCTCCACCTCAACAAAGCTTCACAATCATCATCACTGTGTACCAGTATTAAATTGTTTGTTTAAAACTTTTGTGTGTGTGTGTGTGTGTGTGTGTGTGTGTGTGTGTGTGTGTATCTATATATATCTATATCTATATATAGTCTTTTGTCTGGTGAAAAAAATTTCCCAACCTAACCCCCTCATTTACATTAATTCTTATGGGGAAATTGGATTCACTTAACATTGTTTCGCTTAAAGTTGCATTTTTCAGGAACAGAACTACAACGTTAAGTGAGGAGTTACTGTGTCTGTTCAGAGTCTTAAACATTCATATTGATTCTGATCAATCCCCTTTGTATTTGTTTTTTCCATTAATATTCTAGTGACTGAGTTTGCAAGCAGGAATATTCAGTCATTTCCATGTTACAGCTGGGGAAGATGAGGCAGACAGAGTAAGATACTCATCCTGTGAGGGAAATGAGGGTGCTCAGACCTTCTTAGAAGATGCTCCGTGTCTTGCAGGGCTGAGCCCTAAAGGTATGTCTATGCTGCAGCTGTGAGCAGGCCCCCCTGCCTGGGTAGACAGACATGCAGCTTGCTAGCACACTAAAAATAGGAGTGTGGACATTGTGGCATGGTGATGGCTTGGGCTACCCACCCAACTACGGACCCAGGGGATTGAGCAGGCTTGTACCTGGGTGACTAGCCCATGTGCCCGCCTATGTCACAGCACCCGCACTGCTATTTTTAGTGCACTAGTTCAAGCAGAGCTAGCGTGTGTCCATCTACCTGCACTGAAAAGCACCCTATCAGCTGCATTGCAGACATAACTTAAGTGATTTGTTTAAGGCCATACAGTAAGTCCAGTGTCAGACTGGGGGGAAAAAAACAAAGTCTCTATGTCCGTTGTCCTGGCGTGTTTCCCAGCTGGGGTTATCCTAATGTTTTAGACAAATATCTCATACTAGAAGACATTTTAAAATACAGTCCCATCCACTCCATTTTGAATGCAGACTTTTTCAATATAAGCTTTTTGTTTGAGTTTAGCAGGAAATAAAGAAAAATACGCACACATGTATACATATGTAGCATGAAGGAGAAAAAAGGCAGGGTTAAATTTTGGAAAGAAGAGAAATGGTGAAAGTGATAGTAGTGGTATTTGAAGAAAATGTGGGAAATGGCCGTTCTTTTCTGTGCCTGCTTGTTTTGGCAGCTGTGAGCAGGCAAGTCCTCAGATGGTTGCTAAGCAGTGTTTCATGATCTTCATATATTCCCATCATAGGTGGAGTAACATCCATACGTATCATAGGCGCCGACTTCTATTGGCGCTAGTGGGTGCTCGACCCCCCCCTCTGCCCCCGGCCCCACCCTGCCCCCTTCCGCCCCCATTCCAAACCCTTTCCCAAAGTCCCCACCCCAACTCCGCCCCATTCCGATTCCTTCCCCAAATCCCCGCCCCTTCTCCGCCTCCTCCCCTGAGCGCAACACATTCCGGCCCCTCCCCCCCTACCTCCCGGCGCTTGCTACAGCTGTTTGGCGGCAGCAAGCAATGGGAAGTAGGCGGAGGAGCGGGGACATGGCACGCTCGGGGCGGGGGAGGTGGAGGAGGTGAGGCAGGGTAGGGAGCTTGGCTGCCAGTGGGTGCAGAGCATCCACTAATTTTTCCCCATGGGTGCTCCAGCCCCGGAGCACCCATTGAGTCGGTGCCTATGCGTAAAGTTATTCAAATGTTTTTATTCGAAAGGGTCCCCTTTGCTGTCTTAGAATTGTATTAAACATGTCTGCCTTCAGCTGCTGTTTGTCACACTTGTTCTCAGTGTGTGAGTGATTCAGTGCAGTTTCAAGCATGAATGAAAAAACGTTTATCTTTCTGCTGGAAAAAAATCTTTGCAACATTTCATTGAACAGGTACAGACCCTCAGCAAGAGGGGATGGAAACGTGATATTTGACAAGGCGCCAATTCAGGAAAGCATCTTTATTTAGTAAAACACTTAAACACATTACTTTAATGGGGCTTCAGTGCTTTACTGAATAGCGTGTGCTTGAGGATATGTCTACAGTGGCGCTCGACCGACAAACCTGTGCTCTGATCAAGCTAGTGTTCTAAAAATAGCAGTGTAGCCATGACTGCAAGGACAATGGGATGGGTTAGCTGCCCTGACTAGGTTACCTAGGGTTTGAGATGAGATTGTGTTCAGGGTGGCTAGTCCATCCCAGTGCCAGTACAACCATGGCTACACTGCTATTTTTATCATGTTAGCTTTAATCAAAACTAGAACATAGGAATGGCCATACTAGGTCAGACCAAGGATCCATCTAGCTCAATATCCTGTCCTCCAGCAGTGGCCAGTGCCTGATGCATCAGAGGGAATCATTAGAACAGGGCAATTATTGACTGTCATCCAGTCCAAGCTTCTGCCTGTCAGCGATTTAGGGAGACCCAGAGCATGGGGTTGTGCCTACCTGACCATCTTGGCTAGTAGTCAGTGCTGGACCTATCCTCCGTGAACTTATCTAGTTCATTTTTGAACCCAGTTATACTTTTGGCCTTCACAACATCCCCTGGCAATGAGTTCCACAGGTTGACTAGCACAGATATGTCTACCCAAGCTGGAAATTACACCTCAAGCTCTAGTGTAGCTATACCTTAAGTGTTTTCCTGAATCAGGGCCATAGTCCTAAGATCACAGATAAACCTTTTGGTGATAAGATGAAAATAGGTTCTGATTTGGGATGAGTTTTATAAGGGTTTAAAAAGCACATTTCATGTTTTTTTATTATATGATAAAAGTAAGTTCTCTGTTTTTCATTAGCACTGCTCATGCATGCATATATAAATGGACTAGCAATTTTCTTTGAATAGACAATCTCTCATTATTCCATTGTGTTTCCACAGGCATGCATAAGAATGTTGAGTTTTAATATGTCAACACCCTTTTAATATAGTCTTTGAGAATGTGTGTGGATGAAGATAGGGCTTCCAGAGAGCCCTGGCTCATCTTGCAAGAGACCTTGTTTTATTGTGAGCATACGTGGTGCAGAAGAGACCGTTCTGCTTCTGCTTAGCAAACCGAATGGACACATTTCATGTGATAGAATTTCCTTTTTTTTTGTTTTGTTTAAAAAAAAAAAGAGAGAGAAATTCCATACAAGAAACTGCCCTGAAAGAATGGTAAGGTTGCAAAGTGAAATTATCAAAAGTCTGGGGACGCCAAAATTCATGTTGCCTGGGCAAATGTAACTTTGAGCCCTTTGCGTGTATGCATTTATAATTCAGTCTTTAATTATGTGATCACTTGAATTCTTTCTACATAATTGGTGCCTCATTCATTGTGCAGATTGGACAGAGTGAAGCAGGGTGGTACAGTGAATAATGTTAATATGGGAGAGATTGCAAGGTGCGTGGTGCATTAGACAGCCATGCATGGAACAGTGCAGATGAAGTTAACTGTTAAAGAGTGGCCGCATTGATAGAGAACCATCCTTTTTGTGCACTGAATGAGGCAGGGGTCTTGGGGAATAAACAGTATTTGACCATGTAATTAAACATTGCATAAAGGACTCATGCTAATGAGCGAGGGCTCTTAATGTTCTGAATGTAGATTTGTATATGGAATTTATGAATGGGGGAAGAGGGGAAGGGAGAGAGAAATTTGGTGCTCATGCCAAATGAATCTGCATGTAAAAAGCCATGCATGCTTACATGCACACAGCCACAGCGCTAGTCACAACTGTAATTCACATACTAAACACAAACAAAATGAGCAGTGGACAAAGCGCATCATGGAGGAATTTAAGGGGAGGAAGTGATGGATAAAAACGTTGCAGCTTCCCCTGAAATTTAATGCACCTCAGCCATGGTCTAAAATACCTCCTCCTATTATTCTGGTCCTGGATCTCTTGTGAAGAGACTGGTAACCCTACTGAATGTGTGTCTGTGGTTTTGCATTATGAAGCAATATCAATTAGGAATTAGGCTGGTGCTGCTTAATTTGAGACATTTATTAACTAATCCCAATTTAAAGTCTAGTTATGACGGGTGACATCAGCTCATTAAACTACTCAGTCTCAACTAAAGTCATGCCCTAGTTATCTTCCTAGAGATCTTTCCTGCTTTTTTACCTCAGACTCCAGCCCTAACTTTCCACAGAACAGCCCTCTTCTAATGTGTGTGATTTCCCCAAAACTGGCCTGACCCCAGCTGTCAGTGACCATGAGTCTTGAACCTCAGGCTACGTCCTCACTCTGGGGGGCGGGGGTCGATTTAAGATACGCAAATTCAGCTACGCGAATAGCGTAGCTGAATTCGTCGTATTGGAGCCAACTTACCCTGCTGTGAGGACAGCGGCAAATCGACCTCCGTGGCTCCCCCGTCGACGGCACTTACTCCTACCTGCCCTGGTGGAGTACAAGCGCCGATTCGGGGATCGAATGTTGCGTCCCGACGAGACACGATAATTCGATCCCCGAGAGATCGATTTCTACCCGCCGATTCAGGCAGGTAGTGTAGACGTAGCCTAAGTCTACAGGCCTCTTAGGAGCAAAGAAGCTCCCTCCTGTCACCCAGTGAGCTGCTGACAGTTGCTAGGGCAGAAGCTGAACTTCGACAGAGGACTCCAGTCCTGCTGTAGCCTGACTGGCAGAATGTCAGGGGTCCTGATTGGTCCACAGCTTTTATATAAACCCAGCACAGGAACGGGAAACTCAATGGGATCCACCTTGTTCCTGCAGCTTGACTCCTGGCGTCTGACTTGTGGCTCTGATTTCCAGATTGTCTCCTGCCAGGGGTGGCTCTGTTTTTTGCCACCCCAAGCATGGCACTCAGGTACCCGCCGCCGAAGCTGCGGGACCGGCGGACCTCCCGCAGGCATGCCACCAAAGGCTGCCTGACTGCCGCTCTCACGGCGACTGGCACGCTGCCCCCCGCGGTTTGCCACCCCAGGCACGCACTTGCTGCGCTGGTACCTGGAGCCACCCCTGTCTCCTGCTTCTGATCTCCCGGTATCCTGACCTAGCCAACACAGTGCAGGAGTCAAGAGACTGTGGACCTTGGCACTGACCAGTAGGTCTGGCTGTCCTTGACCTGCTCAAGACACCTTTAGATCTCTGCCTTCAGATCCTGATCCAATGCCTATTGAACTCAATCGGAGTCTGTCTAGTGAATTAAATAGTTACCGGAGCAGGACTTCTGTGCAGCCAACTGCAGTTCTTCCTTTAGCCAAAGGGAAAGAGTTAATTCCTGACTTTGACAATTTCTGGGCAGTGTCTATACACCCACCCTGTCTCCAAGTACTACATAGTCACTGAGCTGATAGCATGGAGATGAGGGAGGTGAAGTCTGTTTGATATCAGGATGTTTGGGTTTGCACATGCTTGCTCAGTTGCAATGCATAACAGTCATTCTTGGAAGATTTTAGACTGTTTTGTCAACTTGTCCAGCTTTTTCCATCCATTGCTTTGGAAACTTCCTTTTTAAAATTGCTCATTCTCATGACAGGTGCCAGATGGGGCGCTCCAGAGGCTGACATCCTCAGTACACCAAGGAGAGGTGACTATATTATCTTTCCCCAATTTGCATTGACCTTCTTCTGGAGGAAGCACTTCTAGAGGGAAGAGTGTAGTTCAGCCGCCAGGCTTGCTGAATCCTGGTCTTCTCTACAGACTGCTGACTTGAGTTCCAAGCAGTGCCAGTTGTGGATACATAGGCCACCAGATAGTGATCAACTACCAACCTGGGAAAGATTGAACTGATGACCTAAAAGTGAAAGCATCCATATCCCATTATCAATTCCCTACCCCTAGACTCAAAAATATAAATAGATCTGTCTTAGGCCAGGTCTACACTACCCCCCTAATTCGAACTAAGGTACGCAACTTCAGCTACGTGAATAACGTAGCTGAAGTTCGAAGTACCTTAGTTCGAACTTACCTTGGTCCACACTCGGCAGGCAGGCTCCCCCGTCGACTCCGCGGTACTCCTCTCGCCGAGCTGGAGTACTGCAGTCGACGGCGAGCACTTCCGGGTTCGACTTATCGCGTCCAGACTAGACGCGATAAGTCAAACCCAGAAGTTCGATCGCTCGCCGCCGAACTACCGGGTAAGTGTAGCCAAGGCCTAAGGTCAGAGACCTAACAAGTTTTAGATTTTATCATCTGTCTTAAAAAAATAAATCAGCGGGATTTGTGCTTTGGATTACATCTTTGCTTTTATTTCACAGTTCTGTGTTTGGTATGCTGATGCTCTGAATAATGCATTATTGCTGACATATATCTTTGCTGCTTTCATTCTGTGCAAATACTGAAGCTCTCTTCCCTTCACTACAAATGAGATTTTTCATGATGTGAGAGTGAATGTGCAATTAACAGCCTTGCAGTGAAATCAGAGCTCACTCAACCTATCATAACACAAATCTGTTCTCTTCTAATAGAATTCTCTGCTCATCGCATGCAGTATTTGTAACCCTTCTGCCCGTCTGAATTGGCAACAACAAGGGCAGATTCAGTAGCTAGGGGTTCCGTTTCAATACACCCCCCGGGCGCCTCTAAGAGGCAATACTTCCCCTCTCGCAAGCACGGAGTCCGAGTGTAGCAAAGTCCTTTTAATAATGCCTCATTGTTTCCTTCCTTTATGTTGGGGAAACACCACAAATGTGATTCATAACACAAACCATGAGCAAAAGACCCACCCCCAAGTAAGTTTGGCAGTGTCCTTTCCCCCTCATCGTCTTAAGTCCAGCAACCTAAAAATCCCCCAAAATCCCAAGAGTCCAAGAACTCAAAAGTCTCTGTTCCTGGTCAGTGCAGCCCTAGAGTTCAAAAGTTTATCTGCAGAGTTTTACCTCTCAGCCTGGGTGGAAATGGGGGGGGGAAGGGCGTGTGGGGGTATTAAGGGTCACCTTACATGGTCCGAGGCCAACTGCCCCACCCACCTCTCCATGGGGTTCTGCTACATCCTTCACCACGAGCCATTCCCGTGAGCCACTCCAGCCATCCCACAAACTGCTCTGCTCCGCCAGCCGCTCAGCAATATATCTTCAGCCCCCCCCACATAACACAGCACTCAGTGATTTCAGCTCTTAGTAATTTTAGCTCTTTAGTGATTTCAGCCTGTAGTAGGGGAGCCCCAGTGCTAGTGCACCATTGGCCCAAAGTGAATTCAGCTCAGCAGCCTGTAACTAGACTCCTAATGGAATCAAAATTAGCTCTCATATTCCACAGTGGAGAGAGGAGAAGGTGCAGTTGGTGTTTCAGGCCCTCAAAAGGGGCCCACAGCACCAGGCACAAATACCTGTCCCCTGCCTCTCTCAATTCACTGGGTTTTGGAACCCATGTCTAGCGAGTGCTACTTAGTTGAGTCCCTCTGTCATAAAACAGTTTCATTGTTCTTGATTCACATAATCAGGGTAACAACACTTTATTCTTCCTGCCCCAATAACAGAGAAACTGGGGTTCCCACAGCAGCCAAAGTGACCATTTGGGCAGGAAGTCCCTCATGTTAGGCAGGGTGGGTGTGACCATGCAAACGAGATCAGCCCCTGAAGTCCTTTTCCACAGCTCACCACCAGATGTCAGGGTAGAGCTCATCCTGACTCTGCTTACATATATATCTCAATGGAGGCTCCTTGGGGCCTAGCCTGGCCTACTTTGAGTCAGATCCACCATGATCTTACTCATTGCTGTAAAAGGGGTTTAAACACACCTTTATGTGTGTGTTTAACCCATAGACTCATAGACTCATAGACTTTAAGGTCAGAAGGGACCATTATGATCATCTGGTCTGACCCCCTGCATGCTGCAGGCCATAAAACCGTCCCCACCCCTTCCCTGGACTCTGCTGCTGAAGTCCCCAATCCTGTTATTAGTGACTTCAATCGGCAGAGACCCTCCTGCTAGAGATCCCTGCCCCATGCTGCGGAGGAAGGCGAAAAACCTCCAGAGGCTCAGCCAATCTGCCCTGGAGGAAAATTCCTTCCCGACCCCAAATATGGCGATCAGTAAGACCCCGAGCATATAGGCAAGAGTCTCCATCCTGACCCCTTTTAGCCATTATGCTATTTACCTACCATTGCTTGGTTTTCCTTGACTACTATGTTTTACCATTAAACCATTCCCTCCATAAACTTATCTAACTTAATCTGAAAACCAGACAGGTCCCTCGCCCCCACCGTTTCCCTCGGAAGGCCGTTAACCAATCCATTTTCGATTATATACCTGCCTCCAATGGGATATAAACCTTTGAAATATAATATAATGGTATATAAACCTTTGAAATCTATAATAGAGACACAGGGCTTGCAATACGTTAGCATGCAAAAAACAAGCTCTGAACTCATTTATCCTGTTGTAAAACCAGATTAATCAGTGGAGTGGCTCCAGATATAAGGCTGGATCTGTTGTGATGCGGAGTACTTCTTGATCTGTGCTGCCTGCCCTCAACTCATTGGGCATTGAGGGCACTCAGTATCATGAAGAATAAGGCCTTCACACTTTTGTAAATAGGATCAGAACTTGGCTCCACATCTGCAAATGATACTTTAGGGGGACAGACTTTGTCATAAAGTTGATTTTAAGTCAATCTACTGGTATGACCCGGAACCGCTTACATTTGTAAAAAGAACGAGGAGTACTTGTGGCACCTTACTAACCCAGAACCTATCCTTGCAACAAAGCCCATTGCCAACTCTGTCCACATATCTATTCAGGGGACACCATCATAGGACCTAATAACATCAGCCACACAATCAGAGGCTCATTCACCTGCACATCTACCAATGTGATATATGCTATCATGTGCCAGCAATGTCCCTCTGCCATGGACACAAATCAGAGTCAAGAATTATAACATTCAAAAACCAGTCGGAGAACACTTCAACCTCCCTGGTCACTCAATTACAGACCTCAAAGTCACAATACTCCAACAAAAAAACTTCAAAAACAGACTCCAATGAGAAACTGCAGCATTGGAATTAATTTGCAAACTGGACACCATTAAATTAGGCTTGAATAAAGATTGGGAATGGATGAGTCATTACACAAAGTAAGAACTATTTCCCCATGCTAATTTTTCCCCCCTACTGTTACTCACACCTTCTTGTCAATTGTTGGAAATGGGCCATCCTGATTATCACTACAAAAGTTTTTTTTCTCCTGCTGATAATAGCCCACCTTAATTGATTACTCTTGTTATAGCTGGTATATCAACACCCATTGTTTCATGTTTTCTGTGTGTGTGTGTGTGTGTGTGTATATATATATATGTATATATATATATATATATGTATATATGTGTATATATATATATATATATATAATCTTCCTACTGTATTTTCCACTGCATGCATCCAATGAAGTGGGTTTTAGCCCATGAAAGCTTATGCCCAAATAAATTTGTTAGTCTCTAAGGTGCCAAAAGTACTCCTGTTCTTTTTGCTGATACAAACTAACACGGCTACTATTCTGAAACCTGCTTACATTATTCCTATCCTTACTCTATGCATGTGGATCACTGAGAGTATGTTCCCTTCCCTCCCAGAATCCTAATTTAGGGGCTTACTAGCCTTGTGTAAAACTGTTAACTTTTTATTTAAACTTTCCTAGGTTGAAACCTCCTCTATGCAAAAGGATTAGTTATAACTTTATTTTCCTAAGTGTACTAAATCCAATAAACAATGGACTCTCTCTCTTTGGGGTGAAATTCTCCTTTCCAGCACAAAGCTCAGATAATCAGGCTTCGTGTGGGGCTCTGTCCAGGAATTGTGGGGGCAAAGGCAAAATGGCTGCTTCTCCAATGTGTAGAATAAAATAACGGCACCTACCTGACACAACAGGATGGTAGGACCCGCAGAGTGGTGGACAACTGCAGAAGGAAGGAAGGGGTGGAGGAAGCACACACTGAATGCAAGGGTGGGCCCCACTTTCTCCAGGAGCTCTCCCACTGGCCAGCCAGAGGGAGATGGGATCTGACTGGCTCCTCATTCCTCCTCTTCCCCAAGCCCTTATTAATTTAAATCCTTGCCTGCGTCTTTTGGAATGTCTTGCTCCATTTTAGTCCCCCTTGCCTGTAGTTGTATTATAGGAGTTGTGTTTTTAGGATGCTGTGGGAATACTGATTATCTGTTTTGGGGGTCAGGAAGGAATTTTTTCCATTGAGGCCACATTGGCTGAAACCTGGTGGTATTTTTTCACCTTCCTCACTGCATCATGCAGGCTCAGTAGGAATAGGGTTGAGAAATTGCTAATGTTAATCTGTCAGAACATTTAGTTCATTGCAACTTGCGGCCTGTGACCAGTGCAGATAAAAAGCCAAAAGAGCCAGTGCCCAGAAGAGACCTGGGATTTTGCTGGTAGAGCTCGTGCCTATGGGAAAACAGAGACCTGAAGTTTTCACAGACCGAGGTTCCTCTTCGGTACCTTCTGTCCCCTTCGCAGTGGGAGGGTGAAAGGATTCAGAAGAGTGAGCCGAATCCTAGGGATAGCCTGAGGAGTTATGGTTTATATGGTGGGAGCCTTTAATGGGACCTATTTAAATACCTACTATGTGGGAAATGGGGCAGGTGGGACCCCTCCCATGTGTTAAATTAATAATATTGCAGCCTGCTGCTTAAATCCATCTTTCTGCCCCCATTCACTTGTGTGTCCTAATCAACAGTTGCTATCTCTCCTTATCTGCTAGGGTGGCTGCATCAGGACTGGCTCATGGGCAGCCTGTGGTCATGGAGCAAGAAGCTCCATGTCGGGGCTGAAAGCCAGAGATCAATTCAGGGCCAGGGCAGGTCAAAACCGAAAGTCAGAGTCCATTACCAAATTGAAAGCATGAGGCAAGAATTGGGGCAGGGCCAGGCTATGGTCTTTCACTGGCATCAGCAGTGATCTTAAGCTGCAGACAGTACATCAGGGTCAGGAGCTGAGCCTGGGTCAAGAGCCAGGAGTCTAGGATCAAAGCAAGTTGCAGCCAGTAGTGTCTAAGGCTGAAGCACATCAGAGATCTGTGTTGCTCAGACAACACCTAGAAATGGCTTTCTGGTTTATATGGGGAGTGCCAGCCAATCAGGGAAACACAGAGGGCTGGTACTCAGACTTTTAAGGGTGTGACTTCATAGGGCTTAGCCCCTCTGTTCCTCTTGCTAACATCTCTGACTGGGCCCCTGGTGGTGATGAGGAAGTGGTGCCTGGCTTGATCCCCACCAGACCCTGGCTGGATCTGCATTGGCACAAATGTCATGGCTTCTTTCTAGCCAATGACTAAAGCTTACCTGTGAGCCAAGATGAGTGTGAGGTGCCATGCACAGCAACTGCAGATGCTTCAGTGGGAGGTTTGTCTGCCCTGATCCCTGTTAAAAATGCTAAACACTATTGCGAGGCACAAGTGGTTGTGTAGGGCAGTTGTGGCTGTACAGGTCAAAAAGGTCACCCTCTATACTGGAAGGTGGTGGTGGAGTGTGAAGTTTCTGGACTGCAGGGTCGACTAGGCAGCAGTAGCTAATAGTGGGCTCTGTTTGCTGCAGTGTTGCATCTATGCAAACTTTTAATAAAAATAATTGAATAATCTTCTAGAAGCTCTCCTTGCTTCAGTGTGAAGAACACCACTGTGATGAGGAAGGCCTTACATGAACCCTAAATGCCATGAGGCAGTTCTGACTTAGACAGGGGCTGAACAGGGCCTTGGCCATCCCAAAATCTGGGAAGCACAAATGTGATGTAAAGCTATCTTTCCACCCCCAGCTATGCTCCTGCTGAAAGCTCTGTGATGGAGGACTGAGAATAGGAGCCCTTGGATCTGAATTTTGATCTTGGAAAATAACTACTGTTTCACCTCCACTTTTCAATTTTCCACAAATTCTGAGGTGTGACAGAGTGCTGGATTTAGCCCAAAGAATGCTTAATGAGCGAGAAGGTCACGTGAGTTCAATCCTTGAGGGGGCCACGTAGGAGTCTGGGGGAAAATCAGTACTTGGTCCTGCTAGTGAAGGCAGGGGGCTGGACTCTATGATCTTTCGGGGTCCCTTCCAGCTCTATGAGATAGGCATATCTCCATAACTGTGTGGGGATATAAAGAATTAATTATTTATAAATCTGGTCAAAATGTTGTTGTTGAAACTTTTTTTTCTTGCTAGAAAAAGGGTTTTCAGTCAAAATGAAAATGTTCATTTGGTCACATTTTTCCAGTTTTTGGTATTGATAACCAACAAATGTTACTGAAAGGGATTTCTAAAAGCTGGAAAAAAATTATGTTGATTTTAGTTTTTCTTTGAAAAACCAAAACATTTTCATCTTTAAAAAAAAAAAAAACACAACCCCAACCCAATTTTTCAAAAAATTCCCCACCAAAAATAGTTTACATTTTTTGACCAATTCAAGTGATAGAGTTTACTTGTCTCTTCAGAATGCTCCCATATTACTTTGTGAATGAAGTCCCTCTGTGATTTCATCACATAAACTGAGCATGCACTATAATCCCAGTAACTGTACTCAAAGTCCAGTTAGTGTACTGAAGCCAAATCCAATTTTGGTGTAACTCCATTGAAGTCCGTGGAATTTCAGGTCCATCTTCTGTGCTCACTTGTTGTGTTGATCAAGTGAGAAATTGTTGCCATGCTAGATAGCCCTTTCTCTTCTGACAAGCTGAATGGGCTTCAGTTAGTTTTCTTGTTGTGCAGCTGTATTTCCAGTACAGTATGTTGCGAAAGTCACACAGAATGCCTCAACTGTGTGGTGTTTTGCCTCAAGAAACAAGAACTTACAAAAAAAAAAAAAAAAAGAGGAGCAATTGGCACCACTTCTTTTTCACAGGGTTGCCATCCTATAGTAATTTACAGTGCTTATACATGATTTTGGGGCTTTGAACAAAAATAGATAGTGCCCTCTCTTAATCTAGTTTGTCATATGCTCAAATTAAGAGTAGGTAATTTTTTTTTTCTGACAAATGCTAAACTAAGGATGAAGTTACATGCTGTAAAAGCTGAGCCAGCAATTCTCATCTGGAAACCGTTACAGCTAATGATAGATTCTATAGAAATCTCTAATGTATGAAAATATAGAACATACTGTACAACATTTGGGCAGACTTAAGTGAAGTCAAACAGAATTCTCAGACACTTTTGACACAGCTGGATAGAGGATTGTTTGTGAGGTGTGAATAAAAAGCATAACCTTTGGTGGTGGCAATTTGCAAGTAGCATAAGTTTCAGAATAGAAGATGTGTCTACAATCCTGGCTAAAAAGACAATCTGAAGGGCTACGAAAAAAATCCACACACTGGAATCCTTCTTAACTGTTGCACCAGTGCATTCTGGGATTCTTGAAACATCTATCCCATAGTGCCTAGAACAGTTTCTGGGAGCAGGGACTTTTGAATCATTTCCAGATGCATGGCACTGTATTATGGAATGGAGTTAGGAAAGTTGGTACAGTGGCTGTATTTTTGGGTTTTGTCCAAAGTGGGGAGAAACTCATGTAAACTGCACCAGTTCAGCTGGAACTGAGCTAAAGACTTGCTCCAAGATTGTGGCAACAGCCCACTACATCTGGCTATTGTAAAATGCCTGGGATGGCTACGGTGGTCATGCAAAGCATTGTGCAAGTGTTGCAAGCTCAAGGAGTCCAAAGAAATGTTTGTGGGTTTTTGTTGTTGTTTGTGCTTTGTTTTCTTCTTGGTATAGACGGGATCTCTGTGCTCTGGGGCCTCATTCTTTGAATACAGCTGATGAGAAGAGGCCAGTCAGCCAGAAGACTAGTTCCTAGGAGGAGAGTGGGAGGTAGGGAGGAAGGAGAGATAGTAAGGTTTTGTCTTCCCTGTCCCCAACCCCAGTGGGAAATGTATATAGCCAACTCCGTGTAAAATCCTAGTGGAGATGGGGCACCACAGATTTTACCTCAGTGTAGCAAGTCAAAGTCAACTCTCTGTATCCCCCACTTGGGGTTGACTTCAGCTAGCTCCACTGAGGTAAAACTTCTAGTGCCCCATCTCCACTAGGATTTTACATGGAGAAAGCTTTCTCCATGTAAAATCAGACCTTTTTTGCACTGAAGATCTAGCCAGAGCAGGGTGAACGTGCTGAAAGAAAACAAAATTTTCTGTGGGCATGTGATGAGGTGTGCAACCCACACCAACCCTGATAGCGTTAATGGGGGCTTGAGTGGCCAATTAGCTTACTTGGCATCACCTCCCAGATGGAGGGGCAGGGTTAAGTAAGAGTGAAGCTCAGTGGGTAATAGCTGGGGCACTATAAAGCCAGGAGGCTGAGACCAGAAAGGGACTGCAGGGGAAAGAGGCATCAGTCATTTCCTGGGATGAGGAAGGCTGACAGGGGCAAGGAGAAAATCCAGGGGGTAAGTAATCCCTGAGATCCTGCCATAGTGTAAGGAGTCTAGCAAGAGGTTAGGACGGGGCGGAGTAGCCAGGGGGAGTAGAGTACGATTCTGTGGTAAACCCAGAAACAGGCCAGGGAAGACAGAGAGGCTGGGTAGGAAGGAGTGCAGGGAAAGGGCAACAGGGGGTGGGGATTAAGCAGACCTGGACTGCTGGTTATTGAGTCTCTGGGATGAAACTTGGTGTAGTGGGTGCACCCGGGTTCCCCTGCCAGCCACTGGTATAGTGGCACAGAGCCCCATGCTGGGGCTGAACTCCATCTGGAAACGGCATTTGGACAGAGGTCCTGTTGGACTTTTTAACCCCACAAGGGGTGAACTAAATGGGGGGTCTGGCAGGAGGGCTAAATTACCAGAAGAGAGACTATTGCAGAGTGAGCAGAGAACAGAAAGGAGAACCCGATGCTGCATGAGCTGCTTTCCCACATCTAAACATGAGGAGATGGACTAATGGCGAGTCGGAACCTCCGTTACAGGGCACCAACACAGGTTTGGCCCTGGTTGTGGTCAGGTAATCCATAAGTAATGCACCATCCCTTTTATTCCCCCTCAAATCACTTCCCTCACCCATATGATGAGAGAGAATTATGCATCTGTTTAGATGTTTGTAACAATGCTTTCAGTGATACCGAGAGCATGGCCACTTGGATGGAGGTGTAGGCATCTAGAAACCAAGCAGGATGCTTGAAGTAAGATTTCAGGGGTGGGTTGCAATAATAGAAAAAAATTAATAGAATATGTTATTTAAACTGGAATCTTGTCTCAAAAGTCCTTCCTGATAGATTAGATTAAATATATCTACCATCTAGGACTCCTATGAAGGATGCTACTAACTTTTTGGGATTCCTGAAAGAGAGAGTATTTTCTTGCAGATGATTGTAGGGGGAAATGGAGTCCTGTTTCTCTTTAAATGGATATACACAGTACTATTGGTTGGAGATAGGCCAAGTAGACACAGTGAAAATTTGGAACAGGATTAGATTTAGGCTAGAATTCAAAGCTAGGGTTCAAGACCAACCAGAACTAAGGATTCAGATTTAGATTTGATGGTTCTGAATGACCAGGAGCTTTTTGACCCAAAATGATGGAGAGCTCATGAGATCAGCTCTTCTAGTATGAATTTTGCCATTTTTGGCTGCATCTAAAATGGATCTGGAAAATGGACCCTTTCTAGATGCAATCTACCCTCAAAATGGTGGAGGGAAAGTTCAGCTCTGAGAGCTTGTGTGTGTGTGTGTTCAAATCCAGATCAACTAATGATGTATAGAAATAAATGTCAGTCTGCTCAAAGATTTTCAGAGAGATATAATCCCTTTATTAAAGAGGTTACAACTGCAGTGTACACATTTTATAAATGACATGCTTACAGGAAAAGGCTTACAACTGAAATTTGTGAAAGACTCAGCGTATGTCTACACTATAATGGCATAGCTATGATGCTACAACCGTGCCACTGTAGGTCCGTTCTGTAGACTCTTCCTACATTGACAGAAAGGGATTTTCTGACAATTTAGTTAATTCCTCTCTCTGCATTTACGGTGGGGATTAGATCAACCTAACTACGTTGCACAGAGTGTGACACTTTTCACAGCCCTGAGCAATGTAGCTAGGTTGATCTAAGTTTTAGGTGTTGACCAGGCCTTACTGTCAGTGAATCACTGAACATGATCACTGTGAGAAGTTGCAGTGATTAATAGGGTTACCATTCGTCCGGATTTACCCGGACATGTCCTCCTTTTTGTACTAAAAATAGCGTCCGGGGGGAATTTGTAAAGCACTCACAATGTCCGGGATTTCCCCCCTCCCCGGGCAGAGCAGACCGAGCGGCTGGGAGGGCTGCAGGAAAGTCCCGGGCTGGACTCCGGAGCAGCTGGAGAGGAGCCGGATCCGCCCTGCATTCTGAGCAAGTGTATCAGCCCAAAGTGCAGCCCTCCCCTTTTGCAACTGGGAGCGGTTTCTGCCATGCAGCGTAGCAAAACGGGAGCGAGAGCACTTTGTGCTGAAACAAGGGCAGCTCTCCCCTGCAGCCCGGTCCGGGCCAGGGACCGGGTTTTGTTGTGCAGGGCCAGGGACCGGGTTTTGTTGTGCTGGGGAGCTCAGCCACGTGTCCGGCTCGCACAGAGCCCAACACCCTGTTCTGAGCAGCAGGGTAAGGGGGCCAGGGGGCAGGAAGGTTCTGGAGGTGGCAGTCAAGAAACGGGGGGGGGGCTTTTTGGGGGGAGTGGAGAAAGTTTTGGGCAGTCAGGGTACAGGTAGGGGGTAGGGTCCTGGGGGGCAGTTGGGGGGGTCTTAGGAGGGGGCAGTTAGGGGACAAGGAACAGGGAGTCTTAGGTAGGGGGTGGGGTTCTGGAGGGCAGTTAGGAACAGGGGTCCCAGGAGGGGGCAGTCAGGGGACAAGGAGCGGGGTGGGGGGCTGAGAGTTCTGGGGGGGAGCTGTCAGGGGGCAGGAGTGGGGAGAGGGATCGGAGCAGTCAGGGGACAGGGAGCAGAGGGGTTTAGATGGGTTGGGAGTTCTGGGGGGGCTGTCAGGGAGCAGGAGTGCGGAGAGGGATCGGAGCAGTCAGGGGACAGGGAGCAGAGGGGTTTAGATGGGTTGGGAGTTCTGGGGGGGGCTGTCAGGGGGTGGGGAGTGGTTGGATGGGGCGTGGGAGTCCCAGGGGTCTGTCTGGGGGTGGGGTTGTGGATAAGGGTTGGGGCAGTCAGGGGACAAGAGGCAGGGAGGCTTAGATAGGGAGTGGAGTCCTGGGGGGCAGTTAGGGGCAGGGGTCCCAGGAGGGGGCAGTCAGGGGACAAGGAACGGGGGGAGGGTTGGGGGTTCTGGGGGGGGCGGGAAGTGGGAGGGGCAGGGGCGGGGCTAGGGCGGGGCTCCTCCCGTCCTCTTTTTTGCTTGCTGAAATATGGTAACCCTAGTGATTAACAATACATTTCTCTCTCCTAATGGGAGTAAAGAAAGGTTCTCAGTTTTATGCTTCAAAAGGTTCAACAGTTGGCCCAAATACAGTTTGTTCTATATCTATCCCTAGTCAGTAATACAAATTTGGCTACAGTGTGCTGTATAAAGGCATCCAGATGAAATTTTCTCTAGAGCTGTAAAAGGCTGTTCCTCTCCAACAAAACTGCAGGAGGAAAGAAATGTGAAACAATCGGATTGTCTAGTGCTGGATAACAGCTCCTGCCAAAATGTTTAACCCATATTGGATGGGAATAGATGGGGAGGGGCAAAGGAAGGCTTAATTACTGTCAATTTGGCCAGAATGTTTGAACTGTGTTTTATAGCACAATCCAGTCACCACTATTTCTTTGTATTTCTGGGAAGTCTTCTATTTTCAGTGGCTTTACTGTTTCTTTGTACCATATATGGAAACATAATACTTTGCATGATTAGAAGTATCAATCTTAAGCAAACTATACTGGCAAAATTCAGTATTTGATATGTGCAACCTTCAAAAAGGCCTTTTCATCATAAAAATGACACACACAATATTAATACAGTACCTCATTCTATCCAAAACACCTCAACCACAGAAAATAGTCAACCGGAGGAGAAAAAACCAAAGGGGAAAAACCCAAACCCTACCAAAATAAAAGTAAATTAACAATTAAACCCCAAAACACAACCCCTTCCCCAAGCAGAGTACTCCAAAATGGGAGCAGTGGCAGAGACTCCATGAAGTCTCTCAGGGAACTTGGTTATTGCTGTTGATTTTACATGAGCAGCACTCAGATACCATATTGGTGGGCAGCAGTACAAAATTCCTAAAATAAATAGATACAATATAAGGACAGAGGCATTACAGAAATATGTACATTTGTCCTGCATAAAGTTCCTCAGGGTACTGACAAGAACTTCTTGTCATCAGTACCTACTGTATTACTTACATTTCTTTTTCTAGTTAGCTCTCTTTTCGGCTTCTGCTAATGAAAAGAGTTAGTTGTGGGTGGCTCTGATTTTGTTCATATGTAGTCAATTTATTCCATTGCTTGACAAGTGTAGTAGTTTATGTTGATGGCCATCAGGACCAGATATGAATTATAAATCCATACAGCTTATTTTTCTCTCATTAATGTAATGTTTGTGAAAGGTCATGGATTGAAAGAAATAGACTTCACTCCTTACTCTGCCACACTCATATAGTAGGTACTGCAAAGGCAGGGACTGCACAACATTCCCCATTCTGTGCCAACATTCTCAATCTCATTGAAGCAGTGTGCCTACTTCTTAGGGCACTGCCCTGGGACTCAGGAGACCTGGGTTCAATTCCTGGCTCTGCCACTGGTTTGCTGGGTGGTTTTAGGCAAATAACTTTTCCTTCCTGTGCCTCAGTCTCTGCATCTATAAAATGGGATAATGATTCCTTCCTCCTTTGTAAAGTACATTGAGCTCTATTGGTGAAAAGTGCTATATAAAGGCGAGGTATCATTATTGTCTCATTAATGTAATTCAACTCTGACGTGGTTGAACTATCTCTAGGATTCAAATCATTCTGTGTGATATGTGCTTTATACAGTATAATTGTTTCTTCACATAAATGGTGTTTTTTTAGCCTGTGTGCACCTGGCTTAAGCTGGGATACCTTCCAGCTGCTGCCTTCCTAGGAGTGCATTGCAAGGTATTATCTTTGGTTAGTAACATTTATTAACATGCATGTTCTAGCTTGCTTCTGTGTTCAATTTAATTAATCCGGAGATAGAGCTGTGCAGAAAAGAATTGCTTCTGAACATTATTATCATTATTTATTTATTATCATTATTATTAATAATTTATATAGCTTCATTAAATGTGCACAGGGCTTTACAGCTGGTCAGATATACCAGAAAAAGAACATGATCCCTGCTCCAAGGAACTTGTGAGCTCAACATCAATGGAGTTGCCCTCGTGTAACTGAGAACAACTTTGGACCTGTGTGGTGGTGGTGTTGTTTCTGAGGCTGAAGCTATTAGGGGGTGCCGGATGGGATGCAGGGGGACATGCACCAGTGACTGAAAATTTCGCTCACGTAGCCTGCTGTCTCCTTTGCAGTTTCACCGCAATTGAAGCAAAGTTCTTTTGAATTGGAAAAGTTACTGTAAAAGTATCCAAGACACTGGCACAAATACGTCCCAATGCTAGCTTTGTGTGGGTGAATTTCACAATCTGCCACAACAACAGCTGACATGAAACATGCCAGCCAGCTGGAATGTGAATTGCTGTGAGAAGACAGCAAATGCTTGATTAGGATAGCAGTGCTGGGCTGGGGAAAAGGCTAATGCCAGCACCTCAATATATCAATTGTGAAAAATTCCTGGTTTTCAGTCCCTTTGATGTGGGTATGGTAACTGTGTCTTCTGACCCTCATTTTGTGTGATCACATTAGACTGGAGAAGGGTCCAAATCACTTTATAATAGTCTGAACCAAAAGCTTAGATCTAAACAGCCCTGAACTCTAGACTCCAGCCAGGTCTGAACTTTGTGTTTCACGTCCATCTCTACATTGTGCATTTTAGCAACCATCTGAATCTGCTAAGGAATCACTTGGAAGAAAATGAAGGTCATTATATCATTTCAGATATTTAGCAATAAGGATAAAAGGTCACTTGCAGAAGTGTGATGACCTGGCCAAATTCTGAACTAATTTACACTTTGAAGGCAATAGTGCGGCATGGAGGTATAAGTGAGAACAGAGTATGAGTCCCAGGTTTTAATTTCAAGAGGAAAAAATAGTTTTGCCTCCTGAACATATCTTGTTGAAAACCAAGGCAAATAAACCAGCTAGAAATGGCTATAGACTGGCTTCAGACAAGTTATATTCTTGTACCATCAAAAAAGAGAAAGCAAAATTCTCCTGTGCTGTCCGGAAGTGTTCTGATCAGAGCACTATTTTTGGTCCCACAAGATGATAGCCATAATAGCTGATAACAGAAGTTGGGTTAGCGCAGTCAGAAGAGACACCAGAAAACATCACACCAGACTTCACTAATTTAATAAATCAGATGTTCAACAAGGGTTGATGCCCTTGTGGAAGAAACTGACTAAAGCACTCCTTAAATCAGATTGGATGAGGATACTGTTTTCATTTTTCAGGAGTCAACATAAATAAAGTGTAAAAGAAACAGGATAAATAAGCACATTTCTAAAGCGTGTTAATTGTGTTTTAGGGGCTTATTATTAAAAATACTTAGCAAATCTATAGCATCTTATAATTGCAGTGCTGACATAGTGTTTTTCAGTACCATCTAAGCTGTGACTGTGTCAAAGGAAGCTGAGCAGTTATGCTAACAATGGTATAATGAGACTCTTTAGTATGAATACAGGTAGCCAGGGATCAGGGAGGAAGTGTGTGTGGGGGGACAGATTGCACATGTATTTATTACAAACAGGGCCAGCTCCAGGGTTTTGGCCGCCCCAAGCAGCCAAACAAAAAACAACAACAACAACAAAAGCTGCAATTGCGATCTGCGGCGGCAGGTCCTTCGCTCCGAGCAGGAGTGAGGGACCATCTGCCGAATTGCCGCTGAACAGCTGGACATGCTGCCCCTCTCCGAAGTGGCTGCCCCAAGCACCTGCTTGGTAAGCTGGTGCCTGGAACCGGCCCTGATTACAAAGTCCTGAAATAATAACCATATTAAAGCAAACAATGTTTCTTCTCTCTCCCTCCAATCTAACATTCAAACAGGACAATCTAAAGTGAGGCCGATTACAATGTACACTTATAAGGGCTTTTCTGCCTGTGTCTTTCTGGAATTGTGGAGTACTTCCATGTGCTGTTACAGGCCTCAGTCATCTTAAGTTTAGACACTTGGTGATAATTCCCACCATTCACACAAGCATTTTATAATTTCACAAGGAGACAGGCAGGGTCACTTATGGCTTTCACATAGTATTTCTACAGCTCTTTCATTCTGAGGACCACTCTGAGACCTCTCCAGGCAAGGCTCTGTACACCTCTGGTAGTCCACAAACCACAGTCTGAGAACCATTGCTGTAGATTAATGTTCTATCACTTGTTTTCATCTACTCCTAATAATCTGTGAAACAAGAGTCTTTTGAGGCTGAAATGCTTCATGTTTTGTTTCAGCCTAGAGGTTAAGGTGGCTGTTGGTTTGCTTTTTTGTTTTGAGATATTAAAAAATTGAAAATAGGTACAATATGAGAACCTATGAATAGAATAGAGAGATGCAACCCGCCCTCATCGGCCAAAAATCTGGGTTACCCTCATCCCTGCCTAGGGTTATCTCAGAGGCACTTCCCTTCAAATAAATAAATAAAAATTGTCTTGTGAGACAGGGATTTAAATAGCAGCAGTTCCGGAGTTAACACTCTGGATGACAAATGTGGTGGAGAAAAATCTCTGACTCTAATGGTACAGCATTTCTTTATTCATTCAGATACCACCGCCAGGGTCTTTTCGAGTTGAAGCTCTAAAACTGATGTCACTTGCTGCATTTTAGACCATATTCAGTAACAAGGGGGTGAATCTTCTCTTTGAGGGAAAGTAAAATCTTAGAGCTTTGCTTTTGAATGACATTCATCCTGGCATTGTGTAGTGTAATGCTGCATTAATTCCCATCAGCTCCTGGTACTGCAGTCTCAGTAACATTGTTAACAAAAAGAGGATCTACAAAAGGAACAAGTTAGGGCCCAGGCCAAGTTGGAGGAATCTCCTGAGTAATTTTTTTTTTTATTATTGTTCATTATTATTTTATTATATTATTATTTTCTTCAGGCTAGATCCTACAAAGTTTCAAATAGCTAATTTCTAAAAACCTGGATGCCTAAAGTTAAGAGCCTAAATCTATATGTAGAGATCTAAATAAGTGACCAATAATTTTCAAAAGTCCTGAGAACCTAGAACTTCTCTTGCTTAGGCACCTAATTGTAGATTTATGAGCTCACCTTTAGGCATCCATTTTTGAAAATCTTCTCAAACAAGGAGGATAGTGATTCCTACTAATTACAAATCCATCTATAGCCAATTTTTAAAAAGACAATCTTGGGTTAACTGTGGTATCTGAGCATCTTCCTGTCTATATTTATTATTTAATAGTATCAATTATTATTTAATATTTATATGTAGCTCCTTAATGCCACAACCAGGTTGGGCCTATTATGCTAGACTCCATACAAACACCTAATAAATGACAGTCGCTGTCCCAACAAGTTCACAGTCTAAAACACAACACTATGACAAGACTGAGGGCTTGTCTAAATGGTGGGGAAACACATTCTATGGGGGTGATTTCTAAAGTGTACTAAAGTGTTGCAATTAATTGGTCCATGTAGTGGGGTGACTGCCCTGCTCCATTAGGCAGGGGTTAAAAGCAGCCCTGGAGAGGGTTGTGGCTGGGAAAAGGAGTGAAAGCAGCCAAGCTAGGCTGATTAGGGAATAGCTGACCACAGGTGTGGCCAGCCCAATCAGGCCACAGCTGGCCCTATACAGGGGCTGTGAGCCAGGAGCTGAGGAGTCTCTCTCTAGCTCTGGAGAGAGAGGAGGACCTGGCTGCCTGGGAGAGTAAGGTACCTGTGGTGGAACAGTGCTGGGGAATAGGACAAGGGAGCTGGTGAGCTCCAGCCTGGTAAACCCCCAGGCTGCAGGCCTTGGTGAAGGCCTACGAAGGTACTGGGTCTGCAGAGATACAGCCTGGGAATAGGCAAAGGCAGCAGGTCCTAACCCCTTGTCAATGATGAGTGCCCATTACAGATTGCAGTCTGCCCCAGTGAGCGGGGGCTAGATGGTGACTGTTAGTAGCCACTGAGGCAAGGTGCATTTAGAGGGTTGGGGGTCCCCCTCGGAGGGGAGACCCAGAGCGTGGGGGTACTGCTGGGGCAGAACCCTGAGGTAAAGGGCAATTTGGTCCAGGATGGACACGGGGCCAGCGGCAGGTGAGACACTGGCCTGCAGAGGGCACTCCATAGCTGGAGTTGAGCTAATTCCCAGGACGACCAGCAGGAGATGCCGCGCCGGTGACTCTTCGCCCGCTACAGTCCATATAGTAACAGCAGTAGACCCACTGATGCTCACTGACAGTTCCTTGTGTGCTTTAACGTAGCACTCTTTCAAACAGCACTATGTTAAAGTACAACGGTAGGGTTTATACTGAACAATTAATGTGCAACACGTTAATGCACTCTAGAAATCACTCCCTGTAGAGTACATTATGCCACCATGTAGACCAGCCTTAACAGTGAAATCCAAGAATTTGACACTATTGCTCTTCCCAGTGCTAAAAGAGGTTCAGTGTTAGAACCTGTGGACTTTTTTTAATATAAATTTCCCCACTATAGGCATAGTTTAAGGTTAGGTACCTAAATAAATGTTAGTGAATTTCAAAGGTGCTGAGTGGTTTAATGGGTCTCAGTGACTTTAACAGGAGCTCTATGTGCTCAGCTGAATTAGTATTATTGCCAATGGGATTTTTTTTTCTTATAAATTTCACTAGTGTTAACAACATCTTATGCAGCCAAGTTTGAAAACTTTGCCCTATGTTTATTTGCTAATCCCATGCAAGAGTTAATGCCTTTCATATGGCATTGAAAAAGCAGGATGTGCTGCATACAGTCTATTTGGTGAGAGCACGTAAACATTTCCTAAAAGTTTGTTCCCTCTTCGTGGTTGTTTTCTGTTCTTGGTAGTGTGAATTCATTTTTCAATTCTCTTGAATAAAGATGGATGGGGAAGAGAGTGATTTGTCCCCAAATTTCCCCAAGTCTGACTAGAAAATCTGCTCATCTAATAATCCTGGGAATTGGGAAAGCCTTTAGGATGCTTTCTATAAACATACAGCAGGAGTTGTCCCATTCCTTCATAGGAAAGCAATGTTGTCTATGATTAGAGTACTGGAGTGGGAGTCAGGAAAGATGATTTCTAATTCAGCCACTGGCTGCTTGGTAACCTTGGGCAAGGTTACTTAACATCTGTGCTTCAGATGCTCTATTTGCTCTATCTTTGTAAAGTGCTTTATCTTCTGATGAAAAACATAACATAACTGTCAACTATTATTACAATATTATTGTCATACTGGATCAGCTCAGTGGTTCATCTAATATGACATCCGGCAGCAATAACTACTTGCTGCTTCAGACAAAGACACTCCACTTTCTTGCCACCACACGAAGGGCAGTGAACCAGTTACACAATGCTCATGCTCTGAAGCCTGAAATTTTACTCATATTATTATATCAACATGCATTGTTACAAATGTTATTAATGGCCATAACATTATCCCTCCCTTTCAAAAATCCAGCCATGTGCCAATTTAATTACATACAATGTATGCAACTTTTGGTTCTATATTTGAAATTTTCTTGCTTAGCTTGTTGATCACCTAATTATTTTAATAATATCCACGTACCCTTCCTAGTTGTGTAGTGTGTAAGTGTTCGTGCGCGCTCTCTCTCTCTGTCACTTCCCCCATATTTTGAATTCCATTGAACAATCAAAAAAGTTTAAAAAATACATGCACCAAGTCCCTGATCCAAAACACAATGAAATCAATGGGGGTCTTTCAATTAATGTCATTTGGCTAATTGTGAAAGGTAAAGAAAAGCATCTCCTGTACATGTTCTGGTTTCAGTGTCAAAGACTTGTCCAGGTTTCCAAAATTTCCAGTAAACCTAGCCAGAGTTTGGAGTAAGCCTTATTGGCACAACAGACTATATTCTGATTCTCGTACTCAGGATAAGAGTACCTTATTTTGTGAGCAGTCCCACTGAAATCAGTGAAGCCACTCATAGAATCATAGAATATCAGAGTTGGAAGGGACCTCAAGAGGTCATCTAGTCCAACCCCCTGCTCAAAGCAGGACCAATTCCCAGCTAAATCATCCCAGCCAGGGCTTTGTCAAGCCGGGCCTTAAAAACCTCCAAGGAAGGAGACTCCACCACCTCCCTAGGTAACGCATTCCAGTGTTTCACCACCCTCCTAGTGAAATAGTTTTTCCTGATATCCAACCTGGACCTCCCCCACTGCAACTTGAGACCATTGCTCCTTGTTCTGTCATCTGCCACCACTGAGAACAGCCGAGCTCCATCCTCTTTGGAACCCCCCTTCAGGTAGTTGAAGGCTGCTATCAAATCCCCCCTCATTCTTCTCTTCTGGAGACTAAACAATCCCAGTTCCCTCAGCCTCTCCTCATAAGTCATGTGCTCCAGACCCCTAATCATTTTTGTTGCCCTCCGCTGGACTCTTTCCAATTTTTCCACATCCTTCTTGTAGTGTGGGGCCCAAAACTGGACACAGTATTCCAGATGAGGCCTCACCAATGTTGAATAAAGGGGAACGATCACGTCCCTCGATCTGCTGGCAATGCCCCTACTTATACAGCCCAAAATGCCGTTAGCCTTCTTGGCAACAAGAGCACACTGTTGACTCATATCCAGCTTCTCGTCCACTGTGACCCCTAGGTCCTTTTCTGCAGAACTGCTACCTAGCCATTCGGTCCCTAGTCTGTAGCAGTGCATGGGATTCTTCCGTCCTAAGTGCAGGACTCTGCACTTGTCCTTGTTGAACCTCATCAGGTTTTTTTCGGCCCAATCTTCTAATTTGTCTAGGTCCCTCTGTATCCGATCCCTACCCTCTAGTGTATCTACCACGCCTCCTAGTTTAGTGTCATCTGCAAACTTGCTGAGAGTGCAGTCCACACCATCCTCCAGATCATTAATAAAGATATTAAACAAAACCGGCCCCAGGACCGACCCTTGGGGCACTCCGCTTGAAACTGGCTGCCAACTAGACATGGAGCCATTGATCACTACCCGTTGAGCCCGACGATCTAGCCAGCTTTCTATCCACCTTACAGTCCATTCATCCAACCCATACTTCTTTAACTTGGCGGCAAGAATACTGTGGAAGACCGTATCAAAAGCTTTGCTAAAGTCAAGGAATAACACATCCACTGCTTTCCCCTCATCCACAGAGCCAGTTATCTCATCATAGAAGGCAATTAGGTTAGTCAGGCACGACTTCCCCTTCGTGAATCCATGCTGACTGTTCCTGATCACTTTCCTCTCCTCTAAATGTTTCATAATTGATTCCTTGAGGACCTGCTCCATGATTTTTCCAGGGACTGAGGTGAGGCTGACTGGCCTGTAGTTCCCCGGATCCTCCTTCTTCCCTTTTTTAAAGATGGGCACTACATTAGCCTTTTTCCAGTCATCTGGAACCTCCCCCGATCGCCATGAGTTTTCAAAAATAATGGCTAATGGCTCTGCAATCTCACCCGCCAACTCCTTTAGCACCCTCGGATGCAGCGCATCCGGCCCCATGGACTTGTGCACGTCCAGTTTTTCTAAATAGTCCCGAACCACTTCTTTCTTCACAGAGGGTTGGTCACCTTCTCCCCATGCTGTACTGCCCAGTGCAGCAGTCTGGGAGCTGACCTTGTTCGTGAAGACGGAATGGAATAAGGTGCTGCTTAACATAATAGGCATAGCAGAATCTGCCTCACAGTGGGGCAAATCTTTGAGCAAACTTCAAGTGAACCTGAATGATTCATGATGTGGGAAGAAATCATTTGAACTTCCTGAGTTTAATGGAGCTTTTCTCCCACATTAGGGAAGACTCAGCATTTGACCTGTTTTTCTTGTGAACCAATTCAGGTGGAGAAAGGTTTGCATGAAAGCCTGACACAAAGCTACAGATTTCCCCCAAACTCTAGTTAATTGACCACTGATTTAATCAAACCTGGAAAAACAAGGGTAAATTATGGCCAGAAACAGCTCCTTGAAATAATTGCATAGAACCTGTGTCCTTTGAGGGTTTTTGGTATTCTCTAGAAATAGATAGCAAGCTAACAGCCATGACCCTCTGACCTCACTTTTTCTGGCAAAGAGCAGCCCAATTGTTGCATATTATAAACACCACTTCCTGTCCTCTTCCTGTGTACTGACATGTTTTCCCATGGCAGGTCACTGCTGTAAGCACAGGTCTGCTTTCCTCAAGAAAGAGGCCCTTCTGTAATTTATGAAACTAGAGTCCAGCTGGCAAAATAAACACATTCTGGAACAGGTGATGAAAAATGTGGAAGAGTCTTTGTCTGACGAGGACATTATTTTGTGTTGAACTTCTAAGGATGTTTCTGAGGAAATGGATGTTGCATCTACATGAGCACTAAAAGAATTCCTCCCCATTTGTGTTCCGAAGTTTGAGAAAGCAGGTGTGGTGTGCCACCTTCTTGCAGAGGACACATCAGAACAAAAATCTAGCTTTGAGCCCATCTCTATTCTCCACTGCCCTCTTAGCTGTTTACACGGATGGGATATAGGAGAACACTTGTTTCCTTTATTTCTTGTCGTTTGAAAGTAGTAGTGAAAGTAGTAGTCAGAAAGATGATGGTGGGTTTTTTTTTTTTTTTAAATCTGCTTGAAAGATGCTATACATTGGAGACACTGCTGGGGAGGAGGATCTGAGAGCCAGGGATTTACAGCTCAAGTTATTGACTGAATAGAAGAGAGCAGCCCAACTTTTGACTGAGAATTGAACCCTTGACATTTAATCTGCTGGCATAAATCCTTGGGTTTATGGTATGACACATGCCCCTCTTTTATTGAAATGCTGGATAAAGGCAATTGCATACAATGACTACACTTGGTGGGAGGAGGGGAAGCATCTTCATTTCGAATGCAGTAAGAAAGGAGATTATTGTAGAGACTGACATACTAGTCCTGTTTCCTGCTCTGCTGCGTGGGGCACTTGAATCCACTTTGTGATGTCAGGCTTCTGTCATCCACTTTTGCAAATACTTCAATGTAATGATCTCTTTTTCTGAGACAAAAAATAGATTGAGATTCTTCCCACTCTTTTCAAATCGCTGTATACGACATAATCCTTCACTCCAACGCTATTTCTTCTCTGACTAAAGATACTTTCTCTGTGGAAAATGCTGATATTTTTACATTCTTCCAGGCAAAATTCAGCTAATTTCTACTCCGTTCAGTGAGCATTTACCCATTTCCATTTTTTTTCTCCTCTGGGTATCTTGAGATATTTCTCAACTTGAACTTCATAAATATGACTTTGAGGGGGTGCACAGACCTTTGTGTCCTCTGGAAGGGACCCTAAGGCCTTGCCACATCCTGCCCCAGTGGGTCTCTAAAAAGGTCTGACAATGGCCTGGGGCTTGAGGGGTTAATTCACAATCAGGGGCAGCTCTTGGAGGTATTCCCATATCAGAGCTAATTTGGTGCAGATGAACCAACATCTTTAAGCAGTGTGTTCTTTTCTCCAAAGAGACACAAGGGAAGGGATTGTGCTAACTAAAATTTGTGATGCTCTGGGGAAATACAGGAGCTACTCCTTGGCTTGCACTTGTCTTCATGCTTATTGTTTGTAAATATATGCAGAAGAAATGCAACTACAGACTTTTGCTAAATTGGTGTCAATTTGGATTAAACTAGGGCCCGTGCAATAAAACCCCAGTCCACAAAAGATGACTTGTTCAGACCTGAGCTTCTATTGTTCTAGCCCTAACCCTGCAAGCCACACGACACTGTACATTTTTATATTAGCAGGTCAAACTCCTCTCTGGTGTAATTCCATTTGACCAAAGGAAGCTTTGAAATATGTCTTGAAATCAACTCCAGAAGTGAAAGATAGACACTTGCTTGGTTACTGTGCATGTAACATTGGACAACAAAAATAGGTGAACCCATTGTCCCCCCCCCCCTTTTTTTTAAATTAAAGATCAATGGATGCTAATGCATTATTTACTATATAGTTATGATGGAGACTGGGTGAAACCTTGTTAAAGCGGTGGGTGTGACAGCTGCCCTTCATTCAGGATAAATGTAAGAAGCAGGAATAATATGACTGAAACAAAAGGAACCACCACCCGAAGCACAGGCCACATTCAAGGCCAGTCAGAAACTCTGTGGGCAGAGGGGTTTCACTGGGTATTGTTTGATGGGGCTGTATTCAGGGCCGGCACCAGCGCAGCAAGTAGGTGCTTGGGGCAGCCAACGGAAAGGGGCTGCACATCCGGGTCTTTGGCGGCAATTCGGCGGTGGGTCCCTCAGTCCCTCTCAGAGGGAAGGACCTGCTGCCGAATTGCCACCGAAGAATGAAGCGGCAGCGGTAGAGCTGCTGCCGAAGTGCTGCCAATTGCAGCTTTTTTGGGGAGAGGGGCGGCAAAAACGCTGGAGCCGGCCCTGGCTGTATGTGTCTGGGAGCAGAAGCAGCCCAAAAGCCAAGCAGACAGCAAGAAAAGCACTGGAAACGGGGCCCTGAGAGAAAGCACAGAGAGGGGACTCTTTGGGCAGAGTGCTGCCTAGAAAGACACTTGGAGCTGTGAGCAAAGAAACTGCCTCCTTGATTCCTCTTCTGTTCATGGAAACAGGACTTCATGTACATTCTCTGTCAATAAATAGAATTGTAGCAGAGAAATACCTGACTCCATCTTCAATTTCTTCTCCTAATGGAAACAATCAACAAGACTGAATATTGGCTAACCGCTTGGGTCAAAAGGAGTAAAAATATTATCACACAGAACCTATTGTTCTGTGTATACTCCTGATCAAAATGATATTGTCATTTCAGTCAGCAACTAGGCCTGGATCCTAAAACCTGTGTAGGATTTTTTTAAAACTCAGGGAACAGAGAGATGTACCCTATTACATGCTTTTCAACTATGAATTTACTGTGGGAGTAGATCGGCAGTAATTGTCCTAGGATCCCAATTTGGTTAAGATTTCCTCTTCTTCTCTTAAGTCCGAAGCATAACCTCTGCACGAGTTTTAGGACTTAAAATTATTATACAAATTTATACTTAAGCCCACAGATTCTCATGCAGCCTAAGCCCCATTTACATTGCTCTGGCAATAATTGACAATTACATCCACTCTAAGGCCATTGCACACTGCCAGGGTCCTGGGACCTTAGTGTGAATGAGAATCCTACCCAGGGTTATCTAATGGATGCAATGATAATGATAATACATTTGTTCCTTAATGCAAAACAAAAAATTAACAAACAAGTGATAGAACCCACCTGCTTCTATTCTCTTATGATAGAAAAACAGCGGACAAATCTGTTGGAGTGGCTTTCAAGCATATAGACTTACACAAATATATACAGGTTTCAGAGTAGCAGCCGTGTTAGTCTGTATCCGTAAAAAGAAGAACAGGAGTACTTGTGGCACCTTAGAGACTAACAAATTTATTAGAGCATAAGCTTTTGTGGACTACAGCCCACTTCTTCGGATGCATATATGCATACAACCCCGAAGTGGGCTGTAGTCCACAAAAGCTTATGCTCTAATAAATTTGTTAGTCTCTAAGGTGCCACAAGTACTCCTGTTCTTCTTTTTACAAATATATACAATTTACTTCAGTGAAGTTGCACTGATACTAGATCTAAATTTGATTGTGTGTGTGTGTGGCGGGGGTTATATATGCACCACCAAGTCAGCTATAGGAAAAACCTTCAGTAACCACATAACCTAACTTTATTAAACCTTATCCTCCCTTCCCCTGAACCTACCTATTTGTTTACTGCTGGCACTCATTGTGTTTTGTCTAAAATTAAGGGTCTATTCTGCCACCTGTCTGAGTGAGTCATCCCACTGACAACAGACCTACCTAGTCCTACCTGAGTAACAATTCATGGGAGGGAGTAAGAGTTTGCAGGGTTAGGCTTTCAGATTGTAAACTCTTCATGGGAGGAGCTATCTCTTTAAAATTTCTCTGTAAAGCAATACTTTTGGACACTGTATTAAGAATAACAGACTGACACAGGAACCTGATTCCATTTCAAATCCCTGTAGTAATTCTGTAGGGATGTTTGCTACTGTACAATTTTTAAAAAGCTCTTTCAAAGCTGATGATAAAAAAAAATGAACTAAGCCCTATTTGAAAGCAGAACTTGATTTCTTTCTCTGCTTGTGGAGAGTTCTTTAAAACGGCTTAGCCAACAACTGAAGGGTGAGATATAATTGAAGTCCAATAGGAGTTTTGCCTGAGTCAGGACCAAGTAGGGACAACCGCTTTTGGGATATAGACTGAGATATTTTGTTCCGTAATCTGTTAGGCAAGATTGTCCTCATCTTCCCATCTAATTTACCCCCACACACACCCACACAAAAAAGTGGTATAACAAAGAACTAATAATGCATATTGAAAAAAGGCAAACTAGTACAAATATGGATGATAGCCAAGTTGAATAGGGCTTGCTTGATTCAGCTTTCCCCCCCCCCCCCACCACCACACACGTCTCATTGCTTTACATCCTTATATCTGATGTCTGAATTACAGACTTTCACTGATTTGGCATCTCCCTTGGTCATCTAAAACAAAGTACTCATGCACACCATAGTGGGTGAAAACTGGCAGTAGCAGTGTGGCTATAACTTAAGTCAGTTGCTATAAATCCCCGGCAAGAATGTCTCCTTTAGAGTTACGGCAGATGTGAGACATACGTCTGTTTGGGGATAGGATGCTACTGCAGCAATGTGGCCATAAAAGAAAGTGGACAAAGCAAGGATGCATCTGTTGCGGAACAAAGAACATCTGTCCTCAGACCTAGCAGCTTTTGGCATGATTTCACAAAGGGCCAAGTTGACCAATAAAAACTGCCACTCCATAAAACAAGCTGTGTGTCTGAGGCTGTGCAAAATTGTGCTGTCAGTGCTCCTGGGATCCAGTAGTAATGAGGCTTATAGTCTTCTATCTAATGGGAGGGCATGGAATGGGATGGGTACCATCATGGTGCACAGCCCTTAGCAGTGCAACTGCTACTTGTCTTTTATGTTTTAACATAAACTAACTGCTGTCCTATTATACACACCCTTGACATGAACAAAATGGGAAGTGGAGGACAGAGTGAAGAAACTCTGCTCCTGTGTATTTACAATGAGTGACATTCCCATAGAATAGACCTCCTCCTGCCCCCACCCCACACTCCCCCTCTCCTCCCTTTTTTAGCATGGTTCTTTCATGTCTCTCTCACCAGGCTGTAAACTTTTAATTATTATGGTAATCTTTCTTTATTGAAACATTGTAAATCACAGAGGTGCATCTGCCTTCAGAGTGATTTTGTGTCCTATTTTGGACAAGAGAGCATTTCAAGTGTCTATCTTTTCATGTGTATCACCAGAATCAAATTGTATTAATCCAGAAAAGGTTGAGGGTCCTGGGATGAAACTAATTATGATTTTTTTAAAAATCAGTCACACTAGTTTAGAGCCACTCTTCAAAATTATGTTGAATCTCCATCTCCTCCATTGATGCATTAGCATTCAGAGTAGCTGACGCTCTTGACCTTTGGCTCTACCCAGCTGTTTAACAAGTTGGTTTTCTTACTACATCTTGAGAGAGTGGGAGAGAAAATAAAGGAGAGGAAATATTTATGTAGGGCCAAACCCTTTACTTTGATTTTACTCAGGTGATGGGAATTTTGACTGAATAAAAATGAATAAGCACTTCAGGATCTGGTCCGTGGACTTTTACTAGATGTTTTAGTGAGCTCAAGCCCTGCTGATGCCATTTTATGTGACTATAATCTTCAGGGCTTTGGAGCTGTGCTCCGGCTCTGCTCCAGCTCCAGGCAAAAACCTGCAGCTCCACTGCTCCGGAGCTGCTCCAGGCTCCACTCCAAAGCCCTGATAATCTTAATAGAGATGGGCCTAAACTGCAGAATTCAGATCTGGATCCAGATTTTGAATAGTGTAGAATTCAGGATTGTTCAGGAAAAGAGGTTTGAATCAGTCTGTTGCCATCTTGCCAAGAGCCATCTTGGTGCAGTTTCAAATTTCCAGTGGTGGGGGGGATCCAAATTAGGGCTTCTGATTGAGTCCATCTCTAATTCTGGATGACACAATGGAGTAGATCAATATTTCTAGAGCACCTTGTTCTTTTTTTAATAAGATATTCTTATTAAACTTAAGATATTCTTATGCAACAATTTGTTATATACTTCCTAGTGACTTTTTAAATTCATTCTGTTGTGCCTAGCTTTTGCAGGAAGTGAGTCATCTGCTATACCATGTGTGCATAGGTGTGTGGGCCCAGTCATTCCATTTAGTGGTCAGAAGTGGACAGAGGAAAATATCTTATCTTTGTGGAGTGACATCTCCAATCTTCTGGTTGTCAACCACCACCTTCCATCTTTCACAGTTGAAACAGAATTGTAAAACTTCCTTTCTCCTTTGGATGTCAGTCTATCTGGCAAAGCTTCTGACGTAGCTGGTTCTCTTTCTTCCCCTTCCTGGTTTTGCCTGTGATCTTGCCAGCTTGGATGTGTGCTAGAATCGAGTCACTTTGCGATTGCTGAGCTATGTGTCCACAGACAGCTGTTGTTCTCTTATTTGAGACCTAGGTGTGATGTTCTGTATCTTGAGGGAACACTCTGCATCCCCATATTCATCCTTATAATATGATTGTGTGGTATCCAATGCAAAGTTTGTCATGTTGGGTGTCTTCAGAAGGCTCATGATGCACTGAGCATTGTTATAGTAATGCTATAGGTTGTAATTTCATGTATATAGTTATGAGGCTGAAAATGTGTCCTTATGGCTTAAAACAAGCCCAGGCAAAAACTCTCCAAGAGCAGAGGGACAGTTCACACCTCATCAGGCCATGTATGGGACAAATCCAGTCCAACCTCACAGGAACGAAGGACACTGGCCTAGGCAGCAACAAAGGGGGGTGACTCTCGAGTCACCTTGGTCAGTTTGGGACTATGATGAGGTAATGTTCACCTGACCCTGAGGGGGGGTGAGGCAAAGCCAAGAGAGAAGAAAGAACATGATAAAAGGGGGAGACATTTGCCTTGCTCTTCCTTTCTCTTCCACTTCCATTTACAGACATCACCACCAAATGACTGAAGTGCTGATCTAATGGGAGAGCCTGGCTGAAGGGCAACCAGATAGCCTGTGGTGAGAAGCAACTAAGTTTGTAAGGGCACTGAAAGTGTTAAGATCAGATTAGAATGCATTTTGCTTTTATTTCATTTGACCAAATCTGACTTGTTGTGCTTTGACTTATCACTTAAAATCTATCTGTGTAGTTAATACATTTGTTTGTTTGTTCTATCTGAAGCAGTGCATTTGCTTTGAAGCATGTCGAAGACTCCCCCTTGGGATAACAAGCTTGGTACATATCAATTTCTTTGTTAAATTGATGAACTCATATAAGCTTGCGGTGTCCAGCGGGCATAACTGGACACTGCAAGGCGGAGGTTCCTAGGGTTGTGTCTGGGACTGGAGATATTGGCTAGTGTCATTTGGTTGCACAATCCAAGGAGCAGCTTACATGCCAGAGGCTGTGCGTGAACAGCCTAGGAGTGGGGGTTCTCACAGCAGAGCAGGGTAAGGCTGGCTCCCAGAGTCAAGGATTGGAGTGACCTAGCAGATCACCGGGCTGGATAACACCAGGGGAATGTCACACTAGGGTCTCAAGTAATTGTTCTTTTAAAAAAAAATGTCCTTGTCATCACCTCATTGTTAGCGATGTGGATATCCGTGGACCATTTTTGCAGATAGTGGATCAGATGTAGATACAACCGTGCAGGGCTCTACTCACTGGCAGCACCTGGCCTGCAGCGTCCAGTTCTGGCAGCCCGGGGGGCTTAGTGCGCTCGGGGCCGGTGGCCAGCAGCTGGGGCTGGGCAGCAGGTCGGAGTCAGGGCTGTCCAGCACCCACTCGTCACGTCGCTTTCTGTCCAGCATCCCCACCATGGCCCAGCCTGGCAGCACTGGCCGCGCTCCCAGTCCTGGCCCTGGCCCGCTGGCTCCTGGGCAGCAGGGCCTGCCCCCAGCCACAGGGATTGGAGCGAGCAGGGCCCCGGTGCCCCACCCCTCCACCCACTGTGATGCAACACGCACAGCTGCTGCCGTGCTCTGTCGCTTGTGAGCCTCCGGGAGCAGCACGTGCCACACTGCGCCTTCTCCTCGAGACTGCGCTCCACACTGCCCCTTACCCCCAGATCCTACCCTCATGCTGCCTCTTGCCTGCAAGACCCCGCCCCTCCCATTCCCTTCCCTGCCCCCCGTAACTAACCCTTGTGAGATGGCTTGCTGCTGCGGATGTGGATACAGGTAAAAGGTAAAATTGGATTATGGGTTGATACTGCCGGATGTGAATTGGATGCGGTTCCACATTTTTATATTCGCGCAGGGCTCTCCTCATTGTTCATGGTTTTGGCTATCTAGCTAATTTTTAACATTCTTCTGTAACACCAAAACTCAACTGCTCTGAGTCAGCTCTGGGTGACCATAGGTAGCATGTCAGCAGTCTAATGCAGATATGTAGCTTTAACTTTTGGCAACACAGAAGACTTTGGAAGTTGTTGAATGCATATTTTGCAAGCTGTCTCTTTCTCGATTTCTTTATCACATCTTCCGTCTGATGTTATTGGACTCCCTAAACAGGGGAAACTATTCACCTGTTTTACCACTTGACTTTCAAGATATAGATGGTGCCCACCTGGCCTACCTGTGTTTACTTATGTCACGGAGTTCCGGGCGATGCTCTGGAACTGCTCCCTACAAAGCCAGTTAGGACTTTGGGGAGCCTCCTTTCCCATGGAGCAGACGGTTTATAGGGCAAGAAGCTCACACGGCTTCACCTCCTGGGTTTGCCCTTGGAGCATTCAGCATATGCCCCTCCGCGCACTTCCCACAGCGAATCTGACCGGGTGGGGTCCTGGGGAAGCCAGAGGACCTGCACGCACCCCCACTTCGCAGTCAGACGTGACTCTTAGCCAGCCAGTAAAACAGAGGTTTATTAGATGACAGGAGCACAGTCTAAAAACAAGCTTGTAGGTCCAGAGAACCGGATCCCTCAGCCGGGTCCATTCTGGGGTCCCGCGAGCCAGACATTCCCGTCTGCCCTCACTCCTAGTCCCCAGCCAGCTCCAAACTGAAAACCCCCTCCAGCCCCTCCTTCTCTGCTGAGTTCCTTTCCCGAGCCAGGAGGTCACCTGACCTCTATGTTCTCCCCACCTTTAGTATCCCCTTGCAGGGGGGAAGGGCCTGGCCATTAGTTGCTAGGCGACAGTGTCGGTCAGAAACTGAGGCACCCACATAGTAGTCAGAGGAAACATTAAGAACAGTCCCACTTAGTCACAACTTATTATCATACTTTTTGTCTTCCTAATGTTAATCATCACTCCATATTTCTTGCTGGCATTGTTCACCGCACAAACATGTTCTTCCCTTGTCAAAGTGATGCAAACTAAGTCGTTGGTGTTTCTTATGCTGTTCATGTATATGTTATTGACCTGTATAACCTGACTGGTGTCTTCTAAACTTTCCTTCATTATACCTTCTATGTCTATATTGAATAGTTGCGGAGATAGGTGTACACCGAAGTTGCAGCCTTGCAACCACAATGCCATCCTGCCCAGCTGCTTTACTTTGTTTATCTTTTAACACTCTTTCTAGTTCGGACACTGCAATATGCTATGCTTTTTCTTCTCCTTTTGTGATGTCTATCTTTCCATTTTTCAGGATCATCAAAAAGTTCCTTCACATATTCCATCCATCTTTCCATGATGCTGTTGCTTTCATAGCATACTCTCCCCATTTTAGTTTTAATACAGCTCATTCCTTTTCTTGACTTCTTTCTTTGTCTCTTTTTTTTTTACAGTGCAACGAACTGTGGTTGTCTTACTTTATATTCTTTGATTTCATTGCATCTTTCTTCTAGACATTTTTCTTTTGCCTCTTTGCATACTTCTTGAATTTGTTTGTGTAACTTTTAATATTCCTCATTTCTATTTTTGCCTTCTCTTCTTGCATTTATTATATTTACAATGTCATAAGTTATCCATGATTGCTTAACATCCTTTCTCTCCCAATACCAATGTACTGTCCGTATGTTCTGCTGTCTTAATTTGTTTCCCCAATTTTCCTTGAAGTATCTTTATTGCTGTATTTGTGGGAGACATCAAGACATTGCATGGAATACATTTCAAAAGTCTACCACTTTTGTTATTGTTTGAGTCCATCCACAGTAATCAGTAGGATTTTTTTTGTCTTTTAGATTAGGTAATTTTTTAAGGTTTAGTCTCAGCTTCACAGCAAGCTGATTATGATCACTCTTGCAGTCTGCTGCTGGAGCATTCTAGCATCTAAAACGGCATTACAAAAACTTTTTGATATTAAAATATAATCTATATGATTCCTTTATAGTGTGTCCTGGTTCATCTCCAGGGTTTTGCCATGTATATAAACATCTCAGGTGATGCTGAAACCATGTATTTTAGGCAATTAGCATTCCTGCTTGCACATTTAATCAGTCTGTGTGCTCTTTTATTCCTACATTCTTTAATCCATGATCTCCAACTATGTCAGCCAATTGACCTTTTCTTGTCTTGGTGATGAAGAAAATATGAGAAAATATGCATACAACAAATAATACCTACACTGTACTAAGGTTGGAGAACCTTGGATACACCATAACCTCCTCCAGATCATGTTAACTGGCCCAACAGGGGAAGCGGTGCTCTGTTGCATGTACATTGACTAAATGAGGAGCCAGAGCACCATCCCTGATTCACAGTTTCTTTTGACTCCAGTGCCAGTGGCAAAGTCTGCATTTCCATGCTCCTGATTGGAAATCTGCACTTAGGTCAACCTCCTGATCTACGTATGTGTCATGATGCTCCGTAGCTCTGACACTCTGAGTATGTTTTCTAGACCTGAAGAAGAGCTCTGTGTGGCTTGAAAGCTTGTCTTTCTCCAATGGAAGTTGGTCCTATAAAAGATATTACCTCGCCCACCTTGTCTTTCTAATAATGCTTCATAAGCAGGTGAAGAGGGGGTCATGCCCAGACAGGTAGAAGGCAGATAGGTTGGGGGATCTGGGGATAGAAGGCAATCTAGGCATAGAGAGGAAGCTTGAGTAGACTCTACATGTGTTTTACATAGAGGCAAGTGAAATTTAGGCCCCTGTGCTAATTAGGTAACGGCAGCAGGGATTGGCCTCTGACTTTTACACATGAGATGAGCAGGTTAAGCGGGAGATGAGCAGGTTAAGCTGCTGGAGGTCTTTCATCACAAAGGATCATCCAGCATTTTACAAATTATGTATATACACTGAGCCGATTGAAATGCAGCCACCCTGGGGGAGGGGAGCAGCAGTCAGCATATATCAGCACAACAATGGCTATTGGGAGGAAAGTTTTGTTCTATTAAATTAAGTGTGGAAGTTTTCATCTGAAAAGGCCAAACACCTACATTTCAGAAGCATAAAGGGCTGAGTTGATCTTGGCAGGCTTAATTGAACCTGTGACTCAGGCCTTGGCTACACTTGCAAGTTACAGTGCTGTAAAGCCTCCCCCAGCGCTGTAACTCACTCCCCGTCCACACTGGCAGGGCACTTACAGCGCTGTATCTCCCTGGGTATACCGCTGCAGGTACTCCACCTCCCCGAGAGGAATAACAGCTGCAGCAGAGTGGCTACGACTCACGGGTGTGAGTGTAAATGCTTGCAGCGCTGTACTAATCACCTTGTCAAGTGGCCAATCCTCTCCATTGTTGTGACCGGCTGCAGGAATGCGGAAGTGCCGGTTTCAAAGCTCGTACCACAGAGAAAAAGCAAACAGTTTGCTGTTTACTTTGAGTGAGTGAACGAATGAGCAGGGGGCCGGGAGTTCGGAACTTGCAAAATAGAGTGCTGACACGCTCCAAAAAGCACTCTCTCTCCCCCCACACTTCCTGTCACACTCCACCCCACCACCCCCGTTTTGAAAAGCACGTTGCAGCCACATGAATGCTGGGAGAGCTGCCCATAATGCACCGCTCCCAACACAGCTGCAAATGTTGCAAATGTGGCTGGCAGCTGGCAGTGTGGACAGAATGCAGTGTTTTTCCCTACTCAGCTGTACGAAGACATGTTTACCTCACAGCGCTGTACAGCTGCAAGTGTAGCCAAGGCCTCAGCCACCACATCTGGCTTAAAAAAAACCCAACCCCATATAAAGGCACTGCTGATTTCCCATTTTAAAAACCAGTTCCTTTCCCTGAGCTTTCATAACTTAAGCAAGGTGCTGAGGAGCAGTTTGCACTCCATGTTTCAGCCTGCCACAGTTGTGGGGGGTGTGTGTGTGTGTGTTTAATTTAATCTGTACTAAGGCAAAGTTACAATAAAACGTTAACATCCATTATTTCTTACATATTCAGGATCAGGTCGTTAATTTCTTTAAAACTAGATATCTCGGGTATTCAAAATATGGGGTTTTTTTATTCATGATTTCAAGAAGATTAATCTCATGCCAAATTTTATTGTCTGTTTTCACAGCAACTTTCAACACTTGGCCGATGTGCACAGACAAGTTATATAACCACCCCCTGAAGTAGTGTGACCAGACAGCAAGTGTGAAAAATCGGGACAGGGGTGGTGGGTAATAGGAGCCTATATAAGAAAAAGACCCAAAAATCCGGACTGTCCCTATAAAATTGGGACATCTGGTCACCCTACCCTGAAGACAGGAATTATAGTTGGAATGTGTACAAGTGTAATGGGGTTTCTGGGGATCCTTGTTGCAATAAGGGATTCCAAAATTTTCTTGACAATTGGGTCATGATTAGAGCCACTCTGAAACAAAAGGGGAAAAATCCCTAAGGATTAGCATTTTATCTTCCTAGGACCTGTGTTTGTGTAACCCATATACTGTTCAAACATAAACACCATTACTCCTGTAGAGGTGGTACGGAACAGAAATTCTAGATCCAAATACCTCTGAATTCTGAGGATGTTCATGTCTGGAGCTGGATTTTGCTGATAACTTCTATCTCTATAATAGGTCAAATCAAAATTCTAGATCCAGACATTCCTGAACTTTGAATCTGCAATGAGATCTGACCTTCATAGTTGGCCCTATATTGTCCCCCACAGGGCCGGCTTTAGGCTGATTTCCCCTGATTCCCTGGAATCAGGCCCCGCTCCTAAGAGGGCCCCCTGCCTTAGGTGCCTTTTTAATTTTTTTTTTACTCACCTGGCGGCAGTCCACTCCGGGTCTTCAGCGGCAGGGGATCCTTCAGTGCCGCAGAAGACCCGGAGTGGGCCCCCCGCCGCCGAAGTGCCACCGAAGACCCGGACCGCCGCCGGGTATTTGAATCAGGCCCCGCAGGTCCTAAAGCCGGCCCACTCCCCCATCCTAAAGAAGACAGAGGACTTTTTTATAGTAAATGAAAAAAGTATTGTTTGAGTTCACAAACAAAACCCAGTAATCCTTCCTGGATTTTTAACTCCTAGATTAATTAAACACAGCCCATACGGCCTGCTGTCATCACACAGGGTCTCTTTAAGCCTAGGCCTGCACTAAACGGTAATACATCTGTATAATGGGCCGAATGAAAACTTTGGGTCCAAATTACACAACTGTCCCTTGAATGTTTGCAAAGGTTCAGATCTGGATCTAAGCTTTGTCTCAGGCCCATCTCTGATTTCTTGACACTGGAGTTATGATGAGCCATTTAGGTTTTCTGAGGTGAATTTAAAAATAAGTATTTGAAAACATTGAATAAATAAAAAAAAATCCACCAAGCATTTTACTGTAATTTTTCCTGATGGATTGATCAGAAAAATCTTGAAAAATAGACTTTTTTTAACCAGTTAAGCTCCAGAAGGTATCATCTGGTTTATGCTGAGAAATCATTAACTGTGTAATATGTATATACATGAGTTTAGAAACTGCCAGCAGCAGTCTAACACAAAGCTCCCTGTGACAAAGGATAGAGAGAACTTACTGTGGTATTTGCTAACACCAGGTTAGTTAAAAGCCTGTCTGTCCCCTTTCAAGCTCCGTTATTCAGGATTTCTGAGTGATCTATAAATATTTGCTCCAGTACAAAGGAGCTCATCTTGAGACGTCCTATTTTGAGAAGCAATTTGCTGTCTTTTTCATCTCCTTCTGAAAGGACCCCATTAAGTTTAGTGGAACCTTAATTTGACCTCCCTTTTAATACTGTACCTCTTTGCCATACCCATGTATTCCTTTACATGTGAGTATTCCCCTAACAAATGCTTTAAAAAAGGGAATCCCAGCTAAGGACTCAAGTCAAATAAAGTGCATTGTCAATCTGTATGGGACTGAATTTGATGACCAGCTGGGGTAGGGTGGATTTAATAATACCACACGTTGGAAATGTATTAGCAAAAATAACAATCCTCTAACTGCTGTATATCCTAGTATCTGTATGTTTGTCTTTCAGGCCCTGATCATGCAGTGGGATCGGCCTGCATGGGCCTGAATGCTCATTGAGTGGCCTTAGCTCTCTGTGCCCTTGCTGCTCCCAATCCAGCAAAGCACTTAAGCATAGGAGAAGTCCCACTGAAGCATGTATTTAAGTGATTTGCTGGACTGTGGCCTTACACAGTCGGCGCTTAAGGAAAGGGAGTGGTCTTTTCTTGAATGTCTGCAATGCAACTAGTATGCTTTTGGGTGCTCTAATTATGATACCTGATACTAATCTTAATGGACTATATGCTGGGCTTTCCTTACTCCTCAAAACTGAAACAAGCTGTGTGTGAAGCTGGTCCATCTCTTATAATGCACCGCTCATAAAAAAGCACCCTAAGATATTTGTTAGTGCTTATATAAGGTTTACCTATACAGCAAGTGTAACAGATGTAGAAATAAACACACACAGAAAATAAATAGATTTGATGGTTGGTTGGTTGTGTGATGCTGCTAGACGAGGTGTCAGCTCTTGCCAAGGCTGTGGGTATCAGCTGAGCCCTGACAAACTCCTAGCTGGAAACCAGACCAGCTCACTTGTATGTTAATATTGTTCAAGACAGGTGTTAGACTTGTAAAGATGTATGTAGCCTCTATAAAATACTTGTAAGTTGCTGCATGCATTAATCTTACTTGTAATGGCAAGGTAATATGTACATTTTGCTTTATAACTGTAAAAATGCCTGTTCTGAATTTGTGAACTGTGGCAGGAGGAGGGTACCCCTGTCCATCAAAGAGGACTATCAAAACTAAGTGGGCAACTGGGAAACATCACGTTGCAAAGACTGGGCTAATGGTCCTCTCACACCTGTAAAGGTGCTATGTGCAAGGAAGCTTGTCCCATCAGCTTCAATTCTGGAAGAAAAAAATAAAGATAGTTGACATGAAAATGCTTTATATTTTGGCTCTTTAGACTCACAGGGCTGGAGCTAGGAAACAGAAGTGGAGATCCCCAGGTCAACCTGGGTTGCTCTAAAAGACATTCATTACTGACAGATTACCACCTCTGATGCCTTTTGGAACCACAGACTGTCACTCCTACGTGTATATATGTTGCCTGCTTTAACCTATACATAACTTTCATTTCTTTTTCCTAGTTAATAAGTCCTTAGTTATTTGACTATAGTACTGGCTATTTTTGTTGTGAGAGCTGAGGTACAAATTGACCTGGGGTAGGTGACTGGTCTCTAGGGACTGGGAGCAACCTGAATATTTAGTGATAAATGGTCACTTACACCAAAGATCACAAAGTCCAGCTTGCCTGGGTGGCAAGATAGACTGGAGTGTGCAGGGGGACTGTCTGTGACTCCATGGTAAGACTGGTATAGTGATCCAGTTCACATTTGTTGCTGACTTGGTGAAATCTAATTACAGAACACACTACCAGCTTGGGGTCTCTGCTTTTTGACAACCTGCCCCGAGGCTGGCACTCAGTTATGAACACTGCAGACAGTGTGACAGCATGTATATGTAAATCTTTGATGCAAAGTAGGGAGCAGACCAGTGGCAACTTTAGTGGAGTTTCATGTGTTCAATTGCACCCAGAAATCATGAAACCAATGGTGCATATGCTTCTCCTGACCCGGATAGAAGGGGAAGGCCTTAGGAGGTGGCAGTGGACTGGACAGCAAACCCACCCCACACTTACCCTGCAACGATGGTGCCTGTCCTGTGGGGCTGGGCCTGGCTTCCTGCTTTGGGCACTGTGACCTAGTGCATGGGGTCATAGTGCCGCTCAGGTTTGGCCCAGATGTTCTCCCAGTGATCCCATGCATCAGGTCACGACGCCACTTACTCAAATTTGTCCATGTCACTGCTCTGCCATGATGAAGGAGCAGCCAGGCCAGACCTGAGTGGTACTGTGACCCCGTGTGCCAAGTTGCAATGTCCAGAGTGGGGAACCGGGCCAAGCCCCGTGGGACAGGTGTCACCGCTGCAGGATCAGTGCAAGGTGGGCTCGCTTTTCAACTCCCATCCCCAGGGTCTCCCTTCTGCACTGGGTGGGGTTTAGGTTTGCAGTGCTGGGGTGGATGGTTTTGCTGCCAGTGGTCAGTGTCCCCTCAGAAGTTCAATATAACGCACCCATTAAATTTGGAGACTACTTCTACCCTGGGAGCAGACCTTCAACTTTATATCCTTTATATTCAGTTTTTTTATATCTTATTCTTAATTTCAATATATATATTACATGTAAAAAACATATTAAAAGAGATAATTAAAGTTGCAAAGTCAGGATCTCCTAATTTAGGAATGCCAGAATTAAGGCTACCTGTGCAGCCTCATTTTGCCCCTCTTGTGCATATATATTATGATACGGTCTTTAATTATATGATATGCTATTTTTCCCCACAGGACCCCTGCCTCAGTCAGTGCCCAGCAGGGACCAGCTATATGTTTAACATGTAATGGAAAACAAGACCTTTTGATTTTATTCTTTTGATTTTTTTTTTTAATCTATTAATTTTATGCCATTGATTTTTACAGGAGCATTGACCTTTGTTACCCTCACCCACATCTTGTGACTGGGGTCAGGCAATAAAGTCAAGTCTTACCAGCACTGCCATTTGTCACAGCCAAGTTGCAAATTTTGCTTTGTTGCAACTGTTATGCTATATGTGGCCTACTCTGGTCATAGTACAGCACTCAGCTGGAGGATGTTGCAAGGACAGAATTATAATCAGCAGCGAATTATCATGAGATTGTCACTTGTAGAAAGTTTGAATTGATAGTAACTTGGGTTGTGACTAAGCCTGACTTCATGCAGTACCTTTTTAGGTCCTTCCATCCTTGTTGTAGAGATAAAGGGCCTGATTCATCACAGGTTACTACAGTTTTATACCAGTGTAATTCCACTGGTATTGAAGTTAGCTTACTCCAGTTTCACAAGTTGTAATGGTGAATCAACCCCCAAAAGAGCTGAGTCATGAAATTCAGGATCAGACTGTTCTAGGTCCTGATTCAGTCTGGGGCTTCAATATGACCTTGATTTCTCCAGCAAAGTTCTTGTTACCTACCTTATGTATCTATCTTAGTCACATACAGAAAACTTAGTTAAAGAAGAGATATGTTGAAAGTATGCTTTAGTTGAGTCCAAGTGATGCTCCCAAACAATCCGTTTATTTTTAAAAATGCATACCTTCAAAAGAACCCCAAATTAGAAAAATCTAGACATTAACAATTCAAGAGTCCAGCCAGTTCCCCAATGCCATATACATTGATGTGAGTATGCACTGCAAGTCTTGAGAGGTGACTACCGAAGCAGAATGTTGGAAGAGAAGAATTAAAACCTAGGGATTTGATTTGTCCCCACCCTGTAACTTTTATATTCATTTATATTTGTGTACAGTTAGTCAAAATAGGTGTAAAATGCTACCAGGTCAGCTTGTTAGCCTGATCTTGTACAGCAGATTCTTATTAACTAAACTAAGATTTATTTAAAAAGAAAAGAGTATTGGTTAAAAGATCAGTATACATACAGACATGAGTACAGTTCTGAGATCAGATTCATAGTAGAGATGGTGAGCTTTGTAGTTGCAAAGAGTTCTTTCAGAATTAGTCCATAGGTTATAGTCCAATGCGTGAAGCATCAAGCAGATCTGAGATAAAAAGGATCAGGACCCAGGTTTTTTTTTTTATACAGTTTCAGGCCTTCTCTTGACAGCTCGGAGTCCTTAGGCAAACAATAGGCAATCATGGAGACTTTGAAGTAGATCTGTTTCCTAAGCAACAGTGGTAATTAACTACATGGATGAACATAAGCTAATTTATCCATTAAGTAGTTTATCACAAACTTTAAAGTCGTATAGACAATGACATTATTTCACCCAAGCTTCATTTAAATGTTAACATTCCCTTTTGATCTCTGAATCAATAGCTATAGTGACAGTCAGGAACAGTCTGTTTACATGGCTAACATCTAACACACACACACACACACAATTAGTATTGCCTCTAATTCTCTAACAATACAGGTTTGCGTTTCAAAGGTCTAGCCTATCTAACTTGGAATGGCCCTGATTACCATTTGCATACCTTTCCAGTATGTCTCTAAAGGTTGAATTTGGTTGATTTATCCTGCAGGATGCTTATCTCTTTCTGGCCATGCATCACAAGTACATCCCCCAAATATGACCAATACTTACTTCTAATTCTAGTAGAAACAAGCTGCTGATTGGTAATTTCTCAGATCGCTTCATCAGTGATAAATTTTCTATCCAATGCCCAGAATCTTTCCTAGGCACTTATTTTCAAGGCATCTAGTTTCCTATGTAACATTTTAATAGACCTCCAACTTTCGCAGCCACGGAATGGATGCGCCATAACACTATAGGTTAGCACAGAGATTATGTTTGAGTTGAAAATTCTCAGTTGTTTGGGTATTGTGTATCTTTGATTTCCACATGTTGTTGAGCTTAGTGAATTCTGTGGATGCCTTTCCTATCCTTGAAGTTTTTTTTCTTGAGATCTCTGTTGGCTAGTACGGTGCTGCCTAAGTAAATAAACTGTTCTTCTTTCTTGATGTTTTTGCCTCCTGATATGATGTTACTGCTGGGTGTCTGAGATTCAAGGATGTGTGTTTTGACATAACTGATTCTGAGCCCTGCTTGGCCTGCTGTTTGTGCCAGGGTGTCTGTCTTTGGCTCTGTCTAGGCTTACGGCAGTGTGTAGCATACAGACGCTACACGTGTGGCTACACACTGGAGTGAAAGCAGAATACATCCATCCTTGTCATGGTGGTGTGTAGCTCCATGCCATGGTGAAAGGCTCTGGCAGCGGGGAGGCTGCCACTCCGCTGCTGGAGCTTTCCCCCCTGCCAGAGCCTTTCACTGCAGTAGGAAAAGGCTGCGACAGCAGAGCGGCAACTGGATACTACACTGTTTAAAAACAGCAGTGTAGACGTGGCAGGTATTGATTGGGTGCGAGAGCCTCTGTAGGGTATGTAACCTGTGGGTTCAGGCATGCAGGGCATTCTGTTCTACTCCACGTTGCTTGCCTAAGCGGTGCCTCTCCATTTACACTGCTGTTTATACCCATGCTAGCTGGGCATGCAATGTCTACTCTACATGCAGCCAGAAGTGTAGCTGCACCTTTTGGTTGTAGCTTTTCAGGGGCGTTGCCCAGTGGCGCCATATCACCAGCAAAGTCTAGGTCTTCTAGGCATTTGCCATCTACTCATTCATTTAATTTAAATTTATTTTATTTTATAATATTGTCTTCTGGCAAGCAGGTGGTATGAGCTAGTGGACCACTTGCTGCTGCATTGTTCTCTGGGAGAACTGTCACCAGGCTCAGTAAGGTGGCAGCCTAAGGAGAAACCTGGCATAAGAAGAACAGGAGGACTTGTGGCACCTTAGAGACTAACAAATTTATTAGAGCATAAGCTTTCGTGGACTATAGCCCACTTCTTCGGATGCATATAGCATATATGCATCCGAAGAAGTGGGCTATAGTCCACGAAAGCTTATGCTCTAATAAATTTGTTAGTCTCTAAGGTGCCACAAGTCCTCCTGTTCTTCTTTTTGCGGATACAGACTAACACGGCTGCTACTCTGAAACCTGGCATAAGAGAATTTCAGGCTTATTTCCTGCAGATTGAAGCTATTTTGGTGGCTTTCTGGCACAGATAGGCTGGCGGTAGGTCACTCTGCTATGGAAAGCCCGCGGTGAAATGGTGGGCTTGGTTAGCAGACTGAGAGAGATGGAAGAATGCAGATTCAGCATAAAAGGAAGGCTAATAGGCTCCTGTAACTGAAAATCCAATTCATTTGAAGTGCCCAGCAGTTGTGAGTGAAAATCCTCTCCCTGCTAAACTGGAGCCAGACACAGACAGCTTGATTCAAAGCCTGTTGAAGTAAATGGAAAGACTCCTGTAGCTTTGGATCAGGCCCAGCGTGTGGGGCTGCAACAGATCAGCAGCAGAACTGAACTCGAAGGAGGAACTTAAGAAGCTGGTTCCTTTGGGGTAGAATGAATAGGTCCAATGTGTGAATTATGCCAAACTCAGGGATGAGGAATTATAGGAGATACAGTAGGCCTGGGCTAGAACACCCTGGAACTTTGGTCAGTGTCTGGAATATAAATACAAATACAAATTTTGCAGCTTCTTGATGCATCAAGAAGAAAAGCAAAAAGAGTGTCTGCTAACTTTCAGTGTAAGAAGAACAGAAGAATAAACTTTCAGGATATGCAAATCCAGTTTTAGGGATTTTAATAGGGCTCTGATGATTTCACTTCTTGATTTCTCCTATGATGTCCTAGCACAGTGGTGCCTCATCTGAACTGGCAACTTGCCAAAAGCCAGGACTAATGGGAATGCAATTTAAATTTTTGGAATAAATAACAGTTGAGGTGAATTGGATGTATACAAAAGAACGTGCACCTGACTAATATAACTGCATACAAACACTGCTACTGTGTTCAGTGCTGTCTGCTGTACTTGTGCATGTCTGCCAGCTCTTGAACAGAGTTTTCATTGATACACATGATTAGAAATTCACCATTTGCGTGCAATCAGTTAAAAGAATTTAGCAACACAGAAATTAGAAATGGACAGAGATCCAGGGCAGGGGCCATCCTTTTGTTCTGTGTTTGTACAGCACCTATCACAGTGGGTCGTGGCCCATAATAACTAAGTGCTATGGTAATACAAATGATAAATAATAGCAGACATCTGATGCCTTCAGAGAGAAATAAGGAAAACCAAATAAACACCTCTGCAATGGAAGCAGTGCCCCCACATAGCAACCCAATATGTAACAATGTTCAGTGGAAGCATGATGTCAGTATGGCGTCAATGAGACATTTTGTTTGCCATGTTATTGTTGAGTGTTGGTCCCAGGATATTAGAGAGACAAGAAGGGTGAGGTAATATCTTTTTATTGGATCAACTTCTGTTGGTGAAAGAGAAACTCTTTCAAGTTGCCTGTAGCTCATCAAGGAGACACACATATAGTAAGTGAATCTGAGATTGCCCATGACTAATGCAATCAAACAGGTACTGTGAGGCCTCCATCATACATTGACCCCACACCAGCACTAGTATCTGCTATGTTCCCTCACGTGCAGAGTGGAAAAGATATAGCTTTAAATTGCTCCCATTTTTGATGCTGCTTTGGGGATGTGTCATGCTGAGGGACTGATGAGGAATTTGGTCCTGACTGGTTACCCCCTACCCTGTTTGTTTTTTGGGGGAAGGGGGGGGGAAGGTCACACTTTTTATAGTGTGTCTGAACCACATTCTGTTCCATGATGCTCAAGACACTAAGGTAGAATTGCTTTATGTGTAACTTACACCAACCCCCTCAAAAAGCATGTAACCATTTTTGTCTAATGTGCATCACACACCAGACCAGCAGATCAGGTCTTTAGGCTCTAGTCCTATCTTTACTGGGGACTTCCTGGGTTACTTTTGAAAAGTCACTTGACCTGTCCTTTCCCCATTCCCTTCTCTGTAGAATGGCAGTAAGGTTACGGACCTACCTCACACGAGTGTGTGAAGGCAATTTGCAAAGTATTGGCTGGAAGGTACTATGTTTTTTGTTTGTTGTTTGAATCATCATAGCACCTAAAACCTACAGTCAAGGACCGTGACGCCATTGTGCTAGGTGCTGTACAAATACAGAACAAAAAGACAAGAAAGATATGGTCATTATTATAAATCTCTTATTCAGGGCCCATCATTTCTACAGCAATACAAAAGGAAACCCCCAGTGCCTTTTTCTCAGACGGCCAGAATTCAGTCAAATCATTTTGGAAGTGTAACATTCCAACTTCAATAAAGATATGCATATAAGGAATTGAGGAACACATTGACTTAGGCTGAAAAATATTTAGCCACCAGCTGCTGGTGACATCAGCATGGCCTGGCCTACGGAACAGAGATTGTATTGCCAGCTCTTGCTAAATAAAGCAGATGACATATATTTTTCCTTTTTAAAGAGCAGATTTTCTTGGGGGGGGGGGGAGGAAACCACAAGCTACCATTAAGGCAAGGTTCACTCCAGTATTATTTGTTTTTAATTGCTCTTAAGCTCCCACCTACTTCCAAATATTTCTGGAACAAGCCCTGCGTCATATGATTAAGCTGGAGTGATTCATGAGTTTGTTGGGAAAAGAGAAACCGGAAAAGAAGGGGGCTGACTGTTCAGGGTAATGACATCATCACACTGGCATCCTTTCCCTGGCCTAGAAAAATGCAGCCGTCCCCGCTGTAAGAGTTGGAGAGCAAATAATAGAGAGTCAGAAGCTGTTTGATTCCTTGGCAAGCCTGCAGACTATACTAGACATAGTCTTGTAAGGTTAATCGGCAGTGACTAGTCACGTGGGAGATATGGGTATGTAAATTGCAGCCAAGAATAATAACTGAAAATATTGAAGGAGAATCCCAAGCAAACAGAGAAGAAGATAAAGAAAAAGCTCAATAACTATAAAGAACATGTCATCTTCTTTACATCTCTCATCTGACTGCACCTGAGGCTTCTGTTCCTTTTTAAAAATAAGGATGGTGTCCTGGCAACATTTCTTGGAACCATAAAGTCCCTACACTAAGATAACATAAAGAAAATCTCCAGATCACTCAGCACTGAACTCCTCAAACCTTGTGTTCTTGACAGTAGAATGAATGCTCCTTGTAGAGGCAATGAAAGAGTAGATGGACTATTCTGAGGTGGGGAACCAGCCAGGTGATTTTGTTTAATGCTAAAGTATTTTCCTTGTAAAATGGGATTTGGCTTAAGGATAGCTGAATGCATAAGTGAAATCAATTTGTGGAACTCAGTTTGTTGCCTTGATATTGACTAATACATATTTGTACAGTACCAACACAATGGGGCATGATGTTACTGTAATATAAGAATAATAAAATGGAAAACCATTATGGGGCCTGATTCTTCTTTCCCATGAGAATGTGCAGTCAATGGTGTAAGTGAGAACAGAATCAAGCATATGTTCAATACAAAGTTGGCTTTTAAGTTTTTAATTTGTGTAAATTAATCTGTCCTCAGCACTGGTGGTGTGTGTTTTGTTTAGTCAGTACTAGGTTAGCTATTTTAAGCTGTGGGAAAATATTGACATGAAAAAATGGTAGGACTATTATCTGAAAAAAAATTTCAGCCTGAGGCAGGTTGAGGACAAAAAGTGCTGTGTGATAACAGACTCATGATACAGATGTTGATAGATCGCATTTTTCTAGGCTTTCTACGTTATGAGCCCGACAATGATTCCTAGGTGAGAAATAGGGTTGAGTAACTAGAAGTAATATGTATGTCATTTGTGCTGATATGGGGCTACAGATGTGTGTTATACAAAAATCCCTTTGTTGCTATGTGAGCGAGCAGTGGCAGTACAGCACAGCAGAAGAGGGTGTGGCCTCTGGAACAGGGGGGTATGGCCAGCTGAAAAATCCCTATGGCCTGTGATTCCCCCTTAACTGGACATGGTTGCAACAGGCTGTTGCGACAGGAGGGGAGTGGAAGGTACATGTTTACTTAGCCTCTGTAAGCATGGATGTGGGGGGAGGGGCGGGAGCTGGCTCTCCCTTCACTTAATATGAGTTTGCTGGTGCCGTGCATTTGCAGGGCTTTGCTCCTTGCGCTGACAGCACCTATCAACACACCTCTTTGCATTTGACCCTGTGTGCTCTCCTTTATTTGTCACGGCAAGTGTACTTTATCCCCCAGTGTTCCTGTGCTACCTATAGCCAGGCCTGTCAAGAGAAATGTGGGACCTCAGTACATCGTTTTCACTGGGGGCCCCCACCGCCTCCCATTTCATTTTATTTACACAGACATGACAGATGTTTTTGGAGGCCCCTGAGTTCAGGACATGGTACAATTGTCCCCCATTTCCTTCCCTCTTGTCAGCCATGCAGAGCCTTAGGCAGCTTTGACTAGTTCACTTTCTTTTTTTTTCCCCCTCTAAAATGCTGCTCTTGAGGGATATCATGATGAATAAGGAGTTTGGCCCCTACCACACATTGGGCCATATTATATCCCCCCAAGTAACACCCAGCGGGTGAATAGGGCTCCAGTAGTCCTATAATTAGATGGTACTGTATAAAGAGCTCTCTCTTACATATACCTCTACCCTGATATAACTCGACCCGATATAACACGAATTCGGATATAACTCAGTAAAGCAGCGCTCCGGTGGGGGGGGGCTGCGCACTCCGGTGGATCAAAGCAAGTTCGATATAACGCGGTTTCACCTATAATGCAGTAAGATTTTTTGGCTCCCGAAGACAGTGTTATATTGGGGTAGAGGTGTATGTGCTTTTTTTCTGCTCCGTTATTACTTGATACATGTTCTTTCTGCCCCAGTGCCCAAGAGCTGGCCTCTGGGTTCAAGCTCTTATAATGGTACAGACAAGTGCATTGTAGTACCGTGCAATAGGGAAGGAGGGGAGGTATTCAGAGTGTAACAAAAATTTGTGTCTGTGATTTTTTTTGGGGGGGGGGAAGACGGGTGATTTTTCATACAAATCACTTCACAGCCAGTAGCTTTAGCCCCACAGCCACTGAGCAACAATGCTGCAGGCATGGCATGGAGCTGAGGTACTAAAATAAACTAATGATTCATAGCAAGGAAATCTCAGGAATGATGAGTGTTTAAATCCAGCTTAATTAAAGGCTTGTTTTCTGTTGTTGTAGGCACATATTCAGATTAACGCAATCTGCTCATGTGAGCGTAAGGCTAAGTGGTGCAATACTGCAGCAGTGGACAGTTTCAGATGTAGGAGGGAAGGTTTTCTCTGATCTATTAGATACTTTGCTCTGGGGCCCTAGGACTAGTCAAAGCTCTCATAGCAATAATTGCTAGTCACAGACCACTGGACCTTGCCTGGCTTACTCATATTGGGTCACAAGACAGGATGTTAACCGCTGACACCACAGCATGTTGCTAAATGGCTATTTTTAAACACAAAACATGAATAAAAGCAAAATGTTTTGCTTTGATCTACAAGGAAGATTTGAAGCAAGTGTATTGAGTGACCATGGGGCCCTGGAAATCAGGAATGTCTCCTTTTTCAGGGCCTGCCTCTTGCAGTTTTACAAAAAAAACAGTGCTTTGTCCCCATATTTGTAAACCCTTGGGGACGTGGCCACCTAAAATAGCCTCTTGTTTGCTGAGCTGGTGAAACTGACATCAGGCAAGCCAAGCACATATGTACGTCAAGGACCAGCCCCCATCAAGTCTGTTATTGGTTGCCACCTTTCCCTCCAGGAAGCTTGTCTTTGAGCCAATCCTCCTCTATGGGAAGAGTCAGATGGCTGCACAGAATGCATATTGGGGATACAAAGGTGGTGCAAAGTTCACCTTTGCACTCTCCTATCTGCTGATGCTGTGAGCTGGGCCACATCACCAGAACTGAGTTAGATTACTGACTGCTCTCACTTATGACAGCTGCTAATTGCCCTAAGGAATCAAAAACACAGCCAAAGAGCAGTATGGCACAAATGCATTGCAGCCATGACCAATTTCCTCTAGCCACCTCCCTTTTCCCCTGCTACACTGGCAGCAGGGATGGGACAAATAAGAGCATCTATGCCTCGAGAGGATCTCCTTTACACTGGGATGAATCTCCTGCAGCTGTATGTCTCTGGGCTTTGGGCCAAGTTGTACCAGAAGTGTGGTGCAGAGCAGTTACACCTCATGGGAGAATTTGGCTTGGGGACTGAAAGTAGTGAGCCTACTGGCAGTTCTGCTGCATGGCCACCATATTGCAGGTAGCAACTGACCCAGCCGGGGCTGATATCCGTGCTTTTACTCTCCTCCCCTGCATGAGAGTTGGTCACTGGATTGTGTCAGGCAGTGGGGAAGGGGAGAAAAAGAGAGCAAGTGGAGAGACACAAGACAGAGATAATGAATAACTGTGGCAGAGAAAGGGTGAAGGAAATAGGAGGGAGAGGGAAGAAAGAGGGAAGGGGAAGAAGTCTGAAGCTTGATAAAAGAGGAAGCAAAACAACCAAAGCAGCAGTGTGGGTGGGTGGAGGGGGAGTAAAAAAATCATAGAAAAAAATAGAGCACCCTTTTCTCTTCCATCTCTATTTTCCAAACCTTTGCATGCAGTTCCCTGTCACCAAACCCCTCCCCCACATTAAGTCCCCCTGTTCACTTTGGAAATCTGGTTACGCTATAAGTGAATGGATTTCCAAAGTAACTTAGAATTATTTTTCTCTTTAAGGAATTGGTTTGCAGGCTACTGCAGGCGTGGTATAGCCAGTGACATCAGTAGAGTGACACTGGGGCTGAATTTAGCCCTCTGTCTGCAAAATCTGTTTTAAAAGAAGTCCCCTTAAAGTGGAGCTATGCAAAATTGTCATTATGAAACTTGCCTAGTTTTGTTGCTGACTCAAAACACAGTCCAGCCTTGCTAAGGTGTGTGAACTTGCTGCTGTTACAGTACAGACATTTGAAACTGGGCATTTTCCTCTGGGTTTCACTTTGAATTTTGAGGTTGGTTCAAACACCAGACTGAAGAGGTGGATGCAAAACTGCAGTGAATCAAATAATGGATTTGTATAAAATCCTAGAAGTGTGTAGGACTAGAAAGGACCTCAATAGGTCATTTAGTCCAGTCCCATGCACTCAAGGCAGGACTAAGAAATAACTAGCCCTTTCCTGACAGGTGTTTGTCTAACCTGTTCTTAAAAAGCTCCAATGACAGAGATTCTCCAATCTCCCTAGGCAATTTGTTCCAGTACTTAACCACCCTGACAGTTAGGAAGCTTTTCCTAATGTCCAACCTAAACCTCTCTTGCTGCAATGTAAGTATAAATGCCTGCAGTCCAAAAGCACTACAGAGCTCTGCCATAAACGTGCATGTGGCAGGAAATCTGCTTCAGCTTAAGGGAAGAAAATGTATTATAAAGACTGGAGCCACATGTAGGTGGTTCCCAATTAGGGTGACCAGATGTCCCGATTTTATAGGGACAGTCCCGATTTTTTGATCTTTTTCTTATATAGGCGCCTATTACCCCCCACCCCCTGTCCTGATTGTTCACACTTGCTGTCTGGTCACCCTATTCCCAATATACCACAGAGTGAAAGTGTGGGATGGATGGTGAATAGAGCTTGTGTTTCCAACCATGATGCTGAGAAAATACATTTCTGATTTAGTGCAGCTGAAGACCGTTGCAGTGAGCGATCAGTTTTAATTACAAACGGAATACAAAGTATCTGCCCAAAGCCATTTACAGATGCTCGGGCAACACCACCACTGTTTTTAATTAGCAATGTGGGAGAGAAAAAAATCTTCCACTCAGACACATTATTTAAACAATAAGATATGGCAGAAGCAATTGGATGGATATCTTACATCTGATGGGGGAATGTTGTCTCCTTTCTGCGCAGTAGAGTCTGAATGCAATGTTTTTTTTTATATTATGCCATTTAAAAAACACATTACCACATTAACTGCTTTCTTGTTCGCTATTAATAGCTTCATTTCATTCCAGCTGCTCCATGAAACATTCACCAGTCCCCTGGAGAGGCTGCTTTTGCTTCCTGCTGATAATGCATAGCATCTGCTTCAAGCTGGAGGGTGAATGACTAAGTCAGGTGGCCTAGACTTGGGCTTCTTCCCCATGAAGAATATGTTTACTGAAGAGCTGGGAATATATGGAAAAATATTTCCACAGGCATTCACTCAAATTGAAAAATCAATTTGTTTAGCTTCAATTGATATATCATTTGTATTCACTTCCTGTGAATGTTTGGGTGATCGAGTTTTACTTACATGCATGCTAGTGAATTCTAAGTGCACATGCTTGAGTATCATCACAGGAAATAGTGTAGTTCAGATGAACTGGGTCACAGCAGGAGGATAGTGTTCACTAAACCCTGCGCCAGAGCGCTGGTACAAAGCAGGATCCAGATAAGGATCTGACAACACCATTTTTCAACTAGGACCACACTGGGGCATCTTTAATAAACAACCAAATTCATATTCCTCCCATCTGAGGTGTTGGGAAAGGGTAATGAGACACTTGTTAAGAGGAAGAAGAGAAGTTTGGGGTCTTGATATGGGATAGTGACTGCAGGCACTGAGTAGATGCAATATAATAATACTTAGATCTTTCTTTTCAGAGCACTGTATAAACATTAACTCATCCTCACTACACCCCTGAGAGCTCTGGAAGCACCATCTGCAGTTTACAAAAGGGGAATCTGAAACTCAGTGGCTAGGTGACTTGCTCAAGGCTACACAGGAACTCCTGGCTACCGTTACCTACACTACATATCTACAGAGACTTCATAGCACTAGATGGATAATACACTGTAGGTCTTCCAAAGCTGTGTTCCCAAGGCAATGGTGATTGGAATGACCTCTGGTGGAGTTGTTCTGAACATCAAGACATTTTTCTTGTCTGAACTGGCCCTAGGTGTGTTGACATCCTAAGCAAAGAAGGAATTTGATGTCCTTGTCACCCCTAAACACATCCCAGAATCCTTTTCACCAGTTACAGAAGTGATCTCAATAATGGCTTTAGGAACTCTTCTCAGCTCTGCCCCCTTCTTGCCTGGAACTGAGTTATCATGATAGCTTCAGCACTATTCTGACATTCCCTTAGATGTGACGTTCTACATAGTCACCTGTATCCTTGAGCCTAAAGCCAGCACCCTAATTTCAAGAGGGAATGGACCGCGATCATATTTGTTTCCTGATGATCCTCATGACACCTAAACTACCTTTTGTAGAGGTTGGCCTAGATGACCACATGGAGACATCTAAGTATTCATTGAAGTTACTTTTCAAGGGAAATAATTTTATTCTTGTAGATATTGTTTGGCTTAAGTCTTGCTGCCCATGCTGTCAGTTTCCTGATAAACTGAATAATGTTCATAGCAGATGGAGCCCTTTTTCTTCATATTGTATCCATTGCCAGGCTTTGCTGTATTGTTTTCTGTTGCCTTGATTCAGGAAAGCACTTAAACACTTTAAGCATGTGCTTGAACACCCTTCCTGAATAGGAAAGCTTTTGCAATAGGGCCTGTGTTTGCAGCATTTGCTTGGCCATGCCATACTATTTTATTCTCCTACTCCATCACAAGCCTATGCTACATGAGTCCATGTTTAGGGCTTAATCCTGTAGAGTGCTGAGTGCTCTCCACATCTCAGTTGGGGCCGAGCCCGGGAAGGAGGCAGATGTTTCAAGCCCTTTGCAGGACTCCAGACCAGGCCCTGAGTCACCCAACACCGTGCCCCCGAAGAGGACTGAGGACGGAGAGTTGGTACTGGAACTACCGTTGGCCATCTACCCAGAAGCTGCAGAGGACATGTGGCCAACCGAGCTGAGCCAATGGTCTGCAGTAGAAAGTAGCCCAGTGGAACATTAGTCCGGTTGTGCTGCCGGGAAGCGAGTCAGTGTGATTTGGTGGGATCCCTGCTGATCCAGTGGTGGAACCGCCCACCACTGCTAGGGCCCTAAGCTGGGACCCAGTGGAGTAGGGTGGACTTGGGACCCTCTTCCCCCAACCCCACAGTTGGCATTTGGCCACATGCTTATCTTAGACCTTTAGGCCTGAAGTCTGGTTTTGCTGTCTGCCCTAACCAGGAGGCTTTGGGCTAAAGACTGTTCCTTGCTCTGTCCTGCCAAGAGGGTCAGAACACTAGACTGCTAACCACGCATCTGCCTCAGCCAGGAGGCTATAGACTGTGTGTTGCTCTGCCCTGCCCAGAGGGCCAGAGCCATAGACTGCTAACTGACTGCTGTTTGTTGCTTGATGCAGTGAGTCAGAGTGGCCTCCCTCCAAGCCTGAAACGGAGGGACCACTCCAGCTTTCTATGCTAGAGAACAGTAAAGAGATACACAGTAAATAAAAAATGGAAGCTAGAATGGTCACAATGTTACTGGAAATAAAAAAGGCTCTGGGCCTAGATTTTTGAAGGTATTTAGGTGCTACTCTACTCAGTGTTGCAAGGCTTACATGATGGATAAATCCAATTTTCCAATGTGATTTAGGTATCTAGGAACCTAAAGCTATGTCTACACTATAAACACTACAGCAGCAGACCCTTGCTTCAGTGACAAGTGGCTTTTTTGTTGTTGCTGTAGTATGCCCACCCCTCAAGAGGTGGTAGCTTGGTTGACAGAAGAATTTCATAGAATATCAGAGTTGGAAGGGACCTCAGAGATCATCTAGTCCACCCCCCTGCTTGAAGCAGGGCAAATCCCCAGACAGGTTTTTTTTTTTAAACACCTCAGTTCCCTAAATGGCCCCCCCTCAAGGACTGAACTCACAACTCTAGGTTTAGCAGGCCAATGTGCAAACCACTGAGCTATCTCTTCCTCCAATTTGTCTGTTGAGCTAGTGATGTCTATACTGGGGTGTAGGTTGACCTAATGACATTGCAAAGGGTGTGACATTTTTCACAGCCCTGAGCAATGCAACTAGGTCAACAAAGTTTTAGCTGAAGACCAGACCTAAGTCTCCCTGAAAGGACTCTTGAAAATGGGATTGAAAATCACTTAGGCCTAAAACCTTTAAAAATCTAGGCTTTTGTGCTTTCCTCTGGCTAAGTGCCTGATCCTCCCAGCCTTATGCATATGAGTAGTCCCATTGGAAATCAATGAAACTAGTCACATGAATAAGGGCTGTGAAATCCAGCCCTAAGTTTATATTACATGCATGCACCTTAAAAGGAGTGGTTCATCTTTATTAACCACTATCCATTTTATGCTGGAATTTGTGGAAGATCTAATTCCTGTAGCTGGGAAAGAGTTGAAACTTTCTAGGAGCTGGTAGGTAATGTCACTCAGGACAGCACTAGCTGCTTGCTAAATTTGGCTTTCACCACTTTCCCAGGCCATTCTTGTATTTGTCTGCATGGGCTTCCATGGTGAGTGCTTGCACTGATGTTCAAAGATTATGGTAACTGCAGCATTATGAAAAGTTTGGAGGAGTCAATTGGCTAGAGATCATAAATCCAAGAAGGAAATGCTGGGAAAAAGGAAGATTTCACAGACCAAAGTCATCTCACATTGACACAACACATAAAATTTAACCAATGCAGTAAAACTCAAAGTAAAATGAAACAATTATAGACCGATGGAATGATGCAGGGATGCTATGTAGCAACCCCTTGACAAGGGATGTCACTCGGACACTGCAGTTCAGAGGGATTGGAATAAAGGGTGTTTTACAGGATTTAAAAAAAACTAAAGGGTTTGACTGCTCTATTTTTAAGTAATATAATGGAAGAGGCCAGTATGCAGGACCAACTCTAGGGTAACTATTCCCTTGGGCTGGCAGAGGCCAAGAAGGTCACTTAGTACTGATGAGACCAGACTCCAGTGAGGAAGTGCTCAGTTTGTGTGCCTGTGGTGATTAATTGAGGAGCAGTAGTAATATCAGCCTGGGAGGAGATTACCTAGTCTGGGGTTGGTTGTTCTTGGCCTCAGCATGAATGTTGCACCCTGATGGGCCTTTTTGACCAGTTATTTAACACTGAACTACTGCTTGATTGGAAACAGCAGAGCAAGAAAAACAGGTGAGAATAGACACAATATTACGTCACTTCCTCAGCAACTTTATCAGTGGACCCGTCATGGGGCAAGCACCCACCGTCCCTTCTTGGGATGGGGTGGGGGTAATGATGGCCCCGCAGCTGAGTCTATACTACCATCCCTTGTCTTGGGATAGCTTGGCCTAGGGGTAAAAGTCAATATGGCTGCCCTCTCTAAAGGCTGTGTGGCCTAGCAGTCAGAATCAGTAAGGCTGCCCTGTTCAGTAGGGCTGTGTGGCCTAGCAGCGCGAGTCCATAAGAAGGGCTGCCCTGCTCAGCAGCGCTTCATGGCCCAATGGCCAGAGTCAGTATAACGGCCCTCTTCAGTAGGGCGGTTTGGCCTGGCAGCCGCTCAGGAGAATAAACCACCACCTGGGACAGAGGGTTGTGAAGGGTAGGGGGACCCAGGCCCTCCCTGCTCCACCAGGTCCTAGCTCAGGGCCATGTCAGTGGCAAGTATGCCCGCCGCTGGGTCAGCGGGGAATCTGCCTGAAACATGCTGACCACAGGCAGCACAATAACTTGTCTCCCTGTGCTACCTCCTACCCTGTTCCTGATGCAGTGGTCCCAGCATTTCTGGGGTCTCTGGGCTCCTTGGTCAATGTGGCTCCCAGCAGCTCCGACACTATTTGGGCATCCTCTGGTGTCTCAATGTCCCTGGCTTCTGCTGTCTGGGGGTTCCGTGGTTCCCAGGCTGGAGCTTGCAGCGTGTATCCTCCCTTGGCAGTCAACCCTGAGTGAACCAAGCTGCTCCCTTTTATATCTAGTCTCCAGCCGGAGCATGCCCAGCAGGGCTGCAGTGGCATGGCCTCCATGGCCCAGAGAGTAGAGTTAATCCTCATGGTACCAGTGCACCCCATCACAAGGCCAGACAAGAATAATTTAGTAACATCATTTCCATTTAACCTGGGCCAGAGCTTTCTATCTGCAAAGATTCAAACAAGCAACATCATGCTTTAAAATCTGTGACATGGACCCCACGGAGAGACATAACAACAACAAAAATAGCAAAGGAAGGTTGAAATGATTCTTCAACATGTGTAAGGTTGGATTTTCAAAAGCAGTCAGTGGTGGCCTAACTGCTCAATGGTAAATCTCTCATTGACTTCAGTGGGCGCAGAGTTAGGTCATTGCTCAGCACCTTTGAAAATCCCCTCTATCATTTTCTAAAGCTCTCTATATAGGTTGAAGAATTCCATCTCCCATCATTATAAGCTTCCTCTGCTGCTGCTTTTGCTGTGTCCCTCAACTGCAACCTCTATTTTAATGTTCAGGACTGCTGCTGTTAATAATTTAAAGCCATAAATAATAATAGGATCATTGTTGGAAGGATGCTGCAGAAAATAACACAGTAGTAGCCAGAAAGCTTTCTTCCCTCGATGAATAAAGTTTATAACAAGGAAGCAAGTTAGGGTTAAAATAGGCAGAAACAAAAAATGAGCCCGTCTGGAGGTTCACTCAAGACCTATCACCCCACACATAATGCCCATTCTCACCGTATTTAGCTCAACCAGCCAGTTTATAGTCCTTTTCCTAAGAAGCTATGCAAGGTGAGAAGGAAACTAAACTGAAGTTAACCCCCTGGTTCACCAAAAAGCAGGTAGTACCCTTTCACAAGCATAATTTTAGCTTTGTGCGTGAGATACTTTGGGGTTTAAATTGATTCAAGTATCTTATCAGGAGGGATATTCATTCTTCTGTGCTATATTTTTCGGCAGTTGACGAATCAAGAGTCTTCCTTTAGATTTAGACTGTTGCCTGCAAAGACCTTTTGTAAGCACATAGTGTAGTCTTAATCCAACCTCAGTAGCCACTGTACAAAAACCGATCCATCTGTGTGGAAAAATTATATTCAAACAACTATGAGCAGCTCAGAAGCAAAGATTTGTTGTCACGCTTCCTGGGAAGAAATTGAGGGATTTCCTGTGGCAGTCTGGAGATACAGAGAAAGTCTCCCTATATTAGAAGTTAAAACTATTAGCACTGGAGAAGTAGTGGGGCAGCAAATATTTATGGCCATAGCCCCTTTTCCCAGTGCAGTCTGTTCATCAAGTAGAGCTTTAATAAAAAAATAGTATGATTGCAGTTAAAAATATTCTGCAGTGGCCACCACTTCTAGTCATCAGAACCCAGGTGTCCTGTTTTCTGCTGAATCATCGCTGGAAATAGAACCTCCAGCCAGGAAACACCTGTCTACCAGGAGGCCCATGTTGACTTAGAAAGTAGAAAAGACCATTTGGCTGGTAGTGTCAGGGAAGAGAAGGGAAAATATCTTCTTAATCTTAAAGTAAGAACTGTGAGGAGAGAATTTTAAAGCCATCCAAAATGGGGGACAAAGATAGCAAGGAGGATACATGGGAGGGTAAAAAATAAAAATATTTCTGTATAATCCAGAATACTTTATAGAAGAGAACTCTGATTTTAGTTCTGCGGTTTTGCTGGTTTCTTTACATCAGTGTATATTAGCTCTGTGTGATTTTTTTTTTTAAATCAAACTTAAAGCTTTGTTTTTTATAAGTGCAAAATGAGGAACCCAACAGGGTGTATGCTGGCACTTTGAAGTGGTTTATAGGCCAGGCATGGCCCTGACCCAGGACAAAGTTATTCTGAGGAATGTAGTTTGGAGGGACTGATGACAGGTCCAGTCCAGGGGCTGTGACTGAGGGCTAGTGATTGCAGGACTACATAATGCAAGCTCTTTGTTCAGTTGGTTGGAGATAAGGGCTGCAGTAGGAACTCTCTGTGACAGACTGATAATTTCCTGCAATATCCTGAATGAAGTTTATTGAATTAAGTTAAACCTTATTGAATTAGGTTTACTGCCTTTGGGGTCCATTGCATTAAAAATGCAATTACTTGTGTGTTGTTGAGGAATCTTATTTTTGTCCATGGGAAAGGTAAATAGGAGAACAGCAGGGAATGATTAGGCAAATTTCACTCAGGTTGTAACATCTCCAGAGAAACACCGCCCCCTGGAAAGGTTTGAATACACTAGTTCAAACTGGATTCTTCAAGGACCAACAGACAATGAAAGGATTTTTGGATAAATAGCCTGGTTTTAAACTGACTTATGGTCTCTTTCCTGGTTGAGCAAACAGAAGCACCTCTGATTCACAGAAGGCCCCAGTCCTCAGGGTAGGGTTGGAAGGACTTGACCTATTGAGATCTCATAAAACTGTGCTTGTTCTGAGCGGAACCTTTATCCCAGGTCACAATGCCACATAACAACTTTGACGCCCCAAATGTCTTATTTAAATCTTGTAACCTAGAGCTCAGTTTTGTCCACAGTGACCTGAGCGGCAGCAAGAACAGACTTTGTAATATGTGATCCCTAAAAGTAGAGAGAAGTCCTACTAGATTCCTAGGCCAAAATCAGTCTTAGTGTAAGTATTATCTCACTGGAGCCAATGGAAGTACATATGGTGGCATTCCATCCATCTTCCTGTCTGTGCTGGGTCCCCGTAATACATTATCTGGTGCTTTATTCAGTGTATTTCTAAATGGAGTTTCCATTACTTCCCTTGAAGGGTTATTGTGAAGTACATGATCTAAAATTACTGAAAATTGCTGGCACCCTTTACAAATACTCCTAGGGCGAAATCCTGATCCCATTGAAGTCAATGGCAAAATTCTCATTGATTTCAGTGGGCCAGGATTTCACGTGTGGTGTATTTTCCCTCTTGACTCTGAAATTTCTTTCCTCTCCAACCCCCAACTCTTAATCTTGGCTGATCACTGAAATGATGCAGTTACTCTGGTTACCTAAGACTGAAAGGCACTGTATAACAGCAAATACATTATAGCTTCACCTCAACCCGAACAGAATTTTCTTTTGCCTCCTGCTGCTCTCGTCTCTCCTTAGGTTGCTCCTAGACAAAGGCTCAAACTGAAACCCCACATTCTAACCCCTGGGAACTGTGTGCGTGCATTGCAGTGAGATGCGTATCTCTACATACCTAAAATAAAAACTGTTGGGGGTGAGATTTTAAGATCTGAAATTAGAAGATGTCTGTAACTGTCAAATAGCCACAGGAGCTGTCCTATGCCCCAGAGTTTAAACACTCCCTTGGATGAACTCCTTCAGTTTTCCAGACTCTCTCAGCGATCCCCCTCCTTCTTAAGGGCAGATGATGCAGCCTCAGCACCTCCGAGACTGAGCCTCTGCACCATGGGCTCTGCCCAGTGAGTCCGACTGAGGGCTTGTATACATTTAAAACACAACAGTGGTGCCACTGCAGCTGTGCCACTGTAGTGCTTCAGTGCAGACGTTAGTTATGCCCCTGGGAAGGGATTTAAAATGACCAAAAAAAAAAAATCATACTTTATATGTATAGTGTTTTCCTTTTGTTATCTAATGGGTACAAAGAGTGCATTATCATAAATGCACTGATCAAAGCTTTGGTATTAATAAACAAACTAATGGTTGCATGGGTAAGAGGTATTTGAAACCTACCTAGTGTACATCTTAGAGCACACCTTTAAGTTGTCCTATTTACAACAGTAATGAAAATAAACATAGCTGACCAGTGAAAAAGCTTTTTTGGGGGTGGGGGGGGCATCTTTATTGAATGCTGCTAATAAGCTATCTTGATGCATCTTTCTGTAAGTCTCCATTTCACAGCTCAAACTCTCCCAGTCTTGAATTAGAGAGACAAGGAGGGTGAGGTAATATCTTTTATTGCACCAGCTTCTGTTGGTGAGAGAGACAAGATATTACCTCCTCCACCTTGTCTCTCTAATATCCTGGGACCAACATGGCTACAACAACTCTGTCTTGCATTGTCAGTCCTGGCCAATCTTTAGGTTTGCAGTTGATAAGGAGAAGCAGGGTGACCTGCTGCAGTGTAAAGTGCCCTGATTTTATTTTAATCTCCTTGTTCAGATGTTCAGAATCAAACACGTTCACCAACAAATCCAATGGGGAAATTGTCCAGCATTCCTGGTGAAAAGAGCTGAAGCTTACAGCTGGAAGCCTTGCTTACAATATACTAGAACTGGTAATAGCCCACTACTATTGGCTACTTCTCAAAGTGTACCAGCCAAGAGGCTCTTCTTTCTCTTTCATGTGTTTAGCATTGTAAGGTAACTGCATTGTATTTGCAAGACCAATGCTCCAACTGACTTCAGTGACAGCCAGTTTGGGTTTAATGTGTAAAAGATTGTTTTGTTTTTCTCTGTTAAATTGTACAGTATACGATAGCTGTGTAGGAATTAGCCAGGTCACCAGTGTAATTCTGCCAAAAGGTATCAAGACATCTTCATGCAGAGAAGAAGGAAGTGACAGAGCAGCCGTCAGAAACCTTCCTAACTGACAGTATCCTTAAAAGAACCTTTTTACATGATAAAAATTGGGTTTAGATATGGAGTTTTTCATTTAGAAAGCTTCTCATAAAACAAAAAAAATTATATTTTACATTCAATAAAACTCCATTTTTGACACCTTTTTATCTGGGGGTGGGAGAGAAGATCAGCTCTGTGCATGTGTGATGAAGCCACTCCTCGTGCTCCCCTAAATCTCCTCACATTTGGAAGGTAAAGGAGTTGATTTGCATTTGTCACTCTTCTGGGGAGTTATTGCTCAGGGGCAAGCACACTTGAGAGCAGTTTTTCACATTATATACAAATCCAGTGTCTAGTCAAAGACAGAACGTGAAATACTTTGGAGAACTGGCAAAAGACAAAATCCCATATAACAACAAATGATGACAAACTCTGCTTTTGAAATGATGAATAAAAACAAATATAGGTTCAAGATTTGACCTCTTGAGCTCAATGGGAGGCTTGATGCTGACTAAAATGATACTAGAATATAAGATGTGTTTTCAGCCTCGAAACTGGTAAGTCAGATGTTCATTCTTATCAGCATGTTACTAAGCATACTGCAGTCTGAAGGGCTGAATGTTCAGAAGGAGTTAGATTCCTAACTTCAACTGATTTCAAATGGACAGTAGGCCTCTAACTCCTTCTGAGCATTCAGTCCGATATGTTTAGATTCAGTATAGCGTACCTTACAAAAGCTACATGAGTACCATTTGCTGTTGTAGCTGGTAATACCTTAAGCATAAAATACTTGTATGGCTGTGTAGCAGGGCGTCGACTCACCTGGTGGCACCTCCTGCTGGTTGTCCAGGGAATTAGCTCGCCAGCCTCTGGAGCGCCCTCTGCAGGCCGGTGTCTCGCTTGCCGCTGGCCCCCGTGTCCCTCCTGGACCCCAGTGCCCCTTACCTTGGGGTTCTGCCCCGTGCAGTACCCTGCCATCTCGCTGGGTCTCCCCTCCCTGGGGAACCCCCAACTCCCTATCCCCACCTCACCTCAGTCTTTGGCTACTGCCAGTCACCATCTAGCCCCCGTTCACTGGGGCGGACTGCAGTATAATTGCCACTCATCATCGGCAAGGATGGTTTGGACCTGCTGCCTCTGCCTACCCTTGGGCTGCCCCTCTGCAACCCCAGTAACCTTCTTGGCCTTTAACAAGGCCTGCAGCCTGGGGGGTTTCCAGGCTGGAGCTCCCCAGCTCCTCTGGGCTTTCCCCAGCCCTGCTCCAGTCTAGGTACCCTGCTCAGCTCCTAGCAGCCAGGCCTCTATCCCCCTCAACAGCTAGAGAGAAACTCTCTGAGCTCTAGCCTAGCAGCCTCTTTATAGGGCCAGCTGCGGCCTGATTGGGACGTGGCCCAGGTGCGACTGCTTCCCCAATCAGCCCAGGCTTACTGGTTCCTCACCACAGCCCTCTCACAGGGCTGTTTGAAGCCCTTCAGGGCAGGAGTGGGGTTACTGCCCGGCTACAGGCTGCTCTCACAATAGTAGCTGAGCAGCTCACAAAACTTACTCCATTATACCTTTGTGACATAGGGAAGCAGTGTCCCCATTTTCCAGATGGGGAAATGGAAATGGAGAGACATTAAGAGACTTGCCCAACATCACACAGAAGTCGGTGGCAGAGTTGGAAACAGATTCCTCATCTTCTGAATCCTAGTCAAGTGCTTTAGCAGAATACATCTTCAGGAGTGTCACTCACTTCACTACATTCAACCCATAGTGAAAATATACTAACATCCCAAAACATTTTCATGTATGCTTTCTATGTATCCTCTCCCATTACTGCTGATCACAAAGCCGCTTGGTATGACTGAGCCCCTGGGCTGAAGGGTATTATGAGTGCATAGTATACTTGTAATTAGCACCTTTATATTAATAGTTTTTAATTATTATTTATTCCACTTCCTTCTGTCTGATTGAATCAATAACAATCTCGTGTTTGTAAAATGACAACTAATTACGATGGAAGTGAGTCAGATGTCATTTTTTACTCCAGTGTTTGTTACTAAATAAACCAGGCAGGAGGAGCAAACTAATTAGACTCAATACTAGGGGTAGGAAATGTGGAACATTTTCTACTTGAAAATTATTTTACAATGACCCTAGTTCTCTAAAAAATATTGCTGAGATAATACCCTTGCACTGGGTACAAATAGAGCATATGAAACTGTGGTGGAAAAACTGTAAGAAATGCATAGTGAAAAATAAATTATTACTGATATTATCTATAACGTACAAAGTTATACATTTCTCTGCATAGACGAAACATACCTGTGCTATACATTTCTGGGATGGTGGTGAAAGGATAGATTGAAAGTCTGTAAGAATGGAAGGAAAAGCATGGAAGTGATAGGTAACCGGGAAAGCATATCTAAGAATAAAAATAACATGCAAATGTTTGTATAATATTTTACTAAGGCTTAGTCATGATGATGCAGTAGAAATAATATCCAATGTTGCAAAATTGCATGTAGACTACTGTTGATCAATGGATGTTACAGGACTTCAGCTAAGGATATAATGAAGAAAGAGACGAATAATAAAAAACTTGAAATATTTCTGAAAATTCTCTTTGAATGCTATACAGGAGTTCCAGTAGGGAGGTACTCTCCAGTACACACTACCGGCAAGAAATTTTTAGCGGGTACAGGGTACTGGAAAGACTTTGGGCTAGCCCCCTCTTCCAGAGGGGGGGTGGGGCTGTGCTCTGCTCCTTAAAGGAACAGAACACTGCTAGGGAGGGCATTCATTCTTTATATGGCTTTAACAGCACAACGCACATGCTAACAAACTTAAACAAAACCTTTGTTTAAGTTTGTTAGCATATGTATTCTGCTGTTACTTTGGTCAGGAGTCCTAAATTGGGGAGTGGTGGGGGGATGGAAGGTATTTAAACAGTGCTTTTGATTCTGTTTCTCCCCATTGGTCTGAATTATCCATGACATCCATACTGCATCACATCAAGTCCAAATCATTAGAGGAATGCCTCTGCTTGCACTGACCAGAGATGTTTGGATTCTGGTGTCAGCCCAGTTCTGCAGCCTGATGGGAATTAGATGTTGTCCCCAGTGTACATAGAATTCTTCTTTGCAACCAAACTAGTCTAACATAGTCTTCTTTGCTGGAACTGAAGCAGCAAAACAAAGAAAACAAATGCCTCGTTTTCCAGCTTTGTGGGTGAGGGAACTATAAGTGAATATTATAATGCCGGACACTGACGGCCTTAAACCAGCTGCCTCAGGAATCTGCCAAGAACTTTGCTGAAAAAATGTTCCTCATCTCAGCAATGGAGCTAAGACTTATCACACATCTGCCCACCTTTATTCGAAAGGAGCTCATTCTGAGCTCACAGTTCAGGCATTGCCAGTTTCGTCCAGAACCATTTACAAACTTGGAACCTAATCCTGTAAACCCTTAATCATTTGATCTATCCCATTGAAGACAATGGGACTATTTGCATGATTATGAACCACTTTTGTGGACTGCTAAGAGTTTCAGGAGTCTGTTCCTATAAAGGAAGTTGAATCCCCCGTTGAAATACAATGTTTGGGTACAATACCATAAAGCAGTTTAGGATACAGTTCTACTTAAAATTTGTCTTTCAATAAGTTATACATATGCTGAAATGGCTCCTTACCCAACTCCCAGATTCCATATAATCAAACTGAATACTACATATTTTGGGGGAAAGTGAATAAGCATGTTTATATTTGTATATACGAAGGGGGATATCAGAGGGGATGGGGTGAGCGTGGAGGCCCCGGGCTGGGGGCAGGGCAGGGAGGAGTCACATGGAGGGTCATGTGGCATGGTCATGTGCCCGCCCCTCCCCCTTCCCCCCCCCCGTGTGTCCCTCCTTTGAGTGCAATACCAGCAAGAAATGATTTCTACTTGCACCACTGATGCTATACTACTTCCTGGGCAGGTAGAAATCACAGTACATGGCAGGTGAACTGACACTGCCCTAACCAGCATGACAGGAATACTAGCATGATGCAAACCACTACTTTCAAGCAAGATATGAATGGGAAGAATGTGACTTCACTGGACAACATAGCTGCCACGTTAAAGTGTGCTGCTTTAGTTCCTGGATGTTGGTGGTTAATGGAATGATAAATGTTTAATCTGGGTCACCATGACTTGTAGAGATTTAGCATGCCCAGTACTACCTAGGCATGATAGCATGATTTCATGATGCAACACTTATTAAAAGCTGAACTCTTCTCGAACTCTGTATTCAGTGCACTGAAGGTGAGAATCTCCCCACTGACAAAAGCCAGCGCAATACCCTATAGACCCACTTAAGCCTCACACTAAGGAAGTAAGTAGTGGTACATAGAGTCCTTTGCAGACCCCTTTATAAGCTTCCTTCCATGCCTCACCTTCAACATCCACATACCTATTTCTTTCAACCTCTTTTTTATTGTACAATAAAATATTGTTGTAGATAGTAAAAGGAAAATTCCGTTCCTCACTTCCGCATATAAGACTTATTTATATCTTATACTGATGTAAATTGGGAGTAACTCCATCAAAGTCAATGAAGTTGCACTGTTAAAAAACACTGCCCATGTAAATGAGGGAGAATCAAAGCCTCAGCATTCTAATATGTCCTCCTTACATTGTCCCCGGGCTTCATATGGTGCAATAAAAAATCTCGTTCTAAAGTCTAGCCCACTCCCCTTCTTTCCTCCTCCCCCAAAAATCCTGCATTGATTTTCCACAGATGTATATACTACTTCTGATCCCTGAAATTATTCTTTCCATATGTAAGGTCCTAAGTACACCCCCTTTGTCCAAGGAAATTTGATGTCATCAGCTTAAGAACTAAAAAAGAAACAGTTTCACTAACTGAATGGGGTGTTTGTTTCATGTAGTCCAATATGAGGAGCATGAGGTGAAGTTATCATCCAGGGTTTTAATGTGGCCCATTTTTATGGGCAGTGGAAACCTTTCCATAGCTAAGGTTGCAACCTATGTCCATAATAAGACATATTAACTGCCTTATAACTTTGGTTCCAAAATATAGTTTGGCCTGAAAATTGCTAGCTTTGCTCTGAAGAAAAAGGAGAATGTTTCTCATCGATTTGCAGAATTTATCAAACTGTTTTGTCATTTCAGTTCATTAAAAACAATCTGATTTGATTTTTTTTTACTTCATTTGATCCCTGTAGCTCAAAATCTGCTTGCTTCTACTTCAAACTTCCCATATAGTTAAATGATCTTCAGAACTTGAGTACTGGCTATACTAGAAGAACAGAGTTTGTAATCAAGGTAAGTTATTAACTTTTTTTGTGGAGAGTTTTGAGGCCAGCCCTCTTCCTGCTGCCTTTGGTAAGAGTTATGGGCCAAGAATTAATGCCACTGAAGTCAATGGAGTTATATCAGTGTGAGATCAGAGTTGAGCTTGAGGGATGAAATCCTGGCTCCATTAAAGTCAACAGTAAAACTTCCATTGACTTCAGGATTTCACCCTAGATCTCTCTCATCTCCTTAATGGTCATGGCAATTATAAATGTACTTCCAACCACCCAATGCTTTCAGATGCTGAGGTATAATTACAGTCCTTACGTTCCAGACCCAACTGTTCAGCTCCACTGAAATGCCGTTACATCAGAGCAGAGAGTATTCGGGAGCAGGGCTTTTCTACCACAGAATTTCAAAGGAGCTGAACAGATGAGCATGTAGTTTCAGGGGCATATCTGGAAAGCTGAAAGGCATGTCTAGAAAAGGTATCATACAATTAAATAACATCCAGCATACAAAATAAGATGTTATCTCAATCTGGTAAATCAAACTCCCATAAGTATTCTTTTTATTACGGAGTCATTCCGGGATGGCCTTAAACTATGGAGATAATGGAATAAGGATTTAGATCTGTATTACCCCAAGCAGGATCTGGAGTCAATTTGGAAATAGTATACTTTCTATTTATCCAAAGCATGGAATGATTTTCAGCACAGAATTTACTCTTTACGTTAGAAGCTGCCACACACTCCATCTCTTTCTAGATCAGAAATCTGCAATAAAATGTGAAGACTTTCTTTCTAGGGTGCCCAATACTACAAGTCTTTCTCACGCAGGTTATCCTGGCTTTCAGTGAATCAAGTGAATATGGATTGCAAGATTGTCCATTGTTTAGAACTGTAGAAGAATTAATACATTATTAAGATTTACTATTAGTATCTGGTTTATTGCTTTTTTTCCATGAGAACAAGATGCTGTCTGGCTCTTACCTGGGTGTGCAGTGAGTGGTGAGCATTGAAGCTTTCCCTTCACCCCATCTCAGCAAGGGCTGATGTACCAACACTCACTGGAGCGCAGGGATTGCTCCATCCCTATTCGCCTTGCAGTACAGAGCATCTCAAAGGGAACTGAAAGGGTTGGGGAGGAGGCAGGACTGATGCAGAGGCGGTAGCAGGCTGCATGCCTGAGTGGGGGTAGTAACAGAAACACTTGCCCATACACCAGGGACATCTGGGAGGCACATGGCCTGGTTGGTGCAGAATGTCACTTGGCAGTACAGCTTCACACCAACCCTGACGTGAACTGTCAATGTTTAGGAGGGAATATTTGAAAAGACATGAGAAGAGGCTTTTAGGAATTGGCCTATCTTCTGTACATCAGTATATAATGAGGCACTGGATAAAAGGGTTAAGAAGGACAAATTCTCCTCAGTTACACTGGTTTAAATCTGGAGTAATTCCATTATCTTCAAGGGAGTTGTTTATTCCAGTTTCATCCAAACGTCAATAAGAGCAGAATCTGGGCCACTGAGACTACTCTGGATTTATACTTCTGTAACTGGGTGCAGAAGTTTTGAATGGTTTTCAGGCAAGCATAAATTTTTAAAAAGCCAAATAATCAGCCGTTTAGCTCTAATAACATGCTCCATTTCTTGGTCTGCTGCAAACACTTGTGAGGATAAGGAAAAGGATTTCTTAATTCTGAAATCTAAACTCACTGATCTCTGGTCAGGACAAAATTTAAATATCAGATGATGAGTTCTGAAGTAGTTTAAAAAATAGTGGAGCACAGTCTGACATTATGTGTGTTCTATTATATGTCATGAGAACTCGAAGCACCCTTACTTCCTAAAACCACACAGTCATAGTATAGCAAGAAGGATATTGTTTATCCACAACCATTGGGTCCCATGCCGCTTTTCATGGTCAGGCAAGAAAACTGCCTTGAGTGCAGCCTGAGTCTGACCTCAGAGCAGTTTTATGCTGGTTTAATCCCTTGACTTAATTGTTAGTGGTTTGACACTTTATTTACACTGGTGTAAATGAAATCGGAATCAGGTCTTTTGACATTTTGGTGGTCTCCACTGTATATAATAAAGAAATCGGTGGTCCATGCTGAACAAATAATAGACAGTACTATGCTCTTTGTGTTAATTCCTTATGGTGCTCTGTCCTGTTCATTGATCTAAAATATGGTAAAAATATTTCTATTTAAAATGAGCACTCTAATAATAATCTCCATAGAAGGCTGCAGACATACACTGAAAGCTTATAAGTGTTCAGATATCCTTTAAGAAGTATACATCACTTCAGTTTTCTTTTCCATTAGTAAAATAGTAGTAGTAAACAGCCACCAGTACTTTACAGGCACACTATGATACTATTAATAAGGCGAAAATTACTTCAAGAAAAGTTCTAGTTACTCATATAGGGCTGAATCCCAAATTCCTTATTCAATTTTTACATATTCTTACTCCTCCTTTGACACTACTGGGAGGCTGCCTGAATAAGGACTGAAGACAAATTAGACCCTGAATTCTGATCTCAGATTAATTATACATCAGTGAAGCTGAGATCAGAAACTGGCTCTTTGGAAGGACTTCAGGATTTGGCCCACTAATTTTTCACAAATAGAATTATTCTGAAGAGGGAAGAAAAGTCTTGTGATTTAAAGGACAATGTGGGTTCTGTTTCTGGTTCTTTCACAGACTTTCTCTGTGATCTTGGCCAAGTCATATAGACTAAAACGTTCAACCTTCTTAGTTACCTAAATGAAGGCATCTAAATTCATACTGAGATGAGTAAATAAGTGACCTGTTTTTCAGGGGGCTTGCGCACTCAACACCCATGGAAATCAACGTAAGACAAACAGGATATGAGGCTGCAAGTCCAGCTTGCAGTTTTCAGAGAATCAAGCTAGGGTGACCAGATGTCCCGATTTTATAGGGACAGTCCTGATTTTGGGGTCCTTTTCTTATTACCTCCCATCCCCTGTCCCAGTTTTTCACATTTGCTGTCTGGTCACCCTAAATCAAGCTCAAAATCATAGCCCCCTCCCCAAAAAGACACAATCACATGTCAGATTCAGAGAGGGAAATCAGATTAGATGTTAGAAAAATCACAGTAATGCAACTTCAGTGTCCCCTCAAAGAACTAAACATTAAATCCACTTCTCTTTTCATGTTCCACGGCATAAAAGGAAATGAAAGCAAATTAGAAAGAGAGATGTTTGGGTAAGATTGAGCTATTTTGCTTTCCTGACCAAAGTAAATAGTGAACTGGAATAGATTATTTTGTCAAATAGTCATATGGTGATAATGCCAGTAGTTAGGCTCAAAGTGCCTGCAAAACCCTTACTTATATGAGTATCCTTTACTCACCTAAATGAAAGGCTTATTTTGTTGCTCTTTTAACTAGGAGGTCGACAGTCAATGGCAATCACCAGTTTGATGACGGTAGTCATGGCTTCCCACTTAACAGGGTGGGCACATGAAGGTCGTCATCTTCCACCCAACACCTCTACCATGGTTTTCTGTATTAGAAAACATCGAACCTCCAGCTATTTGTCAAGATAGAGCCATAGCATGAGAACTTAAACGTGCCGAAAATTACCTGGAACTTCCAATCAGTTTTCCTAATACACCTCTACCTCGATATAGAGGGGGAGGGATAGCTCAGTGGTTTGAGCATTGGCCTGCTAAACCCAGGGTTGTGAGTTCAATCCTTGAGGGGGCCACTTAGGGATCTGGGGCAAAATCAGTACTTGGTCCTGCTAGTGAAGGCAGGGGGCTGGACTTGATGATCTTTCAAGGTCCCTTCCAGCTCTAGGAGATAGGATAGGATATCTCCATAGGATAACATGACCCAATATAACACAAATTTGGATATAACGTGGTAAAGCAGTGCTCCGAGGGGGGGGCTGCGCACTCCGGCGGATCAAAGCAAGTTCAATATAATGCAGTTTCACCTATAATGCGGTAAGATTTTTTGGCTCCCGAGGACAGCGTTATATCGGGGTAGAGGTGTAATAATTTCAATTCCAAAAGAGTTCTTGTACAGGATATAACTATGTGTGCCTAAGTTTTCAGAACTGACTAATGATTTTGGATGGCTCAGCTTTTCAGTATCCAACATGAGACATTTTAAAGAGGCTTGATTTTCAAAGGGCAGGTGCTCAGAAAGAATTAGACTTGAAAATAATCAGATTTTTATTATTAAAATAACCTCATAAAAACAGCTAAGATAAGAAAATCAATTGAATAACTAATCTATGACCCGATTCTTCAGACCTGGGTGGCTAAGTTAGGCTCATAAATCCTTATCTAGGAACATAAATATGTGACCTTTTTTATTTTTTTAAAGATGCTGAAAACCAACACTCCTATTGACTTTCATTTAGATGTCTAAATATGGATTCAGGAGTAGAGTTGAGGGAGGAATTGATTTTTTTGGTTCGGGGCAGACCCAAATATTCAGAAGAAAAAATTAGTTTGGTTTGAACTGGAAATTTTTTGAATGTCCTTGCTGAAATGAGAAACTGAAAAAAAAATTAGTTTCACAAACACTGAGCACATTGTGGTTCCAAAATGAAATTTGCTCTCTAGGACCAGCAGCTGCTGAGTGAAATTGACAAGCATGCCAATTTCACCCAGCACCTGGTGGGACTCCCAGGACTGGACTCCAGGCGAAGTGGACTGCCCTGGATTTGGGTATACCAGGGATTTGACTCTTAGGCTAGTCTGGAGACTGGAAGCTTGGAGAACAGGACTCTGGAGGCTGGCAGGCTCCCTGTCACTCAGCTATGGATTGTGAAACACCAGAAGATTCCCAATGGAAATATGCTTGAGTTTTGGTGAAAGTTTTGTCAAATCTAAAATAGTTTTGATAAAATATTTCAGTCCAGCAAATCGGCATTTTCCAATGACACTTAGTTTCATCAGAAAATTTCTGACCAGCTCCATTTAGGAGGCTAGCTTCAGGCACCCAGGTTAAACATATTTTGGTCATACACCAAAATAAACTGATAACATTAAATGGATTATTATGACTTAACATTACTAAAAATCTAGAAACCTATGGTCAATTCCCCCGTTCCTCCCCCAGGGTCCTTATCCCATCTTTAATCCATGGAACTGACATTAAGGTTAAAAATAATGATACTGAGAATAATTGGTTCTTAATTTCTGTGTGGTCTCTGGTAAATCTTTTAACCTCTCTGTAGCCCATTTTGTTCATGTGTTCTTAAAAAAAGAGAGAGAATGCTTGCCACACTCTGCAGAGGAGGTAAACGATTAATTAATTGATGTTCTTACAGCACTTTGAATAACTAATACACTAACGTGCTATAGTTATGTGCTATTATTATGTACTGAAACATCTCAGTAGCATAGTACAACACAAACATGCATTTTAACAATTCTCAGATACAGCTTTGACTCTAGCCAACCCTTGTTGTCTTGGGTTTTGTTCCAGACAAGAAGGAAGAAATCTCCTGGGATTTAGGTTGGCTCTTTTTGACAGGAAACTGTGGAATTATTTGGGGGTGGGGGGCAGTGTTTTTTAAATGGAAACACTGGAACAAAGGTATCTCCCTTGTTTTACTCAGATTGCTGTTTTACAAGAGGCTGACTATAAAATGCATACATTCTTGGCTAATTCTAAGGTAATTTTCAGAACACAAAACAGGAATCTGTCCAGGCTAAACAGAAAAGTCACTGAATAGCTGAATTTGTTTTCCTTCAGAATGTAGCACTAATGAATAAGGTTGCGGCAAAAACAAAAAATGAGCACTCTGCCCCTCCACCCAGCCATTACCACTTGCTGAGACAGGTGGAGGCATGCTCCATTCTCAGTCATCTTCAATGTTAAGTCCCATGACCTGACTGGGTCTCCACAAGCAGGCAGCCTGTTATATTTCATGTCAGTTGAACTGTGCTTCATGTTTCCTTTCAGAATTGAAGACTGAAGGGCCTCCTAGAATTGTTTCACTGTGCATTTAAATAAACAAGATGAGATGCTTTATAAGCTTTTAATTGTAATTCCTTCCATTTCATTTACACCCACCCCAGCCCTCTTATCTTTCTCTTTTTCATCTACACTGTTGGTTCTATCTTTCCTTCCCACCTCAGCTTTGGAAGGGAAAAGACTAAAGGTGAAACCCTGGCTCCATTGGAGTCAGTGGCAGAACTCTCAGCGACTTCAGTGGAGCCAGGATTTCACCCGAAGGTATTGATGATCCTGCAAATACTTACACACATGCTTTGCTTTATACCTGTGCGTAATCCCACTGAGGCCTGGCTTTACATGGGTGCAGCAGAACTACAGGGATTTGGACTGGTGAAACTACATCAGCATAGCTACACTGGTGCAAAAGTCCCCCCTGCAGACGAGCCACCAGTTTCATGGGGACTGTTCTGAGACAGAGGTTGGAGAAAAGGCAGCCTTTGTTCACCACCCATGCTGCAATCTGAATGACAATGGCCATTGCACATTGTTGGAAGTGCTGCTCTCCATGGGAGAGGTCCCACAGCAACTAGGGTAACATCATTCAGGACCCTCTGGAATAATTCACCTTCTGTTTTGTCTGGGCTGGGGGTTCTCATGCACTAGGATGCTGCTGCAGTGTTTGGGTGGAAAACACTGAAGGGAAATAATTAGACTCAAAGAATATATTTTCATGAAAATGTTACTATTAGTTCTTTGAAAAAGCTATGGTGTTTTTTTTTAAAAACAAAACATAAATTTGGGACCTAGACTACCCAGCAGCGTTTCTTTGAATAAATGGAATTCAAGGAAGATGTACACGTGGTATTGAATTGTATTAAACAGGAGCATCAATCATTGACATTGAGTAATGAGCATATTGTGGCTGCTATTGGAAACTAATAATACTAATAATTACTGACAATATGACTTGTCTAACCTGAACGTCACAAAAGCAAAAGAGATGATTGTCATTAGTTGCTGACTGGATTAGGCTTGTAGAGTGATGGTTCTGGACAAGATAGTATTGGTGGCCTAAATAGAATATTTATTATGTAAGAAACAAAATAGCAAACCTTGAGTAACAGCATCTTTGTGCAGCAGAGATCAGTGACTTCAGCCTGTGATGCTATTTAGTAACATCATGAGCCCACTTCTGCTGCAACATTTATTGATCCAGGTCCCATGGTATAATGTACTTCAGTCTTGTCAGCATGGAATGGACCCAACTGTGTTTATGCTATGGACCGATGTGACGTCTATAGTCACTACAGTCTTTTTAATTTGTCTAACTTGGGGCCAGATTGTGCCTACTCCTTTCACCAGTGCACAGTGTGACTGGAGGGTTTCTACAAGGAGCTTTCCCAATTGTATGGGCTGAATAATCATTTTATAGATTCATAGATTCTAGGACTGGAAGGGACCTCACAGAAGATCATCTAGTCCAATCCCCTGCTCAAAGCAGGACTAATCCCCAGACAGATTTTTGACCCAAATCCCTAAATGCCCCCTCAAGGATTGAACTCACAACCCTGGGTTTAGCAGGCCAATGCTCAAACCACTGAGCTATCACTCCCCCCCCTGACAGTTAGGAACTTTTATCCTAATGTCCAACCTAAACCTCCCTTGCTGCAGTTTAAGCCCATTGCTTCTTGTTCTATCCTTAGAGGCTAAGGTGAACAAGTTTTCTCCCTCCTCCTTATGAAACCCTTTTAGATACCTGAAAACTGCTATCATGTCCCCTCTCAGTCTTCTCTTTTCCAAACTAAACAAACCCAATTCTTTCAGCCTTCTTTCATAGGTCATGTTCTCTAGACCTTTAATCATTCTTGTTGCTCTTCTCTGGACCCTCTCCAATTTCTCCATATCTTTCTTGAAATGAGATGCCCAGAACTGGACACAATACACAGTTAATGCTAATGCTGTTTGCCTACCTCTAAAGCCAGTCCAGTCATAGTACAACTTAGAGATCCAGTATGGAGCACATATTTTAAAGTAGTTGTAAAATTGCTATGCCTTATGTAGATAGCTAGGCAGATAGGGCCAGATTCTTTCCTTCTTTGCACTAGTGTGAATGGAGAAAATAACTCCAGTGGACTAGAAGCAGAGTTATACTAACATAACACTTGTGTAAGTGAGTTGAAAATCAGGTCCATAGTATTCAGAATGTATTAATATGAACCATATTAAATATGGCTTCTTGTGGAGAGCAGAAAGAGACACAGTCCCTCATTTTCCAGTGTGCCAAATTGTACACTCAGATTTTGTTTCTCCTAAAATTTACCTCTGGTTGAAACCCATCACTCGTAGCAATGGAGAGTTAGCTAGTGTAGACTGTTGTCGGAGCAGCAGTGATCTGTATACTCTGTATAACCTGTATGCTCAAAAGGTCTGTTACACCTCCCCTCCCCCCGTCGTTTTGTCTCCTCTCCCTCTTTGAATACCTAAGAAGTGGCTTTTCCCCTCCCCCTCCCTCCTGGAATGCATGTGGGATGAATGGGCTGCTTGAACAGCTGGAAGATCAGAAGGGCTCCCAGGTAGACAAGGTGTCTGGGACTTTAATTAGGCATCAATCACACACCCAATGCATGGACACTGTCCGAGGTGGAGTGTGACCAACCAGGCGCAGCCAAGTCATCTCTAGTCGCAGGCCATGAGGAGCAGGTCCTTAAAAGGGGAAGGGGCCATGTGCTCAGGAATGCACTCACAAGATTGTACCTCCCGTGAACGCCCTTCACCCGGACTACCTGGCCAGTGGTTTGCCACGTTGCATTTCATTGTGCCTCAGGAAGACTTACTTTCATTGCACTGTCCATTGCTGTGCTGTGGGACACTTACCTTGAAGGATCCTGACATCTCAAGTGCCGTGCCTGTCCTGAGAGTGTGAGTATGCGAGTGTGAGTGTGACTACCCCCGCTTCTTTTGAGCTTAGCTATCAGTATAATAAATGTCCTGCTTTCTGCCAAACTCTGGTGGGTCATTAGTCCTCCCTAAGCTTACTTGCTGGCCCAATTTTGGGTATCATAGACAAGGCATTTTAACTACTGTGTTGTGTAGATCAGATCTGAGTAGGGTTAGATGATAGAGTATCTAAAATGCTGGTGAATGTCTGGAGTCCTGTCTATATCAACATGTATCACTTTTGCTACCATGAGTGCAGCTCTAAAACTGGAGCAACAGTGGGAAGTGCTATGGAAAAAAACCCTGCTGTAGACACAAACCTTCGAATCAACATGTCTTGCAATTGCCATTTCCAGGGAGTGGCTGTCTAAGAGGAATTCAGAATAAAGAAGAAGCCACAGGGCAAATTGTGCAATCCACCTTCACGTGTACTAGGTATGATCATATGTAATGTATGAGTCAAATCTATAGATACTTGTAAAAAGGAAAATCAAAAGCAAACCAAGGGTTAGAATCTGCAGATTCTGTGATTCAACTCCCACTGGTGGTAGGTGCTGGTGTCTTTAAAGTAAACTAAGGGCTGAATCCTGTTGAGGTTCATGCATGGAACAGCTATAGGACCAGGCCCTAAGGCTTTTTAAAAATTAGCTATGGGGGAAACTGTTTTCTTTCCAAGGCTCAGCTTCATTGCAAGCATTGTGTATTGCTCACATAGTTACCCAAGATCTTGTAATGGCCTTATGTAGTGTTCAGTTATGGCACAAATTAAACCCTTAGTTGAAGTAACTTACTTGGCTTCACTTAAGGAAATAAGCAGCAGCTTTCTACAGGTCAAATGAGCACCCACCCGGCATTCCCTAATAGGTTTTAGGTGTTTTATTAGTTTCATAACAAATGCATGATATAGAAAGTTAGTGGGAAATGAATGCTCAGCACCTCACAGGATCTTGCCCCATGTGACTAAACAAAAAGATATTACATGACCTGTCATGACCTTTTTCATATATACGTGACAATAAAAGGGATGGAAGGGAACATTAGAGACCAAAAATATTATAATCCTTTAACCATATGGCAGGCTCCTGGGGAAAAAAATTAATAAAGGCAACATAGTAATTGACTTAAAAGAGCCCCAAAAGAAATGTCTATACACATAACATGAAAGAACTACCCACATACATGCGCACAGCACCGATGCTAAATAGCACAGAGGAATAAAGCATAATAGGTAACAACAGAGATTCACTACAAGCCCCTTTCTGGAAGGAAAAAAAAAAAAGACGGGGTGGGAAATAAGAGAGGAATGGTTTCTGTCTTGCTCCTGGGAAGAGTTAGAAAAATAGAACACTTACCAACACAGAAGAAAAAGGAAAATAGTTCTGTGTATTATTCATGCTTCATTTGTATCTCACTCATTCCCTCCTCCCCCACAACCCAGAAAGGCTTCCTAGGGCATGAAAGGGACTATAAAACTAAATAAGAACATTAACAGTACGTGTGTGTTTTGGGGGAAGGGAGTAGAAGTAATGGAACTCTCACCCTGATCTTTCAGCAGCTGTACTCTCAGGGTACATCTACACTACAGGGGGGAGTCGATTTAAGATACGCAAATTCAGCTACGTGAATAGCGTAGCTGAATTCGACGTATCGCAGCCGACTTACCCCGCTGTGAGGACGGCGGCAAAATCAACTTCTGCGGCTTTCTGTCGACGGCGCTTACTCCCACCTCCGCTGGTGGAGTAAGAGCGTTGATTCGGGGATCGATTGATAAATCGATCCCCGAGAGGTCGATTTCTACCCGCCGATTCAGGCGGGTAGTGTAGACCTAGCCTCAGGAACCTCCAAAACAAAAGCATGGCTTGAAACCCTGTTCTCCGGTAAAGGTCTCTGCTTTGAAACCCAAATAACTAAAAATGGGGGAGACTGTGGCTCATCCTGGAGATGGAGGAAGTTTCATTAAAGCTGACGACTGGGTTATCATGCACAGACTGAACTACCATGGGTATGATGGGCTCAAACTTAATTCCTGATACTATACTACTGACGTATATTACAACTATACTGAAATACCTCATGTATTTACTTAGCTTATTGCTCTAGCTTCTGTAATGGCAGTCATTGTTTACATCTATAATTATGCTATGCAGACATATCAAATCATCTATGCTTGTTTTGACTTGATGTAGCTGAAGTAGTAAGTAGACTAGCCACACATTGCAGATGCAGTTATGCACATCAGTGCAATTTGGCAGCCATTGCTTTTCACACCAAGGATTCCATCCTGCATTTCTTTCATACCCAAGGCTCCCATTGATGTTAATGGGAGTTTGGGGTGCATGGGGACTGCATTTTGTGAAATGCTTTCTTGCTCTGTGCAAATACTTAAGGGTTTCATCTTGCAACATGCTGAGCAGTTTGATCCTGATCCAGCAAAGCATGTAGGCACATGCTTAAGTTAAGCATGTGCATAAGTATTTGGCCAGCGTGCTCAACATTTTGCAGGATCAGGGCCTAAAAGAGAGAGGCTAATCCTGGCCCTAATGTAGTGGAGGGAAAGCAAAGATCACATTTATTTCAGTTTCAATATCACTAGCTCTAAAATGACCCACAGGGCAATCATTGACCTTCCAAGTTGTAGTATATTAGCTTAGACTGTTCCTTAGAAAAGGAAAAATTAGAAGGAAACCAGAGCAGCTTTGAATCTCAAAGTCAATGAACTATATTGATAGATGAATTCTCCTTTAGGGTATGCATACAGTACAGTTGCACATACACTGATCTTAGTAATTTCAGGTACACCTCTACCCCGCTGTCCTCGGGAGCCAAAAATCTTACAGCGTTATAGGTGAAACCGCGTTATATCGAACTTGCCTTGATTCACTGGAGTGCGCAGCCTCCTGCCCCCCCTGCCCCCGGAGCGCTGCTTTACTGCGTCATATCCAAATTCATGTTATATCGGGTCACGTTATATCGGGGTAGAGGTGTATTAATAACGTAGTTTCCATTCTGAAACAATAAGATTTTTAATTTTATAAAATTCTACTTGCCAAATAGCTGAGAGATTTCAATTTACATACGAGCCGCTCTTTCTTGTGCAATCTTAAGACAAGTCACTTCATTGGCCTGTGCATCATCCTCCCAATCTGTAAAATCAGAATACTTGTCTGCCTTTGTAAAGCACTTCAAGATCTACTGATAAAAAGTGCTACGTAAGAGCTAGGTTGTTATTATTAGGCCACAAAAGAAATAACTGTAAACTGTGCTTAATTTCAGCACGTATATCTTTGTGCCCAAATTAATAGATATTAGGCTGAGAACCTGAATAATGTATACCCAGTCCATCTTTCATATTTTTACATCCATATTTTTAGTATATTGCAGGTTGATTTGGCACATTTTTTACTAAACTTTGGTATGCCTGAAACACATTAAAGATATACTTAGTATACAATCTTTTTTGTATGGGCTAATAAAGGGTAAAATTGTTTCAACTAGCAATAGTTCTTTAGATAGATGAAGCTAGCTTACCCTTTGGCATGAATATATCAAGCTTTCAAATGTGGTTACAGATCCTTGAACATTTATAATACATTTTTTAATGGAAAGAATTTCAGGCTCTGCTATTAAATCAAATTCATTGTCAATGCTGAGGGAAAGGAGGGACTCTTTCAAGAAAACATGCTATAAAGTGTAATAATCATTTGTGCAACATTTATATTATGAATAGTCCAATGCTGTATGGGTATGGCATGCCCTCCACTCTCATTGACTTCAGTGGGAGTTAAGGGCATCAGCACCTCACAGGATCAGAGCCAGCTCTAGTCTGCAGGAGTGATAGGAGAACACAGCAAGAATACAGAATTCCAACAGAGCTCTGGCTGTGCATTCATCCCTCAATCAGACAGACCACCCTTTAGTAACATGAAAGGATATTTCAGTCACCAGCCCGTTTAATCCCAGGCTGTCTTTCATCAAAAGGTTTCAGAGGAAAGATCTTGTCATGGGAATAACAATTCCCTGAAGACTAAAAGATGAGGAGTTACTGTGAATTATAGATGCAAATAAGTTCTAATAGGAGGGGGGAGGGATAGCTCAGTGGTTTGAGCATTGGCCTGCTAAACCCAGGGTTGTGAGTTCAATCCTTGAGGGGGCCATTTAGGGACCTGGGGCAAAAATCTGTCTGGGGATTGGTGCTGCTTTGAGCAGGGGGTTGGACTAGATGATCTCCTGAGGTCCCTTCCAACCCTGATATTCTATGATTCTATGATCTAACAAGGAAGAATTGAATGGAAGCCCCCACTCCACATTGTCTGCAGGAGTTAGCAGGGCTTGGGTTGCTGTTTAAAACTCATTATCTTCTCTTTACTTTCTATGTAAGTGAATAAAGTTTCTACCCCCAGTGCTTTTCAAGATTGAGATTCTTGAACAGGAGAAATAAGTGAATACAGTTCATTTATTCCAATACCACTGGCAAAAGAGCAGAACAATGCAACCAGCAGCTAGCTTTCCCCTCTAAGTCTTTTACCTCCTCCATTTAAAAACCCAGCCAGCCCAGGCCTGTAAATTCCACCTGGTTCTTCATCCATGGTATCTGGATTGGCCATCTTGCTACTTTAGGAAGGAACCTGCAAGGTGCTAAATATCTCCTGTCAGGTGACCTCATGGGCCTGGGTGCTGGGTTGCTGCATCATCAGGTCGATTTCTTTCCTTCTTTTTTTTCTCTTTAAATTTTTTAATTATTTCTGTTATTTAGTGGTAATTGCAATAGCTATTCATTGACATTTATCTCTTAGCTTTCCAAATGTTTAACAAAGTATCATTATCCCCATTTTACAAGATGAGGAAACTGAGGCACAGAGTAGTGAAATTACATGCCCGAGGTCACCCAGCAACACAACCCAGATTCGAACCAAGGCCTCCTGAGTCTAAGTCCCATTGCCCACCACTGGTACATGCTCCAGATATAAGGCTGGAGAGCAACCTGCTTTCAAGATTCTCATAGTAGCAATAGACTCCAACTTCTCTCCTACCGGCTGTGCTGCCTGTGAAAACCTGTTAAAACCAGGTCATTATGTTTATGAAGGGAAATAAATAAATTAATTATCACTAGAATATTGTTGAACTGTTTATTATAGTGAACATTTTATTTAATGTTTGCATGAACAAGTTTCATCTTGTGGGTAACCTGGATTTCAAAGTGTTTAACTTTAGAGAAAAGAAGGAAGATGGCAAAAGTAGATAAAATATTATTTTATGTTATCTCTTATTGTAGAACCCTCTATCTCTCCTCTATTTGTGTCTTTATTGCATATTATATATGCTATTATGGAACAGGTCACAATAATACTATAGAACAAAGTTCTGAGATTGACACCTTACGTACATTAATTTTTGTGTGTGCTTCAGTCTAAGAATTGGATATCAGGTTTCCACAAAGGTAGGCTTTATAGGGTTTGGGTTATTTCAGCATGCAGAGAAACAGACTGTAGGCACTGAGCATGTATTTTTAGCTGATTTCATTCCTGATGGAAAGCATTCCTTTCTTTAATATCACGTGTTAGTGAAAGTTATGGTTTGCTAGGCTGAAAAACTCTGAGGCACAAAGCTAAAGAATTTAAGTGGCTGGGAGCTGGCATGTATTTAAGAAATATGATTGTAACAAGACAATCAGATCACTTCAAAAACCTCATAGCATAAAATACACACTCACATGGCATCTTTATTTGCTAAGGTATCTATGTGCCACCAAAACAATCTCTCCTCCCTTAAATATGGATAATAACCATCCTACACAAGTCATATAAAAAGCCACTTATCAGGAAAAGGACAAAAATGTGTCTTAATAAAGACCCTTCCTTTAAAAAACAAAACAAAAGCAGATACATATTTCCAGTTCTCTACTGTGTCATAGATGTTTCTCCACTGACTGTTATTATGCTGCATATAAATGAACTAAATGAATGCAAATAACCACCCTCTATCTACTTGTAAAAAGTGCACTATCCATGCAAATTGAATAGCAGAAAACAAAAGTATGAAAAAACAAATGGAACAATCATTTTCATTTGCAAGATGCACATCCCTTGTGGTTATGCATGCTTATTGCAAATCCATTTTATGGCCCAAGGTGCTGACCTACTTTCCTCCTAGACATACTGTTGTTCTACTGCAAATAATTTTTTTGTGTGAGAGCATTTTTCCACTAAATTTTTATGGATGCAAACAACATCTGATTATTATGAAGTAATCTTTCATCTAAAGAAACAATCAATTCAGTTTTAAAGCTGCACCACAGTTTATACTTAAGTCATGTCTCTTTTATATTTAGTAGGGCTGTCGATTAATCGCAGTTAACTCACGTGATTAACTTGAAAAAAATTAATCGCAGTGTTAAACAATAGAATATCAATTGAAATGTATTCAATATTTTGGATGTTTTTCTACATTTTCATATATATTGTATTCTGTGTTGTAATTGAAATTAAAGTGTATATTATTATTATAAATATTGCAAAAATGATAAACAAAAGAAATAGTATTTTTCAATTCACCTCATACAAGTACTGTAGTGCAATCTCTTTGTCATGAAAGTGCAACTTACAAATGTAGGGTTTTTTTGGTTACATAACTGCACTCAAAAACAAAACAATGTAAAACTTCAGAGCCTACAAGTCCACTCAGTCCTACTTCTTGTTCAGCCAATCGCTAAGACAAGCAAGTTTGTTTACATTTATAGGCGATAATGCTGCCCTCTTCTTATTTACAATGTCACCAGAAAGTGAGAACAGGTATTTGCATGGCACTTTTGTAGCTGGCATTGCAAGGTCTTTACGTGCTACATATGCTAAACATTCATATGCCCCTTCATGCTTTGGCCACCATTCTAGAGGACATGCTTCCACACTGATGATGCTTGTTAAAAAAATAATGTGTTAATTACATTTGTGACTGAACTCCTCGGGGGAGAATTGTATGACCCCTGCTTTGTTTTACCCACATTCTGCCATATATTTCATGTTATAGCAGTCTCGGATGATGACCCAACACATATTATTCATTTTAAGAACACTTTCACTGCAGATTTGACAAAACGCAAAGAAGGTACTGATGTGAGATTTCTAAAGATAGCTACCGCACTTGACCGAAGGTGTAAGAATCTGAAGTGCCTTCCAAAATCTGAGAGGGATGAGGTTTGGAGCATGCTTTCAGAAATCTTAAAAGAGCAACACTCCGATGCGGAAACTACAGAACATGAACCACCAAAAAAGAAAATCAACTTTCAGCTGGTGGCATCTGACTCAGATAATGAAAATGAACATGCATCAGACCACTACTGATTGTTATCGAGCAGAACCCATCATCAGCACGGACACATGTGGTTGAAGCATGAAGGGACATATGAATCTTTAGCACATCTGGCACGTAAACATCTTGTGACGCCGGCTACAACAGTGGCATGAGAACTGCCTGTTCTCACTTTCAGGTGATGTAAACAAGAAGTGGGCAACACTATTGCCTGCAAATGTAAACAAACTTGGTTGAGCGATTGGCTGAACAAGAAGTAGGACTGAGTGGACTTGCAGGCTCTAAAATTTTACATTGTTTTATTTTTTAATGTATTTTTTGTACATAATTCTATATTTGTAAGTTCAACTTTCATGATAAAGAGATTGCACTACAGTACTTGTGTTAGTTGAATTGAAAAATACTATTTCTTTTGTTTTTTTTACAGTGCAAATACTTGTAATCAAAAATAATTATAAAGTGAACGCTGTGTTGTAATTGAAATCAATATATTTGAAAATGTAGAAAACATCCAAGAATATTTAAATAAATGGTATTCTATTATTGCTTAACAGCACGATTAATCGTGATTTTTTAATCACGTGATTAATTGTGATTAATTTTTTTAATTGCTTGACAGCCTTAGTATTTAGTGAATTAAGTAACTTTTTTCTGGTACAATACTATAGAATCACTCACTGGAGGTGTAAGGGGCTGATCCTGCATACAGTTATGTACATAGTTAATTTTAGGCATGCAAGTAATCCCATTTTCAGCACTTCTAAAAATAAGATGTATTTGTATACAATATATATTCCTAAATATGACTTTTTTTGGCTTTGGATCATTTTTTGTAAGCAGGCAGTAACATGCACACAAGTTTTCTTGTGAAGTTTATGTTTTCAATTGCTTTGAGCATTTTAATTAAACTGTGAAGGAGTGTGCGGGGTGGGGGTGGGGCTGTGTAACGGAAGGAGAGAAAAGTGAATTGTACAAATGAAAAATCAAAAGGGCCGAAACCTGTGAGATGCTGAATGCCCCATGGGAATGAGGACACTCAGCACCAGGCCTGAAATATAAGAGAATTTCAAAATCTGTATGGTACAGGGCTCCTTCAAGTTGATTTCAACAGGAGTTGGGGGAACACAGCCAGGGGCAAAAATCAGTCCCAGTCTGTATTGTAATGAAAAAAATATAATTAAACAAATAGTGTTCAAAAAGCGCTTCAGCTGCTATATTTAGAAGCAACACAAGGCTGACATCTTAAAAATGAGTGCGATGCACAGTTGCCTTCACTTCCTTAGGATATGTGGTGAGGTTTTTTTCTTGGGTTACCACAGCAACAGTTAGAAAATAAAATGCCTTCTCTTCTTGTTTTGTTTTTACATTGAAGAACTTGGGAGACCACCATGTACTGGAACAAGAGAAGAGATTACAAAAGCCCCCTTATAACAAAAAGAACTGTGTTGAGTTCTTCCCTGAGTACAAAAGTTCACATCAATCCCTTTTCCTTGAAAACACATTGACTATTCCTAACAGCTAATAATGAATACAGAAGAGAGGTCTTGTCTGTCAGTGATATGGAATCTTTTTGTGGAGAGCCAAGGAGAAGTGGGTGGGCCTTTACCACACACTGCACTGTCTGCTGTGGTAGCAATGTGTGAAGTTTTTATGTAGATTGCTGAGTTGCTTATTTGGTTTACTTTTATTTGTCAGACTTAGGCTCAATCCTGCTTTTTTACTGAGGTCAGTTTGTTGGCTATTTAGTTTGACTGGGCCAGTTCAGTCTTAAGGGACTTGGGTATCATTAGTCCAGATTTTTAAAAAATTCAATATGATCTATAATGAAAAGTAACTTGGGGAAATATGGTTCAGCTGTGGTTTGCTCTTTTCTCTGATGTTCTATTGTGCTGTAGAATGGATTCAACACAGCTGTGCTGATAAAGAAATTGAGTCAATAGAGTGTGGGCAGTTTATGTGTGTGTCCCTGGGAAAAGGATTAAAATTCTTCTGTTGTGTGTCTTGAAGCATCAGAATGTTTTAGTGACTTATCAGCAATTCCTACCAACAAGTTGAAAATTGAGAGGGTTTTGCTTACTCAAGGCTTCATGTAGTTTACAATGTGTCAACCATCTTTTTCACCCTTTCTTAATTTAAAGTGTTTTAAAATTCAGCAATATCTGCAATAAAGGTAAACAACAATGCAATGTGCAGTACCTTTCATATGAAAAAGCTACACAACCATCCCCGCAACATTGATTCAGCTGCAATCCCCTCAGAGTAGCTACCCTCTTCCTATAGGTTTTCTGTTCCACAGCTCAGGTAACTCCTTGTATCTGCCCTCTGCTTGCATCCTCAGCTGTTGGTTTGTTGGCTGCAATCCTGGTCTGAGGAACCTTAGGAGTTTATCACATCAGCAAACCAGCTCTAATGTGCTACTGAGTACAGTAGCAGATTAATGTGGGAACCTTAGGTCTTCCAAAGAACGTACCCCTCTCACTTCTGGCCACTGTAGGGTCCAGGGAAAGTACCCACCCTTCCCTCACTGCAGTTCCGCTCTGTCAGAGCTGGTGAGCTGCAAGGGAGCAGAACGCCCTTGCCAAAGAGCAAAAATTCTTCATCAAGGTGCAGGTACCCCCAACCAAACACTTCTGGTTTTGTGCCTTCATTTACTTTGGGTCTAGGAAGTACCACTTACTGTTCAGATTCACAGGTGTTTCAAACAACTAGGACAACATTCCCCCCCCCCCCATAATAGGCATCTCTCTAGTTCTGCCCGATAGCTCTCTTGACTGATAGACGTTACACCCATGCTAGCCAGAGCCAGCATTGATTTCTCCTCAATAAGGATCTGCTTAGGGTGGGGGTGAAGCAAACTGTACTGGATGTTTGCAAGAACGCGTGCAATGGTTTTGCAGGCTCAGTCGGGGGTGCTGCTGGCCCTTAGGGGCAAAAAGGGAAAGCCAGATGGTGGAAAGCACCAGAGAGCTTGCTAGGTTCCCCCCTGCTTTGCCTCTATAAGCCCGAACCACGTATGTGCTTCTAGTCTCGCTCTTTCCTCAGTAGTACACCACGAGTCCAGCCTCCTGTCCTGCTTTAGCTAATATTGCGTGGGAAGGGGAGGCCCGATATGGCAGGCAGTCATCTCCGAGCCAATCTCCCCCGGAGAGCCGCCGACACTCCTGCTGCGGAAGGCATCTCACCAGAGCAGCGGGTTCTGCCTTTAAAACCACGTGCAGGCTAGAAGCGGGCGCTGAGAGGCCGCGAATGCAGCAGCCAGAGGCTGGGGCGGGGTGGGGAGCTGTCTCTTCCCAGCCGCTGGGGTTGGAAGAAAAACTTCTAGGGTCAGTGGGAGGGAGAGAAATTTCTGGTCCGCTCAGTGGCTGTCTGTGAGATCACCCCGAGGCGCAGGACCCTGTCCCTGGGCTGGGACCCTGCTCAGCGTTGAGGATGGGGCGGGTGTTGGCTATGGGCTCTCAGCTGCTGCTGCGGGGAGGGAGCCTGGCAAGCGCAGCTCAGGAGGAGGCTCCGCTGGCCGGGGCTTTTCACTGACCCCTCCCCAGCGAGCCGGGATCCGCAGCGCCACCGAGCAGGAGGGAGCTGCCCCGGCCGGAGCGCGCAGAGCAGCCGCCCAGGCGGGGCGAGGGGGCAGCGCGCCCGATCGCGTTGCGATAACCCGGCCCTAGTCCCTTTGCGAGAGAAGGCAAAAGGGGGGCCCCGGCCTTTGCCTGCTGCAGGGCCGCTCGAGAGACAAAACTTCTCCGCTGCCCCCGAGGAGCAGCCGCGGGGAGACTCCCACCAGCCGCCCCAGCATCCCGCCCCCGCTGTCCATCCATCTCCCGCGGGATCCGGAGAGAGGAAGCCAAGGCCGGGGGAGCGGAGCCCAAGCGGAACTCGCGACCCTCCCCCGCGCGGAGTCCCGGGGCGCGGAGGAGTCGGCGGGGCGGGAGGGGTGTCTGCCGGGAGGCGCCTCCTCCATCTGCTGCGTGGGGAAAGAGCCAAGGCGAAGCAAGAGCTGCGTGTGCAGGGAGTGCCCGGGATCGGACTGCAAAGGGCGCTGCCTCCTAGCCCGGGGGGCAGCTCGGGCCCTTGGCCAAGCTGCGGCCCGGCGCCGCGCAAAGTGCAAGAAAGTCGGGAAAAGTTCCTGCCCGTCGAGGTCTCCTCGCCGTGCCGCTGCTTGCCGGGCGTGTGACACGCAGCATCGCTGCAGTGGGAGGAGGGCAGGGCTGGGACCTCCCTCCAGCGCAGGAGGAGACTCAACCCGTGCTTTTTGCGGGCTGGGTTGCATCGCACCCCCTTGATTTGCAACTTTCCCCCAGCCACCCTTCGGTTCCCCAGCAGCTGGAGGAGGCTGCTCCCCGTCGGGGTATGTGCGGGCAGCGGCGGGATGGCCTCGGCCGTGTTTGAGGGCACCTCTCTGGTGAACATGTACGTGAGGGGCTGCTGGGTGAACGGCATCCGGAGACTCATCATCAATCGGCGCGGGGACGAGGAGGAGTTCTTCGAGATCCGCACCGAGTGGTCGGACAGGAACGTTCTCTACTTGCACCGGAGCTACTCGGACCTGGGCCGCCTCTTCAAGAGGCTGCTGGACTCCTTCCCGGAGGATCGCCCCGAGCTGTCACAGTCCCCCCTGCTCCAAGGTTTGGGCAGCTTCTGGCTTCCTTCCTATTGCCTAAGACCCTGCTCCTGGCTTGGGGTGTATGTAGGTACACCCTGGAGAGGGTGGGGAGAGGTAACTTAGTTGCTGGGGAGAGTCAGGCTCTGTTGCTGCCTGTGTGGGTTTGAGTCGCTTTCCTGGAGCGATTGAAAGGCTACAGAACGAGTGGGGGAGGAAAGGGTTAAACGCCATATAGCGGGCTGGATTCTCCACTGTGTAACTTACAGCCGTGTACAGTGCCTGTGAAATACCACCTGGCTCAGTCAGACTGGTAACCCTTCATACAAGGCAGTGGAGAGAATTTGCGCCAGAGGTTTGGCCGAGATTGCTGGGAAATCGAACTCCGTCATCATGCTCCACATAGGCACGATCCCCAAATTCGGATGCACCCTGTGGACGTAATTGCAGAGAGGGTTCTTAGAATACTGTCCCACCCCCTCTTGGTCCAAGCGATCCTAATTGACATAATCTATGTTTACTGCTCCATCCACACTGATTTAACACCTCCCCACCCCTGCCTGAGACACTCTGAGGGGTGCGGGGGCTTTTTTTGGTGCGGGGGAGTGGTATGGGGGAAGCACTGGTGTTGAAAATGGGAAGTCTGCAGCTCTTCACAGTCGATAGAGCAGACTTACAGGGCTAATAATGGGGGGGAAAGTCCAGACTTTGTGTATATTTTCCCATGATAACATGGAAGTTTGCTGCTGCTATCTCTCTTTAACCATCCTATGCTGAGCCCCAGTGCAGGGTGATGGAGAATTAAATTCTGAGGCTTGATTCTCTGCTCCTTTGTACAAGTGTAGTTCTACTGACTTCAGTGGAGTTACTTCTGATTCTCACCTGTGTGAGAAAAGACATGGTCCTTGAGGTTGGAGGTAGCATTAGAGAGTTTTCCCCAAGCTAAGGTGGTTAAAAAATCATTTTTTCTAGAGTAATTCAACGTGAAATATGTCTTGCAGGCTCTGTCAGTCACTCAAGCCTCCTGCTTTCTTTACTCCTGCCAGGTTTCCATCTATTTGTGTTGTCATTTTGTCCTGTTAAAAATATCTGGAATATATTCTTCTTCTCCCCTGCCCCTTTCCCCCTGTTCCTCCCCTGTGCTGTATTCTAGGTTCATGGGAAATCACTTCTCTTTCAGTTTCTGAAAATGTAGAGTTGCTCATTTTAGTTCATCTTGTTTCCCCTCCTCATCCTTTCTCAGCTGACACTGAGGGAGGAAGGAATGCTTCCTGACAGTCTTGGCACTGAGTGCCCCCTGCAGTCAGCTGGGGAACCTTGCTGTGTAAAAGCTGAAAACCCTTGAGTTGGCTGCCAAGTCTAAGGCCTAATGATTTGGGCACTCAATTTAACATACTTTGGGCCCAATTTTCAGTGGTGCTGAGCCCTATTGACTTGAGTTGGAGCTGTGAGTACTCAGCACCTCTAAAAACCAGGCCCTAGTTGTATCAAGTGTGGCCCTTCAAATCAGTGACCACTCTTGCAAAATATTAGGCCTTAATTACATGTTTCAGAGGCCCCATTTGTGCTTTTTCACTCACACTGGAATGCTGATGCCCCTATTTGATCGTCCCACGTAGCATGAACTATAACTGATGAATAGTCAGGGAAGAGTAAACCTCCTTAGCATATTAGGAGATTTAATTCTTGTGCAAGGCCTGGGTCCTGCAGCCCTCACTTCTGTGAGTAATCTTTCCCACATAAATTGTCATCCTGATTTCAGTAGGCTTCCACAGTGAATGACGGGCATGAGGAGGGGGTGAAAGAATTAAGCCCTAATACTACAGTCACTGGGAGCTTCTATCTCCCTACATTATTTTTAATGCTGACAATTCTATGATTTGGGGGGTTAAGATATTTTAAATCTCAAGAACTGTACTTTCTTTGGCTAATGATGGAAACTATTTACAGTGAAACACGTGAATGTGATGGAATCAAAGTCCTGAATTGTTTCTGAGTATTTGCAGTATATAGCTAATAATTCCAGTTACAGTGAACCCACTTCTTAAAATGAAATTCTGTGAAAAATGACTTTGCGGTAATGAGGTATCACTGCATTTCTCTGTATAGTCTGTATTTCATATTTATTCACCACAACTTGTGCATGTCTGGCCACACATACAGTCAAATCTTCTTTAAATGATGCTTTGGATATAAGCAGGGGATTTTATAATGTGTTTGGTACACATAGGGGGTATGACCCCATTTTAGATACACTTTTTGGATCTCAGGTTTCTGCATGTAGCATTTTAAAGAAGAATCACATGTTTCCATAAATTTCAATATATTTAACCCAGTAGAAAGTCACACCGTTTCTAGGCATTAGCACTGAGTCAGATACATTGTTGATCCTAGCTTTTCCAAAAGTGCCAGGCAGAGTATTCTTTGCATCTTTAATCTTTATGGAAGCAGTGAAAGCATTGTTAGTCAAATTTGCATTGCATAGCAGGAATTGGAAGTACTTCTGGTTACCGTAGATACATTTAAGTAGCATCAGAAGAATTAGATTATCTTATCATTTATATACACTTTGTCAAACTATGTTATATAAAAGTTAAGGGATATTTTCAAATAGCAGACACCTAAAATTTGAGCTAAAATAGTTTGATCTTAAAAATGGTTGTTAATTTGTAGGTTTAAAAAAATGTCCACTTTTCAGTTGCAGAAATTTTAGAAAGAGATGGTAGACCACTCCTTTTGTGGGACTATAAATACTTGTGGGTTCAAAACAAAGCTAACATTCTGTGCTGGTATGTTCCTTTTTGTGCAGTAACAGCAAATTTTAGTGACACCCCCCCTCCCAAATCCACTATTTCCAGAACTGTACAGCATTAATGATGCTTATGCAAAAATAAGGTAATGGAGAAAAAAACAGACCCATATTGGCCACTGTTGCACTAGGAATACTAAAAAAAGAGGTGCGGAGAATAATGGAGAAATACATATTTTAAATCTTTAAGAGGGAATTGCAAGCTAATTGTGGCTTGTTTTGAGATTGGAGTTCTGCAGCTCAGAGCTTGTCCACACTTACAGATCTGCAGCAGCACAGGTGGAGCTGCCCTGCTGTAGCGCTTAGTGAAGTCGCTGCCTATGCTGATGGGAGAGATTCTCCCGTTGGCATAGGCACTCCACTTCCTCAAGAGGCGGTAGCTATATTGACAGGAAAATCCACACCCCTGAGCAACGTAGTTATACTGACACAAATTTGAAGTGTAGACCAAGGCTCAGTGTTTTGCCTTCTGAAGTTTGTTACATGTAAATCTATTTCAGTCTGAAGAAATATCATTGACCCTTGCAAAGGGCATTTGTGCAAATGAACTGACCTGGTATACATGCATGCTTCTATACTGCAACAAGGATTCCCTAGAAAGTCTTGATCATGTGCTTGGTACCACGGTACATGCTGTTGGGAGATCTCCTCTCACTGGGGGGTCAGGCTATAGTATTACACCAAGCCTGCTTTTCATTATGAACTTTGCAGCATTTGGACCTGCAAACCCCCCTATTTCATGTGAGCAGACATTCATTATGCAGATTGTTCCATTGAAGGCAGTTGGTCTCTTTATAAGAGTAAGAACTATTTGCATAAGTATTTTAAGGCTTGAGCCCTGTGCTAATATGCATACTGAAGGAATTAAGTCACTGCATTAAACTAAGATCACTATAAGTTTCTATAAACTTAGAGTCCTCTTGCAGGATCCTGAGCCCTTCCTAGTGGTGCTCAAGGCCCTGAGCTGCTGTATTCATATACCTTAACTTTTCCAGGGACTTTGTGCCCTAATGGGGGTGGGTACCAGCACACCCAGCAAAAATTCTGACTGAAAAGGCAAATAGAGAGTAGTATTAATTTGTATTCCTTTAGACCAGAGTTTCCATGAAAACATAAATGTTCCTGCCACTTTAATGTGAACGGAGGGTTATCAGAATCTTGCAAAGATCAGACTTTATGAGCCATGTTGTACCCTTAGGTGGTGTGGTACCTGCATAGGAAGCAGGGAATTTAATCAGGTACCTCTCAAGCAGTTTCGTCTGTATTCTTCTGTTGTGTGGAAGACAGGGGGATGGTTCTCCTCCATCAACAGAAGTAAGGCAGGGTCTGGTCCATAAGGCTCACAAGATCTACCAAGGGCACAAGACCATCTACATCAGGGGTTCTCAAACTGGGTGTCAGGACCACTCAGGGGGTCGCGAGGTTATTACATTGGGGGGTCGCGAGCTGTCAGCCTCTACCCCAAACCCTGCTTTGCCTCCAGCATTTATAATGGTGTTAAATATATTAAAAAGTGTTTTTAATTGATAAGGGGGGTCGCACTCAGAGGCTTGCTATGTAAAAGGGGTCACCAGTACAAAAGTTTGAGAACCACTGATTACATGTTCCAGTGGAATTGCATTGCCATGGTCTCCCCTGATTACAACTGTGCCAGGACAGGGGCATTCTCACCAGAGGGACTAGAGGGTGTATCACATTTTATTAGCCGCCAGCTTTATTTCATTTCACATGCCCTGGTAGTTCCAGAGAAAGTGTGTGCAGGGAGGGAGAGGAATGCTGCTATGGAGATAGCTGATCACCTTCCCCTTTCTGTATAGGGAGTGGGGAGGGTATCAATCTCGTACAATCTGTACTATAGTACAAGTAGTATACACAGTATAAGCAATAAGACTTCATGGGAAAGTCTACTTGATACCTGGCCATCTGGAATGCATAATGAGGCTAAAGGCCAAGTATGCTCATCAACATGAGGTGTGAGTGTCTAGGACAACTGTACTCCTTATTACAGTGATGCTTTTCTAAAATGTTTTTCTTACACATTAATAGTAAGCTGGCTAACAAGTCCGTTTCTGTGCTTCTTTGCCACTCTTTGTAGGGTCATAAATTTTGTCTTCCAATCAGATTCCTGTTCTTATAATGACAGAGAATCTTCATTCTCATGATTCATTATGATGTCACCAGAATCTTCATAGTATTTTCTCTGGGTGTCTGAAGTGTGCCTATCCCTTACTCTAAGCGCCTGCACAAACAACACAATATAAAAGTACAGAGTGGCTCAATAAGTGCGGTCTTATCATTCACAGACATACACAGTACTTTGCAATTCTAGTCATTACCACTCTACACTCTGCTTACATCTATTCAAAATTACCTCCTCTGTAAAAATTGGTGAGGAAGACAGCAAAAAGGATTAGGGTGCTGACATAAAACTGATCAATTCACTCTAAAGAGATCCAGAAATAATTGCAGTAGATCAAATGAATAAAGTAAAATAGAGAAAATGAGGTACAAATCTGGCATAGAATGAATGAGAAGTGGCTACTGCCCGCAAAATAATATTGAGTAGTTAGAGACTTTTCTTCAAGCACGATCCTTCACCCATTAAGTCAAAGGCAAACCTGCCACTGAATTCAGCAAGTGCAAGAGCCAGCCCCTAGTGCAGGGATTGGCAACCTTTGGCACGCGGCCTGCCAGGGTAAGCCCCTGGCAGGCCGGGTCAGTTTGTTTACCTGCTGCGTCCACAGGTTCGGCCGATCGCGGCTCCCACTGGCCGCAATTCGCCATCCCAGGCCAATGGGGGCTGCGGGAAGTGGCGGCTAGCACATCCCTCAGCCCGCGCTGCTTCCCGCAGCCCCCATTGGTCGTGGAGCGGTGAACCGCGGCCAGTGGGAGCCGCGATTGGCCGAACCTGCGGACGCGGCAGGTGAACAAACCAGCCCGGCCCACCAGGGGCTTACCCCGGCGGGCCGCGTGCCAAAGGTTGCAGATCCCTGTCCTAGTGCTTCTTGATCAATCTAAATTTTATCTCCTAAGCACAATCCCACTGAAGCCAGTGATAAATTTGGCCTTTGGAGTGATTATGTGTTTTCTGGGAATCCTAATGGAGTGAAACTATAACACTTTTATACTCTCTAGTGCTGTTTTCCTAGGGCCAAATTCTGCTTCCAGAAATTCTGCTTCCAGAAACTCTGCCCTCACAGACTTCAGAATTTGATCCTAGTATTTATAAACTCTTAACATGTGCTAATAGCTTTATGAATGTTCATGTTCCCAATGAAGAGACACATGGATGGTAAGCATGAAAGCTCAAATGCACTGCCAGAATGTTCATTCACATTATGGCTGTGTGTAGTGCCTGAACCTCAGGGGTGAAAGTAACTTAAAGGACTTACCGGTACGCCGGAGTCCTGAGCAGCCTGTGTGGCCTCAACCAGAAAAAAAGGGGGGTCTTTAAATTGCCAACAGAGCTCCGAGGCTCCCAGCCACCTCTGCTACCCGGGGGGCTCCGGCAGCAGGGCTCTTTTTAAATCGCCGGCCTGTACCGGACCGTACCGGACCGTACCAACTTACTTACACCTCTGCTGAACCTACCCACACAGTCTTAGTACACACAATCTCTTCTGTCTCATAGTGCTGTTCTGCTGTATTTCTCTTTTCAGATTGTTTCTCTTACGGTTGCTTCCTCCCCCACCCCTGCCCCATCTAGTCTGATTTTTCTCTTCCTTTCTTCGTCAGTCTTTCCCAGGCCATTTATCCCCCTCATGTCTCACTTTGCTTGGCCTACTTTCTGTTTCCTCTCTTCTTCTTCACGTTTTTCTCTGTCCTTCACGAGAATGTTGGTGTCACTGATAATTAATTATCTGTGGCACATCAGAGCTCTCCCATCATCCTCCACATTATCTCCTGACACACAACTTCTGTTTCATGCTGGATCATCTCTGCCTTCCTCCCCTGTTACATCAGTGAATGGGAAAGAGATGCTCAGCTGCTTCTGTGTCACATCTGCAGTGCACCAGGAAGGACTGAGGGCTGCATGATCTGGATTACACACACTAGAAGACTGTCACATTTTGCTGCACTTTCTGTACCCGTAACCTACTGTGTTATGTGTGCTCTCTTATACACCGTTTACAAGACCATCTGGGAGTTTAATATATGTGTGAAGGGAACTCTACTGAGGCAATTTAGCAGTTTCCAAAGACAGCAGCTGTTACAGTACTGTGACAATACGGATAAATACACTGCATCTATTGTGCCCCATTTCATTGTTGACAATGTCAATAGTTCATTAACAGAGTTTGTTCAGAACTTCAGTCTGGTGGACAAAAGGGAACAGATCTTCATTTTCAGGCTTCTAGCAATGTAGTCTGACTGAAATTCAGTTTTTTTATTTGCCTTAATGGCCTTTAGATTCAGCTCTTCCATGATGGCATTGGTTGCATACCATGTCTAAGGACCTTTCAGTGAAAGGACACATTTTTTCATTTGCTCAGTCTCCTTTACAAGTTTTACTTGGTTATAGGTAAATCCATTGAAACCAGCTGATGTTCACCAAATCATTCAACAGTGTGGTCCAGTGATGGCAAAAATGAATGGTTCATCTGTAATGTTATAAGATGAATAAAACTTGCTGATTTCATAACAAAGCCATCCAAAAATCTGGAGTACATGATGAATTAATAACATTCGTCAGTTTGGGGGTTTTTTGGTCCACGTTCCATGCTGAGTTTCTGAGTTTGTATGAATTCAGTGCTAAAAGTGATAGCAGAGACTTCCATTTTAATGCCAAACTCAGTTCATTTCATTTCCTCTTCCTCCCATCACTTTTCCCTCACTTCATTTTGTCTTTTGTGTTCTGTCTTATGCCATGTGTCTTATCTGACACCCTGTGTGCAAGATCACCGGGGCTGGGACTGTTCTCTTTGCTTGTGACAGTAAAGTCCTGAACACCTAGACTGGTGTTTGTAGGTGCTATCATAATAAATGGTAATGTTGGTATGAATGTATGTAAAAAGCCAGTGAGTTAGAGACCAGAGTTCTCTGCCTTTAACCTCCTTGGGCTGTGCATGTGTGCACAAACAGTTAAGTTAAATATAGAATGAAATAAAAAAAACCCATCTTTTTTACTCTTGAATTCCTGTTTTGGGGGATTTGTCAGGCTGTTGTTTGAAAGGAATACTGCTAGGTGCTGTAACTTACCTCTGCATAGTCTGAGCTATAGATCTTAAAATAAGAAACCTGTTGTATCAGGATTAAATTTGTGCACTAAGGCCCAGATTTTTACAGGTATTTATCTGCCTAAAGATGAACATTTTGAAAATCTCACTAAGGACCTAATTCTCACTGCATAATGCTAAATACCTTTACAAATCTGGCCCTAAATGCCCCCAAGCAAGAGCTCTGTTCAGAATGTAACCAATTTAAAAACAATTTTTTTCACACTGCCAACATCCAGCCACCAGCACAGCTTGCCAGCTTCTCCCCAAGAAACACCCCCAGAGTGAGCAATGTTGGTGACATCACATGAAAACGAAACCCTTGGAGCGCAGAGGTGACCTCTAAAACCTGGATTATTCTCTCCAGAATTAATGCATGGACTGAACCCTCCATGTGTGGATTTCCCCAGCCCCCTGAGGATAGCGGGGAAGAGTGCTGCCTTTGTGACGCCATCCCCAGCCCCCTGCATGGATAGTGTGGCAGAATTGAAGACGAGGTATCACAGGGGAGGTGCTGCTCTCATAAGAATTTAGGACAACATTTTTCAAATGCAGCCATCGTGGCTGCATGCAGCCACCAGAGGCTTTTTGTGTGGCCAAAACAGCCTCTTGGGTGGTGATGGGGGCGGGGGAAGCATCGGCCTCTCCTCCTCCCTCCTTGTTGCTCATGGATGCGCCGCCCTGCACCGCCTCTGGAAAGAGGTGGAGCACAACGCTGCAGGAGCAATGGAGTTCTTGACCCACCATCACTTCTGGCCTCTGCTGCCTCCCTCTTCGCCCCCCCCTCCATCCAGGAGTTAATGGGTCCTGGGGCTTGCTAGAAAAGTGAAATTAACAAACGTGCAGGTATCACTTCACAGCAGACTTACTAGCTATCTGTGAAAAGTGATACTTGTATATTTATTAATATCACTTATCACTTTTCATAGCCTCCCAGGTAGCTACTAAGTGTGCTGTGATATTAACAAATATACAAATATTCACAGCAAGCCCCAGGACCCGCTAAGCCAGGGGTCTCAAATTCCCGGCGCCCGCGAGCCTCCCCAATGTGACCCGCAGGGCTCCAGCAGTTTTGGGACCGGGTCTCTCCCTTGGCCCCACCTGCCACCCCCGGAAGCTCCCACCTCCGGGGCCCCGGCAGGGCAGCGGAGCTGAGCGGAGTCTGCCTGCTTGCTCCAGTGGCTGCTGGATCCTCCCTGCGGCCCAGGGGCGGGGTGGAGCTGTTCCTCCATGCGCTGCCCCCGCCCCGAGCGCCCCTGCGGCCAGTGGAACGCTGCGGGGGCGGTGCCTGAGGCAGAAGTGCGCGGAGGCCCCCTGGACTGCCCCGCCTTGAGCCCCAGGTAAGCGCCGCACCCTCTGACCCCCTCCCAGAGTCTGCACCCCCACCCCCTCCCCACATATCCCCTCCCGCCCCAACTCCCTCCCAGAGCCTGCACCCCCTCCCCACATATCCCCTCCCGCTCCCAAACTCCCTCCCCACAGCCTGCACCCCCTTCCTCTTCCTACACACCCCTTCCAACACCCAAACTCCCTCCCAGAGTGTGCGCCCCATCCCCACACCTCCCCAACACCCAAACTCCCTCCCAGAGCCTGCAGCCCGTCCCCATACCCCCCAGCTCCAAACTCCCTCCCAGAGCCTGCACCCCCTCCCCACACTCTCCCAGCCTCCAAACTCCATCCCAGAGCCTGCACCCCAGGCCCCTTCCCCCACCCAAACTCCCTCCCAGAGCCCAACCTCTCACCCCTTCTGCACCCAAACTCCCTCCCAGAGCCTGCACCCCAATCTCCTATCCCAGACCTCCTCCCCCACCCAAACTCCCTCCTAGAGCCTTAGGCAGGTGGGGGGTGGAGTTTTTTTGGGGGGGCAGAGTTTTGGGGGGCGGGTTCTGGGCAGTGTGAGTGACATTGGCCCACTGGGAGGATTTGTGGACTGGCACTGGCCCTAAGATAAATTGAATTTGAGACCCCTGCGCTAAGCCCTGCATGGGGAGGGGTGGCGAAGGGGGAGGCCACATTATTTTTGTTATTGAGTCTGCCAAAAAAACCCACAAATATATATTACAATGATTTGGATGTGAATCTGTGCATATTTAATGGTTTTTCCTAAAGTTAATTAAGTATTTTAAGAAAAAAGTGTCAGTGTGGCCAGCAGTGAGAGTTGGTGGCCGCACTCAGAGGCCACTAAAAAATGTGTTGCGAGAACCCCTGACATAGGATTTGCCACACTGGATCGGCCCAGCTGTCCATTTAGTCTAGTATCCTGTCTGCAACCGTGGCCAGAACCAGCTGCTTCAGTGGATGGTGTAAAAAATCTGCAGTAGGCCGATGTGGGATAATCTGCCGTCCACATAGGTTTCATTCCTGATCTCTAATAATTAGAGATTAGCTTAAACCCTGAAGCATGAAGTTTAATATCCCTTCCAACATTTTTATTATCTTTAATTATAACAACTCTGGCTATTTTTGGTTATCCATATAAATACCCAGCCTCCCCACTCTTTTTTTTAAATATTGCTATGTTCTTGGCCTCAATTATTTCCTATAACAATCAGTTTCACAGCTTAATTGCTCCTTGTGTGAAAATGTATTTCCTTTTATCCGTTTTGAATTTCCCACCTTTTAATGTCATTGAATGTCCCTTTGTTCTTGTATCATCCCTGCAGCTCCTGTATAATTCTGTGCAGAAATGGGGAGGAGGGGTGGCAATAACAACTGTAGACTGTCTTATCTTTCTCTGAGTCCAGTCTGAGGCTGCTAATGCATGCCCTGCAGGTGGGGAGATTTGTAAGATCTAGTTGCCTTACATGCAATTGGGAGGGGGCTCAACCTCCAAAATTTGTGGTCTCTCAATTCCTTTCGATATAGGAAAACTTTGCCAGGTGTACTTCATGGGATTGTCCACCTCTTGGTTTACCTTGCTCCCTCCTGTGGGTTTTCCCATGGGAGATGGCAGTCTTGGTCGAGGAGAGGAAGGTACAATGTGATTTATTTTTTCATATACGCCGTGGGGGATAATATGTAATAGTAATCACAGTACAACATCTCACACACTTTGCAGAAAGCATACACTTGCTTTGACCGCCATGCTCCAGTAAGGTTCCATGGTTAGTGAGTTAAACTTAAGAGCAGAAGGGGAGGATCTCTATGCCAATCCCTTTGCCCCTTACCCATGAGTTAGTCCCACTGGAGTCAATAGGGCTAATCTTGTGAGTAAGATGAACAGGATTTGGGACCTGTCTGAGACATTGCCAACTTAAACATAGCTACATTTTTGGAAAAGCAAAGACCTATTCATGGCATTATCTAGGGATGGTGTGTGAGACTTACATCTCTTATGTATGTATGTAGCTATTTTGCCTTGGAAGTCAGTAGATCTTTTTATAAGTGATTCATTATGTACACTTCTCATCAACAGTCTGTGTGATATAGTGAGCTGGGCACCATTGAGTGAAATTCCTCCCCCGCCCCCTATCAGTTAAAAAACATGCAAATAAATGCTTTGCTATGTATGTGTGTTACATAAAAGTTCAGCCATGTGCAAGATTAGGTGTATGGACATTAAAATATTATAATTATTCACATTTCAGTAACATTTGTATATAACTGAAGGTTTTGTGGTGGGGAAAAGAAGCCCATGGAAATCCAGTCTAGCTTAAGAACGATAAAGATGGGTGTTTACAGCATTTAAATCACTTGAAATGATAGTTATTTGTCCAAGCATAGTACACATAATAAGACAGCACAGCAAAGTTTCCAGGGAGGATCTAGCACATGCTTTCAATTAGAAGTCAGACTGCAGCAGAAGAAAAGGAGTGTGAGCAACATTTCTCCATGACCTCATTAGGATATTTCTCAGCTAACCTACGTATGCATGACTGAACAAGTGAAAAATAGTACAGTTGGGTTCCAAGCTACAAGGCATCTTCTTCTGATTTATTTTCCTGTATTTAAGGACTTCTGTCTGAACAAGGTTTCCAAGTCTGCGTTAGCAATGTAAATGGAGGACTTGGGTGAAATCCTGCAACCCTCTCGGCCAAAAGTTACTCTGACTGATCCTGCGAACTCTTATGCATGTGAGCAGTCCCATAAATTGCAGGATCGTGGCCTACAGGTACTGAAAGTACTATGGCATGTCTTGTACCTGTTAATTTTTAAAATTATATAATGTGTGCAAATATTACAAATGAAATTATGCTGGCGTGAGTTTACATGTAAAACCATTTGGGTATTTTCCACATATTTAGAATGCAGATGCGTAAAGCAGAGGGGCCTATACCTAGCTGAATTCATAGTGACTAATCGTATAAGATCAGCAGCTTAGGCTGCGTGTTTGTAGTGAGTGAGAACGTTTATAGTGATTTATTCGTGCATATATAGTTCTTATTCATGCATGTAGGCAAAGCCTGTCCTGGAGCGCTCTCTGTGGCAGTGCAGATTTTCATGATCCTAAAAGCAGACCCATGTGCTAATCATGCAATCTGACCACAAATTGGCACTTGTCAGTCACTGAGAGGAAGCATTATTTTCAGAGGTAACAAGTGAGCATGGATGGCTCTTACAGGCTTTCGGTAGAAAAGCAAAAGGGTAGGAGTTTCCGCTGCCTCTCATCACTCCTAATCTCCTTCCTCCCCACTCCGCTTCTTTTCTTCTGGTACGTTGTTTAAGGTTTTAATAAAAATGTTTTTTATTTTACTAAAAGCTATAAAGCCTTCTGTTCCAGTTTTCTAGTAGGTTTTTGTATTTGGTCTGTAGCTGATTCTTTTCCAAGATCTAGAGGTTAGAAACATGTACTAGAGGTGAAATCTCTTGCTTATGATGGAAAATCTTGGTGGATGCATGGAGCTGTAGAACCCCCTACTGGGTGGCCTGTGAAGTTCCAGAGACTAAAAATCTCATCTGCCATTTCTGATGAAAGAATAGGCCATTGTAGACAGAGAGAGCTCTTACTTGGACTAATACCCATTCCTGCCAGACATCTCTTTAGGAAGATTAGGAGGTGTGTCAGTGTCTTGAATCTGCAACACTGGAGCCCAATCCTGAAAACCTTTACTTACACAAATACACCTCTACCTCGATATAACGCGACTCGATATAACACGAATTCTGATATAACGCGGAAAAGCAGTACTTTGGGGGGGTGGGGCTGCGCACTACGGCGGATCAAAGCAAGTTCGATATAACGCAGTTTCACCTATAACGCGGTAAGATTTTTTGGCTCCCGAGGACAGCGTTATATCGGGGTAGAGGTGTAGTCTGTTCTCGTGCAAGTAGTTCCATTGTGTTCAAGGATTTGCAGAAAGTTTTTATATAATGCTATATGTCTGGCAGGAAAAAAAGATGAATGCCTATGTTAGAAATATTACTGGAGAAAAGCAGATCTTGATATTAGAAATCAACAGATGCAATCTTATGTACTTGGTCACGTTAGTTGTAGAGATGGAAATAACCCGAGAAAGTTATTATGGAAGGAATGGTGGGGGTCGTAGTGGGGGACGACCAGCGAGACAGTGATGGATGGATAGTATATGGCAGATCACTGGAAGGTCAGCTGCTCAGCCCTTGAAATTAGCGATGGATCGTGAAGGCTTTAGAAAATTCTGCTATGATGTCACTAATATTAAGACATGAATATATGGATTTATTTACTTACCTACTTATTCATAGTAAAAGCCAGGCAAACAGTACTGTGCCACTTTGCATATAGAATCATTGGCCCCATGTCAAAGCACCGGTGAGGCGGGCCTGGAATAAAGAGCTAGCAAAATGGGCTACCAAGCAACTAGAAAGATGTAGAAAATGAGGCTATATCTATATATTGGTCCAACTTCCCAATAACCCTATTCACCTACATTGTGGTAAGATAGAATCTCTGTAGGTGCCTATTAGTTACAAAATTCAGAGCTAGATCAAGATTCTGAGCACCCCAATATTAAGGGCTGTTGGTTTTGCTCTGTCTAATTTCTTTAGGCCCAATCCAACTCCCTTTAAAGTCCACAGAAATTCTCACATTGATTTCAGTGGGAGTTGACTCGGGCTCTGGGCAAGGAACCTCTTCCTTCCTTGAGCATGGAAGAAATAGGGGAAGTTACAGTGTGCCTAATGGATTTGTATAGAATATAGCAGAATGTGACAACACATCCAACATCCTATTGGTCCATCCTTGGCAATCCTCTGTTCTGCCGTGGATGATGTAAATTTGGGGCCCATTGCCAATAGTAGTTGCTGTTGAGATAGTCTGTAACCTTTTTTTTTTTTTTTAAACTAAAGCTGTACTTTAAGGACCATTGCCAGCCTAAACTCACACTTCTGCCTGGAAGTTACGTATGTGCTAGTGCTACGAGCAACACCTAAAATAAGGCTGTGTAGACACTACTACTTATGTTGGTATAATTTATGTCACTCAGGGGTATGAATACGCCGCCCCCCTGTGCGATGTCAGTTACACCGATCTAAGCGCCAGTGTGGACAGTGCTATGTGGTGGGAGAGAGCTTCTCCCGCCAACGTAGCTACCACCGCTTGCAGGGGCCAGATTAATTAAATCGATGGGAGAGCTCTCTCCTGTCAGATTAGAGTATCCGCACTAGCAGTGCTGCAGTGGCACAGCTGCACCGCTGTAAACTGTGTAGTGTAGCCACAGCCTAAGATAACAATGTCAGAGAGAGATTGGAAGGAAAATGGAGGTGAAATTTTTCTATATTTTTGTCCTTAGTTTGTTCGTTTTGTATGTTTGACAGTCTTATATGGGTCTTTCACACAGAAACAAGGAGATTAAAACTTTTTTTAAAAAACAGGAAAATATGAGTGTAAAACCACAAAAATTATCAGAGTGCTCAAGGACAGGGTTCTACCTCAAACTATTTTACACGTTTTTGTTGTCTGCTTTTAAAAGATTCACCTAGGTTTTTCAGTTTGCTGGATTTTTTTCTGCAGCAGCCTTTAGGACTGCCTCATTTTCCAACAACGAGGTCTGTTAGGTTGTGAAAAAAAATCTCTCAAGTATTATGGTGGAAGCCTCTTATTCTGAGACATTTAAAATAGAGACAAAGCACTCTAAATATATTGCACTGACTGGATATTAAGATGGTGTAGAGGACCTAACATGTCTTTTTCCATCTTGATCGTTTCTATGGCTGTGTGATAACGTTCATGGTGGATGATTACCATGACAGTTGTAGCAAAAGACACTTGTCCTGCAATCTAGCTGTTTACAAATAGGGTTTTGAAAAATCTTCCTTTGATTATTGCTCCTGTACCATATTACGTTCAAAGAAATATGAGACTGCTCTCAAAGAGCTTTGTTTAGCTTGTGTTTGATTCTTTCCTCTTCTCTTGTGTGGGTATTTTCTTTTCCACTCTTCTTTGACAAATAAGGATGGATTATGGCTCTATAAAGAGGATTTTGGGTTTTTTGTTTTAATATCCCTCCCTGTGTTCCAACACAACACCACTCTGAAATTAAGTTAGGGGAGCTACTTCTGGACAATGGGTCATCATCTCCTAAGGTAAAAGATGTGTATCAATTAGGCATGCTGTTTGATGCCTTTCCACATATTCTTGAGCAAACTAGATCTGTCTACCACATATAGACGTCCACATACATGTTTTGTATTTTCATTCTCGCTTACAATGTGTTTACCTTGTTTCTAGGACTAATCACAATAAAAGAGGCCCGTGATATAGAAGCCAGGCTTAATGAAGTGGAGAAGCTTCTGAAGATTATTATAAATATGCCTTGGAAAGTAAGTATGCAAAGTACCACCTTACTGAACTTCACACCCGGTGGATAGTAACTTGCCCATTTCATTTAGATAGGAAGGCATGGGGCAGTTTGAGCTTTTGCAGAGGCAGAAGGGGCTGTTCAAGATCCTGCACATCATCCCTCCCTGTACCCAGGGCCGGCTCCAGGCACCAGCCCAGCAAGCAGGTGCTTGGGGTGGCCCAGGGGAAGGGGCATGTCGTTGGGCTGTTCGGTGGCGGGTCCCTCTCGGAGGGAAGCACCTGCCGCCGAATTCCCGCCGAAGAAGAAAGCGGTGTGGTGGAGCTGCTGCTGGAGTGCCGCCGATCGCAATTGCGATCGCGGCTTTTTTTTTTTTACCCGCCACTCTCTCTGTGTTATGAGGGCTGCATCCACACAACATATATATATATACACTACCTGTATGGTCCTAAGGATGTCAGATGGGCTGCAGCTGTGTGCTGATTGGACCACAAGCAGCCGGCAGGTTGAGAACCAGTGATCTAAGTAATGTTCTGTTACATAACATTTACTACAAAGTGACCTGTGCATTGCCATGACTATCATCTCCTTGTCTTTCAGGGTAATATATCTGACCTGCATGGTGTGTTGAACTGAGGGCCCAATCTTATAATTAGATCCACATGAGCAGACTCCCTGATTTCAATGGGGCTCTGTATGGCACAAGGGTCTACCTCTGTATTTTCTGATTGCAGGATTGGGGCTGTAGATTGTAAGCTCAGTCAAGCAGGGACCGTATATTTCCCTGTTTTTATTGCACGAGTCACACTGAAGGTGCTCAATGAATAATAATAATAATAATGGGTATTATTTGTAGTCTTGCCACTGCTACCCCAGGCTTCTGAATGCCTTTCTTTTAATGTTATCTAGACCCTAGATTCAGTCCGCTTTTTAAATTGGACAAGTTACTTAACCTCTCTGTTCCTTCTGTTGCCCATCTGTACAAAAGGTATTATAATATTTATCTCCATGACGAGGCTATGTTGAGGCTTGATTAATGTATGCAAAACACTTAAAGATCCTTGGGAAGATCTTGTAAAAGAGCAATAGCTCTTGAAGTTCAACCACACATGCAGGAGTTGGGAGATGATTTGCATTCTTGGTCATGGCATTGGCTTTGTTGTATAAATGGGGAAGTCACTGAACGTGTGTGCCTCAGTTTCATCATCAATAAAATGGGGATAATGATACTTTGCAGGGATACTGAGCAATTTTATTCATTTTAAGTGCTTTGAGTTCTTCAAATGGAATGCATCATGAAAATACAACATATTTTTATTTTATATTTTCAGCCAAGGTCCTATCATATGACAGTGTAGCCAATAGACCATGTGCCAGGCGTGATCATTCTGCCTGACAGTCATATCGCTATATTTCAGTGTGTCAGATACTTACAAAGTGTGTAGTCACGTCTGCTGTGTCAGTGTCTTTACCAAGGAAACTAACTCATGAGCAAACAAAGCGCTTACTGGGGAAGAAAACTACTTCAGTAATTGGCGACCATGGTGACTGATAACCAATGTGAATGGTTGGTCATTTTGAAATCTGAAGATCATGAACCTGGTTGGCTACTTGTTGTTGTGTAGAGCAAAATGTACTGCACAGAAGTCAGTGGAGTTACACTAGTGAAAAGGAGTGCAAGCGAGAGGAGTTTCAGACTTCATGAGATTTTTGGCATGTCCAGATGAGTTCAGTGTAAGAGGTTCCCTCCCACCCTCCCGCACTGGACAAATAAGTTTGTTATAAGGAACATTAACTATATTTTATACAAAGTGCCTAGAAAATCACTGATGGGCAAGTAACAAAAAACAAAAATAAACGTGCCCATTAAGTAGTCATAATTTATTAGACAAACCCTGAGAGACACTGGGCATCTGAAATGCCTAATGTAGTCAATGGGAGTTGCATGTTATCAATAGGAATTGCATGTATTCAGCATTTCTCAAGATTTGACCCAGTAACAGGTGGGAGGTAGGGGATAATAGGATAAACAAACCAAGCGGTGAGTCTGGGACTTAAACTTTGAAAATATATATTTCTTTGGTTCTTTTTCAGTATTCTAGATCTGAAGTTGTCCTTACCTTCTTTGAAAGATCTCCGTTAGATCAAGTGTTAAAAAATGACAATGTCCATAAAATTCAACCAAGCTTTCAGAGTCCGGTTAAAATATCAGGTAAGAATTATTAGCTCGCTAGAATGCACACAAGAATTATTAAATTAAAATATTTGTCTGTTCTTTCTCTCCCCTCCCTCCTCAGCATTTCAGAAGAAACCCTTCATCCCCCACTTTCGCCATGCTCTTGCCTTCCAATGTGTGGAATATCATAAGGGCAAACATGCTACGCAGCAGAGCTATAGGCATGTTGAGATGAGTCTTTTGGGAATTATACAATCTTCAGACTCTTCTTTCCACTTTTTGGAGTCCATTAGCCATTCCTTGAGAAGGCCGTGTCCTTGTGCTGTCCGTACTGTTGCATCGCAATGGAAAAACTGAGAGGACATGAACGAAATAAAGTATATTTATATAACATGCAAAATGGTCACGTTTTATACTAAGGGTGTATTTATAAATATTTTAAGAAGGGTTAATAGGAGATGAAAAGATGTAGAAGACATGAGTAATATATCTTACAGATAGTTGTAACTACATCAGTACAATAGAAGATTTCGTACATGATTATATGCCATGGTTAGGAGTAATCATTTGTTAGAGTTCATTAACCCTTTATAAATGAATTATAAATGTACCCTTAATATAAAGCATGACTGAGAAATTTAACAGCAGACCTACCTGTATAAACAATGGTGAAGAGCATCAAAAAAATTAAATGAAACACAAGAGCAGGTATAAGTGTGGAACAGTGATTCCATGCCCAGTTTGGCTTCCATGTACAAATTCAGTCTCCTCTTCAGTGGAGGGTTTGTGTGTCTGTCTCTTCAGGTATCTACTCGTATGCTTGGGGGAGAGAGGGAGGGCGTGAATACATTTACTGTACCTAATCCTCCTTGACCAGGATGTGAGTCAAGTAGAGGTGGGTAAATTCATTAATCTAAACAAAAAAAAGTAGGTTTTTCCTATATTGGTACATGACATGTGCAAATGTATCCCAAGAGGGAGTAAATGCAAACACAGAAAATCAGTCAGTCACAGTTCTTTATATCATCTTGCAAAATTTAGCTGGTTTAGGATCTGTTTTTAGTCATTTTACTAATGTACAGAACGAACTGTGATAAAGATGTCTAGGCCAATTCTAATGGCAAAGATATGAATTTCTAGACAGGTTATGTATACGTTAATTAGAAATTACATATACCATTTCTGTGCACAGTTCTTGCATCGGTCACCCACTTAAATGCATGATGTGCTAGACTATATGCCATTTATTTTGCTTCTATATATCTGAAAATGTTCTCTGAAAATACACTAAAGAGCATATTCAATGGGACTATGTGTAGAGTAAGTTGCTACTCGGTGTCAGTAAGGGTGGCAGAATCTAGCCTTAAGAATATATAATGTGAAACAAAGTGCTCTGAAACAAAGTGCTTTAAAAGAAAGTCTAGGAAAAATTGCAGTTTATAATACTGGAAATTGACATACTGGGTCTGATTCCCTCGACACTTATACTGGTATAAATCAAGTATAACTCCATTGGAGCTGAACTGGTTAAACCCTGGAGAATCAATTTTTTTGTTTTTGTAGGGTTTAAGGCTTGTTTTGTTCTCTGAAGAAAAATGTAGTTAAAGGTAACTATTTAACAATAACGTAGTCTGTGTGCATCTCTGCATGCCTGACATGATGGGTCCAAAAGCAGATGGAATGTGGTCATTAAGCAATAGTTTGGGCACCATTCTGTTGCAGGTCTAAGAGTGCAATAAGATGGCAGCTACTAGTTCAGGTGCTGCTCCCTCTTACACTGGTGTAAATCAAGCATAACTTTGTGGAAGTCACTGAAGTTACACCAACTGGTGTGACAAGAGAATGAGGGTCACTGTTATTTTTAATAGGTAAAGAATTGTGTGGAGACCACTATCTTAATTCTCATGTGTGAATGCTCAAATACAAAGAGTGAAGCCTGGACTAGCAGTCAGTAGATTCGGCAAGGCCTATGCATAGAGGAGCTGTGGAAACAATGGGACCTGAACAAGAATGTTCTTAAATCCCAAATTAACTCCTACAGTTTATAGTCGGGCCTGACTTGATTTGTTTTTTCCTGTCTGTCTGGGTATCCAAAAGTACTCTGTGGTAGTCAGTCTTATGTACTGACTGGCTGTTATAAAGAATTTCAAAACAAAGCCCAGAATCTGATGTTTAGTTGACACAACCTTAGTCTGAATTTTGCATGCTGAAATGACTGCATTGTTTAGTTGATGGTTCCAGCAGATGGCACTAAAGGTTAACTTCTAAACTGCTCTGTACTGCAGGAGTAATGCTGTAATATTCTTAGGTCACGTCAAGGACACTCGGAAAAAACTGTAACATGCAGGGCTTGCTTTACATTGGATCTAATACAATTCTCTAGGTGACTTGTAACCTCAGAATACTCTGCAAAAATATTTTGTTTTCACTAAAAGAAAACAAACTGTGTCCAGCACAGTCCACTCCAGATTAAAATATTTGAAACAAACAAAACTCACCAGATGAAAGCAGAATCTGATCCTTGAGTTTGCATCTCAATCCACTGAACAGTGTTTGACAGTGAGTCACAGCTGATGTGGAATTCTGGAGGGATTCAATGTAAAACCACTCACATATACATTCTGTTCAACTTGGGTGCAATAAAAAATAGACTAGAAGTCAGAGATTAATTTTTCCACATAAACATGGAGGCACATGAGTGTTAGTCTGAATGCAAAAATGTATCTTTATTGTAAAAAATTCAAACCTCAGGTCTTTTCACAACTAAGATTGGTAGGTATCACAGGGTGGCAAACTCTTTGGGTTCAAGATGCAAACCTTTTGTGTCCAGACCCACGCCACCTAACTTTCAACAGCGGGATAGTTCCCTGTTGTTCTTGCAGATAATTCTCAGAACTAACAAATAGGGCCTGGTTCTCCACTTAATTTGGTGTATATCAGGAAAAAAATCTATTGAGATCAGTGGCAGTGTGAAATGAGTGCAAGTGAGAGGAGAATCCAACGATGTGCCAGCCCCAGTATACTTTTGCTGCTCCCAGTGACTGAAAAGGTGTTCTAATGAACATGGGGCTAAAATCTCTGATGTAAATGGGTAAGAAACCATTAAAGACAGTGCTGCTGTATCCATGTATACCGGTTGAAAATTTGCCCCCTGAATTGTAACTTGGTTTCATGCAGAATTTATAAAGCAAATGCAGGTATGTTTCTTCACTTCCAGCCCGAGAGCTTTAACTTTGAAGTTTAGTTAACTTATTGTTAATTGTAAGAGTGTTAATTAATGATCACTCATTTGAGTTGCAAATGTTGGACCTAGTCTTGATTGAAATCTATGGCATTCATGCCCAAAAAGTGTAAGCTTGCTGGAGTGATCTTGCTGAGTCTTTATGATATCATAACTTTGTGTATTCACTTAGAGCCGAATCTAGTGCCCCACAAAGTCAATAGGTGTCTGTCCACTGATTTCAATGGGGATTGTGTCAGACCCTTCTACCTATAAAGAATGACTGTAGAATTGAGCGATTCTGAGCTGGTAGCATTTGCAGAGAGGTAATGACTACACGAGGCTCAAGGCAATAGAGAATTGGGCCCAAGGAAAATTGCTGTTGGAAAACCTATTGTTTAACTTACTTTCAAGGTTGTTGTTGATTTAGTGTTGTAATTATTTCTTTTCTTCATCTTTTTGTTTAATTATGATAACTTGCTGTCTGGAAAGAATACAATCAAGAGTACTGTTGGATTATAACCTTATGGAGCAGATGCCACTCCATTGAGTTGGCACAGGCTTTAATGGGAGCAGAATTTGGCCTTCTCCCAGATGGGAAGATTTGTTAAATATTCTCGCATTAGGGTTCTGAACTGCAAATATTCAAGCACATGAGTTCAGTAGGACTGATCACAAGTAAAATTGCTCAAGTGTTGCTCAAGTGGCTATGAAGCCAGCAAATGATGCCAGCTCATCATTAAGCTACAAAATAATAAAAAGACTTTTTCTTTTAAATTAGCTTGCACAGATATTCACAGACACGTCAGTATGTCCTGTTTGCAGCAATGTCAGCTTTGTGTGATGTGCATCCACCCTATTCCTGCCCCGTCGCCCTCCCCCCCCTTTTTTGGAACCATCTCAGACTTTCAGCATTTTACCTGTTTCTTCCCTTCTCCCACAGAAATCATGCGATCTAATGGATTTTGTTTAGCAAACACTGAAACAATAGTTATTGACCACAGTATACCAAACGGAAAAGACAAGCACCTGGATGTAGATTCAGCAGAGCACTTGTAAGTATACATTGTTCCCAAGTATTGGTGTCTTTAAATTAATTGTAACCTTCTCCTAACAAAATTTTAGTACCCAGACAAATGCAGTGCTGTGGGAAGACCTGTGTTGGTAAAATTGCCAGTCTGGCTGATTAAAGGTTGGTTAGTTTGGCTGGGCTGTAAGGATCTGTCTATGCTGCAGCTGGGAGTGAGCCTCCCAGCCTGGGTAGACAGACTTGTGCTAGCAGGGCTTAACCTGCTATGCTAAAAATAGCTGTGTGGACATTGCAGTGCCAACAGAGGCTCAGGCTCCCAACCCGAGCTCGGACCCAGGGAGCAGGGTAGGCCTGAGCTCGGGTGGCTAGCTTGAGCGTACACCATGCTGCAACATCTACCCAACTATATTTGGCTTGCTAGCATGAGCTCCACTAGCCCAACTCTGTCCATCTGGGCTGGGGGGGCTCGTCCATAGCTGCAGTGTAGACGTACCCTAAGGGCCCATTGCAGCGGTCATAAAAATCAATAGAAAGACTCCCAATGGGAGTTGCAGTGTCCCTAAAGGAGACTGGCCCTCTTCTGATGGAAAAACTATGGATGCAACATGGGGCCTCAAGGGTGATAGGTACAAAGGGTATGATCGGTGCGACAGAGTGCTGAGAACCAGTAGCTGACCCAGCACTCTGATCACTCAGCTTTAATTAGTTCCCCCAGAAAAGGCCTGCTGGAGGAGTGGCGTATTTCTTTACAGCTTTTACTAAACACTCTCTTGCGCTTTTTAAGCCTGGCTCTTTACAGCTTTTCTAATCAAACTGGGGGGTAGGAGGACTGATGAGCTAAGGAGCTAATTATCCTATTAGCTGAGAGGGTAGTTAAAAAGCACAGAAAGGAAGTGCAAGGGGGGATGCTAGCAGAGTTCAGAGGAAGCAAGAGGTCGGGGTGGTGAGAGCGCTCTTTAGAGAAAGGGCTGAGGACTAGGGGAAACTGCAGAGAGAGTTGCTGCATAGGATAATGATGGTGGTTTGGTGTAGGTAATATCAATAAAACTCATGGAGGTGCTAGCAAACAGAAAGCATTCCAGGTTGTTTGTGTGGGATCTCAGAACAGGAGCGGACACGGGCCTGTTACACTTTGTCTTTGGTGAGAGCTGGATTGAACCCAGTGTGTGGAAGAATGAAGGATCCTTAGAGAAGTGAAATCCTCCTAGGAGGCAAGTAATTTATTACTCAGTAACTAAAATATACCTTCTTATTTGTGATTGCTTCCCCTTTGGGTCTGCGTTGTAGGCACTTTGGGGATAAAGCTTTCAAATAGAGTTTGAGATGATGAGTATGTTGACAGACTAATTTTTATGGAAATCCATTCCTGTGAAGTTCTGTCATGCCAACTGATTGATGTTTCACTTTAATAGCTTCAACTAGATGGAGGTAACAGTGTATTCAAGAATTTTAAATATTTGGAATGAAAAACATTGAACTACCCATTAGTCAAGCCAGTAAAAACCAAGGAAAACAAGGGAGGAAAAACATCACGGATAAAATGGACAGAAGCTTGGTCTCTGAACTTAAGGTCTTTTCTAACCTTCATTTAGATTGTGATCTGTATCAGTTTGCTAAAGGGTTTAAAACAGGGGTCTCAAAGTCCCGGCCCACAGGCCATCTGCGGCCTGAGAACCTCCCCCCTTGTGGCCCGCGGGGCTCCAGCAATTTTGGGGCCGGGTCTCTCCTTTGACCCCGCCTGCCACTCCCGGGTGCTCCCTTCTACCTCCCGCGTGTCCTCCAGGTGATTTAAAATGGCGTGGGGCCCCGCCCACCACCAGCAGCGCAGCGGAGCTGAGCGGCTGCCTGCGTGCTCACTCCATGTGACTGCCGGACCCTCTCTGCGGCCCCAGGACTGGGCGGGTCTGTGCCTCCGCGCGCTTCCCGTGCCCCTGTGGCCAATGGGAAGCTGCGGGGGTGGTGCCTGAGAGCAGCAGTGCACGGAGGCCCCCTGGCCCACCCTGCCTTGGAGCCCCAGGTAAGCGCCGCACCCCCCGACCTCCTCCCAGAGCCTGCACACCCTCCCCCTTCCCACACACCCCCTTCCATCCCCAAACTCCCTCCGAGAGCCTGCACCCCCTTCCCACACACCCCCTCCTGTCCCCAAACTCCCTCTCAGAGCCTGCACCCAGCACCCAAACTCCATCCCAGAGCCTGCACCCCAGACTCCCTCTCCCACCCAAACTCCCTCCCAGAGCCCGTCTCACCCCTTCTGCACCCAAACTCCCTCCCAGAGCCTACACCCTAAACCCCTACCCCAGACCACCTCCCTGACCCAAACTCCCTCCCAGAGCCTTAGGCAGGTGGGGGGCAGAGTTTTGGGGGGCGGAGTTTTGGGGGGCGGGTTATTGGCCCGCTGGGAGGATTTGAGGACTGGCCCTGGCACTAAGGTAAATTGAGTTTGAGACCCCGGGTTTAAAGGATGTTGAGATCCCTTGATGTAATCAATGGGAATTTTGCCGACTTTAATGTGGCCAGGATCTTGCTGCTTGTTTCAAACTTTGATCCTTGATAACATAGTTTGAACTGTAGCACGTATAGGGCCATAATCCAATGGCTGGAACTAGGTGTAAAAAGATCCAGTGTCTGGAAGCTGAAGTCATCAAAGCTGAAATTGGAAAGCAGGCATACATTTTTAATAGCGAGGGTAATTAACCATTGGAACAGGTTACCAAGGGACACGCTAGATTTTCCATTACTTAGATTCTTTTAGAAAGACATCCCGTCTTGATCAGGGGTGAAAGTAAGTTAAAGGACTTATCAGTACGCCAGAGTCCTGAGCAGGGGCGTGGCGTCAACCGGAAGAGGTGGGGCTTGAACAGGAAGAGGCGGGGCCTTTAAATCTTGATTTAAAGGCCTCGGAGCTCCGGCTGTGGCTGGGAGCCCTAGGGTCTTTAAATCACCCCCGGACCTAGCAGCTGCAGAGGCAGCTGGGAGCCCCAGGGCTCAGGGGCGATGCTACTGCAGCAGAGCTCCGGGCCCTTTAAATCGCCGACGGAACCCTGTCACTGCTACCCCGGGGCTCCGGCAGCTGGGCTCAGATGGCGATTTAAAGGGCCACGGCTCCCCGCACTGGCTGGAGCCCCAGGCCCTTTATATCGCTGCCCGAGCCCGGCTGCCGGAGGGGGGAAGACAGTCCGGTTTGGCACGGCATACCGGCTCTTGCCAGTACACCGTACCAGACCATACCAGCTTACTTTCACCTCTGGGCTTGATTTTAAAATATGCTCTAGCCCAGCCAAAAGTTGTTAGGCTAGAATCGGGGATCAGCTGGTATAATGCATGGCCTGTGCTATGCGCGAGGTATGACTGGATGATCAGAACGGGCCCTTCTGACCTTAAAATCTGTGAAATATATAACTGATGCAGGGTTTTCAGACAAACTGTGGTGAAAGCAATAAGCCAATGAAACAGGATGTCTTTACCCATTCATATTTTAAATTTAGAGGTAGCTTGTTTTCTCTTGCAGGGAACGGTTCAGAAGTTAATAACTGCAAAGCTATATGTGCGCTGTTTTTAAGCTGAAGTGAGGTCCTTCCTGCAGTTGTATTTTATAGCAGGGATAGGACTGGAATCACTTGAGTAAGACGTGGTTTTGTCAAAGGCAGAGTTAGTGAATGTGATGGGTTGGATCACAGAAACCCCCTTGGGAGCTGCCAACTGATGTGCCAAGACTACTTCTGCCCCTACTTTCCTGCCCTGCAAGCTTGGAACCCCAGCACCCTGTCTTGTTGAGCCAGACACGCCAGTCTGCTCCAACACAGACCCAGGGTCTGAACCACGTGCCCCAAAGCTGCAGACTTAACTGAAAGCAACTTAAGAAGTGTTCCTGTCTTTAACACTCAGATGCCCAATTCCCAATGGGGTCCAAACCCCAAATAAATCCATTTTACCCTGTATAACGCTTATACAGGGTAAACTCATAAATTGTTCACCCTCTATAACACTGATAGAGAGATATGCACAGCTGTTTGCCCCCCCCCCCCCAGGTATTAATACATACTCTGGGTTAATTAATAAGTAAAAAGTGATTTTATTAAATACAGAAAGTAAGATTTAAATGGTTCCAAGTAGTAACTGACAGAAGAAAGTGAATTACCAAGCAAAATAAAATAAAATGCGCAAGTCTAAGCCTAGTATAGTAATAAAACTGAATACAGATAAAATCTCACCCTCAGAGATGTTTCAATAAGTTTCTTCCCAGGCCTTGTTCCAGCTCAGATGGTAGCTAGAGGATTTCTCATGATGGCTGCCCCCTTTGTTCTGTTCCACCCACTTATATATCTTTTGCATAAGGCAGGAATCCTTTGTCCCCCTGGGTTCCCACCCATCCTTCTCAATGGAAAAACACCAGGTTAAAGATGGATTCCAGTTCAGGTGACATGATCACACGTCACTGTAAGACTTCATTACCCTCTTGCCAGCACACACGTATACGGGAAGACTTACAAGTAAAACAGAGCCATCTACAGTCAATTGTCCTGGTTAATGGGAGCCATCAAGATTCCAAACCACCATTAGTGGCCCACACTTTGCATAAATACAATAGGACCTCAGAGTTATATTTCATATTTCTAGTTTCAGATACAAGAGTGATACATTTATACAAATAGGATGATCACACTCAGTAAATTATAAGCTTTGTAATGATACCTTACAAGAGACATTTTGCATGAAGCATATTCCAGTTGCATTATATTTACACTTATTAGCATATTTTCATGAAATCATTTAGGGTGCAACATCACAGTGAAGATTTTCTATATTGCAGCTGTAAATATAGGTTGATAACCTTGAGTGAAAGTATACATTTTTTGGAGTGTTATGGAATCCATTTGCAGTCTGTGTACAATTGAATTGACTGGATTGTGCTTTCTGTCTGAAATAAGAGCTAATTCCTGTTTGACTGACTAGTCTCACCTGAAATGAAAACTGGTAGATCGACATTTTTCTTCAGCAACTCAAAGATATTGTAAGCTAAGTTGGGCTTGGCTAGATTTGAACTTGGGTAGGAAATTTGCACAGAATACCTACATGCTTCAGAAAGTGGTACTGGAGATTCAATAGATGGCACTCTTTCCTTTAAGTCTTTACTGAACCTGTGTCCAACATTCGGAGGCATTAGATTGTGAGTGGTCCTGTGTTTTGTAAGATCCATAAAATGGAAATCCTGATCACTCTTCACTAAAGATGTTGTAGCACTTTTGCAAGTAGGAGAGTTAGTGCTGGTGTTCTGGCCAAATGCCAGTTTGAGTAATTGTATTCTGCCCCTTTAATTTCCCCTGTAATTTTAGAGCCTGTTTTGTGCCCTATGTGACATTGGATGGCCCGGGAAGGATTCAGATTTAGAATTTCACTTGGCTGTATTCTTCACATCCTGTCCTGAAATGTGTTGTACTGTTGCAGTATGCTGTGAAACAATTGTGTTCCATCCCAGAGGTGGCAGAAATGATCCCCTTGTGTATAGTTTGTAAAGTGCTTTGTAATCCTTTGAGAGAAAGGTGCTAAATAGACATCTTCTACTCATTATAATGTAGTCACTGGTTTTGCTTTAGTCACTGGTTTGCTGTACATGAGCTTTCTCTTAAAAGGGTTGTTTGGACCCTTTAGGTCAGCAGCAGGTGGTAAAAACTATGGAGTTGGTCATGCTGCTTTCTAGTAAAAATCCACTGTAATAGAAGATGTGCATTTTTAAGGACGACCCTACTGTAGTGTTATGAGCATGTAGAGCTCTGAATAGGAGATTTTTATGTTAGCAAATGCAAATAAGTTAAATAGAGAGCTATGCTGAAATACTAATGTTGGGAATAGAACATTGCCAGAAATGTAAAATCCTACCATTTACTATCAGGAAAAGAAAATGCTACCACTGACCTTTAAGATCTACCCATAGAGAGCTGAGGCTCTGTATAGATACTGATCTTATGCAGGCTGATACATGGGACCAGGCTCTCTTCTCCCACCAATTTTACACTAGTGTTACTTCATTGACTTCTGTAGAGTTATTCCTGACTTACAATCATGTAAATTATGAGAGGAGAATCAGCTAATACTTTCTTCATCAGCAGTGCACTGTCCCTGATTCTCCTCTCATTTACCCATGATTTACACTGGTGCAATCATATTGTAAGGAGAGAAATTACCCGTTTTGCATCAGTGTGTACAATGGAGGAGAATTAGGTCCTTTGTGAGGATGTGGTATCTTTGAGGAACTAGGGAATAATTAGTGAGGACAGAGGAAGGAATCTGCATGTAATGAATAGTCTGAAGAACTATTGTTTCAGAAACTCTCACTTGGGAAAAAGACTTGTTTGTAATGACTCAGAAGCATGTTAATTATCATACTGCTGTGCTGTCTGATGCAGTCTCCTTAACTGAGTTCAGCTTCACACGAAGATTTAAAAATATTGCAGAGTCTATGGTGTATATCCCACTTTAAACAGAAGTGTCATCTGTTCTTCAGTAGAGATACTGATGGGGGAAAGATAGAATCTTAACAGACCTGTCTCCTGCTTTTCTAGTTTTCTCACCCTGAACATAAGACCATGGAAAATAGATAGAAGCCTGGTGTCAGAATGCGATGGAGTGTTTAAAACATTCCTGCCAATGACAGGTGAGGCTTCTGAAACCAAAAGAAAGAGTTTGATGGAGAAATTGGATGTGGGTTTGGAAGCTTTTGACTGCCATTTCTTTGCCCCAGCACTTTTGGTTCCTCTCTGGAATAGCGTACCCTAATGGCAATCTGGGATAGAGTTGCTGGGATGACTGTAGTCATGTTACTCAGCTGCAGCAGTCTAATCAGTTCAGATGAATGTGATGACCCAGCTTTACACTGAACTATTTAAGGCTCCATCTATTTGGTCTCTCCTCAGAGAATTCGATGATGTCTAGCAAGATGTCGGAAAATATGAGTATTGGCTCCATCCCAAGTGAGGCAGATCCCATAATGCAGCAGGATGAAGGTGGTGCAGAAAATGTCAAAGGAGGAGAAACCGAGAATAGGATCATCTTTTATTCTGGTCCAGCTAAACTAGGTTTGCTAAAACCTTGTGTGAGTAGGGGTTGGCAGTCAGGCTGTAGGGATTAGAGAGGGATACACAGACTCTGCAAGAAATTGCAGTCATTCTGTCATAGTTTAGTTCCTTATTCTGGCTTGTTGCGAAAGCCAAATGCAAAGCATTGTATATAAATGGAAAGGATTATATTTCCATTTTCAGAACCAAAACAAAAACAGATTCCATTCAGACTCTGTCCCCTGTGTTCTCAGAACAGAAGCATTTGAAATAGCTGCCAAAGGCTGTGAGAATGAAATGAGAGGATTTAGGCCTCAATTACATGACTCATTTTTCCAGTGCTTGCTTGCTAGCTTCCTTCCTTCATCACCAGCATGTTTTTAACCTAGGAGAGAATATGGTGGTTCACTTGCATATGTGTGTGTGGTTGAGTGGGATTAGCCCTAGAGGTTCTTCTTAAGTGCTTCACATGCAGTCATTCACATACCATAGTTGGAACTTCTCTTGTCTAGTAAAATTTAATCAGCTCCTCTCCTAGATCTCTGACACTGCCTGATAGAACATTGACTTCCTGGGAACACAGCATTCCTAATGGTGGATTGGCAGTAGGGGAGGCATGGAGAAAAGAATTCTCGAGAATGACTTGACTACTGTTTTTGACCTAGGCCAACTTTCATATGACACACTAACAATGTATCACAAATCCACGGTGCTCAAGTACTATGATGACAACTGCCAGAGGTGGCAACTATCCTACTAGGGTGCTCATCCTTGTGGTAATAATTTTTAATAAACACTGTTGGATAACTTACTATCTCCATATGGGTACCATACTATATTATGAGGTTTGGTTTGTTTTTTCATTCAGGGCATGTTTTTAAGAAGATAGCCATCCTATTTTACTGAAAACAAACTGATCCTTCATTCATTTCCATGGTTTAGAAAGACACAGGCCTACCGTTAACTGGGGGTGGAAGGTGGGGGGATCTCTCTCAATGATTCTGAAACTGGCAGTAGATGCTGTAGTACTTTGGCCAATGTATCAAAGAAGTGTAATTACAATCTGTCAATGGTTCAAAAGCCACCAGTAGTCCATATGGGCCTTCCTTGGTGGAGCATTCTGAAAAACAAAGCACTGCTTCATTAGGGTGAAGCACTGAGCTACTGGAAGAAGGGGTGGATCCCTGGGAGGATCATTCTCTTACAAAGTAGTCTGCACAAAGATAAAGCTGCAATAAAGCATTAGAAATACTTCTACTGTTACTCTGGTCTGATGTAAACTAAGGCTAGTTGGTAATACTTACTCAAACCATTGCCCTGAAAGGTGGGCAAGCAACATTAGCTGAAGATACAGCTGAAGAAAGCATTCTTGTTTGTGGACTTGTTTCCACATGGTTCCCTAGCAGGTATCTTTCCTCATTGTTTCCTGGAGTCAGTCTTCAGTTATTTTACCTCTCTTTCCACAATTTATGTTCATTCTTTCCTTTGTCCTCCACTCCTTTGTCCCATGTTGTGTAAGTGATTTGACACTTTTTTTTTTATTTTAGGTTTGAAACCGTTAGTGAGTTTACTTCAGAGCTAGAAGACACTGATGATCCAGCAGCCTATGTCACCAACTTGACATATTACCACCTGGTCCCATTTGAGACGGATATTTTGGACTGAGGCTTTCCAGGGACCCAGTCAGCTAGTATCCAACTGATTTCTTTGCTCATAGACTCTGCTTTCCCATTGCTCTTCTATGAATAAAGATGGGTGATTAAAAACAGCAGAGAAGTTGCTGCAGATATGCCATGAAACTGATTTTGCAGCTTAGCCCTTCATTGTGACTCAAGGAGGCACCTTGCAAGGAAGTAACTGCTTCAAGAAACTCCTTTTTCTCTGAACGGAATGTAGCAAGATCTTAGGGCTACTTGGATCCAAGGAAATCATTTTGGCAAAGGCCATGGCAACCACTACAGTGACAGAACCATAAGCGATCATTCTGTCGTTTGGCCCCAGTGGTCACTGGTATACAGTGCAACTTGTACAAAAGACTACCCTTATTAGCAGCTTCCTGTCTTAAAATGTCACAACAAAATATCCCCAGATGTACCGAGTACACTTCCACTCCTCCTTTATTAGAAGACCATCTCTGTTAAGCAGTCAACGTTTGTCAGTCCCTTTATGTGGTCACTTAAGACAGGTCCCATAGTTTGCTGTGTGTTCAGCTGTGAGATGACAGGTGCCTTACATATAATGTTACAAATACCATAGAGTGCCTACAGGAAACCAATGCACAATCTGATTACTTTACCTCTGTTAATCCTTGGGTGTTGGTTAATCATCCGAGAGCTGACTTCTTTCCTTTCCTTTCCTGAAATAGGAGAGCAAACTGGCATTGCAATGGAAAGCTTATAATGCTGCAGTACCTTGAATTACTTCGGAGTTCTGGAAAGCTGATAGGAAGGCTAAACTGCCTTGCTAAGAATGGTCAGTGCATGCCAGGCACTTGGATTTGTTTTTTCTCTTGGATCAGGAAATCTGAGCAGTGCTTGCAGTTGTTTACACAAGATGGATAATTACCTTTGCGTATTACTTTCCAGAGAATGGGGAGATTTAAGCCCTGTAGGGACTGAGAATTAAAGGTAAACTACAGTGTATTTTACGAGGACAGGAAAAAAGAAACCACCCCAGCTCAGATAGTCTGCTTAACCCACCCCCATAGACCTAATGGGCCTGATTCTGATCTTGCCTACACTGGTTTCATACCAATGAAATTCTATTCACCTCAGTGGAGTTACGCCAGTGTAAGAGAGGGCAATATCAGACCCTAAAGGCTCTTTACTACTGAGTAGTGCAACGTTAACCTCTCTTAGAGCTCAATCTTGTAAGTTGCTGAGCACCCTGAACTCCCAATATGAGCTCAACACCCTGCATGATCAGGCCCTGACCTTTCATCAAGCATTTAATGTAGTAATGGCCAGAATTAATTTAAAGAGAGATGAACTGAGAAGAGTGCATTTTGAGCTGGTTATCTGTACAATAGCTTTGCCTTGGTCCTGAAGAACTTGGCACAGCTCCTCTCCTGTATACTCTTCAGTGCTCTTTGTATAATAACAGTAAACAGAATTTGCTAATGTACATAATAAATTATTGAGAATCCTAATTCCTTTACACGGTATGTTTTTAAAATATATATTTAATGAAATAAAATTACTCACCTTAAATATGATAGCTTCATTTAAAGTGTTGACTTCCCTTTATTTTTCATGGCGGGTAAGTCTCTGAGACCTGAGTCCTCTGCTTTTTCCTCCAATAATTTTGGAAACAGGTTGAGTAATTGCTGCTTTTCCTGTACTGCTTGTGTGCTCATGCTGCAGATAGAATTAATACCCCAAGTGAAAGCTACGGGGCTGGATACTGATCTCATCTCTGTTTAAACATGAATTAACACCACTGCGTTCAGTGGAGCTCCTTGGGATTTATACAGGTGAAAATGAGATCAAATCTGGCATCTATAGTTTCTCAGGGTGGAGGAGTTCCTTAAACTGGAATGTAATGGGAAACGTCCTTGTTTCGTGTTCTTGAACTAGATTTATTTTCTTTGCCCACTAGCTACAGTTCTTCAGTCTATGCTTCCAGCTGATTATTATTGGGTAGCAGCATTATCCGATGGAAGGGGCACTGGACTGGGAATTGGGAGACCTGAGTTCTTTTCCTTGCTCTGTTACTAACCTGCTATGGGACCTTGGGCAACTGTACTTCACTGCCTGTGCCTCAGTTTCCCCATTTGAAAATTCTACCTGCTATTTCCATTTTACAAGTGCCTATGCCCCACTGACTTCCACTGAGACATAAGTATTCTTGTAAACGTTATCCAGTGATACTTACCTACCTTTTGTAAAGTAATTTAAGATGTATGGATAAAAAGTTATATTAAAGCTAAGTATTATTACCACTGAGTTTAAAAGCAAGTGACCTCTCTCATAATGAGAAAACAGGTCAAGCTGCAGACAGGAGAGAAGATGTTGTGGGTGGGTCATTTTATTAAATCTGTGAGATTAAGGTTTAGTTCATAAACAGAAGTTGAACTGGTTTCAGGTAACTCTGTTCTTTAAAACAATTTAAATTGGTGCAAAAGGCTATGTGACTACACTTTATGAAATCACCCCTTTAGTTAAACTGGTGCAACTTTCTCATGTAGATGAGGCCTTAGTCCTTGTACCAAACATAAATTTGGAAACGGATAAAGTATTAATCATGAACATGTCCACTTTTAAAATTCAAAATGGATCTAGGGCTAAGTAAAAATCAAGCCATAGTATGAGGGGTGTAGGAGTGTTCACTGACACACATAGGTAATATTAAGTGCATATTCTATTACACAGAAAACACTACATTAAAAGGATCTTATGAAGGTTCCAAAGTCAAGTCATCAAAAGTTTGCCAGTGCAACCTTAATTCGTCCCCTTCACATGTATGTATTACGATTCAGTCTTTAATTACATGACCACATACTATTTTCCCACAGGGCTCCTGCCTCATTCAGGGCACAGAGTGGGCCTGCTCTGGAGATAAATCAGGGCTGTCTAGTAAAGGAGATTGTTGTCTGTAGGAGTCTTGCTTCATTTGTTGCAGAAGTTGGAAGGTGTGTAGTGAATGAGGCAGGACCCTGCAGGAAGAGAAAGGATGTATGTAAAAGGTTGTTACAAGGAGGAGGGAGAAAAATTGTTTTTCTTAATCTCTGAGGATAGGACAAGACGCAATGGGCTTAAATTGCAGCAAGGGAGGTTTAGGTTGGACATTAGGAAAAACTTCCTAACTGTCAGTGGTACCTGACAGAGGATGACAACCTACTACTGCTAAGTGGACTAGCACTAGAGGAGGATGGGGTGCTGTCAGTGGGTTTCAAGGTATTTGCTGACAGCAGAGGAATGATGAGACTCAGGAATATTATGGTCTGTTCCAGTATCTAAAAATGAGTATGCTTTAGTGGGCATAGATTCTTCTGCCCATTCTCCTGAAGTGGGACCCCTTTTGCCCATTCCTGTCTCTTCCCCACTCTGGTTCCTTGCTCCAGTCCCATTCTTCTCACTTAGCTAGTCTCCGCTCCTCAGACATCTCATCCCAATCTCTTTGCCTTGCCAGTCTCTGTTCTCGCCCTGCAACCCAGATACTCATGAAATTGATCTTCTTCCCATCACCTCCTCCCTGCCTCTCTGGTTCTCAGTCCCAGTCTTCCCCACCTGGCTCCTCAACCAGTCGAATTCCTCCCTTCTTATTGGCTCTCAGTCTCCTGACCCAGCCAGTCCCAGAGTCCTCCCCGCCCACCAATGTCCAGTCTCAGTCTCCCCTCCCAAACTCCTTGTTCCACAGGTGTCTGCCTTGTCCAAGCTGCCAGGGAGCCAGCAGGGGGCTCATTGAGAGCACAACACTCACAGAATCCCTGCTCTCAGTTCATGTGCGGCCCAGAGCTGCAATTGCAGAGCCCCGGGAGCATGCCCGGTACAGAAAGAATCATTGGAAAATTGAGCCATTAAAAATTAGTCAGTACTGAGCATGTGTTAACTGTGATTCCCCCCCCCCCCCCCCCAGAGACTTATAACTTAGTCAAATTTAAGCAAATTTTCAAAGAGACTTCCAAAGGCATTTCCCTGACACAAAGGACAGCCCCCTGCCAAACTTAAAGTCCCTGCTCCAATGCATGGGCATGCTATAGCTTTTAAAATACAAGGTTGCCAGAACTTAACACTGACAAATGACATATTTTTGCTTATCCCCATTTTCAATTGGTGGAACCATTTTGCTTGCAATTTTCCAAAATAATTCAGCTGTAGGCTGACACCTGGCCTGGAAAACTTTAGCCCAAATGATTAAAGTTTGGCAAAGTTAAAAGCAACTGAAAACAGGGTCTTATAATAGGAAGTGTTAGACAACCTTAATTATAGCTGGTGCTGCCAATGCCAGCTTTTGCTTTTGGCCAGGTCACTTTTTGATAGGTCACTGTTGATCTTCATTATAATTCATACACGTTTATAAAAGTTTTTTTAAAGATTAATACTTTGGACTGCAAATGAACAAAAGCTTCTGATTTAATGAGCTGTACAACTCCTGTGATTGAAAGCTGTACAACTCCAGTGACTGACTAATATTATTGAGCATGAGTTGTGAGTGGATGCTATATTTGTTCACAATACTACTACTTTGGGTTGTCAAAAATAATCGTACAGCTTTATATTTAGGGCTCTGTTTTGGGGGGGTTATTAATTTCATTTTGGGGGAATTATTTTTAGCAATTTGAGTTCTATGTAGATATCCAAAAATCGAAGGTTTCAGGGGCTCTCTCTTCTATATTGTAATGAGATTTTTTTGAGTATTTCCCAAAATTCTTCTCTAAATTTTTATTTATAATTTTTATTATATGAATAAAAATGTCCTACCTGTTAGTTTAAGCTTTGTATCCCTCTTATTGAACCCCTGGTTTAGCATTTAGCGCGTTTGTTTCCTAATGCGCTTTAATGTAGTACTGTTTCAAAGAACGCTACGTTGAATCACACTAGGGAACCTTCAGTGTGCACCAGCAGTGGAAGTCTCTTTGAAAATTTGCTTAAATTTGACTAAGTTATAAGCCTCTTGAGGGGGGGGGGAAATCACAGTTAACACATTAGTGCTCTTTGGAAATAACACCCCTATAGTCTGCATTACTGCTACATGTAGACAAGCCTTTAGACGATACAAGCCAGGGAGCAGGAACATCAGCTATATAAACAAACTGCACTGGAAAAGGGGCAAAGTCAATGCAAATAGAGTAACCATTTCCAGAATTTTTCCAGTGTTTATTGGATAAACACTGATTGATTGATTTATGGAATTGGGGGTGTTTTATTGGTGTTTATTGGTTAAAACCTAAATCAGAGGTGCTGTTTATGTTTTAAATTTCATTAATACCTTCCAGAACTGACACTATCTTAGTTAGAGCTGGCCAAAAAATTTCAAACTTCAAAATTTTTTTTTGACAAAAAGGAATAAATATTTAATGAAAATATTTAGAAAAACTTCCCTATTGTTTAGCCAGCTCTAAGTTTAGTCCCATATCTTCCTCCAAGAAGATATTTCAAACTTATTATCTAAGTGATTCTATTAAGTTCTCCTTGTCTTTTAATATAGATAGATGTTCTGTTTTTCCTACTATAATTTGGTTTCTGTTCTCCTGGTTAATATTAATATATCCAGTAGTATTATGAAGTGCATGCAGCACATTATGGGGTATAGGTGACAGTAGTACTTGGGCCAGTATTCAGATCTAGGAGGGAAAAAAGTGATCTGCAAGGATACACTTTTAGAGCAGCAATTGAAACATACACAGTAAAGAAGAGTCAACTGACTGACAGAGGAAAACATTTTGTTTTGATCACTGAATGTTGGGCTTGTCTGTGCAGACAGTTGCACTGGTTTACCTACAGGTATGACTTAAAGTCGATTTAATTAGACCGGTGCCAAAGGTTGTTTGGATATTCTTAAATCAACATAAACCAGTCAACAGCATGCAACAGAAATGTAAAAGTGGGCTAGAAAAATGTAACCTGTAAATACAAATGCATATTGCTTGAGTCATAGGGCCTGAGTCTTTACTTAGGGACCCAGATCCTACACTGCAAAGCAAAGCATTTCAAAACCTTGTTGCTGGCCGTGAAAGGATTGGCCTACTGTAGCAGGCAGATCCACTGATTGCACAGAGCTGATGCAGCAACTCCTTTGCTACTGCTGCAATAATGGGTAGAAGAAAAGGGTAATTACCCTTCTGTTCCCTGGTTTCCAAATGGGACGTTTGGGGCCACTGGCAGCCAATGCAATTTAGAGTAGCCTTAAAGCTGCTCTAAATTATGTTAGGGGACTAGCCTGGCATACAGTCAGGCCAAGATTATGGGGATCACAAAACCTTCTTTGTGCATGTACACCAGTTTCACTGTGTATCCCTGAGTTGTAGCCACTCATACTGGAACAAATCAGGAATAACTCCATTGAGATCCATGAAATTACACAGTATGAGTGAAAGGAGAAGTGGACCCAGGTTGTCAATCTCTATGAAATATTGAATGTCCCAAGCAAATTAGATAAACTGGCAGCGATCAGTCAGGTTGGGCAAAGCAGGAGCTAATCGGTTCCTCCACCGCATAGACTGGGCTAGGATTGTTTCTCCCCTTGGAGCTTGTCATTCCATTGAAAGAATGTGCCTGCAAAGCACAAAGTGAAGCTAGGACTTTAGTGATTTTGTCTATCCATTTCTGATCTTCTGTGTTTTTTCGCGACTCCTCCTTTTGTGAAATAGCAGCACATTATGTATTGCTGTCATGCTGCTAAGGAATAGGAAATTAGTTATTTTAAACTTACGGCTTTGCAATCACACTGGAACCCCTCGATAACAAAGTTGATTCATTTCAGAAAAAAATCTTTTTGTAGGTGAAGGGAATATGTGACAAAATAACCCCCTTCCTCCTTTCTCAGGAGAGGTAGCAGGGACTTCTTTCATCCCCTACAGTTGCAGGGAGCACTGGCAGCTATTAGTCTTCCAGAAGCTTCCATATTTTCATTCATTCCCACCCAAGAACAGCTGCAATGAGTTTGAAAATTTCCTCCTTGAACCTTGTCTACACTGGGGATATGACCTGGTTTCATCCATTGGTGGCCAGGCAATGGTGTAACTGCCTCTCTGCAACCCTTAGCACAGATGGACGAGCTTACTCCTGCTTGAAACCAGGCTAAGCTCCATCAGTGCAAACTGTGGCTCTCCTTGCCCACACTAAGTTTTGCACCAATGCAATTACATCACTGGTTGCTCACTGATGGCAGAGACGGAGGCCAATGTAACAAGGCTCATGGAACAAAGGCTATGTCTATACTATGGAGCCTAAACCCGCATAGCCCCTTAGTGTATTCCAACAGACATGGTTTTTCTGTTGGTGTAGAAGCACCACCTCCTCATATGATATTAGCTATGGCAGCAGAAGCACTTTTCTCTCAGCATAGCTTCATCTACACGGGGGGTTTTGTCAGCATAGCTGTGTCACCTGGGGGGGTGGTTTTTTCACACCCCTGACAGCTATGCCTATAAAAGTTTTTAATGTAGACCATGCCAGAGGCTACTCCCTCCCTCCTTCCTTTTTTTGCATCTGCTAAACAGGTGGTGGGGAAGTGATAATCCACTTGGGCCATGTCTTCATAAGGAAAAAACATGTGTTTAAATCCTAGTGTAGAAAAGGAAGTTGTCAGCTAACAGATATTGGACTTGTCGACATGTGAATGCTTTTACCAGTTACACAGGTCCATTTATACAGGTGTAACCCCCATGTAGACATTGGGAATGTCTACATGGGGAAAATCAGGAAAGTTAAACCAGATTAACTAAAGGAGTGAGTTTAAAGTGCACTAGCTAAAGCACATTAAACCATGTTATTTGTGGTTGAGAGCACTCACACGGGTTTAATCCCATTTAAGTTTTATGAGTGTCCCCACGTAGATATGCCCTCTTATTCTGGTATAAACGCCTACATAGGTTAAACCCCTTCTGAAGTGCCATAAACGAAACCAGAAGGGCACTCTTCTACCAGAATGAGTGTTCACCTGGGGAGTTTTTCCTGTACTAGTAACTGAAAGCCTGTGCTGTTGCATGGCTGTAATTCATAAAGTTGTACATAAAAAAAGCCAAAAATGGCTAAGAACTTAAAAACGGGATTGTAACAGACCGTGAATCCCAGTGAAGTTCGATCCTGGTGATATTCTCAACAAAAATATCTCTCGACTGTGTTTGTAGCTGTTTCCATCCCTTCCTGGTGACTCAACAGTTGGTCTAGGCTTCCAGGTGATGTTGGTGCTATTGTGTGTGCTGCTGGTGGTATGTGGGTGGGTGTGATGATTTGTGTCTAGGGGAGTTGTGTTGATTTGTACAGATGGTGAATGAGGGGTGTGTACTGCTGTGACGAGCTCTGTATGTCTGGGGTCATTGTGTATGCTGGTTGTGTTATTTTGTGGGTGGCAGTTGAGTGCATGTCTGTGGCAGTTGGGCCAAGTAATCCTCCATCTGTGCAGTCTCCCTCATGTAACCAATGAAAATTTGTTGCATGTAAATTAGCTGTAGATTAAGGGTTGTGATTGGTTGAGTGACCGCTGATATCACAATGGTCTGGGACTCTGGGCATGGCATAGATACATGCCTTACTGTAGCTGAACACCACACAGGTGTAATTCATAAAGTCAAAACTGGCTGAGAACTTAAAAATTGGATAGTAACAGACTGTGAAACCCAGTGATAACTCAACCTGGTGATACTTAAACAAAACCAGCTCTCAAGCATGCTTGTAGTTGCTTCCATTGCTTCACATGGATTTTACTAACATTTTAGGCTTCTGAGTTATGCACAGAATGACATTCCTGCAATCTTATTATATAGATAATGGTATCCGTTTAAATTCACACCTTAGCTTTATACTTGCATGACTTGTGTGTGTAGATAACGTCTTAGATGATAAAATAAATCTTAGGGGAAAGTTTAGGGTTTATCTTGGCCAGCCAACACATTTTAAAGTACAGCTTGCTTTGTCTAGGATTGTAACATGTTAAAATACATTCCCCCGCCCTCTTAGTGAAGGTAAGACCTTGGAGTACAACACTTAACATATATCTGGTAGGTGTTAATTGCTGCAATTCAAAGTGATAAATACATAGCATAACCCGATTGCTTATGGTGAAGCATCACACTGAGTGGAAATGCAGTGAAGTGCTTCTGGGACTTTGATTTCACTTCATGGAGCTGGATTTCACTAAATTAAAAAAGCTTGCATGTGAAGAAGGAGCACAAAGATTGATTTAATGATGAGCATTGTGCCTTAAGGAAGTCTTCATACATAACACGTTGAGGTTTTCTGTGGCTGTTGCCAGGAAAGCAATTTTAAAATCATTTGGTAGAACAATTCCCTGAAATCCTTTGCTTAAGTACTTAAGGTAGTAACAGTTTTTCTTTTTGATTATTTTGTGTGTGTAATTCTTTTCTTTCAAGTCCCTTGAGTAACTAAAAAACTAGATTTTTTTTCTCCTACATTTTTGGAAATCTATTCAATTTATCCACTACAGCACATAAACATAAGCAGAGTCTATGTATTCCACAGCCCTGGAATCCTCCCTTTACTGCACAATTCTGCTCCTAGATCAATACTTTTCTTTAAAAAAAACAAAAACACATTGACATTTCCAGCTTTTATAATTGTGAAGAAAACCTTCCAAGTGTATCCAATGTAGTGGTGTCTGCAGAAAGCCTGGAAATATCCCTGTAGATGGGTCTGCTGCTCCCATTCTTTTCTGTGGGGGTGTGTATTCTGAAGCCTAATGATGAAAATGTATTTTTCAGCGCTGTTCGTTAACTTCTGGTTTTAGCAGGAACATCCAGGCAATGCTTTTATCCCAAAACTCCTTCCATAATTGTAAATCACCTCCCATATGTTCTTGGGTGTCTAAAGCCTCGCTGTCCTTTGCCTAGCTACCATAGGTTCCGGCTTCCCCCAACAACTTCTGCAGAGTATTTGAGTTGTGAATGATTGGACTGACAGTATGTTGAAAAATAAAAATTATGGGGCATATTAAAATTTGAATATACACAAGGTATATTATACTCTTCTGTTCTTCGTTTTCATATTAAATTAAATAAAAATCTTTGGTGAAATCCTGGCCCCAATGAAGTCAGGGAGAATTTTGCTGTTGACTTTAGTGGGGCCAGGATTTCAAGCACATCCTGAAGTGCTTTGAATCAGGGCCTTAAGTCCAGCTGGTCTCTTGTTCCTAAGTCTTTGCTCAGATCTGTTTTAATGCTACTTAAATAGTTGACTATTGATACAGTTCTAAAATCACATTCTCCTGATTTCTTTTTTTTTCCTTTATTTTTTGGGAGTGGGGGTGAGTCTCTTTCTGAATAACTGTTTCTTTATGCCTATTACTTTGGAACACTGTGCAAAAATAGTGGGCTAAACAGTTACTGCCATGAGAAGAATAAAATGGTATACAGTATAGTCTAGTGGTTGGATCAGGAGCTAAGGACTCATTTCTTGGGAATTTGAAGTAATTTCCCCACCAGTTATTAAACCAGCTGACATTTGAATATTGTCAAAAATCTTAAGGAAGTAAGGAAAGAGAAGAAGGCCATTCAGCACCATATATTGTCCACTAACCCTTTTATTATTATTATTATTATTTTATTATTATTATAAGCAGCATGTTTAAATGTCTCCTGCAGTCCAGTCTTTCATTATGATTCCTGATTTCTCATTTCTCATTTATAACTGCAATAGTTTGTAGAGCAACAGCAGATTTTTTAAAAATTCTATTTTCTAATTCCTAAGATAAATGTTTACTCCTGTGTTACATACCTATCTATAATCCTCATGATCATTTTTCTTTTTTAATGTAAGTATTACAGTGATGAAGTATAATCTTCCCTTCCCGCCACCCCCAGATTACTCAGATATTGTTATTGGTCAGCCCCAAGTTTCTTTCACCAGTTTATTGGCTTTCTACTAGAAATATTTGCAGACAGATGAGTTGTTCCAAAGCTTGACTGCACATTGAGTGTTCAGATCTTCAGTGCTGTAGAACAATTGTCTCTTGTTTGTATAATCGTTCTTGTCACAAACAATTTCAGCTAAGACATGCATTTGGGGATTTACGCAAAGGGAAGAAATATACCAAGATGGTATTACACATAAGTATCTGTGCATAACAGTGACGGAAATCACATTCAGCTAAAAGCTTATGGTAATTGTGAGGTCTTGTGAACTAAATGGAAATACTTATCATATAATTATGTGTGGGTTGGCGGTTTTTGAGTCTCTGAACAAACCCCACTGATCTATCTGTCTGTCTGATAGCCCCAGAATCCTCATTATCATAGTATCAGAGCACCTCATAATCCTTAATGTATTTATCCTCACAACATCCCTGTGAGGTAGGGAATTACTATTATCCCCATTTTATAGATGGATCAAGTCTCTCCAACTGTAAAATAGGACTTGCTGGATGGAAAGCCAGCTACTAAATTGAGATGGTCATTCCTTTTGAACAAGCTACTACTGTAGAAATCCTTGAGGGACCTGACTCAGGTGAGGATTGGTAAAGGAGATTCCTTCATCTTTAAGGGTATGGTTACACTGCAGAGGAGTGCCAGCCTCCCAGCCTGGGTAGACAGACTTGCACTAGTGTGGCTCAAGCTGGTGCACTAAAAATAACTTTAAGGACGTTGCCGCTCCAGTGGACGCTCAGGTGAGCCACCCAAGCTCAAGCCTAGGGGTTCAAGTGGGCTTGAGCTCATTCCCTTTTTGTCTTGTTAGAGCTGGACTTGAACCATCAGCTCATTTCCCTAATGCCACTGAAAACCCATCAGACAGGAGAACCTTAGATCAATACTGAGCTGCTGAGATTTCAGCAGGCACCTTAGTATGTCTACACTGCAAGTGAAGTTGTGATTGTAGCATAGCCTGAGTGCAAGCCCTCCACGGAGCCTGGGTATGTACTTGGGTTGCTAGCCCATGCTGAAGCCTGTGCCAGAGTGTCTATACTGCTATTGTCATCTATATTAATTAGATGAAAGCTGGCCTGGGTATACCTATCTGGCTACAATAGCACCTTCACTTGCAGTGTATACATGCTCTAAGGTGCCCATTGAAATCTTATTAGCTCAGCAGTGGCCTGAAGTTCTACTGTCTGATGGGTATTCAGTGGCATAAGTGAAATGAGCTGATGGTTCCAATCCAGCTCTAACAAGACAAGAACCCACATTGCAAACCGTAGGGAGACCAAGAACTCTGAATAATCCTTGAGTTTGAGGTCAACACTAGGAATTTACATTGGGTATAGCTCCATTTCTCAAGGATGTGGATTTTTCACACCCCTGAGAATCATAGCTATGCCGACCTATCCCCATTGTAGACACTACTAGATTGAAAGAAGAATTCTTCCATTGACCTAACTACCATCTCTCAGGGAGGTAGGTTACCTACTGTGATAGGAGCACCCTTCCCATCAGCGTAGGTAGTGTCTACACTGAAGCGCTACAGCAGTGCAGCTGTGCCATTGTAGCGGCTTATGTGTAGACATACCTTCAATTACTGCTTTGTTGCCATAAATGGTCGAACAGGGCTGAGAACAGTTGGTTGAGGCACTAAGACAGCCATTGCTGCTGATGCTGGGTGTGTGTGTGTGTGTGTGTGTGTGTGTGTGTGTGTGTGTGTGTGTGTGTGTGTGTGTGTGTGTGTGTGTGTGTGTGTGTGTGTGTGAAAGAGAGAGAGAGAGAGAGAGGATTGCAGTTTCCATGGTGGTCACTCCAGCACCTTTTATAAATACTAAGTGTGCCTTTTAAAAAAGAAAATGACTCAAACCTCCACTGTGTGCAACATGCTGTGAAGTATCCTGTGTACAGATGTTGCTGACAGGCAGTACAGGGGGTTAGGACTCCATCTCACTATATGGAGATACAGTTGCTTAATTCCCTTTAGTGTAAACCCACTGTTGCCATTAGATAATCCCCAGGCTCTGCTAAAAGATATTGCAGTGGATACCAGCTGATTGACCCAAAATAATTTGTGGCCAATCCATTAAAATCATCTTTAATAAATATGTCACAAACAATAGGTGGGTGTGTGAGTGTATGCAAGTGAACTGCAGTAAATGCAGGATTCAGTTCCAAAGGCTTTCACGGTATCTGCTTGAATCTTCATGGACCAGGTTAAGACTTCCTTTGCACCTCCCTGGGCAGCTGTTTCATGGTAATGACACAGCCTTACTATGCTCAGTACCTTGCTACAACTACAGGTATGTATCAGGCCTGTAACATGCTGAGCTCTCTCAACTCCAGTGGCAGTTAAGGGTGCCTTACAAGTTGGCTCAGCACCTTGCAGGATTGAGTCCTCTTTTTTTTAGAGCCATGTCATAACCCATTAAAATTCCACCAACGTGCTGGTGGTCTCCAAACAACTGGTCTAATTTACATATGGTAAAGCTGAGTTTAAGGATCACCCTCAATTAGTCATTGCCTCTTGTTAGTAGCTGCACCTTGACCATGCCAGTCGCAGGCAGAAGTAATTAAATGTAATAGATGCCACACTTATTTTGAAACCCACCCTCCATTTTTTTTATAGCCCCAGGAAGAAAAAATTAGGCCATAGGAACAGAGGCCATAGTGTCAAAATAAAAACATACTGTACTTTAGAGAGGAACTTCACAAATTTGGAGTTCAGCTTTTTTTGCCTAATAGGCCTTAACTTCAAGAAAGTTGGTGAAGGGTGTCATATTCTAAATTCAGTGTTCCAGGCTTTATTCTTCAGCTATAGAGAAGAAAATGGAAAAGAGACTGACTTGGCAGCTGGGGGATGGAGGAGAAAAGGGAAAGATTGTGAGTACATAAGGAGGAGAGTTCAGAGGATATCCTCTATAGGGTTACCATATTTCAAGTTCCCAAATAGAAGACACTGTTGGGGGGAGAGGAAGTAGGAGGGGGGAGGATGGGTCCAGCTCTCCTGCTGCCCAGTTCTGAAGGCAGCGCCGCCACCAGCAGCAGCTCAGAAGTAAGGGTGGCAATACCATACTACACCACCCTTACTTCTACACTGCTGCTGGCGGCAGTGCTGCCTTCAGAGGTGGCCAGCCAGCACCCACCGCTCTCTGACCACCCAGCTCAAAATCACAGACAGTTGTTCTTATTTCAAAAATGCAGCAGCATGAAGATTGGAGGTCATGTCTGGGAAAACCCAGACGTATGGTAACCCTAATTTCCTCTCTGTGATGTGATGACTCATCTTAGTCACTTTGAATGTGTATTTGTGTTTCTTCACATTGGCAATGTCCAAGGGTCAGATCAGACTGTTTAACATAAATGGTTAACATCCCAGCAGGATTGGTGTGACTGGGGTTTTTAATTTTGTTGGTTTACGGATAAAGGTTTAAATAGAGATAGTGGACCTCCCAAATTAAAGATTTCAGAAATAAACTGCTATACTAGTCCATTGCAGCTCTGGGGCCAGGGGAGAAGCGTCTCTCCCCGCTGCGTGCCTGCACGGCCTTTGATAGCCTGTTGTGCGGCCACATAGCTTAGCGGGAACTTAGCCGACAACCACTGTATAATGTTCTGAACGTCATTTAAATTAATGCTGTATGTGCCTCTCACCTCAAACTCCATTTCAGTATTTCTCAGATGAAAAATGCTTATGGCTATTTTTTGATGGTGAGTTTTTTGGGAGGGGAGCAGCTGATAATACGATTAATGATTCTGTGACTTTTTTCTGTTTATGTTTGGAAATATCCAGGACTTGCTTCAATGCTGAGGGCATGATTTTCACTTACACTAAAGCCCCTAAACGCTGCTCTGGCACTATAAAGCAGCCTTAGAATGGGTATAAATGGCATTTACACACATTATTTTATCATTATTTATTAATTGTATTCCAGTAGCACCTAGAGACCGCAGCTATGATCAGGGCCTCATTGTGCTGGGAACTGTACAAACACAGTGGGAGACAGTCTCTGCCCAGAAGAGTTAGCAATCTAAATAGATGAGACAAATAAAGGCTTTGGCGGGGGAGGGATATAATGTGAATACCATGATGGTTTTCAAGCATCCTGTTAGTTCCATATAATTTTTGTTTTTTTCAGATATTTCTGGGTGGGTTTTTGTTTGATCTACACCTTGTATTTATAGAGCACTAATCAGAGGGTATTTATTTTACTACGTACAGTAGGTACTTAAGAAAGCACAAATCTTAAAATGAGAGTAAGCTCTTCTTATACGTTCCTGGGGTTGGTCACTTGTGATTATTTTATTTTTATGTAACCATCACAACTCTTGTTTATTATGTGTAGGCTTTGCTTGTTCTTCTACCTAATGTTCCCAACTATTTGCTGGTACAATAACAGGGAATATGAACTTTAATATTACATCGGAAGCGTCCTCAACTACACCTAAAGAGCCAGTGAACTCGGCAATGCTTCAAATGTATAAATGTAGCACAGGGCTAATCATGGTTAGTTTGATTTGGAGAATGTAATGGTTCTAGAGCTCAAAAGAGAGAGAATATTGGCATGACCTTGATGAATATGAAGAATTAACATGGTTTTGGGTTTCCGAATGAAAAGATGAAACTTATAGATATATTTCTAGAAATATGCAGTCTAGAATAGATGGCTTGAGACTGGTGATGGGTTAAGAGAGTTTTGATTCCGCTTCTAGTTTGAATCCAACTCAGGTCAGTAGAGACCTAAAGGCATTTTCTTAGGATAGCTCTTTAGAGGCCTCTGTAAAATAGGCTGGTGGTTTCAGATCATTGTTTACTGGACAAGTCTCCACATTTTGCAGACAAACCACCATGAGAATGGGCACAAAATAAAATCCTTATTGGCAATATCCTCAGTGAGGCTATGGAGTGAGTGTGGTAGTTCCAGGAGGAAGAGCATAGAGGTGCTCCTTTGTAGGTAGTCCTTCCACTACCTACCTTGCAGGTAGTCCACTGGTGGGGCATTCTGAGGGTATTTGCACAGTTATTGCCTATACTGTACTTGTCCTGTGCATAAATAATTCCGTTTCCAGAGTTAACCATTTATCTTCTTTCACTATGTCACTATTGAAATGCAGATGGAAAGTATTTGTAAGACCCTGGTGCTGGGCCATGCACCAGTGATGGTAGCTGGGCTTCACACTAATCAAGTGAAGGAGAAAACATGGACAGAGCCCAGGCACTTAAAGACTCTGAACTAGTCTCTTCGTGCTGTAAAAGATTTTAGAAATAGTAAACAGCATGAGATTTGCTCCCTCATGCTCAACGATCTGGGAAGTGATGATGGATGAAGGCCGTGAGCGGCGGATGGGTATGGGCCATTAGTTATGCAACTAAAGAGAGAAAAGGCTGGTTGCTAATGAATGTAAACACATGTTTGTGAAAGAAGTACAGTAGAGGCACAGAAGAACAGGTACTATAGCAGTACCTAATGAATTTGCCATGCCTTGACTTAAGCTGTCTGAAATGTTGACTTGGAAAACACACTTTATTTTCCATAGAGCCAGACAGAATTTTTGTGAACTAAGCAACAAGGCAGAGAAATATATAGCTCAGTGAGTCAAGAGGGAATTGCAAAGCAGTTCTGTGGCTCTGATAGACAGAAAAGATGGGTTTATTACCTTTGGGAGGACTGAGATTGGCAGAGCCAGATTCAGGATTTTATACTGATTGATACATTTGAGAATCTATCGCAACTCCAGGTGAATGAAGGAAAGGGGAGACAATGAGAAATTAATTCACAGATTAGGTGTCAAAATTATGATTCCTTAATTGCGTCAAAGGAAGATGGATACCTTCTGAATTTTATATACAATTGGATAACATCAGTCAGGTACCTCCAATTACTAGACCACAACTTGGTACTACAGTAATAGTTTACAAATGCATATAGCTAGCTTTGTTAATTCAAAAGGAGCAAGCAAACTTTCTGGATCACTAGAACAATTTATTTTGTGTAGTTCTAGAAATTACTGTCTCCACATCTGTCCTTCCTATTGTTACCATAAAGCACAGTAGAAAACATGAAAAGGTTTTGGATTTGATCACAACTTTGTTCAGTGGCTCAAAATACTCTGAGCTAGCCCCACAGTGATGGGGCTAACTTCTGCTCTTGCTGTTGCACTCATGCAATAGGGTTGTGCCTGTGTAACAGAGAGTGCAGAATTTTGGCTTATGGTGAGCAAACTACAACAGCCCTCTTTCATTGGGGCACACTAGACAAAGATGCCACTACTCTTTCCCTGTACTGTCTGTGATGTTATTGACATGAACTGTGACCATATAGATCATTGTTGCAACCAAGGTCCTATGGTTGCACCAGGTCTAGTGCAGAGGAGGGCAAGTGGAGTGTCTATGGAAAGGTTGCAATTTACTGGTTATGATTATGCTGTCTGTATGTGTGTATCATTTTTGTATTTGAAATTATTAATATTGGCTATGTACTTGTATCTCAATGTGTTTGATGCTAAGTAGCCTCAGTGAAGCATTTGGTCAGCTTCTTGAGAAAGGACTATTCTCAGTAAGTGCCCAATCAAGAAACACTTAACTGACAATGGACTTTGGGAGACGCCAGTCCACATCTGAGCTTTCCTGGGAACGTTCAAACTAACATGTAAACAATGGCGGCAGCCTGCAAAAAGCTGAATCATTCATAGACATGTGACTTGCCCAGGTGGCTACAAACTCCATCTTGTTGCTGTGATTTTGCACAGGAGAACAAAGGGGTTTCGGCCCACAAGAGAAAGAATATAAAAGGCCCAGGAACCCCCTCTATTTTGTCTTCAGCTGGCTTAAGAGATGGCCTCTTCACCCCAAAGAGATGCCTGAAAGAAACTGGAACAAAGGACAGTAACTACGGGGGTGTGAGTGATTGCTGGACCCAGACTAGGAAGGAGTCTAGTTTGTGAAAGAAGCTTATTGGAACATCTCTGAGGGTAAGATTTACCTGCATTCAATTTCTTACTGTATTAGGCTTAGACTTGCGTATTTTTGTTTTATTTTGCTTGGTAACTTACTTTGTTCTGTCTGTTATTACTTGGAACCACTTAAATCCTACTTTTTATACTTAATAAAATCACTTTTGTTTATTATTGAACCCAGAGTTAGTGACTAATACCAGGAGGAGCAAACAGCTGTGCATATCTCTCTATCTGTGTTATAGAGGGCGGACAATTTATGAGTTTACCCTGTATAAGCTTTATACAGAGTAAAACGGATTTATTTGAGGATTGGATCCCATTGGGATCTTGGTGCTAGAGACAAGAGCACTTCTTAACCCATTTTCAGTTATGTCTGCAGCTTTTGGGGGACGTGGTTCAGACCTGGGTCTGTGTTTGAAGCAGGCTAGCGTGTCTGGCTCAACAAGACAGGGTACTGAAGTCCCAAGCTAGCAGGGAAAATGGGCTCAGAGGTAGTCTCAGCACATCAGGTGGCAGTCCCAAGGGGGTTTCTGTGACTCAACCCGTCAGACTGTCTTCATGAGTTGCTGACTTTGCACATCAGGAGGAAGGTACAGAGAAGCAATATAATATTTTCTTTTACACAGATCAGCTGCCTTGTTTTGTTTTCACTCACTGATAAACACCCAGTCCTTCCTGGGAGCTTCTTTTGACTTGGATTTACAAATGTGATTTAAATCTACACCATAGGATGAATGATGACAAATGTAAACAACTGCTCAGTGGGTTATATTTCAAGCATGGCAAGGATGTATTCCCTTTCAAAAGATGCATATCAGGCCTTAAGTGCTCAAATATTAATGTCTTAAGTACTAATGATTTGGTACTCTTTGAATGTAATGGTAGATATTGGATGTGCAATGTAAGGGAAGCTGCCTATGTCACAAAAGGGGTCTGTACATAACAAGTCAGCAAACCAAACAAGAATGTGATGTTTTGGCTCCATGCTTTCTGCGCAACAAGAAGATAGCAAAAATAAGGTTTGGAGAAGTCGGATTCCCATGGCCTGTGAGGAGGCCAGGCCATTTCATAGAGGGTTCTCCTTGAAGGTTTGGGTCCTTGTTGTAGCAGGTATAGTTGGTCTAGTGAAAACCCTGGTGGAAAAACTCCTGCAGGGTTCAGTTTGTAGAACTAAAATGACTGAACTCTGCAAGGTTTTGTTCAGATTGATCAGTTGCTACCTTTTCTATGTTCAAATACAGCACTTGATAATGTAATCCAGATATTTAGTGGTTGACTATAAAGCAAGGTATAGCTTTGAAACCCACAATCAAATCTTCGATACCTTTTTGGTTTATCTGATGTTTATAAATATCTCTTCTGCAGTCTGGATTGCTGACTGGCCATTCTCCAGGTGTGAAAGGAAAGTTGAGAAATATTTGATAGGGAACTAACAAACAATAAAAATAGCCAAAGCTGTAAAATCAAAGTGGACAATCTAATCTTTTCTATAGTGTCTATCACCAAAGTATGCAAACAATTACTATTTGAAGAATCTTCAAAGTTACTAACTCTCTTAGCACATTCTTGGGCCTTGCCTTCACCAGGAAAAAAGGTGTATATTTGATAAGTGTTAGCTAGCACATGGTTAAATCCTAGTGGGGTCAAGGCAGTAGTAGTTATAAAGTACCACATGTTAGCTAACAGGCCGCCCACTTGTTAAATTTAAAAACAAGCACCTTTGTACTTTCTCCCATGCTGCCCCTCACACCTGGGAGGAGTTCCCTGTAAACATCCACAAATCTAACTCATACGCTTTAAAACCCATCTTAAAACTCTCCTTTTTCCATGATGCCTACAAAAACCTTAACTGGTGTGCTGAGTCCACAGCCTGTCATGCTGACCAATGTTGTCTCATTATGTCTTTGTCCTCCCTGATCTGTCTGTCTGTATCCAGCTGAGGTCTCTTCTCCTATATGTAAGGGGACTGTTGCCCCCTTACTAACATTCAGTGGGGGTGTTTTGGTTGGCTAGCTCCCAGCACTAAAAGGGGAAGGGTCGAGGGCAAATCAGGAGCCTGAGACTGACAGTCCCCAGGAACCATGGGGAGAGGCCAATGCTCCAGATCAGCCTGATTGACAGGGCGGGCAGGCTAATCAGGGAGTCAGGAGGCCAGAGGGGGTCCCGTCCTCCGTGTGAACTGGAATGGCCTGAGTCAGACTGAGTGGGGCTGAGCTAAGGAGAGAGCAGGGGCCCAAGCTGAGCTGGAGGGCAGAACCGTGCCAGATCCAGAGCCAGAGACGCAGCCCAGGGAGAGCAGATCCTGTGCTGGGAGCGGAGCAGCAGCCACAGAGCCAGAGACGCAGCCCAGGGAGAGCAGATCCTGTGCTGGGAGTGGAGCTGCAGCCACAGAGCCAGAGACGCAGCCCGGGGAGAGCAGATCCTGTGCTGGGAGCAGAGCTGCAGCCGCAGAGCCAGGTGTGGTGAGCAAGTGGGGCCAGCCAAGGGGGAACCTGGGCAAAGGGCCCAGCACAGAAAGACACCCCCAGACAAGGGCCCTTGCAGGCCAGACCGGGAGGGGGACCTTAACCCTACGGGGGGCTGACGCTGGGAAGAAGGGTCCCACCACTCAAAGCCCGGAGGTGTGTGGCCACCACCATTGCAAGTGTCCAACCCGCAGCGTCTCTGCAGCACGGCCTGGGCCTGAGAAGGAGGCCTGGGACCTACAAGAAGCAGACTGTGACCTGCCCTGACATTCCAGAGACACTGGTTGTGATGTTCCCTGCCACAGAGCAGGGTGATGTGTTTTCCTTTAACCTTTCCCATTTTTCCTTGTTCTTTTCTTTAGATTAATTGTTAATTAAACAACTTGTATTTGCTTTAAATTGTATGGAATAATCAGTGGGTCAGGGAGGTGCCCAGTGTAAAGAGAGTACCCCGGAGTGGGGACACCCTAGCCCCTGTCCTAGGTGACCACAGCAGGGTTGGGGGTCGAGCCCCCCAGGAATCCTGGGCCCAGCCTTGTTGGGGTTACGAGGACTCAGCCAGACAGGAGAGTGGAAGGGGAGCCCTCAAGGGCAGGGAGGCCTCTGGGTAAAGGAAGTGGGAGCGGGGACTCAGATCCTTTCGCTTGCCCACCTCACCGGGGTAGTGCAGAAGTCAGGAAATTTCCCCACAATAGCGGGACCATTCCCCCGCTTACATATACTTGGCCATGTCCACAGTACAGGCACTACAGTGACAGTGCTGTAGTTATGCTGTTGTAGCGCCATAATGTAGAATCTTCCTACGATGAGGGAAGGGGTTTTTCCATCACAGTAGGTAATCTACCTCCCGGAGTGGCAGGATGGAAGAATTCTTCCATTGAGCCAGCTGCACCTATATGGGGATTAGATCAGTTTAACTGTGGTGCTCTGGGGGGGTGAATTTTCACATCTATGCATGCTGAAGCTATGTCGACCTAACTTCAGGTATAGGTCAGGCCTCAGATTATAAATTCTTTGGAGCAGGGACTGCCTTTTTGTTCTGTTTGCACTGTGCCTAGCACAATGAGGTACTGGTCCATGACTAGGACTCCTAGGTGCTATGGTAATACAAATAATAAATAATTATAATAATTAAAAATACATTTTTTTCTAGCCTGGATGGAGCCTTAATAGAATATAGAAGAGTTCCTCTAGCATGTCCTGGGGGCCTTCCCTAGCAATGACTTTCAAATGCAGGGGACTTAGAATGTTCTAAAAATAGGGAATAATGAAATTTGTGTTCAGATTTCTTGGCAGTGCTTTAAAATACTGGAAGTAGCACTTATAGGAATTTGGCATAGGACAGTCGTTAGAGCTAGCTGATTTCTTTTTGAAATAGCATAACATTTTGAAGACATTTTTACGCTACAGGTTTTGTAAACAGACAATTTTTTGTTTCTTTAAACCTTTTCATGAACTTTTTAATCAAATTTTTGGTTTTGAACTTTTCCAATTTTTTCCATTTTTCTCCTTTTCCCCTGCACTTCCACCTCCCGAATTTTATCACTGAGAAAGGTGTGTGTGTGTATGGAGGGAGGAGCAGGGGGAGGGTTGAGAAAAAATGGGGAAGAAAGATGGGTAGGAAGGGGAGAATGAACAATACACTGAAAAATGCAAAGCAGAATATTAACAAGAATTATCTTTTTATTTTTTATCAAGAGTATCAGAAAAACGAAGGTAAAAAAATCTGCACAAAAATCGTATTTCAATAAAAAGGCCACTTTTCACAAAATTCTAAAATTTTCAAGCATCTTTATCAGCAATCAGTAAGATATTTTAGATTGCAGCTTGATGTGTTGTGAAGCAGGCATATATATTTTAGAATTTGTAATTTGTTTCTTCTCTGTATTTCTGTACCTGTGCCTGAAAAAGCATATGTTACCCAAACTAATGAGCTTCAGAAAAAAATATTGATCTTACTATCATCTGACTAGGCTTGGAAGGAATAGATTTTTATTAGTAAAATGTCTGTAAACATCAATTTCACTGTACATACACACAAACCAATGAAACAATATTTCCATTAATAATTGATCCATTTACAGATAGACAAATGCAGTTTTGAGAACTCAGAGTTTGATCTAAGGATATTTACTATGTATACTTCGATATCTGATGTTGACAGTTAGTATTTTAATGGGTTATAGAGCTTTAACCTTTTGAATCTCAACATCTTCTGTAATTAAATAATTGTCTGATCCCCCCCTCATTGCCTACATCCCATAATTTCCTATAACTGTGAAAATCTAAATAGATAAAAATAAAAGTTTAAAGCCCATAACTTTGCACAACTATGAAAGCTTTAATCGTTAAAAATAAAAAAAAATACTCAAAGATAAACATCAGTATTATCTGTTGCAATATATAAAATTGATTTTTGCCAAGCCTACATATGACTGAATTCCCAGAGTCTTGGTAGAGGAAAGCTAAACCTTATCTCCTCTGTAACCACACAACTTATTTCTTATCTAGTGAGGATAAAACATGCAGACAGAAAAAAAAATGTTCTCAAACTTTTTATATTGGTGACCCCTTTCACACAGCAAGCCTCTGAGTGAAACCCCCGTTATAAATTAAAAACACATTTTTTATATTTGCCACTATTTTAAATGCTAAATTTACAACCCTATTGTTTAAAATGAATTTACCTTTTCTCACTGCTTTTAAATGGACTAAAACACATTTTTATCAAATTATTGTTATAAGTAGAAAAGATTTTTTAAATAGCTCCTGTTTAATACGGGGGTGGGGGGGGCATGAAGAAATGTTGTCAATATCTCTGTTCACACCAGACTTAGTGCCCCATTGGCACTCTTACTTCTGTGCTGCTGCTGAAGGCAAGCACTGCCTTCAGAGTTGGGCAACCAGAGAGCAGTGGCTGCTGGCCGGGTGCCCAGATCTGTAGGCAGTGCCACCACCAGCAGCATTGGAGAATTGCAGAAGTAAGGGTGGCAATGCCATACCATGCCACCCTTACTTCTGCTTAATGTTTGACCTCTGTTCTGGGAGATGTGGCTACAAGGGGTGGGGGCTGGCCTAAGGCAAATTTGGGGTGGCTATTGCCCCTGAAAGCCTCTCCCAGTGTCACCCTTTCCTGCGTGTCTAACTATTAAATTATAAATTACTTTTCCCCCCCATGGTGTCAAGTATCAGAGGGGTAGTCCTGTTAGTCTGGATCTGTAAAAAGCAACAAAGAGTCCTGTGGCACCTTATAGACTAACAGACTTATTGGAGCATAAGCTTTCGTGGGTGAATACCCACTTTGTCAGACGCATGTTGTGGAAATTTCCAGAGGCAGGTATAAATATTCAGGCAAGAATCAGTCTGGAGATAACGAGATCAGTTCAATTAGGGAGGATGAGGCCCTCTTCTAGCAGTTGAGGTGTGAAAACCAAGGGAGGAGAAACTTCTTTTGTAGTTGGCTAGCCATTCACAGTCTTTGTTTAATCCTGAGCTGATGGTGTCAAATTTGCAAACACTTCAACCTCCCTGGACACACAATAGCAGATTTAAAAGTAGCCATCCTGCAGCAAAAAAACTTCAGGACCAGACTCCAAAGAGAAACTGCTGAACTTCAGTTCATTTGCAAAGTTGACACCATCAGCTCAGGATTAAACAAAGACTGTGAATGGCTAGCCAACTACATTAGGAAAAAGGTGTATTCTTACCTCATTAACCAACACAAAGGAAAATTTCTAGTGAAGACAAGGCAGTTTGTAGTTTTTACATATGTCAAGGTAAACTCTGGGAGAAACTTGCATTTACCTGAAAGCTTCTCTACACTTAAAGTGCTGTTTATACTGTGAGGTTGGTATAACTACGTGGATGGATGGATTTTCCACACTCCTGAGTGATGTACTTATACCATGTGACAGGTTGGACTAGGGCCAGAGGTCCCCTGCTGGAGGCCTCAGAGTCCTGCTACACCCATCCCAGGAAGGGAGCAGTGGAGCTAAGTCCTCCAAGCCGCCTAGAGAGACTGTGCAGGAAGCAGCCAATCAGAAGGGGTGACTGCAAGGGGCTCATTGATCAGAGGGTTGCAGCCTAGTATAAAAGGAGCTTCAGTGTGTACTAGAGTCAATTGCTGCTTGGAGCCTGAGGAGTGAATGTGGTGTTCCTTGTGAACTGAAAGATGGTATCAGTATGGACATCTCAGTGCTAGCGGGGACTGGGAGCGTGAGAGAGGGCTCCAGGCTGGCTGCTGAACCTGAAAATAGAAGAGCCCTGAGGTAAGGATGAAGCATTGGTGAAGGTTGGAGCCATAGGGAAGTGGAACTGAAAGCAGTTTAGTTAAAGGGACATCATGGCTGTTATTCTTAGGGTCCTTGGGTTGGGACCTGGAGTAGTGGGTGGGCCTGGGTCCCCCCCATAGGCTACTGGAGAAGTGGCCTACAATTAGATGGTGATTAAACCCTCCCAGAAGGGGATCTGAACTGTTAAGAGGCCCACCTGGGGCCAAAACAGACCAGAGTGGGCCAAGAATCCCCAGGGAAGCAGTCCTGGGAGCTCATCCCCCTACTACGGCCATGACTGCTTAAAGACTTGGTTGGAGTAATACCCCAGAAGGGGTCTGTTTGAGTTGTGTTCTGTACAGACTGTTCAGTCGAAACAGGCAGAGAAACTGCCAGAAGCGGTCACCATAAACTGAGAAGTGCAGAAATACCCAGTCAAAAAGGGGCATTTCCCGGGGTGGGTGCCATGCTGTTACATAACAATGTAAGTTTGTAGTGTAGACCAGGGCTCATCCTGCTAACATGTGGAAACTGTAACCTGCCTTGTGTCCAGAAGGATTTTACCATGTGGTTAAATGGTAATAAGTGGTAAGAACCCACCTTCCCCCCCCCCCCCCCCCCCAATGAAGACAAAGCCCACATCACCAGTTACATTGATGCAGTGCATCTACACTAGGGATTTACAATGGCGTAGTTACACTGGCATAAATCCCCACCCCCACAAGTTCAAGTCCTCAGGTCCAGCAATATATACCAGAAAGCTGTTGCAAGATGTAGCTGTTAGTTCTGACAGAGCATGAAAGCTCATTTTATTTTCTGGTTAGCAATTTCACTGCTCTACCATTGAAAAGGCCCTGATTTGCCTCCTCTGGTGTAAACCTGAATTTGTCTTGTGCATTTTTAGGAAGAGAAGATGCTCTCTTGCTCTTTGTACTCAGTCTTCTTAAAATTTTCATCCCTCCCCCCACCACCTTTGTGTGTTGATGGAATTTACCACTGAGCAGTTACTATGGTAACCAGGACATAGCTGTTCTAGTAATGAAAAATCTGCAGAAAGCAAATAAACAATCCGGCACATCCACTGTTGGATTATTTAGACAGAAAATAATTGTGCATTGTACCAATAATGGATGAGCAAGCCTGTTTAAAAGGCAACATGAAATAGAAAACTAATATGATTCTTCATCCTCTTGTCTTATTTTTAAATGTAATCCTCTCCTCCCTTTTTAAGTCTTTTTTTGGATTGCTAATGTCACAGCTGCAAATACTGTGGTTCATGTGGTCCCCTTTGTAGTAAAAAGAGATGGAAAAGGCTCTACTGCAAAATATACTAGAACTAGAGTGTAAGATGAAGGTGCTCCACGAGGGAAGCAAGGTTCTGCTGCATACTCCCCCCCCTAACCCAAAGCACACAAGACGCTCCTCTATGGTTGGGGCTCTGACTCAGACTATACAGGATTTTTCTTTATCTCCCTGTAGTTAGAATGCTAGGGGAAAGATATACTTTAAACATGATAGCTAACACATGTTAGAAGCCTGGTGTAGACAAGGCAAGGTACAGTTTTAGCATGTTAGCTAGTTAAGATAAACCCTACAGGTACTCAAGAAAAACTGGACTCACCATTCCTTCCAATGCCTGGTCTTCATTGGAGTGTTTTACTTCAGGGTCATTGGTTGCCAATTAGCTTTAGGTAGTTAACACTTTTTTTTATTAAGGCCAGTCTGAACATACCACAGCTATTTGTTCAGAGCAACAAAAAATTGGGGTCTCCAGACTGGCCTTTTCAAAGGCATTTTCGAATTAACTTGGGGTACTTGGCACCGAATTGGAAAACACCTTTGAAAAGGCCAGTCTGGAGACTCCCCAAATTCTTGTTGACTGGTACAAATGGCTGGGGAGTATCCAAACCACACTCTACATCAGTGGTTCTCAAACTAGGGCCGCCGCTTGTTCAGGGAAAGCCCCTGGTGGGCCGGGCCAGTTTGTTTACCTGCCGCGTCCGCAGGTTCGGCTGATCGTGGCTCCCAGTGGCCGTGGTTCACTGCTCCAGGCCAATGGGGGCTGCGGGAAGCGGCGCGGGCCGAGGGATGTGCTGGCCGCCACTTCCCGCCGCCCCCATTGGCCTGGAGCGGCAAACCGCGGTCACTGGGAGCTGCGATTGGCCGAACCTGCGGATGCGGCAAGTAAACAAACCGGCCTGACCCGCCAGGGGCTTTCCCTGAACAAGCGGCGGACCGGCTTTGAGAACCACTGCTCTACATAGTTAACACTTATCTTGAGTATCAGAGGGGTAGCCGTGTTAGTCTGAATCTGTAAAAAGCAACAGAGGGTCCTGTGGCACCTTTAAGACTAACAGAAGTATTGGGAGCATAAGCTTATGCTCCCAATACTTCTGTTAGTCTTAAAGGTGCCACAGGACCCTCTGTTGCTTTTCACTTATCTTGAGGTAAGTGGCAATCCTTTAACTTAAGTTCTATAAAAAATCCCAATGTCTAGCAAAGACATGGCCTGGAGGATGAGAGAGCAGATCAGGGAAGAAATCATCATACATTATGAACTAAACTTTGCAGCAAAAGCCTGCAATGTTTAGGTTTGATTAACCTTGCTGTTGTCAAAGGTCCCAACTGATAGGATTGCAAGATGCAGCCGAGTTGGAGAGAACCAATGGCAATTGTCTTTGTTTGAACTGAAGGGTAAGTTTGCAATATGACCTGAAGAGCTCTGTGTAGCTCAAACAGAAGCTGGTCCAATAAAAAATACTCCTTATCCTACCTTGTCTCTCTAATATAAGTATAGTTGAATTTCATGTATGCTAATAAGTGCACTTGAGGGCCAGCTAACTTGCTGGCTAGAACTATCAAAGGCCTTCAGTTACATCCTTCATGTTGCTGTACATGTACTGCTATGGATTCTTTTTCAGCCACTGTCTCAAAATGAGTCTTTTGCTTACCAAGCAAACGAACCACTCATCCATCCAAAACAAACAGAATTTTTATTAGCTTCCTAAGCTACCCTGCTTTTCCTTCAATATTCCCGTCATAGATATAGATATTTGGTGGTTGTTATAAAGCTCCAGTCTTTACCACTGAAAGAAAAAAAGATGATTGTCTCATGGAAGAAGAGCCATTATTTGAGGGAGATGAATGGCAATAAATATTAAAATTCTAAGTGTAGAGCAATACATTTTATACTACAAAAAAATGACTGTAATCAGAGCCGTCCCTTGGGTAGGGCAAATCGGGGCAATGCTCCGGGCCTTGCGCTTCGACATCATGGTGTCAGATGGGGCAAGGACAGCAGCTGTCTGCCTGGAGCAGGGCAGCCAGTGAGCAGGAGGCAGTATGGTGTGTCTGGCCCCACCTCCCCGCAGTGGCTCATACCATTTGGCATAGCTGGGGAGGAGAGGGGCTCGGCAGGCCCGCGTCAGGGGTTTCTAGCTGCTGCAGACAGCCGGGCTTCCCCGTGGCATCTATGCACAGTTCTCCCGGCCCCGGCCCCTGCCTCCTCCCTGGGCTCTTGGGTCCCTGCTGGGCTCAGGGCAACGCTGGCAGGAGGGTGCCGTGCACGCAGCTCCCCTACCCCATGCGCCCACCCCAGGGCCCTGCCGTTATTCGAATGCAGAGGCTGGGGAGTGTGGGGGTCCCAGCCCAGGCTGGGCAGGAGGCAGCACTGGCACCCAGCTAGGGTGACCAGACAGCAAATGTGAAAAATCGGGATGGGGGTGGGGGGTAATAGGAGCCTATATAAGAAAAAGACCCAAAAATCGGGACTGTCCCTATAAAATCGGGACATCTGGTCACCCTACACCCAGCCGATGGGCACCCCCGACCACTAGTGGGTGTGCCTTGCTCCAGGTAAGCCTCCTTGGCCCACACCCCACAGAGCAGCTGGAGCCCCATTTCCCCCACCAGTGTGCCCCCTGCCCCATCCCTCCCCCCATCAGCACCCCTGGGGGAGACCCAGCCTGTCCCCTGCCCCATGGGGGGCCCATACAGGCTGATTTGTCCCAGGCCCCGCACTCCCCTAGGGATGGCCCTGACTGTAATACTATTTATTACCTGTTCCATTTTATCATGCAATATTCATGATTAATAATAGACTAATATAATGCCATCTATGCTAGTGAGCTCACAAACTGAAGCTAGTTGCTTTGATGAATGGTCTTTAGTGGCATTAGCTGCTGACATGTCTTACTACAGATGATCTGCAGCTGTTGTAGCCATCTGCCAAGAACAAGCCATGAATGATCATCCTCTGAGACAACAGCTGCTTGATAAAGCAAGCACTCACTAGATATTTACTAGTGAAATTAGTCACCAAGTAGAGACTTCTGCAGTGCATGGGTCATGCCACAGATCACTGCTCTGCAGAGCAGTCAGACTGGATTAAGCTTTGTTCCTCGCAATATGGCTTTATGTGGACATGAGTGTCTGATCACATGGGTCTGATGGCAGAATCTAGACTTTTGATGAGGCCTTTCCAGTGCTACAGTCAAAAGCTAGAGTTGTATGGGAAGAAGTGGGCCCATAGATTCCCACTGACTTCACTGGAAGATTTTTTTTTTTTATGTGTATCTATGGGCAGAATTCAGCTAACTATATTTTTCTATGTTGGAAAATATCCTTTTATAGATCCCCCCCCCCACCCCCCAGTCATACAGGAGAGACCTGGTTTCAGCTGTTCTGGCTGCAGCATGGAATCTCACTAGAAAAATGCAGAACTGGTTGTAACGTCACAGTAATAAAGCTGTAGCTATTGCAACATGAGATGGAAAGCAAATGGCTCCTCTAGTTGCTCAGCAGCATTTCTGCAAGGGTTACTTGCCAGTGCTACAGTCAGTTAACTTTCCTCACCCCAAAACCTCTCCATTCCCTGCTTCCTCCTGCCCTCCTCCTTCCTTCTCTTTCTTTTTGGGGGATATTGTTGTTCTTGAAGGTGTTAATGGCTACCATCAATAGGTTATCTGATCTAGAGACAATTGGAAGTGGTTGAAGTTTCTAGCTCTGCCTGGCGCTCCATGTGTCCCCCATTTTCTCCTTTTGGTTGTGTGACTTTCACCAAAGTTAACAGGGTTCTGCCCATGATGCCTAAAACATTTTCAGGTAATCAGATGCAGCATTCAAAAGGTATGGCATACATCCAAACAGAGAAATGATATCAAGTTGAATATAAAGCCTTGCAAGGTTGATCAGGTATACCCATTTTATCAATGGGGAAACTGAGGCACAGAACGGGTAAATGATTTGCCCAAGGTCACATAGAAAGTCTGTCATAAAGTAGGGAACTGAATGTGAATCTCTGAAGACCCAGGGTAGTGCCCTAACCATTGGATCAATCCATGTGATATCAACAGTAGATCTCAGAGCACTTTACATAGGAGGTCATTATTATAGATGTGCTGATATGTCATAGTTCTACCATTTTCTTCCACTAAGTTTTGTTTTCAGGTATTTAGTAATTTGAGAAGTTTCCAGGAAGAAAAGTACAAATGCTTTGCATTATCATTTCATAAAGGGGAAAGTTATCCATATTTTGCCCCCAGCAAAACACTGTCATAAATATTTGATTCAACATTTATTCTCCCTCTGAAAAATTAAAAGGACTTGAATTTTCAGAAGAATTGAGGACTGACAGCTCCCACTGACTTCAGCTGGAGTTGTGGAAGCTCTGTGCTTCTAAAAATCAGACTCTTTATTACAATAGTGAAGTTGATCATTTAAATGCGGAAAGGCCAAGATAGTCTCTTAAGGCTTCTGTGTAGATTTGTAGTTGCTACAGGGTCTCATGACAATCCAGCTTCATTGAACTGCAACATAATTAACTTATGCTAAAGTCCATAGGTCAGATTAATCACTGGTGCTACTGTTTGGGGCCCAAGCCAGGTTTATACCAGTGTAACACTCTGTCTAGACCAGTGTACCTGAAATCAGAATCTTATGCCAGGAATGAAGTTGGCCCTATTACATTATGGAATTTTATTCATGTGATAATTATTGTTATCAAAGGTGTAAAGGGGCTGAAAAACAGCTGATGAGAAAAATAAAAACTATAATGCCCTGTCAGTTCAAGCAGTGACCAACCATAAGCAGACAACAGAAAATATCTACAGTTTAAGAACTTCTAACTCTCAGATCACAGTATACACTTCTTCCACAGGCCGTCTGGCTCAGGATATTAGCTTATCTGTCTCTTACTTCCTCCTTGAACAAAAGATATTCAGTTCACTTCCAGTTTATTAAACTGCATCCCTGAGCCCTGTTTTTAATTTGGCCTGTGTACTAACATCTACATTTGTAGAAGCAGGTTTTTTAATTAAACAGTGCATAAAATATTGCCCACAACAATGGCTTTGTACTGGTATGACTTTGGATCATTTACGAACAATTCAGCTGTGTGTAGTTTGTTGGTAATTAAACATAATATTGAAAGAAAATACAATAAACAGCTGTTTATCTTGACACTTTTTTTGAGGGTTCACATCAATAAATATTAGCACTGAGACAAAAGCAGAACACTGATGCTGACTTTTTTTTTTTTAAGGTGACCAACATGAGATGCCCTAAAGGGGCGTGCTTTTTCAGAGAGTGGATCCTTAGTGTTTTCTGAGGCTTGATCTACACTAGCAACTTGTGTTGATATAACTACATCGCTCAGGGGTGTGGAAAACTCCCTGGTGAAGATAGCGCTATGTCCATGGGAGGGCTTCTCCTGTTGACATAGCTACTGTTTCTCAGGGAGGTGGAGTACCTATGCCGATGATAGAAGCCCTCCCATTGCTGCAGGTAATGCTTTCACTGAAGTGCTACAGTGGCACAGCTGCAGCATCTCAACTGTAGACCAGCCCTGAGAATCTGCCTTCTTTAAGGTGGCTGTAGTTGGAACTCAAAACCTGAACCACCCAAATTGATAATCACTCTGAAAATCTTGACCTAAAGTCATGACCTCTTGGGGGGCCTCATCTAGGGGTAGAAGTGAGAGCTCTGTGCTCCACTGAGTAGAGAAAATCCTCCCTTTGCAATGGTATAAAGTTCCTGTTTCTAGCCCTGCAGGGCTGAATGGTAACAATCTAAAAATTGTGACCCTTTTATGTCTTAAACTGTCACTGGCTCAGGACGGAATCTCACTCATCCTGGGTCTTGGGCCAGGTTAATTTTTGGAGGGAAAAATACTGTACACATTTGAGAGGAAGACAGAGGAAACGTTTATCTACTGGACTGGTGGGTTTTTTATTTTTATTTATTTATTTATTTATTTATTTTTAAGGCAACAAAATTTGGAACAAGCCTGGGAAAATAGCAAGTGTTGTAGACATAGGTGTGTGATGATCAATATACCCTGGAGACAAGTATTCTCTAATAGTGTGGCAGAAACAACTCTTCTACTTTCTTGGTCAAACCTTGAGCTTATAAAATCAGTGGAAATTTAACTGTTCACTTCAGTGGGACCAAAGTTTGGGTCTCTGTGTACAATGAATTTCCAGTGAAATCAGAGTTCAAGGTCTGTGTTGCAACTTCTGCCTAGAGAGATCCAGCATGTAGGCTAGATGTTGGATCTTAAATTTCCTCCTACACCACCATTTGCAAATGGGTTAAAGAGTGTAGTCATGCTCTGGCATTTCTGACTTGCAGATATTTGAAAGGCACTTGGTTGCATTTGGCACTGTAAAATTATGTGAAGATGGCAACACACCTTTGACAGGTTGAACCCCCTGTCTGGGATGCCACCAAATATGCTGGGGTCCCATTGATTCTGACTGTTCTACCAGCCTGGGTTTCCTCACCCTGTCCTAGCTGTGCCAGGCCCTCAAGCCTTCTAGGACACACAGGTAAGGCCAACCCAGACACTGACTGAAATAATCTCTGTGTGGGAAGATTCAGCTCTGGGATTTATCCAGCACTCATGTGCACACCTCCTTTGGGGTGTAAACCCAAACTAATATTGTCTTGCAGAGTATAGAGATCTGCACAACGCAAGCTCATAAAAACTGCCCCCCCTCAAGGTGGGGAGAGAGATGCACAGCTTTTTGCCCTCCATCCCAGATATGAATTGCACAAACTGAGTTTTGAAATGAACAAGAAATAAGTTATTAACTACAAAAGGTAAATTTTAAGTGATCATAAGGGATAGCAAACAGAACAAAGCAGATTACTGAGCAAATAAAACAAAACACGCAAACTAACCTTAATACACTCAAACAGGTTACAAAATGTAATTTCTCACCTCAGTGTTTTAGGCAAGTTGCAGAGTTTCTGTTGCTTAGAGTTCCAGTTTTCTCTTTACAGACTGGACCCCTGTCTCAGCCTGGACTCACCCTGTCTTTCCCTGATCCCAGCACATAAGGTGGCATCCCGGATAGGGGGGTCCAACCCATCACAACCCCCACTTCTTTTACTGCATGTATCCTAGAAGAGAATTTTTTTTGTATGGGATACAGATGACTGCTTTAAAAACTGCAGTAAAACATTTACAGCTGTGCTTTTAAAGCATAATATTGCCCTCTTGCTAGGTAGAAGAAGAAAGTAAATTTAAAAATGTGGAGCTTCCTGTTTCCATAGAAATTATTTCCCCCTCACTTAGAAAAGTGAATAGAACATTTCCTTATACAAAAAAGGAGCACAACATGGCTTTTGGTTTGGAGCAGAACTGTAGCTGTAGGTAGGAATGCCCAGTGAGTCACGTGCTAATATAGAAAGGATCCGAGAAATATTTGGGGGAGGGGGAATAAATCCTTTCAGTTGCCAAACAAATCCAAATCTCGGTCGTCACTCTTCAAAGATGAGCCTTTTTGTAGTACTTGGAGTGCCTGTGTGGACATGAACAGGAGGGGAGACCTGACATGTGAAGCTAGCAATACAATAGTCTTAGGATATCTTAATAGATGGAATAGAATATCCTGGCAAAGTAAATGATCAAAAAGATCTGACTCACTCTTTTTCTCCAGAAAACAAAAAGATCTTTCAGTCTCAAAATATTTTTGAATGTAAAATTGTGAGTTTCTTATCAGTGTATATAAATAAAAATTGGAGCTGATCAAAAAGTGGCCCTCTAAAAGTTCACAAAATGCATAATTTCTGGTGTCTTTTTTTTTTTAATTGATATAGTTAAAATTTCAACCAACTCTAATAAAAATCAAGCATGACCTTTGGGTATAGAAAAACCAGTCAAAGCTTTTTGAAGTATGAGAGTAAGAGGAAGGAAAAATAAGATCCTGATTACTCATGTTTGGTCAATGTGCCAAGTTTGAAATGCCTACCTTACAGCTCTGGAAGCACTGCTTTAAATCTTAGCTGGGTCAACTCAGCCCTTCATCACGCTGAGGCAGGTAAATTAAATTCCCTGCAGTTTGCTGTGTAGAGGTTTTTTTTGGATGGGACCTTGAAACCCAAGCACTTGGAGCTGGATCCAAAGCTCAATGAAGTCAGTGCAAAGACTCCCATTAGCTTAACAAGGGCTCTGGCTCAGTCCCTTGGTTCAGAGTGTTAAAGATTTTATGGAACAGTAGGGTGTCTGGGTGTGCTTAACCAGCATAGCCCCATCCTCCATTATACACAGTGAGTGGCTACCCAAAAGATGGCAGCACATCAGGGGTACTATATGTGTAGTCCATTAAGGCACTACCGGCTTTTAATCATGTGAGGTTTTACAAGATTAGATCCATAGTTTGTATGTTGTGTAGATGGTCCATAGGGCCTGATCATGCAACCCCCTGCTCACATGAGTATTGACTCCATTAAATTTACATTGATTTCCCCAGATTTAAATGGGAGACTTGCTTGTACAAAGAAGGGAGGATTGGGCTCCATGTGAGAGAAAGGGACCTATTCGTTCTCTAGGAATCAAAAGGGGTGGAAAAATAATCTCCAGACAATTCTGAATTGCCAGTGGTTTCCAGACCTAGATTGCCCTTTCCACCCCAAATGGAAAAGATAGTTACTGTTACCCTTCGGTATCCAAACGATGGCTTGTGTGATCACAGGAGTATAATACAATTTTTATTTCTAAAGCAGTTCTTGCCACAGAAGTACTCAGGAAACTGCACAAAAATATTTACAAGCCCAATAAAATGCAGTGTAAAAACCCCACCCTCATAAAATATCAAATGAATAAAAGAAATTGAGAGGATCCAAACAGGAAAAAGAAAGATGGTGACAAAGATACTGTGGCCAACAGTGATCATATTAAAAGCACGTTTAGGAAAAAGGAGATTTTTTTTTAAATGGTGTCAGAATGACTCAATATCTAAGGGGCCAGAGCTCTATCCCCACTAAAGCCCATCCCAGCAAAGGCACAATATCCTACTGATGCTGTAACAATGGCATCTCTAAAAGGGGTGTGTGAGAATGTGCTTATCAGTCAGACAGAGGCTCAACGAGGAGATAGCCAGAGCCTGCAGTGTCAACTTTAAAACTGGTGTCCGTGCTATGGAATTAAATTAAATTAAGGTCTGGTCATTTTAGAACACTTGGAGGAAAACACAATTTTATCCACTGTCTGAGGAACTCAGTGTTGCAAGGAAATCAGAGGGACAAATCCTGTGTCTGAATATTTGAAGGACTGCATGATTTTTATGACCAAAAATTAGATCTGTTGTTCCATAGGTGCTGACTCTGGAGGTGCTCTGGGGTTGGAACACCCACGGGGGGGGGGGGGAAATAGTGAGTGCTCAGCATCCACTGGTGGGCCCCACCAATCAGGTCCTCTTCCTGCCCCCCCATCCCCCAAGTGCCTCCCACCTGCTGCTGACCAGCTATTCAGTGGCAGAAGGCACTGGGGGGGAGAGGAGGAGCAGGGGCAGGAAGAGCCAGAGCAAAAGCAGGGTGTGCTCAGGGGAGGGGGTGAAACGGGGCGGGAAGAGGCAGGGTGGGGGCGGTGGTAGGGCAGGGGTTGGAAGGGGCAGGGTGGGGCCTTGGGGGAAGGGGCGGAGCGGGGGTCAAGCACCCTCAGGGAAATCAGAAAGTTGGCGCTTCGGTGTTCTGTACGTTTAAAACAGGATTGGTCTGAGCTCATGTTTCCGAGCATGAACCAAACACTGAAAGACTAGAAGGCATTTTTTCCCCCAAGGTGTACAGAATTGTACAATTAGTTAGATGTGGTGGTGGTGAGTTTTTCCCATCTTCAGAAGCATCAGGTAAATCATCGAGATAGGATAAGGGACTTGATATACCAATGGTCAGGTCCAGTGTAACCAGTCCTTTAGCCCTGTTATTCAGTACTGTGGATGACAGCTAGCAATTTAGCTGTTCCTGACTCTCTTGCAAAGGATGAATTGTTAATGAGCTTCTGTTGCCATTATCCTGCAGGTTTTATTAGTAATGAGATAAGGATGCCTGATGATCAAATTAGATTAAACCATTCACTATAACAGCATCTCATCAAGCTTGTCATTTACATCGTGTAATAAGTGTAAAAATTAAACTATTTTTATTTGCAATGCAATGGATATGTCTCCATTCAACAAAGTATAGCTATGGTTTTGATATGATTTTGATCTATTACTCCGTTTATAGTATATGTTGTCTAGAAACTAGGTCACAGCAAGAAGGGGAATTAATTTTTAAAAGAAAGACATATGAGCTGTGGTGACTGGAAAGAAACTAGATATCAGAGTACAATAAATAAACAGTACTAGTTGACAAGCAGGCCACCTCTTAGTTGGACATGGCTGCTAATGCCAGTACCTGTGCAGCTCTTATTCACCTTGACCAAGGCTCTTTATTAAAATCCAATAAATACAAGCGGTGACCTCAGATAAGCTCAATTTTTCCAGTTGAGGGCTTCATGCCCAATGTGGCTGCCTCCCAGAAGAAATAAATACCATTTTTGTAAATGATTGGACTGGTGACCTCCGATGGGAAAGTCAGAGATCAAATTTGGGGATTCTTTTGCTGTACTCCATGTCCCATTAAAAACTGCATATACAAAATGTCCAGGCTCCTGCTCAATGGGAGTATGAAAATTATTTGGGTCATTCAGTCACCTCACTAGAAGCATGTGTGGTTAGGTGGCTATCCCTTTCTGTTCTAGGGTATCCATCTCTGCCTTCCGTTCCTTTCCGCTCAGCCTGCAAGTACCATGCATACTCCCCAGTGCCTGAACCCTCTCTTCCCTTCCCTGCTACAGGCTCAATGCCATCCTTACTCCCTGACCAATCACAAAGCACTGCTCTCCCAAATGGATCCCCTCTTCCTGTAAGGCTCTAGCCCTCATCCTCACAAAGCTACTCTCAAAAACAACAAACCAGTCAGTCACTGGAGCTGAATGTACCAAGCAGCTGGGTGCCACATCCACAGCAAGAAAGTGGGGGTGACCTAAAAGCCTCCCTTGCCCCTTGATTTTCTTTAATGTGAGATAAGTGGGTTAAGCTTAAGGTATATTCCAATGAACTATCTCTCAAACGCTCTCCCAAATCCTTAGGCTGGGCCTGTATGGAGTGATGTAAACAGTTATATTTGGGAGCGTGGGGTTGCAAAAAAAAAATGCTTACAATGTTTATACCAGCTGAGGAGCTAGTCTATAATCTTTGCTTAGTAGTTTATTATTAAACATTTATGTAGTGCCATGGCTGCACAGCCCTGTGCAAAGATTTTTTTTTTTAAAGGCACGGTAGGGTCCCTTTAGGTTGTTTATAATGTAACTGCTTCCTGTAAATAAATAAATGTAAAAGAGTGGGAGATGGCTCTGATATCTAGGAGAGGAGGAAAATAGTTGTAAGGGAGACCTCAGATTTATTCTGATATAAAAGTTGCACACACACTTTTGATGCTTTAAATACCCTACCTGACCTTAAAGTTCCCATCACACTCACCCTTCTGTTAGCTGAAGGGAGAGTGATGCTCCTAATCAATCAGAGGGGTTGCTGTAGTGTGGTAAGAGATGCATATTCCCTGCATGGACTGTGTTCACATTCTGTAGTACTCCCAGCCCCTCTGAGAAGACAGTACACCTCTACCCGGATATAACGCAGCCCGATTTAACATGAATTCGATATAATGCAGTAAAGCAGCGCTCCAGGGAGGGGGGGGGGGGCTGCGCACTCCGGCAGATCAAAGCAAATTCGATATAACGCGGTTTCACCTATAACGCAGTAAGATTTTTTTTTGGCTCCCGAGGACAGCGTTATATCAGGGTAGAGGTGTATCTTGAATGCAAGTGCAAAGCACTAACCACTGAGTGGACTCCTTGAACTCTGTTTTCTGCCTTTCACCACAGCTATCGTATTTGTTTTCCCCCCTGCCCAGACAGAGGACGTTGACTATATTGGATTACTTTCTAGCTAATGCATTATTATCACAGCTGTTTGAGAACTATAAACATCACAGCACATAGAGAATGTGGCCAAATCAGACTTGCAATATTATGGCTAGTTTGACAGACAAGTACACTGTGATATGACCAATATCATCATTATATTTTTTTTCTTGTTCTGAATTACATTACACTAGAATATAATTACAATATTTCAGACTGTAGAAATTTCCCTGGGTCATTCTTATCAGCTAACACTGTTCCTTAGGGAAAGGTTCCATAGTGCGGACTGGGCTTCCTCAGCATGGTGGGGAAAATAAAAGACCGTTTCCTTAGAGATTTTTACGCTTCACCAGTGTTCCCATATGTTAGATTAGCTTTACATTCTAAGGGAAGATTGTGGAATTCCAATCTCAGTTCTCTAGATATTGGGATGGATCTAAAGTCAAAGGAGCTACACCAATTTATACGAGGTGAAGATCTGGCCCAGTGGCTCTGTTTGCCTGCTGCTTTGCAACTTTTGTTTTCATTTATACTAGTACAAAGTGGGTAAATCTGACTTGCACTTTTCACCCACTTTGTACCATTGTAAATGTTGGCATGGAGTCTGAGGCAGGAGAGAATCAAACCCATAGTCTTAAGGGGAAGCCACAAATACATTTCACTCGTATCCGTGATGTTTGTGCCCCTGTGTTACGATTCTGTAGCAACAGCAGAAGTTAATGCAACATCCTGGAGTCAGTGGAATTACTCTGAATTTACACAATATAGCTGAAAGCAATATTTGGGCCAAAGTCTTTCTAGCTGCTGATGTTTTTGGGAGAAATGGTTGTCAGATCAATTCAGTTCCTATTTGGAAACCTGCTGCTACCATCTACTTCTGAGGATCCTTCCGAAAACACTGAATCTTCCTTGAACCAGACTATTATTTGTACAGTCACTGCCTATGAGATTGTCTTGGCGAATACAGTTGGTACATGAGGGAGAAGTCTATATTGGGATGCAAGAGTTTTCACCCAGCCATCCAAAAAACAAAATACCAGATCTGATTCACAGTTATTCCATTAAAACAGTTTCATGCTGGTATAAGTTTGTTGGCTTCCATTGACTTATGATGTTACATTGATGGCTGTTGTTACTGATGATGCATCATTGTGTAATGGCACAAATATTGTGGGGCTGGCTAGGCTAGGTAGTTATGCTGGGTTAATGGAGTTGTCAATCAGGGCCATTATCTCAAAAACCTGGTAAGCTTTTCCATGGTCTTTTCATCTTTCAAGTCTCTCTGTTGCATTTAGAAGTTGAGATAATGAATCATAGAATGGGTTTCTAGTTCCAGTTTAAAGACTCATCTTTCTTTTATAGCCCATCCTATGATACCTGCTAGAATGTATTTCTTGCTCATTATACACTTGTACAAATTTGTCTGTACAGGGATCTGACTACGAAAGTGACAAAACATCCTTCAAAAACTGGCCTGTCTGTTGCCATCTTTTTTGTCACCCTATAAAAGAACCAGAAATCTGTCTCATAGTTCCAGTAGGGCTGTGAATTTAGGGATAGTTGAAAAGAAAGTAGATTAATGTAATTTGCAAAGATCAGTTACATCATTCTTCTCCTTCCTGCTGTTTCTATCTTGCATGCACATCAGCATTCAGTCCATGGCCTAACTAGGGATGACCTATCATTTGCAAAACCCATCTTTTATGAGCCCTAATTAGGGTGACCAGATGTCTCGATTTTATAGGGACAGTCCTGATTTTTTTGGGTCTTTTTTTTATATAGTCTCCTATTACCCCCGTCCCGATTTTTCACACGTGCTGTCTGGTCACCCTAGCTCTAATCATCCAGAGTCCCTGCAGCTGTTTAAGTGATGTTTCTATATTAATTACAGGTAACTCTAAAGAAACCTCAAATAAGCATTGAATAGTTAACTGAGTGGCAGGTAATATAAATGGTCAGATACCTACAGTAGCTCCAATTCATTACATCAATCATATTAGTGTTTTGGTCTAAGACAGTAGTAAAATAGCAAAGACTCGTACTCTGCATGATCTCTATGATTAAAAAGAACATAAAGCTCTTTCAGGGCCAGATTGTCCCTTGTTGCTGCAGGTGCATAGGAGGAGGGTGGCCACAGGGAGCCTTCCACCGCCCAACTCCTTGTGGAAGAGCTAGGGATAATTGCAGCCCCTGCACTCAGGGGAGGACATGTATGCGTCTTTTGTTTGCTGCTGGGGTCCTATCTACCTTAATGGGGGTAAGGTAGAGGTGGAGTTGTGACTCTTAGCATCTGATTTGCATCAGCTGGTGGCACCATCACAAGGGATGGTGCATAGGCACTGACTCCATGGGTGCTCCGGGGCTCAGCACCCACCGGCCATAGCTGTTCTCCGTTGCCACACAACAGCTGATGAGGGACAGGGGTGCTGCTGATGTGGGGGCACTGCCAAAGGTGTTTTGTGGCTTGGGGAGGGCAGAGAGTGGTGGGTGGGCAGGGCCCTTGGGGAGGGGGTGGAGTGGGGGTGGGAAGAAGCAGAGTGAGGGTGGGGCCTGGGGGGGCAGAACAGGGGCAGGAAGAGGCAGAGCAAAGACAGGGTCTTGGGGGAAGGGATGCGGTGGGGGTGGGGCCTCAGGGTGGAGCATGGGTTGAGCACCCCTGTGGAAAAGGAAAAGTTGGCACCTGTGGTACAGTGTGTACACTCCTCCTATGAACCAGGAAACACCACACTGCCTCCAGTTGGGGTAGTGGCGAAATGCCACCATCTGTCCTAAAGTTTTTGTACGAAGGCAAAAGAGCCTTACGTTATTTGTTATTTCTTAAACTTGGTATTATTAATTTTATGATTAGTATTGCAGTAGCCCCTAGGAACCCTAGTCATGGACCAGGACCCCACTGTGCTAAGTACAGTACAAACATAGAAAAAAAAGATAGTCCTTGCACCGAAGAGCTTACAATCTAAGTATAAGACAAGAGAAAACAGATGGATACAGACAAACCTATGGTGAAGACAAGGAAACAATGAGACAATATAGGTTAGCAAAACAGGTAGTGGACTTGACACACCAGCAGCCTAACCAGTGTCAAGTTCTTTGTAGGCCTCATGGCACAGGAGAGTTTTAAGGGGGGATTTGAAGGAGGATAGCGAGTTTGTTTTGTGGATGTTTATGGGGAGCTTCTCCCAGGGTAGATTGCCCAACTAATCTTGACTTGATACAGATAAAAGAGCTGGATCTTGCTTCTGCAATTGACTAGGTATTGCTGGCTTAACTGTGACTTTTTTTCTTTTTTTTAAATCAGAACTTTCTTTGGCTCACATGTGTTAATAATTTAATGGACTATTTAGCGCATAAACGCTTTGGGACAGGTACCATCTTTTTGTTCTGTATTTGTACGGCGCCTAGCACAATGGGGCATGGTCCAGAACTGGGGCTCCTGACATAGACACCAACTTATATTTTTCCCCAGGAGTGCTCCGCTCCCTCGCTCCACCTCTTCCCCACCTCCATTCTGCCCCATTCCCCAAAGCCGCTTGCTGCTCTCTGCCCTCCCCCAAGTCCCTCCCCAAGCCGCTGATCAGCGGCACCACCAATCAGCTGTGGCTGATGAGTGCTGAGCACTCACTAATTTTTTTTTCTGTGGGTGCTCCAGCTGTCAGCGCCTATGGCTCCTGAGCTCTACTGCAATACAGATAATAAAGAATCATAATAAATTATGGGAAATGTACATTCTAAAAGGGGCCATTTGACTTTTTTCTATATTTTCTGTAGTGTTTATAATGTCCTTTTGTTTGTGCTAAACAAAATATAAATGGTCTCTTTATGAAATCTGTTTTTTAGTTTTCTAAAGCCCCTGTCACAGCTGTCTTCTCCACTTTATCAGCTAGGATTTGTAGCTTACCGACAACTGGCAAGTTAACAATAGAAGAAAAGATAGGGAAATCTCCATTGGTTTTCTACAGTCGTTTTTTTTTTTTTTTAACTCTTTAAAGTTAAATTTACAATTGATCTGGTCAACAACTATTACAGAATAGTGTGCCATTTGCTGAATAATTGGAACTACATTCAGCAACCAATCTTCATTAGCTCTCCTGATGTGCTGGTGGCAGTGCAACAGTGGGAGAGTTTAAGAAAAGTCTAGTGGAGATGCAGATTTTGAGGCACACTGACTTTAACTGGTTACAAGAAACATGGTTCAGTTTGTGTCCACACTACTGCTTGTGCCTTCACACGTACTACCTAACCAGTTTGTGTATGGACACAAGTGATATTTCAACTCCACAGTCTCAGTATGTGATCATAAATTCAGTGAAATCTTGTCATGTGGGCAAAGCTTATCTACACACAAACTGGAACCAAAATTGCTTGCTCTGTTTTAATTCATACCATCGGTTATTTCAGTCCAAGTTGGTATGTGCAGAGGCAGATTAAGATTTACTGGAGCTCAAGGGGGCGGGAACCAGGGGAGCCAGGAGGGCCATGCCCACTTACTTTTTAACATAGGCGTAGTAGCCTTGGGCAGTTGTGAAACTGTGTTGGCAGGGGCTGCGCTTTGTGGCAGGGGAGCTGATAAGGTGATCAGCTTACCAGTGTCAGCCTCTTCCCATTGGGGGGTGCTGAGGTGGGCCTTAGCCCTCCCTCACCATGAGGCCCTGCTCCTCTTCCCCTAAAGGCCCTGACCAGGCCAGAAGCCAGAACCGGGCTATGGTAAGAGCCATCCAGGGAGCCCCTGACCCTCCACCTGCCCTGGATGGTGCACACTGTGGGGTGGGGACACAGGCCAGGGGCTGCTCTCAGGCACTGTGGCACACCGTTTGAGCACTCGTGTCCCCCCCACACATACACACTTCTACACAGGTTCCATCACCCTGTATATAAATGAAGTTTCCATTGTTTTGAGTCCACCATGCTTAATTTACATAAGAGACAGGTAAATAGCTGCATTCTCTCCTGGCTGGGAGGGAACCTGTTTCCCTTTGTTTGGCCAGACTTTAAAACATAATATAATTAAGTATCCATATTTCCTCATACAGGGTTAATACATACATTTCACAATTATCTTAATCACTGTGATTAATCATGGTGTGTCATTAGCTTTTAGAAAAGACCTCACTCTATACACTTTATAATACAATAATATTGTATACTAGTTGCTTCAATTGCTTATTGCTTGAAGTTCAGCCCCCCGTCTTTATAGACCCATAAGCCTTTGCAATTAATTCTTCTAAAGGTTACTGCTCAAAGTAAAGTTTATTCAAGTTGTGAGGAAGGCAAGATGGAGTCTGGTGGTCTTCACCCCACTTATTAGCTTAAATGCAAATTGTTTTGTTTCCTGTGATCTCCTCCCAATACTGTCTTGATGGTCCTGTTTACTGGTTATATGAAAATTGAGGTAAATGCACATTCCTTTGTTTAGGATGGACTCGTTTAACAACTCTCCTGACACTCCTGGTTTACTCACACCTTAGTCATAATTCTCGCATATATTTATAACTCTTAATACCATCACATACATATATCACACAAGCTAATGAGTTATTAGTTTTCATATGATACCTCAAGGCATATTTTGTACAAAGATTATTACAATAGTGCATAGGGTGTGACTACAAGGTACTTAGTGTCCCAGTGATCTAGAGCAGTGGCTCTCAACCTTTCCAGACTACTGTACCCCTTTCAGGAATCTGATTTGTCTTGCATACCCTCAAATTTCACCTCACTTAAAAATCACTTGCTTACAAAGTCAGACAAAAATACGAAAGTGTCACTGCACACTATTACTGAAACTGCTTGCTTTCTCATTTTTACCATACAATTATAAAATAAATCAATTGGAATATAAATATTGTACTTCCATTTCAGTGTATAGTATATAGAGCAGTATAAACAAGTCATTGTTTGTATGAAATGTTAATTTGTCCTAACTTCACTAGTGCTTTTTATGTAGCCTGTTGTAAAAGTAGGCAAATATATAGATGAATTGACGTATCCCATGGAAGAACTCTGCATAGCCCCAGGGGTACATGTACCTCTAGTTGAGAACCACTAATCTAGAGGGATGTGAAGGCATAAGGAATACCATTCCTCTGGAGTCAGAGGCCTTAAGATGGCTGGTTGGTTGGTCTGCCTGCTGCACCTGAGGAGAAGTTGGAAACTAGTTGGTTGATCCTTATAAAAGAGGGCAGCAGGAAATGGAGGAGGGAGACTGTAGCACGTTCCAGAAAATCGAGGGACAGGGGCCGTGCTCCTAATGGACTGCTGTTGGAGCTACAGCAGAGACCAGAGAGGAGTTGTTCCAGAAACCAAATGGTCAGAAGGGAGACTGCGTGAAGTTCTTTGTTGCTGAGGCTCTGAGGTCAGAGCTGGGAAATTTTGAGTTGCTGAAGTTACTGGTGTGGGGGACAGATTTGAGACAGGGATTACTTGGCCTGCACAGACTTCTGAGGGATGAGTTGATTTTAATTTGTTTGTTCAGAAGGCTTTAAATAAAACAACTAACCCTTCTGGAAACTGCTTGCCTGGATTCCTTGAAAGCACTCAGACAGAATTACCCCAGGAAATGAGCTGACTCAGCAAGAGCAAAATGTGGTCCTGTTGGAGCAGTGTGCTATGAGATAGGCCCCAATCCTTTTACAAAGAACATAATCCTTCTAGTCCTTGGCCAGTTCAGTCATCAATACAGCAAATCCACATGTATAACTTTCTCCTTTAATCAGTTCAGATTTAACAGTCTGTGGTGCTGTGCTGCATCCCAACGTCCAGAATGTTGGGGCCAGAGCCGTAACTAGGGATTTTTGCGCTCGAGGCAAGGGACGGGGCGGCACGTCCGGCTCTTCAGCGGCGGGTTTCTCTCAGAGGGAAGGACCTGCCGCCGAATTGCTGCCGTTCTTCGGCGGCAGGTTCTTCCCTCTGAAAGGGACTGAGGGACCCGCCGCCGAAGAGCCAGACGTGCCGCCCCTCTCCCTTGCCGACAACCGGCGGCAATTCGGCGGAGGGTCCCTCAGTCCCTCTCGGAGGGAAGGACTTGCCGCCGAAAGAGAGACTTTCTGCGCCCCTCACCTTCCTTGCCCTCGTTACGGCACTGGTTGGGGCTCTGTTTTCTGATTCTAATTAGTTGCACACATTGTGATGCAGCAGAGGCTGGCATTCTCTTTGCGCGGGAATGAGAGAGGCTTAGCTGCCAGGAAGGTATGATCCAGACCTCAGTCACATTCTTTTCTGCTTTCATTGACTGCTCATGACCCACTACAGACTATTTTCATCTAGTTAGGATCCGATCTCTTAACGACAATACTTTGGCTACTTTTATTAGCTTACCGAGTTTTAGTATGAAATGATGCTGCTGCATTTTGTCAATTTACTTTTATCCCGGTTTTAGATTTGTAGTGCATTTTCCAAAAATAGCCCCATCCACTCTTTGATTATTGTTTATTAATAATGATTATTTAACTTCTATCTGAGACTTGGTGCCCAGGTAGCGTGGGGATGACTATGCTGGAATGAGATGTTTCTAATTTTGGCAAATACTCTTTATAATGAAGGATTATTATTAATAGTAGTAACCCCTACTTTTACTAAATGAAAAGTAATTCAAATTGTTTTGTTTCGGCTCAAGCTTGCAGTGCCTTTGCAACATTCTGTCAATACACAACAGCGATTTCAGGCAATTTTACAAATGTTTCTTTTACTGGTGAGTTAGAACATCTGGAGATCTTTCATTTGGGTACATTGCAATGAAGCATTGCAGTCTGCAATGGTTTCTCCCCAGCATTTATGAGAAGCCACAAACATTACATCTGGACATCTAATGTCAATAATACCAGCAATGAGCAGTATGTTAATTGGTTTCCAACATCTGCTTGTAGATTATGCATAAAGGTACATAAGGTTCTTTGTGCATCTCTTTGTGATGGTAATTTAAGGATCAGATTCTGCTATTTTTATTCACATTTAGTACCCTTCTATGCAAATAATCCCATTAATTTAAATGGGACAGTGTGCAAGTAAGGTGCTTACTCATAATGAGTAAAGGTGTCAGACCTACAGTAGCTGAGATAACAATTCATGTATTTTTGCATGGAATGCTAGGGCCAATATATAAAGCCAACATCAGTTTTATGTGCACAACTTTGTATGAGAAAATCATGTGTGTGCGCAATTTTTGTGCAACCAAAATCGTGTTTTTTTTAAAGTGCATTTGCACATCTATATTCTATTATCTGCACAAGTGACAGTGTGCAGAAATTGCACATGCAGGTGATTTGATGATCCAAAATTGCACATGCACAATTGGAAACCATATGGAGGTACGTGAAAATGGAGGACCCCATTTGCTCTGTTCTGTTTGTTCAGAACAGACAGTACCTTGTTTCTTAAGGCCTCTTCTGAGAGACTATCTGCAATGGATTTTGGCTGACAACCCAGCCATGATTATAGGTGTTTCAGGAATTAAATGTAGACCATTGAGCCACTATCTGGAATAGACTGATTTCACTAAGCACATTGTTCTCCAAAATGATGCTTTTATACATTAAACCTCATTCTTCCCTCATATGGGCTTCAGACCAGAATAATTCAATTCACTTAAATGGAGCTATTCCTGATGTACACACATCCCAAGCGATGGATCTTAAAGAATTCAGAGACTTAAGGAGAGGTGGGGAGGCTGTTTCTGATTTTAGATAAATGGTACATACAGTGGATGTGTCTATCCAGGGAGCAGTGGAAAATAGTCTTTAAAGGTTGAATAAAATGTTATTGGACACATTGGAAATACTTGAATGTTCTTGCCCCAGACAGGAGTTTGCCTATTGGGTTTGGTCTTCAGTGATTGTTTCATTCCTTGGACATGTCTACATAACGATATTACATTGACGTAATTTGTTTGCTCTAAATGCAGCAATTTAACTGAAGAGAACTTAAGTGCATCCACACGACTTTGTTATGGTACTGTCCTTGTTGAGCAGTGTTGACTGCTCTGCTTACTGGGCAGAAATTCCATGGTGAAATGTTCAGGTGTTCTACTCTCTGCTTTGTTTTTTGTGTGATGCATCCTGGAAACTTCAGGAATTCTGGGACTTGGGAGTCAAACTAACAAACTGCCATGATTTTTCTCTTGGCTTCCATTCACTTTGCCAGTGCCATTTTTGAACCCTAATGATCTCTCCTGAGAAGTAGAGAGCAAGATACCAAGACAGGTGGATCCAGGTGTGAACCAATGCTGTGTGAGATACTAATTAGTGCAATAGTTAGGAATTGGTCCACAGAAATCTTAGAGCAAACAGACTGACTACAAAGCGGAGTTAATTCTGTTGCAAGGATAACTACTTACTGCGACGTAAGATGCCAAATAAACTACTTTGAGAACAGATTTTATGTGGACACAAGGCACTCTAAGGCAAACTAACTACAGTTAAAAGAACAGGAGTACTTGTGGCACCTTAGAGACCAGCAAATTTATTTGAGCATAAGCTTTCGTGGGCTACATCTCACTTCTTCGGATGCATACAGAGTGCAATAAATATTGAGGATATATATATATATATTACACATACAGAGAGCATAAACAGGTGGGAGTTGTCTTACCAACTCTGAGAGGCCAATTAAGTAAGAGGAAAAAAAAAACTTTTGAAGTGATAATCAAGATAGCCCAGTACAGACAGGTTGATAAGAAGTGCGAGAGTACTTACATGGGGAGGTAGATTCAATGTTTGTAATGGCTCAGCCATTCCCAGTCTTTTTTCAAACCTAATTTGATTGTGTCTAATTTGCATATCAATTCGAGTTCAGCAGTTTCTTGTTGGAGTCTGTTTTTGAAGCTTTTCTGTTGTAAAATACCCACCCGCAGGTCTGTCATTGAATGACCAGACAGGTTAAAGTGGGTACCCATAGCGGCATTGCTATGGGTACCTGCATGGCCCCACAGTATGCCAACATTTTTATGGCTGACTTAGAACAACGCTTCCTTAGCTCTTGTCCCCTAACACCCCTACTCTACTTGCGCTACATTGATGACATCTTCATCATCTGGACCCATGGAAAGGAAGCCCTTGAGAAATTCTACCATGATTTCAATAATTTCCATCCCACCATTAACCTCAGCCTAGATCAATCCACACAAGTGGTCCATTTCCTGGACACTACTGTGCTAATAAGCGATGGTTACATAAACACCACCCTATACCGGAAACCTACTGACTGCTATACTTACCTACATGCCTCTAGCTTCCATCCAGGACACACCACAAGATCCATTGTCTACAGCCAAGCTCTAAGATAGAACCACATTTGCTCCAATCCCTCAGACAGAGACAAGCACCTACAAGATCTCTATCAAGCATTCTTAAAACTACAATACCCACCTGTTGAAGTGAAAAAACAGATTGACAGAGCCAGATGAGTACCCAGAAGTCACCTCCTACAAGACAGGCCCAACAAAGAAAATAACAGAATACCACTAGCTGTCACCTTCAGCCCCCAACTAAAACCTCTCCAGCGCATCATCAAAGATCTACAACCTATCCTGAAAGATGATCCCTCACTCTCACAGATCTTGGGAGACAGACCTGTCCTCGCTTACAGACAACCCCCCAACCTGAAGCAAATACTCACCAGCAACCACACATCACTGAACAAAACCACTAGCCCAGGAACCTATCCTTGCAACAAAGCCCGATGTCAACTCTGTCCACATATCTATTCAAGTGACATCATCATAGGACCTAATCACATCAGCCATAACATCAGGGGCTCGTTCGCCTGCACATCTACCAATGTGATATATGCCATCATGTTCCAGCAATGCCCCTCTGCTATGTACATTGGTCAAACCGGACAGTCTCTACGCAAAAGAATTAATGGACACAAATCTGACATCAGGAATCATAATACTCAAAAACCAGTGGGAGAACACTTTAACCTGTCTGGTCATTCAATGACAGACCTGCGGGTGGCTATTTTACAACAGAAAAGCTTCAAAAACAGACTCCAACGAGAAACTGCTGAACTCGAATTGATATGCAAATTAGTCACAATCAGTTTAGGTTTGAATAAAGACTGAGAATGGCTGAGCCATTACAAACATTGAATCTATTTCCCCATGTAAGTACTCTCGCACTTCTTATCAACCTGTCTGTACTGGGCTATCTTGATTATCACTTCAAAAGTTTTTTCTCTTACTTAATTGGCCTCTCAGAGTTGGTAAGACCTGTTCATGCTCTCTGTATGTATGTGTATATATATCTCCTCAATGTATGTTCCATTCTATGCACCCGAAGAAGTGGGCTGTAGCTCATGAAAGCTTATGCTCAAATACATTTGTTAGTCTCTAAGGTGCCACAAGTACTCCTGTTCTTTTTGCGGATACAGACTAACACGGCTGCTACTCTGTAACTACAGTTAGTGTGATGTAACATCCCCATATAGCCCAGGCCCTGATTTGCTCACTGCACCTCTAAATATCAGGCTGCTAATAACATATTGTACTTCTATTAAGGTCTCTTTTAGGGGGTTACATAGGAACCCACTGCCTCTCTTTTTTTCATTCTAGGATGCTGGCATGACTTTTGTATCCAGTTCTGTAGCTCACAGCTGTGGGATGGTTGAAGAAAATTGGCACATTTTCTTTCAGAAGCTGATGTCATTTCAGAGAGGCCTGAATGTCAGAGCTGTCAATTAAATGGTAGGTCCATGATTCTGGCTGGGCTTGCTCAACTGCAGTGACCCACGCCGCTCCGAACATAGGAAACAGATTGCAGGCTGGCAGGCAGTTCGTGGTGTCATTATCTGATTTGAGTGAATCAGCAAGTGTGTCTGCACTTGCAGTGAGGCAATTTACCAGCTAGTTTTGACTGGACAAGGTATCAGACTTGTGGTGATGGGCTGGCGGATGATATTCACTGGACTTAATTGACTGCCCATTCATGAATGACTGATAAATGACAACGAAGCAGTTCTTGTAAATAACTCTTCTATTTTAGGAAGAAAGCTATAATCTCCCACTGAGGTTTTGTGGAATTGCTTTGTTTGTACTTCCATTTGTCTAGAACTGACTATGTGAAGCTATATGAAATATATTCTATTAAAAACATTAGCCAGATCCTTAGCTGACATAAATCAGTTATTCAGGTGTGGTTCTGACTCTGAAATGCATAAACGTGGATACATGGCATAAAGAGGTGATTGTCAGTATTGCCAACAATAGCCAGGGAAAGTAGATTTGATTTTTTTTTTTTTCAGGAAATAGTTTTAAAAATACCTTGACCCATCTAAGAAGGTGCTTTTGTTTTGCAGAGATAAGTTCATAAGTAACTTAAGATAAGTAGATTATCTTATCTATCTTTAAATTCTGAAGATAAGTTAACCCACTGCTGAAATAATACCACAACCTGGATGATTTAAACAAGGATTTCGAGAACGTAGCCTGATCATCCAATCAAATAAAACTAGGAAATTATTGCTGCAATACAGGATTCTCTCCGCTATTGAGTCACTGTCTCTTGCTTTGAAGTAGTCTTTCAATGAAGTGAACTTTGAGCAGAAATGCTAAAATATTGCCAAACAATATAGATCTCCAGTGACCTTTTCAGAAAGCTAAAAGCCAAATGCATGGCGCATCTCCAAGTTTCAGCATTCATTGTGTTCTTCCTTGCAAGCGGAATTAAGCAATATGGACCAGATCCTCAGCCGGTGTAATTGGGATTTCAGTGGCACTACACCCATGTACAACAGTTGAGGATCTGGTCCTTCATTCCTTCTATGCCCCTCCTTATTGCCATTTTATAAAGCGTTTTTGTCTGATGCCACTCAGTCTGACACAAATGAAAGGGCAGTGAGTGCACTGCTAAGTGGGTTAAAAACAGGCTGAAATTTTGAATCAAAAGAATTCATTTTGTTGTCAACTGGCAATCCCCATGAGCCTATAAAATCCTAGTTCCACCTAGTGCTCTGAACACCAATCAGATGTGGCCCTTGAGCCACACCTCCCAAACCACACTGTCCAGGATGGGAGTCGGTATAAAGGCTCTCTACCATTCTTTATTATTATTATTACTGTAGCACCTGGAGCCCTAGCCATGCACCAGGGCCCCATCGCGCTAGCTGCTGTACAAACACAGAACAAAAACAGTCCCAGTCCCAAGGAGCTTGCAATCTAACGGATGGAGACAGAGGTAGGGAGGCCACTCATGCACTCCCAGAACACCGGTGCATGTGAGATCACACTGGTGGGGGGCGGAGCGGCATGGTCTTCAAAATGGCATTCCCCCTCCCATATGGGACAAAAAACATGTAGTTATATCTCATTACCGGCTGGGGGACAAACCACCCAAAAAGTGGCCTCCCTTGACCGGGAAGTACAAGGAAACAGTGAGACCATATTGGTCAGCAAGATCTGCAGTCGTCTCAGTACACAGCTGCCTAACCATTGTTAAGTGATTTGTAGGCATCACAGCAAAGGAAAGTTTTGAGGAGGGATTCAAAGGTGGATAATGTGGTAGTTTTGTGGATGTTTAATGGCAACTTAGCTATGTACACCATTCAAAGAAAGTTCCTGTCCCAAGGAAATAACTCATTGTATATACCCTGTCAGCATTCTGCCAGTCAAGCGTCATGGAGGGGCAAATATCTTCTTTCTCAGAATCTGATTCTAGTTGCGAAATAGAACATTATATTATCCATTGTTTTTATGTTGGCCCCAGCCATTAGAAAATAAATTTATTTCTTTACTCTTGCAGCTGGTAGCAAACTCTGCGTGTCTGTCATCCAGCACAATAGATCACCTTCACCAATTTTCATCCTTTGTGCATAATAGAAATAATTATATGCTAATCTAGGACTGGAGCCAAAAGAAGGCATTTATAACATTAAAAACTATCCTAATTTTCCTGAAAAGAGTCACAGAGGCCTGACACTTATTGCATCTGTGGTGGTTTGGCGACTGTGTATCACTGGCCATTTACTACATGGAGCTACACCTACAGCCAAAACCGACGCCTCAGTCTTCCCACTACCTCTTACCCTCCAGATCCTGCATGTGGCTAGGTGGGTCTCTCCTACAAACACTAAGCATGTTCTCCTACAGGGCAAACTAGCTTGTCCTGCTACAATTTGAAACATCTGTGCAGGCATTTATAAAGCCAAACTGTTTTTTCTTAGAGGAATGCACAAACAAGGAAAACAGGAGAGTTAAAAAGAGAAGGGAATTGATCCTCAATTCTAAACCCATTACCCAAGCCAAAAATGGACACAGAATGGTTACAATTTTCTTTGCCCCTTCTGCACGTTCCCACTTTATATGGTTGCAGTCAGAGGCTGTACCACAGGGGAAATGGTAGGAGGATTTTCTTCATTCTGATGAGCTGCCGTTGTCAAATGGAGGGGATAGAGCACTGATCTGGAAGACCAGAAATCTGAGTTTTTGTATTCGCCTCTTGCTGAAGCTCACACAGCAGACCTATGGCAATCATTTCACCTCTGTACCTCAGTTTCCCCCAGGCAAATAGGGATAGCAATACTCCTCCAAAGTGCTTTGAGAGCCAAAATGAAACATGCTATAGAAGAGCCAAGTGTTACTATTGTTGTTTAAAATTCCTATAGCCTGAAGAAGAAGATGATGACAATTCAGGGGGGGAGGGATAGCTCAGTGGTTTGAGCATTAGCCTGCTAAACCCAGGGTTGTGAGTTCATTCCTTGAGGGGGCCTCTTAGGGATCTGGGGCAAAATCAGTACTTGGTCCTCCTAGTGAAGGCAGCGGGCTGGACTCCATGACCTTTCAAGGTCCCTTCCAGTTCTAGGAGATAGGATATCTCCATTTATTTATTTTAATTTAAATGGAAGACACTGATTAATGCAGAGATTCTTAATTCCACTGGGTGGCAGCTGTGCCTTTGTTTAGGTCAGGAGTTATATTCCCCTGGTTGGGTCAGGATAACAACCACCTGTTTGCTAGAAGGAAGCAGATCCAAAACCAAGCAGTGCAAGCTGTGAGAATCTGTACCCAGCTGAGGTGGCCACGCTGTCCTTCTGTACACTCTGACTGCTTTTACTCTCTGAATCCCTTCTTGTTCTACTGATGTTAAACCAAGATTCCCCCGAACCCAAATACATGTTGCACATGCTGGTGTGGTGTATTGTTTGGATTATGCTCAGTGATTCTTTTTAAATGGGTACAAACCAAAACTACACTAGCAGCAGCCGTCAGCACACTTTTGATGCTGTTGCAATATGCATGAAGTACAGAAGGAGGAACATCAGATTCCTTACTATGTAAGAGAAAGAGAGACTGCCCTGAACAAATGTCTCCCATTATACCCAACTCTGCATTAGTACAAATCAGATACAAACACCACCAACTCCTGGCTATCCAAGGACTTGGCTGAAACCAGCAATTGGATGAAGAGCAGTTGGCTGTAGAGGGAGGCATGGTAAGGGCAAATTGATTGTCATTGAGACCACTTACACTAAGGCCTGGTCTACGCTATGAGTTTAATTCAAATTTAGCAGCGTTAAATTGAATTAACCCTGCACCCATCCACACAACGAAGCCATTTATTTCGAAATAAAGGGCTCTTAAAATCGATTTCTGTACTCCTCCCCGATGAGCGGAGTAGCGTTGAAATCGATATTGTCATTTCGAATTAGGGTTAGTGTGGCCACAAGTCGATGGTATTGGCCTCCGGGAGCTATCCCACAGTGCACCATTGTGACCGCTCTGGACAGCAATCTGAACTCGGATGCACTGGCCAGGTAGACAGGAAAAGCCCCGCAAACATTTGAATTTCATTTCCTGTTTGCCCAGCACAGGAGAGCACAGGTGACCACAGAGAGCTCATCAGCACAGGTAACCATGCAGGCCGATAATCAAAAAAGAGCACCAGCACGGACCGTACGGGAGGTACTGGATCTGATCGCTATATGGGGAGAGGATTCAGTGCTAGCAGAACTTCGTTTGAAAAGATGAAATGCCAAAACTTTTGAAAAAAATCTCCAAGGGCATGATGGAGAGAGGCCACAATAGGGACTCAGAGCAGTGCCGCGTGAAAGTCAAGGAGCTCAGACAAGCCTATCAGAAAACAAAGGAGGCAAACGGTTGCTCCGGGTCAGAGCCGCAGACATGCCGCTTCTACGCTGAGCTGCATGCAATTCTAGGGGAGGCCGCCACCACTACCCCACCTCTGACCGTGGATTCCGAGGCGGGGGTAATCTCATCAGCTACACCTGAGGATTCTGCGGATGGGGAAGAGGAGGAGGAGGATGAGCTTGCAGAGAGCACACAGCACTCCGTTCTCCCCAACAGCCAGGATCTTTTTCTCAGCCTGACTGAAGTACCCTCCCAACCCAGTATCCAAGACCATGACCCCATGGAAGGGACCTCAGGTGAGTTTATCTTTTAAAATATAAGACATGGTTTAAAAGCAAGGGTTTTTTAATGATTAATTTGCCCTGAGGACTTGGGATGCATTCGCGGCCAGTACAGCTACTGGAAAAGTCTGTTAACGTGTCTGGGGATGGAGCGGAAATCCTCCAGGGACATCTCCATGAAGCTCTCCTGGAGGTACTCCAAAAGCCTTTGCAGAAGGTTTCTGGGCAGTGCAGCCTTATTCCGTCCTCCATAGTAGGACACTTGACCACGCCATGCTAGTAGCAAGTAATCTGGTATCATTTCATGACAAAGCCTGGCAGCGTATGGTCCCGGTGTTTGCTGGCATTCAAGCAACATCCATTCTTTATCTTGCTGTGTAATCCTCAGGAGAGTGATATCGCTCATGGTAACCTGGTTGAAATACGGGAATTTAATTAAGGGGACAGAGGTGGCCCTTCCTACTGGGCTGTTTGCCTGTGGCTGAAAATAAATCCTTCCCTCTAGTAAGCCAAGCGCAGGGGGCGGTGGGGGGGGGATTGGTGCTAAGATTTTCACGTGTGCCTAGCAGGGATCTTCCCTGATACCAGCCACGTGGTGGGGGGAGGGAGGGATAAAGCGATCATCCCAGAGAATTGGATGGGGGGGGGGGGCTAGTTTGTTTTCTGCTGCCGAAGGTTAACAGGAAAACCGCAGCACTCAACAGGCTTTGCTTGGTATGTGGGAAAGGAGGACGCAGAAGCTGAAAGACAATGGCTTACCATGGCCGCATGCAAGCCGAATTCTGTTGCCCGGACCTGCGTCTGTGATCTCTAGCAGCAAAGCCACAGGCACTCAATATTAAGAGGCAAAATGCGACCTTGCACAGAAATCACATGTGCTATGTAATGTGAATAGTGTTGTTCACTGTGAAAGAGTATAAGCATTGTTCTGTAAAATGCATCTTTAAAAAATTCTCTCATTTTTTCCCTCCCTCCAGCAGCTGCAAATTTTTCAAGCCTCCCTCCTCCGTCCCAAAGCTATCTCAGATAAGGTGTTGGAAAAAGAGGATGCGAGACAAGATGTTCGCGGAAATCATGGAATCCACCCACAATGAAAGAGCTCATCTGAATGAGTGGAAGGACATGGTTTCAAAGTATAGGAAAGATGCCAGTGAACGTGAGGACAGGAGGGACTAACGTGAGGAGAGGAGAGACACTCGAGATGAGAGGTGGCGGCAGGAAGATCAGAGGAGGCAGGATGCAATGCTGGGGCTGCTGCGTGAGCAAACAGACATGCTCCGGTGTCTGATGGAGCTTCAGGAATGGCAGCAGGATCACAGAGTGCCGCTGCAGCCCCTGTATAACCGCCCTCCCCCCTCACCATGTTCCATAGCCTCCTCACCCAGACGTGTAAGAACGCGGGGGGGGAGGGGGAGGGAGGCTCCATGCACTCTCCCATTCCACCCCAGTGGACAGCCCAAGCAAAAGGCTGTCATTATTTTAACCTTTTTTAGTGGCCTTTTCCTTCCCTCCGATCCTCCTCCCAAACCCCACCCGGTCTACCTTGTCAGTTCTCTCCCTCTTTTTATAATCAATTAATAAAGAATACATGATTTTTAAACGATAATGACTTTATTTCCTTTGAAAGCAAACTGTGATCGAAGGGGGAGGGTGGGTTGCCTACAGACAATGAGTCAATAAAGGGGGCGGGTTTTCATCAAGGAGAGACAAACAGAACTTTCACACGGTAGCCTGGCCAGTCACAAAACTGGTTTTCAAAGCTTCTCTGATGCGCCGCACTTCCTGGTGTGCTCTTCTATTTGCCTTGGTGTCTGGCTGCGTGTAATCCGCAACCAGGCGATTTGCCTCAGCCTCCCACCCTGCCATAAACGTCTCCTCCTTTACTCTCACAGATTGTGGCGCAAGCAGCAATAACAATGGGGATATTGGTTTGGCTGAGGTCTGAGCGAGTCAGTAAAGTGCGCCAGCAACCTTTTAAATGGCCAAATGCACATTCCACCACCATTCTGCACTTGCTCAGCCTGTAGTTGAACAGCTCCTGACTCTTGTCCAGGCTGCCTGTGTATGGCTTCATGAGCCATGGCATTAAGGGGTAGGCTGGGTCCCCAAGGATAACTATTGGCATTTCAACATCCCCAACGATTATTTTCTGGTCTGGGAAGTAAGTCCCTTGCTGCAGTCGTTTAAACAGAGTAGTGTTCCTGAAGACGCGAGCGTCATGAACCCTTCCCGGCCAGCCCACGTTGATGTTGGTGAAATGTCCCTTGTGATCCACCAGTGCTTGCAGCACCATTGAAAAGTAACCCTTGCAGTTTATGTACTGGGTACCCTGGTGCTCTGGTGCCAAGATAGGGATATGGGTTCCATCTATCGCCCCACCACAGTTAGGGAATCCCATTGCAGCAAAGCCATCCACTATGGCCTGCACATTTCCCAGAGTCACTACCTTTCGTAGCAGCAGCTCAATGATTGCTTTGGCTACTTGCATGACAGCAGCCCCCACAGTAGATTTGCCCACTCCAAATTGATTCCTGACTGACCGGTAGCTGTCTGGCATTGCAAGCTTCCACAGGGCTATCGCCACTCGCTTCTCAACTGTGAGGGCTGCTCTCATCCTGGTATTCTGGCACTTCAGGGCAGGGGAAAGCAAGTCACAAAGTTCCATGAAAGTGCCCTTACACATGCGAAAGTTTTGCAGCCACTGGGAATCGTCCCACACCCGCAACGCTATGCAGTCCCACCAGTCTGTGCTTGTTTCCTGGGCCCAGAATCGGCGTTCCACTGATAAAACCTGCCCCTTCAACAACATGATATCCAAAGCGCCGGAACCCGCGGTTTGAGAGAATTCTATGTCCATGTCCTCATCACTCTCGTCGCCGCGCTCCCGTCATCACCTCCTGCTTGCCTCGTTTTTCTGGTCCTGGTTCAGCATAAACTGCACAATAATGAGCAAGGTGTTTACAATGTTCATGACTGCTGTCTTGAGCTGAGCTGGCTCCATGCTTGCCATGGTATGGCGTCTGCTGTGTTCACCCAGGAAAAAAGGCGCGAAACAGTTGTCTGCCATTGCTTTCGTGGAGGGAGGGGTGAGGCTGTACCCAGAACCACCTGCGACAATGTTTTTTACCCCATCAGGCATTGGGATCTCAACCCAGAATTCCAATGGGCGGGGGAGACTGCGGGAACTATGGGATAGCTATGGTATAACTACCCACGGTGCAACGCTCTGGAACCGACACTAGCCCCGGTACATGGACGCACACCGCTGAATTAATGTGCTTAGTGTGGCCGCATACATTCGACTTTATACAATCTGTTTCCAAAAATTGAATTCTGTAAATTCGGATTAATCCCGTAGTGTAGACATACCCTTGGTTGCAACGCCAATCATATTTGGCGCATCCACCCCTCTGTCTCCATCTATGAAGGAGTGGACAGGCCAAATTTGAGGGTGCTGCAACCTTCTTTAGCCACGTGAAATGTTGGGAGGTATGCGCCCTGTTGAGGGCATCAGCCTTCAGATCATGGTATAGTTAAAGCTATACAACTCCCACCCACCATCTCCCAATCCCCTCCAGTGTGGATTCAGTTCTACCAGTAAAAAGGTGCTTATACAGGGATAGCTTATTCCCATACAGGGAATATGTATGACTACATGCTCCCAACTGACATAGCTATACTGATATAAAAACTGCATATAGACCAGGGCTCACACATATGGGAGCTAGATCTTTTGCTTACTCTCCTATGATCTGTCTTAGTCACTCTTACCATCTCACATTTTCACTGTCAGGCTCCAATCAGTGAAACTCTCCATCGCTCTCTGTACTTTCCTACTGATTCATATTTCTGACTGTCTTTGAAGTAAAGGTGTGAACACCTTCATCATTATTCCCAGCATGAAGTCATGGTTTGGTTTACTGCCGAGAAAATATTATTTCTCCATTTCAGCACCTTGGGAATCAGTTTTTATGCAGGTTGATGTCTCTTTGGCACAAAATACCATTTACAGAAAAAAAAAAAAAACACCTGACAAAGCCACATAGCAGCAACGTAGGGTGCAGAACTACTTGTTTGTTGGGTTTTTTATTTAGTTCAGATGGACAAAATACCTCTGAAAATCCTGAAAGATTTATGGACTGGGCTGCAAACTAACTGCAGTACTCGCTGCTTGAAGGCAGACAAGTTCTTTATTGTTGTGATGGGAGGGCCTCCCAGAAATTCTCATTAAGCCACCACTGGCCTTTAGACCACAATTTCAGAACCGCTGTATTTTCACAAAGCCTGAATGACTGCCTTCACTTTTGTGAAGCAAGTGTCAATTATTCAGTGAATCCAGGAATCTTCCTATTTAGTTAGGATAGAAATGTTCTCCCTAAAGTATTCTCTTCTGAAGTGTCTTAAAGTAAGCACGGACTATATAGCTAATCACCAAACTTGTGATTTTTAATTGTTTCTAATCTGTAAACGTCTCCCCCAGAGAAACACTTATTCTCCCTTCATTTCTGTGCATACATTGAATTAACAGAACAGATCAGTAGGATGGTTCATGCAAACACACTAGGCCAGATTCTATCCTGAGATCTGTCTCCTTTATGCCACTGAGGTGACATCAAGGGGATGGATTCTGGCTGCAAGTGGCCAGCAGGAAATTTCCCTCTTGTGGAAGAACTCTCTCCTCTCGCTCCTCCTCCCCGCCAACCCCAGTGAAATTGATGAGCACCTACGACAACCACGCTGCCTTCCCTGTGGTATAATGGGTGTGTCAAGACAGGGAGGAGGCATGGTAGAGCTATGCTATGCCTATCAGATGCTGGGATAAGGATTCTGCTCCAGCGACATTGGCATAAGTCAGAGAAACTCCTTGGACCAGCCCTAGTAGCACAGAGCCATACCCAGTAACCTGATACCCTTTCCCTCTGGTGTCCAGCAGATCTTGGCCACAGGAAAGAATCTGACCCCCTCTGCTGAGCCACAGTTCTGAACACTGGTTTAATGTTGCTTCACAATTTTTCATATGACTAATCTGGATGCCAAGGTATTTGCATGTGAGGATGTATCAGTGAAAGGGAACACTAAAAACATAATTAGAGGGCCAGAGTTCAGAGGCTTGTTATTAGAAATGGTCAGAAAATAAGCTTTGATGAGAGTTAAAAGAACCATTCAACTTTTATGTAAATGTTGCTTTGTTTCTATTGGAGCCCCAGACTGCTTCGCTGATATTGCTTGCAGTACTGGGCCGTGCCGCCCTCTGCAAAGCAGGTATCTTGTTGCATACTGTTTTGTACAGTATTGTAAACTCTTTGCCACACTTCCTCATGGGAAGAAAGAGACCAATATTTGAACAAAAGATAGCCCTGAAGTTTATTTTGGCATGTTCTCCTAGTACACTGCTGTCGTGCAGGAGCCCTAGGTGTAAGAGCTGTGAGTCACTGCTTAGCACTGTGCTGTTGCCAGGTGGGCACCTCCTGAACAACTTCAGGGTGTTCTCCCCACACAAGTTTCTTATGTGTGCCAAATATCATTTCCTGTTGGTGAACCTTCAGGTAATATTCTTAAAAACAAGTTGGTCTAACAGATCAGGACAGTCTGAGAGCTTTGCATCAGGAGCGCTATAGTGAAGGGACTAATAAGTAACAGGATCCTCATTTGCTTGTTTTTTCTTCTTCCTTTCTTTCCTCCCATACACACATCCTTCCTCCCCACCCACCCCCCAAAAAAGAACTGTTCGTAATTTAATATTTCTAATGTTGTAGTGTCCAAAAGTCCCCAGCAGGATTGTGGTCCCTTGTGTTACAGATAACACTCCCAAAGAAGTTGCAATCCAACTAGACTCTCTTTCTTAGTTTCAGGATGATACTGCCAGCCCCAAACATTGCAAAATCATAAGATTCCCTTACAAATAATACTTTGGAGGTTGCTTATATTCGCCTTCTGGTGTTGAAATCTTTTGGGCTCACACTTTCAAACTTTTCTTCATAATTAGGAGTACTAGAAATTTGCTTTAAAAAAAAAAAAAAGCTAAGATTCGTGTGCAGTCACATGACCACAGGAGGTGGGGCTTGAAGGGGGGACGATATAAAATATCATGAAACTTTCAGTAAAATTGTAAGTTGCTAACACTGTACTTTGCTTCTTGTTTTTCCATATATTAAAGGCCAAATATACTTTCAGTCTGTCTTTGATTTCAGACCAAGGAAAACAACCAGATAAGTTGGCACTAATGTAAAGTCTTCAGGAGGGAGCATAGTATGTGTACTCACTGCAGCAGCTGCAATCATAAACTGAAACTGCTCTCCAAAATGGAAGGCCTAACAACTTACACAGGAAGAGAGTACTTAGAAACGTACAGGTGCAGTACACACAAGAGAGTCAGAACAGGTAACTAGCTAGTACCTTCTGAGAGGTTTGCATTTAAATTATGGTCAAAGGTACCCGTCAAGAAGGGCATTCCAGGTGCTCAGATATTATAATAGTTCTGTAGATTAAATAGGATGCTCACTCCTAATATTCTGGGACTTTGTAAAAGTGTAAAAATATAAGGAAAACTCTTCTTAACCAAAAAATGTTTAAAAATACTGTGTATATAATTCTTTTTTGACACTTTTTTTGTAGATTTAATATTTTACAAAAGCTTCCTGTTATGTAAAAGAATAGTACAGACAGTGATAACCTAAAATGACTTAATCATCAAGAAATGTCAACACTCCCACCTAGTCTACACTAGCAACTTTTGCCAGTTGTCTGTTAGGGGTGTGACTTATTTTTTTGTTGTTGTTGTTCATTTAGTAACATTTTTATAAGTGCCTTTTCTGGTATGGCTTATTTTGCTTAGGGAACTGGTATAAGCTATACCATCAAAGCATTTTCTGCAGAGATAAATGGTATTTAACTAGGAAGCAATACTAGCAAACCTTTTCTAATGTAGATGAGGCCTCCGTGAGTGCTGTTCAGTTTGTCCTATGGCACAAGTGATACTCCTGAAATAACTGATCTGCAAGGGTGCAGAAAATGTCAACAGAAACTGCAGATAAAACCCATTGCTAGGTTAATAGCTCAGTGCTTAAAGGGAGTGTCTTACTGATAGCAATAATACAACACTGCTTTTTTTTTTTTTTTTTTTTTTCCCCCCCTGGCTTTCCTCCGGTGGGGCCCCTGTCAAAGCCCTGTGGCCCACCGAGATGGGCAGGCAGGGGGCAGTTAGTAACCAAAGCTCAGGTTTATATAATAAAATCTTTGGGCTAAATTCATCACTGAATTCCATTGAGTCACTGCATATCGAGGATGAATTTGGCCTATTGTGTTTGAAGAGGGAGGTATGCTGAATCCTACTCTGCTTCCTTTGTGTTGCAGAGAACAGAAGAATGGCCATACTGGTTCAGACCAAAGGTCCATCTAGCCTAGTATCCTGTCTGCCGACAGTAGCCAATGTCAGGTGCCCCAGAGGGAATGAACAGAACAGGGAATCATCAAGTGATTCATCCCTGTCACCCATTCCCAGCCTCTGGCAAACAGGCTAGGGGCAACTCATTTATCCAGCACTACTGGCAGAGTATGTCCAACTTATCAACCTAGCTGTGGCAGTGTCTTCACTTAAATTTGGCTCCTGATGATGTAAGTACCCTGCTATGCTGATTCAGTAACACCACCTCCCCAAGCAGAATAAAGTCACAGTGGTAGTTTGGTCGATACAGTGAGTATACACACTGTGTTACTTACGTTGACCATTAGTGACCTTCAGCAGCTGTCCCACAATGCCCTACACTGACTACTCTGGTCACCGTTGTGAACTCTGTTGCCCAGGGGTTAGGTAGACAGGAAGCCTCTCTTCCCTGTTAAATCCCCACAAATTTTTGAAATTCCTTTTCCTCATTGCCTGGCATGGCAAGCACACCTAGCAGCTCTCCACGGTCCAGTGTAACTGCCCAGCTGACCATCCCAGCTACATGCTCCAGACATGCTCCTGCCTGGAGTAGACAGGAGATATTGGATCGACTGGGCCTATAGAGAGAAGAGGCTACACAGGCACAGCTGTGAACCAGCTATAGAAACATCAGCATCTATGGGCAGCTTGCTCAGGGGATTCAGGAGAAGGGCTACAACAAGGACCAGCAGCAGTGCGGCATGAAAGCCAAGGAGCTGTGGCAGTCATACCAGAAGGCCAACAATTGATCCGGTGCCAAGCTGCAGACCTGCCACTTTTACAAAGAGCTGCATGCCATCCTCAGAGGAGACCTCACCACCATCCCCAAGAGCACCATGAATATTTCCAAGGACTCCAAATCACACGCCCTTGCCATGAACAACAAGGAGCAGAAGGTGGAAGAGGAGGAGAAATATGGGGGACCGGCAACCGGGGGATCCAGCTGCACCACAAGCCAGGACCTGCTTTTTGACTCCACTGCACTCCTGTCACTCTTGATAGTTGAGCATGGGCAAGCGTGATGCAGGGGAAGGAACCTCTGGTAAGTATGCAATGTACTTTGAAATTATAGGGATGGAACCCCCACAGTAGTAGGACACATTTTCTGGTCTGCTCATTTTTACCTGTGCTAGAAGAGGTAGTGAAAGAACCAAGAGAGGTAGCGTTGCTATCTGTTTTTCATCCCCTTCTGGAGTTTGGCAGTGGGGGCCACGTGGAGCAGTTTGTTTACGTGCACCATGTCCCATGAATCCTCTGTAGAGAGCTATCTATGAAACTTTCATTGAGGTTGTCACGGAGTATTGGGGAACTCAGGGCCCTGCACCCCCGGCTTCCTGCGATTCACCATGACTCTCAGCCAGCCAGTAAAGCAGAAGGTTTATTTGGATGACAGGAACACAGTCCAAGACAGGTCTTGCAGGCACAGACAACAGGGCCCCCCTCAGTTAGGTCCAGCTTGGGGTCCCAGGGCATCCCAGCCCCCCCCTTTGGGGGGTCAGAGCCATCTCTGCCTCCCAGCCATCTCTCCAGCCTCCTTCCAGCCTGCTTCCAGCACTCTGCCTTCAGCGACCCCTCCCACAGCCTTTGTTCAGTTTCCCGGGCCCCGGAGTCATCTGACCTCCAACCCCCTCCTGGGTTCTCATGTTACAAGCTCAGGTATGTTCCCTTGGGCCGGCTCCCATCCCCCGATGCAGACCATCCTAGTCACACTCCCCTGTCAGCATTCACACACCCCAGTTCGTCACATCTCTCCCCCCTTCGAGACCGAACTGAGCAGGGTCACTTTAGCCAGTGACCCGGGGAAGTTCGAACCTACCCCCGTTCCCATGGATGCCCCCGCATCCCTCCAGTTCCTTGGTGAGAATTACACCAGGCCCCTCCAGTTCCACGCCCCCCCTTAGGTCGGGGGTGCTTGATGGCACTCGCAGTTCGCATGTGGGAAGGTTTATGCGGCCTGTGCCCTTTTCCCACCCCCATACCTCTGGGGTTCCAACTGGGCTGTGGTCTTCTCCCAGCGCTCCAGTCTGGAGGTCTGTGCTTTGGGCTCTCTTGGTTTAGAGCCGCCCTTTTAACCTTGGCCACCCTCTGGAAAGGATCCTTTATGCTGGGCAAGGGTCCTAAAGCTCTTTTCCCCTTGTCCCAGGCCTTCCTCCCCCTCTGACAGGGGTCACAGGATCCGCAGTACTGTCGGACAGTAACAAAGATCCCAGGCCAGTAAAAGCTCCGTAGCAGCCTCTGCTGGGTACGCCAGGTTCCCTGGTGCCCTGAGAGGGGAATGTCATGGGCCCGGCACAGCAGCTGGCGGCGATACTTCTGGGGTACCACCAGCTGCCTCCTGATCCCCCCTGACTCCATTTTCCCTGGGGGAGCCCATTCTCGGTACAGGAACCCCTTCTCCCACAGGAACCTTTTCCGGCCACCTCGTTCCATGGTCTGTACCGCATTGAGGTCGGCCAGGTCCCTTATCTTCCGCAAGGAGGGGTCTCTCTGTAACTCGGCCTGGAACTCAGCAGCTGGGACAGGGATGGCCACCTGCTCTTTCTCGCCCGCTGGGTCCGAAGCTGCAGCCTCCCTGAGCCGCGTCCCTGGGCGTTCCCTCCCCACCAGGTTAGGGTCCTGCGCCTCAGGCAAGGCACCCCCCCCAAGGCCAGGGCGCAGGGCCCCTCGCCGGCTCTGACTGCGGGTCACAACCAGTGCCTTTTGGGGGTTGCTTGGCCAGTTCTCCAGGTCCCCCCCCATCAATACCTCAGTGGGCAGATACGGGTGTACCCCCACATCCTTGGGGCCCTCCTTGGCCCCCCACTTCAGGTGTACCCTTGCCACGGGCACTTTGACTGGTGTTCCGCCCACCCCCGTCAGGGTCAGGTAGGAGTTGGGCACCACCTGATCTGGGGCCACCCCCTCGGGCCGGGCCAGCGTCACCTCTGCGCCCGTATCCCAGTATCCATTGACCTTCCTCCCATCCACCTCCAGGGGAACAAGGTACTCTCTCCGGAGGGACAGCCCCGCGCCCACCGTATAAACCAAAAACCCTGAGTCTGGGGCATCCAGCCCCCTAGAGGAGCTGGCCTGGGGCCCTTCTCTCTCTTGAGCAGTTGATAAGCTGCCAGCCCCTCTTGCGTGAGAAGCCTGCCCCTCGTCCGTCTGGGCCTCTACCAAGTTAACCCTATGCGGGTTCGGTCTGCTCAGTCTGTCCTTGAGCTTGGGGCACTGGGCCCGAACGTGGCCTCTTCGGCCGCAGTAATAGCAGCTCATGTCCTGTGGGTCCCCTCGAGCCGGTCGGTTGTCCCTGACGCTGGGCATTCCCCGTGGGAGGGGATTCCCCATATTCCCTCTTTGGGAGGTCCCAGGGTGACTCTCTCTCTGCATCACGGCGGGCCTGTTCCTTTGGGGCTCCTCCCTGCCACCCCCTGACCGGCTCTTTACAAACTCATCAGCCAGCTGCCCGGCGTGTCGCGGGTTCTCTGGCTTTCTGTCCACCAACCACAGCCTCAGGTCGGATGGGCACCGCTCATACAGTTGCTCCAGTACCAGCAGTTTAATCAGGTCCTCCTTCGTCTGGGCCCCACCAGCCCACTTGCTGGCGTATCTTTCCATGCGGACGGCTAGTTGCAGATATGAGATCTCAGGGGTTTTATCTTGACTCCGGAACCTTCCCCGGTACATCTCAGGAGTCAGCCCAAACTCACGTAGCAGGGCCTTTTTGAATAGTTCGTAGTCCCCTTTCTCTGCCTCTCCCAGTTGGCGGTACAATGCCACAGATTTGGGGTCCAGTAAGGGGGTAAGGACCCGGAGTCTGTCCGCGGGATCAACCCGGTGCAGCTCGCAGGCCGTCTCAAAGGCCTCCAGGAAGTCATCCATGTCCTCCCCCTCCTTGTATGGGGCCATGATGCACTTATCAAAGCTCCGTGCAGTCCTGGGTCCCCCCTCACTCACCGCAGCCGGGGGTTCGCTGCCCCTCAGTCTCGCCAGTTCCAGTTCATGCTGACGCTGTCTCTCATTCTCCTGTCTCTGTCTCTCTTCATGCTGACGCTGTCTCTCATTCTCCTCCCGTTCACGCTGATGCTGTCTCTCTTTCTCCTCCCGTTCATGCTGTCTCTGTTGTTCACGATCCTCCAGCTCCCTCAGTTTTAGCTCTTTCTCCCATTCCAGCCAATTCCGCTCCCCGGATGCCGAACGTCGCCGGGAGGCTCCTCTGCTGGCCGGCGGGCTTCGCCGGGGGGACCCCCTGCTGGCCGGGGGGATCACGGCGCCTTCGGTATTTGCTGGGCTCCTCCCCACCCTTCCCCTAGGCATAGGAAGGAGGGGTCTCGGGAAGCCCTCAGCAGCCGGCTGACCACTCCCAGCTGGGACAGACACTGGTGCCTGCGCTGCATTTGCCAGGCTGCTTCCCTGAGACACAGGGATCAGTTCATTCGCGCGATCTTCCGCCTCCAGCTGGGCGATGAGCTGTTCTTTGGTGAGCCTCCCAATGCGCAGCCGCCTCTGCTTGCACAGCTCCACCAGGTCGCTCTTAAGCCGCTTGGCATACATCTTCCTGCTGGCCACTCACCGGCCTGTGTGCTCACAGCTCCCCACAGTTCGCAGGGGGCCCCCTAGTGTGCCAGCCCTTCTCGAGGTCACCACCTCTCTGCCAGGGTCGAGCTGCAGACTCCTCCGCCCCTGGGACCACTCGCTGTGATCCCACGGGGGACCCTGTTACTGCAAAAGTCCTTCTCGCTGGTCACACACTCCCAGGGGTAATAACCGTCTCTCTCCCACTCTTCAGCAGGCCTGGTCCCCGTCAATCCCCCTTCGTTTTACTGCTCCCCAGTCACTTACTGCAGGAAGCGCCGTCCACGGGGTGCAGTAGATCCCACCGCTGCCACCAGTTGTCACGGAGTATTGGGGAACTCAGGGCCCTGCACCCCCGGCTTCCTGCGATTCACCATGACTCTCAGCCAGCCAGTAAAGCAGAAGGTTTATTTGGATGACAGGAACACAGTCCAAGACAGGTCTTGCAGGCACAGACAACAGGGCCCCCCTCAGTTAGGTCCAGCTTGGGGTCCCAGGGCATCCCAGCCCCCCCCTTTGGGGGGTCAGAGCCATCTCTGCCTCCCAGCCATCTCTCCAGCCTCCTTCCAGCCTGCTTCCAGCACTCTGCCTTCAGCGACCCCTCCCACAGCCTTTGTTCAGTTTCCCGGGCCCCGGAGTCATCTGACCTCCAACCCCCTCCTGGGTTCTCATGTTACAAGCTCAGGTATGTTCCCTTGGGCCGGCTCCCATCCCCCGATGCAGACCATCCTAGTCACACTCCCCTGTCAGCATTCACACACCCCAGTTCGTCACAGAGGTACTCTGCAATCCTCTGCCAAAGGTTTCTGGGGAGGGCTGCCTTATTTCTTCCACAGCAAAAGAAGACTTTCCCACAGCTCTCATCAATTACACTACAGGGGGCATTAAAGATAAATACAACTTCACATACACCAACAATGGCTTTCATCGTGTATAACTCGCAGCACAAACAATATTAATAGGTGCATTGACAATGTTATATTCCTATATATACAGCAATCTCTACAAGATTCACACTGGGCCGCAAAAGAGCAAGGCCAGTAGAACACATATAGCAACACATATGACTCTGACTCAGGACTAAAATGGTCTTTCACAGCCTCCCAGAACTGTATAGCTCTGCATTAAGCTCTTCTAATAACCCTTGTAGCAGATAGCTGCTCCAATTCTGCCCTCCACTCCGGCCCCTCTTCCTTCACAGATATTATGCAGAACACAGCAAGCAGCTATAATCACTGGGATATTTTTCTCACTGAAGTCCAATCTTGTAAGTAATCAACATCAGTGAGTCTTCAAACAACCAAAAGCATGTTCAATTGTCATTCTGCATCTGCTCAGTCTGTAGCTGAAGCACTCCTTGGGGCTGTCAAGGTGGCCGGTGTACAGCTTAGACAAGACGTTCTTGTATGAATGCTGGAAAATGATCACATAAATTTGTTCAGAACATCAGCACCAACTTCTAACGTTGGAGGTGGAAAGGAAAGTACTGAGGGTCATGCTAAGTAGAGAGCAGAATTTCAGTCTTGGAGTCAAACCAATAATGTCTTAACACATGAGCAAACTGGGTCTGCTGAAAGGGGGCCCAATGTGCTTCAGGGTATTGAATTTTCAGATATCATTTGCTGCCTGCAAATCCAGAAAGCAATGTGGGTTTTTTGTGTTTTGTTTGTTTGTTTTTTTTAATTAGCAGAATACATGTAAAACTTTTTCTATTATCACTACCTCATGTTTTGGTTCTCAATAAAATTTTAAAGACAAGAATTACTATTCATTTCCTTCTGTGATCTGGTAGGGAGCCCCAAATTACAGTGTCCAGAGACCAACTTTCTACCTTCCCAATCCTCTGCTGCTCTAGGATGCCCAGTGTAACCTAGCCCTGAGGCTCTATATGCTGTCACTTTAGACACAGTACATGAGTCAGTGTCCCTGAAATGTAAGCACACTCAAAAGGAAACTTTCACAGTATGGTAGAGAAAGGGACAAGTGGCTCTGATGACCCTATTGTATGTAAAAAGAAAAGGCAAATAACTCTCTTAAGGTAGTAACAATGAGTAGTTCTAAGCAGGGAGGAATAAGGGGATAATTCAGATAAGTTTTAGACTCTTTGGAGATAATGGCCTTGATCAAATTTCCCATGTTAATAGACATCATGGGATCATGATGTCATCTTGAATAGATATGGGCAAGAGAACAATTGTCCTGTTATGTAAAACCACCACATGTATGCATAAATATGATGTATTTCAATGGACCCAATGAGAATTGCAAGTGACGAAGTCACCCTACCTTGTTAGAAAGGGGTATGTAAGCAGACATGCATGAATTCAAATAGCTATCATTTGCTGTATGCAGTGTTGTTGTAGCTACGTCGGTCCCAGGATACTAGAGAGAAGGTGGGTGAGATAATACCTTTTATTGGACAAACTTCTTACAGAGAGCTTTTTACATAAAGCTCTTTGTTCCCAAACCTACGAAGAGCTCTGTGTGGCTTGAAAGCTTCTCTCTCACCAACAGAGGCTGATCCAATAAAAGATATTACCTCACCCAGTTTATCATCTGCTGAGCAGATTGGTGATCATATCTAGCCTGTAAGCCTGTCAGCTACAGTCTCTGCATACCTGCCCTCTGAGCATGAGCGGGAGAATCTTCACACATTCCACTGCCATGGTCTTTCCTCACTTCAGACTCACATTCAACACCCTGACCCTGAGACTCAAAGTTTATCATAATAATTAGTTCACCTTGCACAGACTCCAGTGAACCCTTTAGCATCACTAGACATCCACATCACACAAATCACACAATGTTCAGCACTAATTGGCACCCTTGTTGGCAGTCTCAGCAGAGGGCTAGGACTTAGTGGGAAGATAGACTAACCTCTCTTCTCTTAGGTCAGGGATGAGGAATGTCGGAAAAGGATTGTGGGGGTGGCTTATCCCTATTCTGCCTCTGCTATACCTGTTCCATGGCTAAAGGATTTCAGTGAATCTTCAAGACTGTCAAGCTTGCACCTTTTACAAGTATTATATTCACTACAATAAGGAGCCCCTTCTCCATCACTTCCATTTGTTGGTCTGATCCCTCCATCTAAATTAACAGATAGCAGACTCTGCATCAGTTCCCTAGAATTAGATGTAAGGGGAAAAAAGCAATAAGGTTTACACCCTCGTAAACTCATTAAAGTATGTACATATATCACAAACAAAGAACTGTTTATTTAGGGCGTGTGGCTGCTCCTTATGTCATACTGCACTAATTCTTACCATACAATGTTCATTAGAAACTTGCAGCCCTCAGAGGATATTTCCTTATCTTCTCTTTACTTTAATTATGAACTCAGCAAGCAATACAGAGCAGCCCGAGGTTTCAGAACACTAGCAGCGTGGCATGTTTTAAACCGAACTACCCCAGATTTTCTATCAAATCATTAGCACAACTGCAAAGTTAAGAATCGTGGTTGATATTTAGAAAAGCATGTAGTGACTAATTATAATGGCATCTTTATTTAAGTTGGGAAAAGGATCTATGCATGTGTCATCCCTGTGTTTAATGTTTTAACATAGCTGCCTCTCAAACATCTTTTGATATATTTTATTGAAGTAGAGAATCTCTGTGCCAGACATCATGTTGGCATCACAATGAGGCAGTCAGTGTAAAATCCACCATGATATTGAAAGCGAGACACAAGTATTTAGCCATGGGTCAGATTGGTGGCTTATTAGCACTCCAAATTTTAGGTAGTGCTCTGATGCTGAGTGGGTTTCCACTACAGGAAAAAGCCATCCAGCCACAAGACTGTGATTATGTAATTTTATAATATGTGTTGCATTAGAGCCCAGTGATTCCCCAGTCAGGATCAGAGCCCCATTGTGCTAGGCACTATATAAAGAAGACTTTCACTGCCCCAAAGAGCTTGCAGTCTACATGGATCGGACACAAGTGCACGTAACAAAGACCAGGGAGAACCTTGGGAGAAAGGACAAGGGTAACAGCAGTCAGGTCACGTGGTTACAAAACCAGACTGTCTCTGTGTGTATTATATATATATATATACACATGCACATATGTGGGGCTTGGTTGGGTGGCTTGTTTTCTTTTAAAATTTGAATACCACTGCCTGACCCTACTGGTCCCACTATAAATTGGGGTTGTGGGAAAGTGTGACCTAGGACCAGTGGATCCCAATGGAGACTCTAACAAAAGCTCCCATTGGCCACCTCAACTAGCCTGTCAAGAGTGGAGCTCTCAACCCATACTACCTAGTAGCCACATCAGCAAAAGCTGAAGTGGGAAACAGAAATAAGTGCTGGGCTGCCTGGCTTCCCCTACTCCAGTGGTTCCCAAACTGGGGTTTGTGAACCCCTGGGGGTTCACAAAATGTTACAGGGGGTTCTCGGGAAAAAATTCCCTAATGGCGGACAGAGCTGTCCATAGGGACCCCATAGGGCCAGCAGCCCAGAGCCCCTGGACTTCCAAGAGCTAAGCAGATCAAAGCAAGCATATCTATCACACTAAGATTTAAACTTCAAGACTCCTTATAAGAAATGGAAAGGGAAGTGGGTATTTTTTGCTGTTTTTAAAATTAAATAGGCAGCTAGTGTTCTTCATAATAATTTTAAAAACAATAAGTTTAAGCTTTGTTGTAACATGCGTTGTTTGCCTGGACTGCTCAAGACCTGAATGCTTGTGTAGGAGGAACTCTTCAAGTTGTCTTCTTAAATACCTTCATGCTGTTTCACATCTGATTCTCCTTGATGAAACATAGGAGCCTTGTCTTATAACAGGCTTATTCAAAATGATACAAGCTACGAAAGGAAAGTGAGATCTTGGAAGAGTGTTGCCGTTTTCATAATGTAATAAAATACTGTAATGATTAATAATAATTAATAATAAATAGTGTGTAATAAGCATGTCATAAAAACAAATTTTATATTTCCAAGATCACTACTTTTATAATTTATACTCAGGTAAAGGAGAAAATCCCTGGATATATTCATTTTTAGGAAGGGGTTCGTGAGACTTGACATTTTAGTGAAAGGGGTTCACAGGTTATTAAAGTTTGGGAACCACTGCCCTACTCCTATTCTGTGCTCCCAGATTCCATCCCTGCCATCATTGGGGGAGTGGTAGGTTTTTTTTTTAAGCTATCCAGAAGATAGCCCTCCCCTATCTTAACAATTTTGATCATAACACATTTTTTGCCTGCGTGACCATACTTCAAATTGTCCCTTTAAATTATGTTTCTTATTTGATATACTTTTTGGTGATCACCGTAGTGTATTATCTTTGCTCACCAGGGTAAATGTAATAACAGTTTTTACCAACTGATAATATATAGTTGCTAATGATTTCGAATAGGAATAAGTTTGCTTTTCTATAGCACCTTTCACCCCAGGATCATAAAATACTTTGCAGTCATTGCCTATCTCACAGGCGGTTGTATTTAAACATTAGAATACTCATTTCATAGATGAGGAAAGGATCTCATAAAGTGACAGACTTGGCCAAGGTTACACAGGGATGATAGAATTCAGATTTTTCTAATTCTCATTTCTAAGTTTTCAGCACAAGACTATTCTTCCTGAATAGGAAGAATACTACAGTTATGCATCCATCTATATGATTCATGTATTTTTGTAAGTTTGCTGTTGGCCATTAGCATGTGCAAATGTAATTTGTACAGTAGATTTCATTGTCCGTTTCTATGAAGAAGTTTGTTTTGAGGCTCATGGGGTTAGATTCTCCCTTAGATATTATTCACTATTGGTACAACCCTTCCTAGCCATAATTCCAATTCCATAAGGAAAGATTGCTTTGGGTGGTTTTGTTTGTTTTTCATATAATCTGAATTATCCCATGCAGTGAGCAAGAACAACATTCATTCCATAACCAAAACATGGCTCTATTTTTTTTTAATTTTAATTGGCACAGAGGCATAAACGCTTTTGACTTTTTTTTTTAACACTTTGCTCTTGATTTTCATTATCCTGCATCTCATGCGATCATTTTGTTTCAATAAACACTGATCCAGTTTGTCAAGCATTCTGTATGAGCCATGATCTTTTGTACCCTAGAAGTATAGAAACAGCATCAATCATTGTTTTGTTAAATTGTCTATATCACCCTGTGACTTTTGCATATTATTGTTGTAATTGTGCAACAAATTTCCAAATGCCTTTGAGAATGGACTGTCACTGGAGACCATCTAGTCCACAGGTGGCCTTACTCTTTGTCCTTATCTACAACTGAAATCAGCCCTGTGTGGGGTCTGTGGTGGTATGAAAAGTTTCCCCCAGGCTTATTTGAGAATATCCATGGTTATGATGCATTGACAGATTCATGCTTAACATAAAGTTAAGCTTCTATAAATGTTTACTCAATCCAATAGGTGGGGCAGCTGTCTGATGCTGTGGCAGTTGCCAATTTCTTTGTTGGTGTGTATGCTATTAAGTGAAATGGGATAGCTATTGTTGGTTTGTTTATTAGCATTTGGTATGGAATTAAGTTAATATATCAATGGGAACTTCCACTAATCTCCTTTTGTGCATCATCTGAAAACATGTTTATTTGACCTTCTCAGGAAAAGTTCTAGGCTTTAGAGATCATCTGCTAGAGTTTTGGAGCTACGTGAGCCAGATTTTTATCTCCGTTACAATGGTGTAAACCCAACAATTTGACTGAATTTGGTGTAAATTAAATCAGGATCTGACCCACTATCAAAGATGACTTAAGAGAAACCAAAGGTCCCTCCTTGCCTCTTTATGTTCTCCAGTGTTGGTCAAATATCTTTAGATGTCCAGAAAGCATGGTGGATTCTTAAGGACCTCGAGACATGTGGAGGCGTTTCTGGAATTTAGCATAAACTGTTCCAAATTATTTCAGGGGGGAAGGGGTTGAAGGGAGAATTTTACATTGCCAGGGTCTTGCACAATGATCTTACACCATATATACTATTCCATCCCCCAGTAGTTTCTGTTTAAAAATAAATAAATAAATAAATAAATCAACATCCCTGCATGGCACTTCATTCTCTAGCCTAAGTAAGGTGTCACAGAATGCACTGCTATGATGACAACGTGGCAGGTGCCTAGGGGAAAAATGACAATTTAATATAAAACCACAGTGTGATAGACACGCTGACAGCTGGTTTAAATCTGTATTTGTGCTGGTGGCTAACGAAGGCCCACTCTACACATAAAATGTAGATTGACATAGCCATGGTGCTCAGAGGTGCGAAAAATCCACACCTGAGTGCTATAATTGTGCCGACCGGTGTAGACACAGCAAGGTCAACAGAGGAATTCTTCCATCGATTTAGCTACCATCGGCTGGGGAAGATGGTGTGCCCAGAGTGATGGAAAAGCCCTTTCTCTCTCGGCGATGTGTGTCTACACTAGAGTGTTACAGTGGCATCGCTATGGCACTGTAGCACCTGTAGTGCAGACATGGCCTAAAGGATGTAATGGTGCTTTTATACCAACTTTAGCCATTTTAATTCATGCTTTATAATAAGTGTGAGCATTACACAAATTATATCCCAAATGGGTGGCGTGTACCCCTGCACAGAGGGCAAGCACGATGCTTATGCAGACCCCAAAGCCAACACAGGTACTGTTTTGAGTGCTTAAGTGGGACATCAGTGGCGCAAAGTCCTCATGCTGGCTTTCTGCATAGGGGCATATGTGACTCTATGGGCCAGATTTCCTGCTAAGGTCTTGCCCCTTCGTGCCACTTAGGCCAGGTCTACGCAAGGGCTTTTGATGGTATAGTAATGTTGGTTAGGGGTGTGACTATTTATTTAAATGTCATTTCTGTACAGGCAAAAGCCCTAATGTCGGTGCTTTTGCCAGTATTGCTGATTTCACTCGCTGAACTGTCTAAGGTCAGATCTACACTACAGACCTATATCGATATAACTACATTGCTCAGGGTTGTGAAAAATCCACTCCTGTCGGCTTAAAGTGTCTTCATTAAAGTGCAACAGTGGCACAGCGTTTTAAGAGTAGACTTGCCCTAAGCTATATTGGGGGAAAACACACTTGCCAGTATGAGCTGCGTCTACACTAGGAGGATTTCCCAGTTCAGCTATACTGGTATACCAGCAAAACTTCTCTAGTTTAGACCTTATTTTAGGTAATGCAAATTAGGGAGACCAGATGTCCCAATTTTATAGGGACAGTCCTGATATTTGGGGCTGTTTCTTATATCGGCGCCTATTAACCCCCACCCCCGTCCCGATTTTTCACACTTCCTGTCTGGTCACTCTAGTGCAAATGGACCAGATTCTAGCTGCAAACGTTTAGTAGGGCAATCCCCTGGTGAAGGGGAACTTCCTACTGGCATAAGGCCAGCAGAGCAAACTCCTGGACCAGCTGTACTGCCCCCACCCTGGTGTAGGAGATCTGGGCAGTGTAGTAGCATGACTGAGCTCTCCCTGTGCCACTAATCCTCCACAGGCATAGTGTTCCTTAAGAAGGCCAGTGGCATAAACTGGAGCAGATGTCAGGGCCAGCACACACTGGACCTCAGAATCTGGAGGTTGTAATCAACTCCTCAACATCCTGTCCCATCATGCCCCCTGGTATCTGAAGACTGTGGGTTCCACTTCAAGGCAGACTGTTCAATAACAGGGAAGTTAACCCAGTGCCAGCTATGATTCTAATTCCATAGACACACCAGCTAACTGCTCTGCTTATTAATTCCCTAGGCTTTTGCCAACCTTAATACAGAATTTAAACAGTCCCCTTGGAAGCCCAAGTTCCCCTAGAAACCAAGTGAGTGGACCCCTGTGATATTAGGCCCCTTTCACCATAATATCACTGAAAATCCAAGTACCTTTGTTTCCAAATGATCAGATACACCTCTACCCTGATATAACGTGACCTGATATAACACGAATTTGGATATAACGCGGTAAAGCAGCGCTCCGGGGGGGGAAGGGGGGCTGCGCACTCCGGTGGATCAAAGCAAGTTCGAGATAACGCGGTTTCACCTATAACACAGTAAGATTTTTTGGCTCCCAAGGACAGCGTTATATCGAGGTAGAGGTGTATGTACCAAAGGTCAGTTCCTCCTTAGGTCTCCCTCCTTCATCCAATAAGGCAACACTCAGTCCAGTCCTGTTATAAACTTATTTAGGCTTTATTAATTAAATGAAAATTAAGCAAGAGATATTTGCCCAATGCTAAGAATACTAAAGACACAGACAGACAAAGACAAACATAACATTTCTGTTCAAGTAACAAAGTTTTATAGGTTCAGCTTCTGAGGCTTATCCCATCTATGGCAGCTAGGGGTACCTTACCTGACAAAATCCTTGCCTCTTAGGATCCAGACTGGTAAAAAGACCCCTCTTCCTTCCACTAGGCCAGTGATTCTCAAACTGCAGGTCGCGACCCAGTAGTGGGTCGCAGAATGTAAGGCACTAGGCCGTGGTGGCTTTGGTCAGCACTGCCAACTGGGCCATTAAAAGTCCCATTGGCGGTGCTGCCAGGCTAAGGCAGGTTAGTCCCTACCTGTTCTGACTCCGCGCTGTGGCCCAGAAGCGGCCAGCAGCAGATCCGGATCCTAGGTCGGGGGGCCACGGGGCTCTGTGAGCTGCCCACACCCCAATCCCCGGCCCCAGCCCTGAGCCCCTCCAAACCTGGAGCTCATTCCTGCACCACAAACCCCTCATCCCTGGCCCCACCCCAGAACCTGCACCCCCAGCCCAGAGCCCTGACCCCCTCCTACACCCCAAACTCCTCATCCCTGGCCCTACCCCGCAGCCCTCACCACCACACCCCAACCCTCTGCCCCAACTATGAGCCCCTCCCACACCCCAAACCCCTCATCCCCAGTTCCGTAGGATTGTGGGCATCAACAATTTTCTTCAACTGGATGGCCAGAAAAAAAGTTTGAAAACCATTGCTCTAGGCAGCTTTTATCTAAAAACTCTGCTATGTGACTGTTCTGACCCCAGGGCTCACAGATGCAAAAGATGAGTGGGGGAGGGGAGGGAGTCCATGAGATAATTCTTCAGTGACGTTATCCTATGTGACTCATTCCTGGGTGGGAGTTTTCTCTTTTGCATTGTCATGTAAAGTGGTTTCTACCCACTGTATTGAGAATTGAGGGGTTTCCTCTGCATACACTTTTAATGGGTATCAATTGACCACTCTCTCTCCTTAGGGGTGTACCTGTTGCTATGGGTTAAACTCAGCAATGATTAATGGCCCTCTTGTTGTTATGCGTTCTGTCCCATCTGTGTGAGAGTAACACATGTACAGATATTACTTTAAACATAAGAAATACAGTGATTAGTGTATGACTATTAGTCTTCCGTTCACCAGCCTTTTAGGAAAGTCCAAACACTACATATTTGACTGCAATTTTAACAACTTAATTTTAATAGCATTTCAGCAGCATTAAGTCTGACAGACTCTCTCAGTTGATACATAGAGCTAGTGTTGGCCTAAGCCTCCAGCGTCACATCTCTTTCCTGCGTTGAGCAGATCTCGGCTGCAGGAGGGAATCTAGCCCTCTGCTTTAATTTTTGCTCCTAAGATATTATTTAGATTGGAAGCTCTTTGGGGCAGGAACTGTCTCTTTCTGTTCTGTGTCTGTACAGTGCCAAGCACAATGGGGTTCTGGTCCATGACTATGTTAATAGAAAAAATAATAATCTTCTCATATTGCAAAATAAATATCTAAAGTTCTAAAACATGTCCCTCTTTCTACAGACTCACTAATACTATTGTGCCTTGCGTGTGCTAGTTATATTAGAGAGATTGGTGTCATTTAACTCATGTTTTTAAATCTTTTAAAACCTGCATTTGATACTAATAATTTTTTTGAAAGTTAAAACTTCAATCTGTCTTCCAATCCAATGTCATTCTCCAGTTATGTAACTTGTTGTTTCGTTAATAAACACAGAACCATAATTTCCATATTGGTTCTAATTCCTTGGCTTACTAATGAACTGCTTTCCTCACTCTCCTTAAAGGAACAGAGTTTGATGTGGATGAATTGTTCAAGTTTCTCAAGCAAGTTAATACATGTCTGATAATACCTTTATTAGCGTAATAAATCTGTATGCATCCTTTTATTTTTTGTAAGTAATGCTTAAGTTGTAACACTGAGCAGGATCTTTAGCTGGTGCAAATCAGCATAGCTCCTTTGAAGATAAGAGAAGGTAGTTCAGCCTCCATGCCTATTAATTGCTTTTCTCTGCAGAGATTGCCAGCTAGAGTCCCAGTTAGTGCCAAATGTGGTTTTCTGATGTGGAAACATATCTTGTGGGAACTGAACTGAGACTAAACAGCCATCAAATGATAATAACTACTTCCCTGAATTATCCAGCTTGCATAAAGTTTGTGCTTATTAGCTTGTATCCTTCACCAGACATAACACAGTGTTTGATAATCATTTTGCATGGTTTTGTTCATAATATGATTTTTCAAGTCAGGAAATGGGGGTTTCCCCCCCCAAATGTGTCAGTTCTGTCAGGGATTTTCATGAGACTGTTACGATGGAGGGGGCTTTATATCCTGTTACCCTACTAGCACTACCTTACATAACTGAAACTAGCTTATGTGAGATGCAGCAATGTTTGCAACTGTGTAGTAAAGAGTCAAATTGCTCCCCAGCTAACAAGTCCCAACAAGCTCTAACCAGATCTTCATATGGCTATTTTTCTGATGTTTTTAGCAATGTAAGCCCATACCTAGTGGATGTGCCTGGAAAATAGGGACCTCAGCTCTATAACTGTTTCAACTCAGGAGGGCAGAGCAGAGCAGTACTGATCCCTAAAGCTGCTATGTCATGGCTGAGCCAAGTGATTCACAGACAAGTGAGGGTTCTGATGCCCCTGGATTGAGGAGGTAGATTTACAGACTCCCTGAGTATGAAAGAGTTTTTTGTGGGAAATGAACAGATATTTAAAAAAGCTAATTTTACCCATTCCATGTATTTACTTGTCACAAATCTTAGTACCCTTTCAGTTTGATGGTGACTAGTCCCTTTTGCCAATTTAGATGTCCCTGTGTACTCTGCCATTCCTTGCCATTCCATCTGGTAGCCAGAAATCACTGCAGAGGATCCAAACTGAAGGTTACATAATGAGAGAAGAAAGGGTGGGGGTGGTTATGATTCCCAAGAAGGTGGGAAAATGTCAGGGACAGCACAGCCAGATAGAAGTTACTAAAACCTCAGTCAACCCAGACTGTTTACTTTGACCGGATGCTGGGAATCATGTCATTAGCTCACATTTTCTTGTTTCTCTTTCCTCTCCCCTTCTTTTTAAAGTGGTATTCACTGGTACCAATGGTTTTCTCTGTGAAGTCTGTATTTTAGGCCTTGTCTACACTGGAAAGTTTCTGTGCAGTAAAGCAACTTTCTGCGGTGTAACTCCCGAGGTGTACACACTGCCAAGCCACTTAGTGCGCAGAAATTGCGCAGTTGCAGCGCTGTGAAAAAACCACCACAATGAGAGGCGTAGAGCTTTCTGCCCCAGGGGTACAGTTCTGCAGTGCCAGTGTAGACACCCTGCTCGATGACAGTGCTGTGATTGGCCTCCGGGAGGTGTCCCACAATGCCTGTTTTTACCTCTCTGGTCATCAGTTTGAACTCGACTGCCCTGCCCTCAGGTGACTAACTGTCATGCCCACCCCATAAATTCCTTTGGAATTATGCAAGCCCCCTTCCTGTTGACCCTGCCAGCAGGTAGGGGATCTTGGGGGACAACTACTGCACTGGTGGGGTGCAAAATAAACTTTATTAAGAAAATGCAAAAACAGGGAAAATTCAATAGTGAGGGGTATGGGGTTTGTTAAGGTAGACAGTTGGGGAGGGGTTTCTTTTAGTAAATAGGATAGGGAGTTTCAATAGTAGGGTACAATACAGTGGGGTTCAATACAGTTGGTAACCAATTAACACTGAAGTATAAATGTAACAGGTAGCTAACAGTTTCTATGTAAAGGGTGTGTCACAGCAGTATATAACCAACTAACAGTTATGGGTAAAATGTGTTAAATAACCAACAACTCTAGGTAAAAATGTGTCACAGTGGTGTAAATGTAAAATGTGAGGGGTGTTAGAGAGAAAAAGGGTAACCAATGGGGTTTTATGCTAGACTTCAGTAATACAATTGAGGTCTGGCAGCAGTAGGAGCAGGGTGAGCACATGGGGGAAGGGATTAAGAGAGAGAGAGAGAGCAGAGAGCAGACAGGCTGCAGGTTTAAACAGCAGAGAGACAATTATACAGAACACAGCAAAATCTTATCTATGATTTAACTTAACCAAGACTACCCAAATTAGCAAGTAACAAAACACAATGCAACAATTTTTTAAGCCTAATTTACAGAGTACAATGCAAGCAATTTTCTAAACCTAACTTAACTACAACTATGCAAAATGAAATTACAATTTATCTAGACTAAAGACTAAATCTAACCTAATGGGTGCGCCTTATACTAGGGGTAGTTCCAGAGGGCAGAGTGGTGTGTGCCCAGGATACAGCTTCAAAGGGGGGAGGGGGAGTTTAACTAGTGGTGGCTGCAAGCAGGCTTATTTCTAGCAGCCAAGGTGCTGCGGAGCTAGAAGCAGATTAAAGATACAGACCAAGGAGTTAGCTTGGGTCTGCCTGCTGGGGAAAAGAAAGCCAGCAGCCAGAACAAGGGAAATGTGCAAGAGGTTTTTCCTTACCAATCCTCAAAGCAGCAGCAGGAACAGCAGTTTCAGCATCAGAGGACACAGAGCGGACTCGATTCACTTACAATAATCAGGAGATCTCCAGGCACAAATTCATTGTTCGTGGGAGGGGAGTTTAAAAATGAGGGTACGCTCAAAAACAAACGAGAGCGGGGAGAGGGCCCCCAAAGAACCCTAGCTGATCAGACCAGGTGGCAAAGCAAGGACCTTCTCCGGGGGTCTGATCAGAAAATGTCTGGTTTTAAGGGCAAATTCAGGCAGTTTCCCGCCAGTAACGTTGCTTGGTTCCCCTTAATCCAGGGGAGGAGAGAAGGCAGGGAAACTGCAGGTAGGCACAGGACATGTCTGGGCAAGTTCTGAGTCACAGGTCTGACTCATATGCTCAGCTCTATGGCCACTTTAGGTCTCGCATACCTGGGCAGAGCCCCCTACACCGAGCCGGGTCCGAACACAGAAGCTAGACAAAGGAGCGAAAAAGCCCCCACCTCCCTGAGCAGAGCAATGGCTCCAGTCAGTCTGCACAAGCCATTTCCATGAGCAGGGCCAGGCTGTGACTTTGGTCAGTTCCATGGCCCGGGGGGGGGGCACACTCAAAAAAGGAATCCAGCAGGGGGACAGCTGTAACAGACACCTGTTTGCTCGGTGACGCATGCAATGGTCTCAGCGCATCTTTCCAGGTGGCCATGCCCGCTCCAGGCACCAGGCAATCCCCCGCTTGGAGCAATGCCGAGCTGCTGGACCTCATTGGCATTTGGGGAGAGGAGGCTGTCCAGTCCCAGCTGCACTCCAGCTGTAGGAATTCTGATACCTACGGACAGATTTCACAATGCATGACAGAAAGTGGCCATAACCGGGACACACTGCAGTGCAGGGTCAAAGTGAAGGAGCTGTGAAACGCCTACCACAAGGTGCGGGAGGCAAACCGCCGCTCTGGTGCTGCGCCCACAAGCTGCCGGTTCTACAAAGAGCTGGACGCGATACGTGGTGGCAACCCACCTCCACTGCGAGCTGGATACTTCGTTGGCTCATGTGCCAGTCAAGAGTGGACTGAGCCAGGAGGAGGAAATCTTGGATGAGGAGGGGGAGGGGGAGGGGACCCAGAGGCAGAGGACGACTCGGAGGTCAGAGATGCATGCAGAGGAGGCTAGCCAGTCACAGCTGTCAGAGCTTGGCGAAGCGCAAACAGGAGATGAGGCTCCTGGTGAATGGATTTGATTTTTGGGAATCGCTGAAGCAAGTTGTTGGGGGGCAGAAGGGTTGCAGAAAGCAGGCTTGTGTCTGTATAATGTGCATACCACCACATCCCTCGCTTCACGGGAACCTGCCTCAGAGATCTCCAGGAAACTCTCATGGAGATACTGGGCAATCCGCTGCCGCAGGTTCTTTGGCAAAGCTGCTTTGTTTCTTGCCCCATTAAGGGTAACTTTCCCTCACCACTCTGCCGTCATTGGGGGAGGGACCATTGCTGCACACAGATGAGCCCCATAAGGGCCAGGGCAGAAGCTGCAATCTTGGAGAAGACCCTCCCTTGATCCCCTGCTCACCCTCAATAGTGAGATATCGTCCAGAATGAACACAGCCTGTGGAAAATGTGGGGACAGGAATGATTATCAGCCCCCACACAGTGCTAGCTCTCCTCAAGAGCCATGTGCTCAGTGTACAGTAGGGTCCAGGAACACTGACTTCCCCTGCCCCTGTGGCTACTCACCATTTTGGGAGTCTTGTGGCTCATGTGTATGCTTGCCTGGGGTCAGCTAGTTAGTGACAGGTATATGAATAGTGGCTATGTTTTAAATCATTGAATCAGTGGTCTGTGTGTTGCAAACAATACTGCTTCTGTAAAATGTTGCGCTTTTGCTTCACTGAGATAACCTTGGGAGCCCAGCCTCCCTCTTTGTTATCACTGGCTGAATGGCTGCACAGAATTAGAAAGCGGCCATGAAGAACTAAAGAGGACTTTCTGCGTGAGGTTATGATGCATTCCACGGCCGAAAAACAGGAATTGAAGGAGTAGCGGGACAGCAAGCGAGAAGAGGGACTGAAAGGAGAATGCAGCGTGCCAGAATGAAGCCACAAAGTGGCTCTTAAACGTTCTGGAGCGCCAAGCGGACACGCTCCAGGCGATACTAGCACTGCAAACCGAGCAGCTCCGCGCCCGCCCTCCCCTGCAGCCGCTGTCGCAAAACTCTTTCCCATGCGCCCCCCACCGCCAACACATTGTTATCAACCTCCTGGCTCCAGTCTGTAACCACTGCATTCTACTCCTCCCCCCATCACAGTCCAGCACTGTGGACTCCCGGTACCCACTGCACTCAACAGCCGTCCCTCTGCAGTTTAGCCCTGCTGAAGTACAGTACCCACTGCACTGTACTCCAAAGAAGTTGGATATGATACCTGGACATACACAAATCTTTAACCATCCCGGGACCACACCACCTCCTGGGACCTTTCCTTCTCCCCTCCCCGTCCCTGCTGATGTGTTTTTTTGTTTGTTTCTCTCCTCTGGTTGTTGTTTTTTAATAAAAGAATTGTGTTGATTTGAAAGCAATCTTTATTCTATTAATTGAAAGCAAACAGAGCCCTGCAAAACAACAGACAATTATCGTAAACCTTCATATTGCATCATCTGCACCAATCACAATCACCACCTAGCATTACAAGCACTGCACTCCTGAACATAGCAACAAATATTAGTGGCTTTCAGCTTCAGATTGCTGCCTCAAGGCATCCCTGGCCCCGCGCTGCACCCCTCTAATAGCCCTGGTCTCTGGCTGTTCAAATTCAGATGCCAGGCGCTGAGCCTCAGCGGTCCAGCCCTGAGTGAAGCTTTCACCCTTCACTTCACAAATATTATGGAGCTTACAGCATGCAGCTATAAGGATAGGAATATTGTCATCAGCCAGCTCCAGCTTCCCATATAGGCAGCACCAGTCAACAGTCATTCTGCAGTTGCTCAGCCTGTTGTTGAACCGCTCCTTGCTGCTGTCAAGATGTCCCATGTATGGCTTCATAAGCCACAGCATGAAGGGGTAGGCGGGGACTCCCAGGATCACAATGGGCATTTTGACTTCTCCTACAGTGATCTTCTGGTCCAGGAAGAAAGTCTCTGATTGCAGCTTCCTGAACAGGCCAGTGTTCTGAAAGATGCATGCATCATGCACCTTTCTGGACTAGCCTGCGTTAATGTCCGTGAAACGCCCATGGTGATCCGCAAGCGCCTGGAGAACCATAGAGAAATACTCCTTCTAATTAATGTACTCAGTGGCTAGGTGGTCTGGTGCCAGAATTGGAATATGCATCCCATCTATCATCCCTCTGCAGTTAGGAAGCCCATTTGTGCAAAGACATCCACAATGTCACGCACATTGCCCAGAGTCACAGTCTTTTGGAACGGTATGTGATTAATGGCCCTGCACACTTCCATCAACATGAGTCCAACGGTCGACTTTCCCACTCCAAACTGATTAGTCACCAATTGGTAGCAGTTTGGAGTAGCCAGCTTCCATAGAGCAATCGCCACGCACTTTTCCAGCAACAGAGCAGTTCTCATTCTCGTGTCCTTGTGCCGCAGGGCTGGAGTGAGCTCATCACACAGTCCCATGAATGTAGCTTTCCTCATGTGAAAGTTCTGCAGCCACTGCTCATCATCCCAGATGTGCATGATGATGTGATCCCACCACTCAGTGTTTGTTTCCTGAGCCCAAAACCGGCGTTCCACTATGGTCAGCACCTCCGTGAATGCCACAAGCAATCTCATGTCATAGCTACTATGTGTGGCAAGATCAATGTTACATTCCTCTTGCCTTTGTAGTTTAAGGAATAACTCCACTGCCACTCTTGACGTGTTAGTGAGAGCGAGCAGCATACTGGTCAACAGTCCAGGATCCATTCCTGCAGACTGAAGAGGCAGAGTGTGCAGTACATAAACGATTGAAAGATGGAGCCAAATGTGGACAGAAGCACAAGGATTGCTGGGATGCAAAGCAATGCATCACAGCGCATTGGGACAGAACCCAGGATGCCTCGCAATCCCTTCCGCCATCCCACAACTCTTAGCGGCAGAAGAGGAAGAGATGCTCTACCCAGAGTGCACTGCTCCGAAATACTGCTGCAAGTGTGAACACGTTATTGCGCAGGCAGCTGACAATGTGAACACACAACAGTGGTTTCCCTTCAGCGCTCTCTGAGCGATGCTGTAACTGCCAGTGCTGCAACTCTGCCAGTATAGACATACCCTTAGGGTTACGTGAAAGTTGGGACTAATTCTGGAAACTTTAAACCAGTGAAGACATTTAAAAAAAATACTCCTGGCTACTGATCAACTTCATTTGGTTTTCAAGGGGAAAATTACAGCTAAATCAGTATAAAATCCAGGGAGCGGCAGGTCTAGAAATATTTGAGTGGACTTGGGTTTCCAGTAATCAGTAATGCACATCACAGAAGCATGGAATTGTCTCAGAGGTAGTAACTGGATTTCTGTTTGCAGCGGGTTAAATTCTACAGTGACTTACAGCCTGTGTAATCCTACTGATTTCAATGGGGCTGCATCATCATGGCAGAACTTGGCCAGAATTAATCAGGGAGATTGAGACAAGCTGATCACATGAGATTTCTGGAATAGTGTAAACCTTGGGTTAGGTGCCTAAATCCCAATTTTGGCTCCAATGTGATCCACAAACTTCAGCTAAATCCTGTAGGTGCCTGAACTCCCTCAGTGCCTTCAGGGTAAAATCTCCCTCAGTGCCTATGTTTCTGTCTCTGGGCATCTGCACTGCTGCCTCACTCTAGGTACCCAGACACTTCTCTCCCCCCACCCCCAAGCCCTAGAGCAGGGGTTCTCAAACTGAGGGGCGAGACCCCTCGGGGGTCGCGAGGTTATTACATAGGGGGGTCGCGAGGTGTCAGCCTCTATTCCAAGCCTCGCTTTGCCACTACCATTTATAATGGTGTTAAATATAGTTAAACGTATTTGTAATTTATAAGGGGGGCGGGAGGTCGCACTCATAGACTTGGTATGTGAAAGGAGTCACCAGTACAAAAGTTTGAGAACCACTGCCCTTGAGCAATTCAAGAAGCAGGGAAAGACAGGCATTTGGCCATCTAAGTCATATGTGGGGCCCAATCTGGTGGGCGTGCTCTGAGGCCACCTACCAAATCAGGTCCCATTCAAAATCCAGCCTGAAGGGGAAGTAGTGATGTCCACCTTATAACTTTCAGCCTTGTGGCTAGAGCACCCACCTGGGATCCAGGATACTCATGTTCAATTCCTGCACCCCTGCCAGACGGGGAGAAGGGCTAGTAAGAGTGGCCTTCTCTCTCGGAAGAGGGCTCTAATCACTGAGCTCAGGGCCGGCTCTAAAGCGCCGCCCCCCCAAGTCCCCCCGCTGAGCGCCGCGCCGCCCCCCCCCCAGCCGAGCGCTGCACTGACCCCCGCCGAGCGCCACCGGAACCCCCCCCAGAGCGCCGCCCCCCCGCCGAGCACCGCGTGCCAGAGCCCGCCCCCCCCCCCCCGCCGAGTGCCGCCGGAACCCCCCCGAGCGCCGAGCCCCGTGCCGCCCCCCCGCCAAGCGCCGAGCCGCCAGAGCCCGCCCCCGCCCCCTGCCGAGCGCCGCCGGAACCCCCCTCCAGCGCCGCACCCGCCCCCCCACCGAGCGCCGCGCCGCCGGAGCGCCCCCCCCTGCGGAATGCCACGCCGCGCTCCCCCCGCCGCCCCTTACCAGGTGCCACCCCAAGCATGTGCTTGGGTGCCTGGTGCCTGGAGCCGGCCCTGACTGAGCTATCAGATATTCTGATGTGGGACTCCCTCAGTCTCGCCTGTTGAAGCTGTTGCACTTCCCAGCAACCTGGATTTTAGGTGCCTATCTCCAAGATAGGGTTGGGGTTTAGCACACATCCCTCTGGTCAATGCCTCCCTGCAGCCTGGGTGGAGGTGCCTATCTGAGAGGAGAGGGGCTTAAGCACACACCTCTCTGGTAACTATATTTAAGAGGAAAAGAACCTCCTGTGGATTCCTGTACTGATGGGAGAAGATCTGACTTTGTCTTCTCATTTGAACTCTTATTTCTTTTGGAATGGGAGGAATTTTGAAATGGCCAGGGGGCCGAATCTTCCTATCTGCTTGGGAAGATACTAGTCAGTGAAGGGAGACTGAGGCACCAACTGCATACCTGATGGTTGAGAGGTACACGCTTACAGGGCCTTGTCACTTCCAAATGATCTTGCCTTAACTTCTTCTAGACTGGATCCCCTTCTGAGACTCTGAGTAACTAACTTCTGAATTTGAAATCCTCCTTAGAATCAAAGTGCCTTCTTTACACACAAATAAGCAGAGATTTAAGGCTAAAGTCATCCCTATGAAACTTGACTCAAGTCAATCGAGTTATATGAGGGATGAGCTGGGCCCTTGGTTTTTAGATTTTACAGTAAATTCACCCACCATTAAAGAAATTGAATCCATTGTTTGTGGTTAGAGGGGAAATGGTCAATGGGACGGAGCCACAGTAAATATCAAAAAACACATATTTCCAAAGGAAGAAGCATTTAACTCTGCTTATTTGCTGTTGCTTTTGAAGCTGGTTTGTAATATAACCCTTACCAAGTGTAAAGTGAGTCAAAAGGTCACTACTCTTTCTCTTCTTACACATACACTTACAATCTCTTGCAAGTTCAGGATTATTTTTTTGAACACAAATCTGACTGTTTATATAACCAGACAAAAGTAAGCTGCTGCTTTAAAAATCTGTATTGCCTTCTAGCAAGTAGAAGGCTAGACAAACTGTGCATGGTTTCATAGTTTAGGAAAAGCTTATTCCTCAGTCCTCATACACTATGAATGAACTGTATCTTTGTAAACATCTGATTTAGAGTTGCTAGACTAATCAACTTAATAAAACAGCAAATTAAAAAAAATTAAGAACATCTTGATATGATCATCTTAAAAGACACTTCAATTTCCTCAAGTACCTTAGAGGTACAGTACAGTATAGATGTGTGTGCATACAGTACAGTGCCATCAATATTTTAAGCACTATCAAATACATGTTTCTGCAAGCAGTATGAAATGAAATTCAAAGCAAATCTTAATATGGCACTATGCAGCATCAAGAACAAATTAGGTTTCTAATCTTTCCAAAAGTGATCTGATGAGATATTCAAGATTAAAAAGAAAAGTCTTTTTTTCACTGCAATTTTACTATCATGATAGCATTGTCAGTATATAATCCACCTCTTTATACTAATTATTTCTTTATCAAGCAGTGTATTTTTAATACATAAGTATTCTTGGTTTAGAGGCAAAACCCCATTTTTATCCTGCTTCATTACTCATAACAAATTTATGAGGTTAAGCTATCACCGCAGAATCTGGTCTACTGGTAAAGCACATGGAAGTTAGAACCAGTGCTGCTCTGATTGATTTTTTTTACTGACTCTTAGTTTGAGTTTGCTGTGGTGGCACTTAGAAAAATCACTCTTTGAATTGAAAACTGAGTACATTTGCTATGAGGGTGGCTTTAGAGAAGTCAGTGTAAGAAAGTATGAACCCTACAATAGAATTTGGTGTGTGTGTGTGTGTGTGTGTGTGTGTGTGTGTGTGTGTGTGTGTGTGTGTGTGTGTGTGTGTGTGTACAAAACTACTGTTGGTGTCAGGACAGCACCCAAAGGCCTCGGTCAGGTTTGGGCTCCTGCTGTGTTCGGCACTGTACCAATGCAGAAAGACATCTTGTACCATGGAACTTCCAATCTAAGGCCCCGATCCTGCAATGTACAATGCGTAGGTAAGCTGTACCCTTGAAGACCCCCATGGGACTCCACACAGGCTCAGTAGTCCACCCATCTGTTGGGGCCTTAGTCAAGATAAGATGCAATGAGTAGATGTAGCAAGCAATACGTGGGAATGGGGAAGGAGAAGTAACAATAACAACATTTAGCTCCATGAGATAGCTATGTGCACAACCTGCACAAACAATTGGTTTGCTCTGTGGGCTCAGCCCCTGACTCTTAGATTATATTTCCTATAGGCAAACCTAGGAATTGAGGCTGAGTGCTTTAGGTTATTGGTAGGTGACCTATTAGCAGACCCCTTGAGGAATTATTTCCTCATCATCATCGGTGTATTTGCAACTAAATCCATAATCATACAGCTAAACATGCTCTAGGATTTCAAAAATTAACATATCTATTAAAAATATTCTAGCTGCTGGGTGAGAAGGATTCCAGGCAAAAGCTGATCAGCTCCCAGGGGAAACAAGAAAAAATTCTTAAAGTAGTAGGGATACGCGTTGATCTATACTTGGATGCCGCCAAATATTGTGGAGTCAGAGAAGCAATTCCACACAACGTGTCTAGGATTGCACATATTTATATGTCATACCCCATGACCTGGTTTACAGGATTTATCTGAGTCTGGGATGGGCCTGGTACTCAAGCATCGCAAAGCCACAAATGAATTCTGCAGGTCGTCTTAAACAAGTTTCAGTAAAAAATCCCACAGTCCACCCTATATTATCCTGCACTCTGTACAAACACTTGTTACAGAAACTACTTTAGGAAATGTTCTAGAGTTCTAAAAAAATATTTTTGGACTGTGTGACAGGGTGGACTAGGCCGAGTACCCCCTGCTGGAGGCCTCAGTGTCCTGCCACACCCATCCCAGGAAGAAAGTAGTGGAGCTAAGTCCTCCAAGCAGCCTGGAGAGACTGTACAGAAAGCAGCTAATCAGGACAGGAGGGGAGGCTGCAAGGGCCTAGTCAATCAGAGGTTTGCAGGCTAGTATAAAAGGAGCTGAAGTGCAGCTCTGAGTCAGTTCCTTGCTGGAGCCAGATGAGTTCAGATGGTACTCCTGGCTGGCCAAAGGGAACAGCAGCGCCATGGACAGCTCAGTGCTGGCAGGGACCAGGGGAGTGAGAAAGAGCTCCTGGCTGGCTGCTGAGCCTGTACATAGAAGAGTCCTGAGGTAAGGGTGGAGTGTTGGTGAAGGCTGGAGCTGCAGGCAACTGACCCAGGGAACTGAAAGCGGTTTAGTTAAAGGGACACAGTGGCATGTACATGGCTGCTATTCTTAGGGTCTCTGTGCTGGGGCGCCCCATAGGCCGCTGGGGAAGTGGCCTACAATTAGACAGCGATTAAACCCCTAGAAGGGGATCTGAACTGTTAAGAGGCCCAGCTAGAGAGCTGGGGCTGAAACAGACAAAGGTGAGTGAAAAGTCCCTGAGGAGGACGCTGTGTGGGGCATTGCTTGATACCAGGGCTGGGACTGTAAGACCATGAGACGGCGTAAAGACTGAGAGGCCTTGTGATAGGTCTCTGTTGAACCGCCTGGGGTCTGTTTGAGTTGTGTTCCATACAGACTGTGAGAGACTTGGACAGAGAGCTGAGTCACTAGAAACTGCCAGAGAAGGGGTCACCATAAACTGAGAGAAGCACAGACTCACCCAACCGGAAGGAGGAGCTCGCGAGAGGTGGGTGCCATGCCAGTACAGACTGGCTTGTCCTGGGCAATGAACAAGTGTTATGTTTTGGGGGGCCACTCTACAACTGGAAAGTGAAGGTGGAAATACTTCTCTGGCAGGGGACAGAAGCTGCTCTAGGATTTGGATTTGAATGGGCAGGTTACAGGTGAAGTAGTCAACATGCTACAATAAACTCACTTATCACATTAAGCTTTTCAACTTGTTGCATGAATGTAGCTGTAATAAGTAGTGAATAATGGATACGATTAAAGATCTCTCATGTGCACAGAGACTACAGAGTGCTGGGCACTCATTGTTTCGCTTCTGAGCTGTTTGCTCTACTATCTAACTTGGAAGTAGCCAGAAATGTCAGCAAAGTCGTGAGGTGCAAACTGAACAACTCCTTCTCATTGACTACTCTTTTAAATCAAAAGTCAAATGTCTTGTCTTCTCCCGCTTATTCCTTTCCCCTTCTTACCTGTGAGGTCAGCTATAGCCTATTGGAGTGAAAATCCTTCTCCACACACAGTCCTTTCCAATGTCTTTAAAGAGAATTTGTCATGTGCTTTTTAAAAATGAACAAACTCTTTTAAAAGAAAAACAATTAACAAATCTCTTGGATGTTCTATGCAGTAATCTAATAGATCTGCCATGTTCAGAACTGAACAGCCTTTCCCCTTTCTAGCCTTGTTCATGTATTCTGAGTCTCTGGACACCTGGAGACTTTTTTTTTTTTTTTCTGTTACTCAAATTACTGTTGCATAATATAAGAATAGGATCATTCTGTGCAATAATTCTCAGGTAAATATTGAACTAGCACAAGGAAATCCTCCTTTATCCAGACTGTGGCATTCACTACTGCAGGATGCCAAAGTCCATAAGTGTTTTGTCTTTTAATTTTTCATAGAAATTTCTGTGTTCATGCAAGGTGCTAGCCTGACACTCCTGAGACCTAAAAATCTCTGTCAACAGAATAAGTAAATATAGTGTGGGCCATTGAAACACAAGTTTCTCAATACTGCACTTCGCTATTATGCTTCAACTGACCTGGAGGGACCCTCTCTAAGAGCATTAGGTTTGTTCTGGTCACCAGGACAAGGTTTAACCCATTTCAGAACTTCATTTTGGGCATTCCAGCATTGTGCTATTGGGATGTGGTGAGATTGCATCATAATATAAGGAAGCAAAGTTCTTGCACACTGAAGCAATATTTTGACATGAAAATATAAATATTGCAACCTTGGGCTGCAGCATTGCAATGCATTTTGGGAGATGACTTTAGTACCCTGTCTTTAACAATGACTTATGCTAATTTCCCTGATTAGTGGAAGACAAAAATGAACCATACTGTAAATTGTTTGGAAACTTAGTATGACTGAAGCAGTTTATAGCATAGCTAATAGGATATAATTATAAACCAAAATATACCACAGTTCATCCCTATTTATGCTGGCCAGGAAAATGAGACCAACACCCGTAATAAGGACTGTGTTTAGGGACTCAATTCTCTTCCCATGGAAGTGAACTGCCAACCTCTCATTGACTTCAATAGGACTTGAATCGGATCCTTGGAATGGATCAGGCTCCAATACTAGCATAGAGAGGGCCTGGGGATAAACTTTCGCGTGTTTACCAGCCTGTACTTGAATTTTTACTACACTGGCTTAAGACTCATTACTTCTTAGTATTCTGGTGGCACCCACAAGCCTCAGGTAGGGATCGAGACCCCATTGCATTATGTGCTCTAGACACACAATAATAAAGACAATCCTTGCTCCTGTGTGCTTACAATCTTAGCCTATGGTTAAAAACAATAGGCAGATAAACAAACCAAATAGGTGGGGGTGTGCAGAGTGGAAAGAATGACTAATGGTGAAATGATCAAGTTTAGTATAAAGTGGCAATTGCCGTTGCAGCAGTTGCACTTGCAGTTGTTCCTCTTCCACCTGTTCCCCTTCCCCTCCCACCCTCCATAAAAAGAAATTGCAGAAGGATTCTTCTCAAAATCTATGTGGTGGTGTTTTTTAATGTAAAACTGCATAGTGTATCCTCTAAGGCAATGAATGTCTTGTCAGTTCTTTCTGAGCAAAGGAAACAGTCACTTTGCTACAGCTGAAGTGATCGAATAACATCCAAATGTGGTGTGTGATTGAATGCACATCAGAAAGATTATTTAGTATGTCTTTCTTTGGATGGTGTGATTGACTCCCATCCCAGTGAGTTAGTGACTGTAATCCCCTCCTAGCTTACCCTACCACTGTAAACTGTTGGGGATGTCTCTGCCAGCTCTCTCTTTAGCACACAAAGGCTCCTGTGTGTGTAACAGTGTTCTCCTTTTTATCTTTCACTCCCAAAAGATTATGAACAGACTGCTTTTCTCCCCTCTATATAGCTTTGTGTAGATAATACCATAGCCAAAAGCAGTAGAAAATGGGAAAGTCTTAACACTTTGTCTCATTTCAGAACACAAACAGGATGACCAGATACCCTGATTTATCAGCATTGCCCTGGTTTAAAGAGGACTGCCCCAATGTTTTAGCTTATTCTAGTGAAACTGGGACAAAGCTCTGATTTAATTAGAATCCCAAAGTACTAAGTGTGACTCACAGCAGTGCTGGTAAGAGACAACTGAACTTTAGTTACCAGCTGCTGTCATTTGATCCGGCTAAATTTCCGAAAGCCAATACTCAATCCCATGACCGTCAATGTCCACTGATTCCAGTAGTGGTTGTATACATGAGCTATTTGGTAACTTGCCATTTGCCTGCATTGGCCTACAACACCTCGGCTTCATCACTAACCCCAGTAACCACCAGTGACTCTCACCTGCTTAGCTACTTCACATCTCCGAGCAGCTGAGGATGAGAGGACAATAGCTTCTCAGCAGATCTCTGGGCTACATGTTAGCTCCACCTGGAAAAAGGTCATGCCAGGCCCCAGTGCTAGGGATCACAGGAGGGGAGAGCAGCAATAAAGCAAGACATAAGGTAGGACATGAAATCAGTCATGAGGACTGTAATGGGGTGCCACGCACTCCTTGTAAACATCCCACTTTTTGTGAGCTTCCCCTTGCCAAGTGACCCCTGTTGAGTTTTCAGTGACTCAGCCCTCCAACTGAGTCACACACACTCTGTCTGTATGTGAAACAGAACAAAACCCTACCAGGGCATACAGTCTTTAACTTTTCCTGGCCCTGGTATGGGCCATACCTACAGGGCCTCTTCCCTGGAGACACTGTTTTCCTGTGTCCCTCCCTGGGCTCAGTCCTTACTCAGGATGAGCAGCCAGCCAGGAGCTCCTCCTTTGCTCCCCCAGTCCCTGCTGGCAACTGTCTTAGGCTCAGTCCCAGCAACCAGCCAGAAGCTTTCTCTTGCTCCCCTGGTTCCTGCCTGCTACTCTTTCAGCCAGCCAGGAATACAGTCCTCTCTCCTCCCGCTCCAGGCTGACTCTGGACTCTGGTCCTGCAGCTCATTTTATGTGAATTTGCTAGGCCCTGTTTAGCTGCTCCTTGCAGCCTTCCTCATTGGCTGCTTCCTCGCAAACACTCTAGGCCACTTGGCGTACTTCTCTTCTGCTCCTTTCCTGGGATGGGTGCGTGTTCAGCAGGGGACCTCTGGACCTAGTCTACCCCATCACAAGGAGAATAAAGAAATAAAAGCAGAGCTTGGTGTCTGTTGGACAGGGTACAAAGAATACAAAGGGGGTTGAGGAGTATGGGAGAAATAGCGAGGTGTCACTTGTCATCTGAAAATGGAATTGTACTAAACATTGGTCTGATAAAATGAACCTCTATAAAAATGCAGTAGAGTTAGGTGAAATAGCTTCAGTAGTTAGTCACTTATTTGACAAACTTTGTATCTTCTACGCGTGACTGAAGATACACCTCCTCAGTAATATAAATTATGACTAATTGCCAAATATTTGTACAAATGATTCTTGGTCTGAAGGGTGTCTGAGAAGTTGGAGTGTTTGAAATTTCAGCTGGGATTGGTAGCTTTGATTGGACCCTTACATAACATATGTTTCCTTTTTTTGACTGGAAAGGGATAGTTCTTCTAATTAGTATTCTGGTGTGAATACTTATAGACGAGTTTAGAATTCACTTCCTGTGACTATTCTGATACTTGCTTAAAATTCAGATAGGATTCTAGATTTCCTTACTGGGAAATTACTTTCTAAGTATCTTGTAATTTACTCTCTTTTCTGTTTTTAAACAGAATAAAGCAAATCTACATTGTAGCATCTCTTTTTTTTTTTCATTTTAAAAGGCCTGGCTTGGTTTACTCCTAAGTGGTTAGGGTACTCACCTGGGATGTGGAAGACTCCCAGTTCACATTCCCCCCCTTCCCCACCTGAGTGGGGACAAAGGGATTTGAACAGGGATCTGCCACCTCTCAGGTGAGTGCATAACCAATGAGCTAGGGGAAATTCTGATGTGGGGGCTCTGTCTCTCCTGATGAAGCTGTTCCACTGTGGATGGATGATTCTTTCATCATGGGGTAAGAAAGAACCAGTAAGAATGACTCTGTACCCATAGGTTAAAGCACTCACCTGACGGGTGGCAGATCCCTGTTCAAACCCCTTCTCCCACTCAGTGGAGGAGGTACTTGAAGTGTGTGGGGGGTCTCCCACTTCCCTGGTGATTACCATAATAATTAGTGAGCTGAAGGGTATGAGGGTGTCCTGCTGCTGTCTTCTCCTGCTGTTTTGTATACGTTTGTCTACAGGGGCCCAAGGCCATGGGTGAGGTCTGAGCACGCTTACCAGATTGGTCCTCATAGGCAAGTTAGGCAGAGGAAAGCCATCTTCCCCTGGTTTGTGCATTGCTCTGGGGCTTAGGTGTATGGATGCTTGCCATAGGGCTGCAGTAGGCATGTGTCACAGTTCAGGGCAACCGCACCTGTATTTCCCCTGGGGGTCCAGCAAGGGCACCCACTGTCAACCTTCCAGCTCCCCAGCTGTTCCCTTTCTTGGGAGCAGACCAATGTCTCAACCTTCTGATGGGGGTGTTTCCAGGCTCACATATAGCAACTAGGAGTGCCACAGTGGCATAGCAGCAGCGCTATATAGGATGTAGCTGCAGCACTTGCCTTCGCGATCTTTCCTTGCCTTCGCTATCTTATTCCCAGCAGAGACAGGCTGCTGAAGCACACCTGCTTGCTTTCCCATCAGTGACTGATAACAGAGTGATTGTCAACAGGTATAAATTACCACACAATTCTTTCTGTGCAAGCCTGTTCTATTCTTAAGGTATCAGCACTATAGAGAAAACATATTAAAACAATAAAAGAACCTACATGCATGCTAATTAGCTTACCAACCCTATTATGGATTCTGGCAGGAGCAGTTCTTCAAATCCCCACCCAAGAGATTTCCTTGGGGTCACAAGTTCATCACAGCTTCAGCTCAGAACAAATACCCAGTCTTATGGGGGCCTCAGTAGGCCCAGTCCTTCCAACCCTCCCCTGAGGATTGGGGCCCTCCATGGACCAGGGGTTTTGTCCATTTGCTAGATCAGGAAGAAGGCCCTTAGCCAGTGTAAAACCAGGCTATTTATCCAAAAATCCTTTCTTTGTCTGTTGGTCCCTAGAGAATCCAGTTTGTGGTAGTATATATGGACCTCTCCGAGGGGGGCAGGGAATAGCTTCACAGGGCTGATAACTGATGAACTACATTAGCATCCTCCTCCCTACTAGAGAAGGTCCATACAATGCTGTAATAACACATAAACAACTGCATTTTTAATAGAATGTACCCCCAAAGGTATTAACCCTAATTCAATAAAATTTAACTTAATTCAATAAAGTTTATCTTAATCCAATAAGGTTTGTTCAAGATATTACAGGATATTGCCAGTCTGTCACAGTATGCTCAGAGGCAGAAACACATATGCCTAGGGAGCCCCCCTTCTGCTGAAATTTAGGCACCAAGCAATTATAGGTGCCTACAGGGTTTGGGATCAACTGAGAAGGGGTTTTGTGAATCCCAATGGGACCTGATTTGGGGTTTAAGTGTGAATATAGATCTTAATGTATAATTTTTTAATTTTTTTTAAAGCAGCAAACCCTCTCCAACTTTCCTCTTGGGTCAGGATAGGAAGCTAAATATAATATGATTGTTCCTGACCTAGCAAATTTCTGTTTTAGTATAGCGTACATTTTATTTTGAATTTCCAGTTATGCAACTTTCAATTAACGTTGAGTCATTTTTAATTTTCATTCTCAAAAATGCGGACCCAAAATGTAATATACACTATCTAATGCTGGAGTTCTACCATTTAAATTCACATAGTACTTATTGCTTGGGCAAGTAGGAAGAAAATTTTTTTTTGTTTAAAACAAAAAACAGTACCCCAACAGCGCTCATCAGTCCAACCTGATGTAAAGGTCATTTTTCTCCTTTACCAAGTGTATTTTTTTTTCCCGTTACACACACATTGAAGAAGCTTATTCTTCCATAACTGCCTCTAAACAAACTGGGAATTCCATTTGTGAGTAGTGTGTATGCTTTTTAAGAAAATATGGCTATTTTATAAAAAGGAGCTAATTCTTGATTTGCACATATTTTTCTTGGACTCATATTGTTCAGGGTACCTTTTATGGATTTCTCCTTCTAGTAGAAACTTGGCTACTCATTCAGTCAGGGTATTGCTCCAAAGCCCAACTATGGGGGTATTGTTGAGTTTCATGGAAACTTTCAGCCAAGGGGCATAGACCCTTCCTGAGGAGAAGTCTTCTCCAGCTAATCTCCACTCTCATCCGATTCATTAAAACTGAAAGCAAGCCCTTCATAGTCAGTGTGATTATTGTTCAGAGACAAAAGCTAATCCAGCAAGAGAACATGGATCCATGCCATAATGGCAAGCCCTTTAGTCCGGTGCCTTTATCCCACTGGAAAAAAATAATGCCTATCGTTTTTAAATTTTACTTGGTCTCTTGCCACTTGTGGGGATGAGGAAACATTTGGGAGTCTTCTGTCCTAGTTAGGGGAATTATAGCCTAAATCAGTGTTTACATGTTTCCTTCTTGTCCTATAATGGACCAGAAATTAATCTGAGTTTATCTGAATAATTGAATGCATTTTAAAGTGAATTTATTACTTGTAAAAGGTGCCAGACTGATGGCAAAAGAAACAGAAACCTTTGTTCAGAAAACAGAGCTAGCCAGGGCCATAGCAATAATATTGCTTCAAAGCTGTTCAGTGGATGAAAAGAAAATTCAGTCTTCATGCCCCCATGGCGTCTCTGCTGAGACTGCCAAACACAGCAACAATTATAATAGGGTTTGTGGTGTGGATACCAGTTCAAAATGAACTGTGTGAGACCACCAGCTCACTTCACACAAGCCACTCAACAGCCTCTTGGTGGCAATGGCTTTCAGTCCCTGACTGGTGACCAACATGGAAAATACTGGAAATGGCTGAAAAAATGGAAATTATGTCTCAGGAAGTCAGGAGTCGTCTTAATTAAATTTTGTTTCAAAACTTAGTTTTGGGGGTGGTGGCAGACAGAATCATATTTAAAATGTTGTCATTGGTGGGGAAGAGTAGGACTTCCCCACAACTTTGAAACAAAATTTCAGAATGCTTTGGCAATAGTTTGTTCTGAAACACTGAAAAACAAAAAAGGACACAGTTTTTCCATGAGAGGTCTTTTTTTTTCTTCATCACCCTAATTCTTTCTTTCCTCTCTCCCACCTTTAAAAAAATTTTGAACCATCTCTAGGAAGACTCCATGTCACATTACTGTTGTTTGGTCACCTCTCTTGTCATCTTGTTGTTGGTTTTTTTGTTTTGTTTTGTTTTGTTTTGTTTTTTGTAGATGGTCTCTGTTGTTGTTCCAAAGAAAAATTCCTACTGGAGCAAACTTGGAAACAAGATCATATGCATTTTAAGGCATTTGCTTGGTCGGTATATTGCTTTTATTGAAAATAGAAAATTCTGCATGGAGAGATAGTCCATCTCCAGCATAACCGCTGTATTTGTAACATTTAGGACAAACTAAATAGCCTATGACTGTTATTCCTAACAGATCTGACTTTCAGACTAGCCTCAACTTCTGCTCAGAATTCCGTACGGCGGTAACCCTGTTTTGACTGCTATGTCTATCTCTTTCAAGAGTTTAGTGAGTGTTCTAGTAAAATCCTATTAAAGTTAATGGCCTCTTGGACAAGAGTCATTTTTCTTTTTCTGGCAGTGAAGTTACAAATATGTTTATCATGTCACAATTTGACATGAATTATGTGGGCTAATTCCTCTGCCGCACCAGAGCTGAGTATAGAAGATGGACGAAGGGGAAGCAAAGATGCCTCTAAGCACATGGCATAAATTAGTTGAACCAGTCCATGTCACACTTTCCAGTATCCCAAAGGCTGCTGTAACTCATGCCAGGTTGTAATGGTCCCCTAGGGACTATTCTATCAGTGAGGGACATTGGATTGCAACACAAAGCTTTCAGAATAGGGGCCAACAGGTTAGCCCTACAACTTCAGTATCAGATCAGAGGTGAAGAAAGAGAGGCTGAGAAGAGTAAACTGTCTTTAAACCAGACCTTTTTAGATATATTAAGCTTTTAGTCATATCTGACAGTCCTTATTTAAGACTTTCACAGACTGATGTTACAGAAGTTTGCTGTCAACTACCCAATGAAAGCCTCCCTTAATAGTCCCTGTTACACCATGGTCCTAAAAACATCACAACAATGGAACACACATCTTACGTGTCATGCGGGAGCGGGAGATATAGTGAGGCTTCATTGCAATTGAACAGGAATTTTTGAATTTTGAATTCTTTTGACTTCTGTGGATCCAGAAGGTGTGTTAGACAGGAGTCTGACCTGTGGAAGCTAGGTATCTTTGTAACAATGAGAGTGAAATATTGACACTTACAATTTCTGAAATCTTGTAGTTCTAATGGCTTCCTGATATTGCATCATGTGCATTTTAGGAAACATTCAATTTAGAAAAAAATCTGCTTATCTAAATGTATATTTTGCTAGATTGCTATAAATAGATACAAGGCAATGTTGTCAAAAATTATTTAGGTGCCCAAGTCCCATTGGCCCTTCAGTACATAGGTGATGATGTTTTCAATAGAGAGAAATCACCCCGAGTTCAATATAGTGCCAGGTTCTGTGTGCTCTGTACAACACAGAGTAAAACGGATAAATTAGGAGTTTTTAAACAAGTAAGGCTTTTTAGGAATATTAATGTTTTTCAAAATGGCATCCCTTTTAGGTATGTAAATACCGTTTGTAAAGGCTCCAGACATGAAATGCTTCAAGTCAGGTACCTTTTCCCAGCAACTTTCCTTAGTTGTCACTCTAAAACATGGCACACACTAAGGTCTGGTCTACACTTAAATTTTAGATTCACATCCTTGAGTGCCATAGTTAAACCAACCTAACTCCTGGCATGGACATGGCTAGGTCAACGCAGGAATTCTGTTGATCTAGCTGTGGCCTCTCGGGAAGGTGGATTAACTACATTGATGGAAAATCCCCTTCCATCACTGTAGGATATATTTGCACTAGGAGTGCCACAGTGGCATAGCTGCAGTGCTATATGTCTCCTAAAATATGCAGGTCCTCATGATTGTTTACACCTTTACACACCCAGGTCAGGGCCCAGTCACACTGCTGAGCAGTGTAAAAACATCTCTCTGAATTAGGCCTGCAGAGTCTAGTGAAAATTGCACCGATAGTTTTCAATCTTGCAGGAAGCTTAAACTAAACATGTCTCATTCTGAGAGATGGGAATGTTCCTGTTTATCTTCGGTGGGACCGCTTATTACCACAGTGCAAAGAGATGACAGACAATCTAATTCAAATCTACCACAATTTTTTTTTTAAATATAAAGATACCAGAGGTCTCTGTTTTTTGTTTTTTGTCTTTTTTTGGTTTTGTTTTTAATTTACACATGCTTCTCACATTACTAAGTGAGGGTGGAAAAACCTAAAGAGGATGTAATTTTGAAAAACACAAATATTCATGATTTATCTGCCTTACTCTGAGTTGTGCAGAGCCCACAGAACATGGTACTATTTTGAACGCAGGGTGCCTTCTCTCTATAGTATACATTCCCCATCCATGTCCTGTTGCACACACACTTCACTTCACATTAACCACACCTCCTTTGAGGTTAGCATGCTCTTCGTTTTAAGAAAAATTCACTCCAACTCCTCATTCCCTCCCTACCAAGTGTAAAAGGTTCACCTTGAACAATTCATGTTGGCTGTGAGCTGTAAATACTGCTGCTGCAGTAAAATTCTTCTCCCTTCCCCAAGGAAATCTCCTCGAGAAGAATTTCAGTGGGAGCTAAACCTTGCTGTCCTGGATGTAACCCACTGGTAGGGGGGTGCCCTGTCCCTGTCTGGAACACAAAGTCTACTAACTGACCCACTTCCAGGGCTGTGGCCACCACAGTTGCCTTCTACCTCTAGCGTTCTTGAAGTCTTGACAGTCAACTCTCAGACTGTGAGACAGATGTCACCATCGTGCTAAGATAATGGCTGCTACTGCTACTTATGTTCACCTCTGTCACCAGCTGCTTGCTTTGTCAGCGCTGTCACTTACCACACTGCTGAATCTTGCTTCTCTCATAGTATTAGGGCTCTTCCAATCCAATGCCATCCCAGGCCTTCTTGTGTACCACAGCCATTTGACTAAGTTCATGGTATCAGCAAAACTACAGAGTGACTTCTTGTTGGCCACTTTTCATAGAGATAGAGCCCTTGCTCAGCTGGTGTGGGAGGAATGTGGCCTACTATCTCCCCATATGTTTGTAATGGCCATGTCAGCAAGGATTCCAAGTCATAAGCAAATGCTTCCAAATCTTCCTTTGGTTTGTAATGGTGCGATGTGAACTCAGTCACTCAGATCTCACTTTCAGCTTTGCAGAATTCTTTGCCCCAGTAGAGGCACCAAGCATAGCTTATTACCAGGGGATATATTTCTCCGGGTGACTCACAGCACCAGCTATAATGTCTCACTTTTTACAATCAGTAGTATGGAAATCCTGGTCTAGTGGTAAATACCATTTGATTTCTCCTGATTGTGTACAGCCCCCCACCACCAATTATGTGTTGCTGCAGTGTTCCACACTTCCATTCAAGGTTATTGTTTTCCACACCACGTATGTTGTCATCTTGTATCACTTTTGAGCTATTTACATTAATTGCTAGCAACATTCCAGCAGGCTGCAATTGTTTGGATATTTATTTAACTTCATTTACCTCCCCACTCTTATTACATGTTGAATTGTTCCATCATGGCATCTCTTAAATTCCATGCTCTACCATTAGTAGATGTGTAAAAGTGCCAAGTAAACTTGCTGTGTTGTAAACATAGGTGTAAATTTTGCCTACCTCCCTCACTGTGCACGTGAAGGGCTTTGACCACCCTAGAACTAGTACAGCTCTGCTGTGAGAGAAGTGGAGGGTAGGGGCAAGATGCCAAGGGGTCTGCATCCTCTGTGCCACCCTTTGGGTCCTTCATGGTTCCTCATCCAACCATGGATGGGGACTTGGGAGCAGAGGGGGGACAGACTAAAAGAGGACAACTATGCTCCATTCACCCTCCTGGTACACATGCTGCTATATCCCTGAGTCTGCAGAGGGAGTCCCCCATGGCCTAAGGAGAAGGATTCTGTTTTCCTCTTTCTCCTCTCCAAACTTCTTTGTGAAACCTTTGCACCAAGCACTCTTAATCAGGGTTGATGGAGTGTTTGGCCCACAGAGCAATGATGATGGGTGGCAGGGGTTTGAAATTATTCCAGTAAAAGAAGCAGTAATCTTCCTTGCACTTGGGCCTGTGTGACCTTGTGCCGCTCTGTTTTCACTTAGCTTTCTATTTTCTGCTGGAAAAGAGTTGGAAACTGAACAGTATTGAAAAGTGGTGAAGGAAAAGAAATGCTGCAGTCATGCCTAGTCTCCTTCCTTGTGTCTTTTCTAGTCCAATTCTCTACTGTACTTTTTTCTAGTTCAACTGAATTCTACTCTGGCCTCTTTCTAGAAGATTGATTTACCTATAAATTGCACCAAAAGTTTTTTTGTTTTTTTGTTTGTTTGTTTTAATTTACCTTAAACTTTTAAAGGAAACTGTAGTTCAGGGATACATGTTGAACTAATGTCTCATTTAGATCAAGATCTGTGAGTCTTGCCAATTTTTTGAGCCCCAATATCTTGTTTGACTTAAAACAAGCTTTGCATTTGCTACTGTATAGTGCTTAAAATATTACTTATTTAGCACGAGGTGGAGGGTTTTGTTGTTTAATCTAAATCCAATCCATTTTGACTTTCCAAGCAGCACTACCATTCTCTGACTTTGGTGGGCATGGTCCATTCTATACTATAAGATACAATGGGCATGATTCTCCCCTGGCCTTTGTATAGTCTTTTCCCACCTGTACAAAGTGGGAGTGAAACACACACACAAATATACCAGGCGCAAAGCAGCGGGGAATAAGGCCATCAGTTTTTGTATTAACCAGTTGTGTGCTTCCACATATATTGGCCATGTGAAGCAAAACAAACCTACCTTGTGTTTTCTAGAGATCTGCTATGTCCCCTTTTGTGGTGCCAGCATTTGAGTGGTGCACCAGCCACACAATAAATGGCACCAGAAGTGAATGCTGCATAAGGCAGGTGGAAGTGCTGCAGTGGCATTAGGCAGTATTAAAAAATAAAAAGAAAAGGGGATCCAAATTATCTTTACAGAGGTGGATATCGAGGAATGCAGCCCTGTATGCTACCGCTTGAAATCTGAGCTACTTGTAAAGGCTCGGTGTGTGACTCCTTTGGTCGGGAAAAGGGAGAGGGGGTGTTTTACCCACAGTTGTGCTCTCTATAGCAGACCCCTTCCTCCAACTGTGAAAACGCTCTACCAGTTTGCAGAATGAGGTAGTCTGCCGTGGAGCTGGAATAAATTCTGACTGTTCTGAGACTGACAGAGATGTGAGGTGTGGGGAGGGATGAGGAAAGCTTGTTCAGGAGCATGAGCCCATCAGTCTGTAGCATTTTTAGAAAATGCCATGGCAGCCAGTGTTCACTGTTGCTAGTGAACCTCAGTCTAAGGTTCTCTTCTCTTCTTTTAAAGCTGACAGCAATGGATTGTCTATTTCATTCCATTCTATTCCAAGCCTGTTTTTCAGAGAACATGATGCAAAGAGCCTGCAAGTTTGAACTGTCTGGATCTCTTCCAATCTCTATTCCCAGAAGACTTGTTCTCACAAATACTGCTGAATACAAACACAATACAAGGCGGGGAAGAGAGGGGAGATTCATAAGGGGAGGGGGCTGTATAAAATGTCACTAACCACACTTTATAAAGCAATATGGTCAAACAGTCTGCATTAAATCTTTTAACTTGAGCAGGCGAGATTGTTTGTTTATTTTTGGAACTGTACTAATTAGGAATAGGTAGCATCATAGCTGGTTTGATCAGCCTTTTGGGAGCTTCTGAGCCATGAGGTAAATATACTGTAGTCCTCTTGAAATTCACACACACATTAATAATAAGATGGGTCGGAGCAGGAACAGGCCCACCGACATCAATTCCGGGCCCCAGGGCAGAACCGTCAATGGTGCCCAGCAAGCTGCTGGCTGTGCTGCTGGGCATGCTCTTCTGGCACGGCCAGGGCTTCCACATGCCCGCCCGGCTGCCTTTGCCGCTGCAGGTATCACCCCATGCATGCCTAGGAGCATAGGTGCCAATTTCCAGATTTCCCAGGGGGTGCTCAATTCCCTACTCCATCCTAGGCCCCTTCCCGCAGTGCCCCATCCCCACCCCACCTCTTCCCACCCCTGCTCCCCTCCTTCCCCCAAGGGCACCCCATATATAACTAGTGCCTCCCCATAGTGGGGGGGCACAATCTAAAGGGCAGGTCCTCCCTTCTCTCCTCCTCCCCCCCCGTGCCCAGCCCAGGGCCACTGCACTCTCCACGCCCCATGTTACCTGCAGGTGTGTGTGTGTGTGTGCTTTGTCCTCCCACTGCGCCTGTCCCCCTCACCCACCAGCAAGTTCTGCTGCTCTTCGTGGTGGGCAGAAGCCCAGGCAGGGAGCAGGAGGGAGCCACTTTTAACCCCAGCCCCTCCCGGTTGCTGCTCTGCAGCCCTGCCTGGCAGCTGCCTGAGAGAGCCTGGCTGGGGAGGAGATGGCTTCCACTCCCCGCCTGGCTCAGCTGCCGGGCACCGCAGCACCCAAGCCCGAGCAGGGAGCAGAAGTCACCTCCCCAGCCAGGCTCTCTCAGGCAGCCGCCGCACAGGGCTGCAGAGCAGCGCCTCAGCAGCTGGCTGGAAGCGGCTGGTCCCAGCCCTTCCACTGCTGGCATCTGGGCCTCGCCCAGGCCTGCCCCTGCCCCGCCTCTTCCCACCCCTGCTCCTTCCCCTCCCCCCCAGCGCCTCTGGCACACCGCCAAACAGCTGATGGCGGCAGGCAGGAGGCACTGGGGGAGACGGGGATGAGCTGATCAGCGGGGCCCGCCGCTGGGGAAGAGGGGCCCACCGGTGGGTGCTCAGCACCCACTTAGCGCCTATGCCTAGGAGCCTTGTGGCCCACCCAGGCAATTTTAAAAGGGCCCAGGGTCCTGGCTGCCACCTACCACCCTGAGCAATTGCCCCCTTTGCCCTCCCTCCCGCGTCAGTGGGAATATCCAGCCTGTCTCTGTATCTGTTGGTGGTTCCCCTAAATAACATCTTTACTTACATGTGCCCCAAATCAACAATTACTTTTGTTTGGCACAGCAATTTCTCAAGCAATTGGGGGGTGGAGCATGAATAGCTTCTTGGGTGACATCTACCAGTTCAAAGCTAAGCTAAATGGGCAAGACATTCTGCTACCCATGAGCCACCAACAGGGCTGGCTCCAGGCACCAGCGAAGGAAGCAGGTGCCTGGAGCGGCCAATAGAAAAGGGCGGCACTCTGTCCGTAATTGGGGCAGCACGTCCGGGTCTTCTGCAATTCGGCGGCGGGTCCTTCAGTTCCTCTCTTCCTCAATCAGGTCTTTCTTTCTTTCTTTCTTTCTTTCTTTCTTTCTTTCTTTCTTTCTTTCTTTCTTTCTTTTTTGCCGCTTGGGGTCAAACCACCCCATCAACTCTGTATGACACTTTCAACATTCTAGGTGTCTATAACATCTCCAAACTGTGTCCTGTTCAGATTAATAAATCTCTGAGTGTGAATGGTCAGGAAACGGGAATGTGATTCTTGCCTTGTAATTTGTCTCTTTGTTTTTGTGACCTGTTTCCCAGCTCTCAGGAAGGCGACAGATTCCCATAATCAGAAGTGGGGGAATAAAGAGAGTTTGGGACAAAATCATCCCTGCCCACACCAAGTCCAAGTAATGGAGGTTGACGCAGGGAGTTCTGCAGACCATGGAGTAGAATACCTCTCTCTGCTGCTTTTAGAACCCAGCTCGGTTGACGGCTAGTGGGTCCAGTAATGGTGGATTCATCAGCTCCAATCCCATTCCAGTCCAAATTCCCAGAGCATGAAGGTACAAAGGGGGAAGAGTTGGGCTCCACAGCTCAGTAAGGATATGAACTTTTGATATGTGCACCCCAAATCTTGCTTTGCTCCTCCCCCTCACCCCTTCACCCCACGGAAAGATGCCAATTCTGTTTTAGGTGGCACCCCCAACTAAGAAGGGAGCAGGATCTATGTTGTATGACTTTGGGAACAAAAGCAAACGAGCGCTTCACTCAAGATTAGGAATCCACCTTGATAAATATGCAAATTGGAATGATAAACCAGAGCAATTGAAAATGACAAAGGAAAGAACAGCATGAATGTCATAAGTAATCTCTTCACTATTCTCTGATCCCAATATGCTTTGTATCCTGAAATAGAAATCCCATAGTTTTGGCTCTGTCGATTTAAGAATTTAAAAAGAAATAAGATAAGCAAGACCTTTGCTGAGAATGCAGCTTGTGAATAAGGAAGTGTTATTTACCTCTTCACATAACACAAGAGCCACAGGTCATGCAGTGAAATTAATAGGTTTAAAACAAACAAAAGGAAGTATTTCTTCACAGAATGCACAATCAACCTCTGGAACTCATTGCCAGGGGATGTTGTGACAGTGAAGACTATAAATGGATTTAAAAAAAAATTAGATAAGTTCATGGAGGATAGGCCCATTAGTGACTATTAGCCAAGATGGTCAGGGATGCAACCCCATGTTCTAGATGTCCCTAAGCCTCAGATTGCCAGATGTTGGACAACGGGATGGATCACTTGGTGATTACTTGTTCTGTTAATTCCCTTTGAAGCATTTGGCATTGGCCACTGTCAGCAGACAGGATACTGGGCTAGATGGACCACTGGTCTGACCCAGTATGGCCATTCTTATGTTCTTCCAGATAACTACTGTAAGTTTCAAATAGCACAGTGAGGCCTACAAGCAAGAGGGCTCCTGTAGGAGCATAGCAGGTTTTGTCTGGCTCAATCTGTCAGCAGATGTTAGGAAACTGCTGAAATCCCACTGACTCAGGCAAAGTCTACGCTAGAACAGGTTTGCCAATTATAGCTATAGAGGGATACCGCCAAATGCTGCTCGTGCAGTCACAGTTTATAGCAGCAAAAGCCCTCTTTTTTGTTTATACCACTTCCTCAAACAAAATAAGATCTACTGGGAAAAGCACTTTTTTGCCAGTTAAATTGTATTTTAAAAAATCGCACTCCTAATTGATATTTCTATGCCAGTAAAAAGCCCTTATGAAGACTTGGCCACAGTTCAGCTGAGGCATCTTGTTAACTTCACCCAGGATGCCTACAGAGAAGGAAGCAGAGAGCTAGATCAGAGGCGTCTCATCTACTTTGTCATGTGAAGATTGTATTTGATATCCGATTTAAAAACACTTAGCTCAAAAACATGTCTTTTAATGAAACTAAGATGCAAAAAGAAGCAAAACATCTTTTATTTTGTTTTAATCTTGTTATATCATACCAACACTCACTACAGGAAACTATACATCTAGTCTGGAAAGGAAACTTGCATCTAGCCTCAGCAATCTAACTCTTCCAAACACAGAAATCTTTGAGTCAAAATCCAATAATTTTGGCCAAATGCTCTTCAGACATGGGGGACTTGCATTCAACAAACCCTACTTGTAGCTCTTTCAAAAGGAGTCTAGAAAAACATGTTTCTGACTGTGGGATTGTTGCTGTGTCCAGAGTGTGCTATGGCAGATGTGATGTGTTGACAGGTCAGCACCCAGAAATGTTTGCTGGCAATTGACCAAAGCCGTATACAAAATATCATGGAACCAATATAGCTGGGAAGTGAGACTCCTTCTTTAGTACTATTATACAATGATTCTAGATGCTTTTTGCCATCTTTTCTTGAAGATGTATATGTTCAATTCTCTCAATCTCTCTAGAGAAATTAGGTCCTAATTTTCAAAGGAATGAAAGGATTAAGCCACAACTACATAGAATCATAGAACTGGAAGGGACCTTGAGAGGTCATCCCGTCCAGTCCCCTGCACTCGTGGCAGTACTAAGTATTATCTAGACCACTCCTGATAGAGGTTTGTCTAACCTGCTCTTAAAAATCATCAACGATGAAGATACCACAATTTCTGACCCTAGGCAACTTATTCCAGTGCTTAACCACCTGACAGGAAGTTTTTCCTAATGTCCAACCTAAACCTCCCTTGCTGCAATTTAAGCCCATTGCTTCTTGTGCTATACTCAGAGGTTAAGAAAAACCATTTTCCTTCCTCCTCCTTGTAACAACCTTTTACATACTTGAAAACTGTTATCATGTCCCCTCTCAGTCTTCTCTTTTCCAGATTAAACAAACCCATTTTTTTTCAATCTTGCCTCATAGGTCATGTTTTCTAGACCTTTAATCATTTTTGTCACTCTTCTCTGGACTCTCTTCAATTTGTCCACATCCTTCCTGAAATGCCACACCCAGAACTGGACACAATATTCCAGTTGAGGCCTAATTAGCACAGAGTAGAGCAGAAGAATTACTTCTCATGTCTTGCTTACAACACTCCTGCTAATACATCCCAGAAGGATGTTTGCTTTTTTTGCAACAGTCTTACACTGTTGACTCATATTTAGCTTGTGGTCCACTATGATCCCCAGATCCCTTTCCGCAGTACTCCTTCCTAGGCAGTCATTTCCCATTTTGTATGTGTGCAATTGATTGTGCCTTCCTAAGTGGAGTACTTTGCATTTGTCCTTATCGAATTTCATCCTATTTCCTTCAGACCATTTCTCCAGTTTGTCCAGATCATTTTGAATTTTAATCCTATCCTCCAAAGCACTTGCAACCCCTCCTAGCTTGATATTGTCCACAAACTTTATAAGTGTATTCTGTATGCCATTATCTAAATCATTGATGAAGATATTGAACAGAACCAGACCCAGAATTGATCTCTGTGGGACCCCACTTGTTATGTCCTTCCAACATGACGGTGAACCACTGATAACTACTCCCTGGGAACAGTTTTCCAACCAGTTTTGCACCCACCTTATGGTAACTCCATCTAGGTTGCATTTCCCTAATTTGTTTATGAGAAGGTCATGCAAGACAATATCAAAAGCTTTGCTAAACTCAAGATATACCACATCTACTGCTTCCCCCTCCCATCCACAAGGCTTGTTACACTGTCAAAGAAAGCTATCAGGTTGGTTTGAAATTATTTGTTTTTGACAAATCCATGCTGACTGTTACTTATCACCATATTATCTTCTAGATGTTTGCAGATTGATTGCTTAATTATTAAACATGCAAGACTGAATTTCAATTTTGAACCACCATGACAGCTGCACTTCTCTGGGACAATGCAAATCGTTAAGCCCAGGATGAAGCATGAGACAGCTGAGGAAAAAGCATTCTCTGTCAAAGGGATCCAGCTATGGAACCATCTTCAGAGGAGATCAGGCGAATCCAGAGTCTGACCATTTTCAGGAAACATTGCAAAACCTTCCTCTTGAGACAGCCACCATAAGGGCCGCTTGCAGTCGGAACACCCCACAACAAGCTGAGTTCCAGCCCCATAGGGGGAGAAGTGCCAAAGGCTCCATGAAGTCCACGAGGGACTATGCTAGTGTTACTGGCTTTACATGGAAGGCACTCAGATACTATGGCAATGGGCAGCAATATAAAACTCTAAGGCTATGTCTACACAGCAGCTGGACACCCGTGGATGGCCCATGGCAGCCTACTCAGGTTCACGGGGCTCAGGCTCATGGAACTGTTTCATTCCTGTGTACCTTGGGCTGGAGCTGGGCTCTGGGACATTCCCACCTCAGAGGTCCCTAGAGCCTGGGCTCATGTTAGGGTCTGGGCCAGGGGTAGTCAATAGGCAGACCGCAGGCCAAATCCAGACTGCCAGATGCTTTTGAGTGGACCATGAAATCTTTTTTTATTTACTTCTTATTATAATTGTTGTTGTGGTGTGGAAAATGTTTCTGTGGCGTCTGGACCTTGACTATACCTTGATCAAGAAATTTGGACCTTGACAAAAAACAATTAACTACCCCTGGTCTGGGGTCAAGGACCCTGCGAGATGAGAGGTTTCCAGAGCCTGGGCTCCAGCCTGAGCCCAGAAGTCTACACAACAATGAAACAGCCCTGCAGCCCAAGCCCTGTGAGCCTGAGTCAGCTGGTGCAGGCCGGCGGCGGGTGTCTAGTTGCTGTGTAGACATATCCTAAGATAGATAGACCCTAGGTCATGCCCTACAGTCTTTGAATCCTCATCTGCACTTCTTCAAAAGTGAAATATGCTGGCTCAATTTCAGAGCAAAAAGTAGAGCTGATCAAATTATTATGGCTCATTTATTGGAATCAGTTAATTTGATAGATTTTCTGATCATGAAATAGCCACAAACACATTGGAACCAATGGATATGCTTGTAAAAATTGCACTGCTCAATGAAAAATTTGCAGGTACAAACTTTTAGCCCATGTTTTCTTCATGAACTGGTTGCTATGATTATCTGTGATCCTCTGGTTAACTATTTATGCTTTAAATCACCTGATGTTGTTTGCATTCCCTGGTTTGCTCACCTAAGCTTTATAAACAGTAGAGAGTCCCTTCTTCTGTTTGCAGATTATCCGCAAGTATACATAGTTATTAAACAGATCTATTGGGCAAGTAATCTAAAGATCTTTGGTTATAAGGGGAATTCTGATGCAGATCCTTGTGCAGATGTTTGTGAATATATTTGCAACTTGTTTGCTTTCTGGGACTATTCTAGCAAATAAAAACTCTCCCACACAAATGTTTGAGAACAAGCAACTAAAGGGCACATGAAATACCAGTGAGCTGGCAAGTTTTTTATCCACAAGAAAATAGGTGAATACATTTGTTAGGTATTTTGCTGTATCCTCCCAGCTATGGCATCTACTGTCCTGAAGATTAGTTCCATTTCTGCTATAATGGCCTAGCCAAATACAAAGCCAGAGAAAGAAGGATATTTTTATTTAAATAAAAAATGAAGGCTTGTATCTTGGCAAAAAAATTTAATTAGTTTCCTAGCTAGCATTCAATAGGATGTTCTTAATCAGCAATTAGGTGTTGTGGAGCTCTTTACAGTGAAGTAGGAATATTTATTTGTTTTATATTTCATAGACCATTTGTTCTTCCCTGAGCACCTTCCGGGACCACTCCTTGCTCAAAATTTTTTCGAGAATCAAATGTGTCAAGATTCCTGGTCTACCTTCTCTCACTTGTTGAAGGAACAGATTTTTCCTTCCCTGTCTCGCCCTTTAGCAACTGCTCTTCTCTTGTATTACACAGTGGTGGTATCTCACCTCTTAGGAGTATTCGATATAATTTCAGTGCCACCACTTTGATGTTCTAGTTCCTTACAATATGGGTCCGCAAGTCCCTGCTGGGTGATGAGCTGAGGCTAAAGAAATGGCAGCCTTTGAAATGCTGCTCATGCGCATTTTAATTAGAAGTCCAATAAAAACAGCTCATATAGGTTACCTATAGATTATTGCCCAGTATTTGATGTATAACTGAGCCTACAACTGCAATCAAATGGAGAAATGTTAGGGATGCCTTGCAAAGTATTAAGTATGTATTTTTGAGATGTGCTGTTTGCAGCAGTACTTCTGATATCAGAATTTACACATTGAAAAGGCTTTAGTGTTAATAATAATGCAGTAATTAAAATGTATTGAGCTGTACACTGGCTATTAAGGAGAAATGACCAGTAACATTTGAAATTGAAATGGCATTTCTAACTATTCATTGAAATGAATGATTTTTTCATAGAATATTATGAGAAGTGGTATGAGATGTTTGAATATTTGTATTCCTTCCAGTTTAGAAGTGCTTTTTAATAAACTGCTAAAATATCATCTCAGATGAGGCCATGATGGCTGAAAGGATTCGTAATGGGTTACAGCATCTTTTGCATGTAGATCACCAGTGCTAATTCATTTGCAGGCTACTCTGTGGCGCATCGAAAAGGTCTCTTTTAGGTCACACCTGCTCAATCCCATGTGGAGCCCATGCAAGAGTATTCCCTACAGTGTATCTTGTGGTGCTTTGTTCAATCCAGTTTTAAATAACTTAAATGATGGGGCTTCTCCCACCTCCCTGGAGATGCTAATCCACAATTTAATACATCTCAGTGTTAGCAAGCTTTCCTGATAGCCTAATTTTTTCTTTGCGGAATTGAATCTTCAAGCATGATTGAGACATGGCGGTAGACTAGTGGTTGCAAGGCTAGAGCTAGAGGTAGTTATCTCTCCATCTTCTAGCTGTGCTTTTTACCATTAGAAAGTCAGAAATCCTCCCTTAATAGGGTGCTTGTTTCTAGTCCTGGTGGATGGCAAGAGGTTGGACCTTTAGGTTTTTTCTGCATAATAGTGTGATGAGTTATTGGAGGTAAATGTTAGAAGTTTCCAAGATGTGCTGGCTATCACTTTTTCTCTCCCTTTGAGGCCTCTGCAGTCAGATCCCATAACAATGGTGGTATAAATGTTTGATTGGGAAGATGTGCACAACTCATTTGTGGCCTTTGCAATTTTAGAAACGCATTTACCCTAAATTCACACCAATTTAAACTTTTATACCACACCATGTAGTCACTCTTCCTAGATATTTACACATCCAGTACACACAAGCTGTGAGATTCTTTTTTTAAATGCTTAGCGTCTTACATTTCAGCTGAAACATCATCAGCATTGCATAAACTGTTTTTCCACACAATTAAACCCTATACCTTATTGTTTTTGCCCAAATACTTCTGTTTATGTCAGACTCAAAGTGCAAGCTCCCACAAATTAATCCATGCTGTACTTGCTATTTCTCCGTGCAAAAGTACACCACTCAGATTGATTCATACACCCTGGGATGTGCCCAAGTCAACTTCTAGGTCTCCACAGAGATGAGCCGCACAGAGGGGTTCTTGTTTCTATTTCATTCTGCAGCTGAAGAAACATACAGTGTGACAGGGAGTCTTGGGAAGCTGATATAAAGACTGAGTTTTGCAAACTGCTCATTACCATCCAGCATTTGTACAATTCCTCTCGAATAGCTGTTGTTCAAATTAAACTGTGAAACAGCCTGCCAGAGGAACAGAAACTGGGCCAGCTCCTCAGCTGATGTAAAGCAGTGTAGCTCCTGTGAAGTCGAGAGTTTTGCTGACTTACATCAAATGAGGTTCTGGCCCACTCTCTCTTTTAATAGTCTGATAAAATGAATGGACATCATTAAAAAACCCTCTGTGAGGAGAACCCCCCTAGTTTCATTTCAGTTCTGACTAAATTAGCTAAGATTAAAAGAGTGTAATTGCCTCTGGACAGTCAGTCTGCAGCTGATCACATGGTGAAACGGTTTGGATGGAAATTTTAATGTAATGCAAATAGACGTTTCTAATCAACATCAAAATATCTTAGTGCAAGTGATGGACAGCGTTAACTGGATGTTTGTTTATTGGTAATGTATGCAGTATTCTTCCAATCATTGAAGCCTTCGCAGAACATTTCCCCACTTTTTGGTATCAGAAAACAGGCGGCAATAAAAACAGCACACTTTCTTCTTAGAAGGCAAATAGATGAGCCATTCTCGCTTGCCAATCTGTTTTTTAGGCTTCACATATTCAAACATTGATTTGGTCAGATAACCATTCGGATTGGTATACTCTTGCTTTGTCAATGAAAAGTCAGCATCTAGATTCTGGCATTTCTTTGGGCCCTTCTCAGTCCAATATGCAATGAGATCTTGAAGTCATGTCCCTCTTGCCTGGATCGTTGGAAAAGGATATTTTTGTATTACTATCGCTGGGAAAGTCTTCATAGGAGTGGGGTGAGACTGCAGCTAGTGAAGTCACAGGAGGCTGCTTCTTTTCATCAGGCACAGCAGGTTCACGTGGGCTGGCATTTGCTTGGACTTCCTCACCCCCAGACTTAGCAGGAGGAAAAAACGTTAGGAGAGAAGGAGTTCCTTTCAGCACTACATCTTGTCTTTGCCGTCTTTCTTTGGCCTCCTTCAATTTCTGCCATTCTCCTTTCTTCAACATGGTTTCTATTGTCCACTGTAGGCCTACTGTGTACAAAGTTCAATATTGCTTGGCCCCACGCTTACTTAGCCCACAAAGACAAAATCACAACCACCATAAATTGAATTCACAATCTTGATGGATTAATTTGTATGAAGCAATATCTAATGAGACAATTTCCAATGGCCCCGCTACCGTCGCCAGCTGTTACCTCAATATGGAATGGAGGGCCTACAGTAGGGCTTAAAAATAGGAGGGCCTAAGACTATAGCCTTATTAGCCTATGGGTTAATCTGACCCTGTATATCCATTGCATACAGACCTGGCTCCGGCCCTGGCTGAAGTCATGGGGCAAGGAGGGGCACACTGCACAGGCTCCAGTCCTGGACAAAGCTGCAGGGGAAAGGAGGGGCACACGGAAAATAACCACCCAGCCCTGGTTCCTCCCGCAGCTGCAAAGGAGATGCACAGCCCCGGCTCCGACCAAAGCCACAGGTTGGGAATGTGCAGTCCCAGCTCTGCCCCTGCCTCTCACAGCTGAAGTCAAAGTCACGGAGGTCTGGTAAAGTCACAGAATCCAAGACGTCCTTGACCTCTGTAACTAAATCGTATCCTTAGTGATCACATACTACTTTTTTCCATGGGACCCCTGCTTCATTCAGTGCACAAGAAGGACCTGAACTAAGGATGAATCACTGTTGTATAATGAAGGAGACTGTTGTCTGTAGTACCCCTGTTTCATTTGTTGCCAAAGTTGGAAGGTGTGTAGTGAATGAGGCAGGGGATGGCAGGAAGAGAAAAGATGGGCTCATGATTAAGGCAGTTGAATGCTGCCCTGGATAACAGGATTCTATCCCTGCCTCTACCACAGAGTTCCTCGGTGATGCAGGGCAAGTCTCTTACACCAAACTTTTCACAGGTGGCCATTAATTGTGTTTCTCATTTTCTGGGTACTTGAGAGCTGGGCGTTTGATTTGCAGGAGTGCTCAGCACTCTCAATTGCAGCTGAAGGCAATGGGAGCTGTGCTTTGAACATAGGAAATGGTTATATAATGCTACGTAGTCTGAAAAATCAGTCCTAGTCTCCTTTCCCAGCCAGTTCCAGTCCCCCTCATCCCAGCTCCTTGTCTAATCTGTGTCTCCCATTTCCCCCTCCACGGGCTCCCAGTCCTAGTCTGCCTCCCTGAGCTGCTCATCCTGTCTGTCTTCCAAGTGCATGAGTAGCGCTAAGGCTGCTTTAATTTACACTGTTATTTGGACAGACCCCTTGGACATACTCAGAATACCAAACAGTGCAAAGGTGGTGTAAAGCCACCTTTCTCTCTCACCCACCCCTTCATTCCTGCACTAAGCGCATCTCTGCTGCAGTGGAAAACTTTGCCACTGGATTCAACCCTGATTCTGACACTGATCCACTGTGTGACTTAGCCTCTGGAATCTGTTTCCTGTTTTATAAGTTAGTTATATGGCAGCGCCTTGCTGCTACTGCAATAGGAACTTTAGAAATGCTAATAGGTTAGCTAACAAAGACATACCTCACACCCCCAACTAATCTTTGTGGAAATGTTACATTGAATGTCCCTGATGGGTGGTTTCAGATTATTAGCCTGAAATCCTTAGATGAAGAATACAATATTTTCTGCTTCATTGTGTTGTATTTATTGTAGAGGACTAAGGGAACCAGCATCAAACTGTAGAGTAGAAGGTCTGAGCTCTACTTAAAGTCAAATGAGAAGAAAACATGCTTTATAAAATGGCAATAAAAAGCCACCTAATAAATAGAGGAGAATTAATGGGTTGCAGTGATTTACAAGTAAACCATTTCATTGAGGATTCAGTCTACACAGGGTGCTGACTACACACTTGCCACCCATTACCCTTTCGTTTGTAATTAGCAGTAGAAAGAGGAGAACTACTTCTTCCCCATCTCTCTACAGAAGCAAACTTGGATGCAGTCTGCCAGAATCTCTTTCTTGATACTTCATACTGGCCATGGATGACCATGTGGCTTTTAACCACAGCTTTAGAATTACTCTCTAGAGTGCTGGTAACCTCAGGGATCATGGATACTAACTGCTGCTGTGTGATGAAGGGAGGAAGTTGTTGTGGTGGATTTTTTGTTATTGTTTTTTAATAACCCTGATCAGGTGACTGGGATCAGTAACTAAAGTTGAGTCTCTTAAGAGCACTCCTGTGTGTAATACCTTTATTCTAGTGTAGCATGGAATGTTGTTATGGCCCGTTGTTCTCCCAAAAGGTGTCACAGCTCCTCACTTTGCAGGATGTACTGCACTGCTGCATGTAAAGTGCCAAGGACACCAATAGTGCTTTAGAAATTATTAGGAATGTGCGGTTCTTCCTTTCTGCTGGAACTGCCAGCTGTGGATGAAAAGTAGATAGAGTTTAGCTGGGTACACGTGCCCTCTAGGATGCTGTCAATTGGCATCTATCCTCCTCCACTAAAGTGGAATGTCAAAGCCCTGTGCCATTGTTTTACCTGTTAGAATAAAACCACAAGCAGGTGATGCAACACACAGTGTAACCATTGCTCATGCCTACTGCTGCCAGTCGCATGTAAATGATGTAATAACTGAGACTGTTGACAATGAATTGCTCTTAGAACCGACTATCAAGGCTTGTGTAACTCCTTTGAAATGAATGGAGTTACACCAGCAGACAATATAACCATAAGTGATTTCCCTCCACTGGGAGCCCTGACTACAGACCACCAAGTGAGATAATAAGAAAAGGGACATCTTACTCAATAGGATCTGATTCCTGTATGTGTTTAGAGTCTCCTGATTTAATGGCAAAATGAACCAATAGAACTATGGCAGAGGGAGCTAAAATTCTAATTCCAGAGCCAAATTCTGCCCTTGGTTACATCAGTGCAAGCCTGTTCTTTAAACTGGGTTTGCACAGTTGCAACTGAGGTAAACATTTAATCTTGCAGAATCTTTTTTTTTGATGCTGCTGGTGCATGAGCCAGAAAGAACCCAGCCTGACTACATAGTGCTGGAAGATATAAAATCCATCTAGATATATGGGTGTTTGCTTTTAAACTGAACAGAGTTGATCTAGATGTTGGGAGATAATTATAACCCAGTCCCCATTCCTAATTCTGCCACTTTGCTGTAGGTACAGTGGGCTTGCATTTTTTTTTTTAAGGGTAGCAACTTTAATCAGCTTTTCTCCATTCTCTGTCAGCCTCAGCAGGCCTTATAGTTATTCCTCTTTATTGAGATGTTTGAAATAATTATATTATACTCCCTAATGTAATTTAAAGGTGTTTTTGTTAAAAATATGGGAATAACAATTATTCTAGTTCAACTGAAGTCATTAATGATTAATTCTGAGGGAGCATGGTTTTCTTTGATGTAGTACTCTGGGGACTTATTGATTCGCAATAACACAAACTGCCTGAGTTTTCTATTTGAAATTTTAAAATAAAAAATGCAAAGGTTGCTGGTACAGCATAAAAGTCTCACTGACTGAACAATTTCCCCAGCAGGAGATTGTAAGGACAGAAGATGATTCTATAAAGGCCTAATTGTTTTCTTATTGACTTTCTATTTAAAACAAAATAGAGATTGTAAATAGAAAGACAACTGATGCATTGACCTAATGTTATGGAATCCAAGTATCAGATATTAGGCAAATGCTAAGTTTAATAGGACTGTTTGAACAGTGATCATGCATAATAGAGCTGCCAATCCTTTTACAGTATGCTGTTGCTGCTGATCATTGCTCGTTAATGAATAAAAAACTATTAACACTGTTAGCAGTTCAAAACAGCAGTTTGTTCCAATGGAATGCTAGCATCTTGAACGTTGTTTTGTGGCTGTCTGGAGATCCAACACATGTGCCACCTTCTAGCAGTAGACAGCTGAGCAACCTACTTACAAAATTATATTCAAAAGCCAAATCCTATAAACCAAATGAATCAAATTGGTGGTGGTGGGAGGAAGTATTATTATGTGTTTGTACGGTGCCTACTTCAATGGACCTGATCCTAATTGGGATCTGTAGGTGCTACCAGAATATTAATGATATAGTGTGTGATATGCCAAGGAAGTATTTGTACAGACCAATAGTTTCAAACCTGAGTTCCTAAAATTAGAATCCTAAATGAAAATGGGTTCATTTTCAAAGATGCTGAGCTCCTGCAACTCCCAGTGGCTTGAATGGGAATTGCGAGTTCTCCATGCTTATGAGCCATTTTTAATTCAGCTTACTACATATGGATTTAGGAAAATAGGAATTGTCATACTGGACGAGACCCAAGATCCATTTAATCCAGCATCCTCGCTCTCCTACAGTGGATACTTCAGAGGAAGGTGTAAGAACCTTGCAGTAGGCAAGTGTAGGATAATCTGCCCTCCACATAGGTCTCATCCTGATCTCTACTAGTCACACTGGCTTAAGCTGTAAGCACACAGTTTAATATCCCATTCAAAAATGTTATTGTCATTCATTATGATAACTCTGGATATTCTTGTTAGCCATATAATTGGCCAGTTTTTCTTTGAATCTTGTTAAACTCTTGACATCGTGAGGCAATGAGGTCCACAGTCTGTCTATACGTTGTGTGAAAGTGCTTCCTTTTTAACAGTTTTGAATCTCCCACCTTTTAACTTCACCAGATAGCCCCTTGTTCTTCTGTTACAAGTCAGGGAGAATAGATGCTCATGCTCTGCTTTCTTTATGCTATTCATTATTTTATATACTTTTACCATGTTCCCTCTTCTTAGTCTCCTTTCTAAGGTGAACAATCCCAATCCTTCAGTCTCTCTTCATAGGATAGTTTTTCCCCAGGCCCTTGATCATTATTTTTGCCCTTCCCTGAACCCTCTCTAATTCTGCCATATCCTGTTTTGAGATGGGAGATCAGTACTGCATGCAGTATTACAGATGAGGCTGCACCATTAGTTAATAATGGCACTATAATTTCTAAATTATTCTCCATCCCATTCCTCGTTTGCTTTTTGGACTGCAGCTACACATTGAGCAGAGGTCTTCATTAAGGTGTCTAGGCACCCAGGTTTGAAAACTCAGGCCTCAATTCTCACTGTATGACAACATAAGTAATAATAAGTGCTGGGAAATTAGGATTCCATCCCCCATCCTTATTGTCCCTGGGCCATCTGCCCTCCCCCCACAGAAAGACCCAATGTTAGTGTGTGGGGAGGGGCTCATGTTGTTTTTTGTGTTGGTTCTCTCACCAGAGAACCAGGAGGCTTAATTAGAGCACCACATTATAATCTGAACTGCTTTAAGGTTCATCTGGAATTTTACTCACTGTCTCAGCAGAACGTTTACACCATTCTTTATTGCACCATCAAAACAAACAGAGCCAAATTTCGCCTTCACTTGCAATGCTGCAGCTCCATTGACTCTACTGGGGTTGCACATAGTGTAACTAAGGGCAGAATTAGATTCCTTGAGAGTCTAGGAGGTCTTATTTGAAAATTAAATATGTGCTGATCTGAAGGGCCAGGAAGTTCTAATAAAAACAATCTGTTTTCATAACCTATCTTTGATTTTTACTTAAATAACATTACAGTGTAGCAGTAAAATGGACATTACACAATGTCTTAGTCAGAGCATGGACAAATGTTATGGTGCCTAGTTGGCATAATTGGGAAACCTCTAATCTTTAGGCTTTAGGAAGCCATAGTTTTATCACCATCCAGCAAATAACTATTGTTCCAACACTCTTTTGTATAGACAAGTATTCTGATAGTGGGACCTAAGATTATTACCTGGTTTGTGTGTCTATAAGTACATCCTAACCATCCCCAAATCTTGTTTCTTAATGCCAGTATGATTAACATTTATTAGCAAACTTGCATGATGAAGCAGCAGCAGCAAAGAGCAACACTGCACTCGTAGATCATCTCAGCTTCTTGCGTGCAGCACAGTACAAATCTGCCCGAGAGGAGAGGAAGGCTCATATGGTATTCAGGACACAATGCAGCTGAAAAATTGTGTGTGTGACATGTTCACTGCTTTGCTTGAGTTCTGCACAGCAGGGCTCGACTCATGCGAGCCATGCCTGATGTGTGATTTAGTAAGGCTGCAAGCAGAGTGAATGTATAGCGCAGTCCTCACCTAGGCCAGATTAGAATTCTGAGCTCATACTGGTTTGCAGGCTTTCACAAAGCAGAGTTTTGGCTAGGGCCAATCAAAAAGCTTGTTTCATTGTGGGTTGCCAAGTAGCATAAACCATTCAAAGGCTTTATAATCTGAATGACAAAAGGGGGGAAGTACATTTTTGACTGGCCCAGAAAGGTTAGACTACAGTGTTTTGTCGTGCCACAATAATTTGGCAGTCTTTGCCCTACTACTCAGAGAAATTATTGTCTGAAAAAGTAAAGCTAAGCCTTTCATAAGAGTGGAATCTTGATTTTACAATGCCTTAGGGGACTCCAAAGCTTTCTTAAAACTGAAGTTCATAGCTTAGGGGGCAGGCATTGTACAATGACATTCAATCAGATGGGAACCCAGAGGTACTTTAGATTAGAATTTTATAAAACCTGAATTCTAGTGGAATTGCAGAAAGTCTTCAAAAGCTGAAGCGGTCTCTAATCAGACCCATTTGAAATGTTAAGTCACCTAAATTATTTGATTCCATGCACCACTTTTCCCCATAGTAGGGTTACCAGATGTCCCGATTTTATAGGGACAGTCCTGATATTTGGGGCTTTTTCTTATATAGATGCCTATTACCCCCCAACCTCTGTCCTGATTTTTCACACTTTCTGTCTGGTCACCCAACCCTATGGAAGGGCTTCCAATGACCCTAAGAGACAACAAAGATTAGGGTAAATTGACATTGACTAACATTCACCTGCAAAACTCAATGACAGTCATTTATAGGATCTGTATAAGTGGCATAACCATATATATCTGGGGCAAGACTATCCACGAGCACAACCACCACAACTCCTGTGGCCTGGCAAGCACCGCTCCCCATTCCATCTTTCTGGGGATCTTTCCAGATCTAATAACTGTAGAGTGCTGATTCCTACATTTCTCCTAAGGATCTCTGTGAAAGGTTGGTCTTGTGGTTAAGTTATGGGAGTGGCATCTGTGACAGACTTCTTTTGTCACCTGGACCAAGTTGCTCTGTCTCCCTGTGATTCAGCTTCCCATATGAACCATCTAAATAGACAAAGGGGGTGAGAAAGGGAGCGGTATTATCCCCATTTTAAGCTCTGTGCCTTATTATGCCCATACACAACACACAGCACAAGGCCTCTAGGAGGTGACATTGTAATACAAATAATATGTATATAGCTATTGTCATGGCCACAGATATGGCTGCTGGCAAGAGCTGTATGTGCTAGGGCAGCCAAAGTTGAGACCTAGGTCCCGTCTAGATCTAATTCTAAGTTGGAGGACCCAGATATAAAGCTGTCCCTTGACCTAGTTACACCGCAGTTTACAAGAGCAGTATTGATGGAACCAGACCATGTACCTGGTCTGTTCAAGGCTTTATTCTAGTTACAGGGTCATCAGCATTGCTAACCGCAAGCATTCAGAAATCATGAGTCAGCCTTCAAATATCATGCAATGGTCTTAAAAATCATGAGACTATAAAACAAAACATTTTGGGGTGGTTCTTACTTGCTTTCTAGTTTTGGAGCCTTTAGGATACACCTGGGTCAGCTTTTCTCTGCAACCATGAGAGCTAGGAACTTTTTTTTTTTTAAACCAAAAGCTGAGATTCTCACCCAGGGCCGGCTCTGGCTTTTTTGCCACCCCAAGCAAAAAAATAAATAAATAAATAAAAACAGGGTGGCCAGAGGGAGTGTGGGCTATATTGGCAGAGAGAAAGGAGAGTCAGGACAAAACTGGGAGGAAAGATCAAACCAGTATCTTAGATGCCTATATACAAATGCGAGAAGTATGGGGAATAAGCAGGAAGAACTGGAAGTGCTAATAAATAAATACAACTATGACATTGTTGGCATCACTGAAACTTGGTGGGATAATACACATGATTGGAATGTTGGTGTGGATGGGTACAGCTTGCTCAGGAAGGATAGACAGGGGAAAAAGGGAGGAGGTGTTGCCTTATATATTAAAAATGTACACACTTGGACTGAGGTAGAGATGGACATAGGAGATGGAAGTGTTGAGAGTCTCTGGGTTAGGCTAAAAGGGGCAAAAAACAAGGGAGATGTCATGCTAGGAGTCTACTACAGGCCACCTAACCAGGTGGAAGAGGTGGATGAGGCTTTTTTCAAGCAACTAACAAAATCATCCAAAGCCCAAGATTTGGTGGTGATGGGGGACTTCAACTATCCAGATATATGTTGGGAAAATAACACAGCGGGGCACAGACTATCCAACAAATTCTTGGACTGCATTGGAGACAACTTTTTATTTCAGAAGGTTGAAAAAGCTACTAGGGGGGAAGCTGTTCTAGACTTGATTTTAACAAATAGGGAGGAACTCGTTGAGAATGTGAAAGTAGAAGGCAGCCTGGGTGAAAGTGATCATGAAATCATAGAGTTTGCAATTCTAAGGAAGGGTAGAAGGGAGAACAGCAAAATAGAGGCAATGGATTTCAGGAAGGCAGATTTTGGGAAGCTCAGAGAGCTGATAGGTAAGGTCCCATGGGAATCAAGACTGAGGGGAAAAACAACTGAGGAGAGTTGGCAGTTTTTCAAAGGGACACTATTAAGGGCCCAAAAGCAAGCTATTCCGCTGGTTAGGAAAGATAGAAAATGTGGCAAAAGACCACCTTGGCTTAACCACGAGATCTTGCACGATCTAAAAAATAAAAAGGAGTCATATAAAAAATGGAAACTAGGACAGATTACAAAGGATGAATATAGGCAAACAACACAGGAATGCAGGGGCAAGATTAGAAAGGCAAAGGCACAAAATGAGCTCAAACTAGCTACGGGAATAAAAGGAAACAAGAAGACTTTTTATCAATACATTAGAAGCAAGAGGAAGACCAAAGACAGGGTAGGCCCACTGCTTAGTGAAGAGGGAGAAACAGTAACAGGAAACTTGGAAATGGCAGAGATACTTAATGACTTCTTTGTTTCGGTCTTCACCGAGAAGTCTGAAGGAATGCCTAACATAGTGAATACTAATGGGAACGGGGTAGGTTTAGCGGATAAAATAAAAAAAGAACAAGTTAAAAATCACTTAGAAAAGTTAGATGCCTGCAAGTCACCCGGGCCTGATGAAATGCATCCTAGAATACTCAAGGAGCTAATAGAGGAGGTATCTGAGCCTCTAGCTATTATCTTTGGAAAGTCATGGGAGACGGGAGAGATTCCAGAAGACTGGAAAAGGGCAAATATAGTGCACATCTATAAAAAGGGAAATAAAAACAACCCAGGAAACTACAGACCAGTTAGTTTAACTTCTGTGCCAGGGAAGATAATGGAGCAAGTAATTAAGGAAATCATCTGCAAACACTTGGAAGGTGGTAAGGTGATAGGGAACAGCCAGCATGGATTTGTGAAGAACAAATCATGTCAAACCAATCTGATAGCTTTCTTTGATAGGATAACGAGCCTTGTGGATAAGGGTGAAGCGGTGGATGTGGTATACCTAGACTTTAGTAAGGCATTTGATATGGTCTCACATGATATTCTTATCGATAAACTAGGCAAATACAATTTAGATGGGGCTACTATAAGGTGGGTGCATAACTGGCTGGATAACCGTACTCAGAGAGTTGTTATTAATGGTTCCCAATCCTGCTGGAAAGGCGTAACGAGTGGGGTACCGCAGGGGTCTGTTTTGGGACCGGCTTTGTTCAATATCTTCATCAACGACTTAGATATTGGCATAGAAAGTACGCTTATTAAGTTTGCGGATGATACCAAACTGGGAGGGACTGCAACTACTTTGGAGGACAGGGTCATAATTCAAAATGATCTGGACAAATTGGAGAAATGGTCTGAGTTAAACAGGATGAAGTTTAACAAAGACAAATGCAAAATGCTCCACTTAGGAAGGAAAAATCAATTTCACACATACAGAATGGGAAAAGACTGTCTAGGAAGGAGTACGGCAGAAAGGGATCTAGGGGTTATAGTGGACCACAAGCTAAATATGAGTCAACAGTGTGATGCTGTTGCAAAAAAAGCAAACATGATTCTGGGATGTATTAACAGGTGTGTTGTGAGCAAGACACGAGAAGTCATTCTTCCGCTCTACTCTGCTCTGGTTAGGCCTCAGCTGGAGTATTGTGTCCAGTTCTGGGTGCCGCATTTTAAAAAAGATGTGGAGAAATTGGAAAGGGTCCAAAGAAAAGCAAGAAGAATGATTGAAGGTCTTGAGAACATGACCTATGAAGGAAGGCTGAAAGAATTGGGTTTGTTTAGTTTGGAAAAGAGAAGACTGAGAGGGGACATGATAGCAGTTTTCAGGTATCTAAAAGGGTGTCATAAGGAGGAGGGAGAGAACTTGTTCACCTTAACCTCTAAGGATAGAACCAGAAACAATGGATTTAAACTGCAGCAAGGGAGGTCTAGGTTGGACATTAGGAAAAAGTTCCTAACTGTCAGGGTGGTTAAACACTGGAACAAATTGCCTAGGGAGGTTGTGGAATCTCCGTCTCTGGAGATATTTAAGAGTAGGTTAGATAAATGTCTATCAGGGATGGTCTAGACAGTATTTGGTCCTGCCATGCGGGCAGGGGACTGGACTCGATGACCTCTCGAGGTCCCTTCCAGTCCTATAATCTATGAATCTATGAATAAGAACGGCAAAGCCAAAAAAAAAAAAAAAAAAAACCTGCGGGGTGGCCGGAGACAGGGTGCAGGGGGACTTCCTGCGCTGCAGACGTGCCCCGGCTAGCGGGCGGGGGGGGGAGGGGGGGAAGAGGAGGGAACGGGGAGAGAGAGAGAAGGGGGGCGGCCAGGGCTTCAGTGGGGCGCTCGCCATGTGGCCCTGACCGCCGCGCCGCCTACCGGGAGGGCTCCACGCCGCTCCGGTCGGCGGGGAGAGAAGGACGCGGGCTGCCCTGCCGGGCTTGCTACAGACCTGGCACCGGTTGGGGCAGACGGAGCGCGCAGCCTGCTCCCAGCAGGGCGCTCCCCTCCTCCGCGCCGCTGCCCCCTACAGGGCGGCCGGAGCAGCGAACAAAACAAAACAAAAACAAAAAGCGGCCATGCCACCCTAGGATTGGGCGAATGCCGCCCCGTAGAATCTACCGCCCCAAGCACGAGCTTGCTCGGTTGGTGCCTGGAGCCACCTCTGTTCTAGGGTGACCAGACAGCAAGTGTGAAAAATCGGGACAAGGGTGGGGGGTAATAGGAGTCTATGTAAGAAAAAGCTCCAAACATCAGGACTGTCCCTATAAAATCGGGACATCTGGTCACCCTACTCTGTTCTCACCTAATAACAAAACTACAGAAGATGGAGCTTTAAGAAAAAGAATTGGTGTTAGACTCATGATAAAAACACAATGCTAGGACACTTTGGCTCCAACCACTAATTTAAGAGTGATGTAGCCAGATCCCATGATGTGACTTGCAGTTATAGCATAGACGGGGCCTGAGACCACTGCTTTCTTTCATTTCCTACCAAGCTCTCCATTCCTGGGTTGCTTGTCCGTGTTTGTTTATTATGAGCCTAAAGCTGTGGCTGTGGTTGTTAAACTGAGCAGCCTGTTCTAGAAATGTAGTATCTCAGTCTCTCTCCTCCCTTTAAAGTGAGTGTGATGGTGCACCCCATAAGGCTTTATGGAAATATGCTTATGAATGTATATATATGACTGTAGCAGGGTGGACACCCGCTCCTGCCCTGAAGGGCTTGAAATCAGCCCTGAAAGTGGGCTGCAGGGGTAAAAGCAGCCCTGGAGAGGGCTGCAGCTCTAAAAGCTGGGCTGATTGGAGAAGCGGCTGCAGCTGGGCCACGCCTCAATCAGGCCACAGCTGGCCTGTATGAAAAGGCTGGGAGCCAGGAACTCAGCAGTCTCTCTCTGCATTCAGAGAGAGAAGGGCCTGGCTGTGAGGAGCTTAACCAGGTATCTGGAGTGGAGCAGCGCTGGGGAAAGGCCAAGGGAGCTGGGGAGCTCTGGCCTAGGAAAGCCCCAGGCTGCAGGCTTGGTAAGGCTTATTAGGTACTGGGTTGCAGGGCAGCCCATGGGTAGCCAGAGGCAGCAGGTCCGAGCCCCTTTGCCTGTGATGAGTGGCTTATATTGCAGTCTGCCCCAGTGAATGGGGGCTAGATGGAGACTGGGCAGTAGCCAAGACTGAGGCAAAGTGGGGATACTGGGTGGTGGTTCCCCTGGGAGGGGGAGACCCAGAACTGTGGGGGTACTGCCAGGGGGCAGCACCCAGTTAAAGCGGCACTGGGATCCTGGGAGGGATGCAGGGGCCCAGCGGTAGCGGATCACTGGCTGACAGAGGGTGCTCCAGAGGGCTGGTGAGCTAATTGCTGAGGACAACCAGCAGGAGGTGCTGCAGCGGTGAGTCTGAGCATTGCTACAATGACATAATGGGAATATGTTTTATACTACATATGCCATGTAACATATCTCTGTAAAGGTTATGATCTACTGAATCTATTCATCCTATTTGTATGCATGTGTCATTGTTATATTTGAAGTTTTGAATATTGGCTATGTACTTGCTTGATATCTAAGTAGCCTTAGTAAAGCATTTGGTCAGCTTCTTGAGAAAAGAATGTGCAAATTAAGTGCCCAATCAAGAAACACTTAAAGGACAATGAATCTTGGAAGGCTCCAATCCACATAAGAAGTCGACCTTATGATGTTCAAGGTAGCATGTAAATAATGGCGGCTGCCTGTAAAAACTGAGTCATGCATGGACATGTGACTTGCCCCTGTGACTCCAAAACTCCATTTTGGAGCTGGACTTTTCATAGGAGAGGGTCTCCTAGGGTTACCATATGTCCAGCTTTTCCCGGACATGTCCGGCTTTTTGGTCCTCAAATCCCTGTCCGGGGGGAATTGCCAAAAAGCCGGACATATCCTGGAAAATAAGGAGGGGGCTTGGGACCGGAGACACTCGGCCGGAGACACTCGGCCGGGGCCCGAGCCGAGCTGGGCCGGAGCCACTGGGACCGGGGCTGGGGGTGCTCGGCCGCCAGCCGGAGCCGCTCGGCCAGGGCCGGGGCCAGTGCCCCAGGGCCCAAGCCGAGCTGGAGTCGCTAGGGCTGGGGGTGCTCGGCTGGGGCCAGCGTGCTTGGCCGGAACTAGGGCCAGTGCCCCAGGGCCCGAGCCAGGCTGGAGAGGCCGAGGCCAGAGCCTCTTGGCCAGGAACAGCCAGCCGTGCTGCCTCCCTGTTTCAGGCTTCCCACGAACATTTAATTTGTGGAAAGTGGGGGAGGGGGGAGCAGGGGGGCAGAGGAGCAGGGGGGCGGAGCGTTCAGGGGAGGGGGAGGAGTTGGGGCAGGGATGCGGGGATGTTGGGGAAGGGGTGGAGTTGGGGCTGGGGTGGAGTTGGGGCACCCCGTTGAGTGTCCTTTTTTTTTTTTTTTTATTAAAATATGGTAACCCTAGGGTCTCTACCACAAGAGAGTCTATTTAAACCCCTGGGAGACTCCTCCATTTTGTCTTCAGCTGGCTAAAGAGAGAGCCTCTCCACCCCGCAAGGATACCTGAAAGAAACTGGGTTTGCAGCAGGCTAGCGGGCCTGGCTCAAACCAGGCAGGACATTGAAGTCCCAACCTGCTAGGGCAGGAAAGCAGGGGCAGAAGTTGTCTTAGCACATCAGTTGGCAGCCCCAAGTGGGTTTCTGTGATCCAACCCGTCACAGTGAGGTTCACTTAAAGGTGAATGTCACAATGGGTGAGAGCACATGGAATGTTTAAGTCCAGTGTCAGGTGGAGGTATCCATTTTATATTCAAATGTCAGACTCACGTACTAGAATACAAATACCTTAAAAGTGCTGGACTCGCACACACATATTATTACTGTGAGAGGAACAAAAACATGTTTAAAGGGAAGAGGAAAAAGGTTTTGGAATCCCTACATTTTTGTAGATTGAATAGCATTTTTTTATTGGGCAAGCAGTTTTTCGTGGTATGTTTCATTCCCTTCTCTTTGACATGATGAAGCCTGTATTTGTTAGTGTTTTAACAAAGGGAAGGACATGATGGTCAATCCATAAGGGGGTGGCCTTCCTTGAAGTGTCTGCATTCGCTGTCACATGTTGACAAAAAAAATGACTCTTTTTAAACTAAAATATATGCCAAAGGACATGCAAAGTGAATACTTTGCTGAAAAGATACATCTGTTTCAAAATTAGATGTTAAGTGGACACTGAGAGTGTACTAAATCATCCTGGGTTGAAGGATAAGCATAAATCTCTTCCAGTTGTCACCAGAAAATAAACACTCGAGTCTTTATTACCTTGTTTGAACACAGAGGATCATATGATGGTGAACTACACTGACCAGCAGAGTCAACTCCCTGAGCTCTATTCCCAGCTGACTTGCCATGTGGCCATGGATCTGACACTCCAATGCTCTGCCTCTCAGTTTTCCCATTTGAAAATGGTTTAAAGGAGTGTTATGAGAATCAGTGATTGTATAATGCTGTGCGATACTTCTATTGTACCTATGCTTACAGGGCTATAAGAAATATGATCCAGTTGGTCAAACCCAATTGTTACACTAATATAAAGTCAGAGAGATTCCACATCTATGACAAGAAACCTAAAAATGAGTCACTAAAACTGTCCAGTGTGTAACTTCAGTGTACAATAGCCAGCACAAACCATACATTTTTAGCTCTGCAATACTGTGTGCTGGAAACCCAGCAGGCTTTATTTTTAACTACACTTAGAATGCATAACTACCAAAAGGATGTTAGAAACTGCATTTCTTAGAACACCAAATGTTCTCTTATTTTAAATATTGACAATGAGCCTACTCTGGGCTCTAGCAACTTCTAGGCTTATGTGACTCTACAGTATGTGCAATTAAGTTCTTTTTGTACATTTATATTTCCAGACATATGTAATTGGATGTCATGGAATTGTTCGTATTATTTATCTGAGCTAGTGTATGCAGAGGATCTCATTTATTGTGATATTTTGGCTTGAATTAATAACCCATCTTCCACAGACTAGAAGGTTGCTTTAAAAACGGATCCCATAATAAATGTGTTTTTCCTTAATTTAACAGATGTCTATGAATTGTGATTAAGATCTTGTCCCCTAGAGGGAAATGAGAGAGGCCTGGGAAAATCTGGTAATGTATGTAAATGTGGAGAGCCCTGAGCCCAAGCATGAGTGTGTGAAATCACTGACCTTGGAAACTAGGTCTGTTCTATCTGAAGTATCATGTTTCAATAAAAACCACTTGACACTGAATCATGTGTCCTGTGGTCCAAGAGACCTTCCCTGGCAAAGTAACAAACATGTCTTACGGTGCTGCTCTGTGAATAATAATGCTATTAAAACAAATTTCAGAGTAGCAGCCGTGTTAGTCTGTATCTGCGAAAAGAACAGGAGTACTTGTGGCACCTTAGAGACTAACAAATTTATTAGAGCATAAGCTTTCGTGGACTACAGCCCACTTCTTCGGATGCATATAGAATGGAACATATATTGAGGAGATATATATACACACACATACATATCTCCTCAATATATGTTCCATTCTATATGCATCCGAAGAAGTGGGCTGTAGTCCACGAAAGCTTATGCTCTAATAAATTTGTTAGTCTCTAAGGTGCCACAAGTACTCCTGTTCTTCTTTTTATTAAAACAAATGTTACCCTGTTAGTATACGGTTATGTATTCTAAACCTAAGATGCAGGACTGGTATGGTATCCCGGCAGGTTGTGCTCTTTGCTGTCATGTGGAAGACCTGGTTTCATTTCCATGTGCATTCTCTGACTCACTAAGTCCCTGAGCCTGACACCTTAGTTATATCCAGTAACATCTTAGTCTGTGACTAGTCAATAGGGCTAAAGTGTTACTGGGCATGTGTAAAGGTGGCAGAACTTGACCTTATGCTGGAAATGAGGCAGAGGCAGCACGTTGACAATTTAAAGGAGGAAAGGAAGCACATCATGATGCTCTGAAGTGACCTCTCTAGTCAGTTAAGGAGTAGAGAGAGATACCGAAGGAAATGACAGAGACAAAGTGGGTGAGGTAATATCTTTTATTGGACCAGCTTCTGTTGATGGAAGGTTTGTGAGCTACAGAGAGCTCTTCAGGTCTAGGAAAGGAAATCTTAGGGTACATCTACCTTGCAAAAAAAGACCCACAGCAGTGAGTCTCAGAGGTTGGGTCAACTGAGTCAGGCTCAAGCAATGGGGCTAAAAATAGCAGCGTAGGTATTTGGGCTTGGGCTGGAGCCCAGGCTCTGAAACCCAGTGAGGAGGCAGGGTCTCAGAGCCTGGCCTCCAGCCCAAGCCCCAAAGTCTACACTGCAATTTTTAGCCCCATAGCATGAGCTCCACAAGCCTGAGTCAGTTGACCCAAGCTCTGAGACTCACTGCTGAGTCTAGCAGAGTTAAGAATTTAAGTTCCCAGGCAAACTACTATGGAAGATGTTGAATTTTGCCATTTAAAATGGAAACTTCACAACATGAAGGAGGAAGCCAGACTAAACAGTAACATCTACTTCCTGAGCAAATGCTAGAAACAAAACATCATTCCCAGAGGACTTGCCATCTATAACTGTGACAGCTACATACAACTCCAAATCTGCTGAACAGCTCTGGAGAGGGCCATTAGAAAAACCAAGGAACTGTCTCCTGCACCTTTCCTACTCCAGAGGACCACCCCAAACAATAAATCATCACATGCTCCCGCACACTAGGAGAAAAAAATCAGGAAAACTACCTGGAGATCATGTAGCAAACCCAAAACAACATCATCCATAAACCCTGATGACAGCCATCCAACACAAAAACAAAAAGTGGAACCAACTACAACCACCAACAGAGCACCACTTCCGGGAGAAACCAAGACGCCATGACCGGCCACATAGACCCAACACCATCAAATTATCAAGATAAACCCTAACTGGCATGGAAGTATCTATACTCTACAAGGGACTAAATTTCTGCCCCACCACAGAACCTGATACTATACGAACATGTAGCAAACAAGAAGAATTCTTCCACCAACTCCACCTCAAGGTATTTTTTCACAACAAAGTCAACACCACCAGCAACTACTGTACCACATCTGCACTAACAGTCATAAAAAAATAAAAATTTGACTGGACCCCCCCAGTGCTGAAACCACACAGTAGATCATTACATTCATTTTTTTCCCTGAAGCAATTAATGTAAAATCCTCAACAAACATTACATCCACCACAATCTCTCTACCACAAACAGGATAGCTACATAATCGCTGACGTCAAACCACAAGGTAGTGATCAAAGCAGAAGACAGAGTTGCTATCATAGTCCTTAATCCTTACTACATCAATGAGGCCAATGACAACTCTGACACCACCTACTATAAAGAACTCAAAGAAGACCCCATATCACAATTCACACAGGAATTTAAAGATACCATCAAATCTTTCCCCCTATAACTCAAAGAAAAACTCTACAACCTCATTCCTGATGAACCCACCCCAGAGACCTTCTACATGCTTCCCAAGATACAGAAACAAGGGAACCACAGTGGCTGCATCATGTCTGCCTATGACACTCTTCCTTAAGGAATAACACAACTCATAGAAACTATCCTCAAACCACTCAAGCCCCGAAAGGGCCATCTTCTTCCAAGACACTACTGACTTCCTCCAGAAACTCCATAACATAACAACCTCCCCCAGAACACCATTCTTGCTACCGTGGATGTCACCTCCCTGTATACCAACATCCCTCACAAAAATGGAATTATTGCCTGCTTCAATTACCTACAAGATAATGTACAACATTTGGAAACCCACCCAAAACACATCAAAATGGATGAGTTTGGCATCCTCACCCACAATAACTTCACATTTAAAAACAAACATTTTGTCCTAAACATGGTAACAATCTCAGATTATAGGATGATTCCCCAGTATGCCAACTTCTTCATGGGCCACATCAAGGAAGAATTTGGTCCAATAAAGAATATTACCTCACCTACCTTCTCCCTCTCATATCCTGGAACCAACCTGGCTACAACAGCACTACAAACATCCTGAAGGAAATGCTGACCAGTTTGACTGGTTCCCCCTGGTGTGCCACTGAGCCCTCTGACCCACACCAGCCTGGACCCCCTCTCACACTGTGCACTTGTGACAAGTCCAAGCTTGCACTTTCACCAGCATTCACACAGGTAGGGACACACCCAGCTTCCCAGCCTAGGACCCCAGAGCAGTACCATCCTGCCCTGGTCAAATCTGGGCAGTATACGGGTTTAACTCCTGGTCCGCCTCTCTCTCAATGTGACAAGGACCATGCACACTTGTGGTAACCAAGCTGAGATTTTCCCCAGACCCCTTAGTCAAATGCACACTGGTTCGGATTAAAATATAAAATAAGTTTATTAACTACAAAAGGATAGATTATAAGTGATTGCAAACAGATCAAAGCAGATTACCTAGTAAATAAACAAAACCGCAAACTGAGTTTAACACACTAGATAGGTAGGATGTGAATTAGCAAATTCTCACCCTGAGTGATAAACCACCTGGTAGATTCTTAAGGCACAAGTTGCCTTGGCTCTGCAGCTTGGGTTTTCCGGGTTTTCTCACACAGGCTGGAAATCCAACTAGCTTGGGACCATCACTTCTTCCAGTTCAGTCTTTTTTTTTTTTTTTTTTTTTTTTTTTTTTTTCCCCTCAGGTGTTTCCAGGTGTGTTGTTGTAGGGAGAGTGAGGTCCCCACCTCATGTCATTTCCCCCTTTTATATCTTCTTCCCACTTCCTGGAAAGCTCTTGTGCTGTGACCTGAGTCAAACAGTTCCCATTGTGTAGTGCTATCTCTGAGAGGTTTCTGTTTTACACAGTTTGCGGGTTAATCCTTGTGCTTGTGTGCTTTTCCTCATTAAGCCGTTAACATTGTTTGGCCTTTTTACTGTTGTACCTGAAAGATTGCTTTTGGGTGTTTTCAGCCTCATAACATGTTTCAGTCACACACACACACACACACACCCAAATTTCATAACTTCACATATGATGATAGCACATACAATCCAACAAGATATTAATGTCTAGCAGATCAAGACTTTTAGAATTATACCTTACAAGGCATACTTTGTAGAAAACACATCCTAATTACATGACCGTGGTGAATATTGGGGTGCCAGGGCATCACACAGTTCTCCTCAGCACAACCATGGCTGACTACTTGCATTGTAGGAGTTATAAAGTAAGAGAAAATGAAGGCTTGTTAGAGCTCCAGTGAGGACACAGAGGACCCCCGAGATAAGTAAAAGCAGAAATTAACCAGGTTCAGTTTCCTAACAGTAATGCTTTAGGGCCCTAGTTTATTGTTGGCTGTTGATTCAGTACGCAACCAGTAATCAAACCAGGCTTTAAAAGTTGGAATTTATTGGCTGTCTCTTTGAGACTCATTATTGTGCTTGCAAAAGTTAATATCATGGCACAGTCTGAATTCTCAGTGTACAGTACTAGAATTTCACTTCTATACATTATTTTCAGTTGCTGCAGCTATTCCAAAAACTCACCAAACCTCCTGTTTTACCTGCATTAAAAAGTCCCAAGAGACTGCTTTGTTTAAACAGGAAAGTTTTTTAATAGGAAGTTGTGGTGGTGTTGGAAAAAAGATGTGGTAAAGGAAGTTTGACCCACACAACCTTGCCATTGTAATTTCACATTTTTCTTTAATGCCTTGTATGAGTTAGGCAGTGCAAGTCCCTGAAGTCTCCCTAGCCCACTGCCATAGACTAATTCATCTAAAAGACTGTTGACGCTTAAACATAATGAAAAGGGGAAATGCCAAAAGAAACAGTGGCCTATGCCACAACTAGGATTCCTATTATATAGTGTCTGCATCTTAAGGAACATCAACTAAAATTCAATTAAAGAACACTGTGATCAGCATTGATCAGTTTGCTGAAGAGTTCAACTCCTAAGGGCTGGTCTACACTGGGAACCTACATCAGTATAGTTATGTCTCTTGGGGATGTGAAAAATTCTTTCATTGACCTAGCTACCACCTCTATGGGCAGTGGATTACCTGTGCTGATGGGAGAACACCTCCCGTCAGCATAGGTAGTGTCTACAGTGAAGTGCTACAGCAGTGCAGCTGCAATAGCGGTTTAAGTGTAGACATAACCTCAGTATTGTGTAGTATTTTGGTGCTGAAAGTTAACTTGAAAAAGCCAAGGATACTATTCAACAGCACAAATAGCCTACAACCTTCTCTTCCCTACTCCAAATCAAAATGAATGAATTTACAACTTCACTCCAGAAAATGACCCCATCTTAACTCAACAGATTACTTTAACAAGTAATTATTAAAGTCAATGGAACCTATGAATAAGTAGTACTTGAGTGACATTCATCACTGTGCAGAGAACAACCATGAGGCCTATGTAACACTTAAGTCTTACTTAAACCCTCAAAATAGGTTTTAAGTGGTGCACAGGCCTTGTGCTGGCCCTTTTATCCAGGCATGAGTTTCACTCTCTGTAAGAGCAGTAAAATCAGGCTCTAAATTATATTTTACCCCTGTTAGCCTTGCAGACCCAGAGAGTAATCTGGATTCTATTCCTTCTCATGCCTCATCAATAGAACTGTTTATTAAATCCCAATCAATCACATCTGCAAATCCATCAAAGACCATGGGACTCCACAGATGTCACTGAGGGCATAATTTGAAAAGAAGGGAATTGCACCTGTGTAACTGAGGGCAGAAATTGGCCTGCAGAATTCTTATTCTTGCATTGAGAAGGCAAGAGCCCAGTTTGGGATCTCACATTGAGGTTGCAAAGATGACAGTTAGAGAAATCATCTTATTACTTTGATACTAAGTGGATTGGATATGGAAACAACAGAGAAGCAATACACACTGTGCTATTTTTACAATCGTATCAGAACAGAACTCCCCTTTCAAATACAATCCCTGCTGCAGTCAGTTTGTTTGTTCCAGTCCAAGTCCCGATGGACACATTTCCACCTGGCTCAACATAAAACTACACCACCACAACCGGCACCCCTGCTCACAGCCTCTTAGAGAATCCAGCCACTGAATGAGCTTACGGATGGAACCATCCTCTCTGTTCTAAACAGGTTAGTTCCTCTAGGTTGGGATTGATGTTTATGGGCAGGGTGGTATGAGGAAGCTTACGTTACCACTGCCTGCTGTATAGCTAACAGAAGATCCCAGTTACGAGGTCTGTGAAGACAGCACAATTAACAGATATTCCTGTAAATTCCCAAGATCGTTTTTAAAGGGACATGCAAGATGCATTATTTGTAGAGGCAATGACAGTAGACATTTCTTTAATCAGTATTTATGCCCACTAATTCTTCTAAATTTAGCACCTGTGTCCACTAATCTCTAAGCCATCTGAAAGGCATCAGATATCAAAAGGAAAAGAAAAGTAATTGCTCTGGCTCTGGGGAATTAAGCGTTGAATTTGTGGGGAAGAAGGATTTAGTCAATGGATTTCTTTCAGGACACCCTCAAAATCTGGCTGCAACTGCTTAGTAAGCAAATGCTGAATCAAACATCTGTGTGCCATATAAGCACAACTAAACCTGTACAATTACTGCGCTCATTCACTTGCATAACAAGTCACATGCCAATTACCTCACTTAGCCTGTTTGGGAGGAGGAGGATCCACTGAAAGAGAGTCTGCAGAGCAGCTGGAAGCAATTTCTTTGTCTCCTCATTACTTTCTTTTGATCTTCTCTCTTCATATTTAGCTATGTCGTCACTGCAAATAAGGGGCGTGTTTACCATGGGATAACTAACTTGCATTAGTTATCACACTGTAAAATCTCAGTGGAGATAAGGCACACGTAGTTTTTAGCATGATGTAGCTGTGGGGGAGGGGTGGTCAACACCGTATCTCCACCTGTGGTTGACCTCACCTATTCAGTTCACTATTAAATCTACAGGTACCTTGTCTCCAGTAGGATTTTGCAGGGGGATCATTAATGCACATTTGTTCTCAGGGTAAAAACACATGGCAATGAATACAAAGCCTTTCTGTCCGTCTCCTCTTTCAGGCAGTGGATCTGGGCTGACTGTGTTTAAGGGCCCTCAATGCAGGGGAGCAGACAGCTTTTTTTATTTGGAAACGGGGGGAGAGCTAAATAAAATAGCCATTGAATATCATCTTTACACTAGCTAATTTATTGTGGCAGAGGCAATCACCTAATGTCTCAGTTTCTCTTCAGCCCAGGCTTCCATAAGCATCTGATGGTCTCAGCTGCTGGAAGTCCTTCGTCTTCCCTGGCGGTATTAATTGGCTCGTGGTAGCTGGGATTCTGCTGAATGTTTCTCCTGTAGCAGGCTCTAACTCCTTTCTTCCCTGGTTGGGAAATGGTTCTGCAACCAGAATCTCCTGTTCTTGTGAAGCGGAACTCGGTGTGCCTGGGTGAGGCTCACTTGTCTGTGCTTTTCCCACTCTTTCTGCAGCAATACTGGCTATTTCCCTCCTCTCAGAAAGGCTAATGATCCTCTGCCTTTCTATCTCTAGGTTGTGCATGAGAACTTCTGATTCCCCTCTCTCTTGAGAGACCTGGGACAGGCTCTTCTCCCCCACTTCTGTGTGCTCTTTTCCAAAGAGAGTGGGGAAGCCAGTCATCATGAAACCCAAGATTTTTTGGCTGGCTTTTTGCAGCCTCTAACTCTAGTTCTATGCCTGGTGGTCAAAGGGCCTCCAGCTACCCTCTTTTTTGTAGCCTTTTCTTGTTAGTCTCTGGGTGAGAGAGGACCGCAGCAGGTTACACAAGAAAAACATAAAAGCAATTGTTTTCCAATGTAAGCAACTGCTCAGGTGCAGGCTGTTCCCTTTCTTCATTTTGCCACATTCCAAAAAATCTGTTTTTTTTTTTTTTTTCAACAAATGCAGTGACTATATAAAGCCAATGTGGCAATTCTTCAACAAAAGAACTTCAGAAACAGACTCCAACGTGAAACTGCAGAACTGGACTTAATTTGCAAACTAGGCCATCAAATTAGGCCTGAATAAAGACTGGGAGTGGATGGGTCATTACAAAACCTAATTTTACCATACTAATTTCCCCCTACTGTTACTCACACCTTCTTGTCAACTGTTTGAAATGGGCCACCCTCATTACCACTACCACAAGTGATTTTTTTCCTCCCTTGGTATTCTACTGTTAATTGAATTGTCTCGTTAGACTGACACCCCCCCCCCCCCTTGGTAAGGCAACTCCCATCTTTTCATATACTGTGTGTGTGTGTGTGTATGTGTGTATATATATATATATATATATATATACACCTGCTACTGTATTTTCCACGCCATACTTCTGATGAAGTGGGTTCTAGCCCATGAAAGCTTATGCCCAAATACATTTTAGTCTCTATGGTGCCACAAGGACTCCTCGTAGTTTTTTCTAAATGTTTCAGTTTGCCAGAGAGAGGTGTGTGTGTTTTAATTCTGCAATTCTAAGCCATTCTTACTGAGTAGCAACTGAAGTACAAAAACAATGTATATTTTCAAGATGCTAAAAGGAAATTAATTAAAAAGGAGGACACTATATGTCTTTCCCTGTGTGTAAATTTGGAAAACTTTGCTCATTCTGGTTTGATGATTTTCAAGGATTCCATTATTAGGAAGCTAGTGATGACATGCTTTCCTTGCACCTAAAAGTTGTACAATAGTAGAAACTACTTTTGGTTAACTACACAGATGAAGCTTTCACACAATCTGAATTCTCTCACTGGAAAAAGGCTCAAGTCAAATTTGAGAGGCATCACCATGAAACAGTTGATATACTTCAAAAGACCACAAAGAATGTTGGTGACATGCTAAGATTTCAAAACTATCAGAAGAAAAAGGGAAGAATCTAATAAAAGTATTAAATAGTATATGTTCTCTTGTCAGACAAGAACTTGCACTGTGAGGCCATTATACTGACAAGCTGAAAATCTGCCCTTAAATGAAGAGGTAGACTGTAACTTTATTCAACGGCTTTGTTTGCAGGCAGAATATAACTCTAATATTTCAAAGTGGCTGAAAGTAAAGATAAATTCTAAGTCCAATTATTCACAGGGAGATTATGGAAATCATGGCTCTTAATTGTGAGGAATAATTTCTGGAACATGGTATACAATTACAGTAGATGAAACAGGCTTCAACAATGAGCAAGTGGTTTTGTCTGTGAAATGAGGATAACATGAATGTTCATGAAGCATTAATTGTGCTGTACAGTGTCACCAGTACAATGATAGAGGTAATCATATCAGTAATTAAAGATATTAATGCATCTAAATCTGAGAATCAACAACTGTCACCGATAGTGCTATGATGATGCTGTTAATATGGCAGGCTTAGTATCGGGTGTAGCAACTACATTGCAACAGGTGGAACAAGTGTGTGTGTGTGTGTACACACACACTCAGTGCTATGGGCATACTTTGAATTTGACATGGCAGGATGCTATTAAAAACACTATCCTAAAAGATACTCTTGAAATTGTTTACAAAAATCACAAAATAAATTAAAGAATCATCTGAACTAGATTTTATAGAACATAAAATATGATGTGTTAAGTTTATCACTAGGCATCCATGTCTTCTGTCCAACAAAATGGACTGTGAGGGCAGAAACATGTATTTTAGTTTCCGATAATTACCTTGCATGGTGTGCAGTTTGGGAGGTTGCTGAAGTCGGTTCAGAAATATCTGAATTTCCTCAGCTAAGCCAAACATCAGCTGTTTTCCAAAGTGGTAAAGCTGATGATGATTTTGGTGGTACCTGCAACCACTGATGTAAGTGAATGTCATTTCAATGATCTACGTTATCAACCTTTTTCTTTCCGAGCTCTCCCAACATGCTATAAAAATTCAAGGGCCCAGCTGTGCCACAACAACTGGTTTTCTGCACATAAAAACCAGGGCGAGCGTTAGGGGGTAGCAAGCAGGGCCATTGCCTGGAGATTACCACAGGGGCCCCCACAAAGCTACATTGCTCAGACTTCAACTTCAGCCCCGGGTGGTGGGGCTCAGAGCCCTGGGCTTCAGCCCCATGTGGTGGGGCTGCAGCTTTCTGCTTTGGGCCCCAGCGAGTCTAACACTGGCCCTGCTTGGCCCCCATGAAACCTGCTGGCAGCCCCCCAGGGGGCCCCAGAACTCTATTTGAGAAACAATGATCTACGTCCATATGAAGGGCTACAGCATTAAAACATGGCATCGATCCACAATGGGACTATCACTGCTCAGCTGGTGTATGATTTAACATGTACCCAAGGACAAAATTGTGGACTTACACCTTACAGATGTTGCAGAAGAACTCATTTCAATAAACTCAGAGTGAAGATCATTGTTGGAACTTTCTGATTTGTAAGTAATTCTTTTACTCTTTTTAAAAATAATGCTTTAATGAGTAGTTTTGTACCATGACTAACTGTGTCCACTTTTAATAAAGGGAGATAAATGAGCTTCAGTGTCCTCTTTAGATATTAATTCAATCCCTAAATTTGTAAGGGGGCTAAAGCCACCAGAAGCCCTCAAGGTCTACAACCAAGCCTTCAAGTGTTGGTATTAAATATCCAATCTCGTTTCTGCCACATAGTAAGGGATGGGGTTTACTTGATTTCCCGAAGGTATTTGGACTCTAAGCCATCTCCTAAATTAAATATTACCCAACTAGACAAAGGTTTATCTGATTTTGAAAATAATGTCTCCATAGCATTTTCTCCATAATGTGCTCAAAAATGATAAAGGTTTGCAGAAGGAAGATTACTGTATAATTATTCAACCTTGCGTTTCCACTGTCATTGGGAGGTTAGACACAATCTTCCTCCCCCTTCCCCCAATTTTTAAATATCCTGTAAATGAATAATTGAATTGGGAAAATCTGCTATGGGCCAGATTGTGAAACCCTTGCTCATTAGGAGCCCTTGGAACAACTTGTTAGAGTAACTGCTCACCAGGGTAAGGAGAATTACAATCTGGTCCTAACCCACTGTGATATTTGCTTGTTGCTCTCACCCCTGCCAAACGACCATGAATATTTAGGAGACAATAAATGGACAGACCTCTTAGTTTTGTCAAGGTCCAGATGGCCAGTATTTGTAAAATACATTCACTATGAGAAAGGACTGGAGATGAGAAATGTATCCTAAGATACTGGCAGGAACACTAAGCTACAAGATACCTGAGGTTTTAGCCAAGCTTTTGGGATGCACTTTTGGCTTCTTTCCCACCTCTTTTCCAGACAGCTATGAAATTGGTGAACGCCTCGAAGATTCTCCCATTGCAAGGTCACAAATTTGATGACCTTACGAACATTGTTCTCCTTAATAACATCCCCAGTTACCACTCCAGGCTCTTCTTTTTAAAGCCAGCTCCACTCACTCTTGCCGTACATATGGAACGTGGCAGAAAATTTTTATCACATTTGGGGGGGGAGCGGGGAATTGTATTTGCTATTATGCTGGTGAAAACCAGTGTTGTGTTGGCATTCCTAATGCCATTGACTGACGGCACATACACCAGCTTAATGTAGCGGAATAACAAAGAGAATGCCATATCAAGGGCTGCAGCATTTGTTTGTGATTCTCTGTTCTTTTATATCCTAGTCATTCAAACAGGCCAAGAGCCAGTATTACTCTTCCCCATTATCATCTACTTAGATTGTTCCTCTTAATAAAAGGATTATTTTTTTTTTTTTTAGTGTTCTAGATGATTTTTCCTCTGCTCCCCCCACACCCTTCATGGAACCCTCTTCCTCTCTCCAAGACTTCCTGTGTTGCATTTTGGATGCTCTCCTGGAGTATGTGAATAGCTCATGTGTAGCTCCCCACTCTCCTTAGGCTGCTGAGGGCAGCATTCCTCTGTTGACAAAATGTCTCCGGTTAGGATCTTCCAGCTGGAGAGCCATTCTAGGAACTTGCATTTCCTGGTTGCCTACTTAGTTTTCAGATTCATCTGATGTACTAGCTTCACTGTGCAGCAGAGATAGAAAAGTATATTGTAAGCTCAACAGAGGTCACCCAATACAGCATTTTTAGCATGGCTGATGATTCACACTTACCCTCAAATGCATTGGGTGCATACTGGTGAGCACCATGGATGATTTTATACACTAGGGGCCCAATCCTGCTCCAGTTGAAGTTAACTGGAATTTTGCTATTTATTTCATAGGGAGCAGAAGCAGGTGCTAGAAGTCGACTCCTGTGAAATGCTCAGCACCTCCAAGCAGTCAAGTGCCCTACGCTCTCATTGACTTCAACAGGAGCTGATCTAAAGGGAGTGGAACCATTCCTGTTGACTTCAGTGAGCTTGGAATTAGCACCATGAAGGAGGCAGTGGGCAACTTTCCAGGATTGGGCCCTATGAGATGAGGCAACTTTAGCAATGTACTGGAATGAAGGTTTGATCCTTTATATGGCTGAGGTGTAGAAGAGTGGTTACATCTAGAATTAGAAATCTGCCAGACCTGATTGTATCATATATCTACGGTTACTTGGCTGCCTGGCTTCTAGAAAATAGAAAAATGTTAACCTATCAGTGCAAATCTCTTAACTTTAACTGAAAAAATCCTTTGAAAACGAAATAACACATAATATAAACATTAGAGAGCATTATTTTTTCCCCTTACAACTCTAGTATTTATCCATTTGTGGTATAATCGTTTGTTTAATAACAATTTTATTAATGAAAACAAATACCAAACACTGTGCTAAAGCCCAGTACAGTCTTTCTCTTTAACTTGAACTAGTTGACAGTTTGTTTCCCTGTGAAGGCTTACCTATAGTATAATTCTCATTTAGTACGCAATGAGGGGAGAATATACACTCCCAACTGACTATTTTGAAAATACCCATTTAGGACACAAGCAGACTCAAATCCTGAGCTGGGTGGTGCTCCGCTGGCATTGCTGGCCTTAGGAGAATGACTCCAGTGTAAGGGGATTGTTGGGTGGGATAGAGCCAGTGTTGCAGCTGATATAGATCAGCTGGATGTATATGTAGGATGTCCCAATGTCCTGATGATGCCCAGCTAGAGTCCTGGGCCCAATGGCTACTGCAACAAGCTAAAGCAATGCATAGGGTGACTAGCCAGGATCCAGAAAGCATACAAGTATCTTAATGCCTCCCTGTGCCCCAATCCTGTGCAATCCTGTGGGCATTCTACTTTCTATTCCCCTGTCAACTTTCCTCAGACTGAGTACTGCCCTCTTCTTGGTTTCTTTATACAGTCTGGCTGAGTTTGGGGTGAGAGCCTTCTCTGTAGGACTTGCCATTCAAAACAGCCTTTCTTCTCTTCCCAGATTGTCTAAGTATGGACAATACGGACAATGGGCTAACAATATCACTTTCCCTTAGCCCTCTATCTCGTAATTCTCTCACCTGCAGCTGCTGTTTAACTCTACAAAGCACTTGGGATATTGGTCTATACAAAATAAAGTTTAATTTATTCTTTCATCAGTGTTCAGCAGAGAATGTAAGGGTTATAAAAGAAACAGGGTCATGCTGAAATCTTAGGTGCACAAGGTGTAAAGCATAGCGCACACATAGCGTATATAGAAAGAAGTAATTGGTACATGTACCAGTGTAAACAGTTTGTTTTGGATCAATATTCTGTTCCTTAGTAATTTTAAGACTTCAAATGTTGACCTGTAGGTCTCCAATCTGAGCCCAGCTCTTGACAGCAGTGACTCAAAGTTACTGCCATCTGATATCTATTTGATCGGGATAAAATGGAATTGATGGGTTCTGTTCCAGTTGTGGGTAGTGTCTAAACCCCCTTTGCAATTGGCACTTTTGTTGGATGTCTTCGGGAGAAAGGCCAAGAATTGTATAGGCATTTCCAGTATCAGAAATTTTTCTAAATCGGAGAAAAATGGCAGGGGAGGGAGGATTGGGGGGAGATTTATATGAATACTGCTCAGGCTGTGTTTGTTCTGAGGATGGCACTTAAGTCTTCAGAGCTGTCAATTTGACACACTTTCCCCATAGTAATTTCACTTAAAAATGGCCTCATAAGCCAGAATTCTCTGCCAAATACTCTTGTCCAGTGACTGGACTGGGATCTGGGATGTGCCATGGAGTGGAAGCTGGGAGGATGTCTCCTCTCCCAAGGCCATTTGCTTTATGGCTGATTCCACGGGGTAATGACTGGAGTAGATTTTGGAGTCAGAGCATCCTTTGCAAGACTGGAAGAGCTGTATGACAGCAGAGCCTCTGAACCCACCACTCCCTCATGCCCAACCTCCTCACTCCACAGTACAAAGGGTGCTCACCGCCTATGTGGCCTCCCCAAACTCTTACCATGCACCCTTGTTATGCAGAGTTGCATCAGGGCTATTGTAATAGGGCTCCCTGCATCAGCAAGTGTTGGGGGAAGACAGGGGAAGACTGATATTTTTAAATAAGTCTAGTGCTATTGAAATGGATAGTTTCTAGCACCAGTTACAATAATTAGTTCATTATCGTCTTTTACTGGTTGCAACTTTTGGCTGGATTAAGCCGCTTTCCCTTCACAGCTACAGAACAGGATGAGTAACAGACTTTGGGTTTCTCCTGTAAAGGAAAACTCTCCATTGGGCATGTCTCCTACTTGGAGGGGTAACAAAAACCTGGAGAAAGTGCAGGGAAATATTTCATGTGCAATAAAGTCCTTGATTACAAACTCTATTTTTATTAAATATACCAATGTAGTCCTGTGAGATTGGAACATGGTGATTAATACATTTGAGGCAATTAGGCTTTAAGTCACAGTCCTTACATTTGTTTGGTACTTTCTGTAGCATGTACACACACTGGCACAGTTAGTCTGCATTGAGGTGTAATTTATCTGTCTGCATTCTGAGTCAGTGAGTTCCCTCAGGGCACCTCTGACTACTTTACTCTCATAACCCTCAAGGGGTATACTGGGTGTAGTTCATATTTTCCTTGCTCTAGAAATCAAGTTACAAAGTAAAACTGACTGTGACCCTCAAAATCTAGCAGCCAGCAGTTCCCATTACAAGTAGCAATACACTTTTCTTGCTCATGAACTGATAGTTAATATTCTACACCATTATCATAGTATCTCAATTAAAATATAGTCACCAGGCTGCAGTTTCACAGCCATTCTGCTGAAAAATATTTTCATTTTTGTTACTATTAGAAGATTGGCAATCATCTCATGCTTGGGGGGCATGTCAAATGGGGACTGTCTCAAAGCCTGTGGCTTCTGAGCTCGGAGACCAGCTCAAACCCTGGGCCATTTAATAGTAAACATTTGAGGATTTTTTAAAAAAGCTACGGAACTGACGTTATTCCAACTTGGTTTGATTTATACATTCAATTAAGACTTACAAATCTAACCAAGTCTAAAGACTGTATGTACTGTTCAGTAACTTACTGTGCTGTTTGAGAAATTCCTTTTTGTATTGTGTTGTTTGACAACTAATTTATAATTACACACAAAAAACTCATTAAAAGAACATTATTAAGGTTTCAAAATCAAACACTAAAAAAATGGGAAACACCAGAATTAAGGCTGACCTGCTTCATTTGTTGCAGGAGTTGGAATACGTGTACTATCTAGGGTGACCAGATCTCCTGATTTTATAGGGATAGTCCAGTTTTTTGGCTCTTTTTCTTATATAGGCTCCTATTACTCCCAACCCACTGTCCTGATTTTTCACACTTGCTGTCTGGTCACCCTAGTACTATTTGTAGTACTGGGGCAGGCTGCTCTAGGCACACCCATAACTGTAGGCCCTCCCCTTCAGGTAAAGGGGAGGAACCACTGAGCCCAGGCTACAATTGATTCTTGGGGCAACAAATGAAAAAACAGGCCTGGGAGTGAGATCAGAGGTAAAGAATGAGCGATTGAGAGGTGGATAAGGAGCAGAGAACCCCAGACAGCACCAACTGTTCCTCAAAGGGGTCTAGGAAGTCAGTGTACATGGAGGAACGCTGCTCAGCGGCATGACTGGACAAGGGAACAGAAATAGGCCCCACAGTTGTGAAGCACTTCCCGTCAAACTTCCTCCTCTTGGAGTGATGGATGGCCATCTTGGCCAGTGTCAGGAGGAGGTCCTGTGACTTTGTGGAGCCACGGATGGGCTGTGCATAGGTCAGGAGATGTGAGCAAAAATGCAACCAGAACCTCAGTAAGAGGTTCAGGAGGAGCTGGAAGAGGGGCTGCAACCTGATGCACCCTATATAGATGTGCACCGAGTCTCCGTCTCACCGCAAAAGGGATAGGTGTTGGGGGAGTCCTTGAACTGCACCAGGTACATGCCTGGGCTCACAGCACCGTGGACGAGCCACCAACCCAGTGGGCCATGGAACCAGAGAGGAGTACAGAGTGGCCCACTGAGGTTCCTTGCCCTCTGCTGGTAGGAAAATGGATAATGAATCATGCAGGGAATTGCAGGAAGAAAAAGTTTGGTCTCATGGTTAAGGTAGTTGAATGTTGCCCTGGAGAAAAGGATTCTATCCATGTTTCTGCCACAGAGGCCTAGACCCTGAAAGGTATTAACGCACCTAATTCCCATTGAAATCAATGGCCATTCACAAATAAATTGTTTGCCTAAATGTACTAGAAATAGCCCCAATCTTACAAACACTTTTACAAGTGAAGTAACTTTACATACTGAACTCAGACTATCTACATGCGCCATTGTTTGCAGAATCATTGTCGATACTGTTTTTATGATTTCCACACATTTGAAATTTCTGCTGTTCTCAAAGGCATCTGGGGAGAAAAAAATCCAAAAGGTGAAATTGACTAAACAAAAGTAAAACTCACTAGCCTTTCTCCCAGCATAGAGAGCGGAGAGTGGAGCCCTGGCCGGGCTCTCCGCCCTCCTCCCGGGGCTCCGGCCGCCAGCGGAGCCGCGGCGGGCTCGGCACCCTCCCCTGCCGCGCTGTGGGGGGGGGGAGCGGCAAGAGGCTTTTTTGCCTCAGGAGGCAAAAAAGCCAGAGCCGGCCCTGCTGATCCCCCTATCATTTCCAACAGTTGTAAAAATTTAAATCGATAAAAATTGAAAAAAATATTAAAACTGATAATTCTGCACAACTGTGAAAATCTAAATTGATACAAAAATACTTAAAAATAAACATTGATAATTCCATTGAAATTATAAAAATTGAATTCTGCCAAGCCTAGTTTTAATTATCTCAGAGATTAACACAGGTAATGATTTTTTGTAATTTAATTTTTCAACTGCCATTTTCTTTGAAATTATGCACATACATCTTCCAAGTTCCAACTATTTTGTATCTGTATAGGCTTCAGAGACAGAATGTTCTGGTTCAGCCTCTGGTCTTGCCTTTGACCCCTCTAGGCCTCCCCATCAGTTATGCTTTATGTTCTGGTTATCTAATCTCCCTTCTTCAGCCACTCAGGGTGGTTTTGTAACTTGGCTTCTCATAGCTTTTCTGAACCAGCAAGCTGCAGGCTCTTACCCTACTGAATAATAGACCTAATAGAGTAAATAATTCACATAGAAATAACCACACAACTCTATAGATCAAAGACCTGTAACAATGTTCTTTTCCACCCCCCTTTTAATTAGAAAGGAACAACTATTAACCTTGGAACTATTCTTCATGTTCAAGTCTTTTTTTGCTCCTACCACTAATAAATGAGTTAATTGTGAAGGGCTTTGCATATTTCTGTGAAAAGTGCCATGTAAGTATAATTTGTGTTGTGGTGTAAACATGTTCACAGAACTCATTTACAAGGACATATGCCCAATGTAACAAGAGTTATCCAACGCAGCGTTCCCATCCTACCCCAGAGCTGGCTGCATTCCAGTGGTGGGTGAAAGGAGTTATAATTTATAAAGGGATGTTGGTGATCTTCCCGGAGGATATACATGATGTAAAATACAGCACTACCTCTGCTGCAGTAGTGACACTATCTTGGCCACCTGAATGGAGTGTTATTAGGCTGGATTCATTTTAACTCTACCCGTTTTTATTCTCCTTGCAATAACACAATGTCATATTCCAACCCATAGGGAATAAAGGAATCTCTTTATCAAATCACAGCGAATAAGCCATTTGCCTGTGTACACTTAAACAGCTTTAAGAGACCAGACTGATATCTCAATACTAGCCAAAACAGATACCCTAGCGGGACGTGCTTAACTGAAGAGACTCCAGGAGAAGGAAGCCTAGCACGAAGACCCACTCCGATTCCTTTAAACTGGGGGTAACTAGAGTGAGGAGGAGAGGAACCAAAGCGATCAGAGGGGTGTGCGTGAGTGTGACGTGTGAGTCGATCTTGTGTCAAAGCTGCTACGTTCGCTGACCCTCACCCTCCCCCCCCCCCACAGAGCCCCCCTGCTGCTGTTGGCTGACACCACTTCCACCGCCTCAGCGCAAGCTCCTAAATCCTCCTCACTTTCCTAGCTGGAGCAGCAGCAGGAGGCGCAGGAGCTCAGCGGATCTGGCAGGGTGTCCAGTGAGCGCGCTGGATTTTCTCCCTCCTCTGCTGATCATGGCTTGAGCTCGGCTGCCGGTGGAGGTACCCGGGGTGGGGGAAGGGCTGGGTCCGGCTGCTCCCTGCAGGGGGAGCCAGGCTGCCACTTAGGTCCCGGGCGCCAAGCGCAGGTGCTGCCGCTGTTACCTTTACCTCCGGGGGAGGGCAGGGGGCTGGCGTTGCAGGTTGAGGCTGCCGAGAGAGGCGCACGCGGAAGGGAGTGAGGAACGCTCCCCGCCCCTTTTCCCCGGTACGTGCAGCAGCAGGAGCCGAGCTGAGCTGCAGCCTCGGGAGAGAGGAAGAGGCGCCGCCACGCACTGGAGCGAGCTTCTCCCGGGCGCAGCGGCTCTCGGGGCTTCTCCCGCAGCCCGGCGGGCCCCGGGGTGGGGGGACTCGCCCCCCGTGGCGCGGAGCCAGATGTGCGGGGCCAGGGGCTGGAAGGAGCCAGCCAGGCGGTGCCGTGAGCTCTGCCCTGCGGGGCCGCTGCCCCCGGCTTGCCCGCGGGACCCGTAGCGGGTGCTGGGGCAGAGAAGCCGCAGCTTGGCCGTGCGGAGCGGAGGCGGCTTTGCAGAGGCTTCCCCGAGGCGGCTCGGCGCCGGCTGTGCGGGGCTGGGGCAGGCTCGGTTGCGGCGGGGGGGGTCTCGGCCGAGCGCGGTTTGAAGCGCAGGACAGGGGGGTCTTGAGCTGCGTGGGCGGCTCGGGTCGCCCTCCCCGGGCGTGCGGAGCCCGCGGCGCAGTCGGCAGCTCCGCGCTAGCTTTGAAGCGCCCGGCCCCATCCCACCCCCTCGGCTCTCTATGTGAGGCTCCCGGATGGCGATAGACCGGCGACGCGAAGCGGCTGGCGGAGGCCGGCAGCTGCCCGAGGAGAACGGGTCCCTGCCGGCCGGGGAGGCGGGCTCGGCGGCAGCAGCAGCGACGCTGGCGGTGGCTCCCCCCGCGACCGCGGAGATCCAGACCCTGCCGCCGCCTGCCGCCGGCTCCTGCAGCCCCCTGCTGCTGGACTACGATGGCTCGGTGCTGCCTTTCCTCGGCGGGCTGGGCTGCGGGTACCAGAGGACCCTGGTGCTGCTCACTTGGATCCCGGCCCTTTTCATCGGCTTCAGTCAATTCTCGGACTCCTTCCTGCTGGACCAGCCTGACTTCTGGTGCCGGGAGCCGGACGGGCAGGGCAACGGGACGGACAACTTGACCCGGGGGCTGGCTAACCACAGCCAGAGCAGCAGCGCCGGGATGCTGGGGGCCCCGGCGCTGCCCACCCCGCCGCCGGGAGACAACGCCAGCCAATGCCACTGCCACGAGTGGCACTACCTGATCAGAGCCGGTCTCGTCCAGAACGTCGTGAGCAAGGTAAGAAGCAGGGGGTCTCCCCCTTGGGCATCCCCCTCCCGCAGCACCGCTCCCGCACTGCACCCCTGGCCGCTCTGCTCCAGGGCATTTGGCTTATTTGCAGTCCTTAACTTGTGCCAGGGCTGAGCCCTGGTACCTCTGGGCTTGTTGCCTCAGTTATGAAAGTAAAAAAATTGCTTGAGCCCCAGCACCTAATTGCTTGAGCCTGGGCACCTCTTTCATTACAAATTAAGCACTGCTTATTTGTTCCTCCAAGCAGGGGCGCTGGAACAATCTGTATAGTGGAGATGCCTAGAGCCATTGAACCAAAATGTAAACGCTTTATATGATGGAAACCACTGAAAGCCAGGGGAGGGGGTGCCTGAGCATCCCCAGTTCTAGCACCTATATCTCCAAGCTCATTAACACAAGCTAGCCTCACAACTACATAGGTTGATCTGAGGGGCTGCAGAAGCTGGAGGACAAAATAAGCAAAGTGGGTTTGACTGTGGAGTCGTTCCCCCCAGGGGAGAAGGGATGCCCCACTTAAACTTGTGCTCCGACATCCAGGAGGGAAAGCAGGCTAGGAGGCAACTAGCCGGTGTCTGGGTCACATGCTTCTGAACTCTTATCTACTTCCTGAATGCCAGATTCTTTATAGGTTTGTTTTTCTAATGGGACTGGCATGAAGGAGATATATTATCGGCAGGTGTTGGTCAGAAGTTACACCCAGCTGTGTCATTGAACCTGAATCCTTAACTCGCAACAGTTCTTGTTAATGTAATTCTGGGCCTCTCCTAAACACAATTGCCAGTATTGCCCATTTCTGTGGCTGTTTTGAACATGCATATACACAGTTCACTGAAGAATAGGTTGACACTACTGGGCTTGTCATGAAGCATTTGAACCCACACATCCAGAAGCAAAAGCAATCAATAACCCATTAGCCAGCTAGCCTTGAATAAATCGCATGCTTTGTATCCTGATGTACTCTTTGAATTAATGTATTTAAAACCTGAACCCTTTTCCCTTTCCTTCTCTTTCCTACCTAGTCCAATATTCTAGACTTCTGTCTCAGGTTTATGTTTGAATGCATTTTTGTTATTAAGTTACAAAGTCGCGAGGGACAAGAAATAGGACATGGGGTCTACAGTCAGTGGTTTATTTACTGATATACTCATCTAATCTTCACAGTTTTCAGTGTTAGCACTAATCTCTCAAGCTACAAATCCATTGGGCTAATGAAAAGACTATTTTAAAATAAAACCTTTCTACAGTTTTGTATCATGGTTGTATCACCAAACAGCAAAAAGAAAACACTTTTAAACAGAGAACCTCAAGTCATTATATAGGCTTCCCCTGTACCAATGCAGCATACTAAGTAGATCAGTTTTAGATTACACAACAAGCTTCTTTTCTGCAAAAGCTTTTGAGGGTGGCAGTTAGTGAGGAACGTAGCAGGACTGGTATGCACTGTGAAATATAAGTATTTCTTTTTTGTTTTTAGTGAAGGAATAAAGGGAGACATGCATTTTAGGTATAGAAATCATTCTAGTCAAAAGGAAAAATGTATACATATAAATGCTTTATTGCATAAGGTAATCCTGTAAATTATAAATACGGTTTATAGTTAAAGCTACAATGAATGGATAGTATTTCCATATATGCTAATTAGCATATGTATAGGATCACTTTGCCTTTACATGTGATGAATTTTAATGTTTATTTACGTTAGCAGTGGTGCAAAAGTCTTTTTTGTACCATCTGTGTACAATTCTCATTGATATTAGTAAACAGCTGTAGCTCATGAGATATAAAATGAAAATGTTACATCATGATAGTTCCCTTAATCTCAAACCCCCAAAGCTCAGCAAAAATTAGTTCTCACATGGGAACTTTGTTTGGATTAACCCTGCTGCATTGCTTTCCTCAGTTAGATATGCAGTAATCAAATGACCAGTCTGGTTGCTCTTTCTTGCAGCCATCACAGACTCATATTGGTTGTTGGAAATCATTTTAGTTTTTCAAGTGTAAAGTGTACATGGTGTGAAAAAATCAACCAAATATAGAGCAAGCAAATAAACCTGAGAAAAATTCACAAGCATAATGGGTCAAAAATCTGTCATATCCCTTCTGCAAAGATGAACGCACACTGAATTTAGTGTTATGTGATCTAAAACTGCAAATCTGAAATTGTGTTTGATGGAAACAGATTATCTTCTGTTATGACTGGAGACTGAGCTATGCATATGTTCTACGGCAGTGGTTTTCAACCTGTGGTCTGTGGACCCCCAGGGTTCTGTAGATTGTGTCTAAGATTTCTAAAGGGGTTCACACCTCCATTTAAAAATTTTTTTAGGGGTCCACAAATGAACAAAGTTTGAAAACCACTGGTCTAGGGCAGTAGTTCTCAGCCAGGGGTACACATACCCTTGGGGGTATGCAGAGGTCTTCCAGGGGGTACATCAACTCATCTAGATATTTGCCTGGTTTTACAACAGGCTATGTAAAAAGCACTAGCGAAGTCAGTACAGACTAAAATTTCATACAGACAATGACTTGTTTATACAGCTCTATATATTATGCACTGAAATGTAAGTACGATATTTATATTCCAGTTGATTTATTTTATAAATTATGTGTTAAAAATGAGAATGTAAGCAATTTTTCAGTAATTGTGTGCTAGGACACTTGTATTTTTATGTCTGATTTTGTAAGCAAGCAAGTGAGGTGAAACTTGGGGGTACGCAAGACAAATCAGACTCCTGAAAGGGGTTCAGTAGTCTGGAAAGGTTGAGAGCCACTGTTCTAGGGCAAGCTCTTATGCCTAAAGCAGGGAGATAGCAATCCTAAAATACTGTGTCTGTGTGTATAAAACCTTATTAAAATGCTGAGAATCTTTTGAAACTTATTGTGAAGTTGACAATAAAAAGAGCAGAGAGCATTACTCTTTTATCCTGTAGGCTATAGCCGTGTTAAAAAAATGCATTCCTTGGAACAATTTAGCACATAGGGCAAATAGATTTTAATGGATAAATAAACAGCTGCAGTCCCTGTTGTCTTGTTTAATAAAAAACAACTTTAACAGACTTCAGAGGGTTTTTTTAAGTATAGTTTTTATTTTTGGTGTGTGTTTGCTTCTTAAAACTTGGCAGATTTTTCCCACTAAGCTGTAATACTATATAATTACAATTATGGCATTTTTCTAAGGGTCAGGATGCCTTTTCAGTTTTGGTTTATTACAAAGGAATGGGGAAAACGCACACACAACAAAGCATCATTTCACCCTGGCTCAATCTTTCTCAGGTGAATCCATGGGAGTTTTGTCATTGACTTAACTGGGAGCAGGATTGGGCCATAACTGCTAATTCCCGTATAGGTATTCCAGCTTCCTTTGTAAAATGGAGCTGCACTGACTTGTTCAGAAAGATGGATGCTCAGGTCTCCCTCTTTTCTGTCCTCCTTCCCCCCCCCCCCCCCCCCCCAGCAACTAAATAAACTTGCTCTTATCGCATAATGTTCGGATCTATCTAAATAGAGTTGTATGTAATGTATCTTGGACTAATATACACTCAGCTGTGTGGTAGCCAGGGGTTATATTGAAACAGCACACAGACAGCCAAAAAAGTGTAAATAAAAAAGGCACTTTAACTCAGCCAGTATATCCCCTATTTTTAATCTGCGTTGCTCCCAAGTAATAGAGGAAGACAAGTGAGCTCTGTCATGTTCACCTGCAATACCTCAGCCAAAAATTATTCATGTTTTCGGTGCAAAGTGTATTTTGAACTTCGTTACTTTTTGTTTTGTTGCTCTCTACTTGTTTTATGTGTGTGTTTGGAATGCCACCTTCCTTTGTTCGTCTCTGGCAGGCAGTTGTCCATTTAATTAAATGGGTCACTTTAACTAGCTTCCCACCCTCTTTCCTCCGTCAACGGATTGCAGCCTCTTGCCCTATGTTATGCCTGGGACTTGCAGGGTTGAGGTCTTGTCACTTTCAGCACAGCTTTTCAGGGTATCCATTTCTGCCTCTTGTTGGGTCTTCGTTGGTTGTAGTGTTGAGTTAGCTGATTGATTAGTCTGCAGCAGAATGCTGGTTTCCTGGGGCCATGCATCATTCCTTGCCTTTCTGATATTTTTCAAGAAAGGCAAAGCTGTTCCAGGCATGAACGAAGCACTGAACTTTTGACTGAGTTGCACGGGGAGCTGCTTTTGAAAGTGCTGTCAGTCATGAGGAGCTGGAAAGAGTAAAAAGGACCACACCGTTTATTATTTAATATTGTTGAAATAATTACGAAGATAAGCTAACTACATAATTCAACCACAAGAATCTCAATGGCCATATTAAATCACAGATCTGGGTTAATGTCCTGATTCAGTGCATAAATCATGGACCTTGACATGATACTTTAATCTTCTTCTCTAGATGTATTTATATATTATTACAGTTGTAAAATGTTACTTTGAGAACTTGGACTTGTTTGTTTCTCACACCATTCACTTGTCTTGCCTAGATATCGGATGCAAATTTAGATAAGGGTACTTCCTGTTCATAAATGTCCTGGGCTGAATAAATTCTTGAGACAAAAAAAGTATCAGTAATTATAATATCCACCCCCTTATATGGTACTTTTCATCTCTAGATCTCAAAGCACTTTCCAAAGGAAGTACCGTATATACTCGTTCATTAGCCCGTTTGTTTATAAGCCAACCCCCCAAGATGGATAGGTAAAAATAGCAAAAAATGTATGACCGTTTCATAAGCTGCCTCTATATTTCAGGGGTTGGCAAACTTTGGCTCCTGGCCCATTAGGGTAAGCCGCTAGCGGGCCTGGACGTTTTGTTTACCTGGAGCATTCACAGGCATGGACTCAGCTCCCACTATCTGCGGTTTGCTGTTCTTAGCCAATGAGAGCTGCGGGAAGCAGCTCCTATTGGCTAGGAAAGGTGAACCGTGGCCACAGGGAGCCGAGGGGCTCCATGGCTGCAGACGCTCTAGGTAAACAAAACGATAATGTATTAGATATTCAATTCAGTGATTCCATAGAGTTTAAAATCATCAAATTTTGGTGTAGACCTGTTTATAAGCCGACCCCCGCTCTTTGATGTGTCACTTTTTTACCAAAAATATTCAGCTTATGAACGAGTATATACGGTAAGTAGTATTACTCCTGTCAAGCCGTCTGGCTTTCCCAGTTAATCTCGTTAGGCGAATAGGCATCTGCTTATCCTCTGTGATATGGTTCATCCCGCTTAGTTGCTCAGATGTGGACAGATACTCTTCTATAAAGTCAGTTTCTTTATAAATTGGGCAAACTTTCTCCCACGCCCTTGTGTTGTGCAGGATGTACTCACTGGCTGGGGAAGCTGTTTTTGCCGGTCTGTGAGCTTTCAGCTGCCAGTTGATCCATGCCTTTTCGGTCTGCTTTCTCCTCAACTTCTTTGTTGGAATTGTGACTTCGGTAGGCTCTCTCTTCCTTGTTTGTCTTGACTGCGTCATGGGCTGCCTCAGTCTCCCTGGTCTGCAGTTCTGCCATCTGTTTCTGGTGCTCGTGTTCTTCCTGGGCTGCCAGGTAATGCAGTTAGGCCAGTTCCACTGCAGTGTTTTCCTCTGTGGTGCCTGCTTCTGCAGTGTTTGAGGCAGGAGGGTCCTTGGATGCCGAGTTAAAAGTTATGAGAAAAGCTCTTAGCATCTGAACTGGAATTTACTTTTTGTGAGATATTCCTCTCTTTACATAACTGTTCAAGTCTTTTCTATCAAGAGCATCCTGTGATGGTGGTTCAATCACTGTGTCTCTTCTTTAGCCTTTAAAAACTCTCAATGCCAAGTTTAAACTTTTAACAGCGCTGGGTTATGATCTATAAACCCAGTTGACCTGTGGCATATGAATCCTGCCAAGGCTATGCCAGTGTCAAGCTGTCTGGAATGGCTCAGGAGCGTAAGTACCAACCTCAGGGCAGACCATTAAGAAGAAGGGCACACTTTCCAAATTGGTTGTGAGTTCTATAATTAGATTTCATCAACCAGGTATCAGGTGTGAACTCCTCAGGCACTACAGCAGCCTCAGCATGGAGTCACAGACAGTTCCCTTGGGCACTCCTATCCATCTTGCCCAGACAAGCTTGCCTTTGTGATAGATGGTCCCGTACACTAAAAATCACAACAATATTCAGATTGCTCCCAGTCCCAAAGGACAGGTCACTTACTCCAGTCAGTTTACTCCTGGGGGAATTCTGTGCCAAAAAAATTTAATTCTGCACACAATATTTTAAAATTCTTCAAATTTTATTTGTCAAAATAACACTACATAATCATGCCAGTTCCAATTATTTTGGTAATTTATTTCAAAATACCAGTCAGCAGGTGTTTCTGTAACAATACAGACACAGAGAAAAATACCCCCAGGAGTAGAGAGTTAAAGAAACCCCTATGACAACCCAGTTCTTTTTTCTCTGCCCCTTCCCCCCCAGAGCTCAACCAGGGAGCCAGACACTCACAACCCCTCCCCCCCAGCCAATATATCTGAACTTCCTCCTCCCCCAGAGCACAGCCGTTGGGGGCCCCCCAGCCCAGGTACCTGCACCCCCTCCCCCCAGAGGCCAGCTGCAGGCCTCCCCAACCTAGATATCCGCACACACACACCCCCCGATCCCCTTGCCCAGATACCTGCACCCTCTACCCCTAAGCCCAGGAATCCAGAGGGAGAAACAGCCTGCTGCTCCATCCCAGGCTTGTGTGGAGTTTCCTGCACACTGCTGTCTTCTTCCCTCAGAGCTTGTTGGGGAACTGCAGTGCTGGGAACTCTCTACTCCCCCCTGCCCCGCAGTGTCTTCTATGTGCGAGCTGGGCTCTGCCAGGTCCAGCAGCCCCTTGTGGTGGCCAGAAGCACTGCAGCCCATTTCTGTGGCGGGCGGGGGGGAAATTGTCTTCAAAAAACATTAATTTCTGAAAAATTCTGCATTGTGCAGTGGCGCAGAATTTCCCCGAGAGTATCAGTTGGAGGTTAGATCTCACACCAAAGACAATACTTGTAGCCAATCTTATAATACATTAACTAAAGATTTATTAACTAAGGAAAAGAAATTAGTTATTTAGAAGGTTATAGCAGCTAAACATACACACACAAATGAGTTACCATCTTAGGTTCCAAAAGATGATAGAGGCTGCTGTAATATGCAAGCTCTATATGTCCTCTAGGGCTAACCCAGTCTAGGGTTCCCTTGCGTAGGCCCCTCCCAAGCAGCACAGAGATCCAGTTTCTTTCTGTCAGGGATTTTTATTCCCTTCCCCCAGAGTTCAAGCTGATGGGATGAGTCCTTGTGCACATCTCTTCATGTCTTTTGTCCTCTGATGTTCTACAATGGTTTGTCTGGTGTCTATGGGCCATCTTTTGTTGGGCAGGACCTAACGCTTCCTGTGGCAAACTAGTATGTCACACTTGGTAATGCTTTTCTCCTGACTGGAGGGGGGATTTACAGTTTGAGCAAACACTTAAATATTACTTTATAACACAGGATACAAATATTATAAGTGAGATTAATGCATCTTACAAACATTTCATGAAGTCCAAACACTAAACATATTTTTATAAACCAAATGCCTATTGTACCAATCCTAACGCAAAGGTGAGCCAAACTGGTTTCCAGCTAGGCCTTTGTAAATATTCAAGTGATGCCTAGAGGCCTTGGCAGGAGCTAGCACCTGGTCTGCCAGTGTCACTACCCCCATTTTACAAATGGGGAAACTAAGGCACAGAACACTGACATGATTTGCTTACGGTCACCATAGCATTAAGGAGGAACGCTGTGGCATTACTACAGTGAAGTGAAATAGTTTAGAGACCATGCCACTTTTTTTATTATTATTATTTTTTTTTCAGTCAGATGAAATAAGTTGAAGCTGCCATGTTTGTGAACGTATCATGGGTGGTGAGTTCTGAGGACCAGCAGCAAATCAGTCCCGGTATTTAGGTGATGTATAGCTACTGAGAGCAGTGTGCCAATAAAAACAGGCAGCTGCAAAGTTTGGGAAGCTCCAAAAGGAGTTTGGAATTTGCTCTCTTCTCTTTAAAGCCTGGATTTGTTAACCTTCTGGGCGCTCTGCAAAACCCATCTTTAATCCCACAGCTGTGGAGATAGAATTGAGATAACTTGAAGGTTTCACTATGTTTTGTTTGGTTTTTTTTTAGTTTTTGTTGCCCTTCTCTGTACTTTTTCCAATTCTAATATCTTTTTTGAGGTGGGTTTTTTTATCAGAACTGGAACCAGTATTCCAGATGTGGGTGTACTATGGATTTATATAGTGGCATTATGATATTTTCTGTTTTATTTTCTATCCCTCTTCTAAGGGTACCCAACATTCTGCACTTTGAGCAAATGTTTTCAGAGAACTAGCCACAATCATTCTAAGATCTCCCTCTTGAATGGTAACAGCTAATTTAGACCCCATAATTTTGCACATAGAATGGGATTATGTTTTCCAATGTGCATTACTTTGCACTTATCAACATTGATTTTCATCTGCCATTTTGTTGCCCATCACCCAGTTTTGTGAGACCCCTTTTGTAACTCTTCAATCAGCATTGGATTTAACTATTTTGAGTAATTTTGTTTTATCTGCAAACTTTCCCACCTCACTGTCTATCCCCTTTTCTATATCATTTATGAATATGTTGAACTGAGATGGTCCCAGAACAGATCCTTGGGGACCCCACTCTTTATCTCTCTTCACTGTGAAAACTGACCATTTATTCCTAAACTTTGTTTCCTATTGTTTAACCAGTTACTGATCCCTGAGAGGACTGCCTCTCATCCTGTGACTGCTTACTTTGCTTAAGAGCCCTTGGTGAGGGACCTTGTCAAAGGTTTTCTGAAAGTCCAAGTACACTATATCCAGTGGATCACCCATGTCTATGTATTTGTTGACTTCCCTCAAAGAATCGTTATAGATTGGTGAGGCATGATTTCCCCTTACAGAAGTTGTGTTGACTCTTCCCCAATGTATTGTGTTCATCTGTGTGTCTGATAATTCTGTTCTTTGCTATGGTTTCAACCAATTTTCCTGGTAGTGAGGTTAGGCTTGCTGGCCTGTAATTGCCAGGATCTCCTCTGGAGCCTTTTATTAAAAAAAATTGGCATTACATTAGCTACCCTCCAGTCATCTGGTATCGAGGGTGATTTAAGCGATAGGTTACATACCACAGTTAGTAGTTCTGCAATGTCATGTTTGAGTTGCTTCAGAACTCTTGGGTGAATACCATCTGGTGCTGGTGACACCTCTGTTCCTCAGATTTGTCACCTAAAAGGAATGGCTCAGATGTGGGAATCTCCCTCACATCCTCTGCAGTGAAGATCGATTTAAAGAATACATTTAGCTTCTTCGCAATGGCCTTATCGTCCTTGAGTGCTCCTTTAATACCTGGATCGTCTAGTTGGGCCACTGATTGTTGGTGGACTTCCTGTTTCCGATGTACTTAAAGAAAAATTTGCTGTTAGTTTTTGTCTTTTGCTAGTTGCTCTTCAAAATAAAGTGGTTCTTGGTTTTTTTTTTTGTTTTTTTTTTTTTGTTTTTTTGTTTTTTGGCCTAACTATATTTTAGGATTTGACTTCCAGTTTTTAAAGGATGCCTTTTTTAGTTTCTAACCACCTCTTTTACCCTGTTGTTTAGTCATGGTGACTGTTTTTTTTTTTTTTTTGTCCTCTTACTGTTTTTTTTTTTTTTAATTGGGGTATATATTTAGTTTGAGCCTCTATTACTGTGTTTTTTTTTTTTTTTTAGAGTGAGTACCCAGCAGCTTGCCACATTAACTGGCGTTAACAATTACTTCATTTCAAACACAATACTAGAATAGTGTAGATTAAAATAAAACAGGTTTATTAAACGGGACATAGTTTAAGTGATGCCAAGTAAAAGAAATAAAGGTAGAGATGGTTACAAGCAGATAAAAGTGAAAACATGGGTCTAACAGTCTAAAACTTTATCTAGCAAGGTACAGTCTTTGCTTAAGATGGTTTCTATCAACCATTATTCTTTGTCCAGCATGGCTGACTGTTTCTCAATCGGACCTTCCACAAAGTACGAGGTGATGGTTTCCCTTATTGCCTTAGGTCCCTTATATTCCTAAATAATTGTCTTGGTTCTCAAAGTTAGGAAGGTCTCCTGGGATTCAGTCTCCTGTGTCTCACTCGGGTGCAGGAGCCATTTTAATTCTCATTTTCTCTCTCTCTCTCTCTCAAGCCCTTGCTGTTTTGCTTGATAGCTTTGTTTATAGCTAATATGTAAATTGAGGTAAACACACATTCCTTTGTCTAGAACAGACCTGTTTATTACCTTTACCTAGGTTAGGCTGTTGTCTTAAACATGTTCTAGTAACATTTTACAAAGGGAATTCACAACTTCACAAATAAGTTGAACATGCATTTTACAATGATATTAATGACCAGTGCGGTACTAGTTTTCAAATGATGCCTCACAAGGCATATTTTGTACAAACATAATTGCAGTAATGTTTAAGGTGTGAAGATGGGGGTGCTTAGGGTCACACAGTTCCAGGAGCACTCATCCTGTCACAGGGGTGCTCAAAACCTTGCAGGATTGAGCCTTTTCATACCTGGGGAAAACAAGGTGGGTTTTGCAGCATGCCCAGATGACTGACTAATATGGACTCAAGCAAGCTGGGTGGTGAGAGAATGGGTGTTTGAGCACAGAGTGGTGGAGAAGGGAGTGAGTTCCAAAGCTTGAAGGCATCTCACAAGAAACCTCTGCCAGCATGTCCTTCCTTATTAAACTGAGGGTAGTCGGCACAGTCCTCTTTGCTACTCTCAATTGCAGTAGTTTCACATCAGGTGAGCCTTCATGTAACAATGTTACAAATCACTTAGTGCCTTTATAGGCTAGAACACCTTGCTTGACACCCAGAAACTAATCAGTAGTTGGCACAGATGTGAAGCACAGGTGTCATGTGCTCTGTATGATACAACATCCTGCACCCACTTCGTATCTGAATAGTTTCAATGTATAGCTCTATTTATAGTTATCTCAATGTGATAAGGACATAGTAGGTGATGGTCCCAAGGTGTACTCATACAAAAGAAATGATCATTATGTCCTTTCTGGCCAGAGATGAAAAAATATATTTTTGGCCAGTGCTGTTCTCTGAGTATTCAGAAGCAGACCAAGATCTGATAAAATATCTAAATTACGACCTTCTTTGCAAAAGATGAGTTCACGTCTTTAGTCAGGAAATGCAGATATAATATTTGCCACTTCTGGCTGCATCCTTCAAACTGCCAGTGTTATCTCAGTCTAGTCAGGGTCAACTCTCAGACAGCTAGCCCTCATTCAGTCTCTTAAAGACATGGGTTCATTGTTTCTGCCGCACGAGCTGGGTCAGAAGTGATACAAATGACAAATAATTTCTGTTCCAGCTTACTCCTTCACATAGCACAAGAACATGAAATTAATAGGCAGCAGGTTTAAAACAAAAGGAATTTCACATAACACACAGCCTGTGGAACTGGTTGCCAGGGGATGTTGTGAAGGCCAAAACTATAACATGGGTCAAAAAAGAACTAGATACGTTCATGTAGGATAGGTCTATCACTGGCTATTAGCCAGGATGGTCATGGATGCAAAACCATGCTCTGGGTGTCCCTAGCCTCTGTTTGTCAGAAGCTGGGAGTGGACAACCTGGGATGGATCACTCGATGATTGCCTGTTCTGTTCATTCCCTCTAAAGCACCTGGCATTGGCCACTGTCAGAAGACAGGATACAGGGCTAGATGGACCATTGATCTGAACCAGTATGCAGGGCCGGCTTTAGGCCGATTCCCAGCGGCATTTTGGTGGTGGGGGGGGGGCCCCGCTCTGGGGTCTTCAGCGGCATTTTGGCGGGGGGGGAGGGTCCTTCCGTGCTGCGGAAGATGCGGAGCGGACCCCCCCGCTACTGAAGTGCCACCGAAGACCCAGACCGCGGAATCGGGCCCCACAGGTCCTAAAGCCGGCCCTGCCAGTATGGCTGTTCTTATGTTACCTAAATATTAAATATGCCACACACTAGTTCAACAGCCTCACATGCACATTGAGTAGGAAGAGTGACAAAACAAGTTCCTGCAGTACACAGCATGAGTTCCAAAATTACCCTGAGAGACCTTGAGGAAAGTAAGAATGATCATTCATTCCTGTGGAGGGGCTGCAGATGTGTCAACAAAACCTTATATTTACAGTTAGCCAAAACAGTTGACAGATTAAGAATTGGTATGGGTGCTGCTTTGTGCAGTTTGATACTTTGACTTTAGATGTGTGCAGAGTCATAGTTGAATTCCCACCAGATCGTTCCAGAAAAGTTTATGCAAAAACAGCTTTTATAGCAATTACTGTCATGGAGAAAAGGCTTAAAACTATTTATTTTTCTTTTACAACAAATGAATTTTAAAACTACAAAACACTGTGCGTACTCTGAGAATTTTCAAGCCATCATGAGCAATTCACACCAAGAATTAAATAATCTCTTAAACTTGTTTCAACTAGAGGGCATGTGGAGAGTCAAGGACCAGGCTAAATCCACAAATCTCCTTTTATTAGAGATTTGAGGAGATAGCAAAATTGCATGCTCTGAAGATTTTCCGGAATTACTGCTAAAGATTAAATGTGATGATTCAGTGTCTTTCCTCACAGTTGTTCTATTATTGGTCATCAAGGTACTAACATAGGAAACACACAAAAAGCAATAGTGATTTGTAATAATGACTCAAATTAAAGTGTGGGATTTGGCCAAATGAGGCAAATCACGAGGGTGGTTACTTTGTGCATCCAGAAATTTCAGAATTACAAAGATGTTGATGGACAATTCTGTATAAACATAATTAATGAATTATTTTGTGTTTGGTGTTGAAATCGTGCATAATTATCTGGCTGAACTACACATACTTGGTGAGCTAATCCACCATATTTATTTTTTTACTTTGGCTGTTTTGGGATCGAAATATTTTTAAATGGTCAGTCTGGAAAATATAGAATTAAACTTTTAGTCTAATGCTGCCATTAGAAATCAGGCAAATCAAGAGACTTGTATATTTAATGCAGATTAATATTATTTTTTGCAATTATATAAATAATTAAAATTTGTTGGCTGACCTATGTCCTCAATATAAAATACCTCAGACCTGAGAATCATGACTTTAACCTACCATAAATAAAGCTTGTAGTATTTGATGGATTATTGCTAGTATTCGTTTAATTCTTCTCTTCCATATATCATACTCTATTTAAATACGTTGAAATCTCTCTTCAACCTATTTAGACTTAATACAAAGATATAAATTGTATGAAAGAATCTGTATGAGACCTCCAGTTTTTTGGATGGATATATTGCATTGTCAAGTGTATATTAGAATTTTTCCTACAAAAGTTCAACTTAATCATTTATTTTGCATAAGTGAACTGTTCATTGTTGTGATTAGACAGTTTTTGCATGCCTTTACGGTGTTTAATTACCAGTTCAAGTTCAGGCTATCTAAAAACATACTTCCTAGTTGCTCTAGTGACTTTGTTTTATCTTACTTTGTGGCTCATAGCTGACTGTCGTTGGTTTTAAGAAAGGTATATTGGGGAGGATAAGCTATATTTACCACAGAGCTAGACAGGGTTTTCTAGCTTATCTTCACTAAGGTGACCAATTTGGAGGCAGCTCTGTCACTTTTGACAGAGTAACGTTGAGATGAGATTTTTTTGGGTGGTCAAATTGTCAATGCAACTTTGTTTTCTATTTAATAAAATCAAGAATATTTCTCATTTATTGTGATTTTTTTGCGATCTTCCTTTTTTTTGGTTCGCCTTTAGAAAATTTAAATTCATAATTTGGTTCTGTTAAAGCAGTTAAGTGGAACTAAATGTAGAAAATGCTTTTGTGTACGTTGGTTTCTGCTTCCCTATTAGAGTATGTTCTTTACCTTTCTCTCTGTCTCACTCCATTACATGGTCTGTGCTTGGTACAAGTATTCTCTCACACTCCCTCAGTTAGTCTTTCCTTTCTTTCTGCAGTGTTACCTGCATACTCTGGGTAATTGTATAATTAATTAAACTTGCTGGGTTCCTGACCTATGAAAGCTTGCTGTTATGGAACATGATCTAGTGACTTGGAAAAGAGCAGAGATGACCCTACGTCAAAATAAATTAAAGTTATAAAAATGCATTCTAATGCCATTCTAAGTCATGGCATCAGGTTTTCAATTTGTACACTAGATTCTAACAGATTGGCCTCTTAGGATATGTCTAAACAGCAATGAAATATTTCCTTGGCTGGCACATGTCAGCGGTCTGGTCAGCTCTGGGACCAAGCCTGATTGTCTAATCTGCAGTTTTATAGCCCCACAGACCGAGCCTTGCAAGCCCAAATCAGCTGACATGGCCAGCCACAGGTGGTTTTTTGTTGTTGTTGTTAGTGTTGAGGAGCCTCCAGCTGCCCAAACACCAGGGCTGATTGGGGCGGGGGGGGGGGGGGGGGGAAAGCTGGTACAAATTACCGGGGCCCAGTGGTCCGGAAGGGGGCCTGGGGCCCGGCTTCTCCTCCCCACCCCCCATCGGCCCTGTTTAGCCAGTCCACCCTTGCTGGGGGGCCCGAAAATTTTTTTCCACCAGGGCCCGAACCTGCTCTCGGCAGCCCTGCCAAACACTTAAGGTATACACTTAACTTTATGCATGAGTGGTCCCATTGACTTAAAAGGGATAACAGCCTACATCATATATACTTTGAATATCTTTGACACCCCTTTCTAATGAATTTTGTCTAAGTAGGCTCCTGTATCCTCACCTTCAAATGACCTTTTTTCCTGTTAATGTCAACTAAAGGTGGGGGGGGAAGGAAATCTGAACAAAAATAAAATTGGGATTGAACCATACCAGATTATGCCCATAGTTGTAAGCATAGTATTTAATGTGGGGTGAAATTCGCCCTGTGCAGAGGACTAGTGCAAAGCATTTGCTCCACTTAAGTCCCATGTCTGCTCTTGTCCTGGCTTTCTTCATGGGGGCGGGAGGGGAAGGAAACTTTTTTCCCAATGTGATATTATGAACTCTAATAAAATAACATATTTGTACTGTTCTATATAGGTTTGTGTGCCGCCCTCATCACTGCAGTGTCTGAGCACCTTTCAGTAGTGCATTAAGTGTTGTCGCTAACATCTCTCATGTGAGATCGTTCTCTCTCTCATCCTCTCCCCAAGGGGAGAATTGTGTGTGTCGGGTAGTGTTTTGGTAGGGTTTTTTTGTTTTCTTTTTTAAACAGAGGGAGTGCCAAAGGGGCCGGTTATCTTGCTGAATTAGAAGAAATGGACTCATTTATATTAAGACTGAAAATGATGCCAATTTCTGAAATGAAATTGTTTATATCCACTAGCAATAAAGTCAAAAAATAAAGAATGCTAGTTAAAATAACCAGGAATAATATATACTGGCAAACATGACCTAATTAAATGGAATTAGTATTGCAGTATATGATGTGACTTATCTGAATGACCCTGCATTTGTGCACACTTTTCAGAGTGTACTCTGGTCCTCCCAAAAGATCTCTCAACTCCAGACATTTCTTCAGAGTCTTATTTCTGATTGAATGCCTCCTCTCTCTGGCTCGACAGCATTTAAGAATTGCTGTATCTCCTCTCAGTCCTTCTCCAGACCAAGGTTCTTGTGCATTTATACAACGCTGCAATATCTGAGTTGCAAATATTACCAAGGATTAAATAAATAAATAAATAAATAAATGGAGATATCCCATCTCCTAGAACTGGAAGGGACCTTGAAAGGTCATCGAGTCCAGCCCCCTGCCTTCACTAGCAGGACCAAGTACTGATTTTGCCCCAGATCCCCAAGTGGCCCCCTCAAGGATTGAACTCACAACCCTGGGTTTAGCAGGCCAATGCTCAAACCACTGAGCTATCCCTCCCCCCAACAAATAAAAGCCAAAGAAACGTGGGTTGGTGATTGGTTTTATAAAAACTTCACTGTACACTCACACACCAATTTTTAGGTCAATTTAAACCTGACCATCTCTGTTTTAAACCCTTTCACATTAAAAAGGAAAATTCTACCATGCATAAAAAATAAATGTTGAGGTTTTGGGATATACTTGATTTTTTTTTTAAACTGAGATCAGGAGTGAAATTTGTTTATTGAAAAGCAGCATCCAACCATAGGAATTACTTTAAAAAAAAAAAATTTTTTTTTTTTTTTTTTTTTTTGCTAACCATTATTTTCTTAGGGCCTGATCTTGCAAATACTTATCTTCGTGAGTAATTTTAGTCATGTAACTATTATGCCATTGAGATAAAGGGTTCTACTCACACATGTAAGATTTCCTCACATGAATAGGTGTTTGCTGGACCAGCTCCTTAGTTTGCTCTAAAAATCAGGTGGAATATTTTGATCTTTTCCTGGAATTCAGCAAAAACACTTTAAAGTGTTTGGTATTGGTAACCATTTTTGGTTCTGTCTTTGGGGGGGTCCTAGATAGTTTTCCTCCCTTCCCTTTCTCTATTCTCCTTCATTCTAAAAGCTGTAATCTGCAAAGTACAAGAGAGCTCTCAATTCTTTGGGTCATAGTAGTGAGAGACACTTAAAGGATGAAATAGAAGGCATCAGTTGAACTCAGTTGGACACTCTGACGTTAAAAAGGTCAAGCACTTCTCCTCATGAATGGTAAACGTGAAAATAGATCAAAGCCTTGCATTACAATTGACATTTCCAATCTTTCTGCTGGTATTGCCATCTTTCTCTGGAAAGAAGGACATGTTTTTGAGAGCACTTCTGAGAGCCCACTGTAAGAGAGAGCAAACCGGTTTCTATTCCACTCCAACCCTTTCTAGGTTGTGAATGTATGGATTCACTAAGCATTCACTTGTCTGGAAAATGCTAGCATTCAAAGGGTTAAAAACTTGTTCCGCAATCGGATGAAAAGAGATCGCTAATGTTTTAGTTAAATATTAACACGTTAAATCTTAAGGTTCTCTTTATGATTGTTAAACTGGTATTAAAACAGGTCTGAAAACTTGTTTAACTTTATACCCAGTTGTCACAAAAATGTTTTGTTTAGAACAATGGTCATCAGCAGCCGAAAACTTAGCAATAACAATTGTAAAACATTGTTTTCCGGTACTTTCACAGTTGATTCTGGGTGATACGTGCTTTTGCTCCCAGAAATTTCATGGTGCTGGAATGAGGGTATTGGCTGAAGTTAACTTTTTTTTTTTTTAAAGACGTAAGGATAAATCAGTTTTGTGATAGTAGAGTGTCATTTTCATCTGAAAAAACTGTAATATTAAAGATGCATGATTACAGCACAAAAAGACTGGATTTCTTTTCATGGGGGAATAGGCTAAGGGTCAAAGGTACTTTTCCCCCTGTGTTTTTTTCCAACTGATTGCTCCCTGTGGCATGAGGTGAAATAACAAAAGAGAAAATAATCACCTTAGAAACTGTGTTCAGTTATTTGTGCAACACAATTTACATCCTTTGTTTTTGTAAATGTCGTAGATAAGATACACAGAAGAAGAATTCACATAAATGAAGAATTCCATTGAACTTTAAAGAACACAGTAGCCTCTGGCCTAATGGCAAAAGAGCAATGTTCAGTGCTGCTGTGTAGAAGGAGCCATGGGTTCAGGAAGTAAATGTCATCTGTTTACTTTCTGGGCTGGTAGTGATTATACAGATCATAAAGAAAATGGCAAACTTGTGCCTTGATCCTTCCAACACTTATGTACATGCTTAGCTTTTAGGCATGCGTCTGAGTGTTTGCAGGATTGAGGGAGTGGTTTGGTAGAAGCACACAATATTGCTGACCTTAAACGTTCAAAAATAATGAGTTGGGCACTAAACAATCATGAAATTAGCTTAAGAAACATGATTTTAAAGATAATTTTTGGATTGTTTTTATTTGCCTTCTGGATTTAGGTTTAATATTTTTGAGGTTTTCTCTGAAAGTATGTGGACGTGAGAAGTGCTTTTTTTAACAGAAGTAATGTCTCCAAACTTAACAAAATCACGGCTTGGGCTTTAAGAAAAATACCAAATATTGCAAAACTTGGATTGAAATCAAATGGCAAAATACCCAATACTTTTGGGGGAATTGGAACACAGGTTTCTGATGTTCACGGAAACTTAAGGCAAAATTATTTTAAGTGACTGTGTAACGGGCTCAAACCTGGGACCTCAGGAACTAAATGGATGAGCTAAAAGCGATATGGCTCTGAGCTAAGGCTGTAGAGCAGACTCATTAATCTCTCTCTCTCAGTGGTCTCAGTGCCACTAGATGGGACAGAACATCACCCCCAGGAGGTGTGTGGATTACATACGTCCCCTAGCTGAGGAAACATGTTCCAAGCTTCAGAGACTTCCCAGTTGAAATCCTGGATGAGTCCCCACTTGTGACGCCAACAGACCCTGGTTGAACCTGGCACTTCTGGAGCTTATTGCATGAGCCTCTACTGCATGAGCTAAAAGCCATAAGGATAAATCAGCCATAAGGCTTTTAGCTAAGGCTTTAGAGCAGACTCATTAATCTCTCTCTAAATGGTCTTGGTGTCACTAGATGGGACAGAACACCACACTCGTGTGGGTTACAACTGTTGTAGGCCTCATGATAGATCTCCCAGGGCTTTGATGCTAGGCCAAGATCAGTGTTGACTTTATTGAGATGAAAAAGAGACTGTGATCCTATCAACTGAAGGACAAGTAAAACAGAAGTGGAAGTCTCATATTTTTGGGGTGGGTGAATTCTAAAATGCTTGGAGGTAAACAGATATCCCTGCCTCCAAAAATAAACAGGAGGTAACAGAGAAGTGGGAGGTTGATGAATGCAACTATGATTAATTTAATTCCTTTAAGCATTTAGAGCACTGTTTACAGGACATATGATTTAACAAATCAATATTAATAATGATTGTGTAATTAGTAAACTTTTTTCCTTGTTTCTCATAAAAAGCATGCCAAATCTGTGATCAAATGTATTTACCTCTTACTGGGGCTGCAGAGCAACAAAGCTGCTAATAGCTGTTCCCGATAAAACTGAAACCTAAGAGTAGCTGATCTACTACTAGAATTTCAGAAACTTTTACATGCCTGAGATCTTGCTGGGCTGGTCAGTGGATTGTATGAGGATTTTTCTACAGCATATGTTTCCAAGATACTGATATTGAGTTATCAGGGAGCTAATTTTTATAAACTTCCCAGTGTAATTGGCACAGCCATGGAGCAAAGGTATTTTTCCTGCTGGCTCAAGAGTAAGGGCATGGCAACACTTGCAGATGTAGAGCGCTTTGAGTTAAACCAGCCTTCGTAGAGCGCAGTAGGGAAAGTGCTGTAGTCTGTCCACACTGAAAGCTGCCAGCGCACTGGTGTGGCCACATTAGCAGCTCTTGCAATGGCCACAGAGAGCAGTGCATTGTGGTAGCTATCCCAACATGCAAGTGGCTGCAACATGCTTTTCAAATGGGGGTGTGGTGGAGTGAAGTGTGACAGGAAGTGTGTTGTGTGTATGTGGGGTGGAGAGAGAGTAGGTTTATGGGGGGCTGAGAGCATGTCAGCATGCTGTCTTGTAAATTCAGACAGCAGCAGACCCCTCCCACCCCCACCCCCCGCCTGCGCCTCTCTCTCTCTCTCTCTCACAGACATACAACATTCCACAGTAATGGTTGCTTTGTCTCGGAGCAGATAAGCATGCCGGCTGTCAAACGAAGCTTTCAAAGGGCATATCTAAAACAATGACACGAGTGGCCACTTGACTTAAAGGGATAATGGGACGTTTCCGGAGGCTGATCAGAGCGCAATAATGCAACACCTCGTTCACACTGACGCTGGGGCGCTCTAGCGGGGGCACCTCAAACATTATTCTGCTCGCCGAGGTGGAGTACCAGGAGCGCTCTAGCCATGGAGTCAGAGCGCTCTACATGCCTTGCCAGTGTGGACGGGTAGTGAGCTAGTGCACCCGGGGCTCCTTTAATGCGCTGTAACTCGCAAGTGTAGCCAAGCCCAAAGAAAAGGCTTATTGTATTAAAGTATAAACAATAACAAGTATAAAGTATAAAAGATTGCTGCATACCTGAATGTACTAGGTTGAGGTGTGACATTATGCCCCATATTCTTCATAGAAATATTGTTATGATATGAATATGGCATAACTAAGATGTTTTATGCAAGATGGGTCATGTGAGGTATCATTGGAAACATTATGATTTACGGAATATGTTTATCAATATTCATAACTTCAGATACAGAAATATGTAACCATTACAACTGTGTATCTATTTGGGGAACACCCAAACCAGACAGTATGCAATCAGCCTGGATGGGCCATTAGGAAGAACAATAGGACTTTGAAGATACTAATCTCCCTTCTTCCTGACAAGTTTCCTGTGATGCTGATTTGACACTGCAGGGTCATGTGATCATGTCACCTGGTACAGGATACCATCTTGAAATGCTGGTACTCTTCCACAGGAAGGGGATAGGGGTCAAAACTGGGAAACAAAAGATTCCCACCATATGCAAATCCTATTTAAGGCTGGGGAGTGAGTTAATCTGGGCTCTTCTCCATTGCCTCCCCGCCCAAGAAAGAAAACTGCTGAGAACACCTGAAGAAACAAAGGAACTAAGCTGGGGGAGGCAGGCGCTGAGTCCAGGTGAAAAAGGTCCGGCTGTAAAAGGAATCCCTGGAGATTTAAGCTGCAAGCAGTGCAGTTTTTACCTTCAAGAAACTTTGCAACTAGCTTGAAACAACATCTAGGGTGAGAAATTATTTGTAGCCAGTATTCCTTAGTGTATTAAGTTTTGTTTTATGTTCTCAGTAATCTGCTTTGTTCTGTTTGCTATCCCTTATAATCACTTAAAATTTACCTTTTGTAGTTAATAAACTTGTTTTTTGTTTACTCCAATACTCAATTTGTGCAATTCTTAACTGGGGAGGGGGGGCGCGAGAAAGGGCTGCATATCTTCCTCCACATTGGGGGACGGGGGGGTGAATTTCATGAGCTTACGCTATATAGATCTTTATACAACGCAAGACAATATAATTTTGGGTTTACACTCCAGAGGGTGTGTGCACCAGAATGCTGGGCAATTCCCTGAGCTGAGTTTTCCTACACAGAGCTGATTGCAAACTGTGATTCTACAGCTGGGTGAGTCCCTACCTGTGTGTGTGCTGGAAGGAGGCTTGAAAGCCTGTCACAGCAGCGCGGAGTAAGGGGAACCCAGGCTGGTGGGACAGGTGGGCTCAGTGGGACCCCAGCACATCAGGTGGCACCCGGAAGGGGGGTCCCAGGGAAATATAACTTGTTTTTTTTTCCCCTGAACAAGGAAACCGTATCTCGGCAATTCTATAACTGGGGATGAAACCACAAGATCAAATACAGTACTCTGGAGTAATGCAATTGACAAATCACAGAATCTAACAAGAACCATAAAATCAATAAATGACTTGGAATTGCACTATTTTTCCATCTCTCTAGCCACAATAGAGACAGAGCAGATAATAATAGCTTTTCTCAGAGAGAGCCTGCAGTATTTGTAGCATGTTGAAGGCGAGCTGTAGCTGATGTGTTTTATTTACCAAGCTTGGGGGTGGGAGTGCAGCCTATAGAACCTACAATAATGCATCTGTTTTAAAAGACAGTGATTTTTATTGCTTATATTGGTTGGAAATGGGGTGATGGGGAGCCCCATATTACTAAGTAGCAGTTTAATGGACCGTTCAATGTAAAATGATTCACAAACACACAGCTATTTGGGCCTCTGCCATAGAAACCTGGGGCAAGTAACCTGTGCGTGCCTGCCTTTCCCTGTAAAATGGGGGTGAGCAGACTTACTTCAAGAGTGTTTATAAAGTGTTGGGATGGTAGATGTGCGCGCACACACAAAATGTTAACACATCACCTCAGTGCAATGTTAACTTTGAAATATCAAGCTTTAGAAAATCAGGGCATTTCAGAAGTTAATGTGGAAATTTCAAAGGGTGACTTTTTGGGCAAATTACAAGCATCTGAAAATGGTGTTGTAGAGGATTTTTTTTTTTTTGGCAACTGCAACTATGGCCCTTGCTGTATTAAACATGACATGAAATTTTTTAATAAAATACACAGCTTTTTGATATTCTGCAGAAAAGTAATTTGAAGGATGGGGATGGGAAACTGTTTCATAGGTACCATATACACAACTATTCATGATTTAATTGTAACTTTCTTTGGAGGACTATTAAGCACTTTTTTCAAAGCCCTTAGCTTTGTGGCAATGGTGAATATTATTTTAATTATAGGCAGTGCAGGTAGTGAGGCCTATAGTTAATGTTGCCTGGCACTTTCCATTTATAAAACCCTGTTTTCAGTTGCTTATAACTTTGCCAGAATTGATCTGTTGGGGCTGAAATTGTCTATGTTGGGTGTCTGCCTCAGTCTGAATTGTTTTGAGAAGTGTCAGCTAAAATGCAGTTTCCAAGAATGAGGTGAGGGAAAAAATACATTGTCTAGGGGTTTAAAGAAAATAAATGAATTACCCCATTTTGTTGAAAAGGTCTAATGGTTTGGAGCAGGGACTTGAAATTTAGCGGGAGTTGTCAGCTGGTGCCAGACATGCTTTTTGCAATCTCTATGAAAATGTACCCAAATTTTGGCCAAGTTATAAGCCTTCAAGGGTATGTCTACAGTGCAATAAAACACTGGCTGCTGACCCATGTCAGCTGACTCAGGCTCACAAGGGTCAGGCTTCATGGCTATAAAAGTGCATTTTAGATGTTCGGGCTATGCTCTGGAACCCACCCTCCAGCCTGAGCCCAAAGGTCTACACTGCAATTTTATAGTCCCGCCAACCTGAATCAGCTGACAGTGTAGACATATCCCTAGAATCTCAGTCTACACATGCTTGGTAGAGACTTATTAGAGTTTGACAGCTAACTATTAATTTAAAGTCTAGGGCTCAGTTTCAGTACTGGTACAGCAGCCATCTGTGATGAAGTTGGGAAGATTTATAGATACCTTTTTTCTATTTGGAGTCCAGCATCCGAGAGCAATGTGACCCTGAAGCCAGGAAACTTGTTTCCCCAAAACCTCGAAAGACTTGTTTGCTTTCTGTGTTTAATTATAACCATTCTGACCTAGATTTCCAATAATACTTGTTTAAAACTAACTCTTGGTAACTGAACCTGCTGTTTTCCAACCAGATTGAAGTACACCTCTACCCCAATATAACGCTGTCCTCAGGAGCCAAAAAATCTTACCGTGTTATAGGTGAAACCACATTATATTGAACTTGCTTTGATCCGCCAGAGTGTGCAGCCCTGCCCCCTTGGAGCACTGCTTTACCGCGTTCTATCCAAATTCATGTTCTATCGGGTCATGTTCTATCGGGTTAGAGGTGTATGTTTGATTACAGTGTAGTGCTTTATGTGATAATTTCTCCTCCCCCCCCCACCCCCCAACACAAACAACACTGCCTGCTCATAAAATCAGAAACAACTTAGGCAGAGAAAATATTTCAATTAGTGCTGGTCAAAAGGGGGGGGGGAAGGTATTTTTACATTTTAAAAAAAGTTTTCCACTTTTCTCCTTTTAAAATTTCATCATCATTTTTCTACTGTCAAAATTTCAACTAGCTATATAATTAAGCAAAAGTGATGAAAATTTTACATAAGAACAGCCATGCTGAGTCAGACCAATCACCCATCTAACCCAGTATCCTGTCTTCCGACAATGGCCAGTGCCAGATGCTTCAGAGGGAATGAACAGAACAGGGCAATTATCGAGTGATCCATCCCCTGTCATCCACTTGCAGCTTCTGGCAGTCAGCAGTTTATGGACAACCCAGATTACGAGGTTGCTTCCCTGACTATCTTGGCTAATAGCCATTTATGTATCTATCCTTCATGAACTTGTCTAATTCTGTTTTGAACCCAGTTATACTTTTGGCCTTCACAACATCCCCTGGCAACAAGTTCCACAGGTTGACTTTGCATTCTGTGAAGAAATGCTTCTTTATGTTGGTTTGAAACCTGCGGCCTATTAATTTTCATTGGGTGACCCCTGGTTCATGTGTTATGTGACAAGGTAAATAATACTTCCTTATTCACTTTTCTCCACACCATTCATGATTTTATAGATCTTTGTCATACCCCCCCTTAGCACTTTTTAAAGCTTGAACAGTTCCAGTCCATTTAATCTCTTTTCATATGGAAATTGTTCTGTACCCCTAATCATTTCTGTTGCCCTTTGCTGTACTTTTTCAGTTCCAATATATCTTGTTTGAGATAGGGTGACCAGAACTGCGCTCAGTATTCTAGGTGTGAATGTACCATGGATGAACATTTCATGAATATTTCATCAAAATTACTTTTTTTTAATTACAAAATGTAATTGAAACTTTGAAACACTTTGATTAGTTCTACTGTTGATGTTTGCAATCCACTCCCCACTCCAGCTTTCTCTGGTCATTCTCATTGATTTTCCTGATCATAACATCAGTTGCCAGTCCAACAAATAAAACTATTGGTCTACAGTTACATGTTTTGGGGCTACAATTTTCTTTTCACTGTAGGAGTTTACAATCCCCCACCCCTTTACTTTGTCATGTATCAAATAGGGGCAGTATTTTCAATCCGTGTAACTCCATTTTAGTTTATTTACACCAGCTGAGGAGAGAATCAAAGAAATGCAGTGCTTGAAGGGACCTTGAGAGGTCATTTAGTCCAACACCCTCCTCTTCCTCCTCCCCCCACCCCACCCCACCCAAAAGGCAGGACTGAGTAAACCTAGACCATCCCTGACAGGTGTTTGTCTAACCTGTTCTTAAAAACCTTCAATGATGGGGATTCCACAACCTCCCTTGGAAGCCTATTTCAAAGCTTAACTAGTCTTAGTTTTTTCTAATATCTAACCTAAATCTCCCTTGCTGCAGATACCTAGAAGCTCAGTACTTCAGATTTGCTAGTTTAAATGTGTATCCTTGTTGCTGATGACTGGAAGTGCACAAAGAGTGTATAGTGGTGTAGTTGTGCAGATCTAGGGGTAGAAAAAACTGTTAATAAATATGGGCTATTATTACCTCCATTATTCTAAAGAAATGTGTGTCCGCAAACCACCAGAAGCAGAACTTCAAATGTAATACACCTCTACCACAATATAACGCGACCTGATAGAACACTAATTCGGATATCACGCGGTAAAGCAGTGCTCCGGTGGATCAAAGCAAGTTCGATATAACGCAGTAAGATTTTTTTGGCTCCCGAGGACAGCGTTATATTGGGGTAGAGGTGTAGTTGATCTGGCATGTCGCCTTGGAAGGTTCTTCTTTTGGTCATTTTCATGTGGCATGACTACCTGGCTCTTTTGTACGGAGTTCAGCATTTATTATTTCTACTGTGTTTGTATATTCTAAAAACTTCCTTATGCAAAAAGTGTGGTCAGACTGCATCCCTCTTATGAAGAAGGAATCTAGGGGAATCCTTTTAAAGTGGTTTTAAATGGTTTTAACGTCTCTGTCTTGTGACATGGCAATTCTGGGTACAAGTTGCCGCCCAGCTCTTACGTAGTCCAAGGGAATCTTATTTCATCTATGCTTAAAGAGAAAATGAACCCGTGTACAGGCATTATGGTGCAATGTACCAATTCTTGCTTGTTCTTTCTTTGTTGGAAGGGAAAGTGATTGTCTGAGCTGCTTGTTTTGCTAACTTGAATCATGTCACTCTTCTCTGTCAGATTCCCTTCTTACTCCTAAAGGCAGATTATTAGTTTCTGTTGGAAATGCCTCAAATAGTGAGATACTCTACTGAAGAAACTTTATAATGATGTCTCAACAGAATTTGTGGTGAAAGTCTTCCTGTAAGTATCTAGAGAAAGGGTTGCCTTTTCATATATTTAGCATGCTCTCTAAATCATAATACAAAATGAATAATTTCAAATACAGTTTGATAACAAAAATTGTAGTTCTAGTTTCTGGCTCATTTGTTTAAATACATGCCTTTTAAAGTGTGTTTTTTTTTTTTAACTTTTCACACCCACTCCCAAGCATTAGTTTTTGCAAGGGTGTTATGCAGTAAGTATGGAGAGAAAAGATAGATTCAGAGATGTGCAGGAAAAACTGTCAGGATTTGGTGACAGCCTGGACGTAGGGGGAAGGAGGAGAGTGAGGAATTGGAAATGCCTGTAGGGCTGTGAGTCTAGGTGCGGTGGAAAAGCTAGATAGAAGGTTTTTATGCTGTTTAATAGCATAGTGAATGCAGATTACTCCTGAGGGAGTTCTGCACCAAAAAATAAAAATTCTGCACATAATATTTTAATTTTTTTGTCAATAAATAAATGTGGAGGCTCCAGCATGGCAATGGGGAGCACAGGCCACTGGCTGCACAGAGGTGGGAGATCACCCTGCAGTCCCTTCCTTCCCCCCCCCCCCCCCAATACATACACACACACACACACTCTCTCCAGCAGGGCCAGCTCTAGGTTTTTGCTGCCCTGAGCAAAAATAAATAAATAAATCTCCAAGAGCACAACTGCCAAAGCTCCAAAAAACAAAACAAAAACAACAAAAAAACCCTCCGAGAGCGCCCGGAATGCTGCTCTGAAATTGTGCCGCCCCAAGCACATGCTTGGTTTGCTGATGCCTAGAGCTGGTCCTGCTTTCCAGGACACAGACACAGCGCAAGGGCCAGGCCTGCCCTAGAAATACCCCGAGGCCCTTTCCCTCCATGCCATGCGCACCAGGTATGGGACAGGCAGGCTCAGCCCAGCAGGATCCAAGTGTGAAGGGGCTTAGTGGGTGTGTGGGGGGGAATCCACGTGTGGGTTGAGAAGGTTCTGTGTGGGGCAGTCTGGGTGTGGGCAGCTTGGTGGGGGGGTCCAAGTGTGTGTGTGGGGGGGAATCTGGATGCACAGGGGCTCTTGGGGTGGAGGGTCCAGGTGCAGGGGCAATGGGACTCTGCAGGGGGGTCCAAGTGAAGGTGGTTGGGGTTCAGTGGGGGGATCTGGGTGTGGTGGAGCTCAGCAGGAGGGTCTGGTGCTGGGGGAGTGGGACTTGGTAGGGTGGGGGTCTGGGTGCAGATGGTTGGGGCTCGGTGGGGTGGGAGGTCCAGATGTGTGGGGGCTTGAGTATGGGGGGGTGCAGAAGGGGTTGTGGGGGGGGGCTTCTGAGTGCAGGGGAGAGAGGTGAGGTTCATATCATGGGGTCTGGCTGCACAGGGGTTGGGTGAATGGTGAAGCAGCTCCCCATACAGTAACAGGAAAGGAAGAACCCTTATTGATACACAAGTCACCTTAATAATTAACAAACTTAGGGCCACATTCTGAGGCAAAGCTTCCACTGACTTCATTGTGAGTTATGAATTGATTAACGCTGAGTAAAACCTCTATGGATTTGGCCTGAGGTAAGGTGGTTATGAAATAGTTACTTTTCAGGTGTTTAAGTTTTTGGCAGATACACAATGAGGGGAATCATCGGAGTAATCTATTTTGGTTTTAGCCTTTGGTGTGGTGGCTCATCTACACCAGATAAATGTCAGGATCCTAGGTTTTGCCAAAAAGTACAGTTACAGTATAGAAACACTTGCAACATGTTACTGACAGTGTATCAACATATGGCCAACTCTTTAAATTGCTGTGGTGTTACAAACTGACTTGGTACTGCTAAATTCTTTAGGATTTCCTCAGTCATCTTGAAATACAATGTTAAATGTAACAAATGTAATCTATTTCCTCAAATTGTCATTTCATCCAAGCTCCCAAACCAGGCAGGGTTGGATGGGAGACATCAAAGGCAGGTCCAAAGAGGTGTTGTAAAAGCAGGCAGCACACTTCCTTCGGCGTCAATATTGTACTAACTCCCCACTGTGGTGTTGGGGATACCGCACTACCAGAGGTGCTCTCTTTTGTTAAGGTGTGAAATTAAGGTGCAGTCTGTGACACCCTGGCACCCCATATTCAACACTGTCATGTAATTAGGATACAAAGTATGCCTTTTGAGGTATCATTCTAAAAGTCTTGATCTGCTAGACATTAATATCTCGTTGGATTGTATGTGCTATCGTCATATGTGAAGTTATGAAGTTTGGCGCTGTGTGTGTGTGTGTGTGTGTGTGTGTGTGTGTGTTACTGAAACATGTTGTGAGGTTGAAAACACCCACAAGCAGCCTTTCAGGTACAACAGTAAAAAGGTCAAACAATGTTAATGGCTTATCGAGGAAAAGCACCCAAGCACAAGGATTAACCCGCAAACTGTGTACAATAGCACTAGAGATAGCACTACACAATGGGAACTGTTTGACACAGGTCACAGCAAAAGAGTTTTCCAGCAAGTGGGAAGATCTAAAAGGGGGACAATGACATCTTGATGGTATCTCACTCTCCCTACAACAACACACCTGGAAACACCAGAGGAATAAAGACTGAACAGGGGGGAAGTGATGGTCCCAGGCTAAGGGATTTCCAGCCTGTGTATGAAAACCCAGAAAACCCAAGCTGCAGAGCCAAGGCAGCTTGTGCCTTAAGAATCTACCAGGTGGTTTATCACTCAGGGTGAGAATTTGCTAATTCACATCCTACTTATCTAGTGTGTTAAGCTCAGTTTGCAGTTTTGTTTACTTACTAGGTAATCTGCTTTGATCTGTTTGCGATCACTTATAATCACTTAACATTTACCCTTTTGTAGTTAATAAACTTATTTTATGTTTTAATCCAAACCAGTGTGCGTTTGACTAAGGGGTCTGGGGAAAATCTGTTTGGTTACCACAAGCGTGCATGGTCCTCTTCACATTGAGGGAGAGGCGGACCAGGAGTTAAACCCATATACTGGCCAGATTTGACCAGGTCAGGAGGGTACTGCTCTGAGGTCCTAGGCTGGGAAGCTGGGTGTGTCCCTTCTTATGTGAATGCTGGTGAAAGTTTAAGCTTGGAGGGCTTTGCAACTTGTCACAGCAGCACAGTGTGAGAGGGAGCCCATACTGGTGGGTCAGAGGGCTCAGTGGCACTCCAGGTTCAGGTGGCACCCTGGGGGGAACCCGTCACACAGTCCTTTTGAGGTTATTGATCCCAGGGCACTATTTGCAAGAGCAGGGGGTGTTATGCTTGGTATCCTGGCCAAATTCCAATTTGAGTAAAAACAATCTCCCAATGTAAATTCCCCTGGATTTTCAGTTAAATATAGTAGTCTTCATATCTTATCCAAGGGCTTCATCTTGCAAACATTTAAACACATGAGTACCTTTTCTCCCCCAGAATAAATTACTGTTCTTCGAGTGCTTGCTCATGTCCATTCCATATTAGGGGGGGGTGTGTGCTCACCACATGCACCGGTGCCAGAAGTTTTTCCCTCTGTGGTATCGGTAGAGGACTGGCTCTGGCGCCCTCTGAAGTGGCGTGCACATACCGTGGTATAAGGGATGTCACTAGCTCCCCCCAGCCTCAGTTCCTTCTTGCCTCCAGTGATGGTGCTGAAACGTCTACTGCTTCGGCTAGTCTTTTTCACTTTGTTCAGTATTTCAAACTTTTTCTTGTAAAATAGTTGTACGTAGTTAGGTTTCCCTTAGTGCGTTAGTGTTGGCGTTTTACTTAGTTGGTCCCAAATGGGACTTAGCCTAGGGTGGGGCATGACCTGGTCCCCAGGCTTTAAGCCCTGTGATCGCTGCAAGAAACTGATGCCCCTCAGTGATCTGCATAACAGTTGTTTGAGATGTCTTGGCAAGTCACATGTAAACGACAAGTGCCGTATATGCAAGTCCTTCAAACCTTGGACTAAGAAGGAGAGGGACTTCTCTCTCAAAGCGCTCCTCATGGAGTCAGCACTAACTCCAGCACCGGAGCAGTTGAGCTCCGACTCTGTCCCGAGCACCACAGCATTGGCACCGATCCCCCTCCCTGGCATCTGCCAAGAGGCTAAAGAAGACCAGGAGAAGAAGATCTCCCACATCCCTGCTAGGGGAAGGAGAGGGCAGGAGGGGAGCCAAGACCCGAGGAGGGCGGCTTGATACCTGCTACCGGGAGTCGGGACCCAGCTCAGGTTGAACAGTCCAGCCCACCCTGATGCATGCCTGCCACGCCAGACAGTGACGGGGGCCTTCATCAGTTAGAGGTCCCATTGACCCCCTGTAGGCAGCGTAGGACATCCTGGCGCTACTGGTGCTGCCCACACTGGTTACAGCAGTATCCTGGTCTAAGGGTAAACCCACCTTGGGTCCTTTCTATAGGTCTCCATCTCAATGACACCATTCCCCATCGCGGGGGATGTTTCGCCAGCGCTCCCCGCATGGAGCCACCAGGCCTCGAAGGCAGAGAGGCAGGGTCAGCAAAGCCCTCATCAGTCTCCGGACTCAGGGCCCACAAGATTCGAGGTGTGCCTCACTGGTGACATGGCACAGGCCTGCAGAGGTCCACTCTTCCCGGCATCAACAGCACCGGGACCGGCCCAGTGCTTCACCCATGGCTCAGCACTGGTCACAGGCCCGAGACAGTCAGTCTCAGCAGCAGAGTCATCAGCTTGCCAGTATGCATTGCCATGTCATGGATCCCCTAGATTGGGGAGTAACTCTAGATCCTGGTACCGATCAAGCAGCATGACTGAGGTCTAGATCGCTGGGATGCTATTGCCAATCTGGTGAACACTGCCGGTCTTCGAGGACCCGCAGAAGGGACTCATCCCGAGTGGATAGCTCCCTGTCCAGGCACAGCAATCGGCACTGCGGCGATCAGGATCGCCGGTCTACTTGCTCGTGGTCACCTGAGAGCAACCACTCATTCTTGAGCTCTGGCACCAGACAGGAGTCGTTGCTGGTGGGCAAAAACCCAGTACTGGTGGTACCCTCTATGTCAGCGGAATTACCAACTAGACCAGGGCCAGTAGCCGGCTGCCTGGAACCCGTGGGGCTTAACTCGGCCTTCACCAGGGCTCAGGTAAACGGTGGAGGCCTGGGACACGCCATCGGCCTTAGTATCCGACCCTCCCCCAGAGCCAGCTGTTCCGGAGGACAGAACCCCTCAGGCTCTCGAGGACCCAGGGGATCAGCTGACTGGAACACCAATGGATATGTCAGACCCCATAGGTCCGGCTTCCTCCTCTTTACCTGATGAGGCGATTGCAGGGCCTCCTCACCCAGTTCTTCAGGATGATGCTAAGGCTCATCAGAAACTGTTGAAAAGAGTTGCCTCTATCTTGGGGCTCCAGGCGAAGGAGCTGGTGGAACTGTTGGACACGCTATTCGACGTCCTCTGCTCAACGGCACAGGCCAGGGTGGCTCTGCCCCTCCATGAAGGGTTGTCTAAGATTACAAATGCCCTGTGGCAGACACCTTCATCCCTGCCCCCATCTCCAAGAGGGCAGAAAGAAAGTACTTTGTGCCAGCTAAGGCTCATGAATACCTATACACTCACCCGGCCCCAAGCTCCCTGGTAGTAGCAGTCGTTAATGAGCAGGAGAGACAAGGCCAACTGGGAGCCACTCTAAAGAATAAAGACCCAAAGAGGCTGGACTTGTTTGGATGCAAAGTTTATTCATTTTCTAGCCTCCAGTTGAGGGTGGCTAACCACGAACCCCTCCTTGGCCGCTATGACTTCAATATGTGGCAAGCCATGGCCAGGTTTGAGGATTCGCTTCCCGAGGATACCAGGAAGGAGTTCTGGGTGATTCTTGATGAGGGCAAGGCTGTAGCCGGAATGGCCCTGCAAGCAGCCTCTGACGTGGCGGACTCAGTGTCACGCACTATGACCTCGGCCATCTCCACGCGGCGGGCATCCGGCTCCTTCTTGCGGGCTTGTCGACAGAGGCCCAGCAGTTGATACAGGACCTTCCCTTCAACGGCCAGGTGCTGTTTGCTGAGCAGACAGACAACAAATTACATGGGTTGAAGGACTTCTGTACTACATTGAAGACCCTAGGGCTCTACGTCCCGGGTCTGGCCTTTAAGTGGTTCAAGCCACAACAGCCACTGGGTCAAGGGAGCCAACCCAGGCAGGAGACGGCTCATAAGAAGAGCAGAGGCTACAAATGTTGCCAGAGCCACCAACCTTTGCCATCTACCCAGTCGGGCGCCTCCCGCAACAGGCAAGGTGGCAAGCAGGCATTTTGAGGGTGCGCTCGAGGGTGACCTACCAGACTGTACCCCAGATACATCTTTCCTATGTTTCCCCAACCACCTTTCTTTCTTCCTCTCTGCATGGACCACAATAACCTCAGGCCGCTGGGTCCTCAACACAGTGGCCCAGGGCTATACCCTCCAGTTTCTTTCTTACCACCCCTCACACCCCTCCTTCCCTGTCCCTCTTCAGGGACCCTTCTCATACAAGTCTCCTTGCACAGGAGGTGAAGGGCCTGCTGCAGCTGGGAGCGGTGGAGGAAGTTCCTCGAGTACAAGAACAAGGGGTTCCATTCCCAGTACTTTCTGATTCCACAGGTAGTCTAAGACCCATCTTGGGCCTATGAGACCTCAACAAATACCTAAAGAAGTTGAAGTTCTGCATGGTCTCCCTGGCCTCCATCATCCCCTCCCTGGGTCCGGGAGACTGGTATGCCGCCCTCGACTTGAAGGATGCGTACTTTCATATAGCGATCTTCCAAGGACACAGACGCTTCACTGTGAGATTGGACCACTACCAGTTTGTGGTCCTCCATTTCGGCCTAGTGACAGCACCAAGGGTGTTTACCAAGTGCATGTTGGTGGTAGCAGCTTACCTCAGGTGTCAAGGTATTCAAATATACCCATATCTCGATGACTGGCTGGTCAAAGTCCACTCCAGGTCTCAAGTTCAACGGGATGTCACAATGCTGGTCCCTGGGCCTGTTGGTGAACGATAAGAAGTCAACGTTCATTCCAGTGCAAAAGTTAGAATTCATTGGAGTGATGCTCGACTCCACTTGCACTAGAGCTTTCCTGCCACAGGAGAGGTTCCAGACCATGGTGGACCTCATCGTGGGAGTCTCTGCATTTCCTCTAACCACAGTTTGGGTATGTCTGTGTTTGCTGGGCCACATGGCAGCAAGAGCGTATGTCGTCCACCGTGCAAGGCTCAGAATGCGACCCTTGCAGCAGTGGCTGGCAGCAGTCTATTCCCAGTCCAGAGATCACCTGGACAAAGTTGTTACCATCCCGCCAGTGATACTTACCTCCCTCCCTGCAATGGTGGACCGACACCAAGGCTGTCCAGGAAGGAGTTCCGTTCAAGAGCCCACGCCACTCAGTCGAACTGATATCGGACGCTTCGGACATTGGCTGGGGAGCGCATCTAGGTGAGCTACAGACACAAGGGACATTGTCCCTGGAGGAGATGACTTTGCACATAAATGTCAAGGAGCTCAGAGCGTTACGTTTGGCCTCCAGAGTCTTTCTACCGCACCTGGCAGGCTAGTTGGTGAGAGTGTAGACAGACGATATGGCCTCGATGTTCTATACCGGTATCAACAGACAAAGGGAGCATGCTCATCGGCTCTCTGTCAAGAGGCTCTCTGATTGTGGGATTTCTGCATCAAGCACGCAATTCACCTGGAGGCCTGTCACCTCCCCGGCGTCAGGAACACGCTGGCAGATCACCTCAGCAGATCCTTTTTCTCTCACCACGAGTGGTCGCTCCATCTGGAGGTAGCCCAGATGCTCTTCCAGAGGTGGGAAACTCCCCAAGTGGACCTGTTCGCCCCCAGACAGAACAGGAAATATCATCAATTCTGTTCCCTGCTGGCCCTCTTTTCCATTAGTGTGCACCTTGTGGCCATCTCTGCTTTTCACCTGCCAATCCAGGGTAAGACGGTATTCTCACACGACATGTCGCTCAGATTTATCTCTGGTTTGTGGCAGTTGTAATGGGGAAGCTGGATAAACTGGGAGTCTAAGCAATTTGGGATTCTGGTACACTAGCTGAAAATTTCTGCTAAAACAATAAGCTGTGAAAATAGTTTTAAAATGGCACCTTATAGACTAACAGACGTATTGGAGCATAAGCTTTCGTGGGCGTCTGACGAAGTGGATATTCACCCACGAAAGCTTATGCTCCAATAAGTCTGTTAGTCTATAAGGTGCCACAGGACTCTTGGTTGCTTTTTACAGATCCAGACTAACATGGCTACCCCTCTGATACTTGAGTTTTAAAATGGTGACATTTTAAATTGTCGTCTATAATTTTTAGAGTTACTAATTCATTGGGATTTATGGGTCTGATCAGACCTCTCAGAATTCTTGTTACAGACCATCTACAGACCCAGGAAGTCTGTGCTGCATTGGCTTACATTAGATCATGCTTTCAAGACTAACTGCACAACACTAGAAACATAGGAGTAGACACTCTCTTGGTGTAAACTGATGCCAGTGGTGCTATGATGACTTTTATCAGTTGAGGATCTGGCTCTTAATTTAAAAAAATTGAAACCTTAGGTTCAGGTTCATAATTCTGTGACAAAGGGTGGATTCTGAGGGCTCCATCGGGACCTGGTGATAGGCTAAAAAAGTCCAAAGACGAATTACTATAACTGCATGTAATAGAGCAGCTGAATTTGTCAGATTTCCTTTGTCTTGGCCTGAAATATTACATGAGTAACTCATGAGATTTCAGCACTTTTGAACCTTGAACCCTCACCCATATGTAATCTTTCTGAACATCTGCTATCTTCAGTTTATATTCTGGTCAAGTATCTTTGTTGACAAGTAATAGCATGCCAATATCCTGGTGTATCAAAATGCACCAGGATAACCACACTTTTTGCCTTTGGATAACATTACTGTTTCTCTGATAATAACAAAATGAAAATGGCAGACTTGTATACATGGCCTTTAAATTATTCTTTTAAATAGTGTTTTAATATAACTGTTTTGACATAACGTGAACTCAATTTGCAATCCACCTTCACAAGTGATTTATCCTACTGCTGGGCATTATGCGTGATTAGCAAGGTAACCCATCTTCACTTGGAAAACATTTCTAGAGGCCATATGTAACTTTGTGCATATATAGTAGCCCTAAAATCCCGAGGTCTGGTTTGTGTGTGCAAATTGGCATTAATTGCATTTCCCTCCATCCCCAATAAAAACGCCTTTAAAAATGTAAACTTGACAAATTTGTCATTCTAACAGTAAGTCTCGTGCCTTGCTCACGGATTACAGTAAATACTTCGTAGGCACTTGGTGAGAAATATTTACTTTTACTATTATCTTCTTGATATTGACCATTTTGCCTGAGTGCCCCTTTTAGACATGCAGCACATAGCTTGCAAATGGCCTCAGTAGTTGACTATCACAGATGTACGTCATGCAGGTTGTGCTTCCGTGACAGCACACTATGGGAGAGGAAAAATAGGTGTGGCTTCAAAACACTGAGCTCAGGTGTTTGTAGAGGGATGGATTAATCTGCAAAAGGCTAATATGCTGTACTTAATAAATAGCATATACTGTTACATAAAGAATGGCTGGCAATGTAATTGGATGGTGTGTTGCTGGTATAATCTCTCCTGTCTTTTATTGAGATGGTGCTGTTCAAGCAGGTGTTATGCTTTCTGTCAAATAGTATACTCCACTCACCATTTTGCAAGGAGCATATCTCTTATTGGAACCAGATGGTCTTAAATCTAGCCCCTTTTTGTGAGATTAATGAATCCTGCAAATCCACCTAACCCCAAATGCATCTAATCTAACATTCACTTGGGACATTTGGTTCTAAATACATAATTGAAAAGCAAATGACTTATTTGATTCTGTATGTTTGATCTTGCAGTCATGTCCTGCAAAATGTTGATTGGAAGGTGTGATGAACTGGGACTGTTCTTATTGTGGGCTTTGAATGCTGGCAGGGGAGTGTGGCTAGGATAGTCTGCATTGGGGGATGGGAGACTGACCGACGGAGAATACCTGAGCATGTAACATGAGAATCCAGGAAGGGGTTAGAGGCCAGGTGACACCTTTGCCCGGGAAACTGAACAAAGACTGTGGGAGGGGTCGCTGAAGGGAGAGTTTCAGGAGATGGCTGGGAGGCAGACGGGGCTCTGACCTCCCAAGGGGCTGGGGCGCCCTGAGACCCCAGGATGGACCCAACGGCGGGGGTCCCATTGTCTGTGCCTGCAAGACCTGTCTTGGACTGTATTCCTGTCATCTAAATAAACCTTCTGCTTTACTGACTGGCTGAGAGTCATGGTGAATCGCAGGAAGCCGGGGGTGCAGGGCCCTGAGTCCCCCACACTCCGTGACAGAAGGGCTCCTCCATTACCTTGCACATGGATGACCATGTACACTTCAAATTAAGGTGGAAAGGAACAGCACTCTCCTTCCCCTGCCAATATCTATTGCACTTAATTTAGAAAGCTGCAAATATCTCTTTAGGAATATACATGGCTCCCATTGCACTAGTATTTGAAAACCTCACAAACATTATGAATTTATCCTCCTAACACCCCTGTGAGGTAGGGAAGCATTACCACCTCCACATTATGGATAGGAAGTCTGGGGCAGAGCCAGGATTTGAACCCAGATCTCCTGAGGCCCTGGCCAATGCCCTCACCACAAAATTTTCCGATGTTGGGAAAATGAATGGAAATTACAGAGCAATTTTTCTTGATAGTTTTCTTTTCCTTGCAGGAAATCGGGCAGGATGTGATAGTTTTCTAGTGATGATATTCCTGGAATACGTGCCTCCCTGTAACAGAGTAGCTAGCCCATTTAATAAAACAGGGCTGAGCTCTTCTGTTCCAGTCCAGGAGCACTGAGTTGGACTAATTAAGAGAGCAGGGCAGCATCTGGGGCAGGTAGGAGGTGCCTGAGAGAGGCTTGGTAGAAGGAGCTGCCAGAAGATTAGAGCCGACTGGTTCAGTCAGGAAGAGCAGTTCCTGGGAGAGGGCTGAATGCAAGAGAACAGCAAGGGGTTTCCAGGCTGGACTCCCCAAGGCTGAGAAGTAGGGCTGGAGAGGGCTGAAAGTGGGAGAAGAGGGAGATGCCTGCTGATCCTAAGCCAGAGCTAAGGTCCAGGGGGCTGAAGGAAGGGGACAAGCCAAGGGGCTTATCTGCTGGCATCTCCTTCAGAGAGCTAGGTTCTAGAGGAAGCATGAGAGGCTCCCACTGGAGAGGCTGTGAGTTTTGGCTGGAAAGAGCAAGGTCGTACCTCAGAAGGAAAACTGGGGGGGTGATCCCAGCAGAGGGACAGAGGAGGACTATGAAGGAGTCCAGGTCTGGCAGAAGTCACCAGGATGGTGGGAAGGGAGCTGAGTGTTAAAGATCTCATGCACTGGGGTTCTACAGACCATGTGCAGGGTTTTTGGTCTTGGACTTTTGCACTGTGTTTTGTTGTTAAACTGTGATGGCCTTGAGGACGTGTTTGTATTGAAGTTACTGGGATCCAAGAGAGAAACTGAAGTGAGGCCACTTGCAGGTTGCCCTGAGGCCATGAGGGGTCACTTGGGAGGAGGCCACTGATTTACACTCACCCTTTGGAGTACTACAATTTCAGCAATTGAGATGGTTTTAGAGTGCAATTCCACCTTCCTCTTGTCACTGCACCATAAACAACACTGTGGAAAGAGCTGAATCAGGCTGACACACAGTTGCACTTGATTCTCCTACTGCTCTTCTTATCTCTGTGTCAATAGAACGTTGTCTTTCCTAAGTGCAGGCTGTTTTTCTTACACCATCAGCCCATCTTACTCTAGAGAAAGTGGAGTACTGATGGGGGATATTATACAGTGCTGCAAAAAGCTTATAATTAATTGGTCTGAAGTAGCCTGAACTGGGTGACTCTGAGGCCTGTTACGAAACTGATCATCTTCCCCAGGCATTTGAAAACAGACGGTTAGGGAAATCTGAGATTTTGAACTTGTCTGGTTTCCTGGTGGTGGTTTATATAGAATTCTACTGCTGCACTTTTGACATGTTGGGGTATTGTTTGGATATATTTTAAAGTTAGTTCAAAACTACCTAGAACATATGGATAGATGCCCATTTTTATAAATCCAAATAAACAAACTTGAGAAGAAAGATTAAATGACCAAATTTATTAGTGTATAACTAAGCACCTGATCCAACTCTCACCGAAGTAAAGGAGAGTCTTTTCATTCTCAGTAATGTGAGTTGGATTTGGACTTGAACAATGAATTAAGAACATTTTTAAGTGTGAATGCTAAAATTGAAAACAGCTACAACAACGTCTGTATGTTTAAATGCACCAGAGAGGAACCAAGCATGTTTCAATGTACCTATCTCTCTTCTTCTTTCAGTGGGATCTCGTTTGTGAATCTTCCTGGAAAGTCCATATTGCTAAATTCTCCCTACTGGTAGGCTTAATCTTTGGCTACTTGATAACAGGATGTATAGCTGACTGGTGAGTGAAAAATCTTTTAATGCTATATAATTTAAATGAATAAAGATACTTAGCATCTCTGTAGAACTTTTTTTAAAGTTACTATTCAGGAAGAACCTTTTAATAATTAGATCTGCAAATCTCTGAAAAGAGTAACATGAGTTGGCAGTACAAAACTATTTTAATTGCTTGGGCTGAGTCATTATAGCATGATAAATAACATAAAAGGAAAATACTTAACCATTGATTTCTAATTATTTGCTGTTGACACACTTTGTTACTGCTGTCATGACAGAGCAGAATTACATATTTTCTAATTATGTAAAAACAGAGCGTTTGTTTTAGATAGCACTAGCCTCTAGTGTTCTGTCAAATAAATGCTACAATCACAAATTACTTGTTAGCCATATTTGCTGATAAAGGGACAATGTCAGCTCACATTTAGCCCAGAATGTTCATCTTATTTTTAAAAGGCCTTTATGAACCTTTCCACTGTTTTGCTATTTTTTAAAAGTTGTTTTGAAACAAATGAACATTCCCTTGCATTGTGTGAAACCCAAATATTGCGGTATTAAGAACACCTATCTTCATTAAGTGTGGGGTACATCCCTCTGGATTATTGGGGAATGGGAGCATTCATAGAATTCTCAATTATTCTCCAGAATCTGTTTTCACTTTAAAAAAATCTCTAGTTGGTATGGTTACAAAGAAAAACTTTATACTGTGACCAAAGTGATATCTGCTTGAGCTTGCAGAGAGCCTGAAACAATAGCTTTATGGTTTGAACCTGCCCCATTCATTCCAGTGGATGCTAATTCAGTTGATTATACTTTGTTCACTACTGATTGAAGCATGGAAGAGACGCGAGGAGATGTTATGAAGATTTACATGATTACTGCTCACTTTGGTGCCATACTTCACAGCTGTGAGGAGGTGAACCCTGCTGCATGTGTGAGGCAATGTGGCCCAAAGCTTCACAGTATCTTTAATTTCAATTTTAAATAATAAAATAATCTGCATTGAAATATTTCTTTAATGTCCAGTATTAAATATTCATTGCTCCTTAAAATAAAGCCTTACGGATATGTACAATGGAATATAGTTTTATTTAATTTAAATAAAATTCTAAAATTAGGATAGATCTTAAACAACATGTGACAGAGTTGTGGGGAGATGGGTGAGAGTGAATGATTTGTTTCATTGTCCCGCAAAGGGGTGTGGGTAGGGTGCTCAGCTTTTAAAAGTTTGGGAAACACATATGTAGGTGACCAAATTAACAAAAGGGAAACTGGCTTAATTTATTTGCATTGTCTAAGTTGAGAGAGAGCATAAATAGTGACATAAATTGGATTTTGAAAATTTTCACTTTTAATACTCCGAGTTTGTGGTAGTTACCTAGATAAAGACATTTGTTTGCAGCATACAGATCTTTAAGTTGATGGTATTCCTTTAGAAGGAAACTTCTAAAGCTATAAGTAATGACTGCATGATACTATAGTGATTTTCATTCACCAAGTAATTATTAGGGGAAACCTTAGCTGTGTGGGTAGGTATAGGTGGAAGATCTATGGGATCCAGCATTGGAGACTCCATTTATTCAAACTTGGGGCCAAATCCTTATCCAACAACCAGTGCATTATGGATGGCAGCACGTGTTCTAATACAGTGTGGTATGGGCACTGCAGAAGACATCCTTCTATAGTAGGGCAGTTTGTCACTCTATGGGCTAGCACAATGTGCTGCCAAAAACTTTTACTGCTTCTTTCTACAGGAGCACCGTGATTACTGGAAATTGAGCTTACCTAGAATTTTCAGTGTATGGCAATATTCATGCTTGTATACGCACAGAGTATGCTCCTCACATCCTGTCTTTAGACTATTTTTCTTTTGACAGCAGTGCATATTTTATAGCATTAGATGCATGTATCTGCAAGTGCATCTGAATATCTCATCCCATACACTGCTGGTTGCACAAAGGTCCATGACTGTTTGCATCCTTTGTCCAAATCAAAATGGCAGGTGTCTGGCTGCAAATAATGTTGAATCCTGTGGCCCTTTGGAAATACTCCGCGTTTCATAGCTGGTGGATTGTGGAATCCATGGGGGTGCTGATTGAGATGAATAAAGCAGTTCAGCCCTTTTAGAGGTATTGCTTCAGGCTCTCTGAAGACTCAGGAAAGTGATGCTTCTTCAGTTTATGCTTGATTTACATTTTTGAGGCTGTTTCCACAACCATGGGGGCTAGAAACTTCGTTTTTAACTAAACGAAAGCTGAGATTTGTGGAGCTGAAGCATGTGGCAAGAGAAGAATTCTCTGGTAAATGTAATGGGCATGGAAAAAGAAGCTCTCTCTCAAGAGAAGAGACAATTAATCAAGTGACCTTTCCTCACCATGGAAAACTAAGGGCTTTTTCCCAAATCGCCTGTCATAACTTTTGTTAATGGCTTGCACTTACTGCAATTTTTATATATTTATTTGCTGTTTTGTTCACTTTCAGGCTTTGAAAATGGCTCTTATATTAAATAGTGATGCACTTAATGCCATTTGCTTTAATCTGTTCATAAATGAATTTGTCTATGAAATCTTTGCAAGACTAACCAAAGCAATAATTGAATTTAATAAGCAGAAATACGAGAAGTGTCTGTGTGTGGAGGGGGGGAATTTGTGTTGGCTGCTATTAAAAATTGGTAGCAGCATTTGGGAGGAACTGTGTAATTTGTTCCCATCTGTGCCTATGTCCTCTGCAAGAGATAAGCATCTAGCATTGTGTCCACCTTGGATTTTAACACTATTTTCCCCACTTCCTTCCCATTTGTAGGGTTGGTCGACGGCCAGTGCTACTCTTCTCGGTCATATTCATTCTGATATTTGGACTGACTGTGGCTCTCTCAGTAAATGTGACAATGTTCAGCACACTAAGGTTTTTTGAAGGGTTTTGCCTGGCTGGAATAATCCTCTCCCTGTATGCACTGCGTGAGTATTACCTTCATAATTCAGCCAAAAAAATACACGGTCTGCTATGTTATACTTCCTACAGTATGTATTTCAAGAGGCTTGTACAAAAAACAGTTGAATCCTAGAGTTCTTTTGAGTCTACTGCATTGGTTTTGTTACTGGAAATTCCTCCAATCCTGCCCAAGACCCCATTTTTTCTTGCGTTGCCGGAGAATCAGCCTATGCAGCAAATGTGTTCATGAGTTTGCAAATGGAAGAAAGGATTAAACAATGTTTATTCTTTTGAATTTCTTTAACTTGGGAGTTGCCTCCTGTGTCCTGGCAACGTTCATGGCATAACAGATGTCAACATGATTTCGCAACAGCTCTTTTCAGAGATTTGAAAAATCCTTGCATCTCTTTGTATGTAGGGTGGCACATGATTTTTACTGAGATGTCTTTGATATTAGTAGCTGGGGTTATTCCCCTATATAGTCATTTAGAGAATTGTGAAATAGAAAGAAAATTGGTGGAGAAGTCTCATGCTCTTTTTTTGAGTCACATTGATCTCTGAACTGCTTTGCTTTGTTTGCTGAGAGAAACTAGATGGAAATTTTGTGAGAAACTAATGCTTGCTCACTGTTGTGTCAGGAGAGAGAGGACTGCAGATTGATTTGGTACACCTAAATGATGTCTACATTGCAGTTAGACAGCCTCCTACCAGCTGACTCAGACATGTGGGCCTGAGAGTCAGGGACTGTTTAAATGCGGTGCAGACATTTGGGCTCAGGCAGTGGTCCGGGTTCTGGGAGCCTCCCACCTCTCAGGTTTCTAGATCCCAAGCTCCAGCCCAAGCCCGAATATCTACACTGGATTCAAACAACCCCTTAACCCGAGCCTTGTGAGTTCAAGTCAGTTGGCATGGGACAGCAGTGGGTTTTTAATCACAGTGTAGATCTACCCTTACTGGCCAAGATTTTCAAAACCCTCATTTTCTGTTTTTTTCCCCCCCCAAGGTGCTTGCTCAACACTATATGAAAATCAAGCTCCTTTTAAGGCATCTCAAGTCAGGGACGCAAAAGACTAGTCACTTCTAAAATTGGCTGCTATTTTTATTAGAGAGTTAAAAACAGTTTTTAAGTGTGACTTCCAGCTAAATTAATATACGTTCTTGAATGTCCAACTCATAGTTTAGGCAGGGGACAGAGAAATGGCATAAAAAAGAAATCCCTAAATCTGATATTTTCACAGGTCTTTGCCTCTTTCTCTCTCCACCTCTCTGCATTATACTGGAATATAGATAACGATATTCCCTTTCCAGGAGCCAGGCAAAACTGTTTTGGTTGGCAGCTGTGTCTGGAATGCTGCAGTAAATACGGTAGCATGACCATAATTAGCAGCTAGTATCTTATTGAGAGGGAAGTATGGTATTTTTTTCTTTTATTTCTAGCACTAAAAAAAAAAAGATCGATATATCCTAGAACCTTCTATACAGTTCTTCATAAAGTTTTATTTACTTCCTATTGCAAAGTAGATTGATATTCAGCTCATCAGATCTCTGGTTTTAGCACAACATCCTTAACCTGCACATACATAAGATCCTACATAGTGCTGGGTGGTTCTGTTTTTGGTTTTTTGTCTTTAGGTTACATTGAGAGGAGATAGGGTGATTAATATATACAAGATTTTGTTCAGTGCGCCATAATAAATTATATGGTACCTGGGAAAAATTTTCTTCTCCTGCCTTTGGTCATATAATTCAAATCCGGTCCCAGCTTCTAGTGTTACTGAGTAGAAGTAAACCGTACAGGTGTTTACAGCCTGCAAAGGTTATTAGTCTTCCACAAAGATGTGGTTTAGCTTGCTAGTTATGCTTGGACTTAGTGTCCACCTAAGGGAAATTATAAATAACGGTCTCAGATGCTTTGGGAATGGAAATAGTATTAAAGTGTTGCTTGAAAACACAGGACTGCTAAGTTTTAGTTACCTTGCAAGGCTTTTAGAATGGCAGAGTTAGAACAGCTAATGGTTTCTTTCCTTCTGAGCACCCCTAGTACACTAAGGCAGCGATTGTCATGGGATAAAAGGGAAGGTGCTTTCATGGATTGAGAACTGGTTAAAAAGACAGGGAACAAAGGGTAGGAATAAATGGTAAATTCTCAGAATGGAGAGGGGTAACTAGTGGTGTTCCCCAAGGGTCAGTCCTAGGACCAATCCTATTCAACTTATTCATAAATGATCTGGAGAAAGGGGTAAAAAGTGAGATGGCAAAGTTTGCAGACGATACTAAACTGCTCAAGAGAGCTAAGACCAAAGCAGACTGTGAAGAACTTCAAAAAGATTTCACAAAACTAAGTGATTGGGCAACAAAATGGCAAATGAAATTTAATGTGGATAAATGTAAAGAAATGCACATTGGAAAAAATAACCCCAACTATACATACAATATGATGGGGGGCTAATTTAGCTACAATGAATCAGGAAAAAGATCTTGGCGTCATCATGGATAGTTCTCTGAAGATGTCCACGCAGTGTGCAGAGGCAGTCAAAAAAGCAAACAGGATGTTAGGAATCATTAAAAAGAGGATAGAGAATAAGACGGAGAATATATTATTGCCCTTATATAAATCGATGGTACGCCCACATCTTGAATACTGTGTACAGATGTGGTGTCCTCATCTCAAAAAAGATATACTGGCACTAGAAAAGGTTCAGAGAAGGGCAACTAAAATGATTAGGGGTTTGGAACGGGTCCCATATGAAGAGAGATTAAGGAGGCTAGGACTTTTCAGCTTGGAAAAGAGGAGACTAAGGGGGGATATGATAGAGGTATATAAAATTATGAGTGATGTGGAGAAAGTAGATAAGGAAAAGTTATTTACGTATTCCCATAATACAAGAAGTAGGGGCCACCAAATGAAATTAATGGGCAGCAGGTCAGGTTTAAGACAAATAAAAGAAAGTTCTTCTTCACACAGCGCACAGTCAACTTGTGAAACTCCTTGCCTGAGGAGGTTGTGAAGGCTAGGACTGTAACAGGGTTTAAAAGAGAACCTCCACGAATTTATCCAGTTAAGTCCATTAATGGCTATTAGCCAGGACGGGTAAGGAATGGTGTCCCTAGCCTCTGTTTGTCAGAGGGTGGAGATAAATGGCAGGAGAGAGATCACTTGATCATTACCTGTTAGGTGCACTCCCTCTGGGGCACCTGGCATTGGCCACTGACAGTAGACAGGATACTGGACTTGATGGACCTTTGGTCTGACCCAGTACGGCCGTTCTTATGTTCTTATGTTGTTCTCAAACTGTGGGTCGGGACCCCAAAGTGGGTCATGACTCTGTTTTAATGGAGTCGCCAGGGCTGGCGTTGGACTTGCTGGGACCCGGGGATGAAGCCGAAGTCAGAGCCCCACCACCCAGGGCTGAAGCCGAAACCCAAGGGCTTCAGCCCTGGGTGGCGGGGCTCAGGTTACAGCCCCCCCTGCCCAGGCCTGAAGCCCTCAAGCTTTGGCTTCGGGTGACGGTGCTCAGACTTTGTGTTTGGCCCTCCTGCCCGGAGTCATGTAGTAATTTTTGTTGTCAGAAGGGGGTCATGATGCAATGAAGTTTGAGAAACCCTGCACTAAGGGTATATCTACATTGGAACTACATCTGAGCTAGTGCAGGCATGTCTATCCAAGCTGGAATTACACCTTCCAGCGCCAGCACAGACATTCCCTAAGTGCATTAGGGTGTTGAGGAGGAAAGAACCTAGCAATGTAGCCATGGCTATGTAGTGGGCTAGCTGCCCCGAATACATACTTTGTGTCTTGGACGGGTACATACTGGGGTAGCTAGCCTGCGCTGCTGCGGCTACACTTCTATTTTTAGCGCACTAATCTGATCAGATGTAGCACACGTATCTCTGCTCGAGCTGAAAATCTCACCTTCCAGCCCCTAACTGAGCGTTGAACTCTCATTCTTTCAAAGACATGGTGAGATTGAATTGTGTGAGAGAAGAGCTATCAAAGCCCCAGAAGGGTTTTAAAAACACAGGATGCTCTCACAAGTGGTCAGATGGTTCAGGAAGAGATTGAGGTGCAGACTGTTGGGAAGCAGTCTTATCCCGGCAGAAGTTGCGGGAGTGGGGTTCTGAGTTGAGAGGTCTACCTTAGCCCTTAGGTAAGATAGATGTGTATAGGCTGTTCATTGTTTTAACAATTCTTTTCTCTTGCTACGCTGTGTTCCTATGTTAAGATTAAACAGTACTTTGTTTTTTAAAAAAGGCACTTCTGGGTCACTGTAATAACCACTGGTCACAGCTCCCAAAGGGAAGAACTAAAGGTAGCTGAACCTAGTCAGACCTGTTCGGGGTAAACACAGTTGATACACAGGGCACTGTAACCCAACACTCTGCCTCAGAGTGGGAGAATTGCAGGATTCTGCCTTAGAGAATTTGAAGGTTTGAGGCCTGACACCGGAGAGCTGGGGGCAGTCAGACACCCCAGAAAACGGGACAGAGGTGCAGCTAACCCTGAAACATGACACTCAGGCAGCAGCCAGAGGCATACTCTCTTCCACTGCTATCCGAATTGGTTAGCTTGCGGCCTCCCCCAGATTATTAGTCATACTGAACAAAGTGCACTCAGCAAACATGACAATTGCTGAGCATGAGCATGAGCATGTGATGAGGAAGACACTGATTATTTTTTTGGTTCTGACACAAAGGTAATTCCCATCTTTAGCTCACTTAGTTATGTAGGGCATTTGCTCTGAGAGGAGGAGTTGTTGACTTCTGTGTGACACCACCCTTTGCTTACTTTAACTTTATACTTAAATAGACAGGAAAACACTACTAAGGCCCAGATCCTGCCATTGACTCTGCATAAATAGCAATTTGTGACACATTTTGCTCCATTAACTTCATTGGCATTCCATGCAAATACAGGGGTCCTATAGTGTAGAGTGCAGAATGGAGACCAATGGCACCTGGCATGTGATTTTCTTATTGCTAAAATGCTGAGACACTTGTCATATTCATTAAAAAGGCACAGTCCTCCAGGCTAAAGATCTTGAAGGGGAAAGTATCTTTCTGGGTGAGTAGAACTGGCGTACTAACATCTGTGTGTGTTCTTATCTTTTATCATTTCAAATGATTTTGTGCTATTGCAAAGAAACTAATGTTATTGCAATGCTAGGGTTACCATATTTTGTGCCTCCAAATGGAGGACACTCCACGGCCCCCACCCCCGCCCCCAGCCCCGCCCACACCCCTGCCCAACCCCGCCCCCTCCCCTAAGTCTCCGCCCCCTCCCCTGCTTCCTGCGAATATTTGATTCGCGGGAAGCCTGAAGCAGGTAAGGGGGGTGTGGGGGGAGGAGGCGCGGCCCAGGCTGGCCCCCCGGCGTTTCCAGCCTGGATCAGCTCGGGCCCTGGGGTGCCGGCCCCGGCCGACCACCCCCGGCCGCCCAGCACTGCCGGCCCCCGGCGGCCCGGCGCACCCCCCGGCTCCCGGCCCCGCGGGCCCGGCTCCCCGCCGGCCCAGCTGACCGGCTCCCCGCCGGCCCGGCTCCCCCGGCTCCCCGCCGGCCCGGCTCCCAGCCGGCCCAGCGGCCCGGCTCCCCCGGCTCCCCGCCGGCCCGGCTCCCCGCCGGCCCGGCTGACCTCCCGATTTTCCCGGACATGCCCGGCTTTTGGGGATTTCCCCCCGGACGGGGATTTGAGCCCCCAAAAGCCGGACATGTCCGGGAAAATCCGGACGTATGGTAACCCTATGCAATGCATCCCTCTCAGTGTACTGGAATGAAGAACAGAGCTGGAGCATTGCCTCCTAAGGCATAGCACAAAGCAAAGGGAACAGGAAACTAAACGTGATATGGGAAGAGACCACCTGCAGTGCAACTAAGATTTTTTTTTTCTCCCCTACTTTCCTGATTTTGAAATTTTCTATAATGTGAAGCAGGGTGGTGATAAAGGAAAATGACGATGATGTGAACTGAGGTCTCTGTGGGTGAAAAATAGGGTTACCATACGTCCTCTTTTTCCCGGACATGTCCGGCTTTTCGGCAGTCAAACCCCCGTCCGGGGGGAATTGCCAAAAAGCCAAACATGTCCGGGAAAATGGCGGCTCTGTTTAAGAGCCGGGCTGCCTGAACGCTACCGGCTTCGGGCAGCCCCGTGCCTCCAGACCCTGCGCCGCCGGAGCCCGGGAGGGGAAGTGCCCGGCTGAGGGCGCAGGGTCTGGAGGCAAGGGGGCTGCCCGAAGCCGGTAGCGCTCGGGCAGCCCGGTTCTTAAACAGAGCCTCCAGCGGCTGCGGCTCTGTGTAACTGACACTGTGTCAGTTACACACAGCCCCGGCGGCTGGAGGCTCCAGCCGCCCCCGCTCTGTTTAAGAGCCGGGCTGCCCAAGCGCTACCGGCTTCGGGCAGCCCCCGTGCCTCCAGATCCTGCACCCCCAGCCGGGCACTTCCCGTCCCGGGCTCCGGCGGCGCAGGGTCTCCAGGCACGGGGCTGCCCGAAGCCGGTAGCTCTGGGGCACCCCGGCTCTTAAACAGAGCCTCCAGCCGCTGGGGCTCTGTGTAACTGACACTGTGTCAGTTACACACAGCCCCAGCGGCTGGAGGCTCCAACCGACCCCGTTCTGTTTAAGAGCCGGGCTGCCCGAGCGCTACCGGCTTCGGGCAGCCCCGTGCCTCCAGATCCTGCGCCCCCAGCCGGGCACTTCCCCTCCCGGGCTCCGGCGGCGCAGGGTCTGGAGGCACGGGGCTGCCCGAAGCTGGTAGCGCTCGGGCAGCCCGGCTCTTAAATAGAGCGGGGTCGGTTGGAGCCTCCAGCCGCTGGGGCTGTGTGTAACTGACACAGTGTCAGTTACACAGAGCCCCAGCGGCTGGAGGCTCTGTTTAAGAGCCGGGGTGCCCCAGAGCTACCGGCTTCGGGCAGCCCCGTGCCTGGAGACCCTGCGCCGCCGGAGCCCGGGACGGGAAGTGCCCGGCTGGGGGTGCAGGATCTGGAGGCACGGGGGCTGCCCGAAGCCGGTAGCGCTTGGGCAGCCCGGCTCTTAAACAGAGCGGGGGCGGCTGGAGCCTCCAGCCCCCGGGGCTCTGTGTAACTGACCCAGTGTCAGTTACACAGAGCCAAAGAGGAGCAAAGCCTCCAGCCCCCTGGGCTGTGTGTAACTGACACAGAGGCTCTGTTTAAGAACTGGGCTGCCCCAGAGCTACCGGCTTCAGGCAGCCCCCTTGCCTCCGGACCCTGTGCCCCCAGCCGGGCACTTCCCCTCCCGGGCTCCGGCGGCGCAGGGTCCGGAGGCACGGGGGCTGCCCGAAGCCGGTAGCGCTGGGGCAGCCCGGCTCTTAGAGCCTAAGAGGAGCAGAGCCTCCAGCTGCGGGGGCTCTGCTCCTCTTCGGCTCTGTGTAACTTATACAGTGTAAGTTACGCAGAGCCGCCGGAGCCCCGGAGGGGAAGTGCCCGGCTGGGGGCGCAGGGTCCGGAGGCATAGGGGCTGCCCAAAGCCCGAGCGCTACCAGCTTCACGGTTTGCTGGGCAGCCTCCAGACCCTGCGCCCCCGGCTGGGCGCTTCCCCTCCCAGGCTCCAGCTGCGCTGGGGAAGCGCCGGCCGGGGGCGCAGGGTCTGGGGGCTGCCCGGCAAACCGTGAAGCTGGTAGCACTGGGGCAGCCCTTTCCCCCTGGCTGGGAGTGGGAGGGAGGAGGGGGCGGAGTTAGGGTGGGGGAAGGGGCGGAGTTGGGGCGGGGCTAGGGGTGGGGAAATGGGCGGGGCCATGGCCCGTGGAGGGTCCTCTTTTTTTATTTATGAGATATGGTAACCCTAGTGAAAAAGTTATTTTCTGCCAAATGCTGCTGACAGCTTTAACAAGCATCCTGTTAATGCTACATGCCATCATTCTAATGGTCTTACCTGAGCCTAGATAGCATGAGCAATGGCACAGATTTGCACACAATCATAGAATGCTCAGTAATTTCATGGGTGACTGAGATGCAGACTGCTTTGCGAAATTAGAAAGCATAAACTTGAATGAACAGGTAAATAGGCTCAGAAAATAGGTTTGTTATAAGGGAGGAGATGTATTTCCATGTCACTGCAGGGGTGTGTGGGGGGGGGGGGGGAGGAGGGGGTGGTGCACAATAAAAGGAAGTAGGGCCATGTTCTAGTCTCTTTCAATTTTCGTGGAGATACCTGCCACATGCTATGGAATTTTTAGTTCATGCTTCAAAAGACAGTTCAGACTGTCCAGTAATCTTTTCCATTGTGATGTCTCTGTATAATTAATAAGCTTTATGGCTTTGTCGTCTTAACCTTTTAATTCTTTAAAATGGAGAGAGGGTGACTTTAAGTTTACAGAAGTTTAGCATGGGTCCTATTGACTCAGCAAGAGGGGAGGCTGCCTTTTGATGATTTTTTTATTTTCTGGAAAACTTGTAACTTGTAGTTGAAGTCTAGAGTTTTAGCTGAAGAAAGGAGCAAGATCTGTATAGAGCAAATCCAGCTACTAGCCTGTGGACTGTCGAGGCCAGATTTGCAAAAGAACTATGCTGCCATTTAGGCAACAAAATAAATGGTGAGATTTTCAGCATGGTGACTGCTGAACTTTTTTCAAAAATCTAGCTATATGTGTGGGAATGTGAGCTCCTGGGTTCTGAGCACTTTTTGATAATCTGATCTTGAATGGGTACAACCACTCCAGCGTCTAGTCAAATCCTCAGTGCTCCATTATCTTCCCCCAACCCTTCAATAACAAAACGAACAAATGTGGCCAAAGCGAGTTACGTTAAGTGTTAGAAACCAGCAAAAAAGAGAGAAAAATTGTTCAGTCCAAATCTGAACTGCTGCATGACTAAAGCTGTGAAATGAATCTTTCAAGTAGGGGAGAGGAACATTCAACCATTTTTCTGACAGACTGAAACGAGGTTTGACTTTGTGGTGCCTTGATGAGATTCTGTTCCGGTGACAAGATCAAGGTTTTAAAATTATTAACTTCTTGTTTATATAATCAACATCTACCCTAACTAATTCTATTCAGCTTTGGTGCAGCAAGAGCAATGACAGACAGATGCTTTGAGAGAGATTCTCACCGGATCTCACTTCAGTGTATCGAACAGTGTAGTATTGAGTATTGCTCAAAGAACAAATACAAATTTCTGAAATATCTGATCAAGGCTCAGGTTTCTATAAATTGTAAATTGATAATTTTACTGCTACTTAATTTTTTAAATGCTGCTGTATAAGAAACATTAAGTAAAATAGTATAAATTAGGGAGCCCTCAAACTGCTCAAGCTAGGACTTTGTTGACAACTTTTCAGTAACCCCCTGAGGATTGTGCTTAATCTACACAAAATGAAGCAGGATGCAGCCCATGAAACTAAGGTCCCAACATGCAATATTCCATTAAAAAAAAATCTCCCTTACTCCCCATTCTATCTTTCTCAGCAAAACCAAATCTTGATCTCTGACCTTATCAGGTCAGCTCAATCTCTTTATTCCTTCTCCCCATTATTTTGTGGTGGTTTTTTTTTCTCCCCAGGGCATATACTCTCCCTTCAGGGCATTTGCTGACTGCTCCATTTTAATCCTTACATCTTCTGCACTTTAGCATTACACAAAAAGAAGAACAGGAGGACTTGTGGCACCTTAGAGACTAACAAATTTATTAGAGCATAAGCTTTCGTGGACTACAGCCCACTTCTTCGGATGCATATCAGTTTATTTTATTTATTTATTTATTTATTTATTATCAGTTTATTTAGCATTACAGTTGCTCCAGAATGTATTACTCCCTTCTGACACTTGGCAACCTTCTCTCTCCTCCCAGAAGTAGCACTTGAAGACAACAATATCCTAACTGTGACCCTGAGATTACTTTGAGTAAAGGTTGGAAGTTTGTCAGGAGAGGAGAGGAAATATTTAACTTTTTGGGAGGTGAGAAACAGTTTGAATAATTCAAAAATTGGAACTGGGTGTATTTAATCTGAATCAATTTACTTATCCCAGTCACTGGAATATTTCAGGTATCGGATGTATGGCTAAGTGAAATCCATAGAGTCAATCCCACATGAGATGTAAAATCTAAACTTTTATTTAATGTATTTTGAGCATAATTGGAAATGTGGCCTAATCATAGTGCTGCAGATAAATACTCTTGTGGATGACGTGTTATCCAATATGATGGGTCAAATGAGATAAAATCAATCCCACAGTTTTCCCTGCTCAGAATACAGCCTGCAGTGTCCATGTGAACTATCCTCTTCTCATTGTTCCAAAAGAGCTTCAACAGCTTTGGGGCGGGAAGGGGGAGGGAATACACATGAAAAATATATCCCAGCTCTACCTTTTACATCACTCTGACAGTGCAAAGGGGTGTTAAAGTGGGTGTAAATGTAAGTTTTGAAATGTTTCCAACTTGATGCTGCTTTACACTGCTAGATTAGTATAGAGAGGCCTTGGTGTAAATGAGAATCATGCCCTGGATTTTGGATTGACAGTGAGGAAATGATGTTGATTCTTTCACGTGAACGTGTATTTTTTTCTGTCCTTTCCTTTTGTGGCAGAAACTAAGGAGCATTTCCTTGTTCTGTAAATCTGAAAACTTCACAACTGCGCTTCTTTTGGCACTGTGGTCTCCCTCATGTATTGATTTTAAAGGGGTGATCAGTGGGGAAACCAGTGAAAGATGCTTTTAATTTTGAATGCTCTTCGGACATACATGAGATGTCCTAACCTCCTTAACTTCAGTGTACCCAGTCTAATCATACCAGGATACTTCTCCTGTTCTAAACTGACTTGGTTTTCCAAAGTTATTTTCCCTTCTGCATTGCAGTAAACAAGTATAGCTTTTAATGTCATATATATATAGATATAGCTATAAAGATTTCTGTCTGACTGTATGTTTAATGCAACATATAAACTAATATTGGAAAAGTTTAGCAACATTAAGGCTGAGAAATTATGGAAAGGAATTAAGAGATCTGAGTTGAGATTTAAAATGACAGATGAGAAAAGTGAAGGGAGAGAGCAATGGAGCTATTATTGGTACTATAATAATTGCACATTCTAAAGATAACCTTACTGTTTGCCTCAGGAACTAGAACACAAATATCAGTGTTTGAAGATAGCCATTGCTGAGTTTCTATCCCCAAAACACAATTTCAAATCAAAATAATGCTGTAGTCTGGGGGGAGGTAGCTTGCTTTATTTAATTTATTTTTTAAAGGAAGCATTTGATTTAAATGGAAATTGGGTCAATTCCGTATTGAACATCCTGTCAGTCCTCAGACCTAGGAGTTTGTGACTGAGAGAATAGAAACTGTATTGCAGCAGGGAACACTATATCATCTCAGTGTTACCTCCAACAAGGGTTCCCTATAATTGATGTAACAGTTTTATGTGGATACAGGGGAACTTCTGAAGGGTCACAGTGCTTCTGGCAGCAATAGGGCTACCAGCTTGTCAAAGCGTGTGTTCTATTCCTTCCTGATGTTGTTTACGTTCCCAAATTGATGTATGTGGTTGGTAGCACTGCGGAGAGAGAATGTGTTTCTAACAGGATGTTTGCTGCCAGCAAACATAAACTCCATGTTATCCTCTTGCCCAAGGATCCAATTCTCCATACTTCCTGAACCACTGTGGAATTAATAGCTCTCTAATCTTTGCTACACAAACAATGGTGTTTGTCCATTCTGTTAATGCAACCATGAAGAATTCTTCTTTCTGCCATGCTAAGTTATTGCATTTACAGAGAACAGTTACCTCCATCTTTGTGGTCACAAAAGTCTTTGTCCGTCAGTTATCATGGACTTACAGTTAGCATTGTACATCCAGGACTTTTCTATCTAAACTTGGGGACCAATGCACTCAAACATAGAAAATAGATAAGTGAAATACCTGGATAACCTATGGCAAAAGGTTAAACTAATCCCCCGAGGAAAGGGTGACAGAAAAGAAAGGATTGTCTTAAATAGGGTTACCATCCGTCCGTATTTCCCCGAACATGTCCGGCTTTTGCGTCTCTAAATAGCCATCTGGGAGGAATTGGTAACAAGGTTAAAATGTCCGGGGGGGGGTTTCTCCCTTGCCTCCCTCCCTCCCTTCCTTCCATGCAGAGTGCGGCTGCTGATTGGGCGGCTTGGCCGATTGAGCTGCTCCCATTGGCCTCCAGCAGCCAGTGCCCTCCCCTGCTCCCCCCTCCCTCTGTCTGCAGCCCTGTGTAACACACAAACCGACCCACTGGGCAGCGTGTTTTGCAAACACGTGGCGCCAGAATGGTAAGGGGAGTCCGGGGGGGGAGGCAGTCAGGGAGCGGGGGAGTGTTGGATGGGTCCCCGGCCTCCACCTGCCACCCCCCCTCCGTGCGTCTCCCCCCCCCGTGTCCCCCGCTTCCCTCCCTCTCCCTTGCCTGCTTGTACTGCCAGAGCCAGCAGCAACTGCTGTCTGCTGCCCCCGGGTCCTAGCGTCCCCCATCCACTAATGGGAGGACAGGCTGCCCTTACCCTGCCCTTCCACCCTAGCCCCGCGCCTCTCCAGCGCCCCAAATCCCCCGCACCCTAATCCTCTGCCCCAGCCCTGAGCCCCCTCCTGCATCATGAACCCCTCATTCTCAGACCCACAGCCCTCCCCCCTGCATCCCCTCCTATCCCCAAGCTCCCTTCCCACACACCCCCTCCTGCCCTCAAACTCCCTCCCAAAGCCTGCACCCCCTCCCTTTGCACTGCCTCCCGCCCCCAAACTCCATCCCAGAGCCTGCACCCCTCACCCCCTCCTGCACACCCACCCCCTGCCCCAGCCCGGAGCCTGCACCCAGCACCCAAACTCTATCCCAGAACCTGCACCCCTCCTGCACCCTAATCCCCAGCCCAGGACGTGCACCCCAGACCTCCTCCCCCCACCCAACCCCCCTCCCAGAGCCTTAGGCAGGTGTGGGGGTGGGTTTTGGGCACCACCAAAATTTCTACAACCCTGCCACCCATGCGAGTGGATAAGGGTAGGGGCAGTCAGGGGACAGGTAGGATCCTGGGGGGGGGGCAGTTAGGGTGGGGGGTTCTCAGCAGGGGGCAGTCAGGGGACAAGAAGCAGGGGGGATGGGGTTCTGAGGGAGGCAGTCGGGGGGTGGGAAGTGGGAGGGAGTGGATGGGGGCGGGGCTAGGGCAGGGCTTACCGCCTCCCTTCCCCCCAAGTGTCCTCTTTTTTTGATTGTGGAAATATGGTAACCCTATCTTAAACACAAAGTAATTATGTATCTGTTGAACTGAATGGTGCTTAAACACATTGACCAGGTTGTTGTTGTAGAAAATCCCTTAAGATTTGTCCTATATAAAGTTGCTGTGAAGAGGAAGATAGAGGGGAATTCTTGGGGAGCTCGCATTGATACTGAGTAAAGGCCTCTATCCTGCACAGAGAACCATGTAGGCAGACAGCTGCATTGTGATTGGGGCCTAAGAGAAACTCCTCACCATGTTAGTAGTTCTATACATCCAGTATTCCAGTGCTGTGGGAGAGGCCAGTAACGAGAGAGGTTGGGAGACAAAAGGAAAGAGAGAGAGAATGTGGGGGAAGTAGAAAATATAATGTTGAGGGGGAGGGGCGGAAGAGAGGGAATTGATAACTGAAGACAATTATAAGAAAAGCTAAAGCGAAGTGAAGTTAGGGAGGAAAAACAACAGACTTATTAAAATTTATAAATTTTAATAAGCAGCTTGTCCCTATTGTTCCATTCTAAAACCCTATGTTATAATTTTGGCTTAGAAAATTGACTTAGTCTAAAAGTTGACGTATTTACATATAATATATGAAGGCAAAAAATAATGTTTCTGTGAAGTGTGTGTGTGGGGGGGAAAAATTCATAAAATGGCTTTTGATCTGAAAATTCATTAAAAATTACTCTGCATTGAAACTTTAACCTCTCTCTAAGATTTATTTTTTTTTGTTTAGTCCTCGGTCTCCAAAAGTGACTTTATCCGTATCCTTTCTCTACTGGGCAGAACTAAAATGTCACATTTGACCACTTTGGAACTAGTGTAAGAGAGGTTTTTAAATCTATATCTGGACACAGACAATATTAGCGAGGTTCGGATTTGGCTCATTATGGAGAGAGGTTCGAACAGTGATTTATTTTTTATTATTTTTGTCTCAAGTTTGGTCCCATCTCCTGCTTCGGGTTTTCTTTTGGTGTCTATGCTAGATCTGGAATAGAATATTGAGTACCTGATTGTATTCATGGATCTTTACCAGGTGTATTTGGCCCATCTCTAACTCGTTCGTCAGGTGGCACACTTTCTTCTTCTTGATCACCTGTGACTGTTGCATTTCAATAACTTATAGTTCTCCAAATAGCCCTCCCAGTGATATCCTTTGATCAATGCTTGGAGGTTGGATCTTGAGCAAGTAGCACACAGCAAGATGGAGGACATGGGACTCCTGATAAGATGGGGTGTGATTTAAAAACCATTTCACTTTAGCTAGAAGAAAAACCAGCATTTACACGAAAGAGTTGAGGCATGCTAACAATGAAAGGCTTCACATAGATTTGAACTATGCATCACTTAGTTATTTGAGGTTGCAAGAACAAAAATGCAGTAAAATTAAGAGTATTGACCATAAAAAAAAAATCTGTCAGAGCCTAGTGACTGCTAATATGAAAGCAGTACTGCTGTGTGATGCCATGCTATCACAGAGATCCATCATTGGGTTTCAAGTGGCTGGTGAAATTTGCAATGAGATATTAATGTCTTTATCAGTTAGGCCCAATTTGCAGTGAGAGACACTGTTGTCTGTTATGATTATGAAATACTCTCATTTCCCCCTATCCTCACACTTCTTCTATTCGTGCACTGTACCCATGGCAGCTTGCACATTGAATTTATAGTCTGATGTCACTCTGCCCCCAAGAATGAAACATGAAGTAAAATATTTTATGGGAGATCAGTTGTTTCAGAAACAACTCCCCTGTCTGTTCCAAGTGGATTACAGCGCTTAACCTTCCCTCCCTCCCCCTGATTCCTAGATGGAATACAAAATTTTAAAATATGTATTCATAAATCTAGCAAAAGTTTGGCAAAGTTTCATATTTTCATCAAGCAGGCTAAAGGCAGGTTCAAGAGCAATTAATTGTCTGCTGTAAATGCAGAATTGGTATAATCACCATGATTGACACTGTTTTTGCAAGGTTATTTGCTTGTGCGTGTAGTTATTGGTTTGTTTTTTCTTCTTGGTAACAGGTTGGAAGTATCCAGTTTACAAAAATCCTGCATTGGTATCAGGAAATAAATGGCAAAATCCTATTACAGAATATAGTAGATTATATGAAGTGTTGTTTAATTTCACTTGCTAAAGATTATTGAAGATGCAAGATTTTTTTTATAAGCAGCCTTTCTTTGCAACTATGCTAGAGAGAACCAACTTTAAAAAAACAAACAAAAAAAACCACCCAGGACTTTAAGCCAGGGATCTCAAACTCAAATGACCACGAGGGCCACGTGAGGACTAGTACATTGGCCCGAGGGCCGCATCACTGCCACGCCCCCCTCCCCCGCTGCCCTGCCCCCACTCCACCCCTTCCATGAGGCCCTGCCCCGGCCCCACCCCTATTCCAACCCCTTCCCCAAATCCCTGCCGTGCCCTGCCTCTTCTCTGCCTTCTCCTCTGAGCGCGCGGCTCCCCGTTCCTCCTGGAAAGCGCTAAGCACCACCAAACAGCTATTTGGCAGTGGGAAGTGCCTGGAGGCAGGCAGAGGAGCGGGGATGTGGCGCGCTGGGGGGGAGGGGAGCTTGGTGGCCGCAGGAAATAACTCAGGGGGCCGGGGGGGGGGGACGGGGACGGGGGACGGACGCACGGGGAGCTTGGCGGGCCTCAGCTAATGACTCCATGGGTCGCATGTTTGAGACCCCTGCTTTCAGCTATCTGTGTTTTAAATAAAGCAGCCATCCTTAATTGAGGAATCTCCACTGGTGAAAGAAGACATAGTTCTTGTTGACCCATTGCTAGGGACACCATTATGGACATACCTACTTTTTCACATCCTTGAGAATTTCATGAGATGGGCAATTTCAAAGCCTAGAGGAGCTTCAAAACTTGCTCACTATAGGCTTTTTAAAGATTATATCTGTATTAGCTCTGCTTATTGGTAATTTGCAGGCCTAATTTTGTAGAAATTTACATATGTTGGACAGGTAAAACTTCTTACCAAAATGGTCATCTTCATTTGAGCTGACAGTCTTCACTTTTTTCCTTAGGACATCTCTGTCCTGTTATAGGGAAAAATTAACCTGGCAACAGAGAACCGCTTCTTGCAGATCCTTTAAAGAAAAGCATGTCCATTATCGGAATCCGTGGTTCTTTTAATTTAGCGCCCTTCAGCTCTTGGAATGAGCAGGCTATATCCTTGGGCTCATTTAAAAAAAAAAAATCCACTGAAACTTGATTAGAGAACCAGATATGATCAGGTCTCAATTACTAGACTTCCTTCTCACTGGCAAGCTTTTGCTAACAGTGCGAGAGGAGTTTCAGCAGAGAATAAATAGAAACCTACAGTCAGCAGATGACAATAAATAGTCTGTTGCTCAGAGTAAAGCTTTCTGTCCAGTGACTTGGCAGTGAGTGACTAGGCCCTCAGGAGCAGAAATGCAGCATTGCAACATTACAGTACTGAAGAACAGCTTCTTACATGGAAAAACGAGAATACACAGCTTCATTGTTTGCTTTTTCTTTTTGCTTCACTGAGCTTATTCTTCAGGAGAAGGCTAATTTTTTATAAGCTTGTTGTACGTAGCGGGTGAATAAAGGAATAGATGTTGCTGTCTGTGTCCAATGTGCAAGAATTGAAAGATGGTTACAGGACTGACTTGTGTTTCAACCTTCCGCTCATATTTATTGCAAGAGAATCTTGAGATCTTTATTTAGAACTGCAGTGGCATGTTCTTGTTTTTTGTTTTTGTTTTTCCCTGTTGCTTATTTAATAAATGAATTTTAAATGGTCACTTAGGAGTTGACATTAAAATGTGTTGCTAAGTAATTATTACATATGAAAACTGGGCATAATGGGCTTTAAAAAACAAGGTCAAGGGGGATTTATTATGCTACACAGATTGGAAAAATGTGCAAAAAAGGGGTCTGAAGTAAGAATGATTAGGTTTCTGATACATCTGCATTTTATTTGGGTCAGGAATTACAGCGCTGAGGAAACTTTCCATATCTAAACCAGATAGGGAAAAGGAGTTTTTCCTCGGAATAATCTATCTTTTGAAAAATAGAGAGAATGGGAAAAATCAGACGTGATACCTCAATCTGGTATGCTGTTGGCTTGTATTAATAGATATGTAACAAGTATCCACTATGGGGTTAATTTATACACAAATACCTTTTATTCTGGTGGTATTGGATTTGGAGTATTGTTTTGTGAAGTAGTATAAAGCTTTCTAAATTAGGATGATAGAATTTAAGGATTTAAAAAAAAATACATTAAAGTAATAATACATTTAAAATTTGCCAAAGAACATAATTTCCAGAAACAGTATACAACATTACAATTGCATCTCTCTTTCTCTAAATCTTTAATGAACCCAAACTCCTGTGAAATAAGATTTACATTTCATGGGGAAACAAACATATATACAATACATTAAAAATGTATTGATAACCTACTGAATTTATCTAAAAACTAAATTGAATTAAAACTAAACCAATTTAAACGTAGCAGAAACCTAAATGCTCCAGTACAGACTTTATTATTATGTGGAATTTTCTGTTGGGGAAAATTAAATGAAATATTTTGTTTTGGGTTGACTTTTATCTTGGTATCTTCTTGAGCTGATATGGTGCTTTGTGGGAGTTGCAATTCTGGATCCTTCATGCCCCCATTCTGCCTTAAGGGCCTAGCTCCATGGACTACATTTCCCATGAAGCAGTGCAGTCTCTCCATGTTGAAGAGCCAACATGGTGCATCATGGGATTAGAAATGGGGTGAGATTGGGATGAAAACAAATACCAAAATATTGGAATTTCCCACTGGATGGAAATTTTTTCCATCAGTTCTAGTAGATAATGTTTTCACCCCTCACGCACAACTATGTGGAGTTAACATTGAGACTTATATATATAAAAATATTCTCTCACACTCACCTGTGTTAAAAGAATATTGAGTGCTTGCTTGACTTTGTAACTTTAAAGTTAGGAAATGCCAGAATTAAGTTGCCAGTGCAAGCGAAAACAAAATATTGAATAGCTGCTCATTAACTAAGCACAGCCATCCTCTGTACTAAATGAGGCCAGGATCCTGTGAAGAAAGTAGTATATGACCATGTAGATGGTATCATAAATGCATATGCACAACAGGACTGAATTAAGGTTGAAGGGGCAACCTTAATTCTGGCATTTCTTATCTTTTACTTTACAACCTTAATAATGCTCTTTTTAACATAGGGATTTGTATGTGTAATCTCCTAGGGTTTTAAAAAAAGCAAACTGAAGAAACAAATTCCATTAGGTGGCATCATATTGACATCCATCCACATGGGTCATCATCAGGTTTGGAATCATTATATCCACCACACAGACTACTGCACCTTGATCTAACAGAGCAACTGATAGCAGTAGTAGGTTGTCATCCTCTGTGGACTGACATTAGAGAGGGGTGGGACACTTTGGCCGTGGCTTTCACTGACAACAGAGAAATGAGGAGACTCTGAAATCTTGGGTTGCATTCCAGGCTCTGGACAGGAATGATCTCTAGTGGGCACATATGCTTCTACCCCATCCCATACAACTTGTCCCTGACCCAGTCCTATTTCTTCCCCATCCCTGGCTCCTTGTCCCAGTCCCATTCTCCTCACCTAAAGAGTTCCAGTGTCCACTCCTCAAGCTTCTCATCCCAGTCCCTTTCTTCTTGCCCAGCAAGACCTAGTTTCACTCCCCCAGACTTCATCTGTGTCCTCGCCCAGTCAGTCTCAGTTCTTCCCCTCCAAGTCCAGTTTTTGTTTCTCTTCCTCCCTCTCTAGTCACTATGTTCCCTGTCCCTATTAGTTCCTAGTCCAGATCACCCACCCCAGGCTCCTCATCTAATCTCAACATCCCCTCAATCCTCCCCCAGCTACTTGTCCTAGGCCTTGGCTACACTTGCGGATTCACAGCGCTGCCGAGGCAGCGCTGTGAAGTGCGAATGTAGTCGCGCCGCCAGTGCTGTGAGAGCTCTCTCACAGCGCTGCAAGTACTCCACCTCTCCGAGGGGAATAGCTTGCAGCGCTGCGAGCGAGCGTGCAGCGCTGCAGGCGCTGATTACACTGGCGCTTTACAGCACTGCACTCGCTGCACTCAGGGGAGGTGTTTTTTCAGACCCCTGAGTGCAGCAAGTGCAGCGCTGTGAATTGCCAGTGTAGCCAAGGCCCTAATCTTTTCCCAGCTAGTGCCAGTTTTCCCCTTGTTCCCTGACTCTTTCAGATCTGTTTCTCCACGCGCTCACCTCCTTCTCCCTGCCCACTGGTTTTCAGTCCCATCTACTCCTCTAGCTCCTCATGCTATCTCAGCCTCCCCTCCGTGCCCCTCTACCCATTTCCTTCCCTGGTTCTCACTCTATCATGTATTGGGGTTCAACCCAGATCAGTGAGAAGTTGCATCCCCAACTGCCCTGTATAATTCTTAGTGCCTTAAATGCTTTGCTGCTATGGCTCACAGACTGGAAGCCAGCAGACAAGTATGCAGATTCCTGTGTGTCTGTGTGCTTGCAGCCCTGGTTCAGTACTCTGATTCCAGCAGCCTGCTTGTTACACCCTCAGTCCCAAATTTCCCCAAAACTGTCTGCCCTGAAGTGGCCTCTCCTGTAATAGCCAGGGAAGTAATAAGATCCTTAGTGCCTTTAAAGAGACAAAAGCAGTGTTTATCACTTGCTAACAGTTCAAATGCAGAACTGAGTTGGAGTATAGTATAAATAAAACAGGTTTATTAGCAAAAGGACATAGATTAAATTTGATACCAAGTAGAAGATCTTTGCCTAAACATGTTTCTCATATATAGTCACTTCCCAAAGATTTCAACCCGCTTGGTTGAAGGACCCATCTTTCTCAGTTTGCAGGAGCTCTGGCCCTATGTCTGTCCAGTGATGGATGCCAAGATGGCTACTTTTCTCTATATATATCTTCCCAAACTCACTGTTTTGGCCTCAGACTCAGGATGACCTCATGCTGTTCTTCCCTTCTTGTGGATTTCCCACCCCCCTGCTGATTCATATGTAAATGAGGCGTACATTGTTTTGATTCCACCATGCTTAATTTACATTGGAAACAGGAAGGTAGCTGCCTACCCTCCTGTCTGGGGGAGAACCTGTTTCTCTCCTTTTATTTGATCACAGACTTTAGGGCATATTATTAGTCCATATCCCTAACTCCTCTTATAGTGTTAATACCAACATTTCACAATGATATTTATCACCAATGTGTCACCAGTTCGCGGATGAAACCTTATGTGACCCATTTTCCTACAGGTCATGACAACAGTGAGTTGGGGAACTCTGGGCTGGTCAGGCCAGCTGAAACTCACTGCTACATACCAGGGAGTCCTTAGCCATCTGGCATTGGGGTGCTCTTAGGGTCATACCTCCCCCCTCCCTTACAAAACAGCAGGAGGGTTAGTCATTTGTTGACCTGGAGGCAGCAGGTCAGAACCCTCTTTTATGGACAGGGCATCTGCCACCATATTTCCTTTCCCCTTTGTATGGAAAAAAACAAACCCTGTTTTGTCTCCTTTATTCACAGTCTCCAAGACACAATGTCAGAGAGTATCCATAATTACACCTACAATGTTGTTACAAACATTTCACAGTGATATTAATGACCTGTGTGTTGCTAGATTTCAAACAATATATTCCATGTCACCTTTTCAATAAATATCACGACACTAGTGTGTTAGGTGTAGTTAGGTCAGGCCTGACAAGAGCTGCTGATACAGAGTAATGAACAATTTCCCTCCCTGGCTCCCATTCCTACTCGTCTTGCCTAGCTAATCCCAGTCTCCCCCAACTCCCCATCCCAGTTTCTACCTACCCCACCTCCAGGCTTCTTGTCCAAGTTGACTCCCATCATCCCTATACCCAAAGGTCTGGCTTTTGTCCCTGTTGCATTTGAATCAGGCAGCTTCCTCCTCCACAGTGCTTGGGCTTAGCAGTGGAGTCATTGATAGCACAGGGAGAGACAGGCTCTCATTTTTGGGGTCCAGACCTGCCACAGCCTACAGCAGCCCATAATTTGAAAGTCCTACTCAACTCCAGGGTTGGAGCATGGCCAATGCAGATGGAGCTCCTATAATCTGTCTACCAGCCCTGCCTACGTTTATAACTTTCAAATTCTTGCAGTGGTAACATTACATTCTGGCAGTAATGACATTATTGACTTCACTCCAGCGTGAAGAAAGAAGACAACAATATTCCATAGCCATGTTACATTTTTGTTCAGATACTTTGAGTCATTTCCAGTGAGAGACAAAGAGAAAAAATAAGAGAAGACAGAGAGTAAAGACTGGTTAATGAGTCATTCTATATATATATATATATATATATATAAGTTGTTTCACAAACCCCTGCATGATTTCCATGTTAAGCCCAACAGATTTAAGAAGGCTGCCTCTAGTGAAGAGAAAAAACATCTATCTAACAAGGTCAGTGAGCATGCAGAAAGTTATCTGGTGTGGTCTGAATTATTTTTGTGGAGGTCTAGAATGAATTCGTGGCTAAGGCAGCGTGGGAAGGTTTATATAGCACTAGAGATACCTGCCAGCTTTCTGGTATGACTAAGCACAGGTTTACAGTTCAGTCTTTCTGTGGGTTGCAGGGAATGAGGGGAAGTCATGCATTTGCAAATATTTACCTTCAAAATAACCAATCAAAATGAGGCCACCACCCAAAAACTGCATGGAAAGGGAACTAAAACATCATCCTGAATGTGGGGTCATTATTCTCTAAATTTCAACTCCGATGATATTTTGACATACTGTACAGTAAATGGCAAAACTTTTACACCTACCAGGGTTACATAGGCACTTATGTAACAAGTACACCTCTACCCCGATATAACGCGACCCGATATAACACAAATTTGGATGTAACGCGGTAAAGCAGTGCTCCGGGGGGATGGGGGGGACAGGGCTGCGCACTCCAGTGGATCAAAGCAAGTTCGATATAACACGATTTCACCTATAACACAGTAAGATTTTTTGGCTCCCGAGGACAGCGTTATATCGAGGTAGAGGTGTATGTGTAACATGGGTACTTTAAGATGATGTTTGGAGGTTTTAGGGCTCTAGTGATATGTTCAGGCATGGAATTTTCATCACCTATTCAGGCAGTTGGGCTGTATTTCATGCTACTGTTAAACTACTTCACCTCTGTCATGTTATCAAGTTCCACATGAATGATTTTGCCCTCCAAATTGTATCCTTATGTCAAGCTGTAAAGTATTCTGTGCTCCTTCAGTTGCTTGTTTATTATGCAAACAAACAAATTGCATCTCATAAATTCAGGAAGCTTTTTATACACATAACTTGGAACAAGGATGCCAAGTTCTTGCATAAAGGCTGAGTAGTGCAGTTGTTTTTAGGACTTCATCAGTTGCTAAGGAAAAAGTACAAAGGCTATGGGATACATGTGTGGCTGGCAAACTACTTTTGATTCACTGGTTTTCATTCAATTGTTTTGATTCTTCCCTTCAGAAAAGAGGTATATGATGTGAGTGTTTGTAGTGATCATGATTTCCAGATAAAGCACTTAATGCTGTTTGTTAATTTGGCATAACACCTCAAGTGAAATCCCCACACACCGTGTCTTAATCCTGCAGTGTCCTCTATCATCATAACCTCGGCCTTCCCTGGTGGAACACTTTCTCCTTAGAACTTGTGTGTTAATACTATTCCAGAGCAGTAATTTGAATGCTGAAAGCATCATTAGGATTGCTCACTATGCCAAGTTTGTTTATTGGCATAATTGTCCTAATAAAATATCTGTTTGCAGTGACGTTGTGTCCTGAAGAAGAGCTCCGTGTAGCTCGAAAGCTGGTCTGTTTCACCAACAGAAGTTGGTCCAATAAAAGATGTTACCTCGCCCATCTTGTGTCTCTAATAAAATATCTAACCGATCATTATTATTAACTTGGTTATTTACAGATATGTTTGTCCTCTTGCCTAAGGTCAGGAAGTAGCTCTGTCCATGGCTATGGATGTTCTAAGTGAAAAGGAAATCATTGAAGTATGTGAGATTTTACTCTTAATTTAATTTCATAACTCAACACCTGGAGGGATAGCAAATCACAAATAAAACTGGTGTAACTAGCAGGAAATGTGTGTGTCCCCCATTCTGTGGGGGACAATTTTTACATAGAGGGACTTTTGAGAGATGTGTATTCAAATAGATGTTATCTTTCTGCCCCATTAAACAAGAAATTGGTTTTCAACAGCACTTTACTAGTGTATCCAAGTCAAGGCAGACTGATTAGCTGGAGGACAGCCAATTTTGTGATTGTCATCTCCTGTTTAATACTCACCATGTGTTTTTGATACACACATTAGTGTTAAAACTCCCTCTAGAGACATCAGTATACAATACAGTAAATTAATTTGTTAGGAAATAACTTGATAGAACCAAACATCCAGCTTCCTTGCAAACTTTTCCTTTTAACAAAGAGAAACATTGTTAGCTTGAATCATGTAACTCAGAGTTAGTCACAACAAATGCTGCAAACCTTTATCTGTGCTTTTCTACATTTGATTTATAAATGAGTGGTCTGGAATACACCTGAATATATTGAAGTGCAGTTTGTTTCCTGCAGGTAAATGGCAGATATTCCACAGCTAAACACAGAATGTGTTCAGATAGGTCACCTAGATTTCAGGACAGAAAACACATTTTTAAAGCAGTTTTTGTGTGTGTGTTTTAGCGGGAAAGAGGGTCTTCCAAAATTACTATGACCAAGATTGTCAATATTTTGGGGGAGGGGAGGAAATGAATATTTTTTTGTACCAATTGCTTGCTGTTTCCCTCCATAAGAACGGCCGTACTGGGTCAGACAGTATTGGGATCTTGTCTAGTCTTCCGATAGTGGCCAATGCCAGGTGCTTCAGAGGGAATGAACAGAACAAGCAATCATGGAGTGATCCATCCCCTGTCATCCACTCCCAGCTTCTGGCAAACAGAGGCTAGGGCCACTCAGAATATGGTGTTGCGTTGTGCGCATCCTGGGTAATAGCCATTGATGGACCTATCCTCCATGAATTTATCTAGTTCTATTTTGAACCCTATAGTTTTGACCTTCACAAGCTCCCCTGGCAATGAGTTCTACAGGCTGACTCTGCGTTGTGTGAAGAAGTACTTCCTTTTGTTTGTTTTAAACCTGCTGCTTATTAACCGGCTCTACTCATTACATTCTTCCTTGCATTAATTTGATGAGAAGAAAGGATGGAGGCGATAGAGCTCCCTGGAATTAACTGCCTATGGAAAAATAGAAAAGTGTGTATTTAAATTAAAGAACAAGACCAAATCCCCTATTGTAACTTCTTGTCTGCCCAATATATACTAGGTCTCTGAAATACTAAATAAGTTTGATTGCTATGACTGTTTTAATAATTCATTTACCCTTTGATGGCTGCAGACTTTTTGTCTAGAAGCAAATGTAGTATTCGTTTCATATCTCATGTGTCCGCCATTTAGGAGACACTGCCCTGCAAATGCAGGACACGAGTCTGATGTGGGGAGTTTTTTCCATCTCTGATTAATGTAATCATATCTATATAGAAGCATTTATAATGACCCCCTCAGCTGGGTTTGGACACAGGTCTTCTAGCTCTGTAGCACAGACCTCTACTATTTGAGCTAGAAGGGTAACTCCATTAGCTGGCAGTAGGTTGTTGCCTTCTGTGGGCTAGCTTCTAAAAGGAGACACGATATACCCAGTGGTTCTCAAACTGGAAGTCGCGACGCCCTCCGGGGGTCATGAGGTTATTACATGGAAGGTCACGAACTTTCAGGCTCCAAACCCCGCTTTACCTCAAAGGCTTGCTGTATGAAAGGGGTCATCAGTACAAAAGTTTGAGGACCACTGCTGCGCGTGCATGCACACACATGTACACATCCTGCTAGTAGTCTGAAAATTGTTAGCCTGAAAGAGTAGTTCTTTATAGATGGAGAAGGAGCTGTTTCCCATGAGCTAAATGCTGACTTGGCCCCTGCCTGGGACCCTCCCACAGCTCCCAAGAGAGACTCTGTTTGGCTAGGCATTGCTGGGACCTGCCAGCTTACACTTTGATTTTTGGGCATGTCTGTTGTTACATACCATTTCTGTTGGCTTGCTGTTGTGTTTTAAGACACACACAGTGTCTCAGCATCCTGAGGGTGCGCCAATGAACACTGTCTGTTCAGTGAACATGTCATCAAGTAGGAGTGTGCTATATTTCCCATCCCTCCTCCTCCCCCTTTGCCCCATGGCTTTCAGTTATTGAAGGTCTGTCAGGTGTCATTCTCCATTCAGTGTGGCTCTTAACTTTCCATCATTCTGGAGTGTGATAGAGAAAAATAAATATTCTGATTGTTTTGTTCACCCCAATCCTCTCCTTGTTTGAATTGTGAATAGCCTGGACTGACTGAGTATAATATGACTATACTATGATGTATAATTTAAGAAGAGAATTTTAGAGGCAGTAGATTGTAGATTATGGTGCACAAGAGAGGGCCAATGTGAACCTCTTCATACATCCTTGATTTGTGGACCCCTGCCTAAAAAACATCCCTCTTTTCAAGAGGTGACAGAAGAGGGGGGCTTGGGAAGGCTGAGGTTTGGAGTGTTGCAGCGGCAATGTTCCCACACCTTGGAGAAGGGTATGCCTGGAGTCAACCAGTAGCAATCACCTTGGTCCAAGTAAGAGTGGTTTGTAAAGGCTTCTAGAGGGAGCCATATCCAACTGTTAGGCTAAAGGAGGGAATGCTGTGATTGTCTTTGAGGGCTAGGGGCAATGAAAGAGAGGGAGATGGGATTGGAGGGGAGACTTGGAAAGATGTCTGTTGGCTGGAGAAAAACAGAAGGGGGGAAACTGCAACAGAGAGAGGCAGACATATACAGATGCAAGAATGTTAGGAGTGTAAATTAATTCCAAGGAGTGGGAAGAGACAGAAGCAAATAGCTGAATTTTGAATTTTAGGACTGTATTTTAATGTTTACAGATAGTGCTTGAATGGATTTATGGTCAATGCAAACTCTGATTAAAACCTCCCCATTTCCACTTTGCAATCCCCTAATTTAAACTGTGTGTGCATGTGTATGTGGTGAGAGAGAGAATTCCCTGCATCACAAGAACTGAAAACTACATTGAAGCCTCTTCTGCTCTCAGATTTTTGTGTGTGTATGGGGGGAGGAGGAGGGAGGGAAAGAGTGTTGTGGCTTTGTAATGTGGGGAAATGTCCAGGAGAGATGTCACAGAGATCATGAATCTGGCTTTATGGCTGAAGCCATGTTTCAACCCATTTTTCTAGAGACAAAATGCTGGGGTAATAACTCCTTACCCTGACTAATCTTTTTGAATCAGGATATAGAATTTGTCTTGAGTGTCTGTAAATCAGAGCATGCTAATTACATGGAATGGTGGAGTAATGCAGTTTCAGAGAAAGGTACCTTACCTTTTTGGTGAGACAGTTGTCTGTCTTCTAATCTGTAATCACTCAAAACCAATCCATGGTGGTGTGGTTCATCACACATCTGAAAAGTCCTGGCCAGAATCAGTGACTAATAGAAAAACAGCATTGTGTTTATATTTACTTTTCAATCATTGTTCCCAAATATGTTGTTGGACAAGATGTTTTAGCTGAAAGCCAAAGAAAGCACCAATGTCCTTGCAGAGTAGATTATGCTGCTCACTTCCCATGATCATAGAAATGCAAACTTGTGTGTGCATCAGTGTGTATGTGTTTGGTTTTTAAATTGCTTTGACATACAAAATGTTAATACAGTTGCACTTTGCCTCATATTTAAATCAGATCATTAACGTGATGCTGTCGCAAAAATATGGCCTGCTTGCTCTTTGTTTATAAATCCATGTGGAATTTACTCCAGATCTTGTTTATAAATGTCTATTTTGTTTAAAATTCACCATTCTGTCACCAACAAATATATACACTTAAACCTCCCTTCCTCATAAATCTATCAGTTTAGTTATGAAGGTTGCATTAAAAACAATGAACATCATAAACTTCATTAATCTCCTGTAGCAGTAACTTCTGAACAAAAATTGTGAGGCCAGTTTGCAAACTTTTGTATGAACTTGTTGTTCATATTAGGGAAGCCAATCCTATGTATGTTGGGTATCTGTTATCTAGACATCAAAAGGCCTGTTTGAGCACCCAAGGCCCCAGTCCAGTAACACGTTTGTTACTTTAAGCATTTAAGGCTCAAGGTTTAAACATGTACATTTAAGCACCAGGCCCACTGAAGCCAGTGAGTACTTTCTTACACAGAAGATGCTTTCTTCCAACCCACAGGAAATGAGTGAAGTACACAGTACTTTGTGTGAATTTCTTTACCATGAGTAGTTATGTTATTGTAACAGTGTGTCCTCTGGAAAATGACCGTGTCGTCATGTTGGTTATTACCCTGTGTAGTAAAACAGCAAAACAAATACTAATTAATTGAATGTAGAGATGGGGAAGGAAGCAAAATTAGCATGGAGAAAAGAGCTTCAAATATTAATGTTGCTTTAAAAGGGAAACAAATATATCTATGGAAAATGAGGCAACCTTGTCAGGAGTAACTGAGTGGCCAAATATAATTAACAACCCTTTTGGAAAACTTGTATATTTCTCTCTTATTATGTCATTAACGTAGCTGCTTTGTAATTAGATTTCTCAAATGTGTTGAATACCCTAGCATGCCCTGTGCTTGCGGTGCCGGTAGCACCTATGATCACTACTGGAGAAATGAGTCTGCTTATTTGGGGCCAGTGGAGAATGGGAAGTCAGGTTTATTTAATATGTATCTGATCTCTGAGCTTTTTGGCATTCTTTCTTTTACAGCTGGCAGACTATGAGAAAGAGAGAGAATCTTGGAGACCTGCTCATAATTGGATAAAATGGGACGGCTAATTATGTTTGGGAAGCTTGCCTAGATTGTCATAAATATTTCTATTCACCTTTAAGACCAATTTTGTTTTAACAAAATATGAAAAGGGAGAAGAACCCACAGTAATTGTCATTGTATTTTCATACATTCCTCTCCCACCTCCCAGCAGTGATCTGCTTTCGTTTAGACTCTGGCTTCTCTATGGATGGAAATATAAATTAAATACTGAAATTATTCCTCTAGAGATAAGTGTCCTACAATTCAAAAGGTCAGGGCGTAGCTACCCCACCCGAACAGCAGGGCAGGGACAAGATTATGACCTTGCTTCACTTGCTGAGGGCAAGTAATCTCTGTCAGGCTTACTTCCCCCTTATGCCAGTTCGGTTCTGGGGTACTGGATAGCATGCTGGGCAGCAGAACAAAGGATTCCCTCAATCCCCACTCATGCCTACCCACCTGCTTGGGACTGGGGTAGAAACCTGGTAGAGCTGTGTACAAACATACAGGCTCTGGCCATATAGGTAACCTGCACAGGGAGAGCAAGGGGTCGTCTTATGTCCTGTTACTCCTATGCACATGCAGCAGGACTCACAATTGAGTTACTCCTGGGGGAGTTCTGCACAAAAAAATTAAAAATTCTGCACACACTATTTTAAAATTCTCTGTATTTTATTTCTTAAAATAACCCAATATGATCATGCTGGTTTCAATTATTTTGGTAATTTATTTAAACTATAGTACAATGGATGGAGAATGGGAGTGGGGGGGATTGGAGGAAGTCACCAAACCCCCACTAATAGTAAAGTAGCTAGTATTGACCCTTTACTTCTAGTTAATAGTCAACAAATATATGCAGCCATATGCTTAGTGTTACATCATAGGCAACTGATGAGCAAGTGAGGGTTGGGGACTCAAACTCACAATTTATACTGACTACTGACCATTTCCAGAAAGGTGAGTAGCAAATAGTTCATAGAGCACATTTTGATAGGAATTTTTTTCAGTCCAAAAATTTAGACCAGTTCTAATCACTACAGCATCATAAGCATTTATAAGGCTACACTGTCCTTTACAATAAGGTCCTTTACACCACTCTGGCAATGTAAAGGAGCTTTAAAATTTTTACACCTGTTTGATGCCCCGGGGAAATTCACTAAGAACAGTGGGAACAATTCACTAAGCAGGCAGGCTGCTACATTCTGCTCAGCCTGAGGGAACAGAGCCTGCCCCACGCCTATCTCCTCAGAAATATCCCCAAAGCCCTGCCCCTCCACCCCAAGCATGCCACAATAGTGAGCGAGAAAGACTGTGTGTGTGTGTGTGTGTGTGTGTCTCTGTCGCACGCATGACTGCCCAGCCCCCCATGCCCTGGTGATGATTTATGTCTCTACTGGCTGCTCTGAGCGCCCAAACTAACCTGCCTACACTGCGGGCGCGTGACCACTCTTGCAGCTTCCCTGTCAAAATCATTTTTCTGCGGGGAAGCAAAGAAATCTGTGGGGGCCATGAATTCTGTGCATGTGCAGTGATGCAGAATTCCCCCAAAAGTATTGAGTGCTTGAAGAATAGAGAAGTGTCTTAGTCACTCAATTAAAGCCAAAAAGGCATGACAAAGAAATAATCTTTTAGAGATAAATGGGGTGAAGAAAACACTGTGCATTTTAGGAGTGTATTCTACTGCTTCGCTGATCAGGCTGGGGAAAATCTGCCTAGGTCTTGATTTCATGCTGGTTTCCTTCAGATTTTTCTCCTCCTACACCCTCAGGTCTCTTCCTCCCCCCCCCCCCCCCCGACCCCCCCAGCTATCGACCAGCCTATCCAAGTGCATAGCTTGGGTGGTATGTCTGCAGTTCTTCCCTCATCCCTTGTCTCAGTTGAATCCAGTCTCATGCTGTACTGGGATGTGTTCTTCAGTGTATTTCCTCATCTCCTTTTAGGTTGTGCAGTAGCACAGCAGAGCCTTTGTTATGCTTGAGTGCTATTTATAGTCTGTGACATGCATAATAACTGCTGCCTATATTTCAGGCCCTGTGTACTTTGTGACACATTAAATCTAAATTATGTGTCAGGGATGTCTGATTTATGGGGCAGTGCTGCAGTGAATCCTGGGACAAACTAGAAAAAGTGCACCACAAAATGAAAATATAGAACCACTGCATATTATTTACTTGCCACACAGCAGAGAAATGTTATTCCTGTGAATTTTAAGAGCAAAAGGGGAATCTTTATGGGCTATGGTCAGCTGCGGGGAGTAGGGGTCAGACCCCAGTAAGAGGGGCAGAAGTGGCTGAATCAACTCTGGGAGGGAGCAAGAGGAGGCTTGCAGGAGGAAGCGGCACCTCCTCTGTGTGACTTATGAACTCTGCATGACAGGTACCTGCCTCTGCTGCATAGCCCCTAAGCCTTGCAGGGCTTCTGCAGCAAACCAATAATATTTATTGTTTGTATTACCATGGGGCCTAGGAACCTTAGTCATAGACTTGGACCCTACTGTGCTAGGCTAGGGTTACCATACGTCCGGATTTTCCCGAACATGTCCGGCTTTTTGGGCTCCAAATCCCTGTCCGGGGGGAAATCCCAAAAAGCCGGACATGTCCGGGTAAATCGGACATGCGGTGCCGGGCCGGGGGCTCGGGTGCCGGGTGCCGGGCCGGGGGCTCGGGTGCCGGGTGCCGGGCCGGGGGCTCGGGTGCCAGGGGCTCGGGGGCTCGGCCGGCGGTGCTCGGGGGGCCCGGTGCCGGGCTGGGCCGGGGGCTCGGGGGGCCCGGCCGGCGGTGCCTGGCCGGGGGCTCGGGGGCTCGGCCGGCGGTGCTCGGGGGGCCCGGGGCCGGGCCGGGGGCTCGGCCGGCGGTGCTCGGGGGGCCCGGGGCCGGGCCGGGGGCTCGGCCGGCGGTGCTCGGGGGGGCCCGGTGCCGGGCCGGGGGCTCGGGGGGCCCGGCCGGCAGTGCCGGGCCGGGGGCTCGGGTGCCGGGTCGGGGGCTCGGCCGGCGGTGCCGGGCCAGGGGCTCGGGGGATGGGCTGGGGACCTGCGGTGCTGGGGGCCGGGGGTGGGCCGCGCCTCCTCCCCCCACACCCCTCCTTACCTGCTTCAGGCTTCCCGCGACTCAAATGTTCGCGGGAAGCAGGGGAGGGGGCGGAGTTGGGCGGGGAGCGGGGGCGGGGCTGGGGGCAGGGCTGGGGCCCCTTTAAAGTGTCCTCCTTTCGGAGGCACTAAATATGGTAACCCTATGCTAGGCGCTGTACACCATAGAACAGAAGCCCTCTTCCTTGCACCACCAGTGGCCTCCCTTTAAGACTTTTGTGGCAGAGCATTATATACACCACCTCAAATGTATCTTGTTCAAAGACTGTATGGATTATAAATTGATGATCATGAGATATGAGGCTAAAGGTGTATTTAGCTGGTTCTTCTCTGTACAGAATATATAGTTTTTCTTTGCTGTGACCCTGTTTGTAAAAGTGGTGGAGCTAACACGTTACAGAAATGTACATGTTACACTGGATGGACTTCAGGTGGAGTCTTGATAAGCCCTCTCGATGAGAGAAAAATGTGGAGGGAACTCATCTGAAGGCAACTTACAAGATGTGGTGAAATAAAAATGTGCTGGTAACGGAGACCCTTCGGCCATGGATTTTTTTTTTTTAAAGTAACCGAAGTGTTTGTTAGAATTTCAGGGCGAGGCACTATTTAAAAGTGAGACTCTTCTAGTGGCAGGCAGGCTCTGTATACAAACAAAAAAATCCCTAATCGCTAAAGGACCCATTTAATCCTGGATATTCTGGATGCATCAGAGAGCAAAATTTGGCTCGGTATGTGCTAAGGATGTTGTTTAGTCATTATTGAAAGAGAGGAAACATACGCTTACGTTCCCGATCTCCTGTGGCCCAAATTGTTGCTGGCCCTATTTGGGTGTGCCAGAGGCAGACGAAGGTGCAGGGAAGATCCTTCCAGAAACAAGCATGCGAGAGACATCTGTAACCTGGAGGCTAAGGTGGAGATTGCAGCTGAAGAGGATGGCTAGTGCTGCCAGCAAAATGACTGTCCGTGGTTGGAATAGCAATGAGGCCCACAGCATAGTACCAAGAGCACTGGGGAAGGACAGGGCGCACTATTTCAGAGGTGTAACCAGGCCCACTAGCAACCAGGCTCCCTTCAGCCAGCAACTCTGGAGGCTATGTGCCTTGTGCAGGTATAATTCTTCCCAGGCCTGCTGCTCAGCCAGTGCACTGCCTCCCTGCTCAACCAGCTCTGAGAGAGCTCTCCTGTGATTGTCAGGTAATCTGTCTGTATGTGCTGAAGGTGAACGTGTGCATTTGGACAGTCATGCAGACAGACCATAGAGTGAAGGATAACTGAATGAGAATTCTTTTTAGTTAAGTTAAAACAGACTTTTTTGTTTGTTTTAAAACCATTAAAAAGGTAGGCTCTATGTAAAACATGGCCAGGACTTAAACTATCATGCTGTAGTGCACCCTCCCAGGGTTTTCTTTAGGTAATAGTTTGTTCTGCGGCGGTGTGGCCTCCTACATTCCAAGCTATTCTTTTTATTAAACAGGCAAGATGTGAGGAAAGGAATGGGGAAACGTGGGTCGATAGCATTGTTTAAGTGCCAGCCAATTCAATACCTCGGTTTCTCACAGAGTCATCGTCAGTTTTGAGGAGAAACATTTGAAGGAGACAAAAGGGCTTATCAACTGAACTAAATTATTCATCAGAATATTAAGAGAGGAGTATGCCAAAAAGGGGGGGGGGAGTGAACCTCACACTCCCTACTGCAGCCTGTAATGATCTAAAAATAGAGCTTCAGTCTCTGGGAAAGACCAGAGAATTTTAATTAGCTCATTATGCTGAGCAGCTTCAGTGTGTGTCAGCATGTTCTACACAAAGGTGTTGCCAGGCATTCTTTACTGTTATACTAATTTTTCAGTTGTTTAAATAAAAATTGTGTGTGTGTGTGTGTGTACGAGCATGCATAGTCGGTTATGCCAGTTACTTAACATCAGAAATCTTGTGACTAGAAAAAGGCCACTGGGGCCTTCTGTTCATTCTCCTTTTATTTTCCCCCTTTTCCTTCTTTCCTTTCATTTTGTGTAATTTTTTTAAAACTCTGATGTTTTTTTTCTGTCACTATCCATTTCAAGCAAGTTATTACCAATTTCATAAGGTCACATTCCCTGATATGTTTTTTTATCCTCCCCCTTCCTTTTTGAATTTACTTTTCCATACAACCTTTTTCAATGTGTGTGAGGTTTTTTTATTTGAATGTCATAATTTCAAAGCTTCTGAGATGCTCCTTTAGTTGACTGACTTATAGCAACTCCAGATGGTTGAAATCTGCTAACTGTTTGCTGGCCTGTGTTAAAGGAGCTGGCAGTTTCTGCTTATTTCCTTGTGGACAGGCATCTACCCCTTTGCTTGTCAGAAAAAAAATGAGTGATCCAGTGGGTGGTTGAGAGCTTCTGTTCTTCCCCTTTCCATCTTCCCCTCTTCCCCTTTTCTCTCCTCCCCCTCCCTGGTTGCTGCTGTTGTGGGAAGTCTAGGCTGAAGAACTGAGACTTTTGTTGCGTTCTGGACATGCGGTGGTGGTGGTTTATATTACCATAGCACAGCGATTCTCAAACTGTGGGTCGCGACCCAATTTTAATGGGGTTGCCATGGCTGGCTTAGACTTGCTGGGGCCCATGGCTGAAGCCCGAGCCCCACCACCTGGGCCAAAGCAAGAGGGCTTCAACCCTGGGTGGTGGAGCTCAGGTTACAGGCCACCTGCCTGGGGCTGAAGCTTTTGGGCTTGGGCTTTATCTCTCTGGCCCAGGGTGGTGTGGCCCCAGGGCAGTGGGGCTTGGGCAGGCTCAGGCTTCAGTCCCCCTTCCTGGGGTCGTGCCGTAATTTTTGTTGTTATAAGGGGGTTGCGATGCAAAGAAGTTGGAGAATCCTGGCCATAGCACATAGGAGCCTAATTATAGACCAGGACCCCATTGTGCTAGGCACTGTACAAACACAGAACAAAAAGTCCCCGCCTCAAAAAGCTTACAGTCTAAGTAAAGCTGCAGGCAATAAAGTACCATGGTAGCTGGTCCCTCTTTCTTAGTTTGCTCGTCCTATATTTCTGGCCTTACTGGAAGCAGGATGTACCAGTAATCTCATGTATTACATGTATAGAGTCCCTAGCCCATGGGGAATCTACCAGAAATAAGATGCTAATAATTATTTCCAAATTAACTTTGTAGACCACAGAGTCTCAGCGAAACATCTGAATATTTTGGATGGTTATTTGAACAAAACTCTAAACCTGTGGAGGTTCACCTGTTGGAGCTGGTCAGAAACTTTGTCACAACTTTTTTTTTTTTGATTTTTTGACAATATGGGAATTTTCATGAGAAGGAAAATCTTTTTTCTGGAAGAACTGAAAACCAAGAGAAATTTCAATTTTTCAGTGAAAACCTGAGAAATTTTGACCAAAAAATTTTTTGTTGATAATTTTCAACATGAAATAACTCCCCGAACAGTTATATTGCCCTTCAGTAATGCTGACATCTCCCCATCCCCCTCGGATGTAGAGGACAAGTAGGGATGCAGGCAAGTAGCAGGAGTGGAAAGGCTATCGTAAGAACCGTAAAATGTGTTGATTCTTCGCAGGGAACTTTTCATTTGGGCATTCAAGTGCTGATTGTATCTGAGGCGGTTTTTATTTTATAAATGTCTTTGTGGTGCTTGGCAACAAGATGGGCACTTTCTGAACTGAAAAGAAAGCCTGGTTCTGGCCTTGAAGAACTCATCATCTAAAGATAGGCAGACCGAGAGTTGGGGGAATAAGTAAAACATCTATACAGTTAAGTTAATAAAATTATTCACCAGTCACTCTTCAAGCTTGACATTTTCAGTCAGTACGTTTTCCATAGACATCTATGCAGAGCTTGACCTTCATAAGGGTCTCGGACGTGAAGAGTGTCAGACCCACTGTCTATAGTGGGTGGCACAGAAGAAGTCACTGAGATCTTTGTGTGAGAAGCTGAGAAATAGTCAGAGGAGGACAGCACTTTTCATTGGCCCATTAGGATGTGAAATTGGGTCCTGCTGGTTAAAAGTTACGAGAGCGGTTATCAGCTTCATAATTCTCTCAATGGAGGTAACCTAGTGTCTTTTCTATAATAATAATTAATAATTCTATAGCACTGTGTTTGGGAACTTTTATGTTTTCTCTAGCTGTTTAGCTACTATAGTTGCTCTTGAGGTATTTTTTTTTTTTTTTAGTCCCCTCTCAGGCTATATCTACATGGCACACCCTTAGCTGTGGCATGTAGGGTGTGTGTGGCTACATGCTGTCGTGAAAAGCAGGTTGCATTCACACTACGGTGTTAGCTACCTGCAGCAGTGAAAGGCTCTGGCAGGGGCGTGGCAGTGGGACATTACACTGCTATTTTTAGCAGCATAGATGGGGGAGGCACTGATTGCGCATTTAGAGAGCTGTGTATGGTACATACTCTAAGGATTCAGGCATGTCTTTTACCCTACTTGCCTAAGCAGTGTCTCACCGTCTGTGCTGCTCTTCATATCTGTGCTAGGGGTGTGTGCAGCCTATGTACTCTACATGCCACTGTAAGAAGTGTGCAGTAGAGACATACCCTCAAATATCTTCCCAGCCAAGTCTGCCAGAAAAGTTTTTCATGAAGCTGATCTAGTCTAGTTCATTGCTTGTAGACTTATTAGGTTTTAAGTATCTGCATTAAGTGGCATTTGCCATCTATAAACCCAGACAATTCTTATCTACTGTAACTCCTTATTTTAGGTTACATTATTCTTACTTATTTAAAGTTATATCTAATTTGAAAAATCTTGGATTTTGTACCATTACAAGAGCTTTCACAAATCTTCAGATTATTATTGGTGGCCTGAGGACACTGTGATTTGACATTAATGGAAGATATGTCTCTAAATCCCTTACATTGTTTTGAAAATCATAATCATTGCATCCAACAAGGCCCGTAGAGTGCCAAGAAATGTGCATACAACCATGGCGCAAAAATAATTTGGAGGTTCTTTTTCTCTAAGGATGCGAAAAAAATTGTTTGGGTTCTAGCTATCTTGTTATAATATGGGGATGAATATGGATTTTTAAGCAATGCTGTACTCCAGAATGCCAAAGGGCAGGTTTACACTAGCGCTTACTTTGATATAACTTACGTCGCTCAGGGGAGGCGGCTTATTCACCCCCCTCTCCCGAGCGACTTAAGTTACACTGACGTAAGTGCTGGTGTGGAAAGCACTATGTTGTCGGGAGACGTTCTCCCATCAGCATGGAGCGTCTGCACTAGCAGTGCTACAGCAGCGCAGCTACATCGGTACAGCTATGCCTCTGTAGCGATTCTAGTGTAGACCTGCCCAAAGACTTTAAGGGGTAGGATTGATCAATAATTAAGTTACAGTGATGAAAGGTCACCCTGTTTATCACTTTAATCTTCTCTCACATGGCTGAGTTTTGAGGATTGTTCTCTCCTCTCCTCTTCTGTTGCTAGATGTGAAATTAACATCTGAGGGAATGGCATGAGAAACCACCCAAGTCTCAGCCAAGCAAGAAGGATTAAAAAGCTAATATGGTCCAGATGTCTAGTCCGCAGGAATGATGATTAAACTAAACCCTGACATCACTCATGTCAGAACATTGGTGTATCAGAGATCATTGACTCTTTATTGCTGCAGCGGAAAGGCTGATCGTAGCAAATTGCTCTTGCAATAGAGCTGTTTAATATTCTCTCTTTATGCTGATAGTCAACACACACAGAAACCCCACTAATTATTTCAACAGAGGAATGAGGAATCCCATGGTAACTTTTTTTTTTTAAATGCAGCTGTTTGTCATCACCAGACCCAGGGTTTCAGGAAAGGTAGACATGGTAGAACTTGTCCAGAACCTGATGGAAATTCTGTCGTCTTTAATTTATGTTCCTCTTTGTAAGCTGCATATTTCAAAAAGCACACATCCCGACTTCCTTTGTGCCCGATTGATTTCCAAAGGGGGATCCAGCTCAGGCCCATCAGGTTGGCTGTAAAAGCGCTGTGCTTCCACCCCTGTTACCTTAAAATTCATGTTGCTATTAAGGGACAGGTCTCACTTCATTAGGCCAGCAGCATTAGACTGAACTGACTGGTGTTCTGCATACAGTTGTTCTACCAATAGAATAAAAACCAGCAGGATCTTATTAAGAGGGATAAGGCAAAGATGCCACATTTATTGTAAATATAATGATAAAGCAAAAGATAAAAGTAAACAACGTTGTTTTGACTACTTATTCCTATCGCTACTTATTCCTTATACACACATATATAATATATATTCATTCATTCATTCATTCACACAATCATTCATTCAAGTTCTGTATAGGTGTTATAGTTACCAGCCTAGAAGTTGCTCATGCCAAGTTACTGGCCAGGTATCTTGGTCATGAGGATGGAGCCGAGTCTGTGTCAGGTGCACCTGATGCTCCTGGAGGTTGGCAGCAGAACCAGAGACTCCAAGTCATCAGTCTTTAGAGTCCATTCTTATAGGAATTAATTCCTATGTTAGTCTATGGGAGCTGTTTCATCCTGCTGTTGCTGACTCAATCTCAGATGGCACATTCTTGTGCACATTCCTGGGCACATTCCTGGTGGCTCCACACTGTCCAAAGTTTGTGTTTCTCATCCTTTCAGGTGATGGGGTGGATCCCAGTTTACCCGCCGGGGGTTCTGGTGGTCCACTTTACACATTCTTTGGCCAATGGATACTCTCTTTCTAGGCTAGCACCTCCCTAACCATTCGTGTACATTAAGCATTCATCAACATACATTCCATATCTTAACCATATTTTAATTTACTGTCTGCACCACTTTCGGGGTGTGTGCTAATTCATTTGAGACTCCTGGCCCTTTAATCACAGAGGGTGGAGGTCTGTTCCTAGAAGCCGTTGCTGTTACAATGAAGTGAAAGTCACTTATAGTGTTTGTTTACATTGTATCAATTACTTCAAGAACCAAGTCATTTAACTTGTTTGTAAGTTTTACATAGTGATAAAGTATCTTTCACAGGACAGATACAATCAATGGTTTATACAGACAGTAGCTTACAGGTTTTAACAGAAGACCCAAGAGATTTTTGTACTTGGTGAAACTGTTGGATTTTAAAGTGTGGGGGACAAATTATTGGGGGGTCACTGTCACTTGGGGGAATCACTGTTAGTACCTTCTTTAATATCCCTACACAGTAATGAAGCAACATTTCATATTGATGATACTTTCTGCACCAGTTCCAATAACCTGCATAATAAGCAAGTGAAAACCTTTACAGAACAACTAGTACTACAAAGTAGTCCAGAGCATCAGCAAGCGAAGTGACACCGAGATGCCTACCCTAATGGCACAAAGCGCAATTCCAAATGTGCTGCAACCAGCATCCTCCGCTAGTATTGGGAGATGCTTTTGTTGAAACAAAAACAGACATTATGTGGTGGTTGGTTATATGGATTTCACCTGCAGCTGGAACATATTTACTTCTGTATTTATTACTAAGGTTGGAGTTCTGGAAAGGTGGTATCTTACGTACCAAGTTAAGTCTGAATCATCTGACTTTGTTTCCTTTGGGAATTTTATTGGGAATCATCAGACCTCAGCAAACTGGTGACACAGTGTAGTACGCAAAGCAAAAACAACTGAAATGAAATAAATTGAGTGAGGTTGAAAAATAAGCATGAGTTATAATCTCTTGTAGAAGTCTTGTTTAGCTGACAACTTGACAAATAAATTGTGTTGATTCACATATTTAAATACTAGTTCCCTGTTTTTGTCTCTCAATTTGCCTTCAATTTAAATATTAGTTGTTATATAACAGGTCATGATTAATTTCATTACATTAAACATTTAACCATTAGTATCACTCGGGTGTCTTGGGATCTTGGGATGAAACTATAAAGTTGAAGTGAAAGTTAAGGGCTTGGAGTGGATTTCATTTCTGTGTGATGACATTCCTACTTCCATACCTCTCTGGTGTGACTTCATACCACAGAGCATCTGTTGCAAAGAGAGAGAGAGAGAGACCACAGCATCTTCAGTAAGCTGTTAAATGTGTGTGTTTTCTTAAGCTTCCTTGTGGTGTACTACATTGAAATACAGTTTGTTAGATTGTCTGTACAATAGAGCAGGAGTAAAGAGAATATCTTGCTTAGTGTCTATCCTGCCCCAGACCAGGTTGAAGGATGTTAGTATTTAATTGAACCCTGCTAAAGTTATGAATGTTACTTGCGGTGCAGCCTTTCCAGCATGTCAGCAGTTCTCACTACTAATAATGAAATAATAGTTTTGTAGACCAAGCACTGGGAGATTCTAAGCAATAAATATAATCTAAAGTTGCTTTTCCAGCCACTAAGTACTACATAATTTGAAGCTTTGTTAATTTGTTGGATCTACTTAAATTTCTCTCCCAAAAACAAGGGTCAGACTGTCGTGGCAGAAGCAAACATTTAACGCTTCTTTTCTTTAATCCAAACAATCTCTACTGTTGGCAGCCAAACTGCCTATGCGGCTCTATGCTCTGTTCTGTGAGCACATTCTTCCTCCCCTATAATAGTCTATTTGCTTGTAATCTTGTATAAGGCATCTTAAGTACAGACTTCTTTGAAGAGCGGCAAACCTGCTTAGTTTGAGGGCAACACCCCTTTATATGTGGGTTATTCTGATGCTTCAGTTTACACTCTGTACTTCATATTTTAATTTCTGCTTTTCTAAGTAGACAGTTCCTGACAAAATAGAGGGGTAGATAAAATCTGGATTGGGAGGAAAATGAAACCTACCAATCAGTACTCCTGCAGCTTCATCTGTGGTACTAATAGTGGAAACTGTGGTGTGGACAGGACTCAAGATCTTCTTACCACTGTCATCTCTACAGTACAACTCCCACCATTGCTGCCACAGGTGAAGCTGTACCAGTAGTGAATTAGGGATCCAGCTGTTGTCATTGTAGACAAGGCCATGGTGTCTAGCTGAGATCTTGGCTCTGCAATGGTGCTGCAAGCATGAATGGAGATGAGCCAGGAGAAAAGTCAGAGAGATGAAAGCCTTCTGGCATTGCTTGTTGGCAGTTGCGGTGAGGTTATAATGTATATCAATTTTCATATTTTCTTTTTTTGTTCCTGTATAGTCTTTCAGTGGCTTGGCAGCTTATATCTGAACTCATAGATCCAAATCAAACTCCTTGGAAGTAGTTCTTGCAATCAAACTTTGTGGCTTATTTGATTCAGTGACAGCATACCTCAATGTGTTGTGCCTCTGTGTAATCTAACAATTTAAAATAAACTTTTAAGGGCTCTCTGGCATGCCGATAAGCCAATAGCACTTAGTTTTGATGGAGTGTCTGTCCCCATCTGAGCCACAAGTGTCCTTCCCCGGGCTCTGTAATTTGTCAGCTATGGTTGTATCTGTTTAATGAAAAAAAAAATCTAGTTGTCAGTTATCCAGAATTAAGTGTTGTTAGTGGTCAGAGCATAGACCTGGGAGTCAGGAATCCGGAGTTCTGGTTCCAACTCTGCTACTGTCTCACCATGTGACTTTAGATGGGTTACTTATCCCTTTGTCTTAATTTCCTCATCTGCAAAATTGGTGATTATATGACTTAATATGTTGGGAGTTAATGTATATAAAATAATTTGGCATTGTGTGTGCAATGCAAATTAGTATAGAGCCACAGTAGTGTTTCTAATTCCATACTCAATAGCAGTAACAATCTTTCCATCATAAGTCTGCTATTTTATCTGCCTTCGATACACTCCCTCCTTTTTTCACATATGTATGCTTTAAGCAATCTATTTGAACAAAAAGCCTGGATAAAGTCCAAGTATTCTGAAAGTGATTATGGTAACTAGTTACTCATGTACTTTGAAAAAGAATGTATTATTATTTGCAGCTTATTTTCTTCAGGTATTCTTCATGTGCTAGTGATTTGTTTCAACAGTAATTTGTCATCTGTTGGGCCAAGGAAACAATTGTGCCCAGTTAAGTAAAACCCACTTTTTTTTTTTTAACCGGGACTAACAAAGAGTAAACAGGTGCATTCTATTTGTGATAACTGTCTATCTGTTTATACAGACACCCAGAAAGCATATTTAGGATTTGGCTTGAGTTTGTTTTTAGATGCTGTGCTTATTATTTCACAGGCTGGCTTTCAGAATTAATTCACTTTAAAATAAATAAAAGGTGCTCCTGGCTAGAGTTGGAATTTGAGAGGGAAACCAACACTGCAGACTTTTGGGACAGGGATTTATGAGGTTCCACTAAAACTATGGCTGTGAACTGGTCAGTTATGAAGGTGCATTAAGTTATGCAGTTAATGTAGGTGGTCAGTTATGTAGGTGTAACAGAACAAAGAGTGAAATAAGAAGAGGGAGAATTAGATTTTTGTTAATCGCCCAACTGCAATTCTGATGGTAGGCAGTTTAATTTCCTTAATATTTCAGCTTGTCGGCATTTGTATTGTTTCATTGTGTTCATACTGTACTTACTAAGTAGATCAATACAGCTGATAAAAATTTCCAGCTTCCTGCTACAGTATTGCCAACTCCATGCTTTCAGAAATCATGAGCTGGTCTTCCAGAATCACATGACTGGCTTAAAAATCACGAGATATTTTTAAAATAACAAATGTTGGCATTTTTTTATTTGCCTTCTGGTGCTGGAGCCATTAGGATTCATGTTTTCTAGCTTTTCTCTGCAACCACAATAGCTAGAAACTTTATTTTTTAATGAAAGATGAGGTTATCACATAATAACCTGACTCCAGGAATTGGGACCTTTAGGAAAATAACAAATATTTCAAGACTTAAAATTGTGAGAGCTGTCAACTAGTTAGCTCCAAATGACTAATCAAATATGGGAAAGGAATAAAAAGCAAAAACAAACAAAAAAAACAAAAAACGCCATCCTATGAATTGCATTTGTATTTAAAAGTCATATGGCTCACAGATTCAGCTAATACAGTGGCAGTATGTCTGCATAGGAAAGCATAATCTGGTGAACATTACTTATCCAGTGACAGTAGCTGAGGTTATAATGGTATAATATTTATTTGATATTTTACAGAGCTTATCCATAATACTAATTCCTTCACAATATTTAAATGAAACAATATTCTGTAACAATATATAAAGCCTGTTAATTGAAGTGTCCATTGTTAAGAATGCCCATCACAGTAATTCCCACGTGAAATACATCCCATCTCTGACTGGGTTGGTTCAGGTAAAACTGGGCTCCCTGGAAAGTTGTGGATGAAAGGCCTACATCTGTGAAAGCCCAAAACGTCAGTATGAATTTCTACCAGTGAGTGTGGGGGTTGGAGTTCAGCTCCATGACAGCAGCGTGGATAGGGAATAGGTATTGTGTCCAGAATTGGAGAAGGGGTGGTAAGTGAGGGATGGGGGAGAGAGTTACAGGAGTAGTGGGTCAAGATTTCCAGGGAAATAGGAGATGGAGCATAACCTGTGATTTTTGCCCCTTTCTGAACACCTCGTGATTCTGTAGGCAGGGCCAGCTCCAGCTTTTTTGCCGCCCCAAGCAGCAAAGAGGGGGAAAAAAAAAAAAAGCTGCAATCGGCAGCACTTCGACAGCTGCTCTACCGCCGTCGCTTCATTCTTCGGCGGCAATTTGGCGGTGGCTGGTCTTTCCCTCTGAGAGGGACTGAGGGACCCGCTGCCGAATTGCCGCCGAAGACTTGGATGTGCCACCCCCTTCCAGGGGCTGCCCCAAGCACCAGCTTGCTGCGCTGGTGCCTGGAGCCGGCCCCGTCTGTAGGGACTGCAGAGTTCCTGTCACAGAGCTCTCGGTCAGCACGTTCTCCCAACCATGTGGCCCTGAGACGTAAACCGCGAATTGGCCCTGGTAAGGTCTCCATGACCTATGAGCCACCTGAGAATTGGGCAACAATGTCTGAACTGCCTCTGTCTCATTCATCTATCCCACCTTCTCACCAGCTGTTCAGCGCACTGCCTTCCCAGACACCCCAGCAGGGAGGGGGGAATAGTGCCTTGCAGCATGCCCACAGGGGTAATAAAACTAGGCTCTGTCAGACAGTGAAGGGACGCAAATTCCAGAAAAAAAGACCCTTGCTAAGAATGTGCTGCTAGCAGCCCTCTGCCCTTTTTAAATCAAAGGGGCTTGTGCTTGAGCACCTCCACTGATAGCAACTGGGGCAGTGTCCCAGGAGCAGAGCTGGTCTTTGAGACAGCCAGATCCAAAGCTCTTAGTGGCTTTATAGATTAAAATAAACTCCTTGAATTCCACCGAGAAATGTATTGACAGCCAGTGGAAATTATGGAGCATAAGAGTTGTCCTCTGCATAATGCACCAATACATGACATGCTGTATTTGCACCAGCTTCAGTTTCCAGCTAGTCTTTGAATGCAAAGCACTCTACAGTTATCTAATATCGAGGTGACAAATACATGAGTAATCACTGCAATGTCGTCAACTCTAATGATCTTTGCACAAGTGACATGATTTTGGCTGGGGCTGGAGTCAGTCTTGGGATAATGAAAGAAGCTCCTCTGGCAAATTTGATTGGCTGCCTGCCCCACTTGCCTGCCTCCTGAGGTAGAATAACCAGTCAGAGCTGCTGTAGACAGAGCTCTCTCCGCTCCCTATAGCAACCCAAAGACATTCTCACAGGAGGGCAGGGGGGACAACGGAGCTAAAGAGCCCAGGAGTTCAGAGTGGCTCTGCTCCTTCTCTCTTCCTGTGAGCAATGGGGACAGGATGGTGCTTCTACTCCTTCCCCCTTCTCCCTGCAGCACACAACCTAAGAATGGGGAGTGGGGGTGAAGAGCCCATGGAGCTGCCTCCCCCAGCCTGGAAGAAGGGAGAGGGGACCCCGCTGCGGTCTGGGAGGGAGAGTGAAGAGCCCCAGGAGGAGCAGAACGGAGGCTGGGGAGGGGATAGAGGAACTGATGGGGTGGTGGGGGAGTGAATTTATGGAGGTGGGAGCAGAGTAGGTGCAGAATTAATTGCTGGGCAGGGAATGAGCAGACTGGGAAGGAGGGGGAGCGAGCTCCTGCAGCAACAGCCAAAATCGTCTTACCCAGTAAATGTGAGCGCATTGGCAACGCTAGCTGTCATGCACACATTGGGGATGGGCAAGGGGGAGTTCAGAAATCAAAAGACAGACCAAACATACACAGCACAGTCTTTAGGTCTGGGGGGAGGAATTCACACGCCATGATTTTTTGAGGTCTGACTCATGATTTTTGAGTTGGCAGGACTGGTAATGGTGGCAACAGTCTGTAATGCTCAAGTGTGCAGGTTTCAACTGAGGCTTTGAACTGGAACATTTTGTATCGATTGTCACTGAAAATTTTAAACTTAGAGTGTATTCATTTATACCTGTACAGTCTTAGTGTTTGCAACTAATTTGTGTTCGAGGCCTTCAAAGAGCATATAACTTTAGATGTAAGGACAAGGCAGAGACTTGCACAGATTTTAAGTGGCTAACAGAATAGGTAAAAGCTCATATGGCATTTAAACATAGCTTGTCACTGCCAAGTTTCCATGTATAAAATGTCAAATGCACCTTTTAAACATGAGATCTTAGTACATGCCCACCTTCTTTGTAAGTGGCCAGGGAGAGAGCTTTTCATGTCAGTATGAGTTTTATTGTATACAGCTCTGTATAATTGTTATAGTAACTGATCTAATGATAATCTCCTTATAGGCCTCAAATTTTGGCTCTCATACATGGTGTCTTATTAAAGAGGAGTGAGAGTGATGGAGCTAAACTGGTGCTTTTAAGTCTCTCATAGCTGTACTGTCTCAGAAAATGCTTGTGCATCTTGAAGCCTCCTGGACAATTGATTGCTTTAATGTAAACATTCCAGTCCTTGGAGCTTAGAAGTAGGTCGGAGGTGGTGAGTGGAAGAGGGAGGGTGAGTGGTTTGGAGATACAAGGGAGTGGCCTCCATTTCTAGATTGAGATAAATAGCAAGGTGGATAGCATTCAGAATGATTGTTCCGACTTTGTTCCCAGGAGGCTTATTGAAATTTGTGCTAGGGCAGGAATTCTGGTGCTCATGTAATTTTACCTCTGATTGTGAGATCAGATTCAGCTAATTAATCTGCAGGTGTAAAAGGGTAGATTTTGGTGGTGTTTGTTAAAATATATCTTCAGGTACCATGTCTCAGTTTAGCAGCGGGAGGTAAGTTCAGTAGTGGACCCTACTTTAGTGAGTGTTAAATCCTAGACCTCAGAGCAAACACTATTGTGCCCTATGCTCAGCATTTCTGTGTGGACTGGCTTTCCTGAATGAAACTGCATTAAAGGATATCCTGCATTAAAGGACTTTAGCAGAAGGGTCATCCAGTGGTCTCATTGAGAATCATAGAACTGTAGGGCTGAAAGGGACCTCAAAAGGTCATCTAACCATCCCCAATGCTGAAGCAAGGCCAAGTATACCTAGACCATCCCTGACAGGATTCCACAATCTCCCTTGGTAACCTATTCCAGGATTTAACTACCCGTATAGCTAGAAAGTTTTTTCCTAATATATAACCTACATCTTCCTTGCTGAAGATTAAGCCAATTACTTCTTGTCCTACCTTAAGCGGATGTGGAGAACAGTTGATCACCTTCCTTTTTAAAACAGCCCTTAACATATTTGGAATCTCCCTCCACCCCCCGTCTTCTTTTCTGAAGACTAAACACACCCAGTTTCTTTAACCTTTCCTTATAGGTCAGAGTCTCTAAATCTTTTATTATTTTTGCTGCTCTCCTCTGGGTTTTCTCCAGTTTGTCAGAATCTTCCTTGATGTGTGGGGCCCAAACCTGAACACAATACTCCAGGTGAGGCCTCACCAGTGCCAAGTGGAGTGGAATAATTGTCTCCCACGTCATAGATACGACTCTCCTGTTAATGCACCCTAGAACACTATTAGCCTTTTTGACAACTTCATGTTATTGGCTCACATTCAATTTGTGATTCACTGTCGCCCTGAGATCCTGTTCAACAGTATTACAGCCTTGCCATTTATTGCCCATTTTGTATTTGTGCATTTGATTTTACCTTCCTAAGTGTAGTAATTTGCATTTGTCTTTATTGAATTTCATTTGTTGATTTCAGACCAATTCTCCAATTTAACCAAGGTCCTTTTGAATTCTAATCCTGTCCTCCGAAGTCTTGCCGCTGCTCCCAGTTTAGTGTCATAAGTATACTCTCCACCCTAGTATGCAAGTCATTAATGAAAATATTAATTAGTACCAGACCCATGAATAGACCCCTGCAGGATCCCATTATATATATCCTTCCACTTTGACAGTGAACTGTTTATAACTAGTCTTTGAATTCATATTTTCAACCAGTTGTGCACCCACTTTATAGAAATTGCATCTAGACCACATTTCCCTAGTTTGCTTATGAGACTGTCATGTGGGACTGTATCAAAAGGTTGGCTAATATCAAGAGAAATCACATCTTCTGCTTCTCCCATCCACTGGACCAGTAACTCTGTTAAAGAAGGAAATTAGCTTGGTTGGACATGATTTGTTCTTGACAAATCTGTGTTGGCTGTTATTTATCACTCTGTTATCCTCTAGGTGCTTACAAATTGATTGTTTAATAATTTGTTCCATTATCTTTCCAGATATCAAAATTAGGCTATAATTGCCCAGGTCCTCTTTGTTCTCCCTTTTTAAAGACAGGTACTATGTTTGCCCTTCTCTGATCCTCTGGGACTTCACCTGTCCTCCATGAGTTCTTGAAGATAATTGCTAACAGTTCTGAGACTGCTTCAGCTAGTTCCTTAAGCGCCCTAGGGTGAAATTTATCAGGCTCTGCTGACTTGAATACATCTAATTTACCTAATATTTTTAATATTTTTAATTTACCCAATCTAATTATCTAAGTAATTTATCTAATTTATCTGACCCTTGTGGTCCATCCTAACCTTATGAGTCTATGAATTTGTTCCTTTCCTATTCTGGTTTGTATTGCTTCCCCCTTGTGGTTACTATTAATTGTGCTAAGCATCTGATCACAATAAACTTTTTTAGTGGAGACTGACATAAAATAGACATTAAACATTTCAAACTTCCTGATGTCATCAGTTATTAGCTCTCCTTCCCCACTAAGTAATGGATTGACACTTTCCTTCATCTTTCTCTTGCTCCTACTGTATTTATAGCAACTTTTCTTATTGTCTTTTATGTCCCTTTCCGGATGTCATTTTGTGCCTTAACCTTTTTGATTTTTGTCCCTACATGTTTGTGCTGTTCTTTTGTACTTCTCCTTGGCAATACAGCCATGTTTCCACTTTTTGTAGGATGCCTTTTTGATTTTTCATGTCATTAAAGAGCTCCTGATGCAACCATATTGGCCTCTTACTATTCTTCCTATCTTTCCTTTGGATCAGGATAGTTTGCTGTTGTGCCTTAAATATTGTCTCCTTGAGAAAACGGCCAGTTCTCCTGAACTTTTTTATCTGTTAGATTTTCTTCCCATGGGATCTTTGTACCATGGGAGGTACAAGTAGGTTAAAGTCTGCCTTTTTGAAGTCCATTGTACTTATTCTGCTGCTCTTACTTCCTCCTTTCCTTAGAATCGTGAAGCCTATAATTTCATGATCACTTTCACCCAAACTGCCTTCCACCTTCAGTTCACAATCAATTCCTTCCTGTTAGAATGAAGTCTAAAATGGCTGATCCCCTGGTTACTTCCTCCACCTTCTAAAACAAGAAGTTGTCCCCAGATAGTCCAAGCATTTATTGGACCTTTTGTGTTTTGCCATATTGCTTTTCCAACAGATGTCTGGTTAAAGTCCCCCATTATTACGATATCTTGTGTTTTGGATATTTCCGTTATTTGTTCTGGAAATGCCTCCACCACCTCCTGATTTGGTGGTCTATAGTAGAACCATATCATGATGTCATCCCTGTCTTCTCCCCTTTTACCTATACTCAGAGACTTTCAACTGATTATACTTTCTTCACTTTTTGGACCTCAGAACAAATGAATATATTATCTTGATGTGTGATGCAGCATGTCTTCCTTTTTGTCTTGTCCAGAAAAACTAAACCGTTCTCTACCTATATTCCAGTCATGAGATTTATCTCACCAAGTTTCAGTGATGCCAATAGAGGATTTGAAGTGGACAACATAGTACCAGAGTTGGGTCTTTATGGCTCAGGGCTGTCCTTTGATTCCCTTCAGATTTTCTGTACATATCTGAAGACCGAACGTAGTCCTTGGCAAAGCTGAGAGCTGCCATTATCTGTAGAGTGTTTCTGAAGCCCCAAGCAGGCATATCGGTTAACTCCAGAAGAAAACAACAAATTTTACGTACCTATGTTCTGCACCTGAGTTTTGGTGTGATGCTCATAATGTGAATCTAATAGTATGAATTTGAGATTCTAAGCACCTCAAGCGCCTTGTTCAGCTGGGGGTGCTGACCACATCCGTAAACCAGGCCATAACCTCTTTCTGAGGTGTTCCCCATGGGTAAGGCTGTTCCATATAAGTGTATAACGGATGTAGAGTAAACCAAAAACTTCTAACTGAACAAGAGCACTCTATTGCTCACATTGAAGCATTCGCACATTCATAGACCAAGCCTACCTTTTCCCTGGCTTCAGTTTTACTCATTTATCTACCACACAGTTCCTGTTACCCAGAGGGTGAAAAAAAACTTTACACAAAAATGCTTTCCCTTATTTAAGAGTTCAGGTTTAACCCTCATTTAATGGTAATAAGGCCTAGTGTTGGTATAGAAAGACCAGCATTTCTTGATCCTGCTGCAATGCCATAAAACTACCATTCTGGCTATTGAGAAGATGATCAGAAAACTGCTATAAAAGAGTGGTGGACTTTGTAACTCTGTGTGTGAGATACTTATATATAAATATACTATACAGTATAATATTCTACAGTACAAATCCAAAACAGTAGCACTAGTGGAAGATGAGGAGGTTTGGACCATTAATGTGGAATATTTTATGTAAGGGTTTTTCTCCAATATGGTGTATCTGTACTAATCCCAGTGACATCCATAGATATGCTTTTTGTTGTATTGAGCTAAAAGTAAATTTATTCAATGTACTGGGGAAAAATATTACTTGAGAATGTTCCCATTCTTTCTCTTTAAGATATTTGATCTTTCTACTAGTGTACTGATTCCTTGGGAAAAGAAGATAACCTAGAGATTAATATAAGTTTCTGAAAGCCAGTTCTTTTCTACAAGTGCACATCTGGCTCAGACATTTCTTGGAGACTATAACATTAATTCTGCCAGGGCATTTCTCAGCTGTGCTAAGAAATGGCATACTACCCATTCAAAGCCACTTTTTTCAAATGTTTGTCTGGAAAACAGCTGTTGCCTACGTAATAAGGGGTTGCAGTTCCTTGCTTGTAATGCTCACATCTAACTAATGGCAACATCTGGCCTGCAAAATCATTTATTGTGATTGATTCATGATCTACAAAGGACCCAGCTTGACTGTCACATCCCAGGCTGAATTTACAGGGCAGGGAGTAAGACAAATGTCTTTTTACTTGAAAATTGAGCAAATCTGTTATGGATCAATTTAACTAGAGCAAGTTGTAGAAGTCCACTATACTATTATTTTTAATAAGGTCACTTGTCAGAGTAGTAATGCACTTGTAAGTCACTATATTTGTATAGTTTGCCTGCTGAATTGAGGCACTCTAGAATGTGTCTCTTTTGTTTTGTCTACCTGTATCTGTAACAAGTAACATCAAGTTGACTGAGCCCCTGTTAAAGAGAAATACTGCATAGTGGAGGACAGAGCAGCCCCACGCTCCTGGGGGGGGGGGGGGGGAGAGGGTGCTAAGCCCTTCCCCAGGGCCTGTTGTGGAGCCTGCAGGTTTGGGGCATGAACAGGCTGGAAATCGCTTCCCACCACCACCACCACCACCACTCCAGAGCTTAGCCAAGAGGCAGAGAGGCTTCCCTGTGCCAGTGCTGTGCAGGTCTTTGGCACATGCAGGGCTCAGCTCCTCCTGGCCAGTGCCCCGGGCTGGAGGGTCTTGGGCTTTCCCGGGCTCCGGCCCAACTAGAGGCAGTGGGGGAAGGAAGGAGTCTGCTGGCCAGGCTGTTCGTGAGCTGAGTGCTCTGACCAAGGGGTGGTTCTCTGCACAGCGCTGGGAGCAGGACGTGCCCTGCGGGGGGGCAAAGCAGGGAGAGGATAGTGAGAGGGGAAGCACATAAAGGGCTGCTGGGTGAGCAGCAGAGGCAACATGTAACTGCCTGGCGCCTGCCCACACTCACCAGCCACCGCAGTTCACAGCACGCAGCCAGTGCCAGTTGGAAATGGGACGGGGGCCCAGCTGGCTGAGAGCGGGCACACAGCGGGGGCTGCTCTGAAGGACCAGCAGGGGGAGCAGCCAGCCCCGCACACCCATCCCCATCATTAGCCACTTGATCCCCCACTTCCTCCCCCCCCCCCCCCCACATACACACTCACCGCTGGTGGGCAACTGGCTGGGGAGCAGGGAACTAGCCAGCACCAGGACCCATCAGTACTGGTAGGGGTGGGGGGGAGGGAGGACAGAAAATACGGGACAATTTGCCCATTTTTAAGAAAAAGTCAGGACACCTGCAGGAGGGCTTATATACAGGACGGTCCCTTTAAAAAACGGATGTCTGGTCACCCTAGTGTACAGCCAACCACGTTGCCTTTGTCCTTTTACTTATTTAGGCTGGTAATTTTAGTGGAACCTAATTCCCATAGGATCTCTAAAAATTCCAGTTTCCATTCTTTCTTTTCTGAATCACAGCTTCTTGGAAACAAAAAGGAAATAACAGGGGCATGTTTGAAAATAGAGTGGGGTTTTCATGTATTATCTGGCATCTTCACAAATGTCAGGAATGCTCTTAGCATGTCAGAAGGTTAGAATTGATGGTGTTTCAAAAGCTGTTATTCATACAAGTGAATCCCTCCCCAAGGAATCTGATTTAAAAAAAATAAAACATTGTTTTAACAGAATAAAAGCTAAATCTAGGATGTTGCACTGGTTTCACTGATACTGGCTATGCAGACCTTTTGTGTCAAGGTTGCAATTTTCAGACCAGGTGGAAATGTGGCTTTTGCATTTAGGAGATGTGTGAATAAATCTCTCAGGAGATCACAAATCATTCCTCTGTGTCAGGAATGCAGAGGGAAAATGTCAGCATCAGTGTGTATATTTGAATATATTAAAGCTAGTGGGAAAACTCCAATTTTATTTCCATGATAAACTTCTAGCAAAATTGTTTGTATTTGAAATATTACATGGAAATAATATTGGAACATGTTTAATGCTTTTGTGGAAAATTTAGATTTAAAATCAAGGAACAAAAATCTCACTTGAAAATGAAACAAAAGTGTGTGTGTGAGAGGGAGAGAGAGAGAGAGAGACCAACAGACCGGCCAGACAGACAGCCCTAAAGGGAAGATGTTGGGTGACAAATGAGATGTCACATCTCATCCAGCCACTTTTTATTGTTTTTCTTTTATGACAAGTATTTCCTCATGAGGAAATAGCAAGCTAAGTGTATTTTGTTTCAATTTAGCAACTCCTTTCACTTTAGGAGATAGATAGGTTCTGCCTCACTGAAATAATGTCACAAGCTATCTTCTTATAGATCAAACTTGATTTTGAGTGGTGTGTTGGAGGGGGTGGTAGTAAAGGAACCTATCTAAAGCTTTTACTTGATCACCTTGCTTTCAGATTTCACATATAAGAGACTGTCTCAAAATCAGATCAGAGAGGGAAAAATTGTTTTTCCTCAAATGGCTATCTCTTTTTAACTTCCTTTTCATTTAATAAGGTGAGGAGAGGGGATCCTCTGTGAAAAATCTCCTAGCTGAAAGGAGGTCCTACATACAGAACAAGCAGCTTGGAATATATCCCTTTAATTCTGACCCAGTTTGGATTCTGTCCCGATGTTGATAATTTCCTAGTAACGTTAATCTAATAGCATCCCTTGGCTAAATCCCTAGGGAATCATCAGGTTCTTACCTCTCTTCTGGTTGTAGGCTCATATACTGAACAACAGAGACTTGGCTTTTGTGAGGATAAACTTCAAACAAACAAACCCACTGAATACTGCTCTGAATTCAGTTACTGTAGCATTTCGAGAATTCTGCGTGCCAAGGCTAGGGTTAGAAGCAAACACCAAAGAAAGTAGCTCAAACTTAATGAAAGTGGAAATTAGATGAGAGGAAAGTGAAGCTACTCATCCTTGAAGATTGCTTGTTAGTCTCAATTATACTCCTTGGTATTAGATACAAAATATATAGCTGCAAATTGGTATGCATTCATTTTTTAATATAATAGGTTCTTGAGGTTTGCTTCACTGCCAGCATTGTAAATATACTAAGAAATTGTTTAGCTATTGCCTTCCCTTCTCTCATCCTGAAGATGTTAAGCCACTTAAGGTTTCCTAGCATATTACATTAGCTCCAACACAGAAATATTCATTTGGAATTCTAATAGCAGTGTGTAACAGATTTCTTGTGTGGAATATGCTTTTCAGTGATAGAGAATTTAATTTGCTAACAGAGCTCTTTAGCTATTGCTTCCTTTTGCTATAATCCTATATAAACCTCATTAGTCTTTGGAGAGTTCTTGGTTCTCAGTTACTGACCACAAAGACTATATTATAGGGACTAATTTTAATGTAATATCAATGTAGCGAGTGGTTCATATGAACATTTGTCTTTTTTTCCCCAATCCTTTGCATTCAAGAATCTCTTGCAGTCATAGTCCACTAAAATCACTTAAAGTTCCCATATGATTAAAGAAATCTAGGTGCAAGGTTTAAAACAAAACACAAATGCATATGAGAGAACACACATTGCTGAACTCGAATTAATATGCAAATTAAACACAATTAACTTAGGTCTAAACAGAGACTGGGAATGGTTGGGTCATTACACTAATTGAATTTTTTTTCCCCCATGTTAAGTTCTCCTCACACCTTCTATGGGTCATCTCGATTATCACTTCAAAGTTTTTTCTTCTGCTGCTACTGATAGCTCATCTCAATTGATTGGCCTCTTACAATTGGTATGTGTATTTCTACCTTTTCATGTTCTCTGTATGTATAAATATCTTCTGTCTGTGTGTTTCACTCTATGCATCTGAAGAAGTGAGCTGTAGCCCACGAAAGCTTATGCTGAAATAAATTTGTTAGTCTCTAAGGTGCCACAAGTACTCCTGTTCTCTTTACACACATTTGAAAATCCATTCCTCCTTCCCTTAGCTGCCAAGACCTGCATTGAGGATTCTTCTCCATTTTACTTGCAGCAATGGATGATATCTCAGATGCCTAGAAGATTGTAGGGGGAAGTGCTATTTCCAGTGTTTGTGAGGCCAACCATTGCAGTGAAAGCAGAATCCCTGGTGCTGTTCTTGACAGGAAGCAAAAGTCCTCCATAGTTTGTAACTCACTCATACTGTATATTGTGGGAACTTAAACGCTTTCAACACTTTTTGTAAAGCTTTGCTGTTCACCTTTAAAAGCAAGCATTCATTGTTGAAATGGGCTGCAACATGTGGCACAGAAGTTGTGGCCTTGGTTATGTGAGGGCAAAATGGGTCTATTATTAGATACAGGTTCTCCTGTTGTCTTTTCTCCCAATCTCTTTTCCTTCTACTCTCTTGGCAGGCTAGTTCCTTCACTGTCATTTTTAATCAAGGGAAGAGACCAGAATTTAGGTCAGACTAGATCACAGTGGTCCCTTCTGGCCTTGGAACTTATGAATCGACTGCTCGTTCAAAGCCGGAAAACGTGGTAGTGTTTTGATAGAGGATGTTGTCAGTAAGGGATATCAATCTTCACTACATTATGGATGTGGAAAGTCTATGCCCAGGTGCGCCTGTGTGTGGTGGTGGTGCAGATATACATATGTTCTGCCTCTATAAACACACATGCATGTTTGAAGAATCAATAACCCATTGGTGTGAGATTTATGTCAACCTCTATTTTTCTTTCATCAATTAAATGTACTGAATTATCTTACATAATTTAAAAAAAATAATTAAAGAGTTTGGTATGAAGAATTTTTTTCTCCTTTTTCCTCCTCCCCTGCAAAATATTTGCCTGAGATCTGAAGGTCGTTCAAGTGGGTTGGAGGTTTGGTTTTCAGATTTCCTTCACCCACACCCAAAGTAACAAACTAACTTTTTTGGTCAAATGAATCAAAAACTAGTGTATCAGCTCCACATACGATAATAGTATTGTCAGCTGTTAGGCATTGTAATCCGTAAAACAATTCTGCATGCAGTAGAATGTAGTCAATCATATTTTTATATTTCATATTTTTATCAGTAACATATTTGTCTTTTTAAATTAAGCAGTATTAAAAATAGGTGTTGCTGCACTTTGGTAAACAGCTGTAGTATTATGTAATGGTAGTGGCAGCATTTCAGCAGATGGTAAAGTGATTCTTCTATATTTCAGAAACAGGATCATTGGTATTCGGGTCCTTTGGGGATGAGGGGTGTAGTATAAATGTAGGTCATTATTATTTATTTAACTGCATATAATAAATCTACTGTGTTATATGTGAAATCAAGGAGAGAAAGATGGAGTTGAACCCCACATAAAGTTTAGTACTAAATACCAACTATAGTACAGGGCAAAAGCATTAGAAATAAACTCTAGGCCTTGTACAGTTTATATGCATTATATTTTAATTGGGGTCTCACTCATCAGAGGTAGTAATGTTTCTTCCTATAAAAATATCCGTTTGCTCAATGATCTCATTGTGACACAGAGACCCATAGGTTGTTCACTGCTCAGTGTCAGCAATTCTTGTCAGGCCTGACATATTCACTTCACCTAACACACTGTTGTCATAATCTGTGTCTAAGAGGTGTCATGTAAGATAAAGTGGTAACACGCTGGTCCTGAACATCATTGTGTGGTGTAGGTATGGGTTGTGTACAAAGAGTTATGTTCTTAAAATGTGTTTGGCAAGCAGCACAGTCTGCCCTAGACAAAGGAATGTGTATTTGCTTGTCTGACCACCCAGCTCATCAGGAAGAAACAATGAAGGTACATTTACATAAAAGGTGACTGAAGCCATTAATCTAGTGATAGGGGAGATGGGGGGGAGGAGATTGCAAAGATTAAAATGGCATCAGCTCCTTGATAGACACAGCAAGCTGAGCCCCTGGGGGCACTTCCTGCCTCTTGAAGCAAGGTCAATGAGCTTTGGGACGACATAAGAAAAAGCTATTACTTAAGGGCTTCATGGGGCCAGAGCTCTGGCTCCTTCAACCAATGGGGTTGAAGTCTCTGGGAACTGAGTTTAGGTGAGAAATCAGCCAGGACAAAGATTGTAACTTGCTGAAATTGTTTTACCATTAGAAGCATATTTGTTTGCTTGCAACCCTTTCTATCTTTATTCCTTATACTTGGTATCACTTAATCCTATGTCCTTTTGTTAAATACATTTGTTTTACTTTTACTATAAACCAGTTGAGTGCTGTGATTGAACTAAGAGTGTTTCTCAAACCCCAGTTAAATTAATGAGCTGCAGTGTATTGTCTCTTTAATGGAGCAATGAACTGAACGATTTCTGGGAGTGTTCCACAAGGGCTGGACACTGAAGGGCAGGTGGTTTTGAGGAAATTTGTGACTGGGAGGGTGTTGGGGTCATTTTGAAAAAAAGTAACTGGGTGGTGGAAGCCAGGGTGTGACCTGCATGCTTATAAATAGCTCTTGGTGTCAGGGCTGTGAGCCACAGCATTTAAGACACCAAGAGTTGGAAGGCAGGTGGCGACAAAAGCCCTTACTGGTCTGGGTTGAATCCCAGAGCATCACACACCTAACTCCTAAGTTTTTAGTAAGAGGGGCTAAATGGGGTAATGGCGAAAAGATAGTGACAGCAGATGGGTGGGTGTGTATGCTTCACAAACTAGAACAACGTTGTTTCTGTAGGGATATGCTCCGTCTGAAACCTTTCCAGAAATAGACTGATTGCTGATCCCGTGGTCTCAAACCTTTTCAGCTTAAAGCAGAAAAGAGAAGGAATTCTCTGAAAATGTTCCTCTTAGGGGTATTCTTTTGAGTTGTATCCTAAGTAAGTATTCCATCATCATTTAAAATTGGAAGGTACTGAGAATTTCTTTGCGGTGATTGAGTTTTCTCTTCCTTATTGAAATAAATTGTGTATATATAGTATTAATGTTTTCAAAAGGTTTAGTGAGAATGAATGACTGCCTCTTGGAAGACTGTTCAGTATTTTAGCAGGAAATTGGATCTGCTATAATATGCCAAAATAAATAAATAGACCAAAGTGTTCAGACTTAGGTGTCAGGCACCTAACTCAACATTTAGGCACAGAAATGAGTTTCCAAAATTACTTGAGATCCTGAAGCTTCCATGGACAGCACCTTTGAACAGCTGGGCACTTGTTTTAGGTGCCTCAATATAGAGGTGGGTACTTAGATTTAAACATCTGAGGCCCTGATTCTGCAAATACTTTGCATCAGTGTAGCTTTACTTTTGTGAATAATCGATTAAATTGAAAGTTACTTAGCTGTGTAAGAGTTTGTAGGATTAGAGTTGGCCTGAGTTTTTGAAAAATGTGGCCCTAGTGTTTACCCATGATATTTACTTGGATTCTGAAGACCATCTTTAAAAGATTTTTCTTATTCTGAATGAGTCTCTCTCTTTTTAAAAAATTGTCTTATTTACTTGCAGACTGGTAGTAAAGATTTGAATTGCCTTTTCCATCTGTGTGTTTACCTTTTAGCAATCATTACACTTCTTAATTTCTAAATGGAAAAATATTTTGCAGGTATTTTTCATTCATTTTCATATGCTGACTTGTCTCTTATTGGATCATCAATGATTAATCAGTACAACCGTACTGTCTTTTTTACGCTCTACGCTATCTGGTCTGTAGTTTAATTACCGTACAGAACTTCCCTGCTTTTTAATTCAGACATAGTACACATGATGTTGTTTTTCCTGCCTGTGGTGGGCTGCCTGCTGACTTGTCTCTTTGAAGGAGGATTTTGAAGATGAAGCTGCATCTGCTCATTGAATTCTAATCTCCAGTGATATTAGTGAATGGTTCTGTTCTAGTCACTAGGACAATATTAAAACCAAGCACTGCTGTCCAAATTACTGTGATCTGTGTCAGTATTGTCAGTTTCTGTTATCTGGAATTCAGAAATTGGCCCTAAGTTGATCTCTACAAAATACGGAAGGTTAAAAGCAACAATCCTCAGTCTCTACCCTTGCAGGCCCAGTTTTAAGAGGTGCTGATTACCCTTAACTAAGGCTACAATTTTGGCATGGACATTTTTAGTAAATTTCATGGTAGAGATTCAGGGGGGAAAAAGATAAATCATGGAAAAGGTACTATCAGACAGCAGCAGAGAGAGACCAACCAACCAACCAGCAAATACAGTACTGTACTGTGCCTGTATTGCATCTTAAAGGTAGGCACATCTGGGTTGCCTGTGCCCACCCCCACCCCCTACTCACCATGGCACGGGGCCACTTACAGGTACGAGGTGGTGAATGCTGTTTTCCCTTCTCCCTCCCCCCTGGCTAGGACAGGGACAAGCTTGCAAGCTCAGAGCCTGGGAAAGAAACTTCCTGAGCTGCTACTGAAACCAGGCCTGAAGTGTAAGCTGCTGGAGCCGGAGCCCAAGCTCCTGCCTACACGCTGTGCTCCGGAGGAGCAGGTCAGTTTTAAAGGGCCACAGCCTGCACTGTGCACCCACTGACACTGCAGTGCCCCAGGGTGCCTCATTCATCACCCTTGCAGCCAGGGGGCTAGAGCCAGCTGCCTGCCCCGCCCCCACTCGGAGCAGTCCGCCCTGAGGAGCATCCCATAATGGCTTGTTCAGAGTTACGAACATTAGAGTTACAAACAACCTCCATTCCCGAGGTGTCCATTACTCTCAGGTTCTACTGTACACAAGAGTTTAATGTGGCTACTGAAAAGTGAAGCTTGGCGTGAGGAAGGGGGTTAGAGAGCAAGCCCCGCCCGCACTCAACCCGCACAGGGGGGCGCCTATCCTGCAGGACCGGGCATTGTGATCTAGCTCACAGGGTCATAGAGCTATTCAGTTCTAGCCCATCCACCTCTCCATCTATGGCTGGGCAGACAGGCCAAACCTGAGTAGTGCCATGACTCCATGCAGCAGGTGACACCATCACTCACTTTGGCCGCCTAATCAAATGTGTCTTTATAGCCAAGATTTCACAGACTTTATTGAAATTCATGATTTCCGTGACCTCCATGACAAAGTTGTAGGCCTGCCCTTGACTCTTCGCTCAGCACCTCCCAGCATTGAGCCAAAAGTGAGCCCGAGGAAACAGCCACTCTACTTATTCCAATCACCCGACCAAAATCAGCAGTTAAATGGTGGAAAGAGTAACAGACATGATCTGTTCTGGGTTTCATGCATTGCTGAAATACAAGGTCCTCCCAAAAGCTGGCAGTTGCTTTTCTCAGCCAATTGTACTGGTGTGTTGGTGTCAAGCACTTTTTATTTAAAGAAACCGTTTGAAACACTTGTATAGTTTAATTATTTTTCATGCTCCTTTGTTTGTAATGTTGTCTTAGAAGCTTGAACATCACCTTCTCCCTATCAGTCTTGTCCTTTTCCTGTGAGGGTGAATGTATTGAAGAGGCCGGGGTATATCTGCATTTCTAATAGAGCGGAGTTCCCAAGGCCATTTTTGTTCTGATTGCTTCTTTGGTTATGCACAAGCATCACGGATTATGTCAATGCAACTGTGAAACTGCGGGTAGTTAATTCAGTGAGTCTCAAGCTTTAAAATCCTAAGTGCTCTCTTATCCGTTTGTTTCCATGTTCAAAGAGACACATCCCCCTTCTCTCTGATTAAAATACATTTATCTTAATGTGTGGTGGTGGTTTGGCCGTGTTGGGCATGTGCTATTTTCAGCAGTGGAGTAGCAGATGCAGTGTTCTGGGCAATAGTTTTTGACCAGCTTACAAAATAATTTATAAGTGGAGGATAACACCCCTGGAAGGGGCCTCTTTCAGTAACTCAGTTTTTTAGTAATTTTTAGTAATTCAGTGTAGCCCGCCATCCAAGGGTTTTGTTGCAAGGTTGTTTTTTTCTTTAGGCTGGTTGGTTGTTGTGGTGGTTTTTTTGTTTTGTTTTGTTTATTTTGGGTTTTGGGGTTTTTTTTGCATGGCTACAGTTGCCAGTTTTCTTAAATTATTTGTCCATTGTGGGAGTATTGGTTTTCTTCAGCCACCAGCAATATTACTATCAAGCAGCTGATAATAAAAGGTTTAGCAAAACATACAATACAATATAAATTACCCAATTTTAGAATAAAGATTGTCCATGCCTAGCAACATTTCTGGTGATACTTCTGTGTAATCCTGTCATGGAAAGGAGTAGATCCGGGGGCCTGATCTCCACTCCAGTGACTGCTTTTTCTCTTTAGGGAGCATCTGAGTGAGTGACCCATTCCCCTGCTGTGGTGTCACCTATAAATCAATCACTGTAGATCTCAATTTCTGGGGACAGCTTGGCTGGCCTAGTGCCTGCTCTAGACCAGTGAACGGAATCAAGTAATTATTCCATTGGCTTTTGTTGGTCTTTCCCTTTAAAATTTGAGATCCCCGAGAGTACCTGATGCTATTTGAAAGGCCTTCCCTTCTTTTCCACACAATCAGCAGCTCTTGCAAGAGGGAAAGGAAGGATTTCCTGAGCTCACACTGTTCTGCAGAGTGTGCCTTTTAAACTAGAAGATGGTGAGAGCCAGCAGAACACCCTGTGTCTGTCAGCAGCAGACCAGAAACACCTGCTTTCTACAGAAGAAAATGGACGTCAGAATGGGGCATGGGCTGTTTAGATCCCTCTGATCTCTTTCCGAAGAGCAAAGCCATATATTGACATGGGCATAAAGCTAGTTAGCTGCATGACATTTCTTTTCATAATTCCTCTTCTCCCCCATCAAAATGATGAAGCTAGTGGGGAACCAGGGCCTGTTGAGAGAATGGGAGCTGTCTGGGGAATATTGGAGGGGTAGGTCTCAGTGCCACAAAGATTTAGATCCAAACTTTCTAGTACTTCTCCAGATCCAGACTTTGAAACTTCTTGAGATTTGTTCCTGGCCAGTTATACCCACTGCATTCTTTGCAGCAGGCCTCCCTCCTGAAAGGACAAATGCCTTCATAAAGACTTCACAGTACCCAGTAGCAGCTGGAAATCCAAATTAACTGTCCATTTGGTATGTGGTAACTTAAAGGACTTACCGGTACTCCGGAGTCCTTGGGGGGCGGGAGGACCTCAAGTCAGAAGAGGCGTGGCCTCTACTGGGAGGTACTTTAAATCCCCAGGCACTTTAAATCAGGATTTAAAGTGCCTGGGGCTGTGGTAGCAGTAGCTGGGAGCCCCAGGCCCTTTAAATCACCCCTGGAGCTACCAGCTGCAGAGGTGGCTGAGAGCCCCGGGGGTGATTTAAAGGGCCCAGGGCTCCAGCTGCTGCTACCACAGCAGAGCCCCGGGCACTTTAAATCACCATCGGAGGGGGACCTGGCCTCTGGCAGAGCTTTAAAGGGCCCAGGGCTCTGCTGCAGTAGCGGCAGCCAGGAGCCCCTAGCTCTTTAAATCACCGCCAGAGCCCCGCCACCGCTACCGCAGGGCTCTGGCAGCTGGGCTCTGGTGGCAATTTAAAGGGCCCGGGGCTCCAGCTGCTGCTGGGAGCCCCGGGCCCTTTAAATTGCCTCCAGGGGAAGCTGATCCGCCCTGGTATGGTGCACCGGCTCTTCCCGATACGCCGTACCGGGGCGTACCAGCTTACTTTCACCTCTGGTGGTGATAAAACCAGTGTGCTAAAACAGAAGTTATGGCATAATAGGGTCTCTTCTTCACTCCTCTGTTGCCCCCATGACTCTATAGGAGACGGTGAAGTGAATACATTTTAGTAGGTAAAAGGTATCCTCCGAGGAAAGAGATTGATGGAGGACTTTATATGCTGGGATGGAAATCTGTCAGTACTGACTGGGAAACAGCTGTGTGGGATTCCATGGCAACAATGTGTAATTTAATTCTCTTCTGGTACCAGTCTTGGTGGTACTTCTATTGTCAAACCCTGCTGTAAATATATTGGAGTCACATCTAACAGCAGTGAATGTTAATACTGAGAGTCCCTTGAAGATGCTTGAGGAAAGAAAGGAATCCTTATAAGAATAAGGAACCAAAATTGGATAGAAGTCGAAAGATGGGAAATGGGTAACTGACTGCCTTATTTTTCATATTCATTTTAGTGGTATGGGAAAGACCATATATCTGCTTGTGATAACCAAAGTGTATCAATTTTTCTCAGTGCCTAATCTACAGTTGCAGATTTTGCCTGGGTGCCTTGAACTGACTGACATCTTCTCCTTGAGAAATTAAAGTTAATTCAGGTACTGCAGAGCCTTGCATTCCTTTTATAGGCAAGTCTTGACCTATTTATACACACAGAGTGAGAGAGAGCAAGAGAGAAATGTATGTACCTAAAACTCTCTCAGAAATTGCAGGTAAAAATTAGTGATTAATGCCAAAGTTAGTCCCACTATTTTTTAAAGTATAAAACTAACAGTGCATATTGTGCCAAATATGTGGACATGCTCTGGGAGGCGGGGGGTACATAGTGACCACCCTTCTATATTTTATAGTCTCTTTAACCAAGTATTTACCACACAGTGAATAAAAATGGGAAGGCTAAATTAAGGTAAAACTAAAGAAAATTGATATCAAACTTAGATGGCCTTAAATCACCAGGTGAGTGTTTGTTTGCAGTGATGGAAACCAGTGCTAAAGACAAAATAAAATAAAACTTCCTCATAAAACAGGCTCCTCTTTGGACTCCAGTAGATCACATGTTGTAAAGAATGTGTTTGGCTGTTCATCCACCAACAGGCAAGGATTTGTGGATTATCAAGTATTAGTGAACAATAGGCATTTCCATTGCTTAGAACTAGGATAAGACTGCAAAGGAAGCAGGTTTAATTAGATGCTCTTTTTATGTTTGTTTATTTCTCAATTTTGCTGACAAGGTTTAATTGAATAAGTGTGAAAATAATGTTATTTAGCAATATCAAATTAAACTTCTGGCTAAATTAGAAGCCGAGTGCAACAGCTGTCCGAACTATTGGTCTTATTTTCATATGGTTAGTTAGCTAACATGCAATATCTCATTTAACAGTTGATACCCATTTATCATGATGACCAGTAACACATGGCACAATTTGCCTAAGGGCTTCTCTATGCATGAAAATTAATCTGGAATAAAGTAGAATGTGAATTTAAAGCAGATTAACTATTCCTGATTGACTCAATTTGCGGATGCTTTTATTCTGGAATAAGTGCCTTATTCCAAGTTATTTAAATTCACTTTGGAAGTGAATTAAACTAATTCAGAATAAGAGTGTCCATAGATGGAATAGCTATTCTGGAGTAAATCCCCACAAAGACAAGCACTAAATATTAAGGTCTATTAAAACAAGAGAATAGGAAGATACAGGAAAGGAAAATAGTAACAGTAATAAAAGACGGTCTTACTTAGAAGCATATGTTTAACATTGTTGAACTCAAATGCTTCTTTCTGTTTTCAGTGCTTAAAGCAAGCAGAGATTTTGAATGCGATTTCCCTTTAATAATGATATACTTGGTGGCTCTCCCGAGGGCCCAATTTGTGCATTCCCTCTTCCTTCCCCGCTCCTCTCACCCACAAATGCACTGACTCCAATGGGAGTTCTTGGTTTGCAAGGAATTAATTGGTATTAATTAATTAATTCCTTTAATCTTTTTTTTTTCCTCCTGATTTTGACTGCAAACATCACTCAGGGATACAGATGAACTGTTCACATTTTCCTGGCTTTGATGACTTTTTTTTTTTTAAATAAAGGTTATGTATCAAAAATATGGAGTTGCAGTGACTTCACTTTTTTCATTTTTCCCAGTACCTGCCTTGTGTTCAATTATTTTTAGTTAGTGGCATTTAAACTGGAATACCGTGACTCGTTAGTGTCTTGGTGAAATCTGCATGCTGGGTGTTCCATTGTTTCCCGGATGGACTGTGCGGTGATTATCTTAATGCCACGGGAAACCTTGTGCAGGAGGCATGTGTGGCTCAGATGAAGTCTCAAGTGAGCCCTTAAAAAGTTACTGCTCTGTCTCCATGTTTTAAGTCAGGGGTCGGCAACCTTTCAGAAGTGGTGTGCCGAGTCTTATTTATTCACTCTAATTTAAGGTTTCGTGTGCCAGTAATACATTTTAACGTTTTTAAAAGGTCTCTTTCTATAAGTCTATAATATATAACTAAACTATTGTTGTATGTAAAGTAAATAAGGTTTTTAAAATGTTTAAGAAGCTTCATTTAAAATTAAATTAAAATGCAGAGCTCCCTGGACCGGTGGCCAGGACCCGGGCAGCGTGAGTGCCACTGAAAATCAGCCTTCGGCACGCGTGCCATAGGTTGCCTACCCATTTTAACTATTCAGGCTTATATTAACTCATCTTAAAATGTGAGATTTGACTCTTGAAGGCAAAAATGTAAAACATTAATTACTCACTACTGTTTCCGTGGAATCATTATTTTTAATCATCATAAGTTTGCAAACTTAATACTTACAACATTTCTTCACAAAATATTCAAGGGAATGCTGCAAAGTGCAATTTAGAATGTTACTCGTTAGATTGTCCTTGTTAGGCATGTACCTTGCTGAATTGAGGCCTCATTTAACCATGTGAGTCTAATAATTTCATTGGAAGACAATGGAATTATTAGACATATACCTTTGTAAATTGATGAATCAAGACCTGAGTGTCCTAGATATTTTTGATGTCTCTTTGTAATAATGTATGGAAAGTTCCTGTTTATATTTATATTCGGATAAAGTTTCTGTATCAACTTCAGGCCCCAGTCCTTCATTGGGATCTGCTAGTATGGGCCCCTGTAGCTTTGGGCCCATTCTTCATGAGTGCTGAGATCGGTCGGTCTGTCTGTCTAGGCTCTTATACAGACCCCTTCACCACAGTGTCTGAGCACCTCATAATCCTTCATTTTCCCCATCACAATAGCTTTGTGAGGTAGGGAAGTACTTACCTCATTTCAGAGGCACAGGGCAGATCATAAATAGACTGTGTGTCAGAGCTGAAAAATGAACGCAGGTCTGTCTGTCCTAGCGGATCCCAATGCAGATCTAGACCCATTGCTTTTTGCGTTTTCTAATGTGGATCTACTGACTGACTGTTCCTGGCTCAGTGTGGGGAAAAGAGAATGAAATATGAGGAGGGTGCATTGGAGCTCTAGGTTTTCCTATGTCTCAGAATCTGCAACCCTTCTGTTTGCTTCTATTGCCATTAAAGGGGACTTAGGTATGGGAGCTTTTCTTCCATGTGACATGTTAGAATGAATCCACTGACCAAAGGAGTGGTGACTGGATGTCGCATGTCCCTAGGACTGGATATGTGGCAAGCAAGGTAAAGGTCATGTTGTCACTTGCATAATGTAAATAATGTGAGTGTTTCAATAGAAACTAAAACAATTTGATTGTCATAATGGAAAGATAATTATTTTTTCTTTTGTGTAATCTGTTTAATATTTGCCTACAAAATATAGATCACATTGAAGAGAAAAAAATTACACTAAACAGTGCTGTAGTTAGCAGTAATTACAGGTCTCAGTCTGTGAAATGTATAAAGAAATAGTTAAGATTCGGGAAGGAAGAGTTAAGTCATAGCTGCATTTCTAACACACACTATAATTAATAAACCATTATTTATACATTTCGTCTACCTTTTTCAGTTAAAATTACATGATGTGTGCACAGTTCATTAATCTTTTGAGATCAGAACGAGTCAAATGCATTTCTCGTCAATGCACCTGGACGTTTCCCAAGAAACTCAGTTTCTCTTTAATTTTGTGTTAATTAGTTAAGCACATTTTTGTGGCTTTTGCTGAGACCAAACCATAAACTGTCAGTCTTAAAATTCTTAAACCATTCCCATTTACAGAAACAGACCATTTGTTGGAGAAAAATGATTGTCTTTTCAGAAAGATTGATTATGCAAAGTGACTGAGGACTGTATTTCTCCAATGTACTTGTTAACATATTTTCTTATTGGATGTTAACACTGTGATGCTTCAGAACCTAAGTACTGTAAAACAATAGGAAATGGCAGGACTTTTCCATCCAGGCTGTAGCAGGACTTGAGCAACATACTGATACAATTGCTCTTTATCCTTTGAAAACAACATTCATGCCTTGGGTGCTGAGTAGTTTAATAACTTTTATAGATTTTTTTAGGCCATTTCTGAGAAAATGGCAAAAACTGGTGGGTGATGATAGGGTTTATTTAATTTACTGCATGTTTTTTTGTGGAAACTTTGGGAAAAAATGTTGAAATGCCAGATGTCAGCTGTTTACTGAACAGTTACTTTGTCACTGCTCTTCACCTTCAAGTGAGATTTTCCACTGAAAATAAAAAGAAATTCCCAGAAAAAAAACTTTGTGATGGCAAAGTTAAAGTACATATTAGTTACCCAAGGATAGAAGTCCTTTCCAAATGTAGTTAGCCACTTTATGAACTTCATACCCTCATATCTCAATGTCTGTACTTTGACCCATCAACCTTTTACCCCCAATCAGGGATATTGCAGATTATGTATTCCTCATGTCACCTTATCTTAAACCAAACTTTGCACCCTCGATAATCTGTATGTTATTCCCTGACAACCAGAAACTTCTATGCTCAAACTCTGTTCACTTTTTTTTTTTTTTTTTTTTAAATCATCTTAGTAAAACAGCCATTTAAAAGTCAGGAAATTTTGAGTTAAGATGAAATTTACCAGTTACCCCAAATTATTATATTGGGGTAGCACCTCAGTATCCTTAGGGGGACCCCATTGTCCCAGGCATTGAGCACACAAATAACAAAAACTTGTTCCTTGCCCCAAAGTGTTTACAGTTCAAACATTTCTGCCGAGCTCTTCTTCCAGGCTGTCCAACATTAGCTTTCAGAAGTTGAAGGATGCAGCAACATGCAATAACAGGAAGGTTTCCATGCTACCACATGGCAACCATGACCCCTGTGTAAGAAATCTCATAATCATAGATTAAAAGTGGGGGGGGTGAGGGCTCTGAAAATTTACCCAGAATCCTTGGTGCAGGTAGCTGCAGCTGAAGCACTATGAGTTAATTCCCAGAATGTCCCACCCACAGTAATTGGTAATACTGTAGGTATGGATTTGAAAACGTGTGTGTGTGTGTGTGTGTGTGTGTGTGTGTGTGTACACACAGCATCTTTTCTGGCATCCCCAATTCTGCTGTGTTACTTGTAACCAGTTAAATTAACCATGCCTTTGCCTGGTTACAAAAATACTATGCTTAGTTGTATTGGGGACAGGGCCAAAGATATAAAAATGGCAACATTTCATCAGCTTTCTATTGTGGAATCCTATTTTCTTTGTGAAGACAGCCCTTCTTGGTCAGGAGAAACAGTCAGTCCAGTGAGGTTCCTTCCTCAAAGCTTTTCTAAGCAGAAGACAAGATAATCAAAACACAGGAACCTGGATTTCCATCCCTCCAAGAACTTCCTACCAGATAATCAGACCGGGGTTATAGTCCAGTATGTTCCATAGTACTGCTGTCACAACCCTCTTTCTCCAGCAGATCCTCTGAGAGGGCTCATTTCCTCCTCAGCCCCTTGTTATGTTGCAAGTTTCTTCCAAATATAGGAATTTTACTACAGCAGATGTAGTGGTGTAGAACTGGTTTCATTGGCATCAGATCTGACACTTCCCTCTCCCAGAAATTAGCTTGAAGTTTGCTGTATTTGTAAGGAATGATGAAGCTTAAGGCCTTGGCTACACTCAGGACTTCCCAGCCCTGCCGTGGCAGTGCTGTGAAGCGCGAGTGTAGTCGCACCGCCAGCGCTGCAAGAGCTCTCTCGCAGCGCTGTAAGTACTCCACCTCTCCAAGGGGAATAGCTTGCAGCGCTGCGAGCGAGCGTGCAGCGCTGCAGGCTCCGATTACACTGGTGCTTTACAGCGCTGTACTCGCTGCGCTCGGGGGGGGGGGAGCGTTTTCACACCCCTGAGCGCAGCAAGTTGCAGCGCTGTACAGCACCAGTGTAGCCAAGGCCTATGATACCAACCTTGTTATGCTGGAATGTGGGGGGCGGGGAACCTTCTTTCTACATCAATTGGAATGTTACCAGTTTAGGGCCTAATTCTGCAAAGTTGCTGTGCACGGAACTCCCATTAACTGGGAATTCCATGAGCAGCAGGATTCTAAGACCAGACCTCAAGATCTATCCCTTTCTTTTCTCAATTTTAAGCTAGCGTCTGTCCTGTCTTGCAGCTACCTTGTGCTCCCTTGTCTGTCTGTCGACTGGTTGTCTTTCATCATATGTTTATGCCCTGATCACGTAAGTGCTTTCTGTCACGCTGTCTAGAGTGGCTCACAACTATGTGTAGGCAGATACCCTATAATTAGATTTCATCAAGTCAGTAACAAAGGTGAACTTCTGGACAGTCCCCTTAGACTCTTAAGTCTATCTTGACACCCAGGCAGACTGGACCTAGTGATAAGTGGTCACTTACAAGAAAAATCACACAACATTCAGATTGCTTCCAGTCCCAAGAGACCAGTCACTTACCCCAGATCAATTGGTATCCTAGATTTTACACCAAAGAGAGCCAATCCTGTAATAAAGTATCTAAATGTGTATAAACTAGGAAAGATAAATAAGAGTTATTTACAGATTAAAGCCAGCAAACATACACACAAATGAGTTACCACCTAAATCCTAAGTGCGAATTAAAAGTGTCTTTCAGAGCGGACTGAGGAGAGAACCCCCGGGGTTGTCTGGCCTTAATTTGGTTTCTCTGGCCCTGTGACAGTTCAAAGAGCAAAGAGATGAAAAATCTTCACAAACTATTTTTATTTCCTTCTTCCAGCATTCAAATCAAGGGGATGAGGCCTTCTGCATGTACTTCTCCATGGGTATGATAGGGCCATTAATCAATCCTTTGTATTGCGATGTTCCATCTGATTTTGATAATCCTTCCGGATGGGTGGAGGGGGCAGGGATAATTCACGTGCCTGGGTTCACAAGTTCAGAACAAACATTTTCAAAGTTATAAAGAAAAACGTACATATTTTCTCATAGCATAGAACAGTGGTTCTCAAACTTTTTTTTTCTGCGGACCACTTGAAAATTGCTGAGGGTCTCAGCAGACCACTTAATGATCTTTCCAAATGTTATACAGTTAGCTAACTATTGTAAAGTGCTTTGGATAAAAGCGCTATATTAAAAAAAAAAACTTAATAAACAACTTTTTTTGTTCTACGAATAAAAGCACACAACTCATATTTTAATATCAGTAGTCTTACCTTTCTAATGCAACGGATGTGCCCTCTCTCCCCACCACGGCAGCCCCCGAACTGGGTCTGGGAGGGAGGGCCGTCTCTCCCGGCAGCTGCAGCCCTGGAGCTGGGGAAAGTCACCTCTTTCTCTGGCCGCCACAGCCCTGCATGTCCCAAATTCCCCTCACCCCTTCTTCTCACCCCACTGACCCCTCCCACCTACAACCTATTGCCCCCGAGGCCACCACCTCACCTTACATGTGCTGCTTCTCCAGGGTCCAGGCACCTAATTAGTGGAGCTATGCCTGCGCAGCTCCACTAATTAGGTGGGTGGCCCTTCATTCTGTCGTGGGTGGCCCTTCATTCTGTCATGTGTGTCCACTCAGGCGCACACCTTAGAGGGAACTGTCCGCGTACCACCTGAATAGAGCTTGCAGACCACTGGTGGTCTGCAGACCACAGTTTGAGAACCTCTGGCATGGAATACAGACATTGCAAGTGAGATTAATGCATGCAGCACCTTACAAGCATTTCATACAGTCCGAACACTAAATACATTCTTATAAGACTAAGACCTATTTTGAGCAAAACTAACATACAGGTGCACTGATCTGGTCTCCAGCTGTGAGTTTGTCAGTTGTTAGCTAATGTCTGCAGTCTTGGCAAGTGCCTGCCAGCATCACACTTTCTCACGTGTGTAACTTTATACATGTAAATCTTTGCAGGATTGAGATCTTATGAGAAGATCTTCGGGGCAGGGACCATCTTTGGGCTATAACTTTGTACAATGCCTAGCACATTGAGGCCTGGATCTCTGGTTTGCGACCCCTTCGTGCTATTACTACCAAAATGGTGTTCGATACGTTTAGTTGACCAAAAAATGGCTGTAACATAATTATTATTTTTTTAAAAAAATATTGGTATAAAGTTGATGTAAATGAGGGAGCAGCAGTGGTTAGAGCCTGGCATACTGCAGACAGCAGTTTCACAAGCTTCCTTACCCAGCTCCTCATAGTGCTTCTAAACCCTTCCAAAGCCAGGCATCTAACACAGCTCTGGGTCCCTCTTAAGCAGAAAGTAGCGTATATACTCGTTCATTAGCCCATTCGTGTTTAAGCTGACACCTCCCCCCCCCCCCAAATGGATAGGTAAAAATAGCAAAAACTGTATGACCCTTTCATAAGCCGACCCTATATTTCAGGAGTTGGAAAACTTTGGCTCCCGGCCCATCAGGGTAAGCCTCTGGCGGGTTGGGATGTTTTGTTTACCTGGAGCGTTCACAGGCACGGAGCTCCTCAGCTCCCAGTGGCCGCAGTTTGCTGTTCCCAGCCAATGGGAGCTGTGGGAAGTGGCGCCACTTCCTGCAGCTCCCATTGGCTGGGAATGGCAAACTGTGGCCACAGGGAGCTGAGGGGCTCCGTGCCTGCAGACACTCGAGGTAAAGAAAGCAACATTGTATTGGATATTCAATTCAATGATTCCATAGAGTTTAAAATCATCAAATTTTGGTGTAGACCCGTTTATAAGCCGACTGCCACGCTTTGATGCGTCACTTTTTTACCAAAAATATTCAGCTTATGAACAAGTATATACGGTACTAATTTTTCCTGACTGTTATCTAATGGAGACCCGACTTATTTCACTTGTTAGTTCAAATTCCGACTTACTGAAATTATGTCTACAAAGGTGAAAGGCCAACTGACTTCACCAAGCACCTTCTTCCAAAGTTAAGTTTGATGGCCCTGATCCTGCAATTGGATTTATGTTGGCAGACCCTTGTGAAACTCTATTGGACTCAGGATCGGCATCATGGATCAGATTGTGGAATCTGGGCCTATGTTAGGTATGCATGAAAATCCATGTGTTAGGCTCTGTACAAAGGTGTAATGGTCAGTCCATGCTTTGAAGAGCTTACAATCTAAACAGCTGAAAATAAAACATGAAAACCTATAATTCTGAATGTTTTAATTCCATTTCAAATCTATAACCCCCTCCTGATTTGAATAGAGCCTCGTATCTTTAACAAATATTATCTTTCTAAGTGTGTGTATCATCTGCAAAAATCATTCCATCAAAAAGTGAATCAGGGAAATCAATTTTCCCTCCAGAGAATAACTTACATTTTTTGTATGTTCACACAAATATGCTACTTAGCAAATAAGAGCTGGTTGGAAAATGGAGGGGGAAACATCCCCTGACCTTTTTCCAACTGTTTTGTTGTTGCTGGTTTTTTTTTTTGTTTGTTTGTTTGTTTTTTTTGTCGACTGGAATTTTCCAACCAGCTTTACTAGCAAGGTCACATTGTATCATTTTAATATTATCTTTAAGTTAAAATTTGTGTCTGAATGTTTTTGGAGAGTAAAAGCAAATAACCTTCTTGTCCTTCTGCTGTTTTTTTGCCATATAGCTACAACCTGCACTGTGAAGTTCAGTCCTTTTTATTGTGGATCAAGATAGTATTTTACCTACAAATGCTTCAGTGTAAACCCTATATCATTGTAGCATGTTATTGCTGAAGGCAGACATACCCATTAATGTAAAACCAATCTGTCACTTGCAGTCTGATCGTCTCTCTTCCTCCAGTGAATGCACGTTGATGGCAGCAGCCGACATAATTTGTTGTCTAAATCTCCCAATTTTCACATCACATAGGATGAGCCTGTCCAGAGTGCATGACATTAATCTTTAAAACAATTATACCTTAGAGGCCAAATGTGTGATAGCCTTTTACAAGCATGTTTACTATATGCTTCTGATGTCTTGGCTGCCCCAGACATGCTCTCTGACTCTGTTCAATGCAAACAGAATATGTACTCTTCCTGATGCTGGTGTGATGGTGATTTCCTCCTTCCCCCTTATAGTTTAGCTCTTTTACAGTGCTGATTGGCCCTTAGAGTAGGACACTAGCTTCGTTTAATAATTTCTCTTGGTATCGTATAGAGTTAGAAATACAAAATCTGTAAAAGGTGAACAAAAGAATTTTTTTGTTTTGTTACTAAATCTGTATTAACTAGAAGGCAGGACCTCTTTGGTGTTGCAGATCTAATGCACAGATGGTCCTTCAGTTGAGGACATGTTTGTTCAGACTAGACCATAATCTATAAAATAGAATATTTGCATACATGATTATAATCTAAGGAGCTCATGAGTATGCATCAAAGCTATCCACGTAAAGGTCTTCTCTATGCCCTTATCTCTCTGGGTCAGTGGTTCTCCACCTATTTACCATTGTGGGCTGCATATGTGGCTCTCTGTGTTTTGTGGGCCACATACACACTATACATATACATACACACTACCTGTATGGTCCTGAGGATGTCACATGGGCCGCAGCTGTGTGCTGATTGGGCCACGGGTTGAGAGCCACTGCTCTGGTTGATAAGCTAGAAAGAGAATAGTTCAAGGCCCCTTGGCTAATTTTTGCCAGCAATACACAGTTCCATCAGGAAATGCTAGAATCAGAGGGCTGACGTAAATTTATTCACTTGTCCTGTTGAATGAAATAATTGTGGAAGCAGATTATCTCACCAAGTGCATTTCTTGTGCAGAATTGGCACATAGAGTGGCTGAGATGCAATAGTCTGTCTCTGAGGAAAGGATGGCTCTGAAACCCTGCTGGTGCATATGAAACAGGCCTTTCATCATGCTTGGCTGTCTGTTAGCTTGGAAATGCTTACTAGACCTGAAACAGGATGATAATGTGCTGCTTGTTTGTTTGTACCTTTTGAAGACCTGTGTCCCTTGGCTCTTTTCCCTATTGTGACATGCAGTGGAGCTGAAAGTGACATTAATTGAAATTCACAAATGGCTATTGTGGATTATCATTCCCTGTTTATTTAACAGAAGAAATTGTTATGCAGATTCATATCTGGTGAATGCCTTTTCTTTTCCCTGATTGAAGTGATTGTAATCTTATCAAAATTCTGAAACAAATATGCTTCAAATGAACAACTCCACCATCTGTAGAGGAAAATTAGCCCCCATGACATCTTTTGCACTGTTTTGTTTTGGCTATTCCCGTTTGTAGCATGCACATGAAATGTTTTGCTATCAAAGAAAAGAAAAAAAGGCCACCATGATTCGATTTTACTACAACAAAAGCAGCCACCTATTATGAACAGCAGCACCGTTAGATTTGCGAAGTATGCATGTAATCGAGTATTTCCTTTGGAGCAGGTTACCTTCTAGAGGAGGGAAAGGTCTAATGAAGCAGCACTGTGTCACTTAGCATTGTTATAGTATGAGGTTAAAAATAGCAGAGAAGTTATCAGTATAGTGACATCGTGAAACTAGGAGGAAGAAAAAAAGACCCTGAAATGGGAAAAGAAGGTATAGGATGAAAGGAAGAAAGACACCATTTATCAAAATGGTAGGTGGCACTTGTGAGGAGACACTGTTCTGTGGCAGTCCTGAGCTGTTTGTTTATATTATTATAATAATCTCATTAAGTGTAAAATTCTGGACACTGGGACTAGTGTGTGTATGGTAAATCCGTATATTACTTGGTATTGTTCTAGAGCTTTTGTAAATTTATTTTGGGCCCATCTTTTCCTTTTTTGCTGTATATTTCTGATACTTTCATACGATGGTTATCATTAAAAAGCCCCAGTATTTGCCAGGAGTTACTGTATGGTGGCATTGAAGATACCATAGTTTTCTTCTAGAAGTAGATTAGGAAATAATTATGGTAGCAATAATTCTGTGGTATCCATTAACTTTTAAATGGCAACTACTGTAGTTTGCCATGGAAGTAAGTGCGTGTCTGTGTATTATAACAGGGAGGGATAATTCATCTTGAATAATTTTGACTCTTCTCAAATATTGAGAGTGGTGGAGTTTGAATTGAACATTATTGTCCTGTTTAGGAGGAACTGAGGTGAATGGAATGAAGAAACCGATTTTAAGGAAAGAAACTAATCTCTGCCAGTCAAGATTTGGGAGAGGAGGAAGAGATGGGGTGATCTTTCCGTAATATACAGCTCAGTCTTCAGCTCCAAGTTGATTTAAAGTTTAGCCCCATATTAGATCACCCTGCGGAGTTCTAATATCTAGATGACAAAGTCATGGGTTGCGGTAGCAAGGCGCACATCTGGAAAAAGTGGCCACAGCCTCCTGGCCAGAAGTGGATGAAAGAGAGCCATCCTGGTCACCACTGCTATATAATTACCTAAGAACAGCTAGGAATCCACCAGTATCCCAAGATTGTGAATGTACCAGGTGATAAATGACAGACACGCATCCTCGATTAAACAGGCAGATATAATCCTCCCCCATCGTACCAGCCCTAACAGCCTTCCCTGTCACAGTGTTATCTGTAAAACATGGTAACCTATGAGAATGAATCTGGGGATGGGGTAAACTTGCTCAGTAGCGGAAGGTGAAAAAATCATTACACATTCCTGCATACTCTCAAAAAAGTGGTCAGCTGCAGTTGGCTCTCTCAGAGCCCTCTGGAAACTTGGGTTCCATTAGCCTCTGAGTGTGGCCTATCAACACAGGTTTCCTTGACCCCCATGGAGAGTTGTACCACAGCCTCAAGTCATAACACTTAATGATTGGTCCTTGTTTGGTTAAAATTTCGTATTGTCTCATCTCCGTACCCAATCCAACCGCAGATCCAGACTCTGGCCAACTGTATGAGCAGAGCCAGCAGCCACCTAGGACAGTCCTGTACCATCACAGTGGCCATAATATCTGAACCATCACAGAGTCATTGTCATCAATGCGGATGTTCGATATTAAGCACTGTTGGCCTTAGTCCTCCAGTTCCATCTCAGCGGGGGACTTCAACAGAAGACAAAAGAGCTTTACTGTGCAGTGGGCTGACACGTACTTTAGCACCCATTTTAGCACCATCCTGGCACTTTCATACAAAATGGACATGCTGCATGTGGTTCAGTTTTGGGGGTGGGAGTCCTCCTGAACTTCAAATCAGATACTAACACCACAGTTGCACCTGGAGCCAGCCTGTCAATCCTTGTGTTGAATACCTGGCTGGAGCCAACTGGGCCAGCGGTACCATCTACCCAGGTTTCAGTCATACATAGATTTCAGAGTAGCAGCTGTTTTAGTCTGTATCCGCAAAAAGAACAGGAGTACTTGTGGCACCTTAGAGACTAACAAATTTATTTGAGCATAAGCTTTCGTGGGCTACAGCCCACTTCTTCGGATGCATAGAATGGAACACACACAAAGAAGATATTTATACATACAGAAAACATGAAAAGGTGGAAGTAGCCATACCAACTGTAAGAGGCCAATCAATTGAGATGAGCTATCAGCAGGAGGAAAAAAACCTTTGAAGTGATAATCGAGATGACCTATAGCAGGTGTGAGGATACTTAACATGGGGAAATAGATTAAATTAGTGTAATGACCCAACCATTCCCAGTCATTCCCATACATAGAGAAATCATTACATTAGAAAAAATGCCTACTATTTATATATAGTTGACATTTTAATGCAAGTGTACACATAAGAAAACATGAGCCATTCTGTGTGGAAACCACCCTTGGAAGGCACCTGTGTCATGTATGGATGCATTTTAGAATAACTTGCATTATACTGTGCTATTTCAAGACCGTGGAAAGTAATCCCATTTCTATTATTCAGTCAATGGAGTTTAGTCTATTACTTCTCCCTCTACTTGATAAAAGGATTGGATTTCTCCAGAGTGAATGTGATTTCTTTTTTTTCTTTCTCTGTCACTGTCTTTTGTTTACATGTGTTGTCTCTGCATTGTGGTGTGAGATAACCTTTCCTTCTGCACTCTGCTTTTATTTATTTATCTATCTTTAATTAACAGAATTTCCACGCAGTCCTTCCTCATTTGCATCTGGTGCCAGCACAGATGATCAAGGAAGACTGTTTTTTGTCTAAACTCATCCAGGAGTGAACACAGCCTGCAGCTTGTGCTATTCCAACCAAGCTGAATCAAAGCTGTGCAGGCTGGGAGCAGAGTATACTAAGCATATGTATGAAGTGTGCAACGTTCGGAGGTTTGGTCTAATAAGCACCTGGAAATTGAGATATTGATCCAGGATTCTTGAGTCTACAAAAGTGAGCTGGAAATTTTTAAAAAAAAAGGGGGGGGGGGAAGGGGGGCCTAGGAGCCCCAACCAAGTTTGGGGGCTCCATTGTGCTAAGCATTGCACAAACACACTGAGAGATGATCCGTGCCCTAAGGGGAGCATTCCGTTTAAACAGACATGTCAGACAAAGGGTCGCAGGTGACACAGAGGCACAGAGAGATGAAATGACTTGTCCAGGATTACAGAGCAAGCCAGTGGCAGAGCCAGGATTAGAAGTGTTCTGGCTCTCAGTCCACTAGACCGATTGGACCAGAACCACAGTGAGACATTCATCGGGTCTTTTGGCCATTCAACTTCAGCCCCTAGCTACACTCAGGAACCTTGGGAGGAGGGGAGACTGAAGAACTTAAAAATGAAAAGTTGTTTTTTTTGTTGTTGTTGTTTTTTTAATGGATGATTTCATTTTTGAACCACAGAAATTTAGTTCTTAGGCTTTTATACTGTTACCCTTCACTCCAATATCGGAATCCCTCCCTTGTAAAATTGATAGCAGTGTCTCTAGTGAACTTCAGAGTCTCTGGCCCTTTCTTCCTTTTTTGTTTGTGGGTGGGGGGGCATGCTGTGGTGGTTTTTTGGTTTTTTGGTTTTTTTTTTTTTTTTTTGCAGGAGAAGAGTAGTAGACAGGGGTGTCTGTTGTGTCACTCTTGTTATGATGGAAATGCTTTGTCAAAAAGATAAATGTTTTGCAGCATTTCCTCAAGATGGTCATACTCTAGAGATTCATGTCATTTCTACTCTGAAATTTGTTCCTTGGCTAGATTGTCAGCTGGTAATGCTTTTTTCCTGGGCTCTGTGTTTGTCCCAGAGCAGCACAACTATCTTGGTGGCTCATAGGTTGAAATCCGGTGGGGTGTTCCGAGGTACAAATGGCAGCTAGCACCTGGAAATCTCTCTAACATAGCTGGTACTTGGTCCATTAATTGCTTCATAGTTTGGGATTAGAGCTGGATGAACTAATCATAGGGACCCTTTCAAAGTGTTTAACCTTTTCCCTCTTCATGTATTGTTTGCAAACAAGTTGTGGCTTTTTAAAGTAAACGTGTTCACAATTCATGCATGTGCAAATACCTAATAATAATAATAATCCCTAGCTCTTTTATAGTATTTTTCATCCATAGGTCTCTAATGAGAACAAATGTATCTGCTTTGGAGTTGTTGGCAAATGCCCAAAGCAAACACAGTTTGCTATTTACTTATTACTTCTCTAGGTAACAAAAAGGGGAAAGATGGGATCAAGTCACCAGGCCTTTATTTGCGCAAGTAGAGAAGGAAACTGTGTGTGGGTTTTAGGGTTACCATTCGTCCGGATTCCCCCGGACATGTCCGGCTTTTAGAGTTAAAAATAGCGTCCGGGGGAATTTGTAAATGTCCGGACTTCCCTCCCCCCCCCCCCCCCATGCAGAGCGCGCGCGGCTGACAGGGCAGCCAGCCGGATGGTGCCACTTTCATGGGGCTCCGACCGCCAGAGAGACCCCTCCTCCACTTCCCCCTCCTCTCCCCTGCAGCTGAGAGCACTCCCTCCCTCCCTCCCTGCATTCGCAGATCACCAGCTGGCCATTCGCACCGGCAGTCTGGAGCTCCTCCTCCTGCTCCTCCTCCCCAGCACGCTGGTCTGAGCGGCAGGGTAAGGGGGCCAGGGGGTCGGAGAAGGGGCAGGGAGGTTCTGGAGGGGGCAGTCAAGAGACAGGGAGCGGGGGGGGGGGTCGGGAGTTCGGCGGGGGGCTTTCTAGGGGGGGTGTGGATAAGGTTTTGGGCAGTCAGGGTACAGGTAGGGGGTAGGGTCCGGGGGGGGCAGTTAGGGTGCGGGGGTCTTAGGAGGGGGCAGTTAGGGGACAAGGAACAGGGAGGCTTAGGTAGGGGGTGGGGTTCTGGAGGGCAGTTAAGAGCAGGGATCCCAGGAGGGGTGGTCAGGGGACAAGGAGTGGGGGGGGGGGTTGGGAGTTCTGGGGGGGGGCTGTCAGGGGGCAGGGGTGGGGAGAGGGATCGGAGCAGTCGGGGGACAGGGAGCAGAGGGGTTTAGATGGGTCGGGAGTTCTGGGGGGGGGCTGTCAGGGGGTGGGGAGTGGTTGGATGGGGCGTGGGAGTCCCAGGGATCTGTCTGGGGGTGTGGATAAGGGTTGGGGCAGTCAAGGGACACCGGTAGGGGGTAGGGTCCTAGAGGGCCAGTTAGGATGGGGGGAGGGTCTCAGGAGGGGCCAGTTAGGGGACAAGGAGCAGGGAGGCTTAGGTAGGGGGTGGAGTCCAGGGGGGCAGTTAGGGGCAGGGGTCCCAGGAGGGGTCAGTCAGGGGACAAGGAGCGGGGGGAGGGTTGGGGTTCTGAGGGGGGCGGGAAGTGGGAGAGGCGGGGCTAGGGCAGGACAGGGGCGGGGCTAGGGCGGGGCTCCTCCTGTCCTCTTTTTTGCTTGCTGAAATATGGTAACCCTAGTGGGTTTGAAGAAGCTAGGTCAGCATTTAGGACATTTTTACAAGGTCTTGCTTGAGAAGTCACTGCTAGGGAAAAATAAAAAAGCTCTTGTGATATAATATTGTGAGGGAGAGCTGAGAAAGAGGGTACTAATTGCTGTGCTTGATCATTTTAAATCGATCACCCCCTTGTAACCTGTGTACTATTTCCATTGTTGCATGTAGCCTGTCGTTATTAGTTTTCTTTACATAGACGTTTTCTTTTGAGTCTTGAAGGAGAGAATCATTATGGTCTGGAATGGAGCTGAACTCCAGTGAATGTTACCTCTGTTAAGTTCCTTTGCCTCCATAGCAGTCATGAGCTTTCAGTGATATGATTGGTGGAAATACTGCCAGCATGCACCAGTCTGAAGCCGTAATCACTCATTTTGTACCACCTTCAGCACAAATGATGCATCAGCTTGAACTGCATCAGCTTTAGCTTGGCGTCCGTCACAGCTCTTGAAGCTCTAGTCCAGGGGTCTCAAACTCAAATGACCATGAGGGCCACATGAGGACTAGTTCATTGGCCCGAGGGCCGCATCACTGACACACACACACACACACACACCCCTCACTGGCCCCGGCCCCACCCCCTCTTCTCCCCGTCCATGAGGCCCCGCCCGTGCCCCATTTCTTCTCCACCTCCTCCCCTGAGCATGCTCCTTCCCCCTCCCTCCTGGAAAGTGCTAAGCATTATACAGATACAGATCAGTGCTGCTCCTACAACAAGTCATTTCCAAGCGGTTTTAATAAAATATATACACTCAGTAATGCACCTCACTCAAAGGACAAAACACGCACTTAGTTAGATTTATTTCTGTTAAAGCCCCCCCACTGCACTGGGCTGCACCACCACTCCACCCCTGCTCTGCCTCTTCCAGGGGTGGCAGGTTTGTAGAAATTTTGGTGGTGCCCAGAACCTGCCCCCCCAAACTCCGCCCCCACCTGCCTAAGGCTCTGGGAGGGAGTTTGGGTATAGGAGGGGGTGCAGGGGTGAGGGCTGGGGATGAGAGGCTCGGGGCATTGGAGATGCTCAGGACTAGGGCAGAAGGGCAGGGGAAGGGCAGCTGGCCCTGGACGTAGTGGAGGGGGGCACTAGGACCCTGTGCCAGCAGGTGATGCTGGAAGCCAGCAGAGCAGTGTTGAGTCAGCATGAGCTGCAGGCTCCGGGGCGGTGAGGGGGCAGCAAGTGAGGCCGGGGGACCCTCGGGGGAGGTGCATGGGGGCGGCAGGCGGGGCCGGGGGAGAGACCCGGCCCCAAACATTGGGGAGCAGGGAGCTTAGCTGCCACACAAATTAACTCGGGGGTGGGGGTTGAGGGGAGTTTGGAAGTGACAGGGGGAGGGGGCCATGGGGAGCTTGGCAGGCCGCAGGGAAGAGCTCTGCGGGCCGCAAGCCGTGTGTTTGAGACCCCTGTTCTAGTCTATAGGCTTGTCCAATCCTGTTCTGAATACTGTACATTGTTCCCAAATCTTCCTCCCTAGGGTTACCATATTTAGTGCCTCCGAAAGGAGGACACTCCACTGGGCCCAGCCCCCGCCCCAACTCCACCCCCTCCCCAAAGTCTCCGCCCCCTCCCCTGCTTCCCGCGAACATTTGAGTCGCGGGAAGCCTGAAGCAGGTAAGGGGCGTGTGGGGGGAGGAGGCGCGGCCCAGGCTGGCCCCCCCGGCGTCTCCAGCCTGGGTCGGCTCGGGCCCTGGGGTGCTGGCCCCGGGCCCGGCCGAGCACCCCCGGCCCGCCCAGCACTGCCGGCCCCCGGGCCCCCGGCACCACACCCCCGAGCCCCCGGCCCGGCCCCCGAGCCCCCGTCCCGGCCCCGGAGCCCCCGGCACCGCACCGCCGGCCTGCCCCCGGAGCCCCCGGCCCTGCTCCGATTTTCCCGGACATGTCCGGCTTTTTGGGATTTCCCCCCGGACGGGGATTTGGAGCCCAAAAAGCCGGACATGTCCGGGAAAATCCAGACGTATGGTAACCCTATTCCTCCCATTTAGATTGTGTACAGTGTTGTGATCACATACATTTTGTCAATCAAGTGGCAATATATCAGAGGCTTCTGCTTTCATAAATCTTAACCCCTTGCTAGCAGACTGGCGAAGAATGATTGATCTTTACTGGGCAATCCAGAGCCCATTATCTTTTGCAAGCTATTTCTAAGCTTCAGAAAGCTATAAAATCAAACCTTTCAAGGCTAATGGCTCTCTGAAGATCCTTAAAGGATTGTGTACGGGTTTAAAATGCACAGTGCCCTATTTGCCTACTCACGTAGGCCAAAAGAGTTACTTGCTTTCTGTACTACTTTTTGAATTATTCATGAGACATCTATATCCACATTAAACAATTTAAATGATATGCACCTCAAACACTGTATAATCATTATGCATTGACTTCCTAATGTTGTTAAGCAGTAGTTTTTGTGGGTACCAGGAACACACTGGATACATTTGTAACATTTCCTAAAGTAGCTCAGAATTCTTCCACTTTAGACTGTGGTGTGGCAATGAACTTGCTTTTCTTTGTTGGGATGTCAGTCTTTGAAGCTACAACTCATTTATTGCTGATCTCATCCAGTTTCCTAAAGATAGTTTGCTTAGTGCGTAGGGTGCTGTGACTCCAGAAACTGTGTTAAGTAAAATGCAGAAGTAATAACAAGGATTGTGGGGTTTAGTGTACTTGGGGGGGGGGGGGAGTAATTTCTGTATTGCAAAATCCAATTTACTAATTCAGTCAGAATCAAGAGTCCCAAGGAATAACATGGTGTTCTATTGACTGATTCATAGGAAGGGATGACGCAGTTGCTTGGAACTCAGATTTGTAGTTACCTTTCATGTAATTTTGTTAACAAAATATTTAGTCCTATCACAGACCTAGCCAAGGGAGTGCCAGAATATACAATGAGGATCTAATTATTGGCATAGCTTTAGAAAATCAAGAAGGACATACAATATGATAGAGCCATCTTTAACATGTGGCCCTCATGTATGTATATTCATTTATAAAAATGCAGCTTTCATGGTTTCTAGGTGAGTGTATGAAAAATACATATACCACTGAACATCAGTGATGATAAAGAACTTCGTATCCATCTGAGGGGGAACCAACCCTCTCCTTAAAGCAACATCTTAAAGAAGAGACTGAGAAAATATATAACCCATAGGTTCCTTGAGGGCTTGATTCTCCCCTACTTACACCAGCTTTGTGCTGAAACAGATGCAATTACACTGATACAAAACTTGTGTACTAGATAGAAATCCAGCCCCGAAAGTCTGTAAACTCTGGCTCTGTCAGAGCAAGCTGGAGAAAATGCCAGAATTGAGGGCCCTTCACTGAGAAGGTTCTGTGTTAAAAACAAATGTAGAAACGGGCAATTCAAGTGTCCCAGCTAATCTCAACTGCTTTGTTAGAATGTAAACAGAGAGACTGGCTTATAAAAATTCTGCTGCTGTGTTGGAATGTGCTTGGGAGGGCTAGTTTGAGAATTTTTGTTTTTAAAAAGGAAATTCTAATATGATGCATGTGGTCCATACATTGGTACAGTGGAGGTTATCAATTTAAGAATTTTTGTTTGTTTGTTTTGAGTTTATTTGGAACTGCTATTAATGTAGCTACAATCCTTTTTTGGCTCAGTTATACTGGCATTCAAAGGCCATAAGGAATCACTGTGATCATCTAGTTTGAAAGTCCTGTTCATGCCTACTTTTGAACCAGAAACCTGTTGCATGATGGGCAAATGTGATCCTCGTTGTACTCGAGAAACTAGCCCCTGTGATTAGAACTCAGGACTTCCTGGTTTCCACCTGTGACGGGTTATATCACAGAAACCCCCTTGGGTGCTGCCAACTGGTGTGCCAAGACTACTACTGCCCCTGCTTTCCCTGCCAGCTCGGGACCCCAGCACCCTGTGTTGCTGAGTCAGACACACCCGTCTGCTCCAGCACAGATCCAGGATCTGAATTACTTGCCCCAAAGCTGCAGACTTGACCAAAAGCAGCTAACAGAAGTGTGTTTATCTTTAGATGCCCAATGGGGTCTAAAACCCAAATAAATCCGTTTTACCCTGTATAAAGCTTATACAGGGTAAACTCATAAATTGTTTGCCCTCTATAACACTGATAGAGAGATATGCACAGCTGTTTGCCCCTCCAGGTATTAATATATACTCTGGGTTAATTAATAAGTAAAAAGTGATTTTATTAAATACAGAAAGTAGGATTTAAGTGGTTCCAAGTAGTAACAGACAGAACAAAGTGAACTACCAAGTAAAATAAAATAGAACACTCAAATCTATATTTAATACAGTAAGAAACTGAATACAGATAAGATCCTCACCAGTTCCAGAATGCTTCCTTTTACAGACTAATCTCCTTTTAGTCTGGGTGCAGCAAATCACTCACACCCCTTGCAGTCGCTGTCCTTTGTTCCAGTTTCTTTCAGGTATCTTTGGGAGTGGAGAGGCCCTCTCTTTAGCCAGCTGAAGACAAAATGGAGGGGTCTCCCATGGGCTTAAATAGACTTTCTCTTGTGGGTGGAGACCCCCTCCTCTCTCCTATACAAAGTCCAGCTCCAAGATGGAGTTCTGGAGTCACCTGGGCAAGTCACATATCCATGCATGACTCATAGTTTTTACAGGCACAAGCCATTGCCCACATGGTATCTCAAATGTCTCCAGGAAGACTTCTTATGTGGATTGGAGCATTCAAAGATGCATTGTTCCTTAAGTGCTTCCTGATTGGGCACTTAACTTTGTGAATTCCTTTCTCCAGGAACTGACCAAATGCTCTACTAAGGTTATTTAGAAATCAAGCCAGTACACGACCAATATTCATAACTTTTAGTACAAAAATGATATATGCATACAAATAGGATTGATAGATTCAGTAGATCATAACCTTTATATAGATATGTTACCTGGCATGTGTAGCACAAAATATATATGACATAACTGGAATATATTCATAAGCATATTTCCATAAAGTCTTATGGGGGGCACCGTCACACCACCCTTCTGCTTAAATCTCCAGACCACTGCCTTATTATTTGAAAGGGATTTCCAACAGCGTATCTAAATAATGCATAATACAGTAACTGTTTTAATTGTCGTACATGGTAGTTATAGATAAAGCCCTGCGTGGATACAAAAAAATTGATCCACATCCGATCTGCATCTGCGATAATTAACTTGTATCCGACTCGCGATCCACACTCCACTTTTATATGTATCCTCACCAGCACCCTATCTCACTGTTACAGCCCTGCTAGGATACAAAAATTGGATCTGTATCCAATCTATGATCCACAAAGATAGTAAACAATACAGGGCTTTAGTTATAGATCAAAAATATCCCTCAGAGTGTGCAGGAATGTGCAGTTCAAAAATATCTGTTGTACACATACGCACATTTCTCCAAATCGCACATTTCCACACAACTATGTGTATATATAGCTTTTTCCATCTGGGGAATAATAGTCCTTAAATTCATGCCAGGATAGGTTAATTCAGTAGCTGCAGCATTCCTGTATGCACTCTGTACTTGCTATACTGCATACCTGGAATGGAGGCAATAATGAGGTTATCTAAACAAAAATACTTAGAAAATAAGATAATTGGCAGGCTTTTATGGGCCATCACTCTGTGCAGCTGATCAAATCTAATTCTTCATATCTCTGTTTCCCCATCTGTAAAATGGGGATAATGATGCTTACCTCCTTTTGTAAAGTGCTTTGGGATCTAATAGATGAAAAGCTCAACATAAACTCTAGGTGGTATTATTAATGTATTATTACTGGTATCTGTGATGGGGTAGGCTGCCAGAGAGAGTTATAGCTCCTAGTGGTCAGCCCACCCTACCACCTTGCTTGGCTCTTCAAGGGTTGGGAAGGGTCTAATGGATACATGTGGAGGCCTAAGGGTCCTGGGAATGAATGGTGATTGGGGAAGGAATCTGGAGGATGTACCTTTTAAGGACTTGAAACAGAAGGCAGGGCAAGGGTCCCTTCTCACGCCATCAGCAGGGAAGAATTGGGAGAAGGGGAGAAGCATAGAGACTGCCTCCTCCCACGCAGCAGACCGATACTGATAGGAGAAGGCTGGCCTGCTGAACCCTCCATTTTGGAAGGCTAATTGGGAAGGGTGTTGGGCTGAAGGAAGTTGGCAAAAGCCTTGCAACTGACTAAGGTAAGGCAAGAGCCTGTGACACACACACCCTTCAGCCCTTTTTCTGGATCTGAGGAACACTTGCTTGACGGAGGGAAAGACAAAATACTCTAAAGCAAAGAGGATCTTGGAATACAAACCCAGTCCCGGTGAGAGGGAACTCCTGTTTAGAGGAGACTGATACTGATCCCAAACTCTGGGGTGTGCCCACGTAGGGGGTATGGAGGAACATTAAGGGGGGTGCACAGCAAGGCTTGGCCAGCCTCCACGGGGGATGGGGAGGGAGCGCAACCCAGTCCCATTCTGCCCGTGGCTCTGCTTCTGGCCCCAGCCCCATCTCCAGCCACAACCTTGGCTCCTGGCCTGGCCGTGGCTCGCTTCTGGCTCTAGACCAGCCCCAATCCCTGGCTCACGGCTTTGGTTCCAGACGTGGCCCCTTACCTGGTCCCGGCTCCTGATCACAGCTCCCGGGAGGCAGGGGCAGATCACATTACGGGTAAGGGGAGGCACGGCATAAAAAGTTTGGGGACCATTGGTTTAAGGTCGGGGCAGAGAACTGCTAGCAGTGCAATCTAACTGCCATAGGGAAGAGCTGAGCCTGGCTTTTAGGAAATTCTTCCGTAGCTGGTCCCAGGAGAAGCTGCAAGGAACCCCACAGTCAGGGCAGGGGAGCAGAATCTGCAGATCTTGTAAAGATATTGATGAGAGTGGTAAAGGTGAGAGCAGCCAAGGAAAAATGGTGAAGGGACTGAAGGAATGATCGGTAGCTGTCTAAACAGTGTTCCTGGGGAGGGGGAATCCAGAGGAGAGGGTGGGTCTGGGTCCCCTTCCCTCTTCCCCAGGCCAAGAGGAGAAACGCAGGTGTCAGGAATAAAAGAAGCCAGGAACAGCAAATGCCAGAAAGAGGCCAGAAGACAGGCTTGAAGGACATTAGATTTTGTATGTGGCCAAAAACAAAAGGTGTTTGTGTGGGAGGGGGGTGATTACAGTGACTTTCTTTAGTTTGAATTAATGGGAACAGGCTACATAGAACTCCTCCCTCAAAGGAATAGGATTGGGAAACTTAGTTGAATGGGAGAAACCTAGGTTTTGTTATACTTTCATACTATGGATGAGGTTAGTTAGACCTCCATACTGCAATGGATATGTGTGGGCATACCCCGGAGTCTGCATGGAGCCACATGAAGTCAGTGGGGCCCTGTGTGGGCTGAAGGGTCTTATATGCATCACAGTGTCAGATATCAGTGCGGTATTGAGAGCCCTTCTCTTTGACACACTGATGCTTAGATTCCCTTGTTGACAAGGTCAAGAATGCTGGTCTGCCAGGTGTCTGCTGAGAACTGCGATTGTAGCTTCTTGTATCTTTTAAGACTGGTGCTGCAGATCTTTGGGAAGTCAAGAGACTGATCTAATGTATATTATTTTGCATTAGTGATGCTGTATTTAATAGACACATTGAGTTTGTGCTAACTTTTCTTGAAAGTCATGCTAATCCAGTAACCATGGCAATTTTTCATCTTCTCCAGAAAAGTGGGAAAACTTGATCATACATATATGATAGCCCAGCGATTGTTTTGTTTCTGTTTTCTTCTCTGAAGTTCTTTGCTTTTTTTTATACAATCAATAATTACTGCAAATGGACTATTACATCTATTATGCACCATTGACTCAAAAACGCAATTATACAATTTTGACACATCTTTCTGACTTCATAAAAAACTTGATCTTGTCTGCAACATTTCATAACTGACACTAACCAAAGCTCAGCCATTGGAAAGCTGAACTTGCACCTGTCTAATGCAGATTTTTTTGTTTCTATAGCAACAAATCTACTCCTACTTACTGAAAGAATACTGGAGTGTAAGTGACTATGATGTTTAATTTAAAAAACAAAATAGCTTTATGCTTGAAGGCTATAAAAACAGAACTTGGAGGACACCTCCCTACCAAGAAAAAATGGAATTGGTTAAACCCAGTGTACTTCAATACTAAGAATGATGCCATATTAATGGGATGGGAGCTCTGTGTTTAATCTTGTTTTACTAATTAAACTGTGAAAGCCTTTTTATATGCAACAGTTTATTTCCCCTCCTTCCCCTGCCAGAGCTGGATTGTGGTTTTGTTTGTAGCTAGGATAATGAACATTTTGACTGCTTCACTACAGATACATTTTTCTTTGTATTGGCTGGCAACGTTCTTGTTCCAGCAATAACCTGCTAGCCTTGAACAATGTGATAAATGTTCTGCTCAAATCCCCATCCCACATACAACTTGGCCTCTGATGAAGACATCTTATCTCCCTCCTCTCCCCTTACCCCGGCTTTCCATTATCCATCGTCTTAATCGTTTAATCATCATTTTAACAACAAAATAACTGGCAGAGTTCCAAGGAAAAGCACCTTGCCTTTGTCAATGCTATCATGGTGACAGACATTTTTCTAGCCTATGTATCTGTTTCCACTTGCAGATAAGGGCTGCACAGTAAGTATTTGTGGCAAGCTTGTTATGCCTCAAGATTAACCCATGGAAGTGGATGTAGACAAGCAAAAAGTGTAGGTTGCAGGGTGCCACTGTAGCTCTAGCTGGGGAAAAAATCCATCAACATTAGGATGTAGTTGTATGATCTGAACCAGTTTTATTGCTACGTTTTTGTTGCTTTTGAAAATGTGATTCCACTAGATCCAGCTTCATTTCTAAGTCTTAGTGGGTGACTATCCAGGACCGAGGGATTTTAAGGAGTTTTATCAACCATCCCTTTGCCATCAGGGCTGCTGAGATTACTGATGATGGCAGTGGTGATGGATTTCACTGAAGAGGGAAGAAAGGGACAGATGGGAAGCTGTCTTGCTGAAAGTTGAGTGAGATCCCCTATGGGGGGAGGGGAAAACAGCTCCGAAAAGTCCAATTTAAAATGGGATTAAAATAGCATGATACATTTGGAGGAAGGTGGCTTTCCATAGTGACTGGAGGGTTAGATCCTGCAAAGTGCCAAGCACTCGCAACTCCCATGAAATTCAATGGGAATTGAAGGCACTCAGCACCTCTGGGCTTTTTTCAGCATCTTGCAGGATTGGCCCCTAAGTCTTTGGGACACATGTAAGCTTTTACTTGCCATAAGTCTTCAGTAAAATATTTTCTTGAGCCCAAGACTGAGTGAAATCCTTACTAAAAGGACTATTGTATCCACTTTGTAAATCCAGTAGAAAAAATTGTGATTGATGGGAGTACATTGGCTCCAGTGCCATAATAAATGATTAATGAGCTCCTCTGTCATTATGGATAACAAAAAAAAAAATTTCCTTGTATTGACATTCAAATTTTGCATGTGCCTTTTTGTTTCAGGAATAGAACTCTGTCCTCCTGGGCACCGATTCATGGTCACCATGGTGGCAAGCTTCATTGCAATGGCAGGACAGTTCCTCATGCCAGGACTGGCTGCCCTCTGCAGGGACTGGCAGGTTCTCCAGGCGGTCATCATCTGCCCTTTCCTGCTGATGCTGCTTTACTGGGTGTAAGTATTTCTGCCTTGTTTCTTGTTTGTAAAGATGCTCGCTACTAAAGCTGGGTTTGGGAGGTGTTTTGCTATCTGGGAAGGCCCCCATTTTATTATAGCCTGTATCAAGCTTTTCTTTTCCACAGTTATAAAATGTCTCCTTCAGCAATAGGTAAATCTGAAACTAAGCTTCAGAGGAACTTACTCTCTAAGGTAGCTTCCTCTACTTGCTTTCCCAGAAGTGGGTGGGAGGGAGAGGAGCATTCTGCTTTGGTGAGTCGCCATATGTGCTTCATACTACTTTGGGGAGGGGACATGTTGCAATCACCAGGTATAAAAAGTGAGGGGAAAAATAAGTTCTCACCAGCAGGGTGTTGACAATTGTGCCGCAGCCTTAGTCCTTGAGGATCTGTGTTTGTTTCTAAAATCAAGTTTTCCACTGAAACCCAGAGTATGGTACTTGCCTGTCCTGTCTGTCTCTTTGGGCTGGACTAGGCTAGATTTAAAGCAATGATGTTAGCATGTATTGGCCAACATGTGCAAACTAGCCCATTTTAAATCTAGTGTAGACAAGGTACATTGCCCTTAACATGTGCTAAGCTCATGCTCCCTGAGAGGATCTCTACACAGCAGCTGGGAGGGTATTTCTCCTCTTGGGGAGACAGATGTGTAGCACACTAAAATTAACAGTGTGGCCGTGATGGCATAGGCAGTGGCTCAGGGAAGCCATCCGAGTCCAGACCAAGGGGGTCAGGCAGGATTATTCTTGGGTGGCTAGCCTGAGCCACTGCCCATGTCAAGCAGCCACGCTGTTATTTTTAGCATGCTTGCTTGAGCAAAACCAGTGTGTGTCCATCTACCCATGCTGGGAAGTATCCTCAGGTTCCCGGGAGGCTTCTCACTCAATCAGCTTGTATGTGTTAAAATCTACACTGCCTTATCTGTGCTGTGCAATGTAGTTGTAGCTGTGTTAGTCCCAGGATGTTAGAGAGACAATGTGGGTGGACCAACTTCTGTTGGCTAGAGAGACAAGCTTTTGAGCTGACAGAGAGCTCGTCTTCAGGTCTGGGAAAGGTACTCAGTGTTTTCCCAGCTAAATACAAAGTGGATCAGATTGTTTAGGATAGGTAGTAAGGGACCATTCAAGGTGAAGTGGCCCGTTAACACCTCTGTAGTCATAGGACAAAAGGGGAGGGGGGTTAATACCCATAAGTCTAGTGTCTCAGTTTTGTCCATGATTTTTGGTGTCGAGCAGAGAGATGAATTTAAGCGCCAGGCGTATCTTTTTTGAAAGTGTTGTGCAGGTTTCCTTTGAGGATGAGAACTGATAGGCCAGCTATGGAGTGATGGTTTTGTGAAGAGTGCTCACCCACAGGCAATGGGATGTTTTTGTCTTTTATCATTTTCCTGTGTGAGTTCATTCAAGAGCGTAGTTATTGTCTGTCTGGTTTCACGTACACCTCTACCCCGATATAACGCTGTCCTCAGGAGCCAAAAAATCTTACCGTGTTACAGGTGAAACTGCATTATATCGAACTTGCTTTGATCCACCGGAGTGCGCAGCCCTGCCCCCTTGGAGCGCTGCTTTACCGCGTTATATCCGAATTTGTGTTATATCGGGATAGAGGTGTAGTTGTTATTGGGGCATTTAGTGCACTGAATGAGGTACATATATTGTGATGGGCATATGTAGAATCCATGGATCTTGAAAGCTGTGTTGTGGGGAGTGTTGATCACTGTAGCAGCGGAGATATGTCTGCAGGTTTTGCATCTGTTGTTTTGGGAGGATCTGGCGCTGCTTTGAGTTGGTGTGTCCTGGTCTGTGCATTTTAGCAGGTGTACCTTATCACATGTTAGTTTTACCTAATCTGTTGTTTTATTTTACTCCCTACCCTTCATCAGTTGTATTGGCTGAATGTTTACTGTTGTTCAGTCATTCTACACCTGAATACATTTTAGCATAACAATTCAGGTTTTAAACAGTATATATTGCTAGTGTACAATACCAATACTATCCTTTACAAATATTTTATTTGATAGTGTTTTACTGTCCTTTAGGAAGACATATGATTAACTAGCATAATAACGCACCAAACACACCAACAAAACAAACGTCTGTGTAAAGAGACTTTTTTCATATTATAAACACTGCCATGTCAGGATTTGATTCAGCTACCAGTAAACTCAATGCAAAGGCCCCTGCCGACATTAATGGGAGTTGGAAATATTAATGTTTTATCCCAAACTAAACAAATGCCTTCATTGTTTTGCTACTGGCCAAATTCTACCCTTGGATATGCATCTGTAATCCCATTGAAAATAGGAGGGGAAGGATGGAAGGAAGGTAAGATTAGGACCTGCTTATATGGTTTGATAATGGTAGCAATAACCAAAGTATCAAAACTTGCAGAGTCTGATTTTTCTTGAATGAGCAGAAAGGGACTGAAAACATTTGTTTAGTTATACTGGGTGTACAGTACACGTATGCTGCGTGCATACCTCTCACGTGTCACATCTTTTTAAATGGGATGCCGCTTTTAAAAAGCAGGGTCGGTTTTGTCATTTTTATAGTCCCTTCCCTTCAACTAGGGTGTAGGAGAGTAGTTAATTTGGCATGTACTGTATGCGTAGTTGGGGGTGGGGGGGAAATGAACTTGCATTTAATTGTAACAAAATAAAAAATGAAAACTGCCCTTCCTTGTCACTTGTTAATTACCCACACAAAGTAATCAGTTAAACACTAGAAAGGTTCTGTGACCTACCATATTGTCTCCTCCCTCGTCTTCCCCCCGATCTGTGATCCCTGATCCCTTTCCTACTGTGAGAGTGCTGTTCACTTTTCTCCTACATCTCTGGGTCTAATCTTCTTCCAGCTCTGTGCCTGCTCTGCTCCCCCCTCGCCCTATATTATAGATACCATGCTGTCATGGGCTGTGTAATACCTAAACAGATAGAGCTTGGAGCAAGACCCTGATTGAGAGGGAGTGGAGCGGCTCTATACAAAAGTGCAGGGGTGCAAGGCCTGTAATAGTCAATGACAGAGCTGTGGAATCTGGATAGTCCTAGACATCTGGAAGACCGTAGACGTTTGTGTGTACGCCAGGTCTGAGAAATGTGCTTAAAGACATGTACATGAAAGAAGTCAGGGTCCTAACTATGCACTTAGGCACAGATTTCAGATCACCAGGATACAGAAGGCTTTCTGTTTCCTCTTTTTGGTATTAGATGCTTCCTGGATCTGGCTCTCCTGAAGGTCAGCAAGTGTATTAATAATTAAAACAAAGAAACCCGACATACTAACTAAAAGTTAAGGGCATGAAAAGGGCTAGCTGCGTTGGGTATAGCTGCACAAATGCCATAAGCTGAGATTTATCCGTTCCCCGTACTCCTCAAATGCAGCAGCTTGGATTTTAACTGGTGTCGTTGCCCTGATGGAACCCCCTAGTGCAAACACAGTTTACTCTAGTGTAGTCCACTGGTACAGTTTACTCTGTTTGCAGGCTGGGGTCACACTTACTCCCAAGTATGCCTTGAAATCTTTGGCACTGACTGCAACAGTATTTGTGTGCCAGTGACACCCAGTGCAAAAATTCTAAAAGGCATCTTCTCCCTTTCCCCATCTTCACTTCTCTCCTTCCTCCTCTCTGCATTCTCTCCTGTCCTCCTTTCTGTGTTTTTTCCCTTCCCCCTCTCCCTTTTTTTAAAACTCCTTTAGACTTTTTCTGTAGTTTGAATTTTTCTGTGCTGTTAATGATTTTTATTTTGTTGTTTCAATGCTCCTCATGCTCCTCCCCTCTCTCCCAGTGGTCTCTGCATGGACAGCAGCAAGAACTTCTACACACTGAAACCAGAAACTGACAGTAATTCTAGTTTTTCCCTCTTCAGTTTTTTCCATGGGCAAAGGGCTTGTTTTACCTTTACTCTAGAAGGAAAGGAAAGGAAGTCTACCAATCAGCTGACTGCAGCCAGCTCAGCTTTAGGCACTGGGAGACTGACCAACTCTAATCAATTACCCTTAGCAGAAAACTTTTTAAGCTCTTTACAGAGAGTACTCCCAAGGGAAAGATGGGATGGGTGAGGCAAAAAAGGGGAACCTTGCCAAAGCTAACAACTGGCTTTTCCCCATCTGACTAGAGGAGAAGATGGGGCAGGGTAACCACCCATCCCAAATTAGGCGGGACAGTCCCAAAATGCAGAGTTCAAGTCCTGATTCTGGGCTGAGTGACTCCGGAACAGCGTTTGTCCCAGATTCCTTGCAGCACCAGCCTCTTCCTGTGTGGGGCTGAGGTGGGCCTTAGTCCCACTTGGCTATTAGGCCTCGCCCCCTGGCACATTGGGCAGATGCAACAGGGACTGGGTGTTGCAGGGTATGCTGGGAGTTGTAGTTTGCATGCCGCTGTGTTCTGGGACCTGCGCTGGCAGCTGCACTACTAGTCCCAGAATGCCCTGCCCCATGTTGCCAGCCGCCCTAGCTGAAGTGGGCAGAGACATCAAAAAGGACCAAAAAGAAATCCCAAGCAAGGAAATGTTCTGGTGCAGGGAGAAGATTCCCGGCACTAATCCCACTGCACCCTCTCTCCCACTTGGGGCATGGGGTGGGAGCTCCTGGCTCCCCCCACCCCCGAGTCTCCCCCATTCTCCTGGGGTGGAGGGGAGCTGGCGGCAGCCGCAATCCTGTGACTCCCGGGTGGTGTGCAGCCCCCCAGCGACTGTGATGCCCGGATGCTCCTGGGCACTGTCTCAACCCTGCAATTTAAGGGGGAGGGGGTTGTTTGTGGTCCCTGGGAGCAGGGAGGGCGGTGACAGTGGGGCTTGTCAGTGCTGGCTGCGGTGCCCCCTGCCAGTGGGAATGCCCAGAAACTGCCCCCCTGCAATCTGGGGAGGGGGCGCAGCGCAGTTTGGGGGGAAAGGAGCAGTTGTGGGGCAAGTCCTGGTGCGATGGGGGAGCTGGCTGGGGGAGGGAGGTGACAGCCCTGGGGTAAAAGTGGGGGGGGGCCAATAGCAGGGAGATTGAGAGCCTTTCTTTAGGGGTTAGTTGTGTGGGGTGGGAACAGTAGGAGGGATGGGGGTGGGGTGAGCCCAGGAGTGAAGGGTGGGGTAGGAGCTTGAAGCTGGATTGTTAAAGTCTGTGTCTCTCTCTGTGGCCCTTTCTCCCTGAAAAAGATGGGCACCAGCAATTTTCCTCCCCGCGCTCCGCCCCAAAGTTTTGTAAACATTATTGTACCAAAGTAGAAAATGCAGGTTTCAAAAAATGTATTTACGAAACATAACTTTGCGTGGAGGAGGTGGTGGTGAGGAGATGCAGGTGTGACACCACTGACTGCTACATCCCGGCTTAATATGGCTCATAAGTTTGCTAATTAAGCATTTGTGTTCAGGGCCCCAGGGTGCTTAAACAAAAAAGACAAAACTAACAAACAAACCAAATTCAATGGTATTCTGGGTAGATTGATGTTAGCCCAGTTCGTTCTCTATGGGCTGAGTGGAGGTCTCAATCAAGTCTGGCTTCAAATATCTTCTTTTGTTTTTGAATAAATGTTTTCATCCCCATCCCGGCAATACCACATTTACTATGGCATCAGTGGCACTGTCACGCCGGGCCCACACTTGAAAGGGGTCCATCACAACCACATGGAGGCCCACAAATATATTTGGCGCCCAGCCCACAAAAGGTTGATCCGGCAATTGAAAGAAAATGGAAACATTTCCTATTTTGTTTGTGTTGTGAAAAGATGTTGGCAAAGCAGCTGCTTATAAACATTCCTTTATTATCCTAATTTAAGCCAATGCAAGGAGATACAATTGTAGTGAACTAGAGATGTGAAATCAGGTTTGGGGGCTAACTTCTCTGTTTTGTTTGCTTGCTTTTTTTTTCATTTGTTTGCCTTTTTTGCTTTCAAGTTTCCCATCATGCTGCCTAAAGTTTGGAAGTCAGAGCTGCAAAAATCCTGTGTGTGTGTGTGTGTGTGTGTGTGTGTGTGTGTGTGTGTGTGTGTGCGTGCACGCCACAAGTCTGACTAGTCCCTGTGTGAGTTCACACAACCGAAATCGAAACAGGTAAAAGAAAAGTAAAATGCATTAAATATTTAAAAGAGAATTTTAACTTAATATGTTGTTTAATCGCCTGGAGTTGCGACAGAGCAATTAGGGAAATTTATTTGAGGACCTCAAGATGCATTTAATCCCTGATTTTTATGGCAGAATTTTTGGTGTCTTCCATTTCCTGCTCTTGCTCATCAGACTGAGCAATTAGAGCAACTGGAAGTCTTTCGCCTTTGGGCTTGAGCATGTCCAGTGCTGGAATCGTACAGAAGCTATAGGGGAATGAGACTTCTTTTTCCCCATTTGTTCCTGAATGACCAAAACAAAGATCTTGGCGGACTGGAAATCCTTTACCCTCTCCTCTCCACTCTTCTTTTTCCAGTTTATGTCGCTGACAGGCTGCACAGGTTGGAAGCTGTAGCCTGTCCAGTCTTTGAAATATTTTTTTCTGAATCATCATACTCCAAAAGGAAGTGTTCAGTTAAGGTTAGATGTGTTAGACCCCCAATGCTGCAATTGTTAGTGCACAGGCAGACTGTCCACACGGAGGCTCCATGCAGCAGTCCACCTGCATGCTATTACTTATTGGGTTGGAGCCTCATATAGGAAATTATCTGTGTACAGCAGGTGAGAAGATACTTACACAGGTATTGAGGAAGTGAGTGTCTCTGAAGAGGGGTGTGTGTGTGTGTGTGTGTGTGTGTGTGTATATATATATATATATATATATATATATATATATATATATATATATATATATATATATATATATATATATATATATGATTTTTAAAACCTCAGCCCTGAAGATTTTCCTGTGCTTGCCAAATATAGATGCCAGCTGTCTTACTATGGCTAAGACTGCCTCAGGGCTTATTCATCTTTCAGTGGTCAGGCCTATTTTGCTGTGGCAGCTGCTGAGAAACACTGCCTGCCTTTGACAACAGGGGCTGTTCTGCCCAGTAGGCTGTAGGCCAGCTGGTGAGTGCTCCCTGCTCTTCTTGCCTCCACCCCTCTTTGGTGTAAGCAGAATAGAGCACAGTGTGGTTTGGCTCGAGGAGAAGGATGGTGACCAGCTGCTCAGTAAAATGGTGGCAACAGCCCCTAGCCCAGCTCTGCAGGGTGTTGCATGATTGTATGCCCAAATACAGTGATTTGGCTGGGCAGCCAGGTAGCCACTTTCTAGTATAGTCACCCCATTTTCATACATAATTGCCTGCACTGTGTACACAAAATGGGTATCTCTTTTTAAACCGTCTGACCCTGACCGTTATTTTTAGGTTTTTCCCCTCTGTCCTAACTTTTCTCTACCCAATTGCCACTATACTCTTCCTTTCTACCTTCTTTCATCCTCTCCCTCCCTTCTGTTTCTAACTCCCTCTTTACTAACATCTTGTTTATTCACCACCCCAATGATCTCCTTGACACTGGGGCTCTCCCCTTCCAAATGTACGTGAGGGCTACGTTGTGGAGGGTGAGCAGGAGCCAGAGTGAATCTGAAACTTTCACCCCTCCTTTTCTTGAAGTCAGTGGAACTACTCACATATGTAAAGTTAAACTAAGTGTTTGCAGGATCAGGCCCCACATGTGGGTGAGTTGACACTCAGCCTTCCTTTTCAGTTACATTATTCAGAAAACATACATGATTGATGGGTAGGGTGAGTGGGAATAGTTTACTTGTCTGTCCTTTAGACTGTGAGCTGCACAAGGCAAGGAAACTGCCCTCTTCTCTGATGGAGAGCTCCTAAACCGTTGTAGCCACTATTAGAAAGAATTATTGAAAATAAATAATAATCCATGATGCAGCATGGAAAGATTGGGACAAAAAACAATGCTATGATACTCGTAAGGAATTTCTACCATGGAAACCATCTTCAGAACCATTAACAATCCTTTTCCAGCAGTTGTGTACAAATAGCACTTTGCTATCAAAGGTTTCTGGAGACTTTTGTTAGTTACTAAGCAGACTGTTCCAAAGGACCATTAGAGTAGCTATTGCTGCCAGCTATCAAGGGCAAAATATTGGATGATGTGTTGCATTCAGTGACTTTTTTTTTTTTTTTTTTTTTTGAGTCTATTTGCAAAATGTGCCATTTCCACAACAATATGTTCTGTTAGAAAATTTGCTGAGGCAGACACATGATATCAATGCAGTATAATGAGCTGTCAAGGGGGAACAGCTTTCCTATTTGCAATACTTACTTACTGTTCTTTGACACATTGGATTGCAGGTCAGTTTTCCTTTTCATTCTCCTTATTTTAATGCATAAAATCAATATGCCTTTTTCTTCATCTAGGATTGCATTCAAGCCAAGGGTGATGTCTTGACTGTATTAACCTGAAGAGATGGCTGTTTAATGGTTCAGCTGCCTTTACTCCATTCTTTTGTCACCCTGCCCCCTCACATACATGAGACTGCATTGGTGACAAAAGTCACTGCACTGTGGTGGAATTTCTGATTAGTATAACTTTATTTTATAATGCATCTGTTACACAAACTGTGTCATCAGATGCCCTAGAGGATTAAATATACCTACTGAGTCAAAGGGAAAGAGAAACTGAGGCCTACGCAAGGGAGAAGACCACAAATCTTGTGGACCTATTTCAACTGTGTGTTTTGTAAAGTTCCACACCTGCCTGTTTGGCTCAGTATGAAAATAAATGAATTTGAAAATATAGAGGTTAATCAATTAAGACCGAGATTTAGGGTGAACGTCTACATTTAATGGAAATAAATGAGAACTCTATGAAAAATATATATTTTTGAGAACCACCCCAAAATGTTGTGTTAATGGTACAAAATTGTGTGTTTTGTATCGCAGCATACGAGCCCTTTCGTGATTATTGCTTAAACACATGTATCTGATCAAATGCTTCTTAGTTGCTCCTTATTGGATATAGGTCGTGGGGCAGCAGGTTGGATCAGGGACATAGCTGACAGCAAGGGTTTTTTGTTGTTGTTGTTTTTTAATGACATACACACCAGCTGCCTCTTAGTTCCTGATTTATCAGAGCTTTCATATGTGAACTAGTAATTTCTGACGACATCTACTACTAATCAGTGTTAAGCCTGCATCACTTAAACAGCCTACCCTTCATCAGACAATCTGTTAGCTCTCCAAACTCGCACAAGTCTTACTTTTAGACTTGGTTAGATATTAATAGATTTTTAAGGCCAGGCAGTACCCCTAGATAATCTGCTCTGACCTCCTTTATAGTACACGCTGCTGTATGCAGGTAAAACTGATATTTTTCATATATTCTGTTCTTTCTTGAGGTACAATGTTAATCAGATTTCTATGAACTCTCATCCACATTGCTCCTTTGAAGTTCATATCAAAGGTGGATGTTTTCCCATGTTGCTCATCCACCACCCTCAGGAATAATGGCGTATTAAGCGTATATGGTGTGTCCTCTGACACACTCGCTGTTAAATCAGAAGTAAGTATTTGAAGTTCCCCTACATGGTTCAGCACTGTTTCCTGTGAGGTTTATATTCAAAGTGGCATTCCATTTTACTTGACTTAATTCCATATTTGATGATATTGTACAGAGGAGTATCCCATATGGGGTATTTTTATGCAGAATATCACACAAATAAAGCAATATTATTTTCACTATAGGGAGCTTTCATTTTAACAAAATTGAACATAGTGTTAAGCTACTTATTACATATTTATCCATACTAGGACTAGACATATCACTGCTCTGTCAAAATATCTTAAAATCTGTTTATGAAGCTGGACATTTTTGACTTCTAGGGGAAAAATAGTGTTTTGCAGATAATTTTAAACAATCTGCCTTAAAACAAAATCAACATTGTGTTGTAATCATAAACCAGTTCAATAGGGTATTTTCCTCCTCCAGCTTTAAAAAACTTGCAGTCACTTCCTTAACCAGAGCGCTGGGTGAGAATTGCCATTTGGAAACTGTCCCACTCTTTTACTCGGTTGGCAGCTGGTGGCTTTTGCTGACCGTGCTTCCTAGGGCTTTACTACATGGCCAGTTACTGTGTAGTAGGCAAGCCAGGGTGTGAATCTACAGCGTGCCAGCTTGCAGCTCTCTAACTCAGCATGTGGATACTTCAACAGCCATGCTCCAGGACTTCCACTGCGCTGTATCAGTCTCCACACAGAGTTAGCACATGCGAAACTGGAGCACTGTAGATTCACATCCTGACTTGCCACACACTAACTCACCATGTAGACAAGTCTCCCCAACCCTTTCATACATTGTACTAATGCACACAATCCTGTTACCCTGCCTTATTTTGTTTTATACTACCCCATTTTACAAAAGACGTGATGCAACAGGAATTGGTCTCTATGTACATTTGTATAAAAGAAAACATGGTGGGAGGGTGAGATATTAAATACCCCTGGATAGTTTATATAGTGGGAATCTTACCCTTTGTTTTTGCACTGTTTGTAAAAAACATCCTTTTTTTTAAATGTTCAGGCAATTCTTACTTTACCATTTCCATGTTATTACTTTATTCTCAAATAGTGTAAGTCGACAAATGCAGTTGCCTCTCATTGATAAATCCTTGGAAGCATCCACTAACACATTTTGTATCTCTTAAAGTATTTTCCCGGAGTCCCTTCGGTGGCTGATGGCTACACAACAATTTGAGGCAGCCAAGAAACTTATTCTTCACTTCACTAACAAGAACGAGATGAACATTGAAAGTGATATCAAAGGAGTGATGCCCGGTGAGTAGGTTTGCCCAACAAGTCAGGCAGTGGAAGTCCAGACATACGAATTGCTTTGTTTTTTGCAAGTATTCATGTGGCATAACTGCCCCGGATTAAATAATCAAGCCACTGTCTGTAAAATTACCCTATTTATTCATTCATTTTACAATTGTTGAAATACAGTCCTGAACTCAGTAGCTGTGTTTAAATTACTCTGCTTATTGGATAGTCCTAGCAGCTATATCATTTCTCATTTTTCAGTGCAATATGTTTTTAGAGATGTCTTTCAATACATTTCACCATGGCTAGAGAGACCACCATTAGCCTTTTTCTATTAGCCTTTGTCTATAAATGAGATTATGCTCTTCAGAACACATTAATTTATTCATATCGAAAAGTGGCAGCAGCCAAGCAACAAATTCTAAGTAATATCCATTAAGCAGATCTAAAAATAGTCCCAATTTCTTTCCATTTCTTAAAATCTTATTTTGCTAGTCATTTCACTTTCCTTTTTAAGTCACTTTGAATTTTTAAGACAGTTTCCTGGTGATGGTCAAGGTAGCTTTTGTTGGAAATGTAAACCCGGTTGGCTGGCTGCTTAAAGCTTTTAAGAAAAGCGGACTATTATTGTCGCTAAGATGGTCATTGACATGGTGATGTTATTGTCCTTCAGAGTGTTTCAGAAAGCGAAGGGCTTTATATGGCTCTGTCTGTGTACAATTATAACAAAGAAGAAAATTTTTCTGGAGCTCCTCCATCTCTGTTGTTACACCTGTCAAATTCTTGTCAAGCTCCCCTTTACTCTTCAAAGCACTGGCAGTGCCCAGAAATACCCTTAGAATGTCCCTTAGAATCAGTATCTGAACGGTCACCCAGAAGCCAGCTAGTACATTTTTTCAGTGTACTTTTATGGCTTAACTGTTCTTCGGTTAAGTCTGCTCTCACTGCCCATCACTATGAATTAGTGCATTTCACCCCAGTACAGAAAACTCGTTCAATACCTCATGAGCAACTGAAATCCCAATTAAACCCTTAACATGGGAATAGATTAATCCATAGGTTCTTGCGATGGCCTTCTCTGCACTCAGGTGAATTTCACCCACAGAGTGAAAAATGTCGCTATTGCACCAGAAGCTAATAGACTAAATGATACTCTTATCCTCAATATTTGTACATTAAAAATTGAAATCCTAGCCAGATGTTTGCTTCATCTTGGTATTTATACCAAGTGGTCTGTTATGTGCTGAGTGTGGCCCAATCTACTCTGTTGTGATGCTTATTAGATTATAATATTGTTTTATGTATATATTGTGGTAAACTGTCAATATATATTCTATCTTAGATTACAGTATGTGTATGTAAATTATATGAAATATTTAAAAAAACTACATTTAAAAAATGTTATTTAGGACTTGGGTTTTAAAATCAAGTACTAGAAAGTTCGGAAATACATTTGGCAACCTGAATTCTCCCTCATGGGCATCCAACCTGTTGAGTGAATGGGACAGGATAAAGTCTGATTCACAACTTAGCTCCTCTGGCACAATGGAACTTTCTATAATAAGGCTAAAGCTCTCCTGTGCACGAGACAGAACTTTCTTGGGGGCTGGTCCAAACCTGTGGAATCAACTCCCCCAGGAATTAAGAACCATCACAAATCTCATCACCAAATGCAAGGTGCGTTTTTTTTTTACCTTGCCTTCTCTAACATAAACATATAGCAGTGAGTGTGTATATATTATTGAAAACAAAACAAAAAACCACACAACTTCCAAAACAAAATACATGATAGATCTTCCTCGTGTTGCTTAATGCACTGCTGGAAGGTGCTCAGATACTATGCTGAAGAGGTTAGCCTGAGAACCTATATAGAATAGAATATCATGTCCTATGGAAAATATAATATGTGATCATGTAATTTAAAAACTGTATCTTAATGCATACACACAAGGGGGGTCAAATTAAAGGCACACGGGCGACTTTAAAATCAGCATATCCGAACTTTATACTACAGATGTTCCTTGGGTTACACAAACCCGACTTGCGCAAATCCAGACTTATGGAAAAAGTTCCGTAAGCTCTTTTTTTTTTTTGCGTAATTGTCGGGTATACGTTCCCGACTTACGCAAAATTCGACTTACGCAAGGCATTCCAGAATGGAACGCTTACATAAGTCGGGGAGCATCTGTATTTGAATTTGCAACCTAAATAACTGTAGTGGAAGGGCTGATTTGTGTGTTTAGTTTTGTATGTTTACAATTTGTATTCAGTTTAGAGAGCTGCATTGACTTGAAATCCTTTATTCAGCTTATATTGTGTGATATGGCATAGGGCTAAGGCATTATATTAATTAAAAACACGGTTATTTTTAATGTAATTTCCTGGGGGATTTTTTAAAAGGAAAAAGGTTAAAACAAATTCTGTCACATACAACTGTAACCTACAGGAGACATTTTAACAATATTTTCAGTAGAGGAAGATGAATTGTTAACTATCAGAATGGTTTTGTGGCTATTATCGTGCATATTCCTAGCTAGTTACTTTTTCTCATCGATGGTCGCATAGCAGAGACACACAAATATGACTCCCTGTCATTCATTATTAAGAGGAAGCCTTACTTCTATGTGTGAGATATAAGAATGGCCATACTGGGTCAGACCAATGGCCCATCCTGCTCAGTATCCTCTTTTGACTGTGGCCAGTGCCAGGTGCTTCAGAGGAAATGAACAGAACAGGGCAAATTATCAAGTGATCATAGGATGACCAGACAGCAAATGTGAAAAATCAGGATGGGGGTGGGGGTGGGGGGTAATAGGAGCCTATATAAGAAAAAGACCCCAAAATCAGGACTGTCCCTATACAGTCGGGACATCTGGTCACTCTAAGTGATTCATCCCCTGTCATCCAGTCCCAGCTTCTGGTAATCAGAGATTTATTAACACTCAGAGCATGGGGTTGCTTCCCTGACCATCTTGGCTAATAGCCATTGATAAATAAGTTCTTGGAGAATAGATACAATTATTTTCTGAACACATTATAATTTTGGCCTTCGCAACATCCCCCAGCAATGAGTTCCACAGGTTGGCTGTGCATTGTGTGACGAAGTACTTGTTTAGGTTTATTTTAATCCTGCTGCCTGCTGATTTCATTGGGTGGCCACTGGTTCTTGTATTATGAGAAAGCGTAAATAACATTTCCTTATTAACTTTCTCCGTGCCATTCATGATTTTATAGACCTTTATCAAATCCCCCTAAGAGCATTTCTTGATGCTATGGCTTTTGTCTCCATCTCTGGATACATCCATGCACACCAGCTGTCAATAAATATTGCTGATGTTACCCTTTGCAAACTTAGTTGAGATACTGTTAAGAAACAGGACACATCTCTTTCTGCCTCCTCACTGATGCCAATGCTATCTTTTTCTCTCTCCCTGAGCTTTTGTTCAATTTGTTTTGTTTTGTTTTAAACTATCCTGGCAGCCCCATATGTTAAGGTTTCCCTGTCTGCCGTGCTAGGGGGATGCATTATAGAAAACACAAGCAAGAGGGCAAAATGTTCTTAACTGAAAACCCTTATTTCTTTGCTTAGATTAGTGTTGTAGGTTAAATCAAGAGAGTGAGGGGGGATGTCAGAAAAGTCTTGGTTTTGAATGCTCAAAGAACCTGATCTGCATGTAAACTGTAGATTTCTGACTACACGGGTTAGTAAGCAGAGAAAAACAGATCATCATTGTGGTCGCCAAGGCAAATCCTAGAGAGCCATAGCCTCCTTGGAGACTCTGGATGCCATCCAGCTCCATCTCTAGCTAGGTCCTTAAGGTGATCTGTCTGGATATTCAGTTTATGTTCATTGGCAAGCTTATTGTTCCACTAGAGCTTTTGGTGATCACGTGATTGCCAGCCATGTAGCGGCATTCCTTGGTAAACATACTTTGTGATTTGCTGGTCTTCCGTTCTAATAATACATCCATACCAAGAAAGCCGCCGAAAACAAACCAGTGCTGATGGAGGCAGTTGCTGAGTTCATCTACAAATATCTTCACTGCTGATCTTGTCCTGCCTCTTAATATGTAACAAGTGACAAACACAACAACAACAACAAAATTTTTAAGTTGTTCTTCAGTCTTCTTTAGCACCCCCATTTCACTGACCTGCAACTGAGTTGGTATAATTGTGGTTTTATAGATCTGCAGCTTTGTAGTAACCTAGATGTCCCAGTGTCTCCACAGAGGCCTCTGAAAGAGCTGGAACGTGGCAGTTGCTGCTACTATAGGAGTATTAGCATTTTTCCAACCTCCTCCAGCACTGTCTGTGATGCTTCCCAAGTATTTGAAAGTTGCCACTTGCTTGATCTCAATCCTGACATGTTAAAGCTGAGCTGGCTGTAATGGAGGCTGCTTGTTGATAATGGGCAGGGACTTTGTTTTTTCTGGATTAATAACCAGCGCAATGTGTGTTGCTTCTTGCCAGAAGAGAGTGGCTCTTAGCTGCAGCGATTCACCAAACTGAGCCAGGGAGATGTCATTAGTGTCATTCGCTGTCTCAAAACAAACTGACGTTCAGCTCGACACCACCGAGAGTGCCTCATCAACCTTATCCATCAGCCAGTCAGTGGCAATATTGAGCAATGATGGTGACAAGATGCAGCCTTGCCAAACTTCTGTGGGAAATACGGACCCATGCCGTGTATCTGCCACTGATGCAAACACAGCTTTCTGTTCTATTCTAGGGCTCCTCTGTCAATGACAGTATCGTCCCAGGAATGTTGTATCACCTCATGACATCCCACAAACTTGCTCGATGCACTGACTCAGAGACCTGACAGAAGTCTATAAAAAGTGCTGCGCATGGCTTACTAAATTCAGCCATCTTCTCAAAAAGCTGTCTCCGGGTAAAGATCTGGCTGAAAGTGGAGGGACCAGGTCTGAAACTGCACTGAGTATCCCAGCCTTTGCCCCACAGTGCATCGCTGATTCAAGACACAAATTCAGAAGCAAAGACATTCCCTGGGACCAATAACAGTGTAATACTTCTAGCTGCTACAATTGGCCGTATCACCCTGTTTGGACAGAGGCAGAATAACATCCTTCTTCTAGTCATTGAGGATGATAATAGCGTGTTAGATGGTCTGGAAGAATATGAAGCTGTGGCACAATACTCTCCTCTGTTACCCTACAGGGTCGGTGCGTTCACATCGTGAGGGCGTTTCTACTGAAGCTGACTGACCACCCTGTGACAATCCGCTCAAGTGTCCTTGAAGCTGAAAAGGTCAAGGGTTTGTGTCTGCCATTGGGGCAAAAATGACCAATGAAAACCTGGTCATCAGTGCAAAAGGGCCATCCTGGTATCTTGCATGTTGGCAGCAAATGAGGAAAGCAGATGCTTCTGCTTTATGTTTTAAGTGTTGAGTGAAGGATGGGCGATAAGCTTGTACTTGTACACAACAGGTGTCGGGGGCAGCGTCTCAATATTGGTGCAGAAATTCCATATTTTCATTTTTCCTATTGTTGAGCTGTCCGCCAGTCTATTTTAACTGCCTTGTGTCTTCCAGCGGAAAAGACAGCGTATAGCTTTGCTTTAGCTAGGATCCCATTGTCTCTCAATATTCTGACTCACTATATTATCACACATAGCCCTGTGTGACAGAATTACACAATACATCTAAATGATAGACTGCTTCCGTAGGTCCCTAGCGATGAAAATGTGACGCAATCTGCAGCTGGAAAACCCACTGTAATTCTGCTTGTATGTTTCCATCAAATTAATATGTGCAACACAACAGATCATTACAGCAACTACTTTAGTCACAGAAATGCCCTGAGGAAGTTCGTGAATGCTGATTCTTTATTATGGAGCTTATAAGTGGGCGAACTAGTTTTTGGGTGGAGGGGAAACTCCTTGGACTTGAATTTCAGTCCAAACAGTGAACAGATTCTGAGCCCTTTGTAAATTTCATGTTGTTCACACTACTTGGTGCAAGTCCTCATCTGTCCACTTGCTGATGACACTGCGACTCAAACTGCCTCAGTGTGCGCCTGAACCAAAGCCTATTGAAGTCAATAGGAAGATGGACCACATGATGAAAAAAAGTAAGGGGCAGAAGAATTAGAACCCCCTGGAAATTCACACAATAGAGCCTCTCGGGTGAATTAACCTCTTAAAGGGTCTCTCTGAAGGAATAAATGGAATGATTTGACAGCAGTCCCATCCACACCTGTAAAGGTACGCAGTCAGGGCAGCAAAACCTCATATAAGGTACATCTGCCCCAGAGCTGGAGGCATAATTTGCATTCTTTGATCACACTGTGTAGCCACGGCAGCACGAGGGGCTAGCCGCCCAACTATGAAACTAGGGTTTCAGATGGGCTCATACTCGAGTTGGCTATCCCATTCCGCCACTCAGACAGTTGTGGTTCTGCTTCTATTTTTATCATGCTAGCTCAATCAGAGCTAGCATGGGTATATGTACCCAAGCTGGAAATTATACCTCCAGCTCCAGTGTAGACTTAGCCATAATCAACAGTGTCAAAAGCAGCTGAAAAGTCTAGGTACATTGGCAAAGACATCTGATCCTAAGTTATCAGTATGAGGACAACCTTAACCAACAAGACCAGCACAGTCTCACGGCCATAACTGCACCAAAAAACAAACTAATGAGAAAAAACAAGCTTATCTGATGACTCTAGATGACTGCAAATTTGCATTGCTCCAACCTTCTCAGTAGCCTTGCACAGAGAGGTAATCTGGTGTTCGTTATAAGCTATACTTTTCTGAGAGACAGAATAAAGGAGAAAACTCCTCCTCTTCTGATATTTTTATTTTTCATTGCTTAACAGCCACCTTGATTTTTGCCAGGAACAGTTTGTTTCATGAAGATATTTTGCCTTTACAAATCATATTGTCACCACCAATTAGACATACTAATTAGAGTTGATTTGAAAAATGAAAAACTAGTTCACAAAGAATTTGAAATTTCTAAGTTCTTTTCATTTCAAACTTTATAATCACCCCTTTTTCTTGATTTTTTTTTTTTAATCAAAAAAACATTGTCGACATTTTTGTTTACTAAAACCCTGTTTTTATACATGGAATATCTCTAAGCATGGTGATATCAAAATTATAAAAATGTTAAACTTTATTAAAATGTAACCTTTTTTCACAATAAAGGAATATTGTGACAGTGTTGACAGGAAAAATTTTGCATTCAAAGAAGTAAATTTTTTATGGGAAAATCTTCCACCAGAACCAATCCAAGTGTTTCCTTTGGTGAGGCATACAAACAACCTGCATTTTAGGGTAGCTAAAAGACAAGTTGTTTTTAACCAAAGAAGACTGTAAATCACAAGGAAGCATATAGATGACAGATCATCTTGAGGAAGGAGGAGAGGAACGGTTTGTGGAGGGATTTTGAAGTCACAAAACTCCATTGTGCCTGTACATTATTAAAGGATTGTATTCATTTTAAATAGTTTGTATATTGTGGTGATAGGATACACTCTACACTTGAGACAAAGGGCCAGATCCTCAGCTCATGTAAATCGCATAATTCCATTGAAGTCACTAGAAGTGCACTGATTTACACCATGTCAGGATCTAGACCATTATTTACAGTTAAGTAAAAGGTGACTACATCACTGTTTTAGTTTATGCTCTGCTATGGGCTACTTGAAAGTCTATACTGGTAAATGTCTTAGTTTCAGACCTGATGCTTCCATGGAAACCTGCCTGTGTGTGTTTCTTTTTGTATATGGTGACGGAGACACTTTTGTAAATTCCTTGATTAAAAAATAACTACTTGACCAGACTGAATAACAGAAGTCCCTTCTTTACTTATCTCTGAATGAAAATCCAATCTGGAATGCCTCTCTTGACATTCAGGAGGCAGATGTTCATTTCCAAGATATGGCCCATCAGCATAAGAGAGTTGAAACAATACTTAAAGTGTACAGGGAAAAAATGCAGATAGCAGACAGTGAGTAATCCAATTCGAAATGAGAACTTGCAGGGAGTTCCATGTGACTCAGAAAAATAGGTGAAATTTGCAGCCTATTTCTAAATCACAGGAGCAGAATTGCTTCTGAAATAATATGCATTCCTTAGTCCATTCAGATATATTACTATGATGATATAATGATGACAAATGCTGTATGTCAGTAGAGTTCCATATGTGCTATTTGGTTGTTTTTCAGTTGTAGGAAGCTAAATTTAAAAAAAAAAAAAAAAAAAAAAAAAAGGCGTGCAAAGTCAAACACTCAAAAGTTAGGAATAGATTGCCTGTGCAGCCTTAATTTGGCCTCCTTGTGTTTGTGCTATGAAACAATCTTTAATTACATGATCACAAGTTATTTTTTCCACAGGACCCTTGCCTCACTCAGTGCACAGGATGGACGATTCTCCTGGAATGAAGCTGTTGTCTGTAGGATCCCTACCTCATTTGTTGCAGAAGTTGGAAGGTGTGTAGTGAATGAGGCAGAGGATTGCAGGAGGAGAAAGAACAGTGTCATGATTAAGGCAGCTGAATGCTGCCCTGAAGCATTGGATTCTATCCCTGTCTCTGCCACAGAGTTCCTCTGTGATTCTGGCCAAGTCACTTAAGCCAGACTTTTCACTGGTGGCCATTAATTGTGTGTTCCTCTTTTTCTGGGTGTCTGGCTTGATACCCTGGGTTCTGATTTACAGATGAGCTGAGCATTATCAGCTGTAGCTTAAGTTAATGGGAGCTATGATTTGAGCATGGAATGTGCTATATAATGCTAAGTACTCTGAAAAATCAAGGCCTAAGTTTTTTCCAGTGGGCACCAAAAAATGGTGGATATCTTTGACAATTTCAGCCTAAAACTCTGTGCTTCAGTTTCCCATCCATAAAATGGGGGTGGTAATACCCCTAGGCTCACTGAAAAGTTGTAAAGATAATTTCATTAGTCTTTGTGAAGAGTTCAGGTGCTCTGGTGAGAGCACCATAGAAATGCCCACAAGGAAATTAATAATGTTGTATTCAATACAGGGTTTGGATGATGTGCATGAACAAGGAGGATAAAAAGAAATATTAAATAAACCCCCCCATTCACTGCATAAAGGGGAAATCTTGTGGGGAAAAAATAGCATGTGATCATGTAATTAAAGACTGTATCATAATGCATACACACAAGGGGACTGAATTAAGGTTGCAAGTGAAACCTTTAATCTGGCACTTCCTAATGTGTGTTTGGAACCTTAATGTTCTTTAACATTGATTTTAAAAAATGTAATTTACTACAGATGGGCATCATGGGCTAATAAAATTAATACAGGATAGGGAGTCAGGAACCCTAGAGTTGTAATCCTATCTCTGCCACTGACTGGCTGTTTGGTGAGCAGATTACTTTCCCTCTCTGTGCCTCAGATCTCCCTCCTGCAAAATGGGTTTTGTGAGGATTAGTTCTCTGTAAAATACTTTGATAGTGAAAAGAGCTGTGAAAGTGTTTAAATGTTATTGCTACTAACATTTGAAAGTGTAAGGTATGCATGTCCCCCTCCAGGGCTCTAGAATCAAACCATGCCCATGGACTACAGGTGGTTTTGAATGTCCTTTTGCTGGGCTTTGGTTGACAAGCTTTGCTTCTTTCTCTTTGTCACAAGGCAGAAGGTAAGAGGTAGGTTAAAAGCATTATAGATTTTGGGTTGGTAATAATGGGCTCAAATTAGTTTCATCTGAAAGCAGCACGTCTGAAATGCAGAGAATCCCATGAAAATTCAACAGCTTCAAAGTTTGTACAGAGGAATCGGAGGCTGATTTATTTTTTTTCATGAGGCCGTTCTAGTTCCTAATGAATAGTTCTAGTTTCCACTGAAGTTATAAAGAGCTTCCTTGTTCATCGTTTTCCTGCTCTTTCCCTGAGTGGAAATGTTACAAATAGTGATGATGTGGAGAACAGGAAGGCATATAATGGGGCTGTGAGTGATGAGTAAAGGAAGCTTCTTCTCCCTCATACCCAACATCCTAATGAAGCAATAAAAACTGAAATGTTAAATGCAGGTTGTTTTTAATTGGGGAAATCCAGTGCAGAATCATCAAGTAAATATCTGTGTTTATTCTGTTGCAATACACCTATGATGATAATGGATTTTTACAATCTGTGATCTGCAATACCAGCTTGTTGGTTTCTGGTTGATTTTAAGATGACATTGACCTATAAAACTTAAATGATCTGGGATCTACTTAAATAACAGACCAGTCATACTCAGATCTCAGTGATTCAGGAGCCAAATTAGCGATCAACATTACCCCAAAAAGCTACAATAGTGTAAATTAAACCGTATGAAAGGGATATATAAAATGTTATCAACTACAATTGGTTAATAACATAGTAAAAGCATTCTGATTGGTTAATAATTTAAATCACACAAGGTTTTCATATCATGTGCTGCAAAGAGCCACAGGAGATGCATTAAAGAGCCACTTGCGGCTCGAGATCCTCAGTCTGAGTATCACTGTAATAGACCATCGCTATCCCCATGACCTACTACTACACTTAGTCAGTCGAGGCACCTTAGATAGAGCCTTGTTGGTGTAAAAGAGAGGGGGCTACAGGCAGGCTGTTCTTCTTCAGGACTTAGTAAATTGGTTTGTTTATGTATTTTTAAGAGTTTGCCAAGGGCTCCTAGAGTTCAGGAGGGGTACTTTTTTGTTTGCTGTAGTATAAACTTAAATGGGAAGTCAATACTGTAGTTGGAGAGTCTTTGCAAGCTGGGTAGCTAATCTGTTGCTATTAATTAGAGCTTGAATGTAAATCAACCTTGCTCCCTACTTGGAGAATACCTGGTTATAAATATGAACTATGCAGGGGAGGAAAATGTAAAAATAATAGAGTGGGAAAGGGTAGATGACTTTGAAGCTTACTGAGAGTATTTCATTTGTTTGCAATCCAGTGACTGTAACCTCTGCATCTGAAATTTTAGTGCTAATAGTCATTAGCACTAAAGTCTCATTTAGAGAGGATAATTGGCTGGGTTTGTGACTGGAGCATTTTACTGGGTGCTGTGCATATGCTCAGGTCTGCAGTTTGAGGTTGTCGGAGAAAACCTACTTCCACAAGGTTATGTGTTCAGATGGTGCAACCACATCTGGAATATATTGCAGGGTGTCCTCATCATAACAAACCAGAGAGAGTTTGGAGAAAAACAACAAAGTGGGAGGATTAGGAGAGTTTGAGAAGATTGATACATAAGGAAATATTGACAGGATTGAGTATGTGTAGCATGTATGAGTGATGATTAATAAGGGAGATAATGGTCTACAAATATCTAAAGAGTGTAAAAATCAGGAATGGAGAGGAATTATTTGGAATGGTATAAGAGGTATGATTGAGTTAATATCATCCCATTAAGAGAAGCAAAATTTAAGCTAGAGATCCGCAAAAATATATTGACCATTAGATCCACTAAAACTCTAAAATAGTCTCCCAAAGAAAGAGGTGGGAAGTGCCTTTTGCTTGAGAAATTTAAAACTAGACTGGACAAAGCATTAAAAATGCACTGAGGGAGCAATCCTGTACTAGCAGGGGACCGTCTTTTTTTCTTGTGTTTCTACAGAACCTCGCACATTGTGGTCCCTAGTTGCTAGCGTAATACAAATAATTATTATGAATAATATGACCAACTTACTTTTTTCTGATCTCTGTATTTTGTGATTCTGTCATCTGGTGTGTTCTGCTGCATTTTGTGGATTAGCAATTGAAAAATTTCAAATGTAATTATGAGAACAGCGTGACAGCATCCTCATATCTCTTTCCTTTAAAATGTCTCTCATAGTTAATGTTTGAACTCTTGCCTAGTGTATCTGTGGGCAGTGAAGAAGATGGATAATTAGATTACAAAATAGCATTTCTCTATTTGTGTGGGGGGGATTTTCCATGCAAAAGTTAGATTTTCCAGATAATAGCAGACACGTCTGTTCTTTGTTTGTCCCTCTTCTCCCCCACCCCATTACCTTCATTTTCTTTACTTCCCCAGTGGTTTTCATTCATCTTCTTTTATCCTGAATCCCTTTAAAAGGTTGCGGAAGATGGAGGTACTAGAGACAGCCAGACTGTTAATATATGTATGAAGTGAGCTGATGCAAACTACTGCGGGAGGCTGGGTTGCAGTCTTACAAGCAGTCAGTATATATTGTGACTAGTCCAAGACTTTTTGGGTGACTTTTTGAATGCATAAATAGGGAAATCTTGAGTAGGAGTAGAGAGGTTATTTTACCTCTCTATTTGGCACTGATGGGACTATGTTGATAAATTGGAGAGGGTTCAGAAAAGAGTCACAAGAATGATTAAAGGATTAGAAAACAGTGTTGCTGATTAGGACTAAATACACCAGAACCTCTGCTAGTGTATCAGGCAACCTGACATCTCTCAAGGACCATCCATCTACATTCCATCCCTAACTCCCCAATTTTTATTTTTATTTTTGCATACATTTTTTAAATTGTGAGTAGCATTGGAATCTGCAGGGAGCCACATGCAGCCCTCCAAGACTGCAGAGAGGATCAACAACACATAGAAGGATAAGAGAAAAACAAATCAAGGAGTGAGTGAGAGTGTGTAGGGTGTGCATCCCCAGAGCTCTGAGACAGGAGGGGAGGAGAACCCTACTGTCCCTCTTCCCAGAACATCCAGAATAAAATCTGAAATCCACTGGCTACTCTGCTCCCCCACTACCAAGAGAATGACCTTCTGTTTTGTTTCAGAGCTGGAGAAGGAGCTTACCAGGAGGCCCAAGAAGGTCTGCATTGTTAAAGTGGTGGGAACCAGGAACCTGTGGAAAAACATTGTAGTATTGTGTGTGAACTCGTAAGTCCAACATATTCCTGTCAAGTATGTTGAATGTTTTCTCTGTTGGTAAACTGAAAGTAGATGTGGACGGTGATGGAAATATGGAGGCTCTTCTGCCCCATTACAGGACCCTTAACCCAGTGTCTTAGAGAGCTGATCTTTGATAAGAAGAGTGAGCTCTACCAGAAGAGTGATCTCATGTAGAAGCTTAAGGAAGTAGTCATCTGACATTTTAAGCTGTGGCGCAAAAAGCATAAGGTGCTTTCTTGGGAATGGTAGCTGTGCAAGTGCATTGTTGTGTCCGTGACCAACTGTATATTTCTGACTTGCACAAACTTGCTACTCTGGGTAGGATTTTCCGAATGACAAGAGCACAAGTTCCATTGACTTTCACATGAATTCCACCCTCCTCTCCCAGTTTCAACAGGACTTGTGCTCCTAAGTCACTTAGGATACATCTACACAGAGTTTTAAAATCATGGTCGCGAGTCTCAGGCCCTGAGTCTACAGACTGGGGCTCATGTCACAGTGCTAAAAACAACTGTGTAGATGTTTGGACTCAGCTGTAGCTCAGGCTCAGAAACCCAAGGAGAGGAGTGGGCTTTTGAGGCTGAGCTCCAGTCCAAGCTGCAACGTCTGCACTGCTGTTTTCAGCACCGTAGCACAAGCTCCAGTCTGTACACCTGGGCTCTGAGACTCACTGCCACAGGGTTTAAAACACAGTGTAGATGTACCCATAGGTGCTTTTGAAAATCCCACTTTATACCTCCAATGGATAATGTCAAGGAAGCAGATCAGTCCGAACTGGTTAATGTCTTTGGTGCATTCAATGGTTCCTTTTTAAATTTAAACCAAATTGTTCAGTAGTTTCATGTTGGGTCTTGTAAGTTTCTCTCAAGTGAGAGGTCAAGCTGTAGATTTCTATTATCCTGGATTAAAATTAATAGCTACCAGTTTAATTTGCATGTCTTAAATTATCTGGGAGGTAGAGGGGAACAAGTGAGGTGAAAAGTCCAAGGATATTGCCATCTTATCCTGACTTTATTTCAAATAAAGCACAAGGGAAAGGAGGAAATAAGCACATATGGTTGATTTGAATGTAATCAATTGCAGAATTATAACACTGTTTGCATAATTTATGTACAATCTGTTTAACATTTTCTAAAATGTAATGGATTAATTTGGCAAAGGAAGAAGTTGCCTGGCAATAAATACTAAGCTGTGGCCTGTATAGCAGCTGACCATGATGTCCTGAAAATTGGACAGAAAGGACTTCAGTTCCTCCAAATCATTAAAGGGGTATACAGGGAAAGTGCACTTTCTCAAACACAATAGTGTGACACCTACATTCTCAGGCCTCAATCTGGCAAATATCTACATGAGTGAAGTTAAGCATGTGCTTAAGTGTTTGCAGGATCAGGCCCTGATTGAGAGTTATTTCACACAAAACTGGGAGAGCTTCTCAAGTGTGTAATAAAAGTAAATGTACGGTCTTGAAATCTATTTCAAAATTCCCTAACTACTTTTGAGGGTGGGGAAGGGAACAGGGGAAAGTGAGGGGGCAACGATAGTGGTGTTTCCTAGTATGTCAATTATATAAAGTGCCCATTTGGATCATCTGTGTGATTTTTAAATTGGGATGGAGTGGTGGTAGTAAAATCAGAAATTGCCTAGAAAAATTATATGTAGAAATATGTGTTCCCTGCCCATAGTTGGAATTTCCACTTGATTTTAGGGCCCCAACCTGTAATCTTCACTCACATGAGAGGTTAGTGACTATGATTATGAATTGCAGCATTGGATCAACTGATCCTGCCTGGGTGAGGCCCATTGATTCTAAAGATCTGTCTGTGCTGAATCAGTTGCCTGATCAGCGCCTTAATTTACAGTGTCAGTTGGTGAAAGAAGTGGTGGGCTTTTAATAACCACTGCAGTGGCCTCATGCATTTTGGAGCAATTTTTTTGCTGCTAGACCGAGTTTATAGCTACAGTAACTCAAGTGGATTTATGAACATTGTCTCTGTATGAATTCCCCCCTCACCCACCCCCCTTTTAATTAGACTTGTTTGGAAATTCCCAAGACCAGAATAAAAGCAACACAAAGGATGATTTGGGGGCCATTGTCAGTGGAGAAGTTTTGCATTCTTTGAAGACTGTGAATCAAATTTGTGTTTATCAGGCAGATCTCACGTTTATTTTAGGGAAAGAAGAGCCTATTTTTCATCATTATTGTTGTTGTTATTTATGATTCCTCCTGCATCATGTAGTCTGTCCTGAGATTCAGGCAGGTGTGAATTTTGGGAAAAATAAGACATTTCAGGGGAGAAAGAGGAAATTTTTTTCAGGGCACGTTGATTTATTTAAAAAAAAAAAAAGGCAACTGTTTGAATCTCCTCAGAATTGTAGGATGTTAGAATAAATCCTGGGGATGTGGCTTAAAGGGAAGAGCACAGGTAATAAATTGTATCATGAATTCATTTATCTCATGGGCCTTCCGTTTATCACATGGATATCATCTCTGCATATATTTGTGTAATATATTAGTGTTGTCTAGTTGCGTAATAAATAGTGTTTGTAAGATAGTAAGCACCAGAGTTAAGACAGAAAATAAATTATGTACCGATTATTCTGTAGATTTCGGAAGCAAATGAAATTTTGTACAAGAATAACAACTCCGTGTCCTGTAGTGCATTCTGTCAGTGTAAAACATGTCAATTCTGCAGTTCCAAAAGGTGCACGTTTCTATCTTGGTTTTCACTGACTGGTCTGCTATGCACAGGGCTGTCATTCATGTAGCTGTTATAAGTCCCCACCGTTTGTTTATTTAAAAAAACAAAAAAGCTTTCTGTAGTTTGGTTTCCATAAAAATTGTTTCGAAATCCTGAAATTAAGTAGGATAGATGGTGTAACATACTAGCCATTCATTCTGGAGACCTAGGCCCAAATGTGGCTTAATGATACAGATATGGAATGAATTTGGCAATATTTAGTCTGCTCCTTAGTTACTGTAGCAGGTCCACATTACCTAAATGCTACAGAATTTGCCACAGATATGAGGCCCTTTTCTGGGAGAGGTGTAGCACTAAAATACACCAGTAGCTCTGTCAGCGCATGAAATGATTTTACATTGCACTAAGGTCTGGCACTATCCAGATGAATCTCACCACACCCACTATTTATTTTTTTAATAAATATTTGAAACAGAGGAGAAATGGTCAATAGAGGAACCTGTTTTCATGTAAAAAATAAGTGGAAGAAATTGATACTGAAGTATGGCATGAATCACAATTCAAGCCATAGATTTTCTGTTTCCTAAGTCATAGTAACAAATTAAATACAGGTTCAGTATGTCACTTTAAATATTCATTTTAAAAGTTATTTTGGCAGCAGCACTACCTTGGGGAGTGAAGTTACTATCTATGGTGTGATCTGTTTTGTATTAAGCTTCCTTGCTGCCCAGCCATACAGCCCTTCTTCATAAAACTGATCACAGCAGAACTCATTCTAAAGGCCATGGGTCAGATGTTAGATCATAACAGACGTCTATTAAATTAATCTGAAGGCAGCTTCTGATTGGTTTTCATGACTGATTTCAGGTTGCTTCCAATCACATAATAAAAATGTAATCTCACATGGTTTGATTTGGGAACTGCTGTGGCTTAGCGCCTATTAGAATCAGGTCAGTTGATCACAAGTCTTTTGGTTTGGTCAATTTTTGATCATTGTTTATTTGTATTACAGTAGAACCTTGAGGCCTCACAGGAGATCCAGCCCCCAGTGGGCTCGGTGTTGTATAGGCTTAGTAAGAGAAGTCCCTGTCTCAAAGAGTTTGTTTTTCCTTTTCTTTCCAGCTCCTTGTTGCATTGCAATATTTGCCTGCCTGTTCAGAAGTGGTCTCCCATTGTCACTTTCTGTCTCCTCCAGGCTGACCGGGTTTGGGATACATCACTGCTTTGCAAAAAGCATGATGGGTCATGAAATGAAGAACTCGAACCCCCACCATTTCTATACAGACTACTATACCATGGCAGGGATTGCTCTGGCATCCTGCCTGGCTATGTGCCCAGTCGTTGGGTTTCTAGGGCGAAGAGGAGGACTGTTGCTGTTCATGATTCTGACAGCTCTGGCATCGCTTCTACAGTTAGGCCTTCTCAACTGTAAGTCAGGGCATAAGTGACTTGCACCTTGATACTGGTCAGAGAGCATTACCTTGCATAGCTGCATGAGGCCTTGAATCAATGTCTGTTCTCAACTGACATATGGAAAAACACCTGTCTGTTGCAGAACAGTAGAGCAGTAAATCAGCTCTCTGTGGATGGTGCAGATTCACATGCTGTACAATCCCATTGAAAGCAATACGGAATGTAAGTCACTGTAGATTTGGGCCCATTCTCTATACATATTCAACTACAATGAAACTCTTTTGTTCTCCCTCCAATTTCCCTTTTATTCTTTCAGTTCATTGTTCTAGGTGCAGGGATTTATTCCTGTAGCAGAGCTCAGAGCTAGTCACCCACGCTGAGAAGAGTTAAAAACAGAGTGGATTTCAATCTCTGATGATGTGTCAAAATTGATTCTGGGTTTTAAAAGGAAAAAAAAAAGTTTTTGTTGTCTTAAGAGAATGCGTGGAAATGGCATATAATTTTTACCAGATTTTTTTTTTTCTCCAAGGAGGCTCTAAAGGAAATTGGTTTCCCATTCTTGGTTCCCTCCTCTTTCTTAGATTTTCTAACCTGCAATGAGCCTGCTTAGGAAGTTGAATTGATTAATGGCAGAGTCCCAAAATTTTCATCCTCTTATAATTGCAAAAGAGGCAGTCTCTAGCAGAGACAAGAACAGTGAATACCAGGTCTGAGGGTTGATGCTGGGTAGGTTCAGGTTGTTTCTGGTTTTGCCACTCCAATAAAAATAGTTTAAAAAAAAAAAAAAAAAAAAGCATGTGTCTGAACATCTGTCAAATTGCCTTTTGGAGAAAAAGCCAGAGGGGAACATGTCTCACTACTATAAAGTTATTGGGAGCAGTCCCACCCAAACTGGAGGTGTGTTCTCTATCTCCTCCCTCCCCCTTGGTAAATTTGTATGGCCACACATTGGCCATACACAGGTAGCAGTGTAATTAAGAAATATGTATAGCACATGCATGTGTCTAAGTAATTGTTACACTGCCTGCTATGGAACACAGCTAAGAACACCAATCTCAGTTCAGACTGCCAGGATACAGGGCATATACCCCAGACTGGTAGTTTAGTCTATCATAAGACTTCATCAAGCCAGTAACAAAAATGTGCTCCCAAAATACTGTACTACTTATTATGAAGCCAAAGATAGTTCTCTTTGGGACCTCTAGCCCCTCGTGCACCACCCAGACAAACCAGACTTCTGTGGTAAATGATTATTAAAACCAGAAATTGTATGTATTAACTTCCTCCAGTTCCAGATCAGGAGAATAGCAGTGATGTTAAATCTGCTATCTTGCAGTAGGTCTCCCTGGATCACCCAAAAGATTGGGGGTCCTCAGTCCATGTTCAAAGCTTCCCTTTGTTAGAAATCATAATCCAGAGATGTGGAGCAGGCAAGAGGCAAGGACATGATATCACAATCTCCAATTTATACCCCCCAGTCCATGTACCTGGAAGGTTACTGGCACAAACATGGGAGTCAGGGATCACATGTTCTGTGTGCCCTGGCTGAGTCATGAGGCATCCATGGTCTACATATTCTCTGAGGCATAGTGAGGGGTCCTTTGGAAGAGTTGATTTTTCCTTAATGGTCCATCAACCATGGCTCGCTGGTCTTGCTGTAAATCTGTCTTGTGGGTGTTACCCAGGAACACAATATGTTTGAGATATAGCAAAGATTCATAACTTCACATACAATGATAATACACACATATAAACAGGGTAACATTGTTCAACAGATTACAACTTTTCCAATGACACCTTAAAAGGCGTGCTTTGCATAAGATTTATCACAATTGTGTAACAGTGTTGATACATCAATGGTTGCAACACTGTTGATACATCAGTGGTGATATGTAAACATGGTCATCTTCCTTTTAAAACAGCGTCACAATAATACTCTGCATAATGATGAACTACAAAAAGCATGCCTTTGAAGAAACAGAATTATGATAGTTAGATTACAACTATTTCTAAATTATTTTTGTTCTGCTGTGTTCCATTCTTAACCTTGAAGATGGACATAGAGAATTAATGTCATGCCCATGTTAAACCCTTCTGTTCCCACCTGCTGAGAGCAACTGAAAGTCAACAAGAGGTGCAACTTATTGTCATTGCTGCACTTCTTAACATATTGGGCTTTTCAGATGTGCCCCATCATATACTGTTTGCCCTTTGTCCCCCTCCCATTTCTAAAAACTGCCCATACAAAAGTAGGAGGAAAAGGCAGCCTTGAACTCTGGAACAGCTTGTATCCTTCCACTGCGGTCTCTCCCCCTCCGTGACATCCCACCATAGGCAGCTAGGCAATGGTTTGAAGAGAAATGAATGGCCATGCTGTTTGTATAATTTGTTAAAGGTTGTGTGTGTGTGTGTGTGTGTGTGTGTGTCTTGTAAGGCCTCTGTCAGGGATTTCCTTCCAAATTTCAGGGTTTCTCCTGAGTCAGAACTTCTCTAAGCTCTCTGGAGTAACCCAGCTGCTAGGGTGTTCTGCCAGGCTCGCATAACTATTGTTCTGCTTTTTATGTAGCATTTTAGTGCCGGGTAGGAACGTGAGCCAAAAAGCAGTTTGTGAATAATTTTATACACTGTAAACTCGCTTTGGATTTTGGCAAGGGAAAAAGATGTGTTTTAGCAACGCAGGGATGCTGATTGTAATGGTTTCCTTCTCTGACTAAAGCCCCTGTGGTCATTCCCTCAGGGTTACAGCAAAGCTTGACTGCAGTTTCTTTTCCGCCTTTTTTTACCAACAAAGAGACTTCTGTTTAATTTCAGTGCTAATTCTGGTTCTTTTCAAATGATTTACCACTGTGCGTTTATTATCATCATCTCATTAGAATTCCGTCCTCCAGTTGGGAATAGGCCTGGAAATTGCATGCCGTGTCAAACTGGTTTTAAAAGACTATTCCAATCCAGTCGTGATACTGAAAGGAAAGAGTATGGGGAGGAGGTGGAGGGCTGCAGTTTGGTTTGGTGTGGGGGGAGGGTGTTGTGTGTTTGTTTTTCACTTTGAATAAATCACACATTTAACTCTCTCTCTCTCTCTCTCTCTCTCATTTTAATTTATCTTTTGTGGTCTGTGGATCCAGTGATTGGAAAATATAGTCAACTTCCAGACTCAGGTACTGTTTACAAATGTCTATGCAGTGTTTTTGAACTGCTTGCACTCTGAGTGGGTGTATCTGAAAGGCCAGAGTCGCTGAGGATACAGAGCCTGATTGCAGTAACTGCTAGTGTTCATGTGCAAGGTTGCTGTTGAACTCAATATCCTAGGACTCTTCTTGTAGAGCTAGCTGCTCATTTTTACAGGTCCTGTTCAATGCACCTGTGGGTCTGATCAGTTGCAATATAAGGATTTTTTCTGTAGGCCTGTGGTAGAGATGAGAACATTTTATTTGTATCTTCCTCTATTGCAGCATCTGCACTGTCTCAACCACAGAACTGTATTAGGTCATGATTAATTCTGGTTGTCTCCATACAGCTACCAGATTTGGGTGGGAAATGTCCAGTGCCTGAAAAATTGTTTGGAGACATTTCTTGAGTTTTACCACTTTGTGATGGCTGTTGATAACAAAGTTGGAGATTGTCTGTTTACTGCTGTTTTTTGGAAATATGTTATGACATTTTTATTTATGTTTTGGGTAGTTGGTACATGGCTTATTAAATATTGATTTAAATAAATGTTGGGGGAGGAGACTCAAACTTGCATCTAAGGCGAATGAGTGACTTAATATGGTATTCTTGTTTTATTTCTTGGGGACCATATACTGATTGTGCTGAGCTCAATTTCCATGTGCATGTGTCTGTCTGACTGTCTAACAGGTATGAGTGACAGCGTCAAGGACAAATTCTCTACTGCATTTTCCATTGTGGGTATGTTTTCTTCGCATGCTGTTGGAAGTCTTAGTGTTTTCTTCTGTGCTGAAATCACACCAACAGTAATAAGGTAAGACCTCCAAACTTCCCACCTTGGGGTGGGGAACCAGTTCAGATGTCCTTACTTTATTAATCATTTATTGTGTAATGTATACTTTTATTTATGCAAGTCGAAATCTCTAATAATCTGATACTGTCCAATGGACTCTGGGATGTTCTGTAGTTTGAGCAGTCTCTTGGGAGCTACTTTGCATATAAATAAAGAGAGATTTATTTACATTGCTTCAGACAGTTTCACCCTTTCTCCCATCATGATAATTCAATATTTTAATTAACAACTTGGATGATGGAATGAAGAGAATGCTTAAAAAATTTGCAGATGACACCTAGCTGGGAGAGGTTGAAAGCACTTTGGGGGACAGGATTAGAATTCAAAAATATCTTGCTAAATTGGACAATTGGTCTGACATCAGTAAGATGAAATTCAATAAGATGAGTGCAAAGTACTTCACTTAGGAAGTAAAAATCAAACACACACATACAAAATGGGAATAACTGGCTAGCCAGTAGTATTGCAGAAAAGGATCTGGGGGTTCTCCGTGTCCACCAAGGGTAGGACAAGAAGTAATCATCTCTGTTTGCAGCAAGGAAGATTTAGGTTAGATATTAGGGAAAATTGTCTAATTATAAGGGTCATTAAGTACTGGAATAGTTTACCAAGGGAGGCTGTAGAATCTCCATCATTGGAGATTTTAAAGAACAGGTTAGACAAACAACTAGGTGTAGGCATACTTTATCCTGACTCAGCATGGGGGGATTGGCTAGATGACCTCTTGAAGTACCTTCCAGCCTTACTTTTCTATGATTCTTTATTTATGAACAATACTTTTTACATTAAGAATCGCATGAGGCGTTGTAGCTATAATTTTGTTTGATCTCCAGTTCTTCCACTGTGTTGTGCTTCAGTTTTCTTGCGGGCTGTGAAATGATTGTGTGCATGCTAAAAAGTGAAGCCTGTGCTTATGTGCTTTGCTGAATCGGAGTATAACAATTAAATTATGCTGTTGCCACTTGGTTTAATAAAAAGTACCTCTCAGTATCCCCAGGGGTTTGTGAAAGTAGTAAACGCATGCATAGGTGCCAACTTTTACTTTTCCCCGGGGGTGCTCCACTTCCTCTCTGTCTGAAGCCCCGCCCCCACTCTGCTCCTCCCCTCAAGGCGCCACCCCCACTCTGCCTCTTCCTGGCCTTGCCCTGCCCCCTCCCTGAGGCACCACATTTGCTCTGCCTCTTCCTCCCCCTCTGCACCTCCCTCCCCCAAAGCCTCACCATCGCTCCACCTCTTCCCGCTCTCACTCCGCCCCCTCCCCAAGGCCCCCGCCCACCCACCGCTTGCTGGTCTCTGCCCTCCCTCCACCCCATTCCAAGCTGCCAAACAGCTGTAGCTGGTGGGTGCTGAGCACCCACTATTTTTTTTCCATGGATGCTCCAGCCCCGGAGCACCCACGAGTAAGCGCTTATGCATGCATGCATCTCAAGTCTGCACCCAGGCCATTCAGAGAGAAGTTTATGCTGGCCCTGTGTCTGTGTTCTAAAAGGGGAATAGGCACAAGCAGCCCTGCTTCCGTCCAGTGAAAGCTGCATCCAAAATTCAGTGGCAGGTTGGTGAAGAAAAGAGGGGGGGCAACCAGTGCAGCTAGCAGTGATAACAGCCCCAGAGGTGATGTCAGTGGAACTGCACCTTTCAAAGGTGTATCATTTCCCTCTGCATTCATCCCCTCTCCTCCAGCACCAGTGGTAGCATTATGCCTTTCAAAGGCTGTTTAGTGGTCTGCCTCTCCCCTCAACTCCCCAACACAGGCCTATCTTAAAGGAGTCAAATATTTGCCCTAAATATGGCCTTTGATATCCTTGATAATAGTGAAAATGGGAAGGTAGGGTCTTTTCTGGGAATTTTCCCAGCCATTTCTTTGCAATATCAGTTTCAATTTCATTTATTCACTTCTTATAACAGCATAATCTCATGCACTGTACATACTGTACACACTGTACACTGCATTTGTACGTTCTGGATAACGGTTGCAATAGTGCCCAAATGATTTAGGTGTTTTAGGTCCCATTGACTTTCAATTGGATTTAGGCTCTTTAAAAAGGGAAGGGGGTGAGGGGGGGCGGAGAAGAGAGAGAGAGAAAACTTTCCAAAGTGAAATGTCCTTACAATATTTTGTCATCTGCGTAGCAAAGGGTCAAACCTTTCCTTTTTTAATTCAGTGTTGTTTTTTCCAGCTATGTGGCTTGAGGTACATATTTCACAGATGACCTCATTTTGGCAGGGGAAGCTGTTAGTGGTAGAGAAGAGTGTGTAAGCTAGTTTGAATCATTACTAGCTTTTGCTTGTGAAGCAAAACTCACCTGAAGCAAAACTCACCTTTTGTTTGCTATCATAACTATGAAAGGGTTATTTTAGGACATCATTACAATAGGTTGTGTTCTCTAGTTAGTTTTCCCTAAGTTACAGATGAAAATGTTTGAACCTTAGTTATTTTTCTCACAAGAGATGATAAAGTGAAAAAGATTTTCTAGTTATTCATTAAATTAAAAATTTAAAGGGATACATCAACATGTAATCAAGTCCAGTTATTTTTTTTAAGTTGTTTCAGGAACGGTGATTGTTTTTTTACTCTTTGCTGATTTTTATGGTTTTACAATAGATTTTTCTTTTTTTAAATGTTCTCCCTGTTATGTGAAAGAACTAAACAGAGGGAACTGAATGACTATGCAGAACAAACAGCTAAATGTTGTCAAATGCACAAAGCAAACCAAAAATGTCCTTTTCCTCTAATCCCACACCAAAGGTTCTTAAGCAAAATAAGCAGTCATGGGATAAGTGGAAAGGTCCTCTCAGGGATCAGTAACTGGTTAAAACACAGGGAACAAAGGGTAGGAATAATTGGCCAGTTTTCACATTGGAGAGAGGTAAATAGGGTCCCCCAAGGATCTGTACTGGGACCTGTGCTGTTCACACCCTTTTCCAGATCATTTATAAATATATTGAACAGTGACGTGGCAAAATTGGCAGAAGATATAAAATTACCCAAGAACGTTAAACCCAAAAATGACTGTGAAAAGGGATCTCACAAAACTGGGTGACAGGGCAACAAAATGGCAGACGAAATTCAATGTTTATAAGTGCAAAGTAGCACACATTGGAAAACATAATCCCAACAACACATACAAAATGATTGGGTCAAAATTAGCTGTTACTACTCAAGAAACAAACCTTGGAATCATCATGGATAGTTCTCTGAAAACATCTGCTCAATGTGCAGTGTCAGTCAAAAAAGCGAACAAAATGTTAGGAACTAGTAGGGAAGGGATAGATAATAGAACAGGGATGAAACTCTCATGCTCTGGTTTTGACTGCCAGAAGCTGGGACTGGACAGTTCTGTCCATTTCCTCTGACGCATCTGGCACTGGCCACTGTCAGGATGCTGGATGAACTGTTGCTCTGAGCCAGTATGACCATTCTTATATTCTTAACACATTTCAGACAGAAGTGTGATTTCTAAGCTGATGATCTGCCTTTGCTCTGGTGTCATGAAATAGGCATCTGGCCACTTTTCCCTCATGCCCTTTACGGCAATTGTCTTTATTAAATACCACCCATAATGCATTGCATTTTGGCAGAGCATCTTATTTTCAGGACTTGACCTATGCTCAACTGATGCTCCAATCAGAGTCTTGTGGGAGGGCATAATAAGGGAATTGGGGGAATCACTGGGTTTTTCAAACTAATTCTTTATTCATATTTTGTTTGTGAGAAAAAATAGTATCAATATTAAGGTGCTTACAAGTAGGTTGGCTGTTGTGTGATTGCTACCATGACAATCAGTGGCATTTGTCGGCACTTCTACACTGTTTTTAAAAAGCAAAAGGTCGTTTTTGAATAACCCCAACATCAGGTTCCAAGAATTTATCTTTTCCTGCTAGAATCTACAATATATGTTCCAGAGACATAAAGACTCCCAGGAATAACACAAATATTTATTGTTGAGACCCTTATTACCCTGACATCTTAATGCTGGTCAGTCCTGATTTCACACTGCTAAGCACTAAAGCATCATTGAAGAGTTCTAATTCCTTGTGCCAAGGAGTTCATTAAAAAGCTCCTTTCAAACACTGAACTAAAGCACTAAATGAAGCTGAAAATCCTCCTCCAATAAGCATGATGACCGAGCCAGTGAGGGTTGTGCTACTTACCAAAGAGACCAAGATTTTAGAAAGAAGTTTTTCTCCCTTCTTCCCCTCCCCCGCCAGTTTCTAAAAGATGGAGAACCATACCTGTTGTTAGGCCCCGGGGGATAGGGAGTAACTATGTATTGCTTGGCCTTGGCATTGCTAATTTTTCTGTTAGTTTGTGTACTGCTTTCCCCTCCCTACTGATAGCAGCAGTAAAGAGAAAAGGTATGTGGGAGGAATAGTGGGGATTTTAGCCATCAGCCACTGTCCACCGATGGCTCTAACTTCCCAGTGGAGATGAGGGGAGATTGCGGAGGTTAAAATCAAATAATCACATCAGGATTCTAAATCACAGCACTTCACACAGTGGAGTAAGACTGGGGCTCTAAGGCTCAACTGCAATATGAATAAATAATCTTTTCAATAATTGAAGGGGTTTTTTGTTCTCTGCCCCATTGTCACATCAGACCGCTTGCATTAGAAAGGGTCAAACACTTGAGAAAAACTAAGATGGGATTAAAATTGCTCTTTTATGCTTCTAAATATTATAGAGAGGTGCAAGCCATATTCCTGGGTTTAGTTTCACTTCAGTGAAGAATTTGAGATAATATTTTACTATTGTTTATTTTAAACCCTTACTAGTAACGTGTTCTGGTGATGTTTAAAACTCTAGTAGACCAGGAAAAGTTCTAAAATATATGAATAGGTAAACCTTTAAAGACTACAAATTTTGAACCAGACTCTTTCAACATTTACACCATTGAAGATTACAAGAGCAGTTTTACAGTCTTATAAATGATCCTCTTGTACTGTTCTCACTCTTATTAGCTTACATAAATGTGAGCAAAGCCTTCTCTCTAGTGGTAACACAGAGAATGGCAGAAGTCAAATACAGTAGCTGCTTTCTTAAGATCTGATATGATGTAATACAATCTTCGGAGGATATAAATTAATTAAGACTGAAAAAGCCACATGAGGAAGCTATTTTACAAATTGAGAAATTGAGGAAGAGGTTTGATTTGTCCAAGGTGTTTCAGTGTGTCCATTTCAGATGCCCAAACCACAGCTTGAAACACTAGGCCGTAGTCAATTAATATTCAATGGGTTAGAGAAAATTGAAACAAAAAACTGCACCGTCACATCTTAGGAAACTTCTTGAGTGAGGAAGAACAATATCTAGGAATCGAGCACCCCAGAAAAGTTCTAAATCCTGCCCATTGTCATATCACGCATGAGAAAGAAAAGTGAACTACAGAAGTGTGCTGCACTTTGAAACACAGTTGTTTCATTGCTTCACTCATGTGCATCTATTGTACAAATGTTGAATTGTCATTATTTTATATTATAAAAAAAATTCAGCAAAAGATAAATAGTATAGTGTTTTCAAGCATTAATAGTGCTCCCTGATTTTGTTTCTAGTATACATAGTGCAACCTACAGTGAGAGAATATCTCTCTGACTTCAACTACAGTGCTACCTGACACACAATGAACATAAAATTGTGCCTTCTCCCTTAGTTTTCCTTATGATGCATTTAAATGCCTTTAAAATCTAGGTGAGCATTTTTTTCCAGTCTTTGAGGTACAATATTGAATAGATGAGGGGTTCTCAAACTGGGGGTCATGACCCCTCAGGGGGTTGCAAGGTGGTTCTGTGGGGGTCACGAGCTGTCAGCCTTGAGCCCACATTAAATTAAATTTTAATTAACCTCCTTGTTTTTAATTTTGGGGGGGGGGGGGGGGCATGTCTCACTCAGAGACTTCCTGTGTGAAAGGGGTCACCAATACAAAGAGAGTTTGAGAACCACTGATTCTGTGGGCCTGATTCCCCATTGTCCTGCCCCTAGCCTAGTCCTGTGCACCAGTACAAAATGAGCATATCATGCTGCTGTGGTAGAACTTTACACCCTCTTTGCACTAATGTAAATGACTGAACAATGTGCAGGGCAAAGGAGAATCAACCTTTTGTCACAATTGCACCAATTTGGGACATGATCCTGCTAGTACGTCTGCATTTGAATACCTAGTCCTGTGGGACTGCCCATGCAAGTATAAATTCATAAAGTTACTTAAGTGTGACAGGGGGATTTAATTGCAGAAACAATAGACTTAGGTGGGTTTTAATTTTTCAGTGAAAAGTTAGCTAAAGCTTAATGCCAGATCCCAAAATTTCTACTGCCATCACAAAATCCAGTAAACCCTGCAAAAATCCAGTTTCTTCTGTAAAACCTGGGGAAACCACCCTTTGTCTCTGTGAAATGAAAGCTAGATAATTAAACATTGCAAGGAGGGATTGCTTTGCTCTTGTCTGCTGCTCTGAGCAGCACATTTTTGATGTCCTACACTTGCTGCACTTAAGCAGCCAAGCTGTAAATCAGTGGATACTGAAAAGATCAGGGATATGGGGATTAGCTTTTGAGCAAGATGGCTGGTGGTCAGAGAAAATCTAGAAGTCCGAGATTTATAGTGCGGGGTTTGATTTATATCATACTGTATAACCTATATAATGGTAATAAAAAGTATAGCAGTGCAGATTACCACCGAATTTGAAGTTTTAGTTGTGTGGAAAAGGGAGGAAATTGAGCACCGGGAGGACTGGAACATGTTGACTCACAGGAAAGTACTGTCTGTGCACCAAGGAAGCAGAATTTAAATGTAATGGGGGAGTATGCAGGTTTCAGGCCTTGAAAGGGTACCACAGAGAGTGTTATGGGTCCTGAGATCATCATGCTGCTGCAGTAGTGGAGTCCCACAGACACGGAAGCTGTGGCTGACAGGTGACTGAGTTCTGTGCTAAGAATGAGGGTGAGGGAGCACAGCAGAGAAAAGTGCAAAAGAAAATTGGAGGTACTGGGAAACCTGCTCCTGGGTCTCAAGGCAGGGGACAGATGAGCCCTATCCAGTAGCCTGAGGGAGAACTTAAAGTTGTTGTTGCTGCATTGAGCACCCATTGTAAGGTGAAACCAGTCCTGGGAACAACTGCTGAGGGTCAAAGCTGCTGTTAGAGGCCTTGGCTACACTGGCGCTGTATAGCGCTGCAACTTGCTGCGCTCAGGGATGTGAATAAACACCCCCCTGAGCGCAGTGAGTACAGTGCTGTAAAGCTCCAGTGTAATCAGAGTCTGCAGTGCTGCACGCTCGCTCGCAGTGCTGCAAGCTATTCCCCTCGGACAGGTGGAGTACTCGCGCTTTGCAGCACTGCTGCCCGAGTGTAGCCAAGGCCAGAGAAAAGTGCCTGAGGGAATCCATCTGCATCTGGAACAGCCATTCTACCCAGACTGTAGGGCTGGAATTTTCAAATGGGCCTAAGGGGTTTGTTCTGATTTGCAGACATGCTGAGCATTCACAGCTGCACTTGAAGTCAGTGGGAGCTGTGCTTTGAAGATATGAAGTGCTGTGTAAGGATAATTACTCTGAAAGATCAGGTCCTAAGTGTCTCAGATTGAGCAACCAAAATGAGTGTATACTTTTTATCTTAATCTCTCTGCATAGGTGGCAGCCCCCCTATCAGCTCTCCCTCCTCCCCCAGTGCCTCCTACCCGCTGGGCAGCCCTACCCAATCAGCACCTCCTCCTCCCTTCCCAGGCCTCCTGCCCACTGCAATCAGCTGTTTCATGGCATAGAGGAGGCGCTGGTGGGGAGGGAGCGGAACTGGGCAGGCAGAGGTGGAGCGGGAGGTGGGAAGAGGTGGGGCAGGAAGAGATGTGGGGGGGGGAAGGGGAGCTTGAGGGAAGGGGTGGAGTGGGGACAGGGCCTGGGGCAGAGCCGAGGGTCCAGCACCCCCCAGCACATTGGAAAGTCGGCACCTGTGTTTCTCTGTGCCGTAATTCCCCGTCACTAAAATGAGGATAACGACCCACCCCACCTCACAAGGGTGTTGTGATTTATTTTCACAACATTTAATGTTTGTGGAGCCCTCAGATAGCCTTGTGATGAGCGCTATAGAAAAGCCCATGAGGAAATTTAAAATGGTCTTCAGAGCTGGGTTTGAATAGGGAGGAATGGCCCATACACTGAACAGTGAGGAGAAAACAAAATTTTGAAGAACTGCTCATTCAGTGAGCACTATCATTCTGTGCACTGAGTGAGGCAGGGGTCCTATGAAAACAATAAAATGTGATCATGTAATTCATGACTGTAACATAACGATTACACAAAAAGGGACCGAATTAAGGTTGCCCCGGTACCTTTAATTCTGATATTTCCTAACTTCTGAGTATTTGACTTTGCAACCTAAATAGGGTTTATTTTACGGTGTTTTTTTGTGTGTAATCTAAGGTGTGTAATAACTTCTAAACCAAAGACTTAAGTCGAGTTATATTAGGTCAACTTACAGCCATGGGTGCATGTCTAAACTACTCTCCTTTGATCAGTGGTGCACGTCCCCACCAGGAGCACTTCCACCGACCTAAGAGGGGCAGTGTGGGGAGCTGAGAGCCTGGTCTCTCTGCTCTACTGGTAACACCTTGCCAGAAGCCTGGCTGCCCCACAGGCTCCAGCAGACTGCTCCCCACCCCGGCTCCCTGTTCCCTGCCGGGAGCGTGGTCCATCTGCCCAGGGCTTCTCGCCCCAGCTCCCAGGCTGGAGAGCAGGGCTCTAGCTGGAGCTGTGAAATTGACAAGAGAGCTAACAGACAAAGTAAGTAATGCAGCGTCTACAGACACTGTCTCCCCCTAACTACATTGACATAAGCGCTATGCCTCTCGTGGAGGTGGAGTTATTATGTCAGTGTAGTAGGGCACTTAGGCATGGTCTACACTTGGGGGGTGGGGGGGGGAGGATTGATCTAAGTTACGCAACTTCAGCTACATAAATAACATAGCTAAAGTTGATGTACTTAGATCTACTTACTGTGGTGTCTTCACTGCGGTAAGTTGGCGGCTGCTGCTCTCCCGTCGACTCCGCCTGCGCCTCTTGCCCTGGTGGAGTACCGGAGTCGATGGGAGAGCGCTGGGTGGTCGATTTATCGCGTCTAGACTAGACTGGATCAATCACTGCCCGTCGATCCAACAGGTAATGTAGACAAGCCCTTACATCAGCGGGATAAAGCTGTAGTGTAGACACTGACATAAATAAGTCGACAGAAGCTGCCTTATGTCAATCTAACAGTGTAGTGTAGACCAGGCCTAAGTATATGCCAGTGTTCGTTATACTTTAATGAATTATTTATAACAATGGTTTGGCTTAATAAATGTACCTCTTTGTAATCTCAAAACATTTCAGAAATGTTAATTAACGTTCACAACACCCTTGGTAGGTATTATCTCTGTTTCAGATAACTTTCCTCTGCCTCAACTTCCCTACGTGACTCGCCCAAAATCTCAGTCACGAACAACTCTTGATTTCCTGTCCCGTTCTGACCACTAGACAGTGCTCTTTTAAAAAAAAAAAATCTATATTTTCTGACATTCCAAGTATTTGCCTCCAACAGCACAGTTTTATAGAAGAGGGATTTCAGAACCTACTATTTCTTATAGCAGATCAAATCTAATATCGTGTCTCCATCAGTGGCCCATATAAAATACTGCAGAGGCAGCAAAAGCCCTCCCCTACACTGAATAATGCACCTGTTATTTGTTACTGGGCTTTCTTTGGTCTTGTCTAAACTAGAGATATTTATCATGCTAAGGGAAGTGTGATTTCTGTAGCATGATTGGACATGTCTACATGGGGGAAATTTCTAGAGTTGTTTACACACACAAGTTGTACCACTTGAATTATAATGGGTACAGCCTCACCACCCCACCCCCTTCTTGTGGACAAAGGTATGCTGGTATAAAGGTATTTTTTTATAGTAGATTTCAAACTGCTTTACAAAGGAGGTCACTATAGAGTCATAGACTTATGACCATCAAATCATCTTGATTGACCTGCACATCACAAGCCGCTAATCCCACCCAGTTGTCACTACAATGAGCTGAATAACCTGCATTAGACTGAATTATTCCTGCCCTCCAGATACTATTGTGTAGGGTTACCATATCTCATAAATAAAAAAAGAGGACCCTCCACGGGCCCTGGCCCCGCCCATTTCCCCACCCCTAGCCCTGCCCCACCCCCGCCCCTTCCCCACCCTAACTCCGCCCCCCTCCTCCCTCCCACTCCCAGCCAGGGGGAAAGGGCTGCCCCAGTGCTACCGGCTTCAGGGTTTGCCGGGCAGCCCCCAGACCCTACACCCCCAGCCGGCGCATCCCCAGCACAGCTGGAGCCCGGGAGGGGAAGCGCCCAGCCGGGGGCGCAGGGTCTGGAGGCTGCCCAGCAAACCGTGAAGCCGGTAGCGCTTGGGCTTCGGGCAGCCCTTATGCCTCCGGACCCTGCGCCCCCAGCTGGGCACTTCCCCGCCCGGGCTCCAGCGCTGCAGGGTCCGGAGGCACGGGGGCTGCCCGAAGCTGGTAGCGCTCGGACAGCCCGGCTCTTAAACAGAGCCGAAGAGTCGGGGAGGAGCAGAGCCGCCATTTTCCCGGACATGTTCGGCTTTTTGGCAATTCCCCCCGGACGGGGGTTTGACTGCCGAAAAGCCGGACATGTCCGGGGAAAAAGAGGACGTATGGTAACCCTACTATTGTGTGCCGTAGGCAGAGAATAGAGGGACTGAGGTGCGCCAATGCCTGAGGCTCCTGCAATGGCAGGGAATTGATTTGGTGAGATACCATTATCCCCATTGTACAGATGAGGAGACTGAGACATGGAGAAGTTAAGTGAAGTTCCCAAAATCATCCAGCAGGCCAGTGGCAAAACCAGGAATTGACTCTTCCCGTGTGGGATTGGGAATAAACAATCCTAGAGTAAAGCAATTTATAGCCGTATAACTGCATCCCTGCTAGGAGCTGTACCTGTAGAACTATTTCAGTAAACAGTCACCCCCCTAACAAAACCAGTACCATAACTGTGTGTAATCAGGCCTGTTTTTAAAATAATTTAGAGCCATAGTGTGGACTAAGTATAGACTGGCCTGACCCACTTTTAATGAAACGCTGTCAAGATCACATTGGACTCTGGTTCTGTAAAAGCAGGGCAGACTGCCTTAAATCATCTAATTTGGTCTACATGATGGCTCTAATAGGGTTAAAACCAGTTAGAAAACTTCCCCAGCACAGAGATGCCCATAGTGACCATGCACAACAATGCTCCAGGTACTTGACGTGTGTGAAATACGGCGTGGATTAGACTTGCTTTTTCAGTAGGGCCAAGCGTTAGTTTAGGCTGGACCATTTCAGCCTGCATCAGGTTAGTGACAGTGTGGGCAGCACTGAATCTGTTCAGACTGAAGCCGTTCAAGTAGTCCCCCTACCCCTGTCCCACCGTGCACAGGAGACCTTTCAGAATCTGCTGGAATCCATCATTGCTGGAAGCTGTGCTGGGAATTGCGGCTCAGGTACCTGGAGAGCATTGCAAGTGAGACAGTTTATAACCGCTCTGGGGTGAGCCTGGGCCAAAGGAGCAACAGTTCAAACGTGAACGTGGACACACTAAGGGTATGTCTATACTACCTGGCGGATCGGCGGGCAGCAATCAATCCAATGGGGGTTGATTTATCGTGTCTAGTCTAGACGTGATAAATTGACCCCCGAGGCTCTCCCGTTGACTCCTGTACTCCACTGCCACGAGAGGCGCAGGCAGAGTCAACGGGGGAGGAGCAGCAGTCAACTCACCACAGTGAAGACACCGTGGTGAGTATGTCTAAGTACGTCGACTTCAGCTAAGTTATTCACATAGCTGAAGTTGCGTAACTTAGATGGATCCCGCGCCCCTCCACTCCCCCCCACCCCCGTGTAGCCTAGGCCTGAGCCATCTGCACTTCATGCAGGGCAGTTCAGTTAGGAATGGATCAGGTGGCTGGTATAGGCACAGTGGTCATGTTTTGAGAATGAGGATGTAAGCTTTGCTGACCTCTGCAGCCAGTGCTTGGGTAATGTCCTCATTTTACATACTGCTCCGCTCTTGGTGAAGTAACTTTGATTCCAGAAAATAAACCAAAAGGAAAGTTTTCAATCTTTCGCTGAAGTTTTTTGTTTTTTGTTTTCAAATACATAGCTGCTATATTCTGTATGTGTTGAGACTGTTTGTCTTTGTAGGGGAGGTGGACTTGGACTTGTCCTGGCCAGTGCAGGCTTTGGTATGCTGACTGCACCTATAATGGAGCTTCATAACCAGAAAGGCTACTTTCTGCACCATGTGATCTTTGCCTGCTGTACGCTCATTTGCATCATCTGTATTCTTCTCTTGCCGGAGAGCAAGAACCAAAACCTGCCTGAGAACATCCCAGACGGCGAACACTACACCAGGAAGCCCCTCCTACCACACAAGAAAGGGGAGCAGCCCCTGCTTCTGACAAACTCTGAACTCAAGGATTATTCTGGCCTCCACGATTCGTCAGCTGTGGGCGACGGGGTGTCCGAGAATACCACTGCCAATGGGATGTAACTGGGCAGATTTTTTTATTTTATTTTATTTTTTTGGGAGAAGGCGCACTTTGGGTGGGGGCATTTTGCACAGGTTTGCAGATCAGTGATGGAACAGATGGATACATGGGGGAATTCAGCTCTGCTGCTAAAGCCACTTATTGTAGGAATCTTCAACTGGTGTACAAATTACTTTTGAAAAGGTTATGGGGGGAAATAACACATCTGAGAAAAGAACTGGACGGAGATAACCCTTCCAAACTTTCTTTTCCTGGAATTAAATGTTTATATTTATTTTGATTATCATTTAAAGAAGCACTTTACTCCCTTTTCATTGATCACATAAATGAAGCCATCTTATTTCAAGAGGTGCAGCCATTCCAAAAAAGAAATGGTGTGATGTTTTTTGTTTTCATTTTTGTTTTTGTGTTTTGTTAAAGGAAAGAGGTATCTCTGCTGCAAAGCTGAATCTACTGAAACTTAGGCTAGAACAACATTAGTTCTGCCTGTCTAGAAAGTCAAATCCCCCAGGTTGCCTGCTCTGTTTGTACAAATAACAAAAAACCTGTTGTGAGTCAAACTCTGGCTGCATTTTATTTAGTGTAAATTAGGTTTTGATAGTGTCCCCATATGTATTTAAAAGTTATTTTATAACTTAGAGTTGTTTTTTTTACTGTAGTTAAAGCAGTCAGCAAAATACTACACAAACTAGCTTAGTTTTTCAATCAGGATCAGCCTTCTACAGTTTAAATATCACATTCAGCTCTTTTAGAGATTTCCAGCAAGTGATTAATAATAATATAAACAACTGAAATGAGTTGACCACCAGTGGTAAAATTAGGTTTGCCAAGAATGGTGTTAACTAACAGGAGGTTCAATATCTGTATCCTAGTGTTCCAGAGAATATTTTTGGTTAAAGGAGACAAAATGTAGGAGTATTGGCTACAATCTGAAATGCTTGCTCCAAAAGGGAGTTTAGCTGAAATTTCCACTAGTACAAGAACTGTGACATTGCATGCCCTAACTGTTTAAAGCCTATTCTTATTTAAATTTATTTTATTAGAATAAAAGGGAATGAATTGATTATTTGAATAAATACTGAAGATGGGGGGGGGGAAAAGAAAGGGCTGTTTAAAATGTTACTTAAATAGAGGTCAAGAGGGCACTCTCTATGAAATGGGTCATCTTTAATTATACGTTTTTAAAACCTCCGGTCCAAGCCAGAATTGTGATTACTATATATTTTGCTGTCTCCTGTTTGCTATTTCTGACCCAAGAATTTACAATGAACTGCCACCTTAATCCCATCAAAAATGTGCTCTTGTAGACTCTCCCTTAAAAAAAAAAAAGTACTATAGGATCACTTGTTTGATTAAAGTAATTTAAAATGCCTCTGCTTAGTAAAGTAAGAAGCAAATCTTTCATTTATTGTAAAGATGGCTACTTGATAATAGCCAGGTGATCTCCTCCTTCCAGTCCCCAAGCCAGCAACAGATTTGCATTGTTGTGTGAATGTCTTACGGATCTAGTTAATACAAGAACATTCTGAGCTTAAAAGCTTTTTTGCATCATTAACAATCCCCCCACCGCTACCTTCCTTACCTTATTCACTCAGGCCATGCATTTTTGATTTTGCCCAGTGGTACAGCCATTTAAATGAACAGAGCAGCAGGATATGTAATGTTGTATTGAGCATCCATATGATTGCCACTTTGTTTGATGGACATCTTGCATTCATAGGCATGGAAAGGCTAATCTGCACTTTCCTCTTCTTCCCTAGCCATTCTTTTGCTCTATATATTGTCTGTTAACTACTGTACCTACTATTACATCCTCCATTAGGCTGCCTTTGTCCTCTTGTAACCCACACAAAATCAGCAAGACTGTGAGTAGTATAGTAAGCTACACAGATGCTGATGAGTGCAAGAGGACGAGCAGGCCTGGAGAAGTGACAAAGATTGTTGTGGTTGGAAAATCAATGTTGTCCTAAAGCTGCTACCTTTTGTACAGAGGATGTGGACATTTAGGTTCTTTTTGAGCCACGTAAGAAACACTGGACCAGCTGATGGTAATTTTGCCTGGAGTTATGCTGTTGTTTTCACCTTAGTTAGACTTGCTGTGACAGCAACAGACCAATTTTTCTTACACTCTCTAAACATCTCTAGTTACTGTACGGTTTGAAAGTGGCCACCTCTCCTTCGTTTTGTTCTGCGTTCAGATTTTTGCAGTCTGCATTCACCTCGAAAATAAGGCCTTTCGGTTTGTGCAGTATTCATGTGCCAAATTTGTGTAATACCTTTTGCCTTTTATATGAAGCTTGTTACAAGCCACATATCAGGAAAAGTGGGTTTATATCAAAATCTAGAAAGTAAAACAAATAATAATCCAGGGAGGGGGGCCTTGACACAGGAGAGCAATAGAGAGAGCAGAGGATTGTTTGAAATCGGGCATGCACACAGACTCAGAGCTGTTACGCAGCACCTTGCAATCCATATACCATAGAACCGCTTTTTAGTTCATGGTCTCTGTGCAAATATACTCAGGCTACAGTACAAATCATGTAGACCTTTCACAAGCCTATTAGACGGATTGCATTTAGCACTGTTATGGTCCTGGTGTGTCATCGCTGTTGTCCACAGCACTTTATAGTTTCCTATTCTGGTGTTTGCTCTTTCATTACAAACAGTCCCAGGAAAAAGAACTGTTTAAACATATCAGCCTATTTATATAAGAAATAAATACATTAGGTGACAGGCGCACTTGGCAATTTTTGTGAAATTTACCTTTGTATTTTGTTTTGTTTTTTAATTTGCCTGAGATGAGGCATTTGGTACTAGTCCTTTGAAATGAGGTCCCAACACCTATGGTTTGCTTGGCTCAGTCATGGCCAAAACATTAAGTAATAGTCTGTCTCGGCAGCTCTGTTATAGCTCATTTGAGAGGATGAAAGCCTGTTTTTTAAAAGATATTACACTCCACTAAAGCTGATGGCTATCTGAGGCTGGAAAGTTTCTGGGGAGAGACAGACAGGTACTAAATGATACAGCAGGGCAGGAGGCTATAAACAAACATCAGTTTCCTACTGTGTTCTGTCCGGTTCTTTGTACAGTTGGGTACTGTGGCAGTTTTTTAACAACTGTCTGTCAAGCCATAAGCTTCTCAATCCTGGTTCTCCACAGCGCAAAGGAAACATTTTTCTCAGATGACTACTGTTCCCAACCAATGCAACAAGGAAAGCATTCAAAGCTTTGCTGTCCATTTAGGCCCATTTCTTTCCATGAGCCCTCAGTTATTCTAGCCCACTAGTGGGGTTTTTAGTTACCATTTAAGGGACGTGTTTTGTTTTTTGTTTTTAGAATTTTTCAACAGAATGTGAAAATGGCATTACACTTTTTTTTAATGGGGTGTTTTTTTCAGCAATGTTTCTGTTGCCAAACACACTGAAAATAGATAAGACCAGGAAAACCGTGTAATCTCTTTGCCACTTTTGAAAAATGTTGTTTTGGTTAAGCAGGGTTTTTTTGTTTTGTTTCGGTTTTGCTTTGTTTTAACATGGAAGTATTTTTCTTAAATGATGCCAGTTCCTGGAGCCAAATGCTAAAGATCACCAAATTGGAAGCAGAAGTGCCATTAAATGAACTCTGTGAATGTCAAGTCAAATTGCACCTGTAGCTAGCACATAAAGACAACGCTTAAGTGCGGGTTGATCTCCCACACTTTAACTTAAAAAAAATTAATCCTCATTTTAATTGTATTGTGTGAAATGTCTTGGGAAAGGAGTACAGTGTGTTTGTCTAGTGGATGAGACTTCCCTCCCTCCCCTCAGTTTCTGATGAAGTTTTATTAAAGAATCGTGTTACTGTATGTTTTGATCATGAGTAGTCTGGTGGTGCTTATTCATAGCACAAGCTTAAATCAAGTACTGAAAACAGTCTTACAAGCTAAATGTCTGCATGATGTTACATCTGTTGTACCTACTGAAAAACTTTGTATGTAAATGTACAGAAATAAAAAGGTGTTGCCCCATTAGCATACTTCCTTTTGAATGTCTTTCTTGCCTTCACTGCGATGAGTGTTCAAGCTGTGCTTTCAAAAATACCCCAGCTACTGAAGAAGTTGAATGAAATTTTTAAAACCTCCCATAACAGCACTAACCCTTTTTATTTAAAAAACAAAAACAAATACAGATTCTCTAAGGGTACTTCAGCTACCAGTTGCCGCCTTAAGGTTGTCCTTCAAAGAAGAGGATATGTTGCAGCTGAAGTAGTTCTGCTGCTCAACTACAAGTTCCATTTGCAGAAAAGACTCAGCATGATCCATGGGCCTGGGACTCCGAAGACCAAGATTCTATTTCTGATTCGCTGCGCAACCTCAGGCAAGTCATTTCACTCATCTGTGCCTGTTTCTCCTCCCACCCTTCGTCTGTCTTGTCTGTTTAGACCAGGGGTCGGCAACCTTTCAGAAGTGCTGTGCCAAGTCTTCATTTATTCACTCTGATTTAAGGTTTCGTGTGCCAGTAATACATTTGAATGTTTTTAGGTCTCTTTCTGTAAGTCTATAATATTTAATAAACTATTGTTGTATGTAAAGTAAATAAGGTTTTTAAAATGTTTAAGAAGCTTCATTTAAAATTAAATTTAAAATGCAGAGCCCCCCAGACTGGTGGCCAGGACTTGGGCAGTGTGAGTGCCACTGAAAATCAGCTCGCGTGCCGTAGGTTGCCTATCCCTGGTTAAGACTATAAGCTCTTCAGGACAGAGGACTGTTTCTTACTATCTCTTTGCACAGTGCCTCTATGCTCTACTGTAATCTTACTATTGCTAATAAAATTGATCTCTTCTGGGTTCTAAAGTCCACGTGGAAGGAACCTTGAAAAGAAGATTGCCAAACAGTGTTGACTTGAGTTGGGGATAGACAAAGCATCCTTTTACAATAGGTTATTTCTGGGATCTAGCTGTATATAGTAAGTAACATTTTCTGCCTTCATAATTTTAGACAAGTCTTGATCCAAAAGGCGCCCAACCTAGGTTGTTCTCCCCACTCCTACTGAATTTGGCTAAAATAGCAAGGCAATAATATTGTTTACCTTAGTTGGCTACTAACCCAGAGGTCAGGCCAGCTGACTCTGTGTGTCTGTGTCTTGAGATGTGCCTTAGTCAAACCTGAGAAGACAGCTGGCTTTAGGAAGATGAAGACCACATACAGTTTGACAGCTTTGGCTTTAGTATCACTGACATATGCTATGAGGCTTGGGGAACCTTGATGGGTGATTGCATTGTCACCTAACTATTGATGCAGGCATTCATTCACCCTGATTTCACAGAGGCTGGGAGCTGCTGCTTTCACATCAGGAAAGCTGATTTAGTACATTTCATTTAGTTTTCCGATGCCTGTATTGCCTGATTCCCTCAGTATATTATTGCCGTTTCCGGGCAAGGAAAACAGCAACTCATCCTTCTCACTTGCCTGAGGCAAGTGAGGTTGACACCATGACCCAAATTGTCATGAATGTTCTGCTGAGTGAAACTGAGACACAGCTTACATGTAGACTCATGCTGTATTTATGTAGCATTAGGGCCCTATTTATCCTTTCCCCCAATAGGACCAGAGAAAAAGGAGCCTTGCCACATCTGTTGTGCATATTGCACAAGACCCAGGGACAACCGCAGTCTCTGCACTTGTAGGAACACAAGGACCGCTCTCTGCAGGGCCACACATTGTTCCAGAGAGGCTGGGGTGGTCCAACCTTCCTCAACTAGCCAGGGAGCACCTTGCACTATCCAAAGGGATGCTTCAGCATCCATGCTCCTACCTGAACCTGGGGGGGGAGGGGGAGGGCGCGCTAAGAAGGGAAAGTACCATATGAGAGACAATCTCTCTGAGCTCCCCTGGGGCGGTGCTGGCTCCATACTATGCCACTGTGAGGCAGTACACGCCAGTGGTTAGGGCACAGGAATGGGAGTCAGGAGATGTGGGTTCTGTTCCTGGCTTTGACACTGACCTGCTGTCTGACATCTTGCAAATCATTTCATCCCTCTGACCTTTTGTCTTGTCTATTGAAGATTTTTAAGGTCTGAGGTACAGGCTGTCTGTGATTGTGTGTGTGTATAGTGCCATGGGTCCTACACTCAGTTGGGGCCACAAGGTGGTGCTACTGTCATACAATTAGTTAAATCATATTGACTCCAACTCTAGCTAATTATCATAATTTAACCATTAGAGTATATGCTCCTGAGCAGAATTCACATGCTGTGTAGCCAGCAAAACAATGCTTGATGAAGTTGGAGTTTGAACGGTTCTATCTAAAATGCATTGCTGAGAGAAACAGGTGGTGAATGGTGACCAGGGAATGAGACCACCTAGCATAGCGCATACATACACAACAGGAGAGTTAAGGCTGCCGATCTGAACTCCGTTTCCAAGATTGTCAATAAAATCTCAACCTTAGCTCTGAATTAACACCGCTTTTGGTTTTTTGCGCAAGTGTTACTCATAGCTGACTCATAATTAGCTTGTGATCCACTGTAATCTCCAGATCCCTTTCCTAGGCAGTCATTTCCCATTTTGTATGTGTGCAACTGATTGTTCCTTCCTAAGTGGAGCACTTTGCATTTGTCCTCATTGAATTTCATCCTCTTTACTTCAGACTATTTCTCTAGTTTGTCCAGATCATTTTGAATTCTAATCCTATCCTCCAAAGCCCTTGCAACCCCTCCCAGTTTGGTATTGTCCACAAACTTTATACGTGTACTCTTGAAGCCATTATCTAAATCATTGATGAAATATTGAACAGAAGCTGACCACCCCACTCACTATGTCCTTCCAGCTAGACTGTGACCTACTCATAACTACTCTCTGGGAATAGTTTTCCAAGCAGTTATACACCCACCTTATAGTAGCTCCAGCTAGGCTGTATTTCCCTAGTTCGTTTATGAAAAGGTCATGTGAGACAGTATCAAAAGTCTTACGAAAATCAAGATCTACATCTACCACTTCCCCCTATCCACAAGGCTTGTTAGCTTTCTTTGACAAGCTATTAGGTTGGTTTGACATAATTTGTTCTCGATGCAGTTACTTATCACCTTATTATCTTGTTCCATTATCTTTCCAGATACTGAAGTTAAGATGACTGGTCTGTAATTCCCTGGGTTCAACCGAGGCCAGGTGAAAGTAGAGGTGTTGGTCCTTACCTTTATACTCTTATTGTAGAAACAGGGGCTGGCAACAGATATTATGGATTATAATTTATCAAAACAACGCAGAGCAGAGACTAGATGTAACCAGAGGCTGAAGTTGCATTCTCGAAAGAAGCATTATTTGCTATATCTACTTTTTAACTAGTGACCATGAAGCCATAAGAAACTAGGCTGCGATGGCTTTTCTGGAGCCTGCCAGCTTCTTTGTTTCCAGTGAGCTACTATAGCAGCATTAATAATATTTTATACGTGCAGTGGAGACTTTCCATGCCCTCCACTGTGAGGTCTGTTACTTTACAGATGGGGAAACAGGTTATGCAACTTCCTCATTGTCACAGAGCAAGTCAGGGGTTGGATGAAAACAGAATTAGTGTCTCCTGACCTTTAGTGCCCCCCTGTTTAATCGTGAGACAATTCTGCCTTTGTGCTACTAGAACTTAAACCCTCAGGCTTTTTTAGATAAGATTCTCATACACTATTTCAGAAAACTCCCTTTTAATAATAATAGCTTGCACATGTATAGCATCTTTCACTTAAGGATCTGAAACTGTTATTTAAGCTTTGAGAAATAACGTAAGCCCCTGAGGGCTCAGTGAAGGGAAAGAGGAAAATATCCTAATTTCCAGTCCATTCAGCATATTAACAAGTCACTGGGAATAAAGACTCCTCTCTACAGGCACCAGGTTTCTACTGGTCCCTTACAAATGCCTGTGTAGAGTTACTTATTCCAGTGCCCTTAATCTCAAACTACCCCCCTGTATTTTCCTCTGTTTAGCTCTTCACTTTTGAAGGGTATTACTCTGAAGAGTGTAAAAGTGGTAGTGTGGTGATCCATGGCTATTGTGTCTAACTGATTTCTTCATCAAATGTGCTCAATTTACATGTAAGATAGGCCTCTGTACCTCCCAGCCCAACCAACTCCGCCTAGACTCTGAAAGTGCTTTCCTGCACCTGCATTATCAGCAGCAATCGTAACAGTTTTATAATCCAAACTATGCCTTTAGTTAATCTGTTGATGGAACAAGCTGGAACAGAATCCTGCAAACTGTCGTGCAGCACCAACACTAACAGGAAAACATCACTAACAGCAGCAGCCAAGACTGGTTACATAGTGCATATGTACTGAGTAAGAAAGCACACTTTAGGACCAAACTTTTTTTTTTCCTTTTCAGTGGAAAATTCCTTCCCCTTTGGAAAACAAATTCCTGCCATTCTCCCACTATGAAAGTGACATCAATGTACTTCCTTTTATTTAATTTGCTGATTTTTCACAACAGCATGCCAGGCTTTCACAGAAGCAGTAGAAGAGATTTGTTTTCTCTTGCTCTAATTATGATACATAGTATGTTACATGTGCAACTAAAATCCAGAGACCATCCCCTGATTACAATTTCCAGGTAGGTCAAGCTCCATGCATACACAAGTTTACAATATCTTGCTTAACTCACAACATTCCTCCCCATATCCCACAGACCCCGTCTCTAACACAGCAGAGGAACTCAAAAAATGTATTTCTTCCAAACTTTAAGTTCTATTCAAGTTTGGTCCAAACAATTTTGTAAAAACAACACAAAGTTCCAAAATATTAACTCAATGTCTGTCAATATGGAAACCCAGTCAGTTTATTTCTTTAAAAAAAAAAAAAGTAACAAAGTAGCTTACAATGATGCAAAGTTAGAATTTCTCTGGAAAAGCCATCATTTCTTCCTTGATTCTGTTCTCTATGTGTAATATGAAACTGCTGTCTGTATTCTGAAGATTGTAGCTGACGAAGATCTGTTTTTTGGTCTTCCTGGCTAAAATACAAAACAAAGAACAGTCGTCTATTACTTGTTCCAAAATTAGTGCTGGTAGTAATCAAACATTTTATGGAGAGAAATAAGGCAAGTTTCCCATACCCACAATACAAATACACTGACCTGGAAGAACCACCTCCTACATGCCTACTCAGTCTGGCTTGTTGGCTAAAAACCTTAGATAGCAGTCAGTGATGAGTGCTGGGTGTCAGTTAAGTTAGGGCAGGGGTGGGCAAATGTTTTGGCCTGAGGGCCACATTGGGGTTGTGCAACTGTATGGAGGGCTGGGTAAAGAAGGCTGTGCTCCCCAAACAGCCTGGCCCGTGCTCCCCAAACAGCCTGGCCCCTGCCCCCTATCTGACCCCTCCCACTTCCCACCCCCTGACTGCCCCCCTCAAAATCCCTAACCCATCCAACCCGCCCGCTCCCGGGACCCCTGCCCCCTATCCAACCCCCGCTCCCGGGACCCCCGCCCCCTATCCAACCCCCGCTCCCTGTCCCCTGACTGTCCCGACCCCTATCCAGAACTCTGCCCCCTGACAGCCCCCACGGGACTCCCACCCCCATCCAACCACCCTCTGCTCCTTGTCCCCTGACCATCCCTGCCCCTAACTGTCCCCTGGGACTCCCACTCCCAACCCTCTCTGTTCCCCATCCCCTGACTGCCCCCCAGGCTCCCGCTCCCTTACCAGAAGCAGGAGCTTGCAGCCACAACACCCAGCCAGAGCCAGCTGCGCAGCCCGTGCAGCGGCATGGCTGTGGGGAAGGGGGGACAGCAGGGGAGGGGCTGGGTTCTAGGCTCCCCGGCCGGGAGCTCAGGGGCCGGGCAGGACGGTCCTGCGGGCCGGATGTAGCCTGTGGGCCGTAGTTTGCCCATGTCTGGGTTAGGCCCTGATTCAAAGTTCACAGTAGTTAATGGAAAGGCTCCCACTGGCTTTGGATCAGGCTCTTAAAGAGAATGAAGTTCAAGATAAATTACAGGTTATACTGGACTCCTTACCAGATTACACAAACTAAACTGAAGAGAGAATTTATGTTCAAAGGTTCTTTAAGGAGGAAGGGATAGAATTAAGTAATTAGACATTCAAAAAAGTCTAGTATAAAAATTCTAGGATAATCTAATGATAAAGTAGATACCATATTACCTGATCTATGTACATTATATAAAAGTTATTTTCCATGACAGACCGAACAGTGGTGGCAAAAAAATCAATCAATCAATCAATCCCCAGACTGTGGAAAGATGGCTCTCACTGATCAGCAGGTGAATGGAGGACATGAAAAAAAGTTACAGTATAGAAAATAGACTCCCTAGTTTTGATAAAATAATACCTAGGCACTCATACAATGCCATCTTTAACGATCAACTTCCTCTTGGCTCAGTGAAACGAGGGAGCCCCATGAACTGCTTCTGAAATTGATTCATTTTCCTTTTAACAATTCACACAATAACGTTAATGGGATGTGGCTTGTTGCGCTAATATGCTACAACTTGAAAAACAAGCATCTCTGCCGTGGTATTGGCCCCTGAGGTACAAAGGCTCATTTTATCATCAATGCTTAAAAATTCTCACATTGAATAACTGCAGTACTAATTCTAAACTGAAAGTTAATTAATTGCCACACCACTTTAACCAACAGACTGAGTTCTGAATTACTTCTGCACCATGTCTGGCCTTAGTCGTCTGGAGGAGACATGAAATGGAGTTTCCAACGCTTGTGAATGCTACTGGTCCCTTGACGCTTTTTGCGAGAGTAGGGATGTTAACCCCCGTGTCCTGGTCGAAACTCCAGTAGGGCAGTTAGATCCTGCCCCCATCTAAACTGTCCTGCAGAGTCAACTGGATATATGCGCTGCTCATTATATTCCCTTGAAATGAGAAGAGAAGGGGGGAATTTGTACCCAAAATACTACAATGATCTCTGATGTTACTCTGCCTCCTCATCCCCTCAGAGGGGTTAGATCTGCAACTTCAAAGAACTGGAAGGGTTTTGTGCCACTCAAGCTAGTGAAACATAGGCCCAGATCCTCAAAGGTATGTAGGTACCTAACTCCCCTTGAAATGAATGAGTTCAGTGCCTAAATCCCTTTGAGGATCGGAGCAGTAGTTTGACACCTGGCTGATCCATAACCACACAGAGCAGATGTCATTCCACACATCCCACCTGCTCTCCTTTAGCCTAGACAGCGTGACTAGCTCTTGAGCTGTACTGAGCAAGCACGTCCTTCTACACAGCGGAAGCGCTGGTTAACCAGCAATGAGATGCACAGCATCCTGATTCACAATCTCAACATTGCAATAGGCTTGGAGAAGAAAAGCTCCTGTAGGATTGGGAGAGGGCACAAACGTGGAGAGTCGCTGCTCCCCGGCTCATGGACATACCACGGCTGTTCTACTTGTGCTCTCATCTATAACGTAGGTAGAGGGGAGCATTCAGTTAAGGGTTTCATTTTCTGGACTACAGCACTGCCCTAAGCTATTAGACAGATGCCCCATTCCACCCCGGAGGCGGCTTCAGTTCACTGGTGGGTGAGGAGATTCCTGTGTGCGTATGTCCATTTCCTTAAATCTGCAATCTGGGCCAATCATTTCTAGAGTGCTTTGGGATCTTTCTGGCTGAAGAGAGCTGTAGGATGTAAAGGTAGCTTTTATTTATGCATGCACAATTCTGCACATATTTGTGCAAGCATTGGTGTTTGCATCTGCAGAGTGCAGGCACATGCACATTAAGCTGTCTAATGCCTGTGCATGCACAGGCATTAGAATTTGTATTGAAGCAATGAAAGATATTTAAAAGTGCATATGCAAGTGTGGGGGGGCAGGGGGAGAGGGAGTGGATAGGGAGAGGCCTACCTGGAAAGTTTATTCCTGTCCTATATTAATCACTCAACAAAGCATGGGGATTACTGAAATGCAAAGCCCTCATTCTATTTGTTATCAATAATGTCCCTCAGCAGCAGTGCCAGGAGATTCCTAGGATAACACTCCTATTGCCAGCAATGAAACCAAGTGCTTTTTGCCTTTCAAACTCTGTAGTAAAGTAGAACCTCAGTTACAAACTGACTGGTCAACCACACACCTCATTTGGAACAGGACGTACGCAATCAGGGAACAACAAAGATGGGGGAAAAAAACAAACAGTACTTTGTTAAACTACTAAAACAGTTAAGGGAAAGTTTAAAAAAAGATTTGCAAGGTAAGGAAACTGTTTCTGTGCTTGTTTCATTTAAATTAAGATGGTTAAAAGTAGCATTTTTCTTCTGCATAGTAAAGTTTCAAAGCTGTATTAAGACAAGGTTCAGTTGTAAACTTTTGAAAAAACGACCGTAATGTTTTGTTCAGAGTTATGAACATTTCAGGATTACAAACAACCTCCATTCCCGCTGTGTTTGTAACTGAGGTTCTACTGCAGATATATAGAGGTAGAGAACAGTAGCACTGACTCAGTAAGGTATTTAAGCACATGCCTAACTTTAAGCAGGTGAGCAGTAGAAATGTTAAAAGTTAGGCATGAAGAATCCAAAGCCATTAAGAATAAAAGCTTTTCCTCAAGAATGATTCACACTAATGCTTTGCTTTAACACAATGCACGCTTCAAGCATGGTCAGCCAATATTTAAGCTCATGTCTACATGAGACAAATGTACGTCTCTTGTTGAGAAGTCAGGCAACATAACTTGTGGTGACAACAAAGCTGCTTCATTGCCAAAGATGAGAGGTGAGAGCAAAAACAACCAAAGAATTTAAAAAGGATTCCCAAAAGTACAAGTGTGTTATAAAATCTCTGAACCATTCAAGAACGCACCTAGTCGCTGGGCTAGAGAATTTGAGGTGGTGTCAGAGGCATCTCCCAGGAGTGATGTAGACACTGGAATGGAGTCCTGAAAAGAAAGCAAAGAATCAATTGTTTATTCTGTACTAAAATTAGCTATTTTTTCCCTGATGAGATGGCTGCATATAAGAAGTCACAACAATAATCACTTTTTCTGTTTTGGGTTTAAAGAAAGAGGACTTACCTTTCCTACAATCATTTGAGTACTTGTGTGCTACCATGTCACGGTGAACTCCAACATGTAAAAAAACCCCAAAACAACCCAATCACAGTGTCCTTTACATTATATAAAGATGGTGGAGGAGAGTTTCCAAAAGCACCAGGAGCACTTGCAATGAATCTGTAATTATACTGACTTGTATTCCCAAATCCCTGAGGCACTTTTGAAAATCTCCCCTGGTGTCTACAATTTTTTATGCAGTGTATCCATTAAAATAGTCTTTAATTACCCACACCAATACTATTTCACAAAGAATACCATATATAGTTTTTCCTATATAGTTTTTAAAAAAGAAAAATTCCATAACCTGGAAATACTTGAGTAGACACCACCTAAATATCCTGTCCCATACAAGAATCCAATTCTGCAACCCTTGTTCATGCTGAGAAGTAAACAATTGAGTATTACTTATTGAGGAGTGCACAACTGGGCCCTCACTGAGGCATGGACTCCTATGAAACCTATGTTGCTGAACAAACACTGCCTTATAGAAAACTTTATGTGCTGGACACATTTTGAAGTGTGTGTACCACTGTGCGTGGTCTGGCTATGTCTATACTGCAATGAGACACCTAGAGCTGGCCTGTGCCAGCTAACTTGGGCTCGGGCTGTGAGGCTGTTTAATTGCAGTATAAACCTACCCTATGAGGCAAGTTTCCTACACAGTCCTGCCCCATTCAAAGTGTGCTATATTGGCAGTAAGTGACGAAGGGCTCCTAACACAATGGAGTCTTGGTGCATACCTGGAGCTCCTAGAAGCTACCGCAATCCAAATAACAACGCACAGCCATAGACTTTAAGGACAGATGGCCTGAGCATGTGGGCAAGACCACCTGGGAAAGAATTCACTGTAACTCAGAACCCTCCTCATCTAGTGTCCCATCTCTGGCTGTAGGAGACATTTTTGAACTAATCAATTAATTCAATCCCCATTTACTCCCTTATCAATGGAGGAGGTATGGCTCCTTACTATGCAGTAAATAAGATGTACTCTTCCACAGACCTGTCTCATTCAATGCACAGATCTTGAATACACTAAAAAAAATTACTACACGGTCAAAATTGTCATGCAGGCACAGCCTGCTATGTCCCCCTTTGAAATACTGGCAAATTGTTGTCAAATATATTGCAATTGTCAAAATCTACTACAGATGAGCAAAGTGCAATTTTCAAAGGCTTACGCTGAGCCAAATCACCCAGCCAATTTGCATCAAAATACCTGCAGCACAGATCAACTGAATAGAGCACTAAAATGGGAGTCAGGAGACCTGGATTCTAATCCTGGCTCTGCCCACTATCCTGATGCAAGACGTTGGGTTGTTGTCTCTCTTCAATTCTGTGCCTCAGTTTTCCCCATCCATAAAATGGGGATAATACTTTCTCCTGTTACGCACTGTGAGATCTACAGAGGAAAAATGGTCTCATGCAATACCCACTGAGTCTTTCCATTGACTTCTGTAGTTTGACCAGTTCCTCTAAGGGTTAAGAGTAGCAGCCGTGTTAGTCTGTATCCGCAAAAAGAACAGGAGTACTTGTGGCACCTTAGAGACTAACAAATTTATTAGAGCATAAGCTTTCGTGGACTACAGCCCACTTCTTCGGATGCATATAGAATGGAACATATATTGAGGAGATATATATACACACATACAGAGAGCATATCCGAAGAAGTGGGCTGTAGTCCACGAAAGCTTATGCTCTAATAAATTTGTTAGTCTCTAAGGTGCCACAAGTACTCCTGTTCTTTCTAAGGGTTAAGTATCATGATAACACTTGAAGACACTTTTCTGTCAAATTTTACCCATTTCTCTGCCAAATTACATACTTATACCTTCCATCTATTTGACAAAATGCTGCAATGAAAGGAAATATTACCCCTCCCTCCTACATAAACTCTTTTAGTTCTCAAAAGCTGCTCAACTGTTCATCCTAAAATTTCAACTCTTGAGAGGGAAGTTCAGCAAAGGTATAAATGACAGAAAAGGTGTTCAAATGGAAACTCTTGGGTAGTGTGTAGACTAGAAAAATAAATAGTGGGTAACATTTTCAAAAGCATTTAATCACGTAGGAGCCTACATCCCATTATTAAAAGTAAGTCTAATTGAAAGTAATGGAATTTAAGCTCCTCAATAGGTGCTTTTAAAAATTTTACCCAGGCCTTGGTTTACACCTAAAACTTAGGGCTGGGTTATCTAAAGTTAGGTTGGCTTGGCTTAATTACAATGCACAGAGCTTGCAGGCCTAGGTACCGCCTCTCAGAAAAGTAGATTTCATACAGCCACATAAGAACCCCTTCTATTGCTGTAGTAAGTGCCTATGCTACAGCTGTTTTAGGTGGGAAATGTTTAAACACTGGAGGGGAAGGGAGGGGGCTGCCTACCCTCTCCCCCCCGCCCCCCAGCAGCTCTTGCTACAGCCCTAGTTGTGTCTACATTGTGTGACCAAGTTAGGTCAATCTAACCCGCAGTGTAGACACAGCTAGGTCAATCATGCTTGGATGAATTCTTCTGCAGACCTAGTTGCTGCCGCTGGAAGGCTACAGGGATGGCCAGACCCCTTCCCTCGCTCTCACTGCAGCTAGCACTTACGCTACAGCAGCACGGCTTTGCCGCTGGGGCCTAGCCAGCCCCCACTGTGCAACTTCGCACCTCCAGCCGGGTCGGCATCTTTAGAACTGCATTAACCCGCCCCATCCTAGGCCACCCCCAAGACTGGCCAGGCCCCGTTCACACGATGTCAAAGGGGATCAAGCCTGTTTACACGAGGGCTTAAAACGTGGCAGCCGCTAAAACCCTCTTTGCAAACATCTTCCTAGTGGGATCGGGCCCACGGGCCACCTGCCAGCACCATGAGGCGCGGGGAAGGGGCTCTGTGCCCCAAGCGCTGAGCGCGGTGCGAACGCCCCGGCGGGGGGGGGGGAGGGGCGCAGCCTGGGGCTGTGGGGGCAGGAAGGCGGGTGAGTGGGGAGCACGGGGGGGGGGGAGGCTCTGCCGCTAGCTCCGTGTAGCGAGCCGAGGGGGGCCCGGCACTCACGTGGGGGCTGCACATGGCCACGGCCAGGCTGCGGAGCGCCGGCTCCGCCCCCACCCAGAGGAAGAGCGAGTCCCGCAGCCGCATGGCGTGGAAGTGCACGAGCTGCTCGCCCGCGCGCCCGCAGAAATCGTGCAGGGAGATCCCGGCCGGGGCGGCCTCCGCCTGCTGCTGCGACTCCATCCGTCTCGCGCCCGGCCTGGCCTGCCCTGCCGCTGCCAGGCCAGAGCAAACGATCCCCGAGCGCAGCGCAGGCCTGGCCCGCGTCTCGCTTGCCGCGCCCAGCGGCGATGGGCAGGGGGCTAAATCCGTCCCTCCCCCGCTCCAAGGCTCCTCCCCCCGACTGCCCTGTCCCTCCGGGTTGTTCCCAGCTACCCCCTGCCCCGCCCCGCCTTATTCCTGCTCTCAGCCTTCACCCCAGCTCCTGTCCCTGCAGGCCCCGGGTGCCCCTGAGCTGGCGTTGGGTGGAGCTGGGGGTGCTCAGGGCCGCTAAAACCTGGCTGCCCCTACCCACCCTGGGGGCCTTCTGCTGCAACCCCCACTTCTCCTTTAGGGCGTCGGCTTTGGTCCGAACTGCAGATGAGCCTAGGGGACTGAGGGGCCCCGTATTGTACCCGATCTATTGGGGGGTGGACATTTAAAGGCAGTGCTCCCCAGTCCAAGCCTTGTTACTTCCACATTCAGGCAGGATCTAGCTAAGGCTTAGGGCCATGCCGCAGGCCCCCGCTCCTGGAGGCACAAGCTCAGCTTTCTTTTCATGGTTGTGAAATGACAAAACTTGAAAATGTGACCCCTGCAGCTGTTGTCTGCCTGAGTCAGCAGAAAACCTGATGCAATAGCTCAAAAATATTAACTGCCCCATGCATCTCATTGGTGTGTGTGAGGGGGGGTGTTTAACTCCAAGACCCACTGCTCTGGAGAACCCGTCAATTCTATCCATCATTGGATTTTGTGTGTGGTGAGAAGCATGTGGTGGCCCAACTCACACACCCCCTCCCCGGAAGACAGACGCCTGCTGCTCCAGTGGGGGGTAGGCTCCTATTGCCACTCCTGAGATGAGAGGTTGGGAGGAGAAAAGACCTCACAGCTACTCCAAGCGGGGGCTGGGTCACTGAAGGTCCCATCTCATAGTGTGCCTAGGGCCCTGTATTGTCTAAATTGAGTCATCCCCTCAGGATGCTTCTGTAGATAACAGCAAATATACAGCACTCTTTATCCATAGATCTCAAAGCACTTTACAAGGGATAGTAAGCATTATTATATCCACTTTACAGATAGGGAAAGTGAGGCCTAGAGAGTTTACAGGCTTGCTTTGAAGAGTTGCTACACCACCACAACTGTATTCTAAGTCAATTGTAGGTGCTCTGCACCTTTGAGAATCAGTTTTTTTTATTCAGGAGCCTTCGTATGGATTTAAGAGCCTAACAAGGTATCCAAGTTTGAAAATGTTACCTCTTGTCTTCTATAGAAAGATTGTTCTGTCCACTACTCTAGGCTTGGAACACACAAAGTTACTATGTACACAGGAAATATTGAAAGACAAAGACAAAGATGTTTTGTTTTTATCCAATGGAGAATTGTGAAAGTGTGATTGTGGAAATAATCAAGTAGCCATCACTACACACTCGCTTCAGTACAGGAGAAGTAGGATTTGATAGGCTGGGGGAAAGCCGACAGGTGCGGAGGAGCATGTGGTTTGGATAGAGACATCCCTTAGGGGAGGATCTACAAATGGAGATTCTCTATGTCCTAGTAAAGAGGAGAGTATGGAAGATGATAAAATACAGGTAGGATCTGATGTGAAACAGTCAAATGAAAAAAAGTCTCATTCAATTACAACATGTGAAGGGAGACAGCTAAAAAGTGACAACCTTTTAAAGTGCTTAAATATCAATGCAAATCTAAATAATAAGATGGGTGAACTAGAGTGTCTTGTATTAAATGAGGATATTAATATAATAGGCATCACAGAAACTCGGTGGAATGAGTATAATCAATGGGACACAATAATACCAGGGTACAAAATATATCGGAAGGACAGAACAGGCCATGCTGGTAGGGGAGTAGCACTATATGTGAAAGAAAGCATAGAATCAAAGAAGTAAAAATCTTAAATGAACCAAACTGTACCATAAAATCTCTATGGATAGTAATTCCATGCTCGAATAATAAGAATATAAAGTAGGGATATATTACCGACCACCTGACCAGGATGGTGATAGTGACTGTGAAATGCTCAGGGAGATTAGAAAGGCTATTAAAATAAAAAACTCAATAATAGTGGGGGATTTCAACAATCCCCATATTGACTGAGTACATATTACCTTAGGACAGGATGCAGAGATAAAGTTTCTTGACACCTTAAATGACTGCTTCCTGGAGCTTCATGGAACCCACAAGAGGAGAGGCAATTCTTGATTTAGTCCTAAGTGGAGCACAGGATCTGGTCCAAGAGGTGAATAGAGCTGGACTGCTTGGTAATAGTGACCATAATATAATTAAATTTAACATCCCTGTGGCGGGGGAAACACCACAGAGGCCCAACTTGTAACATTTAATTTCAGAAAGGGGAACTACACAAGAAATGAGGCGGTTAGTTAAACAGAAATTAAAAGGTACAGCGCCAAAAGTGAAATCCCTGCAAGCTGCATGGAAACTTTTTTAAGACACCATAATAGAGGCTCAACTTCAATGTATACCCCGAATTAAAAAAACATAGAGAACCAAAAAAGAGCCACTGTGGCTAAACAACAAAATAAGAGAAGCAGTGAGAGGTAAAAAGGCATCCTTTAAAAAGTGGAAGTTAAAGCCTAGTGAGGAAAATAGGAGCATAAACTCTTTCAAATGAAGTGTAAAAATATAATTAGGAAGGCCAAAAAAGAATGTGAAGAACAGCTAGCCAAAGATTCAAAAAGTAATAGCAAAAAAAATTTTAAGTACATCAGAAGCAGAAAGTCTGCTAAACAACCAGCAGAGCCACTGGACGATTGAGATGCTAAAGGAGCACTCAAGGTCGATAAGGCCATTGCGGAGAAACTAAATGAATTCTGTGCATTGGTCTTCACGGTTGAGAGGATGTGAGGGAGATTCCCAAACCTGAGCCATTCTTTTTAGGTGACAAATCTGAGGAACTGTCCCAGATTGAGGTGTCATTAGAGGAGGTTTTGGAACAAATTGATAAACTAAACAGTAATAAGTCACCAGGACCAGATAGTATTCACACAAGAGTTGTGAAGGAACTCAAATGTGAAATTGCAGGACTACTAACCATAGTCTGTAACCTATAATTTAAATCAGCTTCTGTACCAAATGACTGGAGGATAGCAAATGTGATGCCAATTTTTAAAAGGGCTCCAGAGGTGACCCCAGCAATTATAGGCTGGTAAACCTGACTTTAGTCCCAGGCAAACTGGTTGAAACGATAGTAAAGAACAGAATTGTCAGACACATAGATGAACATAATTTGTTGGGGAAGAGTCAACATGGTTTTTGTAAAGGCAAATCATGACTCACCAATCTACTAGAACTCTTTGAGGAGGTCAACAAGCATGTGAACAAGGATATAGCATATTTAGTGGATATAGCATATTTAGATTTTCAGAAAGGCTTTGACAAGGTCCCTCACCAAAGGCTCTTAAGCAAAGTAAGCAGTTGTGGGATAAGAGGGAAGGTCCTCTCATGGATTGGTAACTTGTTAAAAGACAGAAAACAAAGGGTAGGAATAAATGGTCAGTTTTCGGAATGGAGAGAGGTAAATAGTGGTGTCCCCCACGGGTCTGTACTGGTTCCAATCCTATTCAACATATTCATAAATGATCTGGAAAAAGGGGTAAACAGTGAGGTGGTACAATTTGCAGATGATACAAAACTACTCAAGATAGTTAAGGCAGACTGCAATGAACTACAAAATGATCTCTCAAAACTGGGTGACGGGGCAACAAAATGGCAGATGAAATTCAATGTTGATAAATGCAAAGTAATGTACATTGGAAAACATAATCCCAACTATACATATAAAATGATGGGATCTAAATTAGCTTTTACCATTCAAAGAGTCATTGTGGATAGTTCTCTGAAAACATCCACTCAATGTGCAGCGGTAGTCAAAAAAGCTAACAGAATGTTGGGAATCATTAAGAAAGTGATAGATAATAAGACAGAAAATATCATATTGCCTCTATAGAAATCCATGGTACGCCCACATCTACTGCATGCAGATGTGGGTGCCACATCTCAAAAAAGATATATTGGAATTGGAAAGGGGCAACAAAAATTATTAAGGGCATGGAACGGCTGCCATATGAGGAGAGATTAATAAGACTGGGACTTTTCAGCTTGGAAAAGAGATGACTAAGGGGAGATATGATAGAAATCTATAAAATCATGACTGGTGGGGAGAAAGTAAATAAGGAAGTGTTATTTACTCCTTCTCATAACACAATAACAAGGAGTCACCAAATGAAATTAATAGGCAGCAGGTTTAAAACAAACAAAAGGAAGTATTTTTTCACACAACTCACAGTCAACCTGTGGAACTCCTTGCCAGAGGATGTTGTGAAGGCCAAGATTATAACAGGGTTCAAAAAAGAACTAGATAAATTCATGGAGGATAGGTCCATCAATGGCTATTAGCCAGAATGGGCAGGGATGGTGTCCTTAGCCTCTGTTTTCCAGAAGCTGGAAATGGGCAACAAGGAATGGATCACTTGATGATTACCTGTTCTGTTCATTGTCTCTGAGGCACCTGGCATTGGCACTGTCAGAAGACAGGATACTGGGCTAGATAGACCTTTGGTCTGACCTAGTATGGCCTTTCTTATGTTCTTATGAACCAAAAGGAAACATTTGATGTTTTGAAACATTTGAAGCAAACAGGCAGCTTGAGTTTTAGGTCTCTACTACTCAAATATACAGGAAGATAAATACAGAAAATATTACACAGAAGCAGAATTGCATCTAAATAGGTGTTTCCAAAATTTCCAACCAGGCAAAGAACACAATAGAGAGAATTCTGACAACAGCTGCAGTTGTGGTGGCTGGAATCCACCAGATGGCACAGTAAATTGGCAAGATGATCTATCAAAGCTAAAGGTAAACTGGGATACAGCTGGCTATAATAAATTACACTGCATGTGCCTCAGGATCTGCAGAGCCAAAGTCTTGATTCTTGAGCTTTTGCCAACATGCTATCCCATACCAGAAATCTCTGGGAGGATAATGTTGATACTGTCCTTACTCAAGTCTGTAGACAGCGAGTTTACTCAGATGGAGGCTACTGGTATTTGCTGATGTGTCTGAAGAAAGTGCGATCCTGAAGGAAAGGTGCTGCCTTGGGGATGACCACTCTGTCCTCCTCCTTCAATCACTAGGATACAACAAGGCTGTTTGCTTCCTAGTCCTTCATAGGCTAGAACTTTGTTCGCTGTGATCATCACTGAGAACAGCTGATGAAATCAACCCGGACATGTCTGCTCTGCTTGCAGGAGCAGCGAGTTATATGGGCCTGTGGTGCATTGCTCCAGGAATATTCAGGGCCCGGGGGCCCAGCACCACAATGTTCAGGACCGGGTCTCTCCCCCTGCCCTGCCTGCCACCCCCACACGCCTCTCCTGGAGAGTCTCCTGGCCCTGTCTGCAGCCCCCAGGCAATTTAAAAGGTCCCCAGGAGCCCCCGGCCACCATCGGCAGCACAATGGGACTAGGCTTCGCTCCGCGCGCTGCCCCCGCCCCATGATCACTCCGCAACTCCCATTGGCCGGGAACTGTGGCCAATGGGAGCTGTGGGGGTGGGGCCTGTGGGCAGCGGCACACGGAGACACACACACACACCCGCGCCTAGGAGCTGCTGCCAGAGGGATATGCGGGTCGCCTTCGGGAGCCACCCGAGGTAAGCGCCGCATCCCTCACCCTCTCCCGCACCCCAACCTCCTGCCCCATCCCAGAGCCCGCACCCAAACTCCCTCCCAGAACCTACACCTCAACCCAGAGCCTGCACGCCAAACCCCCTCCCGCACCCAGACTCCCTCCCAGAGCCTGCCCCTCCCCTTGCACCTCAGCCCAGAGCCTGCACCCCCTTCTGCACCCAAACTCCCTCCCAGAGCCCACACCCCTCACTCCCTCCAGAACCCTAGCCCAGAGCCCACACCTAGCACCCAAACTCCCTCCTGGAACCCGCACCCCTACCACACCCAAACACCTTCCTAGAGCCTGCACCCCAAACCCTGTACCGCTCCCAAACTCCCTCCCAGAGCCTTAGGCAAGTGGGGGGAATGGGGGCTGGACTTGGACCCATTCTGGGCACCACCAAAAATTATACCAACCTGCTGTCCCGTCGGCTTGGGGCTTCAGTGTTTCCATTGTATAGAAGACTGTGGACTTCTGAGAGTAGTAGTATGCTAGTATAAACAGACTGATAACCTCTCCAGAGTTAGCTGGCAACCAGCGTTCCATTATAATGCTCATTTTCACCCTCCAACCCCCTAAGTGTCTCTGCCCATCCACAGCTCTGTGTTTCCAAATTGTAAAGGTTAACTTTCAGGTTGAGGCAGAAATTTTTTCATCATTACATTTAAGGAAAATTCATAAAAGACTTTGAAAGTTTTCAGAGTAGCAGCCGTGTTAGTCTGAATCCACCCTTAGAAATCATTTATTTCTGAAAGGTGACAAAGAACCAGATCCTCAGCCCTGCTATGTTATTGTTCTGCTACAGCATGGCTGAGCGTACCAGGCATGGGAATCCGCAGCTGCTGTAAAGCTGACATAGCTGACTCTGTCTCCCAATCCCCTGTGACGTGCAGTCTATATGGTTTTATAAAAACATGATAAGTGAATATAATGTAACTGGAATATGCTTCATGCAAAAGGTCTCTTGTAAGGTATCATTACAAAGCTTATAATCTACTGAGTGTGATCATCCTATTTGTATAAATGTATCACTCTTGTATCTGAAACTAGAAATATGAAATATAACTCTGAGGGCCTATTGTAATTATGCAAAGTGTGGCCCATTAATGGTGGTTTGGAATCTTGATGACTCCCATTAACAAGGACCATTGTCTGCAGATGGCTGTGTTTTACCTGTGAGTCTTCCTGTATACGTGTGTGCTGGCAAGTGGGTAATGAAGTCTTACAGTGACATGTGATCATGTCACCTGAACTGGAATCCATCTTTAACCTGGTGCTTTTCCAGTGAGGGGGGGTGGAAACCCAGAGGGACAAAGGGTTCCCGTCTTATGCAAAAAATATGTAAAGGGGTGGAACAGAACAAAGGGAAGAGATGAGCCATCATGAAGAATCCCCTAGCTACCACCTAAGCTGGAACAAGAGCTATACCAGGGGAAAGAATTGTGCCCAGGCCTGGAAGGTGTCCAGTCTGAGGAAAAAAACGTACTGAAGCATCTCTAAGGGTGAGATTATCTGTATTTAGTTTGATTAGCCATAGATTTGCGCATTTTATTTTATTTTGCTTGGTGACTTACTTTGTTCTGTCTGTTACTACTTGGATCCACTTAAATCCTACTTTCTGTATTTAATAAAATCACTTTTTACTTATTAATTAACTCAAAGTATGTATTAATACCTGGGGGAGCAAACAACTGTGCATATCTCTCTATCAGTGTTATAGAGGGCAAACAATTTATGCGTTTACTCTGCATAAGCTTTATACAGGGTAAAACTGATTCATTTGGGTTTAGACCCCATTGGGAGTTGGGCATAGTGCTAAAGACAAGCACATTTCTGTGAGCTGTTTTCAGGTAAACCTGCAGCTTTGGTGCAAGTAATTCAGACCCTGGGTGTGTGTTGGAGCAGACGGGAGTGTCTGGCTCAGCAAGAGAAGGTGCTGGAGTCCTGAGCTGGCAGGGAAAACAGGGATAGAAGTAGTCTTGGCACACCAGGTGGCAGCTCCCAAGGGGGTTTCTGTGATCCAACTCATCACATCCCCCACCTCAGCATTGGGAGGAGGAGCAAAGGCAAGGCCAAGCATGATGTTCCCTTGGATGTCTCCACCAGCATAATGACCCATAGGGGCCCATTACAACCTGACTCTGAACCAGTCCATGGTAGCTACAGGGATAAGAAGAGTGGAAAGGTGGCAAAAAGCCACCTTTGTCCTCCCTCTTAAGTGCATTTAACTCTGGCTCAGCCTGCCTGAGGATCTGACTCAAAATGGGTAACATTTCTTTATAGCCCTCTGTATTGTTAATGTGATCACAGTCTAACTCTGAATTTAGTGGGTGGTATAATGTCGAAAGATTTATCCAAAACCAGGGGAAATAAATTGTTTTGCAGGGTTGTAGCCATTTTGGTCCCAGGATAGTACAGCGACAAGGTGTGGGAGGTAATACCTTTTATTGTACTAACTCTGTTCAGAAGTTGGTCCCATAAAATATATTACCTTGCCCACCTTCTCTCTTCATCTTCTAGGGAAGATTAATGCTATTCATCACTAATGCATTAGTATCTGTCACTGATGCAGAAAGAAAAACAGCGTGACAGATCAATTTCCACCTAAAGGCAACCATACAAATGTAGGGCCAGATTGTCCATTGCGTCTGAGTAGAACCTGGATGCAGTGGAGTGGGGTGAATGCCACCAGGGAGCCAGCTGTGGTCCCCAGTAGAGGATCTGACATAGCAAAGCTGCACTCCACCACACTCCTCCCCACCTCTGACATGCCACCTTATGCTGAAATGGATGGAAGAAAGGATTACTGAGTGCTCAGCACCTTGCAGGACTGAGCCCTAGATCCTCCAAAGCTCTCCCCATTTCACTGCATCAAGTTCAAACTTCTTATCCTCGTCTTGCAGGCCCTTTACTATTCTGCCCCTCCCTACTTGTCTGCTCTTATCTCCAGGGGTGCTGGAACAATTTGTATAGTGGGGGTTCTGAGAGCCATTGAACCAAACTGTAAATCCTGTATCTGATAGAAACCACTTCAAGCCAGGGGTGTGGCAGCACTCTGAGCACTTCTAGTTCCAACACCTATGCTTATCTCTGATTGTGTTGTCCCCATTGCGTTTGCTCAACCAACCGTAACACCCTGCTACACCCATTTGCCACTGTCTCACACACGTCTGTGTACTGTCTTTCGTAGGACTCCTTAAATAAGAAGTACTCTTCTTGAACTGATTTAGAAGGTCCAGTAACCTGTTCTTCCTATCGCTCCACAATACCCACCTCTGCTGCACTTACCATATCAAATTATAATAAAGCAACTGCAAGTGTGTATGTATTATTTCTTGTATCCCTCTCCTCGCGCCCTTCATATGGCAGTTGTCTCCTTAAGCTGTAGGTCTGTCAGGGTGCCTATGGAGACCTGATTCAATACAAGTGACAATAAACCACTAGGGAAATTTAGGAATGAATCCTAGGCTCTAATGATGGAGACCCCATCACACATGTTCATCTTCTACAACAGTGTTATATTCTCTGAACGTTTCCCCATTTCATTTTAATTTTAATCTAATTTGGTGTTGCCCTCTCTCCTATGTGAGCACCTTCAAAGAAAGCTCACTCGCTTGGAAACTGCGCCTATCTCATCGTGTTGGGACAAGTTTCTCTTCAGCCCATCCAAGATTTGATTTTCTTTCAAAGCTGCTGAGTGCCTATTGACATTCATTGGCATTACAGGTGTTCAGCTCTCTGAAATTCAGGGTCATAACTATCTGCACAATGAAAAGTCGGGCACAGAAATCATATATTCTGCCCAACCACAGGTGTTTATATCAATACTTCTGTCTATAGACAGTTCTGCATATTGAATACATCACTCGGAATACAGCTGCTCTGTGTGGAACATTGCACACTCCTCTTTAAGACTGAAAGAGAAAAACACCCATCCAGAGAAGTGGAGGTAATTGTTGCAGTGGGTTGGAAATGCAGCTATGAAACATGCTGCAGAGTGAGTGGACTTGTCTCAGGGCAGATCATTTGGTGTGAAATGAACATGTTATTGACCGTGCTGTAAAGGTATAAGAGTCAGAACACAAACAGAGGAGAAAACTAACTATATAACAACCTACACCACCCATTACCTTTTTAACAATCTCATCTTTATTATATGGCGATGAAAGTTGAATGTAATTTATTATGTTATGTCACATCTCTCATTTATGAGGCTGCAATTAGTATAACCTGTGGTGTAAAGTTGGCTATCACAATACCAATACAGTAGATATAATGCAGAGTATACACTACTTGTGTGAGTGAATATGATGCGTAGTACTTAGGCCATGTCTACACTGGCACAGTTACACCACTGTAGTGTACATTGACAGAAGGTGGTTTTCTGTCAATGTAGTTACTCCTCCTCTTCAAGAGGCAGTAGTTAGGACAACAGAAGAATTCTAATGTCAACAGCTTAAAGTATCATCTTTCCAAAAAAAAAAAAATCTTCTTTGATGCGGTTTGTAATTCAGTTGTTCAAATTTCTCTCAGTAGATTGGCAGGGAGTCTATGGAGTGAGCAGATTCTCTGCCTCCCACAATGCCATTCTGCCAACATGTGCTGTATGCACCGCATTGCTCTGCATTATTTTAACAGAGCTCAGCTGATGACCAGTGTGATCCAATGATCAGCACACAAATCAAGACTTCTAGATTTCATTCAGGACTCTTCTGCTGCCCCGCTACATGACCTTGTGCAAATCACTTATGCTCTTTGTGCCTTATTTCATCTGTCTGTAAAATGGGATAATTAACTAATACTGACCTAGTTCCCAAGGCTTTAATGAGGATTAAGGGGTGGATAACACTTTTCATGTCAGCGCCTCTACATTTGCAAAGTAATAACATTTTCCTGTTGTAGAATGAGACATTCTTTTCCTGTTATGTGAGTCACTGGATGAGCTTGTCTTATCCAGCAGAATATTCACAATGTCCAAATTCATACACAGGAAGTGCAATGTTCAGTGACTCCCTCATTCCCTGCAGGGGTTAGAAGAGGTTTTCCCTACTAGGTTCATCTAATAATATTTTACGTGGATATAGCTCCTTTCACTTTAAAGGATCCCAAAGCAGCTTGCAAAGTTTGGCTCTAATGCCCCCATTTTGTGCATAAAAGTGTCTATTGGGACTCATGGTGTCAAGAAGTGCACCAGAAATTGGAGGTTACATACCTGTGACCCACCTTGTAAGGCTCTTGGGAAAACAGGCAGGAAATGGGGATGTCGAGTGGAAATGAACATTGGAAAGGGTGAGAAAAGCTAGGGAGAGTAATGTGTGAGTAAGTAAAAAGAGAGGGAAGAGAATATATTAGGGAATTTCTCACTCGCCGTGTTTCGAAATTATGTCCCTGGCCTCAATATAATATATGACAGAGATGATGTATCCTGCTATATTTTGTGTCAGAAATAGCTCTGTGTAGTCCACTTTGTAAGTGTGTGTTCTTTGTCTCCATCTACAGAGGATGTGAGTCTAATACAGCTCCCAGCTACAGAGACTAGCTCTTTTGTTCAAGTTGCAAAGATTTGTGCTTTCTGATCTAGAGGTCACTTATTCAGTCCATGCTGTTGACCAAGAGGTGGTCATCACATATATGGGGGTTGACTAGGATTCAAATTGCATCTCAGATGCTTGGGATGAGCTTCCTTTGTCCAGAAGAAAATATGTAACCCGCTGGTAAGATGTGTGTTATTGTTGTGGTTACAGAGCTAGAGGCACTTCTGTCACCTACCTGGTCTTGCTGACTTCATCTTTTCAGGTTCAGCTTTGTGCATTTACCTCTCCCGGGGCAGAATTCTGCAATTCTCCTACTCTTAGACGGGGCCCTGGGCACCAGCACCCTGGGTAACAATCATGCTTACCCAGTACAGGTCGGACTGAGTTCTGGTCCTGCATTTCTTTCCTTCAGGAGTCTGTATCCAGTGACAAAACAGCCTTCTTAAAACAAAGTATTGTTTGTTTTGCAGTAGGAGCAAAGCATAAGAAGTTAAAAAAGATTTTAAATCAAAAACAGCCTCCATCCATGTCTATCTTACCTAAAGGCTTACCTTCCCCCAGTGGTAACTTGGGCAGGCTTCTTCAGACACTCCAGCACGTGCCTGCCCATCGGTCTGGTTCCCCCCAGATAAACACCTCTTTCTGGAGAGGGAGAGACCTTTTTTAGATTGCCAGAGTTCCTTTGTTCTGTGTTCTCAGGCTTCGGCCATTATGATTGGCAGGGGAGGAGAAGGTAAAATTTTCAAATATTCCTGACTTTTTCCCCTCAAGTGTTTATGATGGGGTGGATTATCTTGAGCCATTCATATATATTCATGCAGTAAACATCCCAGTAATCAGGTCAACATACAGCAGTCATAACTTGTTCCAGAGCAGTGCCACATCTGTCACAGTTATGTGTTCCCCTCTGCGTGCCTGATCGACAGAGGACATGGCTCTTCAGCTCAAGCTCTGGAGGTTCCTGGTTCAGTGCTTCATCATCTAATCAGTGTATCTGCAAAGTGTACATCACTCATTTTTACCAGAGGATGCTTTCCAGAGCCATCACTTATGGACCATATTCCCAGATCTAGGGTTAATTGATAGAAAACAGTGCAAAATAATGTTTAGCACTCTGGAGTAAAGCCACAGAAGTCAAGGGAGTTGCTACCTATTTAAGCCGACATAATGAGAGAAGAATTTGGTCTTTAGGCTATCTCCTTTAAATGATTAATGGGCAGAAATCCAACAGGTTTAGTATGGCTGCATGTCTCACTTCAAAAACCTTGAGTCACATCATTGAACTCTTAGCTGATAAATATGATTTTCCCTTTTGCTGCACAGAAAATGCCAGAAATCACCCTCCCTCCCCTTTTCAGCTTGTCTTCTTGTCTGCAAAGGGTGATGCAGCAAGCTGCTGTTATAGCTATGGAATCACAGAAGCAGCTCTGCTCAGCAGGAATTTTAATGCATGTGCATGCATTGAGTTTCATGTGACATGCATCTGTTATGCATGTTTCATGGAGCAGACACAAATCAGGCGGAAATTGTCCTGAAATACAGTAGTGAATGACAAATAGAAAAATCATGATAAGAGGTATTCACTGCATTTGGGAATTCAGGACCCGATCCAACATCCATTGAAATCAATAGAAAAATGCCCATTGACTTCACTGGGCTTTGGATCAGGCCTTTAATAAGTAACTATGCACATTAATTGTACAGAGGGAACAGGAAACACTGCAAGTTTGGACTCATGAGTTTCTGCCTGATGGATCATTCAGTTACACAGAACCGCACCCATGGGAAGACAAGTCTCCAAAATTCAGTCTCCTACTGAGACTCAGATCTATCCCAGCAAAGGCCAGTCACATATAGAGGCCCTGTGTCTCCACCCTCCTCCCTGCCTCCTTCTATTTCACCCCAACTCTCCTGGAAGACCAGCTCCTACAGCATAAAGAGACCGTCTGGAGATGACTCTTCAGATCTGCTAGCAGTTTGAGGCTATGCCTACACTACGAGTGCTACAGTGGCACAGCTGCAGCACTGCATCATGCCGCTGTACCATAGCCATTTGCTACAGCGCTGGAAGGGTTTTTTCCTATTCTCTGTAGTAAATCCACCCCCTCTCCAGGTGCTAGCTAGGTCCACATAAGAATTCTCCATCAATCTAGCAGTGATTACACCAGGGGTTAGGTTGGCTTAAACTAACACACACACACACACTACCGCATGAAGTTGACCTACCTAGGTTGACCTAAGTTTTAGGTACATACCAAGCCTCAGTTTGACTAGGACTCTGCCAGCTTCTGTAAACCAATCCCAGGTAATGGAAGACCTAGCTAATACCCTGGGACTGTGGTAACATGAGACTGCTATGCTCAGAGTACAGCAACACCTGCTCAGTGGCCCCTGAACTCTTGCCTTTCTCAGCTGCAGCCAGCCTGCTCCCAGATCTGCTTCCTGCTGCCTCAGGCTGAGTGACAGGTGGTAAAGCAGAGCTGGGGAGCCTTCTCTCTATGTGACTAGGAATATGGGCAGTTCCAGGAGAGGAAGGGGAGAAGGGGAAGCTATGGTATTGTTAGGGGTGGAGGAGGACATTGGAGAACTGTGGAGGCAGAAAAGGGAACCACAGGGATAAAGGGAAGCTCACTGAGGAATCATGGGTAGAAAAGAGGGAACTGTGGAGGCAAAGGGAGAAGCTAAATGTTTGTAATAGATGATTTTTTTTAATAAGCTGGAGGGTTTTGTGTGTATGCTAGTGAATTGTAGGTTAGTTTTCATCTCCTTTTCAACAATATCAACGTCACCAGCATGTCCACACAACCTTCTGCTGGATGCAACTCATCAGCAGAAGTGTCCCCTTGCAAAACTGTTCACATGTGGCTGTGATGGGTTGGATCACAGAAACCCCTTTGGGGCTGCTAACTGATGTGCCAAGACTATTTCTGCCCCTGCTTTCCTGCCCTGTCAGCTTAGGACTTCAATGCACTGCCTGGTTTGAGCCAGATCTGCTAGCCTGCTGCAAACCCAGACCCAGGTCTGAACCACGTCCCCTAACAGTTGTAGGATTAACTGAAAGCAACTTACAGAAGTGCTCCTGTCTTTAACACCCAGATGTCCAACTCCCAATGGCGTCCAAACCCCAAATAAATCCGTTTTACCCTGTATAAAGCTTATAAATTGTTCGCCCTCTATAACACTGATAGAGAGAGATGCACAGCTGTTGTCCCCTCCCCGCCCCCCCAGGTATTAATACATACTCTGGGTTAATTAATAAGTAAAAAGTGATTTTATTAAATACAGAAAGTAGGATTTAAGTGGTTCCAAGTAGTGACAGATAGAACAAAGTGAATTACCAAATAAAATAAAATAGAACACGGAAGCCTATGTCTAAGAAACTGAATACAAATAAAATCTCAACCAGTAAGCTTCCTTCTACAGACTAGTCTCTTTCTAGTCTGGGTCCAGCAATCACTCACAATCCCTGTAGTTACTGTCCTTTGTTCCAGTTTTCTTTCAGGTATCCTTGGGGGTGGAGAGGCTATCTCTTTAGACAGCTGAAGACAAAATGGAGGAGTCTCCCATGGGCTTAAATAGACTTTCTCTTGTGGGTGGAGACCCCCTCCTCTCTCCTATGCAAAGTCCAGCTCCAAGATGGAGTTCTGGAGTCACTTGGGCAAGTCATGTGTCCACGCATGACTCACAGTTTTTACAGGCACAAGCCATTGCCCACATGGTATTTTGAATGTCTCCAGGAAGACTTCTTATGTGGATTGGAGCATTCCAAGATGCATTGTTCCTTAAGTGCTTCTTGATTGGGCACTTAACTTTGCAAATTCCTTTCTCTGGGAACTGATCAAATGCTCTATTAAGGTTATTTAGAAATCAAGCCAGTACACGGCCAATATTCATAACTTTGAATACAAAAATGATACATGCATACAAATAGGATTAATAGATTCAATCGATCATAACCTTTACATAGATATGTTACCTGGCATGTGTAGCATAGAACATATTCCAGTTATGTCATATATATTCATAAGCATATTTCCATAAAGCCTTATGGGGGGCACCATCACAGTGGATAACTATACTCTTCCTGCAGCTAGCTGAAGCCATCCCATGCAACAAGCAAAAGAGAAGGGAGGAACTTGAGAGAACTGAAAAATGCTTCATTCAGCTCAGTTACAAAGATGACTGTTTCAACAGTATTCCTAGCTCCTGCTGGCCCAGGGAGCAATGGACCAAATGTATCCCTGAACTTGAATGCCCAGTGTCACAGTATTTTGCTACCAGATGCCCATGTTGGACTTCTTGAGTATTTTGCATATGAAGAGAATCCTTGGGTTAGAGAGAAATAAGGTCAAAGCCAGAAGGCTCTAAGAATCACAGTGTTTTTCTTGTGCCCAAGCATTCTGCACCATTACGACCACATGCTTTGACCTGATGAATTCAGTCCACGTCTCCTGTTCCTAAAGTAGTTTTACCCAATTTCTCAAGCCATGCAGATAAGGATCAGATTTGCCCAGTCTCATTTAAATTACAAACAAATACCTGATTATGAGATAGAGCACCAAGAATAACCCAGAATAGCAGGTGAATGTTATTATTATTCATGCTTTGCTTTTTTGCACACAGCAAATTTGTTCCACAGGAATCTAGAAACAGCTGTATCAGCAGCTCATGTTGTAATGATACCGGAACCTTATTCATATTTATACCGGGAGAGCACTGCACATAGGAATAAAAAAATGCATTTCTTCTATTGACTGGTACACCACACCATCCATATAGCTCCTCACTGTGCTTCATGGTAAATTAGGCTATGGGATTTATTACAGCAAAGAGTCATTTGTCAATGGGAGGCCTAGGGGAAACCATGGAAACTCTGCCCCTAAACTGTCTGCTCTCTGACTCTAACTGTTCAATAGCTGCCTAGCCAGGGAAAGCATTTCCAATTCCTCCTAGACATTTTTCTGTGGTTTACATTCTCATTTGCTAAATATAGACTATGTCATTATTGGACCCGTGTATTATCACTTGCCCAAATAAGGGCACTTCTTTGACACTTAGTAAATAATGGATAAACAAGTTAATAAATACCAATCCTGTGTTGAACTCAGCACATTCTGAAAGTACTGCGTTCGCTCTGTGAGCACATCCTGGGTGATGCAGAGTGCCCTGTGAACCCCAATTGGCTTCTGCTGCGCACCTACAATCTTCCCAGTGACATCTTCTATTGACAAGGAGACACATGAGAGCTTTTCAAGTGAGATTGGGGATGCCCATCTCAATGGATATTGGGTGGGGTTTTAGCTCAGAGCTTTGGCTGGGCTTTGGCATGGGAGGGGAATTCTGTATTGTTATCTTAACGCAAAAAATTAGTGAGCAGAGGTGTTATAGCTGGAGCAAAAGGTTGTGTTTATTTGTAAAAGTAAAGTAATCAATATATTGTAAACATTCATAAATAGAAATTAGGCATAGAGTGACATTAAAATCTATAATTTCACAAGGTGGAAGTTCAGGTTAATTTATATACATTTACATTTTAAACCTAAAATCACCCTGATGACTTAGGCTCTGCAATTTGATCCACATGGGCAGACCATTATTCACTCATGCAGTCCCATTGAAGTCAATGGGGAATTTGCACAGACACAGGAGTCTGGCGATGAGGATCAGATTTCAGAAGTGGGGTCTAAGTTGCATGTTTTGGTCCATTCCCCCGTCTGTCGTTTATGTCATACATGTTTGAACAGTAAGATTCTGGGAATACAGGCTGTTTGTTTGGGGCAGGCCAATGTTGGTGGCCTAGCTCCATGGGCTCCTGATCCTGACTTCGGGCATTCCCTTAGTACAAATATTAAGAAATAAGTTTAAAAAAAAAACAATACGCGGTAACTCAGGACTGTGCCCTATATTAAGACCCACAGTCCACAGCCCGGAGACCTTTGTGTCAGCTCCCTCCTTTGAAGAATTTCAGGAATGCGTCACAGCATAAGAGGACAGAAATATATTTTCCCCAGTAGAGGGAAATGGAGCCCTTTCTGACTGACACTGCAACATGCACCACAAACTGTGCTGCTGTGTGAGGCACTGATTTATTTACTATGAAGTAAGATTGGTGCTCTCTCCTGAGCTTTTATTACCTGGACCAAAAGGGCCTTTGCAACTCTCTCAGAATCTGGAAGGGACAGCCAAGTCTCTCTCTCAACAGCGAACATTTCAAGAGATGAAGCAGCAGGGTCAGTAAGGGATCATATCCAGCCTGTCTCAGCTGGAAGGATGGTAGCCATGGAAGAGAAGGGTAGGGGGAAGGGTAAAGTGGATAAAACCAGGTTGATCCTCTGAGCTTCATTAGGTAAACGCTCAAGTGACATCATCTTAGTCCTCCTTTCATGAGTACAGTGGGGATAAAAGTATAACCCCATGGCCAGCCCTTTGCTTTATGCTGCAGCAATTTTCCCACTCCTGCATTTGCAATGCTTTTAAATGATGGGAAAAGAACGACATGAGTGAAAATGTTGCAGAGGTTTTTTGTTCCCTTCCTTTTTGTGCGGGCTGCTTCTGAGGCTATATTGGTTGCCTAGGAAACTGCAGTAGGAGGAATTTGATTGAATGTGTGGCCAGACTGAACGTCAGAGCTGTGGGAAGAGTTTCGATTGAGAGGGAGAGAGACACAAAGTCAATGGAAAGATTCTCATTCACTTCAATTGGTTTCAAATACAGCCCTTACATAGAAGGTTGTAATATCTGGTATTTTAATTCCCTCCCGTCCAATAATCCGAGTTTATTCTTATTGTTCATTTTTAGGAGTAAATACCTGGGTGTTTTTTTTCCCTTCCAGTATTTACTAAATTGTTTTCTTGGATTAGCTCAAAATTTGGCCTCTGGCTGTTGGGGGATGAACTCAAAGTAGGGCTGGGGGATCTTAAAGGTCAGCATTTCCCTTTGGAATTTTTAGCTCAGAAATACTTGTATTTGGGATGTATATTTTATGAAAACCTAGGCAAAAATTTGTGATTCAGTGGGGTTGTAAATAATCAGTTTGACCTTAATACTGAAAACCTGTTTATGTGTCTATGCATACACATAATTATGCATACATTAATAGAATGTATATACTGTATACACTTTTGCACATTCAAATGTGGATAGTTCTGTCAGTAGCTAGCCAATATGCAATTTATGGGACCCAGCATAACATTTAGCATTGTTAACACAAATACTGCAAACTCCCCCCAATTATACAATTACATTTGCACTAATTTTGCTGCAAGCTACAGTCTTTTTTTTAGTACTGTATACATAACTACAATGCAGGGTTTACTGTGAATAATCTATGTCAACATTATTCTGAATCATCACCTGAAGCATCTAGTGGTCTGGTGAAAATAGGCTTAATAAAATGGAAATTATTTTAGGAAGGTAATTATAAGAATTAGATTTAGATTATATGCTTAACCTGCCACAAAAATGTTCGCTTGGAATTAAAACTACACATAGTTTGCTAAGTGTAGTCAACCAGATAATTAAATTGCTGCTAGTTTAGACCAGTAAAAGCAGATTTTACAGAGAATGTAAGTGATCTAATTGTCTTTGAAATCACTTATTAAAGGTAAAACCTAACTCAGCAGCTTTCAAGCAGACCAGTTTGGAAGTTGAATGGCTTTTAAAGGAAAGGATGGCAAAAGAAACAAGTAACAATGCTCTGCAGCACACCACATCCGATCTGCAATATTCAATATTTAGGCGTACTGAACTGAACTGTATAAGGGAGGTTAGGAAGGATTTGTCATTGACAATGATTGGAGAGCAGAACAAAGAAAAGAAAAAATATCTAGCAAAAGGCTGGTGTGAATTCTGGACTCTGCTGCATTTTGTTTATTCCCCTGGAATATCTGGCAGATTTATTAATATAAAGATTTGCTAAAATCTGAGGGAAAAGGCTATTTCCTAATCCTAGAATATTGTAACAGTATATGCGTTTGGGCTCTGGATTTATTTAATCTCAAAAATGGAAATTCACAGCAAAATAACTATACATGTAGACATCAAATGAAATGTAAAGTGAAATAGACCATATTATTGGTATCCTACATGATTTGCTGCGCATAGAAAAACATTCCTAGTGCAGTTGCAGCATAAAAGATACTGCTCCCTCACGCTGTCATAGGTTCCATCTCTCGGTCTTGCATTATTACCATGTTCACCCTATTGAATCCTTTGCTCATCCTGCCCCTATCTGACATACAGTATTTGGAGTTGTCACAGTAATCAGGATATTGGTGTACTGTGATAAAAAATAAAAGCAAGCAATCTGATGAAACAATTATAGATCACAGTATCACACACATTCGACTTCCCACCTTCTTCGGCCCCTCATGCTCTGATAACTATAGTGTAAATCTGCAACAACATGACAAACCGCTACAGGTTTGCTATAGTTTGATCGGTTTTGCTGCAGAGGTCAGATAAAGCTATGCAACAAGAAAATGTAGTCTATGTTTTGTGCGCGACGATCGCAAATAGCTGCATGGCATGTGGACAGAGGTCAATGTTACATTGCTAGGGAGCAGCTAGGAGGATTAAATGCAGTCTCTGTTGTTGGAATATGAAAAGCTGACCTCATCACCTAGAAAACATCAGGCACCATTACTCATGGAATATCTGGAATTAAGGCCAAGGTTTGCAAAGGAAAATAAAATAAAAAATAAAGCCTTTAGCAACGTAGCCTCTGCGGAGGAAAAAAAATCCTGCTTTGTGTAAATGAACCGGTTTAAAGTCTCACAGCGATTGATTTTATTTTCTGCAGGCTGTTTCAAAGTGATCCAATGTCTCATTCCATTAAGGAAGGTCTAAATTTTAAAAAAAGTATATTGCGGTTAATATTTTTAAATCGGATTGTATGCAGATCAGGTTGCGAAGTTTTTTGTTGAGTTTCACAAAAATCAGTCCTGACAATGGTCTCTGATCTCCTTACAGATCCCTTAGCTCCTCCTTGGACACACCTATCGGCAAACAGCTAATTGCATATATGGTGTATGTGTGTATTTGTTTCAGAGTAGCAGCCGTGGGACGGATATGTTAATAAGCAGCAATGTTTCTTTCTAGTATCCTTTTTAATTGTTCTTTTGTTCCACGAAACTGACGAGCTTATTCAAACCCCCTTAATCTGCTCTCCTCTCCAGCAAAAATCAAATAATCAAATAACAGTAGAGTTTACATTTAACACTCATTGAAAAACAACATGCAGCCTATCCAGCCTGAGCCATGTCTCAGGAAGAGCCCATTTTCCTGTATTGATCTTGGAGCGGTCCCTGTTTTCTACTAGGTAGGAGAATGGGTCCCTCAAGAAAACCGTATTTATATTGCAAACCACTTGTAACCCTCACACTGTATCTACCGGCTCTTGAAGGATCCGAGTTTGGTGATCACCCCACACGGGACTACGAAGGACATTTGGGGGATCTGGCGTTCCACAGCCATTATTCTGTAAATGCATTAGGCTCTCCGACGTGGAAAGGGGTGTGTGTGGAATTGCAGCAAACCCGTCTCCTTCCCCCTCCCCCAGCACCTTGCAGTGTTTGATGCTGCAGCAAATGGAGCTGCTTAAGACACAAAAGACTGAGGAAGGTGGATGCGGATGGATCGATCTATGTATGAAACAGGCTAACGTCTTCCATTCGCACAGCCTGACTTAAGTTCACTCTTTTGTGTAAGCGCCAGCAAAGCACTAACGCCATAAAGGCTTCTCTTATATTGCAAGGGAGATATTTCCCTCCGCCCAGTTTGCCTTGAGCTACCTGGCCGCAGGGTGCCCTTTAATCTCCGTGTTACATAGTGTCAGTGAATGTTACTAGGTGGAGGGTGCAGAGGCTGGGGCTGTCTCGCTCGCTGCACTTAGCCAGGGCTGGGGAAGAGCAGGGCGCTGCGCCTCACCCCGCTCGTACAGCGCTAGCCTTGCTCTGCACAAGGGGCCCTGCGGGGCTGGGGGAGCAGGAGACGCTCGCTGCCCTCAGGCTGTGACAAGCCCCCTCCCTGCTGCTGAGACTGCAGCTCCCCACCCTGCCCCCCCCGCGATGGCTCCCGCCTAGTCCCCTTGCGCAGGAGACAATGCAGCAGCAGCAGCAGCACCCCCGCCCCCGCGCGCACTGCTAGGCCCCGCCCCGACATTACATCACCCGCTTGAGAAGGGCTGCGGGGAGCGGGCGTGTGACTGGAGGGGGCGGGGCCAGCAGCCCCCTCTATAAAAGGAGGAGCTGGGGGGCCGCGCGGCCCAGAGCTCACAGCTGCAGGTGCCGGAGCGAGCAGCAACCAGCCGGAGGCAGAGGGTGTTTGTTGCCGTGTGACTCGGGCGCCATGCGTGAGATCGTGCACATCCAGGCTGGCCAGTGCGGGAACCAGATCGGAGCCAAGGTAAAGAGCGGGACCCGGGCGGGGCTCCCGCTTGTTGTGTCCCTCGCCCTGTGGCTGGGAGGGGGCAGCTCAGTGGTGTGCGCACGCTGGGGCTGGCGTTAATTAATGCTCCGCTAGTCCTAGTGCCTGCGCTGTATTATGTAAGGCTGTTGACTGTCACTGGCAGCGTCTCCAGAAAGCGGAGCCTCCTTCCGAAAGGCGGCTGCTTTAGTGGTTGGTTGGTGTCCAAACAATGTGACGCTTTAGGGCTGACCTGGGTATTCTGCTCGCTGGCTTAATGAGAGCCACAAAGAACCGAGGCGATTCCGGCAGTGGGCGGGCTGGGGGAGGGGGGGAAGAGTCCTCTCTTCACAGAGCCTGGCTGTCGTGCTCTGGATCCCAATCCCTCTCGCTGGCGCAGCCGCAAGCCCAGCATCGGGTGCCCCCCTGCAGGCTCCAGCCGCCTCGCCCTTTGCACAAGGGGATGCGCCTTCTCCGGGATGAATCAGATCCCCCGAATGCTGGCCACGCCCTCCTTGTCAGTGTCAAAGCAGTCGGACATTGCAGACCACCAGCCCCATCTGCCCTTGACATCCCGCAGCTGTGTTCTGCCCCGCCCAAGCCCGCAGCCCCGGGGCTCTGCCCTTAGTCTGGCTGAGTCTGAATAAATGGCACTCGCACTTGCTGATGACTCTTAAAAAATCAATTGCCAGGTTGCTGCTGTTCTTCCCCATCACTGAAGCGCTCTAATTGTAGCTCTGCACCGTCTGACGGGGAAACGCCTTGTCTGCAGTGTCAGTCATCCTGCTGCAGTTATTGGTTAGGTTACTCCACTGGCCACTCTACAGGAAGGGGGGAAGGGCTGTAGAGCAGGGGTTCTCAAACTTGAGCAACTCGAGGACCCCCATTTTGATTTAGAAATGTTTAGGGATCCCCAAGCCTCCCTGCTCAGCCCTTGCTTGGTCCCCTTCCCCACCCCTTCTCTGAGGCCCTGCCCCCCCTCACTCTATCCTTCCCCCCAATTGCTCACTCTCCCCCACCCTCACTCACTTTCACCAGGCTGGGGCAGCAGGAGGGGGTGAGTGGTGTAGGCTCTGGCCTGGGGCAGGGGGTTGGGGTATGGGAGGAGGTGCAGGCTCGGGAGGGAGTTTGGGTGCAGACTCTGGGCTTGGGTAGGGGGTTGCGGTGTGGGGGAGGGTGCAGGTTCTAGGAGGGAGTTTGGGTGTGGGAGGGGGTGAGGGGCTTACCTCAGGCAGCTCCCAAAAGCACATCCAGCACATCCCTCGGGGGGTGGGAGGGAATGGTCTCCATGCGCTGCCCCTGCCTGCAAGCACCACCCCCACAGCTCCTACTGTCTGCAGTTCCTGGCCAATGGGAGCCACGGAGTTGGTGCCTGAGGAGGGGGCAGCACGTGGAGACCCCCTAGCCTCCCACCCCAGGGACTTCAGGAATGTGTCTACCCATTCAAGAAATGGGGGGGAGCCAAGACAGGTGAGCCTGTTCCCCAGCATGCTGGAAGCGTGCCAGGGAGGAGGAGTTTCTCAGTGGGGCCTGCAGACCCTCTGGAGTCCCTTCGAGGACCCCAGTTTGAGAAATGCTGCTGTAGAGCATTAAAAGGCCTGTTGGCAGCATGTGGAGGGAGGAGGGGAGGGGAAGGTCACACTGCTGACAGCTTAATACAATTATTAACTGCCCTTTTCAAAACGGCATTTCAGTTTTGGGAGGTCATCAGTGATGAGCATGGCATCGACCCCACTGGCAGCTACCATGGCGACAGTGACTTGCAGCTAGAAAGGATCAACGTTTACTACAATGAAGCCTCTGGTAACTATTTTTGATTTCGGCTCTGTGTCCTCCTGAAAAAACTAAATGTTCTAAAGCACATACATGCATCAGAGGTATATGTAATTAACTTCAGTGCATTCTACACTTGGTAAAATGCTCCCTCTGAATTGCTATTAAATCCTTGGCAAAGCTTTAACACCTACTTCAAATTCAAGTCATAACTTCACTCAAGGCTGTTCTTTTAAAATACCATTTCTTCACTTGTCTGGGCAGCAGCAGTCTCTCTTCAGTGAATTGTGATGAGGCTGCTCCGAGCACAGTAGCCCACTTGTTAAATAGCTGACTGCAAGTCTGTAATCTGGCTTTTGTTCTTCCCACAGGTAATAAATATGTACCCCGTGCAATCCTTGTTGACTTGGAGCCTGGCACAATGGACTCTGTCAGATCTGGACCATTTGGCCAGATCTTCAGACCTGACAACTTTGTCTTTGGTATGTAATTGCATATATCTATGGTTTACTATTGTCATAAAGCTTTAAATTGAACACCCACTCTGTGCCTAACACTAACACAAAACTGACCTAGCTCCGTGAAACTAGAGACTTAGGTAGGTAACTGAGGCTTGCATTGCATGGTACTTAGCACAATGGGGCCCTGATCCTTGCTAGGAGTTCCTAGTATTGCTGTAATATAAATAATGTTCTGTCCTAAACAGAGCATGTAAAACGTCTCCTTCGTATTCTGGTGACTAAATCAGCATCTTTCCACTCCACCTTCCAGGTCAAAGTGGTGCTGGAAACAACTGGGCAAAAGGCCACTACACAGAGGGAGCTGAGCTAGTGGACTCTGTCCTGGATGTGGTAAGGAAGGAATCGGAAAGCTGTGACTGTCTACAGGGTTTCCAGCTGACCCATTCTCTAGGTGGTGGCACAGGGTCTGGGATGGGAACCCTCCTCATCAGCAAAATTAGGGAGGAGTACCCAGACCGTATCATGAACACCTTCAGTGTAATGCCATCTCCAAAGGTGTCAGACACAGTGGTTGAACCCTACAACGCCACCCTTTCTGTCCACCAGTTGGTGGAGAATACGGATGAAACCTACTGTATTGACAATGAAGCCTTGTATGACATTTGCTTCCGCACGCTGAAACTCACAACCCCTACTTATGGGGACCTCAACCACCTGGTCTCCGCCACCATGAGTGGTGTGACGACCTGCCTCCGGTTTCCCGGACAGCTGAATGCTGATCTTCGCAAGCTGGCAGTCAACATGGTGCCTTTCCCCCGTCTGCACTTCTTCATGCCAGGGTTTGCCCCACTAACTAGCCGTGGCAGCCAGCAGTACCGGGCTCTGACGGTGCCAGAGCTAACGCAGCAGATGTTTGATTCTAAAAACATGATGGCAGCCTGTGATCCCCGCCATGGCCGCTACCTGACTGTGGCAGCAATATTCCGTGGCCGGATGTCCATGAAGGAGGTGGATGAGCAGATGCTCAATGTCCAGAACAAAAACAGCAGCTACTTTGTCGAATGGATCCCCAATAACGTCAAGACGGCTGTCTGTGACATTCCCCCCCGCGGCCTCAAAATGTCTGCCACTTTCATTGGGAACAGCACAGCCATTCAGGAGCTGTTCAAGAGAATCTCTGAGCAGTTCACGGCCATGTTCCGGCGTAAGGCTTTCTTGCACTGGTACACTGGTGAGGGCATGGATGAGATGGAGTTCACTGAGGCAGAGAGCAACATGAATGACCTGGTCTCAGAATATCAGCAATACCAAGATGCCACTGCTGATGAGCAGGGGGAATTTGAAGAGGAAGGAGAGGAGGATGAGGCTTAAGATTAAAAAGGTTTAGGAAAATCTTTAGTAAAGTCAGGCAAGTGTTCTGAATGAAGTCTGTTCACAGTTGTGGTGAAGCATGCTTTATTATGTCCTTTGGTGCCCTCCACTGTTGCCTCTGTCAGCAGTTCTGTAACCTTGACAATGTAACAGTAGTTGCAAAAATAACACTAAAAATCTTCTGTTTAAATGGCTAACTTCTCAAATATAAAAGGCATCTGTGTTCTAAATGGTGTCTTAGACTTATTTCTCTCCTCTCAGACCAAGAAAATCAGAGCTGGAACTAGCTCCCTACTTGCAGTTTCACGGGGGGAGGGATAGCTCAGTGGTTTGAGCATTGGCCTGCTAAACCCAGGGTTGTGATTTCAATCCTTGAGGGGACCACTTGGGGATCTGGGGCAAAATCAGTACTTGGTCCTGCTAGTGAAGGCAGGGGGCTGGACTCGATGACTTTTCAAGGTCCCTTCCAGTTCTAGGAGATGGGATATCTCCATTAATTTAATTTAATTTTAATTAAATTATGGGTGTGATTGGCAAATAGCCTGAGAAGCTATGTACCAGTAAACAAGGGATCAAATCACTTTCATTCACATTCTAGTAATTAAGCTAGTTAATCATTTTTGGAGATCATGTTAATAAAAAATGCAGTGCCCTGGTATAGAAGTCAAACAACCAGTCTATTGTTGGAAAAGTTGCTTTGACTAGTCGAAACAAGACACTTCCCTCAAGGATCTGTAACTTCTATTTACGGGAATACATGATAGTGAGGTCAGCTAGACAGTATTAACTTGTCAAAACTGATTTCACAGTGTGACTGCAGCCTTCCCTTGTCATTCAAGAGCTCTTCTTAATGCACTTGTTACAGGGCTTCCAGCATGCTGGGCAGCTTCACCTCCCCATGACTTGAATGATCCTGAGCAACCCAGTTCCTATTCATGAAATGGGAAAAGTGTATGCAGAGAGGCAGGAGGTTAGAATTGCATTAGCAATATTGTAGTCATGGTTGAGAGGGTATGTTCATGCCCAAAGAGCTGTTCAGGCAATTAATTCTTATTCTCAAAGGTGAACACTTTCCAAAATAGCAGCTAAGCCAACTCACCAACATGCTATGCTTCTGGCCAAACTGGATCAATCTAGTACCACTTGCTTAAAGGTTACACGCAACATGATCAAAACCGAGAACTTAACTATCCTCTTGCAGCAGACTTTAATTTTAAAGAACCCTACAAATGACCGTCTCCCAGGCTAGATCTAGGCCTCTGCAGAATTCCTGCTGGCTGTAACTTTAATAGTAAATGCCAAAAGAAATGCAGCTTGACTCTCGCAGGAAGGTCAGAGGAGCCAGGAGCCTTCTAAATTATTCTCCTTCAGTTGGGGATGTGTATAGGGAGGAAGTTAAAAGGCATTTGCTCCCAAAGTCCATAGGTAACCTGAGGGTGAAAGTTTTATTCCCTTGCAACAGGGGTGGCTCTATGTATTTTGCTGACCCAAGCACAGCAGTCAGGTGGCTTTCGGCGGCGCGCCTGCAGGAGGTCCACCAGTCCCGCGCCTTCGGTGTACTTGCCGCCGAAGTCGCGGGACCAGCAGACCTCCCGCAGGCATGCACTGAAGGCTCCCTGACTGCCGCCCCCTGCGGCTTGCAGCCCCAGGCACGTGCTTGGTGCCTGGAGTCGCCCCTGCCTTGCAAGGGGACCAGTGACCTTTAACACATCCTAAGGGTCTCCAGTTATAGAGGGCCTTTGGGAGGTTTCCTAAAGGAGAGTAAATCCAACCTAGCACTGTAGGATGGTGGAGAGAAATAGCCACTCTGGGCAGGTTCTGACGTCATCTGTGATGCCCTGGCCTATCTGACATTACTGCAGGGAGCAGCTCTTTTACACATTAAAACTTTTCACGTCAATAAGTCTCATTAATGTGGCAAGTACACCAGTGCACTCATGTTTTGTTTCATTGTTTCTCTTTATTCAAACTTAACTTGACCCAGCCGTTCTCCTCAGGGAGAAAGTCAAAATAACAGTGGTAAAAAAATGGGCAATAACAGAAACACTCCCACTAACTGTTGCTTAATAAGGTTGAGCTCAACCTCTGCTGAGCTTAGAGCACGTACAAAAAGGCCTGCTCTCTGGCCTTTAGGTGAAATGCTTGGTCAAGCTAATAGTGCTTGACTAAGAGTGAGCCCGCCATGTGTATTTAACATTGTATTTTACCCCAGCTTGTCTGCACACACAGCTCTAGTGTGTTGTGATGATTTATACCCTAAGTTATAGTGCCTCCTCCAGAACCTCAAATTTACCTTTGGCCTCATGAGAGAGTCTTAGGCTTAGTTTTAAAGGTAGAAGATTTATTTACTTCACCATCCCCTGCCTTAGAGTTCAGCTTCTTATTCTAAACCACAGGAAGGGGGATGCATCTTTCAGCAGGGGAGGTCCCTGTACAGCTGTTAGATCGTGCCTTCAAGCAAAACCACTTGTACCTCTTATACCACAGCAAGGTTATAGTTAAGGTGGTTCTAGTAACTCATTACACTACACACCCACCCTTGTGCTCTTTTTTTTTTTTTTTTTTTTAAATTAAAGTTCTAATCACATAAAAAAAGTAGGCTGCTGTGGTTGTCAAAGTAACCGTCCTTTTGAATTGCCTGATGGGGCTGCACTTGAAATCTTGTCTGCTTTCATGCCTATTCTAACCGTGTTGGTGTATGCTGCTGCCTGCGTTGCCTGGAAATTGGGGGTGGTGTAGAAGGCCCACCAATGTCCTTTTTAGGCCTGGTTGCCTTGTGGAAGTTAGAGAGAGGATAAGTATGCAATGGGGGCAGACTGTTCCTCCAATCATGCAGTCTGTAATCTCAAACATCCCTGTCACTCAAATAATATATAGCTAAACATTGGTGGTAGTATAGTACTACTACATAACCGCATAATGACTGTTACATTTCCCATTCACCCTCAGCGTGTTTAGTCTCCCACTCTATTTTAGCATCATCAATATGTCCATGAGATAAGGCTTATGGAGAATTAGCTTACTAAGTACTGATGCTTTCAGTACTGCTCATTTGCTGGAAAGCAGGATGCCTTCCTACCCCTTTGACGGTTAGCTGTCCTGTTCAGGTTTTGTCAGACCTCCCAAAAAAAGAGAAGCATTAAGATATATAATAGGATATTTTTGGGTAAAGTATCTTCTACAAAGCTTAGTAACCTGTCAATCAAGCCATGCAAATAGAAGGTTACAGTCTATGAAAAATTATCTCTGGGCATGAGGTGGGAGAAAAATTAGATTTGTGGGGGTGCAGGAAAAATAAATTATAAGCTCTGGAGAGAAGATGGGTCTCACATGGGGAATAAGTAGAGGGGTTCTCAAACTTCATTGCACTGTGAACACTTTCTGACAATAAAAATTACCACCTGACCCCAGGAGTGGGCACTGAAGTCTGAGCCTACCCAAGCTCTGCTGCCCCAGGTGGTGGGGCCAAAGCCCCTAGGCTTCAGCCCCAGGTTAGGGAGCTTGTAACCTGAGCCCCACTGCACAGGGCTAGGACTGAAGCCAAAGCTTGAGCTCTGCTGTCCAGGGCTGAAGCCCTTGGGCTTTGGCTTTGACCCTGGGTGGTGGGGTTTGGGCTTCCACTTCGGCCCTTGGTGGTGGGGCTCAGCCTTTGGCTTCTGCCCCAGGCCCCAGCAAGTCTAACTTCAGCCCTGGTGACCTCATTAAAATGGGGTCACGACCCACTTTGGAGTCCTGACCCATAGTTTGAGAACTGCTGGGATAGGAAGATTCAATATCATTTTATACCTAGAACACTAGACCCTAACTGAACCTTTAATACCCTGGAGACTGCCAATTACACAAATCTAAGGATGACAGCTTCCACGTATATAATGAGCAGATAATAAGCAGATGTGCCCTTCACTCCCTTACCATGGTTACACTTCTCCCTCACAAAGAAAATTTGTGCTTCTGAGCAGGGTTCCAGAATAGAATCTGACAACCCCTCACTGCTGTAAACAATCATTTGGCAGAGGCATCATAAATGTCCAGTTGGAGTGTATCTCCTCTATTATCTTGTGTATCAAATGGGGCCTCTCTTTCGGATTCGACTGTGATAGGTGTAAAAGGCTTATGCATTCTATATACCTCAGATAGTCTCTTTTTAGCAATATTTATGGGTGCAATAGAAAAGATTTCAGCAAGAAATATACAACTGAGACTTAGTGCCAACCCTTATTGGTGGTTTCAAGTAAGCCCTCACACATCATTAATAGTTAGAACCAATGCAGTCAAAAATAATGGGATGAGCTCCTATCATGTAATTGTGTCAGGTGGATATCTGCAGAATGTACCTAGAGGATATGAATATGTACAGAATATGCTTCATAATTCATGCAAACAGTTCTGACAAGAAAACTCACCGTTGATGGTGTGTAGGTACTACACTACTGTGACAGGGCTGGATAATCCCTATATAGTGATGTAGGGTTGATTTATTTAAAAAAACCCTGAGGTGAGGGTCTGGTATCGGTGAGATTGCCCCCTCATTTTTCCTTTTGCTAATTACCTCCGTGTCTCTAGCCTTTCCTTGTGCTGAAACTATGCCTGGGGAAAGCTGGACTAGCTGAGAAAGGATAGGTCAGTGGTTACAATGCTAGCTGCATTCTTGGGAGAACCAGGTTCAGTTCCCTGTTCTACCATCGACTTTCTGTGTGACCTTGGGGAAGTTAGTAAGGCCCAGATCCTCAAAGCAATGTATCCAGAAAAATAAGGAGATTTACACAAGAACCAAGGCAAAGTTATCCAATGTCATTGTGATTCCTGCATTGTGTATGCTTCTGAAACTTGGCAAATGCTAGAAACCCACAACAGGAAACTTAAAGCATTCCAGCAGAGATGCTTGCAAAGAGTAGTTGGTGTCCACTAGTGGAACCAAGTAACCAATGCTGATGTGTTACAAAGGTCTGGCCAGCAGACTGTAGAGACAATGATTTGAGAAAGAAGGCTGATGTGGTTTGGACATGTTATATGGCAATATCAAAAAACAATATTTCTAGCCAAGCTCTTCACCGGATATGACCTGGGGGAAGATGGAAAAGAAGAGGACAACATATAAGAAAACCATTGAAAAAGATGTTGCTGTTATGCAAACAGACTACAATGGACCAAGAAATGTGGCATTAGATAGACAGAGGTGGAAAGACCGGGTTACCTGATGTCACAAGGCATGAGAGCATCTAATAAAATAATAATAGATCCTCAGAGGTATTTAGGAGCCTAGTTATGTGCCTATAGACCTTTGAGGTTCTGGGCCCAAGTCTTTCTGGGCTAAATCCACAAAGGGACTTTGGTGTTACAGTGTCTAACTCTTAAGTGCCCTGTCACATAGTGGAATCCATAGCCATGTATTAGGTGCCTAGGCTCCCTATACAATGCCTGGGGAGAGTTAGGCACCTAAGAACGGGATTCAAAGAAGCCAGCAAGCTGAGTGGGTGGCTGCCTAAGCTGAGTGGGTGGCAATCCATCCATCCATCACAACCTGTCCTATGCGTTCTCCTTGTACAAGTGGGAGTGGCAGCACCTGGACCTAGCTGCTTCTGTGTTAAGGCTCAGACACCTCCATTTTCGACTCTTTCTAGCACAGTCCAAGTGCACAGCATGCTCAACTGTATGAAAATTCAAAATAGAGGCACCTGGGCTGAAGCATGGGGCTAAGAAGGTGCTACAGGACCCAATGCATTTTGGGGAAAGAAGGAGACTGATTAGACCCCTACCCCATTGGACACTACTGCAAGTGGAGCCCCTGGAATGCTAATTTGAATACAAGCCAGTGGGGGTGGGGGTCCTGGGAGAGTTCTGAAAGGACTACCTCCCAGGGACTAGGCAATCAAGAGAAATAGTGCAGGTGATAACCTTTCTGTATCCTCAAGCAGTTTAACAAGGAAATTGGTTTCTCACCATTAGTTTCAGTCTGATGCAAACTATTTCATTCTCCATAAAGCCATGCTAGTTGAAAGAGAAGTGATAGCTATTAAAACACATGTCAAAAGGTTACCAGTTTACATTCTCCAAGCAAGCAAGACACAGTTTAAGATTAGCCCAGGGATCGGCAACATTTGACACACGGCCCGCCAGGGTAAGCACCCTGGAGGGCTGGGCCATTTTGTTTACCTGCCGCGTCCGCAGGTTCGGCCAATGGTGGCTCCCACTGGCCACGGTTCGCCGCTCCAGGCCAATGGGGGCGTCGGGAAGCGGTGGCCAGCACATCCCTTGGCCTGCGCTGCTTCCCGCCACCCCCATTGGCCTGGAGCGCTGAACTGCGGCCATTGGGAGCCGCGATCGGCCCAACTTGCGGAGGCGGCAGGTAAACAAACTGGCCCAGCCCGCCAGGGTGCTTACCCTGGTGGGCCGCGTGCCAAAGGTTGCTGATCCCTGGGTTAGCCTATTCTCCTCACCCTTCCCTCCTCAAAACCTTTAAATGTGGGTGTGACATTACTGACATAACCTGTGACCGTATAGATCATTGTTGCAACCACTGTTATATATTTGCAGCAAATATTGTACAAAGGTGGTCGTGTAAGGTGTCTATGGAAAGGTTATGATTTGCTGGTTATTATTATGCTATCTGTGTGGGTGTATCATTTTTGTAGTTGAAGTTATGAATATTGGCTATGTACTTGTATATCGGTGTGTTTTGATTCTAAGTAGCCTCAGTGAAGCATTTGGTCAGCTTCTTGAGAAGGGAATATTCTCAGTAAGTGCCCAATCAAGAAACACTTAACTGACAATGGAGTTTGGGAGACGCCAATCCACATCTGAGCTTTCCTGGGAACGTTCAAACTAACATGTAAAAAATAGTGTCGGCCTGTAAAGAACTGAGTCATGCATCAACATGTGGCTTGCCCATGTGACTCCAGGCTCCATCTTGCTGCTGTGATCATCCACAGGGCAGAGGATATAAAAGGCTGCTGCATCTCCTCCATTTTGTCTTCAATCCTGCTTCTTGCCTCTGGAGGAACTTTGCTACAAACTGAAGCTCTACACAAATGATGAATGACCCATCCCAGCTGTGGATGTACACCAGAGACTTAATTTGAACCCGCAGTTTATTCCATCACTGCTACAAGCTTGAACCAAGAACTTTGCCATTATTGTATGTAATTGATTCCATTTAACCAATTCTAGCTCTCATCTATATCTTTTTCCTTTTATGAATAAACCTTTAGATTTTAGATTCTAAATGATTGGCAACAGCGTGATTTGTGGGTAAGATCTAACTTGTATATTGATCTGGGGCTTGGTCCTTTGGGATCGGGAGAACCTTTTTTCTTTTACTGGGGTATTGGTTTTTCATAACCATTTGTCCCCATAATGAGTGGCACTGGTGGTGATACTGGGAAACTGGAGTGTCTAAGGGAATTGCTTGTGTGACTTATGGTTAGCCAGTGGGGTAAAACCAAAGTCCTCTCTGTCTGGCTGGTTTGGTTTGCCTGCGGCTGTAACTGCCCTGCTTTAAGCAATTTGTCCTGAATTGGTACTCTCAGTTGGGTCCCACCAAAGCCAGCATCGTTACAGTGGGATTCTGAATTCAAGGAAAGGAGAACTGAGTTAGCCCTACTAGTTTCTTATTTAATGTTTGACTTTTGTACAGTAGCTAACCCTTTCCTAATTTACCTCAATTTATCAGTATTCCATCTTTTTATGGCCAGACTGGTGTTTTTTTTTGCACTTGGCTTCCTGGATTAGTCAAAGGCATTTTTTTTTTGGCCATAATTCATCTATAATTGAAGTGATGGAAGTGTTAACAATACTCCATCCCAAATGGACTATGAACACACTTATTTTGAAAGCTGAGACAGTTTTAGCCACCAAGCTATGCCATCTTTGCTGAGTGCCCATGGATGTGTGTTGTTTTGGATTCAAGCAGCTTCTCACATTTCACATTTATGCAATCGCAATATACTGCCTATCTCTAAAATTAATAATTAATAATGAAAAGATCCAAGTGGAGTTAATAAGGTCAAACTAAGACCTACATATGTAGAATGGAATTCTGGCTTATTGATCTGTTAAGTTTTGCTTCTTTGCTAAATGCATAATCTCTGTCTTATTATACTTATTATCTGCATTGCAGTGGCATCTAGATGTCCCTTGTATTAGGTACTGTACATGCATATAGTAAGAGCCAATCCCTGCCCTACGAGCTTCAAACTAAATAGACAAGACAGACAAAAGGTTTATGGGAAACAAGGCACTGAAAGGTGAAATGACTTGCCGGGTCACACAGCAAATTAATGATCGAGCCAAGAAAATACCCATTTCTCCTGAGTCTCAGTCCAGCATCCTATCTACATCCTCTCATCCAGTCTTATCCAGATTGAGCATAAATGTTCAAGAAACTAAATCTTATAGCAAAAATATATCAGTAGAGTATTTATGATGCTCAGTAAAGCAGGCTTGGATTAAGCAACTGCAGGACAGTGAGAAAAATGGGAACTCATGTAAGATTCTACTGGCAAGAACACAAAAATGTTTTAATTGAGAGGAATACTAGATGAACTCCAGAGAAATTTTGCCCCAAGGCATTACTTTGGTTCTGAACTCAGGGTGTAACAGTAATTTCTACTTGTAAACCCATTATAATTAGCAATGTCTGAAAGTTTATTTGGAAAAAATAAATTTGTCACACAGTCAAAATGGTACTTTTATAGCTGTGTTCTGATACTACAAGTTAGAACCAACTTCTCAAGCCAACAGATAAGGCTTTGGGTTTGCCCAATCTATAGTTAAATTGCAAGTAACTATCTAAAGCACTGAGACTAAGGAACAAGAGCAACTCTGACTGGCAGGTGAGTTACAATTCATACCTTGCTGTTGCTGACATACAGCACATTTGTTCTGCTAGAAATAGCTGTATCAGCATCTCATGTATATTGATATTGGAACCTTATTAATATTTATACTAAAAGAGCACTGCTCACAGGAAAAACATATACATTTTCATCTATTGGATAGCACCCCATCAGTATTGTTATTTGCTGAGTCCAATATTCATGGCATAATGTACATTTATGATCAGGGCATCATTTGCTATGGGGCACTTGCTCCCCCTAGCCTTGGATTTGATCCCCCAGACTTTTAGGCAGCTGCAGGGCCGCCAAGAGTGGGTTCGGGCGCCGGTGAAAAAATTTTTGGGCCCCCCAGCAAGGGCAGGCCCCCTTCCGGAATTTTTTTGGGCCCCCCAGCAAGGGCGGACCAGCTAAACAGGGCTGACGGGGGGGGGGGGAGCCGGACCCCGGTAATTTGTACCGGCTTTCCCCCCTCTTGTCGGCCCTGGGCAGCTGCCTAGGGCAGTAGATTTCTGCACAGCTGCCTAGTGTGGCAGACGTGGCCCGGCTGCTTCTCTATCATGACAGAGGGGCAGCTGGGCCAAACCTGCCATCCTAGGCCTATGAGGAAGAAGTAGTCAGCACACTGAAGTTTTGCCTAAGTGGCAGATTTTCTTGAGCAGCCTTTGGCGCTGCTCTCCTCTCCCTGCTGGTTGGACAGGAAGCAGCAGCAGTGGCCTGAGACACATGACCCCCAGATTGCCCCCCTCACTCCCTGGGATAGGACTGGCACACCACCTTCCCACCTTCCTCCGGGATGGGACACCTATGAGCAGCCATGGCTTCAGCAGGGACATGGACGCAGGGATGCTGACATAACTCCGCCCCCCCGCCCCCACCCTCAATTTTTCTGAAATGATGCTCCTGTTTATGATGTTTATTGCGGTAGTGCCTAGAGGCCAAATGAGAATGAAGCCCCATTGTGCTAGGCACTGTACAAATATCGAATAAGAAAAACAGTCCCTGCCCAAAGAGCTTACAATCTAAATAGATAGAGAGACACAGGGTCTGGGAAAAACAAGAGTTTCATTCAAAGACAGCTGTTCCCATTGAAGGAAAGTGGAGCTTTGTAGAAATAACATCGCCCCACAAATTGTTGTGCTGCATGGCATGCGTGCGCGCACACACACACACAGACCTTTTTACTTATGAACAAATCAGCATCAAACACACCAAGTGTATGAAAGATCGATGCCCTAGCCGGAGTGACCACAAGTGATGGCGTCACAGCAGGCATTGTGTAGCGAAGTTCTCAGAGCTGGCTCAATCCTGTTAATCCACAAATCCATGGGGCAGCCCCAGGGCTGACACCAGGTAGGGTTAGGGCATGCACCCCTTTGTGAGTCAATGGAAAGAGCACAGTGTGCTGGGGTGTTTTTGTCTATCCTGGTGACATGGCCAAAGAGCATGCAACACAGTTTTTAGATAATGAGTGACAGGAGGAAGGCCAGATCGCTGTAAGACTATGACATTTCGCACAGAGTGAAACCATTTTGTACTCGGGATTTGGCACTGACTGTGCACATGGAATGCCTCTAGCTGCTCCAAGTCTGCCTGTAAGATGGTCCAGGTTTCTAACTCATAGAAATACAGGTAGTACACAGGTTTGATAGATCCTGAACTCTGTCTCAGCACAAAGGTGTTATGAACAAAGAAGTTTATTTAATCCATCTATACATTGCTCATCACTGTCGTGTCTGATCACAGCCCACTGTGTGCCTAGATAGGTAATTAGGAAGTAGGAATATTGATTCTTCTTATGAACTTTTATTACATGATGTAAAAGCACCTTCACAAGTTTCCCAGCTCCCTGCTGAGAGGAACAGTCTTGTGTTTCTTAACAGTGCATACAGTACTTCAATTGCAGCAGGTCCAAAAGGTGATCTTAGACAGCCTTCATCAGCTGGAAGAATGGTAGCCATGGGGTAAAGGGTGAAAGACAAAGTGAATAAAAATAGATTGATCATGAGTAGGGCCCTACCAAATTCATGGCCATGAAAAACATGTCACGGACCATGAAATCTGGTCTTTTGTGTGCTCTTACCCTATACCATACAGATTTCACAGGGGATAACATTTCTCAAATTAGGAGTCCCAACCAAAAGGGAGTTGCAGGAGGGTCACAAGGTTATTTTTTGGGGGGCGCAGTATTGCCTTCAGATCTGGGTGTCTGGAGAGTGGCGGCTGTTAGGTGGGCACCCAGCTCTGAAGGGAGCGCCCCGCCAGCAGCAGCAGAGAAGTAAGGGTGGTAATACCATACCATGCCATCCTTACTTTGGTGCTTCTGGTGGTGGCAGTTCTGCCTTCAGAGCTGGGCTCCCGGCCAGCAGCCACCACTCTCCAGCTGCCCAGCTTTGAAGGCAGCGCTGTAGCCAGCAGCAGCGCAGAAGTAAGGGTAGCATTACTGCAACCTCCCTATAATAACCTTGCAACGCTCCTCCCCCACAACTCCTTTATGGGTCAGGACCCCTAAAATTACAACACTGGGAAATTTCAGATTTAAATATCTGCAATAATGAAATGTACTATTTTAAAAATCCTATGACCATGAAAGTGACCAAAATGGACCGTGAACTTGGTATGGCCCTAATCATGAGGATTCCAATAGGAAAAGTCTCAAGTGAGTTATGTAGTCTGTCCTCTATGTGTACCTCAGTGAGATTAAAACCATGGCCAGATATTTGGTCCTTGTTTATGCTGCAGCAATTTCCATACTCAGGCTGTTTCTGAGGTTGTGTTGGTTGCCTAGGAAACTGCTGAAGGAGGAATTCGATTGAATGTATTCCCAGACTGAACATCAGCATTGTGGGCAGAGTGTCAATCGACAGATGTGTATGTGTGTGCACACCCACAAAATGTATACACTGGATGCTTTGGCCCAGATCCACAAAGGTATTTAGGCTCCTAACTTCCACTGATTTCAAGGTTTTGCGGATCTGGGTCTGATTTTTTTTTTTTTTTTTTTGTAATATCAAAGAATCCTGAATATTCATGATGTTATGTTAGCTGTGGTAATTCCCTATTATATTTTTATTTCTAAACACGGTCTATGGCCAAGATTTAAAAAAGTGGGTGCTTAAAATTAGGCTCCTATAGCCATATTTAGATGCCTAAACGATTTTTAAAAGTGTTCCACTATGGATGCTGCTGGGGGCTAAACACTTTTGAAAATCAGGCCACATTTTCAGGCATCTAAATAAGTTTTTAAAACGCCTGGCTACTATCCTCAGTTTATATATATGAAGGAACAAGTGAAAAAAGGTTAAAATGAGAAGACTGCTCAAGATTATGAAAGCCTGTGTCTAGCAAATTTGGAAATATAATAATGAAGATTTCTTGACTCAGTTCTGTGCTCTAACTATTGCAGCATCATATCTCCTTAAAGAGATTTTTTTATAAACATCCAGTCCTCACAGGACCGAGATCATTATCTTGGCAACATAAAGCAAACACTCTAGCTGTAGGTGTAACCACGCAATTAGAATATGCTGAATTCACAGGTATTAAATTAGCTATCATGGAGGTTGCTTATCGTTAAGCAAATATTGTTAAATACCACAGTATTTTTAAGTACCATAGAAATATATTGAACATTATCAGGAAAAATTAATAATACAAACTTGAATGTATAAAGGCTTCAGCATTCAAAAACAGCATTCAAAAAGTCTGTTCTCAAGCTGATGCAAAGATCTCTGAGCAATCCCTTGATAATAATCTGACTATGTTTTGCTACTGCAAATGTTGTAATAATAATAGCATGGCAAAGATGGCGGGGCAGATCCATGATAATTTACACCAGCTGAGAATCTGCCCAGGAGCCTCCTAGAAGATTCCCAACTTGCAAGGAGGAAGCTCCACTGGAGCAAATTGAGAGACTCAAAATTAGTGGCCACTTTTGAAAATTTGTGCCTAAGTGATATACCCAAGGTCAGAGACAAGGACAAAACTCAGAAGTCACAGTTTTATTCTCCAACAAGTAGCCAATGCTCCCTCCTTTAGGTGTAAACACCAAAACAAGATTTGAGGTGAAGTCAGCTCCTTTAAAACACATTTTGTATTATTGTTTTAAACAAACAAAACACATTACTGTTAATGATTGAGTCCTTTGCTTCACTGGCCCCATCTGACAGCTCTGTAATTATTACATTTGTAACTTGATCATTACTCTTGATAATGTGATACTGTGACCAACAGGCCATCAATCTGATGATACAGTTACAAGCACATATAGCTCCAGATTCCCATTTCCTTTCCCCCAAGTCCTACTTTCAGCACTGTGAATCTGTCATCAATTTTATAAGTGGACTAGATGGTTTCTGCACAATTCATTTTAGACTTATCAAACTGAAAATCATTTCATGTTTCTTACATGATGAATAGAGCAGTTGGAGGAAATATTGGGTCAGTATCTCTGGGGGTGGTTGAAACAAATCTGAGGCTCCCTATCAAGTCTTTAAATTGCCCCCAAATCTTGAGCCATGTCTTCTGGTGGGTTTAGTTCCACAAGGAGTGAGGGGATAGGTAGGGGAGGATCTGTGATATGGTTAGAACAGGAGCACATGCTTGGCTGGGTGGGGGCTAACTGTGGATAGAATCTGTGTTGTGCCCCAACTAGTGCTAAAATACAAAGAAAGAAATCCTGATATCCCAGGGGGCTAAAGTATCATCATCACAGAGACCTCTCTGAGCACAAATCAGTTCTACACCCCTATATCCCACATCACAGGTAGCAAATCTCATGCTAGCATTTCTACTTTTCCTATGTGTGGTCAGTCTCCATGATGCAAGGGCCTCATGTCTGCAGGCTTGGGCAGCTATTGGTGTTGCCATTAACAAGAAGCAGATTCATCCTACTTGTGGTTGAAATAGGAAAAACTGGTCTTTTCACCTAAGCAAGCATCAACCAACATTAATCATGTAAGAACTGGAAACAGATGTGGGTGGAACAAAAAAAAAGGCAATACATGCTCTACTGCTATGCTGCAGTTTTCAGCAGTAGCAGTGGCAGTATGACATATTCCCATCTAACACCTTTCCCCTCTTCCCCCCAATTTGAGCACTGCTCTAAAAGAAGCAAACAGATGTAAGGTTTTCTCCACATCTAGGTCACTTGATCCCTCCCCAATCACCTGGCCATGCAAAATGAGGTCATTTCTACACAACTCCATATCAACAACATTGTTTGTTTGTTTTTTAAGTGCAACTTGAACTATTTATATTATTTCTACGTTAAACGAATTACCTGTTCTTGTAATAGCTTTTTTTTTTATTTTCAAAGCAATGTAAGCCTTTAGTATTATCATTAATTTGCTAAGGCAGGAAATAATAAATCACTAAAAAGCACAATTTCACAATTGGAAAGATTATATTTTGCATAAACTATAATAGATTAAGTAATTTATTCAGGAAAGCAGTGTGCACTTGAGTTTCCTAAGTCTGACGTTTTCAACCTACCGGTCTCTGCCATCCACTCTGGGAGATGTGATAGCTGTCTTGTGAGTTCACATAATGCCTGAATTTTCCTTTTAAAATATATGCATATATAAAAAATTGTGATCAGTTGCTGCAAGTGCTAAGCATATCACCCACGTTCAGTGGTTCCCAATGCTGGGTACAAATTATATATTGGATGTGAAATGGGAGCCTCACTGCAGAATTCCAGATGACAATGGATCTGTGAGTTTAAATTGTGAGAAACCTATTCCAGTACCGAAGGCCTAGCTGCAACATATCTTCAATTAATTAAGATCAAGAGAGGTCTAAATCCAGAGCCTCAAAGGTTATTTACATGATTTCAGTGATTTCAAATGAAGATGGGCACCTAAATATCTTTGAGGGCATGGGAACTACTGGTTAGAGTACAGGACGGGGAAGTCAGGATACCTGGGTTCTAGTTCTGAGTCTAGTACTTGCTCACTGTGTGGTATTGGGCAAGTTCATTGCATGATTTCAATTTCCCCATCTATAAAATGGGGATAAAAACATGTCCATTTTTGTATGAAAAGTGCTGTATCAATGAAAAATCTGTCAATCATTACATATTCTTCTTCACGCAGCGCACAGTCAACTTGTGGAACTCCTTACCTGAGGACATTGTGAAGGCTAGGACTATAACAGAGTTTAAAAGAGAACTGGATAAATTCATGGAGGTTAAGTCCATTAATGGCTATTAGCCAGGACGGGTAAGGAATGGTGTCCCTAGCCTCTGTCTGTCAGAGGGTGGAGATGGATGGCAGGAGAGAGATCACTTGATCATTGCCTGTTAGGTTCACTCCCTCTGGGGCACCTGGCATTGGTCACTGTCAGCAGACCGGATACTGGGCTAGATGGACCTTTGGTCTGACCCTGTACGGCCTTTCTTATGTTCTTACGTTATGTTCTTAAATTCAATATTTTTAGACTGAATTTAGTAGTATGCAGCAAGTTGGAGGTTTTCTGTTTCTTAAAAAATGTTTCCCAAGTGATCAAAAGGTATCAATGTTCTGGTTGATTTTTCTGGTCCAAAACCACACAAACAACCTCCCCCCCACCCTGCTCACCCAACCTGCTTTTAGAGTCTCTTCCTTAATAAAAAGCACAAGAAAAAGAAAAGTTGAAAATAAAATTTAGGACAAACAATTGGGTGATTCAAAGGCATTATCCTGCCTCTGAATTAGGAGATTGTAGTGGATAGAGGAATCTGGTGATATAAAGACTTTCCAGTCCCAGTCCCCCTCCCCCACTATCCTGCAGTGTTTAGTCGTGATACAAAATAAGAAACAAAGGGCATTACTCTTATTTACCTAATAATCTCTGTGATGTATTCCCCACGGGGTGCCACCTGGAACTGCGGTACCACTGAGACCCCCGACCCACTAGTCTGGGCTCCCTTTACACTGTTCTGCTGGAACCAGCTTACACTTTCACCAGCACACATACAGGTAGGGACACACCCAACTGCAGTTACATGCGGACGCGGTGATCAGCTCTGCATGGGAGAGCTCCAGCTAAGGAACTTCCCAGCTACTCAGGCAACCCTCCTTCCCCCCACCCCCCAGAGTGTAAACCCAAAGTTATACTGTCTTGCGCTGCACAGGGAACTGTACAGCTTCAGCTCATGAAATTCACCCTCTCTCTCAATGTGGAGAGAAATATACAACAGCTTTCTGTCCCAAGTTATGACTCCCATACACTGGTTTTAGACAAAAGCAAAAACAAGTTTATTACTGCAAAAGACAGATTTTAAGTGATTATAAGTGATAGCAAACAGATCAAAGCAGATTACCTAGCAAATAAACAAAATATGCAAACTAAGCTTAATTTACTACATAGATAGGATATGAATAGCAAATCCTCACCCTAAGTGATGAGACAAGCAGGCTGCAGATTCTTAAGGGGCAAGCTGCACTTGCTTACAGCTTAGAATCCCCAGATGTTCCATTCACAGGCTAAAAATCCCTTTAGCCTGGGTCCAGCACTTCCCCCAGTTCAGTCTTTGTTTCTCAGGTGTTTCCAGGAGTCTCTTTGGGTGTGGAGTCAGTGAAGAAGCACATTGATGTCACTCCCCTGCCTTACATAGCTTTTGCATAGGGCGGGAACCCTTTGTTTCAAAGCTTGGTTCCCACACCAGTCAGTGGAAAAAACCTGATATCCCAAGATGGAGACCAGTACCAGGTGACCTGGTCACATGTCCCTGTAGTGTCACAACCTGAATGGGCCCTTCCTGCCAGCCATCTAGACCAGGGGTGGGCAAACTACGGCCTGCGGTCCGCTTCTGGCCCATCAGATGTATGTATCTGGCCCTCGAGCTCCTGCCAGGGACCGGGGTCAGGGGCTTGCGCCGCTCTGCCTGTCCAGCATTCCCGCTGGGGAGTGGGGTTGGGGGCTTGCCCACCCCAGACTGAGATCCTTTTGCCTAGTGGTCATACGCAAAGGTGTAAACACATTTGTAATACAGATATATAGTCAATATTCCTAACTTCAGATACAAAAATGATACATGCATACAAATAGGATAATCATATTCAGTAAATCATAACCTTTCCAATGACATCTCCTATGACGTATCTTGCATAATATGCATTATGATTATATCATAATAACACCACGAAGAATATGGGTTGCAGAGTCACACTCCCCTCTACCTTTAACACATTATACTTAAGAGCCCTGTGGCGCCAGAAAGCTTGTCTCTTTCACCAACAGAAGTTGGTCCAGTAAACGATGTTACATCCCTCCCACCTTGTCTCCACACACATACAGGTACTCAGCTCATATAAGGCATGTCACTTAGCTGACACAGCTCGTTACAGAAAGCAAATCTTTCCTCCTTCAGTTCTAATTTTTGAATATAGCTGGATCCTTCTTGACTGTTATGCCCAGGACTCACCGTGGAGGGTGCAGAGGCTGGGGCTGTCTCGCTCGCTGCACTTAGCCAGGGCTGGGGAAGAGCAGGGCGCTGCTCCTCACCCCGCTCGTACAGCGCTAGCCTTGCTCTGCACAAGGGGCCCTGCGGGGCTGGGGGAGCAGGAGACGCTCGCTGCCCTCAGGCTGTGACAAGCCCCCTCCCTGCTGCTGAGACTGCAGCTCCCCACCCTGCCCCCCCCGCGATGGCTCCCGCCTAGTCCCCTTGCGCAGGAGACAATGCAGCAGCAGCACCCCCGCCCCCGCGCGCACTGCTAGGCCCCGCCCCGACATTACATCACCCGCTTGAGAAGGGCTGCGGGGAGCGGGATTGTGACTGGAGGGGGCGGTGCTCCGTGGCGCGAGGGGCGGGGCTAGCAGCCCCCTCTATAAAAGGAGGAGCTGGGAGCCGCGCGGCCCAGAGCTTATTGCTGCAAGTGCTAGAAGGAGCCAGGGAGCAGCAACCAGCCGGAGGCAGAGGGTGTTTGTTGCCGTGTGACTCGGGCGCCATGCGTGAGATCGTGCACATCCAGGCTGGCCAGTGCGGGAACCAGATCGGAGCCAAGGTAAAGAGCGGGACCCGGGCGGGGCGGGGCGAGACCCGGGCCTCCGCGTGTTGTGTCCCTCACCCTGTGGCTGGGAGGGGGCAGCGGGCAGCACCAGCACGCGGGGGCTGGACAGATGCTGCTGCGGTGTAAAGGCGAGGTCACTAAGTGGGGGTGCTGCTGGAGGTTTGGGAACAATTACATATTTACCTAAAATAATTTTCAGCTGGCCCCTTTGAATCAGCGCATCAAAGCACTTGTTTCAGTTCCCCGTTGAGACGCCACCTCCATTCCATGCAAGATAATGGCACTAAAGGGGAGACTGGGCATTGTCTTGGCCGGGCGGGGGGGAAGCGTATTACGACAGCCTGGCTGCCGTGCTCTGAATTCACAATGGCGCTCATTTCCTCGCTGATGCAGCAGACTACTCCCTGCAGGCCAGATGCCTCGCCCCTTTACACGGGGAGGTAACCGTGCTTTGAGCAGCGTCAGAGATGCTTCAAGGGTGTCACATCTATGTAGGCTCTTTCCTGTAGTGTCTAACTAGATTCCCAATGGGGGAAATTTCCTTTATAGAGTCTAGCAACCTAAATCACTTAGAAGACTACAACTGGTTAGAGATACTGTAATTCTTTAAGCCTATGGTAGCAGTTCTGGAAGTGTTACAATTAGGTTAATGTATCTAGCCATGTGTTTGCTGTCTGATGTTGCAGTTTCTCTTCTATTCCTTCTCACTTAATCATCATAATTGTAACTCGACCAGTTCTCAACTGCTTCAGGGACAGGGGGTAAATGCCTTGTCGGTGTTTGTCTCAAAAAGATGCAGTTATTGGTTAGGGCCCTCGGCAGGGGCTAGGTCCATGGAACTACAACAGGCATGTCGGATTGCTCCTGGCAGCCTAATGCAATTATTAAGTGCGCTTTTCAAAACCCTATTTCAGTTCTGGGAGGTCATCAGTGATGAGCATGGCATTGACCCCACTGGCAGCTACCATGGCGACAGTCCTTTGCAGCTAGAAAGGATCAATGTTTACTACAATGAAGCTGCAGGTAATTATACACCACTTATTTCTTCAGATGGTTATAATTTCGCTAAGTAAACCAAAAGTCAGGTGTATAGATATACAGTTAATTATATTTGGGACAGCTACTGTAAAGGAATTTGCTATTGGCCACTGACCCTTTGTTAGAGGACTCTGAGTCTTTCCAAGATGGCTCTACTTAATACTCCTTCCCTTCTGTCACTGCAGCAGTCTTTCCAGTGAGCTGTGTTGCGGCGGCTCAGAGCAAAGCAGCCTGCTGACTGCAAGTCTGTTATACTGGTTTTTGTTCCTTTTGCAGGTAATAAGTATGTACCCCGTGCAATCCTTGTCGATTTGGAGCCTGGTACAATGGACTCTGTCAGATCTGGACCATTTGGCCAAATCTTCAGACCTGACAACTTTGTCTTTGGTATGTAACATTATGTATAGCTGCAGCTACTGTAGCCTTTGGCTCCTGTGTTGAGACAATGAATTTGAAACATCCCTGTAGAACTGCTTACATTAATGTTTCTTACTGCATACATTCAGTGTGCCCTCCATGTTTTTGGGTTGCTTGCATGAAACTTAAATGGAATAATTTAGCTCTTAACTTGCGGACTTACAGTCCAAACACAAATGGAATCACAGTATAAACAATAATTAATTGTAGTAAATCGATATAGCTCGGTAAAACTATTCCCCTTTGTCCATAAATTAGGGTTTAATAGTGTTCATAGAATCTTAGAATATCAGGGTGGGAAGGGACCTCAGGGGGTCATCTAGTCCAACCCCCTGCACAAAGCAGGACCAATCCCCAGACAGATTTTTGCCCCAGATCCCTAAATGGCCCCCTCAAGGATTGAACTCTCAACCCTGGGTTTAGAAGGCCAATGCTCAAACCACTGAGTCTTGTACACCATATCCTAAACAGAGTTGCTCCTTCATATTCTGGTGACTAAATCAGCATCTTTCCACTCCACCTTCCAGGTCAAAGTGGTGCTGGAAACAACTGGGCAAAAGGCCACTATACAGAGGGAGCTGAGCTAGTGGACTCTGTCCTGGATGTGGTAAGGAAGGAATCGGAAAGCTGTGACTGTCTACAGGGTTTCCAGCTGACCCATTCTCTAGGTGGTGGCACAGGGTCTGGGATGGGAACCCTCCTCATCAGCAAAATTAGGGAGGAGTACCCAGATCGTATCATGAACACCTTCAGTGTAATGCCATCTCCAAAGGTGTCAGACACAGTGGTTGAACCCTACAACGCCACCCTTTCTGTCCACCAGTTGGTGGAGAATACGGATGAAACCTACTGTATTGATAACGAAGCCTTGTATGACATTTGCTTCCGCACGCTGAAACTCACAACCCCTACCTATGGGGACCTCAACCACCTGGTCTCCATCACTATGAGCGGCGTGACAACCTGCCTCCGGTTTCCCGGACAGCTGAATGCTGATCTCCGCAAGCTGGCAGTCAACATGGTGCCTTTCCCCCGTCTGCACTTCTTCATGCCAGGGTTTGCCCCGCTAACTAGCCGTGGCAGCCAGCAGTACCGGGCTCTGACGGTGCCAGAGCTAACGCAGCAGATGTTTGATTCTAAAAACATGATGGCAGCCTGTGATCCCCGCCATGGCCGCTACCTGACTGTGGCAGCAATATTCCGTGGCCGGATGTCCATGAAGGAGGTGGATGAGCAGATGCTCAATGTCCAGAACAAAAACAGCAGCTACTTTGTCGAATGGATCCCCAATAACGTCAAGACGGCTGTCTGTGACATTCCCCCCCGCGGCCTCAAAATGTCTGCCACTTTCATTGGGAACAGCACAGCCATTCAGGAGCTGTTCAAGAGAATCTCTGAGCAGTTCACGGCCATGTTCCGGCGTAAGGCTTTCTTGCACTGGTACACTGGTGAGGGCATGGATGAGATGGAGTTCACTGAAGCCGAGAGCAACATGAATGACCTGGTCTCAGAATATCAGCAATACCAAGATGCCACTGCTGATGAGCAGGGGGAATTTGAAGAGGAAGGAGAGGAGGATGAGGCTTAAGGCAGTTGGTACCAGAGGAACTCTACTAAAGCAGGCATGTGGTCAGAATGAATTCTGATAATGGTGATAAAGCATGTTCTTTGCCGTGTACTTGATTATCCTCTGTCAGCATTATGTAACCTTAAAGATATCTATGTAATAATTGTCAAGTCAAGTTTATTGACCGCTTTGATCTTAGTTTAAGACACATAAAGGCCTGTGTTCAAAATAATGTCTCCTGGTTTGTTTCTTTAAAATAGGTCTCCTCTTCTCATCCAGCATATCTTTTTTTTATATATAGTCTTGTTAACTTCACATTCAGTGCTTCTTGATATGGAGTTAAATAGTTGCTACATAACAATCTTGATCCAGTCAAAGACAGATTAATGCTGCTTCACTAGTTACTTTTTTACAGACAAATTAATCTCTGCCATGCACTACTTGTTTACCAAGCAAGATACAGTAAGGATCTTAATCTACCTCTAACTGGCATAAATGCAAACAATTTCCTTTTACAGTTTCTTATAATGGAGAATCAAACTGCTAATAAAATCAGTGACATGACTTGGATGGGCCAAAGAGGGGGAATATAATCATTAAATATACTAAGATAACCTTACATACACTTAATTTGTTAAACTCTATTATTGTAGGAAATCTTCTGCTAATTTGTTGAATTCTTCTGCAAAGCGTAAATGTAGATTGTGCTTTCCTTCTGGCATCAGAAACAACCTAAAAAAGATAATAATGTAAACTCTAAACATATACTAGTATATACAACACATAGGGCCACTGCATAACCATGGTAACCAAGTGCAAAATTTGAAGCAACTCCTGAGACGTTTTTTCTTTTTAAACACACTCCAGATTTCCTTGGGTATAAAGTCAGAATCTGGCTCAATTTAAATAATTAGCTGAGTTATTCTTAAAATTGACTCCTTGACAGTCTACCACTAGTGCCTACAAATCTAAATGTCATCTCTGGGGAAAACAAATTGGTGTTGGATCAGGGTAAAATGTTAGATGAGCTATAATTGTAAATCTCTGGGAAACTCTCTAAGTCAGTTACTTGCCAGAAGCCAGATACTTGGTTTCCACTAGCAGATGTAGAGGGTTAACATTCCAGAGGTAGCATGAGATGTTACAACATCTCACTGATGCCTCCTATGAGACAACACTGGAATAGTCTCTACAGTACTTGCCTTCAGGGAAAAGAGTAGGGTGATGGTCATGAGTTGAAGTGATCCCCTTTTTCAGAGGAGCGAGCAGCAATGCTGGAGTGGATGGAGGAGACTCATGAGGACAGCATGACACGAAGTGTACCAGTTAAGTAACTAATGGGTTGGGCTGGGTATTTCTTCAATTTTGCTAACTAAGCAAACCTGTATACATTCTGTATGAATAGGGAAGCATGTAAAGTAAACTCTTAATTTTCATTTTGACAGAGGTTAAACCAGCTAACTAAACAGAACTTGCCTGTTTTGCCTTCATAAAAATGGCTTCCGTTTTCCTAATCCTACTCTACTGCTAGTCTGTACTGTGTTAAAAATAGTAATAAAATGAAGCTCTAGCTGACTGACTATTCGCAGCTAGGAAGAGAATGGAAAGCTGTACTCCACATGCTAAGAGGATGCATTGCCACAGTTTCTGGATGAGGAGAGCACTACTTCAAGATTTTGGGTAAAGGGGTTGAGAGTAACATCTCTGGACATATTTGTAGTCTATACAGTTTATTATGCCAAAAACACTGATGCACTTGAGCAAAATAGTTGACTGTCACTTCATGTTTATTATGAGACCAGTGCCCAGTAGTAAAATCTCAGTAAATGTGTAGATAGAGCAGCTATGACATTAGCATTCAGTGCTACTTGATATAACTAGGCTTTCTGCTCTAGCCCTAGTATTTCAGTGCTTTGTTAGCTCTGCTGAAGGGGATAGCTATTAAATATCATATGGCACAAGAAGTGCAGTGGCAGTAATTCAGATGGGTGGAAGTGGTCTTAACTACACAGTTTCACTTTTAGATTAATAGATTCCAAGGTGAGAAGGCACCATGGTGTATAGTTCACAGGCCACAGACATTCCCTAAAATTAATTCCTAGAGCATATTCTTTTATTAAAAAAATAATAAAATCTAGTACTGATTTAAAATTGCTAGTGATGGAGAACACACTAACCCTGGAACACTATTCCAATGGTTAAGTACCCTCACGGTTAAAAATTTACACCTTTTATTTCCAGTCTAAATTTGTCTTGTTTCAATGTCCAGCCACTGGATCATGTTATACCTTTCTCTGCTAGACTGAACAGCCCATTATTAAATATTGTTCCCCATATATGTACTTAGACTGTAATGAAGTCACCCCTTAACCTTCTCTTTGTGGTCCTTGAGTCTATTTATCTTAAACAATTTCACTATAAGGCATGTTTTCTAATCCTTTAATCATTCTTGTGGTTCTTTAGACCCTCTCCAATTTATCAACATTCTCCTTGAACTATCAGTACTAGAACTGGACACAGTATTCCAGAGCAGTTGCACCAGTGCCAAATACAGAAGTAAAATACTCTACTCCTATTCAAGATTCGCCTATTTATGCATCCAAGGACAGCACTAGTCCTTTTGACCATAGTGTTACACTGTGAGCTCATTATCAGTTGATTATCCACCCCCACTCCCAACTCTCTTTCAAAGTGACTGCTTCCCAGGATAGAGTCCCCATCTTGTAAGTATGACCTGCCGCCTTTGTTCCTAGATGTACACCTTTACATTTAGCCACATTAAAATAGGTATTATTTGTTCCCAGATTGCTCTATATCAGTGACCTGTCCTTTTCATTATTTACCACTCCCCCAAATCCTTGTCATTGCAAACTTTATCAGTAGTGATTTTGTTCTCTTCCAGGTTATTGATAAAAATGTTCATAGCATAGGGCTGAGAACCAATCCCTGTGGGATGCACTAGAAATAAATTTGCTCGATTGATAATTCCCCATTCTCAGACATTTTGAGACCTATCAGTTAGCCAGCTTTTAATCCTTTTAGCTCCTTCCTCCTTTTTTAAAAACAGTACTATGATGTAAAAAGGGTAGTCTGCACTGCTCTCAATGTACCATTCTGGGGATGCTTAGAATCAACTCCCATCAGTGTCTGAGAAATTCTGCCTAAAGATTTTCCATTTCCATATTGTGTTCACTTCCTCCCTTCCCAAAAGGTGCTTCAAAACTGTGCAGCTGAAGGTATGACTCACCGTGACCCTTTGATGTGCTTGTGAAGATATTCAGCGTGAAACTGTGGTACCAAAGGGTCTTTCCCACCATGTATTATAAATGTTGGACACTTTATGTGAGGCAGTAAATGTTGACAAATATTACCTGAAAAACATAGGTTAAGGTTATGTTCTTCTTTTAAAATATGAAAGATTAAAATGGAAAAAATTGTTAAACTAGGAACTTCTATTGTAGCTCTTACCACTAGCACCCATGGGTATGTACAATGTGGTCACCTTACCACAGAGGTATAAGCAAGTGCCAAATGGGTGCTGCCTAGCATCAGTACAAAAACATCTTTTCCCAAAGATGAAATACATAATATACTTCTACTGCTGTGTGATGAGCTGTTGACTAATGAACCATCAATACATAGCAAAGCCAGTGCATGAAATATTTATGGCACCCACTTTTCTAAACATTCTAACTCAGGGGTTTCACCCACGTGGCCCACAGGGCTATTTTCTGCAGTCCGTGAGCCCCTTGCAGCTCCCCTAGTGTTTATCTAGAGCCGCTCCGGGAGAGGCTGGAATGTGGGGAAGGGGGGGCGGAGGGGCTATGTGTTGCTTTTGCTTCAGGTATCACCCCCAGCAGCTCCAAATGGCTGGGAATGGGGAACTGCAGGGAACCCACACTCCTCTTGCACCCCAACCCACTGCCCTGATCCCCCTGTTGTACCCCTCACTCCTCCTGCACCCCACACCCCAACTCCCTGCCCTGAGCCCCCACCACACCTCTCCTGCACCCCCTGGGGGCAGAGTTGGGATGGGGATTTCAGGGAAGGGGTTGGAATGGGGGCAGAGAAGGGGTGGGAAGAGGTGGGACAGGGGTGGGGCTTCATGGAAGGGGTGGAGTGGAGGTGGGGCCAAGGCCAGCGGGGTGGGGGAGGTGTCAGTAATGCGGCCCTCAGACCAATGTACTAGTCCTCATGTGGCCCTCATGGTCATTTGAATTTGAGACCCCTGTTCTAACTGCATGTAATTAGACAATGCATGGATTGCTTAGCTATAATTTATCTCTTCAGTCTCTGAGGTCTATGCTATCTCATGTTTATGCTACTGTTCTAGGTTATCAAGCTGCAGGTTACCTGACAATTTTTATACTGTAGGTTTAAAAAAAATTAAGTATATAAATATACAGTAATATCTGCTCATAATGGACATTTCTCTTTGTAATAGGTGTCCACCTAAGATAGAATTAACCAAACCTGTCAAAGGTTTTTTTCTGTACTTAATTTCATGTAAACAATAAAATAATGTGCATTCTGCTACCCCTTTCCACCCACCCCCATTATACTACTACACAGCAATACAGTTTATGCACTCTTGGGCCAGCTTTCCATTCTTGGCTTTGTCTCCTGCTTTCATGAGTGAGTTTGTGGGTAAATCAAGGAGGGGAGAAACTTTTTCATTTGATATTCTAGACATTCTCAAACAATCTACTTTCAATTTGCAAGGCTTTCCTCACAGATAGCAGCAGCCTTAGAACCCAGTTCAAGTGTCTATACTCATGCTGGCCCAGCTCTCAAGTCACTCGTTGCTAGTTTAAATAATGCTGACTCCCCCCCCCCCCCCATTGCCTTATTTTTTTCAATTATTGCCCAGTAATCATTTTCACTTGGTGCTTTTCATCCAAGGATCTTTAAAGCACCTTTTCAATGTTGTTTAAGCTTCAGAACAGCAAGTATAGAACGGTGAAGTCGCTTGCCCAAGGTTACACAGTCAGGAAATAGACCCAACCGTCCTCTGCTTTAATCACCAGATTGTACTTCCTCCCTTAGCACAGTTGTACGCTTTGCAGGAACATTCTTCAGTTTTGCAGCTTTAAGCCACTCATGCAGTGTCTCCTTAAATGTCACCATCCTCAGTGAGTTTATAATTTATTTTTAGAGTTGCTTGCGCCATCAGCTTTCCTGCCTATTCATAGCAAATAGTCTTGAGAATTTTTAAGAAACAGGCTGTGTTTGAGCACAAGTTTTTGCTATTCTACTTAAGTCATGTTCATGCATGATTTTCTTTCATTCAAACGAGTTAATCTAGTGCTTTTATTTGTCCCTTTTCTTGATTTCATCCACTGGTACCTTGATGCATAACTGGCTCTCAGTACAAAAGTAGCTAACTGCCTTTCACAGATGACCTAGTGTACATTGGATCTGATCATGCAGGGTGTTGACGGCTGAGTGCTGCCACCTATTGCTGACTTCGGAGGGAGCTGAGAATGCTCAGCACCTTCCAATGCTCGGTCCACTTACAGCACCTGGGAAAGTCAGCTAGCTGTTAAATGTTTCCAGGTGGTCTCTTTTTCCAGGGACACTTAATTTCATAGGTGCTGAAAATTGTGGCCACTAAAGGATGTGACTGTGGCTGTCAGCCAAGGTTTCACTGCATATATGCCCCAGACTTATGCTTACCCCTATCTAAGGGGGTGTTATTTTTTTAAAAAATGACAAAAGGACTGGAATACAACTTAAGATGCCTCCCTACTGGGAGAAATTATGGTATCAGCTGACTGGCATCTCTCTTACAAGTCTGTCTGGATTTGAAGAAGTAAAATGTAAGGAAACACTTTCCTTGCAGTCATTTGATGCCTACTGTCTATTCAGAACCATTGTCAGATATTTACTATTTTGGTTATAAGGACTAAAGGAAAATGCCCAAAAGGGAATCTTGGGCTCTTTGCCTTTTGTGCACCATATGTAGTGTATATATTTGTATTCTGTAATTTAAAAGCAAATTTGCTATGAAATAAAACAGAAAATTGCTGTTTAGCATTTAGGGCCCCATCTTGTTTGCAAACTTCTCTCTAGCAAGAGTTTATTCCCAAAGATTTTTAAGAGTCAAGCTTAAAAATAACATGGTTGGTACTGAATTATAACTGATCTATTTTAGATGCTTTACCTTTGGCTGTATTATTTTAACTATGCTTTGTTAAATCTGAACTACAAATCTTTGAAAACCAAACTTCCTTTCCCTGCTTTCAATACCTACTGCTACCCGTAGCCCAAAAAACATTCATTTTATGGTTTCTATCTCAATCTCTAGAGTAGAAAATATTCCCTCGTTATAAGAGAATTGAAAATGAATCTAAGAAACTATCCAACTACATCTATTTAAAAATGATATTTTAGTCAACCTAGGCTTGTGGCAAAGCAAAGGCAAAGACAATGGTCAGATAATGATTTCCAAAAGCTCTTTCCTCCTGTTCATCACTTAAATTCTGTGAAGTGTCTGCTGTATTCATGAACGCGAGTCAGCTGGTTCATAATACTGTGCGGTGTGTGCATCTATTTCTTCCTTTATTGGCTACTGAGCAATGTTGAGAGATTTTTAGCTGCAGCTTTTCTGCTGCTGCAATTGCAGGAATCTTACCATCTGGCTTGTCAGCAAACTGAGATATTCCATCCACCCAGGCCTCACATGTTTTTGCAAAATATTCATGTCCGTACATTTCTTCCATTTGTTTCCTGATCTTTTCACTCCATTTTGAAACATCTCGGATAGCTATGTAAAATGGCATTGAATACATTAGACCCTTTTCAATAAACAAATAGCATCCACATAACTATGTGAGTGTGCATTTTAAGAGCCAATTATAAATGTACATTTCACATGCAAAATTCTTTTAATTTTTTTTTTAAACCATCTGTGGAAGGGGAAAAAATAAATTAATTTCAATGTCTGCATCAGAGTCCTTTCTGAGTTCAAGTTGCAAATTAATTGTTGCTACTGTGTTTGCAAGGGGTGGACAAAGGCTGCCTGCAGGGGGAGGGAGGGAGGAGAGCTTGCAGGATGAGACACCAAAGCATGTACAGTCTCTTGGGTGGAGTGGGGGAGAAGAGTGTTTATCTGCAGTCAAAGTTCAAATCATATCTATTTTTATAGAAAAAGGATAGGGTATAGATGCCCCGCTCTAGGACAGCTTTTTGCTCTGGCCTCTGGATTGAAGCTGGCACATGGTTATTCACCAGTGTTCAATGTCAGGAAGTCTTTACTAAGGCATTCCAGCAAGCTGACATCATGGTACATTTGCCACATTCTTAGAGGAAAACCAAGACCTGCCTACTCAGCGGAGTCCTGCTGACTCACTGCATGTTACGCAAAGCTGTACAAATATTCTGAAATTCTACTTTACTCACCTGTTTGACAGGTTTAGAAATTTTGTATATCTCCAGCTGTCAATAATGCCCATAAAGCACATGTCCCCAAGAGTGACAACTACCTTACAGAGAAGCAGACGAATGCTATCACAACAGAAAAGGAGAGAGAACTGAAAGCTCCTGAGTCACCAGACTGCAATGACAGTTGCTAACAGAGCTCTTAAAATGGCTTCTGATAGCGTGGGAAGGACTAAAGAGTTCAATAAATAATAATATGAAATACAACCTGTTTGACCAATCACAAGGCAGTAGTGACTAAAAGATGTTCTATAATAGCTCTTCACTGATATATATGGGAAATGAGAGCGGTCATCCCAGTCCAGTTGTTACTGAACAGATGTCTCCTTCACAAAATCTACCATTTTATTTGCTGCTGTGGTTGGCAGTCTTAGTAAAGAAGCCAAAACTTGAGAGGGCCTGGAGACCAGATAACCCTCTTCCACCCCTTCATGCTTCTCACCTTTTTTTTTTTTAAATGGCATTTCTGAGCTCACTGGTGCCATTAGCTATTTTGCAGAGGAGTGCCAAATAGTCTCATCCTGCACCAGTTAAATCCATAATAAAATTACCATTGAATTCAGTGGTGCACGACTGAGCCCACAGATTTGAGATCAACAATATAAGAGACCATGTAAAAGTGAAATAGTATTTATGCAGTTGTAATAGTGGCTAATCAGAACTATGTTTCATACTGGAAACACAAGGCTTCACATTTGTGCACAAACGCTTTTGTTCTGGTATAGTCCCTTCACTGGATGCTCTCTTACCACCATCACAAATGATGTCCCTTTTCAACAAAATGGCAGTAGCTTCATTAACAGTAATTGTAACTAAGTATTTGACTTTCAAATGAAATGTAGAACATATATTATCTCAGAAGTACTTATTCATGTGAGCTCTTTGCTTAAGGCAAACAAAGTGTGTACAGCCTCCTCTCTTCAAATCTTTTTTGACCAACCTAACTCCTCTTTTTAAAAAAAAAACATAAAAATAAAAAAATAAAAAATAGCTGTCTTAGTAGGGACAGATTTTTCTATATACCTGGAGAAATATGCCCTTGATTCTAAACTAAGAAATGGCTCCGTCTGCCCATTGGACTTTCGTAACCAGAACAGCATCACATTTGGATACAAAGCAAATTATGAATAATTTACAATAAATAGCAATATGCAATTTCTAGAAGAAATAATTTTCCCAGACATTTCTCAGGTCACTGAAATCAGATTTTTTTTTCTGCATGCTAAGTTTCTTTCTTTGTTTTTCAGCCTTCGTTTTGCTGGAAAAATTGCAGTTAGCCAGAAATCCAAAATCCAGGGTCTCTTTACTTTACAAAGCCTTTTTTTTTTTTTTTTTGTCAATAGAGCAAAGAATTTCAAGGGAATTAAAGGGGGAAAGGAAACATGGGTGATTCATTTTTTCCTGCACACAAATGAACTTTTTTTATTTTCTGATTGTGTATTCTGACCTCAGGAGGGGAAAAGTTCTTGTTCATTATATGCTAGAATACTAGATATTACACACTTAAAAAAAAAAATTTGTTGTTGTTCCTAAGGAAAGTTTTTCCTTATTCTGTTTTATTGCACCTAAGGTGGGTTTTTTTTTGCGGGGGTGGGGGGGGTATTTTAAAGGATCAATACAAAGATAACTGAAGAGACCTTAGTATGAAACAAGAAAAGACTAAGTTATTTGTTATCAGACATTTCTCCATTCATGCAATTAATACTTACCATTGTAAAGCTTCAGATCCTCCTGAGTGACAGTGGCGTTTGCTCCCCAAACAACTAACTTGTGGATAAGGGTTGGATGTTTTGCAGCTGCTATGAGAGCTGTAATCCCACCATCACTCCATCCCAGCAAAGAGAACTTCTTAAACTTCAGTGCCTTGATTGGTGTGAGAAAATTACAGTAAAAATCACTGGCCTTCACTACTAAACAGCTGTATCTACCTGCAGTCAAATGTTTCTTGAAAACTAACAACTTCAACCAAAATCTCAAATTTAGTTAAATTACAATTAACACACAACTAAAATGCAAATAGAGACTCCTTTACATTAAAACAGGCAGCAATTTAAAAAAACCCTATTTAAAGTAAAAGTGAGTGTGATGCTGCTAGAGATTCTTGGATTGCCTTCCTGTAGATTTGAAGAACCTGTATGGCAGTGGGTGACTGCATCTTAGATGAGACTGCCCTGGTTTACACTAGGATTTTACATCCGAATAGTATAATCTCTCGGGTGTGAAAAATCCACACGCCTGAGAGATGTAGCTGTACCGACCTAGCCCCCAGTTTAGACAGCAGTAGACAGAGGGAAGAACAACTTAGCTACTGTCTCTTGGGGAGGTGGATTACCAATACCAATGGCAGAACCCCTCCTGTTAGCATAGGTAGTGTCTACACTGTAGCATTTTAAGTGTAGACAAGCCCTGAGAAGCAGTTACTAACCAGTCTTAGAAAATATAAAGGTTAATAAAATCTGGAAAACAAGAGCCGGCTTGCTGCCACTTGTTGTTAAATATCTGTTGTGGGTTTTAGAGAGTGTATGTCTGTGCGAGCTACCTATACTGGCCAAACTTTTTAAAAGCATCCACTAATTTAGAGTGCTTTGAATTTTGGGTGTCCAACTTGAAACAGCTAGGGTCTGATTTTATGAGGTGCTGAGCACTCAGAATACCAGCTAGAGTCAATGTAAGTAGCTATGGGTGCATTTCACCACTGAAAACTAGGCTTAGAGGGTCCAAGTTTTAAAAAGTAACCACTAAATTAGCTCCTGCAATTGTGTGCACCCAAAATCTGAGTACTTCAATATCTAAGCAGTTTGGTACAAATCCACCTTTTTGTGTGCTTAGAACCATGGTTTTGGCATGTGTTAAATGTGAAGCTGGATTGAAGCCACTTGGAAAACTTGATCTGAAATTTGAACTGTTCTTGGTTATAGCGGTATACTTTAAATACTGCTTCATGATGAGTTTCAATTAAAAATGTTTATGTTGAAATGACTGCCTTCTCCTAAGGGAGCAAGATTGTAGCCCACAAAGACCTTAATTCAGCCTGTGTACTCCCCCCTAGGGCTTGGGAGATTCTAGGTCACATTCTCTGCTGCACCAAGATCCACTAACAGCAGGAGGAGGGTGAGAGGGTGGTGGGGACAATCAGGGAAACAGTTACGGCTCCCTGTTTCTGTGGGCTATCTTGTGCTGGCTCCGGTCCTGTAGTATGACTGCATTTCACTTGAAATTACCTCCGTCCAGGGCCCCATATGTAGTGTGGCCATGTACGGTATGACATAATTGCAGATTGTTTTAAAGTTGCTGTATAACATAAGCTTTCATTTGAGTGAAATGTAAATCAACACAAGCGATGTCTACCTGAGTCTGCAGTCAGCCTGAAACAATAATTCAGAGACGTATGAACTAATCCCATTTGGCTCAATGGGATGTTAAAACTGAAGTATCAGAAGGTTTTAAATATCAATATTAACAATCTCATTGCTGAAAATGTTAGAAGCAATGCTAATGTGCTTATTGGTCTTTGTTGGATGTAGTGGTAGGCATTGGAGCGGGGTGCAGTGAAGCAGGCTTAAACTGTTCTTTTCCCATATTAAATTCTGCTAGTAATGTTATAAAGAGGTTTTTATTTCAAAAAGGGATCTAATTCATTGGTAGATGGTAATATAAAGTACTGACACCTGTCTTAAGCTGTTATATTGTTCTTCAGAGTCTCAGCTTTCATTTTATGAAGAAAAACTTATAGCAGTGAGTTGGGAAGAAAATTTCAAAAAATATGAACCAAGTCTAACAGAGACAGATACTAGAGGTTTAGTCTATACTACAAAGTTTTGCCAGCCTCGCTATAACAGCTAGGAGTGTGGACAAATATCACACCCCCTAGCTAACAAAGCTATGCCTGCAAAACCTCCAGGCTGGACACAACTATGCTGGCAGAAGAGTGCTTCTGTTGGTATAGCTAATGTCATTTGGGGAGATGGTGTAGCTTTGCCAGCACAATCTGTCTTTTGGTTTACACTGCATCTCCACAAGGGGGCTCTGTCAGAATAGCTAAATCACTATATGGCAAAGGATTTGTAGTGTAGTCGATACCCGAGTCTGTAGAAAGCCAATAGTTCTGAGGGCTTGTCCACATAGGAAAGTTATATTGGTATAAGCTAAGATGAGAATTTAAACTGCTATACCTAACTCTCCATGTGGACACACTTATTCTGGAAATCCTACTCTTCATTAGTAGGGCTGATTCTTTAGCTCAGGGGTCAGCAACCTCTGGCACACGGCTCGCCAGGGTAAGCACCCTGGTGGGCCAGTCCAGTTTGTTTACCTGCCGCCTCCGCAGGTTCGGCTGATCGCGGCTCCCACTGGCCGCAGTTCACCGCTCCAGGCCAACGGGGGTGGCGGGAAGCCACGGCCAGCACATCCCTCGGCCCGCGCTGCTTCCCGCAGCCCCCATTGGCCTGGAGCGGCGAACTGTGGCCAGTGGGAACCGTGATCGGCCAAACCTGCGGACGCGGCAGGTAAACAAACTGGCCCAGCCCGCCAGGGTGCTTACCGTGGTGAGCTGCATGCCAGAGGTTGCTGACCCCTGCTTTAGCTACTGTGCTATTATACAGTATTTGTGAGAATGTATAAACAAGTTAATCCATGCTTCATAAAGAGGCTTGGCAGAATTTATTTTTTTTTAAATAATTTCAATGGATAATTTTTAAGCATTTTTAATTTTTATCAATTTAAATGTTCAGTTCCGGGAAATTATGGGGGGGGGTGTCAGACAATTATTTAATGACAATGGATGTTGATATTCAAAAAGATAAAGCTTTATAGCCATTAAAACACAAATTGTCAACATCACATGTCAAAATATACAAAGTAAATAGCCTTTTTTCAAACTCTAATAAGTTCTCAACCAGCATTTTTTCTTTCTTTGCCTATATGTAAGTTTCTATTGATGAAAATAATTTTTTTCATCAGTTTGTATAAAGTGAAACCAAAGTTTGACATTTAATAAAAAAAAATACTTCCAAGCCTATTCATAAGTGAGATTTCAATAATCCTTTAATATATGTACTTATAAACATACAAATCTTCAAAAGTGAAAGATATGCTACACTGTTTTCTGTTGCCAAAAAATCTAGTCAGTTATACTCTCAACTTTAGCACTGAATAAATGTGGATGGGATGCTTCCCTGCTTTCTACCAGATTGAGTACAAAGCATCTGATTATGTACTCCTTTTGAGGACAGCATCTTTTTTCTGTCATGCATTCATTAAGTGTTTGGAAAGAAGCAGGTAAAAGAGGAGTTCCAAGCTTTCATATTTGGAAGCCTGTCACCTGCTCATGATAACATTTTTGTTCTGGTTGGCCAGAGTGGTACTGGCTTTGTACGTTAGTCTGGGTATACTGTAAAGCAAGGGGCAGCTGGATTTCATGACTAGGGAAAAACACTTCTCCTATGTTTCCTGTCAGACTTATTTTGGTTCAACTAATCTCCTTATGCAGTGTACTTTAGGAAGGCTGCATTTTCAATTTCCCATGGTTCTGCAAAGTTGCTGCTGTGAAAAGAAATAACTGGCTTCACTGTCCAAACCCTATCTGATATTTTTGGAACATATTACATTGTCAGGATTCTTAACATGGCCAAAGATACTGTGTAGTTTAACATAAGGAATTCCACTCACAAGTTGCCAATATCGTAGTTAACGTTTTATTGTCAGGATTTCCTTTAGCATTAATTTGGCACAGTTCTTATAAAAACAGAACAAAACAACAGCACGACATATTTTTCACTTTGATTCTATAAATCAGGTTTAAAAAGCAGGAGGATCAATGACAGACATGAGTCATGTTCTTTGTACTCAGAATAAGTGTGTACATTATATTCTGTGTGGATTTAGGAAGCCTCTGACTCCCCATTCTAACTATTTCAGGAATAGACCTTACAATGGAAATATGTCAGTTTAGTTTGCAGGATTAGATGTTAAACATGTTAGGTTCTTGCAAAATGTCTTAATTATCACCCACTAAAGAACTTGTCAGCTACAATTATTAATCGTAGGTCTTGTTTTTCATATATAGTTTTCCTGGACTTCATGCAACTATAAAGTCACAAACATTCTGGGGCAAAATATTCTGGAATAAGATTGTGCTGCTTACTTACATAATTAATTCCATGGCTAAATCTTCTGTGTGATAAAAGAGAGATGGAAGAAAAAAACAAGCTTCCCAAGCAGAACATATTTCCATCCATTTTAAGCACTTTTGCATAATTTAATATCAGCAATTACTACTGTAAAACATATAATCCTTGACTTCGCCCCTCCCCACCACCATTAAGGAAAACCAGACTTTATCTCAGAACGGATTTACCTGCATCAGATCAACAGCATCTCTTGCATCTCTGTCAAAGAAATCTGGAGGAAAATCTCGAGCTGGAGGGATGGAATGTCCATAGCCCCGAGGATCCCAGGCAACTATTGTGAACAGCTGCTTGTTCATAGATTTGAGCTGTGGTCCAAAATCACTTTGACTACTCCCTAAAAACATTATGTCCTGATAAATTAATCACCACATTACAACTACCCTATACATGCTACAAATGAACTTCATAAATTCACTTAGTTGGGACACCTACCAGTGAAGAGATTTAGATAAATAGTATGGACCATGACCACTGCTTAATCACAACAGTATGAATAAAAATTTTGCTGAATGAACATGTTTTCTTCTAGTAGTATCAATGGGTAAGTATTGGTTAACCAGGTAATATACCCATTTCAAGAGTTTTCTGTAGCGCCCACTACTGTAGGATCTAAGGCCTTGATTTGGCAATATTTTTCACACACATATTTTCAGACATTTTTTAAATTGGTGGGGTGTCAGGAAATCAGTTGGGCTGTCTGAGTGTAGAGGATTCTGTTGGACTATAATCTCTATGAACACAAGGGTTGAGATAGCCGTTTTGTGATCAAACTTATTTAGCCCTAGTATAATGTATTGAAAGAATGTAAATCAAAATCTCATCCTAAACGGCTCTACACTTCTAGAATTTAAAAGTGGCTGTTAAAATACTTTTAAAATTCCGATCAGAATACCCCAAATAGCTCTTTTACATCAGTAAGAGTAACTGGAAACATGACAAAACCAGTGGAAGTTTATGGGAGCACATGGGCTGTAAAAAAGAATCCCATTACCTCCACCATCTACAGCATGGTGCAATTAGCTGATTATATTAATGGATGAGTTTTCTTCCCTTGCAATAACATTTAAAGGCCACAGCCAGAAGCAGAATACCAGGCTAGATGGAGAAGAATTGGACTGCCCTGGTATTATAAATCAACTACCAATTTTATTAGTAGATAGTGCTGTGATCCAAGTGCTTGATACCATTAAGAAGTGGGTTACTTTTTAAGGGCACCTTATGAATAGTCTATAAAGGATAAATGATTAACCACTCATTAAAACAACTATTAATCAATTGACTCTGTGGGTCAATAGGTTGCTTATAACCATCTATAACACAAAGTCTCATGTCTCTAATATGCTATTAATCATTTAACATTTTATAAAATGACACCAAAAAGTACGTCATTTATTTTTTTACTAAATATTAAAACATACCTGCACTAACACATTATACACCAAGCTTCAGCCCAAAGACATTTAAAATAGGTAAGACAACAAAATCTGGCAACTAGTGTTTTAGTGGTAATAATTAAACTATAGCATGTACATTTCAAAATAAAACTATGTATACATTGCAAAAAATCAATTTTTAATTCATGCATATGCCTTTCTTGACTTCTCTCAGAAACAGGATCAATATCAGTAATGAACAATTTAAGAATTATTTCCCCTACACCATTAGAATTAGACAGTCCCTTTTCTTCCTATTTTTTTGACACCATCTCTCCAGAAATGTCTCCAAAGGGAGAGGTTGCAACCACTAGATAGACATTCCTGGCCACTGGTGCACTCTGGGTCTCCAAAAGCAGCTGAGAATCAAATATAACTGATGCATTATGAAACTGAATAACCAAAAGGTGAACATACATTCTTGTTAAAAAAAAACAACAATATCACCTCTCCTATTTTTCCCCTTCATGAGAAAGCTCTTGTTTAAACAAGATGTAAACGCTGCCATCGTATTGTTCATTATTATAGCTGGAATTGGAAGGCACTTACACTCTTTTTAGAGATGATCATTCATTCAGTCCTTATATACTAAAATATACAACACAATGGACCTGACTCTCCATTGTTTGTACCTTGTGTAGTCATTTGCACCTGTGCAAAGTGAATGTACAACATTACTAAATCAGAATGGTAGCATTTTACACCCACTTTGTGCTGGTGTGAGTGACTACAGAAGGTGCAAGGTAATGGAAATTCAGGCCTAGAATGTTTGCATTTAGAAGGTCTCTGGTGTTCTAGATAAGAATAACTTTGTAAAACTGGTAACTGTTTAAAATAACTTTGATTTTTCCTAACTCTATTACATGTACCAAATTCTAGTTTTTAAAAGGTAATGCATAAAAAGGTAAAAAGTTGCTGAAAAAGATCTTACAAAAAGAGTACAAAATAGCTTTAGAAAAATCAAGAAAAAAGTACTGATATCAAGTCCTAATATGACAAAAGTTCCTGACCTAACATCCCAGGAAGAAGCAGAACTGCATGATCCCCTTGTCCTGTCTGTTTATAATGCAGCGGCACTCCATTCACTTTGATTTTAGCAGATGTTATTGAAGTACTAGAAGAAAAGAAAATTATTCAACAAGCTAATATCTCATTACAGTGCAGTCATTCAGTGGACTATGCAGTAATTACTAATGCTAGACACTGACAACACAGCCATATTTAAAGGGTTCTGTTTGCCTTTGTGGGGGTGAGGGAATGTGAGAGAGAAAGAATCAAACAGATTGCTACTGGAAAATAGAGGCAGACTACATGGGAAGTCAGGCATGTGACATTTTTACTTTATAATACTGTGCAGTTCTGCAAAGTGTCTTTTAAAATAATTTGTATCTTTTGGAAAAAACCAAAACGTTTCAAATCTGAATAACGTTATAAAAATAAACCTCTTACTGAATACCTCCTCCCACCCTCACCCCCCCCCAAAACCCTCAGAAGTAATACTGCCTACCCTCCCCAGCACAGAGGATGACAGGACATTGCTTGGAGCAGGAGCCAGTGCTCTGTGGCAAGATGGAACATTGAGAGATCCAAAAAGGAAAAGAGGTTAGTTCTAAGTTCTGAATGACTCTCTTAGCCTGGCTATTGGAGGTGTGCAGCACATTACTAAAGTTATTGGAATGTTGTTAAAATCCTTGGTATATCACTTTTCAGCACTTCTTTCTATACAGTACCCAAATGAAGTGACAGATACAGTAGGAATAAAAGCAAAAAGGATTAGGTCTAGTTTGTGAGATGGACTGTGCATCCACATAGGGAAGCAAATGGGGAATAAGGCACTCCCCTTGCTGCCCTAAGCAAAGTACCTGAGTCCAGGCATGCAGGTTAAAGGGGCACTGCATTCCTGTTTAGTACCCTGCCTTGCCCCTTGAGTAGGTGTATCTGGAGACTAGGCAGAGAGCCTTGGCTTTGCACCTCCTACGAACTGGCCGGTATAGGTAAGGTAGCATCCTAGGGATAGGAATACATTATTTCCCCTAAGTGCAAGGAGGTAACACCTCCACTTGTATGGTTCCTGTGTAGCCCTTGCTGCTGGTATTTTTTTAACTACTGTATCATAATCATGTTAAACTATGGTGGCTTCGGTATGTCATGTGATACTGATGGTAGCACAATAATGGGAGATTTTAAGAAACAATCAGTGTAACTACAGCTTTAAGTGCCTACAGAAGTGTGTTAAAAACAAACAAACGTTAAAAGGAAATATCACTGTATTACTGAACTGCTTCCAAATGGCTTCTGTTGTTGCTCTGAATCTCATCCTCTGTTGCTACATAACTGAATGTGGTTTATGGTTACTTATGATCCAGTTGTGTAATGAAAAAACCTACAACTGGGGGCGGAGCGGGTGGAATCTCATCATACAATTCAATTCAATGTAATGTGAGCAGAGGGTATTGTTCAATTAGAAAATACATTACTGTGTAAAATGTTCCAACAGGAAGAAGTAGCAAAGTAAACCTTCAAGATTACAAAAGTCAGTCACAAGCGTAGGAAAATTAACAGTACAGAAAAATTCTAAAGGATGAAGATACTTGTATTTACATAGTTTGGAATTCTGATACCATCATCAGATAATTCTTAGAGAGATCATTGTTACATTGACTGTTAGGCCTTTGCTAACCCGCTACATATTTATGGAAATGTAAATTAATTTGATTTTTAATATGTATTTCTACTTGGAATATTAGATGGTTTTAGACCCTAAATGTTTCCAAAGTGTAATCCATAAATGCAGGAACATGGTGCAGTAGAATTTGACTTATCCAGAAAAGTGATTATTTTTTTCACCTCGAGTCTCTTTCAACTGACTGTTGAAGCCTGTCCGTTTCAAGTGGCTGGAGCAGAGAAAGGAGGTATTAGCGCCATTTTGAGTAATGACCTCTTTTTCTGCTCTGAATAGCAAAAATCTTGCTGGATATTGAGGAAATAAAGTACAAACCCATTTCCCATTGAAGAGGCAAGATAACTTGATTACTTTTACTTTTGTGTTAACTTCTATTCCAGCCACACGAGAACTCAAATATGCAAATGTGGGAGTTTTCTTCTGTTCTACTCTCTGTAGGTTCTTATGCAGCTCTCATCACTGTAGTATATGAGCACCTTATAGTAGTGCATTAAGTGGCATGAGTAACATTGGTCACTTGTTTTTTTCTCTCTCTCCCATCCTCTCCTCAGGGGGAGAATTGTGTGTGCAGAGTAGTGGATTTTCTTTTTCTTTATTGTATCACTATATGTTGTATTTGGAGAAGGCAAGACCAAAGAGGTGCACCTTGCATTTGGAGTGGAAGGTAATGAGGTTTACGATGGTGCTTAGTTCCTCTGGGAGTTCTTTCCACAGTATCGGACCAGTCCCTGAGAAAGCGCTGCACAGATGAGCTTTAACCTTCCAGGTTATATCTTCACTGCAGAAAGAGGTGTGTTTTTACATTGAGAGAGCCAACCCAGATTAGCTATGTGAATTTAAAATCTAGTGGAGACAAGGCACAGGTAGTCTTTTATCTCAACTAGCTACCTCAAGGTAACACTTACCTGTGCCATGTCTCTACTAGGATTTTACATCTAGAAAGCTAATTCAAGTTAGCTAGCTCCATGTAATATCACATCTATTATTTTGCAGTGAAGACACAGTCCTACTCTCCACTCTACGCTACTACTCAGGGTACATCTACACTACAGGGGGGAGTCGATTTAAGATACGCAAATTCAGCTACGTGAATAGCGTAGCTGAATTCGACGTATCACAGCCGACTTACCCCGTTGTGAGGACGGCGGCAAAATCGACTTCTGCGGCTTTTTGTCGGCGGCGCTTACTACCACCTCCGCTGGTGGAGTTAGAGCGCCGATTCGGGGATCGATTGTCGCGTCCCATAAATTGATCCCCGAGAGGTCGATTTCTACCCGCCGATTCAGGCGGGTAGTATAGACCAGACAGTCCTGGCCAGTCAAGGGAGCACTCACTACTGGCAAAAGTGTTTTTAGGAAAGCATTCAAGCATGTGCATAAATCCATCCCTACTCAGGAAAGCACTTACACACATGTGTAACTTTAAGCATGTGCATAAATCCCATTGACTCCAGGGGCTTAAATATTTGTTTAAGTACTTTTCTGACTAGTGTGAGTGTTGGCCCTGGACTTCTGAGCCCTCTTTCCACCCCTGTGTAATTTCCTTTTCCAGGCCAAAGAAACAGTCACCCCAAACTACAAAGGACAGCTTCCTCAGTGACATGTATGAAATACATAGATGCTCTACCCTCCTTCTTGCTTTTTCTCCACAAGCTTCCTAGTGCTCCATAGCCCATGAGATTTACCTAATTGTACTTCTATTAGTTAACACATGTAAAGTTGGAATTGTATGTTATGGTATGATAGCACCAGATCTGTATTGCACACAGGAATATTTGGATCCAAGGGCAGGCTGCCAATAATCCCACAAAAAGTCTGCACTTTAACCTGGCATTAATACTGTGTACTGGAAGGTGAGGAGAGGGCACAGCGTGTTTGCAAAGAGATGGGGTGACAGATTGAGATATTTATTCATTTTCCCATTTAAGCAAAAATGTTTTTTCTAAGCCATAATCAAGGAGGGAGATAATACCATTGGACAAACAAACTTCTATTAGTACATTTGCACTTTGTTATTTAAACAGGATACTGTGCATATTTACACCAAGAAGTGGGCTGTAGTCCACGAAAGCTTATGCTCTAATAAATTTGTTAGTCTCTAAGGTGCCACAAGTACTCCTGTTCTTTTTGCATAACATTGTTGTAAACTTTGAGGTGGACCTTCATCAGGAAATGTTTTTTGAAAATACCTGCCATTTGGTGCAATCTGGGGCATTCCAAAAGCCAATTCCTGTAAAAAATCTGCTTTTCAGAAGTATTTTATGAGCCTCAAGGATGTAATCTACAATGTTTCGAGCCGTGTCCATAAAAGGATGACCACCACCAAAAGCAAGGACATCACTTCAACCATTCATTCAACCAGTAAAATTTGAACAAAGGGCAATTTTAACATAGTCATTGTGTGAATGTCAAGTGTCAATATATACAGACCTTTTTATCTGGATGAAGACTAAGTGAGGGGCTGCACCACAAACTCAGCAAATCATCACATTACTGTGAAGTTAATATGTAATCAGTCAGGGAAAAGGCAGAATCAGCAAATCAGAATGCTAATCTCAAAAAATTAACCACTCTATTTTTTTCAACAGGCTTGAGGTAGTCCATTTCACTCCCTACTTAGAATAGGCAACACTCAGAGTGCTACTGGTTTGTCAAAAAACATTAGGCATAGTAGAAAAATGTTATTGAAGCATGTAAAAATAAGAGCAATTTTATTGCCTTTGCCAAACAACAAGCCCATGCATGTCTTTTATGACTTCCAAGATAAAATTTGCAGTTTTGTTTGTCCCATCTATGCATCTAAGAGATTCTCTGCTCCTTGTATCTTCCTCCTTGATTTTGACAGGAACAAAGGTCTTCTGTTTTGGAAGAACTGACTGTATGCACAGGATCAGATAGATCAGTGCCCCCTAAAGGCATGGTAGCTTGATAATGAAATGGAAATTATTTGCCTCAGTGGTAGTGTTGTGTTTGTGTGTTAAATGGGACAAAGTAATTAACATTGGAAAAAAATAACCCCAACTAAACATACAATATGATGGGGGCTAATTTAGCTACAACTAATCAGGAACAAGATCTTGGAGTCATCGTGGATAGTTCTCTGAAGACGTCCACGCAGTATGCAGCGGCAGTCAAAAAAGCAAACAGGATGTTAGGAATCATTAAAAAAGGGATAGAGAATAAGACGGAGAATATTTATTGCCCTTATATAAATCCATGGTACACCCACATCTTGAATACTGCATACAGATGTGGTCTCCTCATCTCAAAAAAGATATACTGGCATTAGAAAAAGTTCAGAAAAGGGCAACTAAAATGATTAGGGGTTTGGAATGGGTCCCATATGAGGAGAGATTAAAGAAGCTAGGACTTTTCATCTTGGAAAAGAGGAGACTAAGGGGGGATATGATAAAGGTATATAAAATCATGAATGGTGTGGAAAAAGTGAATAAGGAATAGTTATTTACTTGTTCCCATAATATAAGAACTAGGGGCCACCAAATGAAATTAATGGGCAGCAGGTTTAAAACAAATAAAAGGAAGTTCTTCACACAGCACACAGTCAACCTGCGGAACTCCTTGCCTGAGGAGGTTGTGAAGGTGAGAACTGTAACAGGGTTTAAAAGAGAACTAGATAAATTCATGGAGGTTAAGTCCATTAATGGCTATTAGCCAGGATGGGTAAGGAATGGTGTCCCTAGCCTCTGTTTGTCAGAGGGTGGAGATGGATGGCAGGAGAGAGATCACTTGATCATTACTTGTTAGGTTCACTCCCTCTGGGGCACCTGGCATTGGCCACTTTCAGTAGACAGGATATTGGGCTGGATGGACCTTTGGTCTGACCCAGTATGGCTGTTCTTATGTTCTTAAAGATGTCACTAGAAGGGTTCCAGCACATTGGATGGAGAAACTGCGATCAGCAATGTGTGGTCTGCAAAGTATGTTTTATGACTATACTCTAGAGAGGGTAAGTCTGTACAACCTAATTCTCAAAAAAATACAATTTCAATCCACGCTGGTCAGAAATTATGCTAGAATCATGCTAATACAGATTTGATCCCCTTGACCGCAGCCACCCTAACTTGCGGAGGCTGAGAAGCTAGTTTTCTGCCTGGTTATGTTGGCCAGCATATACAGGGCATCGGAACCAGATGTGAACAGTGTCTGAAACCTGTTTTAAAGAAGGTATGCCTCATTTCACACCACCCAACACAACTATATATGTACACAGAAAACTTGTTTTTAAAACAATGTTTAAAAACTTTTCCTACCTGTAATGTAGAGAGGGCCAAGGCCGACAGGCCCATAGCCCCGAACTTTAGTGCCCAACAAGCCTGTGCTGGTGCATCTACTTCTAGCACAGCACTGTGGTTCTCTGCCCCCTAAAGCCTGGCTCAGCCTTGCACCCTCCATAGGCTGAAACCACATTTGTATTGTATCCACAAATCATGCTACAGCATTGTGCTTTGCAGAAATGGGGTGCAATTTGTGAAGGACAAGGGAACGCCACTTCAGTTTCAGCTACGCCACAAATTCAAGCTGGGCTTTGGCTGGGGGCAAAGGATTGTGGCGTGAAGAATGGATTTGCAGGGGCAGCTTTAAAATTCAGCTGTCAACTTTCCCTTTTCCCTCCTCAGTCTTTCTTCCCTACCACATCCCTTAGCAAGCCTGGCTGCTTCCAGGAGGCCGCTGGCCCCTAGTAGAGGAGCTAGGGGTGCAGCCTGGTACCTGGGGGGGGGGGGGGGGGCAGAGGAGAAGGGAGGGGGAACAGGGACTCAGTCCAGAGCTCAAAAAGAGGAGAATGGGGGTAGGGGGTGGAGACTAGTGACGGGTCCTTATATCAGAAGAAGGAAGCTAAGGAAATAAAGCGCCCTCCCCCCAATGTCCCTACAGAGCCTACTGCCAAAGCCCAACCCCCAAATACCCCACAGCCCGATCCCCCCAACGCCCCCAGCTTTCCCCAAAGCACTACACCACCCCTTCCTCAAAACACCCCCCCCCCCGAGGCTCCCCAGCAGCAGCACGGGGCTGAGACGCCCTGGGAGGCGGGGGCGGCTCCGCGCGGGCTGCGCCGCGGCCTGGCCGGGCAGAGCCGGGGCTGACTTTACCCGTAGGAGGCAGCAGCAGCAGCAGCAGCAGGTCCCCGGAGCCCGAGCGGCGGCGGCCCGCGCGCGGCCGGCGGGAGCTGGGAGAGGAGAACCCGCAGCAGCGCCCCGCCAGCGCCCGGCCGAGCCATTCCCGCTCCCCGCAGCTGCCAGCCGCCCCGCCTCGGGCGCAGGGCGGGCCGCGGTGTTGCGAAGACCCCACCCCCTGGCTCCCGCGTCGCCCCACACGGGCCACCCGCCAGATCATGTTGCCCCCAGCGCCGCGCCGCTCTTCGGGGCGGTGGCTGAGCGAGGCCTGCGGGAACGCAGGGGACTCGGGCTGCTTGGCAGTGGGGCGAGGCTGGGCAGGCCCCCAGGGGGAGCGCTGGTGCAGGAGCTGGTCCCAGGGGAGCAGCGTCCACCCCCGTCCCCCGTTGCCCCGTGTGCCCGCTCCTCCTGCAGAACGGAGGCCCCAAAGCTGAGTGAGTGGCATTGCGACCTGGTGCAGTGCCACCCATGTGCTTCCGGAGGGGCCGCGGGGCTTTGCCTGAGGGACCCCTGCATGCTCCTCCTCATTGCTGCCCTTGGGAAGGCCCAATGCTGGTGACTTGGCACCCCTGCCCATTGGCAGAATGAGTGTACAGCCCTGGGGACCACTGCCTCACACACACCTAACGGCTGGTGATGGCTTTGGGCCCCATTGCACAGTGCTGTGCCCATGTCGCTCACACCACGGTAGGGTGACCAGAGGGCAAGTGTGAAAAATTGGGACAGGGGGTGGGGGGTAATAGGTGCCTATATAAGAAAAAGACCCCAAAATCAGGACTGTCCCTATAAAATCGGGACATCTGGTCACCCTACACCACGGGGATGGATGGTCTGTGCCACCAGACAGCCACACCAAGGTAGGGTGACCAGAAAGTGTGAAAAATCGGGACGGGGTGGGGAGTAATAGGCGTCTATATAAGAAAAAGCCACAAATATTGAATATTGGGACTGTCCCTACAAAATCAGAACATCTGGTCACTCTACACCAAAGTGTTCCTCCCTAAGCCTGTGCCACACACAACGTTGCGGTGGTTTACCTTGAGATGTGATTTTTAAACCAATTTAGTTAATTTGAGCCGTCTGTGCATGGGGATACTTAGGGTACAGCCACTGTGCCTCAGTGTAGACACTACCTATGCAAATGGGTGGGGTTCTCCCATCAGCACAGGTAATCCACCTCTCTGCGAGGTGATAGCTAGGTCAACAGAAGAAAGTCCATCGACCTATCACTGGCTACGGGGGTTAGGTGGTCGGCATAGCTAAATCTCAGAGATGTGGATGTTTCACACCCATGAGAGACGGTGCTATGCTGATGTAAATTCTCACTGTAGAGCTATGTCTACACTATAGAGCCCATGCCGGCATAGCTATTGCACCACAGTCCTTTAGTGTAGACACTGCAGGTATGTCTACACTACAATCACTACAGAGTCACAGCTCCAGTGCTGTAGCTGCACCACTGTAGTGTAGTGCTTACTACAGAGCGGGAAGAGGTTCTTCCGTTGTTGCAGTACATCCACTTCTCTGAGAGGCAGTAGCTAGGTTGATGGAAGAATTCTTCCATCAGCCTAGCACTGTCCACACTGGGACTTAGGTTGGCTTCCCTACGTGTCCCCGAGCAATGTAGCTAGGTTGACCTACGTTTCTAGAGTTCTATCTACTTAGTAACTGCACCTCTAACAGCATGCTTCACTGGGGTCCTGCTGACATAGCTATGTTGTCTGGAGGTGTGAATTTTGCACATTCCGACCTGACATAGCTATGCTGGCAGAACTTTGTAGTATAGCCCAGGCCTTATACAGGAATAAGAGTGTCTATGTGGGTTATATCAGTATAACTATAGCAATTTACATTCACATCTGCACTTATACTGGTACTCATAGATTCTAGGACTGGAAGGGACCTCGAGAGGTCGTTGAGTCCAGTCCCCTGCCCTCATGGCAGGACCAAATACTGTCTAGACCATCCCTGATAGACATTTATCTAACCTACTCTTAAATAGCTCCAGAGATGGAGATTCCACAATCTCCCTAGGCAATTTATTCCAGTGTTTAACCACCCTGACAGTTAGGAACTTTTTCCTAATGTCCAACCTAAACCTCCCTTGCTGAAGTTTAAGCCCATTGCTTCTTGTTCTATCCTTAGAGGCTAAGGTGAATAAGTTTTCTCCCTCCTCCTTATGACACCCTTTTAGATACCTGAAAACTGCTATCATGTCCCCTCTCAGTCTTCTCTTTTCCAAACTAAATAAACCCAATTCTTTCAGCCTTCCTTCATAGGTCATGTCTCAAGACCTTTAATCATTCTTGTTGCTCTTCTCTGGACCCTGTCCAATTTCTCCACCTTTCTTGAAATGCAGTGCCCAGAACTGGACACAATACTCCAGTTGAGGCCTAACCAACGCAGAGTAGAGCGGAAGAATGACTTCTAGTGTCTTGCTCACAACACACCTGCTAATGCATCCCAGAATCATGTATGCTTTTTTTGCAACAGCATCACACTGTTGACTCATATTTAGCTTGTGGTCCACTATAACCCCTAGATTCCTTTCTGCCGTACTCCTTCCTAGACAGTCTCTTCCCATTCTGTATGTGTGAAACTGATTGTTCCTTCCTAAGTGGAGCACTTTGCATTTGTCTTTGTTAAACTTCATCCTGTTTACCTCAGACCATTTCTCCAATTTGTCCAGATCAATTTGAATTATGACCCTATCCTCCAAAGCAGTTGCAATCCCTCCCAGTTTGGTATCATCTGCAAACTTAATAAGTGTACTTTCTATGCCAATATCTAAGTCGTTGATGAAGATATTGAACAGAGCCGGTCCCTGAACAGAGCCCTGCGGAACCCCACTTGTTATACCTTTCCAGCAGGATTGGGAACCATTAATAACTACTCTCTGAGTACGGTTATCCAGCCAGTTATGCACCCACCTTATAGTAGCCCCCTCTACATTGTATTTGCCTAGTTTATTGATAAGAATATCATGTGAGACCGTATCAAATGCCTTACTAAAGTCTAGGTATACCACATCCACTGCTTCTCCCTTATCCACAAGACTCGTTATCCTATCAAAGAAAGCTATCAGATTGGTTTGACTTGACTTGTTCTTTACAAATCCATGCTGGCTATTCCCTATCATCTTACCACCTTCCAAGAGTTTGCAGTTGATTTCCTTAATTACTTGCTCCATTATCTTCCCTGGCACAGAAGTTAAACTAACCGGTCTGTAGTTTCCTGGGTTGTTTTTATTTCCCTTTTTATAGATGCATACTATATTTGCCCTTTTCCAGTCTTCTGGAATCTCTCCTGTCTCCCATTATTTTCCAAAGATAATAGCTAGAGGCTCAGATACCTTGTCTATTAGCTGTATTCTAGGATGCATTTCATCAGGCCCTGGTGACTTGCAGGCATCTAACTTTTCTCATAGACTCATAGACTTTAAGGTCAGAAGGGACCATTATGATCATCTAGTCTGACCTCCCGCATGATGCAGGCCACAAAAGCTGACCCACCCCCTTTCCCTTGACTCAGCTGTTGAAGTCCCCAAATCCTGTGATTTAAAGACTTCAAGTTGCAGAGAATCCTCCAGCTAGCGACTCCCGCCCCATCCTGCGGAGGAAGGTGAAAAACCTCCAGGGCCTCTGCCAATCTACCCTGGAGGAAAATTCCTTCCCGACCCCAAATATGGCGATCAGTTGAACCCCGAGCATGCAGGCAAGATTCTCTAGCCAGACCCTCATTGACCATTGATACTATTTACCAGCGATGGCACGCTGTTGATTAATTGACTAAAATCACATTATCCCATCAAACCATTCCCTCCATAAACTTATCTAGCTTAATCTTAAAGCCAGAGAGGTCTTTCGCCCCCACTGTTTCCCTCGGAAGGCTGTTCCAAAATTTCACCCCTCTGATGGTTAGAAACCTTCGTCTAATTTCAAGCCTAAACTTCCCCACGGCCAGTTTATATCCATTCGTTCTCGTGTCCACATTAGTACTGAGCTGAAATAATTCCTCTCCCTCCCAGGTATTTATCCCTCTGATATATTTAAAGAGAGCAATCATATCCCCCCTCAGCCTTCTTTTGTTTAGGGTAAACAAACCGAGCTCCTCGAGTCTCCGTTCATACGACAGGTTTTCCATTCCTCTGATCATTTCTAAGTGATTTTTAACTTGTTCTTTTTTTTATTTTATCTTCTAAACTTACCCCCTTCCCATTAGCATTCAGTATGTTAGGCACTCCTTCAGACTTCTTGGTGAAGACCGAAACAAAGAAGTCATTAAGCATCTCTGCCATTTCCAAGTTTCCTGTTACTGTTTCTCCCTCCTCACTGAGCAGTGGGCCTACCCTGTCCTTGGTCTTCCTCTTGCTTCTAATGTATTGATAAAAAGTCTTTTTGTTTCCCTTTATTCCTGTAGCTAGTTTGAGCTTATTTTGTGCCTTTGCCTTTCTAAACTTGCCCCTGCATTCCTGTGTTGTTTGCCTGTATTCATCCTTTGTAATCTGTCCTAGTTTCCATTTTTTATATGACTCCTTTTTATTTTTTAGATCATGCAACATCTCATGGTTAAGCCAAGGTGATCTTTTGCCACATTTTCTATCTTTCCTACCCTGCGTAATAGCTTGCTTTTGGGCCCTTAATAGTGTCCCTTTGAAAAACTGCCAACTCTCCTCAGTTGTTTTTCCCCTCAGTCTTGATTCCCATGGGACCTTACCTATCAGCTCTCTGAGCTTGCCAAAATCCACCTTCCTGAAATCCCTTGTCTCTATTTTGCTGTTACTCCCTTCTACCCTTCCTTAGAATTGTGAACTCTATGATTTCATGATCACTTTCACCCAAGCTGCCTTCTACTTTCAAATTCTCAACGAGTTCCTCCCTATTTGTTAAAATCAAGTCTATACCTTTCCTATTGTGAGGGTATAGAGAAATTGCTGTCCAGCAATGGGGACCCTGGGGAGGGGGGCCCAAAGGGTCACATAACCCTCCCCAAAATGCCGGAGGAGTGGGGCAAGGCCCGCAGCTGGGGAGATAAAGGGGCAGGGTCAGAACCAGAAGGGAAGAGACAGGGTCAGAGCCTCTCCTATTCCAGCCTCCTCTTCTGGCCACGCTGCCTGGTGCGGCATGCAGCGGCTGCACTCTTCCAGGCAGTCTCTGGCCACACTGCTTGCCTGGGACAGCCCAGGCAGGCAGTGTGGCCGGAGGCTGCCTAGGAGAGTGCATTAGTGGCTCCACACATGCCAAGGGGACTGGAGCAGAGCCCCCCCCTTCCCCTCCACCAGGTAACATGGGATGGGGAGGGGCTGGGGAGAGCGCAGGGCCCCCGGGCTAGGAGTGGGGTGGGAATGAGTCACCTGGGGGTCACATGGAGAATGGGGAGGGGACGAGTCACATGAAGGGATCATGTGGGGGGGACGGGGATGAGTCACGTGGGGAGGTCACGTGCCCCCTTTAGCTGGTGCCCCCTTTGTGTCCCTCCCACTAGTCGCCTCTCCCCAGGTCCAGCATAGTGGGAGTTAAAGAAAACCTTTGGGTTCAGCTAGCCCCACCTCACTATACCTGCAGCCAATGCCAGACCTGGAGGGGAGCGAAAAGAAGGGAGCTGCCTGGTGATGAGGTAGTTCTCTGCCTGCCTGCAGGGACAGAGCAATAACTTGCCAGCCAGCACAGCCACTTGAGGCAAGTAAGGAGAGGCTGCAAGTAAGCCCCAGCACTTGGGGCAACTGAACTAGTGAGGTCATGCCCTAAACTGAAGAGACATGTAGGAAGTAGCTCAGGGAAGCAGATCTTGATTCCCTGCCCGTCTCCGCTGTTCAGAGGTTGATTTACACAGGGCCCTGTGAAACCTGGTAGAGAGGTAGGGTCTGGGTCCCCCCACCACTCTCTCTGGCCTTACAGACTAAAAGACCAGCAATATAGCCACTGGACTGCCCAGCCACAGAAGACCGTATCACACCCATAAAGACAAGCCCTTAGGCCTTGTCTATCCCCAAAAGTTTGTACCTCTTTAATTATATCAGTAGAGTTTGTGAGGGTTGTACCCCGTTGTGAGGACACAGCTACACTGGTATAAATGTGCTTCCACATATAGATTATTCCGTATATGGCAAGAGGAATAGGTTATATCAGTATAGCTGCATCCACACTAGTGGTATAACTATTTTGGTAAAAATTCACATCTCTAGTTGATATAGTTATACGGGTACAAAACCTCTGTGCAGACCAGGCTGTAGATAAACCAAAATAAGTTGAAGTCAACTGAAATAAACATCTCCACACAGCCTTTTGCATCAGTGTAACTAAATAATTTAAAAACCTACGCTTTTAATTAAATGGTGCAGAGCTCTGTGTAGAAAAGCCCTAAATTTACAGGCACAAGCTAGTCTTATGAGTGTCCGCACAGGCGCTCGCCTGGGGTTAATGAACCCATTTTTTAAAACTGATTTAAGTTATATCTGCAACTTCTGTGTTTAGACAAGCCCTAAGTCTCACATTATCTTCCAATGCAGAATGAGGCCTTGAGGACCACATTTTCAGAGGTTCTGCACACCCTCTGACTCCTATTGGCTTCAATAGAAGCAGCAAGGCCTCAAAGAGCTAATTTAATTTTTTTAAAAATTTCTCTTAAATTTTTCCACAAAAAACTTTGAACAATTTTCATGAAAAAAGTCAGGTTTTTTTTAACCAGATCTCATGTTCAGCACCCCAGAAAATTTGGCGACTAGCCTTTATGGTTGCAAAGTCAAAGATTGAAAACAAGTGTAACCAAAACAACAAGGAGTCTGGTGGCACCTTAAAGATTAACAGATTTATTTGGGCATAAGCTTTCGTGAGTAAAAACCTCACTTCTTCAGGTGCATAGAGTGAAAGTTACAGATGCAGGCATTATATACTAACACATGGAGAGCAGAGAGTTACTTCGCAAGTGGAGAACCAGTGTTGACAGGGCCAATTCAATCAGGGTGGATGTGGTCCACTCCCAATAATAGATGAGGAGGTGTCAATTCCAGGAAAGGAAAAGCTGCTTCTGTAATGAGCCAGCCACTCCCACTCCCTATTCAAGCCCAGATTAATGGTGTTAAATTTGCAAATGAATTTTAGTTCTGCTGTTTCTCTTTGAAGTCTGTTTCTGAAGTTTTTTTGTTCAATGATAGTGACTTTTAAATCTGTAATAGAATGACCAGGGAGATTGTTCACTTACTTGCTTATGTATGTTACCATTCCTGATGTCCGATTTGTGTCCATTTATTCTTTTGCGGAGGGACTGTCCGGTTTGGCCAATGTACATGGCAGAGGGGCATTGCTGGCACATGATGGTATATATAACATTAGTGAATGAGCCCTTGATGGTGTGGCTGATGTGTTTGGGTCCTCTGATGGTGTCACCAGAGTAGATACGGGGACAGAGTAGGCAACGAGGTTTGCTACAGGGATTGGTTCCTGGGTTGGTGTTTCTGTGGTGTGGTGTGTTGCTGGTGAGTATTTGCTTCAGGTTGGGGGAGTTGTCTGTAAGCGAGGACTGGCCTGCCTCCCAAGGTCTGTGAGAGTGAGGGACCATTTTCCAGGATAGGTTGTAGATCGTGGATAATGCGCTGGAGAGGTTTTAGCTGGGGGCTGTATGTGATGGCCAGTGGTGTTCTGTTATTGTCCTTATTGGGCCTGTCCTGTAGTAGGTGATTTCTGGGTACCCATCTTGCTCTGTCAATCTGTTTCCTCACTTCCCCAGGTGGGTATTGTAGTTTTACGAATGCTTGATAAAGATCTTGTAGGTGTTTGTCTCTGTCTGAGGGGTTGGAGCAAATTCGGTTGTATCTTAGGGCTTGGCTGTAGACAATGGATCGTGTGACGTGTCTTGGATGGAAGCTGGAGGCATATAGGTACGTATAGTGGTCAGTAGGTTTCCGGTATGCATACATAAACCAGTAAGTGAACAATCTCCCTGGTCATTCTATTACAGATTTAAAAGTCACTATCATTGAACAAAAAAACGTCAGAAACAGACTTCAAAGAGAAACAGCAGAACTAAAATTCATTTGCAAATTTAACACCATTAATCTGGGCTTGAATAGGGAGTGGGAGTGGCTGGCTCATTACAGAAGCAGCTTTTCCTCTCCTGGAATTGACATCTCCTCATCTATTAATGGGAGTGGACTACATCCACCCTGATTGAATTGGCCCTGTCAACACTGGTTCTCCACTTGCGAAGTAACTCCCTGCTCTCCATGTGTCAGTATATAATGCCTGCATCTGTAACTTTCACTCTATGCATCTGAAGAAGTGAGGTTTTTACTCACGAAAGCTCATGTCCAAATAAATCTGTTAGTCTTTAAGGTGCCACCAGACTCCTTGTTGTTTTTGTAGATACAGACTAACACGGCTACCCCCTGATACTTGACACCAAGTGTAAACAATGCAGTGATATCTGCTCAAGCCTGCAGAGATACTGCAACAGTAGCTCTCAGAGGAGTGAACTGCCCCATTCAGTGCAAGGTGTTACCGCTGAAGCCTCACAATGACATTTACATGTAAACACAGAGAATTATTTTGGCATTGGTCACTGTGTGCAAGAAAGAAGGAATTACCTTGTTATGCACAACTACTGCTGTGGTTTTCCTTTGGGTGACAGGAGTCTGGCTTGTGGGCAGAACGTAGAAGTGTACCATCATTTTTATTTATTTTCCCCAATATGATTCCTTGAGTGGAGATGCTGGTTTTACTGGGTTGTCCCTGTTTTGTGTGTCAGCCTTTGGGCTCTACATAATTTGTCTGAAACCAAAGTTTTGTCCTGGTTTTGATACAGTGCATAAATTCGCTCTTGTGTTGGCTTGGCTTGCCTGTGTTCTTAGGAGGGATCCTGCTCCTGGGAGTTGGAGGGCGGCTGGCATGGGTGGGGTTGGACAGCAGAACAGAGTCCAGGGAGATCCATGTGGACCCTAGGGAAGCTAAAGGTTAAGTGGGTAGAAGACTGCTCCTTTTTAGCACGGATAGGAGTTAGACAACGACACCCAGCAAATACAATGGTAGGAAATACCACAAGTTGAAATTCTTGAGAGTTTCCTACGAGTTATTCTCATTTACCCAAGAATGGAGCTCTATTCAGAAACGATAGAACAGTCAGCACATTGCCAATTGAAAACCATAAATTAACACAATACCTTTCCAGGGCTACTACTCAAAGGTTGTGTAGCGAAGGATATGTCTAACTTGCAATCAGGTATGATTGCACCACAAGTTAATTTCACTAACATGACTAAAAACAGTAGTGAAGATGCACTGGCTTCAGCATGGGCTGTACGAGCACCCCAGGGAACTTGGGTACATGCTCACATTGCTAGTCTGCCACCACATTTGCACTGCTATTTTTAGTTAGGCTAGATTAAAACTAGCATGGGTAGGCCTAGCCACGCTGCAATCACACCTCCAATTGCAGAGTATGTCCATTTCTTATTTCAAAGGTAGTGGGGTATAAAGCCTGTTATGACTTATTAGAATTCGTATTAGCTTTTTTATCATGATAGGATAATTATTTTTGTCACATTTCAACAGCCAAAAGGAGAATTATCCGATCCAAAAAGTTTGATGGAAGTTCATATATTTGTGGTTTTGGTTGAGGTCACAGCCACTGCCCTTCAAAGAAGGAGTAGTTTGGTCTAATTATTTAGTTAGTGCATGCAAATTTGTGGGCCAATAATTTTTCCTTGTGGGTTCCATACTCCAAGAAAGTCTGTAATTTGTATGCTCTATCTCCAGTGTGACTAGAAAGTTCATGCCTCCATTTCTGGTTAATTAGTCTGAAATGAAATGCCTGACTGATTTTCCAAACTTTCCAAGTTTCAAAGTCTTTGCTTTGGCTTAGGTATATATTAGTTTTCCTTTCCCTTTTCAAAAGCATACATTCTTGAATTTACTCCCATCACAGAATGAAAACTACATAAATAATAATAAACACATTATCATAATCCTGTGAGAAGACAGTTCTTCTAATGTCAATTTACACAGTGGTTTCTATACTTGATAATCATTATTGCTCTTACACCAATACTTTGTATCTTTTTATACTTCTGTATTTTTATTATACAATTTATATTTTATTAAAGTTATAAAAAGGGCATTTAAAAAAATAAGGTGATGAATCTATATAAGGCAGTCTGAGTTATGACGATCTCCTGTGGATATTGGCTGTGCTTAGAAGAGTTGAGGCGTTTGGTTTTGTTTTCAATCCAGGGCTTAAATGTGGTGTGACAAAATCCATGATACACTCTCATTGATGTGAGTTTTGCGTAAATGCCATGCTTCTTTTAGGCAGAAATGAAGGCACTTTAAAAACAGCTTCGTGCATGCTTCGAGATAGCCGTCCAAAAGTTCTGTGGAAAAATTAGATCCAAATCCGCCCCCCCCCCCCCGTCAATCCCTTCCCTTCCATGTTATGTCTCATATCATACATAATTCAGATTTTGTTTTAGCTTTTTTTGTCCTTGGACAAAGTTTATTAGATAACCTATTATCTTCACTGTAAAAGGAAGAGCTTCTTTCCCCCCCCCCCCCCGAGGACAGGCTTTTAATAGTTGTCCTGTCTTTTCAAAAATTAAATGCTTTGAGCTACAGGATACTGTATACTGCTTGACAGAAATATGTGCATATTCTAGACAGGCGTCTCATGCAGCACTTTTACAAGATTGTTTCATGTTGTCAGTAGGAGGATCTTCAGAGAAAATATCACAGCCATTTCCACCAAGTTTCCAGTTCGCCTACTCCTGGTTCATTTTTATCAAATCATTAAGGAGATCTATTCTCTTGCAGTCATAGAGGGCTCTGGCCAGCTTTCCTACTGTAGGCCCTTTGTAGCCTTCACTCATAACCCATTTCTGCAGCATTTGGTAAACTTTTTCTTTGAGTCCATCTCGTTCATAGTCATGGTCAATTTCATCAATCTGTGGTTCACTAAAGCCCAGTTTACGAGCACAGTGTTTCCACTGTTTAGCCAAGTTCTCTCTCACTAGATTCAGCTGTTTTTCAGAGAGGATAGAAGTGCTATCTGCAAAAAGAAAGATGAGTATAAGAAGACAGCATTGTTTAAACTCCCCTTCTCTTTGAATGTCTCTCCCCAAAATATGGTCACTAGTAATGACAGGATTGTAGGTGGCTTTCATGTAAGCAGTTGGTCTAGTGATTAAAGAAGAGGACTGGATGTCACAACACTCCTGTATCTGCTACTGTTTTGCTTTTTTGACCTGGGACATGTCTACCTCACAGTGGTGATATGAGGCTTAATTAATGTTTAATTAATATTTATAAAATGCTTTGATATCCTTGGATGAAAGATACTGTTATGACTTCTCGATTAATTAAATTAAAAATATGCAGTAGTGGTTTAAGCCAGTATCGACAAATACAAATACTATGGCCTTTTAAAATAGTCCTGCCCCTCCTGTACTGAAATGTTTCAACTCTTAGTCAGGACCACTGATCCTAGTTTTGCTTCCACTGCTTTGTCTTTATGTACCCATCCACACGTGCTGGGGCTTGGTACATGAATGAAACAGTACATTGTGTTGACATGCTTAATGTCAGCTTCAGGTTTGGTAGAGGCAGGTGGGGGAGAATATCATATAAGAGGTGATGAAAGAGGGCGGGGGGGGGGGAGGGAATGGTTTAGTAATACAAAGCAATGTTAGTACAAACAACCACTCATCATGACAACCATAGGTATTGCATAACTATAATGCTATGTAATAAAGGAGGACCCAAAATGGCTAACTTCTGAATACAACAGGGAGCAAGATGCACTGTACATTCACTAAAGATGGTTCTCAGAAAGAGACTCTCAGCCTTCAGATTGTGCCCAAAGAGTGAGACAAGCAGAGACTAAGGGGTGGGGTGCACAAGGAACAGAGAGCTGATTGTAAAGAGGAACATTATAAAAGAACGGAGAGAGATTGCTCTTACCAAATATACCGATGTTTTCATAATGTGCATAAGTGTTTTGCGTGTTGACCGGAACACTGCTTACATATAGATTCTGTTCTTCAATCTCCATGTGATTGTAGGCTCCAATTTGAATTCCGGTACTGTTATATATGGTGTATTTTGCAGGTTCATCTATGTAAAGGCAGTTTAAGACTGATATATAATCAAGTACATGCAGTTTAGAATTCAAGAGATACGATGATGGCAAGGGCAAGGAAGAATGATTTATTTTATATTTAAACCAAATACAGCCATGATGATTATTTTGTATTTAAACTAGAAACGGCCTTACTTTGGCCACTGCAAGAACTTTTTCATTATTAATTTATGATACTTCTGTACCGGGTGCTCTCGGTGTGCTTTGGGTTGTACAAACAGAAGAAGTCACAATCCCTGCCCCTAGGAATTTGCATTCTGAATTGAATAGGCAATACAGTTCAGAGACATAATTCACTGGGTGAAAGATGAAAGTCAATCTCAAAATTTCAAAGTGGTGGCGATGTTCCTTTAAAAAAAAAAAGTGCATGCAGGAGATGGGGGGGCGGGGGAAGAAAGGTTAAGAGAAATGGGGAGTTCTGAGTTCGTGACTTCAATGGTGCTACACTGATTTACGTCAGTTGAGGATCAGGCCCCAAATCTTTTGTGAAATATTTACTGGATTTAATATTACATGTATCAGATTTAATATATACAGACCCTTATCTTTATATGGCTTCACTTCCACCTATGCACTGGCCATTACAGCAGGACTGGCTCTTGGGGAGAAACATGTTGTGCTCTGTGAATCTGCAGATGTACAACCCTTGCGCGCTACAAAAGTCCTGGGCAGAAAGCTTCTGGGTGCTCCCCCATGGTTAGTGTGTCTCTGTACTGTCCTCTCTGAGGGGCTGTACCTTGGAGGCACAGTAGATTACTAAATTTTTGAATAGGCATGGCTGAGATTCTAAGTGCATAAAAATCAGGAAGTTCAAAATGGCACAGTCCCTTACTACTGTAATAGAGATGCTTACGGGTAATCAAGATAAGAGATGAAGAGGAGACCATATTAGTTCATTTTATATCATGACAATAGTTCCTGGAAGATACTTAGCTAAATGTATTAAAATAGCTATGTATAAATGGCCTCTTCAGATCTGCTTCCTGTGTGTGTCCAGAGTAACATCTGCATACTTTATTGAAAACAACACAGTCATATTCAGTTTGTAAAGTGCCACATACATTTCCATTTCCATATACATGATTTTTAATCAATATCAGTAACAACTAACAGTGATAAATATAAAATTAAAGAATAATGTCCCTGCCATTGGTGAATATGTAGCAATTAGGGATGTAAATACTGTTTAAAAAGTTAACCATTTAAATGATTAAAAATATGTCGTTTAAATGGTTAATCGATTAAATGGCTGGGTCAGCCAACTGGCATGGGGCCGCTGTGACTGGTTGGCTAGGGTTACCATATTCAAACATTTAAAAAAGAGGACACTCCACGGGGTCCCGGTCCCGCCCTCGGCCCTGCCCCAACTCCGCCCCTTCCCGCCCCCGCCCCAAACCCCACCCCTTCTCCGCCCCCATCCCAACCCCTTCCCCAAAGTCCCTGCCCCAACTCTGCCCCCTCCTCTGAGCACCCTGCATTCCCCCTCCTCCCTCCCGCTCTGATCTTGGTTGGGGGTTGCTAAGTGCTTCCCTGCTCCCCACTCGCCCCGCAGCCCCTGCAGCCTCTATGCCCTTGCCTGCCCTGCTCCTCCTCACCCTGCAGCTTCTGCACCCCCCCGCCCCTGCAGCCTCTGTGCCCCCTGCTCCCCACTCGCCCTGCAGCCTCTGTGCCCCCTGCCCGCCCTGCCCCTGCAGCCTCTACGCCCCCCTGCCCGTGCAGCCTCTGCGCCCCCTGCTCCCCACTCGCCCTGCAGCCTCTGCACCCCCTGCCTGCCCTGCTCCTCCTCGCCCTGCAGCCTCTGCATAGGGTGACCAGACGTCCCGATTTTATCGGGACTGTCCCGATATTTCCTTGTTTGTCCCGCGTCCCGACCGACATGCGGTCGGGACACTGGACAAACAAGGAAATGCCCCGGAGCCTAGAGCCCGGAAGTGCTCGCACCCCCCCCCCCCCCCGCCCCCGCCCCCTCCTCCCCCGATTGGCTCCCTCCCCGAATCCCCGCCTCTTCCCCGGGCTCACCATTCCTCCTCCCTCCGCAAGCGCTGGAGGGAGGCCCGGGAGACTCAGGGGAAGCGCGGGGCCGGGGTGAGTAACAGTCCGGCCTGGCCCCGAGCAGGCAGGACTCAGTTGGGTGGTTGGGAGAGGAGGGGGGCGGCCCGCGGGCCAGGCGGCGGCTGTTGTTGTCCCCCCGGGCAGCGGGACTCGGGAGCAGCCGCTGCTGCAGCTCCCACTGCCGCGGGGGAGGAAGCGGCCATGGCGCTCCGCGGCTGCGGCGCCTCCGAACCCCCCGAGCCGGGGCCTGCTGCAGGGACCCAGCAGCGCGCACGCTGGGCCCAGCCCCTGGCCAGTCGCGTCTGGGCTGCTGCCCAGCTGGTGCTATCCCGCGGCGGAGGCATCGGCAGCCAAGCCCCGTTCGTTCCCCTGCGGGACCCGAGCGGGACCCGAGCGGGACGGGGGGGCTGGGGCCTGCTGCCCCCACTCCGGGGCCGCCGCGGGATAGCACCAGCTGGGCAGCAGCCCAGACGCGCCTGGCCAGGGGCTGGGCGCAGCGTGCACGCTGCTGGGTCCCCGCAGCAGGCCCTGGCTCGGGGGGTTCGGGGGGCGCCAGAGCTGCAGCCGCGGAGCGCCATGGCCGCTTCCTCCCCCCTGCGGCAGTGGGAGCTGCAGCAGCAGCTGCTCCCGAGTCCCGCTGGCCGGGGGTGAGAACAGCCCGCCTGGCCCCGCGGGGCCGCCCCCCTCCTCTCCCAACCACCCAACTGAGTCCTGCCTGCTCGGGGCCAGGCCGGACTGTTACTCACCCCGGCCCCGCGCTTCCCCTGAGTCTCCCGGGCCTCCCTCCAGCGCTTGCGGAGGAAGGGTTTTTTGTTTTTTTTTGGCCCCGCCCCCCGCGTCGCCCCCCTCTCCCCCTGCGTCCCAATATTTGTCTTGGGTGATCTGGTCACCCTACCTCTGCACCCCCTGCCTGCCCTGCCCCTGCAGCCTCTGCATGCCCCCGCCCCTGCAGCCTCTGTGCCCCCTGCTCCCCACTCACCCTGCAGCCTCTGTGCCCCCTGCCTGCCCTGCCCCTGTAGCCTCTACACCCCTCCCCCCCCCGCCGCCTGCCCTGCTCCCCCCCCGCTCACCCGGCAGAGGGAGAAATGCAGGCTCCACTTGGAATCAAACACTGCCGCTGCTCTGTGGTGGAGGAGGGAGCGGGGGAGGGGGAGGGACTCTGACTGCTAGAGGCCCTAGTGGCTGCGAGCGGCTTTCAATCAGGCCAGGCGTCCAATCAGCCGCGCCGCACTCCGCAGGAGGGGAAGGGGAAAATCCCGGACATTTCTACTTGATTAGAAATCTCCCCCTGGACAGCCATTTAACACTGAAAAAGTCAGACATGTGCGGGGAAACCCGGACGGATGGTAACCCTATGGTAGGCCAGCCCGGGGTTAATGGTTAAGGCGGGTTAACCAGTAAGGCTAATTCTTACCGGTTAACCGATTAATCTTTTACATCCCTAGTAGCAATAAACACATTTGTGGTTGGTTAACTACTTCAACAGCTTCATTTTTAGTCAAAAATGCTTTTTTGAACAAGGCCTAAATACAAGTGAAAAATGAAGCTTTTGAAGACTCAGATTTGGCTTATAGTTTCACTTCTCAAAGAAGTGAATCCAGGCATGAAGTCATGATTTCACAATTCTGTAAAGCCCTGGAAAATCATGCAGTTTGTCTCTCAGAGCCATGACACTTCATATCTCTGTACTTTATAACACATCTACATGGTGCTTAAAGATACCCTGTAAAACAAAGAGACGTATCTCATTAACAGTTTTTAGAGGTAGAGATTTCAGTTTCACTTTTTAGTAAAGCTGGTCAAAAAGTTTTGAAATCAGGTTAGCATGCATATGGTGTTAGTTGTTAGGAAATATCAATGCTACAGCATTTACCTGTGCTCATTTTGTATTGTACAGGTGTAGTAGGCGTATATGCAAAATTCCCCTTCTTAAAAGGATTGGATTCCATTTTGCCTGAATAATTACAAAACACACAAATGCCAAACGTATTTGGTAATCAAAAACCTAAAGGCACAAGTACTTCAAAACTGTTGTAATATTTATAATAGTATAAGAACACAGTTAATGCTCCTTATACAGAGGGGGGAAAAGGTGCTGTTACCCAAAAAGTTAAGAAGCTTTTTAACAAATCCAATAAAAGTATATTTAATTAAACACCTTATAGCTTAGTGAAGTGCGTAACAACCTTATTCTGTGTCAAGTTCCTCTAGCATAGACACTGGCAAAGTGCCAGTGTGACCAATGGGATTCCACACAGATGTAAGAGTTCCTTTGCTAGCAGATTCCAGTGCAGGATTAGAGTCTAGATATGGATTTAGGTACCTAATTTTAGGTACACAAATTTGAAAATTCCAGCCTAAGGTAACACAACAAGTAAACAGAAGAGCTGGCAGGTCATCTGATTCTCAGGGCTTGCCTATATGGAACCTTAGTTGGCAGCAAGCCAGGGTATGAAAGTACAGCACACTAGCATGCCATGCCTTAAGTCACCCTGTGAACCCTGCTGCCATGCACAACTTCTGTAGTGCACTTTGACTTACTGCTGTTTGAAACACTAAGCATGGCATTTTTAATACATGGCAGCAGCGTCCATAGGGCAACTTATCCCACAGCAGGCTAGTGTGCTATACATTCACATCCTGGCTTACCATCCACCAAATCTCTGGGTGGCCATGCTCGTAGTCTGGTATCTTCTCCACTATATCATGCTGCTTCCCAATAATCCCTTCTGCATTTCTTTTCTTTCTATCCAAATATTTAACTTTATTAGTGATTTTGAGAGTTACAATTTCCACCTGCAGATGTGACAGTCACAGCTCTCACAAACTCCTCTCAATCAATATATTGATATAGACAGCAATCGCAGACTCTCCATACAGCATTTTTTTGCATTCTCTCTGTCAACTCTGTGGCACCTTGTGGTTTCTTAGTGTAAAGTGCTGAAAAGGAATACCATACCCGGAAAATCCAGCATCTAGGGTAAGATGATTAATCTGTATAATACCTTGTCCTTTTCCTAAATGGTATGGGACAAACTCCACTGAACACATGGTTATTGACCTGTTTGTTTATGTTTATTTTTGCTAAACTCTCAATATTCTCTCCTTTCTCTGCCTCCATAGCCTTCTGTTCCTGAGGATACATACCTCACCTGCAATTGCTGAGAGGCATTGCCATAGCAGCATTAGATATAACGTGCTCTCTGTACAGCTAAGAGTGTCAGCTTCCTGTTGGCTTGAATTTAGGGTCACTTATGAACATGGATCTTCATCTGCTACAGCATTTACCCAATCAAGCCACCAGAGCCGGCAAAGATTCATTTTCTGAAAGGTACCAAAAATCCTCACTCTAACACTGTTTCTGTGCTGCAACTGACCTGCAGTAAGATTCTGACTCATTTTACACACCTTTGTGAGTCTAAAAACAACTACCATTTGCTTCTAGCACAATTTGGTGATTGTTCTTGTTTACGGTTCTTTCACCCTAGATGGGTTGGGAGAGTTTATCAGTTATTCAACTGCCAATTTACTCCTGGGGGCATTCTGCGCCAAAAAAAATAAAAATTCTGCACACAATATTTTAAAATTCTGCAAATTGTATTTGTCAAAATAACACTACATAATCATGCCAGTTTCAATTATTTTGGTAATTTATTTCAAAATACCGGTCAGCAAGTATGTCTGTAACAATACAGACACACACAAAAATTCCCCCAGGAGTAGAGAGTTAAAGAAACCTCTATAACAACCCAGTTCCTGTTTCTCTGCCCACCCCACCCCACCCCAGAGCCCAGCCAGGGGGCCAGACACTCACAACCCCTTCCCCCTCCCCCCGCCACAAAGCCCAGCTGTGGGGCCCTCCAGCTAATACACCTCAACCCCCTCCTCCCCAGAGCCTCCTGGTGGGCCCCCTCAGTCCAGATACCCACACTCTGTCCCTCCCCAGAGCCCAGCTACAGGGCACCCCCTTGCCCAGACACCTGTTCCCCTCCTCCCCCAGAGCCCAGGGATCCAGAGGGAGAAACAGTCTGATGCTTGGTCCCAGGCTTGCACAGAGTTTCCTGCGCGTCGCCCTCTCCTTCCCTCAGAGCATGCTGGGAACTGCAGCTGCCAGGAATCCTCTAGCTCCCTCCTCCTCCCCCCAGCAGTGTCTTCTATGTGCAAGCTGGGCTCTGCTGAGTCCAGTGGCCCCTAGTGGTGGCTAGCAGAACTGCAGCCCATTTCTGTGGGGGAAAGGAAATTCTGCATGCACAAAGTTAATTTCTGCAAAATTCTGCATTGCGGAGTGGCGCATAACTCCCCCAGGAGTACCAACTGGATAATAGCATGCAGTCAGTGGCTTGATTCTTCTCTCTCCTACACTGATGTAAATCAGGAGTAACTCAATTGAAGTCAATGGAGTTAAACAAGCATGTGAGGAGAATCAAGCCCACAGCATTTTAGTGAACTGAAGTGATATCAAAGTGTCAGGAAAACAAAGAGCAGTGGACCATAATATGTCTAACGGAACATTGCTACCAGCACCACTGCCTGAGAGTAAAAAATCAGCTGCTTGCTGGTATATGAGCTACAAAATGATCAGTGGCCATCTTACTTCTGGAAGACGACAAAAGGAGTACTGTTTGTGTTTTAGATAAAAAAGTAATAAGACAAATATCTCACCTACCTGTCTCTGTATTCGGGCTCTTTGGAAACAAAGGTGTGGATGCTTGTGGATGCTGGTCTAGGCCAGATTCAGGCACAGGGGGTTTATTCAGACTAAATGTATTGGCTGAATTTGATCCATAGAGATCCTCTGGACATCCTATTATCGGATCTAGAGGCCTCGTCCCATGCATAATATTTGGATTGTATGGTACATTTTCCCATATTGGAGTTGCTGCAGCTGGTGGTGGTGGTTGTTGTAAATGACTGTAATTGGTCATGTTACTATAGGCTTTTGACCTTGTGCTTTCAGCTTTCAGATACGATTCAGACATCTGTGGAGCAGCAGGTGGAGTTGCAAATGGATCAAAGGACACCCTTCGTCTTCTTTCCTCCTCTCTCTTTTCAGCACTGTATATCACAGGTTGGCTTTCTGAATTATCCATCCGACTGCCATACTTATGATAATTTAATTCATCCTGCAGTTTTCTTTCTAGGCCCATAGAGGCCTCAAAGGAGGTCTCACAGCTCTCGACAGGCTGGTTTGCCGGAAAGGGAGCAAACATGGCTTCATCCACATTGCCAGTCATGAGACCCTGAGAGCTATGTAGGGAATTGGGCTGATCTGCAGTAAGGAAGGGAAATTAAATATTTGAATTATCCCATAATCCAAAGGTACAACTGTAGTTTTCAATTACATCTCAACACCACCATGGAAGAGACTAGCATTTTTATATTAAAAACAGCTAAATAATTCATAACATGTAACCAAAGGTAATTTTTTCTAGAAAAGATAATACTGTATTTTACATTTTACTTAAGACCTTTTCATCTGAAATGATCACAGACCACTTTATAAACTGTGGATCTGACCATACTGAAATCAATGGCAAAAGCTCAGTGACTTCATTGCTACAAGACCGGATCTTATAGACAGTACGGTATGTATAGGGATAGTAAATGTTTCAAGCACCACTGAACTGCAGCCACCTCTAAGCAGAACATGGCACAGAAATACAACACAACACATCAGGCCAAGAAGGGAAGAATGAAAGGTCTTGGACTTTAGAGGGCCTGGTTCACTAATTTACCTCCAATGGAGTTATACTGCACAAAATTGGAGAGAGATAGTGGAAAATCAGACTCACAGAATTTCACTGTAGGTGCTACTTTATACAGCACTAAAAGTCACATTTCTTTCAATGGTCCTATCCCAGCAAATCTCAAATTAGCCTTTATGAATGCATCATTCTGTATTTTTAATGAACTTTGATTTTCAATCTCTGTCTAGCTTGTTCTTCTAGAGTTCAGAGAATACATTTTAATAAAGATCCATTTCATGTCTATGGGCAAAGAAGGACGTAACCCATGATTTTCACCTAAACCTTACAGATAAATTCTGTCCTTGGATGGGTGCACACAGCTTCCCTTAGAGACAACGAAAGGTTTGCTTGTGGTCTGAAATGGATTATTTGAATTCTAATGCTAAGCATTCTATAGCATCGCAAGACTGAACAAATATGTCAAAACCTGATTTTTTATCATGTTATTTGTTTATTTGTAGCATGGGGCTGAAGAGGATCTCCTATTGAGATTTAAAAGGATTACAGCATCAACATGGAGCTTTGAAATGGTCTTGTAGATGTTGGGCACCACTGAAAATAATGGGGCTCAAAAAAGCCACTGTAGCCTTAGAACAAAGCTTATGTGGGACTGGATAATCAGGGGATTGGTAATGATATATGGAATGTTGACCTTTCTATCTCTAGAATACATTTGAATCCAATCCAGGTTGGTGGTGAATGAAAACTTACTATCTGATGGCTGCTACATGGTAAATGTGACTTGGTTGACTTACTCTGGTTTCAAGTGGATAAATATCACCATTGCAAGAGGAAAAAAACAACCCCACTATAGTTGGCAACTGTCAGCACTCAACAGACAGGTACTAGATTGAATGTCATGGACTCTGAACTACCCTACCGTCTCTACAAATGATCCTCCAGGGCAGGCTTGAGGACTATTGGTGGAGCCTCTTAGGCATGTCTACACTACCACTTACGTCGGCAAAACTTACGTCGGTCAGGGATGTGAAAAAACACACCTCTGAGTGATATAAGTTATGCCAGCATAAGTGGTAGTGTGCACAGCTACTGCCACTCATTGGGGGTGGTTTAATTATGTTGATAGGAGAGCTCTCTCCCATTGGCACAGTGCGGCTACATGAGAGATCTGACAGTGGCACAGCTGCATCAGTACAGCTGTGCCACTGTAAGCTCTCTAGTGTAAACATAGCCTCAGAGTATGTCTACACTGAGTTTTAAAACCCATGGCAATGAATCTGAGGCTCAGGCTGGAGTCTGGGCTCTGAAGCCTAGGGAGGCTGCAATGTCTACACTGTTCTTAATGCTACAGCATGAACCCAGGTCTGTACACCCGTGGCAAGGAGTCTCGGAGCCTGGGTTTTTAAAACACAAGCATATACATGCCCTTACACTACCACTGGCTGCACTGTGTCTATTTACTGGATAAAGAGAGGACTTTAATCTGCAAGGTTGTCAGGGTATCACCTTTTACAAACACCACATTCACACCAAGTTTTTTTTAAAGGATGAGAGAGTTTGTAACATGGTGCTGCTACGTTTTAATATTTTTCCTAAGAAAACGTAACTTGCACATTAAAAATGTAGCCCTACTGAAATCCATTACCTCTGCTGAAGAATGGTATGAGTTGTTGCTAACCTGTCTTTGGGATGAGGTTTGTCAGGCAGATGATAAGACGGATCACATAATCTAGTTCATAGAAATCATAGAATATCAGGGTTGGAAGGGACCTCAGGAGGTCATCTAGTCCAACCCCCTGCTCAAAGCAGGACCAATCCTCAGACAGATTTTTGCCCCAGACCCCTAAATGGCCCCCTCAAGGATTGAACTCACAACTGTGGGCTTAGCAGGCCAATGCTCAAACCACTGAGCTATCCCTCTTCAAAATGGTCTGAGCAAAAGAAAACTTTGCAGGAGTTTTTACTGGATTTTCTAACATTGCTTATATGTGAGTGTGTGATGGGATATGTAAACCTGCCTGTGATGGGGTGTGCACCCCACACTGGCCCTGCAAAAGCTGAATTAGGCCAGATGGGCCCAATCTATTAATTAGGCTGCAAACTGGAGTATTTGGGCTGGAGGCAGCTAACTGGAGAATATCTCACCTGTGCAGGAATGGGGAGGGAGGGGCTATATAAAATAAAGGAAAATGGAAACAGGGGGACTCCTGGGAAAATCTGCAGTCACTGCCTGGGAAGAGGGTTTGGAGGTAGCAGAGATGTGTAGCCTGTAGTTGCTCACTGGGAGAAGGGAGTGGTGAAGCTGACAGAGAAGGAAAGGAGAGCCAAAGGTTAGGACAGGGCTAAGGAAAATGCAGCAAGGTATGGGATGGAACAGACCTTGACTGCTGATTAGAAGGTGCCTGAGCCAGAACATGGAGTAGAGAATGGGCCCAGGTTTCCCAACCAGCCACTGGGGAAGTGCATAGGAAGACTGCCTGAGTCTGTTTGGCAGAAGAGATGTCTTCCTTTCCCCTCCCCCCTCAAAAGGGGAAACCACAGTAGTGACCTAGCTGGGGGAGTGAGTCATGATGTGGCCACAGCAACTCCTAGAGTGAGAGAGCGGCTGCACACAGAGATGGAGGGACGGTTTGCAGCTTTGGGGAGAGGTGTTGAACTGTTCCCCAGAATGGCCAGGAGGAGGTGCCAGACCTGTGGTGAGTAGAGCACCCTGTCACACTGCCACAGGTGAAAAGGGATTAACTGGAGCCTGAAAGCTCTATTAGTACTGCCTGGGAACACCTGGAAAGGGTGAGTCAAGCTCAAGGAGGCCTTGAAGGAAGGAGGTCAGGGCAGCTGGGAGGAGGCCCAGGAGAGATGATATCTAATATGCTCTCTGAGTGAGAGAGGGCTGGCTGGCAAGAGCTAGGAAGAGAGGTAAACCTGGAAAATGCAGAGGAAGGATTAGCTCTACCAGCCAGTGTCCTGAGAACAGGATGAAGGATTCTGAGAACTAGACAGAGAGCCTATAATCAATCACATGCATCACACTGCTGGGAGTGGTTTAATGGTATTATTTTGGTTTGTCACTGCTTGGCAGAGAGTCCAGGACTATAGAAAGACCCCAGGAGGAACAGAAGACATTTGAGTTGATTATGTTATTTACCAGTTGTAGTGGACATTATTTGGGACTTTAAGGACAGTGGTGACCATGGAAGGAGGGGGACACTAGGGGAACCTGGCAAGGTCACAACACAAGAGACCACCTAAAGGCCATAAGGGGGAACTCTAGGATGGTGGATCTGTTACACAGTGCTACAGATTTGAACTCTTGCTAACAGGGCACTTGGGAGAAAGAAGTACAGACACACACTTTCCACTATGGCCACATATAATTATCTACAACTATATATTTCCTCAAAGCTGTGAAACAAACCAGGATTTGAGCTGATATGTGACAAAGGAAGGAACAGATGAATGGAGTAACCCACGACCAATCCCATGGTGTCCAAGGCAGAATCAATAGGGCGCAAGATCTTAAAACAAGTGACGTTCTAGTTTTTCACTCTAGTTGTTCTCAGGGCACTAAGGTTGGACTGGGAAGACAAGATAACTCCAAAGACTGATATAGCGCGGAACTGAAGCCTAAAGACCAAGCAAAAGTTTGTTGGTGTGAATCAACAGAGGGAAAGCTAAAGGATGTTATTAAAGTGAATATATAATGTAATGTGGCGATGGACAAATCAAGTATTGAACAAATGAAGTACAGATGGAAAGAGAAAATATTTTCTGCACAGAGACAAAAGCACAAGAGTTTAAAAATAACCTGTTTTTTTTTTTTTTTTCCAAACTGTAGAGCCTGGAAATAGTGATCAAGAGATAGTGTCTTTGTGACTTGCATTTTAGAACAGCAGATAAATCTGATCTTTTTATTCAGTGCTCTAGATTCACTCCCGAGTTCTGAACAACTGGGTCTGTTAGTTGCAGCTTTGAATAATAATAATAATAATATAATAATGGAATCAATTTTATTTGTCCCCAATTTTCCCTAAGCAGGCAATATGAAATAGTGTTATGAAGTGATGTAATAATCACCTGTTTGTGCATGTCCGTTATTTGGAGATTCTGCGACAGAGTCTATCTGAAGGGACTGCATCCTTTTCACAAGTTCAGTTGGCCCAGGGTACACTTTCTGTACACAGGAAAAAATATGCAGCACATGAAAGTTTAAGCAAAGGAAGCATCTTTACTGTAGAAACCAAATGCATCCCCATAGCGAGTGGCCCAAGTGAACAGCTTGCGTGCATCTCATGTTCTTTGTTGGTAGAACGCTGGTGGACCACGATCATTGCTTTGCAGGGCTTGCTTACTAGTCAGGCTAAGTTTACAGACAAGCAGTGTCTGCTTTCAAGGAAGGCAGGACTGATTACTATGTAAATATAGGGCATGAGTCTCTGATCTGGCCAAACTGTGCCCTTACTCACACTGACTACTGCCTTAGTCCATGAGCTAATCCCATTGGACTAGACAGTGACTCACTGCACTGCTCCCAACTCAGGTCTGTACCTACAAGTCACAGTCTTATCACATTGCAATCTATAGGATTGCTTGCAGAGTAAGATGCTGCTTAAGGTAAAGGTACCAGAATCATGCCCTATTTTATGTTTTTACATGTAGAGCTTAACTGGAAAAAAATAATCCACAGCTATGGCCTTGTTCTGACAACAGTTTATATGTGGGATATGGGGACAGGGAGCTTGGTGAAGATCCTTGGAAGGAATGTTTTAGTGTTTCACTGCACTTTCACCTTTGCAAACCCTTGTCTTCATTTTGCAAGGCCCAAGGAATAATCATCTTTACCCTGGCATTTTGATGTTCCAGTCATTCATGCCTTTTTGATGTCCTTAGTCAAGTAAAACTTGAAGTCAAGTGCAGTTTTACCAGATTAAGGACTTCTGGATTTGACCTGTTGCTCTTACTTGCACTTCTCAGAAAGTCATTAGTCACTGTCTTACCAGGAAGTCTTTTCACAAATTAAATACCAACAACAATCTCTTCCAGGAAACATATCTTGATCCCAGGTGTTCAAAGTTCAAAACTTCATTTTGGCCTTCTGTTAGGGCCTGATTCTGACACCCTGCTTATGCAACTGTGTATTACCCTGCTCCAGGAAAAGTCCCATTGGTAAAGAGTGCAGCATACTCCACCCTTGTCTTATTTCAAAGAGACTATTTGCAGAGAAAAGTGCTACTCAAAAATCAAACCGTAAAAAGCTACAAAACATATTGGTACAGCTTTGTTACTTAACCATATTCATTTGCTTGTATGTTGTATCCATATCTCCTACCCCTGATTTGTTTCTGCCTTTAGACTCTCAGCCATTGAGGGATTGTCTCTTTTGTGCTTGTGCAGAGCCCAGCACGATCCTGATTGGTAGCACCCAAAAGCCACATAATATAAAATATTTACTACTCAGAATTAGTATGAGTGGTAGAATCAGTTCCAGAAGAATATTTGTCTGTTTTGTCAACTTTATTTTGCAAAGCTTTGCTATCTTGCCAAAGAATACTGGACACATCTTCAAAGTCACTGCCTGGATTTCCCAAATCAGAAATGTTTTAATTCCCCATCCTGCAATTTCAGGGAGAGGGGAAAGCACCTGACAAAACATGGCTGTGTGGCAGAACAGTGGCACCATGGGGACACTGTCAATTATTAGTTTAAAATATTGGGGATGCAGTCCTTGTCACCTCCATATAAGTGGTACTTTCATTTCAGGGTTCAGCCACAGCATCAGGCCCTTAATGTCAGTAGGACTACTCCAATGAGTAAATGTTTTCCAGTGTGACTCAGGGCTCCACAATCTGGCCCAAAGCATTTGCCAGGAAGTAACTTGCCTTTTCATTATTATTTCAAATCAGGAAAGCATCCTTCTGCACAATAGTTTGCAAGCTACATCCTATAGGAGGAACAGGGAACCAAGTTACAGCTGAGAGAGGACTCAAAACTTTGAATTTCCTGACTCTTTTTTTAATTTAGATTACAGTAATGCTTAGAGGTCTCAACCAGGTTCAGGCCTCTCTGTGCTAGGTATTATGTAAACTGTATGTATTTAAAAACCTCAGCAATAACACTTCATAAACTATGAACCAGATTCTGTCACCTTAACTCATACTGAAAAGTAGCTTGCTCAACAAATAGTCTCTTTTGATTTCCATTAATGTCAATGCAGTAACACCAGTACAAAACTAACGTAAATGTGATTTCAGCAGAATTTCTAATGGAGGAAAGTTCTACTCACTGGCAATCAGAATCTAGCTCACAGGGCTTTTTTACCTGCCACCCATACTTGCACTAAGTAGCCCTTTACTCCACAAGCAGACCTATTGGAATCACTGGGAGTGCTTATTGAATATAGTATTACTTAGTGTGAGTAAGGGTGTTAGAATCTGGCCCTGTATGTATGTGTGTGTTTTTTACTTACAAGTTACGCTAGGAAGCATCTGGGATGCTACTTACCTTTATCTTTCTCAAGTCATCTTCAACATCTTTTTCTAGTTGCTCACAGTAAAATGGCTTATATTTCTGACTAATTTCTGCAGGAAAGGAAGATTAGGAGAAAGTAGTTTTAAATGGCAAATATAAATGACTGTGCTGCTTAGCTCACTTCCACCAAAACATTAACCAGTTAGTTACATAAGTTTATAACAGGAGTTGGCTCATAAAAATTAGAGCAATGTTAGCGGGGCTGATTTAGTCTTAAAAAGGAATGTAATGAGAACATTCTTGAATTCTTGTTCACTTTTAAGTATTGCATACATTCAGTTGCATTGGGCTATTTAATAAACACCTACCTACACAACTGCAAAGCCCGCACAGGCTGTAACTTTACGACAGGTGACTACAAAGACAGTGAGTGACAGCCAGGGTCTTCCAACAGTATTATGCTTTGCTTCCTATGTTCTAAGCTCCTGTAGTGTCTTAGCAAGACAAAGATACAATTCTATCCAGCTTTAGGGCCAAACTCTGGTATATAATCACTGGCCTGAGCCAGGGAGCTTTGGATACCAGGTGGCACCCACAGCATATGCCCTTTCCATGCAATCAGCTGTGTAATGGACCCCTATTCTTTGAGATACCCCCTCTAGGGTGCATGGAGGGAGCAGGTTTCTGTGCTCCCCCAAGCACAAGGACTGCAATTTGGGACTGGCCCTTTTGCAGGACATGCAAAAAGAGGGAGAGGCCTTCTCCCTCATCCTCATCCATCCCCTTCATCTCACCTTCATGTGCCATGGGCAGTCAAAATCTGCAAAGCACCTCATATACAAACTATATCCCAAATGGAGTGCCTTGCTCCATGAGTGGTCCCATTGACTGGGTCTGCTCATAACAGCTTTATAATACTACTTACCTTCTCTGAGAAGTGTTTTATTATCACTAATCCCATTTTACTGATGAGGAGAAACTGAGGCACAGTACTCGTATAGACATGATGTACTAGCAGCGGAATATGCAGGTTTGAGAATGGGATAGCAAGTAGGCCCCTAACAGGGTATTAAAGAGCTAAAAAAAAAAATGCAGGTGTGCATATTTCTGTGGTGAACTTTTAAACTTATACACACTGCATACCAAACAGCTGCCTGCAGTATCAGTGCTACTGCCTAGAACCAACGCTTTTCATGCAGTAGCTTTTCTTTTTTGTTTTAGTCACCAGTGTACTGAGAGCCAGGAAGACAGAGCAAGAGCAGCAGTTTTTACCTGCTGAAAAGCTAGAAGCATCATCCCAAATCCACTCAAGCCAATGGAAAGACTCCCATTGACTGGTCTTATTGGAAGAGAATTAGCTAGTTATAGCCAATGGCTATTACATAGCTCAAGATAGTAGCTTAGCGAAAGTTATGTCTGAGACAGTTTTTTAAGCCAAATCTTGGAAGGCTGAATTACTTAGGGCCAGTCCTATGAAGTGGTGAGTGTCTCCCAATATCAGGCTTTTTGTGACATTAAAGAGGAGGGTTACCCTATGATGAAAACAAGGTGATCGATTTTCAGCTGGGGTAAGTTGGCAAAGCTCCACTGAAGTCAATGAAGCTATGCCAATGTATATCTACAGAGAATGTGGTCCAGAGTTTATTCAGAATTCAGGTCAGATGATTGGAGGATAGCTAATGTGATGCCAATTTTTAAAAAGGGCTCCAGAAGTGATCCCGGCAATTATAGGCCTGTAAGCCTGACTTCAGTACTGGGCAAACTATCGTAAAGAACAATATTGTCAGACATACAGATGAACATAATTTGTTGAGGAAGAGTCAACATGGTTTTAGTAAAGGGAAATCACGCCTCACCAATCTACTAGAATTCTTTGAGGGGGTCAACAAGCATGCGGACAAAGGAGATCCAGTGGATATAGTGTATTTAAATTTTCAGAAAGCCTTTGACAAGGTCCCTCACCAAAGGCTCTTAAGCAAAATAAGCAGTCATGGGATAAGAGGGAAGGTTCTCTCATGGATTGGTAACTGGTTAAAAGATAGGAAACAAAGGGTAGGAATAAATGGTCAGTTTTCAGAATGGAGAAAGGTAAATAGTGGTGTCCCCCAGGAATCTGTATTGGTCCCAGTCCTATTTAACATATTCATAAATGATTTGGAAAAAGGGGTAAACAGTGAGGTGGCAACATTTGCAGATGATCCAAAACTACTCAAGATAAGTCCCAGGCAGACTGCGAAGAGCTACAAAAGGATCTCACAAGACGGGGTGACTGGGTAACAAAATGGCAGATGAAATTTAATGTTGATAAATGCAAAGTAATGCACATTGGAAAACATAATCCTAACTATACATATATGATGGGGTCTAAATTAGCTGTTACCACTCAAGAAAGAGATCTTGGAATCACTGTGGATAGTTCTCTGAAATCATCCACTCAATGTGCAGCGGCAGTCAAAAAAGCAAACAGAATGTTGGCAATCCTCAAGAAAGGGATAGATAATAAGACAGAAAATATCATATTGCCTCTATATAAATTTATGGTATGCCCACACCTTGAGTACTGCATGCAGATATGGTCACCCCATCTCAAAAAAGATATATTGGAATTGGAAAAGGTTCAGAAAAGGGCAACAAAAATGATTAGGGGTATAGAATGGCTTCCGTATGAGGAGAGATTAATAAGACTGGGACTTTTCAGCTTGGAAAAGAGGCGAGTAAGGGGGGATATGACAGAGGTCTATAAAATCATGAGTGGTATAGAGAAAGTAAATAAGGAAGTGTTATTTACTCCTTCTCATAATACAAGAACAAGGGGCCACTAAATGAAATTAATAGGTAGTAGGTTTAAAACAAACACAAGAAAGTATTTTTTCACGCAACGGACTATCAACCTCCGGACTATCAACCGCCTTGCCAGAGGGTGTTGGGAAGGCCAATACTATAACGGGGTTCAAAAGGGAGCTAGATAGATTCATGGAAGATAAGTCCATCAATGGCTATTAGCCAGGATGGGCAGGAATGGTGTCCCTAGCCTCTGTTTGCCAGAAACTGGGATTGAGTGACAGGGGATGTATCACTTGATGATAACCTGTCTGTTCATTCCCTTTGGGGCACCTGCCATTGGCCACTGTCAGAGGACAGGATACTGGGCTTGATGGACCTTTGGTCTGACCCAGTATGGCCGTTCTTATGTTCACGGACTTGACTTGTGTGTATGAGGAGATTAATTTTTATTTTGAAAAGAAATCTAAAACACACAAGCCTGTTACAAACAAAAATCATAACCTTTCTGAATGGCAAAATGAGCTTAATTCTTCCTTATTTTTTAAAACACTGGATATGTCAAAACAAAAATAATCCTGAAGCAGTATTTTACCTGAAAAGGTCGGCCGATTTTCTGGCTCTTGTTGCCAACAGTACTTCATTAAGTCGATAATTTCCTTTGGACAACTGTCTTTAATATCTTCTGTATTTGGCCTGTTCCCATTCATGATGCCAAAGCAAATGTGTGTTTCATTTATAGCATCTGAAAAACAAAATCTCAGATCAGACTCCTAATCACAGGGTTTTGCTACCATGAAAGGTCATCTCCTAGAAACAGCAAAGAAAGTGTCTCATTTAGACCCACAGATCTGCTGGCACATGAAAATGCCTACTTTATGGACCTGACTCTGAAACCCTCACTCGTGATGAGTAGTACTTACTGTGAGTTCAGTTACTTGCATGAGTATCTCCTACTCAATAGGAGTTAGAGTTACGGAACTGAACCCCCTAGGGCCTGAATTTCAGTTGCTCTGTTCTAGTGATTGGAGTAAAAACAGGGATGTGGCCTCAAAGGCAGTTTTAAGCCATCTTACTGTTCCTGTATTCCAGGGCTGTTCAGGGGCCTAGTTGGTGACCAATATAAGTGAGAGCAGCCCTTAGCCTGCTCCAACTTCTGCTCTGCTTCCCATGGCCGTCTGTGCCGGGGCTGGGAGCAAGTCTGGCAAGTATCCCTTAAGCCAGCTCTCCATAGGGCCGGCTCCAGGCACCAGCCCAGCAAGCAGGTGCTTGGGGCAGCCAAGGGGAAGGGGTGGCACGTCGGGCTATTCGGCGGCAGGTCCCTCTCGGAGGGAAGCACCTGCCACCAAATTCCTGCCGAAGAAGAAAGTGGCGTGGTGGAGCTGCCACCGGAGTGCCACCGATCGCAATTGCGATCGTGGCTTCTTCTTCTTTTTTTTTCCCCAGATGCTTGGGGTGGCAAAAACCCTGGAGCCAGTCCTGGCTCTCCACCAGCGAAGCAGGCCCACTGCACTGGAAGGATTCTCCTGGGGGTTTCTCTGGCCCCTTCCAGACTCAGTGGCAGAACTTAGCATAACTAAGAAGTAGGTGACCAGTGAGCAAACGCAAGATTAGTGCACATAACACTCTGAGTATGTTTACATTTCAGAGACTATACCGGCATAACTATGTCTGCATAGCTGTAGCAACATAACCCTATAGTGTGGGTGTAGCCTATCTTGATGGAAGTTTTTTCTGGCCAACTCCCTGAACAACAATCGTTACATCAATGGAAGAATTCTTCCGTCAACATAGCTGAGTCTACACCCAAGATTAGATTGGCCTAACTACGTCAGTCAGGGACATAGAGTTTTCACACCCCTAAATGAAGTAGCTGTATTGACCTAGCTTGTAAGTGCAGTCCAGGTCTAAGTGCAAATGCTGCAGGTAAAACTTGTGTCTGCCTTTTGAAAATCTGGCCCAGCCAGTATTTAGTATTTTAGTATCTGGTATAAGTTTCAGCACAAACGGGTTTGTAACAGGCAGTTAATGCAGTGTGTAGTGTAGTACAGTCAAGTGGAGTGTAGTATCAACATGGCAAGAGGAGAAGGTTATAATCCCCCAGGTGAAATGTGATTAGTGCAACAGAAGTATATAGAAGGGGAGGAGAGAGAGAAAAACAAAGGTGGTGTTGGTGGGTGTGGAGTGGGGAAGGGAGTTATAGAGAACAGGAATTAATGGTTGATAAGTTTAGTAGCATCTATGACACATGGGGATCCAACAGAAACCAGTCATTTTACTAGTAAACATCCCCAACTAGGGCATTCATTCAGATTCTAGAGTTTTACTAATCTAGCAAGGCCTAAGTAAAATGGAAAACAACAAGGGTTTAAAATGGAAATGGTTCTCCAAACTTGGAATCAGTCTGTTTGGATTTCAGGAGGATGACAGAGCATCACCACCAATGCCTGGGAGTGAGGTATTTCAGAAACTAACACCAGCTTTATCATACGTGGTCAGTTAAGAGAAGCACTCCTAACGAGAGGTACTGCTTTCAGTTCTGGAAGCCAGAATTAAAGTGTGACTAAACCTCCAAGTAATATGAGTTTAGCGGTTATTTGTCTACATCATGTAGAACCACCACACAGTTTGTCAGAAATGTCAGTTTCTGCTCAGATGAGATCCAGAATTGCAATAGCAGGGATGATGCAGGTCAGATGTGAGTGCCACTGGGTGAGTTATGTGGGGAAGCTTGTACTTTGGTGGCCAGTCCTAACCTGCTCCAAGCAATGCTCTGAGTTTCCAACACTCACTAACATTCACAGGAAATTCATCAAAGGAAACAAATACAGTATGGAAAAGTAAAATGTGCCTATATCTGCTATATTGTAACTGAACTGATTTTAAGTGTGTTATGGATGTTACAAACTGGGATTCCACCAAATCTTTGATATATCTTAAGACTGATAAGAGAAATGGTCTAGTGGTCAAAGCATAGGACTGGAAGTTAGGAATTTCTAAATTCTAATCCCAGCCTTGGACAGTGACTCCTTCTATGGCCTTGGACAAGTCACTTAATCCATCTGCTTTAGATTTCCCCCAGGATAATGACAACAACATAGGTGCACTGTGAGGATTAATTAGGCCTTGTCTGTACTTGGAAATAGCCCTAATTTAGCAATCAGTAGCCAACAATTGCTGTAGCTGCATCAACGCTGATCCTTAAGTGTAGACAAAGGCAAGCCAGGGTTTGTACCAACTGAGCTAATTGGGGTTTACTGCTTCTTCAAGTAGGGATAAACTTCAATTAGCCCCACCAATACAAACCTCTACATGTCTTTGTCCACCCTTAAAGGGCAGTATTGGTGCAGCTGTACCAATTATTGGTCACCAGTTGAGGAATAAGAGCTATTCTTGAGTAGAGACAATAACTTGTTTAATGCTTATAGGACATTTTGAAAATGTTATGTACTAAGTATTATAAGTCTTAGTTTTATAGCTTCCTTAAAGGAAACTCATTTAGCAATACAAGTCTCTCCAAGTGACCTACTTTCATATGGCTCTTTGTTGGCAAAAATTGCCCAGAGCACTATGCCAAAACTGTAAACATCTGACTTCTCCACAGGTTTTGTGTTAACTGAGCGTAAGTGCTCCGGGGCCATATAGAAAAGAGTGCCAGCGGCGCTCCTGGATGCGCTCTTGGAATTGCTCTTGATTTTCCTCTGCCGGCTGGTCTCTTCTTTGGTCAGTCTACTCCAGTTTTTAAAGCAGGCGACGCCAAGATCTGCAATCTGTAAAACAGGTCAAATCAGAGCTACTGAAAATGGAGGATGTGGCTAATAAAGGGGAGAGGTGGAGCAAATTGTTTCACATATTACTCAAGGTTTGTTAAATATGAGGGAATATTTATTGAAATGACGACTTATCTGAAAACTCAAACTCTTCAATAAGTATAACCAAAGAGGGCCAATTAAATCATATTTTAAAGATCTCAGTGAATTTGTTGCCTGAATCAAATATTGTTGCCAACTGAGACACATTGAATTTTAACATATTGAGACACTGTTATAGCCCAACCATGTTATAACACAATGTGGCTTTGCTTATATGGATGAGACCAAACTGGGTTAAAATCATGTTAGAGAATGGAAGTTCAGGGTGAAATTCATCCCAGTGGAGGCGGTCAACACAGATACACAGTGGTAAGATTAGGATAGGCCCGGATGGGGAATTAACCAATTCCATCCCAATTATAAAGGGGTTTCGACAACGCTGTCTCTTAGCCCCTTTTCTTTTTAAATCAATGATGCTTTAGCATTAAAAGGGCATCAGTATTCAAGCTCCCGCAATTATGAATCACTTTGTCTTATTCTATGACGACAACATGGTTCTATCTCAAACACCATTGGGACTGAAGCGTTTATTAAATTCATTTGGTTTATACTGTCAACGGGAGGGCCTCTTGATAGATTATTTGAAAACTAAAGTAACAGTCTTTAGTCAGAGACAGAGGTTTCATAAATGGAAGATCAATGGGCAGTGTAGTGAACAAGTTAGCTCTTTCTCCTATCTGGGTATCTGATTCACACAAAATTGTTTGTGGGATAAACATATTCCGGTAACAAAAGAAGGCCTCAAATTCAATGCAAGCTGTGTTACATATTTCCTGGACTCCTGGGGGCCACTTAATTGCACCAGTCTTTAAGAGTATTTTGAGACTTGGATTTTGTATGGCGCTTGGATTTTATATGGCACAGAAATATGGGGATGGAATGATCCCCACTGCCCCCGGGACTGGAAGTGATTCAGAACAAATTTCTCAGGAAGATTCTTGGTCTCCCAAATAATACCCCAGCTGCTCTTAGAGCTGTGACAGGTATGAACTCTATTCTGTCCAAATTGCAATATAGGAATATTAATTTTTGGCTTTGCATTCATAGCATGCACCCATAGCATTTGTCAAGGTTAGACTTAGCAGAACGGCTCAGTAGGACTTTTTCACATAAATTTGCGTTCTCTAGGTTTCTCGGAATTGGAAATAATTAGATTTAAGTTTTAAAATGTGAAATCCATAATCTGGTCGAGAACAGAAGATATTAATAAGCAAATATATATGGTAGTGATTTCTATTTCAAATAGGTCACCTTGGTTCTCCATGTTAAAAAGACTCTTGGGTATGCCAGATATTGAGAGAGTTTGTGTAATAACTTGCTAAGGAGGGCCATGAGAGTTCTCCATTTTCAATCAATGAAGACCACTTACTTAGAAAGCCGATATACTGGCACCGAGAAATGTAACCACCTCTGTCCATGAGGCTTCGGGCATTATTTATTACATTATAACCTGTATTGCCACTTGAGGTCAAAATGGCTCTCCGTGTTTTTGTCCCAGATGCCTTTTTTTATGCCCTCTCAGATTAGGAACTGTTAAGAACTGACAATGTACTATGATCCGAGCAGTTGCTCTATTTGCATGAGCAGCTACTAAAATAAGGAAAAGGCAAGTTATACGGTGATCATATATGGTTTAATGGTGTATGTCCTTTTTAATTTTTATGTATAAGTATTTTAACGTTTTATAATTTTAGATTTTCAGTTTCATTGTAATACTTTGGGGATTTTTGTTAGCCCTAAGTGAATAAATTCATCACGGATAAGTAGCTATTAATAAACGTTGTGTCCCCTAGACTTCCTGTAGCTCCCTAGTAGGCCAAATTCAGAAGTGATGTATAACATGTATGGGTGAGTATAAGTTACATGTTGGTAAGGAGGTGCATGCATGTTGTGGGAGACTTATACCAAACCAGACTATCTAACTCCCTTAGGCCCAATCTTCTCTAGAACACTGGTTTGTCCTTACAGATGTTAGCAGTGTTGGGGGACCTTGTGCAGACTGGTCACCAGCTGTTGCTTTAACCACCATGTTAACCCAACTTGCTCAGAGCAAATCTGACTCATCTCTAAATTTGGCCTCAGAGCTTTAATGGGGTTCTGTAACATGGTTATGAGCACTTGGTTTGGTTCCATCCATGTAAACAAGACCAAATATTAAGATTAGTTATCCAATTACATATGCAGTATTGATGGGGACTTAATCATTTGGTGTCTCTGCAGTTAGCTTCTCTTCTCCTCTCTGCAGGATGCTCCAAAGTTGTTGTTGTTTTTCATTTGCTGTTAGCTCAGACTTGTCATGTCACATGAGCTAATGACAAGTGACATATATCAAGCAACAGAGCTTTCCTTACAAGGGGCTCATTAAATAACTGCAAGTAATGACAGGGGAGACTGTTTCAGTAGTTCATCTTCACAGGACATATGTCCACAGGACAAAAGACATGGGCTGCTGCAGATCCTACTCAGATTTACTCAGCAGCAGACACTGTGAATAGGGGATTTGATTCAAAGCACCTGAAGTCAGTACAAAAACTTCAGTTGACTTCAATGGGCTTTGGATCAGGCCCACAAAACACTTCTGTGAAGGTCTGTGTCACTGCTTTTCTTCTGTAGCTGCTGGCTGACATCTAAAAGTAAGGAAGAGAGGGAAAGAAGCACACAAAAAAATAAAAGGTTAAAAAAGGAAAACGCAGGAAGAGGGAAAGCGCAGGAAGAGAAAACACAGATGAGACAGGAACAAAGGTGTGATATTTGCCATAAAGCAGTTTGATGTGCTGTTCTGGTATTTCTATTTTTTTCTCAAGTTGTGTTTGTTGAGGTTTGTCTAAAATTAATAACTTGTAAATAAATTAATGACTAAAATAACCAAGTGAGCAAAGCCAGTATTTTCTCTCTACTTTCCATCCCATATACTTTTGGCAGAGACAGATAATGAACATTTCAGGATCAGCTTGTAGGTGGGCCACCACATTTTAAAGATGGGCTACTAAAATTTGATTTTTGACAGCCCACTGGACTACTAGGTTATTAATCCTTGATAAACTCCAGCCTATATAGCAGGAACCGCACTCTATGGCCCAAATCACAAGTGTTCTCGGTTTAAATTCTAATAGTACCTTAATGTGAAAGTCATCGTCTACAAGGATGTTTTCAGGTTTCAAGTCTTTGTGTACCAAACTCTGCTCATTTAAATAAAGCATTCCTTCAATGATCTCCAAGATGAACCGCCCTTTCACAGACAAGGGAATAGTGGACTAAAATAAAGAACAGGAAATACAAATTATCAAAACTATTGCATAGAACATCATAAAATGAAACAAATGGCCTTTAAAAGGCTCCCCCTCTCAGCCTCCCACAGTATCTTTGCTCAAAGTGGGAATTAAAAATCACTGAAGTCCTTCTTGGACCTAGATTCCACTCACTTGCACCAGAGTAAATCTGGAGTAACTCCATATTTACACTGGTGGAACTGAGATCAGACACAGGCCCTCTATGATTACTCTTCAGTGGGTCTCAATAGATGCATCCGCACAACTCTCATAGATTTCAGTGGGAAATGAACACATGTACCTGAGGGCAGAATTTGGCCCAATGATTAAAAGCCTCGAATGAGTCTGTCAAAGGCTACTGCTACGTTAGATCCAAGATCTAACTCACTGGGGTTAAAGGCTGCCCTACTTACACACAGTGTAAATTAAAGGGGATATACAGCAGGGGGTCTGAGAGTGGTTGTGGGAAAGACTATTTTACCCAGCAGCATGGTACCAGAGCAACATTTCGGGTACTCTGCTGCCAGTACTCAAGCCCACTACTAGTAACAACTAGGACTTTGTGCACCACTATATGGATAAGCCAGAGGAATAGTAGGCCTTTGGATGCACAGAATGGCAGATTCATTAGCCACTCCCAGGCATCTTTCCAACCCCTTCCACCTGCCATGGAGAAAGACATCCTAGAGTGCACAGGGTATAAATAACCTTTCAATCTCCTGTCCCTTCTGCTGCTTTTAGAATCTGCTGTACCTGTAGAGGCAGAGGCTGCATTTGGCCCTACAGCAGGAAAAAGGGGATCAGAAATTGAAGATTCTATGCATAGTTATTTCCTTTGGCAATAAAAACCACAACCTGTCCTTTTCACACTTCTTATCAACCCTGATTGGAAAGTTTGCTTTCACTTCCCCTTATGAATAAGGTATAAACAACATTTCACCCGTAACCTTCCTAAACCAAAGCTTACACGAAGCAAATCACTGATTATTTTTTTCTGCCAAATAAAAGCATAAAGTAAAATCTCTTAAAAGACCAGAAAAACCACTAAGTGATTTTTAAGATATACAGCAGTATCAGCTTCCTGCAATAATAACTGATGAATGCATGTATGAGAGATTATTTACTTCACTACTCACTGTTTTTAGTACTTTCATCAAGTTTCCCTTGTGCACATACTCCATCACCAGAGAGTAGTTCCCATCTTCCAGAATGATGCCTAGTAATTTCACCACCCGATCGTGACTTAGTTTGCGCATAATCTTGCCTTCTTCAAGAAGGGAAGCATTATATCTGTGAAATGGAAACTACAGGATTACACTGTGTACAGGTATCAGACTGGTAAGAGCATAGTAAGGCATAAATATCCTGTTGACTCATAGTGAAAGTGATGGCCAGAAAAGTAAGTCCATCTTCATGACCTCTTTAAGGTGGGCCAGGTCTTCAGCTGGTTTAAATCCACTGAATTCTGTTTATACTATCTGAGCCTCTAGCCTAGTAACTTTTATATCTGTTCCCAACTTAACTAGTCTGTTCACATACTCTTAATTTAGGGCCTGATTTTTAGTAAGTGTGCAGGTATACATGCTTTGTATATGCAGTGCTGGATGGGTGTATGCAGGTCCCTGACTTGCATGTATCTAGCCTGCTTACAAACTTGATGAAAATTAGGCCTTCAATAACGTTTTTTTTTTTTTTTAATTTTGGAAAATGGTTTACATTATATTTGAGGACATGGCTATTAATTGGCTTAATTTATTACAGACACAGTAAGATACCAAACACAGACTACTTCTCTATAGCTGCCTTCTCTATAGCTAAAAATATAATAATGTAGTTAGAATTTCAAAGCAAGTTAATCTTTTAAAATTGCTTTTTCCAAAGTGCTCTATGCACTCGCCTGTGGGGATGAAGAACTAGCCAGGGGAAGGGGAGACACAGACAGACCTAACAATTGTTCTATAGAATCTCTACTTTCATTTAAAAAAACATTAGCCTCTAGCTGTTGTGGGTTTGAACAAAACTTTCAAACCATGACCCAAGTGTAACTGATGCAGTTATATCTGCCGGAGTTTGCAGACAGTCTGAAACAATAAATCTGAAAGGTATGAACATCTCAGTGGGCACTAACTCAGATGCCAATGAATATACTTTGTAAGTCATTGCTTAATATAAAAAATTAAGAAGGGGCAGTTAGAAATACAATCTAACTTCATAACATTATAAAATTGGGGTAGGCTTTTAGCAATAGATGGTGGAGCTGACGGAGGCACAATTAGTTTCATATTCCCACAGGGGGCTCAGTTTTCAAAAGTTTGTGAAACACTGTCCTGTTGGTTGAAGGATCCATAAGTGAGATGCCTAAAACCCACAGGGAAAGAGGGAGACAGAGAGAAAAAGAAAGAGAAGGGTTTTGGATAGTTAGTGCAGGAACTTGAATGGAGAGACGTAGGGCTTGGTCACCAACTGGTGTCAGTATAACTATGTCGCGCCACACCCCTGAGTGACACAATTACTGTACACTGACCTAAACCCCAATGTAGACAGTGCTATGCCAACAGGAGGGCTTCTCCTGTCAACCTAGCTACCGTGCCTCAGGGAGGTGGAGTACCTATGCTGATGGGAGTAAGCGCTAGTGCTGTAAGTGTAGACAAGGCCTAGGACTCTTTAGTAAACTGCTAGTATTCCAGGACTGACTTAAAAGCTAATTTCAGACAGGATTTATTACAGAGGGATCATCCAACCATGGCTGTGGACAGTGTTTAATTTGTCATGAAAGAGCTGCACAAATTAAGCAGTAGTTGGGTGGCCGGAGAGCGGCGGTGGCTGCTGGCTGGCCTCCCAGCTCTGAAGGCAGCACTGTCGCAGCAGCAGCACAGAAGTAAGGGTGGCAGGGTATGGATATTGCCACCCTTACTTCTGCGCTGCTGCTGGTGCCAGCACAGCCTTCAAAGCTGGGTGGCCAGAGAGCAGTGGCTTCTGCCCGGGAACCCAGAGGTGCCAGGACTATGAACTGCCATGCCTAGAGGTGCCAGGACTTAGCCCGGCAAGCCCAGGCACAAATTAAGCACTGACTGTGGATACTGGATGTTCATAACCCTTGTTATTATGGATTAATGGCTTGCAACACTGATTGTCGAAAGCCACATTCTGCTTGGTCAGCTGGTGATCTGCATCATCACTCAAGAGCGCACAGCTAGGAGCTCATTGAGGATTGTTAAAAAAAACAACAACAACAACCCTGTAAGCATTGTGTTAAATGGGGAAGAGTAAAGTTAGTGAGAAGAAAAAGAATTGTGGCCATAGTGCAAGAGGAAGTAGCAGCTTCCCTGTAGTATGTTGTGTGCTAGCACTCTCCCAGGCTGTGATTCAAAGTGAAACTGCCCCTTCCCAGTCTTGAGTGTCACTCTACAGCAATACAGAAGAGGCTGGGCTGCTTTCAGCTGCTGTAGGCTCAATTAGGAGCTTTTTAAAGGCTTCTGATCAACATTTTAAGTAAAAATAAACTTAAGGATTTGAGATAGAGGAGGAGAGAAAAACAGTAAAGGCAGCCAGAAGGTTGGGGAGAAAAGCGTTGCGGGCAGCAGTCTGTGGACTATCAGAGTCTCTTCATTCACTTCACGCTCTTAAAACTAAACTGGGAACTGTTCCATAGTCTCAGTTCAGTTTTTATACCGAATTAGAAGAATGTGGGTATTTGTGTCTTTCTAGTGGTTGGTCCACATAAGACGTTTACAACTCTACTACTGCTCCCAGCTAATGGACTTAGGGCCTGACCCAAAGTTAATGGAGTCTTTGCATTAAATGCAGTGGACTTGACCCCAAGCTGTTAGTCCTTCAGTTCAAAGGACAGAGGCTCCCGCTCGTCATGGTGTAGTGCTGGGGTTCAAACCTGGCTGTTGGCCCGGGCAGCATTAGTTAAAATAACAGAAATTGTTTTCCTGCTACACCTAACTGGACATTCCCAGTTAAGTGCCTGATTGTGTTTTTCACTTACATATTTAAAAAAAGTGCCACCCAGTTGAGTTTTTGCTTTCATTTAAGCACACAAGAATTTATTTGCTTTTAAGGACTCCATGTGGAAACTGTTAAATTCCCAGGTAATGGAGAACTTCATTATAAAGATGAGGCAATGCTTTAGAAAGGTTAGCTTTGGAGAAAAAAATAAAAACCTTAGTGGAAAGTTCTACTGGTGCCTGCAATATCCACATACAACATCTTTCTTCCAAAGATTTTAAATGCTATATAATCTCTCCCTTCATCTGTAGCAAATTGCTTCACAAAGGAGATCAGTATCATCATCCCCATTTTACAAATGGGGAAACTGAGGCACTGAGCAGGGAAATGATTCACCCACCGTCACACAGGATAGCTATGGCAAAGCAGGGATTTGAATCCAAGTCCAAGTTCAGTGCTCTATCTATTAGGCAACACTGCCTCCCTTTAAAATAAAGTAAAAATGCTTTACAACACTCAACGAGGCAAGAAGTGCAATGCAGGGATCACAGCAACTGCCACTGGGGTGGAACACAGCAATGCTGCACATAGAGATAGTACATAATAGTTCAGGACAGCTAGTGAAGATGAATTCGCTGCACAGTCCATGTAATATGTAATGAAATGCAATTTGCTAACAACAGATTCCACCCACATAATCACCATAAATCACACTTAGTCCTAATGTAGAACACATTCTCCATCATCTGCATTTAATAAAAATAATAAAAAAAAAAATCAGAACTGAAGCTTAAGTATACACTATGCAATGTGCTGCACACGTTATATCCATCCTGAAAATATTCTCTGCACCGAATTGCCATTTATCCTAAGATCTCTTCACACTACTTTGGCAGTGTAAAAGGGCCTCAAAATGGGTGTACGTGTAAGGCCCCTTTACACTGTCACAGTGATGTAAAGGGGCCTTAGCGTAAATGAGAATCAACCCCCTCTCTCCAACTTACTCTGTGCGCTGGGGTCCCGTATATACTGTTTTTAATACCACAAGCCCATATTTCTTGTGATAACATAAAGAAACCATTCCAAATCCTCCAGCATCTAGTTCTTCCTTCTGCAGCAAGTCCTGCGTGTTCATGTGAATATCTTCCAGCGACATCTTTGTAGCCTCCAAGAGCTTAGGGTTTACAAAAATACAATACTCCTGGATCTGTAACATGAAGAGAGAAGACAAAGAAAGTGTCATCATCCAACATTCATGTCACAGTAAATGAAGATCTAGTTATGCAGGTAGGCTCAGATCCTCAAAGGTACAGCATTTCGATGCCTATCTTCCCCTGAAATAAATGGGAGTTAAGTGCCTAAATACCTTTGAGGATCTCGGCCCTGGGGCACTGTGTACCTCAAAGAAACACCCTGGAACCCCCGTACTTAGCATTGTCATATAATTATGATATGTTTTGTACAAAGTATGCCTGTGAGGTATCATTTTAAAAGCCTTGATCTGTTGGACATTAATATCCTGTTGGATCGTATGTGCTATCATTGTATGGGAAGTTATGAATTTTTGCTATGTGTGTCATACCCAAATACATTGTGAGGCTGGGAACAGCTACAACCGGCCTTTCAGATACAACAGTGGAGTAGCCAGACATGCTGATGGTCCATTAAAGAGAATCCACTATCCCAGGAACTGTACACAATGGAGACTTCTCAGAGGTAGCATTTAAGACAATGTAGAATCCTTGACTAATGGAGGCGGACACCCATGTCACAAGCAAGCTGGAAGAAACTATAAAGAGGGGAAGTGACATCATGACTCGGTCTCACCCTTCCACAACTCAACACCTGGAAACGTGTCAAGAGGACAAAAACTTTGAAAAAGGGGACAGGGGCCCCAGGCTGGAGGAGAGTTCCAGCCTGTGTATTGAAGATCTGTGACCTGTTTGTACCATCTATCAGGGTGAGATACTGCTCGATTCAAATCCTGTTTACTTTATAGAACTGATTGCGAATTTCCTTTTATTTCTTAGGTAAGCAACTTTGATCACTACACTTACTACTTATAATCATTTAAAATCTCTCTTTCTGTAGTTAATAAATCTGTTTTATATTTTACCTAAAACAGTGTGTTTTGGTTGAAGTGCTTGGGAAATCTCACCTCAGTTTACAAAGACTAGTTTGTGTCCTCTCCATATTGAAGGAGGGGTGGACTGGGTAATGAATTTACACTAGTCAGGCTTCTGACTAGGGCAAGACGGTACAGTTTTTGGGTGCCAAGCTGGGGGGAATTGGCTGGAGCCTCTCTATTGTTATATTCATGAGTGGCTGGGAGAAGCATTCATGTAACTCAGTTGGGTATGTCCCTGCCTGTGGATGTCTGTATAAGAACCTGTCAGAACCTGTATAAGAACAGGTACTTGTCAAAAGCATCACATTGTGAGAGAGATACCCCAAGTTGGTGGGACAAGAGGGCTCAGCTGTCCCATAGTTCAGGCTGCACCCTGGGAACCCTGTCACAGGAACATGGTATCTTGTTTATTTATCAGCATCACAAAATGATAGGTAAGTGGGCCCAACTCAGAGCTGATTCAGGTTGCTGGTGTCCGGTTTTCAACCGGAACACCTGGTCAAAAAGGGACCCTCCCAGCCCAGTGAAAATGAGCGAGTGCCGGGGGAGGGGGGAGGGAAGGAGAGCGAGCGATGGAGGGTGGAGAGAGCAGGGTGGGCCCTTGAAGGAGTGGGGCAAGGGTGTTCGGTTTTGTCTGATTAGAAAGTTGGCAACCAAGCAGCATCTCATAGAATCAGGTCCAAAAAATCACAATTGGTAGTTTATGGTGAGTTACTATCACTCTAACATTTAGATCATAATAGTATTTTGTTCTTCTACTGGAGGATCTCAATGCACTGTACAAACATTGATTAATTAGTTCTCAGCTTGTAATGTACAGCAGTTTAGTATTATTACCCCTATTTATAGATGAGAATATTGAAGAGCAGAGAAGTTAAGGACCAGCTTTTCAAAGGTATTTAGGTACCTAAAGATACAGATAGACACAGTGTGATTTTCAAAAATGCCTAGCGCCTAATCAATGGGACTACTTGTGGAATAAGGTACTACTCAATGTGAGTAAAGGTGGCAGAATTGCACTGTTTCTTATTGCTCTGTCACACCCCCTCAGATCACCAGTCCCAGAGCCTCAGGATCCTGCCCTAACACACTCATGAATTATGAACTAACATTCTGTAAACAGTGCAAACCTTCAACAGAGATTGTGGTTTGTTAAGCGCAGAAGAAAGTTTCTCTTTTCACAGTATAACAAGGTGTGCTGGCTCTCTAAGGCCTGGTCCCCACTAATGCCCCACTTCGGACTAAGGTACGCAAATTCAGCTACGTTAATAACGTAGCTGAATTCAAAATACCTTAGTCCGAACTTACCGCGGGTCCAGACGCGGCAGGCAGGCTCCTCCTCTCGCCGAGCTGGAGTACCGGTGTCGACGGCGAGCACTTCCGGGATCGATCTGGGATCGATTTATCGCGTCTAAACCAGACGCGATAAATCGATCCCAGAACATCGATTGCCTGCCGCCGGACCCTCCGGTAAGTGTAGACGTACCCTAAGACATGCTAAGAGTCAGTCCTACCCCAGTTTCAATCTAGAATGGCTGGAATTCTGAGAAATGTAGTCTCAGGTTGATAGGAGTTAGAGGCTGTCAGAGGGTGCTAGGGAATAGAAGTAGCCCCTTTCCCTGAGAACAAAGGGAGAGTACGACAGGAGCAAGACTTCTTGTGAGGATCCTGCATACACCATAAAGAAAGTCACAGAGTTGTTAGTCTCTTCAGTCTAACAGTCTGAGAAAAGCCTGAAAAAGCCAGTTAAGAGCTGATGAAAAGGCCTGAAAAGGCAGCTGAGTAAAAGTGTACCTTATGACCTCATTTTCACTATGGGGAAAAAAAAAGTGCGTGCTCTTATTTGTGCTAGCTAACTTGAGTTAACTAAGAAGAGGTAAAATCCTAGTGAAGACAAGGCAGTTTACAATTTTCACATTAAACTTTAACTCCACCTGCTAACTTGTGTGGAAACTACAAACTGTCTTGTCTTCACTAGGATTTTACCTTGCATTTAACTAACTTGAGTTAGGAACACACCTATTTTTCTTTTTTGTAATGAAGACAAGACTTAAGAGACCACCTGGGTTTGTGCTAGGTTGCTTTCTTCTCCCTCAAACCCTGGCCAGGGGCTTAATTAATAGGTTTGGATGATTATAATAGCCCAAGTACACAGACCTGGGAACAGGGTATTGTTGTCAAGGGTTGGCTGCTAGCAGCTGCAGCAGATTAGCCCTTTAAGGCAGCAGGAAACTAACTGCATTAAGGAGTGGGAGAAGTGAGTGGGTGTCTAGAACGTGGCTAAACAAACTGTGAATGCTGACAATGCTGGCCTGTGGTTGTCTGGCCTTTAAACTTGGGGAAAGAGAAGAAGGGAGAGTGTGTTGCTACACCTAATGCCTGCTCTTCTGTCAAAGGACCTATGCTTGAACTCATCATTCCCTGAGGGCCCATCAGCGGGGTGCTGCAGGATTGACATGGAATCCTGAGGGAGAGCCTATGGCCCAAGAAGAGAAGATAGAACATATCTACATCAGATTCTTCTCTTATCAATTGTCACTACTTTGAAGGAATATAGTTCCAGTTAGTTGGAGAGCTATCTTACAAGCAAGGAAACTTGGGCAATGGCTGCATTCACATGGACGGAAGGTAAGCCCCTGTCATGGCCATCAGTTTTGGTATATGGGCCAGGCTATATGGCAGTGGTTCTCAAACTTCTGTACCGGTGACCCCTTTCACATAGCAATCCTCTGCATGCCCCCCCCAAAATATATAAAAAAGTGTTTTTAATTTATAACACCACAATAAATGCTCAAGGCAAAATGGGGTTTGGGGTGGAGGCTGACAGCTCATGATCCCCTATGTAATAACCTTGTCACCCCCAAGGAGTCCTGACCCCCAGTTTGAGAACACCTGCTATATGGTATGCATGTCATTGATCTCATAAGGGAGCTGTGAGGCTTAACTAAACTTGTAAAAACACTTTAAAATCCTTAAATAAAAGGTCCTGCTATATGAAGACAAAGTATTTGTATTGTATATTTCTGACACCTAAAACTATCAAATGATCCATCTTTTCATACTCTAGCTCAGGGGTAGGCAACCTAAGGCAAATAAAAAGAATCCAATGTTAATTTTCTAAAATCATTTCTTTTGGGGGGCAGGGAACGGGAGGCTAGCCCTGACTCATGCCTTTTGAACATTTAATGTTGGCAATATTGCGTCTCTGCCTCAGTTCCCCATGTATGAAATGGAGAGAACATTACTGCCCTACCACATTCAGGTGTTGGAAGGCAAACTTTTGGAAGTCAGATGTAATATCATTTTAAAGTTTTACTTCAAAGAATGCAATGGGAGGAAAATAGCAAAGTGTGTAGTTTAGAAAAACAACATCACCACCCCGAGAAAACTGGAATCCTTTCACTGAAATGCAAGAAATGCCATGTAATGTAAACATGTGACTAAATGCAGTTTAAAATCTATGAACCCATAACATTAAGATCCTAACTCAGTGACAATATATGGGTAGACCTAAAAATATAGTTTTAAACACAAACCCTATTCACGGTCTTGTATTACCAAGAAATGAATTCATGCCTTCAGGGTCCTTTTTTTCCCTTCTACAGCAGAACAATTAATACTTAATATGATGCAGGGAATGCAGTTCCCTGTGCTATTTCATAGCCTGACTTTCAAAATGTATGTACACAACTGCACACCTACTGTAACTTACCTCTCTAAATCAGGCATTTGCACATGCAATTGGTCAAGAATATATCTAACTAGTAATTTCTCATCTACATAACCAGTATGCACATGCAAGAACTGCATGTACATTTTAGAAAATCAGGCCTTTAAAACTACACCAATTCTGTTGAAATTTGGAATTACTGTTCTATTAAGTAATGTAAAACTTCCTGAGTGAAGACAGGTTTCAGAGTGGTAGCCGCGTTGGTCTGTATCAGCAAAAAGAACGAGGAGTACTTGTCTCTAAGGTGTACTCACAAGTACTCCTCGTTCTTTTTGAGTGAAGACAGTTTTTACTCCAAATTGCTTACAATCTAAGGCCCTGATCCTGTCCCAAATCACTTATGAATGTAAGTAATTGCAGGTCAGCAAATAGTCACTTTTTGATAAAATAGAACACTGGGCATATATTTTCTAATATGTAACTGTTTCAATATTAACAATCCTAAATGTTGAAACAGGACTTGTATGAAATTGTAAGAGTGAAATACACGTTGGTTGAGGGCCAACACCAACTAGGGACCAAATTCTGTAAAGTGCTGAGGACTTCTTGCAATGGGAGTCCAGGGTACTCAGTGTCTCGTGGAAGATACTTAGCACCTTTTGGGATTATACGCACATGCTCCGATCCTAAAAGGTATATGGACACCTAATTCCCATTGATGTCAATAGGAGTTAGACACCTAAATGCCTTTTTGAGGATGTGGATTTAAATTAGACTTTTGCCTCTTTTGCCAGCATCTAGATGTGAATGAATTTCAGCCCAAGGAAGCAAAATTCCATGAGGAACAAATGAGTTACATTAAAAGCCCCAATGCTACAACACTTCATAAGGTGGACATGCAAGTTATACATTTAGGTGTTGCTGCACAAGGAGTAATGTTGCATAACTCTAAGATTATTTTTCTGTAAACCCAGTTCCTTGTTTTACAACTCAGTATAGTTGTCCTCCTCTCGCAGTCTGAACTTTACTTCTTATCTCCTCCCCACCTCAGATGACATGCACAATGTCCTCCTCAGAGAGATTCTCACTGGTGCTATGGTCAGTGGTGAGTGATCTCTTTTTACTAGGACAACAGTATATTGAGTCTGTTAAAACATAAGATCCAAAGCTAAAATTTCTTGTCACCAAAGCAATTATTTGAGTGTTCAAGACATTACTTAAGCTTCAGTTCTGAGATTTTTTTTTTTTTTAATGGCAGTTTTCATATAACTAATCTGAAACCTCATAAAGGATCTACTCCAGGGGTTGGCAACGTTCGGCTCGCCTGGGTAAGCACCCTAGCGGGCCGGGCCAGTTTATTTACCTGCTGACGCGGCAGGTTCGGCCGATCGCGGCCCACACTCACTGCAGTTTGCCGTCCTGGGCCAATGGGGGCGACGGGAAGTGGCGCGGGCTGAGGGATATGCTGGCCGCGGCTTCCCGCCGCCCCCATTGGCCCAGGACAGCGAACTGCGGCCAGTGGGGGCCGCGATCGGCCGAACCTGCCACGTCAGCAGGTAAATAAACTGGCCCGGCCTGCCAGGGTGCTTACCCAGGTGAGCCACGTGCCGAACGTTGCCGACCCCTGTACTAGACGTAGATTAGAGCTCATTATGTTGAAGAACTTGTGGTTTCTTGGGGTATGTCAATTATTCTACTTTCTACTGAAGTGACCAGAAGTGAATAACCATGTAGAAAAACAGTAATTCTCTGTTTCTTGGGGAGCACTAGTGACTTCCCTATTTCATAAATTGAAGGTCCTCCAGTCTTGCTTGGATCATGTGGGTGGAATGGTAGGGGTGCCTTCATGTGGCCTTAACTTCACCCACAAATCAGTGCCTCTTATTCAAAGGGAGGTGTATCTTATCCTGAGGCCACACCCCGTCACTGTGTTTTGCCCCAATCCTTCAGGGGAGTAATCATGTTTTATGCTTCATTAGTGTCCTGCACCCATTTCTTGAAATGTTGAATAAGTGGGGTTGCCAACTTTCTATTTACAGAAAACCAAACACCCTTGCCCCCTCCCCTGCCCCTTTTTCAAGGCCACGCCCCTGCTCACTCTCCCCCACCCTTGCTCACTCGTTCATTTTCACTGGGCAGGGGGTTGGGATGCGGTACAGGCTCTGGGCTGGAGGATGCGGGCTCCGGGGTGGGGCCAGAAATGAGGGGTTCAGGAGATGGATCCAGGCTGGGTTGCAGGGGGGTGAGGGCTCCGGCTTTGGGTGCAGGCTCTGGGGTGGGGCCAGGGATGAGGGGTTTGGAGTGCAGGAGGGGGTGTGGACTCCAGGTGGTGCTTACCTCAGGTGGCTCCCGGGAAGCTGCTGGCATCTCCCTGGGTCCTAAGCGGAGGTGCGAGCACATGGCTCTCAGTGCTGCCTGTGCCTGTAGGCACTGCCCCTTCACCTCCCATTGGCCGGGGTTCCCAGCCAATGGGAGCAGCTGAGCTGGCACTGGGCCATCCCTCTGCCTAGAGGCCAGAGGGAGATTGGCAACTTCCTGGGAGCTGTGTGGAGCCGGGTAGGGAGCCTGCCTGCACTGCTGACTGGACTTTTAATGGCCTGGTCCGTGGTGCTGAAAGAGACACCAGGGTCCCTTTTCAACCAGGCATTCTGTTGAAAACCCGACACCTGGCAACCCTATAAATGAGGAGTTTTTTTAAAATACCAAAACCCAGATAGGGTGTACACATAGCAAGTGCCAGGAGTGTGGGGGCAGAGGTGAAAATTCTCCCTACTTCCCCCTCCCATCCTCGGCATGGGAATGGGATATGGAAATCCCCACTACTCTCCCAGTCAGGAAGAATGAGCAGAACCCTGTGCTGGCAGTGGGCCGGGGTGCTCCCCACCTCTGGCCGGTAGTGGGAGGAGAGGAGATTAAAAATCCTCTTCCTCTACTACTGCCTTGTGTAGACAGAGACCGACACCGAAAGGAAGTAGTGAAGGAGGCAGCCCAGTGGATGAACTTATTTATGAAATATACTCGTCACTGTTCGGGCAAACAACCCCCGGGCAAGGCGTCGAGAACTCTTTAATCGCATCACACCGTCATTTGCATAGAAAGCCCCAGCTCTGGTCCGGGACAAGGGTACAAACTGGGGGACTCACCCCGTGCGCACGCTCCCCTTCAGTTCCGCCCAGCAGAGAAACACAGTTCGGAGCCACTCCTGGGCGAGGTGGCTGTTAAAGAGACCGTGTCCTCTCCTGCACACCCGCTTCCGCACTTAACCTACCCGCTTTAAAGGAGTCCCAGGGAATGACAGGCAGCTGTCCGGGGTTAAGGCGTGTCTGACGGGGGGGAATCCGCCTTACTCCTTCGGCTGGGAGTCGGTGGGCCAGTTTTTCAAGCCCTGGCAGCACACCAGAAAAAGCAACTGAATCGAGGGATCAGGACACAACAATCGAGTCTGAAAACCTCCTGTGGCAGGAGCGGATGCGTATGCAAGAGCGAAACTTTGTCTAAATATTATACAAGATATTACCATAGTCTAGGAGGCTGAAATGCCCTGGGAGCTGGAGCAGGGGGAGGGGATATAGAAGGCTTGTTCCACCATTAGCATTTTGTAAGAGATTGCAAAAAATATCGGCCTCTACAACAAGAGGGTGAGAAAATGAAACTAACTTTTCCTTTTCGGCAATAGCAAAGGAAGTCTTCTGAAAGAAGACAATCGAAGAGTCACATATTCCCCCTCCTCTCCCATTTCATCACCCCCAAAGTCCTTGATATTAATATTATTACACACTAACACATCCAGTATGTATACCCCAAAGTCCAGGAAAAATAAAGAGAATCGGATTCCAGGCAGACCTAGGTGTAACTCAATGAACCTTTACAAACAAAAATCTGGCCTCCGGTTAAAGACACACACAGTGAAAGTGCTCTTACCTACCTCCTCACAGAACGCTAGCTCCAGGAAGATCGAGCCACTGCTGTCTGGCTTCAGCTCTTTTACTAAGCCAGGGCTGATTCCTTTCCTCTGACGCCCGCTTCTCCCCCCTCCTCCCCGCTGTGGGAGGAGTCATGAGAAACCACACCAACAAAACCGGATCACTAGCTACATAAGTGCCAGCAGGCCGGGGAAGAGGAGGGAAGACTAATGGAGAACTGTACCCTTCTTAAAGGTTGCTCTAGTTTCAAAGATTAAATTCTTCCCTGATTTACATATTGCGTAGCCACATTGAACTCAGTGGGTAAATGCCATACTGACAGCCTCAAAAGATCAAGTTTCAGAGTAGCAGCCGTGTTAGTCTGTATCCGCAAAAAGAAGAACAGGAGTACTTGTGGCACCTTAGAGACTAACAAATTTATTAGAGCATAAGCTTTCGTGGACTACAGCCCACTCATCCGAAGAAGTGGGCTGTAATCCACGAAAGCTTATGCTCTAATAAATTTGTTAGTCTCTAAGGTGCCACAAGTACTCCTGTTCTTCTTTTTTCAAAAGATCAAAAATCATAAGACTGCCTTGCCCAGATGTGAAGAGCTGTGGGTAACTCAAAAGCTTGTCTCTCTCCTCAGCAGAAGTTGGTCTAATAAAAGATATTACCTCACCCACCTTGTCTCCCTCCCCTCCACGTGAATTTTTTTTTTTAAAAAGGGTTCATAGATGTTTGTTGATTTGCTATGGCCCTTGTGTATTGCTAACATAAGGTTAGCTACAATGCAAACAAGATAAATTAACTGGGGGTCCACCTCATAGGGAGGTGGCCACCTCACTGTCTAGAAGCAATAGAGGCGCATTGATGTGTGAACATAGAACATGTTAAGGGGAAAATTCATGATTGAACCTGGATTAAATCTCCAGTGAAGATAAAACCTTAGTTTTGCACGTTTTGCTGTAGAGAGCTTCATCCTGTAGTGAGGTACACCTCTACCCCGATATAATGCGGTCCTCGGGAGCCAAAAAATCTCACCGCCTTATAGGTGAGACCGCATTATATCGGGTTCGGTCCGGTACGGCGTACTGGCAAGAGCCGGTATGCCGTGCCGGACTGGACCGGCTTTCTCGGCAGTGATTTAAAGGGCCCAGGGCTCCGGCCGCTGTGGGGAGCCCCGGGCCCTTTAAATCACCACTGGAGCTCTGGCAGCAGGGCTCGGGCAGGGATTTAAAGGGCCCGGGGCTCCACACAGCGGCTCGAGCCTCTGGCCCTTTAAATCACCTCCCAAGCCTGGCTGCCAGAGCCCCGGCGGGGATTTAAAGGACCTGGTGCTCCAGCTGCTGTGGAGAGAGCCCCGGGCCCTTTAAATCACCGCCGGGGCTCCGGCAGCCAGGCTCGGGCGGTGATTTAAAGGGCCCGGGCCCCCACATGACTTCAGATATAATGCGATAAAGCAGCAGGGCTCAGGTAGTGCTTTAAAGGGCCCAGGGCTCCCCGTTGCTTTACCACGTTATATCCGAATTCATATTCTATCGGGTCGTGTTCTATCGGGGTAGAGGTGTACATGTTGCAACCTATTGTGTTGTCCTTGGCAAGTCAGTTAATCTCTGTGGCTCAGTCTCCATGTGCAACGTGCACAGAATTCTTTCCTACCTCACAAACTAAGTTTCCCTCTAAACTGTGCGGCTATGCAGCTGCCTATTAAGCCCCACACAGGGGCTCAGTTCGGCAGCCGGGGTAGAGGCACCTCTTCCTTCCCCTCCCCCTCCCCCCCCGGGGCTGCTGCAGGGAGAGAGAGCTGGGGGAGTCCTCTCTCCCTGCTAAAAGAAGAACAGGAATACTTGTGGCACCTTAGAGACTAACAAATTTATTAGAGCATAAGCTTTCGCGGACTACAGCCCACTTCTTCGGATGCATATAGAATGGAACATATATTGAGGAGATATATATATACACACATACAGAGAGCATAAACAGGTGGGAGTTGTCTTACCAACTCTGAGAGGCCAATTAATTAAGAGAAAAAAAACTTTTGAAGTGGTAATCAAGCTAGCCCAGTACAGACAGTTTGATAATAAGTGTGAGAGTACTTACAAGGGGAGATAGAGTCAATGTTTGTAATGGCTCAGCCATTCCCAGTCCTTATTCAAACCGGAGTTGATTGTGTCTAGTTTGCATATCAATTCTAGCTCAGCAGTCTCTCTTTGGAGTCTGTTTTTGAAGTTTTTCTGTTGTAATATAGCCACCCGCAGGTCTGTCACTGAATGACCAGACAGGTTAAAGTGTTCTCCCACTGGTTTTTGAGTATTTTGATTCCTGATGTCAGATTTGTGTCCATTAATTCTTTTGCGTAGAGACTGTCCGGTTTGGCCAATGTACATGGCAGAGGGGCATTGCTGGCACATGATGGCATATATCACATTGGTAGATGTGCAGGTGAACGAGCCCCTGATGGTATGGCTGATGTGATTAGGTCCTATGATGATGTCACTTGAATAGATATGTGGACAGAGTTGGCATCGGGGTTTGTTACAAGGATAGGTTCCTGGGTTAGTGGTTTTGTTCAGTGATGTGTGGTTGCTGGTGAGTATTTGCTTTAGGTTGGGGGGTTGTCTGTAAGCGAGGACAGGTCTGTCTCCCAAGATCTGTGAGAGTAAAGGATCATCTTTCAGGATAGGTTGTAGATCTCTGATGATGCGCTGGAGAGGTTTTAGTTGGGGGCTGAAGGTGACAGCTAGTGGTGTTCTGTTATTTTCTTTGTTGGGCCTGTCTTGTAGGAGGTGACTTCTGGGTACTCGTCTGGCTCTGTCAATCTGTTTTTTCACTTCAGCAGGTGGGTATTGTAGTTTTAAGAATGCTTGATAGAGATCTTGTAGGTGCTTGTCTCTATCCGAGGGATTGGAGCAAATGCGGTTATATCTTAGAGCTTGGCTGTAGACAATGGATCGTGTGGTGTGTCCTGGATGGAAGCTGGAGGCGTGTAGGTAAGTGTAGCGGTCAGTAGGTTTCCGGTATAGGGTGGTATTGATGTGACCATCGCTTATTACCACAGTAGTGTCCAGGAAATGGACCGCTTGTGTGGATTGATCTAGGCTGAGGTTGATGGTGGGATGGAAATTATTGAAATCATGGTGAAATTCCTCAAGGGCTTCTTTTCCATGGGTCCAGATGATGAAGATGTCATCAATGTAGCGCAAGTAGAGTAGGGGCGTTAGGGGACGAGAGTTAAGGAAGCGTTGTTCTAAGTCAGCCTTAAAAATGTTGGCATATTGTGGGGCCATGCGGGTACCCATAGCAGTGCCGCTGACTTGAAGGTATATATTGTCCCCAAATGTGAAATAGTTGTGGGTGAGTACAAAATCACAAAGTTCAGCCACCAGGTTAGCTGTGACATTATCAGGGATACTGTTCCTGATAGCTTGTAGTCCATCTTTGTGTGGAATATTGGTGTAGAGGGCTTCTACGTCCATAGTGGCCAGGATGGTGTTTTCTGGAAGATCACCGATGGATTGTAGTTTCCTCAGGAAGTCAGTGGTGTCTCGAAGATAGCTGAGAGTGCTGGTAGCGTAGGGTCTGAGGACAGAGTCTACATAACCAGACAAGCCTGATGTTAGGGTGCCAATGCCTGAGATGATGGGGCGTCCAGGATATCCAGGTTTGCTGAGCTAGAATTGATATGCAAACTAGACACAATCAACTCCGGTTTGAATAAGGACTGGGAATGGCTGAGCCATTACAAACATTGACTCTATCTCCCCTTGTAAGTACTCTCACACTTATTATCAAACTGTCTGTACTGGGCTAGCTTGATTACCACTTCAAAAGTTTTTTTCCTCTTAATTAATTGGCCTCTCAGAGTTGGTAAGACAACTCCCACCTGTTTATGCTCTCTGTATGTGTGTATATATCTCCCCTCAATATATGTTCCATTCTATATGCATCCGAAGAAGTGGGCTGTAGTCCACGAAAGCTTATGCTCTAATAAATTTGTTAGTCTCGAAGGTGCCACAAGTATTCCTGTTCTTCTTTTTGCGGATACAGACTAACACGGCTGTTACTCTGAAATCTCTCCCTGCTGTAGCCCCTGGGCAGCCTGTACCCCAAACCCCTCATCCCTGGCCCCACCCCAGGGTCTGCACCTCCAGCCAGAACCCTCCCCTCTCCCGCAACCCAACCCTCTGCTCCAGTCCTGAGCCACACTCTGAACCCCTCGGCCCCACCTCCACCACATGAATTTTATGTGCACCAGTATGTAGGTGATGTGTCACATAACAAAATTCATTCTGCACATATGTGGGGAAAATTAGAGGGAACACTGCATCACAGGGATGCCTGCGAGGATAAAGTCACTCAAGATTGTCAGGCATTCCAATGCTATGGTAATTGGGACCAGGTAAGTAGTGTGGGGCACAAGGAGAGAGGAAGGTCTGTGAACAACCCCCTATCATAGCTGTACTTCAAGAAGCTTCAAGGTTCTGCTGGCGAATCTGGTAGAGTTTATCAGTTCCTTGTAGGAGAAATAGTTGGTAACTAATAAAAGTTGGCACACAGTTTTCATAATGAAAGCAGAACTACTAAATTTCAGGAGCTATTTAGTTCCTGTTCAAGGAAATTTACAGTTTACCCAGTCCTTGTACAATAGCTATGTATGCATCAGCATCTCTAAAGAATACTGTGACACAGAAATTCTGTAGTGAGCTGTTAATTTTCTCTGAAGAACAAAAATATTAAGTACCAAAGAACATTCACTGAAGCATCTGAATTTCCATCTTCAGGTGGTGTTGCACTAAACTACAGTATAGATTAGATACCCATTCTCATGACTTAAGAAACATCATCACCATCTTAAAGAGGAAATTCCCAGACATGGGAATGACAAGGCTGCACAGATGCCCTGGGCTTTCTCGAGGATGAATACAAGGGTTCTGGTTCCCCCAATGCCCTTGAAATATCTGTAGGCAAAACTTTTCTACTTTGTTTGCCTGGCCAGGATTTGGCATGGGGGAATGGAATGGCTCTCTCTGCCTCTGTTTATTGTGGCTGACTTAACTTACTTTGCAAGCAAGGCCGTCCTTAGGCATATGTGACTATGTAGGGCACCTGAAAATTTGGGGCAGCACTGGGACCATAGACGTCAACTTTTCATCTTGCCAGGGGGGTGCTTGACACCCTCCCCCGACCCCTTCCCCCAAGCCTCCATCCACCTCTTTCCCGCCTCCTCCCCGAGCACGCCTGGTCCCCGCTCCTCCCCCTCCCTCCCGGAGCTTGAACGCCACAAATCAGCTGTATAAAGGGGTGTGTCCAGCTGTATAAAGGGTGTGTGTGTGTGTTAGGGAGATAATAGTTACACACCTCTGTAGAATACTGTAAGCTTATGTTTGTGTTGATAAGAGCAAGGGGCATAGGGGCACCAGTTTAATAATACTGTGTAGGGCCCCATAAATCCTAAGGACAGCTCTGTTTGCAAGTAGACACCCGCTCCCCCCCAAAAGCTGACAGTTCTGAACTCCTTTTCTTAAGGAGAGAACTAGTACTGTATTTTAACAATATTTTTGAGAGAATTGCACTGTTAAACTGAAATTTGATTATTTCTCTAATCTTTAGAGTTAATAGAAGTCTTGCTTTCATAGATTCTAAGGCCAGAAGGGAACATTGTGATCATCTAGCCTGATCGCATGTATAACAGACCATCAAACATCTCCAAAATAATTTCTAGAGCAGACTCGCAGTTCAACTGATTGGTAGGTCTAAGCATCCTCAGATGGAATAGACCATTATTAATACAAGCTAATTATTGGTATCCATTTTAGCAAATTGTGAGACATCATGGATATAGTTACCAAATTCTGATTCAGAGTACAGTAGCTTGGTTTAGATTGCTTTTAAAAAGGTTGGATGAAATCCTGACTCCACTGATTTCAGTAGCAAAAATCCTAGACTTCAGTAGGCCAGGAGTTCATCCATAGTTGCTACTTTACACAGCAATGTGAAGGAAAAGGCTGACATCATGTGGGGGGAGAGAGAATTTCAATCTCCTAACTGTAATAATTTATTTTCTATTGATCTATCCTGTATATCACCAGGAAAAGGTTTAGTCTGGAGTTCTCTCCAATCAAATAACTTTCAAAATAATGCAGGGTAATAAAATATATTGGTGCATGTACTGTAATCTGTTTATATAAAAAAAGTGTCTGTACTTTTATTATTATAGCTAGATTATCTATGTCCAAAAAGTACCTAATTGATCTAATTCTACACCATTTTGCAATTTGACTAGATATAGCCAATTACCTGACTACACTTGTGATTCAAAAATATTTGAGTGCAAATAGCTGTGCATAGTCAGATTATTAGTCAAAGGGAAAGCAGTACAAAATAAAAAGGAGACATACATGCCACTCATAGCATTCACTTTGCATAGGTCTAATTCCAAAGTATGCACTCAAGATTATCTGTATTTATATTGTGGCTGTTTACAAGCTAAAAGCACTCTATACATAACCCCAATAGTCTCTACCAGTTTCTTATACTGATTTTTCTGCACTGTCCTGTACTTTTTCTTATTTTTGTTTTGGATACCTCATTCCAGGTGTCCATGAAGGCAATTCTTAATTGTACCAGGACTTATTAGTCATACATCTTGTTTCTGTCAGGTTATGTATTTGTATGAGCCAAGAGCAGAGTTCAGCTTGCAAAGTGTTATGGGATATACCTTAGCGTGAGTGAACAAGTGTGAAGAGTATTCTGGGGAAAACAAAATACAGAGTACAGGTGTGCGACTTAGCATAACTACCCAGCAATCATACATAAGAAGGGCCATACTGTGTCAGACACAAGGTCCATCCAGCCTAGTATCCTGTCTTCCGACAGTGGCCAATGCCAAGTGCCCCAGAGGGAATGAATAGAACAAGTAATCATCAAGTGATCCATCCCCTATCGCCCATTCCCAGCTTCTGGCAAACAGAGGCTAGGGACACCATCCCTGCCCATCCTGGCTAATAGCCATTGATGGACCTATCCTTCATGAAACTTATCTAGTTCTTTTTTTGAACCCTGGTCGTCTTGGCCTTCACAACATCCTCTGACAAAGAGTTCCATAACTGGTTGACTGTGCATTTTGTGAAGAAATACTTCCTTTTGTTTGTTTCAAACCTGCTGCCTATTAATTTCATTTGGTGACCCCTAGTTCTTGTGTTATGAGAAGGATTAAATAGCATTTTCTTGTTTATTTTCTCCACACCAGTCATGATTTTATACACCTCTATCATATCCCCCCCCTTAGTCATCTCTTTTCCAAGCTGGAAAGTCTCAGTCTTATTAATCTCTCCTCATACAGAAGCTGTTCCATACCCCCTTACCATTTTTGTTGCCCTTTTCTGAACCTTTTCCAATTCCAATAAATCTTGTTTTGAGATGGGGCGACCACAACTGCACACAGTATTCAAGATGTGGGCCTACCATGGATTTATACCTGATAAGGTGTACAATATTAATGTCGTGCATATAATACATATTATGCACAACACACACACAGGCTACCAAATATAAACACTAGAGCGAAGCTGGGTGTAGGAAGGCTAATGTGTTTAATCTTTAAAATAGGAATGAGAAGGACCAGAAACATGATGGATGATTTCTTCATCTAATACAGAAATTTAAACCTACGGAGTTGAACCAATAAAGATAAAATAAATAGGGCAATTTCTGCTAAAAATAGTAACTATCACTTCAATGTCCTTAGGGGCTGTCCTGAGAGATCAGTAATATAAAAACCAAGAAAGGAATGTATTGTAGAGGATATTGTATGCTTACCCCTCGCACACACATCAGTGGTCCTTGGATTTATGATCAGACAACTTACATTTCTATTTTCCTCCATGTCTTGAACACATTTCACAGTCGATTTGTAATATTTATAGGCCCACACCTTTAGAGAGGTAATTGGATTAACGGATACAGGATATGTTAGACAACCAAGAGAGAAATTACTAACAACATATCAGTAAAGAGGATTGTCAAGCTGACTGCAGTGACTCGTGTGACTGTTAAGAACTAAGACAAACCCCTAATTGGCTGTGAGCTCTAAATTTAGATTTCACCAACTAATTATCAGGTGTAAACTCCTGAGGCACTATAACAGCCTTAACATGGAGTCACAGACAGCCCCCTTGGATACTCCGATCTGACTCACCACCCAGGTAAGCTTGCCTTTTTAATAGGTGGTCCCTTATACCAAGTATCACAGCAATATTCAGGTTACTCCTAATCACAAAGGACCAGTCATTTACCCCAGGTCAATCACACCTTAGATCTCACACCAGAGACAATGCTTGTAGCCAGTCCTACAATAAACTATATACAGATTTATTAATAGGAAAAAGGAAACAGTTATTTATAAGATATAAGCATGTAAACATAGATACACAAATGAATTACAATTTTGTTACAAAAGGTAAGAGAAGCTTCTATAATAAGTAAGCTCTTTGTCTCTTTGTGCTAACCCAGGCTAAACAGCTGGGGACTTCTTGTTTATACCAAGAAAACCTTACCCTCTGAGTCCAAGTAGCATAGAGATCCTCACTTCCTTCTGTTTAGGGGTTTTATTCCCCCTCCTGCCATATGCATTCAGCTGCAAACTCAGCTGATGGGGAGGAATCCACTTGCATGACTCACTTTTGTGGGGGAAAAGCAGAGCAACAAAGTTTTATGCTCTTTAATGTTCCACACTAGTCTGTTTGGAGTCAATGGGGTTTCCCTCTTGGATAGGATGTAACCCCTTTGGTTGCAGGCAACAAGTTGTTGTTTAAAAAAAAAAAAAAAAAAAGTGGCAAATGTATTCCCTGCATGTGAAGTCATAAGTGTCATACAACTGTGGCAAAGACTCAGTAATTTTTTTTTTATGTAACTGAACCAGAAATTTTAGTCAAATAAGTAAAAACAGTATCCCTTATAGCCAGAATTTTCAGAAGAGCTCAACAGCCATAACTGGGGAGAGCCTTTCAAAAGAGCTCAGTACCTAACATGTTGAGTTTTTAAAAAAAATATCTGGCCACTTCATTTTGGTACCTCGTGTGGAGCTGAGCTCTCCTGATAATCTGTCCCCAACACTTGCTGATATGGCTCTACATTGCTCTCTCTTCCCTGCACAGTTCCTTCTAGAACCTTCAGGACCCCCTTATGCCTGGCATCCTGACACACTTTTTTAAAAAAGTATGTGTATCCTCACAATAAGCATCATAGGAGACCGATTAGCAGTTTTGGGGAATTAATACCACGTGACTTCCTCACAAATACTCTTAGCTAGAACTTCCAAGCATCTGTATTGTGCTGCTATAGAATTTAAGAGATGTGCCTAATTTTATCCTGACTGCAGTCTATAAATTCCTGTTGACGTCAGTGATTATAGGAGCAAGACTTCTCTGTATGCATCCTTTTAATTTTTTTGCAGAATACTCATTTGTCTTCTGAATAACATCTTTGATCAGTCTGGAAACAAACAATGATGACTTTAATTTTGAAAAGTAAATAATATGCGTGGACAACAACTACATTTGTATCTCACTATGTCCGCCTTCTTCAGTCTGAACACTAATTTAGGTGACTGGAAACATTTAAATCTGGTCTCTACATCTTGCACACAAAAAACAGGTAAACATTCACAAGGAAGTATAATAGTATGTTTAACAGTATGTTAAGGTTGTGGCAGCGACTGATTAAAGCTAGGAACTACACAATTAAGCATGAAACATACCATATATCCTACAACAAAAAAATTCATCAGTTACTTTCCAGAGCCAAATTATCCCACTGAAGTCCATGGCAAAATTCCCAAACATTAAGAGCCAACCCACACCTATTGGCAGGGCCGGCTCTACCATTTTTGCCGCCCCTAGCAAAAAAAAAAAAAAAAAAAGCCGCCCGAACTGCCGAAGCAGTGGACGGAATGCTGCCCCTTAGCATGTGCCGCCCCAGGCATCTGCTTCCTCTGCTGGTGCCTGGAGCCGGCCCTGCCTATTGGTGTATCCCTATTAGGCATTGACCCACACTTGGACAGTGGCCACGGCAGATGTAGGAGGCAATGTGCCTCACCAAGCCAATTACAGTGCCAGAGTCCCCAGGGGAAGCACATTTGCTGCTACAGTATTTAGGGGGAGGTGCATCAGGCATTCAACTCCAGGGCTGAATAGCTCTGTTAATTAGTGTGAGGAGCCAAAGCAATTGCCCTTGATTCCTCCCTATTCCTAATGGGGTAGCTAGTGGCAGCGTAAGTGGGGACCACTCCTTGAACTCAGAAAAAAGCATATATTAAAATTGTAGAGGAGGCAAAAATGGCAGGGGGCTTCATGTACCCTTCCTTGTGTACACACAGAACAATGCAATGGTGAAGGCACCAATGTTGTATATTCATACTTCACTTTGAATTTGCTTCCTTTATTGGCGTCTGAAACTTGGCTTAAAGCTGCTTTACTATAGTTCAGTTGTAAATAAGCTTAGGAATTTAGGAACCGACTCATAGATCTGTTTTGGTATTGAAGGTTAAGGCTGGCTATAGGCTGCCTTTTGCAAACACCGAACAAATTCTCATGTAACCTAAATTACTGCATATCCTATATATTCAAACTGTACAATAATTCAAATACAGACAAAACTTGCTTAAGAGAACAGAGTTGACTGATAACTGGCTGTGACAAATATTTATCACAGGATATTTCCAAGTCAATTTAACAAAAATGACAGCTGGTACACAAAAGTGTTGAAGTAAATCTGGCAATATCTTTCAGTGTTTTGTAGGTCACCTGCATCTTAAGGCAATAGCCATTATCTGCGATTCAATAGTATCCTTGTATGAACAGGCACTACTCTAAAAACAAAACCTGGTTGTAGACTAGGAACTAATATTTACTACCGGTAGTTAGGGGGCCATGTCCCACACAGAGCAAGTGGCTGTACCACCCATCATTAGACTGTACTCCTAAGGAGACAGGAAGATAGATACCATATTGCTAACTGAGCTATTACCAATGGGCTGTCTTTAGTCTAATACAATTCAGCAAGTTATGACACGGATATTATGCATTGTGACTCTTTCCCCCATACATGGTAAGGTACAGCATAAGGGAAAGAGAAAAGATACAAAGATATATTGGGTGTTGAACACCTGTCTAAGCTTGCCAGACGGGAGCCTATTGTACTGCATTCCAGACACCTTTCCCAGGTAGGGAAGCTAACTGAATCCTCAAAGGACCATCAAGACTACAATCTACGGCCATCAGCTTTGTCACTCAACTAGTTGCCTACTCCTATAGAACAATGCACTCTCTATGCAGGTGGGGCAAGTATGACTGTCCAGCCTGAACAGTGACATACTTTAGACTCACAGAAGGGCTGAGATCAGACATGGGGAGGCTGTGTCTCAGGACTTGTGTTCTTTTCAAAGATCAGTAACTCTCTAATAGACTCATAGACTTTAAGGTCAGAAGGGACCATTCTGATCATCTAGTTTGACCTCCTGCACAACGCAGGCCACAGAATCTCACCCACCCACTCCTGTAACAAACCCCTAACCTATGTCTGAGTTACTGAAGTCCTCAAATCGTGGTTTAAAGACCTCAAGGTGCAGAGAATCCTCCAGCAAGTGACCCGTGCCCCACGCTGCAGAGGAAGGCGAAAAACCTCCAGGGCCTCTGCCAATGTTTTAAGAGAAAAGTGATTGTGGTTAAGAAATTCCTTTGCTCAGCCTGTGTTTCTTGCTTGCCCACATGGTTCCTACAGAGGTTAAACTAGAAGCCCAGAGTGCCCACAGTCCAGGTGAGGCTCTGGGGAAGCATTTGTAAACTGACTGGAGAGCTTGGGAGGTTCCTGACACAGGTTTTGGGATCTAGGGCAGCTGGATAGAAGCATCCCATATTCCAAGGAAGGGCCTCAGACAAGAAATCTGAGCCTGGGAGTGTCCTAGGGATCCAGAGCTAGAAACAGTGACTAATCGTGACCCACCCGGTCCAAGCCAGCTGGGTCTGGGACCCAGAAATGATCCACTTACAACAGACTGACCATACAATCTGGCCCCATACCCCACTGCACTAGTCTTCTTGAAATGCCAGATCCTTGTTCATTTCCTCATCCCACCTTCCTTCAGCTGTGTGTGCGCATTACTGGATTAAAAACAACAACCCTAAATAGTATTTTCTACTATGAAAAACTGTTTCTTCTAGGTTTGCAATGGGTACCAGTTTTTTTCTTACTTGTAACTAATTATTGTACTCTTTATTCTTTTGTATTTCTGACTCTCTTGCCCATTAAACAATTTATTTTCATAGAATAGCGGGGAAAGGTAAATGAAAAGACACATGCATTAGGGCTGACACAAATGTTAGTGCTTCACCTCTGTGCTTAATATGCAAGAGCTGATTAAAATGAATAATCTGTCACCAGTAACTATGTCAAACATTTCTTCCTGTTGCACCAGAACTTTCTAATGCTCTAAAATACATCTATTTTAAAAGGCAGAAACCGCTATAGCTGCTTATTGTATCTTCCAAATAGCTTACTAAGCATTAAGGGGTCCTGCAGGATCTGTGCTGGCTGCCTATTGGTTTCTAGGTGGAGATTAAGATGTTAGTTATGACCTATAAAGCACCAGGGCTTTATAGAATGGGTTGGGGAAGCCTACCTAAGGCACTGCCTCTCTCTCTATGCCATACTGCCACAACTGTGCTTAGTAGGAGGGCTCAAGTTGGATCCTATCGTTATAAAAGAGAGGGACAGCTCGCAAGGCATTCTCCATGAGATCTTCAAGTCTCTGGAACTTGCTTCCCCCTCCTACTTGCTCTGATATTGACAGCATTTGATGATCATTCAAGCATGCTGCAAAAGATACGTTTGTGTGTTTTTGGAGAAGGAAAGGGCGTGCTTCCTAGACGATGGAGTGGTGGAATGGAGTTTTTCTGGGTGGCAGGCTGGCTAAGCTCTTGCTGGAGTGATTATGTAATGCTGCTGAAATTTTGAATTGCTTCTTAATGTGTGTGTTAGGGCACCTAAAACCTAGTACAGGAGGATTTTTAGTTATTTTAAATAAATCGAGTGCCCAAGAATATACTACACACCCCAGAAAACAAATACATCATCCCTCCCCTGCAGATTCTGCAATCCACTTTCAGAAAAACCTAACATGAGGGTCCCAACCAAGGCAGGAGGAGGACAAGGGTGATAATAGCATATGGTTGAGGCTTGCACACATCTTGATAGTCCTATTTGTATTATCTTTCCCCCTTGCACACTTCTCCTAGGCAAGATGGAAGGATCTGCCGGAGGATATTTGGTGAATAGAGAGTCTGACCATCTATATGAAATGGTGCAAAACTTTCCCCTTTGACAAAGCCTTTCGCTATACAGACACGCCTTTCTATTCCCAGACCACTACCAGCCCCCAATCCCTACCCAAAATTAAACAAAACCCCCTACCCTACGCAGAGTTTTGATTCTGAAAAGGCAGAAGTGCCCGAGATTCCATGATGTCCTCCAGGGACTTTGCTGTTGGCTTTAACATGGAAGGCAGATACTATAGGACAGTATAAAACTCTAAGATACAGAGAAGAAATACGTTTTTAGGAAGGATTTTGAATGATCACTGAGTGCCACTAAAAAGCCTAAATTTGCTAAATCTCATTTATCCATTTAGATTAAAAAATAAAATTACAGCATAGGAACAGACAAGAATTATACAAAAAATATTGTTTAGCTCAGTGGTCCCCAATGTGGTACCCGCCGGCGCCATGGCACCCACCGGGGCATTTATGTGCGCCCGCCTAGTGCCCAGCAGGGGAGAGAAGCTGCGACCCTGCGCCTGCCGGGGACAGAGAACTCCAGGGCTGCAGGCTGCGGGTGCCGGTGTTCTCTGTCCCCAGCAGGCGCAGGGCCCGCCTAGTGCCCAGCAGGGGAGAGAAGCCGGGGCCCTGCGCCTGCTGGGGACAGAGTACTCCGGGGCTGCGGGCGCCGGTGTTCTCTGTCCTCCCGGCTTCTCTCTTCTCTCTGGATTCATATACTATGTAATATTAAATATGATTTTCGTATTATTTAATGTACAAATGCAAAATAAACCTTGAAAAATTGTTGGCGCCTGCCATACTCTTCTGAAAACATGAATGTGCTACTGGCCACGAAAAGGTTGGGGACCACTGGTTTAGCCTAATGCAGGGATCGGCAACCTTTGGCACACAGCCCGCTAGGGGCTGGGCCGGTTTTTTTACCTGCCGCGTCCACAGGTTCGGCCGATCGCAGCTCCCACTGGCCGCGGTTCGCCGCCCCAGGCCAATGGGGGCGATGGGAAGCGGCGGCCAGCACATCCCTGGGCCCGCGCCGCCCTCATTGGCCTGGGATAGTGAACCATGGCCAGTAGGAGCTGCAATCGGCTGAACCTGCGGACGCGGCAGGTAAACAAATTGGCCCGGCCCGCCAAGGTGCTTACCCTGGTGAGCTGTGTGCCAAAGCTTGCTGATCCCTGGCCTAATGTAACAGTCCGGGGAACATACCTTGAGCAAGCCATCATCATAACCCTGTGGGAAGTTGTGAGCAAATCCTTGGACCAAGACTCTGTCCATCCAGCCCTTCATGATGGCAGGCATGCTGAACCAATAAAAGGGAAACTGAAAAGCAAAGGATCCTGTTAATAGTGAGACATAATTGGCAGAGGTACACCATTTCCTTTGGCCTTGTTTCTGTGCTAAGAACATCTTATCACCTTAATCAGTCAAGCCATTCACAGATCAAGCACAGTAAATAAAGCCTATCATTCAGAGGATGCAGAACTATATTTGTTTAAGGTTGTGGGGTTTTTTGTAATATTCTTTTGAAAAATGCCATGAGATCTCCAAATGATGGCGAGTTTTCAGAATCTCTTACACCTCAACCAAAAGATGAGCCTTCTGGCAGACACTGGTTTCCTGATTCATGGGGAAGAGGAGTGGTCAATAATTTTCTGTAGCAGCTGGCTTTTTTTCATTTCTGCTATTGACTAGACCTTACCACTTACCCTGTGAGATCACAGTCCAAGCCTTATCTGCATTATCAGAATGGGCAGTGCGTTGAAAGAAAATGACAGTGGGAGTTAGGTGTCTAAACTTTCTGGCTTTTTATAATCTCCTTATTACTGTATTTGTTTTAACACCATATTAAGACTATAAGATTATTATTAAGAAAAATCATGACCTGAAAAATCACTAACTCAGCTTCTTGAACCTTCCTCTGTTCCTCAATCAAATCACTGGTCAAGCATCTTCTTTTGTAAGCTTCCCATGATGCCACTCCATAATCAACATGTTCTGAGTTGTGCAGGCAACCTGTGGCAGAAACATATAAACATTGTTTATCCCACTTCTAGCACTAAATCCACATAAAATAATTAAATACAAGTCACAATCTACTGTCCTCGATTGGAATATTTCATCCCATTGATTTATCATGAGCCACACCATATTGTAAGGAGTGATAGATGAACTGTTGATTTTTTTTTTGATTTTTTAAAAAAGTGTAGGTGAATCTAGTACCTGTAAAAGTACTCATTTACATTAAGGCCCCTCTGTCCCCCTTTATGCTACCAGAGTGGTGTAAAAGGGCCTTAATGTAAATGAAAATCAGGCCATCAGAGTTTAGGGTCTGATCCTGAGCATCTGCTAAGGAGCTTCACCTCTTCCTGAAGTCCATGTGACCAGAGTGGGTTAGGACTTTTCAAGACCTGACGCGGAGCACAGATTTGAATCAGACAGTTTGCAACCTTCCTTGCCCACTTCTGCCAGTGCTTTTGCAACATCACTCTTTCTGGTTCGGTTCTAACAGACACTGCCAGCTCTGCCAAATTGTGTTACGGCTTTGTGCTTTCACTTCCTAAATTAGAACAGCACCAGGATTAAAAACCTACCTCTTGGTGAATGGCTTTCTTAACTATGATAAACCCTTGGAAACCAGTTTTAAATTTAATATGATCTCCACTGGGTTTCTCTCAAGTTTTTACTAAACTAATAAATGGACAATGGCATCACCATATTCCGTCAGTGTGAATCATACTTAATAGATGAGACAAACCCCAAACATACACGAATGAACACTTGGGAATTATTTGCAGAAAACAGCTGTAACCAGACTGGTCCTTGAGAGGAGGTGTTTTGTAATGATGCCTCTTTAAGAAGACACACAAACACTTTTAAGTTATAATACACAAATATTTGGGCCCAAAGACATAGGGCTATTTAAAAACCTACCGTCTTATTCGTAAGGGCCCAGTCCTGCTACTGTTGTAGTCAATGGCAAAACTGTCAAACTCAAGTGTGTAGGATGGATTCCTAAAGTGATATCTTCTAGTACAGTGGTTTTCATTGGAGGGTCTGCAAACTATGGGCAGGTCTATACTACGGATTAAGTTGATCTAACTTATCTTGCTCAGGGGTATGAAAAAGCCCTACCCCTCGCAAGTGACGCAAGTTTCACGCTGTCCACACCAGCACTATGTCAGTGGGAGACGTTTCTCACCAATATAGTTTCTGCTTCTTGTCAAGGTGGAGTAATTATGCTGACTGAAGAGCTGTCTCCCATTGGCATAGCGCGTTTTCACCAGATACGCTACAGCGGCATAGCTGCATCAGTGCATCCGCTCTGATGTAGCGCTGTAGTGTAGACTTGCCCTATGTCTAAGGGATCTGGAAAAGGTAAAATAAAGTTTCAGCGCTGAGACAAGGCATTTTGTTTTTCTGATCAATCAAAAGCATGTGAATACCCCCATCTACAGGTCAAAACCTGGAAATGGTGGTGTTATCATAGAAGCCCACTTTAGCACCCTTTCTCCAGCTGCATCAAATGTCAGGCTGAGCATGTGCAACATTTATAGCTGAATGCTGTTCAGTGAGTTTTCAGTCTAAGACTTTTATGGTAGGGGTCCACAGACCACAGGATGAATTTCCAAAGGGGTCTGCACCTCCATTTGGAATTTTTTTAAGGGTCCGCAAATGAAAAAAAGGTTGAAAACCACTGCTCTAGTAAATGCCCACATCACAAGGAAAGCTGCATGCATCCCAGACTTGGTCTACACTACAGAATTAGGCAGAGATAAGGCAGTTTATGTTAATGTTATGTCAGTGTCTATACTACAGCCTTGCTCCTGCTGATATAAGTGCCCTACTACCCTGACATAATAGTGCCACTTCCACAAGAGGCGTGGGGCTTATGTCAGTCTAGTTAGGCCCACACTCTGCCCTGAGGCCCCACTCCCTGCTCTTCCCCCATGGCTCAACTCACACTGCTCCTCTTCCCGTCCCTGGTCTAGCCTTCCCCCCCAGCCCCACCCTCGCTCTGCCTCTTCCCCCACGGCCCCAGTGCTCACACCTCTTCACCCCCTGAGAGGCAGAGAAGAGCGGGCACAGGTGGGGCGGCCTCTTGGAAGAGGTAGAGAGCAGCAGGCGGGGCGAGGGCCTCAGGGGTTGGGGCAGAGTGGGGATGGAATGTGGGTGGGACTGGGGAGGAGGAGGCTGAGCGGGGGTGGGTCTTGGGGTGGGGCAGAGGGCAGGGTCATGGTCCGGGCACGGGTGGCCAACCCTTCTGAGGAGGTTCCGGCACTCAGGACCAGCTTCCCCAAATGCAGTGTCATGTGCTGCCCGTGGCTCCATGCCTGGGCCAGTGGTAGGCTCCAGCCAGAGCCTAGCTGCCCCCCATTGCAGCTCCCCACTCTCAGCTGGGCTGCTGCCCTGGCTCCCCACAGCCAACTGCCCTCTCAGGGAGGCAAAAAGCCCTGGGGGTCAGCTGGGCTCCCAGCAGGGAGCTGCGCAGAGCTGAGAGCCCTGGCTTCAGTTGGTGGAAGCGCTCCCGGTGAGGACGAACACCACTGACAGTAGGAGGGTAGTATGGACATCAGACACACCACAGTAACTACTGCAGTGGTTGTAAGTCGGCCTAACTTACGGCAACTTAGCACTGCAGTGTAGATATGCCCCCAGTGTTTTGCAGACTGGGCTCTTTTTACCTGTTGTTTGCTCCTGGCTGAAAGTGAAGCTGCTGCTCTTTACAGGGTTGGAAAGGACAGTGTGAGGAGAGAGAGAGGTGAGTGCAGCTAGCCCTGCCTGCAAATGAAACTTGCACCTACTGGACACCCTCCACCTCCTCCCTCCTTTCATTGTTACAGCTGCAGAATCAGACCAATAGGAGAGCGTTGGAAGCACCCTCCCCACCTTCAAGAGTGCCGGGGACCCACATGATTGGTTCCCTAATGATTCTGCTGATTGCTAGCTTGTTTCTCTCTGCCCCCTGGCAGCTAGCCAGAAGAGGCCCTCCCAACCCTCTTGTGTTACAGTTCCCACACTCAAGACCTTGGGAGTGCGGTTGATTCACTCTGCAGACAGCCTTCTGCACTGATGCACGATCTTCAACAGCCGTGACACAACTTTTAAGGCAAGGATGTGAATTTCCACATTGCTCTCTGATCTCACATCCCCTCAAAGGATCTCTGGGATACAGGGAGGTCCCTAACACACAACTTTTCATTAGGGCTAGGTCACACCATCCTCCCAATTCCACAGACAAAGGGGGCCTTAGGGAGAGGCTGAACTGCATGTGTGCTATTTACTACTCAGGCTCCATAGTGAACTGCTTCCTGCAGACACTGGCAGGGCTACTTCAGCGGCTGACTTGGCTTAAGTGCCCAACTCCAGGAGAGAGTTCATGGCTGAAGATCCTGAGTGGTGAGAGGTGCCTATCTCTCTTCCACCAGCCAGGTGCATTAGGTCAGCTGGTTAGGTGCCTAAGACCCTCTTCTCTCCCTTCCCTTCTGCTTGGCATTTCACTCCTGGCTAGCTTTGGCAGCTCCCCATGCAGCTTGCTGGTTTCTGATGATCCCTTTCTTAGGCATCTAACTCTCCCCATGCATTCTAGCATCATCATCATCATAATGGGCTCTTCAATCTAGCAGCGAAGGCTATAACATGAGCCAATGACTGGAAGCTGAAGCTAGACAAATTCTGACTGGAAATAAGGCATAAATATTTACCAGTGAAAGTAAATAATGGTTGGACCAATTTACCAAGCTCATTACAAATTCTCCATCACTGACAATTTTTAAACTAAGATCTGCTCTAGGATTTATTTTGGGGAAGTTCTCTGGCCTGTGTTACACAGGAGGTCAGACTGGATGGTCACAATGGTCTCTCTTGGAATCTATGATCTTTGGGAGGTCTGGGCAGCTAACTTGGGGCTGAGGATTCCACTAGGATTAGAGAGACAAAGTGGGGGAGGTGATGTCTTTTATTGGACCAGCTTCTGTTGGTGAGAGAGAGGCTTGGTCTACACTACCCCCCTAATTCGAACTAAGGTACGCAACTTCAGCTACGTGAATAACGTAGCTGAAGTCGAAGTACCTTAGTTCGAACTTACCTTGGTCCACACTCGGCAGGCAGGCTCCCCCGTCGACTCCGTGGTACTCCTCTCGCCGAGCTGGAGTACCGCAGTCGACGGCGAGCACTTCCGGGTTCGACTTATCGCGTCCAGACTAGACGCGATAAGTCGAACCCAGAAGTTCGATTGCCAGCCGCTGAACTAGCGGGTAAGTGTAGCCAAGGCCAGAGACAAGCTTTTGAGCCACACAGAACTCTTCTGCACCAACAGAAGTTGCTCCAGTAAAAGCTACAGTGTAACCTAACCCACCTTGTCTCTCAAAGGCTAGGTCTACACTACGGGATTAATCTGAATTTACAGAATTTGAATTTTGGAAACAGATTGTATGAAGTCGAATGTATGCGGCCACAGTAAGCACATTAATTCGGCGGTGTGTGTCCATGTACCGGGGCTAGCGTCGATTTCCGGAGCGTTGAACTGTGGGTAGTTATCCCATAGCTATCCCATAGTTCCCGCAGTCTCCCCCGCCCATTGGAATTCTGAGTTGCGATCCCAGTGCCTGATGGGGCAAAAAACCTTGTTGCAGGTGATTCTGGATATAGCCTCACCCCTCCCTCCATGAAAGCACCGGTAGACAACCGTTTTGCGTCTTTTTTCCTGGGTGAACACTGCAGACTCCATACCACGGCAGGCATGAAGCCCGCTCAACTCAAGACAGCAGTCATGAACATTGTAAACACCTCACGCATTCTCGTGCAGTTTATGCTGAACCAGGACCAGAAAAACAAGGCGAGGAGGAGGCGGCGACGGCAGCGCGGCAACGAGAGTGATGAGGACATGGACATGGATACAGAATTCTCTCAAACCGCAGGCCCCGTCGCTTTGGAGATCATGTTTTTAATGGGGCGGGTTCTAGCCATGGAACGCCGATTCTGAACCTGGGAAACAAGCAGACTGGTGGGACCGCATAGCGTTGCAGGTCTGGGATGATTCCCAGTGGCTGCGAAACTTTCGCATGCATAAAGGCACTTCCATTGAACTTTGTGACTTGCTTTCCTCTACCCTGACGCGCCAGAATACCAAGATGAGAACAGCCCTCACAGTTGAGAAGCGAGTGGCGATAGCCCTGCGGAAGCTTGCAACGCCAGACAGCTACTGGTCAGTCGGGAATCAATTTGGAGTGGGCAAATCTACTGTGGGGGCTGCTGTGATGCAAGTAGCCAAAGCAATCACTGAGCTGCTGCTACCAAAGGTAGTGACTCTGGGAAATGTGCAGGTTATAGTGGATGGCTTTGCTGCAATGGGATTCCTTAACTGTGGTGGGGCGATAGATGGAACCCATATCCCTATCTTGGCACCGGAGCACCAGGGTACCCAGTACATAAACTGCAAGGGGTACTTTTCAATGGTGCTGCAAGCACTGGTGGATCACAAGGGACGGTTCACCAACATCAACGTGGGCTGGCCGGGAAGGGTTCATGACGCTTGCGTCTTCAGGAACACTACTCTGTTTAAATGGCTGCAGCAAGGGACTTACTTCCCGGACCAGAAAATAATTGTTGGGGATGTTGAGATGCCTATAGTTATCCTTGGGGACCCAGCCTACCCCTTAATGCCATGGCTCATGAAGCCATACACAAGCAGCCTGGATAGGAGTCAGGAGCTGTTCAGCTACAGGCTGAGCAAGTGCAGAATGGTGGTAGAATGTGCATTTGGCCATTTAAAAGGTCGCTGGCGCATGTTATTGACTCACTCAGACCTCAGCCAAACCAATATTCCCATTGTTATTGCTGCTTGCTGTGTGCTCCACAATCTCTGTGAAAGTAAAGGGGAGACCTTTATGGCAGGGTGGGAGGCTGAGGCAAATCGCCTGGCTGCTGATTACGCGCAGCCAGACACCAGGGCGATTAGAAGAGCACACCAGGAAGCGCTGTGCATCAGAGAAGCTTTGAAAACCAGTTTCATGACTGGCCAGGCTACCATGTGAAAGTTCTGTTTGTTTCTCCTTGATGAAAACCCGCCCCCTTTATTGACTCATTCTCTGTAAGCAACCCACCCTCCCCCTTCGATCACAGCTTGCTTTCAAAGGAAATAAAGTCACTATCGTTTAAAAATCATTTATTCTTTATTAATTGATTATAAAAAGAGGGAAAGAACTGACAAGTAGCCCGGGTGGGGTTTGGGAGGAGGATCGGAGGGAAGGAAAAGGCCACTAAAAAAAGGTTACAGTAATGACAGCCTTTTGCTTGGGCTGTCCACTGGGGTGGAATGGGAGGGTGCATGGAGCCTCCCCCCCCGCGTTCTTACATGTCTGGGTGAGGAGGCTATGGAACATGGTGAGGGGGGAGGGTGGTTATATAGGGGCTGTAGCGGCACTTTGTGATCCTGCTGCTGTTCCTGAAGCTCCACCAGATGCCGGAGCATGTCTGTTTGCTCACGCAGCAGCCCCAGCGTTGCATCCTGCCTCCTCTGATCTTCCTGCTGCCATCTCTCATCTCGAGCGTCTCTCCTCTCCTCACGTTGGTCCCTCATGTCCTCACGTTCACTGGCATCTTTTCTGTACTTTGATACCGTGTCCTTCCACTCATTCAGATGAGCTCTTTCATTGCGGGTCGATTCCATGATTTCCGAGAACATGACGTCTTGCGTCCTTTTTTTTCCCCTGCGCCTTATCTGAGATAGCCTTCGGGACGGAGGAGGGAGGCTTGAAAAATTCGCAGCTGCTGGAGGGAGGGAAAAAAAGAGAGAGAAGTATTTAAAAAGATACATTTTACAGAAAAATGCTTATACTCTTTCACAGTGAACAACACTATTCACATTACATAGCACATGTTATTTCAGTGCAAGGTCACATTTTGCATCTTAATATTGAGTGCCTGTGGCTTTGGTGTTAGAGATCACAGACGCAGGTCCGGGCAACAGAATTCGGCTTGCATGCGGCCATGGTAAGTCATTGTCTTTCGGCTTCTGCGCCCTCCTTTCCCACATACCAAGCAAAGCCCATTGAGTGCTGCGGTTTTCCTGTTAACCTGCAGCAGCAGAAAACAAACTAACCGCCCCCATCCAATTCTCTGGGATGATCACTTTACCCCTCCCCCTACTGCATGGCTGGTATCACGGAAGATCCCTGCTAGCCAAATGCGAAAAGCTCAGTGCCAATAACCACTCCACCCCCTCCCCCCGGCTTGGCTAACTACAGGGAAGGATTTATTTTCAGCCACAGGCAAACAGCCCAGTAGGAATGGCCACCTCTGTCCCCTTAATTAAATTCCGGTATTTCAATCAGGTTACCATGAGCGATATCACTCTCCTGAGGATTACACAGCGAGATAAAGAATGGATGTTGCTTGAATGCCAGCAAACACTGGGACCATATGATGCCAGGCTTTGTCATGCAATGATACCAGATTACTTGCTACTAGCATGGCGTGGTCAAGTGTCCTACCATGGACAACGGAATAAGGCTGCACTGCCCAGAAACCTTCTGCAAAGGCTTTTGGAGTACCTCCAGGAGAGCTTCATGGAGATGTCCCTGGAGGATTTCCGCTCCATCCCCAGACACGTTAACAGACTTTTCCAGTAGCTGTACTGGCCGCGAATGCATCCCAAGTCCTCAGGGCAAATTAATCATTAAAAAACGCTTGCTTTTAAACCATGTTTTATATTTTAAAAGGTAAACTCACCTGAGGTCCCTTCCATGGGGTCATGGTCTTGGATATTGCCTTGGGAGGGTACTTCAGTCAGGCTGAGAAAAAGATACTGGCTGTTGGGGAGAACGGAGTGCTGTGTGCTCTCCGCAAGCTCGTCGTCCTCCTCCTCCTCTTCCCCCGTCCGCAGAATCCTCAGGCATGGCTGAGATTACCCCCGCCTCAGAATCCACGGTCAGAGGTGGGGTAGTAGCGGTGGCCCTCACTAGAACTGCATGCAGCTCAGCGTAGAAGCGGCATGTCTGTGGCTCTGACCAGGAGCGACCGTTTGCCTCCTTGGTTTTTTGATAGGCTTGTCTGAGCTCCTTAACTTTCATGCGGCACTGATATGAGTCCCTGTTGTGGCCTCTCTCCATCATGCCCTTGGAAATTTTTTCAAAAGTTTTGGCATGTCGTCTTTTGGAACGTAGTTCTGGTAGCTAGTTCTGAATCCTCTCCCCATATAGCGATCAGATCCAGTACCTCCCGTACCATCCATGCTGGTGCTCTTTTTCGATTCTCGGACTGCATGGTTACCTGTGCTGATGAGCTCTGCGTGATTACCTGTGCTCTCCACCCTGGGCAAACAGGAAATGAAATTCAAAAGTTCGTGGGGCTTTTCCTGTCTACCTGGCCAGTGCATCCGAGTTCAGATTGCTGTCCAGAGCGGTCACAATGGTGCACTGTGGGATAGCTCCCGGATGCCAATACCTTCGAATTGTGGCCACACTAACCCTAATTCGAAATGGCAATACCGATTTCAGCGCTACTCCCCTCGTCGGGGAAGAGTACAGATATCGATATTAAGAGCCCTTTATGTCGAAAGAAAGGGCTTTGTTGTGTGGACGGGTGCAGGGTTAATTCGATTTAATGCTGCTAAATTAGAATTAAACTCAGAGTGTAGACCAGGCCTAATATACTGGAACCAACAAAGCTACTGCAAATGATTCCACTAGGTGTCAAGCCAGCTACGGTATGTCTACAATTCAACATTCCCTCCTCCCCCCCCTCAAAAAAACCCCAACCTGCAGCAGCGAGTCTAAGGGCATTGGTCTAGACTCTGGCTTGCACTACGGTGGTAAAAATAGCAGTGCAGATGTTCCTACTCAGGTTGGAGCTCACTCTCAGAGACACTCCTGCCTCCATTGCTGGGTTTCAGTCAGAGCTCAAGCTCCAGCCCGAGCGGGAACCTCTACACTGCTATTTTTAGCTCTGTAGCACGAGCCCGAACCTACACACCCACAGTCTGAGACTTGCTGCTGCAGATTTTATTTAATTTATATATTTGCAGTATAAATGTACCCTTAGAGATCAGAAGTCGGTATGCTGGGCAGAGCACTCCCCAAGTGCCTTTGAAAATCTGGGCCTTTGTCTTTATATTTGCCCCTAGTACACGCAGCACAGTTGGAACTATGTAAATAATACTAAGAATAAGAATTTCTACTACACGGTCTTTACAAAACCATTACAAGCATTACATCATTAACCCTCATGCGGGAGGCAAGGTAAGACAGTTAAATACATATTTGCTAACTTCTTCCATCCCTTGCAGTGCTTACTTCTCAAGTCTGCAAACAGACAGCCCAAAACAAGAGCTGAAAGGCCCCAATCTTGCAAATATATAAGTCAATAAATGTGTGTTTAACTTTACACATGTGCGTATTCCCATTGAACTCCATGGAACTAGTCACACGCGTAAAATTAAGCACACGCATAAATATTTGCCGGACTGGGACCTCACAGATTATTAACTGCCCCCATTCAGCTCTCTGGGCTATTAATTGTGGCGACTTAAATGTCAGCATTGTTAACCATTTCATATTTTTTTAAAGCAGCACCATCCATGTATTCTGGGTAGAGCTATCAACATATCTTCAAGGCTCTCAACAGAATTCTGTGACAGAGTGGCCTAATCGGTTTTAGGAACTGATTTATCCCTCCCCTTTTATGTAATTGTATGGCAGAGAATACAGTTGCTTGCTCACCTCCCTATTTTTTATGTTAAAGGATCCCTGAATGTGCATCTCTTGAATGGGACTTCCCCTCCCAACCTCTCCCCGGGTATTTCCCCTTCGCTGCACTGAGAATTTGCGTATCCAGGGCCAATAAGGTAATTAGCTGGCTGCCTTCTTCATCTTCTTTTCTCTCTACAGCATTCATCTCTCCAACCTTCCCTCAGAGCAGAAAAGGCATTAACTTCCCATTATTTATTGCTCTCCCTAATGAGTTAATTGCTGAGTGATGCAGCTTAGCTAGAGCTGGGAGGAGTCTCCTCTCATCCCACCCTAAATCGGGAGGACTGAACTCAGTGGAGACATACTTGTGTAAAGGGAGGATTATCTGTCTAGGGTTTCCCCTGCTTTGGGGTGATAGTAGCAGCTGTTCTCTTCCACTTGGGACACAGGCTGGCTCTGTTAGCTATTTCCTCACAATTACCCCTGATAACCCAACTGTGCTGCTGTAAGGACTCACAGCAAATCAGCATGAGCGGAGGCGGTATGTGTAATCCTGGTGGGATATTTTGAGGTAGGGCTGTAGCGAGGCGGTGGGACACTCCACAGCCCTGATGAGGGCCGAACCTCCCCTAATCCCAACGTGGGTGGAGCCGCCGGGTCCGGCGCCCGCCCCCCCCCCCCCCCCGAGGTCACGGCCCCGACCCGGAAGTATAAAAGCCCGCCTGCAGAGCTCAGTGGAGCCCAGGCCAGTGGAGAGAGCAGACGTCCGTGGCCGAGCTGCCGCTTGGGAAACAGCCGCAGGCCGTGACCGGCCTGCTGAGTCACCAGGCCGGTCGAGCCTGCCCCGTGCCAGGTACCCCGAGGAGGAGCCGAGCCTGCCCTTGGCCACCTACCCAGAGGAGCCAATGCTGGTGGATAGCACCGACGACACTAAGACGGCCCAGGTACCGTGCGAGGGGGAGTGTGGAAGTAGCCCGGGGGCAGCCGACCCCAGTCTGGCTGCTGCACTGCCAGAGTCGATGTCATTGTGTTGCGGCCAGGATCCCCACTGACAGCAGCGAGTTTCCGTCGCTGCTAGGGCCCCGGGCTGGGACGCAGTGGAGTGGGAGGGCCTGCATCCCCCCTGCCACCCACTCCTTGGGTGGCAGACTCCCCGTTTCCCCTGGCCTAGAGAGGCTGGGGGCTGCTACAAACCCCGACCCAGCCCCTGCTTAAGGGCCTGGGCCTCTGACTGACTATTTGATTACTGCCCCGCCCTGACTTAGGGCCTGGGCCACTATAGACTTTGCCTCAGTCCTTGCTTAAGGGCCTGGGTTTCGGACCTCTGGACTCAGCCCCTGCTTATGGGCCTGAGCCCCTAACTGTGTGCCTGTTATCCCGGACTACCGTCGGACCACAGCGGGGCGGTGGGACACCCCACAGCCCCGCTGAGGGCCGAACCTCGGCCCAAACCTACTACAAGGGCTCTCTCATGCCTCCTGTTGGAGCTGTCCCACTGTGGATAAATAATTAGAGAGTCACTGGGGCAGAGAGAGAGAGAATGAGAATGACTCTGCTGCCTGGTGGTTAGAGCACGCACGTGGGAGACCTTCAAATTAAGATTAAGGAATAGGTAAAATGGGGCATTTATGGATGGACAAAAGAAAGGGATCACTGTTAGTACTGAAACATTTCAGGCAAGACATCCTGAAGGACAGTTGTGACATTCTATACCTTGGGGGAGCATCCTCTAACCCCCATATTCCTCATTTTTATATAATCATGATCTTGCATATAAAGCATGGTTTTCAATAAAATATGCTGTGGATTTGTGAGGCACCCAGATACTAGCTATACAGAGACATGTGAGTGCAGTTGAACAGAGATCACTAGCCATTTGTCCAGCAAGGGAGCTACAATGCAGTGACTCACCTGCACGAGGCCACACCAAGGGAATTGCTCAACCTTGCTTGGGGACGCAGCAGTGCCCCCAGACATGCCTGGACTGGTGCTCTCCAAGCACATGGGACTGAGGGTATAAAACAGAACACAGGGGCCCCATGCTTGGCCTTTCTCCTGCCCCCACTATGCTGCAAGCACCAAGGACACCGAGGAGACTTAAGACTCCAAGAGAGGAGACGGCACAGGTTTCAAGGGTGAAATCTGCATACTATGAACTGCAATATCCAATGGGGTGAGAAAAACTGCTTAATCTACATACTGCCCAGTCTAATAGGGTTGAGAGTTTAGACTGTGTGCTTATATTTTCTTTTCTTTTGGTAACTAACTGACTTTTTGCCTATCACTATAATCACTTACAATGTATCTTTTGTAGTCAATAAATTTGTTTAACGCTTTATCTTTACCAATGAGTTTGTCTGAAGTGTGCGGTAAATCTGCTCAGGTTTACAAAGGCTAGTGTATATCCACTTTCCATTGATGAAGTGGTGAACCAATTAATAAATCTGCACTGCTCATCTTGAGCAGTGCAAGACGGTATATTCCTGAGGTACAGTGCTGGGAGCCGGGGGGATTTGGCTCTGGTGCCTTTCTCTGTGTGATCCATGAGTGGCTCTGGGAGCTTTCATTCAATCTAGCTGGGTGTGGGGCTCCACATGCGGTTGTGCTGAGTGATCACAGCGCCTGGAGGGGTTTGCTGCTGGTCACTAGCAAGGCATTGTGAGAGCCAGTCCAGGCTGGAGAGAGTTCAGGGGGCACAGCGGTCCCACAGTCCCAGGCTGCACATGGGGGATCCTATCACAACTGTAGCTCACCGAATTCCTCTAGTTGGCTGCATGGGCAAATGGAGAACACTGGAAATGTTAAAGCTGTTATGCTGGCCCCACACTTCTAAAAAGGGGGCAAAGAATTGTCTGTCTTGCCTAGAATGTTGCCTTTGATCTAGAGAAATAAAGGCAAACTGATTTTAGTCCCTAGACAACTCTGTCTTTTGAAAAGATGACTTGGGATATAGTGTGACCATGAGACAGAAGCTTGCAGAGTCTGATAGGGAAAGAAGAAAGCTAGAACAAACCTGAACTGGACAAGGAAAGTAGTTAGAACAAGCAGTGTAAAGTGGGGAAGAAAGTTTGGCTACCCACTGTCAAAAATAAGCTGTATGCAAAATGCCAAGGCCCATGTAATGCGTGAGGGAGACAGTCTTTCATATAAGCCTTGGGCCTGATTCTTTTCCCCAGGTTAGAAATAACTTCCACTGACTTCAATGGAAATTACTCTGATCCGCTGGTTGGGCATAGGGTCCCTTGGTTTGAGAGGACTCTGTGGAATCTCTCCCTGCTCTTCCTCCAATAGCTCGCAGACGAGACTGGCAAATGAGTCACTGATTGACTGGAGGTGTCAAGTGGTATCCCAAGAGGGCATAGTTGGATTAGTCCCAAGAATTCCATGCATCTTCACAAGGGGCTGTGCTCCTTAATGTGTGTGTTAACAACCTCCTGTACTGCTTCCAGTCTGGTCTCATGAGCATTTATTGATTTTAAGCCACTCAAGAGCATTCCCCACACTATCTAAACAAGCTCTGTTTTGTTCAAGGTCCTTTTGAAGATCCTCTCTCTTCCTACCAAGAATCTCTTCCACTGACTTTATTAATAAATTTGAACTTTAGCTCTGGCTTTTTTTTCTTGAGTGAGACAGGGTTGAGATTAATGATAAAAGCCCAGTCCCAAAAGGTCTGTCTAATCCAGGCAGGAGCTGGGGTGAGCTGCTTGGAGAGACCTGAGAAAATTCTCCACTGGATGTACTCTTAGTGGATTGAACTGCCAGAGTTTATAAAACTTGCCCTTGATCACCCGTGGAACAGCTAGAACTGTGTGGCTGCATTAGGAGCTGTGAGACAGAGAGGAATCCATTTTAAAGATGTAATACTGGTGCAAGTTTGATGATACCAGGGACCAGATTGTATTTATCCCTCCTTCACTGGGCCTAGAGACTCCACAGGTATGCCCCATTTAGTGCATCTAGCCTGTTTGCTGGACAGGGTGAGTCTGAGGCAGTTTGGCTCCTATTACCTTTGGGCTGATGCCTGCTCCCAAGGGCACTATGCCTGTTCCTGGGAATAATACAAAACAAGGCCAAGCTGGTATGTGAAGTTGACTCAGAAAACTGTCTGGGATCCAGGTGGTCTAATCATTGTTCCAACCCCATGTGTGATACAAACTAATGACCAATTTGGAATATAAGTAGCTAGTAACGAAATCTTCCTGAAGTCCAATATCACAGGCCTGCTGTGTGACCCTGAATACGTTACTTCCCCTCTCTGACTCAGCTTCCCCATCTGGTTTCCTCTGTGCAGTGCTTTGAGATCTCTGAATGAAAAGTGTAACTATGAAAATAGAGTACCTCCCTCTTGGATCTAGGTTTGTACCCCAGAAGTAAGACAAGTTGGGATTTGAACAACCATGTTGTCTAGCCCAAGGTTTAGACAACACAATGGTTAAAAAAACTGAAGACTCCTGGCAGCTTGGCTCTATTACTCCCTCCAAATCTTCTATTGGTGGAAGATTTCAGGGGGGAAAAAGGCTAGTGTAGACACAACCTAACCGTCATCAATACAGTGGACCTGATTCTCCTATTACACACGCTGGAGTCTTTTGGGAGTAATTCCTGTTGGCTTCAACAGGCTTTGGATCAGACCTATGGTCACCAGTAAGTAGTAAACACCATCTCTGTCCCATTCGGCATAGGATTATTATGCAGAAGATTCTTTTTGTTTGAAGTTATGTTTGAGTCTACAGCATTGGGATAGCAAGCTTCTGCCAAAGAGAAACCCAACTTGATTCTCTCATATCCCTCAAAAGCAACTCCTTCTCTTACCCGTGTCACTTTAACCAGCAGTACAAGACCAGCAGTCTTTGTAACCATTGTTCACTCTCTGGGCTGAAATCTTCTGATCTTTTGGGCTTTCAAAACTGCATACCCTATTCAGAGTGTCCATGTAGTGCCACCTAGTGGCTAATGTGAGGAATTGTCCTGAGAACGTAAGCTGCAAAGTCCTACTTGACAGGAATGTGGAGTTTAAATTTTTAACAGAACAAACATCCTGACCCAAAGTAAATGTACAAGAAAACATTTTAAGTAGCCAATGGGCCCTGGCAGGACACATTTCAACAAACATAATTCCCATCACCACAAGAATGGATAAGGCAAATCCTATTAATTAGAGTTGAGTGAATCCTGAGGGGAGGGTGAACATCTTTTACTTTTAAAAACAATTTCACTCTGTCTATCCCCCCCTGCCATGTTTCTTTTCTGTGACTATTCTAGTGAATTCTCTAAAAGGGGCTACTGGGGCTTGAGGGAGCAATTGAGGATCAGGACACTACAGAAGAAGCTTTTGGTATCACCACATGGTATGTTGGGCAGTACCTGACATTTTCCTCTCAGGTAGCAATGGTGAGGCATAGTCATTCAGTGATACCAATCTTTAGAGCAGCAGAGGTGATGGCAGGGCTGGGTAACACAGGAAAAGGAAGCAGGAAGAGTGTGTAACAGAGAGAGCTACTTACATGTGGCTTTTTTCCCCTCTGTCTCTGAGGTCAGCAGCGAGTAATAGGAACAACAAAGGCAACAACTAAGGTTGAGAAATCTTCACCCTAGCTCTAAGTGAAAAAACACAATACAAGGATAATGCACCTTGGAACACACAATCACCTATTTAACTGCTTAGTTGTAATTACGGTCATATTTTGTAGCAGACTAATAAATATGATGTAGTATATTTCTTTACACATTTTAAAAAGCCTTAATAATATGAAACTTCTCACAGCCTCTGCTGCTAAAACTTTACAAAGAAGAGAGGGGAGTGGCCACAAAGTTTTTCAGTAAGAGTAAGAAATCCCCAGCAGTAAGGCAGTGGTCCCCAATGCGGTGCCCACGGGCGCCATGGCGCGCACCAGGGCATTTATGTGCGCCCGCCTAGTGCCCAGCAGGGGAGAGAAGCTGTGGTCCCGCGCCTGATGGGAACAGAGAACTCAGGCTGCGGGCGCGGTGTTCTCGGTCCCTTGCAGGTGTGGGGCAGCGGCTTATGCCGGAGAGAAGCCGTGTCACCGCGCCTGCTGGGGACAGACAACTCCAGGGCTGCAGACTGTGGGCATCGGTGTTCTCGGTCCCAGGCAGGTGTGGAGCCCGCCTAGTGCCCAGGAGGGGAGAGAAGCCGGGGCCCCGCGCCTGCTGTAGACAGAGTACTCCGGGCGCTGGTGTTCTCTATCCTTGCGGCTACTCTCCGGCTTCTCTCTTCTCCTTGGATTCATATATTATGTAATATTAAATATGATGTTTTTTGTATTATTTAATGTACAAATACAAAATAAGCCTTGAAAAATTGTTGGCGCCTGCCACACTCTTCTGAAAACATGAATGTGCTACTGGCCACAAAAAGGTTGGGGACAGCTGGCATCTTCATCCATATAAAGATGTGATATCTCCAAGAACCTCCACGTTACCTAGTTGTTAGTTTCATGGGTCAAGTTAAACCAGACACAACTGAGAGTGTGTTCACTAAAAGAAAGGGGTGTTGTTGTTTTTTAAGAGAGCTAGTTAGCTATCTTGTTGTAAAATCCTAGTGTAGAAAAGGCAACCTTGATGTACTGATAGTTTTATCTTGATGCAGCTAGTCGAGGTAATTGGGAGCAGTCGGAGGGCAGGGGGCTGGGGTTTGCCTCCACCAGCTGCATTTAGGTAAAATTACTACTTCCCTTGGCTTCACTAAGAGTTTACAATGACGTAGCTGGCTCATTGTAGAAGACATACCTTTTTATCTGTGACAATGCAGGCTTTGGCTTCATTACAAAAAGGTATGTTTTTACATTGGATTAGCTATCCCAACATAAAATCTTAGTGGAGACCCAGACACAGCAAGTAGTTTTCACCTCTGTGGAGTTAGGGCATATCTCTTGAGGACACTGAGGAAAGTTAAGACGAATCAGCTAAAGGTGTGAATTGAAAGTGCATTGAACTCCTATTTGGATGGTCATCCAGAGGTAAAGTGGCCTTAGTTCACTTTAGCTTAATTCCCTTTGAAGGAATACTAAGGCCTGGTCTACGCTTAAAACTTAGGTCTGCATAGTTATAGCACTCAGACTGTGGATAACCCTGCAGTGTATAGGCAGGGGACAGAAGCATTTTTTCCATGGTGTGGGAACACCACCCTCGATGTAGATGCAGCTAGGTCAATGGAAGAATGATTCCATTGCCGTAGCTACTGTCACTTGGGGAGGAGGTGTTCCTACATCCGTGGAAAAAACCCCTTACACTGGTGTGGGCTGCAACTACGCTACGGAGTTATGTTAGCATAGCTATAGCACCATAATTATGCCTCTCTAGTTCCCATCTGGTAGACATGGTCTTTGCTTCTGAATAGAGTAACCAGATGTCCTGATAATATCAGGACCATCATGATATTAGAGGCTTTGTCTTCTATAAGCAAGGATGCCCTCATCCCAAAAACAAAAGTGTCTCGATTTTTTCATACTTGCTATCTGGTCACCTTTCTTCTGAATGAGAGCACTCACACAAGGGTTCAGTGCACCTTAAATTCACACCTTTATTGCATTTGGTTTAACTTCCCATGTAGACAAGCCCTAAACTGAAGTGAACCCTATACTCCCATTTGGGGCTTACTTCAACTAGCTACATCAAGGGAAAAACTACAGTGCCTTGTCTCCATAAGGATTTTACATTGAGATATCCATTTCAATGTAAAAACACACTTTTCATTGCAAAAAAAAAAAAAAAAAAAAGATAGCCAGATCCTAAAGCTAATTTGGTTCCCTTCTCCCCAATGAAGAATTCTCCTACAGCAGGAACCCTTGACAAGTCAACAAATGAAGCTATTACCACCTACTTACCACGGGTGTCTTCCATCTAAAAATTGTGGTAATGGCTGTAAAACTGACTTTAATGGCAGCCACTTTGTATGAATTTTAAATCCCAGAATGCAAAAAGTTAACCTTATGACATTTGAAAAAAATCCATGTGTATCTGACCAAGCAGTTGTTTTCAGAACGATTTTTTTCACCTGTATAACTTCCAGGGCTTTACAAATTTGGTTTTAAACCCTAGCCCTGTGATTCATAGATTAGATTCTAGGACTGGAAGGGACCTCGAGAGGTCATCGAGTCCAGTCCCCTGCCCGCATGGCAGGACCAAATACTGTCTAGACCATCCCTGATAGACATTTATCTAACCTACTCTTAAATAGCTCCAGAGATGGAGATTCCACAACCTCCCTAGGCAATTTATTCCAGTGTTTAACCACCCTGACAGTTAGGAACTTTTTCCTAATGTCCAACCTAGACCTCCCTTGCTGCAGTTTAAGCCCATTGCTTCTTGTTCTATCCTTAGAGGCTAAGGTGAACAAGTTTTCTCCCTCCTCCTTATGACATCCTTTTAGATACCTGAAAACTGCTATCATGTCCCCTCTCGGTCTTCTCTTTTCCAAACTAAACAAACCCAATTCTTTCAGCCTTCCTTCATAGGTCATGTTCTCTAGACCTTTAATCATTCTTGTTGCTCTTCTCTGGACCCTTTCCAATTTCTCCACATCTTTCTTGAAATGCGGTGCCCAGAACTGGACACAATACTCCAGCTGAGGCCTAACCAGAGCAGAGTAGAGCGGAAGAATGACTTCTTGTGTCTTGCTCACAACACACCTGTTAATACATACCAGAATCATGTTTGCTTTTTTTGCAACAGCATCACACTATTGACTCATATTTAGCTTGTGGTCCACTATAACCCCTAGATCCCTTTCTGCCGTACTCCTTCCTAGACAGTCTCTTCCCATTCTGTATGTGTGAAACTGATTTTTTTTTCCTAAGTGGAGCACTTTGCATTTGTCTTTGTTAAACTTCATCCTGTTTAACTCAGACCATTTCTCCAATTTGTCCAGATCATTTTGAATGATGACCCTGTCCTCCAAAGCAGTTGCAATCCCTCCCAGTTTGGTATCATCCGCAAATTAATAAGCGTACTTTCTATGCCAATATCTAAGTCGTTAATGAAGATATTGAACAGAGCCGGTCCCAAACCGGCTAGATAGATTTTAGTATTAAGGATCTTTGATTTTTTCCACATTCTTTTGAACAAAATAAAGGGCTGGGGGGGGGGCAGGGTGTCTGTTTTTAAACTACTGAACTTCATAGTTACTCGCTGTCCTAGATGTCAGGTTCTCATCTGTCTGGTGAGGAGTAAAAATTGTGGATCAAGTTGGGACTTTTAACTTTCTCGGCAAAATAAATACACATATGAAGGGTAAATAAAGCTTTAAGAGGGAGCTCTAGAAAACTATTAGGCTGAGGAGGACTATAATTTCATCATCTAAAATAATGAACTCTAAGTAAACCTCCCCAGGTGCATAAGGTGCTGCCCCTGCTGAGCCAATCATGTGTGACAAAAAGTGCTTAAGAAACAACTAATTTTAGTTATTCTTTCCAGATTGCTTTTCACGGGTTCCTCTTACACAGTAGTTTATAGGAGGGGGGGGGGGTTCTGATTCTCTAATTGTGTTCTAGTGGGTTTTGTGTTGAAAGGAGTTAGGGGACTGAACAGTTTACTACTAGTTGGTGAGCAACACCTGCTCATACTACATCCATCCAGCTGCAAGCCAGCAGGGGAGGAACCAAAAAACAAGAGAGCCCTCACTAGAATAGTGTTCCATGATTTCACCCTTGCACATTTCATTATGGAAACCTAGTTATGATCTACTGTATATACTCATCCATTAGCCCGTTCATTTATAAGCTGACCCCCCAAGATGGTTAGGTAAAAATAGCAAAAACTGTCTGACCCTTTCATAAGCCGACCCTATATTTCAGGAGTCGGCAAACTTTGGCTCCTGGCCCGTCAGGGTAAGCCGCTGGTGGGTCGGGACGTTCTGTTTACCTGGAACGTCTGCAGGCATGGAGCCCCTCAGCTCCCAGTGGCCACAGTTCACCGTTCCCAGCCAATCGGAGCTGCGGGAAGGATTGGCTGGGAATGGCAAACCGCAGCCACAGGGAGCTGAGGGGCTCCATGCCTGCAGTTGCTCCAGGTAAACAAAACAACAATGTATTAGATATTCAATTCAATGATTCCAGGACTGCCCAGAGGATTCAGGGGGCCTGGGGCAAAGCAATTTTGGGGGCCCCTTCTATAAAAAAAGTTGCAATGCTATAGAATACTATATTCTCGTGGGGGCCCCTGTGGGCAAATTGCCCCACTTGCTCCCCCCTCTGAGCGGCCCTGGATGATTCCATAGAGTTTAAAATAATCAAATTTTGGTGTAGACCCATTTATAAGCCGACCCCTGCTCTTTGATGCGTCACTTTTTTACCAAAAATATTCGGCTTATGAACGAGTGTATATGGTAATCGTGCTCCCAAAGCAGGCAATGTTGAAGCTCCCATTTATGTCAATGATGCAGGATCAAGCCCAATGTCTTACACACCAACTAATAACCTGAATGCGGGAATTTGCCTAGAAAGTCACAAGCAGGGCCGGCCTTAGGGAAAATGATACCCTGGGCAAACTTAAATTGTGGTGCCCTTTCTTTGAGTCTGAGAACAGCAACATTGGCCTTAGGGAGTGAGGACCAGCTCCTGGCCCCAGCTCCTGGTCGGGCTTCACAGGGAGGAGTTTCTGAGCCCAAGGGCTCCTCTAACCATACACCCCCTGACCACCTAGCAGGAGGAGAGCGGGTGCGTGGCCACTGCCCAGGGAAAGAGGCTGGCCTGCTGGCTCTGCAGGGGTGAGCCCTGCTGCCTGCACCTCCCCGTCAGGCTGGCAGCTCTGGGTGGCATTTCCCACCCCCACTTGGCTGGTCAGGGGCTCCAGCCCTGGCCTTGCCGTCACTCACCTCTGCTCTGGCAGCCCAGGCCCACCAGCTTGCGGCACTCGGATGGCACCCCCCTGACCACTGTGCCCTGGGTGGTCGCCCCTGTCACCGCCCCATAAGGCTGGCCATGGTTACAAATGACTTGGAGTACAATCTTTTTCCTATGCCATACAGATTAAAACTTGGCATCTGGGACAGCATGCAGCTATGAAATTCAGATAGTTTCAAGACAGACACAAAACCCTTTGTATTGCCCTCAGGAATAATAGGTAACACGGACAATTTCATTTCAGAGACTTTAGTAGGGACAAACAAACCACTATGTCTTCAACAATCAAACATTAGCACTTGACCCCGCTCTGAACAACTGAAATAAAAGTACTCTTGTTCTAGTGAAAACAGGGCTCTGCTTACTTGAAGAAAATCCACTAGAGGGAGGAAGAGAGCTAAGAACACCATTTAAAAAAATGGGTATTTATAGAACATACCAATCTATTCTCACTTATTTTCTCCTACAGCAGTAACTGGATAAATAAACAATTATCCAAAGCTTTTCTTGTGTTAGCCCAACACCTTATAAATCTTTCTACAAATCTGAGCGCTATCTTTTCAAATGTATGATGTGGTTCATTTTAGTGCTTTCGTTCCCTGCTTCCCCTGGGGTGAATAATGGAGTTTTCAGTTCCCTGTCACATCCAAAAAATTAAAAAAGAAAAATCGTTCTGGGTTGAACAACATGTCTCGTTTCAATTTCAAGCTTTTTAACATAGTTTTGCATTTTTTAAGCAAACAGAAGGTAATTCTGAAATGCAAAATCACTTAGATCTACAAAATGGAAACATTTCCTTTAGAAAATTCCTTTAGACTTTTTCAGGTTTTTCCCCCCGAGGTGTACAGTTTGGCAAAACTGATACAAATTTACAAAACATTTCCCACCCCCACTCCCACTCTCAAGTTTTGGACAAAAAAATGTCACCCTCCTCTAACTGCAGTCACTTCAGTGGTCCTTTTTTGAAGGACAGAGCTACTATTATCTGTAATATAGATAGTTTGCACTATGGGTAAATCCACTAATGTATGAAAAGCACCCAGCTACTGTGGTGCTGAGCATAGAAATACCTATATAGATAAGCTATTATTTATATACTTACACAGCCAACATTACCCTAGTATCTGATCACTTCCCTATTATTTATGGATTTATCCTTAAAACACCCTGTGAGGTAGGGAAGTATGATTATCTTCATTTTATAGGTGGGGAAAGTGAGATAGAGAGATTTAGGCCACGATCCTGTGAAAGTTAAACACATATTATTAATTGTACAACCTGAGTAGTCCCATTTGAAGTCTATTCACAGTGCCTAACATTAAGCATGTGTGTAAATCTTTTGCAGGATTGGGGCTTTAGCTTGACCTGCCATGTGCCCACCAACCCCCTACAAAGGAGCAGTCAGAGCCTTCTCAAGAGTAGATTTACCAGAAATATTCCAACTGCCCGCCACCAGAAAGCCCTCCTACAAAGGGATGTTTTCTTCTTGATAGGTATAACTTATTACTACAGTCTAAATACACAGCCTAGGATGACTACTGGTGAAATTAGATTAGAGTATTACAACCTTCTAAATCCAAGACTATAGTTAGATTTTTGGCATGCGACTGACTATGGCCACACTGTGGTGATTTAAAATCAGATATGGCATGGATGCAGGTCATTGTGGACTGAATTATTGTGTGGGCATCGTGTTTTGTGCATCTGAGAGTTCTGGTTTTAAGAAATGTATACCTTATCTGGAAGCCTTGTCAGTGTAAAATGAACTGAAACCGTGTCTGGTCAATGTTACCTGCTACTTCAGAGTGAGTATCCTGCCATATGTCTATGTGGATTAGGGTGACCAGATGTCCCAATTTTATAGGGACAGTCCCAATTTTGGGGGCTTTTTATGATATAGGCCCCTACTGCCCCCCACTCCCATCCCGATTTTTCACACTTGCCCTCTGGTCACCCTAGTGTGGATTAATTGGCACATCTTAAGTGAGGCAGTCAAAGAGGCATGGCCCATGTGATAAGTTGTGTGCAGCGTAGTTATAGCTGTGTTGGTCCCAGGATATTAGAGAGACAAAGTAGGTTTGGCAATATCTTTTACTGGACCAACTTCTGTGGGTGAAAGAGACAAGCTTTTGAGCCACACAGAGCTCATCTTCAGATCTGGGACAGGTACTCCCAGCCTCACAGCAAAAGGCAAGGTGGAACAGACTGTTTGCATTTATCACATACTGTCACACACATTTTCATTTTTTTATTACACCAGTGTGGGGGTATCCCTCCCCCGTACACATCCCTCCCACACAGAAGACCAACTTCCCTGAAACTCTCTAACCAGTCTCCCAGATCCACCACCGCTTTAAACAGAACTCGCACATTTTAGAATTACTTCCTTAATGTACATCTGCGTGGTTCTTCTTCCCTCCCCATATTTCCTTTGTGCTGCCCACAGTACTGCAAACCCCTAGAGCATATGAGCAGCATTGAGAAATCTCCAGAGCCCCTTTTCATCTACGTCATTATCCAGCACACCTCTGTCAGCCCTCGCCCTGCTGAGGGCTTTTCCCCCTACTTGTCTTTTTTGACCTTTTCATTGACCTATCCCCACGTAGCTTCTTGTCAAACTCAATCATGCAAGCTACAGTAATTTGTACTGTGATTAATTGCTGTGGTTTATAAATCTCAACCTGAAATGCTGGGCATCAAGCTAGGAAACATCCTACTGTGCAGCAGTCAGGGATGATGAACAAACCCAGGATGGAAAGGTGAAAGAAAATGACTTACACTCCCACCCCCAACCTTCTACATAAGTTGCAAATCTGAGGTCAAAAGAATCCTGGGTGCACTTCTGATTACAGAAAGATGATCCCTAGTCCCCTGTTTTGGTAGTAAAGGCTGTGAACCCCTATCTTCACACCACATCATATAAATCTCTCAATACTACCAGTATTGTCTCCTTTGAAGCTGGAGGGAAACTGAGGTAGGAAGTCAGGTGTAAGTTTGTTTAGTTACTGTCTTTCTAGGTGATTGCTGTCATGGAAACGAGAATTTTACTCAACCAATAAATGTTTGTATTAGTGTTAAAGAAGAGAGAATGGATAATTAGTCAGCCTAGCCTGTTATGTTGCTAAGTTCCTCCTCTTGTCCTGCTTAAGCAATAGCAAACTATACTGCACTTGTGGTATGAAAATGTGTTTTCATTGGTGTTTGCACTCTCCTTGAAATGCAGTATGATGAGTCCATGATTAGCGGGAGGAATTACTTCATGTATATGGCTGGTGATTGACTGAGTAGCTTTGCTTGTTTTTATTACTACTTATATTACAATAGCACCTGTAAACCTCAATGAGGATCAAGGCCTCAGTATGCTAGGTGCGACTCAAACACATCGTAAAAGGAAGCCTCTGCCCCAAAGATCTTACAATCTAAGACAAGATGCAACAAGCGGATGGAACAAACATCACTGGAAGGATGAGAGAAATGGTAATAAGACCAGGCATTTGTGTAGGCCAGCAATGTGCACAGCTAGATGGGAATGAGCCAAAGTTTAGAAGTTAATTCATTATAGGATAATGGAAGCCCATGCTGACCATCTACTTCATCTGCTAGGCTTTTTTTCTTGGGAGCATAACAGGAGCTGAGCAGTCTCCTTTGGCTTGAGAATAATAGTAACCAACGTTTCTTTCTTTTGCTTTGTCTATCAAAAATATTGGCCAAAGTACCTCTACTCTGCTCTTCTTTTTTTCCTCTCAGTGGTCCTGCTTAGGAGAAGGCTGTGTGAACTCCAACAGTGAGACTTTACAGTGGATCATGTCCGTGATACAAACAAGCTTGTATCTGGAAATGAAATAATGCACAGTCTACAGCGTTAAATGCCTCCTGTTGTGAGAGAAGAGTATTTATGTTTACAGGAACACCATGTTATTTAAAGGAATTCACTCAGCAGCAGGTGAAATCCCCTGCAGGACAGGCAGAGTTGTAAGGCTGTGCACAGTTCACTGTTATGAATTGACAAAGTGCTTAGGCTCTCTTCTGCCATTCAGATCTCTGTAACTAGCACACACACGTACAGTAAACAACTGAACCACTTCTTTTGCTAACATGTCATTATTTTCTATACTTTCAGTCAGACTAAACTGAAGTGACTGAGAATGAAATTGAAAAGTCTTTCACTCTTACCATTCCAGCACATTAGTTAACAAGACTTCAAACCATACATTTGCGCATTAGTAATGATTGTAGTAATGATCTCGTGCAAAGTTTCCCCTTTCAGTTCCGAGTATGGATGCACCTAATGCTCTAATCCATTTTTATGTCCTTCCTTTCTGTATCTGGGCAGTATTTATTCCTGGAACACTGGATGAGATGCTACAAGAATGCCAGCTTTACAACTAACTCACAATTTGCACAATTTTGGGATTTGAAAAAAAAGGCTATGCCCTCTGTACCTTACATTTTGACAGTTTAATTACAGATGGAGTAAAAAGAACTAAGAAAAGAGCCACAAGTATCAGGTGGTTTATGGGGAGGATTTATCGGGAAAGATTAATTGCTCCTTCTTAGCCAAACGATACACATTTAGCTCTAAAGAGGCCACAGAAGAACAAGGAAAGAACAGAATCCTGGAGTAAGAGAGGGATGTAAAAACTTTGTACAGGTATTTGACAGCTGTAAACACCAGAGGTTTGAGAGGAATATTGAGGATGATATAAGTAGATACAAATGAAAGTAAAGGGATGTTATTAGCAAAGGAAAAATTTTGGCTCAGTATTAGAAAAAACTTCCTCTAGTTTGAGGACCTCGTAGTAGAACGTGGAATCTCCACAAGGAAGTGGCAAAGCCCCATTGTTTGGGACACTTACCATATATTCTCTGGGTCAATCTTTAGTAGCTTCTACTGTGGAAACAATCCTACATTGTCAGGGGGTGCTGCAGATGACAACGGGAGCCTTTCAGCTCCAGCCGCTAGGAATGGTCGTATCTGAGATGGCTTACATTCTTAGAGAAATCTTGTGCAGAATAAGATAAAAGAGCTGCACCACCAATTTACATGTTCTAATCCAGCCCAGATTAGCAGTGATCAGAAATTATTCTCTCCTAGTTCTTCAATGGTCCACATGACACAAGTCTAGTGGCCTTTGTCCAGTTGCCAGTGGGCATCCACATCACAAAAAACACCACCCGAAAACAGCCGCTCCTGAGGGTTAGGCTGAGGGTTTAGTCATGAGGAGAACTTCCTTTTATCCCTGGCTCCGGAAGACTGAGGCACTTTAGCAGGGGAGTCTGGGAAAGACGGCACTTGCTTATGCCGTAACTGTGGCTTCCCGGGTTTGGAATCAGGACCTTTCAAGACCAATACATTCCATTAAAAATACCTCCCAGATGGTACTTTCAGTAACTTATACATGAGGTGGGTACAATAAATGACTTTCTTTTTTGTCACTGCTGGAAAATGTCACACCTGCTCTAGGGGAGGGATCCCCCTCTGACAGATCTTTTTTTCAATTGCCACTCTGCTCATCATTTCCTTAACAGCACTGCCTTGTTCTTCACTGTGAAAACACATGGAATTTTGTCTTTAAGAACATCTTGAATCATACAAATTACAGTTCATAAAAGCTTATTAAGTTCCATGTTTTCAGTATCAAATACTAGAAAGTGTTCAAATAACATAAAGAGGCCAATCTTCTGAAGAGGACCAAGATTTGCCATTTGATCTTCCATGGTAAATGGCAATCAGGCCTTGTCTTGATTTTTCCTTCCCAGGATATAATTAACTGTCGTTAGGAGTTCTTCATATCCTGAAGTGGGAAAAGAGCACCGAAGCAGACTAGTGTGGCATCTTTCAGAAGGGGTTCAGGTACTGGCCTGGGGTTTAGAAGATCTGGCTTTAATTCCCAGCTCTGCTGCAGATTTTCTGTGTGATCCTGAATCTCTCTGTGCCTCAGTTCTCCATCTGTAAAATGGGGGTGACAATAATGTATCTTTTGTCTGTCTTGTCTGTTTAGATTGTAAACTCCTAGCAGTCAGGGAGTGTGTCTTACTATGTGTACATACATCACTTAGTACAGTGGGGCTCCAATCTCAGTTATAGATGCTACTGTAATACAAATAATAAATAGTAACCAATAACAGGCCAAACAACGAATCCTTGGTGAAACTCTATTGATGTCAATGGTTGCACTAGAGATGAATTTGGTCCAATCATTCTAATAATCAGTACAAGCCACAGAGAAGCATTATTTCCACTATTGCTGGAAACTTTCTCATCCATCACCATTGTGTTCAATGCTTTCTGCTTCACAGGTGCTTTCCTCTCTCTGCTGGTATCTTGAGAATGTACCTGTGGGTGGCAATTTTCACCCTCAAGCCACATATTGATTGCTAAATCTGGATTGGGGGGGGGGAAGGGACACAGTAGAGTTTTTGGCTTTGGAAAGCTGAGCTCATGCTAAAAAAAAAGTCAGATGTTAGGTTAAGTTTTGTGACGTGTGTGTGTGTGTGTGTTTATATATATATATATATAAAAATGTGGGTGACTAAATCCTCCAACCCCGTTTGAAAAAAATCCACTGGTGAAACCAGTGCTAACTGACTGAATAAGATAAGAGTGACACTTCTGCAGAGTCTGTAATGGCCTGTGGACACCCTCTTCAACCAGGACTTAAATAACTGAAGATGAAGCTAAACCCAGGGAATCTTTCCCAGTTTTTACACTGAGATCATTGCATGCTGGGGAAGGACTTCTGAAGGTTAGTGAGTGCTGTGTGAATAACGTGTGCAGTTCATCAGTGTTTACTAAATATCATGCTTTGATACCTCATGATATGGTAACTCAGTGCTTTGAATACATGCACATGGCTTCCACAAATACCAGGGAAAGCAGTAGTCCTAAAGTCACTTCTTGGGGTTTCTGGTCTGAGATGCTACTTGGCCTGCTAGCACCAGCTTCTTCTTTTCACAACATTGCTTTTGGAAAGTAGTATTCTAAAGGAAAGAGTATTACATTTATTATTAAAGGATGTATCCTCCCAGTCTCTCTCTTTCTTAGGGACAGCGATGTCCATCTTGATGACCCCACTGACCCTCAGTTCCCCTCACTAGCCCCCTTATTTGACTGCCGTCCTGGATCAGCTCACTGCAGAGGTCACTCACTCAACCTTGGGTTAGCCTGCAAGATATGTACACACAACTAGGATGTTGACGTGTCTCATTTAACTCTTGTTCTCCCAACCTTTACTTTGTTAGCGCTTGTTATAATATGCCTAACTGCCTTTAGAGCAGGGGCCATGTCTTTATATGTCTTTACACAGTACCCAGCACAATGCAGCCATGACCTGGATTATGCCCCAGGCTGAATTACTTCTCTGCCCTGTTGCATGTTTGTCATCTGGCTGGACCACTGCCAGTCGCCTCCCATCACACAGATATCCCAGGCCTAAGGAGAACTCTCTGTGGCCTCCAGAGAAAGGATGTTGCTATGGATGCAACTGACTCTTTTCCTACATGGAAGAGGGAGAGTTGTGTGCAAAGGGGTCCTGGTATGTCTTGGGGACACATTCAAGCCCACAGTTCCCTTTTTATTTCTGTTAGGTGATTTCAATAGTATTGTTATAATTTATTTCCATGGAATGTAGAGTACATTAGGAACTTTTCAAAGCACAAAAGACACAGGGCTTGTCTACATGATGCATGGTAAGCCGGGCTGTAAATCTACAGCATACTAGCTTGCCATGCACTATCTATCTGTATGACACACTGCGCTGACCCTTTCTACAATGGGATTCCCCTTTAAAGGGATAGGGTGCCCCACGGCCAGCTGCTGCTTGTAGAAATCTTGACAGCAGGCACATGAGGATGTTGCTTTTGTGAGGATGGCCCTGGCCTCGCTTTCATTTCCTGGGACCCGTGCAGCACCAAGAGGCTCTGTAGAGTTTGTGGGTGGGCTCTACAAGCCTGGACTGTGCCTTGGTTTGCCCCCACATCTCCCCGCTCCCGCTGCCCCCACAACTGAACATACTCAATATTTTAATAGTTTTTAAATCAAGACTAGGGGAGAGAGGAAGAAGAATGGTTGTGTTTGAGGGAGGTAATGTGTGTGACCATAGGCGTGCGCAGCACATTTCCTTAGGGTGTGCACCCAGGGAATTTATTTTTTTAAAGGCGAACATTTATTCAATACTCAATCATAAAGAACATTATTTTTATTCATCAAACAAACTAAAGAAACTAAAACTTAACTAAACTTAATTTTTTTTTAATTAACAAGTAAACTTTACTTAAAAAATACGAACAAAAAATGAGACACAAAATACCAATTTTTTGCTGTAGTGATAACAGGCGTATACAAAGATACAGTCAATTTTCATGATCTTTATCTTTAACCAGATAATGAGCTAACCCAAATTGACCAAAACAGATTAAGGTTTCTTCATCTTCCTGTCCTTGAGAATGAGACGTCGCTCACCAGGTGTTATGGACTTAATTACAATGATGTGAGTGAGGAATTTAACTGACGAAGCCAATTCTTTTTCAATGTACAAAAGCATGAGTGGGTCGAGGCGCTGTTGGGACATTGTAGTTTGTTAGTTTGTTTTTTACATGTGCTAGTTTAGTTTTTTTTTAGTTTGTTTTTTACATGTGCTAGTTTCGAAAAGGCTCTTTCACATCAACAGATTGTAACAAGTAAGACTGCAAAGCATTGAATAGATTTGTAAAAGGCCTGGAACATGGAAGACCAATCCGATTCCTTTAGCCAATCAAGCCACTCTCTGGTGGTGTTCGTAGTGCTACCTTTAGGAACAGATCCGTCATAACCCTGAAGCAATCCGACTTCAGCTTCCAACTCATCCAAGGACACTTTAAATTTGTTGGCAATGATTCTCATATCGTCCCTGCCAATGTCTAAGCTCTGCAGTTTTCCCATTGCAGTCATAGTTTTACAAGTCTTCTGTTCAAATCACTGGTCAATACCGGTAATCACTGAGTCTAGGAGTGGGTAAAATGAAGTTATTCTCTCCTGCTTCTCTTTTGTATCAAAGTGATGCTGGGACTCAAATGCATCATCAATACGAGTGGACGTTTTTCTCTTCTTAACTGGGGGAATCGATATATCATTCTCTACACACATTTTCACAGTCATTGAAAATAGATTGAAAATATTCTGGGCCACTTCTCATCGCAGCCAAAGAGTTACTCAAGCTTTTCACCCTTGTCATTGCAGTAAGTAAGTTGAGATCTGGAGCTTGAAGAGCCTTACTCACTTTTACCACCATCTGGAGAACAGGGTGCATCATGTGAAAGGCAAAGATGAACTTGAATGAATTTAGTTCATGGATAAGGCTTTTATTTTAGCGTCAGCAAGGTGAGTTGTTTCGATAATCTCTTGTAAAGCTTGTAAAATGATGGAGTAGTTTTGTTTTACAGCAGCCGCTGTTTCTGCTCTGCATGCCCATTTTGTGTTTGACAGTGACTTCAAAGTCTTCAACTGGGATCCTACTTCTTGTGAAATCTTCTCCATTACTGCATGTCACACAGGACTCCCCTCTATGAAGGCATAAAGAGTCTGAATAACACCAAAAAAATCAAAGATAGCTCTGTTTTGTTTACTTGAAGTGCATACATCTACTAGGACGAGGTTCAAACAATGCACATAGCAGTGTACATAGAGTATTTCACTGTTTCTTTCTTTACATTTCATTTGAACTCCCTCAATACATCCAGACATAGTAGATGCGCCATCAAAACAGACAGGCATCACTGATGACCAGTCAATTTTAAGAATGCCAAGGACGTCATTTAACTGGTCAAAAATAGACTGAGCAACAACTGTTAACAGTCTCTGAACACAAAATGTTCAACTGGACTACGTTTTTCATTGTCAAAATACCACACCACAATGGACATCTGTTCATAGTGTCCACATCGGTAGTGTCGTTGGCAATTATTGAGACCATTTTTCCATTTAGTGAAGACACAATCTTTTGTTGCACAACATTGTGCAAAACCACAATTAAATCATTTTGGATGCGATTACTCAGATAGGTAGCGTTTCGAGGAGATTGTTGCACATGCTTTGCCATTACGGGATCATATTTTTGGAGCATATTGACAAGATTTAGAAATAAACCTTTCTCAAAACTGTCAGCTTTTTCATTGTGACCCCTGAATGGTCTCCCACCTTACGCCAAACACAGAACAATGTCAATCAGTCACTCCATTACACTTCGGTTATGGCACCGTTCTTCTTGTTTAGACAGATAAACCTGCTTGTCCTCATCCAACAATACATCAATAGGTTTCCCTTCATTAAAACTTGACCATGAAGAACAGCTCAACACATGAGATTTTGACAGTTGGTGGGTTTTAAAACATTCATTAGCCCTATGCCAGTTTCTGAATCCCTTATCAATAAATGCTGGATCAGTGTGACCTTTGTTTGCTGCATCATTAGAGGAGAAGAAACGGCAGTAAAAGCAAAATGCTGCGTCCTTTGATGGGCTATATTCTAACCACCTATACTTTTCATACCAATTGGACTGAAAACTTTTGTTTATTTCCTATTTTACTTCTAGTAAACATGCTCAATCTAGGCTGATAAGGACCTCTAGATAATCGAGACTGGCGTTCTAATCTATTTTTTTGGACTATCACAGACCACGTCATCAGATGGAATGTTTGATGGCTTTGAATAGGAACTACACTGACCTGAACTAAGAGACAAAGTCTGTTTCTGTTGGTCATTACTCAGTTTATTGCACGCACTGAAACTGGTGGTGGCATTATCTTCATGTAAGTTCTTAACCGAGGAGTCCAAGGTATTTGCACTACTATCAGCACATTCATTATAAAGATTACAAACACTGTAGCCACCATGCTGGGCACGCCTGACACAGCTGCTTATATAAGTCAAAGAATTTTCTAGAATAGTAGTCGGAGGGGGAGGGGAGGACCAATGGTAATGCGGCGCCGCAGTGGTGGGGACACATGCTGCGAGCGAAAGCGGGCTTTCCATACATTTCTACAACATCTATATTACCTTGACGCTTATTCGGCGCTTAATTCGGCGCTTATTGACTAATACAACAATCCATACTTTAAAACTAAAAGAGCGTATTATGCGATTAAATTAAAGCGCAAAGCCACTTCTTTTTTTGGAGACATTAGGGTGTGCCTGGGCACACCCGGCACACTCTGTATGCACGCCTATGTGTGTGACAAAGAAGAAGGAAACAGGGTTTCTTGTTCCTTATGTGTTTGATGACTAGAGCAATCTCAATCTCTACCGCCAGCAATAATAAAAAAGCTTTACCACAGGGAAAGAGCTGGAATCACCAAAACCAAGGAAGGGTCTTCAGCAAGACCCAGAACCAAGCCAAATAATATGAAGGAAACCAGAGAGTGAGTTGTAGGTATAGTTCATAGCTGTTCCACAAGCGAAGTCACTGGGAGGCCAACCAAGGGCCCTGATCCTGCAAGGCCTGAGTGCCTTCTGGGAGGTACCTTCAGTTCCTGTTGATGCCACTGGGAGGGGAAAGCACACATACCTTACAAGGAGTAGGCCCCAAGTGACTGAGCTAATGGAATGTCACTCTTTATTACACAGTGATCTATGTTTATTAAGACAATGTGGGTGACACAGATACCCTCATAATCATTCATTTTGTTGCTAAATCACTGACTTCAGGTAAAAGGCTATTTGATTCTGAAAGTCATCCGATGGGTTTAAGAAATCCTGGATTGCCATTAACTAAAGCAGCCACGTGACCGTGTGGGTAATTAATGTTCAAGACATCTTAACATACAGTAGAGAGTCTCTCACAAGTATAAGTGAAAACATGGATAGATACTTTCCTTAAATTAGTCACAATCCAGGCCAAAAGATTTTAGCCCAGAGTAATTTCTATTAAAGTTGCACTTGTATATTTACATTCCAACCCCCTTTCTTGGAAGCTAAGGTCTCATTCAAAAGGATCTTACATATGTAATTATTGGAATGGTACTCAATATTCCTAATTTGGAAGGATAGAGGGCTGAGTTGATCTTGGCAGGATTTGAACCTGTGGTTCCAGGGACTCTAACGTGAATGCTTTAACAGGGACCATCTTTTTGATCTGTGTTGTATATCACCTATCACAATAGAATTCTCAGTTATGACTGGGGCTTCTAGGTGCTACCACAATGCAAATGATAAAGAATAATATTTGGTCTACTGGTAAGGTGTGCCCGATTGCAAAACAAAAGACTGTGGCATTTCCCTGTTTCTGTCAGCCACTTTGTGTGTGTGTGTGTGTGTGTCTGTCTGTCTATCTTTCTGCTGGGAGTCCTGCAGAAGTACTTCGCTCATAGTGAGTAGTACACTATGTTACTCTACGTACACTATGTAATGTTAGAACAAAATAAAAGCACATTCAAACCAGCTCTGTTCAAGTTCCCCAAAACTGATGTTGAACATTGTGAGTCGTGGTGACTTCACAATGTGAGAGTCCTTCAATCATGCAACAATTCACCAAGGTTCATGGTGGATTCTCCATCCCTGCCAATTTTTAAATCAAGATTGGAAGTTTTCCTAAGAGATCTGCTCTAGGAATTATTTTGGAGAAGTTCTGTGGCCTGTGCTACGCAGGAGGCCAGACTAGATGATCACGGTGGTCCCTTCTGGCCTTAAAAATCTATGAAGCTATGCATCATACTGCACCCTGATGATGTCATCAGCCTAAAAAGCCCTCACACTGAAAGTCTGGGAGAAAGGATAAACTGCTTAAATTTCCTGCCCCCTGCACTCCATCCATGAAGTGTTGGCTCTGCTGGGCTGGCATCTCAGTATCTCTCTCACCTTGTCTGTTTTGGGTTTGCTCAGCCTTATAGCTAAGCCCTCATCCCCTTTACATTTGCCCAACACTACTCAACAGTGACCCTGTAAATCAGTTAGAGAGTGGTGTTGAGAAACACAGAAGAGAAAATTCCTTCATTTCATCGACACAGAGTGTGGCTAAAATGTGGTGCATGAAGTAGGAAACTGGGGACATCCTTAAAGGTCGTGCAGTGATGTGGAGGGTGCCCCCACAGCAATCATAACATGATGTTTCAGCCATGTGTAGTTCACCCATCTTGAAAAAGGAAGCATCTCAGTGATGAGAGAAAGCGAAGGGGACCACATGCATAATGAAACCATGCTATGAATAATGAAAGTACCATCTATGGTGCAGGTATCTCTTTCTGTCTGAAATCTGGGTATTTCATTTTTAGTTTATCTTTAATAAAGAAATTGCAAATTACATAATATATATATATGCACAGTCTCATTAGGGCCTGGAGTAATTTTCCTAACTGTTCTGAAAACATCTCCAAGTGATGGTTTATGGCTGAAAATACAGCACACGTGAGCAACATCACGGTGGTTATAATGTTGTGTCACTGAAGCAACACTTTAGTTGTCAGCCTAAACTCCCAAATCCCTTACCAATCCCCCTGAACTCTCAAGGGGTAGGTGGAACAGTTTTGTCCTTACATAACATTGTTCATTATATAAGTCACAGTTATGTATGTCTATATTGAATAGTTATAAAAAGGTTACAGCTGAACCTGTATGAGCAAGAAAAGAGTAAAAATACAAGTTGCTAGAGTACGCTGTATTGGTCTCCTGTACGGCCAAACCTCAGTCCCTCAGCACAACCTAAGTATATAGGCTACACACAGGAATGTTCAATGCAGCTCACAGCTGATCCATACAGGCAGGGCCAGATTAACTCTCCTCTGGGCCCGGGGCTATTCGATTTTGTGGGGCCCCTGTATACAAGTCTTTTTCCTAATTTAAAACAAAATGATCACAACTATGGCATCAAGGCTATTAACACTATACTAAACTTGTCTTTTTATTAACATAAAGCTGTCCTGTGGCTACATTTCAGTATTAAAACACGTAGAATATAGTTAAGTTAATTCAAAATAGCCTATTTCTTCCCTTAGAACAGCTGTTACATTAGTTTCTTTCTTTAATTTCTTTGGTGCAGGAGGGGGCTCCAGACTGGGGCAGAGTGTTGGGGTGCAGGAGAGGGTGAGGCGTGCGGACTCTGGGAGGGAGTTTGGTGCAGGAGGGAATTCTTACCTGGGGCACGGGATTGGGGTGCAGGAGAGGATGTGAGGTGCAGGCTCCGGCCAGGAGGCGCTTACCACAGGCGGCTCCCAGCCAGCGGTGCAGCAGGGCTCAGGCAGGCTGCCTGTCTGCATGCTGTGACCCCACGCCCAGGGGTGGCCTGCCGGTCGCCGTGAGGACGGCAGGCAGGTGGCTTTTGGCGGCATGCCTGCGGGAGGTCCGCCGGTCCCACGGCTTCAGTGGCAATTTGGCGGCGGGAATGCCAAAGGCGCGGCACCGGCGGACGTGATCCACGTGAGCAGCAGACCGCCCGCAGGCGCACCGCTGAAAGCCGCCTGCCTGCCGTGCTTGGGACGGCAAAAAACAGAGTGCCACCCATGCCCACGCCGCTCCTGGAAGCGGCCAGTTGCTGGCACATCTCTGCGCACCCCTAGGGAGAGGGGGACAGCGTGTTTCAGTGCACTGTCTGCGCCCGCAAGCGTCACCCCTGCAGCTCCCATTGGCCGGTTCCCCCCACCGGGAGCTTCAGAGACGTGCCAGCAGCTGGCAGCTTCTGGGAGCGGTGGGGGGCCACGGCATGCAGGTAGCCTGCCTGAACCCTGCTGCACCAGGGCCCCCCTTAGCCTGGGGCCCTGGGCTGCAGTCCCTAAAGCCCCTGCATTAATCTCGCCCTGCATACAGGAGGTGAAGGCAGTAGAGTTTGTCACAGATCTGCTGGCCATGATCTTGCACTGTTGTGGATAAGGCCCTGCAGAGTCCATCTTTATTTTATATGGGGGAGGTAGACCTCTCCTGAATGCCTTCCCAGCATGCTGCCATCTTCCATGCACAGTGCTTCTGTCTTAGTATTCCTGGAGGATGGATTAGGAAAAAAAGACATTGGAGTTTGCCCCTTAAGGGTGTTTATAGAGGTCACACTAGAACTATGGAGAATAATGCAGGGCGAGAATAATGCATGAGGTGAACATAAAACTATTATATATAATTGCAATAATGTGAACTGAGCCAGAGTTTGTTGACCTGTTCCACTGAATTAACTTAGAAAATTCCATAGTGAGAAACCAGCTCATCCATGTTTCATTTGAGCATCTGCCCACCCTTTATATTACTTTTCTCATCGTCCTTAGATTTTTTTTTTTAATTTCCCATTCACTTCTGTGCTTCCTTTGTGGGTTACAACTGCTTACCTGAGGCCAGTGAGAGCTGCTCAAGGAATTCTACATAATGTTATAATGCAGGGATCGGCAACCTTTGGCCCACGGCCTGCCAGGGGAAATGGCGCGGGCCGAGGGATGTGCTGGCCGCCGCTTCCTGCAGCCCCCATTGGCCTGGAGTGGTGAACCGCGGCCAGTGGGAGCCACAATTGGCCAAACCTGCGGACACGGCAGGTAAACAAACCAGCCCGGCACTTACCCTGGCGGGCCACATGCCAAAGGTTGCCGATCCCCGTTATAATGTATTTCTGGCTGATAAATGAATCTTCTGCCAAACATTTCTTTCCACACCATAAGTAATTGAGTTTGGGCCTTCACAACCACATGAGAAGTTGAGCAGTGAATGTGCTGATGGCCAGTTGTTTACGTGTATCTTTGTTATATGCATTGTGTTATGCACGGGAACTTTTCATTGTTTTTTAATGCACATCACTTTATGTAATTGTAAATTTTCAGTCTACAAAATGGCGAGCGCCAGACCGTCAGCCTTGCTCTAGCCCCTCTCTGTGTTGGCTGTAAAGTGGGACAGCTGGGGAATTCCCCAGAAAGGGGAATCCCCAGTTGGGGCTGAGCTACCCCTTTCAAGAACCCACACCTGTGCAGAGTGCATGGGCAGAGCTCGCTGCTCTCTGGCATAATGGCCCTTAGAGAATTGTTACACACTGCCACAAGCCACTGACTGCTTATCTCTAAGGGAACAATGATGGCAGAAAACCATCCTTTGCTCACCTGCCAACTTGATTGCCATGCTGAGCATAACTTGACCAGGTCCAAGAATCTAATGCCCTAAAATCCGAACCCACAACCATTAGATGGTTGAGTTTTATTTAAATTGGAGATTTCCAGTGACATTAATCCGCCTTGGTTTTAAATTCCAAATAAAAAAAAAGTGTGTGTAACAAGCATGTATACAGAATGAATAATATTAAGGGCCAAAATCTCAGGCCTTTACTCAAGCAAAGATTCCAAATTTTGCCTTAGTAGGTACTGCAGGATTTGTTCCTAAATGTTTACATAAATCATTATAACTAGTACAAGAGCAGTGAGGTGTATATTTTACTCTAACAAATTCTATAATAAAGATCTCCTCTACCCTCCACTGAGAAAACAATAGAAAAAACGTTATTGTTAAATGCCAGTAGTTTGCTCAAAGTTTTCAAAGACAATGCCACAGAATCAGATTCTGCTCTCATTTACACCAGTATTAATCTGAAGAAACTTCATTGAAATCAATTGTAACTGAGATTAGAATCTGGTTTAGAATCCTTCTGAAAAATCTAGATAGGGAAGGTTAGGCTTAGTGTCTTGATTGCTAATATTGCTGTTTTTAATACTGAAACTGTAGAGGAGATATATAAGTGATAAGTTAGAATTTGACCAGGATACTGAGGTTAACGACCTGTACTTCCCAAAAGTGTCAAGAGATCCTTAATACCTAGGACCTTTAATGTGCTTTATCCAAATGCAGAAAGCACAGTGTTTCCAGTGCACTGTCTCAGAGGGAAGAGTGCTACTACCTACTCAATCCCCGTTGCTCCATCCTTTCAGTATCCTGGCTTTTTTCCTGGAGATCTCCTATCCAAATACTGGTGAGTCTCAAGTCACTTAGCAAACAATTAGTTTTAACTGTCAGTAGAACACATTGTATCATTTCCTTAAGTAAAGAGGAAGCATTTTCTGTCAGCTTGCATCAGCCATATCCTTTGCAGTGCATGCCAGTGAGTGGTGAGAGGTGATGGTGATGATAAAAGGGGCCCTGCACACTCTGGGGATCTCATAGGTCTAGATAAGGTAAATAGTGATTGGAAGGTCACTGAATGCTATTAGTTGATCTCCAACCACGGGAAATCACTTCTCCCAGCAACAAATATAGGCTTAGAACAAGGTGCTGTCTCTATCCATGGTGCTTATATGGCCCCCATTGTCTTAACACCTCACAATCCTTAATGCATTTAGCTCCACAGCTCTCCTGCAAGATAGAGAAGTGCCTGTTCCTGTTTGTACAGTGTAGTGCATAAGAAGTGGGTCATCATAATCCTATAAATAGTTTGAACCCTTTAGTGGCTTCACTGGTTTGTCTGTTTTAGAAGCTAGCAGAACCAGGCCAGAGCAGCAGTGTCTGTATGCAGCTAAGCCTTGCATGCTGTATTTCTTCCTGATTACATTTGTTGTGTAATGAGCAAAAGATACAACACACAGTTTTGGCAAAATGAAACCCATGGATTAACTTCACATGGCTCTGTTACCCTCATACTCCACTTTGTGTTTTGGGTTCATTTGCAAATGACAATTCAGTGAAATCTGAAGCATCACCAGCCAACGCGTGAAAGGTTTGTCAGTTTCACTATGAAATGAAACTTGTCTAAATCAACTTCTTCATGGACTCTCCTCCCACCGATGGGTCCTGGGACTCCCCCTTCTTGGAAAGTTTTCTTCTGTGGCTCATGGTCTCCACGATAGCCTCTCCTCTGATTCCCACCTGGCTCTTTTGAGGACCAAGGCAGCAAGCAAGCCTATTGTGTCCCCTCTGTCTGATGAAGGGTTTTCAGGAATACCAGAGTGGAAAACATTATTCTAAGAGATTCTTTCTCTTAATGAACCTTAACATGAAGCAGATTTGCCATGGTTTAGGTTTTGTTGCTTTGGCAGTCCCTCTCATGGGACAGATTATGCCTATGCAGGTGCATGGGAGAGTGGAAAGAGTGCATGCCTTCATGGGGGCCAGCCTGTGGGAGGTGGGCTGCTCTGCAGTGCCCCCTTCAGGGCCATATGTGGGACTGCAGGAGATCCCTGCCTTAGTCTGCAAGGTTTGGCCACCTGCTTGGGGCAGGGTATTCTGTGCTGTAAGCTTGGCACCAGTCTCAAACAATCAAGTAACAAATTAGCAACTCAGGATTCAGCTGTCTGCGCCTTTAAACAAAGAGGAAAAAGCCCTTCTAAATGCAAGTGCTTGATTGCAACACTTAGGGCAAGGCACTGGCCTGGGTTCTGGGTTAGCCTTGAGGAGCTCCTCCTCTGTTCCAGTTTCACCCAGCTCTGCCCCGAGCAAAGGCGGCAAGCCTTCTTAAATGGCCTATTAGTTCCTGATTGGTCTGTATTTCCTCCTGACCTTTCTAGGCCTCTGGAGGACTATCTTGTTGGTCACCTGGTAGGCCTGATAGATCCTATCACACAGCCACAAACGCTCAGAGGAGCTTGGATGTACGGTTTTGGCTCAGGTCCATCCCTAACTTTCGCACTCCCTGTTAAAATGCCAAAAATATTGAGTGACCCCTTACAAATGCCACAATCGACATTTCCTTCCTGGGCTAAAACCTAGAGGTGGGTCAAGAGTAGATTCATCTGTCTAATGCTGAAGAAAATCTTGATTGTGCCTAACGGTTTGCTTATACCTGCTGACGAAAATTCTCTGAAACCAAAGGGATTCTGGCCTCTAAGCATGTGGCCTTACAGCACGGATGAATGACATGCTGTGTGAGGTGAACGGGCATGAATAGCGAAAAGGTAGAAGGGAAGAGTCAAAGCTGTCAGGGTTTTTTGCTGTAGTGGTATCAGACATAGAGCACCTGCAGCTTTCACTTGTGTTTCACCCACAGCCATTGCCTGTGACTGTTGTCCACTTAGGTAGAAATTATTTGAAGTCATGATATGACCCTGGTTAGCCATTTGACCTACAAACTACCCATGAGAACTAGCTGCAGTATTTACTGTTACGTATACTGGGATGCTGCCCAGCATTTTGCAATGTTATCCACTAAACAATGTTAAATGGACAGTGGACTGTAGCTGTGCCCAAACTTGAGTTACAAACCTGGGCCCAGATTTGTCAAAAGATTCATTGTTTGTGATTCTTTTGGTGAACTGGGGCAGGATTATACTTTGTTGTGGGACCTGCACACAATGTGGCCATTTTCCTTGGTTTCAGCCTAGAGTCAGGTTGAACTTGATGGTTTCAGCAGAGAAATTTTTGTTGAGGTTTTGGGTTCATTCAAATCTGAAGTGGAGTAAAACTCAAGGGAAATGAACAGATGGCAACTGAAATGGTTTGGCACAAGTCCCTGTGCATGGAAATTGCCAAATATTGCACAAGTCTAGCATGAAAGATAAAGTTCTCTCCCATTTTCACCACAGAACACTTACTCCATCAATTTTAATACCTTATTTTGTTTTACTGTTTACTTCTGGGCTTTATTAAACCAAGGAGAGATGGCCACAAGGTGAAAAGCTCAGATCTGAATCCCAGTTTTCCCAAAGTACAGACTGGTTTGGCTCTGGGAGTTTGGTTTAGGTCCCTCTCCAAGGCCAGGTCTACACTACAAACGTATATCGGTATAATGGCGTCTCCTCTCAGGTGAAAAAGCCACACCCCTGAGCAACATAGTTATACCCACCTAACCCTGTGTAGACAATGTTTTGTCAGTGAGAGGGCTTCTCCCATCAACACAGCTACCACCTCTCAGGGAGGTGGATTAAGTATGCCAATGGGAGCAGCTCTCCAGTAAGCACAGTAGCATCTTCACTAAAGCGCTGCAGCACTGTATGTGAAGACAAGCCCTAATTGAGACTCATTTTATTGCTTTCTTTTTGGCTCATGCCCTTGGAATGCGAAGGAATCTAAATTTTGCTTCACCAGGCTGAAATATTTACTGTTCTGCTAAAACAGTTTCCAATGTGGGAAATAAAACAGTTTAGTCCTGAACAATATCTAAGGCCAAGACTTCTTTTTCTGTTCTGTTTTCAGTCTACCTGGCTGATATGAGCTCCACTCTCCCTATGTTGATGGAACTCCCGTTACCAGATCTGAGTGAGGGTAAAGAATATTAGCATTGAGATGTGCCATTATTTTTATTTGGTGAGCACTGCTGATGTAAAAGATGAAAATAAAGGCTGCCCCGAGGCTTAAAAGACAACACGGATAAGACAAGATAAACTGAGGGAAGAGGAGGCTATTAACTTCGAATTTTTTTCTTTGGCAGTTTCATACTCTGCCCTCCTTAAATGTGTGTGGGGTGGCGCACACATTTGATCAGCCTGGCTTAATGTTTGTGGCCACGTGGAGCTAAGAGAAAAATGTTGCCCCAAGATGTAGCGTAGAGATAAGGCAGAAAGATGGGCTCCAAGCCACAAAGTTCAGAACCTGATCCAGTGACAGGTCTGGATACGAATTACAGAGTTTGGTGGTGCTGAGGTTGGGTCTGAAGTTTTGGTTTGGGCTATCTCTAATAAAGAACAAAAGAAAGTTCCAGCAGGAATAATGAGGTGAATACGCTTAATGGCATGGTAAACTGCATCCATCAAATTCTAGCTGCAATATTCCCCCATCATAGAAATACAAAGATAAAACCATGAATTGCACTAATTCAGGGTAAACAAAAGATGTCACTGTCAGACACAGAAAAAAAAAGACAGATTGATTTAATAAACCATCACACTGAAACTGTTCACACTGATATGTCATCACGATACATTAACAATTATTTTTACTTTCTTTGTTTATACAATGGGAAATCACTGAAGATGCTTATGTGTGAAAAACCGTAAATCTTACTTGTGAAGCTCCTTAGTTTCTTTCAAGTGTTATAGTAATGCTTCCAAGTTCCTGTAAATGCCCCCACACTTAATACTCAGTCTGGAATGTGAAACCACTACTGTTGACCCTAAAAAAGATGCAGAGTGAATCACTACACAGACATGAAAGAAGAAGAATGCAGAGAATAGAAAGTACGTGAATTGTGAAGACAGAACGCAGGGGAGGTGGCAAGACAACAGGGGAAGTTTACAAGTGTACACAGTGCTAGACATCGAAGAGAAAAAAACAGTTGGGGAAATGATTTAAAAACCTCTGGCACAATGTGAGGCCTAATCCTCATGTTTTCTTAGACGTCAGTCAGAACTCCCATTGACTCCCATGGGGTCGGATCGGCTTGGATCTGTATTTTACGTTCAGGACCAGTGCTTTCCTCTTAAATTCTGAGCATCTTTAGAAAGCTATATCTATATCGCGTGTTTAACCCCACTTCTATAGTCATTTCAAATGTCACGCTCTTCCCTTCAGTGCTGAGTCACCTTATCACAACATATCATGGGCCAATTTTTGAAGTCCTTACTCAGGACCGAATTCTGCTCTTACAGCTATCCGGGGGTAACTCTACCATGGTGTAAGGTTGTAAACTTCCCCTATTCTCTTGCCATCTCCCCTGTGTTCTGCCTTCATAAATTGCATACTTTCTGTTCTCCGCATTCTTCTTTAGCGGAGTTTCTATGAATTTGCAGCAGTTAGTGAAGCAGAATTTGGTTCTCAGGTTTTACTCAGATAAAACGATTGACCTGGACCATCTCCCCAAGATCAGTACTTGGATGTCACCTCCCTTTTACCCCTCTCCTCCCACTTCTTCATTGGCATTTTCAGTTGACACCATAACCCCTGTCCATGGAGTTTTTGAAGGGTTCAGGAACTGTGTGAGAACCAGGTACAGTGAGGGGGTGGATTAGGGGAGGGGACTCATAGTCCCTCCACCAGCCCCTTGGGGAATCTGCTGAGAGGTTAACAGCCGGAGGCTGCATTTATTCTCTGTGAGTCCCCTCTGCTATGGGGAACTCCCCCTCTAGGGGGAAATCCAGGTTCAGCCACAGGTGGGGGAGTCCCTGGCGTTTGGAGCTGGGGGGGGAAAGAGGGAATAGGGGGACCCTGAAGCTGCCACAGAAGAACAATGGCCTCTGTATAGATGATGTCTAGTGGATCCCCCTACATTTGCCTGGATCTCAGGGGATCTGCAGACTTGGGAGCTGATCCTGTTGCCTGTTCTGTGGCAGGGCAAACTGTCCCCAATGGGACAACTCAGAGTTTTCTTTCCCTCAGGCCCTTCCACAGGAAGAACAATCTGGCTTATGGAAACCAATGGAAATTTTGCCTGAGTAAGCAGTCTCAGGATCTTTTGGAGGGGATTTTTATCCATGTCTCTGTATAACAAATGGGCACAAGGTACATTTATAAGATATTAATCAGTTGCTGGTCAATATTTTCATTTTCTAATAACCTTAGAACGTGTGGCCGCAGGGCTGCTTCCTTTGACTAGACTGTAAACAAATACATCTCAAGCATCCCATCGGGGCGGGCGCTGGCAGTGCTGCTCAATGATTAGAACCTGGCTGAGGGCACCAGCAACCAGAGGCAACGGCCAGGTCAGAAACCAGAGCTGGAGTCAGGAAGGGAACGCTGGGCCGGAGCAAGACAAGAGTACGGCAGGGCAAGAGCGATTGGAGCTGCAAGCAGAAATGTGGAGCACTGTGGCCAATGATGAGCTGCTGCTGAGCTTAAAAGCAGGCTGGCTGGCCCTTCAGTCAATCGGGTGGGCTGGCTCCAACCACAACCCAGCCGAGCTCATTCATCAGCCTGGAGGCTAGCCTGGTTAGTTTTCAGGCTCAGCTGAAGGTGCTCAATCCTGGCACATCCTAACTGGCTAAAAAAATAGCCACACAACCGTTTTTTCAGTCATCCACCAACACACCTGCCCCAACTAGAAGTAATACAGTATTGCAGTGGGATGTATGTAGCCCTTACTCTTTTCTGTGTCCTGCATATTTAAATGTAAGGCATTCCCATTTCTGTCTGCTAAGAGGCACAGTTGTCAGAGCACTCAGCATGGAGAAGATCTTACTGAGTGAGTTGCATGCTCTGTCTTCTGGGAATTCTGTATTTGCTCTTTGCCTGCCTGCTGGCTTCCTCAGTCTAAAATAAGTCATTCAGACTGAAAGGATATGATTTACTCTTTGTGCATGGAAAATAGAATGGCCCTGGCTCTCATTTGTGCTGAGGCCTTTTACAATGCTTTGCCAGTGTACAGGAGACTTGAAATGGACATACATTATATTTGTATCCACGTTCTGGACGCTTCGTGTTGCCAGAGTTGTATAAAGGGGTATTACTGTGAATTTGAATGAGGCCCAAAATATATGATGTGGTGGTGGTTAGTTCTGTGGTTGCTTAAGAGTAATATGGATACCTTTAAACTTTCAAAATATTACTAGTCTTCTACATGAACATTTCAATGTGTGATTCTCCTGAGTATCAGGCCATGTCTACACTACAGCTGCTACAGCTACATTGATGGAAGAGTTTTTTCTCTCACTGTAGTTAATCCACCTCTCCAATAGACGGTAGCTAGGTTGACGGAAGAATTCTTCTGTTGACTTAGCCACATCTACACTAGGGTCTCAGGGCATGAAATTTTTCACAGCCCTGAGCAAAGTAGCTAGCAAAGCATCTCAAAGAAAGTTACTAGTACTGCTAGCTGTGCAATATATAATTCTATTAGTATTATTAATAATTATTTGTATTAACATAGCACTTAAGAGCCCCAGTCAAGGGTCCTGGACCCCATTGTGCTTGGTGCTGTACAACTATATAGCAAAAAGACAGCTCATGCCTGACAGACCTTACAATGGAAGTATAAGGCAAGAGACAACAAATGAATACAGACAGATGGGGAAGCACAAGGAAACATTGAGACAATATTGGTCAGCATGACAGGTCATGATTTCAACATACTGGAAACCTAATCCTTGTCAAGTTTTTATAGGAATTATGGCAAAGGAGAGTTTTAAGGAGGGATTTGAAGGAGGCTCATGCATGAGTTTTGCAGATATTTATGAGGGGCTCCTCCCAAGTGTGAGGGGCAGCCTGGGAGAAAACAAAGAGGCTTGTCTGAAAATTTAACAAGTGGGAGATGGAAGCTGGAGTCACAGACTGATAAGAACTGGGGATTGACATTTCAATAGTGAATGAGAGATTACAAGTAGGTGGGGGAGGGGAAGGGAGAGGGGCCAGGCAGTGAAGACAAGTGGCTTATTTTTCATGTGACCAAGAAGGGAGAGCCAGCAGAGGGATTCAAAGGAGGGGTGACCTGGGCAAAGCAACAGGGTAGGAAATGATCTTTGCAGCAGCATTCTGAATAGATATGAGTAGGGCAAGATTGCATTGGTCAAGGCTAGAAATAAGGATGTTGCCGTAATTGAGCCGTGAGATGCAGAGAGCCAGGATGAGCATTTTAGCTGTGTGGATGATAGGAAAAGCCAGAGATGTTCTACTGAAAGAATCTGCAAGATCTAGATGCAGCTTGGGTGTGAGGACCTAGAGAGAAATCTGAGCCAAAGATAATGGTTGTGGACCTTAGTGACAGGCAGGATAGGGGTGTTGTCCACGGTGATCGAGAAAGAAGGTAGCAGGGAAGGTTTGGGGGGAATAATTAAGATCTGTGTTTTAGCCATGTTGAGCTTAAACTGAATGGTTAGACATCCATAAGGAGACACCAGAGGGACAGGCTAGAACTGGGTAGGAACCAGGGGAAAATCCATTATATTGATTTTTTTTTTCCATTCTGAAATGGAACAAAACCAAAAAACAAACAAATACAAACTGAAAATTTCCCACAAAACAAACTTCCACAAAAATACTAGTTTCGGGTCAATTTCAACATCTTGTTTAGATAAAATTGAAGCATTCCATTTTGATTTCAACCTTTAACAATGTGGTTTATATAAAAACAATTAATTTTGTTTTGAATAGTCATTTCAAAAATAAACAATCAAAATGCTTTGTTCTGAAAATGTTGTCGGGGACATTTTAACATTTTCAAAATGCTTCACTGCAGGGTGGGGGGTTCTAAATGAAATGTCATTTAAAGAGACCCATTTTTCTGAATGTTCTGATTTTAAAATTGGCATTTTACATCAAAAACCCAGTTTCAACCAAAAAAGTTCCAACCAGCTTTAAGACAGGTGAAATTGTAATTTGGACCGAAGGAGACAGATAGATCTGACAGTCATCAGCATGGAGATAGTAGCTGAATTTGTGTTTGTGGATGAGAGTACCCAAAAGTAAGGTATACAGGGAGAAGGGAAGGGGATAAAGGACAGAGCCCAGAGCCCTGTGGAACCCCCACACAGAAAGTTGAAGGAAGAATGAAGAGTATCCTTCAAAGGACATGCTGAAAGAGCAATTTAAGAGGAGAGGACAGAGTTACAGAAGCCAAGGGAGGACAAGATTTATAATATAATATATGGAGATATACCTTTCTCATAGAACTGGAAGGGACCCTGAAAGGTCATTGAGTCCAGCCCCGTCTTCACTAGCAGGACCAAGTACTGATTTTGCCCCAGATCCCTAGGTGGCCCCCTCAAGGACTAACCAGGCCAGCCTCCAGGCTGATTAATGAGCTCAGCTGGGTTTAGGGTGACCAGATGTCCCGATATTAGGAGCTTTGTCTTACATAGACAACTATCCCTCTGCCCCCCCCCCCCCCCCAAAAAGTGTCCTGATTTTTCACACTTGCTATCTGGTCACCCTAGCTGGGTTGTGGTAGGATTGGCTGAAGGCAGTCAAAGAGGCCTGATTTTAAGCTCAGTAGCAGCAGCTGGTTGCCGGCTGCTCAACATTTCTGCTTTGGCCTGTCTTGTTCCTGTCCTTCTCCAGTCCCATGTTCCTTCCTGGTTCCTGCTCCGGCACCTGACTCCAGCTCTGGTTCCTGGCTCAGGGTCAAACCTCTGGTTCCAGTTCCTGACATTGGCTCTGACTCTTGGCTCTGCTTCCTGACCCCTGGCTCTGGTTTCTGATTTCCAACTTCAGCTCTGACCCTTGGTTCCCAGCTCCACTTCCTGGCCCCCTGAGCCCAGTTCTAACCATTGAGCTGGACCGTCAGCCACCACCCAGACAGGTTGAAGCCCCATTGTACTAGGCACTGTATAAATATAAAGTAAACTACAATCTCTGCCCCCAAAGAACTTACAGCCTAAAGTTGAGCTAGTTTTGTATTTGGAGTTGTGCGCGCAGTCACTTGATGTTTTGATGTGTTTGCATTCTGTCAGATTATTCCTTTCTATAGGTAACGCTCCTCAAAATGCACCAAAATTAATGCAAACAATATTTTGATAGAAAATGGACTTGAACCTGCTCCCATTGATGTCACAGGCAAAAGCCCAATGATTTCAGACCCTACCTCCCAACATCTTATCTTCTTTACGTATCATTGACCTCAGGTGAGAATGAGTTGTGTTTCAGCTTCAAAGCTTAAAATTTCATTTCACTTCTATAATGTCATGTCTTGGTGATTAAAGCTTAATGGTTTCACGCAAGAAATATCATTAAAATAGTCCGTCGTGTAGTTTGCTTTCTCTCCACCTTTCATTTTCAATCAGCACACCAAGGAGCCAAGTGACATCACAACATGGAAAAGAAACTACCCTGTTACATAAAAAGCACTTCTGCAGACTAATTGGAATGAACACTCCTCTTACACAGAAATATTGAAAGGCATCTTTCATTTTATCTTGTTAATACAAAATCAGGAAGTTGCTCTTGCTGTGCGTGCAATTCCCTTCAGTCTGGTCAATTTCAACTCCATTGCTGATAGTGGACAATTGAGGTCCTGATCTTACACTCCTTATTTAGGTACAGCTCTCATTAAAGTCAGTGAGAGCTTTGCCTGAATAGGGACTGTATCATCCAACTCTATAGAACTAATATTAGGATTGAAAAGTAAATAGAGGGATCAGATTTATAAAACTAAATTTGGAGGCACTTGAAATGTTGCAAGTGGAAATGACCCCAAACACTATATTTCAAGTTGAATATGGAAATCACACAAAAATCAGCAAAATCTTTCATAGTGGACCAGAGGGTGAGAAAAGGTTTGGGAAGTTCCACCAAAACCATTTTTTCTGAAGTTTGGTTAAACCCAAACTTGAATTTCCCCCACCCACTCATTTAACACCTGATATTCAAAAGTATTCACAGAAGAAAGTATAAGGAAGACTTTAGTTTCAGCTGCATTTTTTATCCTTGCTTTCAGGACCAAAAGTGAATCACAAAAGCTAATCTCAGTTGTCTCTCAGGAACTGGGAATCTCATCTGGAGGCTGCAATGTAACAGGAAATGCATATCACACAAGACCACATTGAGTATCTTTTTAAAAGGTCAGTGAGTAAAGACTGTTGGTACATTTTTTAAATTGCACACACAACTTGCATTCATTTATGTTATTATTTTAAAAAAATGGATGAGGTGCAAAATTCTGCTTTCAATTACTCCATGGTAACTGTCATACCCAGAGAAAATATTCAAGCGGCATCAGGGGAGAAAAGCATTATAGTTTTAGTTTGTTTGTATTTTATTACATTATTTGTATTACAATGATGCAATCTTCTACAATCAGCAACAGAGTTGAAATAGACCAGACTGAAGGGAATTAAACACAAAGCAAGAGCAGCTTCCTTATTGCCTTTATAATATTTCTGTGCAAGAAGATCTCTCATTCCAGTTAGTCTGCAGAAGTGCTTTTTATTTAACAGGGTAGTTTCTTTTCCATCTTGTGAAAAGAAGCCCCATGTGGGCTCCATGTTATGCTGACTGAAAGTGAGAGGAGGGGTATGTCTACAGTACAGCTCTAAGTCACCCTATGTTAGGCCAATTTACAGCCACTGCTGTAATTACTGCGGTGGATGATGTCCATACTACCCTCCTTCTGTTGGTGGTGCACATCCTCAGCAGGCTTCCACCGACTGAAAGAGAGCAGATTATTGGGCTGAGAGGCTCTCAGCTCTGCGCTGCTCCCTGCCCGGAGCCCAGCTGCCCCCCAGGGCTCTTGGCTCCCCACTCCCAGCTGGGGGGAGAGGCGGGGGAGGGAAGGGGCCAGCTGCCTGGGCTTCTCAGTTCCCTGAGCAGGGAGCCTCCAGGCAGCAGCCCAGCTGGGAGTGCGGAGCCAGGGGCAAGACAGCCAACAGCAAATGTAAGTAATGCAGTGTCTACACATACACCTTGTCGCCCTAACTACTTCAACATAAGCGCTATGCCTCTTGTGGAGGTGGAGATATGTCAGTGTAGTAGGGCACTTACATCGGCACCAGAAGGCTGTAGTGTAGACACTGATATAATTAAGTCAATGTAAGCTGCCTTATGTCGACCTAATTGTGTAGAGAGAAATGATGCCTAGAGGTGCCGTGGAGAGAGATGATGCCTTGAGGTGCCAACCAAGAGTGAGGCCCCATTGTTCTTTACAAACACATACTAAAAGCCACCCCTGGCTCCAAAGATTTTACAATCTACACAGACAGACAAAGGGAGGAGGAAATGAAGTAGTATTATTCCCATTTTATAGATGGGAAACTGAGGCCCAGAGACATTACATGACTTCCCCCAGGTCACAGAGTCTGTGCAAAGGTGTGAATTAAACCCAGATCTCCTGAATCCCAGATCCAGTGGCTTAACCACAAGACCATCCTTCTCTCATTTAAAAAAAAAAAGCAATATACAAAAATACAGATTAATAGAAAAAGCACTAACATCGAGGGAGCCATCTTCATTTGTAGCCTACCTAGATTAAAGATATTTTTTAAATTTAATATTTTCAACTAACTTGAAGTGTCAGTTGTTTTAGCAAGATGTAAAAGAATATGTAGTAGATATTATACCTTTTTACAATGGAAAGTAGAGAATTAATGATAGTATAGAACAGGAGTTCTCAAACTGGGGGTCAGGACCCCTCAGGGGGTCACGAGCTGTCAGTCTCCACCCTGAGCCCTGCTTAGTCTCCAGCATTTATAATGGTGTTAAGTATATAAAAAAGTGTTTTTAATTTATAAAGGGGGTCGCACTCAGAGGCTTTCTATGTGAAAGGGGTCACGAGTACAAAATTTTGAGAACCACTGGTATAGAATATCAAAGGCTGCAGAAAGATCACAGAGAGTAAAGATGCATAAGTAGCAGAGATGGTCCCAAATAAAAACTTTGTATCTCTGGATCTCGAGCTTGGATGAGAGTTTTAGCTCTATAGACTGAGCGGAAAGGAAGGATGGGTCTTAGAGATGTTGTTTAAGAATTAGACATGGCCTTGATATGTAAGTCTAGAGAGATGAGTAAGTGAAAGATGACACCTAGATTATGAGTCTGAGTGGAAGATAATGGTGACATCCATGGTACGTGAGATAGTGGGGAAGACAGGAGGGGGAAAGATGAAGAGCCTAGTTTTAGTTGTGTTGACCTTAAGTCATTGGCTGGACAACCAGAAAGATGGGCCACAATTTTAGTTTGGATGGAAGGAGAAAGGTCCAGAGTAGAGTCAGTTCTGTGAGTGGTCAATGTAGACATGATATCTGAAGCTGTTGTCAAACAAGATCACCCAGTTATAAGTAAAGTTGCGATTCTGTCACAGAGGTCATTGATTCTCTGACTTTCCGCGACCTCTGTGACTTCTGCAGCTGCAGTGGCTGACCCCAGGGCCGCCCTGCCAGCCGCATGGGCCATTGCTGGAGTGACCCTGAGGCCAGCCACAGTGGCTGCTGCTTGGGCGGCCCTGGGAGCTGGCCCCGGGGGGCGCCCGAGCATTGGTGGCCCCAAAGGCCATCAGGAGAGTGGTCCCAGGGGGCCTTGGAGCAGCGGCTGCTGGGTGCAGTCAGCCCTCACCGCTGGAGAAGGGGGCCCCCAAAGCAGTGGGTTCTAGGAGCAGAGATTTAGTCCCATTATGGGTATTTATAGTAATAATCATGGATGGGTCAGGAGCCGTGAATTTTTGTTTATTGCCCGTGACCTGTCCATGACTTTTACCAAAAATACCCATGACTACATCTTAGCCTTAGTGAGAATAGATAAGAAGAGAAAAGATAGGGGTCAAGAGTGAATGAAGCTTGGTGGGACCCCAACAAATGTGAGAAAGCATGATGATTCCTTGAACAAAATCTCTGAAGGAATGATTAGAGATGTAGGAGGAAAACCAGGTGAAAGTGGGGTGTCAAAAGCTGAGGAAGGACAAGATTTCAAGAAGAATATAGTCAGTAGTATCAGTCAGCCAACATGTAGAGAAGAAGTTTGTGCGGGCCCTGAAATTTGGCATAGAAAATTTTGAGACTTTGAAAAAGCAGTACTTGTGCGTTCTAGAAATGAGGAAAACAAATTAGCCCTATTTAGGTTTTGTTTATTTAAATAGCTACTTCTAGTTTAATGTGGCTCTCTCATAGATGTCACCCATTCCTGTGGCTGAACTGCCCCTTTCTCTTACGTGGATTCCTGACTCTGCACATGTGAAATGTTTGGGATCAGATCCACATCAGGATGACTGAAACTTGCTGGTAAAGTTCAGAACCATAATTAGAAATGGGGATTGTTTTTAAGATTGAAACTTCGACGTTTCTAACTTAGCCCTGAGTATATTTTGATAGAGGTTCTCCTCAACATTCTGTTTTGTGGATGGTCTCAGGTTTAAAAAACACAGGGCAGAATTTTTAGACGTGCTCAGCATTGGCCTTCAACAACTTCTTCTACTGAAGTTAATGGTAAAATGTCAAGTGACTTTAATACAAGCAGAATTAGGCCAATACAGTGTGGTTCTGAAAATCCCACTCAGAGATGATTAATGACACTGCTCAGAATATTAGCAGAGATGGAAAAATGTCTAAAATTAATATAATCTAAGATTAGGGGTTATATTTTACAGTCTAGAAATGTGTTTTCGGTGTAGGGGCCAGACCAGCTCAACTTTTTCACACGCATATCACTCCTGCAATGACTCCTATACAACAGGGTAGCAGCACTCAGCCTTTAGCAGCCGAAAAGCCACCACATCATTAAACGAAATTTTGAAAAGCCGCAAATGATTGAAACAATATTCAGAATACCAACAACCATATGTAACAAGTTTATTGCCAAGTAACACCTGAAATATTCATTAAACTGCTAATAATGGTTACAATATGAGCACTTTGACCTATGGAGAGATCTGACATTCCAGGTTGGCCATTATTTTCCAGAAGTCTGATTCTGTTGACTTTGCTGACACCCATATGTCTGTCTCCATTTGTGTTTTTATTTGAAGTAACAATTTTCTCTCTTCAAAACCATCAAATTAATGCCATGATAGGTCATCACCTGATGCTTCACTCCACCCTGAGAAGAGAGTTGTATGCATGCCTAAGTAGAACCACAAGCTCTACTCTAAAAAGCCACCATGGAAGAACGGCACCTTCTTACTCTACAGAAGCAGTCCCTGCATGCAGGTAGAGCTGGCTGCTCACTTTGGTGCCCAAAGTAAGTTTTTTTTTTTCCTGCTTTTTACTCCTGTGAGTCCTCCGGAGCCACATACAGCAAAGGGAAAATGAACTGGATTCCATTCCATCTGGTGCATCAGCAGCAGAGCTGTTGGCTAAATTCCTGTCTGTTTTACATGCTCAAACTCATTGAAGACAATGAGACTATATAGGCATCAGACTGAATCTGAATCCTTCTTGTGCTGTCAGACATCACTTTAGGGCACAAACACCCCTGTTTACCATGCTGTTTCCTGGAATGGCTACCTTGATCTGTTTCTAGCATTTAATTTCTTTTTTTTTTTTTTTAAACAAGGATAGTTTGTTGGTCTATTGCCCTCCCTCAACCTGGAGGCCCAGTGGACTGTTTTTTGTCTGGACCCTACCCTTTGACCCGTCTGGCTTGTGTGGCCCTACCTGGAGTTAAAGCTCCTGCTGGCATACCTCTCAGAGTCCTTGGAACACACAAGCCTTCACACCACATCAAGGTGCCCAGGGAAGGCTAGGCATCAGCAGAGGGCATAATTTGGTTTGCAAACCCTTTATTACAGATGAGGATGTGCGAGAAGGAAAGATTCTATCTTGATTCTTAAACCCCTGGCTGACGTTATATCACTGGCAGTTATAAAAACATCGTATTTGGAAGCTGAACACATTTATTATGCAAACCACTGTGAGATGGCAAACCTGATATCTCACTGCCATTGGTACTGAATCATTTTTCAGAATAGAGCTGCACTTTAAATGCTGAATCTTATCTAATCTCTAAAATCTAACACTGCCCTAGGGGACCGCACAATGGAGTAGGTGTTAATGTATGAAAAGATATTTATTTTGGGTCAAGGGGGTGCATGTGAGATATACCTGGAATTAATTCTCAAGGCCTAATCCCCTGAATATAACCATGGTGTTTGAAAGAAAAGCATTGGTGAGTAGAGTTGGTTGGAAAATGGTTTCTCCCTCTCCTTCCATGGAAAATTTGGATAAAAACAACAAAAAAAGTTTTCATGGAAAAATTTCAGTTTTTGTCAGGAAGACCAGGCACATTAGTTTTACCGTGAGGTAAATACACTGAGGTTAACCTCTGGAGGAAGTATAGGGCTCTTTACCTCACTGTGGTACCTGGTCTTTATTACCTTAGGATCTCTCATGCATATTAGTTACCCTGAGTTAAAAAAATGCACTTTTTTAACATTGACGACAATGCCCCTGTTAGCAAATGGCTGATTCAATATACACTGAGGTATTCCATGATATAGCAATTTCATAAAATGAACTAGAATTCCTAACTTTTACACAGAAAAATTTCCCAAACTGTCAGAGTCCAAACTTTGACTTCAATGGAAGAAAGCGCATGCACCTACAGACAGAATTTGGTTCAGAGACAGCTATTTGTGCTGCTGTCAGGTCTCATCTTGCTTCAGAGAGATGACTTGTCATATTGCTCAGATTGAAGTAGGTCAGTAGACAGTGGTTTTGTGAACTGGTACTTTTAAAACTCTCTGTTTAAAATCTTGACACTTACTTTGGTACCTAAATAGGAGCTGAGTTCTTTTGAAAATCTGTCCTCTTGTAGCTGTCACTGGAGTGGAATACCCTGTATATAACTTGAAATTGGGCTCACTATATATGGGTTTCTCTATTTCTGGTAAACTGGCAGTGGGAAGGCAAGAGTGTTTTTTAAAGACTGTTGCCTGTCCTCCGCATACACAAAGAGAATGTTCTAAAAAAATAAGAGCTTTGAACATTTATGACCTTGAACATTGACTCTTAATCTACAGAGCATTGAACTGACATGAAAATGTAACATCCCTTGTATTAAAAATAAAGGACTGTAATATTCAACAATTGTAATCCAAAACATTGCAGTAACACTACTATAAGCTGTAGTGTTTTGGAACATTACTGTAGAATACGGTCGTACATTTAGTACATTTTTTTAAAAATATAAGACACTTTAAAAGCACTGATGCAATTTTTCAGTTCTTGTTTAAACCCACTCTTGTCTCTCAATTTTGAAGCACTATCACTCAGCTCTGGTTTTGCTTCCTAACATCATCTTGCTTTCAGCTGAGCTTTTGTTTTTCAAAGTCTGAGAAACACACCTGTTTAAACAATGAAGAAAATACGAAGGAACTTTTGAAAATGGCTCAGTATCTATTATTTCATAACTGAAACCAAGTCAGGTTTCTTTTGTGTTTTAGCATGATACTGCAAGTCACACAGGAAACCTACCTTCATTTCTATAGTGACTTACTCTAGAATATTTGGTCAGATATTATCAACTATATTAAATAGTAAAATTACTCAGTGCTGGCACCACTCCTAAATATAAATCCATCTATATGTATTATGGTGCTATTCAGATATTAAAAGAGAATAAGATGAGTTTCATTTTCTGCCAGACAGTGACCAATAAAATAACCATCAAAGCAGGTGAAATAATAATAATAATAAGAAAAAAGGATATTGTGAAATTTCCTCACATGTCTACTTTATTTACAGAAAGATTAGGTCAAGTGATTCTTTTGCTACAATTGTTCTTCTTGGTCTCCATCCTGTTCCTACTGAAATCACACAAAACAAAACTTGCTAAACGTAAGAGGGCCAGATCCTCAGCTAGTGTAAATCCATGTAGCTCTGTTGACTTCAGTGGAGCTACACTGATTCAGACCAGCTGGGAATCTAGCCCAAGAGTTTGCACTTTCGTCTCAGGGAAAGGCTTAGGGGCATTTTAAGAGCGATACTATGCTGTGCCTTCTCTGGTGCACCACACAGCTCAGCTGGACTATCAAAACACAAATTCAGTCAAGACATTCCAAGAAGTTTAGTTTCAGTCAAGTTTCCAAGAAGGGGGAAAGTTGTACTTGCTGGTCTAACTTATTTTAGCCATTTCCCGGTTCACCATTTGGCTATACTGAATGGAAGTAGACCACATCTGACTGACTGTAACTTTCCCTTAGTTGTACAAACCTTGTAGATTGCATCAGCATTTCTAAAATCTAAACAAATAAGCAGGGACAGAGAAAAGAACAACCAGATATATTTACAGTATGAAAACAGAATGATCTGATCTGTCTAGAGCCCTCTTCAGAGCGCACCATGCAGAGTATTTTCACATGCTAGCATGCAGTGAGGTGAAGAAAGCTAAGCAATTGAAAGGAACGTTTGGTGAGACTGTCTCCTGTGTCTTGCCACCCGGCAGTTTGCAGTGTCTTCAAGAAAAACATCTATGGTGCATACCTGGTGAAAACAATGTGCTATGGGCCTAGTCACAGCTTCTTTTAAGATCTGATTCAAAGAACTTCAGATCATGCTCCTGATAGTTCTGTGCTGATGGTACGCCTGCTACTTGCCAAGCTTCAAAGTAATTTTTTAAATGGTAATTTCAGAAATTGAGCTCTGCCCACTCCAAAAGGTTCTTGCACAGGTGTAAACTGAGAGCAGAAAATGGCCTATTATAACAGTATTTTTCCTCTAGAGTCCTTGTATAGAATGAACACCAACAGAAACAAATAAATGTTTAGCATATGAGCAAGGGTAAATTTTGGCATTTCACTCCCACTCAACAACGGGTTATTTATAGTAACTAATCATATACACACACCTTTCAATATGCTTTTTAAATGTTCTTATCTCCATTGAAAATGTTTACTATTTTGCAAAACCTAGAGTTCCAGAATCCAGTATTTTATTATATTTGAAGAAGATTCTTAATTGATAGAAAATGTGTTACTATTTTTGTAACACTTTGATATCTAATTATGAAAGATAAACCGAATTGTTGACAGGACCAGTTACTTTCTTACATATGCAGCAAACATGAGATAGATCAGGTAAGTGGATACAGTAAAGTCAAGGCAGTACAAGTCATTGGTTAGAGTTCACTGCTCTAACAGCAATGATCTATTTTTAACATATTCTCTCCACTTGTGCCTCCTCCCTCGCCAAAAACGGCATTTCAAAAATGGAGTAAAATCAGAATTGTTAAGGCCTTTTATTTTTAAGTACTGTTTTTCCACATATTTTAACCAAGTAATTTACAACAGTCAAGTAAACCAAGTAGCTGCAAACCATCAGCCATTCCTGTTGAGTTTTCAGATAGATTAATTTTTTAATTGCTTTAGGTACATGTAAACAGAGGTTGCTGAATTATAGCTTTACAGATATGAGAGTGCAGTTATTTGATCCATGGTTGCTATGGCAGCTAACCTACATCTAGATTATCTTGTACATTTCTCCAAAAAGCTTTACAAGTCTGAGCTTTTTTTTTTTACATTTACATTCCTCTGACAGCATTTTGATAGACTGCTTCGTTTGTTCCTCCTGTCTGAATTGTCCATTACTTTTTTGTCCAGGTCATTGACCTCTTGTAAGTCTCCTTTATGCCATTTCTGTCTTATGTCCTCAGTTGTGGATTCACCCCATACATCCTGGAATGTCCCCCATGCCACCCACTGGTGGAGAGGATTGGAGGGGGCGGATCAGGGGTGGGGTTAGAGAAGGACTGTGAACCAGCTATTCTGGCCAGCAGGTGCAGTTGTAAGCTGGTTCACTATAAAATTTAAAGGTCAGAATTTGCTCTCATCAGTTACATGGGGGAATGAATAAGAGCAACTCAGCTGATTTTAGTGGAGTTGCTCTAGATTTACGCCAGCATAAATGAGAGCAAAATTTGTGTCTGAATTCTGCTCAGTGGAAACCATCATTATAATAAACAATAATGCTTACCACTCATATTCAAAGTGCTATGTCTTCTTCAGTGTATTAATAACGTAGTATGGGCTAGTATAGTTTTATGTAACTATATAGATATTACAGCTATCCAGCAGGAATCCCATAATTCGGTGGGAATGCCCTGGATCCAGCTCTCTCTCCTTTACTGACCACTCCCCCAACCCAATCACTACCAAACCCCTTGTTGTTTATTAATTTGGTTTTAAGCTCAAGTTATTTCCGGCAAAACTTTTCGATGTCATAGAATCAGCATTTTCCAGTGGAAAACTGTTTCACTGGAAAGTTTTTTTTTTTTTTTAATCTTCTTCCTTGCCAGCCCTGCAAAATTAGCCATGAATCCCTTTCATGGAAGCCAGTGCCACTCTTAATCAGTTTCTGTCAGATAAAGGAAGGATGAGGTTGCCTTCTGCCTGTTGTGGAGTGTAAGCACAGCAATACATTGTGGATCAGAAGATAGCAGGCATGGGTTATTTATTTATTTTTCTTTTAAGGGTGTCAAACTCAACCTGCAGTTAAAGCAGACTAGATTTTTTTTTAAAAAGATCAGTTTTGCCAACAGTTTGGCTCTGATTTTTACCCAGATAATTGCCTCAAAGACAGTTGCAGCAATCAGGGAACTTAGCATCACTGAACTTTTGTATGCAATGTCAAAAAGTTGCTATTACTGTGCACGTGCTTCACATGTTCCGTGGCAATACAAAAAAATAGGATTTTCGTGGTTATATGCTATGCTAAAATAATGCCACTTCTCAGGAATGCTGAAAGCTATCAGACTCAGCAAGTGCTTTTATACCCAGCTAGAGTGTGTGTTTATTCAATGTGATCACCTCAGTATAGATTGCTCTTGACAGTCAAGGTTGTAGTCGATCACAGACTGAATACGATATGATGCTGCTGCAAAAAAAGGCCAATGTTATTCTGAGATGTATTAACAAGAATGTTGTATGTCAGACGTGAGAGATAATTGTTCCTTTCTACTCCGCACTGGTAACGCCTCTGGGAGAACTGTGTCCAATTCTGGATGCCACACTTTAATAAAGATGTGTACAAATTGGAGAATCCAGAGGAGAGCAACAAAAATGATCTGAAGTTTAGAAAACATGACCTATGAGGAACGGTTGAAAATACTGGGTTTGTTTAGTTTAGAGAAAAGAAGGCAGAGGAGGGACGTAGTTGAAGACAGTTATGTACAAGGTTGTCATAAAGAGGACAGTAATTAATTGTTCTTCGTGTCCATCGGGTGTAGGACAAGAAGTAATTGGCTTAGTTTGCTGAAAGGGAGATTCAGGTTAGATATTAGGAAAAACTGTCTAACTACAAGGATAGTTAAGCACTGAAACAAGTTATTTAAGGAGACTGTGGAATTCCTCTCAATGCAGGATTTTAAGAATAGGTTAGACAAACCCCTATCAGGGAGGGTGTAGGTGTAATTAATTCTGCCTTAGCCACGGGGGATGCACTAGATGACCTCTTGAGGTCTCTTCCAGCCCTCTATTTCTAAGATTTATTTTGGCTTTAAAGGCTTGAAAACAATGCATATATTGAACACGATGGATCAGGTCCTCAGCAGGTATAAATCAGTATATGCTCCATTCACTTTAATCATATCTGCTGAGGATCTGGACATGTGTGCAATATACAATAGTTTATTATACAACAACAAAATAAGAAAATAAGTACTAAGAATAACCGGGTAGTGCAAGAGAGAATGGCATAGAGAGTACACTTATAAAGTTTGTGGGTGATACCAAGCTGGGAGGGGATTAGAAATCAAAGGATCTTGAAAACGGGAGCAATGGTCTGAAATAAATAGGATGAAATTCAATAAAGACAAATGCAAAGTACTAGATTTAAGAAGGAATAACCAATTACACAAATAGAAAATGGGAAATGACTGCGTAGGAAAAAGGATCTGGGGGTATAGTGGATCACAAACTAAATATTTGTCAACAATGTAATACTGTTGTAAAAAAAGTGAACCGCATTAGCAAGAGTGTTTTAAGCAAGACACAAGAAGTAATTCTTCCTCTCTATTCAGCACTGATAAGGCTTCAACTGGAGCACTGTGTGATGGCCAGTTCTGGGCACCTTGCTTCAGGAAAGATGTGAACAAATTGGAGAAAGTCCAAAGGAGAGCAACAAAAATGTTTAAAGGTCTAGAAAACATGTCCGATGAAGAAAAATTGAAAAAACTGGGTTTGTTTAGTCTGGAGAGGAGAAGACGGAGGAGGGACATAAGCATTCAAGTATGTAAAAGGTTGTTATAAAGAGGAGGGTGATAAACTGTTTTTCTTATCCACTGAGGACAGGAAAAGAAGTAATGGGCTTAAACTGCAGCAAGGGAGATTTAGGTTAGACATTAGGAATAACTTTCTAACTGTATCCATAGTTAAGCACTGGAACAAATTACCTAGGGAGGTTTTGGAATCTCCATCATTGGCGATTTTTAAGAACCGGTTAGACAAACACGTGTCAGGGATGGTACAGAATGCAGGGAGCTGGAATAGATGACCTACTGAGGTCCTTTCTAGTTCTACATTTCTATATTATACTCCGGGGGAAATTCTGCAACAAAAAAATTAAAAATTCTGCGCATGATATTTTAGAATTCTGCAAAATTCTGCATATTTTATTTGTCAAAATAGCACAATATAATCATGCCAGTTTCAATTATTTTGGTAATTTATTTCAAAATACCTGTCAGCAAGTATGTCTGTAACAATACAGACAATGAAAAAGATTCAGAAAATGTTTTTTTGACAAATAGATTCCTTATTAAGCATATTAATACCAAACTTGATGTATCTTTGTTGACAGCGATCTTCTGTTTCAGTGAAACTAAATGTTTCATGTAAACAAAATCATTATACAAAAGTATGTTATACAAAAGTATTGTAACGACCTGGCCTAAAAGGAGGCTACCATCCTTAAGGACTGTTTTGTGTCTGTCATGCCTTGTCCAAGTTCAAACTTCTATGTGTATTGTAAGGTTTTTGGGTCATGCCACTGTAACGGGTGGGGGGTTGGTGAGTTGTGGTAGTTTAATTGTAGGATAGCCAGTGGTTAGCATGGGGAAGGGAGACTGAGGATAAAGTAAGTGTGTGTGTGTGTGTGTGTGTGTGTGTGTGTTGGGTCCTGTACGTGGTTTGCCAGCCAATACCCATTCATCTCTGGAGGTGGTATGCACGCGGAGCGGAGGGGGATGGGTTCAGGCTGGCAGGGAATACATAAGGTTTTTACTTTGAACCTTGCTGCTCACACAGCAGTAGTGCTCGTGTGTGCAAAGACATTACGTGTATATGTAACTAATACATTTGAAATGCAAAACCAGAAAAAAAACATTTTGGTGGAAGTCACAAATTCTGCATGAAAATATAAAATTTTGTGGGGAACATTAATTCTGTGCAAATTCTCCATTGTGCAGTGGTGCAGAATTCCAGGAGAGGTAATATTATAGCAAACGGCAATTAATTTATTTTGAGCCTACATTTCACAAAAATACTGTAATAAAATACATTTGGGGGAGCATTGCCAATGAAATATTCAAGACAGTTCCTATTCTCCATTGGTTAAGTAGCTCTTTGGTATTATTTAGGCACAAGGGTGGGGAGGAGTGAGGTACTAAGTACTGCACAGAGACCAATTTATGCTCTTCTCCTTCAACAGAACTGCTGTCATCAGAAAACGACATAAGGAATAACACCGTAGGGCATTTAGACAGCTGTGGCCTTGTCATGACTATATTAAAGCAGTTATTCTCAAACTTTCCAAACAACTGTGCCAGTTTATCAGACTAAGGGCTTAATTCTGTTACCATTGAAGTCAATGGAACTTCTGGTTTTGACTTCAACAGGAGCAGGATCAAACTCTAAGACCTTAGCTATACCAGCCATTGCCTCCATTTAATTTTCATCTCCCATTTAATTGTGCACATATTAAACAACTAGGGAGCTTGTTGTCAGCAGTTCAGGATCCATGCTTTCAGGCAGAGTCAGCGGGTGCACAGTTTACAGGGGCTATTCAAAAATGGTGTGAAATGAAGTCTGAAGCCCATGGAATGATGGGAGGGAAAGAACTGCATCTTGGGATGGAGAGCACCCCTCCCCCCCATGATGCCCTGCGATCTGTTCTCAGAGCTCCCAGCAGCAGAGGGTGGTGAGTTGCACAGGGGAATAGGTACCCACAATGCAAGAGCACCAACTGAGGACACGGTCTGCCACGAGGAATGTTGTGTGGGCATGCACAATGCATGTAATTAAAGCGACTTATGATTGTTGAGGTAACTTAAGTCAGCTTAACTTTGGAGCGTAGATATGTCCTAAGGCCTGGTCTACGCTACAAAAATAGGTCGACCTCACAGCATGGCTCAGGGCTGTGAACAATTTCACACCGTAACCTAGCCACCACCTCTCTGAGATGTGGATTTACTACCGCAACAGAAGAACCCCTTCCGTTGCGGTAGTGTCTACATTACAGCCCTACTGGGAATACAGGCAGATCTTGGAAAAGCCGGGATGTGGGGGGCACAGGGGTCTTACAGAGACCCTAGTCCTTGGAAACCACTGTACAGATCAGCATAAAGCTGTCAGCAGCGGTTTCCTGGCACAAGGCCCTGAATAGAAGGGTTTTTTTTTTTCCTGTTTTTCTTTTTTAAAACCAAGCCTGATTTGCATAAACGGCAAGAAATAGGTTTGATTATTTCAATGTGGCAACTTGTGTTATTTTGGCCCTGGCTGCTGAGAAACCAAACAACCTCCCGCCTCATCCCACACACACCCGTAGCACCAGCCGCCGCCGCTTACTCACCCTTCCAGGAATGAGAGTGGGGAGGACGCACCCTAGTCTCTCTCCGCCTGTGCTAAAGGCGGAGGAGGGCTGGGGTCGCTTTGCACGGCGGGACCTGTAGTTTTCTCAGGCGGGTCTCGGCGGGGGGAGCCGGCAGCGGCGGAACTACAAGCCCCAGGGCAGCCTGCGAGCGGGAGGGGGGAGCTTCCTAGGCGTTTGGTTCTATTCACACGTGGGGGTGGCGAGCCCTGCAAACAGAAGGGCGAGAGCCGAGAGGTGGTTCCTGGCAATGGAGCCCTGGTGACTAGTTCAGCTGTTCTCCCATGCAGCGAGGTCTAGGGGCAGCCGAGCGGAAAACCTCCTCTGCTCACAAGGCATCTAGGAGAAAAGCCTAGCCACGCTGGGGGCAGAGATGATCCTGCGCGCTCCAGCTAAGAATTGAGAGTAAACCCCTTACCCCATTCACACTCTCATCACAGGGCAAACACTTTCCCATGCACATTGACCTGCAGCGTGCAAGCAAGCTTAGCCTGCTGCCAAGCGTTCTCCCGTGGTACTAAAGTTCAGTCCGCTTAGAGCCATGGGGAATGGGATGAACAAGGTAATGCTGCTGCTTATTGTTATTCTTTGTGTGCATGTGCGTCGGGGTGTGCAGGGCTCCTCAGGATCGAAAAGCTGCTGTATAGATAAATCCACCGCCGCCCCACAGCCTGCCCTCCCCGCTTTGTTTTGTAGTAAACATCCTTGTACAATGAGGGGTAAAGAGCCGTTGCTACAGGAGTTTATGGACAGAGGAGGTCAAATGAGGTTTTTCTGCCTAACTTTAATTTTGGCTTTTGGGGAAGGGAAGGAGATGATGGCTGAAATTCCCCCTGGGGGCGCGTTTCCTGGTTAGCAATCTGCAGCTGCCATGCATGCACGATGATTTGGTTTTAGCTGGTACTAAGTAGATCTTTCTCCCTTCCTCGCCCTGCAAAATACATTTGCTTTAGACTAGTTTAGCAAAGTGGGAGAGCTAGATAATTCTACTCCCGATCCCTGAGCCTTCACGCGCCTTTATAAGACTGCTGCCCACATGACTAGTATTCAGGGCGTATATGTATATTTCTCGGTTGTCGTTTCCTTGTTGTGTGTGTGTGTTTTTCTCGGTTTTGCACGAGAAGACGGAAATGTCTCAGGCAGCCAGAGTCCTTACAGCTACCTAGATGTTCAAGAAGTATTCTGGGCACCCCCTTTAAAACCATCCATCACGCAGAGCGGTAGGAAGATCAAGATGTCAGACTTGTTGGAAGCTACTGGAGAAAAATAAATGGCGTTCTTTATGTTTCGCAGTCTCCTAGGCATCTAACAGTTCCACAGTTACCTTTCCCCCCCACCTCCCCTTGAGTCAGTCTCAGGACATGTTGTGTTATACCACATGCCTTGAAGAAGCCAAGTCAAAAACCTTTATCGTGATTGTTGTGGTTCTTGGCTCTTTTGCTGTATTATTTGTTTTCTTAAGTGGGTTTTTGGGTGTATCCTATAAGAAATATTTGAATTTCTATAACTATCAGGATTTTCCTAGCTGATACCATTCAGCATAGAGGAATCTGGATGTCTCTTTCTTTTCTCTTCCAGCATCAGCTCTTTTTGTGTTCAGACACTTGTTTAATGCAAGTTAATTTAGATTATGGAGACTGACTGTTTACTGATTACTATAGGGAGAAGATTTAACACACTCCTGGTGTTTCTTTTGCCTCAGACTTACTATTGGGGGTGTCAAGGATCCCACTTTTTATGTATCTCTGTCCAGCACTTCAGGGCCATGTGATTAGTAGACTGAACATGAGGCTGGGAGCCAGGATTTCCTGGCTCTGACACTGACTTGCTGTGAGGTCTTGGGCAAATCGCTGAGGACCTGATCCTGGGCCCATTGACGTTAATGGATGCAGGATCAGAGCTTTAACCTCTCCACATTTGTTTTCCTGTTTGCAAAATGGGAATAACAACACATACCTGCCTTATCTGGGATTTTGGGGAAGTGTGGTCAATTTAAAATCAATTATGGATCTCCCTCTCCCTTATTTGGGCTATTTAGGACATAACCTTCTAATTACTTTGCTTTTGCAGATGGTGGGTGGTCAGCACTTTTTGAAAAGCAGGTCCATTTTAATGTATCTCAAATTGGGTACCTAAAAATGGAGGTGCCCAAAATCCAGAGTCATTTTTGAAGAATTTGGGTGCTGGTTTTATTCTTAGAATCATTAGAATGTGGCACCAAGCATATTGCCTTTTCTGTCAGTCTTGTGAGCCAGCAGTAACACAAGGGATTAAGAGAGGCTTGGAATCATCAAAGCTGATTGTTGGATGCATGTGCCCCCCTGAGTCATCAATGCCTCTCAGTACCAGTGACATTAGTTGGTAATTTGAGTGCTTCTTGCAGTGTAGCCATATATGATGGAGACTGCAGAGGGACATGACTTGAGCAGCTCATCAGATGGTGGATTATTTCAATTAGGAGAATCTCTTTGTACTGAAGCCAAGAGAGGATTAATTGTTGCCCCTAATGGTCCAGGAATGGAAAAGCTCCAGAGACTGCTACAGCTGCTGTTGGTTCTTGAGCCCTTGTCACTGTTGTGTGTTCTAGTCATGAGTGCAGTGCGGTTCCTATGTTTTTTGTTTAATTAGAAATGTGGTATACATGGATTTCATAGTAGTAAGTGTACCTGATTTTATATGGGTTTTGGGGCTTATAGAAAGGCTTGCAGAGGACTGGGACACTTTTTGTCTGTTACACCTTGTGCTACCCATTTTAGCAAAAATAGCTGTGTTTGTTGTTCTCAAGCCCAGCACCTAGTCATCCACCGGATTCTTCCAAAGTAAATTGAAAGCATTTGTTCATAATATTATTCCCATGCAACACAACTATGGGGAAATGGCTGGCTAGCAAGCCCTCTCTGACTGCAAATTCACCACTTAACTGCAATTAATTTTCAGTGCTTTCTGTCTTTAACCTCTTCAGTTGAGGGCTAAAATCCTGCAGATCTTTTTCTTCACTTAGCCTATCTTCCATCACAGTAGTTTCTAGAGATCTTTCCTACTCCAATCAGAAATGGTTCCAGTGATGGGCTTTCCACCATTTCCGTGGGAAGACTATTCTGCAGTCCAACTGATCTGATTGCTAGAGTTTTTCTTAATAGTCTACATTTTCCTTTTCTTAATCTAACTCCTTATGCTTTATCTCTGAATTTGGTTTTAGTTCAAGGTTCATGTTGATTTCTGTGTTTCAAAATCATGCAGGACCTTAGAAACCCCCTCTTCTTCATTTTGAAGTTTGGCAGCTGAGATCAGATGGGAGATAACGCTCAAACGGATATAACTTAGATGTATTTATCTGAGAACAAGGTATTCTTAATGAAAGGCATTCTCAGCGAAGAGCCTTCCACTGGGATTCACTCCCTTCTTGTCTGATACCCTGAAGATCAATTAACTGTATGTTGCAACATCTTTTTATTTACTCAGGCTTTCTTGAAGTGATGGTGTAAGTCTCAGTATTTCATGGGGGAAGGTTCTTTTAGTGGCATTGTTAAAATGGCAACTGGGATTTATTAGTGTTTAATTGTTATTACAAGATCATTAAGCACATGAATATAAGTGCCCTATATAAATTGCATTTAATAAAGAGGATAATTTATAAGAAATATAAATCGATCTAGAGAGTTACAGCTGATGTAAATAGTTCCATGGAAATCAATTGACCTATGTCAATTTGCATCAGGTGAAGATCTGGTCCATCAACCTATGTGACTTTCCTGTGAGGCTTAGTGAAATAGGCTAATCCTCTTGTTCTTGCCTTGCATCACGTTATCTTCTCATAATCTCTGCACAAAACCCATTAAACTGCAGTGAATTTCCATGGATTGCTTAATAGATATTAGTCAAAACAACTTTATGCAGTAAGTTATGTTAATATAGTCTGAGAGTATGTGTCTATTTAGAAAATAATGGGGCATTCAGACATCCACTTAAAAGATTTATGTATCTAAAGAATTACTAGGATGTTGATAAGTATCAGTAGCTCTGTCTTAGAAGGGCTCTGCCATCACAATATTTATTCTTTTGACTTTCCCATTAATGCAATTAAGAATCAATGACTGACTTAGATGTTCTTGGTGATTGGTGGCAAAGTAGAGATCTTGTCCATGGTTGTATTTACTAAATAGCATTTGCTTCATATTGTATTTCAGCTCATATGAAGAGTTCTTGTTTTATTCACAAAGCAGTGGTTGAAAAGTTCATGATATAGCCACCCTTCTCCCCCCCGCCCACATTCCCACTCTTCTCTCACACATAAACACCCATCCATCACTCTTCATGTGGTTCTAATCCTCCCTTCTCCATAGTCTGAAATTGCACTTGCTGAAGTCAGTGTGAGATGACAGAGCTGAAAGTTCCCAACCATAGCATAGTGCTGAAACATTAATAAGGACTTTAGGAAGAGTCACTTTTTTCCAGGTAGCTTTCCCCCTTGGTAAGGTTTCATTCTTTTAGAATGATTCCTGAGACAGCCTCTTCCTTGCAAGTCATTTTAATTTCCTTTATTGGTTTCATAATGCACAAATACACACTTCTGTTTTTTTCCACCTTCACTGAGGACATCGTATTTAAAGAGCATCTTCCTTTTTATCCCTCCTCCAGTCTGTCCCTCTACCCAGTCTTGGCATTTTCTCTTTACCACTAGGGTTAGAAACCATAATGACTAGAATATAAACTCGAATCCTCTTTTGGGAATATACGATTGGTATATAAATGCTGCAGTACAGTCTAAAATATTATAGCATCATACAGTGTTACTGTGATATTTGAGTTCACTGCTACACATATGGAATATTGCATTTGTACACCTCTACCCCGATATAACTCTGTCCTCGGGAGCCAAAAAATTTTACCACTTTGTAGGTGAAACCGCGTTATATTGAACTTGCTTTGATCCGCCGGAGTGCGCAGCCCCCCCCCCCCTTTCCCGGAGCACTGCTTTAGCGTGTTATATCTGAATTCGTGTTATATTAGGTCGGATTATATCGGGGTAGAGGTGTATTTGGAAATTTAAGCTCAGACTGAGATAGTTGGTTGGGTTGGGTTGTCAAATTTTGTGCCATTGTGATCTGTTTGGGAGCATACTATGCCAGCAGTTGCTGGCCCTTCACTCATGCCACAGGTACAATACTCCTGAGAGAAGCTGCTAATGTGCTGTCTCCCCACCCTCACTCTCAAACAGAGGCAATGGCCCACATCTGTTTAACTTGGAGAGACTCAAGCTGAGTCAGAGACACAACCACATATTTATTTATTTTTTTTAAAGAGTACCATGAGTGGTTCCCCCCCCCGCAAGCATGTTTGAGAGAGAGTGAAAGGTTTCAGGGATGGGTCCTCAAAGTGGTCCGTACTCAGGAGACCAAATTACATGCACTCTTGAAGTAATGACTTTCTAGATGGGTCAGACTCTGCACTCTTTGTAAAGGATGTTAGTTAATAAAACTCAAAAGGAGATAAATAGTGAGACCGCATTAGCTGTGTTAAACTTGCAGGTCTTTGTTTGCGTAGGTTTTTGTCAAACATTGTCAGCTTTGGTTCATGTGATTTTGCAACCCTTGACTTTCTCTTTAAGTTTCACATTCCTTCAGATCCCAGTATGGCAAAAGCAAAAATAAAAACAAAATGGATGAGTGTCGTTCATCTCTGTACATGGTTGAGGGAATTGCAAAGGTTCTTTGGGTCCAGGCAACACGGCCTTCTAGAGCCGTTAACAAGATTGAACCCTAGGGTTAGATATGATGTGACCTGACATGGAGAGGAAATATCAGTTAAAGATGTAGGGGGAGGGAGGTTCATGTGAAATAATGTTGGCATGAAAGTGTGGTTTTTCTGTTTTCTGGCCTGATTGACAATGGCCTAGTAAGCGTTAAAGATGGTTCCGCAAACAAAAACAAGTATTCTAAAGCATGCTGGAAACTAATTTACAGTCTCATATGCTGGGCTGCTACACTCCGTGACACAAATCATGTCACTTTTCAACAAGATGGTTGTTGTGAAGAAAGGGCTCAAATGCCAATCCCTGGCGAAAGTGCTTCATACCTTTTAGAACTTCCGGATTGCTGGACTGAGCAAAATGGGTGGAGTTTTTCCTTTAAATAGCAGTGCTAGAGAGATTGTTGATGCAGTTGTGATGACATTAGGGCGTTGCTAAGGCATTAGGAAGTTGGTGTTGACATGTCATTGATGGTGGTATGCTTTGCATGCGTGTTAAGGAAAATGGATCATGTGTTTTAGCTTCTTCAGAGGAATTAGATGTTGGTCATAGATGTCCAGGTGTCTGTCATGTAGTGGGAGAGAACAAAAGTTTTACTTTTGAGTTGTGGTGTGTTCCTTTTTTTCATATATGCTCTTTTGTGTTTTGGCTTCAGTTCAGAGGAGGTTTATGAAAGGGTGGGAATGGGTAACATCACAATGTTAACCACATGTACTCAGACTGCACAGAGCTGGCCCTGAAGCAGACCTTGAAACTCTTATATTAAAAAAGTAATGTAACTGAGAACAGCAAGAGTTTATGGGAGCGCTGCAGGAGAGCACATAGTTCAGGGGAGGGGAGTGCGGAAGTGCAACTGAGTGACTTAATTATAAGAAATCACTGCAAACAGCACTTATGAACTGAATGAGAATCAATGAAAGAGTACCCTACTGCAATCTAGGGTGACAGTAGTCTGACTTGCCTTCCTCCGCTTCAAGAGCTACGAGATCTGTTGGATTTTATTTTCCAGTCCCTTCTCTGACTTGTTCTGTGTCCTTAGGCAAGTCACTTAACCTTTTTTGTGTTTGTTTCCCCATTGATTCAATAAGGATAATACATTACAACAAGGGTTTTACAAGGCCTATTTTTGAGATCCTTGGTGGAAGATGGTGTATAACCGTCAAATATTACCATCAACCCCTAGTTATGTTGGAAACATTTCAAAGTGCAGCATGTCTGAAGCATTATAGGATGGGAAAGTTGCAAGGAGAAATATATAATGCTGCCAGCATCTTTAGATTCTATTAGACAATAGTCTGCGACAGAAATATGTTCCATCCTGTATGCAAATCGAACATTGTCGAACTGTGCTACCACAAGACCTCTATATTTGATACTATATTTCTTTCTCACAGATTCTGCCTGGCTTGTTCCTTGGCAACTTTAAAGGTAAGATTAGTTTTATGGTTACAATTTAGGATTACTTAAAAGTCTGAAAAAGTGTTGGGTCATACATAGCCCTACAGTATTTGCTAAAATCTGTGCAAGTTCTTTATCCCCATTTTGCTTAATTTCTGAATCTACCTGCTAGCACTAAAAAGAGAATGTTTTCTCTGTCATCTGTACACTGCACTGCACAACTGGTTAAAAATGCACACACTCTCCTGGGAGCATGCTTCACCTAGAATTCCCAAATGTTGGCCTCTGTTGTAGATTGGTTCTGCACTTTGCAGACTGGCCTGTGAGCCAGGCCATTTTTGTAAGCCCTCCTCATTATTAATGGCTTAATTTGCCTCCAATTCATTGCTCTCATTATTGTGGTTATAGATCAGAACCGTTCAGGAGCCCTATTATAAATGCTTGTGAAACTGACAGATACAGAGTTTGATGCCTGAGTATCAGGATGCAATGTCCATATTGTAGATTCAGACCTGTTCTCCCTCTCCCTCTCTGTGTGTGGTTTTTATTTTCCATTTGATTTTTAACCTAGCACTTTTAGAGCCTTATCTGTAAGAAAGCTAAGGCTGAGAAGTACTGGGCACCCAGCAGCTCCCACTGATTGTGATTACTTATTGTTAAGTATTTGGGACGGGGACCATCTGTTCATTACATATGTGTACAGCACCTAGCACAGAGGAGCCACGATCCCAACTTGGGGTCTCTAGGTGCTATTGCAATATCACCAATAAATAACTGGCAACATCATCTACCTAGAGCTACGCTTAGTTGTGAGCAGCAGGCATGTTGCTGAGTGGCGACTGCACATGCCTCCATATATTTGGTCTGCTCACATGACTGGACAAGGTCTGTTCCTTTCATTTCATATTTAGGTGGTGCTGCACCAATATTTCTCTTCTCCCCCCTGCTCCCCCACCCCACTCGCTCCTGTGAAGTATTTGGTAGCATGAACCTACAACAGGATAGTGGCACTGTTTGTTTGTCTTGTCTGTATCTGATCCTGCCATCCCTTGTTGACAGGGGGTTGGGATTGCAGGGTCCACTTTAGCATCCTGATAGTTATTTTGCTCCCCTTTCTGTGTGGAACATCTTTGGAACGAACCCAGAGGCGCAGGATGAGTTTGAAGGGCACTCCTACGCCAGGTGGCAAACATGAAGATGGTGCTGGGCTGTGTGGGGTGGAGGGAAGTTTGTTGTGTCAACGGTGTGGATGAGGGTTGGAGGGGAAGGAGACGAGTGTGCAGGTAATGATAAGTTTGTGATGGGATACAGGGACTGGAAACAAAGAAGATATAGAAATCAGAAGGGGCAGGTGGGGGATTGGGAGGAGAAAATAAGGAGGGGGAGAGGGAGAAAACCCAGAGACCGTGCATCTTCTGAGTTGAGGCAGTGCCTTCTGCTTGTGACAGCAAATCTTGGCCTCACTGCTGAATGAGACAAAGTGGGAGAGGACGGGAGAGGGATGGACGATATCTTGCATTTCATGTGAGAGTGCTTCAGTTTTTCAAAGTGCAGTGTGTGGGGGAGGGGCCCCGGAGTTGCCCATAGCGCACGGTGTGTGACTCTGAAACTGGCCCTATCGTCATGCCAGCCGTGGTGGCAAAACTTTTGATAATACTCCCAAGAGAGTGAAACTCAGACCCAGCATCTGTTTCTCAGTGTGGTACTGTTTTCACCCACTGAGTGACTGAGGCAAGGCAAGATGAAGGGGAGTAGGCCAAGGTTGCAGAGTGAGTCAGCACCTCAGCCCAGATTAGATCCTAGAACCCTTCTGGCTTGTCATGCTGTAACCATTCAGCTACGGGCCTTGCAAGTGGTCTATAAATGGTATGTCAGATAACTTTTAGCATGATAAAAACATGGTGTTAATGAAGGTGGGGTGACTGTGTAGTATTGGGATCCAGTTAAAAATAAATGAAGCTGAAGTGTGTCAGCTATTTCATATCTGGAGGGGGAGGGGGAAGGGCTGGTGTCAATATGAATGTCTGTGCTTCAGCGATTATCGCTGTTTGTTTGTTAATAAAAATAAAGGTGGGTTTTTTTTAAATGGCCTTTGCTCACATAGTATTTAATCAATACTCTCCACCATCGTGAGGTCATGTCAGTAGGTAATTGATCTCTGAGTTAGTTACATCTTTGGAGCAGAAGAGAGACAATTGCTGTTAAAGAGACAAGGTGGGAAAGTAATATCTTGTATTGGGCCAACTTTTTTGTTGGTGAAAGAGACAAGGTTTCAAGCCACACAGAGTTCTTCGGACACTGTACCTTTGCCAGACCTATAGAAAAGCTCTATGTATGCTCAAAAGCTTGTCTCTTTCACTAACAGAAGTTGGTCCAATAAAATATATTACCTCATTTACTTTGTGCATAGAACAACACTTTAATTAATATAGTTAATAATCTTTGAATTTCTAAAAAACTTTCTAAACCATCTAATAATGCTAATAGCAACAGTGACCGCTAACATTGCAAAGTAATACAGTGCTGCTGAAACAAGGCAAATATAAGCTTGCCACTATAAACATTCCTAGAGGAATTTGATTACTGAGTTCTTTTGCAAGTGTTCTGATTTACATCACATGCAATGTATGAAAGACAGGACAAGATTTTGAATAGTGAGTAGTGATTTGGGTGCTGGACTTGACACCCATATTGAGAAAGTTGGTGCTAAGTGCTTTCTGACAATTGGGTCCTTCTATGGTGTCTCATGCCTAGAAAGCTTGGGTTTTGCAAGTGATTCTTTTGAGTATAAAAAGGTGTGATACAACAGACTCCCCTTGAACTGTGATTTTTATCACCTTTCACAAGTTGAATAGTGCTGTGCTAGGTTAGTAATTGCATGGGAAACCTCTAAGGAAACTGAGATGCTATGGGAAGTGGTATGAGTGATTCAAGCAGGTGGTTCCCTGCATTCTCATCAAAACTGATGCAATACCCCAGCATGATGTTAGAGGGTGCTGTGCTTCTGGAAGTTCCATTGTTTGGAAGGGACAATGAATGTTCTGACCATGGAATCTTTCACCATACTAGCACTCCTACTTTGTAGTTATGTAGAACCTGTCTTTCAGGGCTCCTGAATTGCTGTTCTGAAGTTAAGCCTCCAATTGTCTATGTAAGGTAAATAGAATCAGACACGTTTAACTTACGAGTAAACTGAGGCACAGTTTATGAAATGGTTGTAGAGCAAGTCAGTGATATGGATGGGGATAGAACTTAGAGCAGTGGCCTGCAAGTCAGGACTCCTATCTTTAGACAGATTGCTTCAGGCAGAGGCAGAGTGCTTTTATAGCATCTTGGAATCCTTGGGAATGGAAAGCTTTGTATAGTACTGATTCAGGAAAACATTAAAGTCCATAGGACTTTAAGCATGTTTTTCTGAAGAGAGATGGATTTCTTGAATTGGGACCTTAGCTAAAAATTAAAACTGAATTACATTCCTAAGGTACAAAGTGTTTAGGAGAATGTGCATCCAGAGAACTCGGCAGTTCAAGCAGAACTGCTGCCTTTCTTACAAAATACTGAGGAAGAGTTCACCTTTAAAATCCAGGAGAAAATTAATCTTACAGATTGATTATCTTCTGGGTTTCCTTTTGTTCAGGAGCAAAGCCTTGCCCTGTCTAAACTCCATGGGACTGGTAGCTTGGTAAGAGATGTAGTGGCGGAGGGGCTGAAGGTGGGAAGAAGCCCTCTTCAAATTAAATCCCTGCACCCCCCCTCTGATTTGAAAGAATTTTGGTCTGTCAAATGGAAATCAAAGTCCTGCAGTCCACTCACAAGCTAGTGTAATCTCCCTTGATGAAGTGCAAAGCTGTCAGTCAACAGCTGTGGGTCTGAAAGCCCCCATAAGCCTTTATTCCCACACGAAAGCTGGTGTCTGCTGTGCGGCAACTGCTGGCTTTCTGTATTCCCATCAGAAGAAATTTCTTGTTTTTCTAATACCCTAGTGGGACAGTACGAGGTTTTTGCCTCTTTTCACATGCAGCAGTAGGGAAATATTTTTCATCTACACGAGTGCCAACTGGTCTTTCAAGTACAATTGATTCCAAAAACCAGGGCTCAATAAACTGTAATAAGAGTTAAAGGCCACACAGTTCTTCAAGCTTGAATACAAAGTAATACATGTCCTTTCTGCTTACAAAATGTTTGGAAGATTTGAGTTTTTCCAATGGAATATTTGGGGGATTTTTGATTCTGAGGGGAAAGCCACAATGTGAGGCTTAATTCCCCCAAAGAGTCCAGTGGCACTATGGATGAATTGAAGAGCTTAGGTGAAGTTTCCACTCTTCCTGTTCCTCAACATAAGATGTAGTGCACAGCAAATGATTCTCCTGTGTTCACAGTGCCATTGAATTCCTCTGAATAAGTTTGTTCGAGGTTCTTTCAGGAAAACTTCCTTTTCTGGGGTCCCATTTGGGGTTCAGCTTTCAACAAAGAAGAGTGGGTTAGTATCTTTCAGTATTGCTCTCCTGGATTCACAGATAATCTAGATTTACAGGCTAGTACAGCTAAAGCTTCAAGTGTGGATTACCCTAGGAAGGGAAGAAGCTTCAGGGTAGAGCCCTTTGTGGGACTACTGTTTTAATCCCGCTCCTGTCCTGCCCTGTAATTCCCACTCCCACCTGCTCCTGTATTGTTTCTTGCATTTTTATCCTGCTCTAACCCATAAAAACCTTAGATCCCACAAAGCCCATGACAGAGACCGATTCCCCCATGCTACTTAAAAAAAAAAAAAAAGTCTGTTAATATATGTGTGTATGTATATGTGTGTATATATATATATATATATATATATATATATATATATATATATATATATATATATATATATATATATATATATGTATATGTGTGTACATATATATATTAAAAAAAAAATGGAATTCAGGCACAATTTTTACCATTAAAAGAATAAAACAAATCATGCTTAAACCATGCAAAAAAATACTTTAACTTCTGTTGTAATAGACATCAAATCTTTCTATCCCTTGCTTAAATTTACGTATTAAAACCTTTATTTAAAAAAAGAGAAATTGCTGAAATTCTATTTAATGACAAACTGATGAGATTTAGTGTTTTCCCGCAAATTACCGGTCTGTTTTCCCCCCCCCCCCCCCAACTAATCCTGCCTGCAACAAAGTACATTTTACCTGCTCCTGCTATTATGGCAGCGAGTCCTGCAGGATCCATGGGATCCCAGTCCTGCTGCAGGGCTCTAGTTCAGGAGCACTCTTTGTTGCCAACTAGTCTTCCTGCCCCTCCCCTTTACAATGGAACTACTTAGAATTTTGAACAGGTTTATTTACAGGAATTAAAGCTTCGGGAACAGGAAGGGTGGAAGTTTTGCCTAGACACTCAATTTGTTCTGTGACATCATTGCATATTATGGGTGGAACTGAGTGTGTCCTTTGGAACCATGGGTAGCGAGGGGAGGTGGGAAGCAATCCTCAGTGGGAGCTGTGGGCACAGGCGCCAACTTTCCTTGGCACCAGTGAGTGCTCGCACCCCTGCCCCAACTCCGCCCAACCCTGCCCCTATTGGATCCCTCCACAAATCCCCGCCTCTTCCCCGAGCGTGCCGCGTTCCTCCTCCTCCCCTCCCTCCCAGCACTTGCCGCGTGAAACAGCTGTTTCACGGTGCAAGTGCTGGGCGGAGAGGGGGGAGGAGGAGGAGGAACACGGTGCGCTCAGGGGAGGAGGCTGAGGTGAGCTGAGGTGGAGGGACGGGTTGGGGAGCTGCCGGTGGGTGAAATTTTTCCTTGTGGGTGCTCCAGCCCCGGAGCACACATGGAGTCATTGCCTATGGCTGTGGGTGCTCAATGTCGCTGAAAACTAGGCAGTTTATGTAGTAGGGTTACCAACTTTCTAATCCCTGAAACCGAACACCCCTGCCCCGCCCCTTCCCCCAAGGCTCTGCCCCCTGCCCCACCTGTCCCATCCCCCCATTGCGCGCTCTCCACTCCTGCCCCTGTCGCTCGCTCCCCCATCCCCTGGGACTCACCTACTGCCTGTAGATCCAGCGTGGGAGGAGCTGATGCGGAGCCTGCCCAATTAGGGCACAGTGGGGCATGGCAGAGGTCAGTGCCCAGAGCAAGGGGGTGAGGAAATCGGGGCGGGGGGAGGGAGACAGGTCCCCCCTCCCCGACGGCACCGGTACGTACTTTGGAGCTTGGTCTGGGAGCCAGCCAGCCAGTCTTTTGATCAGGTCTATGGCCATACCACCCTGAACACGCCCGATCTCGTTTGATCTCGGAAGCTAAGCAGGGTCGGGCCTGGTTAGTACTTGGATGGGAGACCTCCTGGGAATACTGGGTGCTGTAGGCTTGGGGGAGACAGATAGCTCAGTGGTTTGAGCATTGGCTGCGGGGATTGGGCGGGGGAGGGGGGGCAGGAAGAGCAGGAGCTGCTAAGCAGAGCCGCTCCTCCAGCCGCAGCTGCTGCTCTTCCCACCCCCAGTGGTGGAGGTTGGTTACTGCAGGTAACCGGACTTTTAGCGGCTGGTCAGCTGTGTTGACTGGACGCTGCCAGTATCCCTTTTCAACCAGATGTTCTGGTTGAAAACCAAACACCTGGCAAACCTATTATGTAGGTGTGCCTAACTAAGGTACCAAAATTTGAAAGTTTTGGCCTAGGTCTCCAGCCAGTTCCTCTCAAAAATGCCTTCAGGGTGTGTCCACTAGGAGAAAAGATGTGTTCTTACCATGTGTTAAAATCCTAGTGAAAGCAAGGCAGTTTGTAGTTTTCAAATGCAGTCACAGGTTGAGCTAAATGCTAGCGGGAAGCCGAGAGTTTGCCTCAAGCTGCTAACATGTGATAAAACTACAGCTGGCTTGTCTTCACTAGGGTTTTACCTCCTTAGATATAGGTTAGTTTAACACATGGTAAGAGCACACCTTTTTTTTTTTTTTCTAGTGAAGGCAAGGCTGCAGGGTTGTGTGTTTGGAGGAGGGAGAGAGACTGCATACAAAGAGGACAGTGTATGGTGAGAAGAAAGGTAATAGCTCACCCCTTCCCCCCCCCCCACCCCAAGAAATACAAATCTAGTTTGAGCTAATCTCATTGATCTGATTATTTTAGTTGCGGGATGCCTCACAGTCTGATGCCACAGACTTGGATCGGCATCAGCATAATTGGCTTTCTCCACCAGAATGGTTTTGGTTTTACTGGATAAGAAGGGATGGGAAAACTCTAGATATTTTGAAGCAAGGGGAGGTGACAAAACCTTAGGGAAAATTCTTTTCCTGTCATTCAAATGAAAGAGAAATCATTTCTTTTCACCACGCATGTCTTGAAGGGATTATTAATGATGAGTTAGGTCTGCCTATCTACTTACATGGCCCCATCACCTCAGTATTGAAGATCCTCCCAGTCATTAATGAATATATTCTCAGAGGAACCCTGTGGAGTAGGGGAAGTACTATCTCCATTTTACACATGGGGAAATAAGGCACAGGAAGTGTGTGGTACAGTGGGGACTCAATCCAGATTCTACCAATCCTGTTCCAGTGCCTTAACTACAAAATTAATCTTCCTCCTTTCGCTATGTGGCTGTGACCTTGTCCATACTAGTATGAGGGGCTAGAGCTAGGAGCGTGGAAGAAAATGAAGCAAAAGAAATGTAGGCTGAATGTGGGGAGGGGAAGAGGAGAAAGGGGGAAATGTATCAAGTTATGTGAGGAAGGACTTTCCCAAGGAAACTGGTTGATGCCTCCATGAGTTGAGAGGTTTTAAATTATATTGGATGAAGCATTAGACAGCCTGCTGTAGGGAAGAATCTTGTGGAGGACCTAAACGGATAAGCAAGAGGTGACCTAATAGATTTCTTTTCGTTCTGATTTCTAAGAGAGTGCATCTAACACTGTGACCTTGAAACATCAGCCTGCTTTGTATGGTGCAGTACTATAGTGATATGATAAATAATGAGTCAGAATTACAATTCTAGCACTGAATGTTCTTGCTTTTTGGTCCCTTAGTGTAACAATTTTAGATACGAAATTGAACATACATCTCTATTATACAGAAATATTGTGAGCAGTCTATATAGCTGCTGAGGACAGCCTCTAAATCTTGTCTGTTATATTAGTGATTTGCAGTGGGGAGAAGCAAGGGAATTTCCCCTCTCTCAATTATCTATTCCGTGGGTCTAGAGACTTCGATAACTTGCTAGCCAAGGACTGTATTTTTTTCCTCCTCTGTATATTTTCTGTTGTTTGAATTGTGCATACTGTGAACTGCTATTTATCTTGGCATTGTTTGTAGTGTTGTTGTAGCTGTGTTGGTCCCAGGGTATTTAAGAGCCAAGGTGGGTAAGGGAAAAGATATTACCTCACCCACCTCATCGATCTTGGTACACAGCTTCAGGAATGTTGTGTGGTTCTCCTGCCCTCTTCTATGAATATCCCAAAACACTGTCTTACTATACAGTGTTGATTTTATTGAACTCCAGTTAACTGAAGCATTAAAACGTTGCAAGGGTAGTACTGTGTGTTCTTAATGACACTGCTAGCCAGTCAACTTTTAAAGGGAACCACCTGTGTTTTTTAAAGCTGGCTGGGCTGCAAAGCTGCTTGTCTTGCCAGGGCTTTGGGAACCTGGATCACCGTTTCTCCTGAGCCATTAGCATTCTCTTAAATTATAATTTATTTGTCTTGCACTAGCACTAATTGTGATCAGAGCCCAACTATGCTAGGCACTGTATAAACGCATAGTAAAAGATGATCCTGTCTTGAAAAGCTTATTAAATTGACAATACAGCTAAAGACTGGGAGGGGGGAAATGAAGGCACATAGAGATGAAGTGACTTGCTCAAGGCTACATTTAGGTCAGTGGCCAAACCACATCTCTTGTGTCCCAGTCCAGTGTCCTATCCGCTGGAAAATGCTACCTCCCTAAAACTAAAATTGAGGTTCCAGGTAGCTGGCCCTGAAATGTGTACCCTCCAAATATAGTTGCATAGTACAGTACAGACTTAAAAGCCCAACTGGGCTGGCTTCTGTAGTTTTCCAAAGCCTTCACTTTACAGGTGGACTCTGAGACCTCAGAATAATCAAGGATGCACTTAATATTATTAACAACTCTGAAGATCTAGCAGGTTACAGTGTCTATACCAGCAAGTCTCATAATTATCTTTGGAAGTGCTCATTCTTGTTATGAAGAGAATTTAAGTTCTTTCAGGTATTTGGTGCTGAATTCTGTCTGAAATGGTGACACGGGAATCCAAATGAATAAACATCTATTCGGTAGTCACACATACTGGACCTTCAGAGTAGGTGAAACTAGACAGTTTTGATTTTTCTCTGATTTTTAGAGCTGCTAAGAGCTTTAAGATTAAGTATTTTTCATAATCGGGTATGGACTTGTTAACTCTATTCTGTTGTGTTCAGATACTCAGCATTTTGTCTGTTGGACAATATGATTAAATGCCACCTTCTGCTTTCTGATTTAAAAAGGGTATTGAAACTTCATAGTAGAGAGTAATGACTCGAATTAAGAGATGCCAATTGATCTTTTGCACGTACATAAAGAAGGTACAGGTGATATTGTTGTTATTTTTGTACCAAGGAAGAGCCGGTTTGAAACCTTTGTGGTCTGTGCTTTTTTAAAATCTATTCAACCAGGCTAACACAAACAGATTGTATAGGCTGGTTTTAAGACAGGTGTCCATATCACAAAGAACACTGTCATAAATGACATGTATGGCAGCTTTTCCCAGTCAAGAGATCAAGATTAAAGGCAAACTGAACAAACCAGGGTCCTCCCTCCTGGTCTTGCTGATGGGCCAGTGTAGTGAAGTTGCACTGTGGCTACAGAAGATTTCAGACTCCAGAGCTGTTGGATTATGTCTACGTGAACGGAGTTAAAATCAACTACATTTCTTTAAAACGTTTAGCACGAATTTTTCAGGCCTTAACCTGCATTCCAGTTCTGAGCACCTAATTGTAATTCTGAATACTCATGTGCCTATAATTAAGGGTTCAAGATTAAAAGTCACCTTGGGAAAAAATTTTCCTCAAATTTACTTAATAAAATGTGTTAAATTGTACCACTGCTTTCTTATTTTTTATGTAACTTGATTAAAGATGTGGTTTGGTACCTCTCCCATGTTGAAACTTATCAAATCTCTTTATAATCACTGGCCAAACTTAAAAGGAGTAGCGCAGGTATGGAATGTTACAGGTGCTACGTCCCTCTCTAGTAGCTAGTCTACAGAGAATAAGAACCCAGTATTGCTATTAGCTAGCAGTACTCCAGATGCTGAAGTGGCAGTGGCCTTTGCTTTTTTTCACAGATTCACTCCTCACTGGTGACTATTAAACTTTTAATCTTGTTTTAAACACCTTGGGCAAGGACTGTCTTATACTTTCGTTTGTGAGGGTTACTCGGTGTGTGTTTTTTGAATAATGCATAGAGAATACATGACTGGGCACTATGATGTAAAGGCTTTGTTGGGATGGCTACCTTACCCATGAGTGGAGCTGGTTGAAGTAATGAGAAATTTCAAAATTCAAAAGTTGATTAAATTGTTATAAATTTCTCTTCCCCCATGTTATTCTGCTTCCTATAGAGCTAATAGAAATCTTGTGAGTTTTGATGAAATGTTGAATATTTGGGTGTGGGCGGGGAATATTAAAAACAAAAATCCTAAACTTTTCCCCACCAACTTTCCCAGTGAATTTTGCAGGTCATCTAAAACAAACGTCTATAAAATCGTAATACCACATTTTCATATACACTATATATATGTATTACATATTATACAAAAAATTGAGAAATATTTATTTATACACACACACACAATTTCTTGTATCCCTTTGTTGGTAAAATCAAAAGTCCAACCGTACAAATCTTGGATGGAGAAGAAAATAAATGTAAGTCCCCTCTAAAAAAACTAACATTGTTTTTCTAGACTTGAAATGTGATTTCTTAGGGTCTTCCAGGATTAGAAGCAACTGGGGTGCATTTTCTTGGGAAGCTGGGAATTTCTCCTGTCCAGTGTAAGAAATCTCCTGTTTCTAGCTCTGCAGAATTGTGAGATATCAGGCCTTAAACCTTTCATGACTGAATATTGCCTACCTTGGCCAGTGTAACTTGTTTGTAGGGGTGGTGGAAGGGGACATGAAGGTGGGATTCTCTATGTGGAAGGTAGAAGGAACACTTGTGTGGTAAATTGATCTTAAACAACGATGGCAGTTTTGAAACTGCTTAGTGCTACAGGTTTTGAAATGTAAGAATAAATTAAAGTGCAGATGGATTAGTATTAGTGGGCAGAGAATAGGCGAGACAGTCAAAGGTGTATGATAAATGCATGTTATCACATGGCTCTGAAATGTATCCTATGTCATCTGCATACATGTGATGTGTGTGACACACCACAGATAGACACACTCAATTTCAGATGCAAAATGTGTGAAACTGTTGGCTTAATAATTTAGGGATGTTTTCTTAAGCTTGTTCTTTATATAGTATATCATTTGCTTTGGAGTTCATTTTCCCCCCCCCCCCTTCTGTCTTTTTGAATGTGTTGTTTTTAGAAGAACTTCACAGATGATCATGATTCTCAACATGTGTGAGAGAACTAGGAACAGCTTTTTAAGAGAAACTTAAAAAAAATAATCTCTTTTTTCCCCCCACTACAGATGCTCGAGATGCGGAGCAACTGAGCAAGAATAATGTTACACACATTCTGTCAATCCATGACGGTGCTAGGCCTATGCTTGAGGTAAGGGGGAATCCATCATAGCTCTAGTTAACATGAAATAATGGCCTGTCAACCTTCGTTTAATTTGATCCTTATTACAATTGTTTGACACAATTTTCCGTATTTTCTCTTGGAAACATTTGGCAGTCATAGTTTTGTGAGTCAGTCACAGTTTTCATCACTGGTATTGTTACAACAGGCAATCCAGCTGTCAAAGGAGGATTCAGTTACAGTGTTTTATTGATTGACGTTCTGTTTTATCAGAGAGACAAGGTGGGGGAGGTAATATCTTTTATTGGACCAACTTCTGTTGGTGAGAGTACATGTTCTTAGCCCAGTAGCAGAGGTAACTAAAACCCATTTAAAAATGTCCCTTTATCATAACATGCCCCTTGCTAACACTGCACAGCAAAGTATTTGTGCAAGAGGTTTAAAATCCTTTTCTGTCTAAAATGTAATTATCCAGGCTTGACAAAAAATGCCATTGCCTATTTGCCTGGAGGGAATACACCTGTGCTGCTACACCCCAAAAAACTACTCATTCAATTCACATGGGCAGATATTTGCCCCCTCTGCAAATTAATCCTTTCCTTCCCCCATTTTACTTTCATCTACATATTGTGAACGTTCGCATCATAGAAGATGACTGCTGATGTTGCTGCCGCTACTGCTCTCCTTCTGAGCCTATACGGCTCTCTCTAGTTCTGTTCCCCTCCAGTAAAAAAGAGCAATGGATTCAGCCACTCACTCCTGCAAAATTTCCATTTGACCTGGCAAGCCAGTGAATAGTTTTTGTTTGTTTTTAAAGCTTGGATAACATATATATTCATACCTGGGGAAAATAGGGTTGCCAATTTTGGTTGGATGTATTCCTGGAGGTTTCAACACATGACATAATCTTTTAATTAAAAAATAATCTTTAATTCCTGGAGACTTCAGGACAATCTTGGAGGGCTGGCAGCCGTAGGGGAAAGGACAGTTAAAGGTGAACTGGAATTTGAAGATTGTCTTTGGGCTCAGTACTGTGGATCAGCAACGCTAAAACTGTTCTCTGTGGTGTGTGTGTGTGTGTGTGTATGTTTGACTTATTAAGGTGTGCCTACTGCATGGTCTAAAAGCATATTGAATTTCAAGACTGCTGTTAACTGGAATGATATACAGTTGCACTCACTAAGGAAGATGTAATCACACTTTTATGTCTGTGCTGCATGTGTTTCCTCCGGGGTGTTGTCCTCTAAAATAAACAGAAGCTTGCTTGTGTCTAGTGTCATGATTTTCTAGTCAAGGTAGGGGAACTACTCACTGCAGAATCCAGGTGCAGTCACAGTATTCTCAGTCTACAACCTCCTCTCATGGGGAAAACAAATGTTACAATTTGTCCGCAGTTCTTTAAGTAGAAGGAAGATTGCAAGTTCCTTTTGTTTTTCAGTGAAATTATTATTAATTACATTCTAATTCATGGTCTTAATTCAGTAGACACTTGCAACTAAGTACTTACTGATGAACGAAGGTTTAGAAAATCTTGTTACAGTACTTCATTAGTTCCATTTAGGTATGATTACTTGTCAGGTTGTAATTAAGATACGCTGAAAACAATGTTTAGAGTTTAGGCCTTATGTAAATTATATTTTGCTTTTAAAAGATTAGTAGCTTTATTCCATTCGTAGAGACTCGGGGCTTTTTCTCTTGCCCTCTGAAGTCAACAGCAAAGCTCCTATTGACTTCATTGGTGCAGTATTAGGTACCCAGTTCTGTAGCTGCTCAGTCAGTGGAAATTCCGCTGAAATCATTTTGAGATTAATGCATGGAATGACTGTAAAATCAGACCCTTAGTAAACTTTCCTGTTACTTAGATACAGTAGTTACCCCTAAAAATCAAGATGGTAATTTAATTGACCATTTACCAAAGTTGATTTTTTTTTTTTTTTTTTAATTTCCTAGCCTAAGTTTAAGAAATATTTGTAACTATTTCACTAAACTTAAATAAAAAACTGTGGGAAGAACTTTTTGTTTTGTTTTTAAAGTGGTAAACATAGTACATTAAAGTGATGGCTGTATTGAATGAGTTGATATCAGTAGTATGAAATAACACATTATGTGATAATGAATTTGAAGTTCTTTTTATTGATCAGAGAAATTGTGTTCATCATTCTAGTGAATCATGCTTAAAGGGTCACTGTCACATAGGTTAGCTCTCAAAAATTCTTACAAAACCTACTGTTACCTGGTGTTCCTTTTTTTTTTTTGTAATTTCAATAATAGTTTTTTGTTTTGATGTAATAATAATTATTCTGTAGCATTTGAATATGCAACATGGTAGCACCTTGCTAGTGCATGAGAACCAGAAAATGGAATTGACCAGTCTAATTTCATTGTCCATGTTGAGTGAAGAATAAAAAGCAAACCGCCATCATAAATAGTGAATAGTATATTTGGTGTATATTCTAAAATCTAATTTTAATAATCTGTTAATAATGCCAATGAGGACATTTTAAAAATTATTTTTGACCTGAGAATGATTTTGTATTTGAACAAATACCTTCTTAACTTACATTTTCCTGCTCTGTTCCTTGTGTTTTCTGCACTATTAGGAAATATGAAACTTCTGTTGCCCCATAGCTTGCCACATCAGTGAAAATGATTGCCCGTTTGGGGTTCATATAAAAATGCTTTAAGTTTTTTCAGGAGAAATAATTGAGAAACCAATAACTCTTCAGTGGGATTTGCTTTCAGAAGCCCTTTCTGGTAAAGTTCAACTCTATAAATCCTCTTATGAGTTCGCTATTTATAGTTGGCTAATTAACAAAGATTAGGCTCAGGAAGCTATTGTTTGCTTTCAAAATGGAATATCTGCAGACAAAATGTTTTTAAAGTAAATAAAGTCTTGTATTCTACTTGTGGTACAACAAAGGCTGAAAACAGCTTTTTAAAGGATTGTTTTTACTTTTTGTAGGGAAGGGTATGGCTTCCATATTATAGGTATTAAACTTGACATGGGCTTAAATTGGAAAAAAAAGAACATGAATTGAGCAATCTGCCACTATTGCCTGCTTAGTTCTTTTGCTCTGTATGTAATACTATTTTAATGTAAACTAGTGCTATCTTTTTAAAAATAGAGCCTGTAATTAATTTGTTTATGAAGCCCCAATACTGAAGCAGTTCAAATGCTGAACACCATCACCATACAGATATCCTAACAACACATACAGACATTTGTAATTTAAAAAGACATGCCTAAAAGTTTGTCAGGAGAAAACAGATGGAAGTGATTGTGGTGGGTCCAACACAAAAGGGACTACAAAAGATGATAAAGTGAACTACTTCAAATGAGTGCCTTAATAAACAGTGACACACACAGAACACCATCCTCTATCTACCAGCATCATTTCTGTTTTTGCCTGGGCAAGGAGTAGGTATCTCTGACGTGTTAGCTCGTCAGTATAAGACGAGCATTCCTCCAGCACAGAGGCTGAACTTGCATGGCCACAGATGACTGTTCATAGATCTGAATGTCACATAAAATCCTAGCATAGAAGAAGCTCGGATTCTAGGCCATCACCTCACCAATTTGCTGCTTGGATGCTTCAAATTATAGATATTAACCCCAGTGCTCTCTGGGCATGAGAAACAACAAGGAATCAGTGAGCTGGGAGCCTCCTCTAAAAGATAATATCGGTCAGTGATCTGCTGGATTCCATGGTGTGAAGGGGATGTCAGCTATCCCTTAGCATCAGTACCTCTGATGCAACGAGGAGTAGGCTTTGGGGGTGACACAGGTTTGGAATAGACCAAGCATCAACATGCACAGGTTGATGGGCAGACCTGACTCAGGGCTGATCTTCAGACAAAACCCAGAGGTGAGAACAAGCATGTAACCAGCCCTGATGTTTGTGGTGGGACAGCCAGAAAGTCCATGGCTTCCAGGAATATCCACGTTATTAGAGTTGTTGTCCACATGCACTCTGAAACCTCTGAAGACAAGAATCTACAAGGATTCTCAGCAATGCCAACACATGCTCCTTAAAGCTAATTTTTACAGCTTTCATTTCTGTTGCTGTGGGGTGAAGGGGGATAAAAAGTTATCACAAAGGACCAAACACAAAGCCTGTTGAAGTCTCTCTATTGACTTCTATGGGCTTTGAATCTGTCCCAAGGCAGGTACAACACTGGCAGCAGCAATATGAGCTTTCCCCACACTGTTTCATGGTGGAAGTTTGTATTTTATTGTATTCTTGTGTTGCATTCGTTCATTCATTTAGGTGCTCATAGCCTGCAATGAGGAGCACAATATAAATACTGAGAGAGTGCATTTGAGAGCTTTTTATTTTAGCAAATGTCAACCATCTCTGCTTTGGAGCAGGGGTTAGATAATTACTATTAGCCTGTCCTCAAGCATTAGCTTAGCTTAACAAAAAGAAGGTTAAAGAGTGTTTTGATCACTGTCTATAAGGACTTGCCTGGGGAACAGAAATTTGATAATAGAGGGCTCTTCAGTCCATCCGACAAAGGTATATAACAAGATCCAATGTGTGGAAGTTGAAGCTAGACAAATTCAAACTAGAAATAAGATGCACATTTTTCACAGACAGGGTAATTGATTATTGGAACAACTTATCAAGGTTTGTGGTGGATTTTCCATTACTGGCAATTTTAAAATCAAGACTGGATTTTCTCTAGAAGATGTGTGTGCAAGAGAGGTAGCCATATGTCCATCAGGAACTGGATTGAAACTATCAACTCTTTTTATAGAATCCAACAAATGTTTGTCAGTTACTAGTACATTTTTATTGCCGTTAAGCTATACCGGAGTTGAAACAGTAAGTGTATGAATCCTATTCCCGGTCTCCCGAGGCTATCTGGTCTCCTGACATTAATTTACAGTATTCTGTCATTTGCAGAGTGGCCTCTGTTGCATCACAGCAAGTTCTGTACTCTGTTGGATAGCAGATTTGTATGGGGGATTTGATAGCAGCCTTCAACTACCTGAAGGGGGGTTCCAAAGAGGATGGAGCTAGGCTGTTCTCAGTGATGGCAGATGCAAGGACAAGGAGCAATGGTCTCAAGTTGCAGTGGGGGAGGCCTAGGTTGGATATTAGGAAAAACTATTTCACTAGGAGGGTGGTGAAGCACTGGAATGGGTTATCTAGGGAGGTGGTGGAATCTCCATCCTTAGAGGTTTTGAAGCCCGGCTTGACAAAGCCCTGTCTGGGATGATTTTGTTGGGGTTGGCCCTGCTTTGAGCAGGGGGTTGGATTAAATGACCTCCTGAGGTCTCTTCCAACCCTAATCTTCTATGATTTGATGATTCTATGACATAATTAAGACACTTTCATTTTATCAGAGGCCTGGCCCTCAAAAGGAAGAGTAGCATGACCTTGGAGGCATTTTAATGTTCCCATTAAAATAGCCTGTAGTACTATCTTCTGTCACAGAAGGCTTGGATCTTCACCATTCCATTTACAGTGAGTCACATTTGAAGCTGGCCCTTGTCTAGGTTTTGTGCTTTGTGCACGTGTGTGATTTTTCTTGCTTTCTGTTTCTAAAAGAATTGATTTTTCTTTTTCATGGGTATTAGAAGAGAAAGGGATATGTAGTTGCAATTTTAATCTGAAACCGTCCAGGTGAGGCTAAAATAGTTGGGCTATATTTAAATCCCAGCAAACTGGACAAGCTTTTGGGTTTTTTAAGAGCACACCGCTCTCTTTACATTGTAGGCAGTTGCAATACATGTCTATAGCCAATCCACACACCGGTGCAGTCTTTGGTCTAGAAGATATATCTAGCCTGTTTGGTGATGCAAGTCTGTATAAGTGGCCCCTCAGGAAGGTAGTCCTGTCATTAGAGCTGCTGTGGTTTGATGATCAGTTTCTTTCTAGGGCAAATATCATAATTTTAAAGTATTATACATAGTTGTTTAGAGCATAACATAGATATGACTGCTGCTTAGGAAATACTCTATGGTGCATGCCAATGAAACATCGTAATCTTCCTCCATTAGCTCTTCTATAATGTAAATTTTGTAGTGTGGTTTTTTTCATTCTTTATAATTAACCAGAGCACCTGCAGGAAGCAGAGTTATTTATTCTTTTAAAAAAAAATTCTGATCCCATTCACGATGCCAAGATAGATCTTGTGCACAGTATCTCCAGAATAGTGCAGTGTGTACCTCCCCTCCCCCATACTAATGGCTACATAAAATAAGCTTTGGCTTGTATGCTCTGTAGAAAGAAACAAAACAAAACAAAAAAAACTTCTTAAGACAATTTAATGCAGTTATCAATTTTGGTCGATTTACTAGCTTTTCTTGTGCTGCTGTCATCACTTATCTTAAATGAACTGTAGCTTTAAGACTAAAAAGTTCCAAGGGACCCTCCTAAAGAATTTAGATCCCAAATTTGATCTTCCATGCAGTCACTAAGAAACTGACCGGGGGAAGGAATATGAGAGCGATGAAGACAATTCTTCAAGCTCCTTGAGTTTGCAGAAGTAGTTAATGCATGACTCTTATTTTCAGTTCTGCTAGCATCAATGATGCTAGTTCATCAAGATAATCTGAAGTGGCAAGAGGTTGACAGCATGTTAATTTGGACTCCTGCATTAAAATAATAGTTCTCCAACAAAGTGTGTGTCAAATTCTTTGAGGCCTGCAGTTAAGAGATGATTTAGAGTAAAACCCACAAAGTTTTTGAAGGTATTCTTAAAAAAATGGAAATTCAGCCCAATTAAAGCTAATAAAAAGGAACACAAACTATGGCAGGTAAAATATAAGGTGGAATTAAGAGGAAGTGAATGGTTGAGTATATAGCCAAAGATATACTTAGAGTATCTTCTTGTTTTTATATTCAAATCAGTAAGTGTGAGAGAATGAGGGGAAATAAAAGAATGAGGACATTGCAGAGAAGCTAAATGATTTCTTTGAGTCAGTTTTCACTACAGACGATGTTGCGGACATACCTGTTCTTTTCAGGCACTCTTGGGGATGGAGAAGTCAAAAGAGGATGTGCTGGAACAAACTGATAAATAACAAGTTCCTAGGACTGGATGGAAGATCTAGGAGTCCTGAGGAAACTTAACAAAGTGGCTGATCTGCTAGCAAAAGCCATGCAATCTCTCTACTATCAGCTATTATCCTGGAAGAGAGATGTCTGTTTGACACTTATCAGAGACCTAGTAATAATACATCCTTATGGGCCTACACTTAGATTTGCTGTTTGTGGAAATTTCTTAAATTTCTGCATGTGGCCAAATATTTCAGATATCAAACTTAAAGTGGGCTGTACTTTTTGCACCTTCTGGATTAAAAATGGTTCCAGATGAGCAGAGGAACTAGCTAGTTTCTTAGCATAGAGCAGATCAGCTGCTTCAACACAGTCTTTGGCTGATATTCCTGCTGCTGCCTAAGATATCAGCTCTTGGTGCCTCAGAATATTATTGGGGCATGCTCAGCATAGGGTTTCCATTGAAATATTAAATGGTGATAGCCACAGTGTGTTTCAGTTTTCTAATACCACGTTCCCTGTCCTGAAAGCTTCCACCACCACCTTTAACTTTAGATTTGAAATAGCCTTACCCCCCCCCTTTGATACACTTAAAGAGATTTCCAAAATTCTTGGGGGAAACCCTGGGTTAAGATGAAAGAAGCAATTTCCATCTCCCTAATTGGTATAACTACAGGTGCAGAAGATAACTAAGCTTCAGCATTCTCTCTTTAGCTCTGTAATCTCAAGGGAATATCCACACTCAGAAACCAACCCGTAAGTCTTTGGTTTGGACTAGAAGTGCATCATTGCTCTGACACATGATGGCTAAATAGCGAAATATTAGGAAACCAATCAATCATGCATTTTTTTGAGTTCAGGCTAAATCTGGACTGATGCTGTTCATTATGTGTAAACCTCCAGACCTTTAAAAAAAATACAGCTTTTGTACTATAAACATGGAGCAGTTCTTGAGATGCAAGAAGCTATTTGTAAGTAAAAATTGCTTCTTAAGGAACCGATGAGAAGAAACGTATCCTTTAGTCATGATTGTGTAGCACATTCTGTACACTGGCTCTGCAATCTTTTTGTATGTAGGCCAAAATCTTAGGGGACTCTTAATGAGTGCATTCTGCTGGCCACATAGCATACGACAAAATGCAATTTCCAAGTCATTATCATGCTACCACAATGAAAATTAGTTCTTCCAGTTGTTCAATAAGTAATTAAAGTCAGATTGAAACTGTTCTGTTTGAGTCTCTTCCAATGGGCTCCTACCTCAACCAGTGTCACAAATTGTCATTCTTCAACAGTCAGGTCAGGTCACAATCAAGAGGAAGCTCAGAAGTGCTCATTTTAAATAAAAAAATGTATTTTTCATATAATTTCACTGCTTATTCATGGTAAGAATTTCCCTATGAGAGGTTTCCAAAGACTGTGCTGAGCAAAATAGTTACCATTTTTCTTTCAGCTGTAGTGGTGCGAGAAGACTCCTTTATTTAAAATACAGTTCTTCTGACTTTGGCTTAGTTCATGAGGAGTTGGGAACTCTGACCTAATTTCTCTAAAGTGACTAGTGATTTTGTATGTCCATTATGAGACACCTGAAAGAGGCCTGAATTCCAGGAAGTGCTGAGCATTCGCCCTCTTGATATTGGTTCCTTGTAGTGTCTCAAGTTGGGCACTCAACATTAGTCATCTCTGGTGGAGACTGCTGAGGTGATATACTGACTCAGTTCATTCTTTGGTTTCCCTAGTTATTCCACCTTCCAGGTGAACTCCAGCCTTTGTTGGGTAGCACTAACATCTGGTGGAAGGGTGGTTTTGGAATCTTTCCACTAATGAGGCACCTCTACTAGGGGTTAGGTTGTTGAAAGTATGGGTCAGTATTGACCCATTGACTGCAGTCTTCTGAATACCACATTCACTGGAACACAATGAGCCCTTCAACTTCCACCTAGGCAAAGATGTGGAAAGTGTGTTACTTTTCATTTCTAAAAAGAGATATAGCTGTTTCTGATCTTAATGACTTTTTTAAAAAATCTGAAAATACTTCATAAGATTGCTGTGAGATCCCTTATGTAATCAAGTGCTGTGAATATAAAAAGGCTACTTTATTATTAAAAATAAATATTACAGGACCTTCCCAGCTTCAGTAGATCAGATTTCCCATAAGTCTATTTCATGTATTTATGATGCTCTCAAAAGCAAACATGAAATAACTTTACAATGTGGTCAATTAATGGTTATTGCTGAAACATAAATGTGTTTTCTATGAGTCATTAATAAAATCAACAGCATTTGTAACTGCTCCAGAAAGTAACTGAAAGGACAAACAACGGTTGACTAGTTTTCAGTTAGGTGGTTCTGTAGCTGTACTGGACAAAACTCTTGGTAACCTCTTGCTGGTTTGCCTTGAGGAAACCTTATCTGCTGGCTGTTTCCCACTTTAGCTTTTTTGCTGAAATGCCCCTGAACAAAAATAAGTACTCCCATCCTCATCTGTTGATGTGACAAGTCAGATTAACACATGGCTTTTGACTAACCTGAAAGAACTTGCCAGGTGCTAGAGGTTTCCTATTTGCATCTGGGTTCACAAATTTAAGCTGAGGGGTTTTGGTTGTTTTTTAAAAAAAAGAAAAAGAAAAAAAAAGAATTTCTTGGAAGTCGTTGATGGTATCTTTACATAAATTTAAATACCGAGAAGTTTAATGCCAAAAATGTAACATTTATCTTTAAAAAATAATGATTTTAGAATAGAAAATTGTGGTGGTGGTTTTGGACAACTCAGGGTTCGTATTTCTCTCTCTCTCCCTTTCCCATCACTGATTGACTAGAAATTGAGATGTTACAAAACAGAGGACAACTCTCAAAGGGGATAGAGCATTGAAGTCAAACTCTATCTTGAGTGTTACTATGCATTATGAGTCTGTTTTTTTAAGTTCTATAACTCTTTTCCCTCCCTCGACAGAGTGTTGCTAGATTACTCAAAAACGTTAAAGCAAAAACACCCAAATACTTTATTAGATTTTTTTATACGTCTGAATACACCATACAATACTATTTATTTATAGTTTGTTAATCAAGCATCATTCTTTGTTATAATCAAAGACACTCTGAATTCACTAACTATCCTATGTTTGTAACCTGAAGAAATAACAAGACATATATGTTTTGTCATGCTTCTATTAGCTGATTCTTGGTAATGCTTTTGTCAAGGTGAAATCTGCAATGTGCTGTTTGGATTTCCCATTCTCACATACTAACCTACTATCTCAACTGCACTAGATGTGATTGCATCATTTTGCTACTGCAAAGTCTTGCTCTGCATAGGAAAGTTCAAATTGTTTTTTAAGTTTGGTTGATAAAATTAAGTTAGGAAAGTAACATCCACTTATTTTTTTCATTTCAAATTAGCCACAGATAAGTAGAATAGAAAAAAATTAAACTGGGTCATAAAAGATACTCATTGTTTTTCCTGTACTTTTTTTCTTGTGCATTACATTTTTGGATTATATTTAATACTTTATAGAAGACTTAAAAAAAAAAGCATTCTAAATGAGAGAGAGATTTTATTACAGTTTCATTGAATATTCCAAACATTAAACAAGTATGCAGTGTTCAGATCTTATACATAATGACACCAAAATAATTAGAAGTTATAACATATTTGCTCTTCAGTTGATAGGTTTTTATTAGCTCTCGGTGTAAACCCTGGCTACATAAAATATATATTTAAATTTTGTTTTTCATTTTTGAAAACTTGAGAGATACTGTGTAATGGGTTTGGCTTTATTTTACGATGTTTGGCAAAATGGTGCAAGCATAGTATTGTTTCACAAATAACAGTGAATTTTAGAAATTTTACTTAACTCTCGCTTGTTTCAGCTTTGACAATCTTGAAATCAGAATACTTGTTCTGGTTTTGTTAGCTCTCACTGTATCGGTTTAACTGTAGCCTTTAGTTTCAGGGCCTAAGAGAGACAAAATTCTAGTTTTGGTGGTTACTCTGTCTGCTGAAATAGAAAACTGAAAAGAAAATGATCTTTTAGTATATTGGCTCTCCAGTCCATCATGTATCTTTAACTGCACTGGAAGAAACATGCATGACCTCAATTGATTCTGGCATCATACGAAAACTAACTAATATCGATAACCTTAGAAAACATCTTAAAAAAATGTAGGTTGTGGGTGGGGTGATGTTAAGGAGTTAGAAATAACAGTTGGAGAATATATAGCATTGAATTTAGAAGTGGCCATGAGAAAGGCACTGTGATGTAGTTGGTTATTCTGCTTATGTACAGATCTAGGAAGTTTGTACGAACACTTGAACTTGTGTGGTGAACTGCTGAAGGTTTGGTTTTTTTACAGCTGGAGCATAGAATTCGATTTGATTTACAGCAATGTATGTGTGTAATTTTTCATAACTCCGAGAAAATATTTAATTTTAGTTTGATGAAAAAGCTGGTTTGATTTAATCCAGGGAAGGGTTTGTTTGGAGGGAGAAAGAAGAAGAAAAATGTTGGCATGCAAGATATCAGTTGAAGGAATATTTCATTGTGAATATACCAACTGCAGCAGTAATTAATTAATGTGGATTCATTCCTTCACATTGGATTTATAATAATATTTGCTTTTTCATCAACTCTTGTAATAAGGTTTTATCTCTGACCTAAACAAAACATTTCATTTTTGAGAAGGGCAAATATTCAATTAACTTAACAAATTTAATGAGTGGAACTGATCTGCTGGAACCTAAATCCACTTTTTTTCACTGAAAAATCCATCTATTGTTCTACCAGATGACAAAATGCAGGTTTCCCTTTGAAAGAAATACTGAGTTATACACATACACTTAATGTTTACTTTGCCTGCCCCATCTTTGTTAATATTATTAATTTAAATCCTGTTAAATCTTATAGTAGGGTTTATTCTTAACATTTTCTAGCAATATTATAGCTTCCTGAATAAATCTCTAAGGCCCATAGAGGCATTGGGAGTCATCCCATTGGCTTCAGCAATCTATGATCAGGCACAGACTCTGTGTTGTCATGATGAGCACATACCCAAGCAAGGAAACAGACACTTCAGTGATGTTTTTGCTTCCTCCTTTGGCTTGGTCTTTGTTGAAGATTCTAAAATTGCAAACGCCACTAACTACTGAAATTGTGAAGCCTATGGCATAGTTGCGCACTAATGAACCAGCCATGAGCATCTGAAAATCTTAGTCTAGAGTATTTACTTGTTACGTTGACACAAACTGTTCTGCTTTGCTTAGAGTCCCTTTGGGACAATTCTTAGATGTTATCTGCATTGTACATGCACAGGAAAGACAGTGATGTCTCTGGGGCATAACTGCATAAGAACACTACGATCTCGGATGGTTTTTTTTTAATTATCACATAGACAAGAGGGCTCAGAAATTAAATAACTTCCTGTTTCCAATATCTTAAAAAAAAAAGGGGGGGGCACTAAGTTTGTAAAAATATCAAAAGTGCATGAAGAAAAGCGAATGCAGCGTGGCAAGTCTTGTGATCAACAGCGACATATAAATATCTCTGTTGGACAGTGGCCCAAGTGTTTCATTTACAAACACCTGCCCAATACCAACCAGTATAGTCCCTCTATTTTATTCGTGCAATTAAAATGAATGCTTTTGATTCTAAGATTTTTAAACTATCTAGGATCAAATCTGTTTGTTTATAAGGTAGGATTTTAAAAAGTTGGTCAGCAATGTTCTAACTGTGCTCCAGTTGAAGTAATTGGGAGTTTTACTGTTGATTTCAGTGGGACAGAGAGAGGCCAACACTGAGCATTTTTGAGATCCCACCCATAATTGTCATTTTCCTATTGGAGGAGGGGGGGATTTCCTGGGAGGCCTGGGGCGGGGAATTCATTAGCACCACCTTCCAAAATGCTCCAAGGTGGCACGCATTGGTAAAGCTTAGACTTCCAGAACCTTTATATGTTGAATGGCCCAGTTAACCTGACTAAACTTCTGATCCTGAGAAGTGATACACTCAATGAGAGGTGCTCAACTCTCATTGGCTTTATTGGGAGTTGTACCTTCCAGGATCAGGCCTTGGAGGAGCTATTTAGCACAATATGTGGTCTCTCGTAGGCTAGTTTCATGCTTACGTGTGGTTCTGTGGTAGCTCTGAATTCACGTCCCTCTTAGCATCATGCAGAATGGGAATCAGCCAGCTGTGACAGAAAAGAACACTGTGTGCTGTAAAACTGACAGTACTTCTTCTTTTAAAGTGAACATTTTCTGAAAGCCCCTCTTAGTTCAGCTACTGTAAGCATTCAGCATGTGTGATAACTGCTGCAATCAGTGGGACTACTTAAATGAGTATGGGATGCAGGATTGGAACCTTAATTGCATGGTACAAAGCTGGCCTCAATATGTTTCCTTCTCTCTCTCCCCTCCCCCCTTCTTTTCATTCCTGTGTTCTGCCTTGTTGAAGGGTAGATAATGAGTACTGGGCTCCTGGTACTGAATTGTCCAAAGGAGAGAGTATTTAATATGACCTGAAAAGGTAAATTGCCAAGCTTCAGCAAATGTAGGGTCTAATTCTATAAAATTTACTCATTTGAGCAGTCCTCTTAAGTTCAAAGCTAAAGCTTCATGGTGAATACCTCTGTAAGGAGGTAATGATACCAGATCTATACTGTAGCATTGTCTAGTCTAGAGAAATCAATCCATGATATTAGCAATCTGTTTTATATGCAGATTGTTCTACCACCAGTTGAGTGCATCTCCGCTAGCCATCTTGACTCCGTAAGGGTTATTATCCTTGCAACCACACTAGGGCTGCTTTGCCCTGATTCAAGTGGGGGTGGCTGCCATGTTTAACGGTTTTCATTTTTTGACAGATATCAGAGATGCCATTTAGCTGTCCAGCCTCCATGGTTCACCAGCTGAATCTCATCTCTTTTCCCCACAACCATGTTTTATCATGTCCACACAACTCTCCCCACTTTACCCTCCCGAAATATCACCAGCTCCCACTCTGCAGGAGTTCAGCTGAGATTGTGCGCTTTCTCACTGTAAACCCCTCTTCAAATATTTCCCTCTCCCTAAGTCATGATTTCCCCCGGCTATGCCTTCCACATTTCCAATAATCCCCACACTCTGGCTGTGCCACTTAGTCAGTGAACCATTGACAGTTCACCAGCTATACTCTGTGACACACTTCAGGAGGAAACAAGTTGACAATCCACAGATGGCTCAAAGGGCCAGGAAGAGGTTGGAAAGCGGTAGTGGAGTGGCTGTGAAGAATGCATTGGCTTGCTCTGACGTACTACCTCTGGTTCTTCAGATGGAGAAGATAGCTGTTGCACCATCAGTGGTTTGTTGGCTCAGGTGTGGAATAGCCAGAGGTGGGGTTGGAGATCATAGCCTGGGGAGAGGTGTATATTTGAGGAGGTCATGATGAGCCTGATCACCATCCGAGATCCTGGAGATGTCCCTGGAGAGGGAAGTTACTAGGTATATTTAAAACTACAGCATGTTCGTATGGAGTACTAACTTCTGTTGTCATCGCTCTTTTTATTTGTTACTTATCTATTACTTTGTCACTTTATTGTCCAAGCTCATTTTTTTAAACTTGTTTCTGTGGTCTTTTGTAAAACACTCCTGAAAAGGCATTGCCTACTTGACTTTTCAGATCAGAGTTCTTCTAAGAATATATATTGCAGTTCCTTATTTCGGTACATAATTCGTTACAATAATAGCTGACTAATAAAGTGAGGACTTCTTATTGGAAGATACGCCTGAGTTTTAAAGTCATCGCTTTCAAAAAATAACCGATTCCTCTTCCAAAATGCCCTTTGTGTTGCTAAATACGTAAGGGAAAAACAACTGAATGTGGCATTCTGCACGAGAAAAAAGTTTTTCTCAAATTTCATTTTCAGCATTCATTTTGACAAAGTGAGAACTGTATAAGATGCGACTAGTTTCCAATGAAACATAACAAGAATAACATGTTTAAGCTGATGAATATAACAAAAGTTTTACGCCTTTCTAATAAAGATGCTGCCGCTTAAAGAATTCACTTAAGGCTCTTTGGTGTAAACATGACTAAGCTGTCTGTTCCTTAGCAACAAAACATTTCTGAAAACAACTTTTTAAGTCCGTATGCAGTGGTGTTGTAACAGCGTTGGTCCGAGAATATTAGAGAGGCAAGGTGGGTGGGTTCATCACATAAGAATGGTCATAGTGGGTCAGACCAATCATCCATCTAGCCTGGTATCCTGTCTTCTGACAGAGGTCAATGCCAGATGCTTCAAAGGGAATGAACAGAACAGGCAATTATTGAGTGATCCATCCCCTGTCCTCCAATTCCAATATCTGGCAGTCAGAGGCTTAGGGACCCCCAAGCTTGGGGTTGCATTCCTGACCATCTTGGCTAATAGCCATTGATGGACCTATCCTCCTTGAATGTATCTAATCCTTTTTTGAACCCAGTTATACATTGGGCTTTCACAACATCCCCTGTCAATGAGTTCCACAGGTTGACTGTGCATAGTGTGAAGAAGTACTTTCTTGTGTTTGTTTTAAACCTGTTGCCTATTAATTTCATTGGGTGACCCCTGGTTCTTGTGCTATGTGAAGGGGTAAATAACACTTCCTTATTCACTTTCTCCATACCAGTCATGATTTTATAGATGTCTGTCATATCCGCCCTTAGTCATCTCTTTTCCAAACTGAACAGTCCCAGTCTTTTTAATTTCTCCTCATATGGAAGCTTACACAGAGCTGAAGAAGAGCTCTGTATAAGCTTGAAAACTTGTCTCTCTCACCAACAGGAGTTGGTCCAATAAAAGATATTACCTCACCCACCTTGTCTTTTTAAATCTGGGCAGATGAGACAAAATCTGCAGATACTTACAATACTACAATTCTTTCATAATCAGTGGAGCTCCACAAATACTAGAGCAGAATTTGCCCATTGATCTGTGACCATTATGCTTTTTTCTTAATGTTGTGTTCTCATTCCTGTTTACTACTTTATACAGGGAGTGAAATATCTGTGCATTCCTGCTGCTGATTCACCCTCACAGAATTTGTAAGTTTTGGGTTTTTTTAATTCAGTACTAATGTTGTTTTGGAATATGTTAAGGGACCTGATTCTGATCTTTCACTAGTTTTACACCAATGTGGGTTTAAATCTGTTGGTTTAAGGGGAATTACTCCTGATTTATATTGAGGTAACAGAAAAATAGGTCCTTTTAATAATAATTAAAAAAAAAAGTGCTTTCCTACTTGGCATGGCTGCTTTGCTACCAAGAATATCCAGTGTTGTTATAATTAAGGCAAAATTTTTGGAAGGGATATTAAACCTTGTGCTTCAGGGCTGGTCTATGCTGCAAAGTTAGGTCCGCTTAACAGAAATTGCTGAAATTAATTCCTCCAGGACTATGAAAAAATTAACACCTTGTGTGATGTAATTAAGCCAACCTAAGCCCTGGCGTACACTCTGCTTGATTGATGGAAAAATTGTTCTGTTGACCTAGCAACCACCTCTCAGAGAGTTGACTTTACTACAGTGATGGAAAAACAGCCCCACAGCAGTGCAGCTGCTGCTGTGCAGCTGTAGCATTTCTGGTAGAGAGAGAGAGCCTTAGCCAATCTCTACATTTTAGAGACAGGGAGACCACCTATGTGGGGTGCAGATTATGGCACGTCTTCCTACTGTAGAGTTCTTACACCTTCCTCCAAATCATCTGCTCCTGGCCATTGCTGGAAACAGTGTACTGGATTACGCCTGATCCAGTATGTCAATTCCTATGGTCTTATGCTTCTTGTAGTAGGAATGTAGCTATGTGAAGCTGCTGTGTCCCACTTTCAGGCTTTTTAAATTTAATTTAATTTTATTTTAAATATCCACTGGCTATATAACTGTCCTGAAAGTTAGTTGAACTGACCCGGGGTTTAACATTCCGAATCTTTGAATTGATGGTATCTAGGAAATCATGATCTTGAAGTAATCAAAACGTATTTCATAAGAATACTTGGATGGCGACCAACTCTTTCTTCTAGCGTTCACTGTTTATGTTGAGGAGAGGTGCGGGGGGTTTCAGCCACTTCCTGCTAGCTAGTTATGTAGAGAAACAGAAGTAGTTGAAAGGGCCTGGTACCTACGGAAGGAAATGCAGCACTGCTTTTTCTCTCAGATCAGAGTAATATTCCGGCTGATGCTTTCAGTGCATATTTTTAGAGTATTTTGTTTCTCATACCTTGGAGAGATTCCAACATGACACTTGATGTTTCTTAATTGCCACTGAAAAGAGTGACAAGAACATGTTTCTGAAATTATAAAAATCATTTTTAACACAATTTTATGTAGTAAGAACATAGACCATGAGCCTGTTTTTCCCATCAGAGGTGCAGATTTTAGTCAATGAGAGCTGCACGTTCTCAGTGCCTCTTAAAAATCAGACCCTGAGTATTATTACTCCCTTAAAAATAATAGTAGCCCATATGCTATTAAGTGGGAATCCAGGTTAGAGAACAGAATAGGATTTTCAGAACTAAGACAGTGGATATGGAAGCAATTTTGTGCATTTTTTTTTTGGTGGGAGGGTAGGAAAAATTGTGGAGGTTCATTTCTTTTAGAAAGGAAGCAACTTAAGAAATTACAGAGGCCATAATCGCATTTGTTGGGTCGTCATTAATGGTGTGTCAGTATTTGGAGATCGTACTGGGTAGTTGTGAAAATGTTTGCAAATCTGCCATGTGTGTTAGTAGAAATCTGGACCAATTTGTGAATAGAAAGAGGACATCATTTCCAGCGAATGTTAATTACACATGCAATGCAACCAGCCCTAGTCATTGCATATCAAGGAAATACATTGAAAAGCAACCTATAGCATTCAAAAGCAATTAACTTTCTGGCACTGTACCAAGTCTTTTAAAGCACTAACAAGAAGATAAGGTATTTGCATGAGTATTGTTTCTGTTATGCTGAAAGCATCTACGGTTCTTGCTTCGGTATCAGATGGTTTCAGCCAAATTTTGTTACTTCTGATATTAATACATTTGATCACTTAAAAGAAAACTTGATGAGTAACTGACTTTTCTTTATATGATGGAAATCTTCAAGTATAATGCACAGTATCTTTAAATACTGATGTTACTTGCTTTTAGTGTAAAAACTTCATAAGGTCAAAAGAATTTTGTTTTATTCAGGTCATAAGAATGTAATATGATCTTATCAAACACTGTTTAAAAGTATAGGGTGTTTATCAGTTTGAGGGGAGGGGCCCTGGGGAAAGAGGGGATCTGTCCTTTTGTGACTTCTTTGTGTCTCTCCCCTTCTCAAAGAGTCAGTGAGACTGACAGCTGCAGAGGAAAAGAATAGCATTGCATATAAAGTGCTTTTACCTAATGGTTGCTGTCGAGTGAAATTGACTAGGATCACATAAGATGCTTGTCTGTATCACTCAGCAGCTGGCTTTTCAGGTAAAGTTCTTCTGAGATGGTGGTACTACTTTTCTGCAGCTGCTGGCATTTGTTGAATGGGGCCGGCTTGATACATGGTCAGAGTGGATCTTGGGACTGTGGAGTTGCTAACTTAAGTTCGCATTAGCTATGTTTTCCTCATGGAACTTTTTTTCAATACGTATAATATAAATGCACTTACAGTAAGCATATTAAGGGCTGTCCTGTTCCTGAAAGAAATCAATTCCCAATAAAATACAACAGTGAAAATAGAATATGCTCACATTCTTTGAAACTGTGTGACGGTTCAGTTCTACTAGCATTTTCTGCTCCTGCTTAGAATTTGAATTAAGCAATCATTATTGAGACCTAGGTCATTTCCTGGGAGTTTAATGTGAATTTGGCCTCCATGGTGGGAATTTGGCCTCAGGCCATTAACTTCTGCTGGTCACTGATTTCCTTGACAATGCCCTCTCCTAAGGAACTTGCTACTCGAAAATTAATTCTGTAGAAATTAAATATACCCTTCCTCACTCCACCTTATTGCTGTACCGTATGTTTCTAGGGAATTAATACCCAGTTATGCTAGCCTATTTAGGGTGACCATATTTCCCAAGGGGAAAACAGAACACCATGTGGGGCTGGCCCAAGCTCCCCCCAAGCCACTTGCCCAAGGCTGCCCCCCTCCCCCTGGGGCTGGCCCCAGCTGCTCGCCCGAGCTCCCTTCCCCACCCCTCCCCCTGGTGGGACTATCACTGACCACTCGAACCCTGCCTCCCCCTTGCACAGGGCTGTCATCTCTGCTTATATTCCTCCTCACCACACCACCCTTTTTTTTTTTTTTTTAAATAAAAGTGGGCATTTGTCGTGTTTTGTTCTTGCCAACTGATCATGGCTAATAAAAGGGACTGTCCTGGCCAAAATGGGATGTATGGTCACCCTGAGCCTATTGGGCTTCCTGGTTGCCTTTTGAACCTTCCTTTTGGTTTAGATTTAATATTACAGCCAGTCTGTCTACAGTAGCAAAATGCCAAAGAATCATACAAAAGGTCTAGGTAGTTCTTAGTCCTTGACTATTACAGGTTTGATTGCTGAAGAGACAATACCACTACATTTCTTTCCCTACTGATGCTTTTTTTTCAACCCTAACGCATTTCTGAAAGCTCAACGAAACACTGAAGTGTAGAGCTGACATGGAAAATCCCTCATCTAATTTGTATCAGATTACCCTCTTTATTAAAACGTGATTGGAGAGGCCGTTCACTGCTTTACTTTGTGTGGGATGTGCCCAGTGATAATATAAAGAAGCTGCCGTTCATAATATTAAGTTGGCAACAGAAGTGTGGAAGTTGGCTGTTGTACAATAAATTGTCTTTACACTGAATTGTCAGTCCAGTGAGTAGATTGTTAATCAGGACACTTGTCTTACACTTTTATGTAGTAAATATTGATTTCCCATTTCATTGTTAACATAGAATAATTTGCTATTCCAGGGGTGAATGTAAACCAGTACCGTGTTGAGTTGGCAGATTGCTTGAAACAATAGCTCTAAGAGGTGTGAACTGCCCCATTGATCAGAGTCAGGGCTCCATGATTCCACAAACTGGCAATGAATTCCACAGGTGTGACTGTGTTAGGATTTCCCTTCTAACTTCTATGAAACTTGAACAAGACAATCAAGGGTGAACACTAGCACACATCTAAATTTGATGCACTAACAAGTAAACTGGCTGATACACAGTGACGCAGTGTACGGAATGTCATATCTGGAAAATGACTAATAAAACTGGACCAAAAGTTCACTATTAGCCAAGCTTAATTACGCTCTTCCCCCCCCTCCCCCCCGAGAAAGACATCACCCATTTACCTTTGAGATTTTTCATCCTAAAGCATGTTCCATAAGAAAGTGGGAAAAACTTATGTTAGGTCATTGTAGAAGATGTATAGATGTATTGATGTTTGGAGCTACTGTGGAAAAACACACCAACGTATTGGAGAGACAAGGTGGGTGAGGTTATATCTTTTATTGGACCAACTTCCCACCTTCTCTGTGTCTCTGTCCTGGGATCGACAAAGCTACAACTACACTGCATACATCAACCTAAGTCATTTCCCCAGAGATCTAGGGGTAAAAAGGGGTCAAGTAAGGAGTCAAGTTAGATCTTGGAGAAATACTGCTTGACTGTGGTGCAGTTCTTTTTAAAAAGCCATGTATGCCACTAGTAAAGTCTGTTCACTGTGACTGAGTCATTTGTTAGGTTCAGCTGCTGCCTACAGGTTATGTTCCTGCAAGCAAACACAAGCACCATATGGTGTCAAAATTAGGGCTGGTCGAAACTTTTTTCAATGGAAAATAATTTTCTTGACTGAATGAAAATGTTTGCGCAAAGTATCAACTTTTCTTTCTTTCTTTTTTTTTCTTTTTCCCCCCCAGTTTTCGGTAACTGAAAACCAGAACATTTCAGCTTTCATCTTTCCAACAAAATGTCAATAATTTATCCCAAGGAAAAAACATTTCCCGACCAGTTCTAGTCAAAATGTTAGAATAGACCCACATTTAAAAAGTCTGGAATTGCAGAATTCCTCAGGAGATCCTCTTCTGAAAGAGTCATTCATAGAAATATGTGTAGGACTGGAAGGGAGCTTGAGAGGTCATCAAATCCATCTCTCCCGGCTTGCTGAGGCAGGACTAAGTAAACCTAGGCCATTCCTGACAGGGGTTTTGTCCATCCTGTCCTTGAAAGCCTCCAATGTTGGGGATTCCACAACCTCCCTTGTAAGCCTATTCCAGAACTAAACTATCCTTGTAGTTAGAAAGTGTTTCCTAGTATCTAACCCAGTGGTCTTGAAATGCTCAGGGTCACACCCCCTCCCCTTCTCCTTCCCCTGTCCATTTCCCTGCCCTCCCGGAGCCATGGCCATGGCTTGGGGTTGGGGGGAGGGAGTGGGACAGGGGTAAGCAGGACGAGGCTGGGGCCACAGCTGGGGGTGGGTCTGGGGCCAGGAACGGAGCTGCAGCCAGGGGCCAGGGCCAAGGCTGTGTGCGGAGCCATGGCCAGGCCAAGGTAAGGGATCGAGGCTGGGGGCGGGGAGCCAGGACCGCAGCAGAGCTGGGAACGGAGTGGGTCTGGGTGTCGCTCCCGCTCCGCCTCGTGTGAGGGTTGGCCCAGGCCCTGCCGCGCCCCCTCAAATGTTCCTCTGTGCCCCCTAGGGCGCATCCCACAGTTTGGGGACTTCTGATCTAATCTAACGCTCCTACTGCAGATTAAGCCCATTACTTCGTGTGCTACCTTCAGTGGACATGGAGAACAATTGATCACCGTCCTTTTTATAATAGCTCCATAGCATATTTGAAGATTGTTATTAGGTCCTCAGTCCGCTTTTCTCAACATTAAACATATCCAGTTTTTTTTAACCTTTCTTCATAGGCCATTTTTTTTCTAAACTTTTTATCATTTTTGTTGCTCTCGTCTGGGTGTTCTTCAGTTTGTCCACATCTTTCCTAAAGTGTCCAGAATTGGACAGGGTACTCGAGCTCAGGCCTCACCAGCGCTGAATAGAGTGGGACAATTACCTCCCATAAGACACTCTTGTTAATACACCCCACAATATTAGCCTTTTTGCAACGGCATCACATTGTTGACTCACATTCAATTTGTGATCCACTATAATCCCCAGCTCCTTTCCAGCCACCTAACCAAGTTATTCCCCATTTTTATAGTTGTACATTTGATTTTTCTTTCGTAAGTTTAGTACTTTGCACTTGTCTTTATTGAGTTTCATTTTATGGATTTCAGATCAAATCTCTAATTTGTCAAGTTTGTTTGTTAATCACCTCCCAGCTTGGTGTCATCCACAGATTTTATAAGCATACTCTTCACTCCATTATCCAAGTCATTAAAGATATTGAATAGTTCCAGACACAGGACTGATCCCCGTGGGACCTCCTTATACATGCCCTTCCAGGTTGAAAGAGAATACTGTATATACTCGTTCATAAGCCGAATTTTTTTTAGTAAAAAAGGGAAGCATCAGAGAAGGGGATCGGCTTATGAATGGGCATAGAGAGGGAGAGGTGGGACACAGCCCCTCCCCCCAACAGAGGGAGCAAAGAGAGGCAGCACAGCCAGCAGAACCAGAAGGGAAGAGGTGGGGCCAGAGTGTCTCCGCTTCTGGCCACGCTGTTCTCCCCCCAGCCTCCAAAGCAGCTGCAGCTCCTGGGCTGGCAGGCTGTGTCCGCGCCGCCCGGCCCCACCCTCCAAAGCAAGTTGCGGCCGTGCCACCCAGTCTAGCCCACCGAAGCAGGCTGCGGCTGCACTGCCCAGCCTGCCGGAGCAGCTCCAGCCAGGCCAGAGACATCCTCACCTGGCCCTCCCCAGCTAAGGTGGGAAGGGATGGGGAGAGTGTGGGGGTCCCAGGCTAGGGGTGGGGTCATGTGGGGGGTGGTCACAGGGGTTACTCCCCTGACCCTCAGCTTCTCTTCCCCCCCCTCTCCATTCCCCCCCCTCAAATTTCCCCCCCAGTTGCTGTCCCGACCTGTCAGGGTAAGCCGCTGGTGGGCCGGGACACTTTGTTTACTTAGGTTTACCTCCGTGTCTGTGGACGCTCAAGGTAAACAAACTGTCTCGGCCCGCCAGCGGCTTATCCTGATGGACCAGGAGCCAAAGTTTGCGGACCCCTGAATTACAGGGTCGGCTTATGAATGGATCATAAAAATTTTCCATTATTACTTATCCATCTTGGGGAGGGGGTCGGCTTATAAACAGATTGGCTTATGATCAAGAATATACAGTAATTGATAACTATTCTTTGAGTGAGGTCTTTCAACCAGTTGTACACGCACTTTATAGTAATTCCATCTAGACCACATTTCCCTAGTTTGCTTATGAGAATGTGGGACTACATCAAAAGCTTTACTGAAGTCCACCTATATCCTGAGTACTGCTTTGTCTCTATCTACGAGGCCAGTAACCTTGGCAAAGAAGGAAGTTAGGTTGGTTTGGTATGATTTGTTTGTGACAAATCCATGCTGGCTATTCCTTATAACCCTATCATCCTCTCTATGCTTACAAATGGCTTGTTTAATAATTTGTTCCAGTATCTTTCCAGGTATAGAAGTTAGGCTGACTGGTCTATAATTGCCCAGGTCCTCTTTGTTGCCCCCTTTTAAAGATAGGTACTAGTTTGCCTTCCTTCGATTCTCCTCGTCCTCATGTGTCCTCCATGAGTTCTGAAAGATAATTGCTAACAGTTCTGAGATTGCTTCAGCTAGTTCCTTAAGTGCCCTAAGGTGAATTTCATCAGGCCCAGCTAACTTGAATACATCTAACTTGTCTAAATATTCTTTAACCTGATCTTTCCCTATTTTTGTCTTGCCTTCTTTTACCCTCGTTGTTAATGTTAATTATGTTGAGTATCTGGTCAATATTAGCCTTTTTAGTGGAGGCTGAAGCACAAGAGGAATTAAACACCTCAGCTTTCTTGATGTCATCAGTTATTAGTTCTTCTCCATTAAGTAGAGGACCTATACTGTTCTCTGTCTTTCTCTTGCTCTTAATGTATTTAAAGAACCTCTTCTTATTGCCTTTTATGTACCTTGCTAGGTGTAACTCATTTGGTGCCTTAATCTTTCTGATTTTGTCCCTACATGCTTGTGCTATTCTTTTGTACTACTTCTTAGCGATTTGTCCATGTTTCCACTTTTTGTAGGATTCCTTAATGAGTTTCACGTCATTAAAGTGCTCTTGATGGAGTCTTATTGGCCTTTTACTATTCTTTCTATTTTTTTTCCTTCACATCAGGATAGTTTGAAATTGTGCATTTAATATTGTCATCTTGAGAAACTGCCAGCTCTCCCAAACTCCTTTTTCTCTTAGATTTCCTTCCCATGGGACCTTACTCCTACCATTTCTCTGAATTTTTTGAAAGTCTGCTTTTTTGAAATCCCATTGTCCTTATTCTGCTGCTCTCGCTCCTTCCTTGTCTTAGAATCATGAAATCTATTATTTCATGATCACATTCACCCAAATTGGCTCCCGCCGTCAGATTTACAACCAATTCCTCCCTATTGGTCAGAATCAAGTAAAAAATGGCTGTCCCCCTAGTTATTTTCTCCACCTTTTGAAACAAAAAGTTGTCCCCAATACATTCCAAGAACATACTAGAAATTTTGTTTTGCTGTATTACTCTTCCAACAGATATCTGGTGTGTTAAAGTCCCCCAGTACTACCAGGTCTTGTTTTGGATATTTCTATTATTTGTTCTAGAAATGCCTCATCCACCTCTTCCTGATTTGATGTTCTATAATAGACCCACTACCACAGGGGAGGGCAAACTATGGCCCGTGGGCTGGATCCGGCCCGTCAGGGCTTTCAATCTGGCCCGCGGGATTGCCAGCCCTATGGCGCAGGGGGGCTAAAGCAGGCTTCCTGTCTGCCCTGGCCCCACGCCGCTCCCAGAAGCAGCCAGCACCACGTCCCTGCGGCCCCGGGGGAGGGAGGTGGAGGGCTCCATGTGCTGTCCTCGCCTGCAGGCACCTCACCCCGCAGCTCCCATTGGCTGGGAATGGGGAACCACGGCCAATGGGAGCTTTGGGGGTGTACCTGTAGGTGATGACAGCGCACGGTGGAGCTGCCTGCTCCCCCCCCCCATCCCCAGTAACCACTGCTGGACATGCTGGCCACTTCCGGGAGCGGCACGAGGCCAGGGCAGGCAGGGAGCCTGCCTTAGCCCTTCTGCGCGCAGCTGCCACCCTGGAGCTGCTTGAGGTAAGCGGTGCCGGGCTGGAGCCTGCACCCCGAACCCCTCCTGCACCCCAATCCACAACCCTGAGCCTCCTAACCCCCTGCCTTGAGCCCCTGCCACACCACTCCCACACTGCACACTCCCTGCCCTTAGCCCCCCCTCCTGCACTCCGCACCCCCTGCCCTCAGCCCCGCACCACTCCTGCACCCTAACCCCTTGCCCTGAGCCCGTTCCTGCACACCACACCCCCTCCAGCCCCCCAACCTCCTGTCCCAGCCCTACATTCATGGCCCTGCATACAATTTCCCCACCCAGATGTGGCTTTCGGGCTAAAAAGTTTGCCTACCCCTGCCCTACCATGATGTCACCCCTTTTTTTTCCGTCTTTTATCGTTACCCAAAGACTTTCAGCTGGTCTGCCTCTCGCCTCCTTCTGGACCTCAGAACAAGTGTATATATTCTTGATGTGTAATGTCAGTTAAATCATAATATAGCTTATTTACTAATCCTTCCATTCTTCCTGTTCATTCCCCTTACTCCTTGCATTTGTGTACAGACATCTAATGTATTGAGCAGATTCCCCCACTGATTTCCTTCTTGCTGCTTCTTTGACCCTATTGTAGTTTTCCATCCCGCCCCCTCCCCGACATCTAGCCCTCTATTAAGGTTGCCTTTTTTGCTTTTGTGTGCTTTTGTCTCCTCTGAACCTAGTTTAAAGCCCTCCTCACTAGGTTGGTGAGTCAGCGCATGAAGATACTCTTCCATTCTTGGTCCAGTTGCCTTGTCTCTTCCGTCCAGGAACCACATCCCATAGTCAAGGAAGCTGAAGCCCTCCTATCAACACCATGTGCGCAGCGATGCCTTTATCTCCAAGTTGCTTGTATCTCGGCCTGAGCCCCTACCCTCAGCTGGGAGGATGGACGAGCACACAACCTAAGTGCCCGACTCCTTCACTCTCACTCCCAGAGTCCTGTAGTCACTGCTGATCTGCTCAGGGTCATACCTGGCAGTATCATGAGTGCCACATGTGGATGAGCAGCATTGGGTAGTGATTGGAAGGATGTGTGAGCTTCTGCAACTGCAGCTCACTTCCTGGGACATCAGGTTAGCAGATAGTTGCTCCATCCCCCTTAGAAGGGAGTCCCTGACCTACACTTCCTCATCTTGGGTGTGGTGCCTGTGAGCTTCCGAGCCTTCGGGACTCTCCTCAGTCACTGGAGTCTGATCCTTGCCTCTTGTTGCCAATATAGCATATTTGTTCTTGACCACAGGCTGGAGCACTATCTACTACCTGAAGTGGCCAGCAGCCAGTCTCCTCCCCATAGAGCAGCTGGTTCTCCTTCCTCCTCTGGTACTGCTGTAATGTGTGGTTGGCTCTCATCCTCCATCCCAGATGTTTCATGTGCATCCTGTTGATGAAGTCCTTGGGCTCCTGGATGCTACACAGATGAGCCACTTCCTCCTGCAGCAATCTTACCTGCTTTCTGAGGGATACACACCTCTTACGCTGGATGGTTCCCCCTGCCTGGCTTTCATTGGTGGGGACATGCAGGCTGTATTCACAGCAAGTCTAGACCAGGGTGTGGGTGAAAAGCTCCAGGGTTAGGATGCCTGTCTGTTGAAAGCCCCCACAGGTGCAGGCAGAGGAAGAGCTAGTAGCGTTGTTGGTGACAGTTTTCCTCCCATTGTGGATTCTTCTTTCTAGAGCACCTGCAAGTTAAGGGGGTAGGAGAGAAGAGTGCCGTTTCAGCTATTTTCTCCAATACTTTCTTCCTCATTGTTTCTCCTGAACTAATCCCTGTTCATTACAGAGGAGTGAGTTACATAGAGTGTCTTGTATGATTCTGAATGAACTACTCCATGAATTAGTCATTTAGTTGACCCTCAAGCAGGCTGGGTGTCTAGCAAGATACTAATTCCCCAAACGATATACTGGTGTGCAATTCAACCGGTTTCCATTGGGTCAGTAAAATCCCTCCCATTCTTGTTAATCTGGTAGATTTTGCAGAAGTATTGTCTCTGCATTCTCACTGTTCTGATCTGGGGGATTGTACCAAGGCCTTGTCTAACTCTCAAGCTCACACCAATGTAACTAAGCCAATGCAAACTCATGCATGGTCAATTTTTTTATTTTTGTTCTTATTTTGGTTTGATTTAACCATGTACTTAAGTGATTTAAGATAAGCCAAAATAAACCTGGTTTAAACCTGAATAGGTGTCCACATGGCCTTTTGCACCAGTTTAACTACATCGGTTTAAAATCACACTGTAAGGTAAACCAGTACAAGTCCATGTGTAGACAAGACAGTAATTCTCTGGTATTGAAGTCCATTACATGCTTCTGCCCGATGGTCTCTTGGAGTGCTAAGTTTGCTCGCTGCCTCAACAGCTGCTCTCTTGAGTGGAAAGGGAAGCTCCCTTTCTCTGGCATTCCTGATTTTTGTATGGGCTAGGCTGAGGCTTCTCTTTCTTTTTGTGGGCTAATATTTATCCAGAGGGGGGCAACATCTTGAATATACAATAAATGTTTCATGGGTATTCGGTGATCCTGTTTTCAGCTTCATATTTACCAATAGGTCTGCAACTGCTTGTCCTTGCAGGATCTGTCCCATATGCATATACTATTGTGCACAGTTAGTTAGCAATAAGCACAAAAGTTGCCCAGTCTGCTTGGGCAAGGGACGTGTGAGGGACAAATATCCTATTTCTTGATAAGAATGAAGAAACAAAGGGATTTTCCCCTTAGAGTGCATCTCCTTAAGAAAGGCATGTGCCCCTCATCCGAGCCCAACACTGACCTCAAGAGGATGGAGATTTTGTCCATGAGGTTGCCCCTCCAGCTGCCTCAGCCTTTAAGCCAAAATCTGGTGAGAAGCATCTTCTCCTTCTGTCTCCTTGAAGCACTCCCTTGTCTTCAGAGGCTGAGAAACCCCCAAGGTACCACTTTTTGCCTCACAAAAAAGTGCTCAATAAAAGTCCTCTGGTGCTGAGTCAAGGTCTGGTCACAAGCACCAACACTCACTCACCAGCTCCCATCCAAAGGGACACCATTGGCGCCAGCTCTAACAGAGTCAGTGAGACCAGTGTCTTCACTTCTACTAAAGAGGGCTTTGACCCTGGCTCATCACGTCTGGCACCTCCAGTGATAGTGGCTGATAACTCATTTCTGCTAACCGTACCATTGATGCTTCAGGCTTTTTTCGTGGCAGAATATCTTTTGTCTCCCGCTCCTGGACTCTCCCTTTTGTGTCATCCAGTTCCAAACGTAATGGCCTCCACTACATCACTAGCACCAATTATCACCATGGCACCGGCAGTTCCATCTGCTTCATTGATACAGTCTGCGTCAACTCCATCAGCACCATCAGTGTTGCCTTCTCACCTGTCTGCCTCATCTGCTTCCACCAGCACTATCAGATACATCAGTGTTGGTACCATTGGGGTAGCATGTGTGTTGCAGGTGTCAAGACCTCCACGGATGCCTAATGGGACTGCTCCACCATTCACTGAGGAGAGTTGTATTTCCCTCTCTTTAGACTCTGACCATGATAGACCCATATCTCCATCAAGGTCTTTCAGGTCACCATACAGATCAAGTTCTAGGAATACCCAGAGCAAGGAACAATATTATAAAGATGCTTATGGTGGTGGGTACCATGTCAGAGGGGTGACTGCTCTACTTGGCCTTATGGGACCTCTTGGATTGGTCCAAGAGCATTTATGCCCCCTGTCAGCCACTCAGTCCCAGAGAAAGTCAGCTTCTCCAGTACCTATAACAACCAGAGAAGAGCCTCCTCCTAATCTACAACCTCCCTCTTCCTCTCTGGGTTCCAAAAAGGAGGGAACTAGAGAGGAACTCCTGAATATTTTCCCCACATATTTCTTCCTCTTCCCCAGAGGAGTCCATCGCCCCAGAGTAAACATCACCACCTCTTGAGGACTTTAAAGGTTTTCAAGACCCCATTAGGAGGGTGTCTACATCTGAACAAACTCCCATTCTGGGAAAGGTTGCCCATCCCATTAATTAAGCCTTGCTTGAACTTGCAAAGATCCTTTGGCAGACACTGGTCTCTATTCCACCCACTGCCAAATGAATGGACAGATGGTATCAGGTTCTCCAGCAAGAATTTGTGTATTTCTTCACTTACCCCATCCCAGACTCATTAGTGGTGACAGAAACAAAAGAACATTTGAGGCAGTCTCGCCCTCAGGCTACCCATGAAGGATAGGGAGTGTAAGAGACTGGACCTATATAGCAAAAAGGCTTGTATTACCACGAACCTTCAGATAAGGGTATCAAATTACCTGGCATTTTTGTCCAAATGCACCTTTATAAACTGCTCAGAAATTTCAATTTTATTTATTTATTTATTTATTTTTGGACAAACTGCCTGAAGAATATAGGGATCACTTTTTGGTCATTGTCTTCAAGGCCATCTCACTGCTTGAATGTCTGTCCAAGCAGCTATTGGTGTATCCGATCCTGCATCATGTTTGATGGGTACAGCCATCTCAATGAGACACTCTTTTTGGTTGCAGGTCTCTGGCATTCCTAAACAATTAAAAATGCAATAGAAGATCCTACCATTTGAAGGTGCTAAACTGTTTTCTCAGAAAACCGATGACGCCATGCACATGTTGAAAGATTCTTATCCATCGCTTTGTTTGCTGGGTGTTTACACCCCAATAACTAAAAGAGGAAGCAGTTTGAGGCCCAAAACACAGTACAGAGCTTACTACCAGCAGAGATCTCAGGATGCCTCTAGAAGGAGATCTAAGCCGCTTAGATGTCCCCCATTGGCATCACAGACCCTTCTCACCAGACTTTTTGTACACTTTGAAGCAGTCGTTTTGATATCTTGATTGATGACTGCGTGCTGACCATGTTTCATCTACTACATCCAGACCCTCCATTTTGGAAATGCTGTCTCTCTTTTATAGTGCATGGACGGAGATTATGTTGGACAAATAGGTGCTCAGCACAGTAAGAGAAGGATACATTATCCAGTTCATGTCCTTTCCTTTCCTCAACCTGCCTTCCTTGTCTCTTTTCAGGGACCCATCTTATGAGGTTGTTTTACATCAAGAAGTACAGTTTCTGTTGGAATTGGGGGCAAGAGAGGAAGTTCCTTATCAACACAGAGGGAAAGATTTCTATTTCTGCTACTTTCTGATTCCTAAAAAGAGAGGTGGCCTTCGGCCCATTCTGGATTTAAGAAAGCCAAACCATCTTATCAAAAAGACAGTCAACTTGACATCTATTACCAATCTCAGAGAGGGATATGCTGCCCTTGACCTGCAGGATGCGTATTTTCACATGGCAATATATCTTGGCCACATAAAGTATCTTTGATTCAAACAACATGCACTGCCCATACACTGTGCTGCCCACCAGCCTATCCTTGGCCTAAGGGTATTTATCAAGTGTATGATGGTAGCAGTAGCTCACCTGCACCGTTTAGGAGTTAAAATATTTCCCTACCTGGACAGTAGGCTTGGTCAGAAAAGGTCAGGATCTCACAATCAAAAAAGCATTCTTGTCATCAGACATCTGTTCTTTGGTCTAGATTGAAAACTGAATGTAGAGGAATCAACATTACAAGCAGTGCAGCAAGTAAATTTCATAGGGGTAGATCTCGATGCCACAATTCCCATTGCTTACCTCCCGACAAACAAGTTCCAGTCCATGGTCTTTGTCCGAGAGCTTCAATTCCAACCTGAGGACCACAGTGAATTCATGTCTAGAGTTGTTGGGTCACATGGCCTTGTGTACGTAAGTGAACTCAGCATGCCAGACTTTACCTCAGATGTCTGTAGACCTGGCTTCACTCAGCATATCATCCAGCAAACATTTGCTGGATATGCTGCTTTGTGTATCTGCCCAAGAGCTTCAGCCCCATTAACACCTCAGAATGTAGGCAGAGGGGTTCCATTCCTTCCACCAGAACCAACTATGATTTTTGTAATAGATGCGTCCACCAGGGATTGAGGGGCCTATCTGAGTCAACTTCAGGCTCAAGCACTTTGGACATCTAAGGAACTTTCATTCCATAAAAATATGCTGGAACTTTGAGCTATTCTTTGGGATGCAAGGTGTTCATCACCATCAGGTGGTTCAAGATCTTACCAACAACATCACTGCTGTGTTTTATCTGAACAAGCAGGGAGATGAAAGGTTGTCTCAGCTATGCCAGGAAGCGATCCACTTGTGAAACTTCTGTATAAAGACCAATATCTCACTAAATGTCTTTCACCTCTCAGGAGTGAGGAACGCTATATTGCAGATTCCATCAGCAGATACCTCATAGATCATCACGAGTGGTCAGTAAAGAGGCCATTCTGCAGCAGAACTTCCATTAGTGGGGTTATCCAATAATAGACCTCTTTGTAACCAACCTGAACAATAACTGCAGGAGGTTCAGTTCTAGGACAGGTCACAGCCCAGGTTCTATTATTAATGTCTTTATTTTTTCCCTGTTTGGGACATCTGGTGCCATGTTTCCTCCAGTCTCTCTGATTCCAAGGATGATAAGGAAACTAAGAGATAAAGAACCTTAAACCTCATAGCGCTTGCCTGACAAAGGCAGTACTAGCACATGGACCTACAGCAACTCTCCATCTGGCCACCCATACCTCTATCTCTGCTTGAGAATTTCTTGTCTCAAAACCAAAGCAAGTCACTGCACCCTAACCTACAATATCTTCACCTAACAGTATGATGATCTCTGGTTGATCAATGAGGAGAAAGTCTGCTCCTGAGAAGTCCAAGCTGTTCTGGTGAACAGCAAAAAGGATTCCACAAGAGCCATGTATGAAGCAAAATGGAAAAGGTTTTCAGTCTGGGCGGAATCGCATCAGTTATCTCCTGATAACACAGAGATTAGACATATTTATGCCAGACTACGTTACTGCATCTGAAATCCTTTGGTCTCTCAGCTCTCCGTTGAGCAGCAATTTCTGCAGCACGCCCACGAGTGGACAGGTTTTCAATCCCCGGTACCCATATTTTTAAGGGTTCTTATCCACATATACCCTCCAGAGTCTGAACCAGTACCTTCATGGGACCTGAATTTTAATATTGTCCCATTTGGTGAGACCCCTCTTTGGACCTTTGGCAGCAATGTCCTTGCTTCTGCGGTCAGTGAAAATGATGGGATGATTGGGAGGGCTCTGACATTTTACCTGCACCTCACAAAGTCTTTCAGATCCTCTCCTAGACTGTTTGTTGCCTACGCTGACAGGGTTAAAGGGCAACCTGTTACAGTCCAGCATATTTCACATTGAATTTCAGATTGTACTGAGCTTTGTTATGATCTGGCAAACATCTCTCTGCAAAGGAGCCCACTCCACGAGGGTTCCTTCCATTTTGTCAGCCTTCTTGAGTAACGTTCCTATAGCAGCCATTTGCAAAGCAGCAATGTGGTCATCTGTATATACCTTCTCCAGATACTGTTACTCAAGGTTCATTAGAGGACACCAACTTCAGCCAGTTGGTGTTGCGGTCTCTCTTCAAGTCATCTGATATCCACCAGCTGCAAGGAAACTGCGGGTGAATCACCTACAATGGAATGTGTGTGCACAATCTCCCCACGGAGTCAAAAATGGTTACTTATCTGTACAGTAACTGTTGTTCTTTGAGATGTGCTGCGAGATTCTGCGACTCTCCCACCTTCCCCGCTACTTTGAGTTTAGCTTACCATCAGTGCAAAGAAAGGGAGAAGGAGATGGCAATCACACCCCTTTATACCCTTGGTTTGGTGCATGAGGATAGCGAGGGCGCATGTGCTGCCTGCTGGTATGGCTGGTAAAAGTCTCTGGCTGGAGTGTGTTGGGTGCACATCCACCTACAGTGGAATGTACATCTTGAAGAACAACAGTGACTGTACAGGTAAGTATCAGAGGGGTAGTTGTGTTAGTCTAGATCTGTAAAAAGCAACAAAGAGTCCTGTGGCACCTTATAGACTAACAGACGTATTGGAGCATAAGCTTTTGTGGGTGAATACCCGCTTCGTCAGATGCACCGGTAAGTAACTGTTTTTTGTTATGAAACATTTATATTGCAGTAGCACCTAATGGCCACAATGAGGTTGGGCCACATTATGCTAGGTGCAGTACAAGCATATAAAAATGACCACCTACACTAAAGAACTTCCAGTCTAAAAGATGAGACCTAATGAGTGGATGAGCCAAATGAGTAGGCTGAGACTGAAGGCCTGAAAGACCGGGAAACAAATTGTAATAGGATGTGTGCAAGTTCTTGGTGGTGGTGGGGCTACACTGTGGAGGGCTTTGAAAGTAAGGAGAAGAAGTTTGTATTTCATGCAGTGGAAGAGAGGGAACCAATGGAGAGAGTCTTGAGTCGATTGCTATAGGTGGAGTAATGAGCCAAGAATGATGATCTTAGCAGCATTTTGGAAGGATTTGAGTTGGGGGGAGGATGGAGTTTGGAGTTGTCAAAGCCAGAGAAGAAGAGACTACAGTAGTCAAAGTGCGAAGTGATCAAGGGCTGAACAAGACTTTTGGCAGTGTGATCAGAGAGAAAAGGTGGATCTTGGAGATATTGTGCAGGAAGAAGTGGCAAGATTTAGACATGGCCTGGACGAGCTTGGGTCGTTGTGATGTCTGCTGTGACAGAGAAAGAGGAGGGAAGGGAGGTCTTTACGGAAAAAATCAGGAGCTCTGTTTTGGTCATGCTAAGTTTCAGTTGATGGCAGGCCTCCACAAGGAAATGTCAGAAAGACAAACGAACATAGTTGCACGCTGAGAGGAAGGGAGGGAGATTTGTCAGTCATCAGCAGAAAGTATTTGTCAACGGTGACTATAAGAGTGGTGCCTGAGATACTAAAGTTTCCATTCATATTTAAAATAAGGAATAATGAAGGCAACTGTGTAGTATCTGTTGGTTGCTTTTTAATGTACTGTATTGTGCGAACCATATTAAGTGGCTTTTAAAATATTTTTCTCACTTTTTTTCTCTTAGTCATGATTTTACTAAAGCCCAGTGCTTTGTATTTCCCTCTTGCTTCTGTTTTCAGGACAAGACATTTCAAAGAGAGCATCAAGTTTATCCATGAGTGCCGGCTTAGAGGTGAGGGCTGTCTTGTTCACTGGTACGTATGTCAATTGTTTAAGAATATTCTTAATTTCCCCCCTCCATTTTGTTGTCAGTGATAAATTAGCGTTGCCCACCCTTCTCTTTCTTTTTTAATAATAATACTTTTGTACTTAGATAGCACCTCACATCTGAGGATCCCCCATCAAAATTAAAAATGCTCGTTAAGCCTGGCTCCACTGTGGATATTGAGGCACAGAGAGGTTAAGTGGCTGCCGGAGCGCGCGATGTGTCAGTGGCAGAGCCAGGAGTGAAATCCAGATCTGCTGACTCCAGTCCCCCACTCGGACCTTGGAACTATCTGTTCCCTGTGTTCTATTTTACCAATAGTGTTGCATCATCTATTTTTCTGATTAATGCTAGTCACCGTTTTCTTCTCTCACAGACAGTTCCTGTAATCCTAATAATTTTATCAGTTCCTGTTGCAACTATTTTTGCTGCTTTAGGGCTGCTGGAAATTTTCCTCTCAACAGAAACTGATATTTTAAGCTTCACTGAAGCATTCAAATATCACAGCTGTTTCGAGCAGATTACTGATTAGAGAGGGAGTCCTGAGACATTAACTGCCTTCAAAGAGTTGGAACAGAGAAAAGGAAAGCCCATCGTGGTTTTTCTTACTGTCATTGCTTGTGGTCCTTGTGCATTGCTGCAATGTCTAACCAGCATTTCAAAACCGATATCTAGAGGCAGGTCTAGTAGTTTGAGCACTGGACTTGGAGGTAGGAACTCCAGCATTCTAATCCTGTTCTGCCATTGGCTCATTGTGTAGCTTTGAACAAGTCGATTAAACTCTCTGCACCTCACTCTCTTCATATATAAAATGGGGATATTGACCTACTTCATGAGGGTGTTCTGAGACAGTTCGCTGATATTGTGCTTTATCATTTATATTCTTTGAAAGTGTTAAGTGCTAAGTGAGCAAATCTACAACTGTCACTCAAATGTATTTTTTATCTATAGTAATAACACCACTTTTCATTCAGAGCTGTCAAACCACTTGACAGTGGTAGGTTCTGTCATTCTCCCAGTGTCACAGATGGTGAAACTGAGGCACTGAGAAATAAAGTCTCACGGCATGTCCGTGGCAGACCCAGAAACAGAACTGAGAACTGAGTCCTGTGCTCTAATTGTTCAACTCAGTCTGAAGGTTTAATGAATTTAAACCCAATCTCATTAAAATTAGAGCTCTATTTGTGCTGGAAAAGGCTGCCTTCTTATTTCATGACCCTATTCTGTATGGGGGGGTGTTTTATTTTTATGTCTGGATAACTCATATCTAGTTTAAGAAAAACAACAATACAAAATTGTTCTCATGCTTTCTCATGGAAGTTTTGTATTTGTTCTTTGTTTAAAAAAACTCTCATCTGAACTGAATTTCAGTACAGCTCCTCTCTTGGGGTGCCCATACTGCATGCAGGTTTCAGAGTAGCAGCCGTGTTAGTCTGTATCCGCAAAAAGAACAGGAGTACTAGTGGCACCTTTAGAGACTAACAAATTTATTTGAGCATAAGCTTTCGTGGGCTACAGCCCACTTCATCGGATGCATAGAATGGAACATATAGTGAGGAGATATATATACACATACAGAGAACATTAAAAGGTGGGAAGCTAATTAATTAAGAGAAAAAACTTTTGTAGTGATAATCAAGATTCACTCCTCTACATTTTAAGGTCCAGTACATAGACAACATAAAGATATCTCAATAGTTCTATAGGAACAGCTGCCACAATGTGCTCATTACTTTAAACTCCTTAATTTAGGTAGTATATATTACTCTGTAAAGTGCTGTGTAAATTTATGATGCTATATGAGATAATGAGCGTATTTATTTTAAGACTTCATATTTTGTATCTATTTATTCTGTCTCATGTCTGCTGCAGTCTTGCTGGAGTCTCCAGGAGCGTAACTTTGGTAGTTGCTTACATCATGACAATCACAGACTTTGGTTGGGAAGATGCATTGTCTATTGTACGAGCATCGAGATCTTGTGCCAATCCTAACATGGGCTTCCAGAGGCAGCTACAGGAGTTTGAAAAACATGATGTTGACCATGTAAGTGATTTTTGTTGACCAATTTGGTTTCTTAAGGCATAAAGTTTTGGACTGTATCATAACTTTAGAAGGTTAAAGATTAGAAGATAAATGGCCCACAATGCGGCAATAATACAAATGTACAAGTGATGCTCATGTAAAAATTGTTTTTTCACATCTACCTAGATGTTAAAGCAAGAAAAAATAGTTTTTCAAATTAACAATGTTGTAAACAAAACCTGAGATCTGAAAGTCAAGCTGGGTTCTTGTCCTGGCTTATGCATCATCACCAGTAATAAACGTTTTGTACAATCGGAACTTAACTAACAACTGTGAGGATGATGCATGAACCAGAATGGAATCCAGCTCCTTCTCCTTGAGCTGGGTTGGTTCTGCAGGGCTAACGGGAGTTTAGAAAAATAGTAATAACCTGTTTTTGTCAATAACATAAACAAATACAGCTGAACACACACCTGGAACAGGTCTGTTGAGTAAGGAGGTACTATTTTTACATAATTGCTTTTCTGACCATAACTCCATTTTACATTGCTCAGCACATTTCTGTCCTCTATACTTTCTCAAGACGCTCTTTTAAAAGAAAGTAAATAAGGTGAGGAGGTTGGCTTCATTTTTCTTCCAGGATTTCTTGCAGCAGAGAGCTGAGAAATTACTGTGGCATTTCAGGAATGCAGTTTTCAACTGTAAATATTTGTTTTTTGAAAATATTTAACTGAATATTTCCTGGGTCATTCAGAACTGATATTAATGGGTTAGTAACTGACTTTTTAAGATACAATATAAAGGGACTTTCCAGACTGGTCTCCTTTCTCCCTTATATGAAGGTTTACAGTCATTTCAGATCTAATTGGACTGAGCTAATAACCCTAATTGTCATTGTATATGCAAATAACCTTGAAAAGAGTAACGTCTTTTTTTTTCATGTCACAATGGAAGGATGCAGCAGTTTCTTCACTGAAAGGATGGCACTAGGCTAAAAAAAAAAAAAATGCTCACCTGTGGACATAAGTTGTAGCAAGCTATTGTATCTCTCAATCACAACTTTTGGGACCATATCCTCCACAGGTGTGAATCAGTGTACTTCTATTGATTTCAATGAGGATCTGGGCCTGAGTTTTTAATTACAGCACCACTTGTCCCTGGTAGCTCTGTACAAAGTATATTGGGGTTTCAGGACGTTTGATCCATTAGATTTGATCTTCTAGGCTTTTAGGCATTGAAGATCATAACATGTTGTGTATCATTGATAAATTTCCCTTAGATGTGCATTTAGGGCAGGAATGGTGTCCCTAGCCTCTGTTTGCCAGAAGCTGGAAATGAGCGACAGGGGATGGATCACTTGATGATTACCTGTTCTGTTCATTCCCTCTGGGGCACCTGGCACTGGCCACTGTTGGAAGACAGGATACTGGGCTAGATGGACCTTTGGTCTGACCCAGTTGGGCCATTCTTATGTTAAGGTCTCATCTTTGCTATGGCCTCAATATAAATATATTTTGCTTATTCTGTATGTGTTTGATCCTGCAAGAGGCTGAGCACTATGGTCCTGATCCAGCAAAACACTTAAGCATGTGCTCAACTTTTAAGAATGTGAGCAATCCCATTAATACCTTTACGACTCTTTGCATACTTGTGAGTCTGTGTTTAAGTACTTTGCTGGGTCAGAGCGCAATTGCCGAGTTCCTTACAGGATCGATCCCCATATAGTTACTAACTGAATGGATACCTCCACTCTAATATATTTCATACTCTTCCTAAACTTGCCAAACATTACACAGTTGATTAAGGAAGAGTCATGTGACCTAAAATAGTTTTGCATTCATAGCTAATCAGTGATAGCAGGGCTTGGAGAGGGAAGGTGCTGCCTACGAGCCTTGCTTTGCTCAGTTGATTGACAGTAGTGGAGAATATAGAATAAGCAAGAATAAAGAGCAGGAGCCACTTATTTTTTGAAGCCCCCACGCCCCCCCAAACAGCTGAGCAGAGTAAGAGCAATTGTAATTGCTTCCGGATTGAGGCTTCACTGCCGGGTTAGGTAAGTGGGAGACGAGTCAAGGCAGGAAGAAGGAGAGGCAGGTTAAAGAATTTGCACACATTTGTAATGTGCTTATTTGATACAGCAAGAGATTATAGGCCAGGTCATCAGCTGGTGTAAATCGACATACCTCCATTGAAGTCATTGGAGCAATGCTGACTTGTACCCGCTGAGGAACTGGCCTTATGTAAAACGTTGAATGCTTAAAACGCCTGGTTTAGCTCCCAATCCCACAAAGACTTATGCTCATACTTAACTTGACACACGTGAGTAGCCCCATCAACATCAAACTAAGCACATGCATAAATCTTTGCAGGATCAGGGTCTGAGGCTGTAGTTGTATCACACATTGTATCTGAGACTGCAATGGAATCTTTTTTTCTTTTTTTGGGGGGGGGCAGATGCATATTTTATAAAATGTTAAACATTTAAAAGTTTTCCTTCCCTTCTCCCTGCATCCAGCTAAATAATTTTAAAAGCACAGTAATGCACTTCTAAGTATGTATTAAACAGCCTATATACTACACCCCCCAGCATTGGTATGTTGAAACAAGAACAGTCATATTGGGTCAGACCAATGGTCCATCTAGCCCCAGTATCCTGTGTTCCGACAGTGGCCAATGCCAGGTGCTTCGGAGGGAATGAACAGAACAGACAATGATCAAGTAATCCATCCCCTGTCGTCCACTCCCTAATCCATCCCCTGTCGTCCACTCCCAGCTTCTGGTAGGTCAGAGGTTTGGGGACACCCAGAATATGGGTTGTGTCCCTGACAATCTTGGCTATAACCTTTGATGGACCTATCCTCCATGGACTTACCTAATTCTTTTTTTAACCAATTATACTTTTTGGCCTTCAGAGCATCCCCTGGCAATCAGTACATTGTGTGTGCAAAGAAGTACTTTCTTATGTTTGTTTTAAATCTGCTGCCTATTGATTTCCTCGGGCGACCCCTTGTTCTTGTGTTATAAAGGGGTAAATAACACTTCCTTATGCACTTTCTCCACACCATTCACGATTTTATAGACCTCTATCGTAGGCCCCCTTAATTGTCTCTTTTCCAAGCTGACCAGTCCCAGTCTTTTTAATTTCTCCTCATATGGAAGCTGTTCCATACCCCTGAGTCAGTTTTGTTGCCCTTCTCTGTACCTTTTCCAGTTCTGATACATCCTTTTTGAGATGAGGCGACCAGAACTGCACCCAGTATTCAAGGTCTGGGCGTACCATGGATTTATATAGTGGCATTATGATGTTTTGTGTATTATTTTCTATCCCTTTCCTTATGGTTCCTAACATTCTAACTTTTCATCATAGTTTTTTTTGACTGCTGCTGCACATTGAGCAGATGTTTTCAGAGAACTATCCACACAAACTCCAAACTCTTTCTTGGGTGGAATCCGCTAGATTAGACCCCATAATTTTGTAGGTATAGTTGTGATTGTTTTCCAATGTGAATTATTTTTTATTTATCAACATTGAATTTCATTTGCCATTTTGTTGCCCAGTCAACCAGTTTAGTGAGATCTCTCGGTAACTTTTCGCAGTCAGCTTTGGACCTAACTATCTTGAGTAATTTTGTATCATCTGCAAACTTTACCACCTCACTGTTTGCCCCTTTTTTTCCAGATCATTTATGAATATGTTGAACAGCATTGATCCCAGTACAGATTCTTGGGGAATGCTGCTATTTGCCTCTCTCCACTGCGAAAACTGACTGCTTATTCCTACCCTTTGTTTCTTATCTTTTAACCAGTTACTGATCCATTATAGCACCTTCTTTCTTATTCCATGACTGCTTACTATGTTTAAGAGCCTTTGGTGTGGGATCTTGTCAAAGGTTTTCTGAAAGTCCAAGTACACTATATTAACTGGTTCATCCTTGTCCGCATGTTTGTTGACAGCCTCAAAGAATTTTTAGATTGGTGAGGCATGATTTCCCTTTTCAAAAACCATGTTAACTCTTCCCCAACATACTGTGTTCATGTTTGTCTCTGATAATCCTGTACTTTACTATTGCTTTCAAGCAATTTGTCTGGTAATTAAATTAGGCTTACTGGCCTGTAATTGCCAGGATCGTCTCCGGAGCCTTTCTTGAAAATCAGCATTACATTAGCTATCCTCCAGTCATCTGGCACAGAGGCTGATTTAAGCAATAGATTACATAGGCCAGTTAGTAGTTCTGCAATTTCATATCTGAGTTCCTTCAGAACTCTTGGGTGAATACTATCAGTTTAATTCGTTCATTTATTCCAAAACCACCTCTGTTGACGCTTCAGTCTGGACAAGGACACCATGAATGTGAATAGTTCCATAATTTACCTTTGTGCCAGGTGACATTTAAATTGGTAAAAATGGCCATTACTCTGCCAGTTGTTCCGCCCAAAGTGTGATTGTATTTGTGAACAAGCACGTGCTGTGGGAGTACCCGATTCCAAATTTAGAACCCAATGCAGCAAAGCACTTATGTATGTGTGTAACTTTTTAAGCATATGAGTGGTCCCATTGACTTGTTTAAGTGCTTTGCTGTTTCAAAGCCATAAAATGCAGTATTTGGGGCACTCTTCTTTAGACAATCAGGGTTAGAATGTAAAAGGTTTAAATGATGTGATTTGGAAATTATTTTGACTCCTTTAATGTTCTTGAAAAGATGTTGATATTTACTATTAAAGATACTGTGGTGTAAGAGGAGTATTACTTCTGCATCTGGTTTGTGTTAATAATTAGCATATCTACTATATGTTTAACTTCTCCAGTTCAGGCAGTGGCTGAAGGAAGAATATGGAGAAAATTCTTTGCAGGATGAGCAAGAAGCCAAAGTTCTTCTGAGTAAATATAAAGAGCAGGCAATGATGCAACCAGGTGCCGGAGGACGACAGTGGAATAATAACTTTTCCTCACTGCCTTCCCTGTCATACAACAACTACACAACAGAGACCTAATCACTCCAGGCTGGATTCACTTTCTTTTTTCCTTCGACCTGTTTAAAAACAGATGTCACCAGTGTCCCCTCCACTCTCTACGGAAGTCATGCGAGCTGTACCCTTGTGGAAAACTTAATGAAAATACTATACCGCGCGCGCGTGTGTGTGTGTGTTTGACACAATTTTACAGTTTTATGTAACACCACTCTCTGTAAGCTTCTCTGCTGAGGGGCACCCCTTATGTCAGAATCTCACTGCCCTCAAACTCCACCCCCTTTATAATATGTGTCTCTCTCTAAAACACACTCCCCCGTGCACATGATAACATTGTCTCCAAAGAATGAGCTTCCAAAGTGTGTGAGCACTTTTGTATTTTTTGCTTGTGCTGCGGGTTGCTGTTTGACCTTAGCTACCTCAAAAATGCTGTTCTTGTCACTGAGGTTGTAAATGCAACTTTGAAAATTGCCTCGATTTTACACTTGATGAATGCAAAGTGTGTGTGTCATAAAAAAATTTATTTGAGAGGTTTCTGGCTTTCATTTAAATTATTCATAGTTGTCACTAGTTTTAATTAAAAATTAAGATTAAGTAGGAAGATTCAAGATGTGTGAATTCCATCTATTTTGCCAATTTAAAACCAGTGGTCAAATTTGTCAGAGTGCACATGTAAGCAAAATTTTAAACCAGAGTAAAAAAAAAAAAAAACTAGAGGCCAAATTCTGGTTATTCTGATGTAAATCAGGAATAGCTCAGTTGACTTAGTTGGAGTTATTCTGGATTTACAACAATGTAACTCCAAACAAGTTAATGAAGTTGTTCCAGATTTACACTGGTGTTATGATGAGGAGAATTGGATACAATGTCCTTACTTTTAGTCTTTGATTCAGAGCAAGCAGAGGTATTGCTTAAAGATTCCAGAACAGAGAAGGATGCTCTCCCATCCTGCAAGGACATTTCAAGAGAATCAAGCCATTTTAAATATACAGAATATGCAGAATGTCCCAGTCATCCACAATAAGAGAGACATTCAGCACACTGTATTTAACCAGAATTTTTTTTATTTCATGTCCTATGATATGCTAACTTACAAACATTTAACGTGGTACCCTTTGATGCTTGCTGCCAATGTCTTCACACAATGATGAGCTCTGGGATGGACTGTAGGGGTATTTTTGACATCTTATCCATTTTAATGGAATGGAAAGTATGGATATTAAAAATCCATTAACGCAAAAATTAGGATTTACATTACTACTGTATTCCATCTCCAATCTGCACCAGAATTCTATGTTGTGGGCCTCATACTAGCACTGTGTGGTGCGATATTACATATGGTCAGAACAAATTGTGACTGTGTTGGTGGTAGGTGTTGGGATATTGTAGGACTTGGAAAAGTCTTGCCTTTTGTTTCCAACCTCATAGCTTGCTGAATCCCATGTGGACGTGTTACTTAATCTTTGCAGACCACCGTCATTAATAGATAACACTTGGCTAGCAGGCAAACAGGTGACTGTATGAATTTCAATAGGAGACCGGTTTAGTGATTGCCCAAGACAATACTACCTTCTATGCATTAGACCGATGGAAGCTTCCATTCACGGTCACTAGTTTTTGTAGACTGGAGACTTTGTAAAAGAGTCTTACACGCAAGATTAAGAATGATGATCTCCTTGTTCAAACCTGTGTAATCACAATAAGATATATATGGCATTTTTGGCACTTGCACCAAAAAAAGACAGATCTCAAAAGTATTCCAAGAATTTACAGCAGGTGTGTGTGTGTGTGTACACAACCTACACACGCACACAGAATATATACCAATGTTAACTGCATTTGACACATGTTCCAGAATGTATTGTTGCACTTCTCTTTTTCCACAGCAACACTGTAAGTGCTGATAAATTTAAAATGACTTTATACTGAGAACAATTGGAGACATCTGTTAATGTTTTGTGTTCAGGCTTGTTCTTTGCTTTTTTGTTTTAATTGGCTGGTTGACTGCCAAAGTGTCAACCTCTGAAACAACATCATTCGATGCCTGCATAGTTGATATGTCTCAATAGCCATAAAGCCCACACACTTGTGAAGCTGCAACTGGAAAGAAGACTCAAGAGTAAAGTAAGAAGATCCATAGATGGGAATTGGAGTGTTATGTTTCCAGCACACACCAACTCTTCTTTCTCTTTAATGGACCAGAGGAAGGTATCTGGCTGGGATAGAGTAGATCCTCATCTCCTTGATCTTCAATGGTTGTGTATCACCCTCCTAAACCCAGGCCACAATTGCACCATCTTCTCCTTCAAGAGAGTAGAAAAGAATTAAGCGGGTGAGAGGGCAACAGGAGCATAGTGAAGCCTGGGCTATCCTGTCCCTATGGGGAGTGAGACTGTAGGATCTCCTGCATTAGTAAGTTATCAAGGCACAGAAGGGATGGCAATCACAGCTAAACCTTGCTCCATTCCTTTAAGAAAGGAGCGAAAGAGACATTGTCCAGAAACCTGGCACAGTCTCTTCTCTTACCAGCCTTCCAGTGACAGTAAAGGGCTACTTGACTGTGTGGATATATGATTATCCACCAGAGGACAGTCAACATTCAGGTGTTTGACTGTAGCAGTAAAGACTGTGTTCAGTTTTTCCACATACTTTCAGTATTGCCTTTCTGTATTTCTAAGCCTCTGCTTTATTTTGCCTTCCACTATCAAATGCATGAAACTTATTGAGCATCCTGATTTACACTGATAACTTACTATTTTGTAAACTTAATTTTTTTTTGTGACTGCAAGCAAACATTTTAGCATGATTCTACAGGTAACTTCATCAGTATTTATTACCCTGATTTTAACCTGGAAACAGTTGTTACTTTGATTTTTTTTTTTTGAGTGATTGGAAAAATATTATGGCAAATTCTATCTTTTTAAAAAAAATAGCATTGATTGTTTATAATGGTCACTGTATATAACTAAGTCAGTGAAAGAGCAGAGTAAATACTTCAGTCAGTTAGGAACTGTAAGCCCAGTGAGCTTGGTTCTCTGTCTTCCTTTTGACATAATAATGAAGCCTCCTCTTTGGTTGCTTTTCTCTATGGTTTGTATTTAATAAGTTCTACAATTTTCTATAAATAAAAGTAAATGTTAATAGCCTATCTATTTGTGTATTTTCTTGAAAGACCTAAATTAATATTCTCTGCTGGATCCCTGGTCCTTGGCTAGCATCCCTACTGTTTGCAAAGAGAGCCTATCACGAACTGATTCACTCTGGTGTTCAGGTGAAGTTGCTCTTTCCATCACAGAGATCTCTGCAGCCCAGGAAGGCTCCTGAATCCTTCCATGGGTTCATTGATCTCTGCCAAGTGAGTCAAGAAGTGCCACCTGGGGGGGGAGGAGGGGACAGGGGAGAAAAGGGAGTAATAGCAAATGTTTTTTTACTCTGAACAATGGAAGCCTTGCTACACTTGGTTACTGTAGTGCCAGTGTCTGCAGTACCCAGGTCGTAGTAGTCTGAATTCTTGTCAGAGTTCAGCCAATTAAAGACCAGTGTGAAAACTGACGTGAAACTGAAAATCAGAAATCATATTAATAATGTATACATTTAAATAGTTCCTGTGCTCTGCTTAGTGCATTACCATGTTCCCCCTCCATATAAGTTATCTTTGCAGTAGCAGACGAGAACTGTTGCACGTAGTTCCCTAGGCAGGTGATGTCTAGAACAAGACATGCAGTGACTTGTTGTCATTTTGCCCTTTGGAATATATTCTTTTCCTGGTATGCCATTGTTTTAGATGTTAATACAACTATTTTACAATGTGTTGCAGTGTGCATATCATAGCGCCTAGGAGCTCACTGTGCTAGTTATAACCCACATCACCATAGTGTGGTTCTTTGTTCACCCTCAGTGGCTGGTCCATCTAAGAGGCTGATGAGTCATACCCTTATGGGACAGTCATCGCAAAGTGTATTCCGTTTACAATATATGAAATGTGTTAAACTTTCCAGAACTGCCCAATTAACTCAGATAGTGTCATAAAAACGAAGATATTATTGCCTCATAACTGGTCAGCAGTCTTTGGGAAACCAAAACTATTGACCAGTTTATTCATTGCCTAAGACACGGTTTATGGTTTAAACCAAATGAACCTCGGGCCAGATCTACACTACAAAGTTTGGTTGGGTGTGAAAAAACCCCACACCCCTTAACCGGCATAGTTGTGTTGCCAAAACTTCCAGTGTAGATGCAGCTATGCTGATGTAAGAGTTGCATTTGTAGTATAGACAAGATGTTGGTCCCAGAGAATTTTGAGGCTCTGAAACATTTAACGCAAAGTATTTGATATATTTCAATTATTTGCAGATATCAGGTCTGACCCAGAGCCCGTTGCTGGGACTGCTCATGTGGTAAAAGTAACGTTCATGTGTTTAAGTTCTTTGCTGAAATGTGCCAGAGCCCAAGTCAGCTGGGTAGTTACCATGATTCCCTAATATTTATTCATTCCTTTGTGACCCACAGATCTTTTTCAACATAATCTGTTCTAGTGCTGAGTTATAGGGCCTGATTTTTCTATCATCTACATCATGTTAGGCAATCAGAAGTCAAATGAAGGGACACCAGTATGAGAAGAGACTCAGGGCCTTAGCCTATTTCACCAATTTAATGTAATACTTTCCGTGGAATTGCAGTCCTCTAAGACCTGTATGATCTGTGAATTTGATTCGCGTACCTTCCACTCCGTCTTCCATGGTGTTAATGACAAATATTGAACTTCACTGAACTGACTGCTGCATGACTCTCTTCAATGCCAACTGCTAACTTGACAATGAATCTTTAATAATTATTCAGTATGAGCGTGAGGTACATCCTCTTCTATATCACTGATTATAAAATAACCAGACATCAGTGACCATTTTCATCTCCCCACCATCCTCTTATCACTTAGGAAGATTAAGATGTGCCCTAGGTTACTGGGATCTTAATAAATCAAAGCACTGAGCCTCAGTGTTGCTTTATTGCTTATATTAGGACTGCATGAGAGTACTCACTAAACCCCCACATGTCCTGTCCTAGCATACAGGGGGTTAACTGTAACGGTGGGGTGATTCTTTTGAGGGCAATTTCTTGTTTAGTTATGCCGAAGTCCTGGTCAGAAATATGAAGAGGACCTTCCCAGGACATTGTAGCGGGAGCTAAAATAAACAAATATTTACACTTATTGGAGATGGTTGTGCTGGAGGGGTGGGTACACTTTGGGCCTTCTAGAGAGTATTAGAAAGACTTCATCGTGAAGACATTCTCAAGTCATTGATATTTTTATAAAATCCCCTGGAGACATAAATATGTGACTGTTACAAGTTAGTTATTTATAAATTATATTCTCAGCAGCACTTTAAATATGGTTCTTGCTTTACCACATGGGCCGAGCTCATTTAAATTAAACGATCTGTGACTAAACTTTGTAGCTGTCCCATATTTTTCTCTTATCCTTTGACAAGTGGGCAAATTCTTGTCTGTACATGTCTGAACATCTGCAAGTTTAGGTTTGCATTTGCTGTAGCTAATTATGCAAACTGCAGTTTACAAAGGGTTAATAGCTCACAAGTTGCAAGATTACATACTGTAGTTTTTGTGTAGTTTCTAGTGCAATTATTAGGAGTTGTCATCTAACCGTGTATAAGCAGGTGCATTATTACCATGGAAATATAGCACAGCTCATAATCTTAATGAAAGGCCAAATTCTTCCTGAGATAAACCCAGTCCAACTTCATCAAATTAAGGCAGAATTAGGTTGCTAATATAGATTTTTTTCAGATGGTCTTAGCCCAACTTCTATTCCAGGTGCAATTCTCATACATATAAAATTGTATCCTCCAGTTTGCATCTCCAATGAATTATGAATAAAAATATTGTATGTTGCAGTGTTGTTGTAGCTGTGTCAGTCACAGGACATTAGAGAGACAAGATAGGGGAGATAATATCTTTTATTTGACCAACTTCTGTTGGTGAGAGACAAGGTTTCGAGCTTACACAGCATTCTTCCTCAGGTCTGGAAAACGTACTCGCTGTCGCAGCTAAATACAGGTGGAACGAATTGTTTAGCATAATCTGTTTCACCTTGTATTTCGCTGTGACGCTCTCAGTACATTTTCCAGACCTGAAGAAGAGCTCTGTGTAAACTCGGATAAAAATATTATGAGATTGACCTCTAAACTACTTGATTTCAGGTACAAACACGTCGTTCAATGTCTGCTGCTTGGGCCAACAGATAATCAAAGGTGCAAGTATATAGCCTAAGTTTTGTGCACATGCATTTACTGGAGGTCCCGTTTGAAAATCTGTGCCTAGGTTATGTTAAAAGGCAGTGGTGTTTGTGTTGACTATTCAGACACAAGGAACAGGCTCTTTGCTATGACTACCTTTTAATAAGTGAATTCTAAGTAACTTTTTCCTTGTTATTTATATATATATATATTTATTTATTTAAAATTCTGATATTTACCCCAGGACTCCTGAGATGGGTTAATTAATACAAATGCCAGTATACCATACAATTATTTGTATGTGTGATAGGGCATATCTGGCCTTTGCAGCTCCCTACAGGAGGCCCCTTGCTGCTTCTACACTGTGCCCCAGGAGGCACCGAAATGACAGGAAAAGAGCAGCAAAGGCCTGTCTAGGGGCCTCATGGATGCAGCCAGTCGGAGCCCAGAAGGCTCAGATAAAAGGAGCTGCAGGGCTTTAGCAGGTAAGTTTCTGGCTGGAAGGAAGGGTGCACCTCCCTGGCCAAAGGAGCTTGAGAGATAACCAGAGTTTGTTTTTGGCTGCATTTGCTTGAGCTGGGTTTGCAGGGAGAGAGGACCTAAGAACCTTAATCCTGAGGTAAGGGTGGAGCTAAAAGGGGCCAAGTATGGAGAGGCCCAGAGAAGAAGCAGCAACAAACTGAAGTCAAGCAGGGCATAGCTGATGTTTATAGGGTCCCTGGGTTGGAACCTGGAGCAGTGGGTGGACCTGTCTACTGGCCACAGTGGTATAAACCCCAAGAGGGGACAGGGCTTATTTGAGAGTCCAAATAAAGGGGTGAATTTAAAGGGCCCAGAGCTGGAGTGGAAGACACTCGCGAGGGCCACAGGACTGTTCATTTATTGAACTCTTTACTACCCCAGAAGGGATTCTTTTGGACTGTGTGACCAAGCCAGGGAAGATCCACCAAGGTTGGCTGGCAGCCTGCAGTGGGCACCAGGGGTGAGAAAAGGGTGGTGGTGGTACCACAGCCAGCCGCTAGAAAGCACTTTAAAGTATTATTAACATTTAATGCAACTGAATACATTTGCACCATTGCAGGGGACATGCGTCCATGCTGATGATGGATTCTGCTCGATAAAAGCGGTGCGGACCGACACATGTTTATTTTCATGATCTGAGTCAGATGCCACCAGCAGAAGATTGATTTTCTTTTTTGGTTGTTCGGGTTCTGTAGTTTCCACATTGGAGTGTTGCTTTTTTAAGACTTCTGAAAGCATATTCCACACCTCATCCCTCTCAGATTTTGGACAGCACTTCAGATTATTAAATCTTGGGTTGAGTGCTGTAGCTAGCCTTAGAAATTTCACATTGGTACCTTCTTTGTGTTTTGTGAAATCTGCAGTGAAAGTGTTCTTAAAATGAACATGTGCTGGGTCATTTTCCGAGACTGCTATAACATGAAATATATGGCAGAATGCAGATAAAACAGAGCAGGGGACATACAATTCTCCCCCAAGGAGTTCAGTCAGAAATTGAATTAATGCATTATTTTTTTAACGAGCACTGTCAGCATGGAAGCATGTCCTCTAGAATGGTGGCCAAAGCATGAAGGGGCATACGAATGTTTAGCATATCTGGCACGTAAATACCTTGCAATGCTGGCTACAAAAGTGCCATGCAAATGCCCGTTCTCAATTTCTGGTGACATTGTAAATAAGAAGAGGGCAGCATTATCTCCTGTAAATGTAAACAAACTTATTTGTCTTAGCGACTGGCTGAACAAAAAGTAGCACTGAGTGGACTTGTAGGCCCTAAAGTTTTACATTGTTTTGTTTTTGAGTGCAGTTATGTAACAAAAAAATGTACATTTGTAAGTAGCACTTTCACAACAAAAGAGATTCCACTACAGTATTTGTATGAGGTGAATTTAAAAATACTACTTTTGTTTATCATTTTTACAGTGCAAATATTTGTAATAAAAAATAATATACACTTTGATTTCAATTATAACACAGATTACAATATATATGAAAATACAGAAAAACATCAAAAAATATTTAATAAATTTCAATTGGTATTCTATTGTTTAACAGTGTGATTAAAACTGCAATTAATCGCGATTAATTTTTTTGAGTTAATCGCATGGGTTAACTGTGATTAATTGACAGCCCTACATTTTAAGTTTCTTAAGAAGTAATGCTGCCTTCTGCTCTGGAAATAAGATGCTCTTTTGGGTGGAAAAAAACTGAATAATGTTTGTAATTCTAGAAGCCTTAGGGATCACTCCAGGATTTCCTGGGCCTTTCTCAGCTCATACTGGCTTACTACGATCAGTGTCACCATTAGTAATAGGTTTTTGGGCTGTTTCACAATGACTCAGCCACAATCAGTACTAATTCTATAAATATATTAGTTGCCAGCCGAGTCCACACAAAGGACAGACTGCTATCACTTTCAGCATCTGCAGTGCACTCACCTTCAAAAATGTTCTTGGTTAAAATTCAGTAAATAGAGCTGACCTTAATTTCCCCAGATTGGATGCTTCATACCAAACATGACCGTGACATGGGGAAAATAATTCAGTTTTTGCAAATTGTTAAACTGATCTTTTGATTATCTCCCCATTAGTGGTCCATTAAAAGTGCACCAAATTTCAAGACTGGTTCAAAATGTCATGTGAACAGTTTAAATGCAGTAAGACAGAGATTTGATCCTAAATTGCCCACTGTCCTTTGCAGAGATCAACAAAAGGTCAAGATTCTAGTTTAAAGGACATGTTGAATGACACATGGCACAATTTATGTCCACCAGCCATTAGGGAGGCAGCATAGTCCAGTGTATAAGGCACTAGATGAAGAGTCAGGAGGTTTGGATTTTGTTCCCACCTCTGCTGCTGATCTGTTGTGAAACTTTGGGCAAGTCACTTCACTTCTCTGCTTCAGTTTCTAATCTGTAAAATGGGGATAAATGATACTAACCTCCTCGATAAAGCACTTGAGATATGTTGGTGAAATGCACTAGGTAAGAGTTAAATATTTATGATTAAATTATAAACATCTATAGTAGATAATTTGTCATTACATTTCTTTTTTTAATTTCGTTAATCCTCTGTGCAAGAGAATATGCAAATCAATACTCCCATTGGCAGGTGGAGTGCATTCTGGTAGCTGCATACTGAGCATACTGGCTTGCTGAGTTTTGACCCTAGTGGAGGCAAATCATGGTAGTAAACCTTGGCTACAAATTGCTGCCTTTTGACTTGAACCAAGGGAAGCGCTGAACATGCTTTCCATATACAGGATCTAGTGAACCGTAATTGTCATGCCACAACAACCCTCCATAGACTGTTCAGAGCAGTGAAACCACAGAGGTAAAATGACATACCGAGAATACAAAGGAATCAGAAATTATCATGGACCAAAATATTATGAGCACTATAAGACATGCCAAAGGGTATTCCAGCCCATAGAAAGAGAATTCATTCACTATGGAAATGAAAGAGAACCTCCATCCCTCCAGTATCTTGGACATATGACTACAATACTAAAAAGAAGTGATGCCCACATTCTCCATGGTTAAAGATGGGCTCATTATAGGAGAAAATGTGTGGCTAGCTAGTACATTTAATAGAATCTGTTACAATGTATGGCAAAGTGACTGACTAGGTCATAAAATAGTGCTGATTGAGTCAGACCATTATCCTAGTGGTGGTGCTTCTGGGCTGCTGTCTAGAAGGCTTGGACTTAATTTAAAGAATCCACAACACCTTTTTTTCCAAAGAACATTTGGAAGCTTCGGCCATTGCAGAATGTGGCTGCCCCTCTCCTGAGCAGTTTTTCTCAGACAGAGAATATAACACCCATGCTCCAGTACTACCTTCCAGCTATTTGTTTGGCTGCAATTCTGGGTATTGGTACTGATCAATAAAGCCTTACATTGTTTAGGTCCTTAGGCTTAAACTGGAGCTTTGCTACAGGCATTGAGCAAGGGACAGTGCATAGTTATACTGGCCCAGGAGCAGCTCAGAAAATAGATTATGATTCATACTCACAATCTGGTCCCAAATTACCCCTTTTACTCCAGGGTTGAAGGAGGAAGGCAACTCAACTCTGAGTTCATTAAATAACTTGAATCAATATGATGTTTTAACTGATTATTTTAATTGTGTACAATAGAGTGTTTGGACACTGATAGGCACGTTATGTACATAAAACCATCCAAATAATATGGGGACTTGGGTTTTGAAAACAGTTCAACAACTGTGGGACGAGGGAACAGGTTTTTTTTTAATTTGCCCAATTACTATGGGAAAGTTTTAGGGGAGGAGGCAGCAATCCAGGAATCAGTCCACTTGGTTCATTTAAAAATGTCTCTTCGTGGCTTTTGTCAAAACCAGGAACACTATCAGCCACAAAGGAAAAGAATGCCATTAAATAGAATACAGTATGGTTTACATAGTAATGTTCCATTAAGTCTTTAAAACCTACACAAATTTACACAAATATATATGGGGATAGTGAAGTGCTTCCAATCTTTTAATAAGGGGCTACAATTAAAAAAAAAAATCCTTTAATGGAGATAAGTATCATAAAGCCAGGGGTACGTGAGCTTGGAGAGAAGTTGGGCAATGGACTGGAGAAATCTAATAATTTGTTTTCCCATTTAAATAGAAACTCAAAATTGTACTCTAAGGAGGCTTCACCATTTGGCAAAGAAGTTTATATTAAGTGCATGCACTGGCTGTTTCCTGAAAGACATACTGAGTATATTGATATTGTAGAAGGTTTTCCATTTGTGAATTGAAAGCAGCAGATTGTGGAGGAGAATGGAATGCAAATCTTTAGTGGGAGTTGCAGGCATTTGGTACATTTCAAAGAAAAAGACTTACGAAGTGACTAGTGATTTTGGGTGCCTCTGTATTTTGGGTGCTCAGTCTGAGAAGCTGAAAATCAGCCCCTTTTGAAGAGGATGGGTGCTGAATGTTTTCTAAAAATCAGGCCCAGTCCTGGTGTCTCAAGTTGGGCACTCAAAAGTTGAGGCACTTGACATCATTGGTCACTTTGGAAAATGTGGGCCTTGTTCTCCAGATGTGTATTTGTGAGCCCTAAAGATAAAAGCTATCCCTGGCGGAAGTTAGTTTAGCAGCATCCAAAAGGTGTGAAATCACAACAGCCCTCCCTTTCATTTGGCAGCAAGGCTTCCCTACCGGACATAGGTGTGTGGTAACATTTCATGCAGACTTTTTCTCAGATGGGCTCTATGTAATCTTTACAAGACTGCAAATGGAATATAGGCTGGTTTGAGATTTTGAAAGGATTTCCAGTAAGCTGGTGTGTCTTAGAGCATCATAGCAGTTGATGACTCGAATGGGAGTCAGGACAGTCTTTCATTTGAGATATGCAGATGATGATGGTTGTCGTCTTTGAAAGTAATTTACCGAACATGATGGAAAAAGAAAGATCAGAGTCATCATCTATTTCAGTCCTATAATGAAATTCCCCACACTCATTTTCCCTCCCAAGGGATGACAGCAACGAGCCACCTCTCAGCTTCTATCACAGTTGGTGGTGTTGCCCTGCAGTGGACAGCTGCTTAGATTGTGTGATGGCTGAAAATCATCATGGATAATAAGAACTAAACCAGCATCACAGAGAACCGGCTGAATTGATCACTAAAGGTAAGAAAACATAGGAACACATTCAAATGTGAGCCAGACTGGGCTCTGATTTTTGGCCTATTAGGCTCCTGTGGCTTTATCAAACTGTGGGAGCTTTATAATCAAACAAATAGGGGATGGTGACAACTGGAGATCTGAGATCCAGGGCAGCTTTTAGGAGCAATATGCGTTTCTTGAAAGAGGACCAACAAGGGACAAGGCGGGTTTTACAGCTATCACATGGAAAGAGGCAGCTCAAAATGAAGAAGGCATTTCTTCAAGAACAAGCACCATGCAGACAGTGATCTTTTAATTGGCCAAAAGAGGGCAATAATCATGTAGACTGAGAGAACTGATTAGTTAAGCAAATATAAGACTGAAAAGCCTACCATGCAGGTGCTGATCTTGACATTTTAATAGTCATCCTCATGCTAGCCCTAACTTTTACTCTTCATGCTAATATTTCACACATTAGAGGAAAAGTTGTGCCTGCATGCAGAGGGGCCATGAAAGGCCCAAAATGCAGTGGAATTTCCATCATCCCATTGCATAGGCGATTGGGACCTGCAGCATCTTGTGCTCAAAGAAGCTTGGCTGAAGTGCACAGTGAGTTGTGGGTAGGCTAGGAGAGTAGCTGTTGGTTTTTGTTTTTTTTTAAAGGTAAACCTGAGCTCCCTTGTTGGTGCTGTTTTAGTGCATGAGATAATGGGATATGGCTGTGGTATCTTACCCATCCACTTGAATTGAGCTCATTTGGAATAAGGCAGTTCTCTTCTGTAATAAGAGCATCCACGCAGGGAGTTAATAAGGAATAAATAGTCTACTTTAAACTCACACCCTTAATCCAAAGTAATTTCTCAGTGCAGTCAAACCCAGAGTAACAAATGTATAGGTGAACAATTTTTCACAGTGGGCAGTGTTGTAGCTGTGTTGCTCTCAGGATATTAGAGAGATTATTACCTCATCCACCCTGTCTCTCCAGTTTTTCACAGGACATTTACTTTTACCTGAGAACAGTTATACTGGTGAGGATTTTTCTTGTGTGTCCTTTTAGGTATCACTTCCCATCTTTTTGCTAGATACTTTAAAAACTAGTTGCCTGCAGTTGTCAGGGAAATCTCTCCCATGTATTTGACTCTCAGATTACATGTTGACGGAAGACATATTAGGACCTAGATAGATAAGAAACAATCTGTTCAGTGCACCATCTTCCCCACTCTTGCAGTTTACAACTTCTGTAACGGACAAGAAACCAAGATCCTGTTCTCATTGAAATCAATTGCTAAACTCCTATTGACCACCATGAGAACACGACCCAGCTTTAAGTTTCACAGGCCAAAGCTTGTTAAGGCCATTGTACGTGGTCATTTAGTTCTTTCTTTCAACGCTCTCACTAGCAGTGTTATAGAAGAGAGAACAGAGTGAGAGCTGTCAGTAAACGCTAATATATCATTAAGAGAATTTAGAATATTCTTTATATTATAAGAATTCTGTGTGTGTGTATGTGTGTATGTATATGTGTGTGTATGTGTGTGTGTGTGTATATATATATATATATATATATATATATATGTATATGTATATATATATACACACACTAATTAAAAGAAAGCAAGGCAGTTTCTTCCTCTACATACCACTGTATGTGACCCCTGTCACAGCAAAAACAGTTTGTGTGTTGGAGTAAAGGAATACTTGCCTTTGAAAGCAAATTGATGTTATAAAGCTCTTAACATTTAATAGATTTTTACTATAAAATAAGCAGTCTTTAAAACAACTTTAGCAGCAAATGTTTCTATACTCCATATACAGTAATAACATCTATCACATAACACCTGATGAGGATCTCAAAGCGCTCTGCGAAGACTGATAGTTATGAGCATCCTCAAGTTACAGTTGGGCAAACTGAGGTATGCAGTGTCATATGACTTGCCCATTGTGTCCCAACAAAGCAGTGGCAGGTTGCCTGACATCTAGAGCCTTGTTTTAACCACTAGACCATGCTCCCTTCCTTTGTGTGATGTGTATAATTACATTTACCATAAATGAAAAACAGTAGCCAGAATTTATTTGAACAGAGGCTATTTTTTTAGTCTAATCCAGACCCCTCCCAAAAAAGTTATGCAATAAAATAAGTACTATTGAGTGGGTGAGGGAAATTCTTGGTGTTTTCTATCATGCTTTACTTAAACACATCTTGCATGGCTAAATTTGCGTCATTAGTAATGTGAAAAGCTTTATTTTGCTTCAGAAGAGAAGCATTTGCCCATGCTAAGAACTCACCCTTCAGAATGTCCTTCCTGTTCATGTTAACCAAGAGTAACCATGCATGCAGAGACTTTTTTTTCACCAGAAGAAAAGAACATATGTTGCCAGAGCTCATGAGATAGACCACCCCGATTATATCAGCTGTCAACAGTCACTGCAGCTGTTTGTTTGTCAAAAATATTGTGGGCCAACATCAACTGTCAGATGAAAATCACAGAACATTCAGAATCGACTCCTGTATATCCTTAAGTTAAATAGAAATATCAAGGTGGATAACTCATTTGTTTTTAAATGGCTAAGTGGGAGATTTTCGAAGGCACAAAAAAAGTTAGGCATCCAACTGCCACTGAAAGTCGATTTCCTCTTTTTGCCTTTGAAAATCTCCCTTTTACTGTCCAAAGTACCTTGCTTCAACCTGCTACTGTGGGGTAAGTACCGGTAGTTCTAAAAACAAATATTATATACATGAAACCTTCCCCCCCATACATTAATACAGACATGTCTTCCTTGTTCTGCCTATTCAACATTTTAAAAATTGCACAATAAGGCACCAGCTATCTTGAGAGTTTTTGTGTGCATGTGTAATCTGTGTTAAAAGAATATTAACCAGGTTGCAAAGTGAAACACTCAAAAGTTAGGAAGTGCCAGAATTAAGGTTGTCTGTGCAACAGTTAAGAATATAAGAACGGCTATACGGGGTAAGACCAATGGTCCATCCAGTCCAGTATCCTGTCTTCCAACAGTGGCCAACACCAGGTGCAACTTTAATACAGCCCTCTTGTGCGTAGGCATTATGGTACAATCTTTGGTACATGATCAAATAGTATTTTTTCCACTGGTTCCCTACCTCATTCAGTGCACAGGATGAACCTGGGTTGTGTAGTGAAGGAGACTGTTGTCTGTAGGAACCCTGCTTCATTTGCTTCAGAAGCTGGAAGGGGTGTAATGAATGAGGCAGGGAATAGCAGGAAGAGACAAGACAGTTTCATGGTTAAGATAATTAATTGTTGCCCTGGGGAATTAGATTCTATTCCTGCCATTGTTCCTATGTGATGCTGGGCAAGTCACTTACAACCAGCTTTTTATATGTGGTCACTAATTGTGTGTTTCTCATTTTTGGGGTGCTTTACTTGAGACCGGGGTGTCTGTTATGCACAAGTGCTGTGCACCACAGCTGCAACTGAAGTCAATGGGAGCTGTATTTTGAACATATGAAGTGTTATATAAAGTGAAGTACTCTGAAAAATCAGGTCCTAGTCATCTTAAATTGGGCACCCAAAATTAATGGGTATTTTTGACCTCTCTGTGCCTCAGTTCTCAATCTGTAAAATGTGGATAATATCCCCTTCTCTCACAGCCAGGTTGAAAATATATTCAGTCATGTCTGTGAAGCACTCAGATATTATAGTCATAGGCATCATATAAGAGCTCTTGAGGAAATGAATAATTCTGTCTTCAAAGTAGGGTTGGAACAGCATGTAGTACATAAGACCCGGGGCCACATTGAACAACAAGGAGAAAATGAAATATTGAATAGCTTGTTCATTAAGTGAGCACTGTCCATTCTGTGAACTGAAAGAGGCCGGGGTACTGTGGAAAAAAAGTATGTGCTCACGTAATTAAAGTCCGTATCATAATGCATAAGCACAAAGAGGCCAAATTAAGGTTCTGCCCCAAAAGTGTCACTCCTCCAGACTCCTTATCCCAATCTTGCCCTCATCCCTAGTCTCCTTGCTCAGCCAGTCCCAGTTGCCTCCAGTGCTGGTGTCCTGAAAAAAAAAAAGGGGGGGGGGGCCAAGATGCACTTGCGTTCTTCTGGAATTATCACTCAGAAGTGACAGTACCCGAACGCCCTTCCAACTCCCCCAAAAGAGTGCAGGAATGGCATTCTGAAGTGTTCCACCACACCCCAAGACCTGGTTCCCTCCCCTGCACTGTTGCTTACTTGTCTCTCTTCCCCCGCCCCACTGCCTCTCTCATTCCCTGTCGCTACAGGGCCTACTACCAGTTACCCTCCCTGGGCTTTTCATCCCATCTCGGTGTCCACACTTTCCCCAGCTCCTTATTCCAGTTTCTGCCCACCCAGTGCCAGTTTTCTCTCTGCAGCCTGTGTCCTTTTCAAATGTCTCTCCCTTCCACCCCACCGGTTCCCAGTCTCCTTGCCCTGCTAGTCCTAGTTTTCCCCACTCACTGACTCCCAGTCTCTTTCCCCACTGCTTTCGCTCCTCAGCTACCAGGCATAGTCTCCTTGTCAAGTTAGTCTCTGCCCCGCTGCTAGCCTCAAGTCTCAGTCTCCATACCCCAGGAGTCCTTGTCCCAATCTACTTTTCCAGCTTTCTCCTGTAACACCACAGGTTGCACTCTTGTCCTTTCTGCACTTGAATCAGATGATTTCCTCCTCCACACTGCATGGAGGCCAGCAGGAGGGTCACTGATAGCAAAGGAGAGACGGGTTCCCTGCTGTATCCAATGGTGGTGTAGCTATGTCAGTCCCAAGATATTAGAAAGGCAAGGTGGGTGAGGTAATATCTTTTATTGGACCAACTTCTGTTGGTGAGAGAGACAAGCTTTCAAGCTACACAGAGTTGCTTTTCAGGTTTGGGAAAGTACTCAGAATGTCACAGCTATTGAGAAGATAGCATATATGCTAAGCTAAACTAAGGACCATTAATGGGCCACTTCCCCTTGAATGATCCCTAGAATATGTGCTAATTATTTATCTGTATCGATCTTGTATTTAGCTGGGATGCTCTGATTACCTTTCCCAGAGCTGAAGAAGAGCTCTGGGTAGCTCGAAAGCTTGTCTCTCTGACCAACAGATGTTGCTCCAATAAAAGATATTACCTCAACCCACCTTGGCTCTCTAGGTTACCTGCTGTTAGCTCTAGTGCTCACCCCAGCCTGGAGCAGGCATTATAGGGAGAGTCCAGCTTCCTCCCTGTAGCCTGGGGCTAGTATATGTTCAGTTGCTCTGTGGGGAAGGCACGGGCACGGTCTGGTCAGAACTCCAACTGTAAGAAGTTCTACGAGGATGGAACTTTTAAGGATTTTAGCTGCCAAGCTGTAGTAAGTCTCTTCTGAGCATGTGTGAACTACAATTTTTCAGAGGCTTAAAACTTGGTCAAATTTGCACAGATTTTCAAAGGGAAGATCAAAGGCACATCTCTGACAGGCCACCACCTGCAAAATTTCAAGTCCCATCTTCAAAGTATGAGGGCGCTAAAACTTTTCAAAAACAGTCACCAACATGTATTTAACATTGAAAAACAATGTTGCTTTCCCTACCCTTGTTTTCAGAAATGGCTGAACTGTTGCAGCTGAAATGTTTCCAAAACACATAGCCTGAGGCAGACCACTGACATGGAAACTTTTAGGCCAAATGGTTAAAGTTTGGAAAAGTTATAAGCAACTGAAAATAGGATCTTATAATGGGATGTGTTGGGTAAACTTAATAGGCTTTGCTACCAGCCCCACTGATATTTTTTTCTGTTAAACTTCATCGAGCACAATATGTAGTTAATTCTATTGTAAAGAGTGCACCCCTCCAGCACAGAGACATCAAACATGATGGGGGGGGGGGGGGGAATTTAAGCCATCACACAGCCCCCATCTCAGAGCAAGGACTCGGCTCAGTTTATCACCTGTAGCTGTGTATCCTCCACGCAATTACCCTGATTTTCAGAGGTGCTGAGCACCCACACATCCATTGAAGTCAGGGGAAGCAGCAGGTTCTTAGAACCTCTGAAAATTAGGCCCCAGAATCTAGCATTAAGAGACTCCCCAGAATAAATAGGGCAGGGAAGAGTCCCCACTCCACGGACCGGAACTTGTCCTAGGCAGGGTAAGCATGCACTTTGTCCCACTAAGGAATACCACAGTCTCACTGTGGTTCAGGAGGTTCATTGGCTGAGATACAATGCCTCAAGGAGCTTCCTTTGGGGTGGGACAACTCTACAGTGCCCCCTAATGTACACCATGCCTTAAAGGCACAATTTAGCACTATTTGTTGAGTCTCAAGAATGTGATCAGCACTGTCCAGAACAAGATATGTTGTCAACCCTATGGAGCTCGCAGCCAACCTTGTAATTCCATCATGTACAATAATATTCAGAATCTAGGCAACTATCCGATTGGACGGGGTTCTCCATCTAGGGGGTTGCAGATAGGTGTCAGGAAGTTGTGACTACCCTGCCCATCCCCATATTGCTAAATGGGAGGAAGAATCCCAGCTAGGTCCCTGCTGGCTGCAGTGGTGGGGGAGGCAGTATGGAAAAGGTTGCCCACTTGACCTGATCACGTTGCATTGTGATTTGACCACATGCTGTAGAAGTGAAACAAATGTCATTTTTAAAGAAACATTTGGATATTTGATGTAAGTTGCAGTGTGATTGCATCATGTATCAAGGGGTGAGGGTGTTATCTATTTTTGAGAATGAGATGGAAGTATTTACTGGCTTATATATTGGTCAGACTGATCACTGACACTGTGACAAATTCTGACTGGACTTAGACACCATGCAGCCCCGTTAAGTCATTGGCTACAGATATTTCTTTTAAAATCATCCTTCTGCACATCTTTTGGGGCTGCACGGACTCTTTTCAAAGTGAAATGCACTTGCCACAGTACATTCATAAAGATCTCTCTCTCTCTCTCTCTCTCTCTCTCACGCACACACACACACACACACTCTCTCTCTCTCCCTCCCTACCATGTTGTAATGATGTAACTGAAGACAGAGTCAGACCAATGTTCTACAGAAAAAAAGGTGTATTTATTCAGCTGCTTAAAGCATTATAACGAATCACTGGGATTTTCCTTTGAAGAATTTAGAGTTTGTCCCTGCTTGGGTACTTCATGGGTCAGTCTTTCTTTCTGGGTTGTGCAGTTCTTCTTTTCAGAAGAAGGTACTACAAGCTTTGGGAGAGGGAGCACTGACCACTCTAGTATCAGCTGCTGAACAGGCCCAGGGTTGAGGCTTTGCTCCTCACTAATCCAGTTAGGATGAAACAATACACTAATATCTTGACTTGTATGAGGCACACTGTGGCTTCACTATGATTTTTCACCTTCTAAAACCTCTGATCATGCAGTCACTTTGTAATGATATGTGTACTTTCTATCTGTACTCTCTATCTATGGATCTCCACGTACTTTATGAACATGTAGTATGCCTCACAACTTCCCTGAGATAAATAAGTATTATCATCAGGGCTGAGGAACTTCATGACATTTGGGATGTTGTGAACCTTCCAGCTGTGCTTAGGGATTGCAAAACAAGTTTGCATTCATGAACCTTTTTTCTGTAATGTAAACCCCAAGGATGCCTTGATTAAAAACAAAAACAGAAGGACAAAAAACCCAGATGCTTTATTTTTTTGGCTAAGAGCTGCTTGTGCTATGTATAAGGGTAGAAGACCATTCCCTAACACCCACAAAAGCTAAGCGACCACAAATACCCTAGGAATCTAGCTCCCTGCCCTGCTGAAAGGGGCAGGGAGATAGATTCCTGCCTCCTTTGCACATCTCCTCCTTTTGTGTGTGTGGAGTGGAGGGAGAAAATCCCAATGGGGAATGTTTTGGGATTTGTTTTTTCCCTCACTAATATATAATATAAAGTTTTTTTTCTTTTTATGTCACACCCCTTACACTCTTTATTTTTTTCTCTACTCTGATCTCTCTCTCTCTCGCTCCCAATTAATTTTTGTTTAACTTGAATGTCTTTCTCTGCTCTTTACTTTGTCTCTTTGAACAGTAGCACTTACCCAGAAGCTTTCAAAGTGTAACTGATCTTCTGAAGCCATAATGTCTGTGAGTGTTTGAAATTAGGCACAGTTAGTTCATCCATCTAAGTCTGATACCCATTTTATGAATAGTGAATGGAGGCACGAATATTAAAACCTGGATTCCTAAAGTTAAGCACCCAGATAACAGGCCTGATTTTCTGAGATACTGAGCACTAATAATTCCCATTAAAGTCCACAGGTCTGCAGATATGGTATCCTCCAACCTCTGTCCTGTAGCAGTCCAGGCCGCTAGACGTGGCTTCCTCAAAGAAATAAGAAGCAGCGCTCCTAGAGCTCATTGTTGCCTGGGAAGTCTATAACCATGGCTGCCAGCTGCTAATCTTGGAAAGTTACTGTAGGTTAACTCCCACCTCCCTTTTTCTTGCCCTCTAGTGGAAAGGAAGGAAGAAGAATTGGGATCAAGAGCACACTTCCCAGTGTGGAGCAAGGCAACATGTAAGTGCTGGTGACTGGCCTCTTTCTCCTTCGTGTAACAAGCATAATTAGAGGCTTCTGGAACTTCCCTGAGCTCAATCCTGGGCAGCTGTTGGGCTGCCAAGTTTCAGGCATCTGGTGTGATGTTCATATAGTTGTTATACCTCTCCACTGCCCCTCTGGAATCTTAGGGATTCACCCAGGGTGCAGGCCTTCCTCCAAAGCTTCTCTTTGAGCACTTGGAGAGGAATATAAGGCAGCTAAAGCTCCCACTCTTACTGCTCCCCCTGCTGGATCCAAATCAAAATGAAGCAAGTTGGAAAAGGAGTTGTGCCTGGCTATCCCACTGAAGTTTGAAACAGAAAGGGAAGCTCTAACCCAGTGGTTCTCAAACTATTGTACGGGTGACCCCTTTCACATAGCAAGCCTCTGAGTGCAACCCCCCTTATAAATTAAAAACACTTGTTTATATATTTAACACCATTATAAATGCTGGAGGCAAAGCAGGGTTTGGGGTGGAGACTGACAGCTCGCGACCCTCCCATGTAATAACCTCGCGATGCCCTGAGGGGTCCCGACCCCCACTTTGAGAACCCCTGCTCTAACCACACCAGCAAAGGAGGCGGAGCTGTATGAGAGTGCTGCTCACCCAAGCCAGGGAGCACAGAGCGAACAAAGTTCTCCTCTACTCCAACCCTTCCCTCTCCCAACCTCCCCACAGCAGTAAGGAAGATAGAGGCCAGAAAGGGAGAAGAGAGAATGGTGCATGTGATAGATGACAGGGATTTAAAAGAGAGGGACAACATCGAGCAGAATAGGGCCTGGGCTGAAAGGGGGATACAAATCTTGGGTTGCCAACAGTCCCTTATTACAAGGGAAAATCCCTTATTTTTTCATCTCTGTACAACAAGATCAGGAGTTGCTGAATGCTGTAAAAAGCAGCAAGAAATACCCCTGGCGAATGTAGGTGAGTACTGCTTACTAATTATTATTAATAGTAATGATAATATCAGGAGGGGAGGTGGGTGGGAGTGCTAAGAAAACAGCCCCTTATTTTTAAAATACAATGATGGCAACCCTAGATACTGAAGAAGACAGGGGCAGACAAAGGTGTCTAAAAGGAAACTCCTAAGCCCTCCATCAACCACCGCCAACTACCCCCTACACACAATGGTGCCACTTAGGAGGAGTGAGGTGGGGGAGGGGAATGCCGCTGCTCCCCAGGTTTGCTCAATGTTCCATAGACTGGGGGGGGAGGGGGGGAGGCATTTCTTGACCACTTTTAAGCAGTGATCCCATACTAAAGCAGTATGGCTGCTGCCAGAGAGGTCTGGAGCATCACTCTGACTCCATGGTTGCAACACCACTGAAATTTGACCCACTGACCTCTCCATACACAGTCCCCTGCCAAGGGAGACCTGGGGTCCATGCAGGAAGGGGGGATGAGCAAGGACCCCCTGCTGGGGATGGGGGATGATGAGAATTTGCACACCTGCAAGAAATATCTGAATTGGCACCACCTACCCACACACCTGACAACCAGCCCACCCCTGTCAGGCTGCTCTAGGCTATTTGTTGCTGCCCTGTCCCACTTTGCTCCCTCCAACCTCCCCCTCTGTCACCTTCCATGGGAGTGAGCCAGGGTGCCCAGCAGTGGCAGCAAACAGGAGGACTGAGGTAGAGCAGGTTCTCAAAAATGGGTGTGCTCATTACACCAACAGACAGGGCTCAGAAATAGCTGTACCAGCACCTCTCTGAAACTACTAGCTCGGTCTTCAGAATCTCAGCAGTGTTGTTTACTAAAATAAATCCCTGCTGAGCACAATGCTCCCAGCACCCGCTTTCTGGCATTTTTGCCTGATCCGAGCTACCTCAGTCTGCTAAGAGTGGAAGGAGATGGGGGCTCTGATTCACCTGTCTCCCAGGACACCACCTCAGGGCTCTAACAAAGAGGGAGAATAAATCCAATGTGTCAAAAAGCAGCATCTCTTCTGACTTAGGTTTCTTTCCTAATTCCCAGTGACATCTTGCTCTGACACAGCCTGACCCCCTCAATTCTCCCGTTGCCCCATGCTGAAGGGGGCAGGGAGATAGATTCCTGCCTCCTTTACACACCTTCTCCCTTTATGTGTGGGGTGGAGGGACGAAATCCCAGTGGGGAACATCTGGGGATTTGTTTTTTCCCTCGCTGATGAGAAATTGGGCAGTTATAGTGCTGCAGTCTCCCAGGACAGGGCCAGATTAAAGAATTTTGGGGCTCTGTGAACTATGGAAATTCCCCCTTACCCCCACCCCCATCATCTTCCTTAAACTAGACCGAGAAGTGACCCAGCTGCCTACAGCACCATACCTGAACCGTGTGGTTCACCATACCTGGGCCAGGTTAAATCACTCTCTGAAGTTTGGCCTCCCTCCCCTTGCCCCATTTGAGTCATGACTCAGGAGGAGGCACCTGGGCCAAACCTGGTCAGGGCCCAAATAGGGATGCCCTCTCTGAGAGGCAGAAAAATTTGCCACTCTTCCCTTCCCAGGTGCCCCACCCACCAGCCTGACCCTCTTCTTCCCTTCCATGCACTACCACCAGCTTGATCCTCCTCTTCCCTTCCCAGGCACCCCATCATCAACCCCCAACTCTCCTGACCCATGAGCATCTATACCCACCCCCTCTTAGGAGCCTCAGCCCAAGAAGCCCTCCACCCTCCCCACCTAGGGGCCCCTTCCTCCCCCACCCCTGTTCCTGGTGCTTACCCATCCCTGCTGGCAAGCCTGGGGTCCATCTTGCTTTCTAGCACTGAGAGGAGGAGGGAACCTCAGCCACTGTGTCAGCATGCTGAGGGCGTGGCATGCAGAGCAGGACCTGAGTGCCGTGCTGTACCAGCAGTGACTTGTGAGCCATAGTGGAAGCACCTGCTGGTATTCCTGCCTGCAGGCAGCAAAGGCTGCTGGTTGCAATGTAAGGTGGTGGTAGGGGCTCACCTGTAACTTACAAGTAACTGTAAGTTACAAGTGAAAAAAAACCCAGGCATATTGCAACTGGCAATGCTGGAGAAAAGCTGGCCAGGCCAGTTAAAAACCAGCCAGGCAGCAACCCTAGGCCTAAACCTGGTCATGGGCCCTCTGGAGATCAGGGTCCCTGTGCAAATGTACAGAGTTCACATTGGTTAATCCAGGTTTGCTCCTGGAAATTCTTGCAGATCCTAGAAGCTCCCAAATCATGGTGTAAGATCCCCCTAATGCAACAGACAACAATACCACTCTTACATGTAAAAATTAGTAGAAGAAAATATTTACTGTTACCAATAGAAAAAGGAAAAATGTTTATTTTTATCTTGACTTTTATTAATTAGAAATTATTCTTGGTTTGGCAGCTTGCTATCGGTGATTTTTCCTGCCCTTGTGTTCCTCACACTAGTCACATTTCATGTATGACTTCTTTTAGTTTATTTATATCGGAGACATAAAGAGAGATTGCTTTGATGTTACTGTGTTTCTAAAAGCTTTCTTCAATGAGGATGGGACTGTGTTAATTGCATTTATAAATATACTGTCATATGATGCTTTAGCACAAGTGTTTTCCCTGTTTAAAATTATTATATGTACTTTAATTTGTGATTAGTAAAATATCAGAGTTTTTAAATCTTTTGCCAGTCTCCAGTTTTTTCCTGTAATTGGATCAGCAGTAATGCATCTCCTCTTTGATTATCAGGTGTTTCGTTTGTTTGTTTGTTTGATGAAAAATCAAAATCCCATGGAAAGCAGCACTTTTCATGAAAAATTTCATTTAGTCAAAAACCCAATTTTCCACTGAAAAATTGGTTTCAATGGAAAAATGTCAGCCAACCCGTGTTATTTGTTTTAAAAAAATATGTATCATTTGGTTTTCTTTATTAAGTGCTAGGTCCTGCACTGTAAACATATGATCATGCTGAGTATGGTAAATATGGCATCACAGGGAGCCATTTTTATGGTTACTTTTCAGAAGAAAATCCCACTTTAATCACTATCTTTTTTAGAATAAGGGCACTGTTTGGATATCCAGGCCAGCAGGAGTTCAGGAGCTGTATGGAAGAAGCATCTTTCCCTCTGTGGTTCTCAACCCATGATCTGTGGGCCACTTGAGGCCAATCAACACACAGCTGCGGCCCATGTGACATCCTCAAGGCCATAGAGGTAGTACTGGTTGTGGCCCACAATGGTAAATAGGTTGAGAACCACTGCTCTAGGGATTAGGAGTGTATAACCCAGCAGCAATTGGCTTAGTAAGGAGTTATGTTACTTGGTTCTGAAAGAGAAAGCGCTTCAGTCTTTGCTAGAGGGATTGTGATTGGGATATGGAGTTTTTATTATCTGAGTTAATTTAGATGTTGTTTGTGCACCTCCTGGCCAGTACCAAATTGCAAGGCAGAACAGGTTGAAATTTTTTCATTGAAAGATGTTTTTTGACCAGAATGATCATTTTTTGAAGAAAATTTTCCTTTTGGTGAGATTTCCCCCCCCTATTGTTTTTAAAAAAGGAAAAATCAGTTGCTGAAGTCAAAAATAAATAAATAAATAGGTAAAATATTTCAGCTTTTGAAAACCAAAATCTGAAAACTTTTAGAGCCCATCAAAGCCTCAGCACCCCCTCGCAGGGAAGCGGGTTAACAACCAGTTCTAAAACTGCTTCAAAATGTAACAACCGGCTCATGTGAACCGGTGCGAACCGGCTCCAGCTCACCACCGAATAGATCACATTAAGCCTTTTATCTTTATTTACTATGGGCCAGAATCTTCTGACCTTTCATGGTGATTAGTTCCTTACTTTTTGACTTCAACAGGATAGCTCAATAAGACCAGATGTGGGGTAAGGTGCTATTCAACACAAACCCAGCTTTTCTTCCTTAACCATTTTCCTTAAAAATGGAAATGGTGACTGGGTTATAAACAAAATGCTCGCAGTTTACTCATAAAGCTAGAAGTTTTAAATTTCATGTCCAAGTGATAGCCCTTTTCCTTGAAGAGGCAGAATCTCTGGCTTATCTGATTTCAAGATGGAAAGGCTGGATTGGAGGTAAGGTCCATCAAAATAGCAAATAGATCAAATGACTATATTTACTATGAAAATATGCATTATGAATTTAGCTTCTTGCTGGGTTAGTAAATTGTTCTGAATCAGTCTTGATTTATGTGAATGTATTCGTTATTTATATCTGGTAAACAGTTTTCCACTTATCTTCACTTTCAGTGTTTGTTATTCATATTATATGATTGGTCACATAAACCACATGGCATTGTTTCTGCTCCTTGACTGGATGACTGAAGATTTTTAATGAAAAAATAAATTAAATGAAGAACAGCAAATGTTCATAACAATTTCAGCAAAAATTAAATGCCTCAAGAGTGTCAAATAAACAGAATAATCAAAAGGTGAAAGTGTAGCGAAAAAAAATGAGAGTTGGAATAGCAGCGATCTAGTCCAGGTTCATATTGACTATGTTAGGGTTTTATGCTGACGCCTATCACTGTACTATCTAGTGCCTACCACGTAAAATCAATAGCAGTAGCAAAGTCCCTTGTGGACTTTATGGAGTCTCTGGCTCATCCTTCTTTTGGGGTTAAGAACTTTGGTGTGGAGGTTTTGTTTCTGATTTTTAATGATTTTATTAATTTAATTTTGTGGGAAATGGAGAGGTTGGTTTTGCATTTGTGTGTAGAAGAGGGTGTCAGTATTGCCAGTGTCATTCTTATGGTGGGAAGGCTTTTTCGAAGACTCGCTCTGTACCCATGAGTAAGTCATTAGCCTTCTATGCATCACAGTTTACATATATCAGTAATATGATTAGGATAGGGTGAACACAGCAAAAATAATCTGCTAATCTTCATTTAGATTTTCAACTATGGATATTACAGAATTTTTGCAGGAAACAAATATCAAAATTGAAACTGTATTTGCACCAAAACCCTGCATTTAATGAATTTACACTCAAAAATGAGTGAACAGAAATATAGTTTGCGATTTGTGTGTCTAATCAAAACATCTCACTTTATGAATGAAAATACAGTGAACTGTTTGTGAATGACCTAGACCAAGATTTAGGGCTTTTCTGCATGAGGAAGTTAGTCCAGGGAGGGTATGAATTAAAAACTATTCCGGAATAAGAGTGCCCACACAACTGGCTATTCCAGAATATTTTATTCTGCATTAGATATTCTGGTCAGTTTCCCCATGTAGACATGACCTTTTTTGGCAAATTTTAATAACAAATGCAAGCAAACTACAGTCTGTTCATTCACAAATCACAACATAAAAGACATGCTAAATTTGTTGTATGAATTATTTGTCCAATTCTAAAAATGAATGTTATTACATAGAGGTGTTGTGAGGTTGTATTTGAGTGTTCCTAAAGTGCTTTGGGATCCTCAGCTGTTATATAACAGTAAAATAATACCCCATACATTGATTTTAAAGGTTTTGAAAAAACATTGTGCATTCCCTTACTAGCAAAAGCAGTAGATCTAATGTTTGATGTTACTTTCTGGGTTGTGAGAAACCAACAGTAAGTCAGTGTATAATAATTTGAAATCTTTGTGCACAAGAACATTCTGTGTGGTTAACAACAACAACAAAAAAGTAATGGTAGGAATGGGGGTGAATTACTGTAGCCTAACAATCCACTCTTTAGGATAAAGGCATCATAAAACCATGCGCACCAGCAGTCTGGATAAACATAGAAGTCCACTGTCAACCATTATATATGCACACGCACTGTATTCCTTTAAAAATGTATGTATTGTCTCTGAAAAACCCTAAGCAAAAATGTACCTCATTGAAACACTCAGAAAATGGCCAAAGTAGCCTGGAACTGGTACATGAAATATTTCATCCAGGTGACTACCCTTCCTTTTTTCCTCCCAGGAGAAATTCTTGACATTTTTATACACTCAGTAAGGATTACAGGGGATAGGCACAAATGGTATGTTGGAAGAGGGGTCACCTGACTTTCAGGGATGCTGAGCATTAGAATCAATGAGAGGAACAGTGGAGACTCATTACTAGAGCTCAGCAGGTAATTGATTTATCAGGTCAGTGGCTGAACTGAAAAATCAACACCCCCCTCCACAAAAAACTGATTCCCACCCCCCCATCAGAACAAAAACCTGAAAAAAATTCATGTGGTTCAAATGAAAAATTTCAGATGTTGATTTGAAATGACTTTTTCTAAATGAAATGTTGATTGGAAAATGTTGAAAAGGTTTGATATTTAAAAAATATATATTAATAAATAAAAAAAATCCAGCCAAAACCATTCACTGAATTTGACCCAAATTTATGAATAGTTTTGGTGGCCCCCCCAAAATGCATTTTTTGGCAAGTTTACTATTTGCCAAATTTTTTTTTTGCCTAGCTCTACTCAACGCTTCTAGCAATCGGACCAACATACAGAAGCCATTTAAAGAACTAGCCAGGAGATATTAATGAATTCTCATGGTGCTCAGACATGGAGACAGATCCTCAGGTGTTGTAAATTGTCATCGCCCCATTGACGTCAATAGAGCTATAACAGCTTAAACCATCTGAGGGTTTCCCCCATGATCTTCATGCAAGTAAGATCAACAGTGTTGCCAGGGCCTGGGCATCTTCAACTCTTATGGGGAGTCAATGGAAACTGATGGTTTTGGAACCTCTCACATTCAGCCTCTGAATGATAAAATGACTCAATCAGGTCACAATTTTATCGTTTTAGTCATGGTGCAAAGCTTTTGTTCACTGAAAAGTTGTGTGTACTCTTAGAAGAAAATTAAGACTATTGCTTCTTCCACTATCATGTAATATTATGTATCCATTTTAGAATTATCTATAAAAACACTTCAGCTATAATCTCTCCTCTCATACTTCAGAAATACCAACTCCATTTTTATTGCAGCCTACTTTAGGCAAGTTGTAGTAGATAAGCATGCAACTGCCTGCTTTCCGTGTGTGTTCCTCAATTTAAGGCCCAAGTATAAAGTGAAATAGATTATATTAACCCAGAAAGAAAGAACAAAATGTTGTTTGCCTGCAGGAGTTCACTGGCTTTTCTAGAACATGGAGCTATGTTCTGAGAATTGGAAACGGCTGCCTCAACCCTTAACCACTCTGCAGCTCACTTACATCTCCAAAGGGTTGTCTCAAAATGAGAGCATATTGTTCTTATGTCTCTTCATATGCCATAGGTCGGCTATATTTCTATAAGTTGTGGTATTTGTATATTTACTCTTTTTAAACATTTATGATTATACGCAAATGGTAAATTACAAGGAGAAATTAAAAAAGTAATGATCTTGTGTGGAGAATGCAATTACCCGTTTCTTATTAAAATGAAGACAAAATATGGATACATACAAAAGATTTAGCTGACCCTCTACACCTTTAATGTAACTATTTCCAGCTATATGTACCATCATGAAAAAACACCCCCCTGAGCAACATAAATTACATGGGCATAAGTGGGAGTGTAGACATGGCCTGAGTCTTTCCAATCTGATTTACACATTCCCACCTAACTTATATTTAACACATTATGTATGTTAAATTACTTGTGAGGCTGATTTGGTTTTGTTTTTTAATCAGCTCTCCAAAATAAAGGTTACGCTGCTAAAACAACAGCCACTGTGCTCGGCGAGCCTTGTTAACACTGATCCAGTTGCAATCTTGCCATCCCATTGCTCTGCCTGCCTGTCACAATTGTAATGGTGGAATGGGGCCATGGGTGGGGCTGTGAGCAGAATGGGGGAGGGGCTCTGGGCTTGGTGCTTCAGCCAGGGTTGAGAGATCTGCTGCAGTCCCAGGCAGGGCCAAACTCTCAGCCCCCTACCCCCACCATGGCCCCAATCGAGCTCTCAGCCCCCCACTCTCCCAGCTGGGGCCATGGGGGGAGGGGCCAAGTTCTCAGCCCCCCCCGACAGGGCCATGGCGGGGGGCTGAGAGCAATGAGTGGGGGCAGGGCCTCGGCTGGAAGAGGTGGGCAGGGGGCTAGCGTCCCCAAGGGGAAGCTTCACCTGCCGCCCATGGCTGTGCCACTTTAAGCTCTCTAGTATAGACAGGCTCAGAATTTCTCATCGGAGGCCCAATTTTGATAGTAATAATGGCAGAGTAACACCACATCCGAGTCCTACCAAAATCCCCTTGTATGAACAACAACCCTCTTTGCAGCACCCCTGTGAGGACAAAAAGTACTAGAGCATGTGTGTTAAAGCTATTCTGTGAAGAGGGCAGGTGTCAATGAAATTTACAGAGAGATTGAGAGTAGAATACAGCCCATGAGTAGGGAGCAAAGACACCTACCAGCAGTGTATTGTTTCAATTGTCTGGTGCCCTGTGTTGGTAGGGGCTGGAGAAACAAGAGGTAACTTATTTTTCTCCTTCACTGTTGGGGAAGGATTCGTTCACCTGGTGTGCTTAGAATATGAGATGGCATTTGGAAGTGATAAAATGCACAGCAGGATTACTTGTTGCTTAGACCTGTGCATTTCTTCCCCCCCCCCCCCGCCCCCCCAATATAGTATCTGCTATTGCATCCAACAAGAAAGGATATTGTGGACAATAATGATCAGCGTATTAGCTGGCTGTTTCTGATCAAATGATTAGCTGAGAAATGGCTGACAATGTTGATACACAAATTGGTATAATTAGGGTTTAGGGTTAATGACCTGTTCCGATGAAGGGGGCAGATCCCACCTCTCGGAGCTCTTACAATCTGTCTGCAGGCTCACACTGCACAAGTTCAGTGTGGAGACATTTTCTTCCTAACCATAATGTTTTAAATAAATGAAATCTTGAATTGTGCAAAATTGTAATCTGTCATGCGACCCAGATCACAAAACAGGAGGATTATGTTTGTTATGCATACAACTTGCAGTCATGAGGGCCATTACTGAAAGAAGAAACTGTTCCTGGTGATACTTTTCCTCTCTCTCTCTCTTTTCATAAGACAAACATGATTTGCAAACATGTTTGTGAATAAAATCTTTTAGTTTAGTTTACGGCTGTCTTGGGTCCTATTATTAGTTACTAGTGAGTATTCACATGACCTGTGAATGTTCAGGAATGTTAATCATGAAGCATCCATGAATTTTTAGCCCAAATCATTATCTTTCCTAAAATTTGTTATGAAAGTTTATATTATTTGTTAGTCTGTTCAATCATCTAATCAAGGAGTAGTAACAATGTCATGTGACTTAGGTGACAACAAATATCCGAAGTATGCAGACCAAGGTATAACAAGATCCAATGGTTGAAAGTTGAAGCTAGAAAAATTCATATTGGGGAGTAAGATGCAACCTTTAAACGGCAAGGGTAATTGACCATTGGGACAGATTACCAATGGAAGTGGTAAATTCATCATCACTTGGAATCTTTTTATCAAAATGACATGTCTTTCTAAAAGATAGGCTTTAGTTCATCCACAATGACTGGCTCAATAATATTCATTGATGTAGTAGGGAAGAATTCTGTCTACTACAAGAATAATCAGAAGGAATTCTATAGGATGTGTTATGCAGACAGCAAGAATAAATTATAATAGTTGTTCTGGGCTGTAATATTGTTGAAAGTGAAGAGTTCATAAACAAGCTATAACCTGAAAATGATTTGGCAAATACTTATTCACAATGAATATATTCATGGAAATCAGGATAGATTCGTGAACAACTTGCTATCCAAAAAAGAATTTTTTTAGCCCATAACTTCTCATTCCAAAAATTTCTTTAATTTGATTTAAAACAGTTCAAGATAGTCAAAAATCAGAACAAAAGAATGTTGTTCATAATGACAGGTGTCGCCAGCTCTGTTTACTACTTTGATATTAGGATCAAAGATGGCAGAAGGGCACTAATACTTTCATATAGGAAATATTGGAAAATATAATCGTGTAATCTGCGTAAAATGTAATAGTATTGGATTTTCTCATGAATAAAGGGAAAAAATAACATGCCATGATAACAATTGCATTAAATGTGACGAGCAGACCAAATACCAGTAAAATATTCCTGAGAGTGGAAAAGAATGTAATGGCACTCATAGGGCATGTCAGTGAATTGAACGTATAGGAAGAAAATATAGAATGACCTGATATACAAAAATCCTGCTTTTCTTTTTTTCACAAGAATCAAATTAAGAAAAAAAAATGAATTTTTAAAAGATGAGTGGATATGCAGGAGACACATGGAAGTGACATGTGTCGAGTACCTTGACATGGGAAAAGGAGAGTCGAAAAAAATTAGTGGGCTGTTTCATATGAGAATTCAAGTAGTTGGGAGTTTACACAGGCCCAGATCCTGAAAACACTCAGCTATGTCTACACTATGTCTAAAAAAACACCCCTCTGACTGACATAAATTTCAGCGAAAGAAGTGCCAGTGTGGACAGCTCCCCTGCTGACATAGCTACTGCCGCTCTGTGGGGGTGGTTTAATTATGCTAATGGAAGAGCGCATGTAGACAGACATAGCACATGTAGACATAGCCTTCTGTACACATTTCACTCCACCTACCTAAATAGTCCCATTGACTTCAGTGGAACTACTCATGTGGGGTAAATTACACGTGTACAGAAGTCAGAGCCTAACGTTAGAGAGCTAAACTGATTGTGAAAGGAAAATGTAAGCTAATATCTATGCTCCAAATACAGGTAATTTTTTTCATATAGTTCCTTTTCATTTTTTTAATGAAGGATAATTCTTTAATTATAAGAGGTAATTGCAGATTACTGCAGTGATGAGGATAGTACTAACTCCTAAATGGAAAAACGTCTAGATACAAGTCAGCCTGAAGACAAGACAATGTTTTGCACAAGTCAAAAACAATAATATTCCCAAAACAAAAAGAATGAGATTCTTAGAAATATAATAATAAGGAGATATGTGGCATATATGTCATGCTCAGGTTATGAGATACACATTACTCAGCACTGCACATGAGCTATCCCAATCAGATTTTTTCCCTTGACATTATACATGCATTAATCTCATCTGGAATAGTGGCAGGATAGTAGCTGTATTGCAGGTGTTCCCAGTGATAATGAGTGGGTATTCCTTAAATAGAGCTAGACGTGGAGATATCTACAGCAAATTAGATAGATTACCTTGTAAAAGTACATAGGCAAAATAAAAATATGAATCCAATAAGACACAGTATATGGTAAACATGGTTAGACATATATAGTTTATACAAAATACATCCCAGATCCAACTCTCCTTAAAGTCAGTAGAAAGACTCCTGCTGGCTTGAATCTAAATTTAGTCTAAATTTAAACATTTAGTGCTAAATTCAGGCCTGATGAAAACCATTATCCCAAATTGCATTGTACTCAGGCTGAATTTGCTTTTTAGATTTGCTGTTATGGACAGATATGCTTTGGTAGGAGGCAAGGCAAGACACTTGGAAACATATATAACATATATAAATTCTAAAGGACTCATACACTTTGGTAGGAAATGTGAAAGGAGCTATGGTTTGCTGGCAATATTGAACAATAAAATAACTTTCAGGTTGAACCAAAACCAATTTGTAATTAAAAAAAAATTTTTTTTTTGTGAATCAAAAACTCAAAGAGAATTTCACTTTGGATCAAACAAACTATTTTGGTTTGGTTTGATTTTTGACTATCTTAAACTTTTAAATCAAATTAAAGGAATTTTTGGAATGAAAAATTATGAACCAAAAAAATTGAAACGTTTCATTTCATTTTTGGTGTTTTGATTTTTACTGAAACAATTTGGTGAAACTAAAATATTTTGAAAATTCATTATGGTGTCACTGATTCTGCACTCCCTGCCCCCCCCCTAAAAAAATGGCCAAAAAATTCCCAGTTCTACATTTGGACAATTAACTACAAGCTATAGACTAAACAACTCAGAATTCTGGCAATATTTCCAATCATTGCCAATATATTCATCCTCCCCAATTCCCCAGAAAGAATTCATATCCAGCTATAGATGCTTTTCATCCTTGGCTGTCTTACAGTATGCTGCTCCATGGCAGAGACAGGCTCTCAGGGGTCTTGCACTAACCTCCTGTCAGCTACTGTCACTATTGTGAAAGTTCCAAAGTTCTGTCTCTCAGGATACAAAAAGCGTGACAGTTTGAGTTGTCACTAATTGAATTACAATATAATGATATAAAAAGTCCGGAAAATGAAGTGTCCAATACTTATTAACAATAAATAAAGACTGTAATCATATATTAAAATCAATCAAAAGATAATACTCTATTGTCTATAAGAATAAAAGCAAGATATAGGCAAATAACTAGAGGATAATGTCATAATTTAGTTGCATCTGGCTTCAAGGATTCTTGTGATGTTAATTACATTGTCTCCTATACATTTTGAATTGGTAACCATAACCAGTTGGATTCCAGTTAAGGAATTTAATACAGCAGTTTGAGAACAGAACCATCTTCAGGATGTGGAAATGGGGGAGGATTTTATAACCATATAATAACGTCTAGCTCTTACATTTTGCTTTTCATCAGAGGTCTACAATCTTCAAGGTATTTATCACCACAACTTCCCTATGATGTAGAAAAGCATTTATCCCAATTTTTACAGATGGGGAACTGATATAAGAGTGACCAGCAATGTTTAAAATGTTGAAGAAGGTATAAACGAAATAACTAGAAAATTGAGGTGGGATGTGAGACACTTTTTAGCCAGTATTACTCTCCTAAAAGGTACGTCAATGTTGAGAAACAAAGAGCTAAAATTGAATCATTGATTTTATTGGCTTTATCAGTAGCAAAATTATAAGGCAAGATTTCCAAAAATGCTCAGCCTCAACAACTTCCATTGTTCTCAGCTCTTTTCAGTGTAAGAGCTGACCACGTTTCAGATTTAGGCTACATCTACACTAGAAGTGCTACAGCGGTGCAGCTGCATTAAGCTAACAGGAGAGAGCTCTCCTGTCAGCGTAATTACTCCACCTCCATAGGCATGCGTACGGGGTGTGCCGGCTGGGCCCAGGCACACCCTAATGTCTCAAAAAAAAGTGGCTTTGCGTTTTAATTTAATCGCATGGTACGCTCTTTTAGTTTTAAAGTATGGATTGTTGTATTATGCAGTAAGTGCCAAATTGCGTAATATAGATGTTGTAGAAATGTATGGAAAGCCTATGTTCGCTCGCAGCATGCGTCCCCACTACTGCGACGCCGCATTACCATTGGTCCTCCCCTTCCCCTCCGACTACTATTCTAGAAGATTCTTTGACCTATATAAGCGGCTGCGTCAGGTGTGCCCAGCGCAGTGTCTACAGTGGTTGTAATCTTTGTCATGTGTATTCTACTGAAATAACGTAAAGCCACAGGCTTGTTATGCTTTAATTCAATCGTATGATACCCCCTTTTAATTTTAAAATATGGATCGGTTCGTTGTTAAGATAAGAAAAGGAGCAGACAAACTGAATTTATAATGAATGTGCTGATAGTAGTGCAAATACCTCGGACTCCTCGGTTAAGAACTTACATGAAGATAATGCCGCCACCAGTTTCAGTGTGTGCAATAAACTGAGTAATGACCAACAGAAACAGACTTTGTCTCTTAGTTCTGGTCAGTGTAGTTCCTATTTAAAGTCATCAAACATTCCATCTGATGACCCGGTCTGTGATATTCCAAAAAATAGATTAGAACACCAGTCTTGATTATCTAGAGGTCCTTATCAGCCTAGATTGTGCATGTTTCCTAGAAGTAAAATAGGGAATAAACAAAGAAGTTTTCAGTCCAATTGGTATGAAAAGTATAGGTGGTTAGAATATAGCCCATCAAAGGATATGGCAGTAAAAGCAAAATGCTGCTTCTTCTCCTCTAATGATGCAGCAAACAAAGGTCACACTGATCCAGCATTTATTGATAAGGGATTCAGAAACTGGCATAGGGCTAACGAATGTTTCAAAACCCACCAACTGTCAAAATCTCATGTGTTGAGCTGTTCTTCATGGTCAAGTTTTAATGAAGGGAAACCTATAGATGTATTGTTGGATGAGGACAAGCAGGTTTATCTGTCTAAACAAGAAGAAGAACGGTGCCATAACCAAAGTGTAATGAAGCAATTGATTGACATTGTTCTGTGTTTGGTGAAAGGTGGGAGACCATTCAGGGGTCACAATGAAAAAGCTGACAGTTTTCAGAAAGGTTTATTTCTAAATCTTGTCAATATGCTCCAGAAATATGATCCCATAATGGCAAAGCATGTGCAACAATCTCCTTGAAACGCTACCTATCTGAGTAATCACATCTAACATGATTTAATTGTGGCCTTGCACAACGTTGTGCAACAAAAGATTGTGTCCTCACTAAATGGAAAAATGGTCTCAATAATTGCCAACGACACTACTGACTGTGGACACTATGAACGGATGTCCATTGTGGTGCGGTATTTTGACAATGAAAAACATAGTCCAGTTGAACATTTTGTGTCTGTTCAGAGACTATTAACAGTTGATTCTCAGTGTATTTTTGACCAGTTAAATGACGTCCTTGGCATTCTTAAAATTGACTGGTCATCAGTGATGTCTGTCTGTTTTGATGGCGCATCTACTATGTCTGGATGTACTGCGGGAGTTCAAATGAAATGTAAAGAAAGAAACAGTGAAATACTCTATGCACACTGCTATGCGCATTGTTTGAACCTCGTCCTAGTAGATGCATGCACTTCAAGTAAACAAAACGGAACTATCTTTGATTTTTTTGGTGTTCAGACTCTTTATGCCTTCATGGAGGGGAGTCCTGTGTGACATGCAGTAATGGAGAAGATTTCACAAGAAGTAGGATCCCAGTTGAAGACTTTGAAGTCACTGTCAAACACAAGATGGGCATGCAGAGCAGAAACAGCGGCTGCTGTAAAACAAAACTACTCCATCATTTTACAAGCTTTACAAGAGATTATCGAAACAACTCACCTTGCTGACGCTAAAATAAAAGCCTTATCCATGAACTAAATTCATTCAAGTTCATCTTTGCCCTCCACATGATGCCCCTATTCTCCAGATGGTGGTAAAAGTGAGTAAGGTTCTTCAAGCTCCAGATCTCAACTTACTTACTGCAATGACAGGAGTGAAAAGCTTGAGTAACTCTTTGGCTGCGATGAGAAGTGGTCCAGAATATTTTCAATCTGTTTTCAATGACAGTGTGAAAATGTGTGTAGAGAATGATATATCGATTTCCCCAGTTAAGAAGAGAAAAACGTCCACTCGTATTGATGACGCGTTTGAGTCCCAGCATCACTTTGATACAAAAGAGGAGCAGGAGAGAATAACTTCATTTTACCCACTCCTAGACTCAGTGATTGCCAGCATTGACCAGCGATTTGAACAGGAGACTTGTAAAATTGTGACTGCAATGGGAAAACTACTGAACTTAGACATTGGCAGGGACGATATGAGAATCATTGCTAACAAATTTAAAGTGTCCGTGGATGAGTTGGAAGCTGAAGTCGGATTGCTTCGGGATTATGACGGATCTGTTCCTAAAGGTAGCACTATGAACACCACCAGAGAGTGGCTTGATTGGCTAAAGGAATCGGATCGGTCTTCCATGTTCCAGGTCTTTTACAAATCTATTCAATGCTTTGCAGTCTTACTTGTTACAAGCTGTTCATGTGAAAGAGCCTTTTCGAAACTAGCACATGTAAAAAACAAACTAAAAAGTACAATGTCCCAACAGCGCCTCGACTCACTCATGCTTTTGTACATTGAACAAGAATTGGCTTCATCAGTTAATTACATGTGATTGATCTGATTGAGGAATTTAAGTCCCTAACACCTGGTGAGCAATGTCTCATTCTCTAGGACAGGAAGATGAAGAAACCTTAATCTGTTTTGGTCAATTTGGGTTAGCTCATTATCTGGTTAAAGATAAAGATCATGAAAATTGACTGTATCTTTGTATACGCCTGTTATCACTACAGCAAAAATTTTGTGGTATTTTGTGTCTCATTTTTCTGTCTCATTTTTTAAGTTTGTATTTTTAAGTAAAGTTTAGTTGTTAACTAAACTTTTTTTTTTTAAATTAAGTTTTAGTTTCTTTAGTTTGTTTGATAAATAAAAATAATGCCCTTTATGATTAAGTATTCAATAAATGTTCACCTTAAAAAAAAATTCCAAGTGCACACCTTAATAAAATGTGCTGTGCACGCCTATGTCCACCTCCCATGAGAGACAGTAGCTATGTTGGTAGTAGAAGCTCTCCTGCTGACATCACACTATCTACACCAGCGCTTAGGTCGGTGTAATTTACGTCACTCAGACGTGTGGATTATTCACACTCCTGAGCAACGTAAATTATACCGAAGTAAATTCTAGGGTAGATAAGGTCTGAGATGCCTAAATGAGAGGTTTTGAAAATCTACTCATGCTGGAATTCATGATAGTCAGTCAGTGGGTTATGAATATGCAGCTTCTTATCTCTACGTGATTGGTTCAAATGATCAGATATAGTTTGGTGGTTCAAATAATCAGATATAGTTTGGTAGTAGCCAAATGTAGTTATTAGAACTGGGCACACAATGCAGGATTATTTGTAAGCATTCCCATTTTTCAAGGAATTTGTTTCACCTGTGTTCACACCCCTTTTGTGGTCACTTTTTACAAATCTTATAAGAACAAATTTACCAACATAAATATTTACTAACCAGCAAAATGTACGCAAACATTACAAAATATAGAAAGTGAATTTTTTACTTATAATCCTGAGTTTTCAGGCCAGAAAGCTTATTCTAAGAGTTAAAATGTACCATGTAATCTACGTGTTTGTTAAAACAGCTCAAATTCCCAATTTCAAATATCAAATATTCAAAGCAATGTGCAAAGTGAACAATTTGCAAGCACTGCACAGGCTGAAATATTTGCATAGTAAAATCTGTGAATCATTTTGAGCAATGAATATATTTATGGAAAATGTGATCTCTCTGCAGACAATTCACAAGCAGCAGAAAGAGCTGTATGTGATAACTAAAATACAATATGTACTGTAAATAATTCATCCAACTCTACTTGTTACCAGCTGATGATGGCCATTTGGTATCCTATCATATGTGAAAAGGGTTATGGTCTCAGTCCAGTTCCTGGTGGACAGGTATCCATATGATAAAATAGCACCATTCCAATTGGAACTAATATCCACCCTTTGACTCTCAACAAAGAGGCAAGAGGTGAAATTCTGGGCTGATTGAAGTCAATAGGAGTTTTGCCATTGACTTCACTAAGGTCAGGATTTCACTGCCAGATTCTATAGACATGGAAGCCGAACTGTCCTTTTTTTCCCTAGTGAGTTGAGGAGGGAGGTATGTTAAACAGTACAGTGAAACTTCCGCAGCCAGTGGTGTACCATTTCTGAAGTTTAGGAGAGGACTTCACCCTATATGGCAAAGAGTAACCACCATCAGAAGAAAATCCATTTAAATTTTCTTTTTAAAGAAAAGTTGCAACTACTCTTTCAGATGTTACTACATATGAGAGAACTCTTTTTAGAACACACATTAATTTAGTGGGGTATGAAGACATGAGAAACATTCTAGATTGTTGTAGATTATAAACCAAAGGGAAATAAAAGGAAATAGAATGTAAACAAATTTGGACAAAAGTAGTTGTAAGAAAATATAAAATTGCACATGGTTTTTCTACGTAGTCATGTAGGGATTTAGTTACATTTACTTCTGTGGTACTTTGCTTTTAAATGTTATAAAGTATTACATAATTAGTAATATGATATGGGGATTTTATGAAAGGAGAGTGCAGTAGGTCACAAAATCAGGAAGAGCAGCTGTAGAAGCTACGTCTAAATAAGACATCACCAGTGCTCATGGCAAAAAAGAAAAAAAAAGAAATATAGCAATGGAGAATGTTTAGGATCCAGACGTTCAGTTGGTGAGGTTCTTGCTCTAAACTCTTGAATTGTGGTGACAACTTTTGGGGTCTTTCTACATTGTAAAAACAACTAGGACTTGTGAGCTGGTTTCCACACCATAGTCCCCAACATAATTAAAGTGAGATTCCATCTTGCTATGTTCTAGCCTACAGGACTTCATCTTGCAAACACATAGGCTGGGATTTTTGAAGAGGCCACAGAGAGTTAGGCTCCCAGCTCTCAATGAAAGTCAAGGCTGATGAAACTACTCTTAAGCCTTTGGAAAATATTAGCCTTAGGCACCAGGAGCCAGATTTAGAAACATATTTAGGTGTCTAAAGATGTCAATGGGTGCCTAGTGGAATTTTTAGAAGTGCCATAGGGGAGTTTCATTGGCATTGACTTTCACTGGAAGTTGGGTATCTAACTCGTATAGAAACTTTTGAAAATCCCACTAGATGCCTAAATACCTTTGAAAATCTGCCCCCAAGTGTGACAGATATGGCAATTTCTTGTGATATCTTTAAAAGACCCTATGGTATTAAGTATATGTATTATTGTGGGCACTGATTGTATGTAACTTCTTCATGGGGAAGATGGAACAAAGATTGCAACCCCTTGGAGTCCATTGTTTTACATGAATGGTGTATGTATGGCTGTGTTTCCCTCCAGAAGGGAGGGCTGCCACAGATCCTCCAGGAACTAAAAACAGTGGGTGGTGGTTAAGGCAAATCATGCAGGTTGTAACCTCCTCAGAGAGGGACTATATCCTAGGGAGGCCCTCATATACTAGTTCAAACTGGATTCTCCAGAGACCAACAAAGAAAGGACTTTTGGATAAATAGCCTGAGTTTGTTGACTCAGGGCCTTCTCTTTAATCCAGCAAACAGACAGAACCTTCTATTCAAGCAAGGCAGGGCCCAATCCTTATGGAAGGACTTGACCTTTTAAGACCCTGTAAATCTGGTAAGCTTTTAGCATGAGTGCAGGTTCTTTTATTGATTGTATATGTTTTCTTTGTAATGCTTTTGCCTTAAGAATAAATGTGCTTGCTTATAAAGAACTGCATGATAACTTGTAACTGCTGGAAATTACAGCTGTTCATAGCCTTTGAAGAGAAAGCAAAAATCAAATTCTGTCCTGTTTACGCAGTCGGACTTGCTGGGGATATCACTGTATAAGCAGGGAACTGTGCAATCTGGAAAAAACCCTGTCAGCAGGGAGAGACGTGGGTCTCTGCCCAAGATAAGTGATGGCTAAAGAGCCTGAGCCTAGAGTGGATGCCTGCAAGGGACCGCAGACCGGGAATACAGGTGCAGTAGCTCTGGAAATATGACACTAAGTTACTCAGTTGCTTACGTGTTTTCACGATTGCACCCAGGGATTTTACTATTGGTTAGAAATATAGCTAGCATGGTGTGGTGACATATTTTGTTCTTTTTAATTTGTAATCAATCAAACTAGACACTCCTAGAAATGGAGAAAGATCTTACATAAACTTTGGACATTCTTTATACTTGCAGATAAAAGTAGCACTCCATAATAACTTTATATGGTTTCTTCCAACAAGACCTTTCAAAAATTGTTAAAATTGATTATTGCCCTAGGACAAATTATTCAAAGTTTATTTTAAAATAGTTATAGTCTGTGATTAGTCCTAGGAATTGGTGTGCATTAAGGACTAAGGGCTTGTCTATATGAACATTTAGTTTGTGGCAAGCTACGGTGTGAATCTACCCCCCCACTAGCCTACTGCACACTAACTGTTTCAGTGGATCCTGCTGACTCTCACTAACAATTTGTTAGTGTGCTTTATTCTACTCTTGTTTCAAAGCAGGGTAGATCAAAGTCTACTAACAAACTTAATGCATGTTAGCAGGGTCCCCAAGAACCTATAGAATGAGGCAGACTAGTGAGAGCAGATTCATGCTCCAGCTTGCCTCGAACTAAATGTTCATGCAGATAAGCCCTAAGGATAACATTTTCAAAAGCATTGAAAGTCAGTGGGATTTATCTTTTTATGTGCTTAAGTCACTTTTGAAAATGGCAAGTAGGCTCTTAAGTCACTTGGGCACTTTTGAAAATTTACTCTAAATCGTTTACCAAATAGTTGGTGTTTTGCAACATAGCTAATTGAATTCTTAAAAAGCACTGACACTGAAGCTCCAAATGTGGTGACATAAGTGCGGCTTTACCAAATTCATGGTCCATTTTGGTCAATTTCATGGTCATAGGATTTTAAAAATCATAAATTTAATGATTTCAGCAATTTAAATCTGAAATTTCACGGGGTTGTAATTATAGGGGTCCTGAGCCAAAAAGGCATGGGGGAGGGGGTCGAAAGGTTAGTGGATGGGGTTGCGGTACTGCTACCCTTACTTCTGTACTGCTGTTGGTGGCAGTGCTGCCTTCAGAGCTGGGCAGCTGGAGAGCGGTGGCTGCTGGCCAGGAGCCCAGTGCTGAAGGCAGAGCCGCCATCAGCAGCAGTGCAGAAGTAAGGATGGCATGGTATGGTATTGCCAACCCTTACTTCTTAGCTGCTGCCTCCAGAGCTGGGTCCTTAGTCAGCAGCCAGTGCTCTCTGGCCACACAGCTCAGAAGGCAGCAGTGCAGAAGCAAGGGTGGCAATACCACCTCCCCACTAAAATAACCTTGCAATCCCCCTGGAACTCCCTTTTGGTTCAGGACCACCAATTTGAGAAATGCTGGTCTCCCCCGTGAAATCTGCATAGTATGGGGTAAAAGCATTCAAAAAACCAGATTTCACAGTCGGAGACAGATTTCATGGTCATGAATTTGGTAGGGCCCTAGACATAAGTGGTAGCGTTTTTGTTGCTATAAATCAAAAATGGCTGCACCAGTTTAATTTTCTTTCAAATTTGGGAGAGATATTCAGTACTAGGCAAAGCTCATATAAACCAGATCTCAGCCTCCTGCTCTCTTCCCTCTGCACCATGGGATTTGGTGGAGGGAAGGAAAAATCAGCGTCACCTCTGCAGGGATCCACACCTACTCACGGGAAGTGGAGTAGTTAGGGGCCTGATCCTACTCAAGCTGAAGTCAATGGCCAAACCTGTATTGACTCAAATGGTATAGGATTGGGCCTTTAATGCCTACACAGAGCCTGAATTGTCACTGCATTAATCCTTATCTATTTAGTTATTTAGATTGTAAGCTCTTTGGACAGGGACTAGCTACTGCCCTCTGTTATAGTGCCTAACACAATGGGGCCCTGATCTTGACTGATCGCTACTGCAATAAACACGATTAATAGTAATAACTCCAGTTTTATGTTGGTGCATCTCCATTGAAACCAATGGTGTTACATTGGTGTAAACTGGAGTAATGTATTAGTGAGCGTGGCCCATCGTCTGCAGTAATTTACACAGGTTCCCCTTGTGCAGCTTGGAACTCCCCTTCTCCTCCAACCACCCCTAAGGGGATTTCAGGGTAGTCACAGTTGGGGGAACACCTGAATGAATGGCACTGTGCAGGGGCCTCTAGCAGCAGTGGAGTCAAGGGACCTCAGTAAAATAAACCTTTGCCTCTAGCACATTTCCCCTGTAACTTTCTGATTTAGGCGGTAGAGCTCACAGCTTCTTCTCCAGGAGACAAGCCTCACCCTTATAACAGAAGGATTTCAGGGAAACTCTGCCAATTGAAATGTGACTTTACACTCACTCACATGGAAATAACTTGCCTAGGGAAACATGGGGCCCAAGGAGTTTGGAAGGAATTTTTTTTGGATGAGTTAGAAACCTCTGAAAACAGGACTTTCTAATGCAAGTATCCTCTCAACCTTATTATACACTTACTAATGCACCATTTCACACATCCATGTTTATACATTATGGGCCTAATTTTTTCCCATGGATACATGGGTGCAATTCCCTCTGAAGTCAGCAGGGACTTCATGTGTGTATGTGAAAGCTGAATCAGCCCCCTGTGCATGAAATACTTGCGAATGACTGTTTAGAAGAAACAGCCACTTTTCCTGGCAAACATTTAGATAGTTTAGTCAGTGACCTTAAAAGTGTGGTTAACATAGGGGTTATAGAGCAATACAAGCTTTCTGACAGCGGGCCTGCAAATTTTGTATTCATACAGGAAACTTCCATTGAAGCCAGATGTGAGTTTTGTGTTAGGTCTGCTGGACCTTTTATTAATATTTAGATCACTAGAAAGGGAGATTAGGCTGCAAGGTTCCTGTATTGTTCAAAACATAATCAAGATCAGTGGATGATTAGGATTCCCAGCATATACAATATGCACATTATATAGGTCACCAGTCTGATACTGCAATAGTTAATTAAAATAACATAGTTTAATTATTGGACAGAGTTTTCCAACCCGGTTGTCTAAAATTAGTCCCCTAAACTTTTGATTACCCACCTAAATGAAACCTTTGGCACTCACATTCCTATTGATATGAACTGCAGATGCTCAGTACATCTGAACCTCAGGGCACTACTACTGAAGTGCCTAAATATGTATTTAGGAATCTAGTTTTAGCCATAGAGGTCTGAAAATTCTGGCAATTGGGGCTAATCTCCCATAGAATGCTTTTGGCAAAGTTGATAAAAGACAACCAAACATTGTTGGTCATCTGTACTGTCTTCATAAAATATTTTTTTGCAAGTTCTGCTGATTTTATTTTCTCTTAAGGGGTGAGGGCTTTTCCTAATAATTATTTTAACTTCATCTGAAAAGTAAGATTAAAAAAACAATATTACTCCAAATTGGGGAAAGGATCTAGTTCTATCCTGAAGGGCTTGTTCTAACTGACTTTTTTCACATTGAGACAGCGCTCTTTCTTTCAAACTGGGAAAAGTGGAAAGGGTTCCAAATTGCCATTTATAATTAAACTAAATCAATATGCAACACTTTTATATAGCCAATGAAACTTCTGACTTAGTTCTCTATACCATCATTATCATCCTTGCTTCTAATGAACAATATCCAAATCAGGCCTTTTCTGGGAAATATTAGGGATACTTTAGATGGCTATGCTTAACCATGGCTAAAGCTGTGAACATCTTATCTTGCTTTGATGTTTTAGGCATCTATGACTGTGATAGCTGCAGATGTGAACAGTGTATTTAATTGTTAATTATTCCTGAGTTCTTGGAATGTGAGTGCCTTCGATTCACACTAAAATTTTATTTTAGACAGGGTTGTATTATAAACCAAAACCTAAAATTGCTTAAAAAAACCCTTGACTTTAATTAATTACATTGAAATTTCAGAAGATGGCGTTGAAGATTAGCAATTAATATTCTAAACACTGTACGTATCCTATACATAGAAAGCCAAAAAAGTCAGTGTGCGATGATTGTTTTGAATGTGGTCTTTAAGAACAGAGGATGTGAATGTCTGTTAAAAATGTTAAAAACGGGCTGGGGGAGGGCTGCTACATGAATTGTGTGTGAAACCTGTAAGATACAGTACTAAACGACTTGTTGCTAGTCCAAACCTCGAACTTCCTCCCCGCGCCTAGTTTAAGAGAGCCTGGTGAACAGCTATCCTGTCTCTTAGTTGATATTTTTTTAAACAAAGATATTAACAAGTCATTTACAGCCAGTGCTCCTTTTGCGTATCATGAGTTCAGTCGCTGCACGATTTAAAAGGAACCTTGCTGAGAGACATTTGGTTTGCTCAATTGAAAATTTTCGCTATACATTGATCGCTCCTGTTTGCATACATGCAGTTCTGACGCTATGAATGGTATGTGCATGATCTGTGTATGAAAGCAGCGTCTGTCCCATACAGTCTGTTCTTTTAGCATTAAAAATGTATCCGTTTCAGAATCCAATTAACTGACGTGTAATCCATCGATGTGAGAAAGGAAACTCGGACGAGTCACCCAACAATGTACAGGTTAGCGCTGTTCTAAAATCCATATGGCTTTATCAGAGTGGTTGATTGGAAATACTTTGCCGCAGACTTGAATTGTAACCATCTGAATCTGACACCCTCCCCTCGCAAGATCTATTTCACAACTCGCAGGTGTCTTCTGGAACAAATGACTTTTGGGGCTACTGCAGCTTATTCTCCTTATATACCGTTTGGCTTTGAATCCACTTTGTAAAACATCCCAAGTGACAGAGAGGGCGTGGGGAGTGGCGTGTGGGTATGATTATGCGTTTAGGAAGGGGAGCTAGTCCTGGGTAGCCCACGTGTGGCAGCTTCTTAGTCTGGAATGTCAGGCAATGTGTACAGCGGCACCTACCTTTCTCAGAACCAGCTCTCTTCCTGTCTCTCAGTTCAACCTGCTGCTTTGAGGGCAAAGATAAACAACCTTCTCTCGCAAGGCCTTTTTGCCACAAACTATAAACCTTCCATCCAGCACCATCATACATTTTCTTGTAGGTGTGATCTACGGATCGTTTACTGTAAAATAAAGCTGGCTGTAAAGCAGGTGATCAGTCAGGGATTTCCCGTTCTATTTATATGTCTATGTACACAATATATAAAAACTATTAGGCTCTGTACTTTTCCCCACGTGTCACGGTGTCTAGGTAAACCCCCAGCGGCCCGCGCCGCTTCAGTGCAGCCCCCACGCTCTTCTGCATCTTCTCAGTCCAACCTCTGTAAGACTCCGCCCCCAACCTCCCCCCCCCCCCCCCATCTGACAGTTCGTCAGTCATATAAGTTCCTGCTTTCGCTCAGTTTGGTTGTTTCATATCTTTTTTAACCATTTGAGAAAACAGGCTGCCTCCTGCACTGAGCGGCTGGGTGAAAGAGGTAAGAGACCGATCATCCACAATGCTGATCGTAAAAAATAATAATTGGGCGGTGGGGGGGAATGGGCATGCCTTTGTTTATTTAAGCAGGTAGTGATTTGATCCTGTTCTAGAAGGGTAGCATATTGAATGAGCATTATCTGGCAAATTCCCTCCCTCATTTTGCTTTACACACTAGCTTTCTCAAGAAAGAACTCTTCGACCCATATGCTCACCCCTTTAGCCCCAGAGCGATTCCTGTTTGGGATAACAGAAGTTAGAAATGGACATAACTTAGAAGAGCTGTCCCTCAGACAGAGGGTGTATTAAGTTAGCATTACAGTTGCCCATGAGCATTTAGTGAGAATATTGCATAAAATGAATTCAGATGCAACGGGGGAGTGTTGCTATTGAAAACAAAGTTGCAGAATTTCTTGTTTTTTAAATGATACATTCTAAAAGTAGCCTGGCTGGAGTGAATGATCCTACATTTTCTCTTTGGCGGTGGGGTGGGGATAGACTAGACCTGTCTCTTCCCCCCCCCCCCCATCTCTAATTTCTGTGATTCTAGGAGAACAAGGGTTACTGCAGCATTTGTAATTAAGCAACTATACATATTCATTTTTCTCTCTCTCTCTCTCTAGAAAAGTGTGTGTGTGTGTGGGGGGGATATATATATATATATATATATATATAGCGAGAGAGAGAAAGAAGTGTGCGTGTGTATATACACTTTTCAATCCTTAAATTACTGTAACCCTGTCCCTGGCTAGAACCTGGTAGGAGATCACACATTTTGATCTTCGGCCCCTATTCTCCTTGTCTGCTTTCCAGCAGCAGCCCACGAGTCTTGCAAGACACAGATTTTTCTGACTATACTATTATTTTGGAAAGGGAGGAAAAATAAAAGTTTGCGGTGGATTCCATCAAGTTAATTTTTTTCCCTGTCATTTTCTTTTTTAAATGATTTTTCTTTAATGTCTAAACCAAGCCAGCTGGGCAGCTCTGGGTTAACACATGCGCCTGGCCTCGCTCAGTGGGCTAATAGGAAACTGTTGGGCTTGCTACTACCATTCCAGACTCCGGTAATGCTGGCTCGGGAATACACCTGTCCTCACTGCTACCGGGAGTCCCAGTCTATGCCAAGAGCCTGCTGGCATTGCAGGCCCTGGTTGACTTCAATGGGAGCCGGAGAGGGCGTCATGATCCCTGTCCCTTAACCCCGGGCTCCGGACGGAACCCAATTCGCTCTCTTTTCGTAAATGTTACAGTAAGGCTTTTACTGCTGGGTCTCTAACGGGGAAGTGGAGGTGGAACCGCTCCGTGCTCTGCCCAGCGAGCTCTCCGAGGGCTGAAATAGTCGCTAGCGCTATGAGATCAGGATGACCTTTTCCGCTCTCTGTCCCGAGGTCGGTCGGTCAGACCCACCCCCACCAGCTGCGTGGAAATGATGTTCACTAGAACAATGTAGTGATGGAAAAGTCCCAGGCTCGGCAGCAGCGGTGCACTAGTGGGTGGGCGCAAATACCAAAAACTTGGCCACTGAATAGAAGTCATAAGGGAAACTGCAAAGCTAGGGAGCGCCACACACACGTACAGCTACACAGCGTGTGTGTGCGTCTTTGTGTGTAAAAATGCATCACACGTACATTTTCCCTGTCCACTCATAACTCGTGTGAATTTCCTTCATTTAGGATCTTTTCAGTCTATATCCAATTTTAGATCTGTTCAGTACGTGTCTGTGGGGACAGACATCTTGCATGTGTGTCTATGCAGATTATTACACACTTTTAGATAAATGACAGCAGCTTACTTGTATGAGGGATAGCTCAGTCTGTATCGACTTTTAGGTATAGGGATTGGTATAGTCAGGTATTGCTTGTGAATATTATAGATACACACACGTAGAATATATTATGTCCTCCATGTATGGTTTTGAAATATATCTTCTTATGCGGACTTGTGAATTAGCATCATATGTATGCATACACCGTGTGTGTGCATATATATACACACACACACGCACTCTTAGAGATCATAGGCGCTATTTATGACTATTTGTGGTTGAGGTTTTCAAAGCAGTGCCGGGGGGTTAGTATTTACATATGAACACAGGTGTATACATGAACACATGCCCAGCTATACTCTCAGTATCTGTTTCATAAACACACACACAGGCGCGGGAGGAGCAGGTAGAGATAAATACAGCGTCTGTCGCTGTCTCTCCCTGTGCCCAGGAGCGCATCCCTGCAGTGAGGGCGCAGTAGCTCTGAATGGCCGGGCCTGCCCGACTCACCCCGCCGGGAAGAGGCTCTTGATGGGCCCCCTGGCTGCTGTGCAGCGGGGAGAGGAACTTTCTCTCTTTCCTCTCCCAGGCTCAAGCCCGGGCACAAAGTTAAGCAGCTCGGACCAGCCCACGCCTGAGGCTGCAGCTGGCGGGTCTGCGAACTCCGGCGCGTGGTTTAATAGCGGGCGCCTCTCTCCTCCTCTCCCTCCGCCCCCCTTCCCCTCCGCAAGTTGGTGCCCGGGCGTGTGCAGCGAGCAGCGGGTGCGTGGCATGAACCTGGAGAGCAGCGAGTGCGGGATGAGCTCGGTGAGCTGCGGCAACGGGAAGCTCCGCCAGTGGCTGATTGACCAGATCGACAGCGGCAAGTACCCGGGCCTGGTGTGGGAGAACGACGAGAAGAGCATCTTCCGCATCCCCTGGAAACACGCCGGCAAGCAGGACTACAACCGCGAGGAGGATGCCGCCCTCTTCAAGGTAGGGGGCGGCCAAGGGCCACTCACCCGCCTTCTGGGCGTGTCTCTGGCCGTCCTGCAGCCCCGACCCCCCTGGCCGGTGGGAGACAGGAGGGATCGAGTCCTTAGCAAGAAGACGGGGGTGGTGGGTTATCTCCCCTTGGCAGGACGTGGCTCTGAACAACAACCCGAGCTGAGCCAATGGGGGTTCCTGCTCTCCAACTCCGAGCTCCTTTCAGCCAGGACCCACCGAGGCCCCAGCCCGCACCGTTGAAGCCAATGGGAGTTTTGCCATTGACTTCAGCGGGAGCTGGGTCTGTCTTTTTCAAGCGCATTGGTTACTGGCTGTTGCCTGGAGCGAGGCTGTGCAGTTTCTCCCAGAATTAATGCAATTAATTGCTTTCCACAGCAAGCCCTCTCGGGTTTGGTTTTGTTTTATTTTAACGACAGGGTTGCCAGAGTCCATATGGAACGCTTTCCCCCCTCCTTCCTTCTCCAACTGTAATGTTAAACATTTGTATGGTTAAAGAACATTTATTTCTGCATCCACCCTGTCACTTTTCTTCTTTCTCTTACTATTTTCTCTTGCCTTCAATACTGTTCTTATTACCTTACCAAGAAACCACCTCCCATATACTTTAGCGTAAACCAATAGGGAATAAATTCTCCACTCAAGTGCTATTTCAGCTTTTGTGATTGTATACCTAAAGTTTGATTTTTTTTTCTCTTTCTTTTTGAACATTTGAAACGTTTTCAGGCTTGGGCTCTTTTTAAAGGAAAGTTCAGAGAGGGCATTGATAAACCAGATCCCCCAACTTGGAAGACAAGGCTACGGTGTGCTTTGAACAAGAGCAATGACTTTGAAGAACTGGTTGAGAGAAGCCAGCTGGATATTTCTGATCCATATAAAGTGTACAGAATAGTGCCAGAAGGAGCTAAAAAAGGTAGGCCATCTTAGATTTTACATACATTTAAAGTCTCATTTTCCAGTGTGCAAAAACTGAAGAGATGTAAGTCACTCGTGTCATGTATAACCATACAGTCACTCGTGTCAGACTTGGTAGCAATCAATACAATAAATAAGATGTGCAATACTCAAGTACGTCGTATTTGGATAAATTTCCCTTTGACTTACATTGCCTGAAAAAGAATGGTGGGAGTCTGAGTCGTAGCATTTGGAAAAAATACTCCTTTGTTGGAGGTACAGGCATGCAGTATGTAAATTACTGGAGGGCTTAATCTTGGGTGTACAGCCTCTATTTCAGTTTTAAATAAAGTGACGCCTGTCTTAAGCAACCACTCAAGAGACAGGCAAAAATAAGTTTGCTTAATGGAAGTGGACTTCAAATAAAGGTGGAGCAGACCTGAACTCGTTATGAGCCAGATTGTGCCTGACTACTTCAGGGGTGAGCAAGGTTAGAGGAATGCATTATCCTCCCTAGCCCTGTTTGCCTCTGCATAGCAGTCAAATATGGTCACAGTCCTGGCACTTCCTTGTGCCCCTATTTTTCTAGAAGCCCTAGACCCTCAAGACACCCCCAAAAGGACACACAGCAGGCAGGGCTATCAGTCATCCCTCCTATGCACTGGCTATCAGAGCTGGATGGGCACATAAAGGAAATATGCTGCACCCCTTGAAGGGATGTGAGCAGCAGGTGCTCTTTCTTCATGCACTGGGAAGCTCTGGGAGACAGAATTCCTCCTAAAGGTCCCTCTGCATCACTCCCACTGTAGGCCAGTATGTTTAAAGCACAATCAAGCCCTGTGTGTTTGGGGATGGTGTAGGATGGTCTCTTAAGAGAGGAGATTGCTTATTAAGGATGGTCCCTTGTACAAGTTCCTTTGCAGTAGATTATTTTCAAGTTTCTTTAAGATATGGTTAGTAACTTTGTTTTTATCCTCATCATGTATGTAGGAGCAAAACAACTCAGCCTAGAGGATCAACAGATAATGATGAACCATCCGTACACAATGACTTCTCCTTATACTTCACTACAGGCTCAGGTACAGTATCAGTCATGTGTTATTTTTTGGCTTGTTTGTTGGGTGCTGATTGAGCTAATTTTTGCAGGACTGTATTATACTACAAGTCTTTCTATTCTGGTCTAGCACCATTTAGTTCTGCTTGGAAAAAAGACTTTTTTATAAGAAACTGAGAAATCTGTAAGCAATGTTTTCATCATGTGAAACCACAGGGCAGCTGATCCATCTGGGATTTTTTAAAATGTGAATTACAGCTCTGTTTTGTTAGATATTTTTGGTAAAAATGGTTTTATTGCCCTAGTACTTCTGGTGCCAGAAATTGAACATATGATGAAACATAGATATTCTACAGTAATGTTTTGCAACAGTGCTCCAGTTGCCTATTATAATTTTGTCATGTTTATAGTTTACACTAATGGTGACATGCATCTCATTTGAAAGCCTCCTTCTTTTGGCAAAATATCATCCAGGTGGTCTGTGTGATATTTTGATCTACAAGAGATATGGGAGAACAAATAACAAAAGGACTCATGCAGAACTAAGGAAACTTTCTAATATGGGAGATTATGTGAAAGGTAGCATCAATTCTGATTACAGCCAAATAAAATAATGTCTCATTAAATGAACAGGTGTCAAACTACATGGTACCTCATGAACGTAACTGGAGAGATTTTGCCCCAGAGCAGCCACACCCTGACATCCCCTACCAATGCCCAAGTGTTCCTTTTGCAGCTCGCAGTCACCATTGGCAAGGTCCTGCTTGTGAAAACGGTAAGAACATCTCCTTGGAGGTCAATTGCTTGCTAATCTAAAGAGACAATATGTGACCACCATAGAAGGACCACAGATTTCATATTTGTTATTCATGGCTTCAGTGACATAAGTATTGATGGCTTGATTTTCAGAAGTTCTGAGCATCCTTCAACAATAGTTGCAGGGGATCAGCACCTCTGACTATCATCTATATTGATACTTATTGTTGTTTTATTTTATTTTATTCTTTTATTTGTTTTACTGTAGTGCCTAGGAGCCTTAGTCATCACCATAGCAACTCATATTGCCAACCCCAAGCATTCAAAAATTGAGTCAGCCCCCCCCAAATGATTTATAAATGCCTATGTATAGATAGTGTCAAGTATCAGGGGGTAGCCGTGTTAGTCTGTATCTACAAAAACAACAAGGAGTCTGGTGGCACCTTAAAGACTAACAGATTTATTTGGGCATAAGCTTTCGTGAGTAAAAACCTCACTTCTTCGGATGCATCCGAAGAAGTGAGGTTTTTACTCACGAAAGCTTATGCCCAAATAAATCTGTTAGTCTTTAAGGTGCCACCAGACTCCTTGTTGTTTATGTATAGATACTTTTTTTATTTGCCTTCTGATTTTTAAGTCTCTATGGTTCACATTTTTCACGTTTTTCTCCACAATCATGTAGGTTAGAAACTTACTTCCCCCCCCCCCCCAAAGGAAAGCTGAGATTCTCACATAATCATAGCATACTAAGTATCGTTAGAGTTGGCAACACTGAATCTGAGCACCTGAAAAATATGCAAAGTAGGGAAGCCTTTACCTTATGTGGGGAACTGAGGTACACAGCGATTAAGTGACTTGTTCCATAGTGACATAGGAGGTCTGTAGAAGAGCTAGAAATTGAGCCCGGATTTCCTGAGTTGCAGTCTAGTGTCTTATTCACATGATCATCCATTGTGCCATGTATGGCTGCAGGCTCAGACTCTCAAGGGATATATGCTCATTTCAGTATGCAGGGATTTGCTCCATAAGTACAGCTCCCCACACATCCATATGAGAATAATCTTGAAAAAAGAAAAATCCTTAGTCCAAGATGAGATGAGGAAAGAATACTTAAAGTGCACAGGGTATCAGAACTACAAAATGCAGTCCTTTCATGGTTTAAGTGCAATGAAATAAACTTCTGTTTACACTTGTCTACTGACAACTGAACACTCTACATTTAGACAAACGAGCTATTTAGTTGAAATTTTATAAAATTCTGCCCTGATTTACACCCCATGCAATAGTTACTTCAATGGGGTAGTGAATGTAGGTTTTGGTCCTTATGATCTGTTGAACTTATGCTGAATAGAAATACTAATTTTGAAATGAAAAGTGTCATAAACTCTTAGATACCATGGTAAAGACTGGTCTAGAAAATGCTAAGATAGAGAATAAAAGAAACATGGCATTTTCTAATACTAGAAAGAAGACCATAACTGTAATTTTTCTTTGGAAAATGTATCTCTTCCCCTTTTTCTGTTGATTACCCGATAGAATCTTAGCATATACATATTAAAAAAATCACTGATATTTTTGCTTTGTTTTTTGTTAGTAACCATGAACATTATGTCATGCTTTAGTAAGAATATTGCTTTTCCTGGTTTCAATTTCATTCCCTCAACTCCCAGTCTTATGCTTATCATTACGGCTGTTCTTTAAAAAGTCACTGCTCCAAAGCATCATTTCCCCCCCATTGTATCTTCATGGGTCATTTAGGACCTGATCCTGTGTTTCTTGGGGTCAGTGGGCATTCTGAAGACACAAGAAATGGAGGGCCTTCTATCTCTGTGGCTTAAAAGAAAATGAGTAAATCCCCAATGCAGCAAAGCATTTAAACCCGTGCTTAATGGGTCAATGGGATGTGAGCATATGCTTAAAATTAAGCACATGCTTAAGTGTTTTTTGTATAGGGATGGATGTAAACAAATTCTCAAGTGTTTTCCTGTCTCAGGGTCTAAGTGCTGCATTAAGCTTGTATCAGAGAATTAGGCAATAGTGGCTTACTCACTGGATTGTCTTGTTTGTCAACAGTCACTCACATATGCCCTTGGCATAAGTTAAAAAGTGAAGTAGCTTTGAGAAGAGTCAAATCTGTCTATGGGAAAGAGTAGTGTATCTTACCTCTGTCATAAATATCATGTTTATGATATAAAGCCCTTTGAAGTCAATGCTAAGATTCCTGTTGACGTCAAGGGACTTTGGACAGGTGTTATCACATTTCAGTTTGCCTCAATACTATCTCACTCACAGGAAGGGATAGCTTGGGAAAGGACTAATGTTGGCTGTAGTATTAAATACTCTATTGCAGGAGAATCTCTTTTCCCTACAATTACCTTCTTTCTTTAACACAATTAAAGACATAATGACTTTGAATATTTGAGTTGCCTTTGATAAAACTCCTTAAGACCTGTGAGAATGAATGGATTATTTTTCATCAGCCTCCAAGAACACCATTATCTAGTTAAAATGCAGATTATTTCTGTGGGAGAATAATATGCACTGATATGGTTAGGTAAAAGAACAACATTTAAAAAATCCAAATAAGAAAAATCTAGGTAACATTTTGAGTGGATAAAATGTTTTGGTCAAGGGGAAGTTTTTTTGATAGAGCTGGAGCTCAGAAACTCTCACATGAGTTTTTTTGATAGAGCTGTGAACTCTAAATTTGTTCTTGGGTTTTAGATAGCTAGATATCATTTGACTTTTTTTTGTGAAAACAGGTTGTCAGGTGACTGGAACCTTTTATGCTTGTGCACCATCTGAGTCACAGACTCCTGGGATCCCAATAGAGCCAAGCATAAGGTCTGGTGAAGCTCTTGCACTATCAGGTAAGTCTATAACACCAGGCTTTCATGGTGAACCATCCAGGAGGCTCTCCTTATAATTTTCCAAGTAAATGTTTACTCACTGTTTATAGGGACTTCTTTTGTCAGTGAAAGTGACATTTCCTTTCCAAATGAGTTCTGTGCATATACACTTAGGCCTCAGTTCAGCAAGATTTTTAAACACATGTGGAACTTTAAGCACTTGAGTAGTCCTCACTGAAATCTGTAACTCAGATTAAGATCAATGGGATCATTCATGTGCTTACAGTTACACACGCTTAAGTACTTTGCTCTTTCAAGCAAATTTCAAACAAATTCTTGGTTGCTCCTCAGTGAGTCGTCAGATAGGACAACTGCTGACAGGGGAAGCAGATTCTTCTTTAGCTCACCACAAAGCCATATTGCTTTTGGATTCAGAGGTCTAGAGTTTTTTTTTTTTTTAAACCTGGACCATATCCTTTCTGAAAAATACTATTCCTTTGTTCAACATTTTGTCCTATGGATACTTTTCTGTCTTCTCTGTTGACTGCATCAGGATTTGCAGCATTTATTTATCCTTGATAAAATAAAACCTCTCGGTACTTTGGTGATGGCACTTTCACTCTCTGAAAAGAAATCTGTTCAGCCAGCTTTGCAGTCGTTCAGACTTAAGGGATTTTTTATTTTTATTTTATTCCTTATGTGGAAGTGTAGGAGCTAGTTTGGTTTTTAAACTAACAATGGAAATTCTATGGAGAAATTGACAATGCAACATTAAGGGGAGAGACTTGGCTGGCAAATGACAAGAGTTAAGCACACACCTAAGTGCCCTTCCTGAGCAGGGCTGCTGTCCCAAATGGGTCTATTTGCACAGCCCTGCATCAGGATCAAGCCCTTAACAATCACTCTCCTGTGTCAAGTGACCATTTTAAAACTATGCCTAAGATTTCAAATATAATTTTGTCTGCGTTTCAGCCAAAGAGCACTTCTATTAGGCAACTGATTGCATTTTTGCAAGTCTTGTGGGTAGTTGCTTAACAGGGTTATATACAACATCTTGAGAGAAGCATAGCTATTTTCTGATGTATCTAGGAGAACATACTGAGATTGAGCTTTAATTCCAATTATACCTGTGAAGTACAAACACTTTTCCCCCCACTAATGAAAATATGCGGCTTGCCAGGCATTAATATCTAGCATGTTTTCTGCTGTCTGCATCACAGGCTATTTGGTTCCCACTCCAGGGGCCTGTATTGGTAGAAGCTGGTGTTGGAGTTTGTGCTTCCATATTTCATTATTTCAATTCAATCTATGTTTTTCCCTAAATCAGGGCTAAATTCTGAGAGATGTTGAGTATTAGAAATGATAGATGCATAGTACCTTGCAAGATCTGGCCCATTGGCCTTAATAGTACTGCGATATAATGCAAAATACTCACAATATTGAACGGCAGTAATTTTTTTCTGAAATATACTTACAGACTGTCGACTACACATCTGTCTATATTACCGTGAAATACTAGTGAAAGAGATGACGACTTCAAGTCCCGAAGGCTGTAGAATATCTCATGCCCAAAATTATGAGGTCAGCAGCTTGGATCAAGTTATCTTCCCCTATCCAGAAGATAATGGCCAGAGGAAAAACATAGAAAAATTACTGAGCCACTTGGAACGAGGAGTAATACTCTGGATGGCACCTGATGGGCTTTATGCTAAGAGACTTTGTCAAAGCAGGATCTACTGGGATGGACCTCTGGCGATATGCAGTGACAGGCCAAATAAACTGGAAAGGGAGCAGACCTGCAAACTTTTTGATACTCAGCAATTTTTAGCAGGTAATTCTCAATTTAGGTTACAAGTTGTCTATATAAATGTCACCAAATCACTGTCATTGTGGTTCCAGATGGGCACTATTGAAGGGGTCTTTGCACTAAATTACTCCCACCAAAGTGGTTGGGAGACGCAGGTGCTCAGCTGCTCTCTGGATGTGGCCCTATATGTAGGTGTTAGAAGAGCACAGCCTTGGAATAGTGTTTTATTTGTATATTACTATGGTTAGTTCTGCTTTTGATACACTTATGTGGCTCCCATTGAAAGTAATGGGAACCACTCATGCTCAATTGAGGACAAGGTAAGGCCTGTGTCACTTTATACTGAGTGGGAGGAGCCCAACAAAATAGTCCTTCTTAAGATTGGATAGTAGATGGGACCACATTCTGATTTTGGATCCAATGGTGTAAATCTTGAGTAACTCCATTGTCTTCAGTTGATTTACTCCAGACTTATGCCGGTGTGTATCTGAAATCTGACCCAGAGTATTTAAACATCAGCAAGTATTAATCCCAACAGATATTTTTTTAAATCTGTGTTTTGGTGTGTGCGTGTGTCTGTATTTAAACAAATACATGGGAAAATATTTGTGGGGTGAATTTATAAACTCTGACTTTCAACAATCATCCTATTAACTAATGGCATAGGGCAAGACTGTAACTTGCCCAACACACCTGCAAAAGCGAGTCAGATGTTTGAAGGCATGCCCTCAACCCCCTGCGCTGGTTATTTGTATTGTGGGTAGCAGAATGGAGGGGAAAACAGTCTCACAGGGATACTCTTGCTCTGGGAAGAGAGTGGATGGAGTCTTGGCTCCAATTTCCAAGATGCTGACCAGCACTTCTGAGGTAACACAGAGAGGTGAGCAACCTACTCCAGGGAAAGGGGTGGACACAGATCCCTTACTCCAGGGGCGGGGAAGTAGAGAAACAAGCAGCACAATTATATGCTGCCCCTTACTAGGGCTTGTGGCAGAGCTACAGTTGAGCTCTTAAGTTTTAGAGTGGCATGGTCTCCCTTCTGTGCAGGACACCTTACTGCCTTTCAGACCTATATATTGGTATAAGTTACAGTTTTGTAGAAAAATAATGCAATGCTTTAAAAAAATACCCCAAATGAGCCACTGCCTTGAAAATACTTCATTTTCCAGGCTTTGATGTGTCATCCTAGCAGAATTATCAAGCACCATATGCATTTAAACACACATCTGAAGAGGATATGAAAATTGACAGTTAAAAAGGGGAATTTGAGCTGAATTTATAGGGTTACAACTTCTATTGTATGCTAATTGTAAGATGTATCGTTATGCCTGCAATCATGTGCCTGGAAGTCCCTTTTCCTTTTTCAGATGCCACTTTAAATTTAATCTGGCTCTTCCAAACCATTCACAGGATATGTGGCAGTATTTTTTTAGAAGCCTGTTCCCCAAGGTTAACTTAAGCACAGTTTTCTAAGCTATGTGCGTGCAAATGCATGTGCAAACATGTGCACAATTGCATGCTTAATTTGTGTGCAGTTATCACAATAGTGTGTGCAAATTGGGGTGTAGCTAGCCAGGTAACTTCTTAAGTGACTATTGTGCCATGCACATACCATAGCTACATATTAATTTTGGTTAGTGAGCTCCCAAGTTAAGTGCGCATTTGGGTGTGGACAGTCAGAAAATCAGACCCTTAGGGGATGGAAACACTCAGGACTTCTACTAAGAGATGCATGTCCCAAAGAATTCACAGAAGGAAGGTGCAGAACCAAGGCTGTGGCCTTTAATTGATATGGCTGCGTCTTGGTGCAGGGATATGTCCATGTGGGACTCACTGAAAGACTGGGCTTTGTGATTCTGACATATAGTACAGGGGTGACCAGATTCTAATGTCTGGGTTACTTATGGAGAGATCTGAGTGATGACTTTAGCAAACCAGGAGAGGGAGAGAATTTAGAGAAGGCTCAAAGACTGGAATAGGAAAAGGGTATGAAGGGGTGTTAAGGAGGCTGGCATGGGTGGAGAGGAGTAGTCAGTTGGAGCTAGAATAGAAGGAAATGAGACCTGATTTGGGGAGGCATGTGAAAACCTGGCAGTTGAAGTCTGAATTTGACCCAGGAGATGAGAAGGAGTCAGTGGAGCTGGTTGAAGAGTGAAGTGATCTGCTCAGAGCAGTGAGAGGACCTCAAGTACATGCTTTCATGCGTTTGGAAGAGCTGGGATTCTCTGACTCTCTTTCATATTGAAGATTATTCTTACTACTGAAACCCTTCGTGGGCCAACTCCCTTCTCTATCCCATCTCTTCCCTGGGCTATTATGCTGCAATACTTTGAGAATCACTGAGGCTGAGGGCTTGTCTACACTTACTGGGGAATTGACGTGCGATGCATCGGTGGTTGCTTTAGCGGGTCTAGTGAAGACCTGCTATATCTACCGCAGATCACTCTCCCGTCAACTCCTGTATTCCATCTGAACACGAAGCGCAAGGGGAGTCAACGGGTTCTATTGGACAACTGAAGTTGCATAACTTAGATCGATCTCCCCCTGTAGTGTAGACAAGGCCTGAGTAAAATTCTGTGACAGAAGAGGGGTAGGGATGGGGTTCTTTCCTCAGTAGTAACACTGGGACTAATTAATCAGGAGTTGCACTGAACCCAGACTCCTCCTTGCCCTCTCTTATGATGCCTAAGTGAATGCAGTGTTGGATGATCATACCGAAGAACTGAAAGTCTCCCCCTCTGCTCCTAGCAGATTGTGAGTGGTTTTAGGGCTTGTTGGAAATAGAGAGAACATTACCTACTTTTTTGGTTACAAATAGAGTACAGTTCTCTTTGCATTAATTATTAATTTATCATGAATCATTATAATTTATTATTCAGTAGAAACTAGAGGTCTCAACTGAGACTAGTGCCCCATTGTGCTGGGCACTGCATTTACACAGAATAAGAAACAGTCCCTGCGTCAAAGAGCAATGTATTTTAACCCAAGTGGAGCCCTCTTGTAAACATCTCCCCCATACAGGGAATAATTTGCCTAATATAAATATGTATATATTTGAGAGGAAGTATTGCCTAGTGACTAGAGCAGTGGACTGGAATTCAGGAGACCCGGGTTCTATTCCTGACTCTGCCACTGTCCTGCTGAGTGACCTTGCACAAGTTACTTCCCCTCTCTGTGCCTCAGTATCCACATCTGTGAAATGGGGATAATGATACTGATGTCCTTGGTAAAGTGCTTGGAACTCTGTGGATTAAATGTGCTGTATAAGAGCTATATGGTGGTGGTGGTGTTGTTGTTATTGTTAGACTCAGAGGATGACTATAACCAAATTTGCACTTTGCAACCTTTTGAGATTTTTGTTGTACTGTATTATAAACTAACATTTTTGATGATGTTATGTTGTGCCTAAAGAATTCTCGGTGCTTTACAGAGCAATAAAAGGGATGGAATCCTGGCCCTATTGAAGACAATGGCAAGACTCCCATTGACTTCAGTGGGGCCAGGATTTCACCCAAAGTGCCTTCTCTACAGAGTTTGCAGTATAAAAATAGACATGACCCAACAAGTGACAGCAGCAGAGAGGGGAAAAGAGGATGAGGGGGGCAATGAAAGGTCACAGATGTTGCTGTATTTGAGCCTGGCCCTTTTCAAAGGGTCTGTCCACACTGCAATCTGAGATGTGATTGCAGCTTGGGTAGTCAGACCCACACTGGCTTTCCCTGTGCTAAAATGGCTAAAAATAACAACATTGATGTGGTAGCGGGGGCTCCACTGTGGACTATACAAGCATGCTGGGGACCCCAGTGACCTATGTGCATTGCTAGCCCATGCAGCCTCATTCAGACTGCTATTTTTAGCTCTGCTAGTGAGACTATGTCTACCTGCGCTGTAATCACACCTCCGATTGCAATGTAGACATACCCTTAGAAAGAGCTGACATGAGATCTCTGGGACCCTGGCTCCTGTAGTAGAAGAGAAAGGCAAACCATCCAGAAAATATGTGATCTGAACTAATTACATTCCTGTGGATTCATGACCTGGGGAGGTGGGGAGGGTGATTGGACAATATGCAGACACTAACATGGTTCTGTTTGGGCCTGCTCCCACTGAAGCCATTGTCTTAAGTGGGAGCAAGATCAAACCCTTACAAAGGTGTACCAGCTGCATTGTAAGCTAGTCCTGAGATTCGCCATCTACTTTCTAATGAACAATCCATCTTCTGATGTTCAGTCATCACAAGTAGTGGGCACAGAACTGTAGTTTGAAGTCAAAGAGTAAACACTTTTGTTACTTAAATTGATCTCAGTTCTACTCTTAAGGGTGACAGGCCCTCCTGCAACATCTCAGCACCATTGTTTTTGAAAGAAGCCGTGCAAAGTGACTTACATAGCATGATCCTTCTGAAATGTATGTGTGGATAGGAGAAATGTAAACTGGCAAAGTTCAAAAGTCCTGAAGAATGTTTCAGAAGTTTCTGTTGTTAAGCCAAACACAAGTATGAATCTAAGGAAATCCCAATTGCTGTTTATATGAAATTACTCAAAATGCAATACAGATAGAATAATTGGAGTCTCTTAGCTCTTGGGGGGGAACGACAAAGTTTTCAGCTGTTTGTCCCTTGCTCTCTCCCTGATCTGTGGCAAAATCTCCAAGATCATTTTTCTATGCTGGTATCTCTCCTTTCTCCCAGACTCGCTTTTCCTTTGCTAGACCCTGTCATCACTTTTGCCAGTTGTCCAATAGAACCTCTTCATCACTCCTGTGGTTTGCTGTTCTGCTCCAAGGTCCTTCATTACTAACTCTGGAACTCAGCCATTGATGGTGAGGATTTTCTGAACATATCTTTTCTGTCTTCAGAACTGCAAGCTTTTGCCCACCATGGACGTCCATTGCCTAGATTCCAGGTTGCTCTGTGTTTTGGAGAGGAATTTCCAGACCCACAAAGACAGAGGAAGCTAATTACAGCCCACGTAAGTATGATTTATTTCATTTCTTAGTTTAAAATGAAGGGTATGTGAATCTGCCAGGCAGCCTTCTCTACCACTCATCAGTAAGCTGTGAGGGATGCAGTATATCCTAGTGGATAGGGCACTGGGCTGGGAGACCCGGGTTCACTTCCCTGCTCTGCCATTAGCCCGCTGGCAAGTCATGTCCTGCCCTGTGCCTCAGTTTCCCCATCTGTAAAAATGGGGATAAGAAGACTGACCTTCTCTGTAAAGCGCTTTGCGATCTACTGATGAAAGCACTTTAGAGGAGTGATTATGACTATGAGCTAAATGGAACAGCTTGGCTAGTGTCAGCCATGTGACACTGGTAAGCAGGGCCTTGCATAGAATATGATTACATGGCGCATAATTGTGGATTCTTTTAAAATTGCCACATAAGTGTGCTGCAGCATCTAAGCTTTCTCAGAGATACCCTCTCCCCTTTCGCCCCCCCTGGCTCTGGTGTCTGCATCGCAAAATGCCATAGCAGACTGAGGCAGGCTTTACTGCTTGGGTTACTCTTGCTTCACCTCTTGGCAGGAAACTTCGTAACCCTGGGCCTTGGCTATACTGCCTACTTTTACATTCATTTCCCTGCAGTAGTGCAGCTGCACCAGTGTAAGCAATAGTGGAGGCTGGGACCAGCCGCTTTCCAAAAACCGAGCTCCACAATGGAGATGTATCCATGGTCTCCCTGCCCCCGCTAGAGGCAGGGTTTAGTTTATTGCCATTATCTCCGAGGTGGGAGAATATTGGTGTTTAATTTTGTAAGTCATCCAGATGCTAAAGTGATGGGCCATAGATTTTTGTAATAAAATAATTACCTTCCCGTTACTAGTTATGTGACTTCCTTACCACTATCTGCCTTCAACGCATTGCCCTGTGGTTCCCCTGGGTGGAGGATTACAGCTTTCAAGTTCAGTTTGCTGTCCTACCCAGACATCCTCTGTTTGAATGAATGTTCCCATGGTCAGGTTAGCTTTTTCTCCCGTTCAGAGATCCTGTAACTCTAACACATGCCCCCCTAACCCAGACATCAGTCCTGGATCTTTAGATTGCTGAGGAGTATCGGGCCAGGAATACAATGGAGTAATTATTTGAGCAGAGATCAGGGATATCATTGGACCTCAAGCCTCCTCATTCCTTACTTAGGCCCTCAACAGTACAAATTCTCTCCACCATCCATAACACCTCCCACTTCCCAACCATTCCCTCTCCTCCCATCTGCTTTCTACATTTCTGGTCCCCCTTCAAAGTACCCTTTCCCCACAGCCCTCCTCTCCTCAAACATATTCTCCCCCCTGCCCACAAAGAATCTCCTCTGAGCCTGTGCCCACTGCCCCCCCCGCCACCTCTCCGTGAGTTTGTTCTCTCCTCCAGCGCTCTGCCTCATACCTGAACCTCGTTATGCTGGCTGGCAGCTCAATCTCTTCTCTGGAATTGGCTCAGCCTCTGCCTTGGGTCCCCCTGTTCTGCACTTGGAACTGGTGGAGGATGGGGAGGGTGGGAACTAAGCAGGTTCCATAGAGCACCCAGTTGCATGACTGCCCAGCAGAGGCCCAGAACAGCCCCTAGCAGCAGGTGGCTACACCTGCAGCTGCCTCTTTCTTGTCCAGATGACCAGTCCAACAGCTGATGAGGGGAAGTGGAGAGAGATTGCTGAATTGCTGCAGTCAGCATCATCCTCAAACTCCTGTCCCTTCTTCCATTGCCGATGTCAGCTGAAAGCTAGGGAGGACATGTTCTTCTCCCTGCCACCCACACACCTTTCCTCCATAAAATGATGTCTATGCAGGGATGTGTCTAAATGTTTAGAGGATCTCGGATCTTTTCTCAGAACATATTTGCTCCCCATTTATAAGTCTCAAGTTTTTATATCCTAGGAGTGAAAGATAAGTATTTAACTAAGGCACTGTGCAAAGCTGGGGACCCTTGGGGCTAGTGAGACAAGCAAAATGAGTAGAGCCTCTCAAACATTGCCCCAAAGCTTGGCCATATTAGACCAGTGCAATGCTGAACAGATACAGTTAGGGATGAATGGACATACAATAATATTTAATTTTAGAAACGTTCGACTTGGACTCAGAATAAGGGACAGATTTTTAAAGTTGAGCATGTGAAACTGGGCCTGCATTTGGCCGTGCCTAATTTAGCCATGGAAATATGGGCACACACAAATCAGGCATCACATGCACATATGGGCTAGCTGATAGAACGATGGACTACATTTGCAAACGCATGCTTTATGCATTGCGTATTTGTCGGCAAAAACTGCAGCTAGCTCTAAAAATCTGGAGTCGAAGTAAAGGCAGAGCTCAATGAGAACAGAGTGCATTTTCTTCCCATTTTGGTATGCGGAACTGTTTTATTTTGCCTTGTTTTTATCATCTTTTTATTGTTGAGTAAATAGCTAATACGAATGATATGGAACATGCTATCACGCTTCAATAACATTTTTATCTGTTGTTAAGGTTGAGCCAATGTTTGCAAGGCAGCTGTATTACTTTGCTCAACAAAACAGTGGACATTTTCTGAGAGGCTATGATTTACCAGAACATGTCACTAGTCCAGAGGATTACCACAGATCTATTCGCCATTCCTCCATTCAAGAATAATCTCCTCAGAAGGAGTGTGTTTAAGGCTTTGTAAAGATGATGCATATTGGAAGAACAGAGCTGGTTCACATTTTGGGGATCCAAATCACAGCTGGATTTATTCAGGAAAACAAAGTCTCAGAGACTGGAAAACGAACTAGAACAACAGTATTGTACAATAGAAACGATGAGGCTTCAAGATTTGGATGATACATCTCACATAGATTCTGCGGTTGCTGGGGATAACTGTGAAAACTGACAAAATGTTTGATATGTTTACATTGTTTAAACGTTCTCCATGGTTTGAGGATGACTTCTTGCTGAAGACTTAAATTCAGAGTTTACAATGTTATGATATTTGCAGAGCTATTTATTTGTGATTACAAATCTCAGGGCAGGGAAATATATTGGCAGTATTCCCAGCATGAAGCTGTAGCTACTGTGGGAAAGATGGCACACAAGTGGCCTAGGCATCCATAAATGTTATGTTGTGAATAGCTACATATGTAAGTGGTTAAGAATTTAGATTGTTAAGCGTGGTAAACTTTTTATGCCTATATTCTTCTATGAAAGTTTCAGTGTGTATTTTTTTAAAAAATCCAGTCCTAATGAGAGATATATTTTTAATGCCTGACATTTCTCTTCAAAGTGAATTTTGTCGTCATTACTGCTGTTAGTGGATTGATACTCATAACAGCACTTAGAAGAGTTCTCTAGATGGTGTATTTGGGGTAGTACATTGTGAAGGGTGGTCATTTAACATTGCAGAGTCAGCAGGCAACTGATGCTTCTCTCTAACAATCTCTAGATCTGGGAGTTTTTGCTGTCTGTGTTGCAGGTGGGACCATTGACTTGAATCTAGACCCTAGAATAAAACAGGTTTTTGAGAAAATAACTGTAATCTTTGATAATTATTCTTTCATATATGATTCTTTTTTGGTGGTCATTCTCACTGGCACATATATGTAACATGAAATAGATTTCCAAGGTACATTTGTATAGATTTGGTAAATATTCACAAAAAGAGTTGTTGACTTACACAAGGTCAAATTCTGCTCTTGGCTGTGCACCTACAACTCCCTTCCTCCTGTGCAGAAGTCAGTGGGAGCCAGGTGTCCAAAGAAGAGCAGGCTTTGGCCCATAGTATTAGTAGAGCTGGGAATATCTATTCTAACTTTTGTTTTAAAAAGTAAAAAAAAAAAAAAAAAAGTATAATTTCCGGAGATTTACAACTTTTAATGCTGGGGTGTTGATTATTTGCTTGCATATGCAAATGAACTTGGAACTCCTTTGTATGGCAAAGAAAGAGAGAGATCTGTCAATATTGGTGTGTGTGTGTATATATATAAGTGAAATTCTACAGTCTGTGTTATGCAGGAGGTCAGACTAGGTGATCATAATGGTCTGTTCTGGCCTTAAAAATCTGTGAATTTATATTTCTCATGCCAGAAAGATCCTCTCCATGGTTAGAAATACATTTTGCTTGAATTTCTAGCTAGAACAAAATTGTATATGGTCTGACAGCAGACTCACATTCTAGGGAACTTTAATTTATACATCTTAAAGATGCATACTATTTTGGGATATAATATCCCCCCTTTTCTCCCCTCCCATAAGGCCAGTTTATCAGTTCATTATGCTTTAATATTCTTCCTTACTTGAAATATCTTTCCTGACTTACATGTTCTTAGGGGAATACTCTAGCTCATAGACATTCAAATCTCTGCGTTAGTCAGCCTCCAACCCTTTTTAATTTGCACACTTCTATGTATATTTTAGTCCAGTGAAGCATGCAGTGCTTCAGTTGAAATCAATGGGACTTTTGTGTGCAAGACTGCAGAAATGAACTGATATACCGTATTGGATGTGGGTTTAACTTTTCCTAATAGTCATTGCTTCACTTGCTGAGTGTCTCACCACCTCTCTCAGAATCAAGTTCTGGACCCCACCAGTTCAGTTCGGTAGATCAGATGTGTTCTTTTCTGAGGTGGGGTTAGTTCTTAAGGGCCTAATCCTGCATTGCCATCTCAGGCAAGAGGCCCAGTTAAGTCAGTGGGAGGTTTGTTTATGTAAAGATTGCAGGAACAGACCACAAGAAAGGAAGTCTGAAATATGAAAACATTCAGTGTTAGTTCACTTAGCAAAGCATTGAAAAATATGTATTTTTTCCTTTGCTGAACTGTAGACATTGTAGGGAATACAAATAATTGAAGGCCACATTCTGCTATTGGATGCCTGGAGCTCCCATTGACTTCAGATTTTGGACCTTGATGTCTTCTATGGCTTATGTGAAATTCTGATTCTTAAAATCAAGGCATAGTGGTATCTGTTTTCAGTATCACTGCACATTGGAAAGATATTGAACTATTTGTCCAATTCATCAAGTTTGACTTGGAATATGCTATTTTCAGGATGATATTACTAAATTCCTTAGGGAAAACACAAGAGGTTGTAAGTTAGTTATGTTGGCCTTTCACCCCGCTCCCATGGAAATCAATAGTGAAAGTCCCATTGATCTTCAGTGAGAACCAGATGATGCCTTATAGGAGCAAAGAATGGCACAGACTGTTAAGTGATCAGTTTGAATCCTTCTGGAATGTAAGGGGAGTGTCAGATTGTTCCAACAAGAGTATAAAGATCACAGCTTCATAAGCTTCTATGTTTTAGAATAAAGGCTACAGAAACACTGAAAGTTTGTAGATTCATTTACAAAATACATGTATTTTTTGCTGGTAGATATTTTAGGATAGGTTAGTGTCATGTAAGTCTAAAAGCCAATTGTGTTGAACTACTTGTTGTTTTGGAATGTGGTACCTTCCAGGAAAGCAGGGAATTGCAAGTATAGAATGAGGCAGCTTCTCAAAATGTGTTCCAGGTTTTACCCATTATAGCCTTGGAGAGAAAAACTTTCCAAACTTACACTGATTTTACCAACCCCTTGGTAATGCTGGCCAGCATTTCACAGGTTCATTGCAAACAACCTAGTAGTGCTGTTAATGGTACTGCCTCGATTCAGCTAAGCACGAAAGCTCTTAGTTTGAGCATGTGCCTAAGTCCATTCCTACTCAGCAAAGCATGTGAGTACGTGCTGAATTCTAGTGCTTTGCTGAACTGGGGCCTAAAGCTTGAGGTACTGGTGTGTGTGTGTGTGTGTGTGTGTGTGTGTGTGTGTGTGTGTGTGTGTGTGTGTGTGTGTGTGTGTGTGTGTGTGTGTGTGTGTGTGTGTGTGTGTGTGGAGCGAGAGAAGAGGAGTTGGGATAGGACCAAAGGGAGATGATCAAATTAAACAATAGGAACTGTCCTAGTAGAGTAGCAACAGCCTATGCCATTGTACTCAGTAACCCAAAGCAAGAGGAGAGTCTGCAAACTGTGCAAGAGATGTACTAAGCCTTTTAGGAAGGGGAAACTATCCAGCTCTTTGTGTTGCATCTTCTATCATCCAAATTCAGAGGTACATTTAGCTTGGCTTTCAATGGAGCTTTTAATTATACTCCCCTCCGGAGTACAGTGTAAAGTTAGCAGCTGTTGAAAAAGAAGGGATGGGGGAAAAAAAAAAGCATCCAATAAGAAGTTGCATGTGATATCTAGTAGGACTGTCCGTAAATTCTGACCTAATTATGAGTACCCTATTTACAGTGTAGGAAAGCCTCCAGGTGAAAATGTATTTAACACAATCAAAAAGCCAGAAACATCTATTTTTGAAAAAGAGCAATGAATATCTAGAATGGTACCGTGAATTACATTGTAAATTGATTTTTAAAGACTGTATTTGACTTATGTGACAACATGCTATTGTTCCAAATAACCAATGGATAAATAAAGTGGGGAAAAAAAACCCTAAACATTTTTTCTGATTAAATGTTTTTACCCCGTCACTAATGCGAGAGCATTTGAATTACTTCCTACTTCTGTTAAATTCTGTTTATAGCTTCTGAAGTCTACTTCCTTCCTGGTCGGATTTCAGTGGTATTATATCTCAAATGTTTTACTCCTAGCAAGATTGATGACAAAGATTGATCCGTGTTTTAAATGGAGTCCATTGTAATTTGTCAATATTGTAATCTCATTCTAATATATCAACATTGCTACAACTGTCTGTGATCTTTTGTAAGAGCTTCATGTCCAAATCCCTCAAACTATTTGCTTTCTTTAAAAATTGGCTTTGTCTCACTTTGTGAAGTGGTTCAGTCTACTGTTAAAAGCTCATTAACAGCTGTGGGGATGTAGGTTAACCAGAAATGAGAAGATATATATTTTAAGCAAAGTACAGCGTAAGAGGCTTTGTGGAAAAAACACAGGATTCACGTGAAAACCCCCATGCTTTGTACGTATGCTGTTTACATCAGCATTTGTCAGCAAAGTGGAGGTGGGGAAACACCATTGTGATCAGAGAGCTTTGAGGAAAAAGTAAAGCATTCAGTCATGGTGCTGTAGATCATTGTCTCCTTCTAGACCCTAGAGATACCATAAATATGTGGTTCCTTTTTAATAAGAATAACCTTTTTTTTTTAAAAAAAAATTTGTTTTGATTTGTCCTTTCTCAGAAACAATTTTATGCCATTTGTGTCAATTTTAGCTGGGCTTGGCGTGGGATTTTTGATCACTATGATATTTTCAGAAGAATTAAATATCTTATCTCCTTCTTATTAAGTTTATAGTAGATTTCCATTTCATATTTATTAAGGACTAACTTCTAAAAGAGGTTGTTTGTTTAATTTTAGACGCTGTTGTGGTCAGTGGCATTTAGATAGATTGGATCCAAGAAAACGGTAGTTTAAATACCCTTTTTTATATGCTGGCTGTTGGAGAATTATCAGGCAGCATAGTAATAAGCCAAAAGGGATTTAGATTTTAAAGGGGTTCAGACTGAAAGTTAAAATATCTTTACATGACAAAGGGATGAATAGATCATTTACACATGTGCTGCTCCACAGACTTTCCTGGGGTTGTATATGTGTAAGCAAGATAGAAATTGGCCCCAAGTGTGCAAATACAGAAAACCGGAGACTTAGGTTCTCTGAAGTGACATTCAAGAAGGAAGTAACAAAGTATCTTAAAATAGCAATTCCTTGATGTGCGCCATAGGCTAAACATCTGAATATCTGAAAAACACTCTGGTGTAGGATTTAAATGATTACATGGCAAGCTGTCACCTGTTTTTAATAATCAATAGACAGATCATATGTGAGTCCAGAAACAGGTAAGAAATCTTGGCTCTGATCCTGTGTGTGGTGCCGCTGCTTTTCACTTCAACTTCTGGCAATTTGTGATCCTAAAGCTGGTGTAGGTTCCAGGGATGCTGGAACGATTTGCATAGGGGGGTGCTGAGAGCCATTGAACCAACTGTAAACCTTGTATATGATGGAAACCACTTCAAGCCAACGGGTGCTGCTGCACCCTCCCCCACCCTTTGTTCCAGCACCCCTGGAGGCAACCCTGGGAGGATTATCCCAGTGCTGGAGGAATCTTCCAGTGCTGTAGAGCATAGGGGGTTTGGCCAGGTTAAAGGAGACTTGGCCAAGTTTTCCTTATGTCCCTGGATCTTATGAATCCTGCTGTTACTGGCTGCTATATAGGCCTCTTAAGCCAATTAGAAGCAGGTGTAACTGAGAGCAGCCTTCAGGTTGCTCTAAGCTAGGGTAGGGGATCAGCCCAACACACAGATGGCTGGGGATTGGAGGAGTAAAAAAGCCAGCTTTGCACAAATCCCCATGTGCTGTGCATACTTCAGCCACAGCTGAGGGTCTGAGTTCTTGTCACTTACTCTATTGGTTTATATGCTTAAATTACATATCTGGACAGAACTATGATGAAACAGAGAGCATCTATTTGCAAATACATTTTTATTCTCTATCATTGATCGCACAACATGACTAGACTATGTGCCTAGTCATGTCAAGAGAAAACTCCTGCCAGCTCTTTTATGATGTTGTCTGTTTGCCAAGTGACAGCAGATTTTGGAGCTGTGCAGTAGGTCAGCTGAAATTAGTTTCACAGACTCACGGTATCATTGCTTGTTCTATCTTTATTCACAAAATATGCACAGTCCTGTCCCTTGAGCAGAGATGACAAAAATACCAAGACAATTTCATTTGCGGAAACCCTGGATTTTACATCTGTGTCCCATCCTGTAGCTGGGAAACAACTTCCTTTCTGACTGTAGGTGTGTCTGTTCTGCAGTCCCCTCAGTCCAGGTGTGATTGCTGCAGCAAATCCTTATGGGAGTCCTTTGGGTAAAACTCCCTCTGTTAAACCCTTTCTATGGAGACTTTCATATGCAATACTTACATTGTTCACACATGTATTTCACTGCTGTCTTTACCATAAGCAATGACGCAAAACATCACTGCTCACAAAACATTGCTCCTTTGCACTTTATTAATTGAGGCCAACTTTTCAAATCTGGGCACCTAAAATGAGACAGCTAAAGGAATGGCCTGATTGTCAGAGATGCCAAACTTCAACATCTCCCATTAACTTCTATTAGAGTTGTGTGTGCTCTGTGCTTCTGAATGCAGGCCATTTGTTTAGCCACCCTGGTTGGAACTTGGGTTATATGCTATCTTTAGTCTCCTGCTCAACTCCTACCCATATTAATGGGGACTGGGCAGTTTTGTGTATGGCTCTGTCCTCTGCTCCTGTTTTTGAAAGTGCCCCCTGACATTTCAAGTCATCTAAGCAAAAGCCAACATTTATTCTAGGTCTTAGTTCCTTCTGGTATTTATGCCCTTAATCTCCCATCAGATGGCCAAGCACTATTCCTCCATGCAGGATCTGCAAGAAGAGGCAGAATGGTCCAGCAGTTAAGGCAGTGGTGAGTGACCTAGTCCTAACTTAGCCACTGACCTGCTGTGTGAAATTGGGCAAGCCATGTCACCTTTCTGTGGGTTCTTCTCCCATCCTATTTCTGTGTTGTCTATTTAGATTGTAAACTTTCCAGGTCAGAGGTTGTTTTTTACTATATAATTGTACAGGCCTAGCGCAGTAGGACACAGATTTTGATAGGGGCCTCTAGGCACTACCAGAATTCCAATAATTATTAGTAATAAGTTCTTGGGGCCTGCTGGTTATGATTTTCATTTTCTAACCCATAAAAATGCTCAGCAGGGCCTTGCAAACCATCCATGCTTGGAATTGCCACAGAAACCAAATACGCAGGGTATTTCAGGCTTCTCTAACACACTGATTGTTTTTTCTCAATGAGATGACTGAATCAATTCTTTCCTCCACAAGTGGAGGATGAGCATTTCCAGTTTCTAATGATAGTGTAGATAGAATGAGATAAGATCAAATTTCTCTGTCTTCCTCACTTTACTTCAGTTTCAGCGTTTCATACAGCTCAGGGCTTTATAGCCTCAGAAACCAAAGTTCTGGGTCAGGACTAGCTGCACCTCCAATAAGTCATTTTCATTTCCTCTTTTCATGCATGACCAAGAGCTTCATCACTCTTCATGATTGTCCCCTCCCATGGAAAAATGCATGGGAGGGGTAGAGAGAGAGAGAGAGAGAGAGACTTGAAAAATATGGTGCGTTTCTAAATGTAGCGTGGCTGTTGCATCATCCCCTGCTTAATGCGGGGATGGGAGCCTTCTAGATCTAGGAAAGATCACGGCTACTTTGTGAAATCTAGAGAATTTCAACCAAACCTGCAGAATTGTTGACATTCTCTGCCGGTGGCTTCCCTTCCCAATGGCTACTTGGCTACCCCACTGCGGTGGTGGTGGTTGTATGGGGACAGTAATGGTTGCCCCAGAAACACAAAGCTCAGTAGCTTGTTGCCAGAATTGAGCTGGATGTGGAAAAACTAAAAGAAATAACAGATTTTTTTTACGGGGTTTCTTTTTGTTTGTTATTTAAAAAAAACCCAAACCTACCAAGTACTTTCCAAATGAAGGCCTGTTCTGACTGAACGTTTTTGACCAGCTCTATCACAGAGGTCTGCTCTGTGTCCCAAGGGGTGGCTGGTCCCCTCCTAACCATCCAGCTGCTGCTCCCCAACATTGTGGTAGCCCTGCAGAGGAACTTCTGTGAGCTCACAAGTAGGAGGAGCATGCAGTGGAGATGCTACGCCAGCCTGTGCATGTTTCCACTCCCTACTTGTGCATTTGGGCTTAAGTTCACCTGTACTATTGGAAAGGAGGGATCACGTGTAAGGTCCTGTTTCTCACCTCATACCAGTTTAACAATGGCATCGTGCCCGATTTACGCCAGTATAAGAGAGCGGCAAATCAGTCCCACAGTTCTGTGGAGGAAAGATGAGAGAGGTGCTCTCCTACATTATAAGGTCAGACAGGACCACTGTGATCATCTAGTCCAGTGATCTCGTGAGCCACAGGTGGCTCTTTAATGTGACTCCTGCGGCTCTTTGTAGCACCTGATATTAAAAACCTGCATGATTAACCAAAATTATTAACCAATCAGGATGCTTTTACTATGTTATTAATCAATTGTAGTTGATAAAAATAATAATACTTGGTCAGTCATTTTGCTGTAAGAAATATATGTATATAAAACAATGAATTCCCACTATTGTGGCTTTTTTGGGTAATGTTGGTCACTAATTTGGCTCCTGAACCACTGAGGTCTGAGCATCACTGATCTAGTCTGACCTCCAGCAGGCCATAGGACTTCCTTGAATTATTTTCTGTTTGAACTCTCTGTAGCAGAAACCCTGAGCTGGCCTTTTGCCATTAGGAGGTTTGTATGCAATAATTAGGCTGGTTATTTATTTAAAGTTTGTCTGAGATGGAAGTGGGTGTCGTTTAATAGCCACTACACAGGAGAGTGATAGCCTCAGTGGTTTGGGTGAATTCTTGCCTTGCTTACAGCCAGTACACTACAAGAAAGGGCTTACCCAAATACCTTATCCACAGAGTTTAAATTTAGAATACATTGATCTCTATCTGTAAATTACAAGGAAATGAATATATCAAGTTGCTCAGGTGACATGAACCACAAAAGGGAAGCTTAGGTAGTGGTGACCTCAGAACTTTGAAAAGGCGACCCCAAAACTCTGATTGGTTGACTCTTGTTAAAGGAACATTATCCTAGCCAACGTGAGAGTAGGCCAATTTGCACCCTTTTAGTGGTGAATACATCTAATGTGGGAACAATGAGCAAAGAAAAGTGCAACCACCCTTGTAAATGTTAAAATATTTATTTCCCTCCACCCCTGTGCCTAATCCTTCCCACTGTGACACCACAAATGCTATTGTCATGATTATTTCACATTTCTATGGCGGTAGCCCCTCAACCCCTCAACCAGGGTGGGTCCCATTATGCTAGGTTCTGTACAAACGCATAATCAAAGACAACCCCTGACTCACAGACCACTGGAATGAGTCATCTGGCATTGATGATATCTCTTCAGGGATCTCATCAATGCTGAATGCCTCCTTTCCCCCTGGCCAATGGTGACATTCAGCAAGGATCTCCGGTGCTGAGCTGCATTCTCATTGCGAAATTCACCTTCTGGCAGACATAGTTTATGCAGCCTCTAAAATCAGATTGGTAAGATCACAGCTCACAGGCTGGCAACAAACCTAGAGGACTGGGTTCATTCATGAAGGTGGACATATGTGCACATAGGATTGGTGGTGCCAATGCTCCTTCCAGTTGACTGCCCAGGGAGCTCTCTTCATGCTGAGTTCTCTTCTGCTGATTTTGAACTTTGCAAGAATCCTTATCACAAGATAAAAAAAAGAGTTAGTTTTATTATTTTTATTTTATTCTTTATTACAATGTCCAAAATTACACTCAGCACGTTTGCAGAAGAAATAGCCCCTTTCCCAAAGAGCTTACAGCCTAAATACAGACATGGCTTACCACATGGATGCAGGAGAAACAAAGAGAGTGGAAAGGATGAAAGGCAGTCAAGGGTTGCTTAGAAATGAATTTACATATCTCCCCAACAGGCTAGGTGCACCTCATTTGGTGGTTATTCAGCACATTATACTAAGCTAAGTGATTTGATTTGTTGTATTTTATATTTATCGGGTCACTTTTAACTAGAGAAGGGGAAGATCAAGAGTGGAGAGGTAGATGTATGAATTATCTGCCTAGAAATGGTAGAGCCCGGTGAGGTCAGGTGCTCCTAGGACAGGGTGTAGGGGGAGAGAATAGGAGGGAGCTGTAAGATAGAACAGTGAGGGCTCATCTGTGGAAAGTGGGGGAGTGGAGATGAACCCACAAAAAGGGATGTTGAAGAAATGGGTGGAAATGCAGGAAGGAGCTCAAGAATCCCAAACCAGTATCATGAATGCCAAGAGAGAGCAAGATGTCAAGCTGGAGGGAATCATCAACAATGTCAAAATCAGCAGTGCTCAAGGAGGAGGAGGATGGAGTGGAGGTTTTGAGATTGGCTCAGGAACATTTAGTCCCTTGGTGAGCAAGTTATGTGGAGTGAAGGGGGAGGAAGCTAAATGAAAGTTGATCCAAGATGGAGATGCAGGAGAGGACCGGGAGACAATGGTTATAAATGGCACAGCCTATGAATGTAGTGCTGAAGGGCAATGGGATGCTAGCTGAACAGGTAAGTGGAGGTTGAGGGAGAGCTTTTGGAAGATGGCAGCCTGGGCCATGCTTATACTGTGAGGGGAAAGAGCCAGAGGAGAGTGAGAGACTAAGGAGGAGGTGTGGGAGGGCGAAATGCTGGGACGAGGAGAGACGAGAGGCAAGAAGTGATAAGGTTGCAGTGGCAGGTCCTGTGAAGAAAAGGAGGAGGCCTCAGGACAGAGGAGAGGTTTTTAGGTGGGAGCTGATGGTCATAAATGAGCAAGGGGGTTACATGCATGGGAATCAATAAGGGAGGGAAAGTAATGTGGTTTGGCAAGGAATATAACAGAAGTAAAAAAAGGAGGGAGAATTAATTACTGCCAGAGAAAGTCTCTGTGTACTCAGGACTTTTCCCAGAATGCATTGGGGAGGAGTGGAGGAATCAGATGTTGGGGTTGCACCAAGATTGGGTTTAGGGGGGTGGACTTTGTGCCTGAGACAGCAGCAAGACAGCCAAAACTGGAAGAGAGAATGGAGTGAATGAACTCAATAGCAGAGTCCGGTAGAGAGAACAGCAGAGAAATCATGGACAATGACGGTATAGAGGTCATGAAAGGGCCAGGTGGAGAGGCATGAGGGTGGTGTGGAGATAGATGAGAAGATGGTGAGAGAGAGGGAACTGAGATACCAGAGATCAGATAAGGAGCAATGTTTAGACTGAGAACTTTTTAAAGGAGAGTGAAAGTTAACAAGTGGTCTTCATGTGGTGAAGCCCTAGTGAAACTGGGATGTTGAATAATTCCTCAGTTCCTCACCAAAGTTGAGCAAAGCTTCCCTGGGCTTCATGTAAAAATTGCCCACAACCACACACATGTTCATACACACTATGCAGACACAGCCATCTGTATCTACATGTGTAAAGTGACATCTGAATTTCTTTTTAACTTATGGGAGCAATTTTTAACAAATACCCTTTTGGTTCTACTTCAAATCAGAAGGGACTTTAACTGTCTAGATGTAAAATTGCTGACATCAGAATGAGTGAAATCAGGCTCATGTCCCAAGAATACAAGTTTGTCAATTGATTGCAACAATTCAGGAGAAAGAAAATGCCTGTGAAGCAACTTCTGTGTCAGAAATATTTTTAAAAGAGGTTTCAGATCAAAAGGAACACTGGGTTAAATTCCCCTCGGGCCCCAGAGGGGATGGGGTATGTTGCCGTAGCTGAAAGAAACTGCAACTTCTTCTGACATAGAGATTCTTCAGGGGGACAGCGCTGCCCTCTCCCCCTTCCACCCCCTCCGCCCCCCCAAATGGCTAGATATAGATCCTGGTTTGGGCTGAGGAGAGAACATCCCTCCTGCTCCCTCCACCAGCAGGAATCTCAGGAAGTGACTGGTGAAAACTAAAGCTCCTGGACCTGATCTCCAGCGGGTTTAAACTGATGTAGTTCTGCTGACTTCAGTGGAACTCTGGCAGTGTAAGCCAGGTAGGGATGTGGCCTATTCTCCTCCAGTGGAATTCCTGCTCTTTGCAGAGACAGTCCCCTCTGGGCCCCTTGAGCCATCACTGATTTTATTTCAAATCATATGTCAGGTGCTGGTCCCGCACTGGTTTTGCTGGGAAGCTACACAGTCTAAAAAGTCACCACCCTTTTATCTAGCACAAAAGAATAATTTATTTTGCTGAAGTCAAAGCCGGTTTTTGCAAGCAAAGGAAGTGCATGACTGAGCCCTGGATCTACAGTATTGTTTTGAATCAGCCATTTCCAGCATCCTTGCTCCTTCCCTTTTCATATGTAGTGACTCGACCTGAATGCTGAGCAGCTGCCTCTTTTGCTTTGTCTCCTTCCAGCTGCTTCACAGGTTGCCCTGTGATTTGCTTAAATTGGCAGACAGAAAAAATCCCAGTGGAGTGTTGGTGGAGTTCTATGCAGTACTTTAAAAGGTGAATGACTTGTTAGTAGAATGCCAGTAGCACCTAGAAACACTGGCTGAGAGCAGGGCCCTACTTTGCTGGGCACTCTAAGCATGTAATAAGAGCTTACAGTTTAGATACACAAGATGGGAGAGAAACTGAGATGCAGAGAGATGGAGAGATTTTCCCAGGGTCACACAGAAAGTCTGTGGCAGAGCCAGGAATGAAACCCAGATTTCATAATTTCAGGCATCCCAATCCAGCGTGTTAACCATAAGACCATACTTCCTCAACTCACATTGCTTTGCACTAGCTGGGTACAGAGCTGTTGGTTTAGCCATGATGCTAAATAGATTTGAATCAAGTCATTTTATAAATTTGTCCAAATGAAATATTCATTAGTGTCTTCAAGCTAGTGTTTATAACTACTTAAGCAATGATAACTGGGATTTTAAGATGTGCCCGTGACAGGTTGGGAAGCCAGAATTGTATGTGAAGCAACATAATGTCACATATGGCCCCAATCCTGCAAACAAATTACGTCTGTGTTTCACTTTATTAGTGTGAGTGCTCCCATTGAAGTCAATGGGAGTAAAGTGAAAGTGTTTGCAGGATCGGGGGGAAAGGGGGTTTGCCATGGAAATAATTATCTCACTGTCTGATTTAGTCACCGCAGCAGGGTATTTGCAGTCACTAGTACAGAAGCATTTGGTTAGGATAACAGACAAGCAATGATCTGGTTGAATTGAAAAGAAGAGCAACAGTCTAGGCATTTCAGAGCATGTGGGAGGAAGTGGTGTGTTTCCATTGTGACTGGCAGCGAAGTACGACTAGCTAAAAACAAGGTGGTTTGAGGAACAGCTTGCGTGTTGATGGCATTTCCCTGTTCTGTTTGTCAAGTAAAGGTGGGAATGTAAGCGTCAGAACTTACTTGAATCTCTCCTTTTACAAGAAAAGCCAAGCAGCCTCCACTGGAACTATTCTGAGTGCCTGGCTCTTGTTGACAGCCGGGCCAAATGTGTTTGTGTTGTAAGTGCTTGTGGGTGAAACAGAAAAAAAAAGACAAAATGCTCAAATACACAGGGTACTGGTGATGCTAACACATCTGTCGGGCGTATTGAAGCGCTGTGAGCCACAGTACGCGTTGCAGTTCCCTAGTGAACTGCTGTGTTGTTATAGCTAAAAGCAGAATGACAAGCAATGAGGCAGATTCCCCCCCCCCCCCCAGTTTCACACTAGTGTAACTCCATTGATTTCCATAGCATTATCCTGGCATAAAACTGAAGTAACCCAGAGGTGAATCAGTCCCTTTACTCGCTATGTGAACTGATTGCAGGGATCGGAGGGTGTTAATTCCCTAGTTCTCCTTCTGACCACATTGCCAAGTCAATGGATGACTCTGCCCAAGGGACACTAAAACAACGCACTTTAAAAGCAAGCTGGCGGTAGAGACCTAATTTCAGTATTTTCAGTGAGTTAATCTTTCAGTCAGTCTCTGGCGAAAGACGGAGAATGACAACGACTGCTATAACTAGCAACTTTAAGAGAACTCTCTGCCACATTATCAGAAGTGCCCACAGGTGCATTATCATCATAGGTGAGTGGGGAGTTTGGCATCTCCCCTCCTAGGAGCTGGGGAGAGCTAGAACTGGGTGGGGCGGAGATGGTTGTGTATGTCTGTGCAGGAGGTAGAGGCTATAGATGGATTTTTTTTCCTGAGGGACTTTGTTAGGAGATTGAGGCAATTACTCTGAGGGTCCAGTATTAAGCATTAGTGAGCGACTATGCGTGTGGAGTGGAGATGGAGGGAGATTAGGCACTGTATTGGAAGGAGAGTTGATGGATTTTCTGTAAAAATAAGGGCTCATCTCATAGTTTACTTGGGCAGGAGAGTAGGGGTCATCTAAAAATTATCACATTCTTCTCTTCACTTCAGTCACTCCCCTGATCACTTCATCCTACAAACCCACCTAGCTCATCCACTCGATAGTCAGGTCCTGTTATATCGGGGTAGAGGTGTATTTGGAACCATCAAGTTGTGCAATAATTAGTTTGCGTAGCACAGAATCTTATTGTGGTTATTCCTGCCCTGCCTCTCTCCCCACCCTGTCTTCTAGGGTTTGTTGCACTTGCTTGTTAAGTCACGTTTCAAATTTTGTAAACTTTTTAAGGCATATGTGTTTGTGCCGTACCTATCAACATGGCGCTCTGATCCTGCCTGGGCTACCATAGTACAGTCAAAGAATAATAATAGTAAGTGGAGAAGGCAGGCCATGTACAACAAACACATTCAGAAAGGAAACACACTTACAGAGTGATCGGCTGCAAACCATCCATCACAAAAGCAGCAGATTATATAGAAAGCATCATCATCATTGTCCTATTACTCTCCTGAAAGCTACATCTCCCTGAAACTTCACAAAGTAACCAGCTCATTCTTTGGTCCAAAAGGACTTTTTCAGAAAACAGGTGGGCCGAGAGTTTTCAGTTACTGAGGTGATTTGGATGCCCTATTCCCATTAAAATTAATTGGACAGCTAAATCCCTTTGGCAGCTTTCAAAATCTCAGCTCCTGTGCATTTGCAAGCAAAATTGAATAGCAAAAAAAGTGAACCAACCCTTTTCAAGCAAGGGTCATGCTGGTTTGAAGCTGTAGGGTAAGCTTCAGGTCAATCTTTATTTAATACAAATCGTTGCACTCAGCCCTTCTGTAAAACCACAGACAATGAACAACTGTTACTGGTTTTGTTAGATGCTACTACGACTGGTTTCATATCAAGTCACTGATTTCTTTATAACGATGTTCTCCGTGTATCTGGGACAGGCAGTCTCTGGAATATGGCATCTGCGAATGCTTTGTAATACTATAAATAAGGATTACTTTATACTTTTAACTCAAGCTAAAAATGTTATGCATTTCTCTGTTACACAGAAAAACAGCACCATGCTTGACCACATTTACTTATGTAAACACGAGTGCCTTTTCTCCTGTGGTTGGCATCAGGAACTCCACGCTAGTGATTTTCTGTTTTATCATGTTTGACTTAACTAGCTTCCTCATCCCCACTTCTCCTCCCTTACTGTTTTGTCTCTTTCATATGCAAAAATGTTTGCTGAGAGGAGTTAGATGGTTTGCATTAGTTGCATATTTGCAGTGTCATTGGCTTAGCTGGGTAGGTGATGGCTGAATTTTAAGAGGAAAGGGAAAATAGAGGATGTTTTTACATTTCCCCTGTAACTTTAAACAGTGCTCTAATGGCCCTGGAAAGAGAGCCTTCCTTTCAGCTAGGGAGGGAGCTGGTCCACTACTCAGGATGCTGGAACTCAAGGCATCTGGTGTTCAAATCCCTGTTCTGGGTGACCTTAGACAACACTTAGACAATGTGCATAAGGGCTAGAATGACCAGCCTTAGGTGTTGCAATGCCAAACTTTTTGGCACCCTGCCACACAGTGGAATTCACAGTCCTGAGCAAGGAACCCCGGCACCCCATGCATTGTATAGGGAGCGTTAGGAGCCTAAGAAAGGGATTCATGGCAGCCAATAGGAAATGCTGAGGACACAGGTGGGGATTAGGTCTCACCCTCACAGGTAGTTAAGCACCTCGCTCCAGGCCAGAGGCTGGCGCCTCTCTCTGCTAGCGATTCCCAACCCTGAACTAACAAGGAGTCTGGTGGCACCTTAAAGACTAACAGATTTATTTGGGCATAAGCTTTCGTGGATAAAAACCTCACTTCTTCGGATGCATAGAGTGAAAGTTACAGATGCAGGCATTATATACTGACACATGGAGAGCAGAGAGTTACTTCGCAAGTGGAGAACCAGTGTTGACAGGGCCAATTCAATCAGGGTGGATGTAGTCCACTCCCAATAATGGATGCGGAGGTGTCAATTCCAGGAGAGGAAAAGCTGCTTCTGTAATGAGCCAGCCACTCCCACTCCCTATTCAAGCCCAGATTAATGGTGTTAAATTTGCAAATGAATTTTAGTTCTGCTGTTTCTCTTTGAAGTCTGTTTCTGAAGTTTTTTTGTTCAATGATAGTGACTTTTAAATCTGTAATAGAATGACCAGGGAGATTGAAGTGTTCGCTTACTGGCTTATGTGTGTTACCATTCCTGATGTCCGATTTGTGTCCATTTATTCTTTTGTGGAGGGACTGTCTGGTTTGGCCAATGTACATGGCAGAGGAGCATTGCTGGCACATTAGTGGATGTGCAGGTGAATGAGCCCTTGATGGTATGGCTGATGTGGTTGGGTCCGCTGATGGTGTCACCAAAGTAGATATGGGGACAGAGTAGGCAATGAGGTTTGCTACAGGGATTGGTTCCTGGGTTGGTGTTTTTGTGGTGTGATGTGTAGTTGCTGGTGAGTATTTGCTTCAGGTTGGGGGGTTGCCTGTAAGCGAGGACTGGCCTGCTTCCCAAGGTCTGTGAGACCCTGAACTGTCTCCTGGAGTTAGGCACCTAAGCCAGGGCAGCCCTTTTGCCTGAAAAAACAGTGGTTAGGGCAGCCACCTGGATTCAAGTCCCTGCTCCAATTCAGGCAGAGGAAAATAGGTCTCCTACATCCCAGGTGAGTACCTATCCACTGGGCTCTGGGCTATCCTGGGGACATGGACACACACACAGGCTGTGTTTTGTGAGGGTTAGATATGCTCTGTGCACATCTACTGGATTGGGCCCCACAGATAAGATAGGCAAGTTTGGGAATCCTGCCAGGGCCTAGGCATCAGCTAGGCCGTGCGGCACTGAGTCTGAGAAGGGCAAAGTAAATCTCTGTCTTGTTCTAGCCCTTAGAAGCTGAAGGGTTTGTCTCCACTGCAATCAGAGAGTGTGACAGCGACAGTGGGGCCAGAACGGGAGGGGAGGAGAGGGGCCAAGCAGCCCCTGGCCCATATCCCCGCCCTCCAGAGGCCCCCATCCAGGGTAGGTGGAGGATCCATGCCACAGCTAACCACTAGGGTTGCCAATTGTGTTTGGATGTATTCCTGGAGATGTAATCGTATGACACAATCTTTAATTAAAGATTAATTTTTAATTCCTGGAAACGCCAGGCCAATCCTCGAGGGTTGGCCACGCTACTTCCCACAGCTGCCCACACGGCTCTGGGGCCCCACTTCCCTGGTCAGAGCTGGGTTGGTGTAAGAGCTATGGGGAGCCTCGGTCCCTCCACCCACTCTGGTGCGGGGGGGGGGAGGGTCTGTGGGTCAGGGATATGGGCAGGGAGCTGCTTTCGGCCCCTGGGCAGGGGAGGGGCTGGCTCCAGCTTCTGGCTTGGCTGGGGCAGGGTGGTGGAGGAGCCTCATGAAGAAGAAGAGGAGCAGGGGTCCCTGCCCCACCCCCACTTTTGGGAAGTCTCTGCCACCCTTGACCCATGCTAGCGGTAATCCAGCTACAAGAGCAGCGAAGCTGCAGAACAGACTTCTGAATGGGCTGTACAAGCCTGCCTGGGACCCTGGGTAATTAGTTAGATGGCTAATCCTCTCTGAAGCCCATGCTGCCAAGCTTGCACTGCTAGTAAAGTAAAGCTAGCGTGGGTATGTCTACACTGGCTGCAATCCCGTCCGTTAGGTTCTGGCTCCTCGCTGAGCTGGGAGGGTGGTTTCCAGCTTGAGGCGACAGACGTAAGCCAGCTCTTATTGAGCTAGTGCACCACAAATAGAGTGTAGCCACAGAAGCAAAAGCCAGCCGGGGTTTCTGCCTGTCAGGGACCGATGGTATGTATTTGGGGTGGCTACCCCCTCCCATTACTTGCGCTACATTCTATTTTTAGCACTCTAGCTCAATTAGAACTAGCGTGAGTTTGTCGGGTTGAGCCAGGAATCACCCCCCCTATTCCCCGCTCCAGGTGCAGACAGAGCCTTAGGCTAGGTCTACACTACCCGCTGAATCGGCGGGTAGAAATCGACCTCTCGGGGATCGATTTATCGCGTCCCGTTGGGACGCGACAATCGATCCCCGAATCGGCGCTCTTACTCCACCAGCGGAGGTGGGAGTAAGCGCCGCCGACAGAAAGCCGCAGAAGTCGATTTTGCCGCCGTCCTCACAACGGGGTAAGTCGGCTGCGATACATCGAATTCAGCTACGCTATTCACGTAGCTGAATTTGCGTATCTTAAATCGACTCCCCGCTGTAGTGTAGATGTACCCTATGGCTCACTGAAAATCACCCATAGGGCCTGGCTACACTTACGCTGGGGGTGTGATTCCCTGCTTGTGTGGCCGTACCCGTGCTAGCTTTGTTCCAGCTGGTGTCTAAAAATGGCAGTAAAGCTTGGGTAGTATGTACCTAGGGAGGGGCTGGGGTGCCTTGCACTGAGCTAGCTAGCCAGAGCTGGCACACGTGGTACGTTGGCTACATTACTATTTTAGCTGGTAGCCTAAGCAGCACTAGCAGGGGTACATCTACAGACGCTGGGCATCATACCTCTCAGCTCAAATGTAGCTGTCACCCTCGTGTCCTGTCACCCATAGGCTCACTGTGCCTCAGTTCCCATCTATGAAATGGGATTAATAGTACTTGCCCTAGCTAGGTAGTTAAAATGGCATTACATATGGTCTGTGCTGCAAAAGATCATCAGCATGGTTCTGAGCTGAGCTTATGTTACTGTAACTCCATTGACAGCAAAGGAATTGCTCCTGCTTTACAGCACTGTAAGTGAAAGGGAAAAAAAAAATCAGGTCCCATGGTACTACTCAGTACAAAGATGTGCTCAGGGATGTCACCTCATGCTCTCAGCTGTCAGGAACTGGCGCTGATAAAGCAGCCTTCTCACCAGAGTGGGCCACTGCCAAGCAAATCTTTCCAGGTATTCACCAACCACTTCTGGCTTGAGTCGCCACTTCACATTTACACCTGAGCAAAGTGGGTGTACAAGGCTAGGAGTCTGAGCTGGTGGAATGTGTGTGGGCGTAAATGACTGCACAGGGTGCGAGACAGGGGAGATCCAGGCCCTTCCATGCAGCATGCTGGCAGCCTGCTCTGGTCATAAGGCCCGTGGCCCAGCGCCTTGCCAGGATTTACATGTCTAACTTCCGTTCATTTTACTGGGCGTTAGGTGCCTAAAGACTTTGCGGCTCTGGACTCACATTGGCGTGTTTGCTGCAGCTGCATAAGCTATTGGGATGATGCTAAAAAACCCCCAACGTAGTCTATTAAATGGGGGGGTTGGAGGGAGAGGGAAAGCAGTCCAGCTAAAGGCTGTGACTCGGAGCCTGTCACAGTGGCACCTCTTTTGCTCCGCGGGTGGCGTAGACAGGCTAGCCACCGATGCTGAAACGCCTTAGAGCAGAGCTGCACCAACATTAGGCGTACCCCACCCTCAGCCAAGGAAGAGCTCCTGACTAGGGTTGCTAGCCTAGCTGCTGAGCGGGATGAGGCTGCAGTGACTGAGCCGACATTTAGTGTGACATTTAACGGAGGCTGCACGGAACTATGACACCGCTCGCTGAGCCAGCATGAGACCACTGCATTCTAGCGCCTATTTCCTAGCTCATAACGGGGGAGGAGAAAGAAAAAAAAATCTACTGTTAATTGCCTGTTACTGCTTTTTCCTCCCTTTTGCTCTGACTCGAGCGTTGCTGACATGGTCTGCAGTAACAGCAGGCACCGTAAGGGCAATCGGTGCTATACTAGGTGGGCATTAACAAGTGAAACCAAACTTTCAAGCCTAATATTTGTGTTGTACGTGCCAGTTTTTTTTTGGGGGGGGGGAGAGGAAGGAAGGTTTTGAAACTGAACACCACCCACAGTTGCCCGTCAGTGACTTGTCTGTGGTTTGTTCAACTGGTTTATTAAATTACAACTAGGTGGGATGAGTCCGACTGTTATAGCCTGTGGTCTCAGCCTGTTTTCATCTTCAACAGCAGCATCATGGGAATCTGGGTGCATCCAGTCCTTACTGGATGTTGTGGGAGGGACAGCTTTTTCCATTGCTGTCATGGGTCTGTCTTAGATCTCAAGGGAGCCCGACTCTTCCAGCCTTCTTTCTCTGGGCGCTATGGTTCACCCACCAAACAACTGTGTGGTGATGGGCTGTCTCTGTTCTCTGTACAGGTGCCATGTAACAGGCAGAGGCACAGCCAAGCCAACACTGGTGGCAGGGGTAGGACACTTAGCTCAGCATGGATAGCTAGGGTGGGAGGAGTAAGCTGAGTGCTAGGAGTGGGCCGGGCCAAAGCAATTCAACCATATTCTGCTAAGGCAGGACAGTGAGCTGCGGGCAGTTGAGCAGACAGACAGGACCAGGTTGAGACTGAGGCACAAATTAAAGAATCAAGTGCCACAAAATCACACAAACCTGTCCCCCTCAACCAGCAAGCATGGAGCTCAAGAGCGTTAACCAATTTCCTGGGAGGTGTCCCCAGTACTTGGGTTTGCTGATGCAATGTGGGGTTGACTCGTATCACCTCTTCCAGTTCTACTGTTCGGGCCCTGTGTTAGCGCATTTCTATTATATGAACAGGTGTAAAACCATTTGTGAATACCACTATTACTCAGCGCAAGGGGCTCTGCTATATGTTTGACTTGAACTGTGCACCTCCGAGTGCAGCTGTTGGGACCAATGTTTGTGTTACATTATTCAGGAAGAGTTCAGTTTTAACTGGAGCACATGGACAATTCTGCCACCTGTATAATGTCTGGGGTAGGGGAAAAAAACACATGCTGCAGACACCCCCCTTCCCGCCCCCCACCTCTGCTCTGCCTTCGCCGGGTCTGAAAGGATTGTGGAAAGCAGCACAGGGAGGGGCTAGATACAGCTCAGTGTTTTAATGCATGACCCCATTGTTCTAAAAACAGAACACTGAGTCAGATATGGACCAGAAGGAGACACCTCCATTTGCTCCAGCCTTGTTAGTCCCAGAGGTGTACTGATTTTACTGATGTAGTTACTGTATGAATTGAAGCCCAGAGCGGGGAGATGAACGTGTGGTCATTTGGTAAAATGAAGTTAATGGCAGTGGGGTGGTCATGCTTGGGGAGGTTCAAAGACTAACCTGCACCCATTGAAATTAGCTTGATTTTTTTTACATTTAACCCCCAGCTCCATTCTCTCAGCGACATGCTCAAGCTACACAAACTGAGGTCCAGCCTATTCTGAGGTTTTGGGCTGTTTGATGCAGGCTTTTGTGACAGGGCTTCATTGTTGGAGTACACCAGAACCATTTTATGTGACATCATTGGGCCCAGTCCTCACTGCCAGGCTTTACACAGTTGCAGGTGTAAGGGGGGACAGGAGCAATGATGGCTTGCAGACAGGCTTATGCCCCTTGACTGGGAGGGGGGGCAATTTAGAGCAGCCCCTGGCCTGCACTAAGGTGTTCTTATCTGCCACCTCTCTACTCTGTTGCAGCATTCCAGCCACACCCCTTTCCCTGACATGCCCCATCGAGGCTCGAGTTAGAGGTGGCCATACCAATGCTGCACAATCTGAGCTTGCAAATGCTCACAGGGGCTTCCTGGTCTGGTGAAGCCACCTGTCTGCCTCTCACAACAGTACACAGCAGACATAACGGCAACCAACGATTCCCTTCTCTGCTTGATGGGGAGAAACGATTTGAATAAGGATAGCGCACTCCCCTAAGAGATGGGCAAATCACTGAGCTATGGGCTAGTCTGAGGTAGGGCTCCCTCATTGTCTCCTACTGAAGCTGTTCCACTTTGAACAAATAACCATTGGTGAGACCGAGAGGACAAAAAATGATTCTAGTCCAGTGGTGAGAGCATGGAGGTGGGATCCCCAAGGTCTGGTTGTCCTGCTCCAAACCCTCTTTCATTATTAATACAAAGTGGAACAGCCTCAACAGGAGAGGATGAGGTGCCCACCCCCCCCCCACCAGAATACCCCATAGTTCTGTAGTTACAGCACTCTTCTGAGAATGGGGTCCCTATTCAAAGCCTTTCTCCCTATTAGGCAGATATGGGGACTTGAACCTAGCTCTCCCCCATCCCAGCTGAGTGCCCTAACCACAAGATCAAAGTGAGCAGGGAGGAAGTATCACGTCCTCTGTACTCTTGCAAGAACAGTTTAGGCACGTAAGCTGGCTGACTCCAGGAGATGATTCTCAGCTGTAGAGTGCTGGCAGAGAAAGGTATCTCCCTCTAGTCTGGACTTAGGGGTAGGGCTTTAGCCACACCTCTCTCATTGGCTAGCTTAGGCAGCTCCCCACCTAGCATGCTAGCTTTTGTGGATCCCATGACCACCTCTCCCCATGCATTGTGCTGGGAACCCAGCTGCCTTCTCAGGCTTTGTGGATTCCAAAGATTTTCAAGGTGCCTAAAAGTGGAGCCAGGCCTTGGTGTTTATCTTCCTTTGAGAGATGGTGCTTAGGCCACAGTCCTCTCCTCAGCATTTCCTATTGGTTAGCTTAGCTTAGCTCACTGGCTTCTGATGCTTCCTTTCGTGGGCACTTCTCTCTTCCCATTGTAGAAGGGGCCTGGGCACCTAACTCGGAGCTGTGATTTCCACCCAAGGGCAGGCTGCCTAGCAGTTAGCTAGTGCAATGCTCATCTTAAGTACCCCTTGTCAGGTAAGTTCCTTTGGGGATTTAGCCCCATGACTAGCCAAAGGCCATACGGGAAACTTGGTGCAGAGCTGTAAATAAAGCCCACATTTCCTGAGTCCCAATCCAGTACCTTAAGCATAAGGGCCCAGATCTTCCAAGGTATTTAAGTGCCTAACATGGGAGTTAGGCATCTGTCTACTTTAAGGATCTATGCCAAGCTTCTTACAGTAAGTGCCAGGCAGACACAGGGACCCCCCATTGACTGCTGCCAGGAATCTGCACAGGGAGGAGGCCTGCTTGCTTAAAAGTAGTGCAGCGTCAGGACCTTAGCCTGAGGAATGGGCACAGTTGCCCCAAAAGAATGGGAAGCCCTGGTCTAAGAAATACTAAAGAGACAGATTAAATCAACAGATGCAGCTGAGGGGCGGGGGTGAGGAGAAATTCAGGCACAAGTGCACGAAACTCTGCAGTGCTTAATTGGGAAAGAGTAGCAGGGATATGATACCAGTGAGCAAGAGGTTTCAGATATTACAGAGGGCATTAGGGCCTGACTTTCAGAGGCACTGGGCACCTGGAGCAGCAATTGACTGAACACGTGGGTGTTCAGTCCTTCTGATAAACAAACCAACCCTTATTTACAAACCCACACATTATTTACAAACCCACTTTGTTGCTGAAAAGTTCATGCAATAACTTGAACTCTCATAGGAAGTCTCTAATCACACAAGTTTCAGATCTCTTATTTGCTTTTTTTTCTTACTTTATACATGGTATTGCACATGAAAACGATATTAAAAGAGCAATATGAAAGTCGCAAATTCAAGTGCTCAGAAGTTAGGAAATGCCAGAATTAAGATTGCTTCATTGTGCGTGCATGTCCATAATTTCCTAGTTTTTAAAAAAAAGCAATCTAAAAAACCTGAAATTCCCTCAGGTAGCATCATATTGACACACACATGGATCAACAGCAGGGATGGAACCTTTAGATCCACTGCAGAGACCTCAGTCACTTGAGCTAACAGAGTGACTGGTAGCAGTAGCAGATTGTCATCCCCTATATTATCCAGCATTTGCTGGGGATGAGATGCCATTGAGTTTCAAGACTATTTGCTGACAGCAGAGAAATGATGAGAGTCAGGAATATTGAGTTCCATTCTAGGCTCGGGGTGGGTGCGTGGGGGGAGAAGAGTGCTCTAGTGGGCACAGACTTCTGCCCATTCTCCCACAATCATGATCACTTCTCCTCCATTCTTCTCCAACCTGTCACAGTCTTGTCTCTTGTCCATGCCTGGATCCCTGCCTCTCCAATCATCAGGATCCTCATCCCAGTCTCAGGCTCCATGCCCAGCCAGTTCTCTGTGCTCAGTGTCCAAGTCCCAATCTCCCCCTTCTCACATTGAGTTCGAGTCTCCTTGCCCAACTAGTCCTAGTTCCCCCTCCCCAGCCCCTCATCCAATCTGATTCTCCCCTCTCCCACTTCTAGCTCCCAGTTGTAATCTCTCTCCCTCAGCTCCTCAGGTAATCTCTGTCCTTCCTACCCCCTCTCTGGAGCCCTGTCCCCCCTTCTGTCTCCAGTCTCATTGTCTAACCACTTCTCAGCTCCTTGTCCAATCTTAATGTTCCCCCGCCCACATCCCCAGTTTCCCTCACCAGCTCCCAGTCTCCCCATCACATGGTTTACAGTCCCAGTCTGCTTGACCAACCAATCTTAAACCTGCCCCCCATACTCAATCAGCATCTCTCCTCCCTTCCAATCCCTCTAGACCCAGACGCTTTGACCTGATCTAATCCTGTCTCTCCCCCTGTTTAGGCTCTTGTCCCTTATGCATTCAAATCAGATGGCTTCCGCCTCCATGCTGCTTGGGTGGCAGCAGAGTGAGTGAGAGAGTGTGTGTGTGTGCACGTACATGTAGCACTGCAGGGACAGGCTTCCCACTCTTAGTTCCAGTGCCTGGTCCCACCCCAGTCTGGAACAGCTGACAGCAGCTATTACAGGGAAAATCCAGCTTTACGCCTGTAGGCTTCAGCTGGGTGCAGCAAGTTCAGTTGCTCTGGGGCGGGTGTGTGTATGTGGGGGGGTTACGCACAGTCTGGCCACATGTAAGAGCTGTGAGGAGATAGAACATGGTCAGTGATGACAGAAACTTTGGAAATTTTAGTTGTTAAGTGCTAGCTAATCTCCACTGAGCATGTGGAACCTGATTTTTCAAAGGCTTATAACTTGGGCAAATTTAGACAAATTTTCACTGCAATGATAAAACACACATCCCTGACACAAAGCTCACCCCTTCTCCCCCATCAAATTTCAAGTCACTGCTGCAAAGAAAAGGTCACCAGAACTTTTTAACATGAAACCAAGTACTTTTTCTTAGCTACATTCTTGGAAGCAGCTGAATGATTTTGGCTGAAATCTTGAGAAAAAAAAACATCAGCCTGAGACAGACAATCAGGATGGAAAATTTCAGGCCTAACAATTAATGTTTAGCAAGTTATAATCAACTGAAAACAGGATCTTATACTGGGAAGTGTCAAGCAACCTTAATAATAGGTAGTGCAATCGGCTCTCACTATAATACAGTCTTTACATTTTCAAAGCATTAAAGCTATTGTCTGCAGTTTATTTGCCATGACAGTGAAGAACTAACCCTCTTTCTTAAAAAAAAACCAAACAAACTTTTTTTTGACTGTAAGTGAATGGAAGTGTCTACTGCTCCATTTTACAAATGAACAATGAGGTTTCCTGAAATGAAGAGCTGTCTTTTATTCTGAGCTGGCTTCCATGAAGTGTGCATGAGAACGTCTTACTCTTATCACTGAAATTGTTATGGAGGAACAAGACACTATCCAAATCAGCTTTGCAAGTGAGTCATTGGTCTTTGGGTTTCATAGCAAAAAGATCTGAGTTTCAAGTACTTTCTAAAACTTGTCAAGAAGTTCTATATGGTTATAAGGAAACAACTGAAACCATTTTAATCACTCTCTTCTTCCCCAGCATTTCTTTCCCCTCTCTGAATTAATAGCAAACACTGTATGGTACATTTTGTGGAACTAAAAGTGTCAAAGCTGCAAGATCAGACAATACAAACCCAGAAAATACTAGATAGGCTTAAGGTGGGAGGTAACAGTAATAAAACAAGAAAAGACATGCATGAATAGGGAGAGGAGGGGTGAGAGAGAGAAGGAAAAAGAGGAGGGGTTAGGTGATATGGAGGTCTGGCATTCTTTGACTAGCTTTGTCAAGTTGTAAAACTGCTTAATTCCACAATTCTGTTAGCCATTCTGTGAAGTGTGTGCTATTTGGAAACAGACACAAGTTATAGATCATTTACCTTTTTGTACTTTTCATTGGCTGCTTCTTAACGAAAATAAAAATTTAAAAAGCGTCAAGCCCGCATCCTACAATAAGGAGGGAGACCCACTGCAGTCACATGGGGCGCCAGTTTCAGCGGAACTCTGAATGGGCACACTAGTCCACACAAGCTACATGTGGTTAGATTAGGGCATATGGACCAGAGTCCAGCACCTAAATACCTTTGAGCATCTGGGTGTAAATGATTATCACATCACAAGCCTTACAACCCCTCGGCTGAGACAATCTCCCGGGATTGCTTATTGCTGATGCTCTTTGCCATTAATTTTCTTTCCTACTTGCAGGATTTCTCTCCCCAGCAGCATACTCCCAGAAGCTGCGTGCGTGCCCCTTTCTCTGGGTCTTCTCGCTCTCTCTCCTTTGATGACATCTCTCTGTGGCCAGGGCTCTGTTGTCGTTCTCTTCCTCTGTTGCCTGTGGCAGAGGTGAGATGTCTAGAGAATAGTAAGGAAAAGCTACAGATATTTTTTTCCAATGGAACAGACAGCACAAGAGCCTTCAAAAATACTTCACATTTTATAAGATCCACAAGTCAAACGGGTACCTAGAGGTCACAGTCACATAGGAGAGTTCCAGGCACTCATTGGAGACTTTGGGCCAGATCCTCAATTGCTTTAAATTAGTCTAGCTGATTTACACCACCTGCGGACTTGGTCTAAATTGGAAAAGACAGATTAGGTTATCTAGTGCTGGCTAGATCATTTATGCACCATCAGGATTCTGCCTCAAAGTAAATAACATGTTTATTAATGATAAATTATTAATAATAATAATTATGGTTATTCTTCATGTATCTTATGGTAGTACTCAAAACAGGCTATATGGCATACATACATAAAGGAAAACAATGCTAAAAGGAAACAGTTGTTTATATTAACCTGTGGAACTCAATGCCACACGGTATTATTGAGGCCAACAGTTTAGTAGAATAAAAATGGTCTAGACATTTATATGGATAATGCGAATATCCACAGTTAGATAGGATAAAAATGGGCAACTAAGGTAAAACCTTGTGCTTCAGGGCACAAGCCAATCACCGACTACCATCTATAAAATGATTCATCCAACACTCTCTCTCCTCCTGCCCCATACACTTGCGTGCTATCTCTGCTTCAGCACACCACAGAAACTACTGCAGTGCAGTTCTGGGGATGCATATCACCTCAAATGCTGCGGGGAGCAGGTGGGACCATGGTGCTGCGCTGCCCCATGACCCTTGGAGTGGGCTGGTTGCAGGGCAGGAGCAGGCTGCACTTCTTTAAAGGACAGTATAGCTTGCATGCTATTGTGCTTCCTTGAGGGGCAATGCTTCCCTGAGCCTTGACTGTGGTGGGGCAAGCCGAACTTTACCCAACCGAGGCTGGGGTCCAAATGGCACAATTTGGCTCCCAAACATAAAATGACTTTCCCCTGTCTACCTTATTCTATTACACCATGTTACTCTTTCAAAACACAAAGCACTTTCCTGTGACAAAATGAACAAAACCTTTGTGAAGCTGGAGTCAAGGTTGAAATCGTGTATCAGTGATTAGCGCATTAAAGGGTTTTATAAAAAAAAACACTGGCATGTCCAAAAAACCCAAATCAGACTCACGGTTCGAGAAAGGTGTAAGCTTCTGAAAAGAAAACCAAAGCAAACCTCAACACTGAAAGAAGCTAGGAACCGAGACATGAAGGTTAGTATTCCAACCAGTCTAACATTTAACAGCCAGGAAGTTCAGTTAGTTTGGGATTGTAGTTGAACTGTCTCACTCTCCCCTCCCCACGCTAAGCAGCTTGATAAAGAGCAGGAAGGATGTTAAAGTACTAGCCACAGAAATTAAAAAAAAAATAAAAATAACCCAATTTTCAAAGGGAAGGAACCTAAGAGTCATTTAGCGAGATTCACTCATACTCGTATAAGCCCAGATAAAAAGGGAACAAACTACTTAACCCAGCTAGTACAATCTTGGCATACATGCTTCATCTTAGACTTTGTTGATGGGAAATGTTGTGTGTATAGTGTATGAATTCAGGCAACACCCCACAGCAAGCAGCACATAGCAAGCTGATTTCCAAATGAGTATTTAATACTATGTGGTCAGTAGAGGCCGACCAATTGTATGCATGTCATATCCATAGTGTCATTTAGTAGTACATATAATTATAAAACAACCTTTTTTTTTTTAAACTACATCTTCATTTTATGACTTCAGAACAGTTATAGGAGTCATATGGTGCTCTCCTGGGGTGTGTCTACACTGCCAAAAAAGGTGTGTTCTTAACTCAGGCTAGCTAACCCATGTTAGCTAACTTGGATTAAAACAGCAGTGAAGATACGTCAACTCAACTGTTAACTCAGGTTTTAACCTGAGGGGCCCCTATAGGCTTTAACTCAATGGTGTAGTGGTAAAAATAGAAGTGGGTAAACTAATCTAAACTCCATATTCTCCAAATGAGAAGTGGCTAAACTCCATTGACTCATATCTACCCTTGACTAGTCTACTGCTTTAACTCGAGTTGCTAATTCAAGCTAACTATTAACTGCTACTTTAACTAAAGTTAGCTAGCACAGGCTAGCTAACCAGAATGAAAAATACACCTTTGATTTTATTTTATTTTTTGCAGTGGACACATACTCATCCTTATAATAAAATAAGAACAGGAGTACTGTGGCACCTTAGAGACTAACAAATTTATTAGAGCATAAGCTTTCGTGGACTACAGCCCACTTCTTCGGATGCATAAGTACTCCTGTTCTTCTTTTTGCGGATACAGACTAACACGGCTGTTACTCTGAAACCTATAATAAAATATATAACCTAGTCAGCATGAACTGGCCACAAGACTAGAAAGGCTGTTTGAGGATCTGAAGCGTGTTTTTCAAACGAATATCTTTATTGAAAGCAAGATATTAAGGTTTAAGATAATAAAAACAAAGAACACGTGTTTCTTGATTTACTATAGTGACACTCTAATCCTGGTGGCATTGGGAAAACTGCAGTCAAAGAAGGTGATTTAAAAATCTAAATGCTCATTTTCACAGGATAACAAAACTGACTGGGTTTATACCCGATATTTGACATGATTTGCTGCTTAGGGGAGACTTGGGAGGGTGTATGTCTAGTGGTTAGAACACGGAACTGGGAATTTGCATTTCTTAGTTCTAACCCTAACTCTGCCACTGATTCACTGTGCTACCTTGGATGAGTCACTTAACTTCTCCATGTCTCAAGTGATACTTCTATAAAATGAGGCCAATAATGCTGACATAGAGAGTTGTCTCTTTTAATTGATAAACACATGCGAGTTTTGTCACTGACTTCTATGAGGCCAGGAGTTCACCCAGGTAAGCATTTTGAGATCCTGAGTTGAAAGGCCTCATTTGGCATAATTCTATTTCTCTGAATTTGTAAACTATTTTTTTCACATGGAAATAAGATTTCATGTTAGGGTATTGTTTAACTAGCATGGGGCTGATTTCTCTGAAAGTTGACCAAATCCTGGTCATACATGGTCATTTATAACTCATAGTATAATGCTCATCTATGGTATTTGCCATTCTTTCCATACAAGTCCAAATCATGCAGTTTTAGAGGAGGAACAATAAGCAAAGGTTAGAGGAGAAAATGATAACTTTAAAGTTAAAATAGAAGCTCTAGAGCTACACGGGAGAAAAAGGTACACAAATACACATTTAATGTAGGATAAGACCAAATACAGAAGCAATACTGTCTCCAGTATAGCCCATATGTTTGGAACTACAACCCTGTCTCCACTTATGCATGTGTTTAATTTTAAACATATGAGTAGTTCCACTGAAATAAGGGGGACTATGAGCATTCTTAAAATTAAGCTAGACTGCTTAGATTGTCTATCCAAGAACCAACTCCAAATTACTAAGCTTAGCACTGTTGGTCTCTCTCACAACCTGTTATGTCAGTGCTCCCTCCACTTAGCAACTAAAGTCAAATGGTCTCTAGACAGAAGGTGACATAGGCTTTCCAAGTAAAGACGATAGGTTTTTTTGCACGGAACGCATTTCATTAGGGCTGACTGAATTTTTTCCATCAAAACTTCTTTTTTAAAATGTCAGTGTTTGACAGAAACAAAAGTTTTTTCTGCTTTTCTCAAAAACCTGAAAAATTTCCAAGAAATATTTCAATGAACATGAACAACTTTCATTTTTGTAAAAAAAACAAAAAACAAAAAAACAAAAAATCCTGACCAGTTCTGACTATGCTATACAAGTTCTTAGTATTCAAAATATCCCTCCATGTTATCTTCCCCTTCTTTGTCATTGGTTCTATGTCTATGCTGCATGCTCCTTTCAGTGGTGTGTAGAGTATATACTCAGGTAGTCCCCCCACCCCCCTGTACGTGCTTAAGTACCCACAAGCAGAGTACAGACATGCCTGAATGGTGTGAATATGTACCCATGGGCATATTCTACACTAGTGGCTCACATCTTTCCAGACTACTGCACCCCTTTCAGGAGTGTGATTTGCTTTGCGCACCCCAAGTTTCACTTCACTTAAAATCTACTTGCTTACAAAATCAAACACACAACAGTGTCCCAGCTCACAACTGCTGAAAAATTGCCTGCATTCTCATTTTTCCCATATAATGATAAAAGAAATCAATTGGAATATAAATAGTATATTTACATTTCAGTGTATAGTATTGTATATAGAGCAATATAAACAAGTCACTGTATGAAATGTTAGCTTGGACTGCCTTCGCTAGTGCTTTTTATGTAACCTGTGGTAAAACTAAGCAAATATCTCGACCAGTTGATGTACCCCTGGCAGACCTCTGCATACCACAAGGGTACATGTACCCCTGGTTGAGAACCACTGCGCTACATGGTTCTCTACTTGCCCAAGCGGTGCCTTCCTGTCTACACTGCTAATTTTAGCCATGTAGTGTCTTTGCTACCTCTCAGCCGCTGGAGCATTTCCCAGCTGCAAGGCAAGACTTGGGCAGCGGGGAGAGGCTCTGGCAGCAGGGAAAGGCTCCACCCAGCTCCCCACTGCTGGAGCCTTTCCCCACTGAAGCAGTGAAGAGGCAGCAGGGAAAGGCTCTGGCAGCTCCCTGATCCTGGGGTCCTTCCCCACCACAGGAGGCTTCCACTGCTGGAGCCTTCCCCCGCGGCACAGAGAGACTCTGGCAGTGGGGAAAGGCTCCAGCGGGGGAGGCAGTGGGGATCCTGTCTCTGCTGCCTCCCCCCAGCCATAGCCTTTCACTGATACCTGTAGCTACACGCTGCAGTGTGGACATAGCCTGTTTTTCACTGTGGCGTGTAGCTACACGTACCCTATGCATTGCCACCAGTGGTGTGTAGTGTAGATGTAGCCTAAGATTTGTAAGCTCTCTAGGGGCAGTGATTGTCTTTTTGTTCTGTGTTTGTACAGCACCTAGCGCAGCGGGATCCTGGTCTGTGACTGGGGCTCCTAGACCCTGTTCTTCCCTGCTGCAACCCTCATTCTACTCCTTTCATGCTCGCTCTCTCTCTTCAAGTGTAACGGGCATCATGCTACCATAATCGTCTCCCCCTTTCTCTTAGAAGAAAGAAAATTTATTTTCAGCTACACTCTCATCTACATCATGCTGTGACTGGACAACAGCCTGTCCCACATCCTCTGTATTCAAAGGGACCACTCAGTCCCCAACTTCCTGCATCCCCCCCCCCCCAGAGCAAAATAGACTGAGTTCTGTGGTGGGCCACGAGCAGAAGTGCCAAATTGTTTAAATATTGTTCTGTTACTGGGAGTGGAGAGAGAAAACGTAGGTTTAGGTCCCATATAAGTAGCAGGGCGCAGCCTCACAAACACAAAAGGTCATATTTGTAGAAATATTCCTCAGACCCCTGATTGGTACACAGACATGGAGTCTACTATGGAGGGTGCTGGTGGTCTGACTTTATCCTTCCCAGCTACACTATGCATGTACATGAGTGATGCTATTATTAACGTGTCTGTGGCAATGAAACGCGGTGAAGAGAGAGAAAACTGGAGATTCTATAACTGCATTTTGCAGAAATTATTTCAACTTTTCAGAAGTGATTTATTGTACAAGATAGGGCAGGGATAGACAATCCTGACCAGTTGTGATTTTAATATATGGACTGGGGCCAGTTGTTGCTACTCTTCAAGCGTATGAGGAGCTGTAGAAAGTTCTCATTTACAGCACTGAAATATAAATCCACTAGATGAAAGTGGCGTATGATTGGGTTTGGCAGTATTCAATTTTTTATATAGAATCTTAGCAGATAATATCAATGTTTATTTTTAAGCATTTCCCCCCTGATTTTTATCTATTTAAATTTTATGGGGCAGGTGGGCCAGACAATAATTATTTAATGGCAATAGCCATTGGGATTCGAGAAGTTAATAACCATTAAAACACGAATTGTCAGCATCACATACCAAAATATACAAAGTATATATCATTAATTCAAATTCTAATATGTTCTCAAGCCGCATTTTTTTTTTTAACTTTGCCTATATGTAAATGTCAGTTATTATCAATGGAATTTTTTTTGTCAGACTGTGTAAGTACGGTGAAATCAACGTTTACCGACATTTACTGATAAAAATCTAATTTTCCAAGCCTACATATGGCACACAATGCTCACTGCTCTAGGTGTTTTCTACAGGTGCAGAGAAGAGAAGGTTACTCACCTTGGGCAGTAACTGAGGTGCTTCAAGATGGTTGTCCCTGTGGGTGCTCCACTTGAGGTGATGGAGTGCCCCTGTGCTTGTAACTGGAGATTTGTAGTAGCAGTGCCTGGTTGGGTTGCTGTCACCGTCTCATGCTGCTTCGGGCGGTTATATAGCACCGCGCGACACCCCCTTTCCCCCCCTGGGGTTCCTTCTGTACCTCAAAGTAACTAGTGTGAAAACTCCAAAGCAGGGGAGGGGAGTAGTGGAGCACGCAGAGGGACAACCATTTCAAAGAACCTCAGTTACTGCACAAAGTGAGTAACCTTCTCTTCGTCGTCTTCTTCGATGAGTGTCCCTATGGGTGCTCCACTTTTAGGTGACAGTGGAACAGCACCCCTCAGTGGAAGGGAGGGGCTTCAGAGTTGCAGTCGTGGCGGATGATAAAACCATTAGTCTGAACAGAGCATTTGATGATGAATGCTCTATGGCAGATGTTCTCAAACTGTGATCCGTGAGCTCCATGAGCAGGCCTGGCTCCACTAATTAGGTGCCTGGACCCTGGAGAAGACATACATGTAAGGTGAGGTGGTGGCCTTGGGGGGAATAGGGGGTAGGTGGGAGGGGGCAGTGGGGTGAGAAGAGGAGGTGGGGAGAATTTGGGATGTGCAGGGCTGTGGCAGCTAGAGAAAGAGTTGACTTTCCCCAGCTCCAGGGCTGCCGCTGCCGGGGAGAGATGGCCCTCCCTCCCAGCCTCAGATCTGTGGCTGCTGTGGTGGGGGAGAGACCCCCCCCTCCTTCCCAGCCCCAGCTTGGGGGCTGTCACGGTGGGGGAGAAAGGGCACATCCATTGCATTAGAAAGGTAAAACTACTGATATGAAAATATGAATTGTGTGCTTTTATTTGTAGAACAAAAAAAGTTAATTATTATTAAGGTTTTTTTTATATAGTGTTTTTATCCAAAGCACTTTACAAGAGGAGGTTACTCACCCTGTGCAGTAACTGTCGTTCTTCGAGATGAGTGTCCCTGTGGGTGCTCCACTCCAGGTGTTGGTGCGTCCCTGCGCCTTCACTCGGAGATTTTTCGCTGTTTTCATCGAGAGGTGTAAAAGGGATCATGTGGCTGGGGGTTCAAATGGTTGTTGAGTTAGGCAAGATGGTACTAGGTCCCACGGGGTGGTAGGTGGTTTAATGGCTGGGTATAAGGTTTGGAGTCCCTTGAGGAAGCGTTTGGTGATAGGATGAGCAAATACAGAAGTATCATCAATTTTGTCATGAAAAGTTGTAATAGCAGCTAAATGGACCCTGATGGAGCTGAAAGAAAGGCCGGATTGCTTAAGGTCCAATAGGTAGTCAAGTATGAGCGGAAGAGATGCTGATGTGGGACCAAGTTGTTTAGCTGAACACCAGTGTGTGAATCGTTTCCACTTACGTAGATAGGTGGGGCGAGTAGATTGTGTTCTGCTATGTAGGAGCACTCTTTGAACTTGTTCAGAGCAATCTAGTTTGCTTTGGGAGAACCATGTAGTAACCATGCTTTGAGGTGAAGCATGGACAGGTTGGGGTGGAGAAAGCAGCTGTGTTGTTGTGATAGGAGGTTCGGGATGAGAGGCAAGGGGATTGGTGGTCGAATCGACATTTTGGTGAGAAACGGAAACCACGGCTGTCTGGGCCATGACGGGACAATTAGGATCACCTTGGCCCGATCTGTTCATATTTTTATCAGGACCCTGTTGAGAATCGGTATCGGGGGAAACGCATAGAGTAAGTTTTGGTGCCAGGGAATGTTTGCCTAGTCTTGCTCTGGAGCAAAAACTGGGACATTTCTTGTTTTTTGCGGTTGCAAAGAGATCTATTGCTGGGTAGCCCCAAATGCGGAATACGTTGTGAATGGTGTGCTCGTTTATTTCCCATTCGTGATCCCAGGGGAAACGTCTGCTTAGTTCGTCCATTGTGGTATTCATCACTCCGGGAAGATAGGCCGCTGATACCCGGATGTTGTTCGCAATGCTCCAGTTCCAGAGTTTCATAGCCTCTGTGCACAATGAATGGGATCGAGCTCCTCCCTGCCTGGTCACATAGAACATGCATGCAATATTGTCGGTCATTATGCGTACATGTTGATTCTTGATTAGTGGCAGGAAGTGACGGCACGCATTGCGAATGGCTCGAAGTTCTAGGACATTTATATGGAGAGAGGTCTCGGTTGAAGACCAAAGTCCCTGGACTGTGTGGTGAGACGTGTGCACCCCAGCCTGTCAGAGATGCATCGGTTGTCAGTATGAGGGATGGAGCCTGCTGAAGAAAGGGGACTCCAGAACAGAGGTTGGAGTGAATTGTCCACCACTGTAGGGAATCTTTGACTCGGACAGGTATGGGGAGAGTCTTGTTTAGAGGGTGCACATTCGGTCTGTACACCGTGGCCAACCACGCTTGGAAGCACCTCATGTATAGGCGTGTATTTTGGATGACAGAGGTGCACGAGGCCATGTGACCTAGTATTTGTAGGCAGTCTCGGACAGTCACCTGGGGACAGTTGCGAATCCTTGTGGCCAGTCGGCTTATAGAGTTGAAGTGGTCTGGTGGGAGAGATGCCAACCCCGTCCGGAAGTCGAGGTATGCCCCTATGAACTCCAGATGTTGGGTGAGGTATAATGTGGATTTGCTTTTGTTTATTTGCAGGCCTAAAGATAGGAAACAATCGATGGTAAGTCGTATGGATCGGAGAGCTTCGTCGAACGTTGAAGCTTTGAGGAGGCAATCGTCTAGGTAAGGAAATATTATGACCCCTTGTTTTCTGAGGTAGGCTGTAACTACGGCTAGGATCTTGGAAAAAACATGGGGGGCCGTGGACAGTCCGAAGGGGAGAACCCTGTATTGGAAATGTGTGGAGCCAAGAGTAAAACGTAGGAACCGTCTGTGGGATGGGTGTATAGTCACATGAAAATAGGCGTCCTGTAGGTCGAGGGCTGAAAACCAGTCGCCCTGCTCCAGCGCCGGGATTATAGTGGTGAGAGTGACCATCTTGAACTTTTGCTTTTTGACAAATTTGTTGAGCCGCCTGAGGTCGAGGATTGGTCGCCATCCCCCATTTTTCTTCTCTGTTAAGAAATAATGGGAGTAAAAACCCTTCCCTCTGTGTCGTTCTGGCACAGTTTCTACTGCTCCCAGTTGAAGGAGATGCTGCACTTCTTGGAAGAGTAGTCATTCGTGAGATGGGTCCCTGAAGAGGGACGGGGAGGGTGGGTGGGTGGGAGGGAGAGGAAGGGGATGGCATATCCAATTGTAATTACCTCTATGACCCACTTGTCGGATGTAATTTTCTGCCATTGATGAGAGAATGGTCGTAGGTGGTGTCCAAAGATAGGTGTGCCGGCTGAAGTGGGAACGCTGTTCTCTAAACCCTCGACCAATGCTTCAAATCTGCCTATTAGTTGGAGGGGGTTGCGGCGCCCCTGTAGAATTAGGACAACGACGCTGGAATCTTGGTCTTTGGCGTTGTTGTTGCTGTTGTTGCTCCTGTGGTCTATAGGAGTGTTGTGTAAATGCGGGGTAGCGTGGACGTTGATAAGGTTGGTATCTATATTGTCGTCTTGTGGTCGCAGGTGGCTGGAGACCTAGGGACCAGAGGGTTGCCCTTGCGTCCTTCATTGAATGAAGTACGTCATTCGTGGTGAAGGCAAAAAGTTTTTCCCCGTCAAAGGGAAGATCTTCAATGGTGCTCTGAACCTCTCGAGGAAAGAAAGAGGAGGAGAGCCATGAACCCCGTCGCATGACCACTGCTGTGGCGGTCGACCTTGCTGCAGTGTTAGCTACATCGAGGGCTGCTTGAAGAGCGGTACGTGATATGGTTTGTCCTTCGGAAACCAGAGCTGTGAATTGTTGTTTCTTCTGCTCTGGGATGTCATCAATAAAATCCATGAATTTATTATAGTTTTTGTGGTCATATTTTGCAAGGACTGCAGTATAATTAGCTATGCGAAATTGTAGCGTCGAGGATGCATATACTTTACGGCCAAAGAGGTCCAGGCGTTTACTGTCCTTGTTGGCTGGAGTGGAGCGGGAGTACTGTTGTTTGGCCCTCTGGTTCACTGCATCTACTACCAATGAGTTTGGGGCCGGATGGGTAAAAAGGAATTCAGAGCCCTTTGAAGGGATGAAGTACTTCCTGTCTGCTTGTTTACAGGTAGGTAGGCTTGTGGCTGGATTCTGCCAGATGGATTTAGCGGGTTCTAAAAGGGCTACGTTGATTGGTAATGCCACTCGAGAGGAAGAAGAGGGCTGTAAGATGTCTGTTAGCTCATGCTGTTGTTCAGTGACTTCCTCCAAGTTAATTCTCAAGTCACTGGCAGCTCTTTTAAAGAGGTCTTGGAATTTTGCATAGTCATCCGACGGGGTTGGAGGAAGGGGAAGTAAGGCTTCCTCAGGCGTTACGTCCGGCTCTGCTGGAATAGGAGCAGGACTCAGTTGCTCCTGGAAGTGTGACGGTGCTGCCTGGTATCTTGTGTCACTGGAAGGTCTGTCAGGTGGCGGTGCTAGACTGGTGTTGCGCCTGGTCGAGGTGCTGTAGCGCACATGTTCTCGAGGGTACGATGTCCATGGTGCCCAACATTGCCATGGTGGTGGGTAGGGCATAGGTAGTGCCATCCAGGGATTCACTCCCCATGGGGCAGGATCCTGAGAATAGGCTGAGGTAGTTTTTTTGTAACCTCTGTTGATTGGGGTCTGGGAGTCTTGATATGGAGAAAAAACTGCCTGTGGATCTGTTTCCTCCTCACTGGAGGAAGGTTGTTTAAATCCTGACTCAGGCATTGGAGAAAAACAGGCATTTATCTGGGGAGACTGCAGACTAGGTGATACCAATAGATCTGCTGTCTGAGTGAATTGACAAAGTGAGGCTCCTGCTGAGGTGAAAACTGTGGAGGAGGAGGTTGCCGTGAGGGAACTTTCCTCTGAGCAGGGGTTTTGCCTTTGATCTCCCTGTCAGCCTGTGCCGCGGTTGCCGGTGCTGTGGTCGGTGCCGGGGGGGCAACATCAGCCCGCAGAAGGTCAGGCAGGGCGGGAAATATCGGCACCGCGTCTGTCGGTGCCATAAACGAGGCAGGCAACTGAAAGCCTGAAGCCTCGGCACCGGAGCCTCACGCTGCCGCTGCAGTCTGAGGCGGCTTTCGTGCGGTGCCTGAGGAGCCCGGCTCCTCAAAAGTGCTGAGGCGAGGAAGCACGGGCAGGGAAACTGTTGACCTGCCTGAAGAACTCATGTGCCTCACCAACTTCTTTGTTGGAGAGGGCTGCCCCTTTTTTGTAGATTTCTTCAGTTTTTTTGAAGCAGGGGGGCTGTGGCGGGCAGCAGAGCCGGAGTCGGTGCCTGGGTCTGAAACTGACCCGATAGACTTTTGCAGGAGGAGCAGTTTCAGTTTAAGCTCCCTGTCCTTCCGTGCCCTGGAACTGAGTTTGCTACAGTGGGCACATTTTTGAGGAACATGGGTTTCCCCCAAGCACTTTATACATCTCTCGAAGAAGAATAGTTAGTTAACGGTACAAACAACATTTGGAAAGATCATTAAGTGGTCCGCCGAGACCCGCAGCAATTTTCAAGTGGTCCGTAGGAAAAAAAAAAGTTTGAGAACCACTGCTATGGCATAATGTTGTGTGAAGGTGTGGGCTGATGCCCAGATTGCTGCTTTGCTGATGTCCATAGTGGGGACATTGTTAAGGAAGGCTATCAAAGCAGACAGAGCTCTGGTGGAATGTGTGTGGGTCCCCGGTGGGGGTTTTAGGCTATGTCTACACTATGGACCTTACAATGGCACAGCTGTAATGCTGCAGCTGTTGTTGTTGATAACAAAAGTTAATGCACCTGGAGATCCATTTAGATAGCCTCTGTCTAGATATGGCCTCTCCTTTTGATCATTCTGTGATGGAAAGGAATAATTGTGGTGACTTTCTGAAAGTCTCTGTTCTCTCGACGTAAAAGGCTAGCACCCTTCGGATGTCTAGGGTATGGAGTGTTGGTTCTCATTTATTCCTATGGGGATTTGGGAAGAACGATGGGAGATGAATGGGCTGATTCAGATGGAATGAGGAGACAACCTTAGGTAAGAACTTGAGATGCAGTTTTAAGGTAACCTTATTTTTGAAGAATGTTATATATGGGGGAGGGGGCGCTACTGTGAGGGCTCTCAGTTCCCTACCCATTGAGGGGACATGATAGTCATGAGGAAGGCCACCTTCATTGAAAGATGGAGTAGTGAACATGTTGCTAGTGGTTCAAATGGGGGTCCGGTAAGGCCTTGTAACACCAGATTGACATCCCATGATGAAGTAGGGGTTCATATTTTGGGGTAGATGTTACGAAGGCCCTTGAGAAAATGCTTGGTGATTGGATGAACGAAAATTGAGAACTCATCCATCTTGTGGTGGAACACTGTGATAGCTGCGAGATGTACTTTGACTGAACTCATGGAGAGGCCCGATTTCTTAAATTCCAATATATAGTCCAGTACCAATGGTAGAGGAGAGGAAACTACCACAATTTGTCTATTTTGGCACCATGTATTGAAGTGTCTCCATTTGTGCAGGTATGTATGTTGAGTAGTTGGTCTATGACTATTTAACAGAATGGCCCTTACTTCCTCTGAACAGGTCATTTTGGCTTCTCGGAGCCATGGAGTAGCTACCCCTGGAGATGAAGTCTTGCCAGATTTGGGTGGCAAACCTGGCCTGCATACTGGGAGAGGAGAGGAGGTAGGAGAGGAAGAGAGCATGATGGGCACACGGCCATCTTTAAAAGGTAAGGAAACCACGTTTGCCTGGGCCATGTGGGGGCTATTAAAATGACTCTAGAGTTTTCTGTCCTGATCTTGTGTATGACCCGTGCTAGAAGAGAGGCCAGAGGGAAGGTGTCCCATTTGATGAGAAAAGCATTGCCCAGGGAACGAGGACCCAATCCCACTCTGGAGCAGAAATGTGGGCACTTGTCGTTTTGAGTTGTCACAAAGAGGTCTATAGTTGGGACTCCCACTGTTTGAATATATTCCATAGTACTCGTGTCTTGGGAAAATGTTCTGCTTAGTGCATCTGCAGTGGTACGCTGCCAATGGGTCCCAGTATAGCCACTGTGGTGGGAAAGAAAAAATAATATATGGAGATATACCTATTTCATAGAACTGGAAGGGATCCCGAAAGGTCATTGAGTCCAGCCCCCTGCCTTCACTAGCAGGACCAAGTACTGATTTTGCCCCAGATCCCTAAGTGGCCCCCTCAAGTAACTCACAACCCTGGGTTTAGCAGGCCAATGCTCAAACCACTGAGTTATCCCTCCCCCCCCATGGGTGGTGGCATCCAGGGATGTCGGTACCAGTTATAAGTTTCAAGTCCCAGGTGATCGTCCCTTTGTTACAATGAACCTGTTCTGGCAGATATATGGGGAGGTGAAGAATGATGGGAGGAGTAGATTTCTCCTTCACTCTCGTCGTCCTCATCACTTGAAAAGGGAGGAGCAAATCTAGATGGTGTGGTAAGATGGTTTGTGTGGAGTCTGCTGGAGTGAGGTCAATACTGAGGAGAGGAGACTAGGAAATTCTTGTGGCGAAGGAATTGCAGCGGTACCAAGAGCAACGGTATCAACGAAGGTGTTGGTGGTGGTACCGACATCTGGGGTGCAGTTGTTGGTGCCAGGGATAGGGCTCTGTGCACTGTGGAGACAGAAGATGGCACCATAGGCTGCAGTGATGTCAAGCTGCTAGGTGCCGAGTGCCTCATCGGCTCCAATAGTACTGAGGCAGAGGGTTTCACTTTCCCATTGCTGCGCGCTTGTCCGAGCTAGCCTGCTTAGGGTCTTTGCTTGTGAAGTTCCCACAATACTGGATGGTCCCTCAGAGGTGGAAGGTCCCGGTGCAGTTGGTACCGATAGGGTCTGCTGAGTTAGAGAATGCTGTTTCTTGGTGGATTCCTGAGGAGGGGAAGTCTGAGCCCGCTTTTTAGTTGCCTTCTTGGTGGAATGCTCTTTTGCCTGAACCTGTAAAAGGGAGCCTTTGTCAGAGTCTGCTGTGGGAGACTGGCATCCGGGGGGTTGTCCATGATCCGGGATCAGATGTGAGGTGCAGAGACTCCTCCATCATAAGGAGTTTCAATTGCAGGTCTCTTGCCTTCCTGGCTCAGGCTTTCAGGTTATGGCAGTGTGAGCACTTCTGTGGGATGGATGTCTTGCCAAGGCAGCGGACACACTGTGAATGCCCGTCAGAAACTGGGATAGAGAGTCTGCATGTAAAGCAGTGTTTAAAACCCGGGGAGCTGGGCGTGCCCCTCAGAGAAGGGTTTTCTCCCATGAGGGAGGACAATATGCTAATCTAAAGGTTCACTAACAACTGAAACTTAATATCCCAATATAAGAGAAAAAAGGGGTTTTTAAAAGAGAAATAAAATAAATGGTGAAGGAGAGGTAATTATAAACTAGCCAACAATGAACTATTCACTAAATAACTAGACTAGCTAGGTTAAAGTACAGAGGCGCTGCTAAGTGCTTCAACTCAAGCCAAAGGCAGTAGAGAAGGAACGGGGTGGGGGTGGGGGTTACACGGCACTATGTAGCCACCTGAAGCAGCATGAGGCGGGGACAACACATGTGCGACCCAACCAGGCACTGCTACTACAAATCTCCAATTACAGGCAATCACCTAAACAGGAGCACCCACAGGGACAGTCTTCAAAGAAGAACTGAGGGATTTGGGTTCCCACAGAAAGTTATGGGCAGATTTAGTGAGAAACTATGTGTGAAGAGAAATTGCAGATTCTTCAGGCTTCCTGAGGAGGCAGTTTCTGGCAGGAAGTTCTCTTGGTACACGTGCCTTTTTGCAGCAATACAGAGGAAAGACACCCAACCATTCATACGAGACCACCACATTTTTCTGAGCCCTCATTAGCTCTCCATATATTCATTATACACTTATCTATTACTAATAACAAAACTGATGGATGGATGTCAAAGTTTTTCTACATAACCAGACCTCCCAGACTTTTCACTTGAGAAAGGACACCACCACCACTACTCTGATATGTTGATTTCAATGAGAGTCCAGAAAACCCTACATTGCCAAGTTTAATACAGCGCCAGCAATGGAATCAGATAAAGCTGCAAGACATCAGACATTCAGAAACTTCTCCAAATCATAATCTCAGAAAGTCTAATGTTGCCAGAAGACATGTCATTGAACCAGCTGCTAGAGATAGGAAGTTGAGTTTAACGTTTAACATCCAAGACTTATTCTTAATACAAAACACTTGCAGATTTCAATGGCCACACAGAAAAGAGAGTCTTTTCAAAGAGGCACATTCTCCCTTTATTTTGTAAGCAGACATGTCCCATTAGTCTCAATGGATGTTGCACTATGAAGAGCATAATGTCTTTATACACACAGGCATGGGTTATTATGTGAGCATGTGTCAACAAGCTGACACTTTAGTACAGCCACCCTTCAACTAACCTAGGACTTGGGCTACCTAGGTTCAAGTCAGTGCTCTGCCACCGACTTTTAAAATGACATTGGGCTAGTCCCTTCCCCTCTCCGTGCCTTAACTCCAGGCCTGGACCACGAGGATAGTAGTACGTTGCCTCACAGAGCTTCTGTGATGGAAAATACATTACAGATTGTCAGGTGCCCAGATACTACGCTAATCGGGGCTTAAATACCTACAATCAAGAGCTAGGGCTGTGCTTTTGAAAATAATTCTGAGGTATTTTCATAGAGTTTAAGGCCAAAAGGGACCCCCAAGTCATCTAGTCAGACCTCCTGTATGGCACAGGCCACCAACACCAGCCAGTGCCTGCACACTGACCCCAGCTGTCACATCACAGTACACAGTTTAGGTATGACACTGCCGTTCTTTTATGATGATACTTTAAAAAATATATGCAGCACATCCTTAACCCGTGGGATTTAATTGTCAAAAGGTATCATCAAGGACAACGGCTTAGTAAGAATCAAAAAAGTATTCAGTGTTTATATAGGTAAGGAGAATATCCAGTTAAATTAGATAGCATAACCTCCCTTCCCCCACTTTTTTTTTAAAGAAGGGATATAAGTCCTAGTGATTCAGGGTTTAAGCAGCTGACCACAGTTGCTAGCACATAACCTATTAAAGCAGCAGGTATTTGCCAGTGTCAGAGACAGGATAGTAAATAGACCACAGGTCTGATCCCACCTGGCACTCCCTATGTGATGTACCTCTCTCTTTGTGCCGAAGAATTTAAGGTGCTCTCCTTAAGAACATTATTACTTTGTGAACTTTCAGAATGCATGATAGATTTTCTTCTTACAACATGCAGGACTTTATTGAGGTTTACTTCTATCTTTTGGCTGGTGGCATTGTGACTCCAGCCAAAACTCAGATGATCATAGCTAACATGTCATTGTGCAATTTGGATGGAGGGATCACCTTCTGCCACTTTGAAAGTCTGACATTCAAATGCCTGAACAGAAAAATTTGGAGATTGTCTCCCCATGCATGCTTTTGTGATTAGAAAAGTTGCATTCAAACATTTACCTTATAACGTTTCAGAGCTGCCCTGGCTTTATTGACTCATTCCCAAATCTCTCTGTGAACCTACCTACTTATTTAGTTCACAACCCAAACATGCTAAGTAGAACATTAGCATTTCAATTTTATAATTATCTACTGAATATCTAAAAGATTAGCTGAAAGGGGAAATCACCTCTTTGTCAATATAAAAAATGCAAGCCACTTCAATGAACAAAATTCATCAGAAAATGTGAGTAATGAGCAGTGATGAGGATTTTCTCATCTTGCTAATTTTACATTATATGCTATCTGATTTGATAATATATGCTGAAAATCTGCTTATAACCAAATACAATAAAATAAAAATAAAAAAATGAGGAAAGTGCTCTTTTTGCTGAAGCAGGATCTTCTACCACAGTGAGAATTTCAACATACTTTTGTTGAATTAACAGAAATGTTAAAGCACAACCCCCCCATGTCACTGAAATTGAGACAGACCAGGAACTCCCAGTTGTTCCTAGATCATCCAAATATTTAGAAACAACAAGCAAGGAGGTTCCATTTAAGACCAAATTCAAATCATATCTCTCACCTTGTTGTTCCCTCAATCTGTTATTGACAATGATTTACAGATGTTTCAACCAGAAAGATGCCAAATGGTCTAAAAGCCAATCATAAGTATATAGTATGCACCAAGATCTGCTACAGATAAAGCTGAATTTCGATTTCTATTCTGATCCTCCTTTTTCAAAACCTTCCAACTCAAAAGGAATTTGTTTGAGAATTTTCTATACAAGAAGAAAGTTTCAGCCGAATTGATTACACTATTTTATGTAATGAGAACATGAGGAAAAGAAAACACATTTTGCCCATATATTCTGATCAGAAAAGGTTCACTTTGACAACTGAAAAACAGCTGCATTTAGAAAAAAATGTCTTACCTGTTAATTTCATTAGTCCCAAAATAGCAAGATCTTTTGTTACTAATGGAAGGAGGCAGCTAGCTACTTCATTTAAGTTGCTCACAACTATCTTCTTTTAAAGGGCTTAAGCACTTTGGGTATGTCTACACTGCAATTAAAAACCTGCGGCTGACCCGTGCCAGCTGATGTCAGGCTCATGGGGCTCCGGCTGTGGGGTGGTTTAATTGCAGTGGGCTTGGGCTGGGACATCTTGCAAGGTGGGAGGATCCCAGAGCTTGGGCTGAAGCCCAAGCCAGAATGTCTACACTGCAGTTAAACAGTTCCACAGCCAGAGACTGGCAAGCCCAAGTCAGCTGGTATGGGCCAGCCACTGGTGTCTAATTGCAGTGTAGATATAACCCTTTAAGTGGGTTTGTTCAGGACTTTATATAACAGCCTGCCTACTCCTTTGGGGAAACTGAAAGAACTTGTAAAAAATCACAGGCTGTATTAAAGAACTCATGCCAATTAATCTCTGCACTTGGAATTAATGGTGCTCACGAGCCATAGAGGACACGAAGGCTGCTGCATCACGGAGCCTTTAACACACGGTAGCTCTAGATGAAGAAATTTACAAAGGTGAAGACAAATATTTGTAATGCTCCCCTCAGAAAAACCGCTCTGGATTTTTTTTCTGTTCTTCAATAATCCAAAGAAACAAAATGCAAAAGACTATTGTTTACTGAAGTGCTCAAGTAGAAATATCAAACTCGGAACATTCTAACACAATGTTGCTCTTGCAAAAGTATCTTGTCTACATTGTACATTATGTAGCATTTTCTATTTTTGTTCCAATTGAGTGAAAGGAATATAGAAGCAGCCTTCACTTTAGGAATCACCTGACACTTGCATGCACGTTATTTGAAGCTTAACAGTGCATTAATGCTAGGATTTTGCATTTAATAAGAAAATCACTTCGCCTACCACTGGAAGAAAAGCAACCACCTCTGGAATAAAATGCAGCTGCTGTTAGTGCTTAGCATTACTGCACAACAGTTTAGGGAAGGAAATTAATAGCAGTATATAAAATAAGCTCTTTGCATTTGTCTATACAGTGTCTACATATTATAAACCATTAGCAATAAAAATAATATCCATTTGAAACTGCAGTGTGAACCTTTTAAAACTCGATTTTGTGTCATTCAATAGACACTTAGCGGGCCCCTAACATGTTGAGACATTGTTCCAGTATAGATTGCCACTTGCTAAACAATCACCACAATTTCCTGAAGCACCTGTTGTTTTGTTTACTATCCACATGATGACCAGGCCCCAAGCCTGCCTAGTATATGAAAAGTTTATGATCGTTACTCAAGGTGGTATAGCAGATGGATAGTAACAGCTTTTGGTCACTACCTGCCTTGCCTTGATATTAAGCAGTGACATAGAGGTAACGAAGTCTAAACCCCCTTATTAATTCCCTCGAAGCCATTCTGTCCCCTGGACAGATATAAACAAATGTGTCAGTACCATTAAAAAAGATATCTGAGATAAAAAGGAGCCAATAAGAATCCCTATCTAATAAACTTTTAAACTGTTTGGCATTATTTTAAAATTACTTAGCCTTTTCCCTTGGGTATAAAATTTGATCCTGGACTAAGAACTTTTACGTTAATTACCATGCCAGAGTGATTATTTTACTGCTGCGTGACAGTATGTAAACCTCTCAACAACATGGCTTACATCAGAAATGATAACAGACTTGCCATCACTCTAGTCCCATTTGAGGGCTGCCATCAGTGTAACAAGGTTAGCTGCAGACGTAGTTCACATCGAGTCCTGAAACCCAGACACTCCAAATCATATTTATGCTCTACAGCACAACGTAATAAGCTCTACTGGCATGGCAAGTAATACAAGCGCTGCCAATTGTTTTGACAATAGTCACATATATTTTACCAGCTCTAGCCAAATATTACAATTCCAAGTGCCCATGTGGGCCACAATTCATAACATGAAGCAGATTTGCTGACACATACAAATGTCCTCTTATTGTCACAGATCAAGATGGGTCCAAATCAAACCCTCAGATCAAAATACCCAAAACTGTGCAGAGTTCAAGATCCAGATCTGAATTTTAGGGTTTGAGCCCATCTGTAGGATTAGATACCATTTTGTTTGTATTTCAACTTTAATTTATTTTGATGAAGGTCACTGTAGATTTCACATTGCAAAATGGTTCCACGCTTATAGCAAATACAAAAGATGCAGGGCCCACTCATTCCCTAGCGAGATCCCAGATTGGGACAGACGTTAACTCTGTCTCTTTGGAAGTAAATTTTCTGCGTGCACCTGGGTTTTCATGTACAATTTAACAATGGGACTAATCCAAACCCCACTGAAGTCAATGAGTTTTTCTATTGATTACAGTGGGCTTTAGATGAGGCCCAATATAACAGGAGTTTTGATATGTTTGTATGTTGTCTTTTCTAAAAGGAACTGAAGATCACATGTAATCATGGTAACAGCCAAATTCTTGTCTTGATGTTGCCATTCTCACAAAGCCAGAATAATCTCTAGAACATGCCATTTTTGCATGATGTCACAAAAATCACACACACTTAAGGAAAACGCTTGAACCACTTAATTCAAAACCCCAGGGGTCAGTTCAGAAATAGTTTCTAGAATATATTTTCTAATGCTTTAACCAGTCAAGTGTTAAATGTGTGCAGGCAGGGGACTTCCAGCAAGTTCCTGGCAAGTCATAGATCTCTGAGTCAGGAAATTTTCTGTGTTAATCCAGTTTTTCTTTTTAATTAATCCCCATTTCACTTCGTTTTGCATCACTCTGAACAATGCCCCTCCCTCTTTGGTGTTTAGACTTTCCAAGTATCTGCAGGCATGCATTCTGTTCCCCATACTTGTGGCTCACCTTAGCTATATTTTTTTCTAGGTTTTTCCTTATAGATTAATCTATGTTGGACTTCAGTCATTTTCTGTCACTTTGATTTCCCTCCAGTCTGTCTCTCTCTCTCTGGTAATGGACGTACCCAGAAATGAATGGTTCAATAGTTGCATGGCAATAGGGTATGTGAATAAAAATCTCACCTTTAGTACACTTTTCCTCAGGGACGCAGTAGGCTTGGCAATGGTTTGGTTAAGTGGGTAAATTCAATCCTTCAGTCATCCCCCCTCCCCTTGTGCTACAGCACATAGAGCCTCACAGAGCTACAAAATGTCCAGCCCCAGCCCCCCCCCCAGCACAAGTGTCTCACCTCCTCCTTGCTGTCAGATAGTGAATTTGTACTGGGTCTGGTATATTTAGGGCTTTTGATGCATACGGGTGGGCAGAATTTGCTCGACATCCATGATCCACAAATCACGGCCCTGATTCTGCAAAGTCTTATACATACGTTTCACTTTCAGTACGAGTAGTCCCCTGCCTAGTCACAGTTCAGAGTGTGTGCAAACGCTTGCAGGATTTTGATCCACGTTTCCAATCTTCTAGGTTCTTCTGTATTATTTCTCTGCCCTTAAGAGTATTCAACAACTCTCTCTCAGATATTATCTGCAAATGTCATTGATGTTCTCTAGACCTTCCACAGCCTATTAATGACGATGTTTTAAAACTCAGGTTTGTTTGCCAGGATTTGTTCTTCATTCCCACACATTGCTTGTTTCTTTTGGTCACACTATCCTCTGTATGTTTATGGATTGTCCCCTTATTTTACTAAAGACTGACATTCAATTTTACTGAGTCACTCCTCCCCGATTAAGTTTTTTTTCTTTTTAACTTCAGTATCCCATTTGCTTTCTCCCAATCTTTAGGTACCTCCCCAATCATCAGTGACTTTTCAAAAAGTAATTCTCAGTAGTTCAGTAAATTAGGGCTCATCTACTCAGTGTACTAGTTCGCACTAGAGTGGTGTAAATTCTAGCGGGCACTAGTTTGGGGCACACTAACTGGTATGATGTGTGGACCCTGCTGGCACACAATAAAAACTCCTGAGTGTGCATTAACACAGTACTGTTTGAAACAGGACTGCATTAATACGCACTACGGAATTTTCATTGTGCACCAGCAGGGTCCACAAGGAACAGGTAATGTAAAACACCCTAACGTGCGCTGGAATTTACACCCCTCTCGTGTGGACAAGCCCTTTGTGAGCTAATTCCTTAACACCTCAAGATGCAGAACATCTGGACACACTGAAATGTGTATTTGAATTTTCCAAGGTGTCCTGCACCTGTTATTTTTAGTGAAGATCTATTTGTACATGCTTCTTGTCACTTCCCAATTTCCCAAGTTTATTTTTCTTTTAAATGGTAGATGAAAAGACCCCCAACAATCCCAGCTCAATCTTTTAGAGTCGTCATTAATCTTTCTTAGGCATCTAGATGCTGATTCAGAAGGGATGTACATATGAACGTACATAACTTTAAGAATGTGAGCAGCACCAATGACACTTAAAGTCAGGCATGTTCTTAAGTACCTTGCTGATTTTTTGGCCTTATAGAGGCCTCTCAGGGTAGTATCTAGGTCCATTTACCAATTGGCTGAATTTTTCTCTAGTATTGCCATTAATCCGTGCATCCTTATAAATACTCTTAACCCTTAAAACACTTTTTGCTATCATGAAGAGTGTGTGTGTGTGTGTGTGCGCATCTGCATTTGTGCTCTCTTCAAGTCTTATCTGACTATATATTCTGGTGTGGTCCCCACAATGCTTTTCCATTTCCAGTAAAGTTTTTTTACTCACTGTATCTTTGAACAGGTCCTTCTGAAGCCGCATTGACCACTTCTTGTTTCTCATAATCTTCATTTTCAGAGGAACTGTCATCTATTGTACCTTAATTATGGTATCGTAGCATTCCTAACCCCTCTTCCACACAAGTAGATTTTAATAATTTCTTCCATTGAGCCTTCTTCATTAGGTTTCTTCATTTTCCCCAAATCTGCTTTCTTGAAATCTAATACTTTTGTACTACACTGGTTCATGACCCCTTTCCTCACCATGTTTAATTCAAGTAGCATGCAATCCCTTTCCCATTATTCTTAGTCCCTCTGTCAGTAACATTCAGCATTCTTGTAGAAAGACTGAACTAAAAGCAAATGGCTTGGTTTAGGTTTTGAAGAGAACAACCAATCTCTTGTTACATAAGATGACCAATATAATGACACTCTGAGGGATGTTTCTTACTTTAGCACAAAAGCTTCAGAAATGTTGCAACCTAGCTGATGCAAATATAAAACCTCACATATTATGTAAAGAAGGTCATAAATTCTTCAAAAATAATGAAATCACAAAAAGTTAATGGTCATCTTGCTTAAACACCACTTTATTATTCTGAAGTTAGTGCCTTTACAGGTCTAACAAACTGTACAATCATATCAGAAACTGTGACTATACATTTATATACTCAGCTTAGGTTAGATAACAGATTTAGGAAAACAACAGTGGTCTAGGTAATTGTTTAATACTCCCTCAATAAGCATATACACTTAAAAAGTTTCAGATTTTCATTAAAATGCTCTTAATGCTTATTTAGCTACATATATAGGCAACACAGTTTATTACTGACACTCTATATTTTATTTGTAAAGCATTTAACTATATTGGCAAGATAAAGAATTTCTGGTGATTCATGAAAAATATTTTGTGAATTCAAATTATGGCTTCTGTAAACCAGGCCAAAATAACTTTAAATACATAAACAGCAGATAATTATTGGCCATTATTAGTTTAGTAGATTAATAAAAAAAACAACCCCCCCAAAACTAACAGCCTATACTAATTAATATTTGTTTTAGTTTATGGCATCTTTATTTCCTGTACTTTACATTAAGTCACAGCATGTGAGTCCTTAGGGTCAGTAGAGAAGCCACAATACATACACAGCTTCTAGGATTACACTCCAATGGCAGTAATAGCAGAATTTGTCTTTGGTCTGCTTAATCTCCACCCACCCACAACAGGGATTCAGTATTTCCTCATGAGAATGATACAACCAGGGAGGGATGGCAGACAGAGGGAATAAGTCTAAAAGGAGGAGACAAGGCAGGAGAGGAAGTGGGAAGGAAGCAGCAAAGTCCAGTGGCCTACACTATACTATTGGTAGCTTATTTTTGACTATCTGAGAAGTTGTTTGCTCTTCTGGACCTTAACCAATAAAGAATATTTGATTTAGTGAAGATTTAGATTATTTAAAATACTGCGATGCTTGCATTTACGATGCAGAGTAGTCACTAACTGTTAAGTGGCCACTGAAAAGGTAACCATACTTCTATATTTCGGCTATACGTTTAACCTTGACTTTCTGACTGAACTGGAATAGACAACACAGTATTGCCCTGCCCAGGAGATCAGCTGAATTTAAAAAATACCAAGAAGTCAGATTTGTGAGCACTTGAAGACAATGGCAGAGAAATTACCCAAAGTGCTAAATTTTTTAAACATGCAGCTCCTTCTCCAGCATACTATATTTGAATGTGTATTAGAGCCATCTGCAGTTAGTAACATTTGTAGTACGCATCTGGATAGTTTATACAACATGCCAATATACAAATCCGTTCTCATCAGCATTCCTGTGCATCCAGGGAGTTTCAAACTGGTACACGGAGATATTCAGAAATGTCTAACATGCCCCATTTTCAAAATATATATCTAACAAATGAAATATACTTTGCAGCACACAAATGAAGATTTCTCTATAAACATACAGCTGTGAAGAGGATATTAGAGCAAAGTTTGTCTAACTGCCTTGATACGATGAAAAACAATAGATAATTTTTTTTTACAGTGGCATTTCTAATAATCTTTCTTATTTTGAAGGCTACACCACATGAATCACACCGTTGCTTGCCAGTAAACTGAAACACCACTCCAATGAGAAAGTATTCTGCTAAGTGTTCAAAGGAAATGAAAAAGGACGGGAGTAATGGGAGTATGTTTATCTGTGTTCTTTTGTGGGATGCTTGCATTTTGCTGTCGTCTATGTTTTCATCATTGCTGAAGAAGCTTGAAAGCAGGTGAGTTGCAGGTGCATACTACTTTTAAATTTGTTTAGTAGCTCTTCTAATAACCTGTAAAAAAGAAAACATTGTATAACTTTGGCAGTTTGGAGTTTACAGATTTGGGGTGTTGCAAGTTTGGTTTATCCATTTATTTAGAAGGTAATTAATGTCGCATATATCCCAAGCTCTCTGACCTTGGACACATTAAGGCAGTAATATTTTTGTATACATTAAATAGTTCAGTTTCTCCAGTATAGCATACCAGGAACAAACATGCACTACTACAAAAGCAGGTACTGTAGATGCACACCTATTTTTTATCTTTTTTAAAAAAAAATCTACTTATTGTGGGTAATTCAAGGAAAATCTTATTCTTTTGCGTTCAAGTTCCTCTAGTACTTTCTTACCCTCCCCACAGACAACTGGGTGCTCTGAAGTAGCTTTACATCCTTTGGTAACAGATCCTGTATAAACCACTGTTAGAGACCAGATACTTGAACACAGAGACTTCTGATTCGTTTTAGTATGAAAATTCTTATACACCTCTACCCCGATATAACATGAATTCGGATATAACGCAGTAAAGCAGCGCTCCGGGGGGGGGCGCAGTCCGGTGGATCAAAGCAAGTTCGATATAACGCGGTTTCACTTATAACGTGGTAAGATTTTTTGGCTCTGAGGACAGCGTTATATCGAGGTAGAGGTGTAATTTCTCACAATATAGCAGGAAAATGACAAATTCCACTGCAGTGACACCAACAGACACATACTGGAAGCAGCAGCTTTCAGGGAATCAGTAGCAGAGCATTGGGAATGTTAGGACCAGATTGTGTTAACTTGCCACTTTTTCTTATAGTCCCACAAGCTTGTTCTTTTAGAATGCATCACAAGGAGCCTGTTTTCATGTGGCTGAATAGGATGATAAAGGAAAACCCTACTTAAAGCGTTAGCAGTTATTTCTGTGTTCTCAAATACATGGTCAACTTAAATCAGATCAAATGCTGGCACTTGTTTACAAATCCATATATAGCGGATGTTTAGATGTACAGCAAGCACATGTTATATTTAACCTGCTGCATAAGGGGACAGTAAAAATTATGTGTTCATGGAAGAACATAGCCTCAGAGGTATTATCAAGTTGTATGCTTTTGCCTTCATATAAATGCTATCTTCAAAAATAAATTTTCATTAAAGAGGGAACCTGCAAAAGAAAAAGTAGTCTTGTTTCTCCCAGCCTCCCACCTTTTTCCCCCTCCTTATGGTCTAGGTCTATTTAGACTATAAACTCTTTTGGACAGAAAATGTTTCTCTCTCTGTGTCTGTACAGTGCCTACCACCCTGAAAACACAAACACACACAAAATAATGTCAGGTTTCAGAGTAGCAGCACAAAATAATGTTGTCTGATTTTTTTTTTTTTGTAAAGGCTTGGTTTGCTACTTAGGAAGAGACTATGGTGCCTGGAGAACTAGTGAAATGGCAACATCAAAAAAAAGTCAAGCGATTGAAAGCTGAGCAAATGCAAGGTAACGATATTTTCCATCAGGCTATTTAAAACGCTTTATTGTTTATGTTAGCACCTATTGAACTCAAGGTAATTATTTGTGTCACAGGCATGGCTAGAGGCCTCAGATGAGACTAGGGGTTTCACTGCACTAGGCACCGTACATACATGTAATAAGAGACAGTTCCTGCATCAAAGAATTTACAGTCTAACACTAGACAAAGGATGGGAGAAAGGAAGTACCATCACCCCCATTTTACAGATACGGAACTGAGACACAGAGAGGTTAAGTGCCTTGTCCCAAGTCACACAGGAAGTCTGTGGTAGAGCTGGGAATCGAAACCAGATCTCCTGAACAATAGTCGAGTGCCTTAACCACAGACTGTCTTTCCTCTTCAGCTACAACGCATATGGAGGATGTCTTTGTTAAAGATTCAATACTCCCATCACTTTAATTAGGTCACACTGAACATCTCAGATTGACAAGAAATTCCTCCAGCAAAACCAGGGAAAATCAGAATTCATATTTCTAAGGTAAAATTAAGTGTTTTTGGGGGAGGAGGAAACCCCAAAATTTTAGGTCTACATCAACAGAAGCAAAAAAGGGCAGCCCATACAATTTTATAAAATCCGTTGAAGGCTTCCTTTAAGCAGATGTCAATCATTTCCTTCAAAGAACAAATAATACGTTGTGTGCTGTAAAATTAACAGGTGTGTGTCTTTCCTACGATCAGCGAGTGAAAGCACAAATTAATACCCACTTCCCCAACAGTCCCTCTGGGAAAGGCTACTGAGGACATCCATCATTCACACGCAGGTGAATATTTCAATATTACATGGAGCATGTTATTGGTAACACCAGCAGCTCTAAATCATTCCATAAAAAATACATTTAACATCATTATTTTTAATTTTGTCATGAATGGTGTGGGGGAGTTTACATAGGGTTACCATATTTTGTGCCTCCAAATGGAGGACACTCCAAGGCCCACGGCCCCGCCCCCAGCCCCGCCCACACCCCTGCCCAACCCCTCCCCCTCCCCAAAGTCTCCGCCCCCTCCCCTGCTTCCCGCGAATATTTGATTCGCGGGAAGCCTGAAGCAGGTAAGTGGGGTGTGGGGGGAGGAGGCGCGGCCCAGGCTGGCCCCCCGGCGTTTCCAGCCTGGGTCAGCTCGGGCCCTGGGGTGCTGGCCCCGGCCGACCACCCCCGGCCCGCCCAGCACTGCCGGCCCCCGGCGGCCCGGCAAACCCCCGGCTCCCCGCGGGCCCGGCTGACGCGGCTCCCCGCCGGCCGGGGTCCCCGCCGGCCCGGCTGACCCGGCTCCCCGCGGGCCCGGGTCCCCGCCGGCCCGGCTGACCCGGCTCCCCGCGGGCCCGGCTCCCCGCGGGCCTGGCTGACCCGGCTCCCCGTCGGCCCGGCCGACCCGGCTCCCCGCCGGCCGGCGTCCCCGCGGGCCCGGCCGACCGGGGTCCCCGCCGGCCGGGGTCCCCGCGGGCCCGGCCGACCCGGCTCCCCGCCGGCCGGGGTCCCCGCGGGCCCGGCCGACCCGGCTCCCCGCCGGCCCGGCTGACCTCCCGATTTTCCGGACATGCCCGGCTTTTGGGGATTTCCCCCCGGACGGGGATTTGAGCCCCCAAAAGCCGGACATGTCCGGGAAAATCCGGACGTATGGTAACCCTAGTTTACAGATGTAGTGGTAACATACCTGAGAAAATAATTTAAGGTATAGAACACATCCTTAACTCTCTGGGCCTCAGAGCTGCCCTCTGGGTGGAGGTAGAGCTGTAAAAACTGTACAGTGCTTTGTTTGTGAACCGCCCTCTGTAGTTCAGCACACAGTGGTTGGAAACATACCAAGTCCTACGGGTTTGTCTGAAAGTTTAATTTCGATGAACTCCAATTGCAAAGGGGAACCTTCCTTACCCCAAAAGAGGCTCCTTTTTTATCTTCAGCCCCTCCTGTAGAGCTCTAAAAGGTGGGGAGAGGTCTTGAGGCTTGTGGATGGCAGGAGCAAGGAGTAATTGTTGGATAAATGGATGGAGGCCCATTGCAGGGAGGCAGGGTTCACAAATGTTGTAGTTGTGCAAGCATACTTTGCTTGCGTCTACAGAATATTGAACTAGGGTGATGTCTGAATGGATTCCGTGCAAATGTTTCACATATCTTTGGTTTCAGTTTCATAGACAGAACACAAACCAATACCAAGTTTGTTTTTCTGAGACATGTGTGCGTGTGATTGTGTGTGTAAATACATTCATTATGGGCTCAACATTGTAAAGTGCTGAGCACTCTGGCCCCAAACCAGCGAAGCACTAATAACATACTTCACCTTAAATGTGTGAGTAGGCCCATTTATCACATGGCATTACTAACATGCTTTAGTCTAAGTGCATACATAAATTCTTTGCTAGACTGGGGTCACAGTGGCCATCACCTTCAGATCTGAATCCTTCTGGGCCAGTATCAAGGGCCCTTGTATAATACAATTAGATGATGGTATAAGTGGCTATTTAAAAAAAAAATATTAGTTTTTAATTATATTCCAGAATCTAAGCTTTCATTTAGGAAAAAAATTAAGTTTCTAGCCCTTCAGTTGTGAAAAAACAGTGGAAATGAACACAGCAACATTTGCTTGAATTTGCTGACAGCCTGAAACAATAGGTCTGGAGACATGAATCTGTCCATTCACCACAATGGGTGTTAACTCTGAAAGTTAATTATGACAATTTAAATGTTGGCACTATTTCTGATTTTAGTCTAAACATGAAACTAATGTGCTTATCCGCCACTATATAGATACCGGTTTAGATGTAGCATGGCAGAATACCTTTGTCAAGGGCTGCTGGGATTGGGAAAGAGGAATTAAATTTCCTCTTCTTCTGAATTTAAAGGAACGCTACATTCCCCTCTTATTTAAAGCCTTTGGATTACAAAACCAAACAAAATTGTCTTCCAAGTTCCCCAAAACACCAATTGTCAAACCTTCAGTTTTCCTCCCTGGCTATTTCTCCAATGCAGTTATTGGTATTCAATAGAATAAGACAATGCAGCACACTGAAACTTGAAAATTAGCGTGAAAAGCTATAATTGACTAATTCAAAAATGATACTGTATTGATTAGACTGGACTAGGGAACAGAGCAGTGTCACATAAAAGCCAAAGTTTCTGCTGTAAAATTTAGGTCTAATGTGCCACACTGAATCAGGGCTTTGTCCTGAATCAGGGCTGCCATTCTGTGACTTGCAAAAGTCAAATGCCATAACTTATTCTTCAGCACCACTATCTTGCTACTGCACTAAAAAACCAGTGCTCTTGCGAGTGGTATTATAAAAGGAAGTACAAGTACACTTACTTTTTGTCTGCTCCACTTAAGAGTTGCGGCAGGGCTTCCAAAGCTTGCTTAAAACTTGAGCTGTAATGCAAACATATTTAATTTTTCCCAGGTATAATAGCTCTCTCTCACAGCCTCCCTCTGTATCTCCATGAATACATACTTCAATTTATGAAATGTTTTGACTGAGCTAAATTAACACATTATCAACTCAACACCTCAGGCTTATGTATAATTTGAACACAGCCAGCCATAGGCTCAGGTAGACTTCTAGCCTGAGGAAATTCCACAGCCACTGAAAATACCTGATACCAGATAAACTCTGGAGACTGACAGCAAAAATATTCATGCTGAACACAGTCGCTGTGAGGGGCCATAGAGGAAGAGGCAGTCTTCGAAATAACTGGTCTTAGTCATTTATGGTGCTATAGACAATAGTTAGTCTGAATTCCACCCAGAAGTGAACAGGAATAAAATGAAGAGTAGAAAGTACAGATGTATATGCTCTCACTGGCTTGATGTACTTAAGAGACAGGCCATTCCATTCTATACTAGCTGAACAGCTGACTGGCATTCCAAGAGCCCTACATAGAGGGTGTTACAGTAGTCAAGTGCTAAGTTGACAGAGCTGTAGGTAACAGTGTCAAAATCTGCATTCAAGTGGGAAGGGTACATTTTGGCCAACAGAAGATGAATGAAGGTATAACCAGGAGGAGCCTAATGAGACCTAGAGACTGTGAATGACTTTGTTTTGATTGCAACAAGCAGCATTTTCATCTTATCCAATCTGTGTTTATGCCAAATTGTTTTCATCCAGATCCCTATCTCTGCCAGACACTTGGAGAGTGGGGAAGCAATACTCCCCAAATTAGATGAAAAGATACTGCTCAAAATCTGATAATAAAAGTAACAATATTTCCCATTATCAGAGATGAGTTTAATAACTGAGTATTCATTGTTCGAAATTAATTTGAAATAAAATTTCTTTCAACAAATATTTAAACTATATGTAGTGTTTTTTTCATATTTATCAGGCATTTCATTTTAAATCAAGAGCACAATCTACTTAGCATCTTACTTGCTTTCTGGTGTTAGGTATACGGCCACAGCATCTCTCAATGCACAAATTTCAAGCCTTGCCTAGAGACAGAATGTAACCATTGTTACAAATTTAAAACATTCTTGGGTTAATTAAACATATATGTCACAAAGCCTCTCGCCTGTTTTCAGAAGCAAAATATTACTGCACATTGCAACTTTAAGCAGCCTTAACTTCAATAACTTGTTTCCTGTATTTCTGGTTACCACTCTGCCATGTCAGTTAGGAAGTGCTACAGGAACTATTACAGATTTGTGAAATTGAAGTCAAATTGTTTATCCAATCACTATGTAGTTGTCTCCAAACAAAGAGCGGTCTCCCAGTAACAGTACCAAAGCATGAACTCTGGTGCTCTTTTTCTGCTCTGAGATAGCATTTCCATGCTTTTCTATGTTTAGCTATTGCTTTCTACAGGGCAAGACTAGCACCTTACAGCACAGCTTGGCCAGAGAGGAAGAAAACACAAGAGAACAAAAATCGGCTAATACACATTTTAATCTGGGTTTTGCTGCTGAATTAATTTTCTTCTTCAGATGAGGAAGTAGATGGTTCTGCTCCACTTCTCTCATTTGTCACTTCACTGAGTATACAGGCTTGGGGATTTTGCCTCAGCAATGTACCTGTGTGTCAATTTCCAGCTAAGCAGGCTACGATGGAAAATGAAGTTTGGGTACATTTCCGAGGTAAAAGTGAATCAATCAGGGTTTAAGAGATTTTCTTTGCTCTCATTGAAATCATTTCCGTCATGGATTTTATGTGAAGATGGTAACACCATGAATTTGATCAATACTTAAAAAAAATCCCATTTACACATTTCTTTCTAGAAATGGATTAGAGCCACAAACTTCACCATAATTCACAATCAGCTTTTGTTCAGCCCATTACAGAGATTCTGGTGGATCCAATCATGAAATGCAGAGACTGATCCAAACTTAACCAAAGTTAATATAACCATGTCAACTTTCTAATTAAGCTTTTTAAACTCTAACATACATATTTATTTTCAACTGTAATGAAGGCTTTTGTTTGGGAATATCTTATACATATATCATACATACAGAGTTTTTATTTTCCCCTGCTAGATAGGCAGCCAGCATAGATTTGTGCGTTAAGGGTGCAGGACTTCCTGGCAAGCATTAGGATTTAGCTGACCACCAATTTATGTTAAGGAGAAAGGTTTCTCTTGTAGGAAAATGGCAAGCAAAGATGGGCCTTCTCAACTTCCTTGAACATCTTGTAGGTTCTTTCAGGATGAATGGGTTAGGATTTTTGAGAGCTGGGTGCCTTAGGCACCTTTAGACCATGGTTCTGCCACCAATAAAATTTTGAGTTCTTGGGTTTCAATGTAACACTAAGGCCTGGTCCACACTAACCCCCCACTTCGAACTAAGATACGCAACTTCAGCTACGTGAATAATGTAGCTGAAGTCGAAGTACCTTAGTTCGAACTTACCGCGGGTACAGACGCGGCAGGCAGGCCCCCCCGTCGATGCCGCGTACTCCTCTCGCCGAGCAGGAGTACCGGCGTCGACAGCAAGCACTTCCGGGATCGATCCCAGAAGATCGATTGCTTACCGCCGGACCCGGAGGTAAGTCTATACTTACCTCTGGGTCCGGCGGTAAGCAATCGATCTTCTGGGATCGATTTATCGCGTCTTGTCTAGACGCGATAAATCAATCCCGGATTGATCCCGGAAGTGCTCGCCGTTGACGCTGGTACTCCTGCTCGGCGAGAGGAGTATGCGGCATCAACGGGGGAGCCTGCCTGCCACGTCTGGACCCGCGGTAAGTTCGAACTAAGGTACTTCGACTTCAGCTACGTTATTCACGTAGCTGAAGTTGCGTATCTTAGTTCGAAGTGGGGGGTTAGTGTGGACCAGGCCTAAGTTGTGTAGTTTTGTTTCAGTTTTAAGAGGCAAAATCCCACTGTGATAGTGGCACATTATCAGAAGCCATAGTTTATGCCTAACGTCAAGCACAAGGCTGGGGAGTGAGTGAAGCCTGGATATGTAGGGGGTGGCTGGATCAGGGGAAGGGCTGTTAAATACAGATTGAAGCATCTCTTGTCAAAGCTCAGTTTTTTCCACAGGGAATGGGTATTATTGAGCAGTTTGGTCTGGTCCATATCCTACTGGTTTTGGTACAATCAGTCTATCAATAGTGAGGGTTGATTATGGCCAGAATGATAGAAAGGGACCACAACTGACAAATTTTTCTGCTGGGAGAGAGAATTCTTTCAGTTATGGGTTCAGGGAGTGAGTTCAACAAAAGGTGGGCTACTTACTCAACTCAAAAATTAATTGTGTAGAGCCTTTATTTACCAACTTTACCCGGCTGTGACAAGAAGTCCTTCCCACATGAATTCTCCTTCAAATGCTATTCTACTAATAATACTTGGAAAGTATTACAAGTATATTTAAAATCGAAACTGTACATAAGGTTTATAATATGGTGGGATTTAATATTTACATTTCCCCAAACCAAATGCCAAGACTGCTGGAGAGAATATGAAATGGCAGCTGGTAGTTCCTGCAAGTCCTAGAGAGGCTGTGTGTCAGAGAAAGTGCCTGTTGAGTCAAAGGGAGTTTTCTTTTTTCTTTAGACTTCTCTAGAACTAGTTCAAACTAATGGAGCAATCAGAAGTGAGCAGGGCAGTGTTAAAATATCTGTTTTACCCATGGATTGGTAAAGTGCCACCACTTCCATGGTAGGAGTTCAAATCAGCCACTGCCACAATCTGAAAGACCCTGCCACACAGTATAGGTCATTTGTTTAAAAAAATCATAAGCTTGATTTAAAAACAAAAACCAAATATTTGACTGTAGTCCTGAGACTTTGCATTTAATAACATTATACAACTATTGTGAGTAAACGCCTCATCCCTTCAAAATCCCTTTGGGAAAATATGCACAATTAATGGTAGGTAAACTACCAGAATGCTCATGTATGCCAATATGGAACACAAAGCTCCTTTGTATCAGACCACTGTGGATTACATCATATCATATTTCGGTCTCAAATATTTTCCTTCTCTCCTTGTCACATTTGTATTTAATACATTTACGTGTAATTACATTTTAAATATACACTAGTTAATTCCACCCTTGTAATTTCACTAGGCTATGGAGTCTTCTGCTCCAATTAAGTTTAATTGCTAACTAAAAAGCATAACTAGTCTATGGACCTCCTCTTTAAACGTTAAGTTGATAATACTCTACATTGTATCTTCATTACTAAGAGTGTAATATATTTTTAAAAATAAACCCATTTTCGTTTAGATTTTCAGTTGCTTTAGAATTCTAAAATAAATCTGAAAGAACAGTAAGATGGGTGTTGGCTGCAGATTTCTATTCCTTTTATCTGCATTATTAAGAATGGGTTTTAAAAGCTAAACATGCTTTTTAAATACAAGACATGGAAGAATAGAAGTAAAACCCGAATATGAAGATATTTTAAGATGTACAATTGACTGGACTACAAACAATTCACAGACCATATATAGCTGATAGGTATTCCTCAGTCAAAAGATTCAAAAGCATTGACTTAAGAGTTTTGTCTGAGTAAGAACTATTGGATCTGATTCTATGAAGAATGTGATTAAACCATGTATTCTATAAAAATTTTGCTAATGACGCACCAGGGTTATAGTTATTTACAAAATCCTAAGAACTTACCCTTCCTTGAACCTCATTGAGAATCTTAATTTCACAAGAAAAGCACTCAAAATAAATTGTTAGAAACAAGGGGGGGATAGCTCAGTGGTTTGAGCATTGGCCTGCCAAACCCAGGGTTGTGAATTCAATCCTTGAAGGGGCCATTTAGGGATTTGGGGCAAAAATCTGTCCAGGGATTGGTCCTGCTTTGAGCAGGGGGTTGGACTAAATGACCTCCTGAGGTCCCTTCCAACCCTGATATTCTATGATTCTCTGAATGGGCCAGCACACATTCCCACCCACCTCTGTTTATTTAAAATACTCTGGTCACAGTTCATTTGCTCATTGTTGTTAGTACTGGTTCATCTAATCTGAAATGGGAATGGCAAGACTTTTGATAAATGGATCTTTAAGACCTTCTTTTAATGGTAATTTTTGCACGTGTTTCCATAGTGATGTCATTTGCAGATATTTTGCAGCTATGCCTTCCTCTGGAGTCGTACGATACAGGAAATGTTTTTATTCTCTCTCCAAACAGTGGAATAATATACAACTATGACACATCACTACACTGATCTTTCCACACTAATACCAACAGATTTAAAAACAAGCTATAAAATACAATTAAAAACATTATTAAAACCAAAATATTTGCGGACAAAAATAAGAACACAATCAAAATATTTAATCAGCTGCTGTAAAATAATGGGTAAAAATATAACTTCTACAACAGCTGTTTGTTGCATTTGAGTACAAACAGGCTATTATGCTACAGTCCAATAACAATGGGGAATCTCTCTCTCACTTTCTAGCTACAGTATTTCCAATTTTCTCAACTCAGAAATAGAAACTCAGAGTCTTTATCTACCTGTAAAGCTCCATTTTTACTGAACGATGACACACACTGCATCAGTCGACTTAGTTCTTCAGCAACAGATTCCACAATCCTTGACAGTACTCGAGGCACTAATTCCTTAGAGATGGTGAATACCTGCAGGTTTTAAATCAGAGCTATGAATTGGGTATCTGTATTAATATTTATATTGCACCATAGTATGGACATGCAAAGAGTTAACCTTGATTGCATGTTTCGTTGCTTTTCCCAGAAGCACCTTATCTTCTTCCCACTTCTTCCCCATAAACCTAGAATGAAAACTCTCTTGGACTGTCTTTTTTATTACTTGCTTGTATAACACTGAGATCAACAGTGCCTGGATTCCCAATTAGGGTCCATAGTTGCTGCCATAATTCAATTTAATAATAATACAAGATCCACCTTACAGAATGATAGAGTAATAAAACAAAAAGATAGGTGCCAAAATGAGATCAAACAGTGTCAGAGTTCTGAAGCTTGGCAAAAAAGTCAGTTTTTAGGAGAGATTTAAAGACAGTAAGAGACTGTTAGTGCACTGGAAGAGGGATAATGTCTCAGATAATTAGGAGAGAAAATTGGGCAGAACACGGAGCAAGAGGTGGGTAAGAGGAAATGAGATTGAGTTGTGTTAAGCCTTGACGATGAAAATGAGGACAGTGTGGATTACATGTGGAAAAGAGGGGAAAGAAAAAGGGATGGTGATTTGAGGAGGAAGTGATGTGATCAGAGTCATATGGAAAGATGATGATTTTGGCTAGAAATTTCATTATTCATTTATTCAGATTTCTTAAATAACAAACAAGCAATCAACAACAAATGATTGGGTCACACTTTTACTATAGGACCTTTGCTTTATGTGAAAGTTAGGAGCGTGTCTGATTTGACAATGAAAAACTGCTTTATAGAAATGCATAATCAGTGGAAAATATTTAGAGAAACACCAGTATGCGGATGAGTAAAACTCAAATATGAATTTAGGAACCATACCCGATTTTTCACGATATATGTGAAAGTGATGTGTCATGGATTTCACAGACTAAACAAACTGTAACATAACAGATTTGCTCTACAGCCAAGGCACGCTGACCACACATATGCTGGCTATCAGTCACTCACCTACGAGTTCAAATAATCATCTTGCTTTTAACTGCTTTGACCCACAAAAGCCAACAATTTTGGTCACATACAGAGAAAAATGGTAAAAGCAATATGGGAAAAAGCCATTTCATGCAGGTGTTGCTGAGCAATACAACACAAGCATACCAAGAAAACGGTCAAAGCCTTCTACTAAGAGGAAAGTATTTGTACCCACAATGGCCATTCTCAACATTACTTGTTAGAACTCAGGAAAAAAATTCTCAGCCATAGTAAATCACCACATTTTTGCAAAAACTATACTTATTTTGGTTTCAGTTCAAATTTGACTTTTTAGTTAAAAGGAACAATTTTTTTCACCTCAGAACCTGCCTATTGCACAGTTGATGGTTAACTATTGTTGTTTAAACTACAAAAATCAGCAGTGTTGCTAGCAAAATCTAAGACTGAGCCAGATTGGCAAAATTTCAGCAGAAAACAGTGTTACTCTTGTGGAAATTGTAAAATTTCACACCAGTGATCAAATTCACATACTTCTGCAAGTACTTGTGAAAATGTCATTTCACACATAGAAATTCATGAGGCAAAGCTTAACACGGGAAAATCAACTAGCACCCAATTCAATAGGGTATTTATGCATGTGCCCTAATTTTAAGCACGAGTAGTCCAATTGAAGTTAATGAGACAACAAACTTTTTTAAGGTAGTCATATGCTTAACTCCCTGGCTGAATCAGGACTTTAATAATTATACCTACTTAAAAGGACACAGCCAAGTTAAAAATCATTTTAAAAATGTCCTTACTTGTGTTTATTAAAAACAATTTAGATTATTTTAACTGAATTTAAAATCTAACTTATTTTGTTTGTTCCTTTCACGTAATTTACTCATCCTGGAAAATGAAAACAGACTAATCATTTTCACTGTGGTTTATAGTTATGTTAACTCCTTCATTCTCAAGTACTGGCACAATGCTGCACTATTTGTGCTACATACACTGAAGGTAAATACCTGCATCAAAACAAAAATCTGTTTTAATTGGAATTCCAAAACCCATGAAAATATTTCAATTAGCATTAGTCTCTCTAATTAAAGAAAATATTAAAAGGAGTCTAAAATACTCAAAAGCCAATTTTAAGCAAGTAAAGAGGGTCTAAAGACTGAACAGTGTTATTTGTGCTATGTGAAAGAATGGTTTTGGTAATATTAATGAGAAAATACATTTTGTGATGGTGAGGGATGGGATTATTTAGAACAGGTGCTATAGCTTAAGTACTGTAGAAAATTCCTGCAATAGTCTATTTACACTTAGGTATGCATCTGGAAGTATGCAGCTCTGCAAATAATTATTTCAATTTTCATCAGTATTTCACGCTTACTTTTTTAACATACACTCCTCCTCTCTGTTGCAAGCCATGGCCCATTTTGGGAGTCCAGATGTTACATATCCGCGGTTCCCAAACTGGGGTAGTGCCCTCAGCAGAGGGGGTTGTGGGTCCAACCGGTCAGATTCGGCTCGCAATCTGATGCTGTCTGCCCCCAAACACGTCCGGACTTGCTCCACAGGTGCCACACCAGGAGACTGCTATTTTGATCTACAAAATGGTGACCTCCACAAAGTGCGACCTTACACCTATGGTGTGTGTGAGGTCACTCTATGCAGAGATCATCATTTTGTAAAACAGCAGCTTCCTGGGACAGTATTTGTGGAGCAGGTCCAGACACGTTGGCTGTACGGAGGTGGTTATATGGATGCCATTTAACCATTTGCACCATCTAGCTGTGCCAGCATCCAGGGGAGGGAGATTTGAATCCAGAAGATACTTATCTATGGGCAGCAGTTTTACCATAAGAGCATCCTCTCTGCTTGAGCCAGTAGGAGTCTGTGCTAGCTTTTTCTGAGATGGGAATCTGCAGTGGCTTGTAAGCTCCTTAAGGCAGGGCCCATATCTTCTTTTATGCCACCATAAGTATCCTGTTAGTACTCGATAAAGAATCATTGTAAATTGCTGTCTCTGTGCTGTAAGTTATTGGCTGATAATGAAATTATTTGGCCTCCCAGACACAGGATGACTGAGCATCTCAGCCAGATGGAGTAATGGTTTGCATCCTTTTCCCCTGACCTTGTATTTACAAAGTATGACTGGGAGTGAAACCTGTTTGCAAGCCTCATGCCATGGATTTGCCAGCAGCTGAAATTGAACAGCTCATCGAAATTTCCTGTGATTGATTCTTGGGAGTAACATATGCCCAATTTTCTCTCCCAGAGTTCTGGGTTCACTGTCAAGAATGAATATCCTGCACTCTCAACACATGCATTGAAACTGATGGTGCCACTCATGAGCACATATTTGTATGAAGCTGGATTCAGCACATTTGTGTCCATCAAGTCTCAGAATCGATCTGCCCCTAATGTCACAATTAGATTAGATATGCAATTTCTACTACACAGCCGGATTTAGAGAAGCTGTGTTGCAACACACAAGTCCATGTGCTCACATCAGAGAGCACTAACTAAAATTCCTTGGATTCCTTGGTTGTTACGTTGCTTTGTTGTTGTCTGGGTTACAGGAAACAGAAAGTCGCAAAATGGGGTCATGCAGGCAAATATATACCATGCATCCACTCCAGATTTTCTATTTGTGCTTGATGAATTTCCATGCAACATGATGTATGTTTTCCCGCTCAAGCAGCACATGTTCAACACTTCCCCCACACTCCCATCTCTTGAAGCACAAACTAACTCAGTTCATACAAAGAGCACTGTATTTTTTTAAAACATGCACGGAAAGAGAAGAATTGAGTTTTATACTTTGACTTTCCTCTTTTTCAGATTGTTGAAAGAAAATAAAAAGCACACACCAAGGATTTGTCTCCACAGGGAGTTATTCCAAAACAGCTACCCCTGATTAACTCCACATGTGGATACTTATTCCAGAACAAGAGTACCTTATTTTAAATTAGTTTAAACCATACTAATTTGGAATAAGGCACTCTTATTTACTCTTAGCCCTGATCTACACTACGAGTTTAGGTCGAATTTAGTAGTGTTAGATCGATTTAACCCTGCACCCGTCCACACGACGAAGCCATTTTTGTCGACTTAAAGGGCTCTTAAAATCGATTTCTGTACTCCTCTCCGACGAGGGGATTAGCGCTGAAATCGACCCTGCTGGGTTGAATTTGGGGTAGTGTGGACGCAATTCAATGGTATTGGCCTCCAGGAGCTATCCCAGAGTGCTCCATTGTGACTGCTCTGGACAGCACTCTCAACTCAGATGCACTGGCCAGGTAGACAGGAAAAGCCCCGCAAACTTTTGAATTTCATTTCCTGTTTGGCCAGCGTAGCGAGCTGATCAGCACAGGTGACCATGGAGTCCCAGAATCGCAAAAGAGCTCCAGCATGGACCAAACGGGAGGTACTGGATCTGATCGCTGTATGGGGAGACGAATCCGTGCTATCCAAACTCCGTTCCAAAAGATGAAATGCCAGAATATTTGAAAAAACCTCCAAAGGCATGAAGGACAGAGGTTATAACAAGGACCTGCCGCAGTGTTGCGAGAAGCCTACCAAAGAACCAGAGAGGCAAATGGCCGCTCCGGGTCCGAGCCCCAGACATGCCGCTTCTATGATGAGCTGCATACCATACACCAGGGCAGTTAGAAGAGCTTCTAGGAGGTGCCGGTACAACTACTCCATCCCTGTACTTCCCTCCTCTCCCACTCCTCCTGGGCTACCTTGGCAGTTATCCCCTCATTTGTGTGATGAATTAATAAAGAATGCATGAATTTGAAACAACGATGACTTTATTGCCTCTGCAAGCGAAGATCAAAAGGGGGAGGGGAGGGCAGATGGCTTACAGGGAAGTAGAGTGAACCAAGGGGGCACGTTTTCATCAAGGAGAAACAAATAGAACTTTCACACTGTAGCCTGGCCAGTCATGAAACTGGTTTTCAAAGCTTCTCTGATGTACAGTGCACCCTGTTGTGCTCTTCTAACTGCCCTGGTGTATGGCTGCGCGTAATCAGTGGCCAGGCGATTTGCCTCAACCTCCCACCCCGCCATAAATGTCTCCCCCTTATTCTCACAGATATTGTGGAGCACACAGCATGCAGTAATAACGATGGGAATACTGGTTTCGCTGAGGTCTGAGTCCATAAACTGTGCCAGCGCACTTTTAAACATCCAAAGGCACATTCTACCACTATTACGCACTTGCTCAGCCTATAGTTGGACTGCTCCTTTCTACTGTCCAGGCTTCATGAGCCATGGGAGCAAGGGGTAGGCTGGGGTAGATGCGACCGTGCGGTGCTGCCGACTGGGAGAGCAGCCTGAGGCAGAATCCTCCAGCTGGCATGATTTTCCAGGCAGGACTGAATCGCCATTAGACAAAACTTAAAGAAGAAAATGACCTGGAGTCATTCCCATTTTTGTCCAGGCACCCTCGACCGACCTCACTGAGGCCGGCCAGGAGCACCCATGTCTGCCGAGGCGCCCCCGATCAACCTAACTGAGGGACGACGATGACGGCTAGCAGTCATATTCTACCGTCTGCTGTCCTCAAGGCAAGGCAAGGCAAGGGGATGTTGCTGTGTAGCACTGCAATGCCGCGTCTGCCAGCAGCACCCAGGAGACATATGGTGACAGTGAGCTGAGTGGGCTCAATGCTTGCAATGGTACGTCGTCTGCATGGGTCAACCCAGGAAAAAAGGCGAGAAACGATTTTTTGCCGTTGCTTTCACAGAGGGAGGAAGGGAGGGGCCTGACAACATGTACTCAGGACCACCTGCGACAATGTTTTTGCCCCATCAGGCATTGGAAGCTCAACCCAGAATTCCAATGGGCGGTGGAGACTGCGGGAACTGTGGGATAGCTACCACAGTGCAACGCTCCGAAAGTCGACGCTAGCCTCGGTACTGTGGACGCACACCACCGATTTAATGCACTTAGTGGGGACACACACAATCGACTGTATCAAATCGATTTCTAAAAAACCGACTTCTATTAAATCGACCTAATTTCGTAGTGTAGACATACCCTTAGTTTGCTTTGACCTACCCTGTTTTGAAACAGGAGTAGATTAAAGTGCACTAGGGAACTTTTTGGGCATGACAGCAGGATCCACACAGACAGTTAGGATAGCAGCAGGATAGCACAAAGTAGACTTACTTCCCAGCTTGCTGCGTACTAACTGTTCACATAGGTAAACCAAATTTAATCCATACTAATTCAGATAAGGCACTCTTATTCCGGAATAAGAGTGTCTACATCTAGAATTAATCAGTTAATCCACTTTAAATGCACACGCTACTTTATTCTGGATTCTCTTTCAAGTAAACAAGCCCTAAAATTTGATATATGGTGTTACTGATGGAAGTTTATACAATTTTTAACCACGCCCACATCTTTAATAAAATTTGTATTTAAACACGTAAATAAAAGTGGCCTGATTTTCAGAGTGCTCATTTCCAATGAAGTCAGCCAACTTATTTTGTTTGACGCTTGTAATAATGTGAATAATCTAAAGTTACCTCACCTCTGCGTGCACAGCGATGATATTCACTAATGCTTCTTTCAAATAGTTTCTGACACCTAAAACAAAACAAAAAGGGCAATCAATCACTTTCACTGTGTTATCTTGACAGAGCTAAGATATTCTACTGTTCAATTCTACTGTTTAATAGTAGACTTTTTCTTTTCATTTCTTTAACTAACACATTTGCAATGATAGAGGCAGAAAGAGAAAGTTCCACAGCCACACCACCACAATCTATTTCCTTTTTCAAAATCAAATGGAGAAAGGCACATTTCCTTACAGCAAAAGGTTAAAGAAGCCAGTAGGTTCCTGTTTCAGTATTCTTCTTCTTCTGTGTGACAGCCTGACTCTGATAACCTTTCAGTTGACCACAGATCCAATATTAAAAAAATAGAAAACCCCCCTAATCTAAAGGTCCTGTTGATACACATACAATATAGTATATTACATGTATAACAGGCAAGTGATGTTTTAAGAAGCGAACGTAGACAACAGGATTACATAGTTTGCAACCAGAAGATCTCATTCCTATTTCTTTTGCAGCTTCTTTGATTGTGAAATATTATCATAAATGGAAATAAGAATTCTTGTTTCTATGGAAGTGGTTTTAGAAGATATTACTCATAACAATTTATAGCAGATGTTATGCTTATATAGGAGAAGTTTCTTTGGGGAAAAGAGTTCAAGCAAGCAGTTTATTTTCTAACAAAACTTTTACAGTAGCATATAAAATATTTGTTCAGTAAATCTAGAGTATCAGAACAAATCTGGCTCTTTGTGTACCTTGCTTTGCAAGCAATGGCAACATAGGGTCTATTTTTTGTTTAAGGGTAGTTAATTTGCAACATACAGGCAAGCAGAATCGTTGAAAGCACAAAAACAGTACAGAGAGAGAAGGGGTAGATGTACATGACCGGCCAGATTCTGATCTCGTTACACTAGCATAAATCCAGAGTACACTGAGCCCACACCAACTTCTTTGTACATACTCCAAATGTAACTGAGATTAGAATCGTGGAGAATATTGAGGCTCTACAAATTGTGAGTTACAATGGATATTAATATTGCTATTATAAAAGTTACATCAAAGATACACTTGTAATCAATTTGTCTCATTTACTCCATCTTTCTTCAGCTACCTCAGTCATTATAGCACAGTTCTACTTTGAAAAGTGACTCTAAAAATGACATTGAGGGAATCAAAGTGCATTGTCTCTCAACTGTCATTTCAAGTGTACTCAGTTTATAAAATATAGCTGTGTGTTTATTTTACTTGCAAATCCAGCTTGAGATTTAAAAATCAGTCTGCACTCTTTCCTTCCCATCAAAGCTAGTTCAAACACACCCAGAGTCCCTCTGGCACTCACCCCTGTAATCCTTATCACTCACAGCTTATTATTAACTATATATTTTGTGTATATTTACAAATCTATACATTTTCTCCATTATTCACAGCTGGACTGAGCTGAAAGGCTGAGAGGAGGCAGATAAGGACGGTTGGAAGATTAAGAGAAAAAGCAATGGCCTCCTGGGGCTCACCCCAGTGCAGCGGCTCCCCAGTTCAGATTTAGGGCTTGTCTACACTGGCAATTAACAGCGCTGCAACTTTCTCACTCAGGAGTGTGAAAAAAACACCCGAGTGCAGCAAGTTGCAACTCTGTAAAGCGCCAGTGTAGACAGTGCCCCAGCGCTGGGAGCTACGCCCCTCGTGGAGGTGTTTTTTTTAGAGCGACCATACAAGGCACGTTAAAGCTTTAGCATTGCCAGTGTAGACTAGCCCTCAGTCAGATGTATTTTTATGGTCCGTGACCTGTCCATGACTTTTACTAAAAATACCCCTGACTAAACTGTACCCTTAATTATGACCTTTGGACACATCTGTAGAACTCCACAGTCTTCAAATTATGCTTTGAATCACACGTGTGCAAAACCATCGCTCTTAATGCATTTGCACCAGTATAAAGTAATCGATAACCTCTATAATCAAAACTTAGGAGACAATTATGTTAACTGGGCACTGGAAAGAACAATCACTCTTTGTTTGTTGGTTCTGAAAGTTTAACAGGAATAAAAAGATATAACAATCTATTTATGTCACTAAAGTCAGTAGACAGGATTCAGAATACAGACAGGGAGCAGATCTATTCAGGAAGAAGATTCCATTTTTACATAGTCACTATTTAGGACAGAAGTATACTTCGATCTAATGATGTGCTAGAAACAAAGGTCTTCTCATAAGCTCTATAAGGTAGAAGTGCCATCAGGCTTTTAGTCATACCTCCACACATTCTCTTCCCTGAAAAGTTTTTCATTTAAACTAAACAAATAGGAAAAAAAACCAAAACAAAAACTGTAGTGCATTAAAGTTTCCAAATTTCCAGAATTTTATCAAGCCCTCTCCATTTTTGCTCTTTATTACAAGGTGGAGAGGGGAAAACCCTGCAATACAAAAAGTTTTTATGATTTCACTGGTCTACAATTTTTGAGAAGTCATCTGCTTCAGAGATAAAATGCGCTATTTATTATGTATTTTGATGTGCTGAATTCAAATATGACAATTAAAACAACTGATTGGCTATTGTTTCTAAGATATTTAAGTTTTTACATTTTATGTCTATGTATATTGTGTAGATAGTAGAGTTTTAATCATAAATTGTAAACCTAGGTCTTTTCATGTGTTTATGGTTGCTTTACATGATAATATTTCACCTGTCCTGTTTATGTAACACTTTAAAAATCAGCAAAAGGATTATATAAATAAAATTTATTATGAAACAAAAGGCAAAAAACTATTATGTACATAGTTTAGTCCTATTCAGTGTCTACTCGGCGCTTCTTGGCTTGTCTCTTGTATTCATTAAATGGAGCATCTCTTGTCACTGTCCAGCAATAGTCTGTAAGCATTAATGGGCTCCATTTGCCCTGATAGCGTTTCTCCATTGTTGCAATGTCCTGGTGAAATCGCTCGCCGTGCTCGTCGCTCACTGGTCCGCAGTTCGGTGGAAAAAAATCTAGATGAGAGTGCAAAAAATGTATCTTTAGTGACATGTTGCAACCAAGGCTTTTGTATGCCTTGAGGAGGTTTTCCACCAACAACCTGTAGTTGTCTGCCTTCTTGTTTCCGAGAACATTTATTGCCACTAACTGGAAGGCTTTCCATGCCGTCTTTTCCTTGCCACGCAGTACATGGTCAAATGCATCATCTCAAAGAAGTTCACGAATCTGAGGACCAACAAAGACACCTTTCTTTATCTTAGCTTCACTTAACCTTGGAAATTTTCCATGGAGGTACTTGAAAGCTGTTTTTGTTTAGTCAATGGCCTTGACAAAGTTCTTCATCAGACCCAGCTTGATGTGTAAGGGTGGTAACAAAATCTTCTTTGATTCAACAAGTGGTGGATGCTGAACACTTTTCCTCCCAGACTCCAATGACTGTCGGAGTGGCCAGTCTTTCTTGATGTAGTGGGAATCTCTTGCACGACTATCCCATTCGCAGAGAAAACAGCACTACTTTGTGTATCCAGTCTGCAGACCAAGCAAGAGAGCAACAACCTTCAAATTGCCACAAAGCTGCCACTGATGTTGGTCATAGTTTATGCACCTCAAAAGTTGTTTCATGTTGTCATAGGTTTCCTTCATATGGACTGCATGACCAACTGGAATTGATGGCAAAACATTGCCATTATGGCTTTAAGACTCATCTTTGATGAATCAATGAACAGTCTCCACTCATCTGGATCATGAACGATGTTGAGGGCTGCCATCACACCATTGATGTTGTTGCAGGCTACAAGATCACCTTCCATGAAGAAGAATGGGACAAGATCCTTTTGATGGTCACGGAACATGGAAACCCTAACATCACCTGCCAGGAGATTCCACTGCTGTAGTCTGGAGCCCAACAGCTCTGCCTTACTCTCGGGTAATTCCAAATCCCTGACAAGGTCATTCAGTTCACCTTGTATTATGAAGGGGGGGTTCAGAGGAGGAGGATGGGAGAAAATGTGGGTCCTGTGACATTGATGGTTCAGGACCAGAAGCTTCATCCTCTTCCTCATCTGACTCAAGTGAGAATGATTCTGGTGCATCAGGAACGGGCAGTCCTTCTCCGTGGGGTACTGGGCATATAACTGATGGAATGTTTGGATAATGCACAGTCCACTTTTTCTTCTTTGACACACCTTTCCCAACTGGAGGCACCATGCAGAAGTAACAATTGCTGGTGTGATCTGTTGGCTCTCTCCAAATCATTGGCACTGCAAAAGGCATAGATTTCCTTTTCCTGTTCAACCACTGGCAAAGATTTGTTGCACAAGTGTTGCAGCATATGTGTGGGGCCCACCTCTTGTCCTGATCTCCAATTTTGCAGCCAAAATAAAGGTGATAGGCTTTCTTAACCATAGTGGTTATACTGTGCTTTTGTGTTGCAAAAGTCACTTCACCACAAACATAGTAGAAGTTATCTGCACTGTTCACACAAGTACGAGGCATCTCTGCTCACTTTGGCTAAACAGAAATGTGTCCCTTTGCAAAATCAAACACTGACAAATAAGAGAGCACGACACTATATGATTTCTAGAGCTGATATAGGGCAATTTGTTCAGCAGAGTGATGTAAGCTTCGTTATGATTGCATCATCTATGACTTCTAGGAATAACATGATGCAATTCATATCATGTATGACGCAATACCAGCTTCAGATTGCATCATTCATTGTTTTGCCTAAAAAGCAAGTACTGTCCAAACCCAGTCATAGATTTATTCATAGATCCAGTCAAAGATGTATTTTTAGTCATTTCTGGTTTAAATTGAGATCCCTTCCCTTTATAACTCACTTATCCTCCGCCATTCCCAAGTCAAGGGTCGTATATATTGACCCAATAGCATATCTTGAAAACTAGAGCCAATCAACAATTTTAAGCATCATTTTCGTTCTCAGTGACCCAGAATTAGTAAAGTTTGACTACATTTATTTCAGAAGCATTTTGGCTGTAGAGCAGTGTTTGTGAAACTGGCTGAAATAATATGTTCCTTGTAATTAGTAAACCAAAGTGGGGATATTAAACATCACTATCTGTACGCTGTCAAAAGTTCACAGGCTGATGTGAGATTGTGCCATATTCCCTTTGCCTCTTTCCCTCTTCATTTTCCTTTCTCTTCTCATCCCCTACTTTCCTTTCTTAGGGCTTAAATCCTCTGAGGGCTTAAATCCAGAAGAGGACAACGCAATCACATACCATCAAATATAGTCTGATGATTTAGCATACCACATCAGTTCTGCCTTAGGAAACCCACTAGCAAATAAAGAGGCAGACATATTTTTGCAATAGACATTGTCACTGATAATAATAGCTACCAGTGATATGGAAAAACATGAACGAATACGAGCCGCATCAAAGCACTGGGATTTAGGTCCCATCACACCACAAAGACTTGGGTCAAAAATGTATTTCTTTTTCATAAAGTATTTCTGAATTAAATTATACATTGCATTATTCAGAAAAACAGGCTGCATTAAGCAAAGACAAAGTTAAGAAGAAAATATACAGGATAGGTAGGCACAGTTGAGTTACGTGATCTCAGTACAAACTAGGGAAATGACATGTGCTTGACAAATATTGTTAGCAACTGGTCCCCCTAAACCAGTACTGAAAATTTTCAAAGCTCTTATGGAAAGATGACAAACAGTTTTGCACCTCTTACACTAGTAAAGACCATTTTCAATACCTGTTCAAGGAGACTTGTTGTGACAACCACTGTCATCAATGAGTCAATTTCCAACCATAAACAGAGCATAAGCAGTTACTAATGTAAAGGGGGCGCTCCTTTTCTTCTATTTCAAGAAGGATTTTTATTTTTCCACGTGGATACACAAAACCAAACAAATCAGGACCTGCAGGCATAATGAACAGCTACAGTATATTTTGAACAAAAATAAAAAAATTAGAGTAATAGTTTTTATATCCCTGCAGCTTTTAATGAGCACCTTCATGGAAGCAATCGCTTTCTGGCTCTCCGAGCTCTGGTCAAGTGAAAAAATTATTTAATTAATTAAAAATATGAGCAACATCATCCAACTGTAAATTTGTTAGAAAATTCTGTTCAGAAAGTAAAATTTCTATGTATAATGTATTTTTGTTCAGGTTTCTCCATGCCTGCGGCCCACACAATTATAGTTTTGGGATACCATGCTGCCAATCCTATTATATAGCACTATAGTACCAAAGCAAATGCACTGTATAACCATAGGTTGTAACTATTAGGCCAATCAAGTGAAATGTAACAACATTCTTAAATTTAAAACAGTTCTTATTTAGAGTATTGAGACATAACTTCCTATGGGAAGCAAGTCTAAGGGGAAAAACAATTGAAGACGGTTGGCAGTTTTTCAAAGAGACATTATTAAGAGCAAAAGAGAAAACTATCCCACTGTGTAGGAAAGATAGGAAGTATGGCAAGAGACCAACCTGGCCTACCTAGGAGATCTTCAATGATCTTAAAAAAAAAAAAAAAAAAAAAAAAAAAAAAAAAGAGTCCTACAAAAAGTGAAAACTAGGTCAAATTACAAAGGATGAATATAAAGAAGTAACACAAGTATGTAGCGACAAAATAAGAAAGGGCAAGGCACAAAACAAGATAAAACTAGCTAGAGACATAAAGGGTAACAAGAAAACATTTTACAAATACATTAGAAGCAAGAGGAAGACCAAGGACAGAGTAGGCCTGTTACTCAATGAAGGCGTAAAAATAACAACAGAAAATGTGGAAATGGCAGAGGTGCTTAATGACTTCTTTGTTTCGGTTTTCACCAAGAAGGTTGGTGGCAATTGCACGTCTAACATAGTGAATACCAGTGGAAAATGAGGTAGGATCAGAAGAGGCTAAAATAGGGAAGGAACAAGTTAAAAATTACTTAGACAAATCAGATGTCTTTAAGTTACCAGGGCCTGATGAAATGCAGCCTAGAATACTCAAGGAGCTGATTGAGGAGATATCTGAGCCATTAGTGATTATCTTTGAAAAGTCATGGAAGACGCGAGAGATTCCAGAAGACTGGAAAAGGGAAAATATAGTGCCCATCTATAAAAAGGGAAATAAGGACAACCCAGGGAATTACAAACCAGTCAGTTTAACTTCTGTACCTGGAAATATAATGGAGCAAATAGTGAAGCAATCAATTTGCAAACATCTAGAAGATAATAAGATGATAAGTAACAGTCAGCATGGATTCGTCAAAAACAAATCATGTCAAACCAACCTGATAGCTTTCTTTGACAGGGTAACAAGCCTTGTGGACGGGGGGTAAGTGGGGGGGGGGGGGGAAGAAGCGGTAGACGTGGTATATCTTGACTTTGGTAAAGCTTTTTATACTGTCTCACATGATCTTCTCATAAACAAACTAGGGAAATGCAACTTAGAAGGAGCTACTATAAGGTGAAAAACTGGTTGGAAAACCGTTCCCAGAGAGTAATTATCAGTGGTTTCACAGTCATGCTGGAAGGACATAATGAATGGGGTCCTGCAGGGATCAGTTCTGGGTCCTGTTCTGTTCAATATCTTCATCAATGATTTAGATAATGGCATAGAGAGAAAACGTATACAATTTGTGGACTATACCAAGCTAGGAGGGGTTGCAAGTGCTTTGGAGGATAGGATTAAAATTCAAAATGATCTGGACAAACTGGAGAAATGGTCTGAAGTAAATAGGATGAAATTCAATAAGGACAAATGCAAAGTACTCCACTTAGGAAGGCACAATCAGTTGCACACATACAAAATAGGAAACGACTGCCTAGGAAGGAGTACTGGCGGTCATAGTGGACCACAAACTAAATGATGAGTCAACACTGTTGCAAAAAAAGTGAACATTATTCTGGGATGTATTTGCAGGAGTGTTGTAAGCAAGACATGAGAAGTAATTCTTCCACTCTACTCTGCGCTGATTAGGCCTCAATTGGAGTATTGTGTCCAGTTCTGGGCATCACATTTCAGGAAGGATGTGGACAAATTAGAGAAAGTCCAGAGAAGAGCAACAAAAATGATTAAAGGTCTAGAAAACATGACCTATGAGGGAAGATTGAAAAAATCGGGTTTGTTTATCTGGAAAAGAGAAGACTGAGAGGGGACATGATAACAGTTTTCAAGTACGTAAAAGGCTGTTACAAGGAAGAGGGAGAAATATTGTTTTTCTTAACCTCTGAGAATAGAATGAGAAGCAATGGGCTTAAATTGCAACAAGGGAGGTTTAGGTTGAACATTAGGAAAAACTTCCTAACTGTCAGGGTGGTTAAGCACTGAAATAAATTGCCTAAGGAGGTTGTGGAATCTCCATCATTGAAGATTTTTAAGAGCAGGTTAGACAAACACCTGTCAGAAATGGTCTAGATAATAATTAGTCCAGCCATGAGGCAGGGGACTGGACTGGATGACATCTCAAGATCCCTTCCAGTCCTATGATTCTATGATAATACAATACTTTTCCACAGCTTCTGAATAAAAGGTGTTAAAGAATAACCAAATAAATCCTATTGTACAAATACTATATATTCCACTCCCAGTGCCTTTAAACTGCAAAATCTGTCTTGCCAGAATCCTAGCTGCCACGAGCAAATATTGGTACAATTACTTAATAAAAAACACACATTCCTGATAATGTTCTAAAGACATGCAGAGAAAAGCTGGTTGGGAAGATTTAAACAGACATGTAGGGAAGTTTCAACCATACTTTGGCTGATAGAAACTTTAAAAAAAAAATCTTCCCATTTGGGGCCAACCACAGCAGTTTTGTACTGATGAAACATTTGGGAAGACAATCTATTATCTGTTAAATACAATTTTCCATTTTATGTCTTAAATAGTTTAGTTTGTGGCAAACAAAAAACCCCAGAAAGTTCACTTTTTAGAAGAAAGTTTAGCAAAGAATGTAAAGCTTTTGCAATGACTTGTACAAACTATGTGAAAAACAGAAGGGAAAGATTTGTGGTTCTGAGAAGTAACAGAAACTAAGCTTGCAGTCACACTCAATGGAGTAGTAGTTCAGGAGTTGTCAGATACAGTATCATCCTACCAAATGTACTGCACTTGGGTATACAGGTTTAGCTGTAGTAGAACTATACCACTGAATCTTCCAAAAACAACCATAAAACACACACAATATTGCATATCAAATCAATTGGGTTCTGAGAGTTGGGTTTTCCAAAAGTATTCAGCTAGCGTAAATCTTCCACAAAAAACTGCTGAAAGGCAGAATTTGTGTGGAATGTATATGTGTATACAAGTTGTGCAAAGTTTTAAAGTGATCAAATAAACATGAAAATGTTGAGACTTTTCTACATTTGTATGTGCAAGTTTAACACATTTTAAAAGAAAGCAACAAAAATCTGCATGCACCTGAACACACAGAGTATATATGAACTCGTCAGGACATTTTCTCTATCTGCATACAGCAAGCTAGTTCTTCAGGTGTTCAAAGATATTCAAGAGTAAACTGATACAGAAAGAGGATGTGAACATCAAACATTTTAACCTCTTCCACAGCCTAGAAAACTCAAAGCTCAAAGACCTTTGAATTCAGCTAGGACAGCAGGAACATAGAGGAATTTTTTTTAACTCAGCCTAGATTTAACATATTTTAAATGTTTTAAGATTTGAGTTGCTTTATAAATGATGTATAATATTGGCACAATTAGGAGTTTTAACTCTAGTTTTCGTTCTCTCTTGCCAAGTGAGCCAGTCAGATCGTACGCTGTGGGTCAAGTCGTGTGAGTAAAGAAGGGATTAAGGTGAAAAAGTTTTAAGAAAAAGTGGGTGGCATGCTTAAATAGTTTTGCTCACAGGTAGTAAAGCACACTAGTGATGAAGGCTGATGTAATGTTAAAACTTTAGGAAGGAAGACAGAAAGGAAAGAGAAGCAGTAGAGAAGGACCTTAGGAAAAAAACAATTACCTACCTTTTCGTAATTTATTGAATGCACACATACATTCTGCTGTAGATGTGTGTGCATACTGTGCACAGTTGCTAGAAATTTCCCCCCTCAGCAATAACTGTCGGGGTAGTGTGAGCACCCGCTGGTGCCTTGCACCACTGCGCGAGTAGTATAAAGGACCATGCTTCCCCCTCCTGCCCCCAACCCCTCAGTTCCTTCTGGAAAGACTCCAATAGAGGGGAAGGAAAGCGGGTCGGGGAATGGACATGTGCAGCACATCTCGAAGAACAGTTACAGGAAAGACAGATACGCGTTTTTTCTTCTTCGGTGATTGCATATGTCCATTCCACTATAGGTGATTCCCAGGCAGTTTGAACTGGAGGTCGGTGTGGAGTCTACTTGAACAAGGATTGAAGGACCACCTGTCCAAATCTGGCATCGTGTTTAGATTGATGAGAGATGACATAGTGAGAGGCAAACATATGGACTGACAACCAATTTGCTACCCTACAAACATCTGATATGGTTACATGAGCCAGAAAGGCTACAGAAGTTTGCCTGCAACCTGGATGAGCGAGCCACCATTTTACTGGAAGTGCAATATCACCCAATTGGTAGCACAAACACAGCTAGAAATCCAGGAAGAGATCCTCTGGATGGCCCTTTACTCTGTCTGAAACTGCATCAAAGACCTGAGGAAAAAGATCTGAAAGACCTAGTTCAATCCAGGTAAAAGGTAAAAAGCCAAAGCTCTTCTAATGTCTAGAGTAGGGGTTGGCAACGTTCGGCACATGGCTCACCAGGGTAAGCACCCTAGAGGGCCAGGCCAGTTATATTTATCTGCTGACGCGGCAGGTTCGGCTGATCGCGGCCCCCACTGGCCGCGGTTCGCCGTCCCGGGTCAATGGGGGCGGCAAGAAGCCGCGGCCAGCACATAGCTCACCCGCGCCATTTCTCGGTGGGTGGAATCTTCCTTGACTTTGCACAAAACTTTGGGCAGTAGTGTAACTGGAGGAAAAGCATACAGCTGGCCTTTTGATCACGGCAGGAGGAAAGCATCTGTCAGTGAACCAGGGCTGTGACCCTCTTAGGAACAAAAAAGATGACATTTCTTGTTTGGTGTTGCAAACAGGTCCACTTGGGGTGTTCCCCACCGCTGGAAAATGGACCTGGACACATGTTGGCGAATAAATCATTTGTGGTGACCTGTGAACAACTTGTTCAGGTGGTCTGCCAGAGTGTTTTGAACTTCCAGAAGGTAAGCAGGTTGATGGGACTGGTGATGCAGAAATTCCAAAGGAGGTTCACCTCCTGGCATAACTTTGAGGAACTTCTCCCCCCCACCCCCCATTTGTTTACATAGAATGCGGCTGCTGTGTTGATGTGCAGAAGGAATGCCACACAAGCTAAATGGAGCTGAAACTCCCTGGTATTTTTTATGGAGACTTAGATCCTGAGGATACCAAAGGCCCTGAGGGACATTTAAGTGAGCTCCCCAACTTAGATCGGATTCTTTTGTGTCTAAAGTGACTGTCACAAACAATCAAAGATAACAGCTGAGCAGGTAATTGAACCACCATGTCCATATGATGATGGGCCAGTGAGTACATCAAGGCTAGCCAACCCTGCAGTTCTCTGAGGCGTAGCCTAGTATGCTGCATCATGCAAGTGCACGCCCCCCACCTGTCCTAGAAGTTTGAGGCAATTCCAAACTGTAGTGACAGGGTGCCCCTTTAGATGTAGAGCAATGACCTGCATTATTTGGAACCTCTGCTCCACCAGGAAAGCCCTGGCCTTTGTAGAATCCAGGTCTGCCCGAATGAATTCTATTCTTTGAACAGGCATCAGGAAAGATTTCTCTGTATTGATTAGGAACCCCCACCTGTCGAAAGTGGACTGAACAGTAGCTACACTGGACAGTATCTGATATCTGGATCAGCTTCTCACTAGCCCATCATATAGGTAGGAAAACACATGGATTCGTGACCTTCACTGGAATGCCTCTACTACAACCATGCATTTTTGTGAATACACGAGGAGCTGCTGACAGGATGAAAGGCAGTACTGTGCATGCAGTTTCCCCTGCACGGTCCCGGTCAAGGGACAATGGTGACCTTGCTGAGATGCTCCCAAAGCCTAGCTTATGTAGAAGGACAAGAAGGGAGCGGAGATGCTCTAGAACAGGGGTCAGCAACCTATGGCATGCGTGCCAAAGGTGGCACGCGAGCTGATTTTCAGTGGCACTCTGCTGCCGGCCTGGGGTTCCGTCTGTAAATGGCTTTCCGTTTTTTACAGTGCACTGTGCAATCTTGTAACTTCCTTCTGTAGCTTTGGCTGTAACACCTGGTCTAATCTCAGTTGCTGATGACTTATGACATGCCAGAGACCAGGCTAAATAAGCTGGCAGTCCCATCCGGCCGTAGACTCTCTGGCTTATCTGGCCCCCATCACTGCAGTAGCTGAGCAATTCACTATTTTTAAGACACTTACCCTCCCGGCAGCCATGCGGGGCAGGGCAGTTGTTCCCATTGTACAGAGGGAAAACTCAGGCACAAAGGAGACATCCACACTGTGATAAAAAACTCACCGCACCAAGTCTCAGCCTGGGGCAGCTGACTCAGGCTTGCAGGGCTAAAATTAGCAATGTAGATGCTGCTTGGGTCAAGACACTTGATCCGACTTTGGAGTCTGATGAAAAATCTGCTTCCTCAGACCATAGTGGAGCTGACCCCAATGGTACCAGGGAGACTGACTCCAAGTCTGGAGATGGGGGTATCGACAAGATCATCTCTGGCTTCCCTCTAGACTGAACCCTATCGAGAGGAGCTGCAACTATAGAAGCCACTGGTACCAAACACTGCTCTGGGGCCAGAGAGCACTTCCAATGCTAGTACCAGGCGAGATTCTTGAACAGCAGAGGAAGCTAGCACCAACAGGTTAAGCAACTTTCTGGGTGTCTCGAAAGCCTTGGGTGTAGATGGCACCAAAAAGGCCTCCTGAGTCTGTGGTACTGAAAGCTGCTCTAGCCCTTCAGGGGTTGGTCTTAATGGACTCTTCCTGGGCTCTGAATCAGCAATCCCTCCTGGGTTTTAGACTGTCTGGGGGTGCCTCTTCTCTTAGCACCCCCCCCCCCAAGTCCTTGCCTGAGTTTGGTGCTTTACTGTAGATTTTGAAGGCCACAGTTCCAAGTCTTTGGGAGCCTTACGTTGTCTCTTCTTAGATACCTGTAACGAGTATCTGCCTCTGGACACAGGCAGAACAGGGGGAGCACTCTTAGATAACTCAAATGTGCTTGGTAACCGTTCCAAGTGGGAAACACAGACTCCATAAACAACCACTTGAATCTGGCAGCCTTGTTCTTTTTTGATTGGGGCTTGAACCCTCTACAAATGTGACATTTATCACTTACATATACCACTCCCAGACACTTAAGGCAGCTGTGGCATGGGTCACTCACTGGCATAGCCTTGTTACATGAGCAACAGGCCCTGGAGCCAGGAGAATGAACAATTAGTCCTGTACCGAGGCCAGTCTCTAACAAGGAACTGGGAACCCCACTCTAGAAAATTACTATCCTATACGTATTCTTATATCTATATCTTTAGTTTAGTCTACACTAGACTAAAAGCTAACTCTACAGGTTCTATATACATTAAAAGAGAGAAGTCTTGCAGATACAAAGATTGGAGCTCCAACAATTGTCACCAGCAGTAGGAAGGAACTGAGGAGCATCGAGGGCAGTGTGGCCCTTTATGCCTGCATGCAGAAATGTGAGGCACAAGAAGGCACTCGCATTGCCCCCCAGAGTACTGCTGAGGGAAAAATCTCCAAGAACTGAGCACGAGGTGTGCACACACCTACAGTGGAATGGACATGTGCAATCACTTGAAGAAGAATCTCATGCTGTGAGGCAAATTCACTGTTAGAAAGAAACAAGATGGGTGAGGTGATATTTTTGATTGGATCAACTTCTGTTGGTGAGGGATGAGCTTTCGAGCTCTAGAATTCTTAGAGGAAGAGCTCTGTGGAGTTCGAAAGCACATCTCTTTCACCAACAGAAGTTAGTCCAATAAAAGATATAGCCTCACCCACCTAGTTTCCTCTATATTCTGGAACCAATACAGCTACAACACTGCAAATAAGAAAGAAACACAGGCAGGAGTACTAACTGCTGCTGTTTTTCCATGCCTGGAAGCAGGATGTTTTGAGAAAGAACAACTCATGGGAGATCCTATGGCTGCCAACTGCAAGTTCTGATTGTCTCAAAATCCCCAAAGATAAGGGGAATGAATCACTGACATAGAAATTAAAAGCTCTTCATATGGTTATCATGTCGCCAGTCCTTTTTTAGACAATTTTCAAGATTGAACTATTTGACTTGCTGATGAGAAATCTAAGTCACTGTGAACTGAAGCAGAAACTGAACCCGAGTTTAGAGGTGGCTTTGGGAATCAAAAGCACTCGGCTCCAAGGACCCAATCTTTAGTGTAGGGGAACAGTGATTCATACTGTAGGTCTATGCCACAATGTTGGCCAGTATTCAGCATTCTTTGTGGAAACGCCTGGTGGCCTGGAGGTGCACTAGCATATGTGTTTTGGTGGAAGTAAGAACCTAAAGATTTGGCAGTATGAAATCTGATTCTATTCTCAATTATTATTTGCATAATTCACTGTTCTGAGCTTTCTATGTTCTGAGCAGTGAGTTGTGCCATTTATAGTTACTCAGTCTCTCTCTCAGAACTTCTTTGCCTCATTGTTTAATAATCCCCCCGCCCCCACTTATAATAAACATAGTATGACAACCCATTTGAGAGGAATGTGATTCATGCGTAGTTGCAGTGCTCTTATACTTGACTGTCCTTGGTGGGTTGATATGCTGTCCAAACACAAAATACAGGACTACCGTACCAGACCGTATGAAAGGAGGACAGAATGCATGTCATCATTAGTTCTGTCTTAAGAAAGTCACCTGTTCTTTGTGCTGTTCTGATGTAGGTATGACAACTCTTTCCAAAAATTCCAAAGAACTTTTAATTAGCTCATATTAGTGCCATGAAAAATTCTCATACCAAATTTCAGATGTATAGTTCTATAACTTTATAACAAGCCACAGATAGTTTTTTGTCACTCAAATTTTGTACCCCGGCTCTAAGCATTTGCAATGTGTTATTTGGAACTATTAAGTAGCCGTTGGAAAAAATGCACATATCTATTAAAGTCGTTAAGCACTGCTGTGTAGTTGACATTTAAATAGAAACCAACGAACGATATAAGCCATGTAACAGTTAAGATCAGACTGTTTAAAGGAGTTGAATTTCCTTTAGACGCTGTCTGCTTCGCAGTTCACATGGTGATAGTAATCATAGATTCATAGAATCATAGAACTGGAAGGGACCTCGAGAGGTCATCTAGTCTAGTCCCCTGCACTCAAGGCAGGACTAAGTATTATCTAGTGAATTATCTAATGAATGCTTAAAAAATGGTTGCTGCTGGTACCATTTGCCTGATCGCTGTGGCCAGGGCATTTTGTTTTCCTTGTTATAAAACTGTACTATAGGCTAGTCAGTAGCATGGCAGACTACTATTTATTATTTGTATTACAGTAGTGCTTGAGGCCCCAACTGAGATCAGTGCCCATTGTACGAGGCAGTGTGCATACTGAGAGACAGTCCCTACCCCAGAGAGGTTATTCATAGAGTCTAAGGCCAGGTGGAACCATTTATGATAAGTCTGACCTCCTGCATAACACAGGCTGTAGAATTTCACTCAGTATTCCTATATCAAGCCCATACATTTTGGCTCAGCTAGAGCATCTCTTTTAGAAAACGTATAATCTACCAAGTTAAGACAGACAAAAGGTGGGAGGGGAAACAGAGGCACAGAAAATTAAAATGACTTATCTTAGGTCACAGCAGGTCAGCACACAGTCAACAGTGTTTGAATACAGAGGTTGATAGTACAATTTTAATCACAATGTGGGCATGCTGGGTATTTAAGTCCTGGTCTACACTGGAGGGGAGGGGGATGTCGATGTAAGATACGCAACTTCAGCTACAGGAATACCGTAGCTGAAGTCACCGAATCTTATTTCGACTTACCTCCCGTCCTCACGGCGCGGGATCGACGGCCACGGCTTCCCCGTCGACTCCGCTACCGCCGCTTGCTCCGGTGGAGTTCCGGAGTCGATGGGGAGTGTGTTCGGGGATCGATATATCGCGTCTCGTCGAGACGCGATATATTGATCCCCGATAAATCGATCGCTACCCGTCGATATGGCGGGTAGTCTGGACGTACCCTAATTTTCAGCCATCTCCATACAACTGCTTCATAAAGAATGATCAAGCATTACAGAACAATGCCACAAAGCAGTGAATAGGCTGATACTTTGACATCTTCCAAAACTATAAAGCACAACTTGCTTTGAAATTCTTTGCATCTGAATCTCTTTGAAACTACATTGCATGGATATCAACAAAACAGTTTTTTTATTTAAACATTTTTCATTCATTTTATGATAAAGGAAATTCAAAATCAACTGAATTCTACAATATTAACATTTAGACCTTTGTCCTTTATACCAAAATACTAATAGTCAGTTATGTGTTTATATAATTCAATACACTTTAACACTTCTGCCTATTCATAAAAGGTAATAAACATAGATTTACTCATAAGTGAATGACAGGTAATGTTGTGAAAAACACAATACATGGTACAGACACATTCTTATACAAAATATTTCACTTCATAGAGTGGCCTCACATACACAAATTCTGAAACATGTATGAATCTGCTGTGATTCAAAGCAATGTTTAAATTAAAGCCAGTCCTGTCATGATCAAAGGCAAAACATTCAGGTGCCACTATAAAGGAGAAAGTGTAAAGAGTAGGAAAAGAAAGAAGAGCAGGGAAGGAAGAGTGGGTTGATGGCTATGGCATTGATAGGGAAAGGAAAGTTTTTCATTAGATATTTTTAAAAAATTAGCTGTTTATATTATCCAAAAGAAAAAAAAAACAGAAAACGCCCAAGACTATATTGCCACGTTGGAGTTTCTGGTGGCATCAAAATTCTTTGAAGTTCACTCTCGTGGTTGATGTTATTACCAAAAATCCCTCAATGTTATTAAAGTCTTGTAGTTTACAGTCACTTCTCATACATGGTGTGTAATTTCTGGCATTGCTATCACATCCATACATTACCAGGACTAACAGTGGTTTAATACTGAAAATCAGGGTAGCTGGAGACATTGACTGGAGATGGCAGAACTTCATGAGAATAAAGTCAGAGTGGGGGAAGAGTAACCATTTGTCTATTGCAATAAAGTAACAAAATTAACATGACTATAAATGCATCTAGTTCTTTTGGAGGTCCTTTTTAACACCACAAAATTGTGAAGTTAACTTTTGAGGTTTATTAAGATTACATTATAATTACTCAATATATTTTCTCTCTGTGTTTGCATGATTCCAAATACCTTCCCAAAACTTCCTACGTTCAGAGAAAATTAAAGTTGCACTGTTAGACACCCAAAAATCAGGAAATGCCACAATTAAAGTTGATTATACAACTAACGTACTCTGTTCCTTAATGCTAGTGTATTATATTACTCTTTAACAGCATGATCACATATTTCTAAAATGCCATGTAAAACCTTTTCTATAATTTTAGAGTCTGGATGGCATCCTGTAATATTTTTTTCATTCGTGTACACTTCTCATACACTAATTTCATTGCCAACGTTTTACAATATCTGTTTTGACACACTGTGTATATGGTAAGATCTCTTCTCTCTGAGGTATTTATTTTAATAATTTTTTTCAACACTATGCTATGCATTTTCTTTTCAATCAGCAGCACAGCCAACCTTTGGTTCACTCCATGGGATGAAATGGCTAACTACGGACATAATTTTGGGGCATATTATATATGCCACCATGTTTCCATTTCATTTCATGCTGAGCAAGCATGGAATCATGCAAACACAGATAGAAAATATATTGAGTAATTATAATGTAATCTTAAAGCATACTTTTCATGTAAATGACCTTTATGGACTCAGTATACAGAACTACTAGATGTTATATGTGTTGCAAAGGTCGTAAAAAAAGTGTATGAGCTTATAATGAATTATTTAAGAAATCATTTGTGATAATATAATTAAGTAAAATTTGTTTTATTCTTACCTCTTTCATAGCACTATCCCAAGGTTTGAAAATTAGCTTCATTGGGGGATTAAACCAATCAGACAAAGGCAGATGTGAAAGATGAGGGTGGGATTCTTTATCAGTGAAGTCCAGGGGCAAAGTCCTTGCAAGAGGACCAGACACCCTACCTGCACAAGCTGCTGGGAAGGATGAGGGTGTACCAGAGTGCTGTTTAGAGCTCCATCACTTGCATCAACATCTGTCTAATGTGTCTGATCTGTATATATCCATTTTATGCAAACTAAAGTATTAATTGAAAGGGATTTAATGTATTGTTACTAGTACAATTTAGAAATCTACATTAAATTTTCAAAGAAATTGGCTTCAAATATTTAAGTATGATATCTTAGGAGATCAAATGTAAAAGAGAGTTACCATTTCCTATTACATTACTGACTGTGAGATTATTTTTCTTCTGATGCCCTCTTTTAGAAAAACAGCAGCTCAAGTTCCAAGAAACTTATTTATAATTTCTCAAGGAGGGATCTGGTAGATTTTTAAAAATGTTAATATATGTTTTATTTTAAAGTAACTTTTTCTTCTAAAAACCCATAACCTTTCAAGGTATTCTACAAACGTGAGAAAAGAATGAGCCTTAAATGTTTGCAGTCATAAGCCTTTCCTGAACTACAGTACCTGCACATGAGTATGTGATATTTGACTGAAGTGTCCCCACCCACACAGTGATATCATCTAACCCGCTAGCCTAGCAGCTTGATTAAAAAAAAATTAATAGTTCTGACTTGGAAATTCCCCATGGACACAACAAAGCAACTCACCTCTGTTCTCCACAACAACATGCAGGTTTCTCCCTCCAAAGTGGGCTGATGGGAAATCTGCTTCATTCAATATGTAACCATCAGTGGCCTATTTTCTTACCCCCGGTAGATAGGCCTGCTTCATTCTAATTACTTAAAATCCATTTTGTCATCATGCTTTTTGACTTCCTCTCTAATTAGTTTCTTGGGACATAAACTCTTCTAGAACCATACATTTGAAGCATGAGGGATGTGAGAAGCCTAAAATGGCATAATTACATGTGGTAGTGACTCTAAAAATAACACAGGACTCTCAATCAAGGCACCTACTTTACTCTAACTAAAACTGCTCAAGCTATTTGTTAACATTTTTTTTTGTTGCTTTGGCCCCTTTTAGATTAATGAATTATTTGCAAACTGATCCAGTTTTTTAAAAATATGCTAATTATAAGCACTCACCAAATATTTTAGATGAATAATTTTCACTTATTTGTTTGCTTTGACTATTCACTATGTTGCATTCTATGGTTGGTCACCCTAGTCATACATTATTATTTCTGTTCCCTTAGGCAGAGATTGAAAATTTTTAAACAGGACAATAGTGCCTGGTTAATGATGGACAAACATAGTTCTATTACAAATTATTAGAAAAAATGCATTTTCTTTATTCAATGACATACAAAAATATACTTACATTATAAGCATAAGGTGTATGCCCCTAAATCACTGAGGTGCTTTTGAAAATTCCACCATGTAGTTTTAGGTGGAAAAATCTCAATTTAATCGGAGGTCCCAGGACCATTATACCACAGAAAGACAGCTAACAAGCAATGGATTATGTTGTTCCTGTATTACCAATGAAACTACTACAAGTCTAAAGCACCACAAAGGCATCATGTTCAGTGTCTTCAGCAGACTCAGTACCCCTTAGATTTATGGTGTATAAAATGTCTTCTATAAATAGTATTGTTAGACTACTCATTTTGCCACCTGCAATTGTGGCAGCAATTCATTAAAATATAATTATGATAGAACTATCCATAAATAAGCATAGTTTCATTTAAAAGGAAAGGCAACGGTGGAAGAAATTCAGTGCTCATAACTAATCTGGGTTTGAAAATACAACTACTTTATACATAATTGTACTATTTATAAGCTTGTAGGAATTCATAAGAGACATCTGAATCAACTAAAATGCCGTTAGTGCTGCGATTTGATTAAAGCAGAGAGAAAACATTTACAGACAATGACTCCAGATCATCATTTGAACTTTCCTTTTACAAGAATGTAAAACTTTTCTATGAGCCATTTCCTGCTACTGCTGAAAAATATTCCTCCTTTAAATAGAGATGGATTTCAAGGTACTGTACCCAATGTTGTTTTGATAGTAGTTTCAGAAGAAAATGTGAATGTGTGGGTAAGCTCTGGAAACTCTTTGGAGAGACTACCTACTTATCTAACCACACTTCCTGTTTTTAACCCATTTGTCCTAAATCAGTCCCTAGTCTACTGACAAAAAATAGATATAACAATGTGCTATAAATAGCTCATTAGCAATTTTCTTTGTAAAACTGAAAACGGTCTGATACATTTATCAATTTTTTTTCACAGCAGGTCCACATTAAATAGCACACTGATTAATGTTATGGAAGCTACATAAACCGCTGGTGGTGCACTGGTTTTTGCCATAATTTGGGGAAACAAAAGACGATAACTCAAAGATCAGAGATTCAGAATGCATTTGGGATAGAGGCCAAGAGAATCGAAGGCTAAGCGTGGGTGATCTCTGCATACGTTCTGAGGATCTGTACTTTGTTTCCTTTAAATTCTTCTCACATAATTGACAGTAAGCATGAAGAAATGCTGTCTCCTCACAAATGAAAGCGAAAAAGCCAACAGAAATAATGATGATATAAAAGGACCTATATACTTACTAGCTGAAAGGTAAAAAAGGTGCAACTACCAGCAGACAGATTTGAAGGGTATCTTGCTTGGGAAAGGCTTTTTTAAGACAATCAGATTGCAGAGAGTTATTAGGAAAAGGGGAATAGATTCCAACCTTTCTGATGGCCAGGGATGTGGGGAAAACACAGCCAAGAATTTCCAAAACTGAAGTCGAGAGTGCTATATCCCTGAACTAGTTCTCCCCCACTTTCCTTTTTTTAAGCTATGACACATTATATTGATGTAATTTGTATACACTTAGTGGACATCAGCTTGTGAGATTTACCACCTCATTATCACAATAATAGTTTTAAAAACACACAAAAATGGAAATTATTATTAAGTATGTGCTTCGTTGTGCTCTATTTTAGTTCAATAATTGAACAGACAATTATTTCAGGGTGCACAAACTAGAGTCTGCATATTTCTGTGCCTGAATTGGCTAGCAGCACCAGGGAACAGTAAGTGGTGACACTGTTGCAGCTAATGTTCTAATCTGAACATGTGCTTAAGTCTAGAGCAGAGGTTCCAAATTGTAGAGAGAGCCAGGCAGCTGTGTGAAAGTGGTGGCTCTGTTCCCTGGTTCATAGCCCAAACCAAGAAGCCGTAAAACTTGGATCTGGAACTATTCAGGATCTGCTGCTGAGGCTGCTTATAAAAGGCTTTGCCTCCTACTCCTCAAATCTGACTCATGGGTGCCGCCAGAAAGAGCTGGAGGAGTCACAGTGAGCCAGACCCAGCTGCCACTACCAGATCCTGACTAGTCACCAGGAGAACCACCAGACTGAGACCTGCTCCTGCCACTGAAGGGGTAGGAGAAGCAGCACTAGATAGAGGGAGATAGGAGGAGAACCACAAGGGCGCTACAATTTGAAGTGAAAAGCAGCACGGGGAGACTCTGTATGGGAGTTGTGAGCAGGGAATGAGGTCACTGGAGTAGGAATCTGAAAAGCACTGCCGGTGGGAGGAGGCCAAGGCACTTGAATGGGCAGTAGTTATGAGAGAATTGTGTTTTGTTTAAGGAGGTTTATTTCCATCTGTTTGGGCAGGAGGGAAATTGCAAAGGCCTTGACAATGGAGGGCACTCTTAACAGTGAATTGAAGTCAATATGAGTAGAGCACATTCAGTACTTCACAGAGCGCGTGCTCTCTCTCTCTCTCTCTCTCTCTCTCTCTCACACACACACACACACACACACACTTACCAAGAATAAACCAAATTTCAGTCTATTAACATGGCAACAAGGAATGCACTTGGGGAAAATATGCATTTATATGCAACAATACAGTCTTCAAATAATTTCACAATTTCAAGTTTATAGTTACATGTAACCAATCCTCATCCTAACATGTAAGTTAGATATCTGAGCAGCAATTCCCTATCAAAAGCACCACTTACCCTATTAATAAGCCATCTCTCTTGAACACACTGCTTAAGACACAAGAAATAGGGGCTTCCAATTTTCTTTTCCGTTGTGCTATCAGTCTGTTGTTCTAGCTGCTTTTTAAAAGCACTGTGATACTCAAAAGTCTTGTCATAGATTTTAGATGGTATAAGGAAAACTGCTATAATTTCAGACTCTCCCTCAGTACAAAGTGTTACAATCCCTTTGTGTTGCATTTGGTGTGTCCTATGTTGGCTTTTACTGAAAATGAAAATAGGAAATGCAGTAGCACTAGACTCCTAGCTTCAGAGAGCTTAGGAGTCAAATATGGTTTCTGTAGCTACTGTGTTTCTGTTGTTCCATTACCTAGGACAGTGTCTCCCAAACTTTTCAAAGCTGATCCCCAGTTCAGGAAAATGAAGCTAATTGCACCCCTCACTTCAGCTCTCCCATGTGTTATCAAAGGTCTACACTTTTTAATTTGCACATCTTCCGTACCACTCTCTCATCACATCACCACTTTGGAAAATGAAGACCTAAGGCCCAATCATGAGCCTACTGATATCAGTGGCAAACTCCAACTGAATTAATGGTGCAGGATCAGATCTGCCATCCCCTATGCCCAAATCTGCCCCAATGAAAAAAAATTCTACAAAATGCAAACGGATTCAGTGCAATGTAAACCCTGTCACTTTTTCAAAAGCACTTCATAGACAAAAGAGAGTAGCTGTAGACACACATAACTAGAAGATACTGGAGGCGCAACATAAAAAAATCCAAATTTCTTTATTTAAAATCTACATTAAAAACCATCACCTCTCCCTACCAAAAAACAAAAATACTCAAGAATCCAGAAATCTATACCAATGTTTCCTTTCATTAACACAAACTAACCATAGACTACAAGAATATTCATTTCTTTCTTTCAAATCCATCAGTTTTTTAAATCACCCTGAAGATGTCTTTTCATGATTTTATAAAACCTAATATTATTAAAACCTTTCAATACACAAAACAGCTCAAAAGTGGTATGTATTCTACTTACAATTCCCAAAGTCATCCTTAAAGTAATAACAACCTGTCATAGTCTTTGTAAGATGAAATGACAGCAATTTCAAAAATGAAAAATGAGTTTAGAGATATACCATGTTTATGAATTTACTTGGGTTGTCACTCAAACATTATGAATATTACTATAAGAGATTATCAGAAAATTGAAGCCAAATGATGCAAAAAGACCTACATCATAGAGAAAATGTTTGGAACAATATGGAATTAACACTGGGTGTCCTGCATACGAGGCCACCCCAACATCTGACCTTCAAACTATCCAAGACATTTGGATAAACTTGCTTTCGGCTAAACTCACTGTCGTGACTTAAGATACACAGTTCAGGTGGCGAAGAAATTGGGGTGATCTCAAAAAAGGAAATGGAGGAGAGCCATCTGAATTTCTTGAAGGGTTTATTTTAGTTTATTTATGAAATATGCAACTTTAAAGTTGTCTCTTCTTGAGAAGCAAGGTTTTCCAGCAATTGCAAGGTGCGTATCTACAGCTTGTTCAGTCTTTTACTGGATAGTCTAAGTAATATCCCATTTGAACAATCCAACACACTTTCTGAAGGCTGTGCTGATGGCATTTCATTATTACAGTAGCACTTAAAGGTCTAGAACAGGTCAAGGCTCCTTCATGTTAGGTGCTGCAGTAAAAAAAACCTCCAATTCTTGCCATTAGAATTTACAATCTTGGGCCCCAATCCTACAATGGCTTATGCATGTTCCTACCTTTAACAACATGAGCAGCCCCACTGAGCTGAAGCAAGTAAACAAAGGAAAGGGAGACAACGGTAAACATATTTTTTCACAGACTGGATCTGTGCACAATTTCTAGATTTATTTTGTTTGTTAATGGAGACGAGTGACCAGATCAGTGTCAGTAGTCTCAGTTCACCAGCTGTCTAGCCATTATCAGTTAGCAGTGTTCTGTATGTATTAAGGAAGAATGGAGTCTTAGGGAGAATCTGAAGGAAGATAAGGATCCTGGTCTTGAATTTGGGTCCCCTGGCAACTGCAGCAGAAGGCCATACTGTGACGTTCTGTACCTCGTGGAAACACCCTACACCCCCATGTTCATCCTTATAATATGATTGTGTGGTATCTAATACAAAGTTTGTCATATCGGGTGTCTTCGGAAGGCTCATGATGTACTGAGCATTGTTGTTATGGTGATGTTATAGTAATTGTTGTTATAGTAATATTATAGGTTGTAATTTCATGTATATAATTATGAGGCTGAAAAATGTGTCTTCATGGCTTAAAATAAGCCCAGGCAAAAACTCTCTAAGAGCAGAGGGGCAGTTCACACCTCATAAGGACATGTATGGGACAGACCCAGCCCAGCCTCAAAGGACGCTGGCCTAGGCAGCAACAAAAGGATCTGTTGGACTCTTGAGTGAGTCACCCCCCCTTCCTTTGGTCAGTTTGAGACTGCGATGAGGTAATGCTCACCTGACTCTGTAGGGGAGGGGGGTGCGAAGCCAACGGGAAAGAAAGAACGTGATAAAGGGAGAGACGTTTGTCATGCTCTTCCTCCCTCTTCCACCTCGATCTACATACATCACCACCAAGCGACTGAAGCGCTGTTCAAAGGGGAGAGCCTGGCTGAAGGGCAACCAGCCATTCTGTGGTGAGAAGCATCTAAGTTTGTAAGGGCACTGAAAGTGTTAAGATCAGCTTAGAATGCATTTTGCTTTTATTTCATTTGACCAAATCCGACTTGTTATGCTTTGACTTATAATAATTTAAAATCTATCTTTTATAGTTAATAAATGTGTTTGCTTATTCTACCTGAAGCAGTGCGCTTAGTTTGAAGAGGATAATAAGCCTTGGGATAACAAGCCTGGTACATATCAATTTCTTTGTTAAATTGATGAACTCATATAAGCTTGCGGTGTCCAGCGGGCATAACGGGACACTGCAAGACGGAGGTTCCTAGGATTGTGTCTGGGACCGGAGATGTTGGCTGGTGTCGTTTGGTTGCACAAGGAGCAGCTTACATGCCAGAGGCTGTGCGTGAACAGGCCAGGAGTGGGGGTTCTCACAGCAGAGCAGGGTAAGGCTGGCTCTCAGAGTTGAGGGTTGGAGTGACCTAGCAGATCACCAGTCCAGATAACACCAGAGGGGAACGTCACACATACGACCTCTTTTTCTTTATCAGACTGGAGCATTTAACATTTTAACTTTCTCTGGTAAAACCTAACTTCTTTGTACACAAACATGGTCCCTACTGCAATGAACAGAAGGATAACAATTATTCTGACTTTCACCCACTGTTGACAGCCATTTTTATTCCATATTTCCCCATATTATATTTTTAAAATGTAGAATCTGTGTTACAATCAAATGTATGGTACCAGATAGAAGGTGTACCAGTAATAATTATTCTTGAGTGTGCAGACTTTATATTTTGTGACAAACAGCTTCATAAAAAGAGCTCTCAATTTTGTCCATGTGCCTAAGAAAAGACAACAATGACTTTATGACAGACAGTAATAGGCAGATTGTGGCAGTTTTGTACACCTGTATTATATTATTGGAGTAAACAGATGATCCTTTACACCCTCCTCACTACTCCACAAAAAATAAAAAAAGACAAACAGAGTTGCTAGGTGTGCAGTATTCATTGAAGTTACACAGTTATTTTGCATAATTAGACAGAGGTTAAATTCCCCCCCCTCCCCCACTTTCTAGTTTCAAAGAACCTCCACTGCGGCCCTTTATATTTCAAGTGGTATGGTTTTGAAAGTGACCGGGGTTTCTTAGCACAAACTGTACAAGGAAGCCTTAAAAATTATTAAAGCCAAAATTTAACATTTGGAAACGATCTGCACTTAGGAGAGATCTAAAGTAACTGGAAAGCTTAAGATTTTTCACAGTTCAAAGAAAAATGTTTTAATAATGTTAAATTACTCTGATTCTCTGAACAAGTTCAGCATTCTAATCCCATCCAAACACTAATAAAAATTTTAAGTGTTTCATTAAATTTAAATTGCACAGTGTAAAGAAATTTTAAATTAATATAACACTTATTACAATAGGCCTGCTGTATTGTTTAGGGTCTATCAGATTTTCCGATTTAAAACCTTATTTTTAAAGAGTTTACAACTTGGCTGTAAAAAGAACACATTCTAGATTGAACTTTGCATAGAAGTTCCCAGCCAAAGTTTTTAGCCAAAAATTTCAACCCCAAAAATATGGATCAGAAAATGTTCAAGTACTAAGACAGACATTAGTGATTATCCATATGCTTCCCACCCACCAACCAATAACTAACTTTAATATTTTTATACAGATACTTTGATTAGCGTCTTTGAGTATTTAAAAACAGAAACCATCTTTAACATGAAGCTGCTACCGTACACGGTCAGCAGTGTTGCAGATAGAATATTTGTGCTTGAATGAGGGCTTATTCCCACTGATAGCCCAGGTTTTGCTTTCTGCTTGATCCTGTGTTTGTCACATCACAGTTGTTGCCAGGGAAGTGAATTGTCTAGTGGTTTGAGTAGGGGTATCAAGTTTGCTAGGTTTTAATAAGGCTCCACACTGCCCTGCTTTGTGATCTTGGGTAAATCCCAGCCTCTCTGTGCCTCATTTTCTGCCTCTGCAAAATGGGATAACAATACCTTAGAGGGGTATTGTAACGCTTAATGTTTGTAAAGCACTTAGAGATCCTTGGATGCAAGATACTACATTATTATTAGTGGAGGACATAAGTAAGAGTACAGAATAGGTCCACTTTTTACTACCTGGAAATTAAAGGCCTAAATGATGAAACTCCAGTCTCCAGGTGCTCAGCTATTACAGTGATGAGGGCAGTATAAGAATATAAACAGATTGAATACTATACAGAATAATCTCCTGTTTATTAGCACTTCGGATAGAATGCTCAGGTTATTTTGATATAGCCCAACCTGCTTAGAAGAACAGCAGGATTTTAGCTTAGGATCTTCAGTGCTAAAGGCATGAGCATCTACCTTCTGAGCTAAAAGAATGTGGCCCAGCTTCTCAAAGGTATTTAGGTTCCTAACTTCCATTGGTTTCCGTGAAAATTAAGAGACTAAATACCTTTGAAGACCGGGGCATATGTCTGTAGCCAGAAGCCCAGCAGACACAAACCTCCAATGTACACCAATTACTACAAGGGATCAAAGACCCACGTTCTTTTAAGATGGCTTACGACACATAGCATTTTTCCAAAATGGGTTATGCTCCATAAATGGCCCATGGCTTCAGACTTCCAGTGTAAATACCCACTTCTAAAATTGCCACTATGATTTCAATACCCAACAAACTACTTTTCAATTAAAATTCCATAAAGTTCTTTAGTAGGCACCGTTGACCCCAATTCCACAAATGGACCCATGAAAGTGTACCTTTGTGCCTTGATTTCAATAGGACTTTACACATGCAGCCTGAGACCTGAATAATATACGCCATTAGCTGATTCAATATGAAAGAATGCAATGGCCATATGTACAGTAACATAAATGACAGTACATTGTGATAAAATAACTTTAGTCAGTCAATAATTTACATTTGATAGAATATAAATAAATGTAGGAGGGGACTATAAGAAAGTAAGTCCTGTCTCTATAAAGGCAGACAGTGAGCAGGATTCAGACTGACAGAGCCAGAATGACACGATCATCAGGTTAGAGCACAGAACAGACAATAGCCCTTGGAATGGGGGAACATGAGAAGAGACAGCTAACATGTGGATACACAAGGAAAGGATTTTTTTAAGCTGTATAAAGGGAGCAGAAGAAACAGTAATCTCAAATTGTTTATCCAAAGCAGCAACCACAATCTTGAAAGGATTTGGGAAATATACCAGGAACATTACATGATAATCAGATCATCCTCAGAGCACACATGTGTAAATATCTGAGTGAGAGGGGAACTTGAGGAAGAGGGTGAAAGAGATCAAACCTACCTGAAGGGTGTATCAAGTGATGTTTTCAGGCAATCACTCACAATTCTTAGTCTAAAATAATGTGGACTTAGTGGCCTTGTCTTTTACAGGGATGTGATCCTCCCACATGATGCATGAGAAATGCCTAACGACTACATATAAGAACAGAGTATAAAGGAGGCTCAAGGTGAGAAGCACACACATTGTCATAATGGCAACCTGGAATCAGGTATTTTGTTTTAGGTTGTTTTAAAAGGCTCCAGCACATAATCCGCACAGGACCCAGGATTTATATGAAGGCTAATAAACATAACATTTAAGAACATACAATGCTAAACTCTGTTTTATTTAATCAAAATCTTTTTACAAACCAATAAATTATAACCAAATGGGTCTCAACAGTCATAGCACCATCATCATTGCATTGATTCCAAATATTAAACAATTAAAAAGCACTGCAAGTGGAAAATATAGCTCCAAAGAACACGGTTAAATATCCATCTCATTTTAAGACCTAAAAAAATCAGAATCCGTGAAGGAAGTTTGCCTTCCTCCAGCGATAAATGCATGGGTTCTTTAGGTTGTTTGAAAATGTATCCATCAAAGTCTACTTCAAGTTTATTTGGATATTATGTAGTTGTGGTGCAGTAATACACTGAAGTCTAGGCTTAGCACAACAAAGCTCTTCTTTCTGCTCTGGAAAGCAGGTGTATCACTTTGGTGAAAATCTACCACAAGCATTTGTTCTTGAAGAAAGCATATGACTAAATAACACAAATTAGATTTCTGAGCAACAAAAGTCTTCTAGATGAAACATAGAAAACTGACTCTCTGGTTGTAAATAGTAGCGTAACACTAAAGAAACCCCCCGCCCTCCGAAAGCAAAACCTTTTTTTGGGATTTCAGTTACACAAACATGAATAACCCTGGCTTTGTAATAAGCTCACCTTATTAGAAACAGCTTTGAACTGTTTGATTAGATGCAGATCTACCATACTGCCAACTATATTTATGTAGCCCTGTAAGTGTGCAGGGTGCTTTCCAGGAAAACAAAAAGACATAAGAAGATTGCGATCTAAGGCCCTGATCCTGCAAACAATTATGCATGTGTTTAACTTTACAAGAAAACGTTTCAAGAAAGCATAAGAGTCTGCAGGATCAGGGCCTAAATTATATTTAAACAAAGAACCAATAAAAACACGTTCATACGACATCTTGTGATCAACTGTGGCAGACAAATATAGGGGAAGTAGTATGGGGAGAAAAACATTAAGTGCTGGAATCTACATTGTGCCAGATAGTTACACCACTCAGTGGAGAAGCTATAGAGAACTAGAACCATCCTTTAGGATGATGAAGTATGTTACCCACTGTACATCCTGCCAGTTCCACCAGGGTCTCAGCTCTCTGAGGATTATTTGTTCCCCCAGGGATGCCATGAAGGGGGAACATCTAGAAGCCTGCTCTCAGTAGAACATAAATATTATTGTGCCTGTCCTACTGCAGAGGTGGAACTGGGGTGGGGGGAAGGGTGGAGGCTCCTTGCCCCCTCTTCTCCATGTACCAGCACAGGTGCAAGTCCTGAGCTGGCTCTGGGATGGCAGCATTGTTTTCAGGAATATACTGATCATATAACTTATTTTGAATGTGTTTGAGAGTTGAATTTTATAATTTTCTTTTGTTTTTATATCACTTAAATTTCTCACTGTGACAGACGGCTGGAGTTTTGACAATTTTATGGAAATGGAAAACTGACAACAGAGATTTTAAGAGGCAGGAGAGTGATTCAACTACTATGAATAAGAAAGACACATGCAAATCTCAAGTCAATCATCTTGACTGTGAGGAGAGTCCAGGAAGGTCAAGATGGCCTGTGACATTTTAAACTTGGAGTTAAGAAGTAGGGGAACATCCCAAAAGTGATTAGGGGACAATAGTTCTTGCATGGGGGACAAAATAAGACTTCTGTATTCCTTCCAGATAGTACTCCCGATAAAACACTCCTGTGAAAATGTTAAGGTAACCTCACCCTGATATGACAATGAACTCTATACCAATGACTTGATAAGCAGGCTGGAAGAGGTAGAAGATCTCTAGACACAGAAAGAACAGCTGGGCCAAGCTGAGAAGGGACGGTCATAAGAGGGACTCGCTTTTTAGAGATGTGAGATTTTCCCTTTCTGTAACTAATATAAAGGAAGCCTGCCTCACTAGGCTTTGTGAAGCTTTCAGAGGAGAAAACAGTTTATTTTGTTTGGCTACCATTTCCTCCCTATTTTTAATGAATCTTGTTTTTAAAATGTGATTATATGACTCACAGACTAGGTTACTTCGCACAGACTGCCTCCAAAGAAAGCTAAGTTCTTCAGCTTCTAAGGAGAGATGCTGAAATGTGAAGAGTTCCAGGAGCCTGACTTACAACACAGTGTTTGACAAAAGACATGGACAGAAGCATCCTCTCTCAAGAAGATATTTTGCCTGGGGGCCGTGGCAGGCGAATACAGGGGGAAAGCTGAAGGGCCACAGAGGAAATGTAAGTTAGCAGGAGTATGGGTGACATTCTCTAGTGGATTATCACTGGCTTGATGTTAAAGTATTTCAAGAAGGGTTTTGAATGAAGATGGACAGGTGCACAAGAAGTGGAAGACTATTCCAGCCATAAGAAATGATGTGGAAGAAGATTCCCCAGTGGCAATGAAATGATAGTTAATAGCTCTACTTAGAGCATAGGTTCTGGAGGCACAAACTAACAAAAATCAGGCTCAAAGCTCTTGGTGGCAGAAACTCTGCATGGAAATGGGTGGAGTATAAAAGAGTAAGCTGGCCACAAGCTATGCTCTGCTAAGAGCTCTTTAGCTAGTCGATGAAGCCTTTGAAATGGGTGGGGCTGGATAGAGAGGGAAAGGAGACCTGGAAAATATGATAATGAAGTACCTCTCAAGGACAGTTTCTGCTGGGACTCCTGTGGTGCTCCACCAGATTTTAAAACTGTCCTCCTGGCAGAACCTATAGGAGAGCATCGTGGAAGTACCTTGTGCACTCCCTTGAATCTGAAACCCCTCTCCCCTCTTTGCAACTGCTTCTCCTGTGGGCAAAAAGGGTACAACGTACATCTCTTTGCACCTGCTGGAGTGAATCCAGTTCATAATGTTTATTGCTCAGATAGTACATATATTATTGCATTAATATACTAAACATTATCCACTAATGCAGATACAACATTTCCATATTGCCTTATTAGAAATGAGAGATATTAGAAAATTATGTCATATCTTCTAAAACAAGTTTGAAAGAGAACTTGAGGTTAAAGTGAAATTAACCAAAGAGAGCTATTTTGATGTACAGGATGAATGTTTTTAGTTGCAGAGACGTGGAAGTAATGGTTCACATGGTACATTTTGTAAAGCTGATCAGGTAACAAAAGCCTCAAGAACTGCTACTTAGTGATACGGCAAGTCCAACAGATGGTGTTCACTGTGTCACAGTCATGGTATCATTAAGCTGAACAGTATTCTTTTGTACATTTTAGTCAAAATATCATCTCATACAGTCTTTCCTTCTTTTGGGAAATCTGTGTAAAAGCAAATTCACTCAGAAAATTGAATCAAATTAAAAATAATTACTTAAAAAGATATTGTACAACAATCACACACTTGAAGAGGTCTATTCTGCCAGGTACTGCAGGCAGTGATCCAAATGCAAAATCTAGCACTCAGACAATGCATGGCCGTGTTCATTGGTGAACCTGGAAATCTTAAACTAATTATTTAGTTAAACTCATTCTAACACTATTTTTAATTGTAACTTACAGAAAAGAGATAATTCTTCAATGTAACGACACAATATTAATGTAATTATTAAAGTATGATGTAATACCAGTTACAAGTGTGAATTAAAAACCACTTTTTTTGCACTTAGTTGTTCCAGAATGCCACGTGTGAGAGTACAAGAGAATATGGGAGGTAATTGTAGCATTCTGTGGTACTGCGTCATGGGGCATGGCTGCCCTGAACCACCTCTGTTGGCTGAGCGTCACATTGCCTGCCTCATTTTCTGTCCCCAAGGTGGAGCTCCTTAGCTCTCCCCATACACATCACTACTGGAGACGTGGCTTAAATCTCCAGTCAAGTGATAAACCAACATAATCCCTTGCAGGGTAGCAAAAGTCCAACTAAAAATTCCCAAACAAACATTTTCCTGTGCCCTTCAGAGCTTCTCTTCAGCCTGGCCACTGGGGACTTGTTCCCAGCCCCTTTTTCCTAGGCTACCTTTGGGAGTCTCCCGGATTACTGTTCTCAGATCCTTTCTGGGCTCTGTCTCTTACATCTTTGCATGATCTGGTATACACTCTGGGTTCCCAAGATGGTTCCCCTGGAGTACCTAGCCTTTTGCAGACCCTGGCTCAGGCACTGCACGCTTCCCGTGGTTCCCACTCCACAGTGAGCTCACTCTCAGGTTTTTTATAAGGTGTCCATTAATCTCTCACCTGACCCTCGTTAGTCTGTCCCCCTCACGCTGGGAAGAGGCTAATTAATTATAGCTCAAATGTAGCTGGCCCTATTTCCCTCTGAAATATTGTATATAGCATGGTTTCCAAGAAAATTAAATACAGTGACATGCACTCAAATGACACGCAAGCTACATACCACCTCATGTTTCAGCATGTGCTATCATCTTATTGGAATCTAAAATCTTAGTGAGAGTAACCATAAACTAATGTAGATTCCAAAGCAAAGAAATTACGTTAGATGATCACAATATGTGATGTAGCATTTTGGTGCAGTTGTTTCATAGAATCATAGATTAGGGTTGGAACAGACATCAGGAGGTCATCTAGTCCAACCTCCTGCTCAAAGCAGGACCAACCCCAACTAATTCATCCCAGACAGGGCTTTGTCAAGCAGGGCGTACAAAGGATGGAGATTCCACTACCTCCCTACGTAACCCATTCCATCACCAACCTCCTAGTGAAATAGTTTTTTCTAATATCCAACCGAGACCTCCCCCACTGCAACTTTAGACCATTGCTTCTTGTTCTGTCATCTGCCACCACTGAGAACAGCCTCGCTCCATCCTCTTTGGAACCCCTCTTCAGGAAGTTGAAGGCTGCTATCAGTAAGGGTCCCAGATTTTCCCTGACCTTCTTCTTGTTGCTAACATACCTGTAGAAACCCTTTTTGTTATCCTTCACATTGTTGCTAGCTGCAACTCCAATTGTGCTTTGGCCTTCTTGATTACACCCCGCCCGGCATGTTCGAGCAATATTTTTATACTCCTCCCTAGTCATCTGTCCAAGTTTTCAATTCTTGTAAGCTTCCTTTTTGTATTTAAGTTCACCGAAGATTTCTCTCTTAAGCCAAACTGGTTGTCCGCCATACTGGCTATTCTTTCTGCACACTGAGATGGTTTGTTCCTCCGCCGTCAATAAGGCTTCTTTAAAATACAGCCAGCTCTCCTGGATTCCTTTCCCCCTCATATTAGCCTCCAATGGGATCCTGCTCATCAGTTCCATAAGGGAGTCTAAGTCTGCTTTTCTGAAGTCCAGGGTCCGTATTCTGCTGCTCTCCTTTCTTCCTTTTGTCAGGATCCTGAACTCGACAATCTCATGGTCACTGCTACACAGGTTGCCACCCACTTCTACTTCCCCTACTAATTCTTCCCTGTTTGTGAGCAGCAGGTCAAGAGGAGCACAGCCCCTAGTTATTTCCTCCAGCACTTGCACCAGCATGCTGTCCCCAACACTCTCCAAAAACTTCCTGGATTGTGCACTGCTGTATTGCTCTCTCAGCAGATTGAAGTCCCCCAGAAGAACCAGGGCCTGTGATCTGGAAACTTCTGTTAGTTGTCCGAAGAAAGCCTCGTCTACCTCACCCTCCTGTTCTGGTGGTCTATAGCAGATGCCCATCATGACATCACCCTTGTTGCTCTCGCCTCTACACTTAACCCAAAGATTCTCAACAGACTTTTCTCCAGTTTCATACTGGAGCTCTGAGCAATCATACCACTCTCTTACGTACAGTGCAACTCCTCCAACTTTTCTCCCCTGCCTGTCCTTCCTGAACAGTTTATACCCATCCATGACAGTGCTCCAGTCATGTGAGTTACCCCACCAAGCCTCTGTTATTCCAAACACATCATAGTTCCTTGACTGTGCCAGGACTTCCAATTCTTCCTGCTTGTTTCCCAGGCTTTGTGCATTCGTGTACAGGCACCTAAGATAACTAGCCGACTGCCCTACTTTCTCAGTATTAATCAGAAGGGATGATCCATTGAGTAATTAAATTTTAAATTACCTGTTCATCGTCTAAACCACCAACATATGTGTAATTGGGCATCAGACAATGCTACTGCCAGTTAAGATGATGACCACTTTAGTTTAAGGTAATAAAATGGTCAAGAAACCATTTGGAAGCGATAAACACATCACAAGAAACAGAGAGAGGACTAGCTATTGATCAAACACTGCCCACGTGTTTCATATAGTCAGGCCTCTAACCTGTTCACACTAGTCCACTATGAAGTCTGTTATTTTGTAACAAATTATTTGTGCTCCTACTTTACAATTTCAATGTTCAGCAGTGAACTCTCATATCCATGCACAACATATTTAATCATGTAACCATGATTAGCTTCTTAGAAGAATGTGGAATTTGGAATCCAGAGTATGGAACCTAGTATTAACGATTAGGTAAACGATACACAAGGGAAGTATAACAAATTTGATAGGATTCTTTATCAAGACAGGAAAAACATTTTAGTCTCAAGTGAAAATCCAAGCAAACTGATGATGGATTAGCCAGGATTCCATGGTGTGGATGGAGAACATTGAGAATAGAATATATTTAATCATAGAAAGCAACTGCTGAACATTCATATCCCCCCCCCCCCCGAGTTCATATGTTTCTCTTTTCATTCCTTCTGCAACTGCATTAGATTAAATATCTGTTAGGACAATCAATTCTAGAGTGCCCTATGTAAAGATCTAAACTCCATTAGATTAAATTGGCAGCAATGTTACCGCAGTAAAAGCCAGTCTTTTCTAGGATATTGTATTCAATTTCAATATTCAGTGTCAATTAGAAAACTCTGTCCTTCGAGTCTGCATAATAATATAATGCTTTTGAATTAATCATTAAATTAACAGTAAATCTGTAAACAAATCCTGTCAATTTAATAAGATTTACTTCATACTGAAAAACTAGCTATAATTTACATCATAAAGAAGGTTGATCATGCCATCAGTGTAATCAAAATGAGTATGTTAATATGTAGTTACTTTTTTGTGTGCAATTTTACTTAATTACACTTAAAAAGCCCTCTACAGTTAAAAGACTGTAGGTTGCAAAGTCAAGACACAAAATTTAAGATATTCCAGAATTAAGATTGCCTGTGCAACCTTAATCCTCCAATCCTCCTTCTTGTACATATACATTATGATACAGTCTTTAATTACATGATCACTCGCTATTTTTAAAAACAGTATTCCTGCCTCATTCAGTGCACAGAATGGATGGTGCTCACTGAATGTGCAGCTATTCAATATTTTGCTTTCTCCTCATCGTTCAATGTGTGGCCCCAGGCCTTATTTTCTGCACACTATTCAAACCCTGCTCTGAATGATTAATTTTCTCCTGCACGCTTCTATGAAGCTAATACTATGAGTATCTGACAAATATTAATGAATTTATTTTCATAACCTTCTTTGAGATAAAGCTGCATTATCCCCATTTTACAGATGGGGAACTGAAGTTGAGAGAGATAAAGATCAAAAGTGTACACTGGATGCCCAATTTGAGATGCCTGAGGCCTGATTTTTTCAGAATGCTTTGCATTTTATACAACTTTATATACTCAAAGCACTGTTTCCAGTGACTTCAGTTGCAGTTGTGAGTACTTAGCCCCTGGATCTCAAGCAGAGCATCAAGAAAAAGGAACACACGATTAGTAGCCACTTGCAAAATGTTTGGTTTAAGTGACTTTCCCAGAATCACATCGGAACACTCTGGAAGAGGCAGGGATAGAATCCAGTTCTCCAGGGCAACTCTCAGCTGTCTTAACCATAAGACTGTCCTTCCTGTTCCCACAACCTCCTGCTTCGTTCACTGTGCACCTTCCAATTTCTGCAACAAATGAGGCAGGAGTCCTACAGACAACAGCCTTCTTCACTACAAAACCCTGATTCATCCCCAGAGCACCATCCATCCTATACAATGAATAAGGCAGGGACCCTGGGGGTAGGGGGGAGATAGCATGTGATCATATAATTAGAGGCTATATCATAATGCATTTGCACAAAGTGACTGAATTAATGTTGAACAGGCAATCTTAATTCTGGAATTTCCTAAACTTTTGAGGGCTTGACTTTGCAACCTTAATATTCTTTTAATCTAGATGTGTGTGTGTAACTTCCCTTGATATTTTATAAAAGAAAACTGAAAAGACATCACATACTGACTTCTGCAAACCAGTTCTTGGAACCAGCTGAACTGTTTTTGTTGAAACTTTTATATATGTATAAAAAATCAGCCTGAAGCAAGCATGCAGAATGGAAAATTTCAGCCCAAACAATTACATTTTGGCAAAATTATAAGCAACTGAAAACAGGGTTTATAATAATACAATATAATAGAATCATAGGACTGGAAAGGACCTCGAGAAGTCATCTAGTCCAGTCCCCTACACTCATGGCAGGACTAAGTATTATCTAGACCAGGGGTCGGCAACCTTTCAGAAGTGGTGTGCCGAGTCTTCATTTATTCACTCTAATTTAAGCTTTCGCGTGCCAGTAATACATTTTAACGTTTTTAGAAGGTCTATTTCTATAAGTCTATAATATATAACTAAACTATTGTTGTATGTAAAGTAAATAAGGTTTTTAAAATGTTTAAGAAGCTTCATTTAAAATTAAATTAAAATGCAGAACCTCCCGGACCGGTGGCCAGGACCCGAGCAGTGTGAGTGCCACTGAAAATCAGCTCGCGTGCCGCCTTCGGCACCCGTGCCATAGGTTGCCTACCCCTGATCTAGACCATCCCTGACAGATGTCTGTCTAACCTGCTCTTAAAAATTTCCGATGATGGAGATTCCACAACCTCCCTAGGCAATTTATTCCAGTGCTTAACCATCCTGACAGTTGGGAAATTTTTCCTAATGTCCAGCCTAAACTGTTCTTGTTGAAATTTAAGCCCATTGGTTCCTGTCCTATCCTCAGAGGTTAAGGAAAACAACTTTTCCCCCTTCTTCTTGTATCAACCTTTTATGTACTGAAAAGTGTTATGTCCCCTCTCAGTCTTCTCTAGATTAAACAAACCCACATTTTTCAATCTTTCCTCATAGGTCATATTTTCTAGACGTTTAATAATTTTTGTTGCTCTTCTCTGGACTTTCTCCAATTTGTCCATATCTTTCCTGAAATGTGGCACCCAGAACTGGACACAATACTCCAGTTGAGTTAGAGCTAATCAGTGCGGAGTAGAGAGGAAGAATTACTTCTCATGTCTTGCTTACAACTCTCCTGCTAATACATCCAGAATGTTGTTTTCTTTTTTTGCAACAGTGTTACACTGTTGACTCATCATTTAGTTTGTGGTCCACTATGACCCCCAGATCCCTTTCCGGATTTGGTAGGCAGTCATTTCCCATTTTGTATGTGTGCACCTGATTGTGCCTTCCTAAGTGGAGTACTTTGCATTTGTCCTCACTGAATTTCATCCTCTTTACTTCAGACCATTTCTCCAGTTTGTCTGGATCATTTTGAATTAATGGGAAGTGTCGAGCAACCTTAACTAGATGACACTACCCGTTCCTCCCATGATTCTACTGAGACAGACAATTCTGCATCGCTGAAGTCCCCCCGCCCCTCCCCAATGGCATCAACTTTTGTGACAATCTTGGGTAAAACAGTTAAAATCTACACATTCAGTTCAATGACTCAAATCAAATTTTTAAATCTGCATTAGTAAAAGATTACTTTTAAGAGCAGATATTAATTTCATTCAGATGTGGTATTAAAAAGTACCATGATGGCTTCACAAACACATTTCTCTCATGAATCACCAGATTAATTAACTGGACTTTTTTAATGATTCAGTATCACAGAACTACACACTAAGATGTGTCTTGCCAGTTCCCAGTCAATTAGGACTGTTATTTTATTCTGATCAAGCAATTTTTTTTTTTTAAACCCCATACCTGGAGATGAACTGGAAAGTATTAAATACTTCGTAAGTAGTAAAAGGGAAGGTCCTTAGACTAGTATTTCTCTATATTGTTTGGCATTGTTGAACCTAGGGTCATGGTAGATTCTCTATCTCTAGCAATTTTTAAACTAAGATTGGATTTTTGTTTAAAAGATATGCTATAGGAACTATTTGGGGGGAACTTTGATGGCCCATGTTATACAGGAAGGAGGTCAGACTAGATGATCACAATGGTCCTTTTTGGCTTTGGAATCTATGAATCCTTGTACATTTTATTTTTTGTTGCTGAACTACTGTTATTATGCTGCACCTACACATTTTCTTATAACTTTCACCTTTTCAGAATTGCAGTTAGGGCTGTTAAAAAGTGACCAGATTTTTACAAAAGAATTCCAAAAAATCCCAATGAATTTCAAAAGAAAAAATGGCAAAGAAGTCTTTCATAATCATTCCATTATATAGTAGCAATGAAGCAAAATAATCATGAAAAACAAGCATTAAAACATCAATGATAAAAGATGCTATAATAATTTGAGGGCATTTGAAAAGAGATCTAGGAATTATAAAGTAAAATCTCTGAAAAACAACTTTAAATGAAATCTTGGTAAATGTTAAGAAAAACCAGATGAGAAAACAGTTTGTAATTAAACATCAGATTTTTTAATCTCAATTCATCTCAGCCTCTGTTAGAATAATTACACAGTTATTAAACAGATATTTACCTGTTGGAATGAGACAATCTTTCCAATCAAAATATCCTGCATAAATGCCAGGTTCTAATGAGCCAACTATAGGATCTGCCTTCAATTCAATGTAAATTTCAAACAGTCTTTGATCCAACTCCTTTAAGGATTCCATACTAATCTAAAATCAAAACAAAAAGAAAAGCACACTTAATTATGAAAGCAAGAATAATAATCAACAATTTATGGGTTGTCTTCTCTTTGATTTTTAGGAAACATGCCATATGCTTACAACCTTATAATTTTAAACAATATCTCTTTGACTGTAAGAATTTCCATACTAAATCACATCACTGGGCAGACTAGTCCAGTATCCCTTTTCTGACTGTGGCCAGTACCAGATGCTTCACAGAAAGACGTAAGAAACTCCATAGTGGAGAATCATGGAATAACCTTCCCATAAGCATAATTTCTTCCTAATTCTGTCATTTACGAATTGATCCTGCATCACTGAAGGCAATGGGAATTTTACCAGTGACTTCAATGGGAGCAGGATCAAGCCTTTAGTGGCTGGCTTATGTCCTGAAACATGAATGCTTAAAATCCTTACAATATTTTTAACCCACCTAATGTAACTGGATTTTTTTTTATTATTCATTGTATATAGAGTTTAATCCTTTTGAAAAATTCAGTTTCACCAGAGATCTGTGACCTCTTAGCAGCTTATTCAAAGTTCACTGCAAGTACACCTCTACCCCGATATAACACGACCCGATAGAACACGAATTAGAATATAACGCGGTAAAGCAGTGCTCAGGGGCGGGAAGGGGGAGGGGGAGAGAGCTGCGCACTCCGGGGGATCAAAGCAAGTTCGATATAATGTGGTTTCACCTATAACGTGGTAAGATATTTTGGCTCCCGAGGACAGCGTTATATCGGGGTAGAGGTGTACTATTTTAAAGTATCCTTGTACAACAAAACAATAAGCTGCAGCTCTTTTGGGTACATTATAGAGCAAGGACGTGCTCTTCTTTCCTTTGTGTGAATACAGCTAAATACAAGCACTACAATTACTGAAACCTCCAAATAAAGTAACTAAACTGTGAAACACTCTTACAAAAAGATTAGTCAATGAGATACATGTATGTGTACGTTTCACTTGCTCGCTATATTTAAAGACTGTACCTCTTTCAATACTGTACAAGTATTTTCTTCTTAATATAACTACACAAGATAGCTACATTTTCTAAAGCAATTCCAGAACATAATGTGAAACCTGAAATGTAGACAATACTAAAAGTAGTAGAAAGTTAACATCCTGATATCACCATGAATGCTAATTAAACAAGTCATGCAGAAAATGACATGGGACCACTTGTTGAAGATATTTATGTTTATGAGCTTATCAGATTTCAAGGTAAAATTTTTTAAATGTCACTCAGCACGTTTCTCAGTCACTGTGAGGTTTAGGGACTTCCCCTCTCACCTGAACACCTCTCATCCTGGAAGGCTCAAGACCAACCCAGAAGAACAGAAGTAAAAGGCAGGGGGAAAAAAAAGCCCTAGCACTTCACTGCCTTCTTCCCATGGAGACTTATGAGATAGGAGTCCCTGTGCTGAAAACCACTTGAAGATTCACTGAATGAAGCAAGGAGGAAATCATTGATGCTTCTGTTGCTCTGCCTTCTCCTACTACACCCCTAATCTGTTCCTGAGCACTCTAATCATAAATCACTGGGTCCTGATGGTGGTGTAGATGGTGAGAGGAGGTCTCTTGAGCTAGATATGGGGGAGAGAAACAGGAGTTCTGGAGGGGAATGTGAATATGGGAGAAAGCAGGTAGATTGGTGGGGACATGGAGGCTCCCAGCAGCAGAGGAGTCCAATAGGAGAAATTGGTGCTCAGGAGCAGCATACACTAGTGCTTTCCTGCTTTCTCCACCTAGTGAACCTCCTGAGCGGTGTCAGAAGTGAGTCCAACAGCTGAGAACCACAAAGGTCCATAAAAAGGTGCTCAGATCAGCAGGAGGGGAGCATTCATGAGGGCAGTGAGAACTGGCCCTCAGGAAAAGGTCAGGAATGCAATTCCTTCCCTCCCTACCACCCACTTCCTGTGGGATTTCTGAAGTCTGCGAAGGGGAGAACCCGCACGGAGACCTACCCCACCTCTTCCTACTCCTGCCTGTGTGAGTCTTAAGATTGGCAGCCTCCCTCATGAGCCTTTTAATAGAAAAATCTCCCCCACCACCCGCATGAACAAATGGACAAGTGACAGGTTACATTTTCAGCTTTATCTCTGTAAGGAAAAGAGATAGTGATTTACTTATTTTAAAATACAAGCTAAGGACTCTATTTTCATGTCCATGAGCCAGTCATTCCTACTGATGTTCCAATTCAAAAGCAAGGAAGTTTAGAATCTAAAGAACAAAAGTTTGTTCTTGTGCATAAAACCCATAGTTTTATATTTCCCTGGATTTGTTTTTTTGGGGAGGGATGGGGTGGGAGAAGTGAGGGCTACGAAATAGCATACTTACCTAGCCCCTTTTCCACTTCAGTTCATACTGTATAAAAAAATTCTACCTCAGCACCAGATCTAACCTACTAAATATGAGACACACAAAGTAGGTGAGGTAATACCTTTTATTGGACCAACTTCTGTTGGTGAAAGAGAGAAACTTTAGGGCTCCAAATATCAATATTGAAGGACATTATCTTACCCACCCGGTCTCTCTCACATCCAGGGAGTAACATAGATACAACAACACTGCAAACCACTAACTATGAGGTAGATATAGTTTTTTAGCGTAGATCTTAGGGTGGAGGTGTGTGGAGTTGGAGGTTATAATGGAAACTCATTTGTAATTTTAATTATGGAGCAACAGCTCAAACTTATATTCCCACTTTCTCAAGCATTAGTTCATTCTGCCTTTTATTTCACCCTCATCTTCATTCTGCAAGCTTTAACTGACTCCATATATTATTTGTTTCCTTCTATCCTTTCCACGTCCAGTACAGTTTTGGTTTGTTTTTAGCCATATGACTATGTTTGGTTCTTCAGCCATGAATTCTCTATTACAAATGCCCTCCCACTTGTGGAGTCCTCAAGAGTTCAAGTCTGGGTCTGTGTGATTTGGAAAGAACTGTGTACACTTACAAGACTCCATAAGAAAGAGATGTGTGGATTCATCTTCAATTAAAATAATATATAAATATATATGTGCAAATTAATGGTGGCACTCAGGATCTTGGGAAGCTGCCAATTTGGCCCTCTGTGCTATAAAATTTGCACATCACTGATGCAGGTTTTCAAAACAGTGGTCAAGTAATTTGATTTTAGTCATTCTATGGACAATGAACATCATGTAACTTAGGGCCTCTCTGATGCCCACTGAACTCAATGGTAAGGTTTCCTTAAGTATCTAATACCCAAGGGAATTCCCCTGACTCACAAACATCAGAAAGAAGCATTAATATTCCCACTAACCTATAAAAAAGAGAAGCATCTTGAAATCAATTCAAACTGGTAACATTTAGTCCATGGCTGTGATTAGTGAATCTTTTGGTCTTTTATAAAAAAAAAGGATTTCTTTTGGACAGAAATGTTTTAGACTATTTCCACCTTAAAATGAAATATTTCTGGGTCAATCAAGAAGATAATGCTAATTAGGTTAGATCTTACACTCCTGACTGAAGTCAGGATCTGCTCTGTACTTCCTAAAACTGTTAAGTTAAAAAATCTTTCAGGGCTTTGGCAGGTTTCCCATAAAAAGTATTTAGTGTTTTAAGATGTGTAAAACTCCTCCCTGGAATTGCTTGATTACATATAAAATACAGTATGGTGCATTCTCTTGATTTGGCAAAGACAGATTGTGCAAGAATAAGGTTACAGGCTGTGGTTGTTGGCTCCCCCATCTAAGCTTATCTGTGATACTGCAACACAACAGTGTAATTCTACTTAACTACAGGAGAAAGGAGATTTGTCAGTAGACAGTAGCTGTCACTGCCTACACTTCCATTTATCTGAACTCACTCCTGAATGGCTGAAAATAACACTTAATCTGATAATGCATCTGTGTAAACCTATTACAAGAGAATGAAAGACTGAAAGTACTTTGAATAAACAGAAAAAAGTACAGTGATTATAAATGTTGAGTGCCTGATGGCATTCACATGGAAATATGACTAGATGAGTCAGCTCACAGACTCATAGACTTTAAGGTCAGAAGGGACAATCATGATCATCTAATCTGACCACTAATCTGTCCATGAGGAATCAGTGGATACAGCAACTCCCAAAAACTACAACTGCAGCCAAAATACTATTCTATTTTCTTTCACGGATTTGTGCAATAGTAGCATGTTGCCTGACCTCCTACAAGTTATCTGTTCAGTACTTAATATGAAACATTAATATTATTCAATTAGCACTCAATGTATGTTTTAAACACTGTTGTTTTCTAAACTGGCTACCAAATGAACTCTTAGAAGGATAATCTAACTATCCATCTAGGTACTAATATAGCCCTCACGATCACCCTATGAACATTTATATAACGGCCATGCTGGGTCAGACCAATGATCCATCTAACCCAGCATCCTGTCTTCTGGTCGTGGCCAGGGCCTGATGCTTCAGAAGGAATGAACAGAACAGGGCAATTATTGGATAATTCATCCCCTCTCAGCCATTCTCAGCTTCTCGTAATCAGAGGTTCAGAGACACCAAAAGCATGGGGTTGTGTACCTGACCATTTTAGCTATAGACTTTGATGGACCTATCCTCCATGAACTTATCTAATTCTTTTTTCAACCCAGTTATACTTTTAGCCTTTACAATAGCCCCCGGCAACAAATTCCACAGGTTGACTACGTGTCGTGTGAAGAAGTACTTTGTTATGTTTGTTTCAAACCTACTGCCTATTAATTTCATCGGGTGACTTCTGGTTCTTGTACTGAGAAGGGGTAAATTACACTTCGCTATTCACTTTTTCCACACCATTCACGATTTTATAGACCTCATCATAACCCCCCTTCAGTCATCTCTATTCTAAAGCAATCTTTTTTGATATCTCCTCATATGGAAGCTGTTCCATATCCCTAATCATTTTTGTTGCCCTTCTCTATACCTTTTCCAATTCTAATATCTTTTTTGAGATGAGACAACCAGAACTGCACACAGTATTCAAGCTGTGGGTGTACAATGGAGTTATATAGTGGCGTTGTGATATTTTCTCTCTTATTATTTATCCCTTTCCTAACATTGTTAGCTTTTTTGACTCCTGCTGCACATCGACCTGATGTTTTCAGAGAACTATCCATGATGATTCTAAGAACTCTTTCTTGAATGATAACAACTAATTTAGAGCCCATAATTTTATCTGACTAGTTGGGATTATTTTTTCCAGTGTGAATTACTTTGCACTTATCAACATTAAATTTCATCTGCCATATTGTTGCCCAGTGACCCAATTTTGTGAAAATCTTCACAGTCAGCTTTGGACCTAACTGTCTTCAGTAATTTTGTATTGTCTGCAACTTTGCTCCCTCTATGTTTACCCCCTTTTCAAGATCATTTATGAATACGTTGAACAGCACAGGTCCCAGTATGGATCATCAGGGGACCCCAATATTTACCTCTTTCCATTGTGAAAACTCATCATTTAATCCTACCCTTTTTCTTCAATCTTTTAACCAGTTACTGATCCATAAGAGGACCATTCTTATTATCACAATTGCTTACTTTACTTAAGAATCTCTGGTGTGGGAGATTTCTGAAAGTCCAAGTACACTACATCAACTGGATCACCTTTGTCCACACACTGTTGTTGACACCCTGAGAGAATTCTAATAGATTGGTGAGGCAGGATTTCCCTTTTCAAAAGTCGTGTTGACTCTTCCCCATCATATCATGTTCATCATTGTGTCTGATAAGTCTGTTCTTTACTATAGTTTTAGCCAGTTTGCTTGGTACTGAAGTTACACTTGCTGGTCTGTAATTGCCAGGATCACGTCTAGAGCCTTTTAAAAATATCAGTGTTACATTATGTATCTTCTAGTCATCTAGTACAGAGGCTGATTTAAACAATGAGTTACATACCACAGTTATCAGTTCTGCAATTTCACATCTGAGTTCCTTCAAAATTATTGGGCGAATACCATCTGGTACTATATATACCAACTAGTACTTTATATATGTACTGTATGTACAGTACTGCATTGTTCACGGTCATTAAAGGGTTAATATAGATTTTAAATTGTTCAGTGACTTCAATGTTTGAATTTTGTTCTTTATAAAAATACCAGATTTTAAGAACAATACTTTGATGTGGCTGTTCAAGATCAATTGCTGAATATATAATGGGCACCTCATTTGCCTATATAGTCACCACACTACCAGTGCCTAACTCAGCAATTTATTAAGCATTTCAGGATAGTTGAGCGTGAAGGGAGAAATCTAGAGCAATTTTGTATACTATACTAACAATGCAAATAATTTCAAACCCCATTTGAATAATATTCAAAATTATTCCAGCCACAAAAGTTCAAACACATTCACTGGAACGGCTATGAGAGTTCATTGTGTAGTAGAAGCATCAGTTTGTAGAGAAATACTCTGTACTGGAAGAGATAACATTTTACTTTCAAACAACAAACATTTCTGGAAATAAACCAACTATATGGCCATAAAGATTCTAAGTCATAACATTTCTCATAAAAAATGATTAATCATTACAAAAAGGCAGGAAAATGAGACATCTATAGCCGCCCACCTTGACATTTTCGTTCTTTGAAAAAAAAAATCCCTGATCTAGTTTATGAACAAGAGCTGTCAAGTGGTAGAGATTACTAGATTATTTAATCTATCAAATGTATTTTGAGATTATGATCTTTTTATTCTTTGCATCAAGAAAACACAGTGACATTAAAAAGCTTTACTTAGAAATCAGATAAACATTGCCTATGAACATACAAGTCTTTAACAAGTGCTCACATTTGCTCCACTGTTTATTTAAACCACACACATAAACACACAGACATATTAATTATTATTATTATTATTGTTGTTTTTTTAAATAGATGCTTTAAATCCCACTCACTTGTAGGAGGGTCAAGTAATATTTATTCTGGGTGATTGTACAAATAATTTAATACCTGTGAAAAGGAAAAAAAATCTTTCCATCCAAAGTAATGATACATCTGTAGCAATTTTATTTTAATATTATTGCTTACTTGAGTTATTTTTTCAACTCCTTGGAAGCTATGTTTCTCAAAGTGTTCAGCTATATTTATGAAAGTATGACGTTCCAGGTAGCAGCAATTACTGAGTACAATTAAAAGCCTTTGTTCCTAAATCAAGAGATGTTTTAAAAGAAAGAAAAATGAACAGTAATTAGGAAATATCTAGGATAACTGTGCATTATTATGTTTATACACATTTTGATCATGGAAAATGTTTTGTTGACTTGAATGACAACAGTCATATGATAAGCATGCTGATAAATAAAATATAGCTAGCAAATAGTTTTGTAAACAAAATCCTAAGAACTGGTCAACACTGGGTGCAATGATTCAATAAGGGCACTTTTTCTTATGGGCTCTGAGGTCTGAAAGTATTCACTGGAATAATTGTGACTAATATAGATCTGTGATTCAGATCCCATTCCAAAAAGTAAGCCACAAACAGCTTTCCAAGAAGTGGTTTCTGCATTTTACTGTTTTTTTTCTAGTAACCTGTTAAAAATGATGACCACCATAAAATAAAACCAAAATCTTCACTTTCATATGAAACTGCCTGAAGAATTCGGTTTTAACATTCGAGCAAAGGAAGCAAAACAGATATTAAACAAATGCATTCCCAACCTCCAAATTAAACTAAATCAAAGACTGACAGAACTCTAAATCATTTCTGCATATAATTTGAAACGTTGTAAGTCATCTCTGCTCTCCAATTATTTTGTTTTAAAAATCAAATATGGTTCAAAACAGATATTGAATTAGGTTATATCAGGACTGTTGGTCCATAAGACTGGTGCAACAATATGATACCTGAGAGAGAGGCAAGGTCTAGTTTTTCCTCAGGAGGTAACTGGGAGATAGGAACTTTCAAATTATAAACTCAGCTCTGGTGGTGACTTTTTGTGCAACTGTGTGCAAGTCACAAATTGCTCAGTTTCCCTACCTGTAAAAGGTGGAAAATACGTACCTACCTCAGAAGAGAGTTCAAGACAATCATTTGCAAAGTGCTTTAAAAATGAAAACTTTCTGAGGATAAATTACCATAGTGAGGTGTGAAGGAAGTCAATATCTTATTAAGAATGAGATTTGCAATTCCTGATAAATTCCCAACAGTCTTATCAACTGGTAATGAACTACAACGACTAGTGTAATAAATGTGTACCCATTAACCTGCTTACTACTTTGATTAATTTATCATGATTTGTACGTACAATATTAAACACAAACTGTCAAAAAACAATGAAAAATCCTAGGCTAGTCACTTAATACTCTCTGTGCCTCAGCTACTCCATTTGTAAATGGGGGATAATAATCCTTATTGATACCATGTAGTGTTTTGAAATCTACAGATTAAAACTCTTTTAAGTGCCAAATATAGAAATTAATACTCTTTCCTACTTTTGTTGATTAATATCTCATTTGAAGCTTCAAAATAATTCTTAACCAAATTTATTTTTCCATTGTATAAGCCATATGGCTGGTCAAAAGTATTGGGTTACTGGCAATGATTTTGTTTTTGTTAAAATAAGCACTGAACCATTTGTGAGGAAAAAACCCTCAAAACGTCACACGGACTTCAATAACACAGGAAAATAAAATAGGTTGATAGCAGTTAATGAATGTTCACACAGTACTTGGAGAGTTAAAATGATATAAGTACTAAATTATTATTAAATTTCAGAATTTAGAACTCTGGGTCTAATCCTACAAGTCTTTGCTCACTAATTACAGTTAGACTACTCATGAAAGTAAGGGATATAGTTTCTAAATTCTGCAGGAAATAGATTATTACAAACATATTAAGAGGTTCAAATTCATTCTTTGAGAGGCATAACTTTATATGTTTCAATAGCCCTTGTGCTGGGGGCACGTACTCTATGGGAATGCATTACAGTTCAAATAACTGGGAGCCCAACTTGAACACAAAAAAATGCAACATTAGGAATTTTATGGAAAAGCAACTTTTTCTAGTCTTTTATTCACCACAACACATTCTACTGTAAGGAAGAGACTCACCAAGGCAAACTACATTATTTTTACACATTTATCTCTATGTTCTAAAAAAAAAAAAATTTCATTATCTGTTTTAGGAATAAGGTTATTCGCACTTGAGTTTTAACTAAACATCAAGGGCCAGATCCTGAATTGGTATAAATTAGTGCTACCTTCATTGACGTCAATAGAGCTATGCCAGTTTATACCCATTGAGGACCAGGCTCCAACCCTTATTTTTTTAATAAAATTCATGCGTAAGAATATGTAGGAAATACACTGAATACCAAACAATCCAAAGCTCGAAATACCATTAATATTAGCTTTTCTGATAATCTTGTAGTTAGTAAAGTTTGACATTATTTTGAAAAATGTGACTTAGGAATACACAAATGCATTACAAAAGACATACAGTAAAAGATAAAAGCCTTATTCAATATTTAATTTTACCCCAAAGGACATTTTAACTAGACACCACACTTACGGAAGATAAACTAGAGTCTTCATGAATGCTTCCAAATAAATCAGGAGATGAAACGTCAACTGAAAGACTGAAAATATTTTGAAAAAAGTGAATAGGAGACTATTCTTTTTACTCTAAGCATTTACAAATCAGCTATGATGTGTGCTTGCTGGAGAACAACATTTCTATTTCTCAACAACTTTCGAGGTTTTGACATGTGGAACAAGGTTCCAAATAGAACAAAACCAAAACCTTTCAAACATATTTGCAAAATGGAATTGGGTGTAAATTCCATTTTTTTAAATCAAAAATATCTGGTCTTCAATTTGTCTCTCTCTCCCCCCAAGAGTCAGTCAGCCCACCCTGGACCTCGGAGACCTTCTTGTAAAAAAACTCGTCAAAATCAATATGGCTTTGATGAAAAATATTTAGTCGAAAATGTTCTGACCGGCTGTGGTGCTGGGTTCAGCTGAAAAGACTCTAGAAAAAGTTGGAGTGCTGTGTCAGAGCGTCTCATACCATGGAATAGAAGGCAGAATGAGCTGTAGAGCTTTTCTAAATCACCCACAAACTGAACAAGAGCTTTGGGAACAGGAATTGCCATTCCAGCAATCGTATTGGGGGAGGGCGGAAGGTGGAGTCGCATCTTTCTGCACTTTCTTTGATTTGCAATAAAATAGTTTCTGTTTTCGTCTCTTATACATCAACTAAAGGTCAACCAAGTAAAGAGAAAAACCAAGGTGGTCTTTCAGGATACAGTCAATCAGTTTTAATTCCAGGCAAATCCAAGCAATATTTTCTGGTTCCTTGTTTTACTCAGGTAAATTTCTAATTTGCCTTAAAATTCAGGTTCTTATGACTCCTCAGATCTCTGAAATTAGTGGTTGATGGAATAAAAGCAAAATCGTCAACAATTTAGTAGATATGTTGATAGAGTTAGGAACATGCCAAAGACAGAGGGCAAAGCAAGGAAAATACCATTCCCCATTGGTAGATGTTATTCAGTGACAGTGGCAACTTCTTTCATATAAACTGCTTGGAAGCTATAGCTGTGACAAAAACCACCAGGCACAGATATTACCATTAGAACAAAAAATGGGCTAGTTTGGTGTAACAGTTACAACCTTTAGAAAGATGATTCTCTTTGGGAATCAAGCAGAAGGATTTTGAATAAGCTAGCTTTCACTAAGCATTACAATAGCTACTAAGAAAACAACTTTTAAATATTCATCATATTTCATTATCTTATTCAAATCTGTATTTCATTTTTATTTTTTTGGGGTATAGAAATGTTCTACTTGGCTCCATGGCATTATTGGTCAAAGCCAAAATCGTTCACAAAAGCTGTCTAATAGAAATTCCACAGGAATACTGTTGAGGAAAACCTTTTTGAAATTTGCAACTTCAAATATTCCAACTGTATTATTTTACTTACTGTGTGGTATCTGCATCACCAACAGGCTTCGTGCTCAGTTGTTCCAGACAATCTATAAAAACCTATAAAATAATTTAAAAAAAATTCTGAATTTTCCATCAGAGCTGAACTACTGGTACAAAACCTGTAAAAGATTTTAATTTTTTTTAACTGAATTTTTAACTGCAGCACGTAAGCAGAATAATCACAAATACCCCAATTTTCTTAAACCTCAAATAACTGAAAACAGTAGCATTTTAAATCAAGTCCAGCAAATGTTTTCATTATCTTGTTAGCCTTTGTTTTCCTGTGGAAAAAAAGATCTGTGCTATTTCTGTGTACTCTCATCTTGCTAAATGACCTCCCAAATCAGAGTTGAAATCATAGGACTGAGGGTCCACTGGTTTACAAGGAATGTATCTTTAATGGCTTTAAAGTGCTTAAACAGAGATCCCAATGCAAACATCTCTTAAGCCCACTACGGCGTCATTTCTTTGGTCTGATTTGTGACATTTCACTTGATAACACAATACAAACAATTGTTAAAACTGCTGGGTATTGCTTTATTATCTTAACATTTTTTCTGGGTTATTATACATTTAAAAGATTACCTTAAAAATTTGTTGCAAAGAGCACTGGTTACTAATATGAAACTAAGGGCCAGATCCGCAGCTGTAAACTGGCATAGCTCCACTGATTGCAATTGAACTATGCCAATTTATACCAGCTCAGGCGCTTGCCCTTAGTTTCGTATTAGAAACCGGTGCTCTTTGAAACCAAATTTTAAGTTAATCTTTTAAATATATAATTAATAACCCAGAAAATGCTTGAAGTTAAGCTAGTGCTTCAAGTATATGTTTGAAGTGTTTAGGTGCCCTGATGAATTAGGGCCTTAGAAACCCCAGGAAGCATTAAGCATCATTATCCTTAAGAGTTACTGTAATTTGAAGTTACGATAACACTTATGTCTGGATGATCTGAATTAAACAGTATCTGACATCTTATCACCTTTTATTACTTTTTAGGGAGGAATGGATACAAAGTAAGCCCTTAATCACTCATTTATGCTCCCCAATTCCAGTTTAAAATTACCTGCATGATACCAATGCTTAGCTGGCACACATCCTCCTGTGTTTTTTGTTGCTGGAAAACCTGAAGAAACAACCATATAACTTCAGTGGAATAGCTTCAGAAGACCTTCTTCCAAAGGAAGTGAGGAAAGGGAAGAGAGTTATAAATATCAAACCTAGTTTCTCTGTATACACTGCTCTTGTGAGACTCCCCAGGGAAAGAAGAGTGGCTGGTAGAACAAATCCTATGTACAAACACAATGGATAGGGGGTGTGGGCATCCTATAGTGAAGGGGAAACACAATGACGGGAACAATACTTGCACATGACGCTACCTAGCTGTGGATAATTCCAATTCTCCATACCATGAAGGTGAAACTGTGATTAGAAAAAGGTAGGAGAAAAAATAAGTGAGTAAAAGGGAAAGTAGTAGCTAGATTTCCTTCGTCCTGTATGTCACAGAAACTTGGAGAAAAAGGTTTGTAGCAACATGTAGGATGGGGAAAACCAAGTGAAGCTGAAAAGAGAACAGGGCAATAGTAGAAGCTCTTGGGACTTCTCAAGATCATCTTTGCTAGCATGTGAAAATCATCTCATGGGGAGTGATTGTGAAGTAATATCCCCTTTTGGGTTCTTCTGGGAAACCCTCATTGGGGGAATAGGATACCTTCGTCATACATGGGACAAAGAAGAAGAGAGCAACAGCAACAGCACCCAATCCTATGAGATGTTGAGCATCTCCTGAAGAATGCTCTCATGTCTTCCTGAAGTCAATGGAAGTTGCTCATACCTTGTGGCATCAGGTCCCCAAGGCAGTAAATGAATGGGTTAGAGTTTATCATGTGGCATACTGCAGTAGGGAAAACAAAGGGTTGAGTTATGTTCCGAATGAAGTCTAGATGTGATATGTATTTGTAACTGGCTCTCCAGGGTACCTACATCGTAAGATCATACCTGCTGCCATTTGAAAGCTACAGGTCACAACCTTTATTACAAAAAAAATACATTTAAATACAGTTCACTTTTTGCCCCTTCCCAAACAAAAGGTACTATGAGTGCAATTTGAAAACGGACTCAATATTGCAAGGGCTTTTTTTTTTGTCAAAGTGAAGAAAAAATACTGCGAAGCTTGAGTAATTTCTTAATTCATTTTATAATAGCATCTCTGTATTATCCACTAACACTAATAATACATAATGAAAACATATTTATACAGTAATTACTTTTAAAATTAACAACAATTTACATGCAAGGAAAGAAAAAGTAAATAACAAGACTTACACTGGCTTCTCCAGGTTTGCAGTCCAGAACGCTCTTGAGTGACTGCAAGGAATGCACAATGCATTGTTCAAACTGGGATGGCTGAAAGTAAAAAGATTTTTGAGTTCCTAAATGAACGTGCAATGTATACTATACAAACTATTAATATACATTTTTTTTTACAGTAACAGAGAAGATACTCATTTTTTACTGATCCAAAATGGAAACCCCCCCCCACAAATTTCATGATACACATACCACAGAAATCCCTTGTTTTAATGATGTACTGTCATACTGAAGCAAACAAAAATAATTACACAGATCAATTTTCTCTGCAAGTGTCTGAATGAGAGAGTCTTCCACTGAATGGTTTCTTCGCCTTAAGCCCGCAGTGAAGTTCTTATACCTTGTTTGTGATTGCACGCACAGCTACTCAGGAAAAGTCTGGGGGTAAAATCCTGGCCCCATTGTAGTCAATACCAGAAGTCCTATTGACTAACAGGACCAGGATTTAAATTTAATGGGGCCATTCTAGGATATCACGAACTCACCATTATGATTTCACTATCATGAAATCATCAAGAACAAGTAGGGGTGGACTGGTTTGGAAGTAAGGCAACCTTGTCTATTCAGAAATTGCTTTGATACTTTGCAAAAAAAAAAGGCATGGAAACATGCCAAAAAAATAAAGTTACATAGGTCTTAAGGTGTATAAATCTAGATGCAAACGAATTTGTAGCATTATCCCTGTTAGCCAATCTCCCCTTATCCATCCTCTCTTGCTCGATATTGTGCCACTCTGGTTAGAGACCACCTGACAGCACTAGGGGGAAATTGTGTTTCCAGAGGGGAACATGTAAGTGAGAAAGCTATCTCCATGCTAGAAAAAGGGACACCAATCCAGTTGATTTGGTTCAAAAATGGGAGCCAGAAACTTCGAAGTTCAACTCCTTATTCTGCCCTTTATCCTTTGTGTAGCTTTGGGTATGTCTACACTACAGGATTAATCCGAATTTATATAATTCGAATTTTGGAAACAGATTGTATAAAGTTGAACGTATGCGACCACACTAAGCACATTAATTCGGCGGTGTGCATCCATGTACCAGGGCTAGCGTCGATTTCCGGAGTGTTGCACTGTGGGTAGCTATCCCATAGTTTCCGCAGTCTCCTCTGCCCATTGGAATTCTGGGTTGAGATCCCAATGCCTGGTGGGGCCAAAAACATTGTCGCGGGTGGTTCTGGGTACATCCTCCCCCCTCTCCAGGGAATCAACGGCAGACAACCGTTTCGCGCCTTTTTCCTGGGTGAACAGTACAGACGCCATACCACAGCAAGCATGGAGCCCGCTCAGCTCAAGACAGCAGTCATGAACATTGTAAACACCTCGCGCGTTATCGTGCAGTTTATGCTGAACCAGAACCTGCAAAAACTAGGCAGCGAGGAGTAGGCTACGGCAGCGCGGCGGCGAGAGTGATGAGGACATGGACATAGAATTCTATCAAACCGCGGGCCCCGGTGCTTTGGAGATCATGCTGTTAATGGGGCAGGTTATAGCCGTGGAACGCCGATTCTGGGCCCGGGAAACAAGCACAGACTCGTGGGACCGCATAGTGTTGCAGGTGTTGGACGATTCCCAGTGGCTGCGAAACTTTCGCATGCGTAAGGGCCCTTTCATGGAACTTTGTGACTTGCTTTCCCCTGCCCTGAAGCGCCAGAATACCAAGATGAGAGCAGCCCTCACAGTTGAGAAGCGAGTGGCGATAGCCCTGTGGAATCTTGCAACGCCAGACAGCTACCGGTCAGTCGGGAAGCAATTTGGCGTGGGCAAATCTACTGTGGGGGCTGCTGTGATGCAAGTAGCCAAAGCAATCACTCAGGTGCTGCTACAAAAGGTAGTGACTCTGGGAAATGTGCAGGTCATAGTGGATGGCTTTGCTGCAATGGGATTCCCTAACTGTGGTGGGGCGATAGATGGAACCCATATCCCTATCTTGGCACCGGAGCACCAGGGTACCCAGTACATAGACCGCAAGGGGTACTTTTCAATGGTGCTGCAACCATGGATCACAAGGGACGTTTCACCAACATCAACGTGGGCTGGCTGGGAAGGCTTCATGACGCTCGCGTCTTCAGGAACACTACTCTGTTTAAACGGCTGCAGCAAGGGACTCTTTCTCCGCCGCCTTATCTGAGATAGCCTTCGGGACGGAGGAGGGAGGCTTGAAAAATTTACAGCTGCTGGAGGGATGGAAAAAAGGAGAGAAGTTTTTAAAAAGATACATTTTACAGAACAATGCTTATATTCTTTCATGGTGAAAAACACTATTCACATTACATAGCACATGTGATTTCAGTACAAGGTCGCATTTTCCATCTTAATATTGATTGCCTGTGGCTTTGGTGTTAGAGATCACACCAAACACACAGGTCCGGGCAACAGAATTCGGCTTGCATGCGGCCATGGTAAGCCATTGTCTTTCGGCTTCTGTGCCCTCCTTTCCCACATACCAAGCAAAGCCCGTTGACTGCTGCGGTTTTCCTGTTAACCTTCAGCAGCCGAAAACAAACTAAACCTTCCCCCCATCCAATTCTCTGGGATGATCGCTTTATCCCTCCCCGCACTGCGTGGCTGGTATCAGGGAAGATCCCTGCTAGCCAAAGGCGAAAAGCTCAGCGCCAATTCCCCCCGCCCCCCTGCGCTTGGCTAACTGCAGGGAAGGATTTCTTTTCAGCCACAGGCAAACAGCCCAGTAGGAACGGCCACCTCTGTCCCCTTAATTAAATTCCCGTATTTCAACCAGGTTACCATGAGCGATATCACTCTCCTGAGGATTACACAGCGAGATAAAGAACGGATGTTGCTTGAATGCCAGCAAACATCGGGACCATACGCTGCCAGGCTTTGTCATGCAATGATACCAGATTACTTGCTACTAGCATGGTGTGGTCAAGTGTCCTACCATGGAGGACGGAATAAGGCTGCACTGCCCAGAAACCTTCTGCAAAGGCTTTTGGAGTACCTCCAGGAGAGCTTCATGGAGATGTCCCTGGAGGATTTCCGCTCCATCCCCAGACACGTTAACAGACTTTTCCAGTAGCTGTACTGGCCGCGAATGCATCCCAAGTCCTCAGGGCAAATTAATCATTAAAAAACGCTTGCTTTTAAACCATGTTTTATATTTTAAAAGGTAATCTCACCTGAGGTCCCTTCTATGGGGTCATGGTCTTGGATACTGGCTTGGGAGGGTACTTCAGTCAGGCTGAGAAAAAGATACTGGCTGTTGGGGAGACCGGAGTGCTGTGCGCTCTCCGGAAGCTCGTCCTCCTCCTCCTCCTCTTCCCCGTCCGCAGAATCCTCAGGTGTGGCTGATGAGATTATCCCCGCCTCAGAATCCACCGTCAGAGGTGGGGTAGTGGTGGCGGCCCCCCCTAGAATTGCATGCAGCTCAGCGTAGAAGCGGCATGTCTGCGGCTCTGACCCGGATCAACCGTTTGCCTCCTTTGTTTTCTGATAGGCTTGTCTGAGCTCCTTGACTTTCATGCGGCACTGCTCTGAGTCCCTATTGTGGCCTCTCTCCATCATGCCCTTGGAGATTTTTTCAAAAGTTTTGGCATTTTGTCTTTTCGAACGAAGTTCTGCTAGCACTGAATCCTCTCCCCATATAGCGATCAGATCCAGTACCTCCCGTACGGTCCATGCTGATGCTCTTTTTTGATTATCGGCCTGTATGGTTATCTGTGCTGATGAGCTCTCTGTGGTCACCTGTGCTCTCCACGCTGGGCAAACAGGAAATGAAATTCAAATGTTCGCGGGGCTTTTCCGGTCTACCTGGCCAGTGCATCCAGAGCGGTCACAATGGTGCACTGTGGGATAGCTCCCAGAGGCCAATACCATCGAATTGCAGCCACACTAACCCTAATTCAAAATGACAATATCGATTTTGGCGCTACTCCGCTTGTTGGGGAGGAGTACAGAAATCGATTTGAAGAGCCCTTTATTTCGAAATAAATGGCTTCGTTGTGTGGATGGGTGCAGGGGTTAATTCGATTTAACGCTGCTAAATTCGAATTAAACTCGTAGTGTAGACCAGGCCTTAGAGTAAGTAACTTCACTTTCACTTCCCCAACCTATGATATTAGGATAACACTTATCCACCTCACATCGGTGTCATGAGGATTGATTCATGTCTGTAGAGCAATTTGAAAATCTAAAGCACTATACTAAAATGCTATTTATTCATTTTTAGAACAAGCTCCTGAAGACATACAGCAGAAAAAGAGAGCTAAATGGGCAGAAAAAGGGCATACTTTCAGTGGAAAAGTAAAACACTGCTACTTTTATTTTTGTTCTCATGTAGATTTTTATTGCCTGAGAAGAAAATAATAAAGCTTCCCTGTACATTAACCTTTGTGCATTACAGGCCCCATGGCTGTAGGTTTCTGACAACAGTATCCCAATATATGTTTTAACAGCTGTATAAATATCAAGGATGTTAATAACTAATTTTCTTGCATGCATTTTACACATATAGTTTAAGCTTAAGCGGTCTCCAAAGGGCCTCTCTGGCCTTGTTTACCCTCAGAAATTTTGCTAAAGTTTCCCACCATTACGACAATTGATTCAGATCCATCAGTGGTGGTAACAATGGGATTATTCATATAGACAAGGCATCAGCAGTTGCCAGTATTTTAAGCACCATGTCATGCTCTCAGCAGGGTTAGATGACACCACACTTGAGACGGTGGCAGCTCCCATATACACTAGCAATCCACCCACGGTTTCTGCTGCTGGCAGAGCTAAACTGGTGGGAAATTTTTGCAAAAAATCCTAGAGTATATATAGCTTTGGAGCACGGTAATGAAGCACTAATAAGATTTTGTTTAGATTTATTAGTTCTACAAAAGAATGACCATGTATGCAAACCTAGATGGAAGAAGGAAATGGGGCTCTGGTCTGGACTGAAATGACCAGAGTACATTGCAAGTCATGACTCCCAGTACTGTATTTTAAAACCAGACAACGCTCCTTCCCACATTATGTGTATCTGGAATGCTTCACGCCCTCCTACTCAACTTCATTCAAATGTATTTATAGTAACAAACAAGCACAACTTCAGACAGATGGCCTACCGAGTACTCTCTTATATAATACACACAAAGCTTAATCCTCCCACAGCCATTTCTGCTTTCTCAGATTGTTTTTAAGTCATGCCTACAATGTGCTTGTCATCTTTTAGCCATTAGTCATTACTATTTTCCCGAAAGCACCTCACTAATTTATTTTAATATGGTTTCAAGTTGTTTATTGTTTGTCTGTGAGCAACCTCCTAAATTAGTTGGCTCTCAGTTAAATTTCTCATTATACCAGAAAAGCAACTTTTTATATCTACTACAGTCCAGCTTCCATGGTAACGAACCCATTAAGTTATGAAGCACTATGACGTGGACTGAACTTGCCACAACCTGAGAAAACAAACTGTATTTTAGCAGAACATCCATAGCTAAAAAAGAAACCTTTTTTTTTTAAACCTCAACACAATCTTACTAAGGAAGATCAGTAAAAACTTTATGGGGGCACATTAAATCCCCCTCCCCCAATCCTCTCAATTTATATACATGCTAGCCTCTTCTCCATGTGATTCTTTACATTCTACTCATATTAAAGGACCGAATACAGCAAAGCTTTACTCATATGAGTAGTCCTTACTCGTGGTAGTAGTCCCACTGACATGAATTGCTACTCACATAAATAAAGATTATTCACATATGGCTCTGCAGCACTGGGACCAAAGTCACTGCTTTTGAAAACCCCATCCATAAGCTGAAATTTATCTAGTTTTTAAAACTACTTTGAACTGTGCTTATGCTCACTGACACATGTAAGAAAATCCACCAGGAGAAAAATAACTCTTGAAAGAGGGAAAAGGTGAAAGAAGAGAAAAAGTAACTTTTGATTTTGTGATAGGATTTATACCACCATGAATATTTGAGAAAGTGAGCAGACAGAGGGCAGAAAGAATTCACATAGAAGTATAATCTCTCCTCCATCTAAATTCTAACCCACTTTAGATGGGAACTGATTAGCTTTATTTTGTACCATATTTTAATTATTTTAAAAATACATATGCACACACATGTGTAAATATAAGTAAATGTATAACACGCTGCAAAACTTTTTTTATGAAAAGAAAAATGAAATTTACACAAGTCCACCACATGCACAAAAAATGGGTGCCCAGAAACACACAAAGTGTACCCACCAGAGATGTTAAACCTTCATTATCAACCACCCAGTCTTCCTTTTCAGCTAACCTCTTCACATCTGTAAAAAGAAAAGGTGTTAAAATGCTAGGTTTCATTATAAAAAACTCCTTGAACTTAACAGAGATAAAACCACAGGCACCTAAGTGTGATGAACAGGCATACAAGTACATTGGCCATACTTAAAAGATTTCAGACACTTTTCAAATGACTAAGAATGGCACACACACATAGTTTGCTGCTGCTTTCTCCTACAGAAGTAAAATTTATGGTGCATGGCAATAGTTGCATAAAGCCCACCTTTTACTGGAAATCTTGAGGTTAGAGAAATATTGTTACAGTCCTCTGTTTTAAAAAAATGGACATATCATGGCTGTGTACCCATAATATAGGCATTATATTTGGGAATTCAAATGTATGTTTGTTTTATTATTCCTTGCTCAATGCAGATTTAAAATAACAAACCCTCAAGTACATAACTTAATCTGAGATCAGGACAAGTGTTAAGACTCACATAATTATATTAAATATTTATAATATGTTTGGGTTGAGAGTCATCAGGATCAGGACTCCATTGTGCTAGGTGTTGCTCAAACTTATAGGAAAAATCCATCCAGGCTCTGGAAGGCTTATAAGAAGAAAATGAGATAAGAAGTGTAGGAAAGGGGAGGGGAAGAAGAGGAGTATAACAATCAGTTATATACAATTTAGATACCTATATACATTTGCACGTTGCCCCATTTACCCTTCAACCTAGTCATCATTAATTGGTAGATTTGATTGATTGATAGGTGTTGTGGCAGAGGAGCATCTTGAAGTACATTCGAGAAGCACTATACTAGGAAAAAGTGACTATGCAAAAGTAGCAACTTGTTACCAACAGATCTTTTCCTGAATCTGCCAACTTTATATTTGTTTTTACTGCTGGTTTATTCCCTTCAGACCTTTAGATCTAACACAGATATAAAGGAGGGAGCTGAATTACATTCCTTCTTATTCATCATCAAAAGAACCGATTACTAAGTTCCAGTCAGTTACACTTGTACAACCCTCACTGCCTTATTAGGCATTAGCATAATTTAGTTTGCATGACCTTTGTTGCCAGTGATGATGCATGAGAAGGAAAGAAACCAGCTTGACTCTCAGGGCCCAGGCTGAGTTTACAGGGCTGTCAACTAGAAAAACCCTCTTTCATTTACTTGTAAACTGAACACGTTTATCACTAAAAGACAATAAGCATCCCACAGTCATTTCCAGTTTGACAAAACCTGATTCCAGCAAAAATCTATTTGCAAAATAATCATAGGCTGTATCCCTGAAAGTAAGAGCTACAATACAAGGTAAAAGTATCTTCAAAACCGAATTTTTTAAACCATTAGATTGCTGTTTAAATTGCATTTACTGCTGAAATTTTGTTTGCAAGTCAATAACAAAATAATGTACAACTTAGTGCTGTGAGACAGTTTACATAAGAAGAGAACTCCATTACCACTATATCATGTGGCTACATTCTTTCAAAAAAATTCATTTTTCTTAAATTATAGAATTGAAAATTAAGCAGCACTGTAAAAGCACTTTCGCCCATGAAGATGAATAAACTACAAATTATTCACACAAAGACGAGGCACAGTATAATCCAAGCAAGAAAATGTTAGAGTTGCAGTTAATGTTCTTTCTTTAAAGCAGACGCATCAGTGGAATAAAATTATGATTGGCGTGAAATAGAAATAGTTTTTTTTAATGCATATTGCAAAAGAGGGAGCTGAATTACATTCCTTCTTGTGCATTTTCAAAAGAATTGTTTACTAATTTCCAGTCAGTTACACTTGTTCAACCCTCAATGTTTAATTTGGTATTAGCATAATTTAGTTTGCATGATCTCTATTGCCAGTGATGATGCATGAGAAGGAAAGAAACCAGTTTGACTCTCAGAGCCCAGGTTGAGTTTACAGGGCTGGTGATTAGAAAAACAAATAGATTAAAGCCATTAAATCTAATAAATAGGATTTTTTTTTTTTTACAGGAATATGAAAGAGTAATCAATGAAGGCATGACAAGGGAAGTGTTCTGGTTGGATTTCAGAGGCACTAAATGGACAGTTAGTGTGAATTAACAAATATAGGCAACAATGTGAATGTAGCATAAGAAATCAAGAGATAGTTAAGGGCCATAAATGCTCATTAATATTTGCAAAATATTCTGAAAATGAAAAATATTATACAGTATAAATATCAGATATGATTATTGGTGTTCTTCTCAGGGAGGTCCAGATTCAGTAAAGCACTGAAGCACATGTCTAACTTTAAGCAAGTGAGTAGTTCCACTGACTTCTCACATAGGATTACTCATGTTCTTAAAGTTAGGCTTAAGTACCTCGCTCAACTGGGGCATAAGTCGGGTAACAAACAGAAATAAGGTTGTTTAAAGGAACAGGAAGAGACCCTGCTTGCTCCAGTTTGTTTGCTCGATGGTTCCTGCATTGCTTTGTGTATATCAGTCAGCATGAGGATCATTACATTGTCCAGCATGCTGCCCATCACAGAATAAAAGAAGTTTGATCAAACCAGTGGACATCATGAGCCCCATATGAAAGAAAAGAGCTGGGAAGAGAGATCTCTAGCCCACTGATGTTAATTTTTAATACATCTTGAAAAACTGGGAAAATTCCAGAGGACTGGATGAGTGCCAATATTCAAAAAGGACAAAAAGGATGACCCAGGTAATTATAAGGCTCGCTAGCCTCAAATCAATTGCAGGCAAAATAAAGGAAAAATGTTTGTGGGAGTCAATCAATAAAGAATTAAAGGATGGGACTATAACTATGCCAATATACATGGTTTTATGGAAAATAGATCTTGTCAAGCAAACCAAATTTCATTTTTTTATGAGATGACAAGTTTGGTTGATAAAGGTAACTGCATAGATGTCTAATATACTTATACTTTTATAAGGCATTTGATTTAGCACCACCTGACATTTGTATTTAAAAAATTAGCACTATTCAATATTAGTAAAGCACATGATGAATGGATTAAGAACTGGCTAACTGAAGTAGTTGTCAAAGGGAAATCATCATTGAATAGGGGAATTTCTAGTGGGGTTCTGCAATGATCAGTTTTGGGACTGACACTATTCAATATTTTCTGAGTAATCTGGAATTAAACATAAAATCGTTGTGGATAAAATTTGCAGATGACAAAGACTGACAGAGTGATAAATACTGATGAGGAGAGGGAAGTCATACAGAGTGATCTGGGTTGCTTGGTAAGCAGGGCCCATTCAAACCAAACGTGTTTGAATCAACCCAAATGCAAGGTTATACATCTAGGACCAAAGAATGCAGTCCATACCTGTAAAATGTAGGACTGTATCCTGGAAAGCAGTGACTGATAAGGATTTAGTGGACGAACAACTGAACGTGAGCTCCCAGTGGGATGCTCTGGCCAAAAGGGATAATGTGATCTCTAGATGCATAAACAGGGAAGCTGTGAGTATGAGCAGGAAAATGATTTTACTTCTGGTGATACCAATACAGGAATAATGCATCCTGCCCTGGTGACCAGATTTAAAAAAAGATGTCAAAAATTGGAAAGTGTACAGAAAAGAACACAAAAGTGATTTGAAGGCTGGAAAAAATGCCTTACAGTGAGAGACACTGGGTAATAAAGGGCTCTTTAATCTAGTGGAGTAAGGCATAACAAAAACCCGTAGCTGGAAGTTAAAAGCCAGACAAATTCAAATTAGAAATATGGCACAATTTTTTTTTAAACAGTGAGGATGATTAACTATTGGAACAAACTAACAAGGGATATTGCCAATGCATCATCTCTTGAAATCTTCAAATCAAGACTGGATTTCTTTTTGGAAAACATGCTTTAGTCAAACAAGTTATTGAGCTTAAATACAGGGATAACTCATTGAAATTCTATGACCTGTATTATACAGTTAGACTAGATAAACTAATGGTCCCTTTTGGCCTTAAAAATCTATGAATCTATGACCCCAATTTGCTAAATAGGACTCTAGAGACAAACAGTGAGTATCCCTGATAAAACTGCAACTAAAATATTGTGTAAAGTTTTTAAGATTTGCTCACTTAGGGTACGTCTATCCTTACCTCTGGGTCCGGCGGTAAGCAATCAATCTTCTGGGATCGATTTATCGCGTCTTGTCTAGATCCCGGAAGTGCTCGCCGTCGACGCCGGTACTCCTGCTCCGCGAGAGGAGTACGCGGAGTCGACGGGGGAGCCTGCCTGCCGCGTGTGGATCCGCGGAAAGTTCGAACTGAGATAGTTTGACTTCAGCTACATTATTCACGTAGCTGAAGTTGCGTATCTTAGTTCGAAGTGGGGGGTTAGTGTGGACCAGCCCTTAAAAAAGAATATCCAAGTTTGAGCTAAAATTAAAGAACAGAGTAGTAATAATGCTGATTCATTGCATGGAACAGCTGTGTCATGACAAAAAGTACAAATAAATTAAAGCGTGTTTGGTTTGGAAAAAAGACTGCAACTTAGTGAAAAAAGTGGCTGCCTTATATTAAAGGGGGGAAAAAGGCTCATAATACAGGGAACCAAGCAAGTATTGTTAGGGAAATGATAAAATAACCTAATAGGTCTTGTATGTTGTGATTCTGTGAATTACAGGTGACCGTATTATTGATTCAAGTACCTAAAGTGAACACAATCTATTCTAGAATGCAGTCTGATTTAACCAAAGAGAAAATAAAAAATCCTAACCATATGCATGTAGGTCTGCACATGTCTTTTTTTTTTATTACCTTCAGCTGTGTGTTGTAAGGTGACCATTATACAACGTACTCGAAGATCCAAAATAAGATCCTGGATGATATGAAGCATATCATTTGGTATTTCAAATGCAGTAAGGGACTCATAACTAAGTCTGGATGGAGAAGAAAATAAAATGAAGGTTAGGTTTAAACCTACAGTTTTCTAGACAATACTGCTAAATATCACAAAGTTACTTAGGAGTTTCTTTTGCTTATGGATAATATTAGTCCTCTCAACAGTAAGCTTTTTAAACTGTGATATCATCCATAATACCATAGGTATGTTTTACTATCTGGTTCATTCATTTGTTGAAACCATAACAATACAGAGCTTCACTGTTGTACTGTATAAACTTGACAAAGTTTAGGCCACTGATGTGCTAATACCACTGCATATCACAATGATCAATATTGTCTTGTCGTTTCTTTGTAATTCTCCATCTGTCTGTATCCATCTGTTGTCTCTTGTTTTATACTTAGATTGAAGGCTCTTTGAGGCAAGGACCGTCCTTTTGTTTGTACAGCACGTTATACAGTGGTGTTTTGGTCCATGATCAGCACTCCTAGGGGTGATCATAAAATAAACAGCAACAGAGCCTGCAGTGAAGGGTAACGTGAAGGTATACCACCCTAGCAGAGCATAATGGTTTGACGTGCCAATAGGGAACACAGATACTGTGCCACCTCTAAAGACAGTGCAGCATGGACTCACCCAACGCAACTTAATTTCCACCAGCCCAGCACCACTGACTGGTGTGGAAGAGGGTGGAGCCATGCCTTATCATTCTCCCTATGAGGATTGTAGCACCCTATATACTTGTAAGGGGCAGCATTTGCAGTCTTAACTGGAGAGCTGCAATTGTGCCAAATCTTTACACAGGGACACAAAGAAAGACCGGAGAAGAGTTAAGAACACAAGAATGGCCATCCTAGGTCAGACCAATGGTCCATCTAGCCTGATATCTTGTTTTCCAACACTGGCCAATACCAGATGCTTCAAAGGGAATGAACAGAACAGGGCAATTATCAATTATCCATCCCCTGTCCTCCAGTCCCAGCATCTGGCAATCAGAGGCTCAGGGACACCCAGAGCATGGGTTGTACCCACGCCATTTTCGCTAATAGCCATTGATGGACCTATAAGAACGGCCATACTGAGTCAGACCAAAGCTTCATCTAGCCCAGTATCCTGTCTTCTGACAGTGGCCAATGCCAGGTGCCCCAGAGGGAATGAACAGAATAGGTAATCAACAAGTAATCCATCCTGTTGCCCAATCCCAACTTCTGACAAACAGAGGCTAGGGACACCATCTAATAGTGACTAATAGTCATTAATGGACCAATCCTCCATGAATTTATCTAGTTCTTTTTTGAACCCTGTTATAGTCTTGGCCTTCACAACATCCTTTGGTAAGGAGTTCCACAGGTTGACTGTGTGTTGTGTGAAAAAATACTTTGTTTGTTTTAAACCTGCTGCTTATTAATTTCATTTGGTGGCCCCCAGTTCTTGTGTTATGAGAAGAAGTAAATAACATTTCCTTATTTACTTTCTCCACACCAGTCATGATTTTATAGACCTCAATCATATTGCCCCTTAGTTGTCTCTTTTCCAAGCTGGAAAGTCCCAGTCTTATTAATCTCTCCTCTTATGGCAGCCGTTCCATACCCCTAATCATTTTTGTTGCCTTTTTCAGAACCTTTTCCAATTCCAATGTATCTTTTTTGAAATGGGGCGACCACATCTGCACGCAGTATTCAACATGTGGGTGTACAATAGATTTATATAGAGGCAGTATGATATTTTCTGTCTTATCATCTATCCCTTTCTTAATGATTCCCAACATTCTGTTTGCTTTATTGACTGCCGCTGCACACTGAGTGGATTGTTTTCAGAGAATTATCCACAACGACTCCAAGATCTCTTTCTTGAGTGATAACAGCTAATTAAGACTCCATCATTTTATATTTATAGTTGGGATTATGTTTTCCAATGTGCAATACTTTGCATTACTATCGTCAATGAATTTATCTAATTCTTTTTTTACCCAGTTATAGTTTTGGCCTTCACAACATCCCCTGGCAATAAGTTCTAAAGGTTGATTGTGCCCTGTGTGAAGAAATACTTCCTTTTATTTGTTTTAAACCCGCTGCCTATCAAAGACACTACACTGGCTGCATCTCCTTGATGTTTCTGAATGGGCAAGAACTAGGCAAATGGAGCCACTGCCATTCTCCCTACCCCGATCTTGAGCAGGGCATAAGTATAGGGAATAGTTAGCAGCAGGAACCAGGCTCCAAGTATGGGCACTTGATAACCCTCCACCAACCACCAGGACTTTTGTGGGGTTGCAAAGCCATCATCTTTCCTGCTCCTCCAGGCACTGAGAGCAGCCATCAGCAGGGGACGGACACAAATCTTCAAACTTCCATCACTCTGTGTGCCACTATCACTGCCCTGTGATTCTGGAATGTCATCTGGTAACTATCAACAACTTTGTTCACACCACTACTATTGTCTGCTCAGCATGACCACTTAATTAGCTGATTATAAGCCATCATTAGTTCATTTAACCATCTAGGAAATGAGGAATACAAGCAGTGGTCACCGGTGAAAACTCTGGTTTAAGTGACTAGCCCAACATTACATCAGAATTTAAGAGGAGGCAAGGACAGAAATCAATTCTCCAAGATGACATTCAGCTGCCCTATTTATGAGGCCATCCCTTCTCTTCCTGCAATCTCCTGCCTCATTTACTACACACCTTTCAATTTCTAAAACAAATGAAAAAGAGGTCCTATAGACAACAGCCTCATTCACTACACAACCATGATTCATCTACAGAGCACTGTCCATCCTGTGCACTGAGACAAGACTCCCAAGGAAAAAATATAGCAAGTGATCATGTAATTACAGACTGTATCATAATGCATATATACACAAGTAGGCTGAATTAATCTTGCACAGGCAACCTTAATTTTGACATTTCCTAACTTTTGTGTCCTTGACTTTGCAACATTAACGATCTTTCAGTTGAACACAAAACAAATAAAAAAATAAGGCACAGTTTAGACTATGTTATACATATTAAAGACTCATACCACACAGACCAATAGCCCCAGTTACCTTACAGTCTGGATGACATGTGTTAGCCACTGTCCAGAGAGTTCAGATTTCATCTCCCAGCCACCATACTGTCTCAACTCTCCTTCTCTGAGGCTGAATGGAAGCAAAGCTCCACGGATGAGTTTTGCCAGGGACTGCATCACCTCCTGAATCATTTTCTGTCACAGCATAAAAGAACATCACAAAAATAAATACTTAGGAACTGCACCAATATTTTTAACCAGTTATGTATTCATCACATAATCTAGTCTGAAATGGCAGGCATACATTTCAAATTTCACTAAGGAATATAATTTTACTTACATAGCAAACATCCACATAACAAGCACTACAGCACTGTACAACATAATTAAAACAAATACAATATATAAAACAAAAAAATCACTTCAACACAAACAACATGGTCCAAATTAGGACAGAGAAGGCAATAAACATAGGCTAATAAGAGTCACTGCAAAAAACAACTGTGAAAAATAAAGATTTAAGATTTATTTATTTTTAAAGCAGGGATAAAATAAAATGGATTTTAGGGGTTGGATATAAAGAAAGTGAGTTTGAAGATGTAGGGCCCACCTCAGCCAAAGCGTGATTGTCTGTAGAGGCTTCAGATGTGATGGCAGGTTCTTAAATGGCCAGTGATGTGTGAGCATACTTGCCAGTACAAGGTATCTGCCTTTTTCTTAGATTGTAGTCTCTTGTAGAGCAAGGATCAGGGCTTTTTTTTTGTGGGGGGAGGGAGGAAGTGACTATTGTTTTTTGGGTGCCGAACCTAAAACAGCTTAAAGGGGCCTGATTATTACAGGGTCAACGCTCACCACTATTTGAAAATTAAGCCTTCTTCAGGTGTCTTAATCTGAAAGAGCACCTAAACGAAAATAAGTCTGCACACCAAGCTTACCTTGAAATCATTTTGTCTTTGCCTAGCATTCTTCTTTGCTCTTTCCATTTGACCAGATTTTTCAGCAGTCTTGTAAAAATGAGAAACAATTGAAAAGTATCAGTGTCTGGTAACCACGGCTTTCAATTTTAAAACCATTCTAAAAAAGATGCATCAAGGCAAAGGGGTCAAAAATGCTTCGTAAGTTTACAATGGAATAAAAGAAGCTAACTCAAGTCACATCTACAAGCGAAGTCTCCACAAGTCAACAAGTATTTATTTATAGTAGCTATCAAGCTGCTAGTGTTTAAGTGTGGGGGACAATGTGCCAAAACAACCTAAAATAAAAGGTGGAAGTAAAATAACAGTGTAACAAGTATAAGCTTCATTGAAGTCAAGCAATATTTTCCTATTATGATTTTGCATTAACATTGTTAAAAGAGCTCTAAAATCCATGGCTCAATCCTGCAGTAAGTCTACAGGAAAAGAATCTTCAAGTCCCCAGTAGGTGAGAGGTGCCTGGAGGAAAATTTGGGTCTAAAATAAAGTACATTCTTTGTAATGATGGATAGTGCAGAAGTACTGTGTGTTCTCCTTTTTCTTTTGGCTTAGTACTTTGTTTCAGAGTCCATTATTCTCCAAACTGAAGAACTAAATCATCTGTAATGGACTTACAATGAAGATTTATCATCATCTTGCTGGACAATTCACATATCTGAAAATTTAGAAGCACCAAAGCACATCTGCACTAGCAACTTTGGTTACAGTTGTGTGAAGAAAAGAATATGGCTTGAACAGTGCTCTTACTGTTAGCAATTTTCAAATGCAAGTGATAATTATATATTTGTGTGTGAAGTGTGCCATAACACAAAGCAAGTTTCATAGAAAAAGCTGTTTAAAAGATTGGATTAGAGAAGTAGGTGGAATTGTACAGCTAAGAACATTTGCTAATTTAATGTATGCACTGTGACACCTACTGGACAAAAGTATATTAGCAAATTGTAGTTTGGAAAAGATATTCTTAAAACTGTCCTCAAAGCAGTAATATAATCAATATATTTTTAAAATGACTAAATAAGTTTCATTTTTTTATAATTCATCATTTGTTAGAAGTTCTTCAGATTATTTTGTAGTTAGCATACAATTACCAACAAGAAATTCAAATAGAAAGAAGCTTTTCGTCAAAAACACTTTAGAGTTTTTAAATTCTCGGTTTTCCTTTATTATTCTGAACTGTACCATCTTATATTAATCAGAACAATTCCTGCATATTACTGATGAACCTCATATGTACTGTCCTCTTTTTTATTGCTTTTTTTCTGATTAAAAAAAATCAATCATATTGAATAAACTTCTCTATGCTGCAGGTACCTTTTAAAATGTTACTCAAATAAAGTTTTAAAACAGTTTTGATTGCTCCCTTAAAGCCCTGATATGAAGTTATATTAAAGAAAAAATACAAAAGATCTTAAAATACTTTTGCCCTTAGTGATTTCGTTGAATAAAAATCTTAACCCTTTCCTGCACAGACAGACCAAAACTACTTTGTGGTAAGACCAACGGTTATATTTCACTGTTTTGACTTCACATATGCTACTTCATATGGATCTGAGTGGTTCAAAGAGCTGCAAACTTTTTAAGCTGTTAGAAATAGCACATAAATCTTTAACTGTCACTATTCTAAGACTAACAGCCTACCTTTATGCCAAGAAAAATATATATAACTTCACAACAGAAAATAGAACCAGCTTGTTATTTATCACTGGGTTTTTCCTTTGTATTAGAGTTAATCTATTTCAGGCTTATGGATTTCAATCAAATGGTTCTCTATACATTGTTCTCATGATTTTCTCTCTCTGTCTCCAAAATTATGGTGAACAACATTTTGTTTTTCATATGTCAATAAATAGCAAGGAAATGTAGTAAGGACACCTTCAATGATGCCTAAAATCCGTACTATTGGCAAAATTCTACAGCTTGTGGAGGTGTTGTGGCTGAAGCTCTCCTCAGGAGCTCCTAATGAGGTTTCCTAGGCCCGCATCCATTTTTGGATAGCTAGTGGCAACAAGAGCCTGCACTGTCCACAGGATTTTGGCCATTTCCTACATATGGACAAAAAAGGAGCAAAGGGATGAGGATGAGTTGCTTGTCCAGTCAGAATCTGGCCCTATGAAAGTACAGGATAGGTACCTCAACAGTTTAACATGCAAATTAACTCCAACTTTTTTGTAATGGAAACAATGTTCTGACCAGGCATTATACAAGATTGCTGCATTTTCTCTTGCACTTACTCTCACAAGCAGAACTGCACAACTTTGTGTACAATTGTAAACATAGTGTTCGTGTCTCTTGAAATTTCTCACAGACAGAAAACTACATTAATTTACAGTTGAGGTTTTAAAGTCCAAATCCAATCTCTAATAACCAGAAATGTATTATTACCAAAACTGTAGTTATTTTCAAATTAAAAGCTTCAGGAGGATTCTCATCACTTTCACTAGAGAATAATGGCATGATTCTCTATGGAAAAAACACTGGGTAGGAGTCAAACTCCTACATTTTAATACTGCCTCTTCTTCTCGATCATTGTATGGCATTGACAAATGCATGTTCTCTCTTTCCCTCGGATTTCCATTTGTGAAATGGGGAAAACAAAATGCATCCACTTCTGAGGATTTTAGGTGAGCGGCAGACACGACCGATTTGGTCAACTTAATGTACCCTCTGTACACACACGCACATCATACATCATTTGGAAGCTTATTAGGTCTACTTGTAGATGAGGTATGATATGGAGCCATCATGTGGTGCTATTACCATAGAAATGGGGGATAAATACGACACCATAAATATGTTAAAATGATCACTGAAATAATTTGCATTCATTTCTTTAGTTTAACGACACTTATTCAAAGACATAAAATTGGATTTCTTTGTGACCTCAAAGCACCACTGCAACAATCTAAACCAGCATTTCTCAAACGGGTCCGTGGACACCTGGGGGTCCCTGAGGATACCCCAGAGGGTCCGCAGGCCCCACTGATCAACTCCTCCTCCTCCCTTCCAGTGCCTCAGTCACACTAAAAGTCCGGTGGTGCAGTGGGGCGAAGGCAGGCTTCCTACCTACCCCAGCTCTGCGCCGCTTCCGGAAAACGGGGGGCTGGGGTGGTTGCAGGGAGGGGGTCTCTGTGCGCTGCCCCCACCCCAAGCGCCGACTCCAGAGCTCCCACTGGCCAGAAACTGCAGCCAATGGGAGCTGTGGGGGTGGTGCCTGTGGGCAGGGGCAGCGCGCAGAGACACCCTGGCTCCCCCACCTAGAAGCTGCTGCCAGAGAGATGTGCCAGTTGCTTTTGGGAGCCACCTGGGGTAAGCACCGTCTAGACGGAGCCCTAACCTCCTCCTGCATCCGAACCCCCTGCCCCAGCCCAGAGCCCACATCCAAACTCCCTCCCTGAGTCCACACCCCTCACCCACTCCTGTACCCCAGCCTGGTGAAAGTGAGTGAGGGTGGGGGAGAGCAAGCAACAGAGGGAGGATGGATGGAATGAGCGGGGTGCATGGCGTCAAAAGGTTGGGGGCAGGGACGTGGCAAGGACTGAGCGGGAGGCTTGGGGGGTCCCAAATTTTTTTAAAATCAAAATGGGGGTCCTCAGGTTGCTAAACTTTGAGAGCAGCTGATCTAAACAATCTAAAACAAATCTAGTAATACATTTGTATTGGTAGAATTGAAACGTGATAACGCTGGTGACATTTCTGGACAATTATCATCATCTTGTACATCATTATGATCTCTGGCAAGAGTGAGTGAGCTACCACTATCTTTGTTGCTTTGGCATGTATACAGTTCTGTGCAGGCAAGAACGTTATGACTACAGACACAGCTGATTGCTCAGCAACCCTTACTGGTACAGTCACAAATAAGGTCTTGTAGAAGCTCAGATGCCACTGGGCCTTTGAAGAATAAAGGAAGCTGTTCATCATCCTCATTTTTCCTTCCATGTTGTAATGGTGATCCATGATTTGCTTTACCTATGTGTGAAGACATCCAAACCCTTGTTCGTCAAGATGCTGTTTTGACATGCTCTTCAAAACTCTCCTCACATGGTGGGATTCTGGCCAGTAACTTGTCCTTCTTGATGGCTAGATTGAGGTGCAAGCAAGTCAGGTTTTTGCGGGTCTCCTCTTCTTTCTCACTCTGGTCATACAGGACTGCTATCAACTTCCTTGTTGCAGAATTTGAAGCTTATCCATCACAATCTCCCAATTTGGGAGGCTTTGAAGAGGTACGATCACTTTGTTTCGACACCATTAAACAGATTTTTTTTCTCCTATACCAAATAGGTATGTCAGAGAGTCACATGCTGTTAAGGCATGTAGAGCAGGAAGCATGTTGCAAACATCCAGAGTGAGTGCATCACAAATTTCATGCACAAATACGAAGAGATACTTGTTAGTTATGCTGGTAATGATGGCTGTTTCAATCTACATGTTATCTACGTGTTCCATTTCTGGAAAGTAGTGAACAGCAATGACCAAAACATCTGTATCAGGTGACCTAATTACAATGGTTCCTTTGATACCAAAAGCCATATTGGCACATACAACATACAGAAGCATCTTTGTATCAGCTTTCTCTTGAATACTGTACAGGCTTCTTCAACAGCTCAACTGGTGATGGACTTTGCTGCTTCACCACTGGAAAGGTGGTGTTTGTGTTGGGTGTGCTCCTACACTCAGGTGCACTTTGAACCATACATTCACAGAGGAATTTTGCAACTGAGTGTTCGTTGGATGCCACGTTTTAAAACATTTTCCCATGGGGGCACAGGGCGTCCACCAATCACCTGGTATTTCTTGCATCCAACCATAGATCCTGTTCGGAGCTATCTTTCTGAAATTTTCAGAGTTACTATTGTCATACCCGTCAAAGATTCCAATTAAAGAATTAGCTTCAAATCCATTTAGGACCTGCCTCAAATACTCAGTAGCCAATTTGTCAAATGTGTAGACTGTCTCCAGCTATCATTTGTATGACAGCCTTGGCATCTGAGAGGTACACTATGGTTTCTTTGTTGCATGCTCTTAGCTCATAGATTTTTTTCAGCTTGAGCTTTCCACTGATGCCCTAATTCAGCTTTGTCTGTTCTTCTTATTGTTCCATCACCATGAAAAAGGAACATAGGCACAGATCCTATTGGGTGACTGAGGGTATGTCTATACTGAAAAGGCTACAGCGGCACAGCTGCAGTGCTTCAGCTGTGCTACTGTAACACTTCAGTGTAGCCACTCACCACAATGATGAGAGAAATTGTCCTGTCACTATAGTTAATCCACCTCCCCGCAAGAAGTGGTAGCTAGGTCGATGGAAGAATTATTCTGTCAACCTAGCCATGTCTACACTGGGGATTAGGTCAGCATAGCTGTCTGTCTCGGGGGGGGTGGATTTTTCAAACCCTTAAGAGACACAGCAGTGCCAATACAAGTTTTCAGTATTGATCAGCCCTAGGAACAGTTGCGACTGAAACATCATCTCTCCATCTTGCTAAGGACAGAGCTCAGTGGGAAAACAGTTTTGGGACTGAGAGCTGTTATGATTGTCCCTCCTTGCCAGACTTAAATTTAGTCTTCTTGGCTATGTCAGCAGATGTTTTGATGCCAAATTTCTAGACTGGGCTGAAGAAGCTTCATGTGCCATCAGAATCAAGTGTACCTCTCACAAATCTCTCCATTTGTTCTTCACCATCTGCTATTTTCAGTAGAGACTCTTGTACAACTGACGCTATGAGTCAGGGTCAAATCGGTTTCTCATATTGTTGATGACATGGTTGATAAGAGCTATAACATGCTCTTCATCCCTTTTCATTACAGAGGCAAGAACTTAATTGTGGACTTTGTCTTCACTACTTCTTGTTAGGTCCCTTCTTTTTCTCATAGCTTTTGCATATTCATAATATGAAGCTCTGTACCATCATCTCTAACACTAGTACTGACCCATGCATAAGTGTCACTGAATTAAAAAGCTAGTTTCTAGAATATTTCAAAGCTTAGTACTTCATGCATAGGCAGTACAAATTAAAATCTTCTACCAGGCAGACTAGATGCTACATTGTTTTGTTCAAATGCTTACAAATGGGGAAGCATTACATTAGGAATTCACGTATAGTTATATCTACCCACTATGCTGTACAAACTATGAGAATGCAATCTACTACTACTGGTGCATAACCTTCAGCGTGAGACTGATCTGATCAGCACATTTCAACTGAAAATAGAGAAAACTATTATAATCACTTGTGAGATACTTTGACAATCAAGAATATGCAATGTGAAAACATTTCATGTTAGGAGATTGCAAAATATTGATATTTGACATTTTTGTCACATGCTAACCAAATTCATCATTCCTGGAAATAAAACAAAAAACAAAATTTGTCCATGCAAAACCAATACAATCTTTTAATACAGTCATTTGGTAGTTTTGACCAATAAACACCACATGAAGGTTTAAAAACTGTGATCATAGTCATGTTGCAGTGTTTCCGCAACTGCGCAAATATGACACTCATTTTGGGTATCACTGTTTCACCTCGCCTACAGGTTTACAGCACCACTTGACAGTTCCAAATCATACCTTATCTAAATGCACTTAAAATAAGCTTTCAAATGATATCTAATGTAGGTGTGTAGGGTGGTTACATTATACTCCAAAAATATGGCACATAACATTTTTCTAGGAATTAGACTGAAATCAACCTTCATATTTGGTAAGATAACCTAGCAATTGAAGGTTCCCTATTCTATTACCAGATAATGCCTTTCATCATCATTGGATAATGGCATAATTATACTTCCTCTTCTAGGGATGCCCCACCCTTAGTATCCTGCTACTGGAAAAATAGAGAAATGGCCAGGCCATTTTCAGCCTAACCTTTTCTGTCAAATACACTGTAGTTTTGTAAACTGGTGACTAACAATTATACAAATCAAAATATATCATTATATTCTCTAGTTATAAAGGTTATATGACAGTATGTTGTATGCTATGCATATCTGAGTAATTACTAAAATTATTAACACTGTCATTTTATATGATCACTGGTTTAAGTTACATTTCTTTTGATGATATAGCTTGAAAAATATTTTCTGTTGCTCTGGGCATGATACTGTATTGCTACACAATTAATGGGCCAGATTTACTTAACACAAGTCTGTACAAGGGGCACATACAATTGTGACACATGCCACTACAGTTATCTTGCACGTAGATTGGGCACACTAGTGTGTGTGTGTGTGTACACGTACAATTCTAGGCTTCTGTCATCTTGAAACTCTGGGGTTAATTCTATCCTCACATCCAAGTTCTTTAAAGTCACAAAATATGTATGTCCATTCCAGAGTCAAACACTATTCCTCTAGCTTTGTCTCTCATATCTTTAAGATTCATCTAGTATATCATTTCTTAAGATTACCAAACATCTTGTCTCCTTTCTTAGATGTTGATAAATGTAAAATCCAACATGGAACAGTTGGCTCATGATCTTGACAAGCAGACCTGAAACTATGTACATTTCAATGGTCACTCAGAGAATTATACTACAGTACAAAATAGTTCCTATTGTGAAGCCTTTGGGGTTTTTTTTTTTTTATTAAATAGAATCCTTACATATATGTTTCTAGGAAATTTACTGATTAACATTCATAACATACAAAGTGGATCCATTGCTTCATGCCAAATCAAGCACCAATCAGTAGATGTACAATTGCTTATGTCGTTCTACAAATCTCTGTAATCCAAAAGCTGCAAAAACATCTTAGTCAGGCATCTTCTCCACTGAGGTACTATACTTCTGCAGTTTCAAACTCAAATTCAAATACAAAATCATTCCTATGAGCTTTGTCTATCTGAAGACATTTAGGTTATGTATATGCATGAACCAATACCTCACTGAAAAGGCTTCCATTCACATAAGAAATCCAGAGCTTCCAGAAGTTGGGGAGCTGAATTACAACAAGTTTTGTCAACTTTTCAACAAATGCAACTTGTTGAGGAGCTTTACAACGCCAAGCTAAGAGGAAAAGAGAAAGAATAAATAACTTTGAATTGATAATAAAAGCTATTTTAAACATGCTGCTAGAGTGTGATCTAAAAATAATGGATCTATCATGCATATCTATAATCTCTCAGGTGTGAATGGCAACATTTTACGACTTGGTCCATATGGCATACAGCTTGTGTACGTGCAAGATTTATTTCCATATATTCTTTTGAGGGGGTTGGTACTATAAGTATAATATGTCTTCTATGTAGAGGTGCTCGTATGGCCCCACTGAATTATATTGTACAGCCTAAAAATCCACTTGCATAAATCTGTCTTTAAACCAAGCTAAATGATAACTGAACAGGGAGGATCAGAGGCTTAGCCATTAAAATATAGAGTGGGGGAAGGTTGGAATGTAGGCAGTACAATTGTCTTGAGATTAAGACAAAAGACTGGGAAATGGGAGAGCTGAGTTTTATTTCCAGATCATCCATCGACTTCCAGTGTGATCTCACTCATCAACCTCTCCACAATTTCATTAGCGAAGTCTCCGTTTCCTTCTCTGTAAAATGGGGATGGATACTAACATTGTAGGTGGGAGGCTAAATTCATTAATATTTGTAAAGCAATTTGAGACTCTTGGAAGACCAGTACTATTAAAAGTTCAAAAAATCATAATAAAAGTAAGTATAGCACTTCTCACTTGGGACATGAGACCAAAAAATAAGAGAAAAATTATCTGAAGTTGCATAAACCTCTATACAATCTTGGCACCTTAACCATCACTAGACATCAATAGAGTCACAACTTTGGGAACATGGGGGAAGAGGTGGATCTTCTCCCATTTTCTTGTCAGGTGAGAGATGGGAGAGAGGAAATACAGGAGATGGTGGATGAGCATGGAAAGTGGAGGTGAGATAGGAAACTTCCATCTCCAATCATGTTTGTCTTCCCCATGCTGACTTTCTTCATTTGATTATCAGAGCTATGTTTCTTAGCAAACTATTCTGCATCAATAAATAAATGTTGCATGCTTTTTACATCAAGAATTAGATTCCTGCAAACTACGTGGGCACGAAGAAGTCAAAGACCTTCAAACTGATTACAAAGAGGACCTGAAATTTTCTTGTATAGTCTTAGGTCTTTCACAAATTACACAGTTAAAGAGTGTGAAACTAGTTTACATGATTCCATGGGAGCATGGAAGACTACTGGATAGCTTATGGTATTTGTCTTTAATCTAATACATAAATATTGATCATATAGCATAGAAAGTCACCAATTAGACAAACATGAACCCATATAAAACTGGCTGATTAGCTCCGCTGCCAAGGGACGAAAGATGCAACATCTCAGGTGGGGACTTCTGGTGTGGGAAGTTAGAAGGCTCAAAAATCTCTCTTATAATAGAAAAAACCTTAAGTAGTCATTACTGTGGCTGCATCTGTCCAAGATCAGTGCATGATGTCTTTTATGCATGCTATAGGACCTAGATATTACTGAGTTAAAGCTGTAACTGAAGCCATACTTCAAAATTCCTTGCAAATCTATGTTCAAGTCAGAGTCAATGTAATTTGAATTCGCTATTTTGTATTCAACTTTCTTTGAATTTGTTCCAGAATTCACTGCAGCCATAATGATGCATCATGCTAGTGAATAACATGGATAAACGAATCCTCTGAGCAATGACATCAAGTTTTGGCCTAAATATGCTCTTTAATATCATAAACTTTCTATGATGTAAATGTAGATCAATTACATGTAACCAACGGCAAATAAGCAAAGAAAAGTATAATAGTCCTTAGTGCCTCCATTTCAGGATCTCAAAGTGCAAAAAAATAAAATAAATCAAAAGCCTTTTCTCTAAGAACATCAGGTAGCACAGGCAAACAAAACTAAAAGGAATGGGTAAGATTATTCTAGAATTCTTATGGAAGAATTTTTGGCAGCTTCATAGTATGGCTGGAAAATGTTTTAGTTCATATTGGTAACAAAGTCAAAAAGAAGTTTAGGCTTTTCCTCGTGCGTTTATATGAGATTAACAAGGGGCTTGATGAGACAAGTCCACCATACAGACTGTCCTTTGAAAAATATGTAAGCAATGATAGCATCTTGACTTTTATCTTGCAGAATTTATTACTATTTTTATAGTAACCAAGAGTGTGCTAGACATTTTGCAAAAAAAGAAAGACAGTGCATTGTCTTATCCCACACTGCTTGAAAACTAATTTTAATCATGGAGATGGAGGGAGGAAGGACAACGGAGACAGCAATAAAGTCATGTGCTTACTCCATTTTAGCATATGGATATTTTGGTGGTTCTGTTTAATTTATATTTTTCCTGTGAATATTCAGCATAAAAAGAATATAAAACAATGTTATAAACTTGCATTTAAAGAATAAAGATAAATGACAATTACTTACACTGTTAATAATAGAATACCATTTATTTAAATATTTTGGATGTTTTCTACATTTTCAAATATACTGATTTCAATTACAACACAGAATACAAAGTGTATAGTGCTCACTTAATATTTATTTTTGATTACAAGTATTTGCACTGTAAAAAAACAAGTCCACTCAGCCCTACTTCTTGTTCAGAGAAACAAATTTGTTTACATCTGCAGAAGAGATAATGCTGACCGCTTCTTGTTTACAATTCACCTGAAAGTGAGAACAGGTGTTCTCACGGCACTGTTGGTGCCGTTGTCTCAAGATATTTACGTGCCAGATGCGCTGAAGATTCACATGTCCCTTCATGCTTCAACCACCATTCCAGAAGACATACGGCCATGCTGAAGACGGGTTCAACTCGATAACAAACCAGAGCAGTGAGGACTGACGCATGTTCATTTTCATCATCTGAGTCAGATACCACCAGCAGAAGGTTGATTTTCTTTTTTGGTAGTTTGGGTTCTGTAGTTTCTGTATCAGAGTGTTGCTCTTTTAAGTCTTCTAAAAGCATGCTCCATAACTCATCCATCTCAGATTTTAGAAGGCACTTCAGATTCTTAAACCTTGGGTCGAGTGCTCTAGCTATCTTTAGAAATCTCACATTGGTACCTTCTTTGCGTTTTGTGAAATCTGCAGTGAAGGTGTTCTTAAAATGAACAACGTGTGCTGGGTCATCATCCAAAACTGCTATAATGACTGCACCACAACTAAGGTGGGGCAGAGTTTGTCTGGGGCTTACCTGAGAAGGACAGTTCTGCTTTATGGTGGCTGGGGGAGGGGGGAAGGAGGTCAGAAACTGCTGTAATAAAGGTGCTTGGTGGTCAGCTTTGAAGCAATGACTCATTCCCCCCCGCAGGAATGTGGGCTCTGAAGGGCATAAAGGTATGAAACCTGGGTGAGGCAAGTCTCTCTGTTCCACACAGCGAGTAAGCCAGCAAACAGGATCGTGAAGCAGCATGGCTCCAGGGGCATGGAGAAGGGTGAGCTCAGGAAAAATGGGGGCTGTTACTCCCCCAACCCCAGAGGCAGGGAAGGGCAAGCAGAGGCAAATTACAAGTAGGACACAAGGGGTGTGATTTAGCAAGTGAAGCTGCTGCTAGGTATCTGCTGCAGTCACTAGACAGCGGGGAGGGTGGAAAGAAAGGGAACTAGCATCCTCCTGCCCCAGGTACTTCCACCCATAGACAGGCTAGAAGTTGCAATTGGGGAGGGTGAATTGGCAAGCGAAGCTAGTCAGTGTCTGAAACAGTGTCTGGGAGGGGATGGAGGAGGGGAAGAGGGCGACAAGGGAATTTAACTGTTTCATGTACCAGCCATGCTGCAAGTAAATGTATGGGCTATCAGGCTGCAATTCAGGTTGCTGCTCAGGTGTCTGTACCTTTGCCAGAAAGGGGACAAGCAGAGGCAGCAGCTGCAGCACGGGGCAGTCCCAATGGAGCCCAAGGGCTGGAGGGGGACCCAAGGGAGACAGTATTGCTGCAGGGGTAGGGGGTGCTCACCAGTACAGTGGCTATTAATGCTCAGGGTGGTGTATTTAATAACCTAGGGCAGCCTCATGGACTGAGGGAGGGAAATGACGGAGGGGAAGCATCCACGCATGCAGGTGGGCAGGCTGTGTGGTCTAATGAGGTAGTCAACGGAGTTGTGCAGCAAATGGTCAGTGAAATTGTTTCTGAGGTTTTCTCCACAGCATTACAGTGCTTCCAAAGGGCACGAGGTCACCCAGAACCAGGATATTCTCCTCCACTGAACACAAGGGATGGCAGTAATGCTGATCCCAGGAGTGAGTGTGATCTGAACCAGACAGAGGTTGGGGGGATGGGTGGCAGAGGTGGTATCCAGCCTTCCAGCCTGGCAAGAGGTGGCAGTTGCAGGGGCCACAGCGAGGTGCAGGGACTGTGCTCAATCAGCCTGTCAGTGAGTTCACCTGAAGGGACAGGAGTGAGCCTATTGGGGTAGTGAATACTCTGGGTCCAGGAGTTGGAGGTCCAGAAGCCTGGGCAGATGTACCCAGAGGTGACACCTTCAGTGGGGGCACTGATGGTATTACACAGCTGCTGCAAGTTAATTTGCATTTACTGCAGCAGCTTCAGGCAGTTAGGTGTGAGGGGTCTGCACAGGGTAACAGGGCAGGCCCAGCATGGGCTCAAGTTTGGGCAGCAGAACAGGGACAGGCCCCCAGCAAGGGTAGTGAAGCCCGCCCCTGGGCACATGGGGACTCATCGGCCATCAGGGAATGTAACCTCATGGGACAGAGTAGAGACTCCGGGGGGGTCGAGGGGGAGCAACTATGAGGGAGCAGGGCTCTGCGGAACTCCCTCCATGCAGTCCTGAGTATGGTTCTGCCGGGGTGGCTGACCCGATAGTTCACCTACGCAGTACAACTAATGACAAAATCCTGAGAGGCGAATACGTGGATATATTATCCCTATTGCACAGGGAGGTGTTGACAGACAGTAAACATAGGCAAGGCAAGCAAAACAGCGAGCTGCCCAAGAGGCCAAGGGTGCCTAGAACATGGGAAAATTGGGAGGCTGCTTTCTTCATCTGTGCAGGTGTTATAGTATAGGCCTACCCAAAGAGGAGCCCTGCCTTGATTAAGTATATGGACATAAGTAGGCGGGCACAAAATGTGGGGCATGTCCTGGTTTAATTATGATGAGCAGTTTCAATTAAGGGCAGCAACACAAACTGGGATAAGGTGGGACATACCTCATCACACACAGTGGTTGAAGTGGATGATACCCAAGGGGCCAGGAGTTCACACAGACAGTGATTTGTTCATACCGCAGCAAGCTCGGGAGGGGCCCGAAGCGCATAATAATATTTGCTGGGCATTTAATGATGGTGGGTGTTTTCGAAGCACCTGTAGATACAGACATGTTTGCAGTACATGTTTTGGGACCCATTCAGCCCATTCTTGCCAGAACGGGAAGGGAAGATCACAGAGAGGAAACAGGAATGGGGGTGGCACAAGCGCCAACTGCAGGTTTGGCGTGGATGGAACAGGGTTTGGGACACAGAGCACAAGCTGGGGAGGGGGACAAGTGGTGCAATGGGCACGGGCTCCAACGCCAGTCAAGCTGGATGTGTTAAGGATTCTCCTATGGGATTACCCTAATAGGGCAGATGGGGCATATTTGTAGGAGGGGTATTCAGCAGGATTTTGGATCCCTTTTGTGGGAAATAAGACTCATTTGATGTCAAAAATGTAAAGTCAGTAGCTGGGATGGGACATATTGTTAAAAAAAAAAGATTGCACAAGAATTAAAGGAGGGCAGGATAGCTGGGCCATTTGATCGATTGCCTATAGCACATTTGAGAGTTTCCCCCCAAGAAGACCCCAGGGACATACCAATTAATTCATCACCTGTCATATCTACAAGGTGGCTCTGTTAATGATGGGATAGACCTGGCTCTACGTTCCATATGCTATTCCTCCATTGATGAAGCAGTTCATATCGTTGGGGTGCGTGGCCTGGGGTGCTAATGGCTCGTAGCCCACCTTAATCCTCTTACAAGGGTGGTGGATGGTAAGGTCCAAACCATGGGTTGGCTGATATTTAATTAACGCTTATTTTTTTAACAAGTGTCATCAGCATGGAAGCATGTCCTCTGGAATGGTGCCCGAAGCATGAACGGGCATACGAATGTTTAGCATATCTGACACGTAAAGACCTTGCAATGCCAGCTACAAAAGTGCCATGCAAATGCCTGTTCTCACTTTCTGGTGACATTGTAAATAAGAAGAGGGCAGCATTATCTCCTGTAAATGTTAACAACTTGTTTATCTTAGCGACTGGCTGAACAAGAAGTAGGACTGAGTGGACTTGTAGGCTCTGAAGTTTTACATTGTTTTGCTTTTGAGTGCAGTTATGTGACAAAAAATAAATCTACATTTGTAAGTTGCACTTTCACAACAAAGAGATTGCACTATAGTACTTGTTTGAGGTGAATTGAAAAATACTATTTCTTTTGTTTATCATTTTTACAGTGCAAATATTTGTAAGCAAAAATAATATACACTTTGATTTCAGTTAAAACACAGAATACAATATATATGAAAATGTAGAATACCATCCAAAATATTTAATAAATTTCAATTACACTTATTTAACAGTGTAATTAAAACTGTGATTGATTGTTTAACTTTTTTAATCTGATTACTTTTTTTGAGTTAATCACGTGAGTTAACTGCAATTAATCGACAGCCCTAGTAAAAAATGATTCTTCCTTTATGGCTCTTTATGCTGTATAAAAGATAGATTCAAAGTTTGTTTCCTACTTGGCTTGTTTTTAAACTCAGAAACAGCAAGACTTTATTTCTTGGCTTTTGTTGGATAGCTAAGCGGGATACTAACACCATAATAGAATGAAATCTTAGCTGTAGCTTCCTCAGCTTCTAAAGAAAAGGTGTGGATGTTGAATTTTTATACCAACTGTTCGTCAGAATTTGCCCTTACACAAAAACTAAAACAACCCCCCAACCCTACTACAAAGTTTTAAACTGGCTGACTAAAAGTTCTCTTCCCTGTAAGGAAGACCTGGATACAAAGATACAAATTCAAGTTTCAGCCACCAGTGATCTCACTACTCGGGGCTCAATGGGACTTAGGTCTGGTCTACACTGCGGGGGGGGGGGGGGGGGGAAGCTAAGTCAGTCTAAGTTATGCAACTTCAGGTACGCTATTTTCGTAACTGAAGTGACGTAATTAAAGCTACTTACCACGGTGTCTTCACTGCAGTAGGCTGACTGCTGCCGCTCCCCCATCGACTCTGCCTATGCTTCTTGCTCCGGTGGAGTACCAGAGTCGATGGGAGAGCATTCAGCGGTCGATTTATCATGTCTTCACTAGACACGATAAATCGACCCCTGCTGGATCGATTGCTCCGGAAGTAAGTGTAGACATGCCTTTAGACTCCCACATCATGGGAACTTAAAAAAAATTGGTTTTCATGTGCCCATCCAGTTCCTGGAAGATAACAGGGAACTAGGCTATGGACAGCCAGGTAAAATCAAGGCATGCAATCTTATTTTCCCTGTTGGGTTTATAGGATCACAGAACCAGGCCTGGAGGCGTTAAGTAACAGAGGAACATTTAAATGCAGCTGGGGTTCTTACTACAGAGACCAACAGACTGATATGATAAAAATAAGAAAGTAGTTCCTAATGTGCAGGGAAACTCAACATGGAAAGAGACTTTGTTGCCTTGACTGTAACTTGGAAAAGGAGACTTGGATTTGGACCTAGTTTTTATCTCAGTAAGGGGAAGACTGCTTTGGTCTGATGTTTTTTGCTTCAGTAGGAGGGGGATTTTTATTTAGGATTTTATCTATATGGTGAGGATAACTGTCCAGTTTTGTGGGCTCCTCCTTGACTGATCCCATCATGTAATAAGCACACACCCTTTTCACTTTGCAATTTACCTTTAAGAAACTTCTATATCTTTATAGAGTAGTAGAGACAGAATATGAAAATAACTTTCATAGACATATATTATTCTATTATGGACTGTGGCTCATTTTCTGTCAACACACTAAAACAATGAATATGATTACCCTCTGTCAAATTTTAATATTTGGGGAATACACAGTAAAAATACACAGGCCTAGGGATTTGTCAGAAGTAGATTTTTATATAAATGAAACTGATGCTTACTGTCATCACGACCCGACTGAAAGCTGCTGCCCCTTTTCAGCGAAGCAGTCTGACTGAGATGACCAAGTGGAGACGGACGCACATCACTGTCCAGGTCTAGCATGGGGCTATGTAGCAACGAATTGCCTGAAAGACAGTGACACAGTTATTAATATATTTTCTTATGGAACTCCAATTTCATTTGCAGAGGGACTGTGTCAGGTTCAAAATTATGTAATAAAAATATGTCTTCAACCTAAGAAAGAAATGATTGTTCATCCTGTGCAGTAAGTACAGTTCTTTGAGATGTGTCCCCCTCTGGGTGTTCACTCTAGGTGTGCTTGCGCTCCTTGCGCATCTGATTGGAGATTTCTCACAGCAGTGTTCATTCAGCCTGCGCATGTGTGCTAGTCAGCCCTGTGCCATTGTTATATAGCACTGTGTGGGTGAACTGCCCTCAGTTCCTTGTCTACCATGAAGACCTATAGCAGAGGGGAAATAGGGCGGATAGTGAAGCACCCATATGGACACATATCTCTAAGAACTACAGTTACTGCACAGGGTGAGCAACCATTTCTTCTTTTTCTTCTTCTTCTTCTTCAAGTAGTGTCCCTATGAGTGCTTCAGTCTCGGTGACTACCAAGCAGTTCCCCTTTAAGGAGGAGGGGGGCTTTGTAGTTGAGTCCAATACAAAACAGTACAACTGAGCCAAACACAGTATCGGAAGCAGAGTTGTGAGTTATTTCGTAGTGTTCAGCAAACGTATACATTGTAGCGGATTGACATAATTCCGTAATAATGGGCATGTTTTGACACATGCCATACAGATGGAAATGGACCGTGTAGAGAGAGTTCATATGTCCAAAGGAGCTTGAATATTATGAGATTCATTGCAAGGATTAATGCAATCAGTTATCTACATGGAAAATTTTTGATTAGAAATTGCAGACCCTTTTGATCTATCTGCAAGCAAGACAAACAATTTGGGAGTCTTTCTGAAGGTTTAGTCCAGATAGAAGGCCTGGGCTCTTCTGATGTCAAGGACATGCAACAGTGCCTCTTGTTTATCTAGGTGAGGTTTAGTGTGGAACACTGGCAGGTGAACAGGTTGGTTAATATGGAACTCGGAGGAGACTTTAGGTAAAAATTTGGGGTGTGATCACATGACTTTGTCCTTAAAAATACTGTGAAGGGGAGGCATGACATACAGGCCCTTATTTCCCCAACCCATCACGTTGACATGATGGCTATCAGGAATGTCATTTTCATTGATAAATGGAGAAGTGAGCAGGTACCCATCAGTTCAAACAGTGGTGATGTAAGGCATTTAAGACTAGACTCAGGCCCTAAAGCGAAATAGGATGCTTGACTGGGGGGAAAAGATTTACGATCACCCTGAGGAACCTCACTGTCATTGGGTGGGCAACAGTGAAAGAATTCTCTGTTGGAGAATGGAAAGTCATGACGACTGCCAGGTGGACTCTAACAGAGCTCACTGATAACCCCAAACTTTTTAGTGTTAGGATATAGTCCGGTACATCTGGTAGTGATGAGGTCACGAGTGAACTATGTTTGAGGTCACACCAACAGACAAATCTGGTCCATTTTTTGAGAGTATATGTAGTGAGCAGACAGTCTTCTGCTGTGTAATAAAACTCTCTTTAACTCTTCTGAGCAGGTCATTTCTAACCCCACAAACCATCGACCAATCACACTTTGAGACAAAGCACTCCAAGACGGGTGAAGGATTTTCCCGCTTTCCTGAGAGAGGAGATGAGAAAAGGCCTGGAGAGTGACTGGTGAGCAAACAGCCAGCTGATTCAGGTAAGGAAGCCATGTTTGTCTGGGCCAGGTTGGAACTATAGGATGACTCTAGCTTTGTCCTTTTTTATTTTGAGTAGAACTTTGGCTATTAGAGGAGTCAGTGCAAATGTGTACAGTAGATTCGATGACCAGTGAAGGTGAAAAGCATCCCCTAGGTACTGGGGACCCATCCCACCTCTGGAGGAAAACTGGGCACATCTCTTCTTTATTGCTGTGATGAATAAGTCTATTGGGGGGCAGGGCATTGCTGGTATATGTGGAGTAACATGCTGGAATCTATTTCCCACTTGTGGTCTTGAAAGCAGTACCTGCTGGGTGTATACACGGTCACACTCTGAAGCCCTGGAAGACAGGCAGCTGTGATGACGATCTGATTGCATATGCAGGTGGATATGCATGAATTCCAAACCTTGAGAGCCTGGGCGCAGCAGGGGGGATCTTGCTCCTCCTTGCTGGTTGATATAAAACATGTGTGACATATTGTCTGTCAAGATCTTTATGTACTTGTCCCTGATTAGTGGTAGAAACTGGAGACAGGCATATCTGATCACTCTCAGTTCCAGGAGATTGATGTGTAGCGTGGTTTCTTGCAACATTCACTTGTCCTGGGCTGTGAGAGTGTCCAGATGCGTTCCCCACTCTAGCAAGGACATATCCATCGTTAATATGACCTTTCGGGACTTCCGTGCAAACATTGTGATGGTCTTTCCACCAATGGAGGGATTCCTTTATGCAGGCGGGTATGTAAAGTAGAATATTTAAACTGTGTCTGATGAATAAACAGTACCAAGCCACCCTTGAAGGTAGTCTTGTGTGGTCTACGATGAAGGTACCAGCTGCCACATGCCCCAACAACTGAAGACTGTTCTTGACCCGGGTTTGAAGGCTGAGCTGGATTGTATTGGTTATGTTGGAAAGAGCCACAAACCTGTGCAGTGGGAAGGTAGGCTCTTGCCATTACTGAATCGAGATGAGCTCCTATGAATTCTAAGTTTTGCACAGCGGTTAAAGGGAATTTTTGAATGTTCAATTGTAGGCCCAATTTGAGGAAGAGTTTTATGGCTTTGGAAGTAGTAGACTGTGAAGTTAGTTCCAGGGAGCAACACTGCAGTAGCGAATAATTTAGGTAAGGGAACACTAAAATACTTTGCCTGTGGAACTGCCTCACTACTATTGACATGATCTTTGAAAAGACCCTTGGGGCAGATGATAGACCGAAAGGGAGCACCCTGTACTGAGAGTGGCCCTGACCAACAGTAAAATGTAGGAATTGTTTGTGAGATAGGCAGATCGCAATGTGGAAATATACATCCTGAAGGTTGAGGGCCGAGAACCTATCTCCTTGATCTAGTGGCGGAATTACTGGTTCAAGTGTCACCATTTTGAATTTTTGTGTCTTCACATAAGTGATGAATAGCCTCAAATCTAGGCTTGGTCTCCACCCACCACTCTTTTTTGGTACCAGAAAGTGCCTGGAATAAAATACGTTTTCTGTGTACTGCACGGGAATTGATTCTATAGCACTCATGCATAGGAGAGAGTCTATTTCTTGACAAAGCAAGCTCTTGTGAGAGAGGTCTCTGAAAAGGGAAGGGGAAGTCAGGTTAGTTGGTGGACGAATAGTAAAGTGGATGGTGTACATTGTGGAGATGATCTCCAAAACCTATTTCTCTGAAGTGATTGATTCCCAAGCTCACCTGAAGTGGTAAAAGCAGTTTCTGAAGGGAAGAATGCAGGTGAATTGGTGCAACTAGTAAGGATGAGGATGGTAATTCAGACCCTTGACCAGCTTGTCAGAATTGTTGCTTGGAGGTGGAAGGGTATGAGGTCGAAGGCTGAGAGATAGATGGTTTCAGTCTCTGGAATTTCTCTCTCTTCTGATATGGCTCATATGACCTCTAGGAGGTCAGGAATTGGGCAGGGGACAGGATCTTTGAGCCATATGGGAGTTGCTAAACCTTCTCTTGTAGGCAGATGTATAGATCCCAAGAGTGCAAAGTAGATCTGGAGTCCTTTAATGTGCGCAGAGATTCATCCAAGCTGTCTGCAAACAATTTAGACCAATCAAAAGGGAGGTCTTCCACCGTATTCTGGATCTCCTGTGGAAATCCAGAGAGATGGAGACAGGAAGTCCATCTCATAACTACCGCTATAGAGACTGAATGGGTGAGATCTGCAGGGAGTTGGCAATTTTCCTGATCAGATTCTGAAACTGCTTAAAACCATTTGCAAAGATGGAGGAGGCGTAACTGCTTCATCCAGAGATGAAGAGGAGATGACGGCTGAAGGAGAGACCTCTTCATCCATCTCTAGCTTCCTGCTCCTCAAAGATTTCTTCTTGAGGATCATGTCTCCTGGAAAGGGCAGATGATGAAGGCTGCCTAGCTATCTATGACTGTGGTGCTCAAAACCCTGGAAAATTGATGGCAATAGGCCGCCCAAGGGTCCCAGTAAGACAAGGTGGTGGTCCATAAGGATAGGAGGGGGCACCCATTGGTGCTCAGACCAGTGAGTTGGTGGTTGCGCCCTTGTGTCACAAGTGGTTATAGGCTTATCAGACACTTCTGGAAAGGGGACCTCTGTAGGGGTGAGGAGAGCCTTAGACCAATATTTGGGAAACTGAGGCAAGGCCTTCATCAGAGTCCTCCTCCTCAAACTCACTGTAGAATGGTGGAGCAGCCTGAGAAATTTAGGGTGAAACCATAAGTACCAGGTGAATTTCTGGCAATCTTGATAACCTCAGTACCGAAAATATGTTGGAGTCAAGCAATGGAGAATCGGGTATCTTGAGTACAGCCAGGTCTCAGGGAAAACGAAACTCCTGTGGTACCGAGTATGCTGTCATTACTGAGTCCATGGTTTGCACAGAGATAATAGTGGCCGAGGGAGCAGATGGTACTGTGAATCTCAGTCACTCTGAGGAAACATGGTAGGAGCCCAAGTCGGTTTCTTCGGTACTGATGAAGCAATGGAAGAGCTCCTCTTGATACTTCAGTCCACTGATGGTACTAATGATCTCGCCTGACCAAAAGCTTTGCCCTCTTTCAGTCTAACGGTGCCCTTGGTACCTGAGAAAGCAGCAGCTTCATGGGGACCAGACTGGAGAGCAGATGGCGCTGAAGTAACTGAAGACACTGACAACCTTGGTTTTTTTGAGGTAGATTCTATACCTGGTAAACACAGGACATGGGCTTTGGAAGACTTATGAGAGGAGTTTTGGGTCTTCCTCTTAGATGTCCTCCAGGAGTGTGGCTCTGAGACAGTGGAGGCAGGAGACTTGCTCAGAGACTGGTGTACAAGAGGGGTCCCTTGGCTGGGTCAGAAGCTGGCATAGTGAGCTCTCCATCATGAAGAGACAAAGTTTGATCTCCCTGTTTTTTTCTGGCTCTAGATTTCAATATGAGACAGAAGTTACACTTCTGGCAATGTATGATTCCCCGAGGCAGCGGATGCACTGGGAGTGTTGGTTGTTTACCGGGACTGCCTCAGGCACAATACACGTTTGAAATTGGGAGAACCAGGCATAACCTCTCAGTGAATAAGAACAACCTTATCTACTAATATCTATCTATCTATCTATCTATATATATATATTATGTTTTAAAATGTTTAATACTTTTTTTAAAACTAGAAAGCTAATGTTACTGCTAATTACACTAAGAACTACTATAAACTTAGTAGTACAATAAAAACTGGGATGCAGTTGAGGCAATCTCAACAGGGACAACTGCCAGAGCTCCGTCTCAGGCTGAGGAAAGTGAGAAGGAACTGAGGGCAGTTTGCCTGTTCGCTGCTATATAATAATGGCATGGGGCAGGAGGCTGACTAGCACACATGTGCAGAATGAATGGACATTGCTATAAGAAATCTCTGCTCAAAGGTGTAGGGGGCGCAAGCGCACCTAGATTGGAGAACCCATAGGGGCATTACTCGAAGAAGAACAATTCCTTACCTTACAGTAACTGGTTCTTCAAGATGTGCTGTCCACATATATTCTACTGTTGCTGCGCATGCACCCTGTGCAATCTAGTTCAGATTCTTTTGACTAGCAGTGTCTGTTGGGGACCAGGCCTAGGGAATAAAGGATGGGGCAATCTCAATCCTCCTTCAATTCCTTTACCATTACAGAACCCAAGTGTTATGACTTGTAGCAGTGGGATAGATGGGCAGGCCATGGAATATATCTGGACAACACATCTTGAGGAACCACAGTCACTGTAGGATAAGGAACCGTTTCTTCTTCTTTAAGTGCTTGTCCATACATATTCCACTGTGATTAATTTAACAGAGGTGGGTGCTACCAAATTATAGCAGACTGCCAGGTCTACTATAGTTAAGGTTAAGACCAACTTTCTGTTTAAAGCTCAAATCTTCTGAGGGCTCTAAAATCCTCATGGTTACTCAGACTGCCCTTAAATCTGGTTTGCCTCATGGGGGCATATGAAGACCTAAATAAATAATCCTCTGAGAACTGGAAGGAATGCTGTTCAAGCCTGATTAACTGCTCTAGGTTTCAGAACATTTATATGAAGATGAGCTTCCTGATGAGATGAGAGGACTTGAGTTTGTAAGTTGTCTAGCTCCCCATCCTATATTGGAGACATCTGTTTCTAGAGTCTTGGGTGGTAAAAGTGCAGAGCAGCGTACTCCCTTACAAAGCTTTTCAGAATCCTTTTATCAGTTTAAGGACAATAGGGCTTCTAGGGTGACCTGCAACTTCTTTTCTAGGTGATATGTGATGAGCGGATATACTGACTTCAACTATTCTTCTGTGTAACAAAGTCTGGCATACTGAGTTACGCAAGTGCAGGAGATCATGTGCCCTGGAAGCCTGAAGCAATGTTGAAGGATGTACCTGCAGTTGACTCTGTACTATGCTGCAGAATCTTCTTTGGTAAGCAAGCTTTTGTTGTGCCTGAGTCAGAGACTACACCCTCCCTACAAACTGTATTCTTTGGGATTGTCTACACTAGGGGGGGAGATCGATCTAAGTTATGCAACTTCAGCTATGTGAATAATGTAGCTGAAGTTGACGTACTTAGATCTACTTACCACGGCATCTTCACTGCCGTGTGTCAATGGGAAACGCCCTCACATCAATTCCCCTTGTGCTTCTCGTTGAGGTGGAGTACAGGAGTCGATGCTAGAGTGATCAGGGGTCGATTTATCGTGTCTATACTAGACGAGATAAATCAACCCCCGCTGGATCGATCGCTGTCCGTCGATCCCAGCCAGTAATGTAGACATGCCCTTTGAGTGGGAACTAAGAGTAATTTCTCCTTATTGGCTCTAAGTCCTAGAGAGGCAAAGAGACCGAGAATCTGCTTAATGGAATCAGCAGGAGATTTCCCTTGAGTAAGCCAGACATCCATGAATGGCTAAACTATGGCTCCCTGCTTTCTCAGGTAATATGCCACTATAACTAGACATTTGGTGAATACCCCTAGTGCCATTGATAGTCCAAATGGCAGAACCCTGAATTGGTAATTGCAGTTGCCTACTTGACATTTTAGATCTCTTCTGTGGGCAGGATGGATGGCTATATAGAAATAAGCATCCTGAAGGTTGAGAGCTGCATACCAGTCGTGTGGATTTAGGGAGGGAATCACAGAAGCTAGAATTACCATCCTTATCCTGAAATTGCTGATGAAGTTGCTCTGATATCTTCAAATACAAAACTGGGCGCCATTTCCCATTTTTCTTTTGTATCAGAAAATAGTGGGAATGTAACCTCTTCCCTGAGAATTCTGGTGAAACTTCTTCTACTGGTCCAAGAGATAGAAATCACAAGGGATCTCTGACAAGGGATGAGGAAAGTCTGGAACTGAATGGAATATCCCACCTCTACTACCTCCGTAGCCCAATAGTCTGTTGTTACGGTACTCTAAACCCCATGAAAATGAAAGAGATGGCCTCCAAATGGGGCTGAAATAATAAGATGATCTATTAGAAGTCATTCACAGCTCCCAACTGAGGAGTAAAATTTGCTGCCTTGACGATGTCATAAGGTGTGAAGATTATGCATGGGAAGTTAATGTTTTCTTCGTCTGGAACCTTTGATACTTTTTTGGAGGTACAGAATGTCTGAGTTTAGGGCAATAAGACTTCCTAGGGTAAGACTAAGGCCTAGATAATTTTCTTGTCAATGCAGGAGTACACACCACTAAAAATCTCAGGGTTGCTCACAAGTCCTTTTAGGAAAGTAAGGCCTCATCCATTTTCTAAGTAAATATGTCACATTTCTCAAAAGGCAGGTCACACCCCTCAAAATGCAGGCCCTCTATGGTACCTTGTACGTCCTCGGGTATGCTGGATGCATGTAGCCAGTAAGACGTTCTCATGGCAACAAAATTTGTCATGGACCTGGAGATGGTATCAGATACTTCCAAACAGGCAACTTGTGATGTATGTCCTACAAGTTGCTTCTCTGAAATCAAACACTTACTTTCTTTCCATGCTGCCTGTGAGACTTTATCAGAAAATTTAGAGGTGTTATTATAATTTAATTAGTCTTATTTCTCCAGCATGGCTTGGTAATTGGCTATTCTCATGTGCGACCTGGCAGATAAGTAATTCTTGTATCCAAATATGTCTGATTTCTTAGGCTCTAAATCGGGGTAGATTTAGGACCTTGAGGCTTCATTCTTTCATGGATCACTGATACCACACAGGATCCTGAAGCAGAATTCATATAAAATTGTATGAGAGCTGCAGAAGTTTACTCACTGTATTGCATTGCACTTTTGCATGTTGGTGCCAGACAGGCAGCTGTCTGCTGGAGTAATTTAGCATCCAGTAAGCCTTCATTAATTGGCACTGCTAAATGACCCAGCGTGGTGGTATGAGTGGTGTCCAGGAGCTTGCTAACTTCCCCTTGGATCTCCAGCGTGTTAGTTATTCTTCTAAATAACTCCTGAAATTATTTGTAATCATCTAGCTGTGAAGTTAATGCAACTACAGCTTCATCAGGAAATGACAAAGAAATGGGTGCTGGGATCATCAACTTGCAACTCTTTGTCAAAACTGTCAGTAAGATGTTTGGCAGTAGGAGCTGGTTCCCTAGTAGTTCATAATGCTACTCTACGTGGTGGTGGTAGTGGAGATATGGGTCACGGAAGCTGATCTCCTTGCAGACTGAAAGCCTCACTGGAGCACAGTAAGGGCAAGCTGCTGGTATGTATAAGGAACAGAAGGCCATGGTGGAGGATAGTAACGGAAAGCATTGCTGTCAGTTTTAGAGCTAGGATATTGGTAATAAGACCTAGACTCCCTATCAGAGGTATGGCATCTAGACCCCAGGAGAGAACTCTGATTTCTCCATGAAGAACATCTTCCTATGTGCCTCCCTAGCTTTTTGTGTTCTCTTTCAGAACAACTTATGAACAGAGCACCTGTCAACAACTGCCCTTCTCCCAAGTACAATAAGCACCTAGAATGCCCACCATTGAGGGCCGCTCATGAAAAGCAATTCTTAAAGCGTGGAGACTTCTGACCCACCATATAGGAAGGAACCAGTACAGGGTAAGTCTAACAGGGAAAAACAAATTTCTTAACAAAAAGGAAATGAATCACTCAACTAATGAACTAATACCACTATCCATAGCTATTTACAAACAAAGAGAGGGCCACATAGTGGGTGAGAGCTCAGACGCAGCAAAATTCCAAGTTGAAGCTATGGGTGGTGAAAAGGAACTATGAGGCGGTTGAGGTCGTCCTCCCCTTTATACCCTTGGCAGGAGGACTGTCATGGCGCAAGTACAGCCCCCGAAGGACACTGCTGGCCAAAAAAATCCAAACTGAAGTGCACAGGGCACTAACAATGGAATATATATGGACCAGCACTTAAAGAAGAACAGTATAGGTATGTCTATACTGCAGCTGATTCCCAGCGCAAGTAGAGAGACCAGTGCTAGCGCTGCTCAAGCTCAAGATTTGAATAGCAGTGTGAACACTATAGCATCGGGGGTGGCTGAGGCTAACCACACAAGCTCAGATTGTAGCGGGTGGGCAGGCTGGGATTCAGATAGCTAGCATTAGCTGCCATCCAAATTGCAACATCCATACTGCTATTTTTAGCATGCTTGGTCAAGTGGAGTTAACGCTAGTTTGTCTACCCACACTGGGAATCACACTTCCTAACTGCAGTGTAGCCGTACCCAATGTTACTAGCATCATCTTAATATATTATAAAGACTGGAAAAAAATCTAATCTATTTTTTACTTTTATTGCTCTTTGGTAACTTTTTGCCCGTTTCTCTCAGCTTGGATAATGAAAATAAGAATCAGCTTCATATGCAATTTCAAAACCCTTTTCACTTTCAGATTCTCAAGAATTACATAGGCACATGTGAATTGCCATATCTGCTCAAGTGAGGGATCCAACAAGTCCAGTGTCCTGTCCTGAGATTCTCATATAATCACTTGACTCCACAAGCTGCAGCTTTTAGAAAGACACAAAATCAAGTATGACTCATGATAAAAATCAGTAGAGTTGGCAACACAGATTCCTGGTATTTATTTATTTAGTGATTAGGGATCTAATCCTGCAATGAGCTCTGAAAGGAGAGAACTCCTCGGTCTCTTCAATGAGGCTGTGCATGGGTGCAAAGCTCATTGCAGGATCCCATGCTAAACACAAAAGGTAATATATTGCTGTTTAGTGATAAAATGTATACCTAAAAATGAATAGCATTTGCCACACAGAAGATTTACATTGGTAATGGAACATTAAACTTTTTACATTCCCCGACTTTGTGATCTTACCTATTGTACCTCCACATTGCTTTATTATACTGTTTTGCATTTAATTTGTATTTCACTTAGATTAATTCAACTTTGTGGATTCTTTACCATAATTTTTCCACTTTTAGCAATATAGACATTGTAGCGGTGATACAGGTATATTACATATAGTCGTAAAATCTATAGTTCCATGGTACATTTGAATATGAGAGTTCGTTTAAAATAATTCACCACAATATAAGGAATAATTGGCAAAGAAAATGTACAAGGGCAAACATTTTTAAAATAGGCACGTACAATGTAAATGCAAACAGTTAATCGTGCATGTAAAATATGCAATTGCACAGGCAAAAGATCTGTGACTGGATATGCAATTTTTCACATTCACAACTTATATGCCTATTATTTTTTTAAAAGGCATACCCAAATGTTCTAATTTTAGAATAACAACATCTGTAATAACATTTTAGCAACATTTGTGGAATTAAATAATCTGAATGGGGTGAATTTACTCTCGCACACAGAATGAAAACCCAAACAATATAAAGGGGTAAGTACAAATTATGTAATACATTTTCCCCCAAGACCAAAGAAGGAACGCTATAGCACAGAAGATGCTGTGAAATTCTAAAAGCTTAACATAATTATTTGGTATCAATATAAGCTTTTCCGTTGACTCCACTTCTAGGATTCAAACACATAAAATGCAAATTTTCTGAAACGTCAAGAAGAAGAAATATCAAAGGGGTGGCCACGTTAGTCTGGATCTGTAAAAAGCAACAAAGAGTCCTGTGGCACCTTATAGATTAACAGATGTATTGGAGCATAAGCTTTCGTGGGTGAATACCCACTTCGTCAGAAGCATGGTAAGGCAATTCAAAGTTATTTAGTTGGCATAAATATTTCCAGTTAAATGTGCTTTTTAATATATTTTTTAAATTAGCACTGTTTTCTCTAACACATAAGCCACCTTTTCACATATAGGAGAAAGTGAAAATATCATGCTTTAACATATTGAAATAGATTTCCTGCCCTCACCATCCACATACCTTCTAAATGTGAGACAGTGTCTATTCAACTGGCATAATTATTTAAGAAAATGATCTTTAGGCAAGTTCACTTAAAATAGCGTGCCCAATATTACACAGATGTGTCTGAAAGTTGTAAAATTCTGTTGTCACTGATACACTACAAAAACCCAAATGATTTATTTATTCACCAACAGAAGACAGTGTAAAGAATACTCTCTTTTTCCACTAGAAACCACATCATCAGGTTGTGGTGGTACCAGGAAAAGAAAGTTTAACATGAACTAATTTCTTAATTGGGTGTCTGACATTATAAGCAAGTATAACAGAGCAGCAGGGAACAACAGCAGCACATATACCTCCAGGACTAATAAACATCTGGAGTACATTAGCAAAGCCGATCTTGCTCTGAACTGACCAGAAGATAGCGCTTGAAGACTGCATACTAAACATAAATCTTGAAAAGTGGAAGTTAACTTACAAACAAGTTTTCTCCCATATTCAACTCCTTCTCTCTAGGAGCACAAGTACTAGGTTAGCCATGGAATATAACACAATGGATTATTTTAAGAGCAAACTATGGAATGGAGATATTAATGTTCAGTAAATATTTAAAACCCCAAAAGAAATGACTGTGATTACAAGTTTACTTTTTTTATACACATTCTACAATTTTTAACCTGAGATTCTTAGTATTTTATGTTTGAGTTTCAAGAAATTAAGGGCTTCACATTGCAGGAACAGGTTTTAAGATAGTGTATATGCAGCATAAATACACACTCCTGACATACAATCATATCTTTGATGGCACAGAAATATTTTGTTCCAAAACACAGTATCTGTGTAGAGCATATTTGTTAATGACTACAGTGCCAAAGTGTATATTTAACTAAAGGGACCCAGAAAAATAAAGATTTAAATTAAAATGTAGTACATTCTCCCCAACTACCCAACCACGCTAACAGACTGCAAATGTAATTAAAGCCTTTTTATATCTACAACTGTAAAACCATGAAAAGATCAAATAAAGCAGAATTTGTAACTGAAGATTTTTATATTCATTACTCCAGGATTTTAAAGTCACTTTTTAATATTTTACTATACTATTTGAATATAAAATATACTACAATATGTATTTTACACCACATATATTTACAGTGATAAAGTGGCATAAAATAATATTAGAATGATTACATTTGAGATTTACACACACACGCTCTGCGCTCAGCACCTCTCAAAATCAGGCCTGGCATATAAAGCAACTGTATGTCTTGTGAGGACATCTACTACACTTAGGCATACACTTACTGTATAGTAAGTAATTCTGAATATATTCTTCAGTGCATGCTCCTATAACTGGGACTAGAATTTTCTCTATATATATTAATAAAAACATATATGTATGCTATATAAACACATTTGCATACAGTGTGCACTATGGATTATGCATATATACTATATATCCAGCATGTTACTATGTGTCAATTCATTGAAGCTCTACAGGCAATATACTTAAAAAGTAGTTTTGCTGTAGTCTACAAACTGGTCAACAATTTAAACCCTGTAAACAATTACTTAATTTCTGTATTTTAAAACTTATTTGTGAAACTATTCTGCAGCAAACGTCTGTTCCGTAAAATTCTCTGTACCTTGACTTTATTTGTTCTTTTTCTCTATAACAATGAGATTTTGTCTCTGAGCCACCTTTAAAGGGGGCCTCATTTCTGCATCAAATTGTACCTGGCATGTCATTCAAGTAAAATTCAATTAAAATTCTTTAAAAGGATTTCAGAAGAAGTATTGATTGAAGTTTGGCTCTATTGAGGAATATTATTTCTCCTTGGATTGAAAAAGCAACTTCTAATGAGACATGTTACAGCTCAGTTTTAGTAATTTTTCAATCTGAAGAATTACAATTTTCCTTTATAAGCCAACATGCCAGACTATACTTAAACAACAGACTACTGTATATATGGTATGCATATGTGTAAAATTTAAGAGGGCTCTGCACATGTGTAACTAGGTGAATATAGTTACTGTATTTTCTCATCCTTTATGTCTCTTATAGCGAGCTTTCTCACAGGCCACAACAGTGTGAGGGTATACTGATCTATAGCCTCCGGACTCTCTGAAGGGCGGCAGACTTCCTTACCACCCTTAAACACCTTTGAACATTTTTTCCTGTGCACAGCGGGCCCTTGTCCTGTGCTACAGCCCGACCACCCACTGTTGCTTGTTGACCAAACATGCAGTGCCTGGAGCCTGCACTGACACAACCAGGATAGGATTCCTTTCAAGCACACCGCATAGAAGAATTTCAATTTTCTGAGCCAAGAAATTAAGGGAGTACTACGAATTCCCTTAAAATTAACCTGTTTCAAGATATAAGTTACTATGTTTTGTTTGCTCTCAATACTCTCTCATATATATTTAGAACTATGACAGATTTCACATGGTCAGTAAGTAAAAATACAAAACATTCCATTCAAACAAAACAGGAAAACCTGGCAGTTAGTAGATTGGGGTTCTCCTACATCACAACCACTGATATTTCTAGAATATGTTTAAAAACAAATGGTGCAAAAAGGTTTTATACTTAAAATAGCAATTTGTATACAGAAAGAAAACAGATTTGGCATAACAAATAAGAACTTCAGAAATACTCTTCATTTTCAAAACTCAGTACCTAGAGTTAGACACCTACATAAAAGTGACTTTGTTTTTACTGGTCTATTTTAGTGGAGCTGAAGTTTTTGGCATCCTTGACAGTCAGCCCACTTTTATTTAGTCACCTAAACAAGGATTTAGGAGACTAATTTTGGCACTGGGGGAAATTTAGCAACTGAAGCCAATGGGAATTTTACCATTGATTTCAATGTGGCCAGCATTTCACCCCAGTTTGTAAATGTTCGCCTTGATCGAATTGTGTTTCTTTTTATTGTCAGACCTTTACTGCCTGCAACATAGGTTTAAACAATTTAAACTGACATATAAAGGAACACTCCCCTCGCCCCACAAGATGTCCGCAGCAAGTGTGAACAGCAGACTAACAGATAATAATAAAAACAAAACAAAAACAACAGCCCAATGTCAAGCTCTGTAATGATTAATATTTTAATTTCTTAATTAATAGCTCATTAAGAGTTTTGCTGGACAGTCACTGTGAAAAGAGTATTTCTGCGACGACAGGGGATGTGGTTTAGACATGAAATGGCTCCCAGCTGCAAGAAGTCTTCTTCCAGATGTACAGTAAGAGAAGGCAATAGAAGAGAACCAGCTGCTAGGATAACAAATTGAAAAGGCCCTTTTGACACAAGCCTTGCTGGCCTGTCTGCTCTAACAAAGATAGATCATTCATCGCAAGGTGAATAGATTTCTAGTATGGTACAGAAGAAAGAGCAAAGTGGTCTAAGCATCTGCCTCCTTCCTTCACACTATGTACAGCTGCTGTTATTCTGGCATCAAAAGAAAACATATATCCTTAAGACAGCACTCACAGTTGAGCACCATACTAAAAGTGCTGCCAAAATGATACAATTTTAGCATAAAAATTGGCTAAAAGTGATACATGATTCTGTTTTAAGATAGATCCATGTGTTTACTTTGTTAAAAAAAATAACACACAATGTAGACAGGATCTACATACCAACCACGCCCCCCATATTGCAGCAGGCAGTTCACGCTATAATTGTCTTAGCATTTCCATAAGACTCTATTTTAAGGGTTTGAAAAATGATTATATCTTTGCTCCAATACTGAACATCTTATGTGAAGATATTTTGATAAACGAAGATATTAGCTACAGTAATTTAAGATAACAACATTAGGTTCCTTCCCTGTTTTAGCTCACAGGATCACAAGACCCACATAACCAATAGCAAAGCTCCAGCAATAACTAGCAGACATGTAGAAAATATTCTTAATCTCTATGGTTTCTTTCCCTTATATTCACTTTAGAAATCCCAGTACTCACTGTGTTTTGGCACTGTTCCTAGTGCCCCTAGGCAAATTTTAAACTAAAGCTTATTTATTTGCATTTATTTGCCTGTCACTTTACTTCATTATATCCCTTATGTTTCCTGTACTACAGTGAGTCTGACTATAAGAAGCCTAAAAGAGCAGCGAAAAAACAAAAAAAGTGCCAAATGGTAAAGGAGTGACCAAATACATTTAAATAAATATTGTTTTAGCTGCAGGGGATAACTAAGGTGTCTAAGCATCAGGTTTGAAAATACCTACACTCCTCCAAATCACAGCAGGATCAACTCAGAATATCCACCCCAAAGTGAAAAATTGAGTACTATACAGTTTACTGTTCAGGTGCCTTTCAGAAAATATGCAAGTCCTGTCTGCTTTGAGCAGACATTAAGATATCACAGTGATTTTCACAAGACAGGCTTTAAATTCAAATAGCAATTAAAAGCCTCCCATAATTCTATTTCTCTCTATTTTGGAGAATCTTCTTTGGGGAGGATGAGCCTATGAACAAATTGAGGGAGGGACTTTGGCTCTACCTACGATCAGTCTTTCGACAAAGCACTGGCCTGATGTAGTGCTGCAAGAATTTATTTAGATTTATAAAAGGGGTCCATCCAATGCTCTGGGCAATTATTCCATAAATGTAAAATAAAAAAATACAAATATAAAGGACTGCTCATCCCACCTTCAGAGAGAGAACCTTTCACTAGCAAATATCATGAAGATAACAAAAAATCCAAACATCTCGAACATCACCCCTTCCCAAAAGCCTAGGAAAAAATATGGGCTTTGACTGCCCAGAAGGTTAATTTAAGTTCAAATCTGTCAGAGGAATAAGTGACTTCACAAGCAGATAAGTTTCAGAGTAGCAGCCGTGTTAGTCTGTATCCGCAAAAAGAAGAACAGGATGAATAAGAAAAAGAAGAATAAGTGACTTCACAAGCAGATAAGACGACCTTGATGGGCAACTGGGCCAAAAGTTCCTAATGAGTCTAGAAGGTATTAGCAGGAGTATAGTTCCATGTTTACATCTCATTTCTGAAAACGTATTGGAAGAGGTTGAATTTGTTTTTGGGCATGAAGTGAGAAGAAGGACACTCCAGTGGCTATGGCATTAGCCCAGGATCTGAGAGCGTTGGGTTCAAGTCACTGCTCTGCGACACACTTGCCTCATGATGATGGGCAAGTCACTTAGGGCCAGATTGTCAAAGGTCTTTAGGTGCCTAAAGATGCCTAGGGAAATTTTAAAAGTGCCTAAGTATCTATTCTCCTATTCATTTGTTAGATTCTTGAGTACCAAATTGGGTTATTCCACATTTTCAAGTTGATCAGTAGATTTTCCCCTTCTGATGGAGGCACTGACCATCTCAGTTTAGCAGTAAGCAAAAAGTGACCATCCACTAGTCATAAAAACATGGGTACACCTGATGATGTGGACATTTCTCTGAGTTTTCAGAAACTCTGTTTCCACAGCTGTACAAAACTCCGTTAATGAGAATCATGGGGTCTTGTCATTGTACCAGGGTCTGCAGTTGGGCAAAGATAATCTGGAGTATGAGGCTCACCATCTGGAAAAGTTCCATGGCCTAATATTTTTCAGAGTGTGTGGTGAGGAGGAGGGTAGTCTCTTGGTCTCAGCCACTGTTACACTGTTAAGCTTTTATGTTGGATTCTAATAATTTCTTGTACTACCTACGCTAGCTTCTGCCTGCATACTTCATTAGACACAGGTCTTCTGTGAACATTGGTGATGTGGCTGGAGATGTGTCTGGACTTAATGCTATGTCTGTTATCCACTCCATCAATTATACCTGAGGATTATCATCTGATCAGTGTTGGGGGAACACAGGGTGATGAGAATTGTGGTTCCTTGCAGTAGAAGGATGGGTGGCTGGCAAGCTCACTTTGGTTTGAGAGAGCAAAGGGGAAGTTCTGATCTTCAAGAACTGTCTTACCTGCTGGTAGTAGACACAATGCTCTATCAGCTGGTGGGAGTGAATATCATTGATGGGTTCAGTTTGGGATAAGGATCATTGTCTCGTGCATCTAGAATTGCTCCTCAACTGAGATAGAGGGCACTGGTTCTGGTTTATAAGTGTTGGAGAGGGAGCAGAGAAGTCCTGTAATCTCCTCCTGTAATCTGCTTTCCAGCTCTGTAAAAGCTGCTGTGAAGGTTGCACTGGTGCCAGCCATAAAAGATTAGTCCATTAATTTGCATGGATTTATTTATGTTCTTGTTCTCCGTCTGAATATCATTTCTGAGAAATGAACTCAAAAATACACCAAAGTACTTTAGAAATCTCAACCTCTCCTACATATTTTGTTAAGATTCTCTTTCCCTCATTGTTCCCCTTACCTCCACCCTCAGAAAATAAACATAACCATTTACCTAATCACCAGATTTGTGTCGTTTGTATGTAGCCTGGACTCTCCCATCAAAAGATTTCTTTAATTATTACAACTGATTTGCTATTTCAGTTGTCAGCTTCTTCATCCATGTCAGGCTGACAAATAGTTTTACACACAGCCTGACATAACTTTCAATGTCAATGGGACAGTAAAATACATAAATTCACAATTTGAGCACAGAGCAGAGAACATTTGAAATATGCAGGACTTCTAATTAGCCCTACTTACAAATTCCAGGAGGAAACTTCAGGACCTATATTAGTATTCTGGCCTTGGCTACACTTGCAGCTGTACAGCGCTGTGAGTTAAACCTGACTTCGTACAGCTGAGTAGGGAAAGCGCTTGCCATCTTTTCCCTCTTTCAGCACTTCCAAGTTGCATTTGCAAGCTTTGCGCTGTGGTGGCTCAGAATTCTAGCACAGGCTAGCTACCACTAACCATTACTATAGGATGCAGCTTGTCCTGCAGTGCCCAAGTAAAGAGAATTTTTTTTTTCTGATGATGGTACTGTTGTGAATCCTCCACTCTCATTTGGGATACAAAATCATATTTAAATATCTATTTAAATTACAGCATACAATAAAAAAGTCAACTACATGAGCATTTATACTGACTAACTTCCTTCTCCAATTATGCTTAGTAGAGGCTCTGAGATTCTGATAATTGACAGCAGGGTAGACTGTCAGGGCAACTCTAGGGAAATTAAAAAAAAATACATGCATAGTGGGGAAGTAAATATAATCCTTGTCCTGATTACAGCCATCAGTGGCCTGGCTGGTATAGCTGCACCACTGAATTCCCTAGTGTAGACAGGCAAATCCAGTATTTACACACGGGGAGCTCTTATAGCAGGTGACACTGTCCATGCACTACAGGTTATTATTGGCTCAGATACACTTGTGGTCGATCACCAATAGCTGAACTAGGAAAAATCCCCATTGTGGGCAGGTCGTAGAATAACTGACATGCTAAATGTCTCACTCATCCTTGTTAACTCGGGCATTTAGCAAATAATTGTAGTGTTAAAAGATTTCCCCCACATACACAACTTGCCAAAAAAACAAACAAACAAAAAAAAACCACCACCTGAACAAAAAAACCCAACAAACCAAAAAGCCAACTAGCTTTGATGATCAGCTCTAAAAATCCTGTTTGGGGATGCCAGCGGGGCATTAACCAAAGGCTTTCCTGGCAGGAAAAGCAAAGGCTTTGGTCTAATTTTGGACCTGTTTCACAGGAATTTAAGAGATGAATTAGATTTGTATTAAGGCAATAGAAAATTCTTCATGTGTAACAATTCAGAGCACTGGTCTCCTTTGAAACAGATACAGTTTAGCTGCAAATTGCTTGTGATACTAACTCACTAAAAAGTTGGGAAATACATCATACACACACTGTTTCTCTGTCCACCTCCTACTGGTATTTGAGGTATCTTTACTGGAGTTTTAACATAGTCAGTCCTGGTTCAATTTAAATCTACGTATCAAATTTGTGTTGTATAATCAGTCAGTGGGAGAACAGTCTGGAATATCCAATGATTAATGCTGGTGTGCTTAAGGTGCAGCAGTAATCTTCAACTCTGTATCCCAATATTTACAATATGAAGAGCACCATCTGCTAGGATAAGTGCATGCTATGCCTGTTAAAAACTGAAACCTTGAAAAAGATCTAATACAGTGTTCAAGAGAATATCAACCTTATGACCCACCTCTGCTGCCAAATACTTGATATACAAAAGAATCTTTCTTGGAAAAGGGAGCTTTTAATAGAAGACTGCAGTCTGAAAATCTGTTACCAACTTCACTTACGAAATGGCCTCTGAATGCAGTATAAATATAAATAACTTTCTTCTGTCAAAAGCCTTGTTTCTATTTCTATAGGTTGATTAGATTTCTCAGTTTCATGCATAACCAATTTTACACCTAGAATGGAAAGACACACTTCCTGCTTGAAAGACATATTTATTATAGTGTGTTTTAATCTATTTTACATCTCTGATCACATTCATTTAAGCTCATTTAATATATGTATTTATATATATATCGCTTGTACCATCCATGTATAAATGTATGTGCTCTGCAGACTAAAGTTACATAAATTCCTCCTGTTTGGTTCCCAGAAAGGCTGCTAACACAATAAATTGTTTAATATTAACATTGGGATGGGGGTGAATTGCTGTAAGTCCCACACCTTAACAATTCAGATCATAAGGAGTAAGGAGAAGTGTTATACATAGGTTGAGATTATTGAGGCAAGCTAGAAAATTTGGACACACATCTTCTATTAATTTCAATTAAACATTTCTTTAAGTCTTCCAGGCCAGTGTTTCTTAGCCTTTTAGACACCAGGGATTGGCTTGCTGAATTCCTAAACTGTGTCAGAGAGATCTCAGGTCCAAAGACCGATCACTGAGAAACACTGTTCTAGATAGCTTCAGAAAAAAATAGTCTCAATCTCATATTATCTTCCTGTTTTATTTTTCTGGGTAAGAAGCTATGGGATGATTGCTCTCAATAAGCCCTCAGGTAAGATGATAAAAAGAAATCCTACAGATATCTTTTTATGTGGATCTTGTTACTTTATTTTTTGCACCTAAATTGGTGTATTCCTGAATGAAAATCTCCCCTGCTATCACTGCTGGCATAGTGGCACACAGTATCATCCACTAGGGTGGACTGAAGCTAAAGGTATATGCTGTGCATGTTCTAACCAGATCTCATGAATTCATGGTTCTATTATCTTCATCATGTTCAATACTTTAAGTACCTGCTAAACCCTATATCTCACCTGGTAACCTCTTTGGAAGGAGAAACACATCTAAGGCTATGTCTACACTACCCGCTGGATCGGTGGGTAGCAATCGCTCTATTGGGGATTGATTTATTGTGTGTAGCGTAGACGCGATAAATCGATTCCCAATCGCTCTCCCGTCGACTGCTGTACTCCAGATCGGCGAGAGGCGGAAGCAAAGTTGACGGGGGAGCCACAGCAATCGAACCCTGAGCTGTGAGGCGGCGAGGTAAGTCGAACTAAGATATGTCAACTTCAGCTACGTTATTCTCATAGCTGAAGTTGCGTATCTTAGGTCGATCCCTCCTCTCCCCCCAGTGTAGACGAGGCCTAAGAGTCCTATACCAGTTCTGTGGAGCACTTCTACAATGGATACAATTCTTGTTGTTCCAAAGAAGAGATACTTTTGGTTTGGGATACACATGGAGTAACATTAATATGGGAGTTATCTTTCTGCCCAGAAGAGGGATAGATGTTGATACACTTACCTTGAGTAGTATCTTATTTATTCTTTAAGTGAAAAAAGATGCCATTTAATAGTTGGATGGATCCAAATGACTATATGGATACTAAAATTTGACCAATAGTTAATTTTCCAAGTCAAATCAAAGTATGGTAACATTTTCTTTGGCTTCACACCCTGCAATACTAGCCTTATGACTAGTTTTTCTGGAAAGAATATTATTATAACAGACCATGTTAATTGGCAGTTGTGGTGATGAAACTCCTCGAAGCACTATATAGAAAAGCAATACTTCCAGTAGCAACACTAGTGAAAATGAAGATCACTGAGTATTTGATGAACCTGTTGGTAAAACTGAGTAAGTGGGATATTTAGACACTGTAGCAGGTTGCAGCCAACCTCACGATCTCTAAACTGAGTCTCAATAAAAATATATGTGCAAATTCAGTATTCCACAATGCTCCAGTCTCCTACATATCCATGCATTACTGGCATATACTCTGACAACAGATATCTGTATTCAGCAATTAAAAATCAATATGAATTAAACCCAACATGGAGAAATATTTCAAGGGTTGGATCTAACTTTAGCTGAATGGATGAAGCCTAATAATATTTTCACTATTTAATGCCATCAAAGTAAAGTAAAAAGTTGTTATAATAATAATTCTAACCTTTACTTTTGTGTCAAATAAAATATAAGAAACCATGTCAAACCCTTAAGTGTCAAACCGAAGACTTTCTGTAAACTGGAAAAACATTCTTGCCTTTTTGATCTTTAACGTAGCTCTCTTTGCAGTTGTGCATGAGTTGAAGAATCCATTTGTGCTGGGCACCAATACACTGCCACGCAGGGTCCCCAGAAGCATGGAGATCAGAAAGATATCTGTAAAACCAAGTCCAGAGGTTGCAGCTCAGACTTGACATACTGAAAACTTAAAATACAGCAAAGTTTAATCATAAAGAACCTTTTCTGTACTTCTTAGGGGGGAAAATCTAAAGAACTAGTAGAATTTTAAATGAGAGATATTTACACTGAAAACTAGAACAAGCTTTGCAGTTTCCCTTCCTAATTTAGTGGAGGCAAAGCCTTAACTGACCAAAGAAAAGAACAGAAATAGGCAGAATATATATAGTTAACAAAACATTAATATGTAGCTTTAGTTATTCCTCCAATAAGGTAAATGAAACCAAGTTCTTTAATTATCTGTCAAGATCTTAGTTCAATGCTCAGTGTTTCTGTTGCAACCATTACTGATATCATAAGCACCAATCTGTATTTTCCTGCACTAGTTATATTCTGATTGTTCTATCATCTCTTTAATCTTGAATGTGAATATTAATGATGAGTAAAGAAGGAACTATTATTGGGGGGAGGAGGGGAGAATGTGTGTGGGTGTGATAGAGACTAGATGAGGTTCCTTTGAAAATAAGGCCTTAAATTTCTAGAAAAGGGGGAGCACATCAATAGGTATCTAGAAAACAAAATCAGCTGCTGTGCTTACATCTGCATGTGCACAAATAGAGACTGTAGAAGTTCATGCCCACCAATTCTGAAACTAAAGTACAGGCCTTTGAATGTATGTGACGACAACAACAGCATGTTGAATAACTGAGCCTGAAAGTGCTTCAAGATAAGTGCTTCAGTATTAGCAAATCTACTATTTTGTATACTACAAAGTTTCTTGTACTACCTAAACACAGAATGGATTTAGCAATGCAAGCTACCCAAGATGAAATAATACACTGATTTAAGATAGTAGGCAGTACTGAAAAGTGCATAACGCTTTCACAAAAGCTAAATTATTACATCTGAGTAATGCTAATTGATATGATTGCAAAATTCCAACTTTCTTAAGAACTGTCTGTGGTACTTGAGACATGTAGAACAAATTGTTTTTGTCAAAGCATGCTCATCATTTGGACAGATGAGATACTCTTTAAAAATGAGCAGTTGTGTAAGATTTATAAATCATGAGCTCAACTTCATCAGTTTTCAAAAGGACTTGAATCTGCATTTGACTCCTTTCTACTTTAAAAAGCTTTTGCTGGCTTTGGGAAAGATGTTTAATTAACTGGATAAGGGAATTTTGAACAGTATGATGCAGATATTAATCTAAAACATGACCTACAAAAAGAGATAAAAATGGGTTGACACAGTTTTAGTGTCTTTTTGATTAAGACATTCGTTTTTTTGGGGCTGGGAGAGGGGAGAGGGAGGAATAATTTGCAGTGTTTCAGAGCTCATTCACACTGAAATACTCAGGATGTAAAGAACATCAAAAGTATCAACGATTTACTGAGGATAAGTGATTTTTATTCAGACTATTTTAAAGTCTTAGGGTTTCTTTTTCTTTTTTTTTTTTTAATATCTATGTAACTAAGACCACTTAGGAGGGGAAAAAAAAGCTCTTTTACTCCATCTACATTAAGGAAATGTGCACTGGTATAACCATATCATTATAGTTACACCCATGTAAACCCCTAGCATAAACACAGTGTACTGTGGTCAAGCAGGGCTTGCACTGGTGCAGCTTCAGCTAGTAACACATCACATTAACCAGGACTGAAGTAAGCCCCATTTTGCACTGATGCAGTGTATCCACGTGTAACTACAATCAGTGTAGACATGCTTATATAAGTTTCCTTAATGTAGGTCAGGCCATTCTTAAGGATTCAACACTTCCATTCTTTCAATGAGGGCCTGAAAAAGCTCCTAACACACATTTCTGTATCTTCCAAAGAAGCACTCCAAAAAGGGAGCAACATGACTTTCCTTTTTCTAAGGAAAGACTTTTTTTAAACTTTCAAGACTATTTTACATATTATTTAAAAAAAAAAAAAAAAAGGGAACATACTTCTTTGCTCCATGACCCTTCCTTTAAACACTGACATAGCAATTACATATTATCCATACAGCACCCAAAAAGTGTGTTGGTACAATTCAGATATAAGAAGACTGGTCTCTGTAAGAAAGAACTTACAATCTAATGATCCAATTCAGCAATGTATTTAAACTAATGCCTAACTCTGAGCTCATAAGTAGGTCTATTGACTTCAATGGCTCATATGATTAAAGTTAAACACTTCCTTAAGTATTGTTCTAAATCGGGGCCTAAAACTCCAATCATGCAATTTGTTCTGTGCACACACCGCTCTCTTCAGTGGGTGTCCTGGGGTTTTGAGACTGTCTCAAGAAGCGGCTGGTGAGGCTTTTGCCCTGTGTATCAAGGAGGAGGGTATGTCTACACGGCTCATGGCAGCAAGTCTTCCAGCCGGGGTTGACAGACTTGGGCTATTACTGCTGCATTAAAAATAGCTATGTAAACAGTGTTTTGAATCTGTAGCTTGGGCTCCGAAGTCCACCCCCTTCCCTCTGTTTCAAAGTCCGAGTTCCAGCCCAAGCCACAATGTCGCCATGTTTTTAGCATGGTAGCACGAGCCCAAGTGTGTCAAACTGAGCTGGGAGGCTCGCTTCCACAGACTGTGTAGCAGTACTCACAGTGTCTAGGAGTCAGTGGGTTTAGGGGGAATAGGGCTTGTTACTCTTCCCAAGTCCTCTCCTGAAGCTTTAAGAGCCTACCCAAAATAGGGTGGCACTGACAAAAGGCTGCGGGTGTGAGGAGTTCAAAAACACTTTCATGCTAGCATGCACATCAGCTTGTGCATATCCTCCCCCCTTTGGAAATGCTGTTGTAGAAAAATGTCACTGACCCTTAGAATTTCTATGCAAATCAATCTATCTGTCCATGTAATATTACTCCTTTGAATATGAACCAATGGCAAAAGAACCAAAACGATACTCTGAAGAGTAAAACTTTTTGAACAGAAATCCAAATTAACACTTTTTAGTATTTCTAAATTCAAAACCATTTCCTTTTCATGCCGAATCAAGATGGATTATTATTAATGAATATGGAGTCCATTTTAAGATCAGTGACTGTTTCAATTTGGATTCATACAGTGATAGTTTTTATCAGAATCTTTATATAGATACAAGTTTGTTTCAAAGCTTTTTAATAATAATGAACAATAATTGGGATTAAATTTCTCATTCTAGAGGAGTGTCATTTATTACACAATACAATTTATTATTGCCATTATTTACATAGACTTGAGTCCTGGGCTGAAAAAGACAATCTCAAATTCTGTAAGAAAAAAATTCAGTGTTTAAAATGTAATAAAATATTCATTGCATTATCTGGGAAATGCACAGATATGCATCAGACGTAGAATATATCTGACAAAGATATTAGGTAAAAGATCACCTTATATAACGTTTTTGATCATGTAATGTTGATGGAGTCTCAAGCAATTTATTCAGAAGAAGTTCTCTTAAGGCTTCAATTCGTGTTTCAATTTCAGCATAATCTATGAAAAAAGGAATGCAGAATTCCAATATACCGTTCTTTGCCTGAAGTGTCAACTGAAAATTTTAATATTTTCTCAGCAAAATCTCATGGATTTAGGATAAAACTGATAAATTTTAACAAGTTTTTAAATTGCACCAGTTCTTACAAGTGGAATCTTCAAATATCACCAAACTATTATGTTTTTCCTTGGAAGATTAAATTTAAAAGTTGCTTTGTTAGCTCCATGTTCAATACTCTACCCTGCACTATTTCCCCTGTACATAGGAGTCTTGTCTTTTTACATATGCAGCCACTGCCCCCCCCCCCAACTACCATATATAATATTTCCTTAACAACTTCACTGTTGTGTTCAATTTGGATTAGTTTTGTTTTTGCAATATCACAAATTTCACCACATGGGTGGCAATGCTCTCTGTTCATTTTCTTTTCAAATGGATTTTTTTTTTAAGAATTAAAAAAAGGTTATTAAGCGAGTTTTATATAGAATTGGATCTTTGTTCTTAATACATTTCTAGACTTGGTAATTTCGAATTAGATATTCAAAACAATCACTTTGTGTACTCAAGCAAGGTACATGTACTCTTTACTGTAATTTACATCTGAAAGAGTTCTGTAAACAATAATTTTATAAAAATACAAGCCTTGGCTTTGAAGCTTTTTCACAACTATGCCAAGCGAGGGACACCCTAAGCTGTATCCTGTAGTTACTGAAACCTGTTTTATGTCTAGTAATACTAAGCCTTTAAAAAAAACTGGCTGCAAGCTCCTATTATATATACTGCAAAGTAATATGTATCTCTCAGATGGAAAACTTGCCAGAAATATTGTTTAAAGTAATTGTTCCAAATTCTAAAGAGGGCTCCATATAAACAGAAGCTGAAGCCCACATAAGGCTTCTCACGGTGCTATATGTTCTTTATCTTTCCTGTTAAAAAACAGCAGAGAGTCAAAGTAACTGAACCCAAATCTTACATTTTTTGAACACTTGAACCTCGGTCTTCCCAAACAGTGACTTGGCTTTTTCATAGTCATTAATGACCACATCGTAATCACCCTTTAAAATAAAGGAACATTGGAGTTTTGTCATAATAAAAAAATATCGTAGATTGATTTCAGTGGGAAAACATTTGTACTTTATTTTTTAAATGCACTGTACCTTTTGGATATTCCTTTCAATATTAAGAGGAAGGTTAAAAAGAAACTTAAAACGCTGAAGGACATTGAGTGCATTTCTTGTTGAATCTGCCTTGTCTTTGCGACCCAACACTTCTTGGAATAAGGTATCTGCAGTGTTACTTGCCCCTATTTTAAAGGAGGGAGAAAAAAAGGAAATAAAGTAATCATTGCAGAATAAGATCACTATATATTCCTCAATAGCTAATCTTATTTATCAAATGTTAATTATAAAGTAGTGAATAATTACTACTGATTCTATAAACTCAAATTAACACTTTAATGATTTCTGTTCAGCTATATTAAGCACACGTCACAATTTACTGAAATACTATTTCAGTGCTGATCACTTAGCCTTTTAATGTGGTGAGCCCTCCGTACAATTAAAAACAACCACATTTTCCTAGTTCAAGTGCTTAACTTCACTGTGGTGATTTTATAGTTTGTTTTGGCCACCAATCTAAATTTTACAGTTAATCTATGTCTTTTAGGCTATTCGATCATCAGAGACTGTTATTTTTAGAACAGAATATAATGAAATTATACTTGTTGAATTCCCTAGCTTCAAGAGTTAGCATTGGGTGGCAGGGGGAGTTTCTTTCTTTTTTCTTTACAGCTATATAAAGCAAGTTGGGGCTTTTTTGAATTCCAGTAAAAAAATTTTAAAAATAACCTTAGATCTTTGGCATTAAAATGCTTCGTTTTAAAAAATGAATCTATATAGCAACTATAGACACATTTAAGCAATTATACAGAGCTCATTATTGGAACACCATTAAATAAGGGTCTGATCCTGTTTGCATTGCAGTCAACAGTAAAATTCTCATTCCCTTTACTGGATGCAAGATCAAGTCCTATGTTAACAATTTTATGGGAATAAGAATGTCTACATTAATCTATTCATATTTATTTTATTTTTTTCAATCAAAATACATTCTAAAGAGAATAAAATTATTTTTTCCCCAATCAGACTACAAAGTGTTATATCATTTTGTACTAAAACGTTTCCCATAGCTATTCGGCACAAAATAATTAAATTTCTGTTACACGAAGGAAGATTAGTATGGGATGTGAAATAGTTACATTTTTCAACTTGTGACATTTTTAATTAGGCAAAAGGAAAAAAGAAGAACTGTTTTAGCCTTTTAGATCGCTGCCTGTAAAAAGTGTCTACATTATCTGGTCTAGTGACTATACTTTAAGCAAAGATGAAAAAATTACATCAGTCTCGCTGGGTGGCTTGCATGCCATTTTCTCTAGTCAACACTGTGGGTGGCCTGCTCAAGTTAAAAGTAGTCTTTGTAAAATAATTGTTAAATCTAAATAATGTTTAAACTGTTGAAATTTTGAAGCCCTGACGTAAAAATCTTTGTTTTGTCAGGACAGCCGTTTCTACTACATGTGATTTAATGTAAAATAGTTTAATTCATTAAGAAAAAACCCACGACATAATATCTAACTGGACACTTAAATACTGACTCTGGATAAAATTTGATTTTTTCCAAATGCCTATATATATATATATATATATATATATATATATATATATATATATATATATATATATAAATAAAAAGAGAATCACTGTTTTATTTTAAATCACAACTTACTTATACATTCATTTAATAGTTAAGCAACAAGTCATTTATTATTTTCTGGTAATTATAGTTATAATCACAAGGCATTTTTCCCTTACACATAAGGAAGCTTCTTTAAAAGGTGACTAACAACTACAGAATTGCACATGTATATTTGTCTTTAGTAGAATCCATAACTCAATTCCTTGAAGAAATAATATGTTTTATTAATCCTCAGCACAATTTTAATGCATTTGCATTTCTTTTCTATGGATTATTAATTCATTTTTTGAGAAATATCAAATCAAATTTCTATGCAAGAAAAAGTTTCTCTTTTTAGTTACACAAACTGAAAAATTAATCATTGTCCTTTGTTTATGCCTTTTAGAAAATCTCCTGTAATACTTAAGAGTGCATCACTTCCAATGGTACCTGATGCAAAATCCAGTGCTTCAGACCCCAAGTGTTCTTAACCATTAAAAAAACAGGCATATTTCAGACTGTTCGGCAGACTCATGTTTAAAAGGAGTTGATGTACCTTATAAACACACTTTTTTTCTCCAAAGGGTTAAGCTTCAAACAATCCTCACATCTTGACCTCTGAATAAAGACCTATGCCTGTAATGCTAAAGTCAATGGGATTTTTGTCACAGACTTCAATGGGTGCTGAATCAAGCCCTATGCTGAAGAAATGTCTATATTTAAGAAAGGTCTATCAGACACTCTGTCCATAAGTGCTTCTTACCAAAAAGTAAAGTACGGACTACTTATCAGTTTTCCTTCTCTGACAGATTGGGAAATAAAAAAAAACGTATGTGGACAGAAGAAAATGACAATCAGGTAGATACCATACCAATAAAAGGAAACCAACTTTTAAAATATACTGAATTATTTTAAGCTACCATTCTTGATTAAACTCATCCCTTTGCATGGTACAATACATGATTTTATATGTAAATATAATAACTTGTTTGCATAACATTATTCTCTCTTTTTTTTTTTTTTTAAAGCCCAGGCCCTGGCCCATCCAGCGTCCTCCATCATGACTTGCCCACCTTCACAGGACAGAAAAGTCACCAATTCTTTTCCACAAGAAAGCAAAAGCCAATACCATTCTGAAGTGGCTGGCACAAGCTATTCTAAAAAGCTTGCTTGCAAAAAAATGGACTGCATTACTTGCATACAAATTTCAACTCCACTTGCTAGACCAGAGAATGATCACAGAGTCTATTGTTAATCTGAGGTCTGTCACAAGCAGTCCATGAGAGGATACATGAATTAGTCTAAATACAGGATACTTTTGCTGTGTTCTTTTACTATTTTAACATTTTAAAAATTTACTTTGGTCAAAAGAAAAAAGCTCGCACTGACTTTACATGTGAGTGACTAGGTGTAAAATATATGGCGTTGTAGGTTGTGCCTAAAATTTTGGCACATGCATGTTTTCCTACGTGTATCATTTTGCCTGTATAAAAAAAACCCAAACAGATGTGTGGACACAAACTGTTCAGATAGTAAATTGCAAATACCAGGTTTTGCATGGCCAAGAAAAAAAAAAAAACTACGTGCAAAACTGCACGTACAACAGTGTACATGAAATGTGCTATTATAGAGTCTGGGTGGAGGCCCTTTTGAAAAACTATTCCCTCTCCCCCTACCCACTCTATCATTGTGTATTCACACACCAAAGTATCCTGACCAAAAAAAAAAAAAAAAAAATCTGCTTCCATGTCACTTTTCTGATTTCATACAGCATATTCAGGCTCTCAGACACTGAGTCGGTTATTTGGATGTCATTCCCTGCTTATTGATATAGCACTAAGGGAAACAGCCCTTCCTCTGTGAAAAAAATCACAATGAAACAAAGTAAAATTATCTTGGCACAAGTCCAAGAATTAGGAACTGTAACTTTTGTGATCTGGTGAAGCATGTACCAAGCAACAGAAATGTAAATACTCTCTCCCAACTCAATCATACAATATGAGGAATACTTTAACAGGAAGAGGTTATGGAATTTTCAAAAGCGCCTAAATGACTTAGGAGTACCAGTCCCAATGTGGTCTGAATGACTGAATATCAAATAAAAAATGTATTGTAAATAAATCTTACTAGCGTAAACACTATTTCCAGTAGCAGTTCTCTATTTTATTTCTGCCACTGCTTTAATGTATTGCATTTAATTCCACTCATTGTCCTAGATACACATTTATTTTTCAAAACTTTTTTGTGTATACTTTTTTAAAACCAAGATTTGTCACATTAGAAGCAGGAAAACAATATTTACCATAAAAGTCTCCCCTTCTTCCCCATTGTTAACCATAAATCTGATCCTGTACCTATTGAAGTTCATGGCAATGTTCCCATGGATTTCAATGGATGCAGCACCAGGTCCCAAAAATCATCACTATGCAAGAATAAATGCCAGGACAAAACTTACTGTTTTCTACTGTGTAACAAATTCCAAGAAATATATTAAAGCTTTCATAAAGTCTGAAGTCCATAAATAGTTGCTGGTGGGAGGACAAAACTTACTGTTCAGTACATTCTCCAGTTTTTGCGTCATGGATCCTTCTACTTTTTCCGTTCCATCCGCTTCCAGTTTTTGATGGATTGCTGGAATAAAATGTCTAGTTAAAATGCAGACCATTTAAATCGATGGGAATACATTATATCAACGTGATACTTTAAAATAGCTTCTCAAAAATTTTAAATTAAGTGCTGTATTTCTTGATAGACATAAGCAGCTCAAATGTTATGAGAGGCACCATGGTCTAGTGGGCCACAGGGCGAAGAGCCAGACACTCCAAAATTCTAATTGTTACTTTGCCACTGTGTGACGTTGCACAAATCACTTATCTCCAGGTCTCAGTTCCTCCCCCCTCCCCCCCAAGGATAATGCTATAAAATAGTATTAATTTTGTATAGTATTTTGAAAATATAAATACCACATAAATGCTATATGTTATCATGACACTGGAAAGTAGTTTGTAGGTGTGACCCTAACAGCATCCCAATGCAAGAGGCTCACTGATATCTGGTAATGAGTTTCAGCTCGCCTGACCAGTTCAGAGTACCCCAATTCATTAATGTTATAATCTGTATCTCATGTAAGTTATGTGAAAACTAACACCACACTGATAACTAACATTCTTGTGTGGTGTATATATGGTAAGTTCCTAAGGGACCATACAAATATGAAGGAAATGTGGAACTAAAATGCGTTTACCAGACAAGGCTAGGGCGAGGGTAAACAGGTTTCTCTCAGACAAAGGATAGGCTAACACTTCCACTCAGGTGTCACCACAGGTGATTAGCAATCACATGTCAAGTAGCCATTCATTTGCACTGGAGAGGGCAGGAACAGATCAATTTGCATTTTAGCAAACACCAGCAGGGGAAGAAAGCGGCATGGAACTTCCTTCATCCCAGACTCCATGTCTCCTCCCTCAGAGCTTGAACAAACTTTATTGGGGGATGGGGGACGTGGCGGGGGTAACCTTCAGAAGAATCAATTTCAAAGGTTCACTGGACTATAAAAGAGAGGGGCAAAGAACCGCAAGTTATCTTTCACCTAAGATGACAAAGGAACCAAGTATTTTGTGCTAGATTCTGACAGGGGGATGGGGGAGGAGGGATGAAGTGGGGTCAGCCATCTTGCTGGAAGGAAGTGTGGTAAAAGTCTTACCTTGAACCAAGACTGTAGTTTTGTTAAGTTTCTAGAAAGCACTTTTATTTGTTTGTAACCATTTCTAACTCTATCCTTTATACCTGAACTCATTTAAAATCCCATCTCCTTTTGTTAATAAAGTTGTTTTACTTTTAATCTAAATCAACCCAGTGCTGTTTTTCAACTAAAGTGATAAGATGTGCATTTTGTCTCTTCAGAGGAGCAAACTAACCTTATTATTCCTCTGAATGATCCATGAAAGAGGTTGGACATTGCAGAGCGTACAATTTGGGAAAATTCAGGACTGGGGAGGTGTTGGAGTCATCTTGCCAGGTGTAACCAAACCTGGCATATACCAGAGCATGGCTAGGATGCAACAAGTGGACTGCTAGAATCAGAGTAGCTGACCAGAGCTGCTTAACACACAGACACTCAATGTTTGCTCGACTCCTGGCTGTTAATGTCAGGGCTGTAAGGTAGGAGGACTAGTAATAGGTGCCTATATAAGACAAAGTGTTGAATATCAGGACTGTTCTTTTAAAATCAGGATATCTGGTCACTCTAGCTGTGAGCACAGCAGCAGAGCATTTAATGCATCCAGGTTTACAGGCTGTGGAGACACAACCATTCAGTGGGCTGGATTGCACCCCAGAACATGACAATAGAGAGAAGCCACAGTTATATTATAATTAAGGCTAAGATTTTGTCATGATTATTTTTAGTAAAAGTCATGGACAGGTCACGGGTAATAAACAAAAATTCACGGAAGCCATGACCTGTGACTTTTGCTGCTGCAGCTCCATGGTTTCCCCCATCACCGTGGTGGCTGGGAGCTGTGGGGTTCCCGCTTCGCCCACGGCGGCTGGAAGCTGCAGGGTGACCATATTTCCCAAAGAGAAAATGGGACACCCAGCTGCTCGCCCAAGGTGTTCCCCTCTCCCCGTGCAAGGCTTTCGCCTGTCACTGGAACCCTGAGGAGGGACCCCTCAGGAGTCTGTCACCTGTCACTGGAACTTTGCAGGGGGCCCCCTGTGGCTTGCTGCTGCTGTCGCCTGTCACTGGAACCCTGCCAGGGCCCCACTGGCTGTCAGCTCCAGAGTAATTCAGCCCCTGAGGCTGAAGCAAAAAATTTCATGGAGGTCTCTGGAAGTCATGGATTCCATGACTTCCATGACCTCCATGTCATAAATGTAGCCTTAATTATAATTAGTGCTGTCAAGAGATTAAAAAAAATAATCGTGATTAATTGCACTGTTAAACAATAATAGAATACCATTTATTTAAATACTTTTGGATGTTTTCCACATTTTTAAATATATTGATTTTAATTTCAACACAAAATACGTGTGCAGTGCTCACTTTATATTTATTTTTTATTATGAATATTTGCACTGTAAAAATAAAAAAAAATAATATTTTTCAATTCACTTAATACAAGTACTGTAGTGCAAGCTCTTTATCATGAAAGTTGAATTTACAAATGTAGAATTATGTACAAAAAATAACTGCATTCAAAAATAAAAATGTGAAACTTCAGAGCCTACAAGTCCACTCAGCCCTACTTCTTGTTCAGCCAATTGCTCAAACAAGTTTGTTTACATGTGCAGAAGACAATGCTGCCCACTTCTTGTTTACAATGTCACCTGAAAGTGAGGACAGACGTTCGGCATGGCCCTGTTGTAGCTGGTGTTGCAAGATATTTACATGCCAGATGCGCTGAAGATTTTTGTCTCTTCATGCTTCAACCACCATTCCAGAGGACATGCGTCCATGCTGATGATGGGTTCTGCTCAATAACGATCCAAGGCAGAATGGACCGATGCATGTTCATTTTCATTAACTGAGTCAGATGCCACCAGAAGACGGTTGCTTTTCTTTTTTAGTGGTTCGGGTTCTGTAGTTTTTGCATCAGAGTCTTTTAAGACTTCTGATAGCATGCTCCACACCTCGTCCCTCTCAGATTTTGGAAGGCACTTCAGATTATTAAACCTTGGGTCGAGTGCTCTAGCTATCTTTAGAAATTTCACATTAGTACCTTCTTCGCATTTTGTCAAATCTGCAGTGAAAGTGTTCTTAAAACAAACAGCATGCTGGGTCATCATCCAAGACTGCTATAACACGAAATATATGGCAGAATGCAGGTAAAACACAGAGCAGGAGACATACAATTCTCCCCCAAGGAGTTCAGTCACAAATTTAATTAACACATTTTTTTAACAAGCTTCATCAGCATGGAAGCATGTTCTCCAGAATGGTGGCCATAGCATAAAGGGGCATCAGAATGTTTAGCATATCTGGCATGTAAATACCTTGCAATGCTGGCTACGAAAGTACCATGCAAATGCCTGTTCTCACTTTCAAGTGACATTGTAAATAAGAAGCGGGCAGCATAATCTCCCATAAATGTAAACAAATTTGTTCGTCTTAGCGATTGGCTGAACATGAAGTAGGACTGAGTGGACCTGTAGGCTCTAAAGTTTTACATTTTTTTTTTTGAGTGCAGTTATGTAACAACAACAACTCTACATTTGTAAGTTGCACTTTCGTGACAAAGAGACTGCACTACAGTACTTGTATGAGATGAATTAAAAATACTATTTCTTTTGTTTATCATTTTTACAGTGCAAATATTTATAATAAAAATAATATGAAGTGAGTACTGTACACTTTGCATTCTCTGTTGTAATCAAATCAATATATTTGAAAATGTAGAAAAATATCCAAAATATTTGATAAATTTCAATTGGTATTTTATTGTTTAATAGTGCGATTAAAACTGCGATTAATCACAATTAATTTTTTTAATCATGATTAATTTTTTTTAATTAATCGCAAGAGTTAACTGTGATTAATCAAAAGCCCTAATTATAATAGTACCTAAAAACATCAAAAATGCCATATTGGGTCTGACCAAGCCTAGTACCCTGTCTCTGATAGAGGCTAGTACCAGAGCTTCAGCTGTAGTGTACAGAACAGTGCTATTGGAGTGATCCAATCATCTTCCCCTCCCAGCTTCTGGCAGTCAGAGCTTTAGAGTCGCCCCAAGCATAGAGTTGCATCCCTGACCATTTTGCCTACTAGTCCTTGGGAGAATTATCCTCTATATTCCCAGACAAAAACTACAATAAAAGGGAGTTAAGGTTGAGAGTATGTACCAGTAATTTAAGGATATAAAAGATTACAAAGATGCTGAATTATCCCAAAGTCAATTATAAATCCAGAGTTGAAGTCCAACTTAATGTTAAGATATGCAAATGCACAGTTGGAGCACCCACACAATTGTAACTCTGCCCTGCAGTGACACCATGCATTAACCATTTGATTAAAATTAAGACGTTTTGGTGTTTTTGGTCCCAGACCATATGAAACCAATTTTTAAAAGACCTGTTTTTCCCCTAATTGTGTTACTACAGTGCAGAGAAGATTGTTTGGGTTCCTCAACTGTGTAACAAGCTGTGAAACGCTGCTGTTGATATTGCCAATGATTTCAAAATATCTAGTAACGGTGGGCAGAGTGTTATTAATTTTTGTGAAATTAGAGAAACAGTTGGGAGAAATGGGTGACAGTGCCTGGCATCTAGTTAGCAGAGCCAAAGCTTCAACCACCTCTGTAACCATCTTAAAATGAAAGAACTGGTTGATGGCAGCCATTAACTCCTTCCAGCATAACAATAACCCCAACTTAGCTCTGCCCATCTTCCTAACAGTTTAAAGTGTTTAAAGTGTTGACACACTAAATGACTTATCTCCCAGACAGAAAGAAAAAAAATAAGAAAGGGTTGGGAGAGAGGGGGAAGAGAAGAGAAGAGATAAAAGAATAGGGCAGGGGTTCTCAAACTGGGGGTCGGGACCCCTCAGGGAGTTGTGAGGTTATTACATGGGGGGTCGCGAGCTGTCACCTCCACCTCAAACCCCGCTTTGCCTCCAGCATTTATAATGGTGTTAAATATATAAACAAGGGGGGGTTGCGCTCAGAGGCTTGCTATGTGAAAGGGGGTCACCAGTACAACTAGTTTGAAAACCACTGGAATAGGGCATACCCACAACCCTTGGCATGAGGGAGGGAGAATGGGAGATCCTAGTACTGGGGGCTTTGGGGAGTTGCAAATAGTTCCTGAAATAGAGAGGGGGTGGATAGGTGGCATGCAGGAAGCTTGTGAGGAAGAATGAAAGGATGCAAAGAACCTGTAGTGTGGGCAGTGGTGAGCTTGGCATACAGAAGCAACAAAGTGTGTGACCCTTTAGTTATCTGAACACTCAGGAGACAACCTAAAAATGGTATAAATGTAAACTTTTATCAGTCCAAATGCTTAAACCACTTTTCAAAATGAGACTGGACAATTATGGTGTCACCAATAAAGCGAGTTCTATTGTTCAAGAATGGGTGTAAACTACTGATCAGTGTCTAACGCCTCATACATTTTCCTTTAGAGTCACTGCCCTACCAGGTTCTAACTCTTTAAGTGCTTTGGAACATTGCAGACTTGATTCTGCTCATTCATTTGTCAGCTTTAAACAGGTGTACCTTTGGTTATGTCTACACTGCCCTGCAGTTTGGACTACAATGGTGTGAATAGTCATGCACACCAAAATGCTGTGCTTTCATGCCCCCATGTGGATGCTGCGGGAGCAAATTACAAGGTTCCTAGTTCACAGTAATGCAGTCCTGTTTGAAGAGGACTACGTTAATGTGACCTAGGAACCTTTTAGTTCACACCCATTGTATCCACATGAGGGCATTAAAGCACAGCATTTCAGTGTGCACTGCCATTCACACCCCCATAGTCTGAACTGCGGGGCAGTGTAGACAAGCCCTTTATTGTCTTCAGTGGATTTATTCCTGATTTACACTGGTATGAGATGAGAATCAAGCACTATGAGTTTGGAATGTACTATAGATAAAGTTATATTCTAAGTTTAAAAACTGCCTGTTTGCAGTGTATTGAACAGTATACCAAAAATCAATCAACATATTTTGATTACACTTAGTAACTACATCCTAAAGTGCAGTCCATTTTGGTCAATTTCACAGTCATAGGATTTAAAAAATAATAAATTTCATGATTTCAACTATTTAAATCTGAAATTTCACGGTGTTGTAATTGTAGGGATCCTGACCCAACGAGGAATTGTGGGGCGGTCACATGGTTATTGGGGTGGGGGAGAGGAGTGGTATTGCTACCCTTACTTCTGCACTGCTGCTGGTGGCGGCGCTGCCTTCAGAGCTGGTCAGCTGGAGAGCAGTGGCTGCTGGCCAGGAGCCCAACTCTGAAGGCAGAGCCACTGCCAGCAGCAGCGCAGAAGTAAGGATGGCACAGTATGGTGATTGCCACTTTTACTTCTGCGCTGCTGCCTTCAGAGCTGGTCCCTCAGCCAGCAGGCGCCACTCTCTGCCACACAGCTCTGAAGACAGCAGCGCAGAAGTAAGAATGGCATGGTATGGTATCACCACCCTTACTTCTGCGCTGCTGCCTTCAGAGCTGGGCCCTTGGCCAATAGCCACCGCCCTACAGCCGCCCAGCTCTGAAGGCAGCACTGAACTAAGGGTAGCAATAACGTGACCCTCCTAAAATAACCTTGCGACCCCCTGCAACTCCCTTTTGGGTCAGGACCCCCAATTTGAGAAACACTGGTCTCCCCCATGAAATCTGTATGGTGTACTATAGTGTAAAAGCACACAAAAGACCAAAGACCAGATTTCACGACCCGTGACACGTTTTCCATGGCCGTGAATTTGGTAGGGCCCTACCCGTGACCCCTGGGTGGTCTGCAGAGCAGTAGCAGATGATTTATAGAAAGCTGCTGGTCTGCCATGGTCTCATTTCCAGTAAGAGAAGCAGAAATTAGATTAAATGAAAAGGAAATGGAGATAGTACAATTAGCCTTTTTTTTTTTTAACTTTTTAAAATTAGGGACAGTTAAAAATATACACACACTTTCCTGGTGTTACTTTTCCATGTAAATCAATTCCTGTAGTTGCCACTGGGAGGCTATGTGATCATGAATGGGAGAGCAAGTGATCTTTGAAACCACAAACAGGAAGGTGAGGGTCCATAAAACAATGTCTAGATGAAGATACAGTCCACATTATGGAAGTGTTTGAGAACCCTTGCTATAGAGTACCCAAACTTTGAAATTGGTGGACCTGTGGCTCTGCAAAAGCTGTCACACAACTGCATTTTAAAAGCTGTGGAGGTAAGGGAAGAGAGGAAATCTACAAGGTATAAGTAAAAAGAACAGGATTACTTGTGGCACCTTAGAGACTAACAAATTTATTTGAGCATAAGCTTTCGTGGGCTCCAGCCCACTTCATCAGATGCATAGAATGGAACACACAGAAAGAAGATATTTATACATAAGAGAACATGAAAAGGTGGAAGTAGCCATACCAACTGTAAGAGATCAATCAATTGAGATGAGCTATCATCAGCAGAAGAAAAAAAAACCTTTGAAGTGATAATTGAGATGACCCATATAAGGTGTGAGGATACTTAACATGGGGAAATAGATTCAATTAGTGTAATGACCCAACCATTTCCAATCTCTGTTCAAACCTAAGTTAATTGTATCTAATTTGCATATTAATTCAAGTTCAGCATTCTCTCTTTGAAGTCTGTTTTTGAAGTGTTTTTGTTGCAAAATTGCCATCTTCAAATCTGTCACTGAGTGGTTAGAGAGGTTGAAGTGTTCTCCCACTGGTTTCTGAATGTTATGATTCCTGATGTCAGATTTGTGTCCATTTATTCTTTTGCATGGAGACTGTCCAGTCTGGCCAATGTATATGGCAGAGGGGCCTTGCTGGCATATGATGGCATATATCACGTTGGTAGATGTGCAGGTGAACCTGCCCCTGATGGCGTGGCTGATGTGATTGGGTCCTATGATGGTGTCACTTGAATAGATATGTGGACAAAGTTGGCATCGGGCTTTGTTGCAAGGATAGGTTCCTGGGTTAGCGTTTATGTTGTATGGTGTGCGGTTGCTGGTGAGTATTTGCTTCAGGTTGGGGCACTGTCTGTAAGCGAGGACTAGTCTGTCTCCCAAGATCTGTGAGAGTGAGGGATCATCTTTTAGGACAGGTTGTAGATCTTTGATGATGCGTTGGAGAGGTTTTAGTTGGGGGCTGAAGGTGACAGCTAGTAGCGTTCTGTTATTTTCTTTGTTGGTCCTGTCCTGTAGTAGGTGATTTCTGGGTACTCTTCTGTCAATCTGTTTTTTCACTTCAGCAGGTGGGTACTGTAGTTTTAAGAATGCTTGATAGAGATCTTGTAGGTGTTTGTCTCTGTCTGAGGGATTGGAGCAAATGCGGTTGTATCTTAGAGCTTGGCTGTAGACAATGGATTGTGTAGTGTGTCCTGGATGGAAGGTAAGTATAAGTGTTTTGTCAGGGTGTTAAGAGATTCTAGAGTAGAGGGAAAGTGCTGTCTGGAGTAAGTGAGATAATGGTGACTGTTTACCTACATACCAGTTAGTATTTTTGTTTGGACTAGTTTTGCACAACTAGTCCAGCTAAATTAACTTAAACACACTGAACACGGTGTACATATAAATAACTTCTCTATGCAAACAAACTGGTAGAGAATACAACATATTACACATGCACAATACACACCTTCACTTTCCATATACAGAAACCATTTTTACCTTTCACCCAACAGTATTTTCAGATTTAGTTATATGTCCATTCCTCATTGAGAACGATGCACATACCAAATTTTAGGTTCAAGATTCAATGCAAAAAGCTTCTGAAGGATTTATTAAAATGGTGATTAAAATCATTTTTTTCATTATAAAGTAACTCAAAAACAGTGAAACATTTTCTTCATACACAGAGGCTGGATGCTCAAAAGCCTAGGAAAAGAAAAAGTGCCAGCTGGATAAACTGGATTTCTTGCTTCCACACAACAACAACAAAGAAACTCAAGAATGGGCTAAAGTGACACCATGCAAACAAGGGCAGTCAAAGTAGATGCCAATGAGGGGGATAGGAGTAGGCCTCACTGATAAGAGGCTCCAGAAAAAATTCAAAATCTTTCAGGAAAAAAAAAATTTTTTTTCCTGGTTTCCCCCGGTTCCCCCGATGCCTGATATGGAAAAATTGGAACTTTGGGGGGAAATGGAAAAGAAATTTTCATGTGAAAAAATGTGTCTCTGAATGAACAGTGAAAGAATTATTAGAGTAATATATGAAATATTATTACTGCTGAACTTCAGTCCTTCAAAATGCTTTCTAATAAGAATGTCAAATGAAGTTGCTTTATTTCAAAACTTATAGTATTAGGCAATTACAATTCCTGTATACTGTAGGCCTATATTCTGTATATATCTATGTAATCCTCTGGGGCATATTATTACAGCCCTCCAGTCAGTACAAGGTGCTACCATTTTTACAAGCAAGCAGGAGTGAAGTTTGGTGTGGAGACAACGTGAGCAGGAAGAGAGAAGTAGCTGCTATCTTGAAGTTGCTGTCCTCCTGACAGGCCCCAGGGAGCAGCACACTTATCCTATCTCCTCAGCAGATTAGAAGGTTGACACCCTGTGTCTTGCTGGGGAACAAATGAACAGATTACTGTCTGCTTGTGTACAGCCAGTGGGGCAGAGGCCTGTGCCTGCAAGGCGCTGGAAGAGAACCTTGAGGAGCTGGAATGGATCCTGTCTCAGAGTCCTGACCCTGACATCCACCAGAGGAACCAACCGCACCAAGCACAGAGAAGCTCTTATTATTTTTTCCTTCTCCCTCAGCAAAGATGATGTGACTGTCTTCTAACATGTAGAAGTATTTCCAAGCTGGAAGTCATTCAGGCAAAAAAAGGACCTGTGTTTTGCAAATACTGCCAAATGAAATATTCATTTCCAAATGCCACCAGAATGACCATACACATCCTAGCATGCATGAAATATCCTGCAGACATTAAAAGTGGAAATGAAGGTCAAGAAGAAGAGTGTGAGATAGACAACACGGACATTGGTTGCATTTGCAACAACCATTCTTGATCCAGAAGTCCTGCTTCTGTGACATCTTCATCTGGAAGTGTTGTACACTCAGTTTCAACTCTTCAATCATCAGGAAAACACAGGCATCTGAACCAACGATATCCAAAAGATTCCCAACAATGATTGTATGCAGTGTAGTTGTAGCTATGTCGGTCCCAGGATATTAGAGAGACAAGGTAGGTGGGGTGTTAACAGACCATTCTATGTTGAATGGTTCCTTACAATATGTGCTAACTACTTATGGTAAAAAAAATCTTTTCCACCTTGCATTCTGCTGTGAGGCTGGGAGTTCCTTTCCCAGACCTGAAGAAGACCTTTGTGTGGCTCAAAAGCTTGTCTCTCTCACCAACACAAGTTGGTCCAATAAAAGATATTACCTCCCAACAATGACTTAATTTATAGACAAGATGACACCTGAATATCAACAAAAAATACTGATGAAGCAAGAGTGACATATGCTTCTGGTATTCCAGTGTCAGTCATTGAAAAAAACAGTTATTGGCAGGCAGCATTTAAATTATTAAGACCATCATACCAGTTACCAAGCAAACATTCTTTGAGCAAGCCTCTTCTACAGTCAGAATATGAACATGCAATTAAACCTGTGCAAGAAAAAAAAAAAATCAATGAAGCACTTTGTCTGGCAGTACTTACATATGGGTAGACAAATGTAGGGGTGGAAGGGGAAGGAATCATAAACTTTGTAATAACACCACTTTAGGAGAAAACAGACAAACTGCAAAGTATATTAGGAGAGAAATATGTGAAGTACTAGAGAAGAGTGGAAATGGGAAAGTATTTGCTCCACTGACTGACAATGCCAGTAATATGAAAGTAGAATGGGACAACATAATGGACAAATATCCCCATATAACTATAAAAGAATATGTTTTTTAATGCCTAAACCTGCTTATTAATGATTTCATGCAGTTGTGCACATTGGAAGAGATCTAAGTAAAAGAAATTATAAAATGTGACAACTACTCATATTCTTTAAGAAGAAGCAAGAAGAAAAGTATTGTAAAAATAAAATGGTAACACTGCACCTGTCTAACAAAACAAGATGGGAATTGTGGGGATGTCATTTGAAAATGTATTAAAACAAAGAAGCTCTTCAAGAAAGAGTGATGACTGAAGATCTTAAAAGTGTACAACACACTGTACTTGATGAGGATACCTTCTGGGTTCACCTGCAGAACACTCTGAAGATTCTGCAGCCAACTGCTTCTTCAATCACTGTATCTGAATCAGACAAAGCACTTCTGTCGGACATTCCTCAAGTTATGACAAAGATAAAGTCAACTGTATTGAAAATCTAAGCTCATCTCCACATACAAGTCAGGAAGATGTAAAAGTGAAGGACTTTATACGCAGATGGGAAGAATTCTGCTGTAAACCAATATATGCTACTGTAAATCACTTAGATCCAAGATTCAAAGGTAGTTATGTTAGTGATGATAACATTGTTACATCACTTGACTGGATTACTAAACAAGCTACACATTTAGGATTAGATTTTGGAAAAGCAGAAGAACATAAGAATGGCCATACTGGGTCAGAGCAAAGGTCCATCTAGCCCAGTATCCTGTCTGCTGACAGTGGCCAATGCCAGGTGCCCCAGAGGAGTGAACCTAACAGGTAATGATCAAGTGATCTCTCTTCTGCCATCCATCTCCACCCTCTGACAAACAGAGGCTAGGGACACCATTCCTTACCCATCCTGGCTAATAGCCATTAATGGACTTAACTAGATAAATTCATGGAGGTTCTCTTTTAAACCCTGTTATAGTCCTAGCCTTCACAACCTCCTCAGGCAAGGAGTTCCACAGGTTGACTGTGCGCTGTGTGAAGCATTTTCAAATGTTGCAGAATACAGAACCTCTTCAGGTATTTGGTCCCAGAGTGCAATCTGGGAATCTGCCAAGCACATTGCTCCTACAAAATGGTGGCTAGGCCTCTGTACAGCACAACCATTGACTCCTTTTGCTTCTCATCTGCTTCAGATTCCTCCATCTTCTGAAGCATGAGAAAAAGACACTAGTCAATGTTTGGAAATATACACACAAACTCAAGAAACACGATAACATGTGAAAGAGTTTGTTTCACGCCATGCATATCCTCAGTTTAATGAAATAGATGAAGATCATAGTGGAAGTTCAGAATCAGAAGTTGTTAATTTTTGAGAGAGAGATTCTGATTAGAAAAGTTACAAGAAAAAACTTGAGCTATGGTAGCATTTCCAAGAGTAAATTGATAACTAAACTCTTTAAGTTATACTTATTTATAAAATGGCTAGATTTGCCTACAAATGAGACACACTATATATAATGATAATGCACTATTAAAGAGTTTAATGTTCACTATAAAATCTGGATATATACCCATATTTACTGCAGGTCCTTAATGTTGTACTGTGTTAACTACACTATAATAAATATGTATAAATTAGGGCTGTCAATTAATCGCAGTTAACTCATGCGATTAACTCAAAAAAATTGCAATTAATCGTACTGTTAAGCAGCAGAATATCAATTGAAATTTATTAAAATGTGTGGATGTTTTTCTACATTTTCAAATATATCAATTTCAATTACAACACAGAATACAAAGTGTACAGTGCTCACTTTATATTATTTTTATTACAAATATTTGCACTGTAAAAATGATAAAATAAATAGTATTTTTCAGTTCACCTCATACAAGTACTGAAGTGCAATCTCTTTATCATGAAAATGCAAGTTACAAATGTAGGATTTAGAGCCTACAAGTCCACTCAGTTCTACTTCTTGTTCAGCCAATCCCTAAGAGAAACAAATCTGTTTACATTTACAGGAGATAATGCTGCCCGCTTCTCAATTTCAATGTCACTTGAAAGTGAGACCAGGCATTCGAATGGCACTGTTGTAGCTGACGTCGCAAAATATTTATGTGCCAGATGTGCTAAAGATTCATATGCCTCTTCATGCTTCGGCCACTGTTCCAGAGGACATACTTCCATGCTGATGACACACGCGTTAATTAAATTTGTGACTGAACAACTTGGGAGAGAATTGTATGTGCCCTGCTGTTTTACTTGCATTCTGCCATATATTTCATGTTATAGCACTCTCAGATGGTGACCCAGCACACATTGTTCGTTTTAAGAACACTTTCACTGCAAATTTGACAAAATGCAAAGAAGATACCAATGTGAAATTTTTAAGATAATTACAGCACTCGACCCAAGATTTAAGAATCTGAAGTGCCTGCCAAAATCTAATCAGGACGAGGTGTGGAGCATGCTTTCAGAAATCTTAAAAAAGCAAGACTGATGTGGAAAGTACAGAACCCAAACAACCAAAAAAGAAAATCAAACTTCTGCTGGTGGCATCTGGGTCTGATGATGAAAGTGAACATGTGTTGGTCCGCATTGCTTTGGACTGTTACCAAGCAGGACCCGTCATCAGCATGAACGCATGTCCTCTGGAATGGTGGTTGAAGTATCAAGGGACGTCTGAATCTTTAGCACATCTGCCATGTAAATATCTTGCGGCACTGGCTACAACAGTGCCATGCAAACACCTATTCTCGCTTTCAGGTGACATTGTAAACAATAAGCAGGCAGCATTATCTTCTGCAAATGTAAAAAACTTGTTTATCTGAGCGATTGGCTGAACAAGAAGTAGGACTGAGTGGACTTGTAAGCTCTAAAGTTTATTTCTGAATGCAGGGTATTTTTGTACATAATTCTACATTTGTAAGTTCAACTTTCATGATAAAGAGATTACACTACAGTACTTGTATGAGGTGAATTGAAAAATACTATTTATTTTGTTTTTTTACAGTGCAAATATTTGTAATAAAAAATAAAGTGAGCACTATATACTTTGTATTGTGTTGTAAACGAAATCACTATATCTGAAAATGTAGAAAGCATCCAAAATATTTAAATAAATGGTATCCTATTATTAACAGCATGATTAATCACAATTAATTTTTAATCGTGCAATTAATCATGATTAATTTTTTTAATCACTTGACAACCCTAATATAAATATGTTCATTTTTAGCACTTTTTCTCTAGAAACATGAGTTTCTTTTGTATCAGCTTTATAACATCAGATCTCAATTTACATACTATTTCTAGTCCTACGGATAACCTTCCTTTTTGTGTACAAGTCAACAATGTTGATGCTTTCTATTTTCAATATTTTAATTCCTCCTCCCCTCCCCCATATTTTAGAGAGATGTCAACAGGCAAAAAATACACAAATATCTCAGCGTGCAGCTCCATCTCTATTACTATGTATATTTGTCATTATTCAAATACAAAGAATTTATACTTATTTACTTCATAAATGTAACTAGCAGTAATCTATATGTGCTAATTAAATTATACATAATACATTTCTCACTCTTAAAGAAGCAAAGTTTCATTTTGATAAGCAAGTAACTACTGCAGATATTTCAATTTTTTCCAAAATTTCTGTTTTTCAACCACCCTCCCCATATGTTTTTTTTCTATGCCTTCACAACATCCAGAAATTTTATATCTCTAGACTCAGCCACACAAACCATATGCTTGGTTAGGACCACGGCTTACCATATCTGAGCATCAGCTGGAACATTGTTAGTGCTCTGATAAAAAGTTTGCAGTTATTGGGGCAAGGAGAGACTGAATCTAGGCATTTCAACCACAGCTGAAGAGTTCAAAGACAGTTATCTTTGCCAGAAAAACAAGTGATAGTTTAATCTGGCAACTACACTGCAATAGGCTTTCTAGTAATTTAATATTTAATATTAGGAAAGAGATGGTTTAATACTTTGTTACAGCTTTGCAGAACCAGGCAATTTAAATTTGCAAGTCAATCTTTAACATACACACTATTTTTAATACCAATTTGTTCAAAAACTATGGGTGAAATTTTCAAAAGCAGCTCAGCATTGCTCTAACTCTGCTCCCACTGAAGTCAATAGAAGTTTTACCATTGGTTTCCAAAAGGAGCAGAAGTAGACCAAAACTGAGAGCTTTTGCACAGAAACTTAGTTAATTTTTTTTTAAAGTGTCTGGAACACATCAAACCAAAAAACAAACAACTAAGGAAGACAGTCTGATTCAGCAGAGCATAGTTCTGAAGGCCCTGGGCATAGTATCCATTAAGCCTCTGGCACCAAAGTATACTAAGGAATAGGAAAAACTAAAATGTAAAATGTAAACACACTTTCCAGAATAAATGGAAACCCAAATGTCCATGGATTTCATGTCAGAAAGATGAAATGATCTGTGTAATTTGGAGAAAACCTGAAAAGCTTTTGATAAGGGCATGCCCCCTATGAGAAGTGTAAAGTCTTCAGAATGGATCCCAGATATGTATATGACTGTTCTACTGATCATCTGAAATGTACAGAAGTGTGTCACTTTGTCCTCAAGAAGCTATTACTAGATTGCTCCATAAAATGCTAAAAGATCTATAAATTAGCAATGTGGTGTACTGTCACTTACAGTGTCACTAAATACGATTTCATTTTCAGAAATATTGAAATATTTTGCAACTTGAAGGAAAAACATGGCCTTAATCTCGAATCATATTGCATTAACATCCAAAACATTGCCAAACTAACTACTGAAAAAATATGTTGGACCTCAAAAAGCATGAGATTTTGAAATAATGTTGGATTGTGTTTAATTATCTTTTGTTTTTTTGAGCTTTTTCATGCTTTTCCCCACAACCACAAGGGCAAGAAAAAATATGTATTTATTTATTAAAGTAGAGAGTCTCAAATAATAACCTGACTCCAGGGCCTGGGGTTTTAAGAAAAACACAAACTACTGTAAGACTTATAATAAAATTTCAAAACTTGGTAACAATGCATCCACGTAGGAAGAAAGTTTATATAAGCAACAGCAAAGTCTCTTAGGGAAGTGTGTCAGAAATGTATATTAAAAGCTAGGTTTATTACTCCGCTGAATGAGCCACAGAAAAAATCCGCAGCTGAGCAATTCTGGTTATGTCAAGTTTTACAGAATAGGAAAAGTTATACTCTCTTTAGTGACCCGGTGAACTTGGGATCTCAGACATCTCAAGATATCACATAAGGCATAAAAGCAGCTTTACAAGTTGTGCAGATAAGGACAAGAAGAGTTTGAATCAAAATTGAAATAACAACATGAATTTAAACTATGTAGTGGAGACTATGGGCTTTCAAACGACATGTAGGTCATAGTTAGACAAGATATGTTTCTTTTTGTGCACAGCACCAACCACAACCTTCAGCTTTATATTCTGGTCTAATAAAAGATTATCTATAGCTTAAACAATTGAAAAATAAAATTTGAAAATGGGATTCAAAATAAACTCTAAGTCATAAAACATGACAGTAACTTCAAACTGTCTCTGGTGAGTTTAAGGTAATTACCAGATATTTTGGAGGAATCGACCAAGTGTTCAGGATTGATCTTCAGGCCAGAGCTCTGAAGGCTGTCACCAGCTTAGAAGACATTAAGTCAGAGGCTGACGCAGATCAAATATGGATCATTCTTAAGGCGCTTAAGACATGCACAGTTTTGGGCACATGTATTTCAGCATGGATTCAACCACCATTCCAACTGAAGTCTCTCTTATTTTTAAAGGAGAAATCTCTTGTTTGATACTTTGCAAAACCTAGGAAGTGCTATGCTGGACTTGCAGCAATGAAAAACAAGTCTGTCCCATATGTCAGGAAGCTTAACTCTAGGATGGTACATTTGACAGAATAAACATTTCTGGGGTTTTAAAGGCAAAGCTGCATTAAGTAAATCAATCAGTCAATCAGATGTATCATCTTGAAGCTGCTTTTGAATATATGTATGCCAGATTCACTAGGCTGTAGCAACCACCACTCAACATGGTTTTAACCTTTGGCTCAACATGATGACCTAACGGTCAAAAAGAATTGGCCCATTGTGGAAATGTAAATGTATATATTGACAACCTGCTATTTCATTGGGTATTGTGCAAAGAAGAGGAGGAGAGTGTCCAAGATGTTGGTTTTATCTGAAATGACACCTGATTACCATCAAATCCACAACAAATTACAATGCATATGCATGTTTAATTAAAAGCTTTTAACTATCAGACCACCTGCCTTTCAGAATACACTGTTATGAATAATCTGCAATGAATTTAATAAAAACAAGTCCCCCTGTCTCCCCCCACAAGAAAGTACTCCAGTACTTGACGTAGATACTAGTGAAGCGTCCTCTTACTCTGTACACTGCCCAGCACAATGTGGCCCCAATCTTGGTTGACCTTTAAGTGCTACCATAAAAATAAATAAATAAATAATAGATGGTTTACACCCTTGCCAGGCTATTCTCTACTACCTTGGTGTGGGACCAAGAACAAAATATTCTTTTACATAATCACAAAGAGCACTCAAATGAAGGGACTAGACTAGTGCTATTCTGTATGAACAGTTCTACATTTCAAGTCAGATGGATATTGTCCATAATATTATTTGAAGTACTAGGATATTTATTTGGATTTAAAATGCATTATTATATGGTCTCACTTCTGACTCTCAGTCTAATATGCTTCTGCTCAGCCAGTGTGAATTTATATTACAGTGAGGCCAAAACTTAATATACAAGACCTAGTGCCTGACACACTAAAAACAAGAGAATAATAATGAGTAACCTGGGACAGTAGACCAAAGCAAAGCAAGCAGAATGCAAAGAATGCTACTGACATTAGACAATAACAGCAGCAACAATATTTAATTTACTTCTGAATGAAACCACAGCATGAAAATTTGACAAATGGGTTTTCTTGTAAGACAACCAAATTTGAAAGTTTGGCTGCCCATGGACAAGTAGGCAGAACATTTCCCCTTCCAGTACATGTTTTTAAGCTCTTAACTGTATAATTCCATCCCAAAATTGGATTGATGAATAAAAACTATTGAAAATGCAGGACCTTAGAATGAATGTGTCATGTCAAACACATCTGTTGCATTACTAGCGTGCTGTGAAAATACGCACAACGTACTTGGATAGCTTCAGATTGTCCAACAGGAAGGAACATTTATATGGCAGGCAAACATCAGTTGTTAGTTTCCCAAGACCCCAGACTGAGTCAGAACTGAATGACTATGTAGTGGTTTCTTTTGTTTTGGAGAAACTGGATTAAGCAGTAGTAATACCACACCATAAGTTTCCTGACACTGGGCCAAATGGTGGGTTGTGGCTGTGTCCATTCCAAATCAAGGCTGGGGAGAGCAAAGGAGGGCATGATGTGGTCTGCAAACCACACTTTGCACTCACCTGAGATTGGAATCATTCTGCTCTGGGCCTGTCACTAGGTGCAAGTTAAAGTAGCCTAAATGCTGCTCTAACTCGTTCAGCAACCAAGGATCCATTATGGACAACAGGGTTCACCAGGGCACAGAGATGCCCTGGCCACGCTCACTTTCCCTTGGCCACACCCTGATTTAGCGATGGGAGAAGGGGGAATTATGCCACCCAAGGATCCCTCTACTCTACTGGGTTCTTCCAAGGGCTAATTAAACCAGTTTTTCAGCAGAATTGCACTAGATGAGCTGTGCAAAGCTGCCCTACTCAGTGTCATAATCTCAAACTATAATTTATTTTAGAATTTTTCAACATATCCAAAAGGCAGGAAGAAAGATAACTGGTAATGTGACTGTCACACACTTGAAAATTCAGGTAATTTAGTAAATGCAAATGTGTATTTCTCTAATCTGTACTTAATTAAAAAGAAATCTTGCAGTGTAAAGATTCTAAAAAGTTCATTTTAAAATATATATTAGATTACTATCTGTCTAGAATCTTTTATGGCGGTATGTGGTCTGTCAAAGGCAATACGATGAAAGGAACAGTAGCCCTGTTTGGAATGCTACTTTCTAGGTTACCATTAGTATTATGGGAAATAAACCAGCTACATAACTGATGCTGACAAATGGGTCAAGTCGAGGTGAGCCTTGTTCCCCTCAGCTCAGTTTACAGCCTCCTTTCACTGACAAAGCAAACTTCCTGTTGAACATCTCCTCTATAGTAAAGTTACTGTCAAACTGTCAGCCAAGCTAACGGACAAAGAGACATGGGGATCTGATAAGGCATTCTTATTTTCCAGGAAATTAAACCAAATAACAATATGTCCGGCCTACTTGACCTCTTATTTTCTTAGTAAACACTTTCCAAATTGCACAATGTAATGAGCATCTTTTGGTACAACTCTTTATGTTTTTCACTTATTTATTTTTTGTAAAGATACATTGAAATTGATGTAAAGATTTCATCAGTTTTGACAGTCTACTTAATAAATCTGGATCCAATCTTTCAAGCCCTTACTAACAGGAGCAGTCACACATAAATCTGTGAATAACTGTAGGCAAGATCCGGCCCTTTATCTTAAAAAAAACTGTTAAAAATGTAAGCTTAAAAATGTACAAATATATTTGTTCTTCCACTTTATAGTTAAACGAAAATACAAAACACCTGGAGTCAGGTGACATAGCATTCTATTTCTCAATAAAATTTTACTATGAAATGTGGTGATTTCTTAATACTGTAGATTTCACAACAAATTAAGGAGTTCAAGAAAACGAAGCAAAAATGACTATTGATTAGGAAAGACCAATTTAAGAACTAGAAGTAGGTTGCTTTGTTAAACAGAAAAAAGGTGGACATGGTAATAGTTCACAAATAATTGAGAGGAGTAAACAAAGAGTGGAAAAAAATTGTTTGGGGATAATATAGGGGTACTGGGATAAAACTGATGTAGGCTATCATGGAATGCCTCCTGTGGGGAGGCTATTCCACAATCTAATGGATTTCCTGTCAGGAAGTGGAGGAAATTCAATAAACACAGGACATTTAGACTGTATTGGCAGGAGAGATGGACTAGATGTGATCTAATATGTATTTTCTCTCTCTAGTTCATGTGATACTTTGACAGCTGTATAGTTTAACAGCTATTTAGTGAAGCAGTTTGCAGAATCAAGCTTATATTCTTTATTAAGGATTATGTTGAAGCCACATTTCAGCTTTAAAATATCAGCTGTCTCTGATGTAGCTCAGTTTAAAAACAAAAAGACGTGTCTAGAATTTAAAGGAGGAAAAATATTACATGGAAATTCCACTGTACTTGCATGGGAAGACATCACCAGCATTATAACTCCCTATGCAAATTAATACTGTATAACCTACAACATCAACAAATAATAATAAACTCCTACATTTAAGTGTAATGGGGCTCTGTAATTGAATATAAACAACTCTGATGAAGAGATTGGGTTGAAATGTTCCATGCCAGATCTCTGACTCAGGCTGAATGTTTTTGGAAACTTTCAGCCAAAAGTTTCAGCCATTTCTGAGAATGAGGCTAGAGAAAAATAAATTGTTTTGCCCATGTTAAAAGATTCTGGTAACCTTCTCTTTGAGAAACTCAAGAGCCCCCATGCTTTGGTGCAGGAACTTGAAATTTGGTCAAAGGGTAGCCTGTCACAGATGTGTCTTTTGCCATCCCTGTTAAATCCACCCATCATTGGGCCAAGTTATATGCCTTTGAAAATTTTGCAATTTGTACATGCTCATAAATACATGCTAGAATTTAGTAGCTAAAATTTCCATTCTTGGCATGTTCCTGCTCAGGCCAGCAGGGGGCTGAGCAGGATTATCCCTGCAATTGCAACTTTGGGATGCTGCAGGCTGTTTTGGATTCTGGTCAGGAAATGGAACTGAAAGCCGGGAGACTCTCTCTCCTGAACTCTGAATGCCCTCCCCTACTGATGCCAAGGTGGTGTATAGGGAGTTGCCTGATTTGAATGCAGGGAGACAAGAGCCAAACCTACCAGGAGTAGAGTGGGACAAGGAGTGTGATAAGGAGGAAAGAGACTGGAAGCTGATCGGGGTGGGAGAGTAAGACTGGGTATTGGGATGGTGGTAGATTGGTACTGACTGGACAATGAAACTGGGACCCAGGTTGGAGGAAGGAGAAAGATGAAGGCAAAACAGATCTGATGAGAAACCAGGATGCGGGGGAAGAACTGGGAGTGGCTGCATAAAGAGACTGGGTCAAGGAACAGCAGCAGACTGGTGACAGACTAGATGAGGAGCCAATGGTGACGGGAAACATGGGGAGGGAGGGTGAATGAACGCTGAGGAAAGGGAATAGACTATAACTAATGCCGGACGGAATTTTTCAGCCAAATCTTTTAGTGAAAAATGCAGATTTGGTGTCACAAACAGTCTGCAGACTTGTGTCAGTTTTACCAAATTGTTTAGCTTGGGGAAGGAGGGGACGACAACTAAAAATATTTAAAAAAAATGTTTTGACATTTTTTAAACAAAATGTTTTGATTTTTTTGGTTCAAAACAACTTTGTTTCAAAATTTCATTTTTTTTAAAATCAAACGTTTACATATAGTCAAAATCAAAATGAAATTATTTTGTCAAAAGGAAATGTTTTGTTCTGCCTTAAGTGAAATTTATTTTTGATTGTTCGAAAATGCCAGCAAATCAAAAACTAGTTATTCCCATAGCTCTAATTGTGTCCTCCCCAAGAATTAGTTTTAGAAATCAAATACAAAACGCCCTCCAATTCTAATGCTACAGGTCTGAATGCAAGGAGGAGATTCAAAGCCTTAAAGATGTTAATTTTCAACAGCATCAGCATCACGGTCATTCTTCTCCTCTTAATGATTTTTTTTTTATTCACTGTTTACACTGGCACAAACTACAAGTCTGTTTCCTTTTAAATGCTCATTAGGGGTCTCTGGGAGGAAGACTCAAACCACGTCACTGATCATAGGCACAAAGTGACACCAAGATCTACAGTACTCTTCTATTTTCAATTCATAGTGCTTATAATACAAAAGCAGCTGCACTAAGACTTTTTTTTAAGATGGGGGGATATGCCCCTAAAATGAACAGAAATGAAAGCACAGAATTAGTTCAGCTAAAACACTCTGAATGAAGCTACTGGAAAGCTGCAGAATGCCAGCTGAAAAATGCAGAAAGGTATTATGCTAGCAACTATTTTTGTATTCAAGCAGACACTTTTTAAAATGAAATAAATGGTGCTTTGCAATTTTCCTTTTGTTTGGCTAATATTTGTAAAATTAACTTGTAGCTTGGCTGGCTCTCTGGCCTCTTAATCTCTTATGAGGCTGGTCTTACAGAGCATAGATTCACAAGGAAGGGACAAGAGAAACAACTGCAGACGAGTTTTTTGGTCTTACTGAAAAGACACACACTTTATAATAATGCATTCCAAATCCCCACCCAGCCTTCATAAGTCAGAGAAAAGAGAATTCCCAAAATAATCTTCCAAGAGGTCACATGCAGAGTTACCACATATCCATTAGGACTACTTTTTTGTTGTTGTTGTTGTTGGAAAAGTGTGTCATGAACTGTAGTGGAGTATATTTTGATATTATATTATCTCTACAGCAAAAAGAATTTGGGTGTAATCATAGGGATTTAAAGTCAAATTTTCACATTAACTCATAGATTTAGGATTATTTACAAATTAGGATTTCAGATTTGCCCAGGTGATTTCGGATTACTGAAAAAAAAATAAAACATGGTCTATCAGCATTTTTCATGTAAGAAAATGTCTGTTACAGCCGTTGGAAGTAACAAGCCCTCTAAAATGCCATTTCAGCATATTCTTTCCTATTCCACTTTTGTCTGCAACTATTAAACATCTATGGCAGTTACTAGATCTATAAACACAGTAACGGACCATAAATGTTCCACAAGCACAGTGTCACATTTCTGTGATGCACTTCCTAAAGAGAACGAGATCCCTCCCCACCTCTAAAAGCTATTGAAAGCTATAACCGTGGTCATTAGAACCACTGCAAAGGTAACTAGAACCTGACCAGCAGTACTAGGATCTTTTAAAATGATAGTAGTAATGATACTACTCTATTTTTCTCCACTTAGTTACATCACTCAAACCTGCCACCAAAAGATTTTGTCTCATCAGAATTTCTCATCTCTTATTAAAATAGACTTAGGCCAAGATTTTCTACTGACAGTGATTTAGGAGTGCTCAGATTTGCATGCTCATCTTGCAACACCTTAAAGGGCCCTTACTTTTCAGCGGTTGGATGGGCTCAATGAAAATAATGCCTCTCTATCAAATTGGTCGCCCCAAAATTGAGAGACTAGAGTTCTTTTTGAAATTCTTGGCCTGATTTCTCAAGTCAGAACTTACTGTACACTGGTAACCATTTCAATCTAAATTCAGGATGAGACATCACAGCACCAAGACTATTTTCCTAAAGTCTGAAATTTATCTTCTTTCTGTCAGCTCTGGTTTAGTATGTTTTTCTTGCTCTTCTGGATTTTGTTAGATTATTTCATACTGTGGATTATGCAATCTTCCTGGAATATCTTTGATACCTAGCAGGTTTTTTGGTGCCCATCTTTCACTGATTAGTACATCTAGCTGGCCAGTCCCATCTTGCAACCTTGATCATTTGGAATTTTAGGTTAGACAATCTATTTTCCTTCTTCATACTTTTTTACTTTGAAATGAGTAAATTAAAATAGATTTTCTATACGAATATTTGATTTTTCTTTTAGATTGCTGATGTTCATTAATCAATTTACCTGACAGGGCATCTTGTGCTTCAAAAAAAGTGCTGAGACCTCCTTTCACATATGCTAGACTCCCCTCATTTTTCTTGTTTGCCTGCTTCTTCAGATTCATGACTGCCATTTTGAGCTGATCAAAACTGAAATTAAGCAAAGAAGAAACACTGTCGTTGATACAATGAAAAGGGATTGATACAATAAAAGTCATGTATTAAAATTTAGCACACAAGACATGGTAATTTACAGTATTTTATCATATCACAGAGTATTAGACAAGGGAGAGATTCATTAGGTTATCTACTACATATTCCTGCCAACGAAGAATTGTTCTTCATGTTACATTTCTAGAGTTCTGAACAATCTAGTTGTCCCAAATGAGGGGCTTCCATCACTTCTCTTAGAAGAGATTTTCCACTACGTAGGTTTCGCAGTCAGGAAGTCTTGCCTGATACTGATCCTAAGTTTTCCCTTTCTAAATTTCACCCTATTGCGCCAAGCTATATCCACTTGCACTGTACCATCCTACATAATTACCTGCTTTTACCTCTTTTCTTCTGTGTACATCTAGCCAAACAATGTACATTTAACTCTTTTAAACTTAATCCCATTCACTTTTTGTTTTTAATTTCCGAAGTCACTCAAAATTTACCAACATCTTCTTGATAATGAGGTCCCGAATTAAATGCAATTTTGCATCAAAGCCTTTGAGAAAAACACATTCCTGTTCCATTCCTTTATGCTTTTGCACATGCAGCCTACTGGGCTTTTTGCTACTATACTGCATTGCATATTCATGTCTAACTAGTTGTCCAGTGTCGCTCCTATAGTAGATATATTTCCATATTACTGCTCCTCAGTACTCCTAGATTTTTTATCCGTTTTTGCTTTAATGAAATTTTTAAATTGGAAATTTAGTTTCAACTAGCTTTGATTATTTTCAAAGTATAATATCTGTAATTCATGATTAACCACTACACATATACTATTTGTTGCTTGTATTCAGGGAGAAGTTATCACAAGTTAGGTTACTTAATTAGCCACCATTAGTAAGCATAGAAATACCAAATTATAATTAGAAAAAAGTGTGATTTTTCAAAGATATTTCAAAAAATTTTAAACAATGACTGCTCAAGAAGATAGTGAGGGATGGAAATTAAAAAATCCACCACTGAGGATACACTTAACACAATAGTACCAAAACCTCTGTCAGTTTAAAAGCGTTAGTAAAAGATTTGTTGAAAGAACAAACTAAAAACTAACTAATTTGAGCTCAGTCAGTCAGAAAGTGATCCCCACCTGCTGTGAGACAGGAAAGCACTGGTGCACTGTGCAAAGGCATTTCCCTTTATACAGGGATGATGTCACAATGTTTTGCTTTATTTCCCGTTTCCATTTGCTGGTCGGAAATCATATTACTCACTGTCTGAAATGGCCTATTTGGTGTACAATAAGAACTTCTTACTAGCAGCACTTTCAGACTGCTGGGCTCAACAAAATCAGTACTGCTCTCTTTTAACTAATGTTTCCCTGTTAGCTGATAAATTAATATGAAGTCTGAAGAGTTTGTTTATACTTGTTATGATGTTCTGTCAGGAAAATAATTTTAGGGTGAAAAAAACTGAATTTCCTTCAAGGAAAAAACATACATGAGCTAACCAAAACATCAAAGTTCCACACATTCAGAGTTCCTGCTACCTGGGGTTAAATAAAGGGTAGGGACATTAAGGATATGCTGTGCTCTTCTGAAAAAAACAACACAACAGCACAAGTAAGGTAAGTGGGGGCCAAAATAATGACACCTAGTAGTTATACAGTGCTTTTCATCAATACATTTTAAAGCATTTTACAAAACGGGATGAGTATTCTCTCCACTTTAGAGTTGAAGAAACTGAGGTACAGACAGGACAAGGCTAAAATTTTGAAAAACCTTAAATGACATAGCAAGTTACATCCCACTGACTTTCAGTGGGACTTAATCGTCACTTTGGCATTTTTGAAAATTTTATCCTAACTAGCTTGCCCAAGGTTACACAACAAAGTAGTAGCAAAGTTAGGAACAGGCGTCAGGAGTCCCAAACCCCAACCTCGTGCCCCACCATTTCTATGTCAATGAAAGCCTACTCAGTGGAATCTTTTTACATTTTTCTTTCAGTATTAGCTCATGGCATGGATCTGTCCTTAATTATGTCTATCCTTCTTAATTAACTCTTAAATCTTCTAGTTCTCATTTATGTACTTGTTCTATCAAACACACCCCAATAGCTTCCTAGTACTGAATATCTGAAACTCTGATGTTCTGCTCCACCTGGGTAACGTCTTCTTCGTCCCATGTTTTTGAAATTTCTAGCCTTGGGAAAATAGTTAAAGATCCAGCAGATTCAGAATTATCCTTAATCCACAACTTTGTCTGTTAATCTATAATCACCTCTGAATCATCATCAAATCATATCTATCATTCAAGTCTTCCTTGCTGTTACTAGTCTGAAAAAATATTTGCATCTTTGCCACTTTAAATTTTCAGTTTTCCTTCACTTTGCCCTACCCTTGTTCCTTGTTTATACTTATGATGAGTTGGTTCAGCAAACATGCAAACAGAAAGTGCTTTCCATTTAAAAATAAATCAATACAAAATAAAGGTGCACTCTGCCCCCATTGCATTGGCTTGAACAGAAATATCTATGAATTATGGCTTCAGTCCAGAGCAATGGACCCAATGCAAAAAACAGCTTAATGGGATAAGCAAATAAAGAAAGCTATACAACAATAATTTGTACTTCACAAGAACGGTTTTGTAGAAAGTTGTGACAAATTATTTTCCAAAGATAGATTCCATGTCTTGAGTTAACATGCCATTTTAATATGAGGTTTCACACATGAATGCATCACTAGGCACTGATCCAACAAAACAATGTGAAACAGTTAAGAAAGTAAGTCTATGTCAAGCTACGTTGTTGTCTATGTAGTTATTTATGTTTTCAACTCATGGACAGCAGCATCTTTCTCAACAGCCACAATTTCAGTATTTTATTCATCGACATACTGTTTTATTGGAGAGTTGATTATGGATTTATTCTGTTGCTTACATTCCAGTTAAATCCTGGTAAACCAAAAGATAGATTCCTGGTCCTGTTAACAGTTCCTGAATGGTAACCACAAAGATCTATTTTAGGGTTCAAGTCTGCAATCTTTACAATGAGTGGTCCGACTGAGTTACTATTCACTGTAAGTAAAGATGCCAGAATCAGGCTCATAGAGCTTAGACAACTAATGAAAAGTCATTTTAGTAATTTTTCCTCCCAACTACTTTTATTTCAAATACACTCTTCTTCTTACACATGTATTGGAACATACTGTTCCCTTGCTATTGGAGCAGCTCTTTTGTCTTATAATTAGAGATCTTTCAGTCATAGTTTCAATTCAGGCGTAAATGAAAAGTATTCTATGCCCATCTAAACAACTGTGTGCTTTTCATTTAAAGTGGTCATAGCCTTCTTGGATCCTGGTAAACTGAACACGTTCTACCACTAAAATGCAAGAGAAAATTACTACACCAAATGAAGTCTTTATTTCAATACCTGGTTTCAAGCTAATATCATTACAAGAATATTAAAGTTCACATTTTTTTAAACAGTGCTCCATCCTCCATTAAATCTACTGTAGTCAAAAATTGCAGAATTGTGCATGTTCAGTTGCTTATGCAAAAGTGTATGTACATAATGTATCCATGTAACTACAATGATCCCATGACTGACCAAAATTCTATTGAAATCAGGAAAAATTTTCCATTAATTTCAATGGGTTTTGAATTAGGCGGTTATGTGAGCAAGTTCTGTGTACACAATTCTGAAGGTTTGCACACAAGCAAAAGCTAGAAGTTGTTCTTCCTAAGCATTATCATGGAGTCATTGGCAAAAATTTCCAAAAATTCACCCCATGAATCTCACTGGAGGGTCCTACCTTTTTCTATTACCGCATTTCACATGCCTGCTGATTAAAAGCCTTACTGGTTTGTACTGCGTGTCTGTACATTGCCTACCACAATGGGGCCCAAATCGGACTAGGGCCTCTGGACATTACTGCAGTACAAACATTTCTTCCACTACTACCACCATTGATATCTCTGATGCTCAGTAACAATACAAATACTGTCGGATGTTTTAAAAACATTGTTATTGTCCACAAACCTTGTTGTTGAATGGTTTTCTATCAAATACCATGCAGCGGAGAAGTTTTCACTAGTGAAATCGGCACTCATCCCAGGAAACAGTGCCTCCAAATCCTTCTGGGGAAATCTGCCTCTGAAAAAGGCAAATAATTTATAAAGTAAAGTGTTTACTGCCAAAAGGTTATAAGAAAAATTACCACATAAAACAACAGCTCATGTACCATTCTTCAAATCATGACACTAAGTAGTAACAGAATAAAAACACAGAACTGTAACAACCTAACAAAATAAATCTGGTACTAATGGTTCTAGGGTAAACCCAACACATCTAGGAAAGAGGCAATTGAAATTAAAATGGTACATTATTTTTGGATTTTACTAATGTACATGGGAGTAGTAGATTAAAATGGTGCTACACACAACAGCTGCAATTCTAACAGTAAATAGTATCACCATGAACATTCTTTACAACTAAAGGTGTTACTTCCTTTTTTAACTTTAAAATATCTGAATACTATAATTTGCATTTAGAAATCTATGTACATTTGTTGATGCAAATTTTTTTTTCTTGAAAAAGAATGCATACATCAATTTATACGGCCTTTAAAATATTTATGTTTAGTAAAAGGATTACTCAAATTAAATGAAGACTGTGCGCTATGAAGGCAAGCAGAAACTCATCTTCTTATTTCAAACTCTCTCATAATGCAATAAAACGTACAAAATGAATACTTATCAACTAACCCCAGAAAAGTGGGAGCAAAGCTCACCTTTTGCTGTAAGTCTTTTAAGCCCTTTATTTTTTTCAATATCAGTATTTAGATAATACAGTGACTGGTGGTCCCTAAGGGCCTGATCCAACTCCCATTTAAGTCTATGGCAATGTCTCTCTCTCACACCTTGTGTGTGTCCAGTATGTATAAACACACAGTGTAGATATGTATACATGAATGAGTATATACTGCAGATATTCAATCTCACGTAGAAATCTCAATTTCACGTAGAAAAATAAAGTAGAAAAAACTTTTTATATTCATTTTAAAATAAATTAAGACTTTTGCTTATACTTACAAAAGTATGGAAAATTCATACGTAATGTTAAAACTTTCAACAGGTAATAAGCACCATAAGACTAAACTGTGTAGCATTAAAAATGGTGAAAGTTGTGAAATTACACTGATCTTTTTAACCCCAAAAAGTGAATTTCTAGACTTGAAGTTTGCACCAGAATCTAACATACTTTAAATGTGGATGGCGGATAGATTTCCCTTTGTATGTGTAAAATAATGTCTTTTGAATTTCATAAAAATCTTTCCATTTCATCCACCATCCACATTTGTTAGAAATGCTCCATTTACTTGATCTTATCTGTATACAAAACATTTTAATTCATTTATTTTCATTTACAAAACAGGGCCAGACTGTCACAAGTTTCAGCCTAAAGGGAACACAGACTCACAAAGTTATGAACCAATGGGAAAAAGAAGTTTCAATATGTCTGATTGGTAGTATAAAAATAATCTGAATTCATGGGTGTATTGTCTAATGCACAATTTATTTATTTTTTAAAAACACAGAAAGTAGAAGGTTAGAAAGAAACTTCCTTTATATTCAGGTTATTTCATTTGAGGGGCTTTTTGTTTAATTTTTAGGGAGGAGGTTAACCTTCCTTTGAAGCATCTGGTACTGGCCACTGCAAATTATAGTATATTGTCCTAGAAAGACCGCAGACCTGATATTACGATTCCCACATTCGTATGAAAAATCGTGAACACTGAGTATCTTTCAAGTTGGCTTAATCTATTAAGAGGTGAATCCTGGACTCTATGTCAACCCAAGTAAAGGAGATTGGTGCAGAGGGATGGAATACTCTCTGTAGGCAGCCAATGAAACAGTAGCAAAATGGCCCCACAACAGCGTTAGGCGACAGTAGCCAAGTCACTATTGCAACTCATCTCCTTCCCCCTGCTCAGTGCATATTTACATCATTTATTCTAAAATCAAAGAACTTTAAAATCAAACCCATTTTTCTCCCATTCATAAAAGACATGTTCACAATTTGTCAAAAATTCCCAAATCAAAAAAAAAAAAAAAAATCACCGGAGACATTCACCATTCCCAGTTCTCTACTCACAGCTGCATCCAACCATCAGAAACTAATTCAAACTCTGCCAAAAAAATGTAAAAACTGTTGTCGAAAAATGAAGTAATAAATGCAGACACAGAACCTGAAATAAAATCCTCTCTGAGGCGTATGACCTAGACAAACTGCTGCTAGACTGTGCAACACACACTACAAACAAAAAACAAACTTGCAGGACCTTGCACTTAAAATTAAACTGGCAAGACCAAAAGGAAAATTAAGAAGACAGTGAACATACATATTTAATATCTTCTCCAACAGCCTGCTGTATCAACAGCAATGTCACTGGAAATGAAAATTACAATGAGAAAGGTATTTTAAAAACAAACTATTGGTAAACATATTTCAAAGAGGCAAGAGGACTACAAAACCTGCTTCCAGGATGAACTGTTCTAACACATATATTTTAAAAATATGCTGAAAAGCAAAATGCAGATTAAAATGAACTAGTGAATCCAAGATAGGTATTTTTTAAAAGAGTTGAGAATTGCAAAGAAACGAAGTTATCTTTGCTCCACCACACTTTACATCTTGAGGATTATTAACACCAGGAGTTGCAAAGGACACCACCCTTTTGCCCAGAAAATGTTTGCCAGTGGCACCCTCTACTGAATTAAAACAACTAGGATTGTCTAAATTATTTGTTATTATTTAAGTGGTGTGGGGGAGAGAGACAACATGAGAAATGGAAAGAAGGGGGGGGGGGGGAATAGAGATTGCATACAACATGGTCCAAATTAGTTTTCTCTACCTTTGGTGAAAGAATTATGTGGAGTACAAAAATCCATATGTGCATGCAGTGAGACTCATTACAGTACTGATAGGATTATGGATTTTGTGGATGCTAATTGTACTGACTGGGAAATGCTGATGGTCAGGTGTACTTGACAGTAGCTCAGTGTTATAAGTCTTCAAACAGGAAGGACACTCCAGGATAAGAATTTTTACAGTGGGATTATCACTGAGTGCCTATTAACCAACAAAATGTACAGGATCATTATAATACAATATAGTGCTCACAAAATACATAAATGTACAGCCCTTGTGGTCAAACAATAATCTAGCTAAAGATTCATCTTTCAATGGCCAAGAAAAAGAGTCAAACTAGACATTCAAGTACTGTATCATCTCTTAATGCATGCATTTAACAACACATAGGGAAAACAGGATTTATTCATGTGCATCAAAGTAGATGCACACCTTCTGAGAGTGTATCAGAGACAGATATCTGACTAAAAATGAACCAAAAAAACCTCTCAGAGACAATACTTATTACTGCAAAATATTATCAACATCTCCCTTTATATCATTCACAAAACCAAACAAACATAGATACTGCTAATATAACTCTTAGCATTTATTTCAATGTACTGTACTCCCTCCAGTTAGTCTGTTCAGGCTTAAAAAAAAAAAACAAGTCCTGCAAATTGGTTTGTACACACAATAATCAAAGAGCCTGAAGAAACTTTAAAAGTTAAGTTGCATTTTAGTTTATTTTAGTGTGACATTTGGCCACTTTCAAAAATTCTAGAGGATTTTTTGTTTGAAATGTTTATTTACTTATTTTGGATTATAAATTAGATACATACATAGACAACACCACACAAATATGGATAAGACATAGACACTACATATACCTCTACTGGGAATGAGATCTTTCTTTCTTTCCTAAGTGAGGAAAGTAGCAGTGATGACAGCAGCACATTGTGTGGGGAACATCACATAGGAACATAAAGTGAGATCATGTTGGCACCATATGAAAGCGTCAAACACCATTATGCATCTTATTTACCATTAAATCTATATAAAAAGAGAGACAGTGAGAAATAACTTCAAATGCTTTGGTCATTGGGCAGCTATAATGACATAATTAACATCCACACACCATTGTAGAGGAGATCACTAGGATTGGGCCTGTTGGACTTTGTCATTATAGAAGATGATGGGAGGCGGGTCAGCCTTCTTTGATGACCCACAACTTTGATATCTATCAAGGGGGAGAAAATCCCAAAGTCCTTCAATGAAGGTAAGGATTTTGTTATCAAGGCTCTTTATTCCTATTGAAACACCTAATTTGAAAATAGTCTTTTTTTTTTTTTTTTTACACAGTGGTTGGACTACTTGGGTTGAAGTGTTTTAAAAATAAAACCATTACAATTTCACACAGTTTATATTCTAATCTTAACTACAACAAAAGTTAGACTTGGATTTGAGCCATCATCTACACCCCACTTCCCTCAAGTGTGCTGGAAGCAAGCTCCTAACTTCTCATAGTGCTATACAGGTCCTTGCTCCCTGTTAAAATGTATATTCATACATTCAAGATTGAAAATATGTCAAATACAGTTAATGTCATTTATGCCGCATCTGCCAAGCAATCCCAATGTTATTGCATACTGCAAGAACAATGTCCACCTAATTTTATTCTAATTTCATGTACCTAGGCCCATACAAACTCTTCTTGCAAATTCTGTTACCAAGTTTGTGCATGCACAGACACACAGATTATTATTATCTATAATAACCACAGAAGTCAATCAAGATCAGAGTAGGCTCTCGGTAAATATAACAAGTAACTGTCACTGCCTCTAACTTAAACAAAGACACAACAAGTAAGTGGAACAACAATTGGTGGCAATGCGTACTAATGAACATAGCTAGTCTATTTATACAACTTAATGCTTCTTTGTCATTTTTAGGGGGTTTATTATAAAGATATTTTTTACGAAGTATTAGCTATCCAGTCGTAGATTTTTCAGTGTACATAACAATATAAACCCATTTAGAAACTAAAATCAGGCCCGAAAACTGGATACAGTCACCAAAAGGTAACTTGAACTAGATTCCAGAGGACTTTATAGGTCAAGAGGAGCAACTTAAAATAAACACAGATTCTGAATGTCAACCAGCATAAACAAGCTAAAACTAGAGTTATTGTATGAGCTTGCTCTGTCTGGTATCAGTCAGACTCCTAGAAGCAGGATTTTGTACCAGCTGTACTCTGTTAATCGTGCATGCAGAGAGACCAGCAAAAAGGACACTGGAGTAGACTAAACAGGACAAATCCAAAGTGTTAACAAGGACCTCTGCAATAGCAGGAGAGAGGCAATGACTCACTCTGGCAAAATTTGACATAGGGATGGTCCCAGCAGAGACAAGATATTGAAATGTCAGAACAGCTTCTAATCATAGGAGAATTCTGTAAGAGAGACTCAGTGGAAGACTGTAAGAAAAGTAGGTTGCTAAAACTGATGGCTCAATATCACAAAGTGTAACTAAAATGTTACAATATTTTTACAGCATAATAATACACGGCTACTTATATAGCACTTTTCATCTGTAGATCTCATAACTTGTATAACTGAATGCGGCAGTTTACAAAACCGACAGTAGAAAAATTTAAACTTCCATTGTCTATCTGCTGCTGTAAATTTCAATTAGCCAAGTTCAATGTTGAAGTTATCCACTGAAACAGTCTTCTCTCATATCACAATAGAAAACTGACACACTCCATTAGGTGGCAGTGTAAGATCAGTCTGTTACATCTTCCCGGCTGAAAAGTTTCAGAAGCGGGCCGTGGGAAGATGCAAGTATCTGTATTGAGTGGGTGGATACAGAGCTAATGTGGAATGTACTTAGCATGTCAACAATTGCTTTCATGTACGAGACTGATCCACAGTGACGACCTATGCAGCATGCAAAACAACAAACATTATTCCAAGAGAATTTCTAACCAAACTAGATACAGTTAGGTCTGATTGCAGTTGTTGCTTTGCAGTTGCATTCATTTTCATGGTCTGGAAAAGGTTACAAGGAAAAAAACTGAAGTACACACTACCTTGTTCAGCTGTTTTGACTAGGTATATCTATTGATATAGCAAGTAATCATTCAAAACAAGTTGTCTGTAGGTCTGAATTTCATTAACATTTCTTCCATTGTTATCATGAAGTAGATATTGCAAATTCTTTTCTTTTTCTGTTTTAAAATTCTAGGTATTAAATCATTAACCTACCAATCTGTTCTTGTACAAATTTTAAATAGTAAAATCAAACATACTTCACCACCATCCCTTTTTAATTAGTATTTTTATGTTACTTTTCCCTGTTTTCCAGCTCTAGGTCACTTGGTACCTCTTCTTCTGCTGGGTTTCTGGCTGCATTTCAATAATATCATAGCCAGCAGCACACCTTGGAAAAAAATCAGATCTACTTTAAATTTCAAGCCACCAAATAAAAGTAGAAGACACTGTTAACTCAATTTCTGTTGAATTCTTGCTTTACTTTACAAGCTGATGGCTACACTACAAAGCTAGAATTCAACAAGCAGACTCAATATTTTGAACAAACCACAAAGCCTGGTAAAGAAAACACACAAGCATTGCACTTGAGTTCTAAAGCTGGGTAACAAAGCCTCTTCTAATTTGAACCTGCTTTTATGTTTGAAGTTATAAAAAAAGACCTGACAATAGCAGAGAAGAAATCATCTTAGGAATGTATATTTGTTTGTATATATTGAATCAGCATAATAAAGTCACAACTGTAAATTTTTATCACCAAGTCCTGGTCTCCTTGCAAAATTAACTTAATTTTTTTTAGGCACTTAGTTGCATTTTTATAACTACTAAGGCACCATGTGTACAAAAACAGCAGTTATGACTTTAAAAATATGAAGGACCCAACAGTCAAAGACTGCCAATAAATACCAATTATTAAACTTGCAGGTTGAAAGATGACAGCTTGCATGCTGGGTACACCCATAAAATATTTATTAAATCCTGACTCATGCAAAAGCAGCAACTCTCACTTTCTTTTTTGCATTCAGACAGACTGGTCATGAAGACATTAAACTCCTACTTACATGTACATTTCATGTATGTACACTACTGCTGGAAAAAAAAAGTGATTTATTGAAAATCACTGGAAGCAGATTAATCCACTTTCAGAAGGCATTCCCTCCACTATTACCAAGTAATTCATTATTCAAAGGCTCTTTTCACATAATTCTTAACAATTCCCAAATTATTTCTATTAATCAAATTCCACTTTTGCCTATCTGCTGATTATATACACAAAATCAAATACATTTTCCCCATTCGTACAAATGGTTAAACATTGTTGTTGTTTTTTAAACTAAAAGCCATTCCTAGGGCTTAAGATGTTTGATCATTAAAATCTGAGTTACATATTTGGAGCCATCTTGGAAATACCAATCTGTATGATTCACAATGAATGATTCATTTCAAAATGCATTTGCATTGGACATGGTCCCATAAATAATATTTAGAAAACCACATGAGGCAACTTTCTGTTTAAAAAGAAGAAAGCATTATGCCTGTTTTTTTTAAAACACAGCACACAGGGCAGGTGATTTAGTCATTTCACATCATTGAACCAGCTCTTCTGTCTTACATGCTATTCTGGCATGACCCTTTTTTCCCCTGTGTCTTTACTCTAGGCCTCGTGCTTTCTGGTCCCTCTTCACTTCCTATTATCCTGCCACCTCCCATTTTCTCTCTCTTCTTTCACCCCTTTCCTTCCACAGTTAGTCCTCTTTAAATGCTTCTATTGTCTACCATTATTAGCAAGACTAGTATGCTGACATTTCCCCCCACCTCTACCAGGCAGCAAACCAAGTTCCCACAGAGGATGCAAATTCCACAAAGTCAGACCAGTGCTGCATGCCCATCGCACATTCCTGAATTGAATTTAAACCTGAGAAATGCATCCTAACTTGTGTGCATGTTTAAATAATTTAAGCGAGTCAAAGATGTTGTGTCACCTAGTTCATCTTTGTGGTAATGCAGGATTGTTCTTTATTGTACTAGGCTTACTTCTAGTCCAGTTTTAAATATGCCAAGCAATGGGGCAGCTTACACCACTTTCACTGGGATTCCAAAGCCTAGTAAAGTTTACCATTAGAGAGTGTTATGCTTATAACTACTTGGTCTAAGTTTTACCTTTCTTAATTTAATTGCATTAATCCTAATTGTGCCACCTCTCCCTCCCTCAATGGTTATGCACTTCCCGTATTTGCAGACTTGTGTACCCACTTAATCAATGGTTAGCTAAGCTATACCCATATAGCTTTTAAAATGTCCTTACAAACCAATCCTTTCAGTCTCACAACCATTTCTGTTGTCCTCTGAACTTCCTCCAATTTGTAAAAATAAATACATTAAAAAAAAAAAACTTTCTAGTAAGAGGTGCTCAATATTAACCACAAAATAATCCAATTTCAGTTATCGTTATTATCTCACTGCTGTGTCATGGAATATCTCAGCACATGCAGCCCAAAATTGTATTGGTCCTTTTTGGTCAGATGTCTCACTACTAATTTGTTTTGAATTCACTCTCCTCAGTCAAACCTAAAGATAAGTCTTTCCCAGCATTATTACCTCCCAGATTCCTCCTCCCCATTACATAGCTGTGTTTGGGATTATAATTTCCCAGACGTACCTTGCATTTTTCTAAGAGAATTCACCTCTTGTTGTTTTCTGCCCAGATTTTTTAGATCTTTCCACAACCTTTTGTAATATTTTTGTACCACTCCCTGCACACAAGTAACTGTACATTTTATAACATGCTACTTACTACTACTACTACACAATTAAAGAAGATATTAAGTAAGACTGGATCCAATACTAAACTCATCTGTACCTTCTAGACTCCTCTTTCAATTTAACATTTGTTAAATTAAATCCTTTTTTTTACACTCCTTTCAGGTAGTTGTCAATCCATGTGACAGTAATCATAGCCAAGCTGATCTGAATTCATTTTGACAGTAAGGTTCTGAGGCTGTATCCAAGGGTTTATCAAAATAAAGCCAATCTTAAAAATAACCAAAGTCATGAGTAATAAGCAGCACTGGTTTATGAAGACTAGATCTTGCCAGACAAATATTTGTTTGGATACAGTTACAAAATTGACAGATGAATGGAAAGCAGACAATTTTCTAGACATGATTACTCTCAATATTTTACTAGGGATAGGATTCAGACTTTGAGAGAACAGTAATTGCCAGGATTTAGGGTGGTAAGAATTCAAGTATTTTACAGAAATAATTGTGGAAATGAAAATACTCAAACTTGAATGATGATAATTATTTAACAGAAGATTTTATCCATCGTGGAAAGAATAAAGGGACAATATCCTAATTAAATCCCAAATGCATACACAGTTATGATAACGATTTCAAAAGGTACACTGTCAAATTTGAGAGAGGCCAAAAATTAGAACTTTCTGCTTTCTTGATTCACAAATATGCATCATGCTGCCCCATTCTTGTGTGGTGGTGAAGATACTGAAATAGTTTCTCCTTCACTACTCTGAAGAAATGGACAGAGAGATCACAAACAAGCCATGCACTCCAGACAGAATGGATCCCATAGTAAAATAGTCTAATTTTAAACAACCATTGTTTTTGAAGGGGCTGATATCTTACTTCCGAGGAATTTTATTTCTAAATGCTATTTTAGGTTCGATTATGTTTTGGGCACTGGTAGTGTCCCTTTAAAGCCCTATGATAGATTTATAATAAGGGAGTAAGTTTATTACAGAGCAATTTTATAAAGTCTACAATATTTGTGAATGAAAGCCAAGGAGTTTGTGGTTAGAAACCCATATTAATGTTTCAATAAAAGTAAACTAGTTGATGGATACATAAAACATATTTCACATTGCAATACTAGAAAGAGATATCTATCTAAACACGCTTAAAAGCCCCACAGAACTCAAGCATAACACTGAGTTCTACAACTGCAATGTATAAACCCTTAGCCCAGGGGTAGGCAACCTATGGCACGTGTGCCGAAGGCGGCATGTGAGCTGATTTTCAGTGGCACTCACACTGCCTGGGTCCTGGCCACGAGTCCGGGGGGCTCTGCATTATAATTTAATTTTAAATGAAGCTTCTTAAACATTTAAAAAACCTTATTTATTTTACATACAACAATAGTTTAGTTATATATTATAGACTTATAGAAAGAGATCTTCTAAAAACGTTAAAATGTATTACTGGTACGCGAAAGCTTAAATCAGAGTGAATAAATGAAGACTCGGCACACCACTTCTGAAAGGTTGCTGACCCCTGCCTTAGACCCTAAGTTATTTGCCAATCCCAAAACTGTAAACATCACAAGGTTCAATGAACTAGGCTCTCAGATTATCTGACGTTCTTATCGATCACACAGTAATATAGACAAAAATTAGAATTACCAACCACCACTGAATACTACGTATTGTGCCATCAGCTAATTGAATTTTCTGGTCTTTCCCCACCCTCTAAGCTGTTAAACTTTTCTGGAATTCATATAATGATGTATAGAAAAAACCACTAAGAAAGTGGATTAAAGGCATTTGGTACTCACTTGTCTATCTCAATACCAAGCGGATTAGCTGGACGTAGAGACAAGGGGGGAATCCCTTTGTTCCTGTCAGTACGCGTGTCATAATAGTTCATTTCATCAACCCAGACAGCAGACTGATCCAAGATACCTAGAGAAAATAAAGCACATATCCTTAAAACAACAAAGGCTGTCCAGCACCATCAACCTCGGCCATACTGAATTAATTTGAAAAAGACTGAAAAATATAAAATGCGTGCCTAGGTAATATTTTGGAAGATACAGAACAAAACAACCTGGATACAATTATGCTTAGAATAGCTGGAAAGGTATCAGTGGCAGGGCATCACACCTTACATCTCACAGACTGCACTGTTCTGTTTAAGATACAAAGTACCAATGCAGACAAGTTAACAGAAAATAATAAAATAGCACTTTTCCAAGTCTTTTACTCATCACCTCAAACCCTGTCACCCGTCAAAGATACTAGCTGCTAATGTGGTAGTCTCTCTTTTCATAAATTTTGGGGAAGATTCCTCATTTTCACCACTTAGTCAGAATAAAAGTTAACTCTGGCCACAAGCCCCTTAGCTAGCAAGTCCCCTAGTATGTGGCAGTCCTCAATGAGTGTAGAGCAGAGAGAACTGGCTTCCTCCCAACAGCTCAAGCATAGGGAGCATGTCAAGGCCCTCAGACTTTTGCTGTTTGGCAAAACACAGATTTCTTCCTCCCCCAAGACTTCCCCCTCCCACGAGTTTCTAATAAAGTTTGAAATATTAATATTTGGATTGTAAAACATTAGAACAGCTCTGGGGAAAGTATGTGTTATTTAATTGCCATTGGAACCATAGAAAACAAGAACCTAAACTGTTGCTTTTGTGTAGCCCTTATATAAACAGTGCCTATCTTAATTTCTCAATGATCTAGATTGGATTCTAATTTTTTTTTTTACTCAAAGGACATTTTTGACAGGATTGCAGAAGAAATTTGGGGTTAGACTACCTGACAACATTCTTAATTATTAAACAACACACTAGAAATACCCCAAAAAGAGGTAGGGGTGGGTGGGTCTCTCTCTCTCTCACCAGGTATTAGTTGCTAATGTTACTTAATTATAACAGCATCCAACATTCAACTCCTTTTTTAAAAGGATAACAGTCAGAAGGAACTATAGGTGTACTGTCCACACATTCCTTTTGTGTCTTTTACTGATTCATTAAGCTTAATAGCCCATTAAATAACTTGATTACTGGGACTGTCGTTTTTTCAAGTATTAATATCCATTCTAAAGAGTTTTCGCTTTCAGAAAAACAGATGCCTTCAATGACCAACGTATAAGTATACCTAAAAGGCAGTTTCAACCCAAAATGTGAATTGTTAGTATATATTTTGCAAGTACTAAACAAGTAAAGAGTAACTAAGGAACAACTATCAGTGGGTTAAATTTTATAAATAAATGTTATTTACAAAACCAAAGACATCTAGTCAATTTAATTATTTAGCAAAAGCAATTGTAAGTTTGAATGAGGCAAAATACCTATTTTCTCAGGTTTCAGGAGTTTGAAGGAAACAGTCGAAGTTCCTCTGCCACCTGATTTTGTAGTGACAATAATGTCCCCCTTATCATTTTTAGCTTGTCCCACTCGACACACTATTTTACTGGCAGACATCCATTCAGCAGTCAGCAGACAGTTGTGTCCGCAGATTGTTAAACCTGGAAATCAAAGACTTACTGTGAATAAAACTGATGAAATACAGTCTATCTTACAATAGTTAGTTTTCTGTTTATCTAGACATGTTATAAACAAATAAAAGAATTCTGCCAATCCTGTCTTTTATAATTTAGATGAATAATATTGATGTTTATTTTTAAGCATTTTTTCCTATTTTTATGCATTTAAACTTTCAGTTGTGGAAAATTATGGGTGGGGGATGTCAGACAATTATTTAATGACAAAGAGATTCAAACTATTAAGCATTATAAGCTGTTAAAATACAAATTGTTAACATCACATGTCAAAATATACAAAGTAAATATCCTTAAATCAACAAATCAGACCCGTTGTTACTATTCATTCCCTAATCCATTTGTAACAAGTCTAATTCAAAAATCTAAACAACTGGATTTTAACTCTAATAAGTTCTCAGGCAAAGTACAAAAAATGCTGCTTATCTTTATATTTTGATTACTATCAGTGTAAGTATTTGTTGTGTACGTACAGTGAAATCAATGTTTACTGACAGTGACTGATAAAAATCTAATCCTTCCAAGCCTAGTTAGAGATCATTGAGGTGCTCTCATCTGTACCTCTTCTATAGTATTATGTGGACCCAATACAGTAAGGAAATCATGGGTATATTTTTCAAAAGCACATAGGTCACTTAAGAACCTAAGTCCTATTGATTTTCAGTGGGAGGTAGGCACTTTTGAAAATAGGACTTAAGCTCCTAATCATTTAGGTGCCTTTGAAACGGTTTCTCCCTATGTACTAAGTACATTGCTGATCAGCCTCTAGATCTTCAAAACACTGCTCAAATATTAATTATTCAGTTTTCAGATGTAGGTGTCTAGCTTAACTCCTGCCCCAATACAGATGGTACATCACTGTAATCAGACAATGCCAGTTTTTTTTTTTTTTTTAAATTGGGTTGGTTTGTATTTTCAATTTCTAGAAACCTCTTACCAATTTAACAGATACTTACATGAAAAAGGTCCGCATGTGTCACACAGCCCCAAATATTTCACACTTTCTTTTCTCATAATTTAATTCTTTGACTGCACACAGTAGACAATTTGGCAGGTTTGAGGTTTTTGTCAGATAGCACATCTCTACCTGGGCAAATTCATTTTTTTTAAGGGGACTAAAATGCTTGTTATAACAGAGTAGAATATTCAGAAAGAATTATTTTTAAAATGTACAGGGATGGTAGATAAATTATATATTTTTTAAAGGTGACCATCCACTGCCTTCTTCATTCTATTCAGCAAAATAGTATCCAATACTGATTGCAGTACCTCTCCAGTTCATGCACTGAATGAGAGCACCCTTTTTTGGCAATGACACGACGCCATTTGTAGACTATTACTAGAAGCTATGGGATACTAAGCTGATCAACATAATAAGGGAGTTTATATGATGGAAGCAGATGTGCAGTGAGGTCGCATATAGGCCTGGGTGATTATTGTGATATTGTGACTGGAGTTGGGCAAGGATCTGTGTTATTTAACAATCCTCTTTGAATTAGCACCCGACTGGGTGATGAAGAGGGCAACAAAAGGCACTATGGATGGTGTAAAATAGGTTAGCGGAGATAAGTTACATGACTTTGACTTTGCTGATGAAATTGCTTTACTAAGTATGATGTGGAACTGAATGATTCCCCTCGTATCAGATGTAGAACAGGAAGCAGCAAAAATTGGATTGAAAGTAAAAAGTTATAAAGGTCAGAAACTGGACAACAGATGTAAAGATGTATGGGAATGGAAAAGAAATCACACAGGTAGAAGAGTTCAGCTATCTGGGGAATGTGATGACATTTGAAGGGGACTGTGAAAGATATTCATACAAAATTAGAAAAAGCAAACAGAGGTCTTTCACATCAAACTAAACCATGACTATACCATGGGACTGTACTGAGCTCACTACTGTACAGAGCAGAGACAATGGCTAACACAAAGCAATTGATGGGTAATCTCCACAAATGGCTGAGGAAGATATTACACATTTTATGGAAAGACAAAACAACAAATGCAAGAGTAAGGAAGCTGACAGAGCAGAACATGTTAGAAAATATCAACAACAAAAAAAGGCTCAGGTGATTTGGACATGTACAACATATGGAAGATTGGAACAAGTGTTAAGCAAGCATTGTACCTGTGGGAGGAAGGAGAAAGTGAGGAAGACCAAGGAAGAACTGGCAAAAGACAGTGACATAGTAAACTGAATATGCTGGCATCACCTGAACTACTACAAAACTAGTGAGTGACCGTAATCAATGGAGGAACTGGACTCCCAGATGTGTCAGTGGTACCAGAGGAACTAAGATCTAAAGTAAAGGTGACCAGCAGAGAAATAAATCTTGTCTCTGTGCAGCAGTGTGTTATTGTTTGTTTGTTTGGGTTTTTGGGGGTGGTGGGGGGGAGAGATAGGGAAAAAAAGAAAGAAAGGTTTTATGTTTGTGTTTTGCCTTCAGAATGTATGAAATATCAAACCCTGTCTTTTCTGGGCTTTTGCCCAGAATTTTTGGAAGGACAAAAATAAGAGGCTGGAGTGAAACTTTTCTCAGCTCCGACTGAAAAGGTGAGACAGTTGAATCTAACATTTTCCCAAGGGTGTGATAGGAGTTTGAATTAAGTAGGTACTAAAAAAATAATAAAGAAAAAAAGAAATCAGACTCTGAAACCTGGGCAATTGAGAGCGAAAGTGATTTTTAGTCACTATTTAAAGACTCTTGTCTTATGATATAATTGCCACTAGTTTGTCAAGTATACATAAAGTCATCCCACAAAACCAGTGTAGACAACACCAGACTTTTCTAGTATAAAGACTAGCAAGGGGAAAAAAGCATTTATTTATTTTTTTAAATTATAACAACATTCAGAATGTTTTTATACATCAAAAGAAGCAAAAAAGAGCAGCCTGTTTCCTCCTTTGTAGGTCAGTTTTAAGGTTCACTCAATAAGATTAATTTAATTACTATTTAATTTAACTTGATGGAATAATTTAACTTGGATTTTCACTAAAATATGTAGGAAATGTTTATACTTGTGCAAAATCATTTGAAGATTTCTACATTATTTAAGAGTTTCTTTCCTGCCTTCAATTTTATTTCTTAAATAAATATTACTACTCAGGGAACATGGGACTTAAGAAGTCCACTAACTTAAAAATTTGCTATGATCGGCTTCACCTCACAGAATAATAAATGACATGGCACTGTAATGTATGTGCTCTTCATTAATGTTTTGCATACCACACTAAATATAGTAATGGCACAGGGCTAAAACTTTAAAACTGACAAAAGATCTCCCTCGATACATATTTGAATCCAGAAACAAACTTTGTTCCCAAATGACAGAACTTCCTTATAAATGAAAAGTATTTTCTTAAATTTTCTGCAAGTGTTTTTAAAGTTTCAAAGTTGCAAGTGACTTACAACCTGGTTGTTTTTAACAGAATGACCTAAAAAGGCATATTCTCTTTCTTCATACACGTGGTACTCAGTTTATTCCCAAGCACATAATATTTTCTACTTTTTATTGAATTGTAATGCTTTTTGGCAGCAGGTGGTAAGGAGAGTTTAACTGAGGTTTATAAAAATATTAGGCTTGAATCCAACAAAGACTTACAAATGTGAGTACTCCCATCATGTGTAACTCTTTGCAAGACTGGGACCTTAGGGAATGTCTATGCTGCGATAAAAAACCCATGGCACTGAGTCTCAGAGCTCAGATCAACTGACATGGGATCACATGACTCGACTGTAAGGCTAAAAATAGCAGTGTAGACGTTTGGGTTCAGGATGGAGCCCGAGCTCTGAGACCCTCCCCACTCATAGGGTCACAGAGCCTAGGCTCCAGTGGAAGCCAGAACTTCTACACTGCAATTTTAGAGCCCCACAAGCCCAAGTCTGCTGACCCGGGCCAGCCACAGACGTGTAGATGTACCTTTCGATACTCCCCAGAATAAACTAAATGTTAAATAAGCTAAGATAAAAATTGCAATGACTTTCAACTCTCCTACATCAACACAGAAGATGATTAGCAGCAAAGATCTGAAAGAAGACTTATTTACACTGTAAAGTAATGCACAATTGCCCAGGTGTATTATTGGAGGGGGTGTGGTGTGGCGTGGCATAGCGTGACTTCAAGTGGCAACACAGAGTCCAGGTGAATTAGATGGAATGCTAAAAAGTACAACAAAAATTGTGTATATATAGTGCCTTTTACCTACATATATCAAAGGTTTTTTTGTTTTGTTTGGTTGTGTTTTTAAACAAATATTCACTAAGCTTCAACACCCTGGTCAGAGCAGGAAAATGTTGATATACCCTTTTTTTAGATGGCAAACTGAAACACAGTAAAGTTAAACAATTTGAACACAGCCACAAAAGTCACTGGCAGAGTAGGGAACAGAACTTGGGAGTTCTGTTTTACAATCATGGGGTAAAATCCTGGTTCCATTGAAACCAAAGACAAAACTCTCATTGGCTTCACTACGGCCAGATTTCACCATGGACTCTAACTACAAAACAAACCACCTCTGGCATAAGTAATAAGGTACACATATATTTAACGTGTACATTACCAATTCAAAACCATCCTTTCAAACTCATGGGGATAATTGTATATTATCATACTACCCATCGTTTATTTCCTCTGAATGTAAAAATATCAGAATCTGTCACCAAGCAGTTTCTTGCAGTCTAAAAATGTGGAATGCATCAAACCATTTCTCTGAATTTACCTATGAGGTCTGTTGGCCCAGTTCCCAAGTTTTCTCCTCTAATTGTGACTTTTGTCCATGAAATCCCTTCATTGGGAGAGATACCAGTTACAAGAGGGGGCTGGCGTGATCGAGACATGATATTTTCCTTCTGTGATTGGAAATCCAGTTACTCAGCAATCTGTTCAATAAGGAACAATAAATACAGTATGTAAGTATTTACAAAATAATTATACCAAAAACTGAAAACATTAAAATTGTAAAACTAAACATCTTTTAAAAATGTTTTTATAAAAAACAGTTTTCACCACACATTTTAAATATTTTATATTAATTACTAGATGTCCTTGCATTTACACATATGTATATTCAGTAACTCCAGATCTGAATTAAGTAAGGAAAGTAAAACCCCCCCAAAAAGATACATTAGAAATAAATCCATTAACATTCATAATGGTAAGTCAGAGTACACATGTATAAGATCATAGTAGTAAGAATTTGGAAGAATCTACTCAGTCAAGTCCATCGTTGGCTTAGATCAGAGGTACGATACTATGTATGTTCAGAACCATAACACCCCCCTTTCTTGGGGGAGAGGGGGAAGAGGATTCCTGCGGAGTAGTTTAGATAAATGATGAGCGTTTCTCCAAAATGGAAACCATTCTTACTCTGAAAGTAAGAGACAGCTCCCGATACCAACATAAAGGAGAAATCAATATTATCAACAACAATATAAAAAAATCCTACCTGGCCCAGGACAATATACGCTTTGAATACGTATTCAAACAGCATGTGAAATTGTTTGAGAACCATTTCCAGAATAGTATCATTTTGCATTTCAAATCAGGAGCCTGCCTGAATCATTTCAGTTATCTCAGCAGTCGTAAACACTACTAAAACTCCTGTGTCATGCAACTCATACTTAATCCGTGATTAATTCTGATGCTAAACTTCTTGCTGTTTATTAGTAACTTTCACTTGCGAAGCTTTGTAAGCCAAAAAGCAGATGCACATGGCTTGAAGCAACATCAGCTCCCACTGGGTTCTTTCTGCAGCTGCTGCACAGGGATTCAGTCCAAAGAAGCAAATAGGTCCTGTAGTAACTTCAACAGTAAAAAAAGGGGCAAGCATAGCCGGGTTCAGGGACAGCCATCCACATATGATGACTCCTGTCTCAAGGGATATATGGATCACTTCATCTGTTCTGTGACCCCCTAATCTTGCCAGGCAGGACAATTTTTTTTTTTAAACTCTGAGGGGGAACCTCACAGCATTTAGTCCCCTCTGCCCGACCTTCCCCCTGTTGCTTTTGGGGAGAAGATGATCTGTCATCACGTATTTATAACAGGAACTTCTCTAGTCTAGGCAAGCCGATAACCAAATATGACACCTAAAAAAAATGGCTGAAACCTTTCAGCGCAACTTAAATACATGCTAGTGAGAACGTGACAGGATGTGATCCATGACAAATGACTTCTGAGTAGTTCAAAAATATATTGGTTTAAGGTATAAGATAATATATTATGAAAGTAACAAAAGCACAGGTACTGTACAATATAAAAGTCAGGCCTGGTGGCTGTCCAAAATGGATTAAAGCTACCTGTGCAACCTTAATTCAACCTCTTTGTGCATATTATGAGTGGGGCCCTACCAAATTCACGGTCCATTTTGGTCAATTTCCTGGTCATAGGATTTAAAAATAATAAATTTCATGATTTCAGCTATTTAAATCTGAAATTTCACAGGGTGTAATTGTAGGGGTCCTGACCCAAAAAGGAGGTGTGTGTGTGTGTGTATGTGGGGGGGGATTACAAGGTTATTGTGGGGGGTTTGTGGTACTGCTACCCTTACGGTAAGTCTATACTTACCGCCAGACCTGGAGGTAAGCAATCGATCTTCTGGGATCGATTTATCGCGTCTTGTCTAGATGCGATAAATCGATCCCGGAAGTGCTTGCCGTCGACGCCGGTACTCCTGCTCCGCGAGAGGAGTACGTGGAGTCGACGGGGGAGCCTGCCTGCCGCATCTGGACCCGCGGTAAGTTCGAACTAAGGTACTTCCACTTCAGCTACGTTATTCACGTAGCTGAAGTTGCGTATCTTAGTTCGAAGTGGGGGGTTAGTGTGGACCAGGCCTTACTTCTGTAATGCTGCTGGCAGTGGCGTTGCCTTCAGATCTGGGCAGATGGAGAGCAGTGGGTGCTGGCCAGGATCCCAGCTCTGAAGGCAGAGCTGCCACCACCAGCAGTGCAGAAGTAAGGATGGCATGGTATGGAATTGCACTGTTGCCTGCAGAGCCAGGCCTTCAGTCAGCAGCCGCCACTCTCTGGCCGCCCAGCTCTGAAGGCAACAGTGGAGAATTAAGGATGGCATAGTATGGTATTGCCACCCTTACTTCTGCGCTGCTGCTGGCGGGGCACTGCCTTCAGAGCTGGGCACCTGACCAACAGCTGCCGCTCTCCAGCCACCCAGCTCTAAAGGCAGCAATTTATCCACTCACAGACTATTTTTTCAATGGGATTCCTACCTCACTCAATGCACAGGATGGGCAGGGCTCACTTAATGAGCACCTATTCAATATTTTGTTTTCCCTTCATTGTTCAATGCGTGACCCCAAGCTGTGCTTACTACACGCTACTCAAACCCTATTCTGAAGACAGGATTATTAATTTCCTCTAGGCCTTTTCTATGGTGCTCATCACTACAGTATCTGAGTGATTCATAAACATTAACTAACTTTCACAACACCCAAATGAGAAGGGATTATCATTCCCATTTTACAGATGAAGAACTGAGGTACAAAGAGATTAAGGTCAAAAGTATCCACTAATTTTGGTAACCAATTTGAGATGACTAGGACATGATTTTTCAGAGTACATTGAACAAATGAAGTGCTATATAATACTAAGTACAGCTCCCATTCACTTCAGTTGCAACTGTGAATGCTCCACACTTCTGCAGATCAGACACCAAATCTCATCTCAGGCACCCAGAAAATGAGGAACACAAAATTAGTGACCACCATGAAAAGTTTGGTTAAGTGACTTGTCAAGCATCATATAATAATACTATGGTAGAGACAGGAATAGAATCCAATTCTCCAGGGCAGCAATCAACTGCCTTAATCATGAGACCACCTTCTCTCTTTGCATCCCGTGCCTCATTCACGACACACTACCCATTTTCTGCCACAAATGACACAGGGTCCTACAGACAGGTCTTCTTCACTACACAACCCTGTTTAATCCCCTGAGCAAACCCATCCTGTGCACTGAATGAGGCAGAGGGTCTGTGGAAAAAAATACTATGTAATCATGGCACAGAAACTGTATCATAATGCATATGAACAAGGGGGACGAATTAAATTAAATGTATAATCTTAATTCTGGCATTTCCTAGCTTTTGGGTGCTTGGTATTGCAACCTTAATAATGTTCTTTTAACACAATTTTTAGTGTGTAATTTCCTACATTTTTAAAATACAGGGAGTCCTCTGACTTACAACACAATTCTGAAGAACGAATTATGTCATAAGTCGAAACATTGTAAGTCGAAATTGTTTTCCCATAGGAATCAATGGTATGAAGCGGAGATTGGTTCCTGAACAAAGGCTTGATACACTATTTTCACCATAATAACTCAGATTTTTTGTACTAAATGAATTGATAACTAATGTTGCAACATCAATGTATTTACTTTACACTGTAAACAGCATTCAAATAAACATATAAACTCACATATGCTGCTCAGAATGCTGGCAACACAGGCTCAGAAAGCCAGGGAGAATGGCACACATGTTGAGCCTCAGACAATCACTGTTCAACCTTTCTGATTGGCTCCCCGCCCCAGGCTCAGCCAATCAAAACCAAGCAGCAACCCTACCCAGCAACAAGCTGCTGCCTCAAAGCCAATCAGAAGTGACCCATTCCAGCTCCATACCAGTATAACGCAACCAGGAAGTGATTTCAAGTGAACTTTATTCAAACTGAGCATCGTAAGGGCGAACCAAGCGTCGTAGGAGCAAAACGGGCAGTCAATTGAAAAGCATCATAAGTGGAGTCCAACATAGGTCGGGTGTCGTAAGTCTGAGGACTCCCTGTAGTCAACTGAAAAAACATAAATTCTATCATGTGTCATCATATTGACACCCACATGGATCAGCAGCAGGGTTGGAACCCTTTATATCCATTGCACAGACCTCAGTCACTTGACCTAGTGGACTGATAGCAGTAGAAGGTAGTCATCCTCTGTGGACCAGCACTAGAGGTGGGATGAGACACTTTGCCAGAGGATTTCATAGTTATTTGTTGATAGCAGAGGAATGGCGAGACTCTGGAATCTTGGGTTCCATTCCAGACTCTGAAGTGGAGTGTGAAGGGGACACAGACTTCTCTGTCCATTCCCCCTTAGTTTGACCCCTTTCCAAACTGTCCCTGTCCTAATCCCCTTCCCCACTCCTAGCCATTCCTAGCCTCCACTCTTCAGGCTTCTCATCCAAAATCCTAGTCCCAGTTTTCTTGCCCAGCAAGTCCTCGTCTCACCCATCCCAACAGCTTATCCCAGTCTTTCCCACAGTCCCAGTCTCCTAGCCCAGCAATTCAAGTGCCCACACCATATCCTTTTCCCCAGGCTCTCAGGCCATCCAGTCCCAGTTTCCCCCTCCCTGCTCATCTGATGTCTCTCTTCCGCACTCTGGCCTCCATTTGCCTCCTCTGTCTTATCTCAGTGTGTGCCACCCCACCCCTGCTTTTCCCTCAGTATCTGTAAAAAAAAAAAAAAAAAAAAAAAAGTGACAGTTCTCCCCTCACCCTTGGCTCTCTGTCCTATCTATCTCCCCACTCCCTTATCCCCAGTCTCCTTGCCTAGCCAGTCCCACTACAATTCCAATTCCCTCTCCATCCCCCAGTTCCAGTCTTCCACCCCTAAGTGCATTGTTCACATCTATTCCCTCTCTGCCCACTTTCTGGTTCAGCTCTTGTCCCCTCTGCATTCCATTCAGATAGCTTCCTCTTCTTCAATGCCTGGGCACCAGTAGAAGAGGGCATTAAGAGCACAGAAGAGACAGTCTCCTTGCTCTCAGTTCCTGTGCCAGGCCAGCTGGGAACTGCAGTTTCAGTGAAAGTCCTGCTCAGACCCAGGTTGCAGTATGCTCAGTGAGGACAGAATCTTCAGAGAATTAAATTGCTAGGCTGTAGCAAGTCTCTGAGCACGTGCGAACTGTGATTTTATTTATTTATTTATTTATTTGTTACAACTTGCCCAAATTTGGGTGGATTTTCACAGGGACAGCAAAAAGCACATCCCGAGAAATTCTCCTGCCAAATTTCAAATCCCTGCACCGAACAAGAGTAGCTAGAACTTCTCAATAAAAAAGTTGTAAGAATTTTTATTAACATGGGCAAAACAATGTATTTTTCACTAGGCTCATTCTCAGAAGTGACTGAAATGTTTTGAATGACATTTTCCAAAAACCTCAGCCTGAGGCAGACACCAGACATTCATAATTTCAGCCAAAATAGTTACAATTTTGCAAACTTCTAACCAAGTACCAAATGAAAATATGATCTCATAATGTGAAATGTAAAGCAACCTTAATAATAGGAGCTCTGCCTCTAATAAATAAGATGTTCAAAGGTTAAGTACATGCTTATCCCTCCTCACAAGTTTTGTGCCTATTGCCAAGTTTAAAAATACTGGTAGCATAGGAAATTTTGACTGTATTTCCCACATGGATCAAAGGTAGCAGTTATCATAGGCCCAGATTCATCCCTTCCTGTGGGAAGGCATCCAGGGAGAAGACAATATTGTCAGTCGAGGAGATGGTGTTCCTTCCCCCAAAAAGCTGGCTTTGGAGACTACTCTGAAACTTGAAGGATAACAGGGCCATCTGTGAACAAGTCGTGTGTCTCTGGTCCCTGACAGACTCCCCACCCCTTCTCAGGCCCAGAGTTGATGACTCCACTAGAGACCTACAGAGATTTCCCCAGAATCAAAGAATCCTTGAAATGTAAAGATCTTGAGAGGTCACCTAGTCCAGCTCCCTATGCTGAGACAGGATAGAAGAGATCTTGCAACCTAGGACTGTATTATTCTCTTTGAGTGATTTCCACAGGGCCAGAAGGAAAATACTGTGCATTCTCCAGTAGCCTGCCCACCTAGTCTCTATCCCCTCCATCAGTGTGGAGAGATCTCCACAGAAAGTAGAGGGTGTGACAGTGCCATGGAGGTTGCTAAGCACCCCACTTCTGCAGGAATTGGAAGACAGATGCATGGATCTGAGTGAGATCATCTGGACCATTATATTCATTGGACACATTTTAGAGAGATTTATATAGAATTTTAAATCAATGACCAAAACACAGGTCAAAATTGGGGACTCTTCAGAGCCTCACTAGTAATGTGGGGAAAATCTCTAGAAGACAAAATGAAACAGAAATAAACTATTTTGTTATTGCTTGCTTTTTCTTCACCAGAAAATTTTTCAGTTTCTTTTTACTGGGGATAGTGCATCTTTCAAAATATCTGGGTATACAGGTAATGTGTTGGAATTGAGACTAAACTCAAAAGTAATATTAAAACATATTTTGCTGGATTTCAGAAACTAGCACTTGATCTCTTTCCATGATGAGCTGAATATATGTAATAAAAATGTTGAGCCTTCTGAAGTCTAATATTTTTTCTAAACTATTTCTATATTTATTGCAGAACAGCTTTAAAAATACTTCACTGGAATAGAGAGCCTGAAATAAATCTCAAAATGTTACAGCTAGACTATAGCATTCAGACTGTCTAGAGTAGTTGAGTTTTTATTTATAACAATTGGCTTCATTATTTCACAGAATAGGTAAAGGAATACTATATATATCCTCCTACCTACAAAGAGCGAGCAAGTGCTTGGGACCATTCCACTAAAGAAGTTTTGTTCTGTATTTAGATGTATAATATTAAACAGAGAGCATGAGAGAGAGAGAGAGAGAGAGAGAGAGCGCGTACACGCGCGAGAAAGAGAATATACCTAGGTCTTAGAGCACTTATATAAAGAAACAGAAAGATGCAGAATTGTATGGGTTTGTTAACACTGGTGTAGAAGGGACAATGTAAAATAAAATGTTAAACAGTATTCTTCAAGGATCCCAACTACTGCACAGATATCTGCTAGAAATACCACATACAACATTATAATCAATTTGCCAAATCTCTACAAATAATAGTTATCATTGCAGTTAACCTTCCAGTAAATTTGACTCGTGAAAACAATATAGAAATTATTCTCTCCATTCTGCTACCTGGGGCTTACACCGTGCATTTCTAATTCATGGTGCTACTAGAAAGTAGAATTCTGGTTTTACTTCCCATTCCCTCACTTGCAGTGACTATTTGCCAAAATATAAATAGTCAGGTAAATATTGGGTAAGTCTGCCCTGACCACGGGCTTTTATATTCTAATTGATTCCTTCTGCAAATGAAGACGTCATATTTCTAGGATGGATGAAGTAATCAAGTAGGGAAAGGTAAGACTGGCACTTTTTAAAAAGGGGACTCAATGAAGGAGGACACAATGGATTGTCAGAAATTAACTAAGAATAAAAATATTTGCATTAATTATTAAAAAAGCAATATTTTCAGGCTTTCTAGCATTATTGCAAATGTAAAGACCATGGATTGGAACTTATAACACTGACCATTAACATAACACATAGTATACTGAATGGTATTTTTTTGTCAGCATTTCGTCACAGGAAGACCCTTGTTCTGTGTACAGCCCAACTGACTAGGGTTACCATACGTCCGTTTTTTCCTGGACATGTCCGGCTTTTCGGCAATCAAACCCCCGTCCGGGGGGAATTGCCAAAAAGCCGAACATGTCCGGGAAAATGCCGGCCGGGCACTTCCCCTCCCGCGGCTGCTCTGCTCCTCCCCTGACTCTTCGGCTCTGTTTAAGAGCCGAGCTGCCCGAGCGCTATGGGCTTCAGGCAGCCCCCTTGCCTCCGGACCCCAGCCGCCGGCCGGGCACTTCCCCTCCCGGGCTCCGGCGGCGCAGGGTCCGGAGGCATGGGGGCTGCCCGAAGCCGGTAGCGCTCGGGCAGCTTGGCTCTTAAACAGAGCCGAAGAGTCAGGGGAGGAGCAGAGCCTCCGGCCGCGGCGGCTCTGCTCCTCCCCTGACTCTTCGGCTCTGTTTAAGAGCCGAGCGCTACGGGCTTTGGGCAGCCCCCATGCTTCCGGACCCTGCGCCGCCGGAGCCCGGGAGGGGAAGTGCCCGGCCGGGGGCGCAGGGTCCAGAGGCATAGGGGCTGCCCGAAGCCCAAGCGCTACCGGCTTCACGGTTTGCCGGGCAGCCTCCAGACCCTGCGCCCCCGGCTGGGCGCTTCCCCTCCCGGGCTCCAGCTGCGCTGGGGAAGCGCCGTCCCGGGGCACAGGGTCTGGGGGCTGCCCGGCAAACCGTGAAGCCGGTAGCGCTCGGGCAGCCCTTTTCGTGTGGCTGGGAGTGGGAGGGGGCGGAGTTAGGGCGGGTTGGGGCGGGGCTGAGGTGGGGAATGGGCGGGGCCAGGGCCCCGTGGAGGGTCCTCTTTTTTTATTTGTTAAATATGGTAACCCTACAACTGACTAAAGTAGTACAGCTAGTCTCAGTGGGGCACTGTGTTGTAAGGGTCATCAGACATAGATCCAATTGCAGGATCAAGCCCCTAATATAGTCAAATAAGCACTAACAAATCATGAACAAAAAACCAACTCAATACCCACTAACCTTCAGTGTCAGAAATTTCCCACCCAAATTCAGTAAACAATGAAGCTCTAACACAGCTATATTTGAGATCCTAAGTTCTTCTGTGTAAAGTATAAAAGAACTTTTCAGAAGGTCCTGAACAGAAAGTACCAAAGTATTCTACTTATCCATAAGACTAGAACAACATGAGCGAGAACAATGCAAGTTTCCCCACACTGCCCTACAATGTGTCTTGATTGTTACACATAGGGACCACTTCTACTGGCTAGAAGGAAAAAGAAGATACAATAGTTCAATCCATTTGTTCACTGGCATCCTTGCTAAGACTCTCAAGGGTGGTTTGTATGTATGATGCGAATACCTGTCCAACAGGAACTATATTGAGACCACCCATTCATGTCACATCGTTCAAAAAAGCCATTAGCTAAAAATGATTCTAGCTAGTCAGCTGAATTTGAAATACTGACCTATAGATAAAAGACACAAAAGATTACAGATGACCCCAAAATGCTAGTTTCTAATTTTCTACTTCCATTAACTTATTTTTAAAGAAGTGTAAACTGGAAACTAAACATGACTTCTATAATTCTAGGAAGAAGCACATTAGGAAAATACTAAATCATAGCCAGAGTCCATGCCTAGGGTTATAATTATAAATGTAGCCCCAAATAGGAAACCCGGCACAAAAATTAACTATTTACCAGGTTTATAAAAACTGGTTGAAATACCACAATTCTCTCTCTTTTTATTATATGTGCCCAACACCATGCTGCCAGCAAGTGGAAAAGAGACATTTCCCAATTCTGTCATCTTCTGTGCTTTTGTGAATCTGCTAGTCTCTCAGCAACAAACTCAGAGCTATTAAAGACCATTGTTCTTTCCAGTGAGCACCCAAAGTGAAGCTTGAAAAATATATCCACTACAAAACACCTGACTATAAAGAATGTTCAGATAGGCTTTTTCCAGCAATAATTATCACTTTGAAGTTTAATTAGTTAATTTCCCGTTGTCTCCATTATTAAAAAAAACCGTTTTACAAAACTGCTGTCGTACTTCTGTGAGGAGTGTTCTTCATTGGCAGTTTGGATGTGGAAAGACAGGTTTCTCAGCAATATTTTTTGCTGAAAAGTTAGTCTAATTAAAGAAATTTCCTTAGGACCTTTCTTCTTTGTTTGATTTGGACCATATTCCTTTATTACAGTAGTTGTCTCTTTTTTAGTATCTTGAGAAAACAAAGTCACAAAAAAGGTGTAATCTAGCATACACATCAGTTGCTTGATTGCTTTCCATGACTGTTTCCAGATAAGTCTTTTTGATATCATGTTGGCTATCATAATTCTTGCTGTGAAGTGCAAGGAGCTGAGAAGTATCCACTACAAACAAAACTGTTGGAGACATCTTGCAAGATGAGCACAATTCTTTTCTCTTTAAATTAATTTCTCAAGTAAGTTTTCTGATCACAAATATGGATCTGGCAAAACACACAGAAACAGCAGAGGCTATCAGATCTGCTAAGAAAGCTATTTAACCTTTGGGACTACTCTGAGAATTCTGATTCACTTTCTAGGACAAGCTGGACGGCCAAATGACAAGGGATGTGAGAGAATAAAGGAATTGTCATAACTGATCAGACCAGTATTGCTGACGTTACCAGAATCTGAAATAATTTAGTCATAGTTGTTCAGGACTTCGATGTATCATGTTGCCCATTGGATTCACATGTGGACAAGGCTATCATGAGAATGATTGCAGACATTAGGAGGCAACTTTCTGCACCAAACACTGGAAGAGGTGTAGGGGGAGAGTCACACTCAGCTTCGGTAATTATCGAGGGATGGGGGTGTTTTACTAACCTGTTGCGGATGTGTGTAAGTGCTTGAGAAAGTGCTTGAGACTAAGTAAAGTTTAGCTTTAAGTGAAAGCACTCTTGTGTTGTCCTGTTTGTGCCAGCCACCTATCGGTCGGACGGCCGTGTCTCTCCTGATTCATTTCTTGACACCAACTCGCACAGAGTAAAAGTTACCAAGAGCTTTGGGTTGAAAAAACCCCAGGTAACAGAGGAGAATTAACAATTAGATTTTTTGGAGTTTTGTCAATAGAGAAAACACCAGTTAAGAGGTCATAAAGATGAGTTCCAGGCTTCTGAAAAAGTAAAGTCACTTGGTTCCAATTACTGAAAACCCAGTTAAATTAAAGTCCCCAGCACTTTGCAAGATGAAATTTCTCACAAGCACTCAACCTGAAAGATTCTCTCTCAGATGAAAGAGTAATACTGGGGTCACAGTGCATTGCTGCAGTCATCCAGCAGAGGGAATCTGAATTCAAAAGAGGAAATTAAAAATATGACTTATTTGCCATCATTGTGGTGGAACGAGCACATCTACCGCATAAGCTATGTCAAGACCAATACATGTTCATGAATGTGTTTTAGTCACAAAATACCTAATGAAAAAATTCCAACATTCATAAAAATATTATTGTTCAACCAGTTCTGGTGCAAGGCACAGCAGGAATGCCCAGCATGGCATGCTTCATTTTCCAGAGTATTCATCAGAGAATTAGTTCCATTAACTGCCTTCTAATATACAAGGAACTGCAAATTTGGAAGTGATGTGTTAGGGACCCCTGGCCCACTAATATCGATTAGCACTTACATGCTCTCAACAGAGGCAGACTTTTGAAACACACTTTAAAAAATACAAGCCAAAAAACCTTAACAGATTCCATAAATTGAAGAGTCTATCATCCTGGTTAACTATGAAACATACTTTTCCGACAAACAAATCTAATGTATTTGTTCAATACCGAAAATGCCAAGTGTTTCTTGGAGAACACTGCGATACAACAGAGTCAATAAAGAAGCATGGCAAATGACCCAGAGGAGGACAATGAAATGATTTACTAATAAGTTCCTTAGATTTTTAATTCAAAGCCACTGCAAATCAATGAAAATCACTACTGCACCCTTTTCTGTGCTTTATCTTCCCAGCAATATAAATTCAGACAGACAAGCTACACAAACCAAGATTTAAAAGTAGCCAAAAAGAAACACAATGAAAATAACTGACATTTATTAACCCCTCTGGAGATCTTCAGTGCCCTACAATTTCCACAGCCTTCAACACTGCATCAATAATACAAAGTCTAATCCCGCAAGCCTGCCAGAAAAGACTGGGAAGTGAATAAGCTAAACAATGCTGAAATTCCAAGTGATATTAAGAGTCCATGCACGTTTATTTATATAATAAAAGAAGACTTGTCAACTTAAACAAGAAATGCTCATGGATGTTATATTTTGTGGAGAAAAAAAGTCTTCAAAACACCACTAAGCTACTTATAATGAAAAGATGAACAAGTATGAAATAAAGGGTAATATCACTGTTATATGGAAATAGTAAAGCCTCGTTTGTCTTAGCTTGTCGTATCTGGCACGTTGAGTCAAGCCAATATTAACATTGACAAACATGTTAATTTACAGGACAGTGTCACATGCCAAAATCAATTTAGAATTTGAAAGTATAAATTTGTGGGAGATGGGGGACAAATTATGGAAAACAAAAATGTGATTTTATATTAAATGACCTGATGTGATGCCTTATTCTGTTGTTAAAGGAACATGTTTTGGTCACATGATCTAGTCAGCCATCAGGTCTATATGTTAGTTATATTATCTTTGAGTAGCCGAGTAATGCCCATTCAATAGTTTTGTTTTCACAGCGACTATACTTGTATATCTTAAAACTCTTGCTTTACTTATAGGGTGACCAGACAGCAAATGTGAAAAATCGGGACAGGGGGTGGGGGGTAATAGGAGCCTATATAAGAAAAAGACCCAAAAATCGGGACTGTCCCTATAAAATCGGGACATCTGGTCACCCTATTTACTTAACCCAAAAAAGGTATACCTTCATGGCAATATATCTTGACACAGTGAAAGCAAAATAATCACAGCATTCAGCAATGTCACTAAGATTTCTGAGTCACAAGGGATTAGAAGTCTGGACCTGAAGCAGATGCTGTGAAAGCACTTGGTAGAGGAGCTCAGTGCATATTTCAGACTGCACTGCAGCTGCAAGGGATTGACGCCGCTAACTATGGAATCAAGCTCAGGAGAAACTCCGGGCATAGTTCCGGCATCCGAAATAAATTAAAGTAAACAGTGTTGCTTTCTCTCATCCACCCTGTTAGCAGCCTCTCTGCCGAGCTGGAGACCACACACCCAGACCACACAGCACCAGCTGAACTCACTCGCACGCAACATCTAGGAGCTGTCACTCTACTGAGGTATGAAGAGGAAAGATGAAGAGGGTGGGGGGACGGGAGTGTGTGTGTGTTTAAGAAAGCTGCTGCCTTCTGCTCCTATCCTTGCAGCTGGCTTGTGTGTTGTGAGGTTTGGGGAGGAAGGAAAGGAGAAAGAAGAAATCCATAATCCTTGCTGAGAAAACATACCAGTAATGGCCTTTTGTAGTAATGAGTTGCACTCCTCTTGTAGCAGTTTAGTAGCTGATGAAGGGTTAACATCAATTAACATGAATTAACCTCCTATCTATCACATGTCAAAAAATCTTAGGCTTGTATCAAATACTAAATTGTAAATACTAAATGACTGCAGTATGTGCAACAGATCTATCTGGAGAACGTGTGTTAAATATTCAAATAAAGTACTTGACATGTTTTATATTTGAAAAAGATTATCACAAAACAAACTCCATTAACTAAGGGCCAGATTACATTACCCTTATTCAGGGCTTGTCCACACACAGAAGAGATGCATAGATTTAAATTAAATCAGTTTCGAATCACACCTTTAACTAAATCGGTCCAATTTAGTACTTAAACCAAGCCTCACTTTGAATAGTATCTTACACCACAAGCAGTCTCATTGAAGTCATTGGGATTACCTGTAATACAAGGTGCCACTCAGTGTAAGAGTATCTCAATCTGGCCCTATGAGTTAAGGCTGCACAAGGGCATAGCCCACCAACATAAACTACTGAAACCAAGGAAATTACCCTTTCAGTGGTCACACTTAGAAAGTGTCTTTTGTTGTGACAGATTCAACCACTTTAAGAATACCCACTATTATTTTTTAAGATGTGGGGGATACCATTAAAACCAATATCTGTCAAAACAGAAAAAATTGAAATGAGACCATTTAAAAACTTTAATACCTTTCCACCCTGGGCACACTTCACCATAATCAACCCTCACCCCTCAATCTGCCACCTATCCACCACCTACACCACATATTCCTCCTCCCTCAAACTCACTAAGAAACACACAACCTTAAGACAGGTTTCAGAGTAGCAGCCGTGTTAGTCTGTATCCGCAAAAAGAACAGGAGTACTTGTGGCACCTTAGAGACTAACAAATTTATTAGAGCATAAGCTTTCGTGGGCTACAGCCCACTTCTTCCACGAAAGCTTATGCTCTAATAAATTTGTTAGTCTCTAAGGTGCCACAAGTACTCCTGTTCTTTTTACACAACTTTAACTTTGCCCATACACACAATCCAACATCCCATATCCACTCAATCACCTATCTGTCTAAATCACAACCTACATACTTTACTCACTCATTCAGCAAAATCACCCACAAAAAACTAAAGCTCATAACTCTTTTACTTTCTTTCCACACTACAATAATTCCTATACGACAAAACAAATTTGTTTCATAACCCAGGGTTATTATGGTTTGCCCTAGCATACAAAATAACCAGAAACACTCACCAAGATTTTATGAAATGTAACACAAAACATACTGCAAAATTTACTTCATAAGCATGCTTAATTCCTTAAATTCATATTGTCCAAGACTTAAAAGTTTCAATTCTACAAATATTATACAAAAAACATAAATCCCAGTCTACTTTTCACTGTTTTGTATCTGCCCTTAGATACAGAAACACTTTCGCTACTCCTAACCTATTATAACATTTCAACCAAACCAATCCAGATTTTCTTTAAGGCATTCTTCATTGATGCTGAATAGGCTTGAGAGGAGTAAAGGTCTTTTAAAATTGGTCAAATTCTGAACTCAAGTGCCCCATAATCTACTATTTGACTTCCACAAATTTCTACCATGTTGATGCCCCATAAACTGTGAAACAATCTCTTTCACAAACACAGAAAGGATTACCTTTCAAATCTCAAATCAAGATTGTCACACTATTCTTGGCAGTTTACATTTTACTTTAAAACAGCCTGTTTTCAATGGACATTAGTCCATTAAATCACTTGTTTCTTATCCCTTCCTTTAATTTGTCTGACTTAACATGTCAAAATACATATACTGATATTTGGTAATCCCTAAAAATACTAATCACCCATTTGAAGTATTGATCAACAGCTTTGGCATTTACTAGTTAGATGAATTTACATAGTAAATTCAATAACATGAAGACCAAAAATGGACCTAGCCAGCCATACTGTCAGATAGCTCACAAGCTTTCTATAAATTTCCAGACTAGCAAATCAAACCCTCTCCTAATTTAGGACTCCACCTACTTCTTTCTCCAACATCCATTGAAAGTTTATTCCATCCACTAGCCTTCCAATCTCCAATCACCAGTGATTCTGCCCACATATCCCCTTCGACTCAAGGCTTCTACAATTCTGTAACTGTCTTACTGTTTCCTAATAAACCTAACAGTCTTTACAAGAATGTTAGTGTTCTCAATAATCTCCTTTCAACTTCTTAAATTAGTTAAAAGTTCTTATTCACAGATTGAAATTGGAGCCTGATGTTTTGAGCATCAAAAAACTTTCAAACATGTTTATGTAAATATATTAAGAAGTTTAAAAAAAACAAACTAAATAAATTCCACTGGGTGGGTTTTTATTTGTTTTACTAGAGAAAAAAATAAAACATCAGAGGTTTTTCATAACCTCATGTATCTACATACTCTATTCTTCAGCCAAGCATTATTAGTCATAAAATAACCACATCTATACAATTAATATGGCTGGAGTAAACCTTGTGTTTGTTGGTGAGGATATAAGTGGCGGGGAGGCTGATAAAGTGAAGTGATGTTTGCAGTGTGGCATCATTGGTTCCTTGGTTTTTACCCTTTAATGCTCTTGTGCCACTATAACTAAAAGTATTTTGCACTCCCCAATACCCCATGCTTGCTACTGACCCTGATTCAGCAAAGTACTTAGGCATGTACCTGACTTTTAAATACACGAGGAGTAGTCCCTATGCAACATGTGCTTAAATGCTTTCCTGAACGTAGGCCTGTATGCACAGATATGCATATACTATGTTTCCCTCAGTTTAACACAGGCAATATGTCTGTATTAATATTGGAGGTGGCCTGTGTGCTCCCAATCTGTAGCCTGGATCTTCTATGTAAAAGCATGTCTCTCGTGTGATTATGAAGAACTGAAGCTGTCTGTAAAGAATTAAAGTTCGTCGCTTTCCGTGATGATGAAAAGGGACTGTGTTATGATAACAAAAGCATACCACCCTTCTTTATAGTTCCTTAAGATTATTTGTCAAGAACATAATGTTCATTTTTGCAGCATGAAACAATGTATGAATGTTGAGAACCATTTCAGTCACACACACCACCAGACATTTGAAAATTTTCAATAATAGCAATTTTAAAGTAGTTAGATTTTTGAAAATTCAGTGTGTCTGTATTCACCATTAGGTACTCACCAGTGGGAAGTTTTTGTTTCATTTAGAGAAATAACTTTTAAGTGAAAAGTCTAACCTTAACTTTGGAGCTGCTATCAGCCCCATTAGATATAGAGCAGTGGTGACCAACCGGTCGATCGCGATCTCCGGCGGTGCAGTGTGGCTGTTGCTAAGGCAGGCCCCCTGCCTGTCCCGGCTCCACACTGCTCCGGGAAGTGGCCAGCACAGCCCCGGGGGCAGGGGAGCAGGGGTCTCCCTCCACACGCTGCTCCTGCCTGCAAGCACCGCCCCCACAGTTCCCATTGGCTGGGAACAGGGAGCTGTGGGCAATGGGAGCTGCGGGGGTGGTACTTACAGAGAGAGGCAGCATATGGAGCCACATGATCCCCTCCTCCTCCCCCACCCCCGGCGGCCACAGGGGCATGTTGGTCCTTTCCGGGAGCAGCGTGAGGCTGGGGCAGGCAGGGAGCCTGCCTTAGCCTTGCTGTGCCGCCAACCAGGAGATGCCCAAAGTAAGTGCTGCCCAGCGGGAGGCCGCACCCCAACCCCCAGCCTCCTCCCGGGGCCAGTACTCCATACCTCTTCCTGCACCCCGAACTCCCTTCTGCACCCCAAACCCCAGCCTCCTCCCAGGGCCAGCACCCCATACCCCTTCCTGCACCCCAAACCCCCTTCTGCACCCTGAACCCCAGCCCTGAGCCACCTCCTGGAGCCAACACCCCATACCCCTTCCTGTACTCTGAACCCCCTTCTGCGCCCCAACCTCCAGGCCCCTCCCAGAGCCAGCACCCTGCACCCCAACACTCACCCCAGCCCTGACCCCCTCTCAGAGCCAGCACCTCATACCCCCTCCTGCACTCCAAACAGCCCCCTCCCAGAGCCAGCACCCTGTACCCCAACACTCTGCCCCAGCCCAGAGCTCCCTCCTGCACCCAAACTCCCTCCCGTAGCTTGCACCCCTTACCCCCTCCTGCACATCAATCCCCTGCCCCAGGCTCAGCCCAGAGCCTCCTCCCACACTGCGAACCGCTCAGCCCCAGCCCAGAGTCCACACCCCCTACCAAACCCTAACCCCCTACCCCTGCCTGGTGAAAGTGAGTGAGAGTGGGGGAAAGTGAGCAACGGGGAGGGAGTGATGGAGTGAGGGGAGGGCGGGGCTTTAGGGAAGGGGCAGGGTAGATCCTGGGTTGCCCTTAAATTCAAAAATTATCTTTGGCGTAAAAAGGTTGGAGACCACCGATATAGAATATATTGTTACAGATATTATGACACAGAGTCAGTAAAGCTTAACCAAAAAGGGTTAAAAATATACCTGAACACACTTCTAGGGGCCTATACATTCATTTAGGTCCCAATACTGCAGTCAGATCCAGGCCCCCAATACAATGCAATTGGATTCTTGTATACAGTATAGTGCAGAACCCCACTGACTCTGCAGTTCTGCACACGCACAAGGTCTGGCTAGATGAATCTGATTGGGAGGTCAGGACCCTATTTTGTTATCAGTTTCCTTGGATGTTGATAGAATATAGACCTCTTTAGGGCTTTACTTCACTAGGAAGCTCAATCATATTTAAAACCGGAGGGGGAGAGTGGGAGGGAGGGGGATTTACTTTTTTGTTTGTTTTTTATAAACACAATTGAGTATGGTCCCAAGTGCCAGAAGGGTTACCATGACTACCTGACAATGCTGACCACAACTTGTTTTTATCTACATTGAACAGTCAGCATCATATCATTATCTCTACTGTTAAAAAAAACGGAGTTTAAATTATTCAGTTTCCTACTGAAGAAGATGCCTTAGACTCATCCATTAATAGTCTAAAAATTAGTATTTTAAAAATATATTTACTCCGGTTTTGACCTAAAAAAATATGTAATACATCAAATATAGTGGTGAGGAATATAGTGTTGTTTGTTTTAAGCGTGTTACTGATAAGCCGTCTAGGATGTTAAGATTCTATAGGAAAATTGAGCCTTTCCATTATAAACCTCTAATTTCAGGAATTTGTAATCTAGCATTAAAAAGTGTATCCAAGGCTGACTTTTGGCATGAGATCCCAGAAGACAGGTGGTTTTGCCTCTATCAAATTTTGAGGTTGGGGGAACTTGCCACTGTTTTTGAGATATAGAAATGTAAACAAACCGATTAATTTTCAGATTGCTTTTATACTTCAATTTGAAATCTGTTTTATTTTTGCAACTGATAGTTTGTCGGCTGTAAACACAGACTAGTGCCTTTGGCTACATTAAGGTTAGGAGGATGGCATGTGAACTCTAAGTCTTTAACTTTGAAAAGTTACCACTATGCATATGCACTACCTAATATCCAAGGAAAAAAACATTTTTTTATTTTTAATCACACTTACTTTATATGATATTAAAATCACTGCCTAGATCATCCCCCACAATCAACATGTAGAGGGAACCCTCCCAGGGCAGTTCTCCTCCCTCCCACAGCACCATTTTGCTTTCACTGTGAAAGACAATCCATGAGCCCACAATGCACACTGCAAGTGGGGAGTGAAGTAGGTAGGCCAGAATGGAGGGGGAAAGTGTGGATGGACCAGAGGCAATGCTAGTGGTGGATGAACATAATTTCTCTCCATATCCACCAGTATATTTAGAGATGAGTCAGCTAGGGCCTGAAACTCTGGACCTCCAAACAGATGGCCCCGGGGATCCAGTAGATTTGGGGAAGGTGGGCACAAGAGCTTTTTCTTGAGGAAGAAAAAAAGTCACCTCCTCCCAACAGTGGAGGGATCCTCAAGAAAACTTCTTCCTCAGGATCTCCTCTCCCAGGGTTTATCATGGGAATGGTTTGATCTGGTTCATTGTCGCTACATGACACTGTTGGATACATCATTGTATGATGACAAACCTCATCTAAGAACCAGTCCATTGGATCAAACCACCAATTTTTAGAAAAAGCATATGGATAAAGGCTGCACGATAACAACAACTAGCTTTTACACAGCATTTTTCATCAATATATCTCAACGTGCTTTTCAGGGCAGTCAGTATCATTATTCCTATATAACAACTAGGAAAGCAGAAGCACAGAGATGAAGTCACTCCATCTGTGAGCAACATACATTTAGAGAAAACTGACAAAATATGTATACATGCTAGCCTTTCAGGGTTTGTAGCTCTGGGCAGTATCAATCTTTTTGCTTTACAGGCCTATTTTTGCTGGAAACAGAAATGCAGGGTAAATTATAATCCAGGCTGCTTTACATAAATTGACATAATTTAGCAGTTGAAATAATGCAACTTTAAAAACATCTCTCACATTCAACCTTCTATCTTTGTCAGATATTCTGAACTTTACATTTAGAATTTTAGCGATAAATCAGGATTTTTGATATTTTCAGATTTCTGCATAAGTAGAAATACATTTAAAATAAGACTGAAATTAAATCTGATTTATGTTTTTTGAAAATATGCTTCCTTAAACTCCCTGACTTCATAATTATTTAAATATTTTTTTAAAAATTAGTTGAATATGTTACACACTGCTTATTTTTGCAATTTTCATCATGATAGGATTCATGACGTAGACTCTCTCGTCTAATCACCTATTTTATTTACTACTTTGGATCAAATTCACTATGCTGAGTGGTCCAACACAGAAAGGAATATATAAATACAACCAGATAAAGAAATTTCTAAATCTGGACTATGGCAAGACTGTCAGTATATTTTAAATCTGAAAACATTTAGTGTTTGCTTTTGCCTTAGCTACTGTCAATGCTGCTCTGTAAACATGTTTTAGGACCATGAGAAATCTTAAAGCCCAAAACATTCTGAGGTTATATCTACACAGCAAATGAAGACGTGGCTGTAAAGCAAGTAAGCATACCCACCCTAGCTTTAATCTAGCTAGCATGAGTACTAATAGTAGTAAAGACATGACAGCACAGACTTCAGCAAGGGCTAGCTTACCCAGGGTCCCACCAAGGTTGTATAGTGGCGAGTAGCCTGCACTGAAAGCCATGTCGCCACATCTTTATTACTATTGATACCTGCACTAGTTAGATTAAAAGTACACCTTCATTTGCTGTGTAGGAGTAACCTAAATGACAGGAACTTTATGAACATTACTACATTTATTAGAGGAACAATATTTGTATTATGCTCTTTTCAAATCACAGTGTTCTGAATATTTCATGATTTAATACAAAACATTAAAAGCTTTACAAGATTTTAATGAAGCTTAGTAACAAGGAGTGAATTGGTGGTTGGAAAGGAAAGAGGAGATATAGATGCCTGTATGATTTGAAGAGCTTCTCTTCTACTAGCTAAGCAGGCATGTAACACAAAATAGGGGAGCAATTTGGCTAGATAAGTAGCTTTCTGCCTGAAATTTGTCATGTGTGGTCTCCTGTCAACATCATTTTTTGGTGTGGAAATCTGGAGTTAATTAGATGTAACATTTTAGAAATGCAGTACTTTGACAAGAAGCCACTTAAGTTTTGAAAAATTGTAAACTGGAGAAGGGGGATTATATCAAAAGATAATCTGGCCTAAAAGACTCATCTATTTAATTCACTGAAAATTATTTCCTAAACATGTTTTCTGGATGAATGGATGGTTAATTTTAGTTATTTACTACAGTCTTCTAAGCTTCTCAAAACTCTATGAGCTCCCCAGCAGATTTTATAAGGCTTGCAGAAGAAAAGGTATTTACCAACACCATGAAACAGCCAAGTTTGAAGGACTTTTAAAAAGTATGCAGGTTTAAATGATGCTATTAGAGCAAGCAAAATATGCTAATTAACTCACCTGCCATCAAGGATATAATCTAATTAACGCACTTGGTAAAGAATATACAGGGCTACTACCATGTTTATCTTGACAGCTTCATCCAAAAAAATTCTCACACACCCCTCTGCAGCAGAGCTCATTGAAATTCTACTTCACTGGAAATGCCCTCATTTCAAAATTTGGTTTTGGTCCACTTCAGACTGAAACCAATTCCCCCCGAAAAATAGTGTTTCCCAAACAAAATATGCTCCCTGCTCCCCACAGCTGCTCAGTAAAAGGGACATGATTGTTTCACCACTGCTATTCAAGGGTGGACAGCAGTGAAACTGACATGAATCATATCAGCAGCTGCTGGACACCCTGGCCTGGATGCAGACTGCCCAAGGGCCAGGAATCTCAGGGCTCCAAAACTCCTGGACCAGCTGGCTCACTGGGCTGCCCCGCTCCCCCAGCATAAGAAGTCATATCCCTTGAGGGTCAGGCAGCCAGCTGGCCAGGGAGTCTGGAAGCCCTGAGAGCTGGAGTTTTCAGAGCTTCCAGTTTCCTTGCTGCAGAGCCAGGGCTCTGAAGATTTCCAGGCTCCCCATGCCACTGCACAAAGTGTGGAAGTACAATCGAGTACTCCTCAACTGTAGCTTACAATGAAGAGCAAATACCACTGCTTGCCCATATACAGTATTTATGGTGCCTTTAGAATGTAAAGTCTTAGTATCAATGATTTCACTCTTCAGTGAAGAATACATCTGTAGTGACACAGACATAATAAAAACTGAACAAGAGCTTTCATTTAATTGAAAAACGTAGGTTTTTTTTAATATCGACCTCCAATATTTGATATCAAGCAGGTGAACAGGAATGTGTTGGAAGCATCACAGAAATGACAGCACATTGCAGCCTCAGCTGCATCCTTCAGGTAGCTTCTGCAACACATTGGTCAGTGGCCAACTTGACAAAATATCAATGATTATGGAGGCCAGCTATAAGGGTATGTCTATACTGCATTGTAAACCCAGGTCTGTGGGACCTGGGCTTGTGAACTCAGTGGGTATGTCTATACTGCGATTAGACATCTGTGGCTGGCCCCTGCCAGCTGACTCATGCTTACAGGGTTCAGGCTAAGAGCTGTTTAATTGCAGTGTAGACATTTGGGCTTGGGCTGCAACCCAGGCTCTAGGACCTTGCAAGCTGTGAGGGTCCCAGACCTCAGCCCAAGCATCTACAACAAAATTAAACAGCCCCTTAGCAGGAGCCCCACCAGCATGAGTAGCTAGTAAGGGCCAGCCACAGATGCCTAACTGCAGTGTAGACAAACCCAGTGTTTCCAAACCAGCGCTCATTGCAAATGTGGGTCCCACAGCCGGACCCGGGCCTCACAGCCGTGCTAACTAATGCACTACTACGCAGACCTTCTGAGTCGGGCCTGCGGCTTGAGCCGCGTCCACACTGCAAATGACAGTGCTTGGATCCGAATACGCCCTGACCCGGGCCCCGCGTACTGCAGCCGTAACCTGCGCTCCCCCGGCCTTGCGCAGGCTCCGCCGCAGCCCCGTGGGGCCCAGCGCAGCTGTGCCGGGCTGAGAGAAGCGGAGCCTCCGGCAGCCCCACGCCCCCGTCACAGTGTTGGGGGGCGGGGGGGGAATGGCCTCCCCCGCACAGAGCCAGCGCCCAGCCGGGGCAGGATAACGGGCGGGTCCCAACGGCCCCATCCGGATCGTTATTATGAACGACAGCAGAGGCAAAGCGGGTCCGCAGTGAAACACCCCCTCCCGGGGGCAGGAGCCGCAGAGGCACGCGGGGGGGGGGGGAGGCTGCTCCGCAGGTCAGAGCCGGCTCGCGCTGACTTGGAGCGAGGGGGGGCGTCACTCACCGGCCGCCGCGGTGTTTGTAACCAGCGCTGGGCAGCTTCCCTCCCGGCAGCGCCTCCGCCTCTCGCACGGCCAGCCCGCCGCAGTGGAGCCAAGATGAATCGATCGCCTGAGAGACGGAGCCAGAGCAATCGAGCGGCAGCTCCGCCCCTCCCGCGGCTTCCTTCTCCCGGCCCCGCCCCTGAGCTTGTTCTCCTCCTCCTTCCCCTCCCCCCTCCCACCAGTCCCGTCCCTTCGCCCTCAAGCGCAGGGCGAGGCCATTGGGGTTACTGGGTTTGAGACAGTGAAGGGGGGGCAGGGAGCTGGGGACAGCCGGGCGGGCCCCTGGGGCCAGGCGCTGTCCAGCCCCACGGAAGGCGCTTCAAGAAATAAAACCACCGAGGATGAGTGGGGAAATGCTGCTGAGAGACGGAATAAAGTAAGAGAAAGAAACAAAATAGGACCCGGGCTCCGCTCCTGCAAAGCTCTGCCAGGAGCTGCAGCGCACAGGCAACCTGCAACTGAGTATATTTTTCTGTTTCAAACTGGGCGTCTGGCTTGATTTGTATAAATCAAGATCTGATAAGGGTCCTGTTGGGGAGGCAGGAGGTTGGATTTTTTTTTTACCCATGTCCCAGTCTTCATCCAAAGTTGCACCTGTATAATGTATCCATTTTTAAAAACAATTTTAGATGAGCCTGGGCAAGCCCCTGCAGGGCTGCCCAGAGGATTCAGGAGGCCTGGGGCAAAGCAATTTTGGGGGCCCCTTCCATAAAAAAAAGTTGCAATACTATAGAATACTATATTCTCGTGGGGGCCCCTGTGGGGCCTGGGGCAAATTGCCCCACTTGCCCCCGCCCCTCCACCCCACCCCCCGGGCAGCCCTGAGCCCCTGTTGGGAAGAGGTTCTCGACCTGAGAAAGTTATATTGGTTTAACTTAAATCAGTTTTTAAACCACTGTCATTAATCTGATGTAAACCCTGCTATGGACACTCTTAGTTTGGTTTAAGAGGGGCTTATTGTGATTAGTTTACATTATTTTAATTAATTTATTCTAAACAAAATAAGGCCTTGTCTACACTGGTAAGATTCTGCGGTGTAATTCCCGAGGTTAACACACTGCCAAGCCACTTAGTGCACGGAAACCACCCCGATGAGAGGCTTTCTGCACTGAGGCTACAGCACTGCGGTGTCAGTGTAGACACCCTGGTTGATTACAGCGGGCTTCCGGGAGGTGTCCCACAATGCCTGTTCTCGCCTCTCTGGTCATCGGTTTGAATTCTACTGCCCTGCCCTCAGGTGACCAACCGTGAGCCCCACCCTGTAAATTCCTTGGGAATTTTGAAAGTCCCCTTCCTGTTTGCTCGGTGACGCGTGCAGTGGTCTCAGCACTTCTTTCCAGGTGACCACGCCTGCTCCACCCATCAGGCGATCCCCAGCTTGGAGCAATGCCAAGCTGCTGGACCTCATCAGTATTTGGGGAGAGGAAGCTGTCCAGTCCCAGCTGTGGTCCAGCCGTAGGAATTATGATACCTACGGACAGATTTCACGATGCATGACAGAAAGTGGCCATAACCAGGACACACTGCAGTGCAGGGACAAACTGAAGGAACTGCGGAACACCTACCACAAGGCGCAGGATGCAAACTGCCGCTCTGGTGCTGCGCCCACAAGCTGCCGGTTCTATAAAGAGCTGGATGCGATACTCGGTGGCGATCCCACCTCCACTGCAAAGACCACTGTGGATACTTCGGTGGCTCATGTGCGAGTCGAGAGTGGACTGAGCCAGGAGGAGGAAATCTTGGATGAGGATGTGGAGGGGGAGGGGACCCAGAGGCAGAGGATGACTCGGAGGTCAGAGATGCATGCAGCCCAGAGCTCTTCTCCACCCCAGAGAAGGCTAGCCAGTCACAGCTGTCGGAGCGTGGTGAAGCGCAAACAAGAGAGGAGGCCCCTGGTAAGTGGCTTTGATTTTGGGAATCGCTGAAGCAAGCTGTTGGGGGCAGGAGGGTTGCAGAAAGTAGGCTTGTGTCTGTATGATGCACGTACCACCACATGCCTAGTCTGAGCGGAGGAACAGAGTGTTGATTGACTCCCTCACTTCATGGGAATCTGCCTCAGAGATCTCCACAAAACTCTCATGGAGATACTGGGCAATCTGCTGCCACAGGTTCCTCGGGAACAGAGCTGCTTTGTTTCTTGCCCCATTAAGGGTAACTTTCCCATGCCACTCTGCCATCACTGGGGGGGGTGGGAGGGGGAGACCATTGCTGCACATAGGCAAGCTGCATAAGGACCAGGGCGGAAGCTGCAGTCATGGAGAAGACCCTCCCTTAATTCCCTGCTCACTCTCAGCAGCGAGATATCTTCCATAATGAACACAGCCTGTGGAAAATGTGGGGACAGTAATGATTATAAGGCCCTGCCTACAGTGCTGTCTCTCCCCAGGAGCCACATGCCTAGTGTACTGTAGGGTCCTGGAACACTGATTGCCCCTGCCCCTGCGGTTACTGACCATTTTGGGGGTCTTGAGGCTCCTGTGTGCTTGCCTGGGGTCAGCCAGTTAGTGACAGGTATGTCAATAGTGGCTGTGTTTTAAATCATTGAATCAGTGGTCTGTGTGTTGCAAACAATACTGCTTCTGTAAAATATTGCATTTTGGCTTCACAGGTATGACCTTGGGAGCCCAGCCTCCTTCTTTGTTGTTGCCGGCTGAACGGCTACGCAGAATTAGAAAGTGGCCACGAAGAACTAAAGAGGACTTTCTGCGTGATGTCATGATGCACTCTGCGGCCGAAAAGCAAGAATTGAAGGAGTGGCGGGACAGCGAGAAGAGGGACTGAAAGGAGAATGTGGCACATCAGAATGAAGCCACGAAGCTTCAGGATCTTTTCAGGGAGGAGATGACAAAGCACACCCGGGGTCTAAGTGTTAAAGCTTTATTAATAAAATAATAAAATACAGCAGAGTGTGCTGGGAATGCTCCCACGTCACTCAGGGGAAGAAAGAAAGCATTAGAGCCCCAAGCCCTAATCCACTTTCATACTCATACATGCACTACCCAAAACTGGCCAGGCCTGGGTGTAACGTAAGAAGAGGACGGGGAGGGGTGGATGGGAGATCTTGCCCTGGGCCCAGGTTGTCTGGGGAATCCGGTGTAATCTCCGAATTGCTCCAGTTCTTGGGCAGGTTTTTAAGTCCTGGGTTCCTTTGGGGGTGTCATCGCCCAGGGCCCTCTGTGTCTGGTGCTCTTTGTACCAGTCCTAATCGGCTTGCTGTGGCCTTCTCAGCTGCCAAAACACACCGGGTCCGGAGACTTTGTTTTCCCTTATGTTGGCCTTCACCGTCGCTGCCTCATTCGCTCTATTTTTGCTGCTATCTTTGCAGCTTTGCTCCCTTTAGTTCTCCTTTTCTCACGACAGGGCAGCTGTAGATTTCTTGTCTGTAGCTTTCTCATCGAGCCCATGACCTTGGGCCGGGGCCAGCATCTTCACACGGAGCTAGATAAAGTGCCGAGTTAACCCATTCTCTGCTTTTTTCCCCCCCTCCCCCCCCCCCCCCCCGGCCCTTGGCCTCTCTTACTTCTGCAAAGGAATCTTCCATTCCCCATTCACACACCTTTGACCCTCCCCAAAATGCTTTGCAATGCTTGCAACAGCGTTAGCCACATACAATGCTGATCTGCGTTCCCCAGGGACTCCCTGAGGGAGGGGGCCATTGGGGTGTGACACTACTAGCAATGCAAACTGAGCAGCTCCGCGCCCACCCTCTTCTGCAGCTGCTGTCAAAAAATTCTTTCCCATGTGCCCCCCCGATACCGCCAACACACTCTTAGCAACCTCCTGGATCCAGTCTGTACCCGCGGCATTCCACTCCTGCCCCGTCACAGTCCAGCCCTGCGGACTCCCAGTACCCACTGCACTCAACACCCGTCCCTCTGCAGTTTAGCCCTGCTGAAGTACAGTACCCGCTGCACTGTACTCCAAAGGACAAGCATTGCATATGATACCTGGACATCCACAAATCTTTAACTGTCCTGGGACCCCACCACCTCCTGGGACCTTCCCTTCCCCCCATTCTCCATAGTGCTGCTGTGGTTTTTTTGTTTCTCTCTCCAGTCTGGTGGTTGTTTTTTAATAAAATAATTGTTTTGGTTTGAAAGCAATCTTTATTTCATTAATTGAAAGCAAACAGAGCCCTGCAAAGCAACAGGCAATTTTCTTAAACCTTCATAGTGCATCGTCTGCACCAATCACAATCACCTCCCAGCATTACAACCACTGCCCTCCCGAGCGGAGCAACAAATATTAGTGTCTTTCAGCTTCAAATTGCTGGCTCAAGGCATCCCTGATCCTTATGGCCCCGCACTGCGCCCCTCTAATAGCCCTGGACTCTGGCTGTTCAAATTCAGCCTCCAGGCGCTGAGCCTCAGCGGTCCAGCCCTGAGTGAAGCTTTCACCTTTCCCTTCACAAATATTATGGAACGTACAGTATGCAGCTATAAGCATAGGAATATTGTCATCGGCCAGGTCCAGCCTCCCATATAGGCAGCGCCAGCAGGCCTTTAAACATCCAAAAGCACACTCAACAGTCATTCTGCTCTTGGTCAGCCTATTGTTGAACTGCTCCTTGCTGCTATCAAGATTCCCCGTATATGTTTTCATAAGCCATGGAATTAAGGGGTAGGCAGGGTCTCCCAGTATCATAATGGGCATTTCAACTTCCGCTACGGTAGGGTGACCAGATTTCCCAATTTTATAGCGACAGTCCCGATATTTGGGGCTTTTGCTTATATAGGTGCCTATTACCTCCAATTTTCGCACTTGGTATCTGGCCAGCCTAGGCTACGGTGATCTTCTGGTCTGGGAAGAAAGTCTCTTCTTTCAGCTTCCTGAACAGGCCAGTATTCCGAAAGATGCATGCACCATTCACCTTTCCAGACCAGCCTGCAATAATGTCCATGAAACGCCCACGGTGATCCACAAGTGCCTGGAGAACCATAGTGAAATACCCCTCCCGATTAATGTGCTAGGGGGTCTGGTGCTAGAATTGGAATACGTGTGCCATCTATCACTCCCCTGCAGTTAGGGAAGCCCATTTGTGCAAAGCCATCCACAGTGTCATGCACATTGCCCAGAGTCATGGTCTTTCGGAGCAGGATGCAATTAATGGCCCTGCACACTTCTGTCAACACGAGTCCAGTGGCCAACTTGCTCACTCTGAACTGGTTAGCGACCGATTGGTAGCAGTCTGGAGTAGCCGACTTCCACAGTGCAATCACCACGCGCTTCTCCAATGACAGGACAGCTCATCACACAGTCCCATGAATGTGGCTTTCCTCATCCAAAAGTTCTGCAGCCACTGCTCATCATCCCAGACGTGCATGATGATGTGATCCCACGACCCAATGCTTGTTTTCCGAGCCCAAAAGCAACGTTTCACTGTGGTCAGCACCTCCGTGAATGCCACAAGCAATCTCATGTTGTAGCCACTACGCGTAGCGAGATCAATGTCAAACTCTTCTTGCCTTTGTAGTTTAAGGAATAACTCCACTGCCACTCGTGACATGTTAGTGAGAGCAAGCAGCATATTGGTCAACAGTGCGGGATCCATTCCTGCAGACCGAAGAGGCAGAGTGTGCAGTACACAAACTGTTGAAAGATGGTGCCAAATGCACACAGGGATTGCTGGAATGCAAAGCAATGCATCACAGAACACTGAGACAGGACCCAAGATGGCCTGCAACTCCCTCTGCCTTCCCACAGCTCTTAGCGGCGGAAGAGGAAGAAATGCTCTGTGGGATAGCTGCCCAGAGTGCACCGCTCCGAATACCTCTGCAAGTGCTGCAAGTGTGAACATGCTATTGCGCAAGCAGCTGACAGTGTGAACACACAACAGCGGTTTCCCTTCAGCATTCTCTGAGCGGCGATGTAACTGCAGGCGATGTAATTCTGCCAGTGTAGACATACCCTAAGTGTCCACACTCGTTTAACTAAATTGGTTTAAAAATCGCATCTGTAGTTAAACCACTGCAACTTTCTCATGCAGACAAGCCCTTAAATTGATTTTTAACCTGGTTTATATCTATTTATCTTAAATCTTACTGAATAAACTAAATTGATATAAACCAGATTTCAATCAATTTAAGTGTTCACACAGGGATTTGCAGCAGTTTAAGTAACTAGATTTATGATGCATCTTTAATTAAACCAGTATGTATAGACAAGACCTTGGAAGTGTCATTTCTGGGCTTCCACTGGTGAAGGTCTCAGTGAATAAATATTTTCACATCTTAACAGACAGGACCAGGCTATTGAATCCTTAACAAAAGCTTCCTTTATCCCAAATATTAGACAGTTAAGTTAAATAGCAGTTAAAAGAGAACAAAAGCAGTTTTAAGCAGTCTGGCTAAAAATCCTTCCCCTTTTTAATAAATTAGCTTTCCATCTCTTAGCTTTTATGCGGTCATCATTGCATTAGTTGTCCACTAAGACAGGATCTGAATTTCTACTGTTAAAAGTACAAAGAAAAAACACATCTTCAGGCATTTTTTTCCTATATCATAAAGGAGTGAAAAAGGACATAGGTTCAGTGGTTTTGTATGGTTTATATTCTCCTTTGCAGGTTATCTTTACATTCATTCAAGAACTGAAACTGGTACAGAACACAGCAGCCCACACGCATAATGCTTAACTTTATGCACCTGAAGGGTCCCATATAACCTCCCAAGTGTCTGAAGTTAATCATAGGCCTACAAGTTTGCAGGATCAGGGCCTGTGGTGGGATCCACAAAGGGACTTAGGCATTGCAATGTTGAGTGTCACGGTGCCTAACTTTTAGGTACCTAGAAAATCACAGAAACAATAAAGCCAAGTTAGGCTCCTAGGATACCTATACAATGAATAGGCTTTTGCCTTAGAATGGGATTTGCAAAAGCCAGCATGCTAGGCCCAGAGCACCCTAAGCTACCCAATGGAAGATGTTGATGATAGAGTAGGGTTACCATATTTAACAAATAAAAAAAGAGGACCCTCCACGGGTCCCTGGCCCCGCCCATTTCCCACCCCCAACTCCGCCCCAACTCCGCCCCTTTCCCACCCCAACCCCGCCCCCTCCTCCCTCCCACTCCCAGCCACGCGAAAAGGGCTGCCCGAGCGCTACCGGCTTCACGGTTTGCCAGGCATCCCCCAGACCCTGCGCCCCGGGACGGCGCTTCCCCAGCGCAGCTGGAGCCCGGGAGGGGAAGCGCCCAGCTGGGGGCGCAGGGTCTGGAGGCTGCCCGGCAAACCGTGAAGCCGATAGCGCTCGGGCTTCAGGCAGCCCCCATGCCTCCGGACCCTGCGCCCCCGGCCGGGCACTTCCCCTCCCGGGCTCCGGCGGCGCAGGGTCCGGAGGCATGGGGGCTGCCCGAAGCCCATAGCGCTCGGCTCTTAAACAGAGCTGAAGAGTCAGGGAAGGAGCAGAGCCGCCGCGGCCGGAGGCTCTGCTCCTCCCCTGACTCTTCGGCTCTGTTTAAGAGCCAAGCTGCCCGAGCGCTACCGGCTTCGGGCAGCCCCCATGCCTCCGGACCCTGCGCCACCGGAGCCCGGGAGGGGAAGTGCCCGGCCAGCGGCTGGGGTCCGGAGACAAGGGGGCTGCCTGAAGCCCATAGCGCTCGGGCAGCTCGGCTCTTAAACAGAGCCGAAGAGTCAGGGGAAGAGCAGAGCAGCCGCGGGAGGGGAAGTGCCCGGCCGGCATTTTCCCGGACATGTTCGGCTTTTTGGCAGTTCCCCCCGGACGGGGGTTTGATTACCAAAAAGCCGGACATGTCCAGGAAAAAACGGACGTATGGTAACCCTAGTCAGTTGGGCTGTACACAGAACAAGGGTCTTCCTGTGACGAAATGCTGACAAAAAAATACCATTCCGTATAACCCTATGATAGAGGTGTTTGTTAAGCCCTGCCAATTTCACAGAAATATGCTTCTAAGTCTGGGCTGCATGGAAGTGCCTAGCTCTGTGATCCATGAACAGGGGCCTGCTACCTGGAGTTGTACAGGTTAGATGCCTAAGCTTCTTCTTGAGGGAGTACGTTAGATGTCTGTCTCATGCCACATAAAACAAAGAAGCAGATGATGGAACCCATCTTACCATCTGGGACTTGCCTACTTGAGAGATCTAAAAATAAAGAACATTTTGGGGGGATGAGATAGGAGGGTTATGTTATTTTCTTTATTTTGCTGGGATTTTAATTTGGCATGTGGTTACAAAAGCCTAAGTAGAATTAAGCCTAAACAGAGAAGAAATTAAACTAGAAAGAAAAACAGGAAGAACTGGAAAAGGGGAAAACCACTTAAAGTTATACTACTGTCAAATAAGGCCCAAAAATGTGTTTTGTAAAAAATCATCTTTTTACAAAACCTCCTTGGCCTCAGATGCTATCAGGCATAATAATTCCTATGAGTATTTCCATGGATATTAGGTAGACTTGAGGGCACTTAACCCTTTTAGAGGATTGGGCCACAATAATTCACCTACCAATGAAGTTAAAATTAATTGGCTGGTAAATTCCTTATTTTGTCCTTTTGCTCATTTAAAGTCCTGTACTGCACCTGCTTTAGTCTAATTTTTTAGTATTATTCTCCAATGATGTTCAGTAATTGATCCAATTATAGTATGCTCTTTGGTACCTGAGCAAGACAGATCCCTCTGATGATGTAATGTAACTTTTGGATTTTTTCTTTTTTTAAGTTTTGTCCAGGGCTGCCTGGGAGGAGGGGGGGGGCAAGTGGAGCAATTTGTCCCAGACCCCGGGCCCCACAGGGGCCCCCACGAGAATATAGTATTTTATAGCATTGCAACTTTTTTTTTATGGAAGGGGCCCCCGAAATTGCTTTGCCCCAGCCCCCCCTGAATCCTCTGGGCAGCCCTGGTTTTGTCACCCATGAGAGTATCATAAATTTGTTAGTCTCTAAGGTGCCACAAGTACTCCTTTATTTTCAGACTGTTCATCAGTACATTTTGTTTGTTTAAAAGGATGTTATCAACAATACCACTATTTTCAAGCAAACCAAGGATTGATTAATCCTGGAGGGCCCCCACCCAATAGACTGCACTTGGGCCCTGATCCTGCAAACTGCTCCATGCAAGTGGATGGCTGTGCCCACAGAGAGCCCCAAGGACTTCAGTAGGGCTCAATGCAAGGATTCGTCCACACAGAACATTTTGCAATGTTGAATTTAAAATTGAATCAGGCTGCAAACTTTGGAAATGGATCCAAATTCTCCCACAGTTCAGAGTTGTTTGGATCTGGAGCTGCATCTCTACTGGAAATACAAGTATTCTAAAAGTAACTGATTTAAAAAGTATCGGAGGGGTAGCCGTGTTAGTCTGTATCCACAGAAACTTGTTTTTGATTTAAAAAGGGAAAGGAACTGAATTTCAGAAGTGTTGAGCACTTACCACCAGATGAATTCTATGAAAACTACAGGAACGTGGAGCCTCTGAACATCAGATCCAATGTCATCTTCATTTTAAGGTTTATAATAAATTTTGCCAATAAAATAACATTAGCAGCAATTTATGGCCAAATCCAGGTCCTGGTGTGACAGCAACATGGAATCCAGTCCAAACTGCACAGCAGGTTGAGCTCTGCAACAACAGAACCCAATGCTAGGTCCTAAAAGGGTATATATGCTATGCTTCCTAACAGGCATGTGGCTTTCCCTCAGACATGCAAATTCTCTTGCTCCCCAGGATGGAATTTATTTACTCTGACCCACTCAGGTGACCTGAAAGTATGTCAGTGAAGCTCTGTTCATGCACAGTGCATTTCTGACTCCGCCACATGTTGTTTTCCCAGCTAATAGTTATACCCAGAGGAACTTAAAGTGGCCACGTTGTAAGCACCCTGTGACAGTGTACCCCATAAGGCTTTATGGGGAGGGGGTGCTTATAAATGTATGTATGACATAACTGGAATATGTTTTATGCTGCCTGTGCCATGTAACATATCTCCGTAAGGGTTATGGTCTACTATATCTATTCATCCTATTTGTACGTATATATCATTTTCTACTCGAGCTTAAGAATATGGGCTGTATGCTTGCCTGATTTCTAAGTAAGCTTTGTGAGGCATTTGGTCAGCTTCTTTAGGAAGGAATTTGCCAGGTTAAGTACCTGATCAGGAGACACTTAGGGAACAATGCATCTTGGAATGCTCCAATCCACATGAGAAGTCTTCCTGGAGACATGCAAGATGCCATGTGGACAATGCAAAGACTGAGTCATGCAGGGGCATGTGACTTGCCCAGGTGACTCCAAAACTCCATCTTGGAGCTGGGCTTTGCAGAGGAGGGAGGTCTCCACCCACAAGAGAGAGTCTACTTAAACCTGTGGGAGACCCCTCCATTTTGTCTTCAGCTGGCTAAAGAAGGAGCCTCTCCACCCCCCCCAGGATACTTGAAGGAGACTGAAACAAAGGACAGTAACTACAGGGGGTGTGAGTGATTGCTGGACCCAGGCTAAAAGGAGCTTAGCCTGTAAAAGGGAGCACTCTGGAACTGGTGAGGAAATTATCTGTATTCAGTTTGATTAGGCATAGATCTGCGCATTTTATTTTATTTTGCTTGGTGACTTACTTTGTTCTGTCTGTTACTACTTTGAACCACTTAAATCCTACTGTCTGTATTTAATAAAATCACTTTTTATTTAGTAATTTACTCAGAGTATGTATTAATACCTGGGGGAGCAAACAACTGTGCATATCTCTCTATCAGTGTTATAGAGGGCGAACAATTTATGAGTTTGCCTTGCATAAGCTTTATGCAGGGTAAAACGGATTTATCTGGGTTTAGACCCCATTGGGAGTTGGGCATCTGAGTGCTAAAGACAAGCACACAGACAAGCGCACTACTGCGAGCTGTTTTCAGGTAAACTTGCAGCTTTGGGACAGGAGATTCAGACCCTGGATCTGTGTCTGGAGCCAAACAGGAGTGTCTGGCTCAGCAAGACAGGGTGCTGGAGTCCTGAGCTGGCAGGGAAAACAGAAGCAGGGGTAGTCTTTGCACATCGGGTGGCAGCTCCCAAGGGGGTTTCTGTGATCCAACCCGTCACACACCCATCCAACAGCTCCTAAGCAAAACAGCAATGGAATGTAGATAGGGCCTGTTGGGCAGAAGAACCCACATCACACATACATGCTTCCAGGACAAATGGAGTAAAACAGTAATATTGACTATAAAATTTAAATTAGTCAAAATACTCAAGATAGTATAAAGAGATTAATCCTCTTTCTTAAGAATGGGATGGGAAAGTGGCAACTTTAATACACTATATCCTGCTGAACAGTGAAGTTTTACCCCCTAATAAGGGTTACATAGAACAACAGTTTGCACTTACTGTTTTCTAGTCTGTTTATGTAGATTAAACAACACAACACCTCTGAGAGTTAGGTAAGCATTCCTAAGATTTTAAGGCCAGAAGAGACCGTTATGATAATGTAGTCTGACCTCCTGCATAACACAAGTCATCGAATTTCAGCAAGTAATTCCTGCATCAAACTCGTATCTTGTAAATGGAGCTAGAATCTGTTTCTAAGAAAAACATCCAATTCTAATTTGAAGGCTTCAAATAATGGAGAATCCGCCACAATGCTTAGAAAGTTGTTCCAAGGATTAACTACTCTGTTAAAAAATTGCACCTTATTTCTAAAATGAATTTATCTAGCTTGAGCTTTGAACAATTTGATCTTATTATGCTACTAGCCTATTATCAGAAATCTTTTCCCCATGTAGGTACTTGTAGACTGTGACTGAGTTCTTTCTTAACCTTCTCTTTGGGCTTGTCTACATTACCCACTGGATTGACAGGCAGCGATTGATCCAACGGGGGTTGATTTATCGCGTCTAGTCTAGGCATGATAAATCGACCGCCAAGTGCTCTCCCGTCGACTCCGGTACTCCAGCAGGGCAAGAGGCGCAGGCGGAGTCGATGGGAGAGTGTCAGCCGTCGACTTACCGCAGTGAAGACATTGCGGTAAGTAAATCTAAGTACATCGACTTCAGCTACGTTATTCACGTAGCTGAAATTGCATAACTTAGATTGATCCCCCCCCCCTCCAGTGTAGACCAGGCCTAAGGTAAACTAAATAGATTGAACTTCTTCAGTCTCTCACTGTAAAACAAGTTTTCCAGACCTCAGATCATTCTTGTAGCTCTTTTCCAAACCCTTTCCAATAGGTCAACATCCCTTTTTGAAGTGCAGACACGAGAACAGTATTCTAGCAATAGTCTTGCGAATGCTGTTTACAGAAGTGATACCACCTGCCTACTTCTATTCAATATTACTAGACAATGTTCAGATAGAGAAAACTGCATAGAGAAAGGCCCCTGAAGCCCCAATTTGGCAAGTTACTTAGACCATTAAAAGCACATGCTTAAAGTTAGGCACATGCCTAACAAATACCTTGTGAATCAGGGCCTAGGTAATTTGTCAAAGGTCAAAATGGTAGAACCAGGAATGGAACCAAGGAGCCCTAACTCCTAGTTGCCCGCTCTAAGATATCCATACTTACTGTTCAAACATTTTGTGGTCTCACTGGTTCTACCTCTCTGCTTTTTCTCAGGATCAAATATGGAGGGCTAAAACCAGTGTTCTTTATTTTTGTAAATGGGGCTTTCAGACACTGGCATATATTTGCTGGAAAATTCATGGAATATTTCTCCAGAGTCAATTTTTTTTAGACTTTCCCCCTGTATGTTATATTATGTTTCCTAGAGATTATCTGCCTTGTGAGTCTTTGTAATAGAAAATTGACTAGATGTAAGGCATGAAGCTGATATCCAGGATGAGATTTTAAAAAAATATCTGGCTTTTATCTCTTTTTTTAAACAAATATGTACTGATAAATTCTTTGACCTTGGCAGTGCTTTTCCCAGTAAATATCAATTTGGGCTCGCAACTCTAATTGTAAAGTAAAATATATTTATGCTAGTTTAAAGAGAAGAGAAAAAGAAGCATTACTGATCAGTGCTTGCCCCCCAAATGATTCCTGGCATGTTTTAAAAGAAACAGAATATAAATTAATGCACAAGACATTTTGAATTCTCTTCCTGAACAAGTAGTCAGTTTCTCCACATCAAACAGAAAGCGTAGCCTTTTGCATTTTTCAATGATCTTTAATAGTATACAAAATTCTCACACCGCTTTCTTTTCTTGGTTTGCAGTATATTAATTCTTTCCTTTAAAGACCTATCCAAGGAATCTGTGCACTACTGACCCAGAGGCATTGTTTCTCTAAACAGCATCAACAAAACAAATTGTTCATTTACTTAGTGCAGCTAAAAATACTGAATTCTGTATACTACAGTTCAGTCAAGAATGTCATTAGTCTATGTAAAGTAGGTTTCATCAGCTCTAATGCTACATCTTGGAAGCAATTTTCATCTGCAGCCTTTATTTTTAAAGAACAAAGCAGACATATAAAGCTGCAAATACTTAGAAATGTCCCATATTCTTTCTTCAAAACGGAAAGCCCTACCAAAAAGAATTTCACATTTTGTGACACTGGACCTCAGGGTAAAATGTGCTCCTTCTCCCTTTGTGGTATGCAAGGCCAAACTGTAGCAGAACTGCCTTGGTTCCACTGTTACAAGAATAAGCCAGGGAAGGAGAACATTACAACCTTCTGTGCATTATAAAGCTGTGCTAGCTCTCTGAAAGTATTTGCATAGGGAGGATTATGCACAGAACGGGAGTAGAGTGGAGGCCAATTAGTCTATATACTGCAGATCTACTGGCAGTTAGTTTTAGAGTGGTGCAATAGTGGCTGCGTTTCACACAAGTGATGTTAACGTCACTATGTGCGTCACATTTTACATTCTTCCTTTAGAAAATAATGTAAGTAGAATTGGGTAACATCTTAATAGCAAAAAATAACGTATTCTGCATAGCATACCATTTACGAACATACCGTCAAATTACTATGTATCTCTTTCATAAAATAATTTTCAATGGTTATTTTAGAATAACATCAGCATCTCAGGAACCTCATGCTTTAAAACTGAGACAGTTTGATTAGGCCTTAATCTTGCACATGCTTCACTCTACATCCTTTGAATAGTTTCCATGGACTTCATTAACTACTCATAGTTCATAAAATTAAGTATGTGTGTAAGTCTTTGCACAATGAGGACCTTAGGTTGCAAACTCTTTGGGGCAAGGTCTGTTTTAGGTTATACATGTGCAATGGTGCCCTGAACTTTAATTGTTGGTCTGTTTGTGCTATCACAATACAAATAATAAATATTTAAGACCAAATTCATCAAAAAAATTAAGTGTTTTCCACCAAATAAATAAATAAATAAGTTCAAATTAAAAAAAAGGTTTTGTATTTTGAAAACTTTACACAAAATATTTTATGTTTTTGACTAAATGAAATAAAAATGTTGTGTTTAGTACTGAAAATTTTGGGGAATTTGGTTTTTCATTTCTTCCCCCCCCCTTAAAAAGGAGGGAAAAGGAGTGGGGGAGGGAATGAAAATATTCACTTTGGTTGAAAAGTAATTTTTCTTCAAAGATATTTAATTGAAAATTTTTCAAACAACTCTCATATAACCATCATTCTCAAATGAATTTTATAATTGCACAGTATTTATAGGAGGTTATACCAAACTGGCACACATTGTAATCAGGGATCATTTGTATAATTACACAGTAAGTTTATGAAAAAAAATAGAACACATTTAACATTAAAATGTGAAACTGAAATAATTTCTGATCAGAAATTATTACATGTGGGGCCTGATCTGAAGCTCTTAAAGTAAAAGGGAATGTTTGACTTTAATGAGCTTTGAATCATGCCCTTAATATTATTATTTATTTTTAAAGAGGACCCAAAAGGTGGTACAGCAATGTATTATAAAATATGCTTTATTTATTAAGACTCTCAATAAACATTCTCCAGACTGAATCAAATATGATTTAAAAACCAGAACAGTTGTAATGATCAATTTAATAAACTTTGCTTTAAAGCAAATTTAACTTCAAGAGGTGTGAGGATACTTAACACCTCTTGTCAACTGTCTGAAATGGGCCATCTTGATTATGACTACAAACATTTTTTTTCTCCTGCTGATAATTGCTCATCTTAATTAATTAGCCTCTTAGAGTTGATATGGCTACTTCCACCTTTTCATGTTCGGTATGTATATATATCTCCTTAGTATATGTTCCATTCTATGCATCCGAAGAAGTGGGCTGTAGTCCACGAAAGCTTATGCTCAAATACATTTGTTAGTCTCTAAGGTGCCACAAGTACTCCTGTTCTTTTTGCGGATACAGACTAACACGGCTGCTATTCTGAAACCTGTTTTCAAAATGTATTTCTCCATCAACTTTTCACAAAACTGGATGTGACAAACTCATCCCAGTTGTAACTCCATTGAAGTCAGTGGGGGATTAATTTAACCCAATCTCTTTAAAGAGCCACAGAAATTTCCATAGCCAATATTCTTTTTAAAAAATTCTAAGATTTTTTTTTTTAAATAGGTGTTTAAATGTAGACTGCTAAGTCCCTATTTAGTGCTGGGTCCTGCAAAGTGCTGAGCACTCACTTCAACAGGATTATTCCAATGCTTAAAGTTAAGCATGTGCTTAAGTGATTTGCTGGATCATAGCCTTAAATAAGGCCCCTGTCCTGCAAATGCTTAAGCATGTGCACAACTTTACTCACAAGAGTAATCCTATTGCAGACAATGTGACTACTCAATGAGTAAATTTATGTATGTGCTTAAGTGTTTGCAAGCTCATAGCCAAAGTGGCCTGATTTTCAAAAGTGCTGAGTGTCCATCAGATCCCACTTAGGAGCTTAAAGTTACTTACACATTTTAAAAAAAAGAATCCTGGCCATTATTTGGAAACAATTATGCCATATTTCCTGCATTGTTTGCATTCCCAGTTATTATTACAGGACTTTTGCCTAATAACTGGATTTTGTTTTTCAGAGGTTCATCCACTTCAAGGCCTGATCCATGTCCCATTCAAATAAATGGGAGTCTTTCGATTAATATTTGAAAGAATTGGATCAGGCTTCTGCTGCTTATTCTCAATCTAAAATCATAAAACTCTGCTGGTACCAATCACAGATGGTTGCTGTGGCCATTAATATGAGGAGGCTCATGCTTCAGGTGATGAATAAATAGCAGGAGCCAGAGGTGAAAGTAAGCCGGTCCAGTCCAGTATGGCGTACTGGCAAGAGCCAGTATGCCGTGCCGGATAGCACAGGCTTCCGCGGCGGGGATTTAAAGGGCCCGGTGCTCCGGCCTCTGCGGGGAGCCCCGGGCCCTTTAAATCCCCCCCGTAGCTCCGGCAGCCAGGCTGGGGCCAGGATTTAAAAGGGCTCAGGGCTCCATGGCGGCCAGAGCCCTGGGCCCTTTAATTCGCCCCTGAGCCCTGGGGGCTCCGGGGTGATTTAAAGGCCCTGGGGCTCCCAGCCACAGCCCGTGCCCCAGGGCCTTTAAATCCCAAGAGGCCCCGCCTCTTCCGGTTGAGGCCACGCCTCTTCCGGGTGAAGCCACACACCCCCTCAGGACTCCGGCCGTACCGGTAAGTCCTGTAAATTACTTTCACCACTAGCAGGAGCAGATTAATTCATGAGAACAATCTCCTGGTCAGTTGCAAGTGTCCCCGATAATAATGAAGAAAACAGATGATATGCAGCATTAGAAGAATCATTTCTAATTGGAATCATTTCCAGGAGGCATCAGCTGCCCTTTAAAAATAATAGATTCTGATAGTTTTTAAATTTTTATATCTTGCATTTTTTTAAAAATGTATACGATATATGGAAATCGTATGAAAAAAATGTATCTTTTCTCATGTCTGTTATGTGGTTTGCAACTTCCGACTGAATTGTAAAAGAATATTAACAGTAGCATACAGAATATTCACAAATTTGACACAGTAATATAATGTAGGATACACTTGGGAAGGTGGCTTCTTCCAACCCCACCTCAGAGCAATCATTAACTGCCACAATCTGCCCCTTCTCTGGCAGGCATGCCTTAAGGTATATCAAGTTTGTTTTAAAATAGAATTGGCAATTTAGTTCCAAATCTGAACTTCCCCCAGTGTGGGGATGCTCAGATCCCAGATTTCCATTCAGGCTCATTATAAAGATATGTATGTGCAGTGGAGTTGGATCTGGTAAGAATTTGAACTTTCTAACCTGGGAGTGGAGAGGAGGTTGGATCTGGAGTTTTCGTTCAAATCCATCTCTAGTCAAAAATCTATATTAAATTTTGTTTCATTACCAGCACTATTATAAAAATAATGGTCAGTGTCTGATTCAAATCAACACATTTCAGTTATGGGTAAAATTCCAGAGTGACATGCCATTAATAATTCTTTGGGGGTGGGGAAGTTTCCATTTTAATTTTTTTTTATGCATAACCTTTTTTCATCAAATCTGAAATATCTAAATTCAGATGGCGGGATCTATTCTGTGGTCACATACACATGCATAACTCCAGTTGATGGCAACTACATTTAGAATTGAGCATAAATGTAAGAACAGATTCCAGCCTCTGCCTCATACCAGACATTTTGACTCAGTCCATCTCCAAGTAAATTGTGAGAGATAAATCAACATCTTAATGGAATATTCGTTGCTCATCTTTTCTTTGTGTTCATGGGCCAATGAAGAAAGCGTGATTCTCAAAAGGTTGTTTAATTTCAAATATTCCAGTCATACTATTTTAAAAAAATCCATCAGTGAACTGCTAACTGGTGGGGGGGGGGGTACATTAAATGTCAACTTAACCACATTAACATTTTATTTTTGCATAAAATTCAAGGAGCAATAAAGATACAACAAAACAAGAGGCAGAAAGAATGTGGTTAAGTAACAAAGCCACACACATAATAAAAAATTGGATAGGTTTTTTGTTTTGGGAAAGGTAGAGGTGGGGTTATTTGAAATCTAACACACACAAAAGCAAACCTAAAGTAGCAATGGCATTGAGGCTGGCTTTTGTGGAATTACATTCTTGCAGAAATCCATGGAGGCAGAGTCCAGGACTAGGACGATTGCCAGTGGCATATACAGACATCGTTTTTTCAATCAAAATCCCAACTATGTAGCTATTGAACTCTACAAGACTTGCAAAGAATACACTGAATATTATCTTTTCATTTCCATGGCATCTATACATTTAAACTATGATGTCTGTAGCAATAGTAAATGATAATGATCTATGCACATTTAAATTAGTGTGATCCTGCAAGACAAACAAAATACCAATTAATTATTTTCCATTATATTTTATAAAAGGATTACTACAAAAATTAATCAAAGGTATGCTGTCTTTTATTTTTATTTTTTATATTTTTTTTGGTGCTTTTTCTCATGTTGCAGGTTTTGAAATTGAAACGTTGCACTGCTGAGAAAGTGCCATGAAAATATAACCCACTGCATTCCATGAAAATAAATAAGCAAGGCCACCCAAATTTTCAATTAGTGTTAGTGCAGAATGCAGGAAATGGCTAGAGAACCCTCAAAGGCTGCCTTAGGCTGGGTCGTGGATACGGAACAGTGACAGGAAGGTTTGAAGCAGGAATACAGGCTCAGTGTGAAGATGGCTCTTCTCCAAGGAAAACTGCATGCTAATAGGTTAATACTGATTTCCTGAAACATACAGCCTGGGTATTACAAGCTGGAATTTACATTCTGACAAAGGCAATTGCTGATCCTCAAGACTTTGCTTTTTTGGTGATGAAATAACACTAGAAAGTTCAAGCTGCATTATATATTTTATGTTTTAAGCTTATTAAACATTAAAAGTACAAACTGTGCACATATTTTTGAGCCACCTGAAATAGCAATAGCCTGGCTAGTTTGTGAAAAATAAGGAACAATGTTACATTTCAACATGTCCTCAAACAGGCAAAATTGCACTTCAGTCAATGGGAGTTTGGCCCATACAGGGCCTGGAAAAATTGGGTCCATAGTTACCTTTATACAAAGAAAAAATAGAAGCTGTAGCAAACTCTTTACCCAAAATGAAATCAGGGTGTGACATTGCACTCCATAATGTTTTATGGAAATATGCTTATGAGTGTAAATATGATGTAACTAGAATATGCTTAATGCAAAAGGTCTCTTGTAAATTATAATTACAAAGCTTATGATCTACTGAGTGTGGTCATCCTATTTGTTTGCATGTATTATTTCTATGTCTGGAGTTAGGAGACTGAGATATAAACTTGTATTACTGATGTAAACATATTAAGTGGAAGCCATTAAGGGTGCTTCAGAATCAATGAACTGTGAATGGGTTTGTTTACCTGCAAGCCTTCCTGTGTACATGTAGGCCAGCTCCTAGGTAATGAAGAAGGAGGTCTTACAGTGACATGTGATCATGTCACCTGAACTGGAATCCATCTTAAACCTGGTGCTTTTCCATTTAGAAGGAGGGGTGGGGATCTAGAGAGACAAAAGATTCCCGCCTTGTGCCAAAACTATAAAAGGGGGCGAAACAGAACAAAAGGGATCCCAGTCATGAGAAAACCCCTGCTTTTCACTTAAGATGCCTGCTGGAACTAACAAGGACTGTACCAGGGGAAAGGATTGGGCCCAGACTAGGAAGGAGTCCAGTCTGTGAAAGAAGCTTATTGGAACATCTCTGAGAGTGAGATTTACCTGTATTCAGTTTCTTAATGTATTAGGCCTAGACTTGTGTGTTTTGTTTTATTTTGCTTGTCTGTTATTACTTGAAACCACTTAAATCCTACTTTTTATACTTAATAAAAATCACTTTTGTTTATAATAATAAGGTATGGAGATATACCTATCTCATAGAGCTGGAAGGGACCCTGAAGGGTCATGAAGTCCAGCCCCCTGCCTTCACTAGCAGGACCAAGTACTTATTTTTGCCCCAGATCCCTAAGTGGCCTCCTTAAGGATTGAACTCACAACCCTGGGTTTAGTAGGCCAATGGTCAAACCACTGAGCTATCCCTCCCCGAGATTAATATCTGGGGGAGCAAACAACTGTGCATATCTCTATCAGTGTTATAGAGGGCAGACAATTGATGAGTTTACCCTGTATAAGCTTTATACAGAGTAAAACGGATTTATTTGAGGTTTGGATTCCATTGGGAACTGGGTGTCTGGATGCTGGAGATAGGTGACCTTCTGAACAGTTTTTGGTTAAATCTGTAGCTTTGCGGGCATGGACCAGACCTGGGTCTGTGTTGCAGCAGGCTAGCGTATCTGGCTCAACAAGGTAGGGTTCTGGAGTCCCAAGCTTGGGGGGAAAATGGGCTCAGAGGTAAAGTCAGCATGTCAGGTGACAGACCCCTAGGGGGTCTCTGTGGCTGAACCCATCACACAGGGGTTCAGCAATATTGACGTAGGTGCTCTGCATTTAAGCCAAAGTTTGTCAAACCTAACAAAACAAAACAAATCTACCCTGAATCCCAACTGCTCCCAAAAAACAATAACATGGACTTGAGTGTTTGACAGTAAGAATCCAAAACATTTTAGCTGGATAGTAAAGGGCCTTCCACTCTCCTAGGGAAAGATGTTATTAAATAAGCTTTTTAAATTTTTAAATTCTGAAAAGCTTTGAATATTTTGGGTAGTGTGTCATACACTGGATTTTTTTTAAATAATTATATTACAGTCTAAATTGCCAGAGCAATTAGTTGAGCAAGGAAGGAAGTGGTGGGAATTTTGTGCGATTTAATTTGTTTTCACATTTAATTATACAGTTTTTGGTTACACATGATAATTATTTAATCAAACATAATTTGCCTTGTGGTAACTCACATCACATCAAGAAAATAAAAGGGGTTGCCAATCATTGCAGGGCAAACAAAGCCATTGGATGACACAGGGATAGTTTACTTGTCTGTATTCTTGTTCCTGTGAGCTGCATGCGGTACGTTCTGAACAGTATGTTTATTCAAGTGGCCTAAAGGTAACAAAATGGAACAGGCATCGATTCAGGCAAGCACTTGAACACATGCTTAAATTTAGGCACTTGCATGACTCCCACTGACATTAATAATGGGATTCAAGCACATACTTAACTTTGCATGTGATTTAGGGCTATCTTGAATTAAGATGTTTTCCTAAATTGATTGCACAATTTTTATGAAAAGGTAAATGTTTCTGATTGCTGATAGGGTTTAAAGACATCCATTACCTTTGTGTTTGAACAGAAGAACCATGATATTAAAAAAAAAAAAAAAAAAGATAGAAAAGTCCCTCTCCACCAAGATTCTTAATGTACAGTATAGCCACTAAAAACATAAAAAAACTTTAAAGAATCATCACAATGATACAATATAAAAACCAGATAAAATATTAGCAAGCCAAAGTGACATTTGTTTTAGATGGAATTATTGTAGTGTCCCCAATTGCAGAATTAAAATTAAGAAACTGAAGCCGGAAGAAAATATTTTAGAAATCACCCCCCCCAACCCCTAATTTTCCTGGTTTGAAATCTGATCTACTGTACAGGACTGTCCAACATTTTAAAAACAATACTTTGAATACCACTAGCTTAATTCTAACCATATTTCTATAACAAAACTATGAACGCTTCCAAACTCAGCGAGGGGCAGTGGAACCAGGGGGACAAGGAGGCCTAGTGCCCCCTGCAATGGAAATATTGTGGGGGCTCCACCCCCATATAAATCCGTGTGTGCCTGGGGGAGGTGAGAGTGGGACCTAGAGGGCTGGAGTGCCCATGGTGGGGCCTGGGATGAGGAGCAGGTAGGGGAGCAGGTAGGAACCCCTGAAATTCTTCTTCCCAGCCTGAAGCCAGCTGCCCCCTTCCCCACCACAGAGTCTCAGTATATCCCCTTGCTCCTCCTCTTCCTATCCCGCATTTGCAGGGTGCTTCCACCCCCCCTGAACTCAGCAAAAGACTAATCTGAAGAAAACAGAGTCTTCTGAAAGACTCTTAGGGCTTGATCCTCCGAAGTGCTAAACGCTGTGGCTCTGATCCAGCAAAGCACTTAAATACCTGTTTCAATGGGAGTACTAATGTACTTAAAGTCAAGCATGTGCTTCAGTGCTTTGCTGGACTGAAGCCAGAGTGTTCAGTACCTTCCAGGATTAAGTCCTTTGCTGGCACTCTAAGCATACAGACTTCGAAAGTATTAAATACCTCAAGGTCGGCATGGCTAAAACAGACCTCTTAATCTTCCCTCCAAGGCCTACCTGCTATCTCCTTTCTTGATCAGTGTGGACAACTCCACCACCCTATTTGTCACTCAGGCCTGTAAACTGGCTGTTACCATTGGGTGTGCCCACATTTGAGGTGTGGGAGGTCTGATTCCCAGCTTGTGTATATATACCCATGCTAGGTCTGCTCGAGCTAGCGCCTAAAATAGCAGTTTGTCCACAGCTGCAGGGGTAGTGGTTTGAGCTAGTTGTCTGAGTACATACCCAGAGGATTGGGGGCAGCTAGTGTGAATAATGCCTCCCAACTCAAATGTAGATGTTCGATTACAGCCCTCTTTCTGCGTAACATCTCTAAGATACAGCCTTTCCTATCCATCCACTCAGCTAAAACTCTCATCCAGGCTCCCACCATCTCACATCTCAATTACAGCACCACCCTTTGCTCTGGCCTTGATAAATGCAACCTTACCCCATTAATATCCATTCAGAAAGCTTCTGCAAGTCATCTTCCTAGCCCATCATTTTGACCATGTCATCCCTCTCTTTGCATCCCTCCACTGGCTCACTTTTAAGGCCCTCCAGAGTCTATCCCCACCCTACCTCTCATTTGCTATTGAAATGTTGACTCGTGCCTCCAATCAGCCTATGATGCCAGCTACCATCACCCACATGTTAAACAAGCACCTTCGTGCTTTCTGCCATGCTGTCCCTCATGCTCGGGAAGAGCACGCCATAAACATCCGCAAAAGTACCTAATTATTATCCCTCAAAACCCTCCTCAAAACGTTCTTAACAATGGTGGGTTAGGCTGCTGGTGTGTTGAGACCACTGCCTATCATGCCAATCAGTACTATCTCGTTGTACTCCCCTGTTGGTCTATCTGTAGCCACCTTTCTCTTATGCTTAGATTGTAAGCTCTTTGGGGCAGGGAATGACTTTTTGTTCTGAATTTGTACAGTGCTTAGCACAATAAGGTCCTGATTAATGACTACAACACCTAGGTGCTAAGATACATATAATTAGTACTAACATTTCACATACCAGCTATCTGTAGACATAACTGTATATGACAATATTGCACCAGATACCTGCACATACCCTTGTATGCAGCAATACTGTAATATTCCACATAATGATTTTACCGGTATATATTGTTATGTAGAAAAACAATACACAAAATACTTATTTACATATGCATGCCACACCTAAAATCTATATACTTACTTGTGTACATTTATCATTGAGTTACCTATAAATATCCATCTAAAAGAGAAATAAGCATTTTTTTTTAAAAGTGTGTTCTACAATTGCCATTTACTGGAACAGAAATTGAAGTGGCTGGCTATGTTTCAGGAAACTGCACATGATTTTAGAATGACAATTGTACGTATACAGCTCAGAGCAGTATCTGAACAACAGAACTTTTAACTAAAAGTTATTAGGTAAAATCGTGACCTCATTGAAGTCAATGGGAATTTTGCCATTGATTTCAATGAAGTCAGGATTTCATCATACTTTATTATATAATAGGTTTTATATAGACTCTTCTTCTAATTCATAATTTGGTTTAAGTGACAATTTCCTATAGCCAGTGTCCAAATTATCCAATAATATCTGCTTAATGCAATCAAGATAAATGGTGGAAATCATGTTATGTTAATATAAATGGATTAGTTTCCTGAGCTTTAGTCAAATGGGACAAAAGGATCAAATTAACCAGGCACTACATGATAATAATTGGAAGGCATTATGGGCACAATCCTGCAGTCTCTGCTCAGGTGAAACTCACTTACCTAATAATTGTTCCCACCTTCCTTCCCCATAGTCACTAGATGCCCAAAATAAAATGGAAATGATACATTTCCACTTTGCAAGACGGAAGAGCTACAGATAAAGGGACTCAGGAATACCCTACATCAGGGGTCCACAACCTTTCAGAAGTGATGTGCGAGTCTTCATTTATTCACTCTAATTTAAGGTTTCGCGTGCCAGTAATACATTTTAATGTTTTTAGAAGGTCTCTTTCTATAAGTCTATAATATATAACTAAACTATTGTTGTATGTAAAGTAAATAAGGTTTTTAAAATGTTTAAGAAGCTTCATTTAAAATTAAATTAAAATGCAAAGTCCCCTGGACCGGTGGCCAGGACCTGGGCAGTGTGAGTGCCATTGAAAATCAGCTCACATGCTGCCTTCGGCACGTGTGCCATAGGTTGCCTACCCCTGCCCTACATGATGTAGAACTTATGGCTCCATGTCTCTCTCTGGTCATGGACACGGATACATGGAAAAAATTACGATAGGGGTAGGATCTGATCACAGACAGAGGGTGCATTGCCCCCAAACATTTATATTTGAGTGTTTGGTGGCAGGTTGGAAAGGATCATCAACTTGCAGCCTAAACACTCCAATAGCAGTCATGGAGCAGATGCACGCTAGCAAATACAAATCCAGGCAAGATTCTGATCTTCAGCTTCACATGCATATAACTGAACACACATCCTATTTAGTCAGGCTTTGTGCTCTTAGACTTCTACCCATTGACCTCAATGGAAGCAGGATCAGGATTGGTGGGAATTTTTTCAGCAAAACATTTTTCAGTTGAAAAATGCCAATTTATCAAAACTGAAACTGGTTGTGAAACAAGGTCGGTTTCAACAAATTTTCTGTCTCAAAAAATTCTGGTTTTCTGGTTCTAAACAAGATTTCATTTAAAAATTTAAGTTAATTTGACAATAAGAAAGGTTAAAAAAACAGATATTGAAACAAAATATTTGAGCTGACAGATTTTTTTTTCTGTTCATGAACGTTTACAAGCCTTTGACTTTTTGTCCTGATTCAGGATGGGAAAAAAAATGTTGATCTCTCAGAAATATTTGTAGGCTAGGAAAACCATTTCCCACCATCCTCTATGTTTCACCTTTTATATTATGTATATTTGTAGACCAAAAAGGGAAATGGCACATTTCTAGATGAGCTCTGTTTTCACCTGCAAAAAGGCATAGCTGGGGAGATAGAAACGTGTTGCTGAGTTACACACTTCCTCTTATGTTCCCTTCACTCTCTATTGTCTGAGGCTATGCTGACTGTAATGGCTGTTTGAAGTGAAAAGTCTGACTCTCCATGTGTGATGTGAGGGAAAAAAGAAAGATATATTCTGTAACAGGACATTACGAGGTAATTTAAAGTATAGTTCAGAATTTAAAAAGGCTATTAGGAAACCACTGCATAGTTCATGCAAGCTTTGAACACAATCCTTGATTAATCAGTACTGCATTTTCATTGAAAAAACAAAAACCAAAGATCAATCATCATATTTCCACTAGAGCAAGCATATTTGTTAAATCATTCCATGGCATGCTAACCCCTTTAGGCTTCCAATATAAAGCTCGTGGCTTTGAAACTTCAGTATCTGGACAGCTTTTCATAAATGCACTGAGAATTAGCCATTCAAGACGTGGCCCTATCTTCAGACATACGAACGCAGGTCACAATAAGAGGAATAATCTTGATATCTGAAGGGCTAGCAGCAGCCTAGCTGTTAAATTTTTGCTTGGTTGGAATTCTGCTGTCTTCTAAAGACAGATTTAACATAGCTCTGTAAGTCTAAACCTATGTTTAAGTTCCCTCAAGCGTGTAAGCCTGGAGGGTAATCTGATCAAAAGCCTTACCTGTGCACAGGGTGGTCATATTCTACCTTCTGAAATGGAGGTATCTAAAATACATTTCTTAAATATGATTATTTCCATATACTATGTATCCTGTGACCAACTCAGCCACAGGCAGCATCATTTCAATGGGTTGTGGGTTTTTTTGTTTTGTTAAATATGCCAGCAGTAGCCACCATCTCCTCTCTGGGCACCCTTACAGATGGGGAACTGAGGCATAGAGAGAGACTAAGTGACCACCCCAGGTTACATAGGAAGTCCATGGTAGAGCAGGGGATTGAACCTGTATCTCCTAGGACCTAGGCTAACGTGCCAACAACAGGGCCATTTTTCCTCCCCAGTCTTCTTCCAAATACAGCCTTCAGTAAAGGGACATGTTCTAACCACAAGCTTTGTGAGGCCATCCAGTAAAGTCAATAGGAGTGCTGTGCTTAGTACAAGAGTATATGGCCCACCGTGAATTGGTAGTTTCTTATATCAACTACATTTCACACATCTTTCAGCCAAGTTCAAAACACAGCCCTTTGAGCTGTCATATGAATTTGTGACAATCTTTGATCACCGTCTATGATAGACATATGAATAATGTTCAGAGAGGGTCATATTTTCTGCTTGATCTTTGCTTAAGACTCCCATTGACATCAAATGGTCTCGTGTGTGCAGAAGGAAAAAAGACTAGGGGCTAACATTTTGAAACCAGGGTGCCTAAAACCAGGCTCTTGAGCAGAAGAAACTGTGAGTCCGGAACCAAAATTGGTGTGTGGGAAACTAGGTCTAATTGGTGGATCAAATAATGAGGGCATGGACGGTTCCATGCATCACTCTCTTTTTGGGTCCTTAAAGAAAGACACTTTGTGGGGAAAAGACAGAAGAACAGATGGGGGCTACTGGAGCAAGCTTCACTATCATGGCTGCCACTCTCACGGTTTCTGGGAACTCAGGGCCTTCGTCACCCTGGTCCTGAGAGATGTCCTGACCGGATTGGGCCAAAAAAGAGGGACACAGATGATATCACTACTTCTATCAGCTCCAACTGAATCCCAAACATCACCTGGGATAAAACAGGATCAGACTGCAACGACAACAACTCCAGCCCACCTCAACAAACTTCTTCGCTTTTCCCCAAAAGGACAATTATTTCCATCTTTAATACTATCTAAGAGACTGTGAGACAAGGGTTTTTTCTTCTAAAAGCTCCCCAGCTAAAGGGAAAGGGAACAAGGGATGATGTTAGAAAGAAATCCTTACTTAATACTTTACATTTCAAATGCTTTAACTGTTTTTCCTTTTTTCAGTATCTTTAATAAAAGGTTAAAAGGATTTTTAATGATGTGTTTGCCATAGTATAAGCAGGCTGAGGTCTCTGTATACCAAACCCCAGATCTTGTTTAACTCCGTTTAATGTTGGTCAGTGACTGAGTTATGTTAACACCTTTGGTCCATATAGTCCTTCTAATTAATGCAACAGCTCCCAGGTTTGAAAATTTTGGCCATGGTTTTTAGTCAGAAAATTAAATATAATTCAGCAATAGGTTTAAAAGAATCTATATTTTATTTAAACATATGGTTGCTCTTTCCCTTATATCTGTGTAAATCAGGAATAGCCCCATTAAGCTCAATAGAGTTACACGGGTATAACATCAGCATGAAAGCAAATTCAGTGCCATGGTGCATCATGTGTGAGAGAACCCACAAGTCAAACAGCGTAACACAGATATTAATGGTACACATTTTAATGAAAACGCAGCCCCCAAGTAGATTAAAATGCATTGCTTCTTCTTAATGTATCAATGTGCACTTCAAGCACTTCTTCATTTAGTAGATACATCACCTTAGAATTACGGCATTTCAGTGTAATGGCTAAGAAACTTCTCCAAGTAAATCTGCTACAGAATAGTGGTGAGCAGAGAAGGGGTTAACCATACAGCCATCTACAAATATATCAAAGATTGTTTATTTACCAGGTTTTAGGATTTTTTTTGGTAGAGATGTATGTTAAAATAATAAAATAATAATAATAATACTCAGTAATTTTCAGATTTTCAAATGGCCACCAGAGGGAGCCCATAAACTCTCATGAACATAAGTGACAGAGGCATATTGAAATTGATAAGAAAAATCTAAATAAAAAAAATGGAACGTAAGGGCTGCAGAGAAACAAACTATTTTCTTTAGTGCACACCAAGATCTACATAGCTGCAGAGTTTCTAGAAAAATGACAAAGCTGACTGTACATTATGCTGCTAAAACAATTTTTTAAAAGTCCCATGCTTTTTGGTTATATATTTTGCCATAACTAGCATTCCTTTAAAAAAATTATATATGCATTGCTTTTGTTTTGGAGAGTGATATCAAAGCAAGTAGATCTGGATAGAAAACAAAAATGCAGTCACCTGTGGAGTTTTGCATACGCAAACAGATGCATTTTAGGAAACCATTTGAAATTCTGGCTCTGAATGCACAGCTAATTAAATAATAAAGTTCTGATGTGTCCGAAAGTAATCTACCATAAATGAAGATGAACTGATGAATGTTTGACGTCATCATGATATGATTTATTAATCTTTCAACAGTCTGGAATTGTTGGTTTATGAGATATATATATATATATATATATATAAAACAACATTCAAGAAAACTGCTTTTATGCGTCTTGAGAACTGTACTTCCCAGTGTGAGCTCATTACAATGAAGCAGGTTTAAGCCCCAGTCCTGCCATTTGTAACATGACAACCATGGGGACTCCATATAGGTGCAGGGGTCTATCTACAGGTTGTAAATTGTCACATTGGGCCATAGTAACTAGTAGAAAAATTTAAATTCTTTAGATAAAGGGATGAACATAATCCTACAGAATGCTGAGTCTCTTCTAGAAGATCCTTAGCTGTCTTAAATATCACTGACTTCAGTGAGTACTGAAAGAACTCAGTTTCTCAGGATCTGAATTTAAATATTATATATGATTTCCGTAAGAGTCTTTGTTATGTAGGTCTGAGTCAAAATAAGGTTCAGACCTACCAATAAAAGACAGTTGGAAAATATCATTTGTTTTCCTTTGAGGCCACTAAACAAAAAGGTATTAATTAAGAGTCTGATTGTGCCCCATTTGCTCATGCAGAGTGTCACTGGTGTCTTACTCTCAGCTATATCTTCACAGGCCTTACTCAGCTGGGCAGAGGAGTAAGCCCCTTCATCTCCCTTCTCAGCCCTGACTAGACTCCAGCCACAGGGGGGAGTGCAGGGGCTGCTTGCTTAATACTCCCCATCAGCAAATGGGCAGGAAGGGAGTGGAGAGGGGCAGAGAGCAGGAGGAGCCCAGACTTTGCTCCACCCACTCGTTGGCCAGAGCAGCTGCCCAATGTCTGGGGGTTGGGGAGGGGTGGTTGAGCTACTCCACAGTATTGCCAACCCCAGACATTCCAGAAATCATGAGTCAGGCCCCAAAACGTGATCAGCTTAAAAACCATGAGGTTTTTTAAAATGGAGGTTCTTTTTATTTGCCTTCGGGGTTCATGTTTTCAGGCTTTTCTCAGCAAACAAGGTTTAGAAACATGCTGTTTCTTGAAAATGAAAGCTGAGATTGTCACCTAATCACATGATGACCGGAGGTGGGCTTTAAAAAAAACAAAAAACCAAATAGCATCAGACCTGTGATTATTCCTGGCAGGAAAAGGATGAAGTAACTCATTCTTCATCAAAGCATGACAGGGGTGAGAGGGTGGGGGCACATGCCAAGTATTGTCACTCAAATCACAGTTTGTTCTCTGGTCTGCTCCTTTGTGAGACTATAGGGTCAGTGAGACAACTCACAGGGCAGGATACTAGTCAATGTGAGTGCTGAAAGCAGAATCTGCTTCTGTGTGGTTAAACAGAAAAGAAGCTGTTAGCTCACTTCAAAATAGCAGAGAAAAGGATTTTTCCTTCATTCGTCATACCAATTTGTTTTGCCACTCTTCTCCCGCTCCACTCCCCAGCAACCTGGCTTAAATTTATGCTATTTTCTGCTACATAAAACTTTAAAATTTGTCTGTAAGACCTTATACAGTTTCTCAGCTGGTGTAAATCAGGGTAGCTGCACCGAAAGTAGAGCTATGCAGATTTACACCAGCTGAGGATCTGGCCCACAAATCTTATCATAAGGCCAAGGATATTAAAAAAAAAAAAAAAACCAAGAATTTTTCTATAACAGTGAAATTACAGTCTTTCAACAGTGCATGTTGATTGTGCCATCTGGCACATGATTTAAGTACTTAAATTAAGCACGCAAATCAATGCAGTGTTGAAAGACTTTACATAAATAATATTTTTCCACTTTCAAGCGTCTGAATTTTTTTATGGCCCAAACTCTAAAGGTGCATGGAGAAAAATATGTGCAGACTTCCATGTGTCATCCTCCTTTTACAGGACTGCATCCTCTGTATATTTTGCCTCACCAGCAATGGAATTTTCTCTACACACACGCCTCCAAATCACATGACATGATGTTATGTAGCTTCTGTTTATTCAAAAGATTATCATGAGTGCAGTTTAATTGGAAATTGATGAGAGGCATTTAAATACCGACCAACCAACATGTTCCTCCGTGTTAAAATTATTTCCCCCTATGCTAGCAAAGAAGGTGTAGCAGAAAAGGCTTTTCCATTCCCAAAGGCCGTGGAATCACCTCTTGGAGGCCACTGCTGTGTCTATAGGGGGAGCTCCACTGGCAATAGGGCAGCTATGTTTCAGGGCAGATAGATTTACACTGAAGGATGACAGGCAAAATGTTTGTCACTAGGTTTTTTTGCCCAGGGAGCCAGCTTTAATTTGTGGCTGGGGCTCCATAGGAGACAGGTTAGCGGGGACTGGCTTCTAGCTATCCTCCTTTCAAGTCAATTGCTCCATCCCTGCCTCTGGGGCTTGGTCTACACTACCCCCCTAATTCGAACTAAGGTACGCAACTTCAGCTACGTGAATAACGTAGCTGAAGTCGAAGTACCTTAGTTCGAACTTACCTTGGTCCACACTCGGCAGGCAGGCTCCCCCGTCGACTCCGCGGTACTCCTCTCGCCGAGCTGGAGTACCGCAGTCGACGGCGAGCACTTCCGGGTTCGACTTATCGCGTCCAGACTAGACGCGATAAGTCGAACCCAGAAGTTCGATTGCCAGCCGCCGAACTAGCGGGTAAGTGTAGCCAAGGCCTGGGTGGTTTTTCCAAAGCCAGAGACCTGATGCTCCTGCTGGTGTGATCCAGGGATGAACTGAACTGATTGAATATGTATTGCTTGCCCTTCATTTAGAAAAAAAAATCAAAATTCTAGAAAGCAATAGTATAGAGTTATAATCATAAATGTGCATTTAAAAAACACGCAGGTGGGGTGGGTGTGCAGGAATCAATAGCATTTTATGTTTGTAAAGGGTCTGCTCCTTTGAAAAGCAGAGATGACTCAATTTTAGAACTAGTATTTCAAGAAGGGATGAGTTATTTCAAGAGGAGAGGAGTTATACACCCTCTTGATCAGGTAATTCTGTTTATTTTGTGTAAGGGATCTAGGACACCTGTGTTAGTTTTAAAGCTACTATATATACACACACAGCATTGACTGATAAATTTTGGCAAGTTCCACCTGTTATTTCCACATGTGTGCACTAAGAAAATACTCAGTGTAAACATTGACTTTGAAGTAGTACCAAAAACATTTACGATAAAGTGTCAGTATAGTCCTGTATGTTAACTTGCTAAAACATACAGCATGTTGGCCTTGTTCTATGTTTCTTTAAAGAAACAAAGGAAAACACAAGTAGTGAAACCTGCCTTGAACACCACCTCCAATATCCAATCCCTTTTCTTAAAGGGACACCATCGACTTGAAAAAAATCACTCTTCTGTCTGAAGTTATTTTACCTACTCTTGTTGCAAGTAACACCTAAGATTATCAGAACTGAAAGAAATTAGAGGAAGTTATATTTCCCTATTTTTCTGTTTATTTTATTCATTTGATAGCCCTTCCTATTTTGTCAGTTTATATCCTTATCGCACACACAAAAATGACACTAAGAGAACATTAAAGATGACAAAAGTCAAGTAATCAAAAATCAGGAAGTGCCAGAAATTAAGGATGTTCGTGCAATCTGAATCTGACCCCCTTAGGTGAATGCATTAGGATACAGTCTTTAATATATTATCACATACTAGTTTTTCGTACAGGACCCCTGCATCATTAAGTTCACAGAATGGGGATGAATCAAAGTTGTGTAGAGAAAGAGACTTGTCTGTGGCACCCCTGTGTTTGTTGCAGAAGTTGGAAGGAGTGTAGTGAATGAGGCACGGGATTGCAGGAAGAGAAAGGAAGATCTCATGGTGAAGGCAATTGAATGTTGCCTTGGACTACTAGATTCTATCCCTGCCACAGAATTCTTATATGATCTGGGCGAATCACTTAAACCAAATTTTTCACAAGTGGTCAGCGTAGTGCCTGAAATTAATTTTAACTTCTTTTTTTCTTTTAAATGGACTAGATTTCAAGTTGGTGTTCCTACAAGTACCCATTTAAAGATATTCCCCCCAAAGTTTCCAGTAAAATTTTGTTTCAAGATGACTTATATTGGAGCAACCATATATTTTTTGCCAGCTGGGTGGTTACTTATCACAGGTTGCACTGTATTTCTATAGTTAACACCAGTCCATCCCCACAGAACTAATTTGGTACTGGGACTAATTTGTTGTCCCAGATGCAGTTTCTCCTGGTTGAACTGGGCCACTAGTATTCGAATTGCTGAACTTTTCCTTGTTCTTACTGTATTTTAAAACATCCCTGCTTAGTGTGGTCTTGAAATATCAGTTAGTTCATATACTGTTGCTTGAACAGTGTAGATGCCACCAAATGCGTTATGCACCTCCATTATGTTCAGTTATGAGCCAAATCTGGAATGCTACAGAGTAGGATGCTGGTGAGGAACAGATGTCCTGTTGATGCCATCCAGTCATCATGTTTTAGGACTTCTGGAGGGTCTTTTCATCCTGTATTCACTGGGACAAAGTCAAAGGTGATTTTCAGAGGGAAGTTGGTAAGCATTTGGAGCAGATGACCATATCTCCTAGAGAGCACTGGGCAACCATTTGAGAGAACGTGACCCAGTTAGTTAGAAAAAAGATCGCTTAATTCAATTTGAATTCATACCATTTTGTGTGTTCGGTTTGTGAAATATATTCTTGAGGTGCCTCATTACTGACAATACTTATACAGTGCAGGCTTTAAGTTCTTTCTCAGTGTCACCCATGTTGTTGACAGAGCCGAGGGAGGTGAAATTACTGACAGACATTCTGAACTGGGTAGCTGATGATAGATGCTAGAGCCCACAGTGTTCAAAATTCCAACTGGAAATTTTTTTTCTTTACCCCAATTAAGTTCAGGGCAGTTTTTGCCACTGAGCTGTCCAGGGCTTTAAGTGCTGCAACCGGCTCATCCATTGACTCAACAGCAAGCACAATGTCATCAGCAAAATCAACATCAGTGAGATTCCTAGGTCATATGCTTAAAATGCATTTGCTTAGTATCTGGCCAAGCACATAGTCAATGATGGCATTGAAGAGTCCTAGGGTGGCAACACATCTTTATGCAACACTTGACCTAACTCGGAAGAAGTTGATTCTTTTCCCACTTACAAGAACATAATGTGAGGAGGAGTCATCTGCAGAGCTTGTGTGGGAGGCCTGTGAATTTCAAGATCAGGCTGAGCAATTCTGTGTCAGAGTCAAACAGTCTTGATATCCAATGAAATGGGAACAGGGCACTTCAGTTCTCGCGCCTTCTTGATAAGCTCACACTGTGAAGATTTACTCCATCATGAAATGGCTATTTTTTTGTGGATTTATCTTGCTCCTTAAGATTTCAATGGCTCCAGCCAAGAAGACAGAAGATAAAACGTTCCCTGGGATGGATAGAAAGTAATTCCATGATAGTTACAACAGTCTTATTTGTTGCCTTTGTGTGTCCAAATAATGCTTTTTTGCCATTTGGATGGGACCAACTCTGTCCTCCAGATATTATTGAACAGCATCTGTGGCCACAAAAGAATAGCTGGCCCAGCACTTTAACAGTTCCACAGATCCTGCTGCTTTATTTATCTTAAGCTTCTTTAAATAGCATCTTGAAATATCCCCATTGAATACTGTCTTGCAACTCACCTCTCTTACATTAAAAGAATCTCAGTAAAAGTTTCTGTTGACTCCGAGATCTACTCTGTGCTATTAGTTCTTTGACCATGCTGTACAGCTAGTAAGGAACTGGGATCCTATTGCTTTGCTTTCAAATAGCAACATCCAATCTGCTTTCCTCCACTTGCCAGGGCACCCAATTACTGTGAGATGCTTGGTTTCACCTTTGAAGAGATGTACACATGCTCATGCTCAGTTTTGTGTATTGGCTTAGAGTCCTTGAGTTCTTTCCTGAAATGTGTTGTTACAAAAATTAAAAATAAAAAAATAGGGGCCATGATCTCCTGTTTAAAGATCATATAATTCTGGGAATTGTCAGAAGCTCTGGAGGGTGTTTTAAGCCATTTTCCACAGAACAGGTTTCCAACTGGAGCTCAAGAAGAGAGTCTTCTACTGCTGTTCTGGCATATCTGCACATAGAAATAGATACTTTAGTGTGAGAGTCATGTCTTTCATTGGGCAAAGCAATCTAAAGTAATGAACTAGTGTTTGGGGTACAGGCCGCCAAAAAACTTATCCTTAGGCAGCTTTCAAAGCACAGAATAATAATATCCATATTACTGAATATTCCATGTTACTGAAGTATCATCAGTTTGGGTGACTAAACGGTATAGGGAGCTGCCGGACAAGAAGGTCATTTTCTGGACTGCTAAGCAAGCTATCATTAATTTATAATATGAATTATCAAATGTTCAAATCTAAAAGAGCTATAAATCTGATTAGAGCCTTTTTTCCTTACCCTTTGGAAGGCAACATCTGCTTCAGGAAGCGAGACATTCTAGGCTTTGATAACACCACTGCGGACACTCTTTCCTGTTTTACTGGTAGAAGTTCAGGTAGTTGGTTTGAGAGGTGGGATCCAGAGCCCACAGTGATGCTAAATGGCTATAGACTATAGTTTCTTGAGAACTTCAGCACTTCTCAAGGCCCAGTTCAACCTCCGGGTTTCTAGTTTGTAATGAAATAGAAACTCATGGGAAATGTGTCATTTTGAGTTTTGTAGGAACATTTCACTTCATAGGTCAGATGCTGCCTTGCTGCAAATGGGCACAATTCCATTGAAGATAAAAGAGTTACACGAGAAGTGATTTAACCCCCTGTGTAATGTACACAATAAGATACTCAAGTCATCTTCTGACTAATTTCTCACTCAAAAGCTTTCAGTTTTACAAGACAAATACAGTGTTTGTCCTATGTTTGACAAGAAAATGTTCAGTTGAAGAATCATAGCCCTATAATTACAAATGTTTCAAGCCCAATAATCTTTTGTTTACATCAGTCAGTGATCAATTACTGCTCACTTTCATCATAATCCTAGATTTCTTTAGACCACTCAGTAGTAATTCTAGCTTGCTTTCATCATTCCTGTGGTGAACATATACCAATAATTAAATCTCTCAACAGAAGAAATCAACATAATGTGGAGATTTAAGATTGTAAAGCAGCAAGAAATGGGCCTGTATAGAATCGTGAGAGCAACAGCAGTGACTAATTGTGAGAATCTCCTTCAGCATTGGGTGTTTTGTGTCAGTGATGAAATACTAGTTGGGTGACCTCAGCCATTTTAACTCTCTGGGTACCTACTCTTTTTGTTAGAAAAAGGCCCCCTTTCATTTAGTTACTGAGCCGGACAACACAATTAATTATGGAAAGATGGGTCTACAGTTGCTGAGAACTTCACTGATAATATGGAGAAAAATCTATATAGGTACCTATTATGCAGTATCAGTGAATTTATTCTCAGCTACTTCACAGGTGTATTTTAAGTATCATGATCCTGCAACAGAGATTATATGACTTCCCAGTCACACAGGAAGTCTGTGGCAGAAGTGGGATTTGAATGCTGCTCTCCTGAGTCCTAGCCCAGTACCTTAACTGAAGACCATTCTTCCTCCATATAAGTCACTATGATAAAAGTCTGGCAACTGACTGATCTGCATCTTGTCATTTATTGTAGACAACATTGCATCAGATGGATGGGGCTAGTCAGAGAGAGAGGACAAGTAGTGAGCATAATGGTGGAAGGGCTGAGGGGAACCTAGCAAAGGCTGACATCAAGATGATGTTATTCTTACTAGGTCTTTAGTAGCTTCCATCATGATGATTTATGAGTCCAGCCAAGTGCTGAAAGAAATAAATGAGGCTTAACATTAGCTTTCTAAAGACAACAATTATGTCTCTATAGAGGAAGGGCATAAATGATGGCTAGATGTCTACAGAAAGATGACATTAGCAGAGAGATACTGGAAGTGGTGCTAGGTTTGTATATATGCAGTACCCAGAGAGCTGTATTAAGAGAAAGGATGAGGAGAAAAGCTGCAGAAACAGCTCCTTGGAGTCCCAAAGCTTAAAAAGCACTTTGTAAGAGGAAATGTGTATCTAGGGATAATGAAATGAGATTTGACAAGGGTAGTTCAAGCCATGATTGTGTAGGCTGTTGCATCCCTTGTCCCTTTACTGAGCTGTATGTTTCTTATACTGATAACTTTAGTAATGCAAAAGCACTACAGTATATAAGCCAGTTAACAGTAGCCTGAATTAAGTCACCCCCCTCCCCACAAAAAGACACAGTTATATTAAAAGTCTAACCTTAGTTTAATCTTCTGTGCCCACTATTGCACAGGTGGCTGGTCCAAAGCCCACTGACATGGAGTCCTTCCTCTTACTTCATTTGATATAGCCCATTCAAACGGCGGATTATTTCAAGGTGAGTTATGAAAGGAAGATTACTCTTGGCTTTAAATTCACAAAGGCAAGTCAATTTAAAGGCTGGCGGACACATCTGTGCAAACTCTGCGGTTTGGTTCACAAGAGGTTGGCAGCGAATCAACACCTTCACGTACACTTGGATTCTGGAGTTCTCTGAACTCCAACCTCCATGAGAATGTTCCCCACCTATCCCCAGCATTTCCAGAACTGACTAGAAACACTGCACTTCTCCTTCCTTAAAACAAACACCTCCATGTTGAGAGAAGCAATTCCCTTCCTGAGTCTGAGAGGGTGGTAAGCCATTTCCCCCTCAGCTGGCTCGGTGGCAGGCCAGCTAGCAGAAAAAATGGTTTCTAAATATGTTTCTTAAAAATCCACATCATGTCAGATCCACTAAGTATGTTCCAAAAACATTTAATGTTGAGGGTTTCAGGTATATTATTGTCACAACCCTACTCATCACAATGCCTACAAAACGTTTGAAAATAGCTGTGCAGCTGGGCCTGATCTAAACTCCACTGAAGTCAATGGGAGTCTCTGCTGACTTTAATCATCTTTGGAACTGGCTTCTAGTGTGCTTCCCCCTTTATTTCAATAACCATAGACATCTCACTGTTAACTTGTGCTCCCCCGTTTTGTTTCCTGTAACCACCTGGTGTCCCTAGTTATACATTTGTATTGTAAGCTCTTTGTATGCACAGCACCTAGCCCCAAGAAGCCCCAAGTAGGCACTATGACAATACACATCATTAATGAATGACTAGTAGAACCAGCAATTAAAAAAAATTAAATGTCAATACAGTTTTTAATTTTTAAAAAGAGAAAATTAGTGCCATTTTTACAGAAGATCTCTCCATTTTAGTATTTTTAATTAACCATGGAGCTGGTTGAAATGTTAATTTTGAATTGAAAAGTGGGGGAATACCTATTTTTTCCCCATTTTGTTCTGGCCAGCTCTGCTAGTTAGATTTCTGCTGCCCCTGATGTGTATTTTCAAAATAGCACCTCTCAAACTCCTTTTGGGTTATTTTTAACATTAACACTGGTGTACTATCAGCTTATACTACACATTGGCTTGTAAGGGCACATTTGATTACTTCACGCCACCCATACTTGTTTCACTGATGACTTTGTCCTCATCAAAATATACCGACCCGACAGCTGAGAGTGTTAATTAGGAAAAAGAGTAGTTGGCTTTGATTTTTCACTTTGCATGTGAGTGTGTAAAAAAACATTATTCCAAAAATGGGCTGGTACTTAAAAAAAAAAAAAAGGCTCTGAAGACATGAAGCCAAATAAGGACCCTCCCCAGGGACCAAACAAAATCAGAGCTATCAATAATATAATGCGAGAACACTGAGTTAAAAAAAAAAAAAGGCTCTACGGCTTCTTAAAAGAAACACGCTCTCTTTAGTGCCCTGTAAACCTATGAGAGAGCAGACCACTGGCACTTCAACCTCCTTGATTTGGTCAGGGACTATAAAAATGTTGACATTTCCCCTCAACTTTATAAGATAATTACTGTGGTGTTAATTGATGTATTTTTTTTAAAAATGCATTGAACATATTTTAGATTTTTAACTGCATCAAACTAAAGAGTCAGAAGAAGTTGAGCTACACAAGGAGGTTTCATTCACAAGACCACCACTCTGGAGACTTAGATTTAAACCCAGCCTGCTGCTGGTCATAAGTGAATCTGGACCATATTGGGAGCGGCTCTTGTGCTGCAGTGCAAGGAGAAAGGGGCTGGAGCCTCCTTCTTTGCCTCTTCCACAGAAGGGCCACTCACCTGTGAAGTTCCTGCACTCACACTCATCTTGGGTAGGTGCAGCTTCCTGCTAACCTTAACAGGGGCCCATGGCTAAATGCCACATTTTGGGCCATGGAGTTTCAGCGATCTCATCCTAGTTCCAAATGCTATTATTTTTTCTTATCACAAACCACATTGCAATTCAACATGAGTGGCAGTCCTGCTTTAGCAAGGCTAAATTTTGTTTTTAAAGAACAGATAAGATTAATTTAGAGTATTTTGTTTGCCTTTGCAGTAGATTGGAGGATGCCACAGAGTGATGCGTTACTGGCAGTTGCATATTTGTGTAGCACATTATACTATCCTAATCCACACAGTAGTGATGGATGGCAAACGAAAGGATTTTTTCTTCCATTTTAGGTTCCAAACCCTTGCTCTCACTCTGCTAGAGTCAATGGGACTCCATGCAGGTGCAAGCATCCTCCTGCATAGATCTCATTGCAGGATCAGGGCCTGTAGCCCAGAGCCTCAAAAGGTATTTAGGTGCCTAACTCCTGTTGTTGAGGATTTGGGCCTACATGCTTAATTTGTATTGAAATGCAGCTAGAAGATTTGTTAAGAACTCTGATTTTCAGGTTGTTTTCATTTTACTCCCTAAGGCTCTGATCCTGGAAAAACTTAAGCATGGGCTTACCTTTACATACTGTGAGCCAATGGGGTTACTTACTGTGTGTAAAATTAAGCACATGGGTAAGTCTTTGCAGGATCAGGGCTCAATAGTAAAAACAATGCCCTTGGAAATCCTGCAGATGTCATTCTCCAGGCTAGGTAATTTGCATTCTATGTTAAAAGCAAAATCTTTTTAACACTAACAAGTATCAAACAGAAAGGCTTGTAACATTTTTGGCTCCCTCCACTTTCTAGTATAATTTTCTTGGATTCAACTGCCTTTATGAATTTTACATAAAATAAAGCTTCAGGGCACTGATGCCTAATTCTTGCTCTGTAAGAGTAAATAAATAAATAAATAAAAGCACTAATGAAAGGCTGTTAGTAGGATTAAATGCTACTAGAGTGCATTTATTTCAATTTACAATGGCCCACAGTCTAGAGACTGTTCTCTTCCCATTCTAGTGCCAATTAAGAAACAAAGATTTACAGATGAGTTACTTTGTTTCATACACACTTGAAAATGAGGAGTATAATTTATGAAGAATTTAAGATGCAAATGTTAACTAGATGACTTGCCTTTAAGTGAGCAGAGCTCTGAGCATGATAGAAATGCTGACTGGAAGAAAGCACATTTTTCAGGCAGATAGAACTGAACACACAGATAACATCGCGAACTTCTGAAGACCTGTTTAATATAAACCTTTCTTAATATTCAACCAATCTTTTGCTGTTCTTGCCAAACAGGTACTTTCAGACTTATTTTCACAAAAAAAGTTGTAAAGTATAAAAAGAACCCTCCCCCCGGCCAACTAGACCAAAAAATGACCAAGGATTATATGGAATTGGATGGATAATCTCACAGAGAATCTCAAGGGAAATCAGGAAGCTGGTTCTAAGATTAAGCATCTTTTAGAACTGAGGAAATGGTGTACTGAAAAATCACAAGGCACCTATTTGGAAAAACACAATGCTTAAGCCAAAATTTTGCATAGCTCAGTTTCCAGACTTGAATATAAATCAGGGGTTCTCAAACTGGGGGTTGGGACCCCTCAGGGGGTTGCAAGGTTATAACATGGGGGAGTTGCGAGCCGTCAGCCTCCACACCAAACCCCGCTTTGCCTCCAGCATTTATAATGGTGTTAAATATATAAACAAGTGTTTTAAATTGATAGGGGGGGGGGGGGGATTGCACTCAGCAGCTTGCTTTGTGAAAGTGGGTGACCAGTACAAAAGTTTGAGAACCACTGATATAAATGGAGTGTAGGAAGTTGCGGCAGCAATGTATCATCTTTAATCTGTTCCCAAGCACTTCTAACTGGATTGGTTCACAATAGTTACTTAGGATTGATGGTACTAACAGGTCATTTTCAGAAGCAGAGTCCACACTTTCATCCATAACTGGATAATATATTGATCAGTGTATCATTAGAGTTGCTAACATGGAGAAGTTTAAAAGAGACCTCCTGAAATATGATCCCGTCTCAGTAGATAGGTTAAGAAACCCTCCGTGTTTGTACAGTGCCTAGCACAATGGGGTCCTGGTCCATGGCTGGGGCTCCTAGGTGCTACAGCAATATAAATAATTATACTTTTCCAGGAGGCAGAGGGTCTTTTTCCAGCTTCATAATGCAAGCACTACTACTGATACCCTGATCAATGAATATCTATTGTGTGCCACTGTTTACGTCAAAAAGAAAAGTTGAAGATCATGTTAATTTCTCACTCAATGACTGATGGGAAAACATTTTGTGCTTTTTTGCAGAGATTCCTTAATTTAATTTAAGAGCAGAAGTCAACATTACTGCACTGCAGCAACTGTAACTGCAATGGTCAAGACTTTGTAGGCATGGTGAAAAAAAAGGGCAGGAACTTTTTAAGTGGCAGACCACTAGGTAAGACCATTCTCAGGGATGTTAGTCTTTAAAAAGGGAGTAGGGTAGGACCTCTCAGATAGATGTGTTCAAGGAATATGGTCAAGGTGAGAGGCTCTGCTTTAAATAAATGTCATTAATTTGGAGAGCAGAAATGTGTTCTTCCTCCTGAAATTGCTTTGGAAGTAGACGAACAGTATAAAAAGATACAATGTGAAAATATCAGCGGCTGCATCCTTTTGCACTGAAAGGGTTCCAGGAGCAGATAGCTAGCTCAAGACACTTGGAAATTACAGTCCTGACAAAAGAAAACATTGATTGGACTTGACAGCAATTATTGTTATTATTATTATCTTATTTAAGTACTGTTGGTGCTCTTGGTCAGCTCATGGATCAGTTGAGTTCCTCTGGAGGGACTCTTGTCTTTGCATTTTGTTGACATGTGAGTGATCCAGGAGAAAGTTCACAGAGTCCAAATTTCAAAGTTGCATGTAGAAAAACAAATTTTAAATTTGCACTCACAGATTTCAGCAGAAGCACTCATACACTCATCCACAGAAACAATACCTGACTAATCACAACTAACCCATGCAATTTGAATAGTGAATATTCAGAATTGTTAACAAACAATTCAGAGTTAAAAAGCTTTGCAAAAACATTCAAATAATTCTGAATGACAAATATGAGGAAATCACAATTTGCTTGTGGCTATTCACTGTGCATAGCAGTGATTGAAATGATCAAAATGAATTATTCCTATAGAATAGTATACTGTTGTAAACAAATAGGCCGCCCTCCGCACAACCCCTCATGACTAGGGTGCCTCTGCACTGCCCTGCTCTCTATTTATTTTCCTTCTTCCTGGCCCTTTTATACAGGCTCCACTCACTTGCTCATCCAATCACAACCCTTATTAGGGTCTGGGTTTATTCAGACAAAATAAACTCAAAAGTAAAACTCAAAATCCTGAATCTGTCCTGGGGCCTGGTTCTTACCTCAGAACATGGATAAGCAAAATAGTTCCTTCCGGGTCTTTATTTTTTAAATCGGTTCTTAGGAGGTGACCCGCTGTGGGGTTCAGTTGGTAATGCCCTGCTCCAAGCTGACAGCCTTGTAGACTTCCCAATCAACCCTTTAAGAGAATTGCTTCAGCTGTCTTACAAGGAACCAGCTGCTTGAGGTTCCCTCTGCACGCCAGCTGTCTCTGGTTGGCTCATTTTGCAACCCTGCTCCAGGCTTCACCTCTCCTGCAGGCAGCTCCCTCGCTCCCTTTGCTCTCCCACAACTGTTGATTTGCTGATATACTTAACTCCAGGAAGGATGATATTTTACACATAAGGAAAGCAGTAATTATGTTATACTTAATAAACTTCTGCTCTTTTTAACATAGCTTCTTTTCTTAGACTACAAGCCGGCAACAGGATACAACCCCAGGGATCCTTTGGAGGATGGGAGTTTTGTCTTCTTTCTTAGTCTAATTCATTGAATGACCACTAAGGAAATCTTCTGCTGGCTGAGAGGTTCTTGATGACTCCTTATTCACATCCTGTATCATCTCCACAAATTTAATTTATCTCTCTGCCTGCTGATAGGAACTAGACCCACTCTAGATTGGCGCAGGAGATTCACAAAGAACCATTTTACTTAATAACTAGGTGTTATTACTAGAAAAACAATTCCTATTTTTGTTATTTAGGTTAGATTTAGTCCTGGATTGGCAAACGTTTTCTATTATGAGACTATAAATAAAACCCTTTGGCAGTAATATTTTTGAACTCTAATAGCTCAAATACCACTTTTATAATAAAAATATTAAATTTTATATAGTTGAGAGCCTGTGTGACAATTTTCAGTCTGGAGCCCATTTTTGCAATTAAATAAAAAACACAAGAAAAGTAGCTTATAGTGTAAATGCTCATAGACCTTTATCTATAGAGAAGAGAATAACACTACTATAATGCCATTTAATGTCTCTTGTCCCTTTTAGGAACAAACCCTAAATGTTTGAATTAACTCCCAGTGTTTAAATCCGTTGCTAACGGAGGACAGATTGGGAAACAGCAAAACCTTCTCATTCCATTGCTACTGAAGATATCCTGATGCCACCTTTGCAATTGGGACCACTTGGCCTTCTCATTAGTAACCACAGTAGAAACAAAGGAATTGTGAGAGCCAGATTATGGCCCAGATCCTGTAATGAGCTCTCTACAGGCAAATCCCTATCCCTGTGAAGAGCTTATTGCAGGACTATGTGGTGTAGCTGTTCTGTGGATAAATAGTGGCTCTTAAACATTCTGTACTGAATGTGTGACACTTTTCAGCAGCACTAAGGGCCTGATTTAACTCCCCTATTGAAGTGAATGGGAGTCTTTCCATTGTCTTCAAGAAGACAGAGTTAGATGGGATTTTATATTTATCACTTTAAAATAAAAACTAAAGTAGTCTGAACTGGCAATACAACTGAAAAGTGAGCCTGACTATCATTCTCATGGAATACTATGTAAACTATAAATAATTATTGAAAATTATGAATGATTCATTCATTTTTAAAATGATGATCTATATTCATGGTATTCATGTTGACTTTTGGTATCATGGGCAGTGTGCATGTGTGTGAACACAGACATGGGTGCAGTATTCAGCATCCTCGATAGATTATGTGATTTTAGATTGGTTTTACACAGGGGTAAATCCATTGGTTTCAATGGAGTTACTGATGATTTACACCAGAGTAAATGAGAATCAGGCTGAACAACTACGTATATTTTTCAATGCATAATTTTACTCTGTTGTAGGAGCTAGAACTAGTTCATTTTTTTAACCAAAGTATATTCCTGTTGGAAAATATAGTTTTGTCTAAAGTGACATTTTTCATGGGAGAAATGTAGCTTTCAACTACATTTTATTAAAATTTTCCAGTTGGGAGAATCTAAATGAAAAAGATTCATTTGATAGGTCAAAACATTACAGTGTGATTGAATTAAAAAAATTCTATTTCTACATTTTATTAATTATTTTCATATTTTTTCATTTCATGAAAAATTTCAGTATTTCATTTTGTCCTTCTGATTTTGGAACAGAATATTATTTTTGAAGTGTAAAAATGTCTGGAAAAGGAAAATTCCATTTTACAGACACCTGCAGCAGGAGTCATGAATTAAGCACTCCCTAGAATTACAAAGTGTGGGGTAAATACACATATGACCATTTATTAGGCTAATATATAATTTTATTAATAATAATAATTTGAAAGGCTGTTACTAGGGCTCTTTTCTTAGTAATGTTCTGCCTCAGCTAGTATTTTCCTCATTCTGGTAGATGGATCATATCATAATAGAGTCTTTGGACATTCTATTTGGAGTCCAAAGAAATAAATTTAAAAAGAAAAATAGATCAGATTTAAAATAATTTTAAACAAGTTGTTTTTATTTATTTATTTATTTATGTTGAAAGCAAACTAGCCAGAAGAAGGGGGCTTGTCCAAATTTTTAATAGTTTATCTTGGCAAAACCCTTTTTGCCTTACTCATATGGACCCTGATTCAATAGAGTACTTAAGCATATGCTTAATCTTAGTCAATGGGATTACTTGTATGCTTCAAGTTAAGCATGTGCTTAAGTACCTTGTTGAATTGAGGGCCACCTGGAGTTGCAATGGAGTCAACAGGACTGCTTGTATGGGGGTAAAGCAACCAGGATTCAGCCCCACATATAGAGAAAGAAGCTTTTGGTTTTTGACAACATTCCCAGGCAGAAATTACTTTCTGAACAGTGAGTTACAATTTAAATAGTCAAGTTATAAGTAAAAGATCTTTTAAATGTCACATATTATAATTGACTGATTCTCTTGATTAAATCTATTTCATGACAGGGAAATCCTATAGAAGAAAGATTGTTTTAAAATCTCAACTAAATGGTACAGTGCTATATGCATTCCCTACTCCAGCCTCCAACACAAATCAAAATCTTTGCATTATGGATAATGCCCAAGGCTGGAAAGCGAGCCAAATACCTGCCACCCTGTCCTCTTTCATTAACCAATGGGAAAAGGAGAGAAATAAAGTGCCGTACTGGGGCAGTCAGCCAACAGCCCACATAAACCCACTGTGCCTCTTTACAGCAATTCAACAAAAGGTCTAGGCTAGGGGAGGGAGAGGATATGAAAAACTCTGTACCACAAACTATTGCAAAATGCTTTACAAGCATTGAATGGCGAAAGGAAACTCAATCAATTGCTGGCAGTGATATTAGTTTTGCACTGTTCAACCACTTCTGTGCTATTAACTAATGCACTTGTGTCGCTAAAAGTGAAATTCCTTTGTTATTGTTGCACTTTTTGTAATAATGGAATTACCGATTTCTTTTAAAACCTGTTTCATGTGCTCCAAAGATATTTATTTTTTCTATTTTTAATATAATGATTAATCAACTCTAACAAGCATCCTCCAAGCCAAACAGCTGAGTTATTGCTCAAAAAACAGCTGTTTCATAGTTAAATATATCCTTACTTCACCAGCTTGCTGAGGATTTGCTGGTGGCTTGTCTTTAAACATTTAACTGTCAGTGAGAAAGTCTAGTGCTTCATCATACTTTCTGTTACAAAGGCTACATGGTTTAAAAAAAAGCACATAGCAAAAAAAAAAAAAAAAAAAAAAAACACACACCCTGGAAGAAAGCTCTTCTCTCCCTCCTCCCCCCCACCCCAATACCACACATAAGGTTACTACCAGATGTTCACTTTACATCCTGCCTGGCTTAAAAAAAAAAACAAAAAACAAAAAAACCCAAACTTTTTTTATTCAAAAACGTCAATATTGTTTAACAGTAAATGTAGTATAATTATAGTATTCAATAAACATTTAACAAGACACAGGCATTTTCGGCAAGAAAATATTACTAGAGTGAACATTTTTAGCAGTTTAGCAGTTAAATTAGTAATTTCTTTTATAACATCTGGTGCGCAGTCTCTAATTTCTAAAGTTTTGGAAAGAAAAACCATTGGGCAGATTTTGAGTTATGAATAATTTGCCAGTTGTTTACCTTTATGCCAATCTTATTCTTCCCTACATAGATGCAATTGAATACATTACAAATGTGTTTTCCATAAAAGTTCTAAGATTTTGGGAGGGGGCGGTGGAAAATGAATTAAAGCTATTTTGGCCATCTAAACTCATTCTCATTTCTATCATCATTCTCCCCTGACACCATCATTAGCCTCCCACATGGAAATGAGGGTCTGATCCTCTAGTCCTTAGAGTTACCGTTTGATATGCACAGTGATTCTGACCGAAGGCCACTGATCTCAGTGAGAGCCTTCTTATACTCAGAGGGCTTTGGATCAGATCTAATGCAAGGAAAGTACGTCTGAAAATGGAATTGTAATGGGTGCACATTAGAGCAGTGAAGGGCAACTTTAGCCATTGGATAACATAGGCCAAAGGAAAGCTATTCAGTGCTAAGGTGGAAAGTTCCTTCCAGCTGTCGCCCCTCTGCGGGGATAGCCAAAACACAACCTAATACTTTGGCTGGGCATTGTTTCTCTGGAATTGTCCCTCCGAATAGGAGAGGGTCCTATGTGTTTTTCTTAAATAATATCCCAAATATTTCCACCTCTATCATTTTCCTGGTAAAGCTGGGGGGGTTCTCAGACTTCTTCATAGTGTGCACCTTCTTAACAGGATGATGATTTTGCAGTCTACCTCCACTCCCATTCGCAACGGAATCCTCCTCCTCCACAGCCAACAGAAATTGCGTAACACCACTGTGGTAGGTACAGAAATTGCCTACATGAGAAGTAAGGTTAGGAATGTATCTGTAACTGTAATGAAATTTAGCAGCTGGAAGTAAGGCACCAGCGCCCCTGGTTCCCTGCTGGCTCTCTGCAGACCAACAGCAAGTCCTCCACAGACAACCAGTTCTCCACAGACCACATTTTGGAAACCTCTGTGGTAACTCATTCCACAACTTGTTGATTTCCTGAATGTAGTTTACTTCTTAAAGTTTGTCCTGAATATGTGATAATCTTAATGTTAATAATATTTAATTGTTAACTGTCAGATCATCCATCTGTGGGCAGTTTTTGGCCACTGCATGGCCCAGGATCAGTTTATTACCCTAATCTATCTACTACGTTGTTTATTATTAAATCCTAAAAATGGCACTTGTATGATTTAATTATATGCTTCTACAGTATACGTTCATTTGTTTCACTTAGGGTCAGATTCCTATTTGCTGAGTAAAGTGTTACCTGATGTGACTACGGTTGGCAGAATCTGGCCTTTGCTCATTTAAAATGCTTGAATAGTATCTTCCTTGCAGGGCTGTCCCTAGCGGGGTGCGGGGCCTGGAACAAATCAGCCCGTATGGGCCTCCCTTAACATTTTTATACAGGTGAAATCTGGTGTGGAGAGGGGACACCAGTGCTGGGGGGTGAGGGATGATGGAGAGTCACAGGGTGGCACCTGTGCTAGGGGCGAGGGGACCCCCTGTGCTTGCGGGTCCTGGAAAAGGGTGGGGTCCAGGGTGGAAGGGCAATGGATGGGGTCAGCCTGGCTCTGGCATGTTCCTGCAGCAGTAGGATGCTGGCGGCTGTGTGGTGGCAGGCGACACTGGGAGCCAGCGGGGAGGGGTGGAGCAGGGTTGGCTGGGGTCACTGCTGCCACTGTCAGAGACTGAGCATGAGCCCTGCAATGCCGAGCAAGAAAAGGAAATACAATGCTAACCCTCCAGGCCAGCCTGGCCCCCCGAAACCCTAATCCCACTCCCTGGGCCCCCAGGACTCCTAACCCCACCCCCGCTGGACTGGCCTAGCGCCCCCGCATGACACATGCACACTGAAGCGCAGGGCCCGGAGCAGTTGCCCCAATTCGCCATACCCAAAGGACAGCTCTGCCCCCCTGACGGCCTGATCCAACACCCTTGAAAGTCAATTGGAGTCTTTCCACTGACTTAAATGAGATTTAGATCAAAATCTAAACTGCGAGTTATATCTGGACATAATGCTGGATGGAGTGGCTATGTGACCTGAGACAGCACTTCATGGTATAAAAGAATTGTCTAACAGGAGAATAAGATTTGGTGGATTAATAAATGATTTCAGAGTTCAGAGTTGTTATGGGCAATAGTCACATGATTTCTCTTTTAGAAAAGTCAGGTTTGTCCTCTTTATACTAGCCCTGGCAGTCTGCCTCTTTAGAAAAGTAGGGTAGGGAACTATTGTACTTTAGTATTTTACATTTGGAGGATGAGTGCAGAGTTCATTTTGATTATTTCTATGTTTATCTGAAAATTGGTCTTGTGAGCTAGAGAATTTTTCCAATTAGCTACTGCGTTTGCCTCTTGTTTTTGTTCCTTGCATGATACCTAGTTTATACAGGCCCCAGGAACATTGGGCCTAGCCCTATGACATACTGTGCACTAATAAGAAGTGATGAACACCTCAGCTCCCATTAAAACCAAGTGAAGTTCAAGGTGCTGTGTGTCTTGCAAATCAGGCCCTTTGTGCTCACATGGCAGCTGGATATATCCCCTCATCTGACTAATCCTTTAAAAAAATAGTAAAAAAGAATTACCGCTGACTGAAGTTTAAGTGGATGATAAACCAGTTTGGTTCAGTTGGTTATAATACTTTGATTTACTGCGCTATGATGAATCAATCATATAAGACTAGATTCTACCACTCTTATTCATGCTGAGTACCACCTTGATGTCAATGGGACAACTTGTTGATAAAGACACTACACAATGTGAGTAAGGGTAAGTCTACACTACAGCAGTTACAGCAGCACAGCTTCTAGCGTAGAGTAACGGAAAAAAAATGGAGATAGAAGCTTAAGCTACACTTTGCTCTGCTTACACTACAGAGTCCCCCCCCTCCTGTGAAGATAAGCTGGATAATTTCTTCTACAGTCTGATACTCTAGTGCCAATTGAATAGGAGGATGAAATATCCTAATGGGAAACTCCAGATAGGATCAGAGGTTACATGCAGCACAACCATCTTCTGTCTCATGAGGCTAAATTGTCACAGCCAGGTCACGGACAGCCAGACCGAGTAGTCAGAACCAGAGTCTGCAGTAATGAGACAGGAGTCAAAAATTGGTCAGGCCAGGTCAAGATACTAGGGAGTCAGAGGCAGGAAACAAACTGGAGATCAGACCCACGAATCAGATGTCAGGAGTCACTCTGGGTTGGGATGCCAGCAAATCAAGCCAGGCATATGGGAGCAGGATGGAGCCCAGTTATTCAGACAGTTTTCTTCTTCCTGTTGCTGGTTTAATCAATCAGCCACTCTGGGACTCCACCAATCAGACCTCAAAGCCTCACACTGGGGCTGGGCTTCCTGGGTAACTGTCAGCGTGGCTGCTCCTGTGGACCTGGGATTGAGACCTCAGGGTCATAGCATCACCCCCTTCCCACCCTAGGGGTGTGCTCTGGAAGGCAGAAACCAAGACAGGAGCACGAATGTTTCAGCTGGCTCCCCAGTGCATTCCTCCAGGCTGTAATCTTCCCAGTCACTCAGGTACCACAATTTGCCCTGCCTGAATTTAGCGTCCAAGACTCTGTGAACAAAATATTCCACCTAACTCTGTATTTGTCCGCTAAGGGGAAGTGTGTTCTTGGTGTATGGTTTTAGAAGTGCGATGTGGAATACGGTCTGGACTCCAAGGGATTGAGGAAGATGGAGCTCAAAAAGTGACCAGGTTGATTTGTCACCAAATCCGACCTGGGCCAAGGAACTGGTAGTCTAGTTTCCAAGAGGGTCTGTCCTTGCAGAAGTGTGTGTTGAAAGCCATACCTTTTGTTCTATGGAGTACGAGGCCATGCAGTCTATGCTTGTCCATGTGCATTTTGTAGTCCTTCTTTGTCTTTTCAAAGTGTCCCTTTACATTCTCTTAGATGTGATAGATGTGTTGTACGAGGTCCCAGGCAGATGGGTTGGGGGGAGTACATGGGTAGAGATGCGGATGAAATTGTGTGTGGTATCCATAATTGATAAAGAAGGGGCTGTAAGGCTTCATGCCAGAAGCAGGCTGTAAACTGAGACCCCCAGATAGAAGTCACATGATCAAGGAGGCCATGAAGATGGACTATGTTGTTTATCCAGAGCCAGTCGGCTTCCTCCTTGGAGGGTAAAGTGAGCCATCTTAGAAAAGTGATCTACCACTGTCAGGATGGTCAAACTACTGGATTCTGGTAGTTCCATGATTATCTATGTGCATGGTGAGATGCACAAGGGCCTGTAGGCATCTCTAAACTGGCCAGTTAGTCTTTGATTTCTTCCTCCAAGCCCCATCAGAACTGGTATAGCTGTGATGCTTCATTCTGTACCTACTATGCGTTAGAAGTGCACTACATAGAAGCCACTGTGCCTTGCCCCTGCTGGAGTCCCCTCAGGGTGGCTTTAGCTGTTCAACTTGGTGTGGGTCATCGAAGATGGCTGACATCGATTGGAGAAAGGCATCCCAGTTTGTCAGCACCAGGCTATGGCCTTCCAGTGGTGGGAGACACCGTCTAACACGTCTCTCAGCAGCCTGATTACCAAGACCACCTTGGTCCAGTCAGAGGCATAGGTCCAGGGATGCATCAGAAGTGAAGGCGGCATTGGGTCATGAAATCCCAGAACCGCTTGCAGTTCCCATTGAACCATTTAGGCAAAGGGTAATACAGGACCCTGTTTGGGACAAGTCTTTGTACGCTATGTTCAGAGTGGTATTCTTGGCACTGAGCTGTCTTGCTTGCTCCAGTAAGTGCTGGTTGTCCAAGGTCAGCTGAACAACTTAGGCCTCCACCTGGAGGCAGAAAGCCCATTTGGGCAAGTCCGATGCTTCTGTCCGATGGCTGTGGTGGTGCTGCTGCTGAGTCCATCCTTCCCGCTCTGGGCTTGGCCCCTCAGGGTTATTGTGGTCCAAACCAGCTGTCATGGCTGGGTCATAGGAAACCAGACCTAGTAGTAGGAGCCAGAGTCTACAGTCATGCGATAAGATCCAAGCATCGGCTGGGCCAGGCAGGGCTGGCTCCAGGCACCAGCGTAGCAAGCAGGTGCCTGGGGCAGCCAATGAAGAGGAGGGTGGTACATTCGGCTATTCGGTGACAATTCGGCGACGGGGCCATCACTCCCTCTGGAGGCAAAGGACCTGCTGCTGAATTGCCGCTGATCGCGATTTTTTTTGTGCTTGAAGCGGCAAAAACGCTAGAGCCAGCCCTGGGGCCAGGATACCAGGGATCAGAAGCAGGACAAATTGGAGATCAGAACCACAAGTTAGATCCCAGGAGTCATGCCAGGAAATCAAGCTGAGGGAACAGGAGTAGAAGGAACAAGGCACACAGTCCAGACAGGGTGGAGCCTACTTGTTCTGACAGCTTCCTGTTCTGATGCTGCCTTAAGTAGGGCCAGTGGGCCAATCAGCTGCTCTGGGACTCCACCAATTGGATCTCAGGGGCAGAGCCTTACACTGGGGCCAGGCTTCATGGGTCTCAGGTAAGCAATTGTCAGCAGGCTGCCAGTTGGTGTGTGGCTCTTCCCATGAACCCTGAAGACAGATTTGTGGGTCATGACAAAGTAATTTGGAGAAATAGGGGATTAAACCCTGAATTTGAAAGCTGCTTTGGCCTTATGGAATCGCATGTCATCTCATACAATGTCACTGCGAGAGATCAATTATTTGCCAGTGATAACATTGTTTGGTCTGTCCAAAAATCTAGTTTCCTTACCAGATTTTTCCTGCTCTAACTACTATGAACAGGCTTTCTGCACCCAGAAGTTAGTGGACCTCATTCTATAGGATCAGTATATAGGCTGATCAATTAATCTTCCCTCCAGTTCTGCCTGAGCTGTGTTCTGTGCAGGACCAGGTGAGGGTGGGGGGAGAGCAAAAAGTGGCTAACCACCACCCAGGGGCTGGCTTGACTCCCAGTGTAGGGGTACGTATATCTACAAGCTCTACAGTGGCAAAGCTGCAGTGTAGACACTACAGCATGGGAAGGGAGTTTTTCCATCACTGTAGTAAATCCATTCCCTCAGGAAGAGGTAGCTAGGTCAATGGAAGAATTCTTCCAATGATCTAGTGGTGTCTACAATTCGTCCTACGTTGGCTTTACTATGTCTTTCAGGGGAAAGAATTTTTCACATCCCTGAATAATGTAGCTAGGTTGACTTAAGTTTTAGGTGCAGACCAGGGCTAAGTTAGAGGAGCCTCACAAAGGCTGCTCTAAACTCTGCAACTGGTAATGATCCCTAAGGAGCAATTACGCCAGCTGAAGGGTTGCCAGAGTGCAGCAGCATTGCGACCATGCCTCCAGAAACACCCTGACACAGCCTCTATGCTGGATGAATCCCGAATTGCCTGGTTAGATCAGCTTTATGGCCCATTTGCATTGAGCAGCAAGAGGACCTGTACTGGTGGCCAGGACCTAGCCTTTAAGTATAAAATATATAGAGACCTACCTACCTCCAAAATAGGCTTCTTATTTATGTATGTCATTTACTCTAGGCTGCTACGTGCTGAATTTTAAGGAAAGAAACCTCACCAATCTAGCTCTGAATAATGAATCCTCATAAGTTCTGCAGATTTTACAGCAGGAAACACTTATCTTTTTACCAAGATTGGCTTTTGTAGCCAATGCATGAGGCAAGAGAGAGTTTAGGGAAATAATTCTTCAGTTTCACCTTTCTTTGAGCAGGGAGAAATTTTCAATGGAAAGGTCTTTTAATTTTGGCATTCCATGCTGTTTCTTAAAATGGAGCAGATCTGGATGTGACATACAGTGGTCTAAGTGCTGCATCCAACTGCTATATAAACAGAGCAGTTAGTGCACATTCTAAAGCTGTAACATTAAGTAGAATAATGGACGATGGCTTTTGATATCTATGTAAACCATGAATTTTATTACAGAGAATTACCATGTTAAGTTTTGAAAAGTAAACAAAACCTAGTGCAAAACCGATTCAGTGTATAACCTAACTTGCCTGGTGCCTAATGAGGTGACAGTGATGGAATCAAAACAAATATCTTTACATTTCATAAACGTAGGAAAAAATACTTCTGTGTTTAATCACTGTCTGAGTCATTGACAAAGCTGGCACCCCCAACACTGCAGATTCTGAAGTTAATGTGACTACCTTTCCAAATGGACCACCATGGTTTGCATTGAAACAGTGCAGGCAAACAGCAGATTAATATAAGAGGTGAATAAGAGTTTTCACATACATATACAAATCTATCCTGTAAATTAGCAACCTCACGTTGTCCTGAGTTATGATTCCTCTGTTCTTATGTAAACTACTAACGACAAAAGGCCTTATGCTGAACTGCTTCCATGGGCAAAATTCCCATTGATTTCACTGAGAGTTACGCCTGAGGAAGGAATTCAGGATTGGATCTTGAAATAACGTTCTCTTACTGCCATCCATTATATATATAATTTCCATTCAGTCAGCTAAATTCTGCTTATACTGGCATACATTTACATGCAGGTCCCCTGAGGTGGAAAATCCTTCAGGAGGTGACTTAGCCACAACCATTCTCTGATCTGTAGGGAACGAACGCAGTGCCAAAAGTGGGCAGCACTGGCCAGTAAGAGGTGCGGTCAGGGCAAGTGACAATGAGCTGATTCAATACATTTCTGCAGGAGTTTTAACCAGTAGGCTGTGTAGCCATAACCTAAAAGCTCCCACATAGCAGAAGACCACAAAAGAAATGAATCTTCCATGGAGAGACCAGTCTGTAAATCACTCTTCCCTGTGCAAACTTGGATGAACCTGTCCCTCTATATTAGTAGCATATACTATTCTCTACAGCAGGGGTAGGAAACCTATGGCATGCATGCCAAAGACGGCACGCGAGCTGATTTTCAATGGCACTCACACTGCCCGGGTCCTGGCCACCGGTCTGGGGGGCTCTGCATTTTAATTTAATTTTAAATGCAGCTTCTTAAATATTTTAAAAACCTTATTTACTTTATATATAACAATAGTTTAATTATATATTATAGTCTTAGAGAAAGAGACCTTCTAAAAATGTTAAAATGTATTACTGGCATGCAAAACCTTAAATTAGAGTGAATAAATGAAGACTCAGCACAGCACTTCTGAAAGGTTGCCAACCCCTCCTCTACAGAATGTTGGCTGGAGGTGTATAACAGAGTGATCCATTGTTCACTGTGTAGAGTGTCTTCCCATCTAGTGACTGGTCCACAGAGTGGATTAGTCCACTACAGCTACCAGCTAGAGGAGGTACTTCTCCTGCTTTCTTAAGTGGTATAGGCTCATGATATTAGTTCTGCAGAATCAGGTTCAGTCCAAGTGATGATGTTTGAACAGTTATTACCAGGGGTGGCTTTATGCATTTTGCTGCCCCAAGCACGGCAGTCAGGCGGCTTTTGGCGGCGCGTCTGCGGGAGGTCTGGCTGGTAACGCGGATTCGGCGGCATGCCTGTAGGAGGTCCGCCGGTCCCACGGCTTCGGCGTACCCACCACCAAATTGCCGCCAAAGCCGCGGGACCGGCAGACCTCCCGCAGGCATGCCACCGAAGGCTCCCTGACTGCCACCCCCACAGCGACCGGCAGGCCGCCCCCCGCGGCTTGCCGCCCCAGGCACGTGCTTGGTGCGCTGGTGCCTGGAGCTGCCCTTGGTTATTACAATAGGAAAAGCAATACTGTATTTAGTTATAAATTACCAGCATATAAATACAGTTAATCATAGGTGTGGTGGATGTAGCTTGAAACTGTTCTGCCTTTGTTTTCCATGTATTACTCTTTTACATGCTTAAGAGCAGTTTAGCAGAAACCATTTTCTTCTCAGAGTTGTCTTGTCAAAAGATCCCCACCACTGTAGGTGTTTTCCACACACAAAAATGAGGATTTGTCAACACTGAAACTGGTCATGGGAATGGGTCGGTTTGATTAATTTCTCAACTCAAAAAAGGTTGAAAAAAGTTAAAAAAAAAAAAAAAAAAAAACTGTTGAAACATTCATTATGACTTTTTAAAATGAAAAAAATAGTATAGTTTTCCTGGTTCAAAGTGACTTCATTGAGAAATTTAGGCTGAGTTAACGTTTTAACCAAACATTAAAAACGATCCAAAAAACAATGAAACATTTTGCAATGACCAAAAACAAAACATTTCAACAGTGTTTCAGTTGATCCAAACTGAAATTCTCTTTGATTTGTAGGTTCATGAACATTTGAGATTTTTACTTTGTCCTGATTTGGGATGGGAAAACTTTTAAAAATCTTGAATATAATCCTGCGATGAGAAAACAATTTCCCACCCAGCTCTGGCTACTAACTGTTGGAGAGGAGACACATGGTGTGATCGGTCTCCTGGAGACTTGGATTTTCTTCCAATTTTCTTCTGATAAAATAAAAGTAATTTAAAGTGAAAGTCTCTCATATGCTCTTTTTGTGTAGAAAGACGGCAGTAGGGTTTGAGGGACCACTCATGCAGTCTGCTATAGGAATATTGGAATTGCTATGAGTGGATAAAGGTAAATAGCCTATGGCAAATTAGAGAGACAAGGTAGGTGAGGTAATATCTTTTATTGGATCAACTTCTGTTGGTGAGAGAGACAAGCTTTTATGGGAAACTGACAGAGTTATGACTGTAGAAGGCCAAAATTTATTAGAAATCTGGGGTGTTGGCTTCTTATCATCAAACATTTGAGTATTTGGACTGTATCCCTTTTATGGTTTTGCCAAGACCTAATCATTCTATTTAGAGCTATTTACAGATGAAGGAAAATTATTAATCTCACTTTTTATTATTGAAGAAGCAAAACACGAAGTAAATTAAGTCCAATTTGCATGAGGTTTTGCACACACCTAGATTTGAATACAAACTTGGGAACAGACTTTGAACTCTGTAGCCTTTATAGTCAAATTTTTATTAAATTTTTCCACATAAGTCTTGCCATGTCTTTATTGCATTCATGCAATAATAGAAGATCTTTCCTGGGGCTAATTTTACTCCTTGAAATTCCCATTCTTGTTAACCCAATTCTTTGTAGTCTAGTGGTTAGAGTATCTGCCATATAGTACAGAAGAGGCGGGTTGAAGTTCCAAGATGAATGCATTTTTTATTAAAATACCTTTTATTGGCTCAGCAATAATTGATCATTGCATTTACAACATTTAATTACCATTACTCTCCCAAAACACTTGACATTGAATGAAAATATTGAAACAAGCCTTTTTGTTGAAGCAGCAAATAGTATTGCACGCTATTAAGTCTCCTTTTATGAAATGTCAAAGGCATGTAGATCTTGGTTGTACTTACCAGGCTTTTCAACGTTATAGTCTTTATATTAAATTTTTTAAGTTATTTTTTCATTGTAGTTTTCAAAATGTTTCTGTTGCATCAGGGAACTGGGAAGCCCCTTTGTGACTAATTTAACACCTGTAAATTTCTATGGCTACTAACCAAACACTTTGTAGATGGTAAAAATGAAATAGATATTTAATTCATCAAAGTAGTGAGTTCAGTTCCAGTGGTTGTGTCTTTTATTAAAAATTCTATTAACTTTATTCAATGCCATTCTAGATCAATGTGAATTTACTACTTTTCATAGATTTTTAAGGCTGGATTATGTTAATCTAGTTTGACCTCCAGCATAGCAGAGGCTAAGGGCTTGTCTATACTTACGCGTTGGTTCGGCGGCAGGCAATCGAACTTCTGGGTTCGATTTATCGCGTCTTGTCTGCACGCGATAAATCGAACCCAGAAGTGCTCGCCTTCGACGCCGGTAATCCTGCTCGGCGAGAGGAGTACGCGGAGTTGACAGGGGAGCCTGCCTGCTGCATCTGGACCACGGTAAGTTCGAACTAAGGTATGTCGACTTCAGCTACGTGAATAACGTAATTCACGTAGCTGAAGTTGCGTACCTTAGTTCGAATTGGGGGGTTAGTGTAGACCAGGCCTAAATCTCACCCACAACAACAGGGCCCCTCACCAAAGGCTATTAAGCAAAATAAGCAGTCATGGGATAAGAGGGAAGGTCCTCTCATGGATCAGTAACTGGTTAAAAGATAGGAAACACAGGGTAGGAATAAATGGTCAATTTTCACAGTGGAGAGAGGTAAATAGTGGGGTTCCCAGGGGTCTGTACCATGACTAGTGCTGTTCAACATATTCATAAATGATCTGGAAAAAGGGAGTAAACAGTGAGGTGGCAAAATTGGCATACGATACAAAATTACTTAAGATAGCTAAGTCCAAAGCAGACTGCGAAGAGTTAAAGGGATCTCACTAAACAGGGTGAAGGGGAAACAAAATGGCAGATGAAATTCAGTGTCGAGAAATGCAAAGTAATGCACATTGGAAAATATAATCCCAACTAGACATACAGAACGATTGGGTCTAAATTAGCTGCTACCACTCAAAAAAAAAAAAAAAAAAAAAAGGATCTTGGAGTCATAGTGGATAGTTCTCTGAAAATATCTGCTCAATGTGCAGTGGCAGTCTAAAAAGCTAGCAGAATGTTAGAAATCATTAGGAAAGGGATAGATTATAAAACAGAAAATATCATGTTGCCTCTATATAAATCCATGGTATGCCCATATCTTGAATACTGCGTGCAGATTTGATCTTCCCATATCAAAAGAGATATTAGAATTGGAAAAGGGGAACAGAAATTATTAAGGGTATGCAACAGTTTCTGTATGAGGAGAGATTAAAAAGACTGGGACTTTTCAGCTTGCGGGGATATGATAGAGGTCTATAAAATCTTGACTGATGTGGAGAAAGTGAATAAGGAAGTGTTACTTGCCCCTTCACATAACACAAGTACCAGGGGTCACTCAATGAAATTAATAGGCAGCAGGTTTTAGACAATCAAAAGGAAGTACTTCTTCACACAAGCCACAGTTAACCTGTGGAATTCATTGCCAGGGGATGTTGTGAAGGCCAAAACTATAACAGGGTTCCAAAAAGAACTTGATAAGTTCATGGAGGATAGGTCCATCATGGAGGATAGGCTATTAGCCAGGATGGTCAAGGATGGAACTCCTATGAGTGTCCCTAGCCTCTGTTTTGCCAGAAGCTGGGACTGGAAGTCAGGGAATGGATCACTTGATTACCTATTCTGTTCATTCCCTCTGGGGCACCTGGCATTAGCCACTGTCGGAAGACAGGATACTAAGCTAGATGAACTACTGGTCTGACCCAGTATGGCAATTCTTATAATTTCAGCATCGGTTTTCAGATTTTTTTAAATGATCCAAAAAACTTGAACTACTTATAAGTAGAGTTGGTCAAGAATTTTTTGTCAAAACCATTTTTTGTCAGAAAATGCTGATTTGTCAAACCCAAAACTTTTTATGGGACATCAGTTTAGAAGAAGCTTTCACTGGATAAAGCTTCCCAGATGGACTCTCTGGTCATAACTGGAGAGAGAGAAACCCACCCATGCACCTTAGAATAAACAAAGCCCATTGATTAAGGCATTCACTTTGGATATGGGAGACTCAGACAATTTTTTTGAAATCTCAGAATTTTCCACAGGCTAGGAAATATGTTTCCTGCCCAGCTCTACATACAAGGTCAAGTTAGAAAAGCAGTTTCACCATATAAAGAAGATCAGCTCAAATAAGGCACAGTAAGGGCTGATTAGAGGTCTGATCCACAGCCCAATTCAATGGGAGTCTTTCCAGTGAGTTTAACTGTCTTTGAATCAAACCTTTAGTCCCTCCCTTCCCCAAAGTAGAGCTTCGACATGTGAATTTATGAACACCAGTAGGGGTCTGAAGTTTGCCCTAATTGCATGAGGCCAGATTCTCAGGTGCTCAGATACTATGGTAAAGGGGTCCCTACAAGTACTTAAGCTAAATAAACAGAAGCTCAGCACCTGTACATTTGCATAGCTGCAACACCAATTAAGGGTCTGACTTATGAATTTTTATTTTGTTTAACTTTAAAAAGTCAAATGAAATTATAATAAAAATCAGTGAATATAGTCAGACTTAAAAATCAATAAACAAGCATATGCAAAAAGCGGATTCTTCATTGCCTTGCACTGTCATTTGCACCTGTGCAAAGTGAATGTAAACCACCACCACTACTGAAAGTGAGACGAGAATGTTGATTTGATAGCAGCTTGCATCCACTTTGCACAGGGATAAGAAACGGCATAAGACAGGAGAGAATCAGACCCATGGGCCTCATTCTCAGCTGGTGGAAATCAGAGACGCTCCACTGATGTCAGAGGTATGTGATTTACACCAGTGCGGATCTGGCCCAATATCTCAAACTTACAATAAATAAAATAAAGTAAATATATTTATCAGTGAACAGCTAACTCATTTCTAACACGGCTATTCATGGTCCAGGTCTTGGAACAAATGCTGTTGTGTTTCACCTGGACATCACTGGTTTGGCCCATTTTACTTTAGGAAAGCTTTCAAATATATTGTTGCAAAGATACTTACAAGTAAGTGATGGGAAGGTCAGAGGAGTGATTGAAAGAGAAAGTTCAGAGTGGAAGAACTGTATCTAACAAATTAAGTACTGTTTCACAGTACAATTTCTTCCCCTGAACTGAACCTGAATGCTTTAAAACAGGGGTGGACAAACTTTTTGGCCGGAGGGCCACATCGGCGTTCCGAAGCTGTATAGAGGGCCGGGTAAGGAAGGCTGTGCTTCCCGAAACAGCGTGCCCCCTCCCACTTCCTGCCCCCTGACTGCCCCCCTAGAACCCCCGACAATGGCAATTTTGTGCCAAAACTGAGGGTAAAAATATGACCCTTTGTATATTATGTAAGTACAGCCCTAATACATTCATCTGCAGAATGGACTATTTTTTTAAAGTAGAGGTAATTATGATGCGTTTCATCTAAAAGCCAAATAACCAGAGTGGATGGATATCTGGAAAAAAGCCAAGAGGACCCAACATGACTCCTCTTTCATCCTGACAGGATCTTCTTTTTATGCTGCTCTCAATAATCCACTGCCTGATTTAGAAAGGGCCTAGTAACAACATCTAGAAATATTTGAGTCAGAGATATGCTTGAACCAAAACACGGGGGCTCAAATCCTGATTCCAGTGAAGTCAATGGCAAAACTCCGTTTGACTTCAGTGGGGCCAGATTTCACCCTGTATCAAATGCTCCCAGACTTTGAGAAAGCTCGGGTCTGAATCAGAATTTGCAGGTTGAACCCATCTCTGCTTTTACTATATTATACCCAAATATATACAGTTCCATAGTCACCATGTCAACCAGGTCTTATGACTAAATGTAAAACCAGCAAGGAAAAAGGAAATCACTGTCCTTCCCTGGCAATAACATAATCATATGCGTCACACAAAGGACACAGCCATTTTCCAAATGGCTAGCCAGGAGAGGATTGTATCATGGCCAGAGATATTCACTTCATTCTCCTGATTTATTGGAAATGGGTCAGGAAAGTCCCCCGAAAAAAAATACACAACACTTTGAGTTTAAAAAAAGAGCTTGGAATACATTGAAAGAGGAAATAAGAATGTGGGAATGCAACTGGATTCAGTTCTTTGATCATGAGTCCAGAAGGAATATTAATTATCGTTATATTTGAGACCAGACTGTGGGATCTCCTTTATAGCAAACCTCCTCAAAAGTAGTAGAGAACCTTGGAAATGACGGATGTCACAAATGCAGCAGTCTCACAGAGAGAGACAACTTATGTACACAGACAGGACATATCTTGGCAATCAGCAATTGCCAATGATGGAAATAGACTAATTATGAGAGAGAAAGGGGAAGCTCTGTTCACAATATGGACCATCTGCTGCTGTTGCTTGCAGCTGCATAGATATAGTTATTCCATTGGCTTCAGTTGAGTTACTCTAGATTTACACCTGTGTAAGAAAACAGAATTTGGCCCTATCGGGCCTAATTCTCCTTTAATTTTACATCCACTTTATACCCCTGTAATTCTGTTGAATTAATTGGAGTTACTCCTGATTTATACCAGCATAAGCAAGATTGGAACCAAGCCTTATGTAGTGAGAATATGCCTAAAGCTATATATTAATCACAGGTACTTCACGAGCAATGATTTTGCAGATACCTGCAAGCACAGGTACTATAAAACTTAATAGATCCAAAAATACTAAGTCCTGGAAGAGGGGCAGAGAATTTTAGATGTGATTCTGCTTTTCCTGATTTACCCTAGGTTTGATCCTGGATTTTACATCAGTCATTCCTGATCTACACTGGTGTAAGTGAAAGCAGAATCAGTCCTAGCATTCTCTTTAGAATGGTTAAAACAATTCATATATGCAGCACCACGTTTTAGCTGGGATTTTCCATTTGTAAACCCTCTTCTTCTATTTCCTTCTCTACCCCCAATATTTGTAAACTCCTTTCTTTCTGCAATTCTTGCTCTCTCTCCTTCCAAGGCACTTGGTGTCTCCCTTACTCTAGGAACTTATAATAATTAGAGAGCTGCCTGGAAAAGGATTTTCTTTCCCACAAAAAATTTCAATTATAACAATTATTTTTTCAAAAAGTGTCCTTTGAAAAACTGACAATTATTTGTTTTTGACTGTCAAAAACTGTTGACTTTCTGAAAAACCAAAACATACAGTTTTTTTTAATATATATTTAAAAACCTCAAAAACGTCAGTGAAAATAGGATTCTTCCCACCCCCACAAAAATTTCCATTTCATAGAAAGGCAATTTTCCATACAAAAAAACTGATTTCCTCCTCTTCCCCCCCCCCCCCCCAAGACCTAATAACAATGTTGGGGTGAGGACAGGCTTTACCTACATGGCTTATGCTACAGCACCAATTGCACAAAGAGAGAGTATGTACAGAGTGATTTCTCTCTCGTTGAGAACATCAGTTCTTTTTATGCATTAATATTTTTAAATAGAAAATATTTAATTTTAAACACTTATTCTTTCATCAGAGTAACAACTAGTTGAACACAAATTTGAAATCATGAACACAGAAAAGTTCAAATAAATAGACTACATATTTGATATTGTCATTTCAGCTGGGAATTGTGACATCTTGTATTTTGTATTAAAGAAGAGAGGTCACTTGAACTGAAGAATAAAATACAGATATAGACAATGTAGTAAATAATATAAACAAATGTGTGTTTGTACCTTCTCTGATTTTGCTGGGATGAGAGTGAAACTATAACCAACACTCACTTTCAGATACATTTTTTGAAGGCACAGTATTAAATCCAAACAGCAGGGGTCACAAAAGAACACTCAATAATATTAGAGCTTTCCAGATTTTTCACAGGATCTGTTTCAATGTTTTCCAAATCTGTGTGCGTGCGTGTATGTATGTATAAGAATAAACCTATTTCCACTAAGGACTTGATCCTGCAATCATGTGCAGATGAGTAATCTAGAGGTTGTTTTTTTAATAAGTGTTTTAAAGACTCAGATTCCAAAGCCAGAAGGGACCATTGTAATGATCTAGTTTGACTTCCTGTGTAACACAAGCCATAGAACTTCCCCATAATAATTCCTAGATCAGATCTTTAAGAAAAAGACCCAATTAAAAAATTTCTAGTGATGGAGAATCCACCATGACCACTGGTAAATTTCTCCAATGGTTAATTAATCTCATTGTAAAAAAAATTTATGCATTGTTTCCAGTCTAAATTTATCTAGCTTTAACTTCCAGCCATTGGATCATGTTGTACCTTCTCTGCTAGATTGAAGGGCCCATTATGAAATATTTGTTTCTCATGTAGGTACTTTACACTGGACCTGGTGCAATGAAAGGCCTAAGGATAACGACAATTAATGTGTTTGTAGGATCAGACTCAAACTGTTCAGACTGAAGTGGTTTCAGTAAATGATCTTGAAAACTATGCAAATTTGGTAAGCATTTCCACGCAGGTAGTTTTTGAGGCATTTGTGTCTGTAGACATACAGACACACCGTAAAATGGGATACAAAAAAAAAAATCTTATGGACATATTGTTGATTACTCTGTTGGAACTTACTCCTTTGTGAATAAGTATTTCATCTTATGCACAGCCTGATACAGGAGTCCACAGGAAATTTTATCTTCTATTTCAATGAAGTTTCAAAACAGAGCCAGTCAATTTCAGATAATTTCTCTCTCTCTAAAGGCCTGATGTCTACTGAAGTGAGAGCAGAAGCAGTACCAAAAACTGGTAACGTCATTGTTTTTGGTTTGTTTTTCTACAGTTCAAAATGTTTGCTCCCAGGCTATATGTTTTATCCTTTTCTATATTGTTTTGTTTTAGATCAAATGGTTCAGTGAACTTAAAAATAAAAAGAAAAACAGCCAGCCCAGCTGCTGAGTGCTCAGGAGCACAACCCTACAACAACAACCCTGGATAGTCACACAATGGGAAAGAAAGGCATCTATAGAAGTGAGGAAACAGATTTCAGCTTCAGGCTTCGAGGGGGGTTAAAACAACAGTGAGTTAAACATGCAGTCTTACAAATTATGAAAATATCTTGATCTTTATATCCTTTAAATCTGGGTCAGGAGTTACAGAATTAGAATACAAAAGTGATGCCTCTTTTATGGATTTAACAGGGTTTGGCATAGTTAATATTACACTAGTAGTGTGTGCGCTTACCTTAAAAAACAAGTTTTTGTGTACATTGAGACAGCAGCATTCTGGCACTGATTCAGGAAAGCATCCTTAGTAAGGAAGGGCACTTAAGTGGATGCACTTAAGCCCCATTGATACTTGAGCCCATGCTTAAAATATTAAGCTTGTGCTTAAGCATTTTCTTGCTTCAGGGCGAGAGTCTGGCTGATAGCCAGGTAATTTTAACACACAATTGACTGTTTTCTTTGTCTTAATATTGATTTTTAAAAAGCATTTCTTAATTATTCTTTCATCCGAATAATAATTGTAACATTAAAGTGGTGAAAATTCATTTTAATCAAAATTTTAAGACTAAAATAGACATTTGAAATTTTCTGACTCAGCTCTAGAACTAGGTGAAAAATGGGACAAACTGTTACATATTTTTGCCAAAATTCTGAATTTTTCCAACCAACTCTAACTGTTCTATTCAGGTGATACCATATTGCAAATTTCCTGTAATGAGAAATCTTTCTACCTTCAACATACACCCCTGTTGTAATACCTACACAGCTGTGAATATAATATTGCTCATCATACAGTTTGTAGTTGAAGGATCAACCAAATGTAATGCTTCAAGTAGATATAATCTATATCTATTAGGAAAGCAGTATATATGTAAATTGGCCTAGCTTCATTGACTGCACTGAAGGGGATAAATTGGAAGTCATGTTTTCCTTTTGGAAGGCTGGGAGAAGTCAATCTTCAATTCTGTTGCCTTGTAAAAATGATAGTAACTCAAATATCCAGTCTCTCTCCCTCTGCCTTATTCCTCCCCACACTCAGACACACATAAAATTAATGATTGTGATACAAGCATGAATCAGTAATTTACTTAGGGCCTATCTACTTTAGAAAATTTTGAGAAAATTCCCATGGATGTAATTAGTTGACTGTAGTTACAGCAGTGCAATTATCTTTTAGATAGACAGGGCTGAAACGGGCTAGACCTTCAGCTGGTGAAAATGAGCACAGCTCCAAAGCTAGTAATATGGTAAGTATTGTGACAAAGCTCTGTCCTTGTCTCCGTGGGTCCTGCGTTTCCTGACGGATTTCGATAGCCTCAAAGGTTCACTGTGACTCACCCCTTAACCCTTCTTTCTCTCTAGAGACAAGGGTCCCAGTCTACTGAGCCATTTTCATCACAAGCCAGCGAGGGAGATGAGGAGAAGCTATCCTCCCTTGCACAGTCTCTGTTGTCTCCCAGTCTCAGTGATTAATCAGGGGGCAAAGGGAGGGGCAAAGGGAGGAGCCCGGGCCCACCCTCTACTCTGGGCTCCAGCCCAGGGACCCTAATAGTATCAGCTATGGTAACTGATCTTTTAGGAACAGGACATGTACAATTCCCTGGGCTACTTCCCCACAGCAGCCCCACTTCCTCCAGATCCACTTCACCCTTACCTCAGGACTTCCTTCCTTGCACCTAGTATGGTATATACAGCTCAGTCTCTCCAATAGCACAACTTCTCACAGCTCCTGACATGCACACCCACCTGACTAACTGGGAGGCTTTTTAACTAGTTTCAGCCAGCCCCTGATTGGCTTCAGGTGTCCCAATCAACCTAGCAATCTCCACTGCCTTCTGGAAAGATCTGAATTGGCCCCAGGTGTCTTAATTGACCTGGAGCAGCTACCATTTACTTATCCTGGTACCAGGGATTTGTTTAGCCTGGGGCTAATATATCTATCTCCCATTACTTTTCTATAGCCATCTGGCCTTGCCCCGTCACAGTATATAAACAATGCAGCTATGCCAATTTACACCATCTATGGGTCTATCCCCTTAAATATTTACTGATTCAAATTTATGTCACAACCATTCCTTTTTTTGTGGGCATCTATGTACATGTGTGGTTAGTTCTGAATTACATAGCAACAGATATGGAGACAAGGACTTCCTCCAGTCTCCCAAAACAAGAACATGACCTCCAGTGTTCTTGTCCCTTACAGAAAGTGTGCACATCTCATATCCTGCAAGACTAAACAGTGGAATATATTTTCAGTTTGTTTCTCCAAGATCTTTTTCAGCATGACTATAGATACTGTCTCTTTCTTAGGCCTCCACTCCAATACCACCTCTCTCTCATCTATTTTGCACCTCCCTTCTTGTCCACAGCCTATGTTCAACATCATTTCTTTCTTCCAGAAATCTTGCTCTCCTCTTATTCCTTCCATTAGAGCTGTTCAAAAATGGAAGTGAGGAAGAAGATAAAATTTCATTGGAAACTTTGTCAAAATTTCAGCAAAACCTTTCAGTAAACTTTTCAAAAAAATCGGAAAATTTCAACCAATTCTACTCTCCAATCTCTCTCTTTTTTTTTTTTTTTTTTTTTGCTCAAGGCTGTGGTATAGTGAAGCATGGGCAAACCCAGGCCCTATTCAGGTTAAGCGTGGACATACCAGTTAGAAAATTTAAAAAAAAAATGTTGCTGACCTACTGATTCACTCCCCACCCCCTGTTGCTGTCAATGCTCCTAGCTGTGATTCCCAGAACAAGTGGATTTCCAGACACGACAGGCTGTACACTGACTTCTTCTGGTCTTCAAGTGAGAAAGAAACCCTTCTCACAACAATTTCCTTCCATGGGCTTGAGGAAAGAAATACACCCCTGCTCAAGCAACCCAGATCCTAGGCAAGGGATGTCTGTCTGAAGAGCCCACCTGTAGGGCTGGGATGGAAAAATATGAGCCCAACCAGAGAGGAAGCCAAGAGAGATGGATATGGAAATATAAATGTGTGTTGATACACATGCCTTTGCAGGTATAAACACTATGTAGGGATCTCGGGGGGAGGGCTAGCTCAGTGGTTTGAGCATTGGCCTGCTAAACACAGGGTTGTGAATTCAATCCTTGAGGGGGCCATTTAGGGATCTGGGGCAAAAATGTGTTTGGGGATTGGTCCTGCTTTGAGCACAGGGTTGGACTAGATGACCTCCTGAGGTCCCTTTCAACCCTGATATTCTATGATTCTATGATCTCACCGAGATCTGTCCTAGATCTTCTCAATCAAGACAAGAATAGGATCATGAACTAAAATAGGAGGATGAGCAGAGGCTAGAGAGATGAGAATGATGTCCACGTGACCTGGCTGCTCAGACAAACCAAGAATAGCAAAGCTCCACTACTGGAGCATGAAGCAGCTCCAAGGAATTGAACAGCTATCAGCACAACTGGCTGGGAGGCTCTGCCAGAGATCCAGATGTTGGTGTTAGGGAAACATATCTACTAAAGTCTGCCATCTGGATCCCAGGGCTGAAGTGAAAGAAAAACACAAAGTATGGTGAGCAAATGGTTCTCTGGATGCCACGTCCCACCCTTCTTTTTAATTAGTTTAGAAACATTCTTGGAGAGTTAGAGTGCTAAAAAAGCAAGTCTTAAAACGGGACCGAAAAATGCTTTAGAATATTATTTATACATTTACAGAAGACATGTGTCTCTTATTACAACTTTTTATCCTTAGTTCTGTTGAGAACATTGTTTGAGAGCTGGGACGCACATACTGAAATTAAACCACTACTATATGATATTGCCATTATATTTATAGTATGTATGCATGTGGGAGTTTCTAATATGTAGTTTTCATATAGGTGGTAATATTGTGCTTGAACCTGCTCACAATTAAGTCAGTGGCAAAAATCCCATTGACTTCAATGGAAGCAGGATCTAGCTCATTAAAGTTCTGGCTCAAAGAGTATTGAAGACAATGAAAAGATGCCCATTGAGTTGAGCAGGCTTTGGATCAGGCTCTAAGAGTATGCGAGCTGAACAAGGCTCATTCAAACCACTTTTTCTACTACCACTAACAAGTGGAGACAAATCACTTAACAAAATTTTCATTGTTTTTAGAATTATTTTTGCATTGCTGAAATCAAAGGGGTTGCATGGATTTAACGGAGGATGTAATTTGATTCTGGGCCTCTTAAGACTTCTTCCTATTTCGGTTTTATGCTTCAAGGTCAACATTTTCAAAAGTGTCCACTAATTTTGGGTATCCAATTTGGTACACAAGGGTCTGTTTTTTAGAAGCATTGAGCACCTGAAGCTCCCACTGAATTTAACTGGAATTATGGGAGCTAAGCAGCTCAGAAAATCAGGTTTTAGCAGTCTCAAAGTGGACGTCCAAATTAGCAGCCACTTAAAAATTAGACTTTAATTTGTAAAAAAGAAAAACTGTGGCCTTGGTTCAAACAAGGCTCTTAAACATATCTAAAACCTTGAGCCTGTAAATAATCCATCTCTATTTATCAAAGTACTTCAGCAGGTGCTTAACATTAAGCACCTGCTGAAGTGCTTTTCTGGAGATTGGATTACTCACATGATTGAAGCTAAGCATGTGCGTTTAATGCTTTGCCTATATTAATATCTCCAAAGAGTTCCTAGGGCTGAAAAAAGAATTCAAAAAGTTTCATTGACAAATTCTAGCCTCAGTTATATCTGCGGAAGCCTTATGAAGCCAAATGAGTTGCAAGGATGTAACTGAAGGCCTGATTCTCCCCGATCTTGCACCATGAGTAGTTATCTATATCTGTGGAAAGTGGATATAAAATGTCACTACCAGCATGAGGGGCAACTCAGATGTGGTAGCATTTCATACATACTTTGCACAGGTGAGGAATCAGCCACTGAATTCAACAGTTGTTATCAATACCCTACAATAAAATAAACCCTCTGCTAGTTCCAGTTTGGGCAGAAAGAGCAGCATTTGGTAATAAGTATCAGGGGGTAGCCGTGTTAGTCTGAATCTACAAAAACAACAAGGAGTCTGGTGGCACCTTAAGCATCTGAAGAAGTGAGGTTTTTACTCACGAAAGCTTATGCCCAAATAAATCTGTTAGTCTTTAAGGTGCCACTAGACTCCTTGTTGTTTCAGCATTTGGTAATGTCACTGCATGGAGTTCTACAGCTGTTGCACAAACATTGGAGAATATTTTCAGTCCTAACAATTTAATCTCTTTTATTTACTTAGATCAAGTAGACTAGTGTATAACAAAAGGATACTGTGAAACAAACCAAAATCAGTTTTTTTTTTAACTTCACCCTATACAGTGGCTTTTACTGTAGAGGCAGGGAACTATTTAATCAAAATCAGACTGAGTATAAATCTTAAACATTGTATCAGAGGGTTACAAGTGCACTTTAATGGTGATGTTTAATTATAGCGATCTTAATTATGATAAAGGAAAGCAGTACCCAAAATATTGACATTTAGGTCTTTACCATTAATAGGAAGACATCTAGCCCTTGCTAGATGCTGAAGTTATGGTATTTCATGGCAATTTGTAGACTGGAGATTAGAGAATTGTATGCAATTTTTATTTTTGCAGTGCTTGAAAATTCTTATTGTTGTAGTCCTCAATAGTTAGGTTTTTAATGAAGTTTCCAGTCTTTGTGGGGGTCTAAGCTTCTGAATATCACTAAGAACAAACCACTGGTTTTTCAAGCGTTTAGAATAGAGTTTCACAATACTATTTCTGATAAGAATCCTTGGTTAAAAAGCTATAGTTATGTGACGACACCTGACACGATCTAGGATATAAATTTTATCTAGCACAATGGTGACCTTGATTGGACCCTTTGTTAATATTAAACAATGAATATGGTAAAATTATAATAATGGAGCATGATGAAAAGGTTATATTAATTATTTTAGTACTTGCCTCACACTTGCCTATTGAAATTTGTCTCTCTCTCATATCTTACTTAAATGAGCTGAGGACTTCACTGTATATATCTATGCTTTAGCTTTGTGATTACATTCCTAGATTTGCCAAACTTTTAGTCTTCTGATTCAAAGTTTTGAGAAAAATGTGAAAGGTAGAAAGAGGGAATTTACAACAGTGTCCTTCAGACACACCAAAATAGTACAGAGTTTAAACAGAAAGATGGTGAGAAGCAGTTCAAGATGTGTATCCCTGCCATGATACATTCCAGTCCCTCAGTTTCTACACAGTTCAACTATGCTTCAAATGATTAGAATCTGAATTGAAAGCAAATTCAAAGAGTGGGATTAAATAGCCTCTCTAAAGTATTGCAGCCATTTTTAGTCTGTAAGTATCTTGGCCTCCTTAGTTGGTGCCTTGAAAATACCTTAGAACAAGTTACATTTGGCTTCTTACTGTGGTAATTCATGGCCATGTATCATACAAGTAAACACACAGTCACGAACCAGCCACATACATCCAGAATAGAACTCATAATAACCTTCAGCTTTCAAAACACCAGCCTCTATCCTGTGAGCTAAAAGAGCAGCTCTATTTTTTCAGTCAAATAGAGAGAACCTATTGTGGAGAAACAAACTGAAAATATATTCCACTGTTTAGTCTTGCAGGATATGAGATGTGCACACTTTCTGTAAGGGTCAATCCTGCTGAAATGTATTTATAATGGGCCTATCACATAATAGCTCAACATAAACTTAAAAAACAATTATAAAAGCCAAGCGCTATAGCTGCAGACAGAGCCCCACTTCAGCCTAATTATTTTCCTTAGCCAAAGAAAAATTCTCTGCTGACAAAAGACCAGATGACATGCTTCACTTTAAACCATACCCCAAAGACTGCCCATTTAGGTGTAGCAGACTACAGGTCCGAAGGCGAGAGCCTTTCTCAGAGAATGTTCTTGCACTGTCTCTTCAGAGTTCAAGAGCATTCCAGTCAACTGTAACTCTGCGTTGAGACAGAGGCAGTCTCAGCCAGGTAAACTTTTGAGACTTCATATATTTCAAAGCCAGATTATGATCTAATCTGACCTCTTGCATAACAGAGACCATGTCATTTCACCCTGCATCTAGCCCAATAACTTGCAGTTGAACTAGACCATATCTTTTAGAAAGACATCCAGTCTTGATTTAAAGACTCCAAATAGTGGAGAATTTAAGACGCTGCAAAGTTGAAAAATTATGTAAAAAAAAAAAAATCATTGACAACTTCAAATATGGGGCTGCAAACAAATACGAAGTTGCACCTCTGGTTCCAAGTAGTCAAGATATTCCAGACCCTTTCCACTTCCCCTGCTCATTTCCACCAGCTTTGCCATCTACCGGATCTTAACACACACACTTTATTGTACAGAGTTGTGATTTCTTCTGGAATATTTATGAAATCTTTCTACCTCCTCTTCATCCAGTGTCTCCATTGAAGAGAAGAGAAAACAAAAATCCTTTGCCATTTCAAAATTGGAATGTTATCAAAATATTTTGCATCTTCTGAAAATTAATACTGGGGGCATGGACAGAACAATCTTCCTGACTCATATGCCATGCAAATTCTTTTCTGAGCTTTTGTAAACCTGGGACCATAATGTGACTTGTGGTAAAACTACAAACTGGTTTAATCCTTGCATGCGTTAGCCATTCTTGACCTGTGCATATCTGTTTATATGAAAGACATTAAAGGTAATCTGATTCATAGTATGAATGTACCACTGTGCTTTGCTGAATTAAAGTTAGTAAATCTATATAAAAAAAATTGAAGTTTGCAGATTGATTTGGATTAACCAGGTCTGATTGGATAGTAATTGGATTCATATGATTCCAAGCAGCAAAGGCTGATTTCTATGGAATTAGAACTTTTGGTGTTAAAATCTAAACTTTAATCAATTTAAACAATTTAAAAGAGGGATAAAAAGTTAGAGTATTTTTTCAGAGCTTCCTAAACTTTTTCATTAGGGGCCCCTGGTTTCCATTAAACATGCTTTATGGTTATGGGAATTCCAAACCCCAAACTTTACTCTAAATCAGCTGTATCAAGTGGCTTTTTAGCATTTCTTTGGACTCCTGTCTATGGCCTCTGAAGCATTTGTCTGCTGCTCCCTTGGGATTCATTAACCAGATGTTGGGGGGCATTAAAGTATTGAACATACGGCTAAAATTTAATGCATTATTATTCTTGTTACAGCTCTGATGCAGGAAGCAGGTTTTAACAAAATGATTATGGTATGGTAGATGCATGTTTCAGGCAGCTCTAAGGGTATTTCTGAAGTAAGGATGAAGATGAACTCTACAGTACCTGTATACGTTACAAAATCTAGTTTTCCCTTTAGCTCATGCAGCTTTTTTGGCTTTCAAGAACTTGCCCACCAAAGAGATTAGTGACTCTCTCTTCAGATGTACATGAATGACTCATTGGTTTCACTGGGTACCATGAATGTGCTTCTGAGAGCAAAATTTGTTCCTTTCTATACATCCATCCATCTCCAATGATTAAGTTCTGCCAAATATAGATTGAGAGGCAGGGAAGTGTCACTGTCAGAAGCCTGGCTGGTGGACTTTATGAGAAGGAGTTCAAATGCTGCCCAACCAGGGTTTAAAAAAAAATAAAGCAAACTTGCTGTGGAGGAAGAGGAATGCACCAAGCGAAAGAGCCTTTTAAAAATAGTTATGTCAGTGGGCCCCTTGACAGGTGTAGATCATGCATTCAGTCCTGCCTCTTGGAACACGATGCCCACAGCAATGGCTCTCAGAGAACCATCATGTGACCACAGAAACAGCTTTCCAGGATGTCACTCATGGTGCATTTCAGAGTGTAGGAGTGAACATTGTACTTGTAACACATTGCGTTCTGAAAAACGATTAACTGTAATAATATGAAATTAGTGACATGAAGTGTCCTCTCTTCCTTGGTGATGAGCCAAGATTGATAAGTCTAAACACTACATTAAGGGGCTGGGGCTATTGGATGTTTTCGTAGGTTTTCAATAGGTTTCTGCGTAGAGTCATCAGAGATCCTTTGGAAATGCCAGAGAAGCTAGAAAAGGCTTTGAATACTTAAGTTTTAGCAAACTATTAATAAGCATATTTAAAATTGAGTAAAATAGTATAGGCACTTAATGAAAATCTGGTACACATCATACCGACCCAGTGGAAAGAAAATTTGGGTAATTATTTTCTTACATTAACTATGTTACATCTCCACCCAGATTATTACAAAAGCCATACCAATGTGGTATAGAGAGATTTTAAAAGTCTGAAGAACTCCAATTATAAAAGAGCTGCAACTATTCTTATTACATAAAGTCTTTAAAGAAGAAGAAGAATTGATTTGCACTGGATGCTAGTGACTAGAACAACCCAAGTAAACCCAGACGAACTGCCAATTATGAGAAAGGTCATGGTATCTTATGCACAATAGTAACTTGGTTTTTGCTGCAAATGATTTTATTTCTGAATGCATCTAAGAAAAATACATTACTGGAGTACTGTAAGCCGATCAATATGAACAAGACAGTCTGACCAGCGAGTAGGGCCTGGGTTCTATTCCCAGCTCTGCAAGCATGGGCAAGTCACTTCACCACCTGGTACCTCAGTTTCTCCACCTGTAAAATGGTGATGCATGTTCTGAGATCTAAGCACTGTATGAGAGCTGGGGATTATTACTGGTCTCCTGTAAAATATTTGAAACGAAACATTTCTCCATTTTCCGCCCAAGCTTTTCTAACTGTTTGTTTTTTGGAGGAGACATGGCTGGGGAAACTTGTGCTTCAGCAATCACCAGCCGGCAGAATGGTCCCTTTCGGATGATTAATGCTCTAGATTATGCTGGGGTTGAACCAGCCATAGGACTGGGGGACCAGAAAGGTGGCCTCAGCCTGTCCCTGCTTCAGGTCCCGCACGGAGTCGAGCTCAGCTGGACCTGAGAAGCTGGCCCTTAAAGGCTATGTAACTAAAAAGAAAAAGGTGATTAAAATGTTAGGCTGCTTTATTCACCAGTGCTGACTAACAACGTAATTCCTAAAGAAGCATTGGATACAGTCAAGGGGAGCTGTACTCCCCACTGGATGGCGCCTCCTTCTGGCAGTTCTGGGAATTAGATCCACCCTGTTTAGCACACCCTTTCCGGTCTTCCAATGCGCAGCTCTCCTTCCACTCACAGAGCCTAAGTACCACCACTTTGTGACTCAGTCCTCCAGCCATATCACACTGTGTTTTCTCCTTCAGGGATAGTCTTTGAAGTCTCTTTGTATCAGCAATTTCAGGCAGTCCTCAGACCTGCTGCCCTATGTCACTCCTGCAGTGACGCAGGCAGTCTTCCGCTTCACTGCCTTTAGCAATATCACTCTGCAGTGGATCGTAGGGGAACCCAGGCCCACGCTCTGCACTAGGTTCCAGTCCAGAGCACTACAGCAAGCAGTTAAGGTCTGGGTCTTCACCAACCTTACTGCTCTTGCCCCTGAGCTATTTTCCACCATGTTTCTCCAAGCTTTCCATTCTCCAGCCTTCCTAGTCAGACCCCTCTTACTGGCCTACTAGCTAAACATTTTCTCAGGGGGTTCCTATCCCCCGCCCTTCCTTCAGACAGAGAATCTGCAGGCTTCCTCTCTACAGCCTCTCACCCTGCTGGCTTTATAGAAGCCCTGGCTGTTCCCTCAGAGGTGAGCTTCCTCCTAATTAGCATCCTCCACTCAGCCTAAATCTCCCCCATTTGCAGCTTATTTGGCTGATTGGACCAACCTGGACCATTTCAACTATTTCAGGCCCAGTGTTGGGAGTACATCCCATTACTATCTATCAGACTGATGACATACAGACAATCTCAAAGACTACCATGATGAGAAGAATGGTATAAATGATTAAATAGATCAATGTCTCTTAGGTATTTCTAAGGCATCAATCACTGTCATATGTGTACACCAACCACACCAAATACTAAGGGAATGCATTCAACTTGAAGTTCTCATGGACCTGCAAAACCCTGGAGGCTCTTGGGACTGCTTGATGGCTGTTTGATGGGCAAAACCCATGAGAAAGAGCACTGAATGCATGCAAGGATATTTGACTCGGAATCCAATTTTTCTTCCAGATACAGTTTAACTATACTGACTATGCATTGAATACGACAATGTTGTTGTAATGAATAGCGGTGAAGGCAGAGATGACGTTAACTCTGTGATCTTTGGGTCTCTTTTTACTCACATCATTACCTTCAAGGTTTGGGAAACTGGAAAATGATCACATTCATCTCTGGAGTAAACCCTTTAAAGTCATCATGAATGATGAATTTGGGCCTGGACAACAAAGAGCCATTTCTCAAATGCAAGAGCCTTTTAAATCCTCACATCAATGTGTAGACAAGTCAGTCAAATTCCATTCACCACAGATTCTGTGGTGAGGAAGCCAGAATCAAAAGATACTGATGGCAAAGCTCACAAGTATGTCCATACACCTCAGAGTTAGGGAGTCTCTGTTGCCAGCCCCGCCTCTCAGTATCTCATTTTCATCCACATAAGCCTAAGAATAGCCATTTAGGAGAAGGAGGAGAGGGCTGAAGGGAGGAGGCTCACATGTTCAGCTCTCTTAAAGGGCCATACCTACAACAGCAGGATCATTCAATACGTTTTGACACAAACTGAACCCTAAAAGAGATGGGGCGACTGTAAAGCAAATATAAATTTTAAAAATGGAAAAAATAGTTGACATGACTTCAGCTAACTTGAAGAGGTGTAAAATGGGCTAAGAACTCAGTGCATTAGGAGCACTTTATGGCGCCTGAGCCATGCTGCAGAGAGGGAGCAGCAGTGCCCACAGGCATTGGGCCTGATTCTTCACTCCCTTCGGTAATCATGTACACCTGTGAAAAGTGGTGTGTTCATTCTGATCAGGCAGCAGTTTACACTCACTCTGCAAAGGTGTAAATGACTGCACCAGATATTGCGCATCTGGCCCGTCGTGTCTTTGAAAGGCCTAATGATGACTTAGGTCTAATGATGGTGCAGGGAATGAAACTGAAAATTAGGGAAGTCGCAATTGTTTTAGCAGTAAAAGGGTGGTTGTTGTCAGGGATAAGATTGAATTTGATGGAATTTCCTCCAACACAAGCTGCAGTTAAGGCATGCATTGGGTTGGGGTTTAACATACAGAGTGGCCTTTCACCTCTTAAGTAGAAAGAGAAAGAAGGTGTACTTCCTAATCATTATTTCTTTTAAATACCTCTTTTGTTCAGCTTTTCACTCATGGTGAGTGTGTCTCACAGCCATTACTGTGTCACCTAGAAAGCCCTAGTTTACTTTTCACTATCTGCCTTCAATATGAAAATGTTTCTTTAATTAGCTATTAAAAGAGGTAGTCAAAATTCGAGAGCTAATGCCTAAATGCAATTCAGAGCTGTCTAGCAGCTAACACAAGGGGCTGAGTCAAGACTGAGTTCTACTACCAAGTTGGCCACCGTCTCACTGTAGCAAACCTTGTTGCCTACCCTGTCCCCATATCTACTCTAGCGACACCATCAGAGGACCCAACCACATCAGCCACACCATCAAGGGCTCTTTCACCTGCACATCTACTAATGTCGTATATGCCATCATGTGCCAGCAATGCCCTTCTGCCATGTACATTGGCCAAACCGGACAGTCCCTATGTAAAAGAATAAATGGACACAAATCGGACATCAGGAACGGTAACATACAAAAGCCAGTAGGTGAACACTTCAATCTCCCTGGACAGTCTATAACAGATTTAAAAGTCACTATTCTTGAACAAGGAAACTTCAGAAACAGACTTCAAAGAGAAACAGCAGAACTAAAATTCATTTGCAAATTTAACACCATTAATTTGGGCTTAAATAGGGACTGGGAGGGGCTGGCTCATTACAAAAGCAGCTTTGCCTCTCCTGGAATTGACACCTCCTCATCTATTAATGGGAGTGGACCACATCCACCCTGATTGAATTGGCCCTGTCAACACTGGTTCTCCACTTGCGAAGTAACTCCCTTCTCTTCATGTGTCACTATATAATGCCTGCATCTGTAATTTTCACTCCATGCATCTGAAGAAGTGAGGTTTTTTACCCACGAAAGCTTATGCCCAAATAAATCTGTTGGTCTTTAAGGTGCCACCGGACTCCTTGCTGTTTTTGTGGATACAGACTAACATGGCTACCTCCTGATACCTGTCTCACTGTATGACTTTAGTTGTCACTTAGGCCAACATTTTACAACTTGGCCACTTAAACTTAGGTATCTAAATCCAGATTTAGATACAAAATATGTAAGTGTCTTGACTTTTACCCACATCTCCTATTGAGGACAGTATGAATTATGCTATTTTAAATGAGAACACAATTTGGACCTAACATAGGTAGTTTCAATTGGTAATTATTACCTGGCATTATGGGTGATTGACCAGAATGAAAATATTCACAGGGAAATAGAAAGACAGCAATTCCTCAAGCAGGGGTCAGCAACCTTTCAGAAGTGGTGTGCTGAGTCTTCATTTATTCACTTTAATTTAAGGTTTCACGTGCCGGTAATACATTTTAATGTTTTTTAGAAGGTCTCTCTCTATAAGGCTATATATAATATAAGTAAACTACTGTTTTATGTAAAGTAAACAAGGTTTTCAAAATGTTTAAGAAGCTTCATTTAAAATTAAATTAAAATGCTGATCTTAAGCCGCTGACCTGCTCAGCACGCTGCTAGCTTGGGGTTCCGTTCACCTAGGCCAGCAGCGGGCTGACCGGGCCTGCAGCTAGAACCCCGGCTGGCAAGGGGCCGGCACCCAGAACCCCAGGTTGGCAGCGGGCTGAGCGAGGAAGGGGGCCGGGACCCCAGACTGGCGGTGGGCTGAGCGGGGCCAGCACTCCAGACCAGCAGCGATCTGAGTGGCTCAGCCTGCTGCCGGTCTGAGGTTCCATCCGCTGGCTCCTGCCAGCCAGGGTCCCAGCTGCCGGCCCCGCTCAGCCCACTTCCGGTCTGGAGTTTTGGCTCCCAGCCCCTTGCCAGCTGGGGTCCCAGCTGCCGGCCCCGCTCAGCCTACTGCCAACCTGGTGCTCAGGGTGGGGATTGGGGGGTGCAAGAGTAAGGGCAAGGGTGTGGGGGGGGCTGGGTATGTGTGGAGGGTGCAGGAGTCAGGGCAGAGGGCTGGGGGCATGTGAGGGGGTGCAGGAGTCGGGGCATGGGGTGTGGGGGGGCTGGGTATGTGTGGAGGGTGCAGGAGTCAGGGATGGGGTCATGGGGGGGATGCAGGGAGCTGGGGTGCAAGGGGGGGTGCAGGGGTCATGGCAGAGGGCTGGGGGCGTGTGAGGGGGTGCAGGAGTCAGGGCATGGGGTGTGAGAGGGCTGGGTATGTGTGGAGGTTGCAGGAATCAGGGATGGGGCCGTGGGGAGGATGCAGGGGGCTGGGGTGCAAGGGTCAGGGTAGACGGCTGGGGGGCTGGGCTGGGATCAGGGGGATGCTTCCAGCCCCCTGCCCCATGAGCGGCTCATGGTAGGGGGCTGGAGGGATACGCCCCGCTCCTATCCTCCTTCCCCCTGCCTCTTCTCCGCCTCCTTACCAGTCTGAGCAGCTAGGGCGCTGGGGCTGCTCTTCCCCCCCCCTCCCTCACAAGGGCCATCGGCAGCAGGGAGGGAGAGGAGGTGGGGTACGACACAGCATGCTGGGGGAAGAGGCGGGGGAGGGGAAAGCTTGGCTGCCGGCGGAGCCTGCCGTACAGTAGCAGCCGGCAGGACTAAGCTTGCTTCTGCCCCCGCCAGAAAGAGCGGTAGGCGGGGGCAGAGAAGAGCAGGCTGGATCGGGCAGGATTTTTAATGGCACGCTGCTGCCTGCCGGGGTCCGGCTCAGCCTGCTGTCAGGGTTCGGCAGCGGGCTGAGCGGGACCCTGGCAGGCAGCAGCGTGCCATTAAAAATCGGCACGCGTGCCATAGGTAGCCGACCCCTGCCTTAAGGGAAGCTAGTTTTACTTAGCAGCACAAAAGAAAAATTATGATTTCCTTATTCAGTTGGTAACATCTTGTCAACTTTAAAAATATGAATAATGAAAAAGAAAGAACAGTTGCCGCATTGAAACATCCCCTAAACGGTAGAAAATCTGTAGCTGAGTTTTAAAGATGACCTGCAAAGAAAATTGTGGTAAAGTACATTTTTTTACCTTTTCTGTGTCTTTATGTGTTATAAAGAAAGTATGAACGAATTTTTATTTCAGCTTGATTTTCACCCGAAAAATATTAGGAATGTCTGGTTTTCCTGGAGGCCTTGTTGAACGTCTCAGAGGGGGATCAGGAATAGAGCTGGTTGGTTTCATCTATATGGTTTTCAAAAATTTCATTTTTGGCAAAATCAAAACATTCTGGAAAATGTGCTGATTTTTTATTTAAAAAAAAAAGACACAAAGAATGTAGATACAGTTGAAATGTCCTGTTATGACATTTGGGGAATAGAGTGTTTTGTTTCAAAACAAAATTTTTGAATTTTTTTAATAGAAAAACGTTTGTAGAAGTTTTAAAAGGACAAAACCAAAACAAGAGGTTTTGACTTTATCCAAATGAATTCTTTCAATTGATCCCAAATGAAAAATATTTTGGACGTTAGTTTCATGGGAAATTTCAGGTTTTTTCTTTTCTTTCCAGTTTAGAACAGAAAAAATAATTGAAATCACAGAATTTATCACCAAATGGAAAATCTAGTTCCAGCCCAGCTTTAATTAGGAATTTTTTCACTCCTCAGTTGAAGGGAGCTGGAAGACGTGCTTTCTCATCAGCATTTTTTGGGAACAGCTCTGTACTTCCCTCAATGTGGGCCCATGTTTATGGGGATGCCAACACAGCAGCTGGGACTGTGCTCCCCAGTTAGTGTAGATAGACATATGTTAGCTCTGCTTGAGCTAGCACACTAAAAATAGCAGTGTAGGTGGGGGCAGCAAAGGAGGCAGCTTGGGCTAGCCACCTGGGTGCGTACCCAGGGGGTCAGTACTCTGGCAGCTAACCCAAGTTGCTGCCTTTTGCTAGCCCTGGCTATGCTGTTATTTTTAGCACTCTAGCTCAAGCAGCGCTAACATGTCTGTCTACCCCATCTGGGAAGCAGCATCCCAGCTGCAGCATTCATGTACCATGACAGTACCATTTGACCCACATTGTTCAAGGACTCCAAATGCCAGATTACCCCTTCTGTGGTAAAATCTCACGAAAGCTCCAGGGAGGCACGTAAATGGTGTAAAGTTCATCTCATATTCCCTACTTGAGAAGATGGAGTTGGGGGCCTCCTTATCCTCTGGATTCTGAGGATACAGGGGAAGGGCACCCTAAGATCTGTAGAGTCAAAACCATCTGCATGGACCGCTGGCACTACCATGAGGAGTAACAGTTCCTAAGTGGCAAGTTACTGTGGCTGCGCAGAAGCAGCCACATAGGAGCTCCACAGGGAATTAGTAAAAGAGATGCCATTTGTATTAATTCCGTCCCAGAAGAGTGGGCATGTGATGTGGAAAGTGGCCAATCCCCTTGTCCTCTCCCAACCTCACAGAGTCGGGGACTGTGAATCAGGAAACCTAGGCTCCAATCCACGATTTTAGTGCTGTTGGACTGTGGCACCCACACAGAGCCCCACCGAATCCATTTGGCTCTGAACAGGTGCAACAGTCTACCTGCATGCAACAAGTTGCAGAAATGGGGCCCTAGGTTGTATTCCTGACATTGCAACTGATCCGCTGTGTGACTTTGGGAAATTTCCTGAACTTTTGCGGGCCAAATTCATATCTGGTGCAAGTCCACTGAGGCTGATGGAGTTACACCAAGACTAGATTTGACCTTCTATGCTAAGGTTATTCATTAAATAATAATAATAATAGAGCCACTTGCATTATACATTGCTAATAATTTATCCAATGAAGCTAGGGTTTTTCTTCAAATAAATTATTTGTGAATGTATTTTTTCATCATTAAGACAGCTCAATAGCTAATATTTGGTGAATAATTTAGTCAACAAATTATTCCACCAATCACTAAATATTGTGTTTAGTTAGTTTTTAAATGATCTCACCAGTATTACTACATACTGACTTATTACTTACTTAACAGTAATACTACTTACCTATCTCATAGTGGTCCTGTGAAACTTAATCCATTAATGAGCTCGACACATTAATTTTGCATTTTGTAAAAAAGAAACAAACAAAACAGCAAAACTTTTTTTTTTCAGTTTTGAATTTGCCGCCTTTCAATTTAATGAAATATCTCATTGTTCTTATGTTGTAAGAGGTTACACAAGACACTTGATTGCCTTTCTTTGTACCATTCATTATTTTATAGACCTCTAGCATTTCTTGTCTTTTTATCTTCTCTTTAAAGTAAAGAAACAGTATTTTCAATATCTTTTCATAAGGAAGACATCCCATGCCTCAAAACCTACCTGAGCTTTCTCTAAGGGGCAATTGACTGGTATATTCTGCAAAAGATGTTCAGGAATAGCTCCCCATGCAGGTTTTTATTCCAGCATAAGAGTGCCTTTTCCCTAGTTAGCTTAATCTGCAAGTGAATTAAGAGTGTGCACTATTATTCCAGAATAACTTTCCCGTGTAGATAACTCTATTTCTGCTACATCCTTTCTGTGCTAGGGTGACTAGAATTGGAAAGAGTATTTCAGCTGATGGCATACCACTGATTTATATGATGGAATTTTATAGTTGACAATATCCCTTTTATGTGTAGTAAAGCCCTTCTGAATCCTCCGATGACAAATGGTATTTAAAGATACAGCAAGCTGTTATTAAATTATGCGTGCATTGGTGGTATTGCCATTAGGATTTACACAGAATTCAGGACCATCGTTCTTGTCTATTATTCTGCCTCTTTGTGCACCCCGGCTGTAAAACACTGAAGTCATTACAGAAAAGTGTTTACCAATTGTGTGTCTGGAGGTGTGAATAAAACATCTATCAAAAGAGCACAACTTTTATTGCTGATAGTTACTAACATGTTTTGGTAGCCCAGGCATTATTTTAGGGACAGTTTCTTTTTGAAAGACTTGGAGGAATGAGGAAGAATTATGCACATGAAGAATGTGCTGCTGCTCAATCTTGGTTAATTCCAAGGTTTTGCTGTTGCTTCTGGTTGTGCATGTTACTGAATTTACAAAAAAAAAAATCAGGACCAGCCTACAACATTTTGGCACCTGAGGCAGGGAGCTCATATGACGCCCCATGGCTCCTCGCTTGGGCCAAAGCTTTGAAAGGTCTCAATTCTGCCTTCTTCCTGTTCTACTCCTCTCATGGTAGTGCTCTGCTACCTGCCCCAATAAAGGAGAACTAACAATTTAAAAAGCCTTGTTCAAAATTTTTAAGTAACACTTAACTTTCAAACACCTGAACATCAAATGTAACTTTTCTTGTCTGCATAGTAAACACTGGCATTTTTATCTGTTTGAATAATCAAAGTGGTGCTTTCCATGCCTTCTTGGTTGCAAAGATTTGAACTGCTTCCTGAAGGTCCACAGTCTGGGCCAGCTCATACTCTATTGAGATGGTTGCAAGCCAACCAGCCTCTCCTGTGTCATTGTGGAGCGTAGATGTGTTTTTATTAACTTCAGCTTGGAGAAGCTGCGTTCTCCACTGGCAACTGTTACAGGAAGTGTTAGATGTATGCGCAGAGCAACAAAAGCATTTGGAAAGAGGGTGGTCATCTTATTTGTGCACATATATTCCAGAACAGCCTTTGGAGTTGATCCTGCTGAAATGTATCTTGAAAGGGCTTTCGGTTCATCACCTAAATCACTCGTTTCAATATTGTGCATGTCATCATGTGTCAACGCTGTCTCTAGTGCCCTGCATTGCTGGTGTAGGTCTTCTTTGGATATAGGGAGGAGTTTTGGAATATCATACAACATCCCAAATATACTGCAGTGTTCCTTGAGCTGCATGAAACGTTCTTCAACTGACTATTGCACAATCTAGCACCTGGTTAAAGAATTCAACTTTGAATTGTTGTTTGGGGTCTCTTATGGGATTATCCCCTGCCTCGTAATCAAAATGTCGTCTTCTTCAGTGACTCTTGTATTCTTGAATGGGTGGGAAAATAGCTTCAGTGTGAAGTTCTGCCGACTTCTGTGCACTCTTCAGAACATTTTGAAAGCCCTCATCTGACCGGTAAGACTGTAGGTATGACTCTGCTTTGTCCAGTTGTTCCATTGCTCCAGATATATCAAGGTCAAGACCTTGGAATCTCTTGCTTACAACATTTATTTCAAACTGTATGTCATGCCACAACACTAAGCCACACAGAAATTTAAAGTTATGTATGTTTCTGGTGATTCCATTTCCCTCTGCCACTGTTCTCCCACGAACAGTTCCTGTCATAGCATTATCCTCCATAATGGCAACTATGGCATCATCTATCTTCCCAATTTGGTGTTTGATAGGCTTTATCGCCTCCACTCAACTTTTCCATTGTGTGGCACTCAGTGGTTTCAGTGTCAGAGAGGATGTTCCCAGATGGTGCTTCAAAATTTGCCATTGATGAGTTGATGCAGAGAAAAATACACAGATGCTTTGAATTACATTAAAAAATTCAGCAGCCTCACTAGAAGCTGATGCTGCATCACTGACCACCAAGTTCAATGAATGAGAACTACATGGGACAAAAAAAGCTCGAGGGTTTAACTCTCAGATCCGTGTCTGCACTCCTCTGTACTTTCCTCTCATGTTGGCACCATTATCGTAGCCCTGACCTCTCATATCAGCTATCGCAATTCCCGTATCTTCCAGTTTTTTAAGAAGCACATTTGTCTTACCAGCTCCTGTAGTATCATCAATGTCAATAAATTCTAGAAAATGCTCTCTGACAGTCACCATTGCAGGGACATTTTCACTAGGTTCAGTTGTTGTTACAAAACTCACCATTAAAGTAATTTGTTCCGTATGGCTGATGTCAGGTGTGCAGTCCAGAATAACAGAGTAATATCTTGCTGACTTCAGATCTGCCACAATCTTCTGTTTGACTTTTGTTGCCATGATCTCATTTTGAATTGTTTTTCCAGGGTAGTGGTGTGTGTACATTTCTTGGGTGGTGACTCTTCTTAGATGCTCCTGGAGTACAGCATCAAACTCAGCTATCAGCTCCACAATTTTAAGGAAGTTTCCATTGTTTGGCACATACAGCTGATCTGAAGTGCCACGCAGTGCTAGGTTTTGGGTAGCAAGCATTCTCACAATGGCAATGAGCCTTTTCAGAACATTTTGCCAGTAAAGAGACTCTGATGCAATCTTCTCTTGATGCTGATCATCTATGGTGGCCTTTAACCTTAGTCTCATCTCAAGCTCTTTCCACCTATGGAATGCTCTCTGGTGATTTGCTGCCTTCTCATGGCATGCCAGATTTCTAGCCAGATTTTTCCAGTCCTTTGTTCCTGTAGAACCCAGTGCTGCTGGAACATTAGACTGGAAGAGTTTGCAACAAAAACAGTGTGCAGCATCCTGGGTTTGAGTACATAAGCCACTTTGTCGCCATTGGGGATTTCACACCAGTAATGTGTTGGATGGAAACTTCTATTTTCATTGTCTTTGGGGAACATGAAGTTTTTTTACCTGCTGTGGCCCATGCAGTACAAGGAAGTCCCTCAGGCTACTGTGCTCAAGTGGGTCCACAGTCCTGGATCATCTAGATTTAAGGAACTAAACTCAGCAGCAGCTGTTTCTTGAGCCTCCACCACACTCTTCTCTGATCTACACTTTTCTTCAGGAATGTGCATGGTTACATCCATTTGAGATGGAGATATGGATGCTGCAGTAGCTGCCAGGTCACCTGCACTCTGACTAACTGGAAGATCAGGCATCTCCTCACCACTCACATCCTCACTGGGGCCAGAAGCCTCAACATGAATATTTGTGTCTATGTATCTCAGGAGAGCTCCTTCCTGCTTAGATAGAAAAGTTTGCTTTGCTTTCTTTCGTTTTCTGAATGCTGCCCCAGAGGGGCATTTTCTTCTTTCACTCATGACTGCTGTTCTGTGCCAGCTATAGTGGCTCTCAACACTCAATTGAAGGGGACAAATAAGCAGGCTGGTAGCAGGGCCAGAGTGAGGGAAGATATCAGCGTCTTAAGGGCCTAACTGGCTCCTATTACTTCAGTTGACTGCCTGTTCTCCTCAAGTGGGTTCAGGGAAGCAGCAGGAAACAGGAAGCTCTCTGAGAAGCTGGTGTTAATCAGTCCAGGTTCCTGGGGCTGCTAGAGAGGTACATAAGAGGCTGCTCCTCCTCTCTCTCCCTGCAGCTCCTGCTGCTTTCTGATATTCCCTCTCACCTTTTCTCCTGCCTGCCTGTTATGTCTCTTGTGCCCTCCTTCCTCCAGCACTGCACTCCACCATCTCTGTGCATCTAGAGCAGAGAGAATACATATGCACCAGCAGCAGACACAAATTTCCTACACTCTGGATCCTAGTGGCACCCCCCCCACACAGTCTGGCACATGAGGCGGCCGCCTCAGTTCGTCTCATGGTAAGGCCAGCCCTGAAAAAAATCTTTCATCCATTGAAAATTCCCTAGATGATTCTCACAGAGAGGAAACCTTTTTTTAACAGGTTTAACATCTGAAAGAGAGCCACTTTTAAGACAAGACTTCAATAGACATGCATTTGTTGTAGTTGGCTTTGGTCAACCAGCTCAGAATGAAGAAAATTATCCACTGTTTGGAAAGACCACTCAGTCAGAATCAGCTGATTTCCCCCCCCCCCTTAAGATCCAGTGTTCAATGTACCACATGATCTGTATTTGTTTTGATTGGTGGTAAATACATAAGGGGTCAGAATTCATTTCAAAGTAAACCTCCGAGCACAAGCATATCCGAAAGCTTTGGGAGATTGTCAAAAAGAGATTCTAAAAAGCATGTAGCTACTGTTCCTTGTAACACTACACTGAACTAGATATGTTTATATGCTTCAAGTACTAATCAGGAAGTAGTGCAAGTAAAAATTTTCATTACTATATAGAAAGCTGCAGGATGAAGAATAGCAAAATGTAGGTAAGAGGGTAGCTATAAACTGTATTACTGCAGAGAACAACAGTAGAAAGGTAGATTTATTGTTAGACTGCACAGATTTATGTAAGAGGGCTAAATTAAAGTTCGTATGCTGGTAAAAATAAATGAAGCAGCATGTTTAATGCATTCACTAATATCTTTTTAAAAATTCAGTAAAAAAGGACTCTTTTTAGGCTTTTATATTAGTCCCACTTCCAAAAAACTTGATAGTAACTTCAGATTTAGCATTATTCATGTGATTTCCTGGATATGGTTGTAATATAGGCAATCAAGGATAGCTCAATGACAACATCTTACATGTTGAAATTCATGGTATGTCTGTTTTTAAACACCCAAGAAGCCCTACTGGTATAGTAATGAGAACATTGCAAAAGCCATAGATGACAGCCAGATAAGTAGATAAAAGTATAGCAGCTTTAATCATGCAATTCATTATGTAGCAGAACATGGAAGATCTTTACACTGCAAGTATGAGGGTGGGCAGCAGAATATGTGTGGCACAAGCTGTTATGTAAAGCCTCCGCTCAAATGAGATTGTAAGATCTGTAACTTGTATAATTAAGTATCAGAGGGGTAGCCGTGTTAGTCTGGATCTGTAAAAAGCAACAAAGAGTCCTGTGGTACCTTATAGACTAACAGACGTATTGGAGCATAAGCTTTCGTGGATGAATACATGAAGCGTCTGATGAAGTGGGTATTCACCCACGAAAGCTTATGCTCCAATATGTCTGTAAGTCTATAAGGTGTCGCTAGTATCATTAAGTTCTGCAACCTTTTTTGCAGACTTTGTAACTTCAGTTATTATTAGCATAGCCTTTGAAGTTTTGTAACCTTTGCAAGCTCTGTAACCTTTTCAAGTTACCACTTGTATGGACTTCCAAGCTTTGTAATATCCCATCCCTCAATCAGAGAGAGTGTGACGAGGGAGTGTGTGGGGAAGATAAGAGAGTGTGAACAAGGGAGTGTATGTGGGACTGGATAGAGAGGAAGTGCAAGGAGAAGAGAGCCCGGAGACAGGTGTGCCTGATGTAATCTGCCCTGAGAAGGCAATCACGGAGTGCTGTAAAAAAAAGATGCACGACAGGAACAGGGACTGGGAATGTTTCTCGGTGATGGACACAGAAGGAAAACTCAGTGTACGCGGTAGGAGCGCCCAGTTCCAAAATAAAGGGAAGCAGCCACACACACAAGCGGCTGCTCCTTGACCTGCTCAGCAGCCTGGATTCGTGACCGCAGGCAGACACACCAGAACTGCCACGCTTCGGCTTCTCGGCCTCCATGCTGTCTCCGGTAACTCTCCGCCTGTGTAAGGGTGTGGGTGCATGAGGGTATGAATGCGGTGAATGTGTGCGTGTATGAATAAACTCCATTGCTTTTCTATCTGACCTAACAGCAGCATTGTAATAAAACTAATACAAGTGTGACCCTGAGTTGGTGCTTAGGGGAACAGAGGTAACACAAGCAAGGCCTTATCTGTATTCAGAGTTACACCAGTATAACTTTAAATCAATTTAAAACCTGAGTTAGTTAAACTGGTGCAAATCCCTTTGTGTTGTGTAGATGGTCTTAGTTGGATATCAACCTGGCTTATATTGTTATAAACCAAGTTTAAATCAAATTAAGAATTCACACAGGGCTTTGCATCTGCTTAATTAAGTTGGTTTTAAATCACACCTCTAGTAAAATCCTTCCCTGGAGACTGCACCTTGATGCAGCAGAAGGCTTGGTGTTTCAATGACCCTGAGAGCTATTACAGTAGGAGTTTTAACACTTGGTTAAAGAGTGACCAGATGAAAAGCAGTCCAGGTTAGGGGTTCAGCGATGGGCTAACAACCAATCCTTGTAAAAAAATAAATAAATAATAGAAACATAACAAGGTAGCCATTCCAGCAACCAGCATGCCAAAGTAAAGGACTCTGTCTTGGTAAAAATGACAAGTTTGGTGAAAGCCATCAGGAAGACAAGACTGAGAAGTAAAGCGAACTATGAACAGAAATTTCTGCAACATTAGAACAACGGCTACAACCACAAAAGCCACACAGGTGATGAAAATAACGGGTGAATATAATTTGGAAATCCTTGGGGTACTTGCATGTCAATGTCCAGGAGCTGATAAAAAGTAATTCAAAAATGAAAATAAAGTCTTAATGTATTCAGAGAGGCAAAATGGTTAACACTCAGAGAGAGTAGCATTAATTATGGCTTTCAAAACAGAAAAATCGCTTAAAGAGTGGGAGCCAATTAACAGCCAATTGCTCTGAGCTAGGTTTAGAACACAATACCTGAAAATGGCAATTATACAATATTAAGTACCAATCATCAGTGACAGCGATGAGAACAAAGTTCAATTCTACAATTGCCTACCAACTCTGATAGATAATATTCCCAATATTGAGGTGATTCCTCGGTGGTAATTTGGCGGCGGGTCCCTCAGCACAGTAGAGTTGCTGCCGAAGTGCTGCCGATCGCATCTTTTTTTTTTTTTCGCTGCTTGGGGTGGCAGAAAGGCTTGAGCCGGCCCTGATGCCAAGGTTGGGGATGACAACCTTGGAGTGGAACAAGAAATGGGCAAGCATGGCCTTTGGTCCCCACAATCACAGTGGTGAAAAAGTGGTAGAACTGTGCCTCGTATCAGGGCTTATAATTAATGGAATACTATTCTCTCACAGAAATATCCAAAAAGTGACTTGGATTTCCCCAGGTAGAATCACCAGGAACCAGATTGACAATGTATGTATTGGAAGGGAATTTAGATTAGCTCTCCAAGACATCAGAGCATAAAGAGCGGCTGACATTGGACGTGAGCACAATTTATGTGTGGCAAGACTGAAGATCACACTTACGAAAAGCAAAACCCCCAAAAGCACAAAGAAAATGCAGAACAAATGCTTAAGAGACAAGATTCCTGTGCCAGCTGACTTAGGCTTGTGGCAAAGGACTGTTTAATTGTGGTATTGACATCTGGGCTCTGGCTGCACCCTGAGTTCTGGTACCCTCCCACCTTGTAGGGTCCTAGAGCCGAGGCTGCAACCTGAACCCGAACGTCTACACCACAACTAAATAGCCCATTAGCCTGAGACCCATGAGCCTGAATCGGCTGGCATGGGACAACCACGGGTTTTTAACTGCAGTGTAGACATACCCTAAGATCCATCACAAGAAGTCAACGTTGACATGTCAGGATTCTTTCTATGCAAAAATATCACAGATGACGCAATTACAAAGTTGGTTTCCAGACAAGCAACCCTAAATTCTGGATAAGGGAGGATACTGGAACTGTGTGCAAAAAAGGAAACAAACCAAAACAAACATTAACTCCTTGCAAACACCTCCAGAAAAAGCAGCAGCAAAATAATTGTATAAAACAAAAAGACAAAACCATAAGAAGCAGCATGAGAAGAGAGAAGAGGAAACACATGGGTAACATCACCAGAAATCTGAAGTGGCTGCTGAAAGAGGTGATAGTAAAACACTACCAACTCAACAAGATTCCAGCTGGAAAGTTTACACCAACTGGAGGGCCTGTTAATGATAAACAGGAAAAGACCTTAATAGAAAAAGAGCAGAGAGAGTGGCGGGTGGGCAGAGCACTTTCAAGAGGTGCTAAGTAGATCTGCAACACAAAAGCTATTGACTGACAAACAAATTAAACACCCAGGACTAGACATCCTAACATCTCACATCCTAAACAAAGAAATGAAAGATATATATATTAAAAAAAAAAGAGTTAAAACCAAGGAAAGCTGAAATCAAAGACCAAATCACCAGGAAATCGTGGAAAATTTCTGATGATGAGAGTATCAATGACCAAACTTTTAAGCAAAATATGGGACCAGGAAAAGCCTCTATAACAATGGAAAAATGGCATTATAGTCAGATACCCAAGAAAGATGACCTAAACTACTGCAGTAACTGGTAAGGTGTTACACTCCTTTCAGTAAAAACAACAAGGAGTCCGGTGGTACCTTAAAGACTAACAGATTTATTTGGGCATAAGCTTTCGTGGGTAAAAAACCTCACTTATTGCATCTGAAGAAGTGAGGTTTTTTACCCACGAAAGCTTATGCCCAAATAAATCTGTTAGTCTTTAAGGTGCCACCAGACTTCTTGTTGTTTTTGTGGATACAGTCTAACACGGCTATCCCCTGATACTTGACTCCTTTCAGTGATTTGTAAAGTCTTCTGCAGTATCATTTTAGGTTGACTAAAGGAAGTGGTTGAAGCAATGCTAATAGAAGAACAGGCTGGATTTTGACTTGCAAGATCACGTGGCAACTAGATTTTCATCAGAAGAATAATCTTTAAAGAGTGCATCAAATGGCAGAATCTAAACATAAACTGCATACATTTTCAGAAAACATTGACAATTGTGATTTATTCTGGAACATCTTGATGTATATCAAGGTGCAGCTTGCATAGTTAAACAAAACACCATCTTGAGCAAATGATTCAATCTGACACAGGCGTCAAGCAGGGATACATTCTCTCACTTGTCTTGTTTGGCACTGCCATTGACTTCAGTATGAGAAAAGGTGTAAATGGATGCAACACTGGTATTGCATGGCTCAACAACAGTACAGTAGAAGGTCTCGATTTTGCTGGCAACATAGCACTTCCCAGTGACAGTTCAATCAACATGCAAGCAAAGACCAAAAGGCTGTCCAGCATCACAAAAAAAGATCAGATTAATCATCAGCTATGGAAAAAAACCTAATGAGAGCCCCAGCAATTCCCAACTCACACACTACATTAGAAGTCAATGGAACATAAGGGGCGAGTCAGTTCACATATCTTGGCAGTAGCACACAAGTCAGCAGAGATATTCAGAAAGAAATTATGTCACAAAGACAGCAGCTACATTCACCGGCTTCAACAAAATCCGGTCATTGAAAATCTACAATTTCAGAAACCAAACCATGAATCTTCAACTCAAATGTTATTTCCATCTTAACATATGGATGTGAATGCTGGAAGTCAACCAAGGGCACAGATAGATGTCTAAGTGCTGTAGAAGGCAAATGCCTCAGGAAAATGCAATGCATTTATAACCAGTGCTGAGTCATGCTAGTAAATAACACAACTATGACATAGTTGGCATCACAGAGACCTGGTGGGATAATACACATGACTGGAATATTGGTATAGAAGGGTACAGCTTGCTCAGGAAGGACCGGCAGGGAAAAAAGGGAGGAGATTTTGCCTTATATATTAAAAATGTATACACTTGGACTGAGATTGAGATGGAAATTGGAGACAGACTTGTTGAAAGTCTCTGGGTAAGGATAAAAGGGGTAAAAAACAAAGGTCATGGTAGGGGTCTACTACAGACCACCTAACCAGGAAGAAGAGGCGGATGAGGCTTTTTTTAAACCGCTAACAAAATCATCCAAAGCACAGGACTTGGTGGTGATGGGGGATTTCAATTACTCAGACATCTGTTGGGAAAATAACACCGCAGGGCACAGATTATCCAATAAATTCTTGGAATTAATTGGAGACAATTTTTTATTTCAGTAGATGGAGATAGCTACCAGGGGAGAGGCTGTTCTAGCTTTGATTTTGACAAATAGGAAGGAACTGGTTGAGAATTTGAAAGTGGAAGACAGGTTGGGTGAAAGTGATCATGAAATGATAGAGTTCATGATTCTAAGGAATGGTAGGAGGGAGAACAGCAAAATAAAGACAATGGATTTCAAGAAGGCAGACTTTAGCAAACTCAGGGAGTTGGTAGGTAAGATCCCATGGGAAGCAAGTCTAAGGGGAAAAACAATAGAAGACAGTTGGCAGTTTTTCAAAGAGACATTATTAAGGGCGCAAGAGGAAACTATCCCACTGTGTAGGAAAGATAGGAAGTATGGCAAGAGACCACCCTGGCTTACCCAGGAGATCTTCAGTGATCTAAAAATCAAAAAAGAGTCCTAAAAAAAAGTGGAAACTAGGTCAAATTACAAAGGATGACTATAAAAAGATAACACAAGTATGTAGGGACAAAATTAGAAAGGCCAAGGCACAAACGAGATCAAACAAGCTAGAGACATAAAGGGCAACAAGAAAACATTCTATAAATACATTAGAAGTGGGAGGAAGACCAGGGACAGGGTAGGTCTGTTACTCAATATGGGGGATGGGGGGAAATAACAACAGAAAACATGGAATGGCAGAGGTGCTTAATGTCTTCTTTCTTTCAGTTTTCACCAAGAAGGTTGGTGGTGATTGGCTGTCTAATGTGGTGAATGACAGTGAAAATGAATAGGACCAGAAGAGGCTAAAATAGAGAAGGAACAAGTTAAAAATTACTTGGACAAATTAGATGTCTTCAAGTCACCAGAGCCCAATGAAATGCATCCTAGAATACTCAAGGAGCTGACTGAGGAGATATCTGAGCCATTAGCTATTATCTTTGAGAAGTCATGGAAGACGGGAGAGATTCCAGAAGACTGGAAAAGGGCAAATATAGTGCCCATCTATAAAAAGGGAAATAAGGACAACCCAGAGAATTACAGACCAGTCAGCTTAACTTCTGTACCTTGAAAGATAATGGAGCAAATAATTAAGCAATCAATTTGCAAACATCTAGAAGATAATAAGGTGATAAGTAACAGTCAGCATGGATTTGTCAAAAACAAATCATGTCAAACCAACTGGATAGCTTTCTTTGACAGGGTAACAAGCCTTGTGGATGGGGGGAAGTGGTAGACGTGGTATATCTTGACTTTAGTAAAGCTTTTGATACTGTCTCGCATGACTTTCTCATAAACAAACTAGGGAAATGCAACCTAGATGGAGCTATTACAAGGTGGGTGCAAAACTGGTTGAAAAACCGTTCCCAGAGAGTAGTTATCAGTGGTTCACAGTCATGCTGGAAGGGCATAACAAGTGGGGTCCCACAGGGATCAGTTCTGGGTCTGGTTCTGTTCAATATCTTCATCAATGATTTGGAAAATGGCATAGAGAGTACACTTATAAAGTTTGCAGACAATACCAAGCTGGGAGGGGTTGCAAGTGCTCTGGAGGATAGGATTAAAATTCAAAATGATCTGGACAAACTGGAGAAATGGTCTGAAGTAAATAGAATGAAATTCAATGAGGACAAATGCTAAGTACATCCTTTAGGAAGGAACAGTCAGTTGCACACATACAAAATGGGAAATGACAGCCTAGGAAGGAGTACTGTGGAAACAGATCTGGGGGTCGTAGTGGACCACAAGCTAAATATGAATCAACAGTGTAACACTGTTGCAAAAAAAGCAAACATCATTCTGGGATGTGTTGGCAGGAATGTTGTAAGCAAGACATGAGAAGAAATTCTTCCGCTCTACTACACTCTGATTAGGCCTCAACTGGAATATTGTGTCCAGTTCTGGGCGCCACATTTCAGGAAGGAAAGATGTGGACAAATTGGAGAGAGTTCAGAGAAGAGCAACAAAAATGATTAAAGGTCTAGAAAACATGACCTTTGAGGGAAGATTGAAAAAATTGGGTTTGTTTAGTCTGGAAAAGAGAAGACTGAGAGGGGACATAACCATTTTCAAGTATGTAAAAGGTTGTTACAAGAAGGAGGGAGAAAAATTGTTTTTCTTAACCTCTAAGGATAGAACAAGAAGCAGTGGGCTTAAATTGCAGCAGGGAGGTTTAGGTTGGATATTAGGAAAAACTTCCTAACTGTCAGGGTGGTTATGCACTGGAATAAATTGTCTAGGGAGGTTGTGGAATCTCCATCATTGGAGACTTTTAAGCGCAGGTTAGACAAACACCTCTCAGGAATGGTCTAGATAATTAGTCCTGCCATGAGTGCAGGGGACGGGCCTAGATGACCTCTCGAGGTCCCTTCCAGTTCTATGATTCTATAATTCTATGATCTATGATCTGTGAATTCAGCAAATCCTTATCTCCAAAGTTATCCAAAAAAAGATGAGAATATCTGGGACACATGTTAAGAATGAAGCCAGAGTGTCAGCCATCACAGGTGTGACATTGGATGGGTTACAGGAACATGCCAAAGGGGTCAAGTGAAAGAATCCCTCTGAATAGTATTTAGAGAGGGAAAATCTATGGGACATGCAAAAAGCAGTCCAGGATAGACAGGTATGGTGAAGCTTTGTTCGTACCTAAACAACGTTTGACAGAGCAGTAAGGATTCAGATTTCGTTAAATCCCTGCAAATTTGATTGTAGACTAGGTTTAAGATTAAGCAGCAGGTATAGTCCTTCAGACTAATCAGTAGTAAATCACAAGCCCCTGCTTGCTCACTCTCTTTTTCGAACGAATACAGAGTAAAAGGGGATGATGTGTGGATGTGAATGAGCACACACGAGGAGCTAACGAAAGATATAACTCATTTTTCTCCATTTTAGCCCCTAGGCAGGAGTCACTTTGTGGGTACACAGAGCATATGGGAACCACCTGTTCTGTATTAGTGGGAGTGTTGCTCAATTTGCTCAGCACTTTATACTTTGCTTTTATCCTTGACGTTCTTAGCACCTATGGTGTGCAATATAGAAGCTCTTCTCTACTCCCTTCCTCCAAGAAAATAAGAGTACATGAATATTTTCAAGAAGGGTATAAACAAAACAATTATGCCACTCATTAAATTCACCATCCATTAGCATTTTCTACTCTCATTGCCAGGGCCGGCTCCAGGGTTTTGGCTGCCCCAAGAAGCCCCCCCCCCAAAAAGCCGCGATTGCAATTGCGATCTGCGGCGGCAATTCGGCGGGAGGTCCTTCGCTCCGAGCGGGAGTGAGGGACCATCCACTGAATTGCCGCCGAATAGCTGGACCTGCCGCCCCACTCCGGAGCGGCCGCCTCAAGCACCTGCTTGCCAGGCTGGTGCCTGGAGCCGGCCCTGCTCATTGCAACAGCTCTTACCATACATGTAAATCATTTCTGATTAAATAGGAGGACATTTCAAACCAAAACAGATTGCTGTCATAATCAACTCACACTTGGCAAGCTATTCCAAGCTATTCTTATAGGACTTTTATTCTGAAGCAGGAAGGAAGAGGGTGTTAGTTTGGTATTCATTTTGGACAAGTGAGCTCCAACTGTATTTCCGTGTAGCATAATAGAACAGTAAACTATTATGGACTCATAGAAAACATTCCCATGCAGTGACTGTCCCTGAGCTGATCACTATTGCTTAAAAGTGTCCTACTTTTATGACTCTTGACCTATGTTTCATCTCTCATAATATGCCAGCCTGAGCGCATACATTATATTCTGGAGTTCTCTGAGGCATGGCAAATGACATAATCTGCTCATTTTTACCCACTTGTTAGCATATGAATGCATCATGTGAAACAATTATAGGCTCTAGCTAATCCCCAAAACTACGCCTAGTGATTAGATAGCCCCAGTCTCAGTCAAGTGACTACTCCCTTACTTTCATGGAAATCCAGGCTAACTTGATGGGATTGTACCAAGTCTTATGTAATAGGAGTTTGGCTCATCACCTTGTAAACATTTTTACCAACATGATTACAAAGTGATACCATACTAGAACCTCTCTTTCGAAAAAAACCTAAGCGTAAATGAGCCATCATTGAAGCCTGAAAATTAAGGTAACTAAACTGTGTCGATCGTGTATAGTATTTATTGAATTCCAAACTAAGCATGCCTAGAGCAGAACAGTAACAGAATAAAATAATCTCTCTATGGGTATTATATAGGATCCTGCTCATTATTTTTAGATGTTAGAATGGGATTGTCACTTCCACACTTAAATGTTGAGCCAGTGGGTAAATCCTTTAACTATCTTATTTTTTTCTGGAGCTGACCTCCAAACTGAACAGGAAATCCCTTTGTAAGCAAATTCCCATAACCAGTCCTCTTGGTGTTTAGTCTGCATTGGATTAAGTAGTGACTTGCTTGTCCCCTTGATTGGCAACTATAGTACTAGAAAAACAAATGTACAGAGCAAGTCTCACCAGAAAAGTCCCCCAATCTGCAGCCCCTTTCAGCTTTATTTGGACTGAAACTTGATGATAGCTCCACTAGACAGGAAACACTCAGCCCTCCTCTCTAACGTGGCACTACCAGGAGGACACATTTTCTCACAGATTGAGTAGCAGAGCTGGAGATCGAACTCTCCCCCTTGCATGTCTCAGGAATTCTTACTGTTGTTAAAGAAGGACACTGACAAAAACTGTTTATTTTCTCTGAAGTTAAGTTAAAGTGTTTGATTTATTAAACGCTACAGGTTTAATAAAACTGTGCATGAAATTGGTGAGATAAGCAAAAGCAGTAAAGTATCCATGACATTTAGCCATGAAATTGTTAGAATATGAATGTTAAAGACAGAGCATTTGAATAGTTTAACATGTCCAGTTTGTTGCTGTATTAGGTAAAACATGCCAATTATTTGCATTGTTGTAGCATCTGTAGGCTTCAACTGAGATCAGGGCCCCATTGTGCTAGCTGTTGTACAAACACATAGTAAAAGAGTTCCTGCCCCAGAGAGCTTACAATTAAGGGTACGTCTACACTGCAGTTAGACACCGGTGGCTGGCCCCTGCCAGCTGACGTGGACTAAGGGGCTTGGCTAAGGAGCTGTTTAATTCAGTGTAGACGTTTGGGCTCCAGCCTGCACTTGAACTTCTACACCACAATTAAATGGCCCCTTAGCCCAAGGCCCGCTAACCTGAATCAGCTGTCACTGGTCAGCTGTGGGTGTCTAATTGCAGTGTAGATTTGCCAGAGGTTACACAGAAATTGTGTGAAAGTGAACCCAGCTGCCTTGAGTCCAAGTCCACTACTTTAACTGCAAACCATCCTCTCTCTCTCTCAGGCATTGTGTATGAAGGTAAGGAGGGCCAAATCCTCTGCAGGTATAACTCCAGTAATTTCAGTGGAGTTACGCAACAGAGTGTTTGACCCACAATCTCTCAATCACCTCAGAAAGCTGTTCTGAGGACACAGCTGAGTGCACTGACAAGCTATGTGAGTGAGGATTAACAGTTTGCCATCAGGCAGCTTTGACATGCACTTGTAAAAAGAGATTTATGTTGAGAAATTCCACCAGATCGTCTTGATAAACTCCTCCAAAAATAATTCTTTTTGGCTCTTGAGTCTGTAAACACCTTTTGATAAAGACATTCATTGTTTGTAGAACACCGTTTATTACAGCCATATTGTACTTAAAATTGTGTCATTGCTCTCATTATAAATCCCAGTGCAGTTCAGGTTGTTATAATTCCATTGTAAAATTAGCTCCAGGCAGAAACTTGGCATTGAAAATCTTGGTACAGCAGTGATTAAATTTAAAAAATGGGCTCGATAGAATGTAATGAGTTCATACATTAGTCTTTTGCTTCATGAGTTCTAGGGACTGGATGCTGATGGGCTTGCATTATGTTTCCAGCCTGGTCCCTACAACTGTGCATATCACTAAACCACTCCAGTGTTGGCCCTGATTAGTACTCTCAGCAGAGGGACGAAGTGCTGAATAAGCACGGAGAATTAACTCTCCTCCCTCTTTTGAGGCACATTGGAGATGCCATGTGGTTAATGTGGAACTACCTGTCCTGTGAATTAAATTCCCTGGTTGAGAATTGTTTAATTTTTTGGGGGGTAGGGGTGGTAGGGGGCTGAAAAATATCAAACCAGTTTATCAAAACCAAAACTTTTCACATGGATGTTGCAATTTAACTGAAACTTTCCACAGGTCCAGGATGGAGGATGACAAACATTCATTGGACCAGAGAGTGACTGGAAAGTTTGGCCTAATCCAGGATTCCCTCCACCCCCGCCTTGTCTCTTTCTCTCTGGCTTTTCACAAACAATTCCAAAATGTCTTGGGTTCATCCCAATGCAGGGAACATTTTTGAAATCTTGAAAATTTTCACAGGATGGGAAAACTATTTCCCATCCAGCTCTAGTGTGGATATGATTTCACCTCTTAGTGCTACCAGTCTAACAATATTTGACAAATAAATTAACTTCAGAAATTGAGTTAAAAGACATAAAAGAAAAGAAACCGACTAAGGTGTTCCTGGGCAATATCTTTTCAGATTTGCTCTTCGTTAAAAATAAAACATGTTGTAAACAGCAGGTTACCAACAACAGAGGGATCTGAAACCATGTTGGCACCTTTTCAGGTAACTGTGAGGTCTGGGCCTGAAGGTGAAGAGCATTTAACCCTGGGAAAGAGGGATCCAAACTTAGTGATTAGGTCAATTACTAGCTTACACACTGTTCTTGTTAGAATCATAGAAGATATGGGTTGGAAGAGACCTCAGGAGGTGATCTAGTCCGACCCCCTGCTCAAAGCAGGACCAACCCCAACTAAATCATCCCAGCCAGGGCTTTGTCAAGCCAGGCCTTAATAATCTCTAAGGATGGAGATTCCACCACCTTCCTTGGTAACCCATTCCAGTACCTCCTAGTGAAATAGTTTTTCCTAATATCCAGCCGAGATCTCCCCCACTGCAACTTGAGAACATTGCTCCTTGTTCTGTCATCTGCCACCACTGAGAACAGCCTAGTTCCATCTTCTTTAGAACCTCCCTTCAGGTAGTTGAAGGCTGCTATCAAATCCCCCCCTCACTCTTCTCTTCTGCAGACTAAATAAGCCTAATTCCCTCAGCCTCTCCTTGTAAGCCATGCGCCCCATCCCCCTAATCATTTTCATTGCCCTCTGCTGGACTCTGTCCAATTTGTCCACATCCTTTCTGCAGTGGGGGCCCAAAACTGGATGCAATACTCCAGATGTGGCTTCACCAGTGCCGAATAGAGGGGAATAATCACTTCCCTCGATCTGCTAGCAATGCTCCTACTAATGCAGCCCAATATGCCATTAGCCTTCTTGGCAACAAAGGCACACTGTTGACTCATATCCAGCTTCCCATCCACTGTAATTCCCAGGCCCTTTTTTGCAGAATTGCTGCTTAGCCTGTTGGTCCCCAGCCTGTAGCAGTGCATGGGATTCTTCCATCCTAAGTGCAGGACTCTGCACTTGTTCTTGTTGAACCTCATCAGATTTCTTTTGGCCCAATCCTCCAATGTGTCTATGCCACTCTGGACCCTATCTCTACCCTCTAGCATATCTGCCTCTCCCCCCGAGTTTAGTGTCATCCACAAACTTGCTGAGGGTGCAATCCATCCCATCATCCAGATCATTAATGAAGATGTTGAACAAAACCGGCCCCAGGACTGACCCCTGGGGCACTCCACTTGATAATGGCTGCCAACTAGACATCAAGACATTGATCATTACCCGTTGAGCCTGACTATCTAGCCAGCTTTCTATCCACCTTTTAGTCCATTCATCCAATCCATAATTTTTAAATTGCTGGAAAGAATACAGTGGAAGACTATATCAAAAGCTTTGCTAAAGTTAAGATATATCATGTCCACCATTTTCTTCATAGCCACAGAGCCAGCTATTTCATCATAAAAGGCTATCAGGTTGGTCAGGCATGACTTGCCCTTGGTGAATACATGCTGACTGTTCCTGATCACCTTCCTCTCCTCCAAGTGCTTCAAAATGGATTGCTTGGGACCTGCTCCATGATTTTTCCAGGGACTGAGGTGAGGCTGTAGTTCCCCAGATTCTCCTTCTTCCCTTTTTTAAAGATGGGCACTATATTTACCTTTTTCCAGTCATCTGGGACCTCCCCCAATCGCCACAAGTTTTCAAAGATAATGGTCAATGGCTCTGCAATCACATCAGCCAACTCCCCGAGCACCCTCGGATGCATTAGATCCAGACCCATGGACTTGTGCTTGTCCAGCTTTTCTAAATAGTCTTTAACCTGTTCTTTCACCACTGAGGGTTGCTCACCTCCTCTCAATACTGTGCTGCTCAGTGCAGCAGTCTGGGAGCTGACCTTGTCTGTGAAGACCAACCCAAAAAAAGGCATTGAGTACTTCAGCTTTTTCCCACATCATTTGTCACTAGGTTGCCTCCCCCATTCAGTAAGGGTCCCACACTTTCCCTGACCTCATTTGGAATACTGTGTGCAGTTCTGGTCTCCCATGTTTAAAAAAGATGAACTTAAACTGGAACAAGTGCAGAGAAGGACTACTAGGATGATCAGAGGAATGGAAAACCTGTCGTATGAAAGGAGACTAGAGGAGCTTGGGTTGTTTAGTCTGACAAAGCGAAGGCTGAGGGGGGATATGATTGCTATCTTTAAATATATCAGAGGGATAAATACAAGGGAGGGAGAGGAATTATTCCAGTTTAGTACTAATGTGGACACGAGAACGAATGGATATAAACTGGCCGTGGGGAAGTTCAGGCTTGAAATTAGATGAAGGTTTCTGACCGTCAGAGGGGTGAAATATTGGAACGGCCTTCCGAGGGAAACGGTGGGGGCTACGGACCTGTCTGGTTTTAAGATTAAGTTAGATAAGTTTATGGAGGGAATGGTTTAATGGTAAAACATAGTAGCCAAGAAAAACCAAGCAATGGTACATAAATAGTATAATGGTCAACAGGGGTCAGGCTAGAGACTCTTGCCTACATGCTCGGGGTCTTACTGATCGCCATATTTGGGGTCGGGAAGGAATTTTCCTCCAGGGTAGATTGGCTGAGCCTCTGGAGGTTTTTCGCCTTCCTCCGCAGCATGGGGCAGGGATCACTAGCAGGAGGGTCTCTGCCGATTGAAGTCACTGAAACACAGGATTGGGGACTTCAACAGCAGAGTCCAGGGAAGGGTTTTGTGGCCTGCAGCATGCAGGGGGTCAGACCAGATGATCACTATGGTCCCTTCTGACCTTAAAGTCTATGAGTCTATGAGTCTTCTTGTTGCTAACATACCTGTAGAAACCCTTCTTGTTACCCTTCACATCCTTTGCTAGCTGCAACTCAGTTGTGCTTTGGCCTTCCTGATTACACTCTAGCATGCTCAAGCAATATTTTTATACTCCTCCCTAGTCATCTGTCCAAGTTTCCACTTCTTGTAAGCTTCCTTTTTGTGTTTAAGATAACCAAAGATTTCTCTGTTAAGCCACGCTGGTAGCCTGCCATATTGGCTATTCTTTCTGTACACTGGGATAGTTTGTTCCTGTGCACTCAATAAGGCTTCTTTAAAATACAGCCAGCTCTCCTGGACTCCTTTCCCCTTCATATTAGCTTCCCAGAGGGGATCCTGCCCATCAGTTCCCTGAGGGAGTCAAAGTCTGCTTTTCTGAAGTCCAGGGTCCGTATTCTGCTGCTTTCCTTTCTTCCTTTTGTCAAGATCCTGAACTCGACCATCTCATGGTCACTGCTGCCCAGGTTGCCACCCACTTCTACTTCTCCTACCAATTCTTCCCTGTTTGTGAGCAGCAGGTCAAGAGGAGCACGGCACCAGGAAGTTGTCCCCAACACTCTCCAAAAACCTCCTGGATTGTCTGTGCACTGCTGTATTGCTCTCCCAGCAGATGTCAGGGTGATTGAAGTCCCCCCAGGAAAACCAGGGCCTGTGATCTGGAAACTTCCGTTAGTTGTCTGAAGAAATCCTCGTCTACCTCATCCTCCTGGTCTGGTGGTCTATAGCAGATGTCCACCATGACACTACCCTCATTGCTCTCACCTCTAAACTTAACCCAAAGACTCTCAACAGGCTTTTCTCCAGTTTCATATTGGAGCTCTGAGCAATCATACTACTTTCTTATATACAGTGCAACTCCTTCACCTTTTCTCCCCCATCTATCCTTCCTGAACAATTTATACCCATCCATGACAGTGCTCCAGTCATGTGAGTTACCCCACCAAGTCTCTGTTATTCCAATCACATCATAGTTCCTTGACTGCGCCAGGACTTAGCTAAGACCTGATACAGTTATATCTGGCTAGGCTAGACAAGGCCTAATTATGGTCCAGATTGTGCCTTCCCACACACTTGTCGAGTTTTTGCTGAATTATATTATTGGAAGGGAGAAAGTTTGCCGCTTACCCAGACGCAGTAGCTGGTATAGCCCCTAAACCCCACAGTTCACAAGGGGAGCTGCTAGAAATAAAAGACTATCCATAAGCCACAATGACTCTTGCTTCTCTTCTATGGCTTCAATGATGCCGTGGAGTCCAGGGCTCTAGCTAGCATTCTGTTGGTTGTGTCTCCGAGACAATGCCTTAGATTGCTGTACGTGCTCTATTATTAGTCTCTAAGGATTCAATTGCTAAAGTAAAACAGAAAAATGAAAGAAGGCATCCTCTGTGTCTGTTTTCTATGTTGGTTAAGTTTGTTTGAGTTTTAGCTACTCTGCTTACTTTTACATGTGTCAATGTTATAACATCAACAAAATCTGTATCCAATAACTATAGTACTCAGCTGTATTCAGAACTTGGAAGGCATCTCTCCAGTTAACCCTACCAATAGCCTACTGGCATCCAATGACAATCTTATGCTATCAAGAAGTTTCTTCACTTAGTCAGAGCCCACTCATGGGCCCAGTCTTCCAAGTGCAAGTTGTACATTATCACCATCAATATGATGTTTATATATTGCCTACCTATACTCAAGCTCACACATATATCTGCCTTCATGTGTTTGTAAGACAAAGTGAATTCATGATAGACTTCAAGCACAAATAAATAATTGGACAAAATTCTCATAATTCAAAAGACAATGTAATATTTAAAGTGATATCAAAGAAGGTCTGGAGGTTATTTTGTAAACTAATAAAATGATGCAAGGAAACAGAACTTATTTTACTACCAAAAAAGACATAATTATACGTATTTTGACAATTGTAACATTTAATATAGCATCTTTTATCCTAAAGAATCATCCCAAAATATTTCATAAACTCTTCTTCTTTCTTGTTACTTCCCTATTCAGTGTCGGTAACTTTGATAGCCTTCTTCCAAAACTCATGATTATACATGAGACTGTTGTGCAGATTGGTCTTCCTTAGGTCCTCTGATATACTATCCATGTGCCAAGTCTTTGGTGTCCCCCTTGGTAATCTTCCATCCACAATCATTGAAAAAGCTATTCTACAAACACAGTGTTCAGGTCTCCTCTGGATATGCCCATATCAATGTAGGCTAGCCTCCCTCAAGTGGAACAATCTGCATTATGGCCCATACAATCTCATTTCATTTCCTATCACACAGCGTCCAACCATTTGACCATCTCAACATCTTCATTCCCACGGTGGAGAGCACACTAATGTCTTTTCTAGGGGATGGCCGAGTCTCTGTTGCATGCACTAGGATGGGTTGAATTACAGTTTTATATGCTCTATCTTTTAACTTTATTGGCATCTTTTTGTCGCAAAGACCTAGGGTCAGCTCCCACCATTTGCACCAAGCAGCTTTGGAACAATGCCAAGCATCACTCAAGAGAGCCCCATTGTCAGCAACCACCAATCCTAGGTATTTAACTCCTTTCACTCTTCTAAGCTATATACAAACTATATCAATTGCTTTACTCATCACTAATAGGTTGCCACCTTTGGGATAGGAATGTGGCAACTATCAGCACTATCAGTTTAACAGCAATGCTGCAGATAGTTTTGGACACAAAAGTAGATACATCTAAAACTACAGAAGGAAATTCCATGGGAAAACATGGCTACTAAAAAGTAAATATAAGGAGGCAAATATACAGCCCTAGAGATATCAATCAATTTCCACCCAGTTACAACAGGCTGTATTTGACACAAGATCTAAACTAATATTATGGAAAATTATACCAGCTATTATTAGGGTCTCATAAGATTGGATGCACATTCTGTTTACATAACTTTACCATGGCCTCATTTGTGTAGTGGTTACAGATGATGAATCTCTATTCTACATGATTAATTATGCCAAAGGCTGATGTGAAGGGAGTAGGTAGTTCATGACTGCAGAATATGGCCAACAAAATTTACCTCTTCATCTTCATAACTTACACAAAAAGTTAGTCTTTGTTAAATCTCCCTTGCTGCTTAGCTTGCCTGATTGCAAACAGATCCCATAATATGTAGTCACATTTGGATGATTGATGTCACAATGGTGCACTGAAAGGGAAATATTCTCTTTTAGGTGTTATCACATCTCTGAACATAAACAAAGCTGTGTCACATGATGAAATGTAAATACAGCATTTGTTAGAAAAAACATTTATTTGGCTCCATGATTTATTATTAAGTGACACGTGGACTATTTTTTCTTTGTTATTGGCACTCATGTTCATAATAACAAGGTACTTGACTTGAAGGTATTTGGCCAACCTTCCCGAAGTGCTATGTAAGCAGTAATCAGAGAAAGCTACGTCCGAGAGTCAACAAATTGCTCTCCCATGCTGATCAAACAGTCTTAGCATCTCTATAAAAAATATAAAAACAGAGTTTGGACTAGCATACCTAGTTCTCTCTCTAAAATTATTATTTATTGTATTTGCACTTGGTGAAGTCCAGGCTTAAAATAACCTAAGGAGCCAGCTGTTTTGTTAATAATATCTTGCATGTGATTTTGATTTACATTTAGGATAAATGAGTTATCCACTTAGCCGCCACAACTTCTGTTGTCATAAATTCGGTGTAATTTACTGTACATAGGGCCAGAGTAGTCTTTCATTTTACATCAGACTAACTCCACTGACCTCAGCGTAGCAATTGGACAAAAGCTGGTAAATTCAGTGGAGCTGTGGTTTATCATGAAAAACTTTCACTCCAAGCCACATAGGGTTATTAAAGCAACCAGTAGTTGGATACAATTCACAAGCTGCGGTTTGTAACAGGGAGAGACAGTTGTCTCAGATCAATCTAAGTAGAATCTGCCACCCCATATCTATACTTTGTCTAAATACAAATTCAGATCCTTGATTCTGCAAACACTTATGCATCTGCTAACCTTAAGTATGTGAGTAGCCACATTGAAGTAAAATATTATTAACCAAGGACTTAGCTCCTTCATTTAAGTCAATTCAGCTAGACCAAGCATGTATGTGTTTTTGTAGTCCACTGTTCAGAGTCTTATGTGTCCCCCTTTGTGCCCAATCCTTAGAAGATATGAATCTGTTACAGCCGCCGTATGCTCCTTTAGTGCAAGCTATAATAGCTCATGATTTAAATTCTAGGGGTCTTAGGTTCAATCCTTGGTGTTGGCCTAGAAAGCTGCCATCACATACGCAGGAACTCAAACAGGATTCAAACCACTGTGGGCCTCAAACACTCAGGATAAGCTTCCTCTGTACATGTATATCCCCTGGTAAATGTGTGTTGTGTATCTCCCTCTGTATCCCATCCACAAAGGATATGAGTGTGTTGCAGAGCCTAGCCCTTTAGCTCAGCTGTGGAGGTTCCCAGGTTCAATCCATGTATTCTCCATCACCACGGATGCCATATTAAGAAGTTCAGGGCTTTAATGTTTACTCAAACTATGGTCTGTCACGTTATAATGCCTCCTTATCTACATGTACTTTGGTGCCATTTGGATTTCATTTTCCATGGGTTTTTGCTTCCTAAAATGCCAGTGGCCAATATAATGGCAAGCAACAGAGTGGAGCATTTGCAGTGCCACTGCATAAAGTGTGCAGTTAATTTAAATGTCTAAAATACAGAGTCTTTGAAGTGAAATGAGTTGCAACAGTGTTGCATTTTGCCCCAATTTCTTCACTTATGAGTCAGTCATTCTGCAATTTGCTCAAACACATTGGGCCAGAATTGCCAGTATGCTCTGGCTGCTTTGTGCTGCTCCAGCAACCCAGCCATAAACCCACGTTCACATGATAGTTACGTCAGGTTTGCACGGCCAGAGTGTTGCAATGCAACTGGAATGCACTGGTGATCTGGCCTATTCTTTCTCTTTTGTTGTTTTAACCAAAATGTTATTTCGGTGGCTGCCATCATGGGAGTCTTGGATCCAAAGACATTTACAGACCTTGTTAAAGCCAATGGGCATCCTAAAGCACTTTCTTTCTGGTTCAAAGAAGGAGCAATTAAGCCCCTTAATGTAGTGAAACTACTTCAGACAATGGAGGCTACTGTTCAAGGCACTAAGCCACATGGCCAGCTTGGAGCAAAGCTAACCCATGTTGAGAGTGAAGCCATATTTAGGTCTGATAGAAGCCTGCTGTGAATTTTAAGAGTCTGTTCTGAGACCATTTAACAGCGTAAGCATAAGCAGAACTGTGCACCTGTAAGAAGGATGCAGAGGAATGATGTTCATGGGGAAGATAGAAGATAAAGTAGAAACAAAGCTAGAAGAAACTGGTTTGAACTAACACAAAACCTGTACTGACCGGGGAGGCGAGTTAACATGGAAATAAGAAACGAATACATATGCTCGAGAAAAGACAACGAAAGTTATAAATAACTCAGCCTAAACAAAGGCAAACTGAAGCTGTATTATCTGGTGCTGGAGGCAACTGTGATGAGATTGTCCTGATGAGCTTCCCACTTGGGAGTAACCGATCACTCCTTTCCGAGTGTTTTACCTTAACAGAGCTTTGTTAGACCCATCTGCTGAGAAAGTGAATCTCTAGGTCCAACAACTCAGGCAGATTCAGAGGGGTGTCTCTAGTTGCAAGTGCAGGGGGTTGATATTGTTTTGCAGCCTGAGCATTGAAGGCAGAAGGCCAGAGAAGGAATCGGGAGTGTGACCCTGAGAGGAAGCAGAGAAAAAAATGCTGCTTGGGCGCAGAACTCACTGGAGTGGCAGCTGTAAAGATTTTGGAGCAAGGAAACTGCCCACTGCTGTGTGTTTCTACTGTGTTCAGGGAAACACGACATTGTGTACATTCTTCGTAAATAAACATTATTACAACAAGAATATACTTGTCATTGATTTCTCTTCCTAATGGAAACAACTCTCTCAGGCCCTGAGTATTAGCTAACCACTCAGGTTAGAGGGGCAACGGTATGTTAGTGTGCTTTGAAGCAGGTTTCTCTGCAGTATGCTACCAATAAAACCTTTTAAAATCTGCAACAGAAAATTATCTCATTTTAAAATGTTGAAAGGGTAATAAACACACAGGACAAAATGTTCAAATGTCAGTGGGGAGTTACAGGTGCCGCACACCTCTGAATATCAGGCCACTTTTTTCATGCCTAAATATGGAATTAAATACCTAATGTTGGACATTGATGTTTGAATATGGTGGGCACCAAATATATGTGTATGTAAAGAATATAGACCTTAGGCACACAGATAGTTCAAGAGAAATAAATTGTCAAATTTATCCTGAATTGCACCAGGCACTCTACATACACTTAACAAGAGACAGTTCCTGCCCCAAAGAGCTTCCAATCTAAATAAACAAGACAGACAAGGGGTGGATAGACAAAACTATCAGTGTCTTACAGCTGGGAAACTGAGACACAGACAGATTAAGTGGTTTGCACAAAACATACAGAGAGATGGTGGCAGAGACAGAAATTGATATCACAGCTCATGAACCCCTGTTCAATGCCATAACCAAGACAATCCTTCCTTTAATTGCATTGTTTCAGAGTAGCAGCCGTGTTAGTCTGTATCCACAAAAAGAACAGGAGTACTTGTGGCACCTTAGAGACTAACAAATTTATTAGAGCATAAGTCCACGAAAGCTTATGCTCTAATAAATTTGTTAGTCTCTAAGGTGCCACAAGTACTCCTGTTCTTTTTTTAATTGCATTGTTATGTTCACCAACTGGTGTTTTCCAAGCTGGGTCCATTTTTAAATGGCGATTCCCCTTTCTATTTTAGCTGAAGTGCCATTATAGGGATGATTCCCTTTTATTCATCCAGTACATGTAGTGCAGCGTCTGCAATGGAAAAAGCCTGCTGGATGCATCTGACAAAAATATTTCTTTAATTAAAGCCTCCCTTATTAACCACCTCCATTTCTGAAGATTCTGCTGATTGTCCACCAAAACATCCTTGCAAGTGTCAGTTCAGCGCAACAAGGAGAGATGGTGGCTACATATAATCCACAAGTAGGGCATAAGTGAGCCTCCCATGTGTGGCAGGGAACAGGTTTTACAAAAGCAGCTCTTTCTCAGCACAAACCCAAGTGACCCAGTGCCTGATAGAAACCATGACCGAATGTTTCAAGACATTGTTTTTATATTTAATTTACAGTTTCCAAGTGCTTATCTCTTCAGGTGGGATTTTACATATTGACTACGGGTAGAGCACACCCCATTTTATAAGTCCCTTATCTTACTTAAATATGTGACAGATAATAACTCCAACACTTGCTCACACCTTGTTAATAGAAAAACTGAGATACAGTGAATATGTCCTCACTATCACCTCCAGTTCCCACACAGGTGTTCTGAATGATAAACTACCATATGATATAAACAGTTATTTCAGATAAAGAATAAAAATTTCTGGCTAAAGGGGGGGAGGGTGACAAAAAAAATGAAAATAAATTCTTTGAGAGGAATTTTAAACCTGGGAATGTGCAGAAATCAGAATAAATTTGCTGGTAAAGTGTGGATTTTTTTCCCCCCTCAGCAACTTCCATTATAGACCAGAACCTCTGGCACTTTTCTTTCATTAATTGAGCTTGCTTTTAATTAAAAACGACATGCACCTCCCATGCTGTACTTTGCGTGCCTTATGCAACACAGCCTTTTGCAAAGAATGATGTCTTATCAGTGAAAACTCCCATTGCTTTCAAAAGAAGTTTTGCTTGCATAAAAGCTGTAGGATTCAGTTCATTATAAAACTTAGGATTCAATCTTGCCCTTGGATCTGCTAGTGAGGACTTTAGTTGTACTCCACATTACCAGATCTGATTGTATGTTCAGGGTCATGGTTTGTGGACAGATGCAAATGCAGCACATTCAACTAACTGGGTTTTATTGCATCTGAACTACTTTTCTTTGAGCCCATTCAATAGCAGTGAGCACATTTGCTCTTTTATAATAATTTCTATCAGAAAATTCTATTTTAAAAGTTATCCAAATGCTTGCTGACTGGTTTTTGTTTGCTCCTAATGTAATGATAATGGATTATAGCAGAAATGGAAACAGTAAACTACGGATTTTCACATTACACACTTAAAACATTTGAATAACGGATTGAGATCGTTTAATGACATTTTAATGGATTTAGGGAAAATATATTAGGGATCTAATTCTGCCATGTGCAGTGCACCCAAAGCACCCACCCAATTGGATGAGCTTCATTCACCCCTGGTAACAAAGGGAGGTAAAAACTGTACTGTCCTGTAACATGGGGCGGGGGTGAGGAGGAATCCTTAAGCCACAGAGGAGGAGAGGTGATACAGGACCCCAAGAAGGAAGTCATCTTTAAAGCATAGTCAGTGCTCCATCAAAGCCCTACCACCGGAGATTGCCCAAGTATGTGCTTAATCAACCCATCTTCCGGGCAACTTGGTTATGCCCCACTCATCCTCAGCCCGTACTACTTATTTTTGGTGCAGCATTGACTGGACCCAGCCCCACCACAATGGGACAGGGATTGCCGATGCCTTACACTGCTACCACTCCACTCCAGATAGGATTACTATCAGCTGAGGAGTACAGTCCTGGTTCATGCCAGTGGAAGGCAGCCCCCTCCTTTGAGTCATTTTTGGCAGAATTGGAGTTTAGGGCAATTACATCAAATAAAGAAATTACTAAAAATATGTGAAACATAAAAATGTACATATTCTATTAGTACTGCGTGTTCTAATGGGGTCTTTATGTTTAATCATTTGACCAGGCGACTTTTGCAATTAAATCATTTACTGAACGTAAAGCAGTTCCAGTAAAGCATGATACTACACAATAAATGTTTTTTTTAAAGGAAATTCAAATAAAATATAAACAGAATGTGGAAGGCCTGAGACAATCTCAAACCAAGGAAATGTGTTTGTGTGTGCATGTGTATGTGTAACTAAACACACCACTTCCTCAATGTTCCATTCTCAGTCTTTGTGTAAACTTTCCATTGATCTCAATGGGGATTTCAAAGTGGATTAAGCTAAACAGGAACCAGGCTCTCTTATTCCAGAAGAAGAATGTCCACACATGGAATTATTCAGCAATAGCTATTGTGCTTACAACTAAGTGTAAGTTGTTGACTGTTCAGAAATAACAACCTCTTCAACCACACACCACTAGTTGTCACCTATCACCCCACACTGGAACCTATACGGGGTATCAAACAACTACAACCCATACTAAATGTGAACTCCATCCTGAAAGAAATCTTTCCTGAACCTCCTCTTCTGGCCTTCAAACAACCCCCCAACCTCTCCAAGTTCATCATCAGAAGCAAGCTCCCCACAGACCAGGACACACCAACTCAAATTGGTACCAGATCTTGCCAGAACAGATTCAAAACCTACAGATATATCTCCATTGCTACAATGATGAGCACACCCCACAACCCACTTTTCAAGATCCATGGGTCCTACACATGCCCATCATAACATGTGGTGTACTTCATCCAGTGCATTAAATACCCCCAGAATAAGGCTAGGAGTATGTCATGGAGATCACAGAAGTCACGGAATCAGTGACTTCCAGAGACCTCCGTGACATTTTCTGCCCCTCGGACGGAGCTGTCAGGCCACGCAACTCTCAGCAGCTGCTGCTGGTGAGTCCCCATAGCTCCAGCCACTGCAGATGGCGAGGGGACTCCTGAATTCCCACTTCCCACGGGCAGTGGGGCACCACGCAGCTCCCACCCACTGGAGGGGATGAGGGGACCCAGAGCCACCAGCCGCTGTGGGTGCTGGACCCTCCTCCCTTCCCATTTTGTCAGGGATATTTTTAGTAAAAATGACAGACAGGTCATGGGCTTCTGTGAATTTTTGTTTATTGCCCGTGACCTGTCTATGATTTTTACTAAAAATACCCCTGACACAATCCAAGCCTTACCCAAGAACAACTCCATGGGTGAAACCAGACAACATCACTACACTCTCAAATAAACTCACACAGGCAGGGCTGGTCAATCTTGGGGTGGCGGGAGGGCTAGGGGTTTTTTGTTGTTTTTCTTTCGGCCGGGCGGCGCTCGGGGGGGGGTGAGTTGTTTGTGTTTCGGTGGCGTGGCATGGCGCTCGGGGGGGGGGTATTTTTGTTTTGGCAGCGTGGCGCTCGGGGGGTGCTTCGATGGTGCGGCGCTGGGGGGAGGTTGGTGGCACAGCACTCGGGGGGGTGTTTCAGCGGCGCGGCGCTGGGGGGGTGTTTCAGCGGGACAGCACGCGGGGGGGGCCGTATTTCGGCAGCACAGCGCTCGGGGTTTGTTTGTTTGTTCCGGCGGCGCGGTGCTCAGGGGGGTGTTTTGGCGGGGCTGTGCATGGGGGGGGTTTGTTTCGGCGGTGCGGTGCGCGGGTTTTTTTTTTCCCCCTGGCGGCACGGCGCTCGGGGGGGGGGCGGGGGGGAGTTTCGGCTGTGTGGCGCTGGGGGGTGTGTGTGTTTCAGCAGGGCGGTGTGGCGCTCGGGGGAGTTGTTACGGCGGAGCAGTGCTCTTTTTTTTTTTGCTTGGGGCGGCAAAAAAGTTAGAGCTGGCCCTGCACACAGGAAAAGGATAAAAGTCCCTATCACCTGTGGGTGAACAGTCTTCATAAAGCATTCACTCTGTATTTGACGTATCAGTCCTCATCCACAAAGGAAACCTGCACAACACTTTCAAAAGAGGAGACTGGGAGTTTAAATTCATAACTAAACACTAGACAATAAAAATCATGGACTGAACAAAGACACTGGATTTATGGGTTATTACAACAATCTCTTACCACTAATCTCCCTTTTTTCCCCTATGACTACAGGGATGTTAATGGGCCACTTCACCTTATATGGTCCCTTAGTTTAGCATAAGGAGTTAGCACATATTCTATCTGTCCAACTTGTATTTAGCTGTGACACTTGGAGTACCTTTCCCAGACCTGAAGATGAGCTCTACGTGGATCAAAAGCTTGAAGTTGGTCCTATAAAAGATACTAAGAACATAAGAACAGCCATACTGGGTCAGACCAAAGCTCCATCTAGCCCAGTATCCTGTCTTCTGACAGTGACCAGTGCCAGGTGCTTCACCCACATTGTTTTTGCACTGGCTGAAGTCAATGAGGGTTTTGCTTTTGATTTCAGGGAAGCAGGTTTGGATTTTAAGTCTTCGATGATCTCAAAGTACTAGGAAATATTTCTGCCATTATTTGGGAATGCAAAAATGAATGTACAAGACAGGAGGCCTTACTGAGGCCCCTCTGAAAACAGAAGATAAATTTTACTTGCAAAATTCTCTGCTTTAGTGGGTTTGTCTCAGATGCCTATAAATTGTTCAGGTAAGTTTCTCCGTGGGCCTGCATATTTCACAGAGCTCAAGTTAAGGTGTTTATCTAAATCATAGGGGAGAAAATACCACTATAATCTAACATTCATTTAGTCATTCTTTACTGAAGAGTATGTCATTTACTTTAACCTCTCACCACATTGCAAAAGTAAGCAATGGTATCAATAGCTGAAGTGACTAATACATGGATTTTCATATTAGTCAGAGATCTTTTTCTCAAGATCTGTCCAGTGTATTGTAATTACAGAATAATGTGGAATCTGGATTTATTGTGTTATCAGTAATATTCTTGATTCTTTTGTTGTGTTTTTCTTAGTCTCTCCTCTAATTGTGCACCATATGCAGGACAAATAGATAAGCAGTCATTTGAAAAGGAACTAAGTACATTTTTTTAGATTTAAATATAACTGCAAAAGCAACAAATAGCTCTATTCCACAGCACACAGGAGAATTAGTTAGAGCTGGTCAAAAATCTTCTGTTGGAATGTGTTTTTCAGTTGGAAAATGCTGATTTGTCAAAACTGAAACATTCATTAGGAATGTGTGGATTCTGACAAAATGTCATTTTAAAGAAAAGTGTTTTGATAAGGTTGAAATGCCATTTCGACCTTATGAAACAAAATGTTTCTATGTTTCATTTCTGAAACAACTTTTCATTTCAAAATTTTGTTTATTTGATATTATATAAAATACAAAATCAAAACAAAAGGTTTGATTTTATCAAAATGAAACATTTTGACTGACCAAAAACTAATTTTTTTAAAAATTGAATTTCAATGAAAATTTCAAAATTCTTTGTTTTCATTTTCATTCAGAACAAATAGTAGAATTTCCTGTGAAATGGAAATGCCAGTTCCTGCAGAGCCCTAGAGTTAATTTTCTTGGAGGGCTCCTGTTATCTATGAACATTTGATAAACTTTTTAAATGAAGTAACCGTGGTCCTTATCCTGCAATCATATTTGGGTGGGCAAACCTTTGTGACTGTCTGGAACCCCTTTGATTTCAGAGGGTCTTCACACTGATTTGATTTCAGGATTGGGATGACTTCTTGAGTTCTTTCCATGAATATTCTAGGAAAGAAGTTTACTGAAAAGATTGTTTACAAAAAGAGGAATTACTAGACAATTTGCTTCGCTGTGCCCTCTCATCTGTCTGTCTGTGTTCACTTGCTGTCTCTTGTCTAATCCTTAGATTGTAAACTTTTTGGGGCAGGAACTGTCTTTTTGTTCTGTGTTTGCACAACATCTAGCACAATGGAGACCCGGCCCATGACTTGAGCTAGTATGTGCTGTGGTAATACAAATAATATATAACAGCCACATATATAGGAAGTGCATTTTGAACGTCAGTGTGAGGTTTCACACCGGTAATCTCAGAGTAATACTCACCCAAATCAAGAAACACAAATAATATCATGTGCTTTATCTGTCCAGAGGAACCTGACCAATAATGCTCTAACAATTAAGCTTCTTGTACAAAATCTAAAAAAAAAAACAATTCTTTTTGCAAAAACATTCTATAAATAACATTGAATAATAAATATGTTCAAAGTAATTATCAAGTGCTCCCAGAAAATTTGTGAACTGAAAGAGAAGCTAAATTTGTCAGTTCAATTATTCATGACAAACTCTTCTCCCAGCTCTAGTAGTCATGAATCTAAATTTTTCCATAAAGAAACCACCACTTATCTTAATGTCATAATAAAAATTATTGGTACAATGAATACACTAAAAATGGCAAAACTCCCATTGACTACAGTAGGGCCAAGATTTCACCATATAACTCTCCATTAATAAAAGATACTTTGTCAGCAAACTAATTGTTTTTTTACAATGGTTGCCTGCTGAAATGCAAAAGAACGCATATTTCAATTTATTTTAACCAGCTTTTTTCCCCCCTGAATGAAAGTGAACTTAAAATAGATTTCAATGTAATGTTATGGTCTTACCACTCTTGCTGAAATTGCTCAATGGATTTCTGTATCTTAGTCCCCCTCAGATATCCAGAGGGTAGAATACAGCTTCTCAGACTTCTCTTGATAGTTTTCATATGCTGATTCTGGTGAATACCTGATAAGAGCACTATTTTCTTGACAATGTCATTTCTTTTTCTAAGCTGACCACTGGAAATTTTCAGAAGGAAGTTAGTGCCTTCCAACACAAGCAGTCTATGGGCCCAATCTTGCTCTTATTGAAGTCAACAGGATTTTTGCAACTGATTCAATAAGAGCAGAATTGGGTACCAAGGTTTGTGATGATAGTTTCCAAAATGCAAACTCTGATAAACCTTCCATCATCTGTATTTATTAGCTAATGATGAGCCAAACTCTTTTCAGTTATATGCCCAAAATCCCACTAACTGTGGGGAGGTTGCACAGGTGTAATCAAAGCAAGAATTTGAGTGTGTGTATGTTTGACTCTACTTTACAAGAGACATTCTGAGATTGGCTGCCACTATGGTTTCCTTCTAGGACTGTCAACCTAGTTGTCTTCCCTAGCAGAGGGGGGAGAAAGGAGGGGCTCTTCCTTCTTTTATACCCAGGTGGAGTTAATAAGCCACAGCTGCCACAATGAGCCAACAGAACTTCAGCAGCATTACCCTGGTTTCCAACACCTGCTAACAGTGTGGGTCAACAGAAGAGCGCTGTCATCAAAGTTACAAACTTTCAAAAGAGCGTCTTCCAAGAAATCAGGATCAAAAGGTACTTCCAGCAAGTTATTACCTGAATAGTTTAGGTTGGAAGTATCTAGTTAAACAACCAAAGAAAGTTTGCCTAATTCTTTAATGTAGTATTCCTTTAAAAGTGTCTGTTATTGAAGTGACTCCCATTTCATAATAAGATAATGTCCCTTTTTCCTAGGTTTTTGAGATGTTCTTTTCCATTCAGCCCCCTCAAAGTTTCATATAACTATTTGATTTTTTTTCTTTTACCTGCCATTGGATATTTTTTGTAAATGTTTTCTGCCCCAACTTTCTTGGTAGGCCTATCTATATTCATTTGCCTTTCATTCAGAATTCCACCTGAATTGAGAGAGCTGACTTGAGGAAAGCTTGTAAATGTGGAGGTCATCCCCAGACTAGAATCAGAGGCAAGAAGAGATTTATACCTTTTATTATGTTAAAGGAATTGTTTTCAGTCAGCAGATGGAATGAATAATTTCAGACTATTTTTTGGAAGGTCAATTGTCATGTGAGTGGGCGTCCTTTGGCATCTACTAAGATCTATGAACCATAAGAGCAACTAAACCACATATAGAGCTTTCCAAACCACAAATTGTAATCTATTAGTGGGCTGTGGGTGGTTTTTTAATAAGTAATGGCCTCACACGGCTCCCACATTCTCTACATGACATGCACAATACCCATTTCAAAAATTCCTTAATTGCAACTACACAACTCACCGGGTAGTATTCTCTAAACTCTACATACCTCCAAATGCCCGCCTCCTACAGCTATCCTTTAACAGTGGGCCCTTTCCAGTGGCTAGATGTGATCAAGAATCAGGATCAAGACCCTAGCCATAAAGGGTTTAGCAAACACTGTTTAATATTTCTCCATCCTCCAAGGAGAAAAAGATCAAAATTGCTACTGTTAAGCCACTTGGACAGACCTCATCTTCCATCTTGTTAGTTTTTCTCTGGCTGAAATGGTTTATTTGGAATATCCTACTCCAAATTAAAAAATAAAGAGAAGACAGATGTGACAAAAGTAAAGTCAGGGGGAAAAATGGGGAGAGAGATAATTACATCTGAAATATCTCATTTAAGCCAATTAGCAATACAAAAACCTATATTTGGGAATGTTTTAACATACTTTAGATATTCAGGGTTTGGCTACATTGGAGCTGGAAGGTGGAATTTCCAGCTTGGGTAGACATACCTATGGTAGCTCTGAGCGAGTTAGCATACTAAAAATATGTGCAATCTCATCTGAAACCCTAGGTACATAGCTGGGGTGGCTAGCCCCTCCCACCACCTGTCCAGCTGCTGCTACATTGCTATTTTTTGGCACACAATTTCAATCAAAGCTAGCATGGAAATTATACCTCCACAGCTCCAGTGTAAACATACCCTTGGAGTACACATTTAGGGCCTGATCCAAAGCCCACTGAAGTCAATAGGAGCCTTTTCATTGGATTAGAGGGACCCTGATGAACACTGCTGTACAGTAGCCTTTATGTACATTATTTATTTCAGGAGAAATCATACAAAGTCTGTGAGCACTTCTTGCTTGGTGTTGAGCGTCCTCAGTGGAAGTGCTCTCAGTAGGATCGGGCCCCAATGATGATAAATCCAGAAATGGCCTTTGAAATAAAACCAGCCCAGAGTTCCTCCAAGTCTTTTAATCTTTTAAGGCTTATTATACTATTTTTGTCTGGAGCGGCCAAAAGGAATTATGTCATGTCTTCTCACTCTTGCTGCAGTCTTGTAAAATGAGTATCATCTGTGGATTGTACATCGTGCTCTGGCTCTTTCAGTATTCTGTCATTTGATTGGTTGTTGATTCCACTTTCCAGATTCACTCAGTCATCAAGGTCCTGTTGGATGCCACCATCTGTCGGAAAGTACAAGAGGCACAGGGTCTAAGAGTTGATTCTCATGAGAAAGAGTGTAATGAGAACAGGAAATGGCACACCAGGAATCCATTCTTAGGACAGACTATAGTAGAAGAGAACAAACCCTTATTGTAGTTCATACAGTTTTAACTTTATATTCCTTGTGATCATCCTTTGATTCATTCTCTCTCCCCCTCCCCACTCCATTCCCATCATAGGCCTGGGAAACAGGATATTTTATGAAATTCTTCTTTCCGGTGAAAGGCTACATGACATCTTTAATTAGTAACTCTGAGCCAGGGACTCTAACAGGAGAATGAATGAAGAAATAAGTTGTCAAAGATATTTTGTTTGGGATTTAAATACAGACCTCTTTGGGCTACACTTAAGATAGCCACTTGCCTGCCATTTACTATGATTATTTATGTTAATTTAAAAAACGACATTTTACTCAGCTATCACAACATTTTTTCACACTGGGTGAGTGGGCAAGAAGAATTTTGCAAGGCTCATTTAAAGCTTAATCTCTCTAGTGTCTAGGGTGGGAAACTCAATTGAAAAGACTACGTTGTGTGAGAGAGAGCACCTCCTGCTTCCCCCAAGGGTCAATGCCAACCAGCTGACTTTTCACACAAAATAAGGTGGAGTATTTCTCCACAGAGTTCACGCTGGAAACTACCGTTATCCAGCTGAGATTTATAACCTGCTGAGCAAGGTTCCCTAGACAGCTAATCAATAGCAACCAAACTTTGATCAGAAACAGCTCTGGGTATAAAGCCTTTCCTGAACAGAGACCAGCTATGCCAACTATGTTTCACCTTGCCAAGTGAATAAAATCAAACCACCAAACTCGTGACGCTTGTTACTCAGGGGCCACCCTGGCATCACTGCTGAAATCAATGGAAATTTTGAAAATGACTTCAATGTGAGTAGGATCAGGCTGTTAATTCAGATTTGAATGGGGACAGTCCGGCAGGCTCCAGCAGCCTTCAAAAATCATGATTCTCCACTGCCTTGTTCTCTATGTAGTTATTCAGAAAGAGTAGATGTAAAATGCAACCAAATCAGAATGGTCAGTCACTGGGCCTGATTCTCCAATGCCTTGCATCCTGTGCAGTCATTTACACCAGGGCAAAGTGAGAGTTTAAAGCTACCATTCTGAGGTGGTAGCATTTTACATCCCCTTTGTACACAGGTAAATACCCACATCAGGAGCAAGACAGTGGAGAATCAGGCTTTGTATGTCTAGTACTACAACAGCATATTCAGCTCTAAAACCATTGGAGGTAAACCTGGAGAATTTCAGAACGAGGGCCAGGTCTGGTATTGACACATTTCCATATCCAAACTTGAACAAATGTGAGTGGCTACACCCAGGTGCACTGCAAGAGAGTGGAGGAGTCAAGGCCTGTCAGCTCTTAAAATAGACTAGATAATAAATCTTAAAATATCTTAGAGCTTGTCTACATGGACTTTTAGTTTGTGGCAAGCTGGAGTATGAATCTACCCCCCACTAGCTGGCTGTGTGGACGCGGCTGATGTACACTAACAGTTCCTTAGTGCACTTTGATGTATCCTGCTTTGAAATAGGACTAGATCAATGTACACTAAGGACGTGTTAGTGCACATCAGCAGGGTCCACATGGCCAGTTAGACTAGTCCATGGCAGACTAATGCAGGTAGATACATACCTCAGCTTGCTGTGAACTAAATGACAAGCCCTTAGACAAGTGAATACAACAACATTTCCTTTACGCTAAAATTTTGTGTGACAAATGCACTAACTTTTACCTCACCTTGTCACATCAAGATAGCTGTCCACAGGTTTTCAGGGCTTCATAAGAAAGTAAAGCAAATGGAGCCTTTCCTCCTGTTCTAATTAGATCTAATCAAAACACATGAATGTACTTGGTCATCCTCATACTGGAGCTGTCTGTACAAAGTAAGGTTTGTTCATCCTGGTAAACTGGTTTGCAGCAGAAAATAGAAACTGCTACTGCTAATAAATGAGCCTGTAACTCTAATCAAGGATTATTACTGTGGGAGCATTACTAATGCTTTAAGTGTCTTTATCACATCTTGTAAAGTGTTATCAATCAAACTACAAGTGTAGAGCAGGTAAACGCTGTAGCTCTGGGCAACAGATAAGCTCAGAAAAACTTTATTAACATTGTTCTCTAAATAAAGTTTCCCCTAGGAAAGTGTCAGGTGATCAAAGTTAGCATAAGAGATTTTTTGGGGGGAGAAAAAAGAACTTTAGACTTGTTCATAATATTTCTCCCGAGACATTTTCAGGACCATTTCCACTATCCTCAAAGGTGGAAGCTAGAGTCTGGACTGAATTTTCTTTTTTTAAATTGGAAATAATTAAGTTGTAGAATGTGCAAAGTTATAACTAAAAAGAAATAATTTTTACATTTCTCAAAAAGAACAGCAGTTGTGGAGAAATGAAGCGTTTTCCCTCAGTCTCATGATGAAAATATCTCCTTCTCTGATCAAAACCAGATGTCTCCATACATTTACAATAGGGTCTGCCTATTTTTAAAATAAGACATGGTTGGTGCTATTATTAACATTGTGACTTGAAATTTACATCAAGAGGAGATCATGAGTACTAGAACCAAATGAACTTTGAAATATGCCTCAAATGCCCAAAATGAAGATGGGGGGATATTACACAGGTACATATACTTACTGTAATAGGGTCTAATGCATAGTGTTTGGCTTGGTACAATCCTATGCTACACTGAGAGTTATGCATGCTTCATGTAAAGAAGGTATAGAATTCAATTTCAGTGCTATAATTGAAAACTACTATAAAATTCCACCATTACTGTTACGCTATAAATTACATGTGTTCTTGATTCCTCAGACCCCTTTTATGAGTGCCAAGTGCCTCAGTGGATTCAGGGTTTAGCCTTTCATCTGGGTTCAAATCTTGCCTGAGGTCACAATTGAAAATGAGTTTGGTGGTCTCATTTTAGTCTCCATTTGTATTCATCACAAAAACACTGGCATGATCAGCGCTCTTTCTGCTAAAAAGAGGGCTTAGCAGGACCGGACTGAAGTATATTGGCAGAGCTGTTTGAGGAAACTTGCATAGCATTTGCCAGGCTTTTAGTGGTCTGTTTCCTTTTTCAAAATGCAAATATAACTTTCACTAAGGTCATTGAAAGTTGCTCGTATTGTGAGAGGAGATGAGACCCCTTTGCCTGGCTCTAATTAGGATCATGAATCCTTGTTTTGGTAAACTCTAAGTCCACAAGTTAAACTAAGACTTTTATTTTAGATTGTTTTTTCCCCATACAGGTTCTTACTTTTGAGAGGCTGGAATTACCAGAAAAACATATCTCCCCCAAAATCTTAAATGTGTTTTAAAAAGAACCAAGACACTGCATTGTATCCCAGGACTACATATTGATATAATCTGCCAAGAACAGGACAAATCAGGCACCAAATTGTGCCTGAATCACACTTTATTCCCTACTTCCACCCTTGACCTACACAGGAGGAGGGGAATAATCCATTACTGGTCTGGATCAGTACTAGGAAACTACTTCTCCCCTGGAGTAAGGAGAAAACAAAGGAACAGATTGTGACTCTCAGAGTCACAATGTATTCCCTGCCTATACCTGGGCAGTGCAGCTATGTTGTGCAGGCGAGGGAGCAGTGTTGGCTCCTCCCATTCCCTCAGTCCTGACCACCTGTGCAAGTGGGGAACAGCAGCCCTACACAGTGAAGAAAGGGGCACAACACACTCTCTTAGTTCCCTACAGGTTGTCATAAAGGCAGGTGAGAATTCTACCCACAATAAGTCATGTAATAGTCCTTTGCACTTTCATAGCACTCATCATCCAAAGGTCTCAATTCATTTAAAAATGTAGCTAAGTTACACTATAGCCATTTTACAGGCAGGGAACCGAGGGGGAGAGAAATCAAGTGGCTTGTGTAAGGTTAGTCACAGGTCAGAGTTGGGAATAGAAACCAGAACTCCCGAGTCTCAATTCTGAACCCTAATCACTAACTATCCCATGTTGTGAGAAGCTGTAAGCTGAGAATTTGTGAGGTTTTGTGGAAAAATATGTGCTTTGCCAGGATTTTTTTTTTAAATCCCTAAACAAAAGAAACTGAGATGCAAGCGGATTTGTCCTAACACCATTCACTACATCCAAGAGTGAATGCACCCCCTTGGACGTACACAGCAGTACTTTATACACAATGCAGTTTTGAAGTGGCAACATTTTCAAGATTTTAGTTATTAGTTTCATTCTATTGTAGGTTCTATTTAAACATATGTTGATAAGATAAACATTTCCACTTTCACAGCAAAATCCTATATTAATACTCTCAGCAATCACAATGAAATCCTTTCACATTCCTTATCCAGTTACTTCACTATTTTCATAAAGGCAACTCCCTCAAACAGTTAATTACTTTTATCCTATTCCCTGAATTGTGATTTACCTGATCCCATATTGGAGGTGGGTTGGCACCAAAACCTTGACTCTGAACCCTTTGGATTTTGGAGGTGATCACTTCAAATGCACAACCTCAGATTCAAGCTGGCCACTATGATTTTGATCTCAAGTTAGACCTAAAAAAAGAACTGTCCTGTTTTTCAATCCTGGTTCAGAGATGGTTGAAAATCACACAAGTACATTTGGCACAATACTAGTGCTGTAAAATCTCTGCCCACACCCCTAGCTCTGACTTACTCTCAGACCCAAATCCAAGCCTAAACCTAGTTGTGATCTAGGTCAAATCACTGCCTCCTCAGTTCATCTATATCACAAAGTGACATCACTGGACGGCTTGGACCCCAAACAGATACTGCTGGAAAATCTGGGAAAGCAGCAGCATAATATTTTGAAACACCCATGGGGGTGAGGGGAAGAGACTTTTTTTAATGTTGTAATTTGTTGAATCTTCTTTTCTGTTTCTGGTGTAAGAGGGAAAATGCTCATGGCCCATAGAGCAAGAGTCAACATGTCAATTTCAATACAGACGATGATTATTTAAAATGAAGGAAGACACTAAAGAACAAAACACCTATATGAAAGAGGGTGAGAGCACAGTGTGAGTGTCTCAGTCTTTAATATCTTCTACCTTGAATTGCCTCACAGTACACAGAGACTCATTACATTTAAAGGTACAGTACACAGATTCATACCATTTCTCCAAGTATGCCACAGAGTTTTTGCATCTGGCTCAGAAAAAAACATGCATTGTCTTACCTATTCCTCTGTCATGTATGTTATAAAGTCTTTAAGGCAGAAACGAGGGATAAAAGTTCCCGAAGTACCTAAGTGATTTAGGAGCTTTCAAAAGTCATTTTGGCATTTAGGAGCCAGATTTTTAAAGGTGTTTAGGCACCTAGAAATGTAGACAGAAGCCTAGTGGGATTTTCAAAAGCCTGGGAAACTGTCAGTGGGACCACTGGATGGTGAAAGCACTAAAAGAGCACTCAAGGAAGACAATGCCATTGTGGAGAAGCTAAATGAATTCTTTACATCAATCTTCACTGCAGAGGATATGGGAGAGACCCCCATACCTGAGCCATTATTTTTAGGTGACAAATCTGATGAACTGTCCCAGATTGAGGTGTCAATAGAGGTGGCTTTGTAACAAATTGATAAATTAAACAGTAATAAGTCACCAGGACCAGATGGTATTCACCCAAGAGTTCTGAAAGAACTCAAATACAAAATTGTGGAAATTCTAACTGTAGTATGTAACTTTATAGCTTAAATCAGCCTCTAAAACAGAAGACTGGAGGATGGCTAAGGTACTGCCAATTTTTAAAAAAGGCTCCAGAAGTGATTATAGCTATTACAGGCCAGTAAACCTACTTCATTACCAGGCAAATAATAAATAACAAAATTGTCAGACACATAGATAAATGTGATTTGTTGGGGAAGAGACAACATGGCTTTTGTAAAGGGAAATTATGCCTCCCCAATCTATTAGAATTCTTTGAGGGAGCCAACAAGCACGTGAACAAGGGTGATCCAGTAGATACAGTGTACTTGGACTTTCAGAAAACCTTTCACAAGGTTCCTCACCAAAGACTTTTAAGCAAAAAAGCAGTCATGGGTTAAGTGAGAATGTCCTCTCATGGATCAATAACTGGTTAAAAGACAGAAAACAAAAGGTCAGAATAAATGGTCAGTTTTCACAAAGGAAAGAAATAAATAGGAGGGTCCCCCAAGGATTTGTACTGGGACGGGTGCACTTTAGCATATTCGTAAATGATCTGGAAAAGGGCATGAACAGTGAGGTGGCAAAATTTGCAGACGATAAAAAATTATTCAAGAGAGTTAAGTCCAAAACTGACAGCAAAGTGTTACAAAGAGATCTCACTAAAGAGGGTGACTGGGTGACAAAGTGGCAAATAAAATTCAATGTAGATAAGTGAAAAGTAATGTACATTGGAAAAAAATCCCAATTATACATATAAAACAATGGGATCAAGTTAGCTGTTACCATTCAAGAGATCTTGGAGTTATAGCGGAGAGTTCCCTGAAAATATCTGCTCACCATGCAGCAGCAGTCAAAAAAGTGAAAAATGTTATGAACCAGTAGTAAAGGAATATATAATGAGACAAAAATATCATGATGCCACTCTATAAATCCATAGTACTCCTGCACTTTGAATACTGCAGGCAGTTCTGGTCACCCCATCTCAAAGAAGATATTAAAATTGGAAAAGGTGCAGAAAAGGCAAAAAAAAAATTGATTTGGGGGATGGAACAACTTCCATATGAGATGAGATTAAAAAACAGGTTCATTTTAGAACAGAGATGACTAAGTGAGGCTATGATGAGGTCTACAAAATAATGAATGGTATGGAGAAAGTAATTACAGACATGTTGTTTACCCCTTCACGTAACACAAGAACTAGGGGGTCAAACGAAAGGAAGTACTTCTTCATGCAATGCACAGTAAACCTGTGGAACTCTGGAACTTATTGCCACAGGATGTTTTGAAGGCAAAAAGTATAACTGAGTTAAAAAAATTAGATAAGTTAATGGAGGATTTGTCCATCAACGGCTACTAGCCAAGATGAACAGGGATGCAACCCCATGTTCTGGGTGCCCCTAAACCTCCAACTGCCATTAGCTGGGACTTGACAACAGAGGATGGATCACTCAAAATTGCCTCTTTCCCTCTGAAGAATCTGGCTCTGGCCATTGTTGGAAGACAGGATACTCTGCTAGATGGACCATTGACCCCAGTATGGCCATTCTTATGTACCTCAGATGCTTACTCCCATTGAAAGTTAATAAAACTTAGGTTCTTAATTCCCTGTTGAAAATAGGATTTAGGTCTTGCTATGCTTAGTGGAGTAACACCCAAGTACCTTTAAAAATACAGGCCTAAGTGATTAAGTCACCTTTGAAAATGGATTATAGGCTCCTATCTCATTTAGATGCTTTAAAAAGATATATATATAAATACATGTAGAGTTGAGGTATCACCAAGCACCATGAGGCCTGATCTTGATTAAGTCACGTGTGTGCCACTGCTGTTAGCGTTCTATGATAGTATCACTGAGAGTAATTTAATTATTTTAACTGTTATCTTCATTTTACAATGAAACTTTATTAAAAAATCCAAATTGGAGAGGAGAGAGAATATGGCTCATAGTTCAGCAAGTTTGTAGTATTATTAAATATTTATAATATAGTGGTGTCTAGAGGTCCTCAATCAGGATCAGCATTTGATTGTTCTAGGTGCTGTACAAATATAGTTTGGCTGGGTTTCTCTCTTGGGCAGCTTAGAAGACAAGTGACTTATGAAAGGTGATCAGAAAGGTGCTCAGTAAAATACATACAATTGTATGTGCATATATACATTTATAATTGTTACTATTATAAATATAAATTCTCAACAGCCCATGTAGCTATCATAAAGTGGCTGATAAATGCATCATGGCAGAGGTGGGTCTTGAGGATGGATTTGAAGAAGAAAGAGTGGTTGGCCTTGCAGATAAATTCAAGCAAGGGCATTTAGTGTAAGGGGCAGTGTGGAAGAAAACATTTGTGTGAGAGGCTGACAAACAGGCATCTGAGACTGGTATCACCGATGTAGTGAAGCCCTTGCCTGAGGATTTGTCATATTGTGTCAAACCATTGATCCAAGTCCAGTTTCATGCCTCTGGAAATGGCCGCACTCAATGCTTCAGAGGAAAGTAAAACTTTTCTGCCCTCTTTAATAATTCATAGAGTTGATCAAATTATTCTTCGGAAGTTTATCCTTTTTCCTTTGTTTGTGGAATGACCCTGATTGCTGCAGATCTATTTGTCATTTGTAAGTAGTCATTCAATAGTCTCGAGGAACCAATTTCAATCTACTGCTTAGTCATAAATTCTCCAATTAAAATATTTTGTTATGGAATGGATCTTCTGGTCAAACAAAACCTTTCATTCAGCCCAAAACAACTTTTTTAACTCTTTGGTTAAAAAAATTGTTCTGGGTTGATCTGAAATTATTTTTTCATTTTGTGTTGCTTTTGTTTGGTCACTGAACCTAAATATCAGTTATTCACATAGCTCTAGTCGTAAGTGGCCTCAACTACCATTAATTTCAATGGCATCTGAAGAGGCACTCAACATGTCAGAGGATAAGGTCCTATTTTCAAAAAAGAAAAGGAGATGCCTTCACTTGTGCATTTAACAACTCTTCAGGGTTCATGATCGTACAAGGTAACACAAATTTGAATATTTTTGTACTCAACACTTAAACATGGAGGAAGCAGACACACTAATCTCTAATTAAAGTTGGTTGGTGCCATTTATTTTCTAATGACTGCCATAGTACAGTTTCCTACAAACTGATTGGTCAATTTGCTGCAGTATATCATCAGGGTGACTCAATTACTAATTATAATAATAACTGCAAAGTCAACAGCAGAGTCACAGCAAGGTTAAATAAACAGTATAAAGTTTGTGGGATAAAAATAACTTTCTTGTGACTAAAGAGTAGTAGAATTAGACATCCATCATAAAATCTGGTTGTAGTGAAAAATTCTTTAGTTCAGGACGTATTTTCCCCTAAATTGACTGCTGTGTCCTGGTGACATCCCCTTCGGAATCCTCACCATTTTGTTTCCATACACAAGTAGTAGAACATGGACCTTCAGTTTATGTTCTTTTTACTTTAAATTGAAAAAAATAGGAGATAAAAATAAAATCTCCATGACAGAGAGCTCAGAGTGCAAGAGTTACTCTGTAACAGAAGCCATCTTGAACTGACTCATTAAAAATACTCCTGCAGGATGTCTAGGTGTATACTTTCACACTTAAATATCCAGACTAGAATTTTCAAAGCACCCAAATGATTTAGGAGCTGCAGTACTGTCTTCAACAGTGACTTAGGCCATTAGGAGCCTAACTCCTATTGATTTTCAATGAGACAGAGGATATGTCTACACTTGTATGCATACTTGGGTAGTTGACCATGTACATGCTTGCGCATGTTCCCCATACCAACGCTGAGTGTCCACGTATGCTGTGCTGGAGACAGGTATAACATTGTGTACACACATATACCATGTCCACTCAGCCTCTTTTGTTATGTGACATTAGCTCTACTATTTCAGGAGTGGTATCCCAAGGCTCTGTGCATCAGAGGAGACACTCAAGGAATCATCTTGCTTTGTGTTGGCATTGTCCCTTGCCTTCACACATCTGCTGATGGCAGTACCTACTCACCTCTCTCTCTTGCCAAACTGGGTGGAAAACACTGAGCAAGTGGATGATGATCTGGTTTTTCTCCTTGCTCCTTATTGTGGGACAAATGTTTATGTTGTAGAGTAGGCAATTGGTAAGAAGCCGGATGGAATCTTGGCAGCACTTCTGACACCCCTAAGATGGCTGACCGTGAGGGTCATGCAACAGATATAGTGACTGCTGGCACTGCCATGGTATTCCCACGGGTGAACCCTTGTTGCTGGTGCAGGAGAACCAGCATGGTGTGGCGGGATCACATCATTTTAGAAACCTGGGATGACCAACAGAGGCTTCAGAACTTCCAAATGAGGAAACAGACCTCCTTGGACTTTAAGTGGTTAGTAGTTCTACCCACAACCCTTCCTGCCAATATCCCCTCTTGCTACAGGGCTATATTCCTGATTTTATACCCAGCCCCGACTCCACTCCACCCCAAAACAATCCCTGAGCAAGACACAGTTATATTCACTTACCAGAAATTACAGGTGACAATATCACATCTCTCAGGAGTTTTAGGCACAGAACACATTTTAATGGGTATATTTGAAACAAAATGTAGGGCTATTTAAACCTGGGGAACTTTTTTTTCCCAGGCGCTGTCCCCTGGGGTTTATGAGTACTCAAACACATTCATGCACACAGCTATACTTTCATACCCTAAAAATAAAAAGGCTAGGACTGGGATGTCTCCCCATGAATAATAATAAAATAATTATTATTAATGAAATCGAGGAGCCAGTCATGGTGTTCTGCTGGCACAGTGATTCTCCCCAGTGGGTCTCCTTTGAGTGCACAAAGAGACTGGTCAGAGGCTGGAGTGGTCTGTTTGTTGATGTTGTGACTTCCTCTCTCCAAGGGTATCAGTCTTGGAGATTCTGGAACGTCAGTCTTTCCTCAGGTGGCTTGTTGACCCAAAAGGGAGGCTTCTTGGCCTCACTCTTGATTCTTATGTTTGTGAACTGAGCTTACTCATTCTGGCAGTTCCACCCTCCGAGGTCTTTGGACAATTGTGTCAAAATTCACATTTTCAGATTGTAAATTCAGATTTTCGATTCACGTCTCTTTTTGTCTCATCAAAGGTGACCAAGGAATCCACTCTAGACCTCAGAAACCTTCCTATCAAAAACATCGCTGAAACCTATACATCAAGTGAATACATTCTGGCTTCAGCAAAATATATATTTGCCAAAAATACATTTAGTTAAAAATGTTCCAAACAGCCCTAGTCTTGGGATGATGTTGTGTCACAAGTATATGGAAGGTTCAATACAAAAATCCTATAAAAATAGCTGATTGGAAAAAGAACCCTAGCAACAACTAGTCATTCAAAATTCATTCATCAACAAAATTAAAAATAAGGTCAAACTTATGTTTAGTTTCATCACCTCAAGATCCTTCTTAGAGACAAGGCATTTGCAATTTATCTATTTTGAACTGGGCTATAAGTCACACATCTTATCTTCTGGAATCTTCATCTTGATAGAGAAAAGTTACTTTACAGACAAAACCTACTCGCAACATAAAATGTTCAATTTTCCATAGTGCTTGTATTTCCATATAAACTAATCCTTTCCCAGTATATACCTCACTGTTCACTATCAAGACTGAATGCCTTGATTTAAAGAGCTCCCTGTAACATGGAACACACACACCTCTTGAGGTTCACTAAAGTCTTGCTCCTGTCTTCAGAGTACTCAGCATTATTGGAATCACTGTCTACAGTTTCACTGAACTATGACAAAATCAGCAATTTCTGTTCACAGTGATTTAGGTGAATCAAGTCTACATTGTTAGTTTGTCTTAGAGCTGTCCAAAAAAATGGGAATTTTTCCCACATGAATTTTCACTGGAAAAATACCCTTTTGAAATATTACTGTTTTGAATAATGGTTTTCCTGTAGAAATATTTAAAAAAAAAAAGGGCGGAAAAAACTATTTTTCCTCCTTTTTTTTAAAAAAAACTTTTGCAGTTGGAAAACAAAGAAAAATGGATTTCCTCCCCAACTTTCTCACACTTTCCTACAATTCTCCAACTAAAAGAAAGTCTGTGTTACTTTGTCTTGGTTTAGGTGAGAAAGTTAAAAAATAGGAGAAAGTAATACTTTTAAAAGTGAAAATGTTTCTCTTAACTTTATACAAAGATTTCCTCACTTTTCTAGGAGAAAAAAAGTAAAACAGAGAAGGCAGGCTTTTTCCCACAATTTCATATTCTTTTTGTCAAAAATACTGAAAAAAGTTTGTGGATTTCTCCTTTGTTATTTAACACAATCATTTTTTTATTAAAAACCTTTTTGTTGAAAAAAAAATCTCAAAAACCACTCTAGTTTGCACTTCTGAGTTTCACTTTTTGAAAGAATCCAAAAACACAAAGTGGATCTTAGCAGAAATTATTCTTTTGTCTGGTTTTGATCAAAATAATGCAAACCCACATTTCACATGGTTCCAACCTGAAGCTACACACTGGCCCTGGATCATCCAAAATTCATCTCAAGTTCACCAAAAGGCTTGCAAATCTGGCCCAATTATCAGGTTTACAATAACCCACCTCCCAAACAACTTGCTTGATTACGCTATTCTAGTTGCCAAGCAGAAAACTAGTATGAACTTCTCTGCGTGATGCTAGTGTCTTCCCCCAGCACTATCCCAGAAGAACAATGCAGCCTTTACCTCAGATAAAGCAACTATACTGCTTACAACGGAAGCAGTCTTCAGCCGCACCAAGCATAAGCACAGCACAGACGAGGAAGAGGCAAGGAAAGTCACTCTTGCACTCCCCTGATCCAGGTCTGACTGGAGAGGCAGCACAGCCACCTGTGTAATGTTTTGTTGTTTGTGTTAGCACAGTGGGATCCAGTGCACAGTCACTTCCAATGACAGAGAAGAAACACGGTATTGCTGGGGGAAAAAGAAGATTCTACAATTGCTAGTATCACTTTTTATATGTTCAAAAGCAGGGTTTATACTGTATACTCCTGCCCCGTGGGTCTTTCACTGGGATTTGGCTGATATTTCAAAGTTATTTAGCATTACAGTAGGGTGACACCTATAAGTTCTCTCTCTTTTTTGGTATTTTTAATAAATTTTTAGTTTCCTTTTGCTAATACTATGGTTCCACTGTGCCACCCCCACCCCCCCCACACACAGGGATCCTTCCAGGCAAAGTAAATCTGGATAATTAGTGAAATCTGAGGCACATTAAACTAGGAAGTTCAGGTCAAATCTGGTTTAATAAAGGAACATGTTGGAACATGTTTCAGGAGTGGGAGGGGTCCAACTGGGCAGTCCCGTGCTGCTGCTATTCCCCACCATGTGGGGTGGGGCTTTGGGCAATCTGGTGCAAGTTACAGCATCCCTCAGGGCTCCCTTAGCCAATACTGGGAACAAAGTAGCCCCCAGGATTGCAGGGGCACAAGCTACCCTACCATGTGTCCCTGCAGTGGTGCAGGAATAAATTCATCCTTTGAGGGCTCATGCTAGGCACCTAAAACTGGGTGTTTCCAAAAATGAGTGGATACTTTTGATGCTTTTGGCCTGTTTTAAATGAAAGCTTAAATTCTATACAATAATAATAAAGGGATTCAGAAGTGTACATGGAGACCCTATACCTTTGGGCCCAATTCTCCTCTATGTCCCTCCCTCCCCTTCTTCCAACTCCTAAAAACACATAGAAGTATCTCCCCTGGAAATCAATGGGATTTAGTCATATCCTTCAGGTGGAATAAATGCACCCCACCCTGGCATGTATAGAAATTCAGCTCATATGTATTTTTAGTGCCCAGCTCCATGCTCATTAGCCTCATGCCATAACATGACCTAGGAAAGCCACTGTTTCAAGATATGGAAAGTCTCCTTGCTGCCTGTTGGTGTTAGCTGTGTAAACCATCAGCAAGCTGCTAAGAAAAAATTATTCCCTCTGGCAAAAAGGGATGCAGGGCCGGCTCTAGGCACCAGCAAAACAAGCTGGTGCTTGGGGCGGCACATTTTTAGGGGCGGCATTCTGGCGCGGGCCATGCCCCCCCTAAAAATGTGCCCCGGCCACCTTAACTCACCTCCACTGCTGCCGCTCGTGCGCCACTGCTCGCCCTCCCTCCCAGGCTCTCAAACCCGGGAGGGAGGGGGAGATTCCTAGCGGCCGGGGCGTGCGAAACAGCTGATTTGCGCGCCGCTGATCCCCCTCCCTCCCAGATTTGAGAGCCTGGGAGGGAGGGGGAGACCCCGAGTGGCCGCGGCGCACGCACTGCTTCTCCCTCTCCCTCCCTCCCTTCCTCCTAGGCTTGAGAGCCTGGGGGGAGGAGGCAGGGCTGGGGATTTGGGGAAGGGGCGGAGTTGAGGCGGGGCCGGGGTAAGAAAAAAAACGGGGGGGGGGGGGGGGGCAAAATTGTTTTTGCTTGGGGCGGCAAAAATCCTAGAGCCGGCCCTGAAGGGATGTACACAAAGAGAAAACATCCAGAGAGTCTGGCGTTCCTCCACTGATACATCTTCTATTTTGGAGCTGAACTCATGGTAATTTCCTAGCATTGAGTTGATCTACAATAGGAAACTGTCATTTATAACCTTGCTTCACATCCAGAAGTGCTGTGCTTGTGCATATACACCTGTGTGTGTGTGTGTGTGTATATATACATATATGATGTGGTCTATTTTCAGGGGTGACTGGTTGTTCTTCAATATTTGGGTGCCCATGCTGAGATGCCTTAAAGGGGTCTGATACTCAAAGTGCAGAACACCCACCATCCTATATAAATCAGAACCCTTTAAAATGTCTCAAACTGAGGCAACCAAAATCGCTAGTCACTTTGAAAATGCAGGCATACACACATGTATGTACTTACGGAGGCACCTGCATGGAGTAGAGGGGTGAAGGTGTGTCAGTGTTTTACAACATGAAATATGTTGGAGTGATTCCCCCCCCCCCATTAATTTGTTATCATACATTTATGGTTCAAGAACTTAGACTACTGACCTTGAGGCAATAATGTTAAAATCTAAAAATACACAATCTAATCTCTTCTGAATGCTGCAAAAAGAATTTCAAAGAAGGATGTGGACAAGTAATGGGAGAGCAATAATGAAGTGGAATGCAAAACCTACACAAAGGAACGGACCCAGTTACTCTTATCCTTGTACCTTATCCTCTCTCCTGCTTCCTTTCCCATATAATCAAATACTTTCCTATGACAGTGTTTTCTGTATTTGAATTGTAATCAACTTGGCATTAACACAGATTACTCAGTGCAGCATTTAGAACTCTAATTGAGGAGATACAGTGGTAAAACTGATCTTGTGCATAGAAAAAATAAAAAGGTTGTTTGTCTGAAGAAGAAAGCTTCATATATAGATAATCATTTTTCACCACCTTGGGATTTTATGTTGCAGCCACCCCTCATATTAAGCAATCTCTTGCATGTCTTTGGAAACCTCACTAAAATATCCCTACATTATCACAAATCTGTTCCACCATTATTAGAAAACCACCACCAATTTTTGCCAGTAAATTGAGTGGTTATTTAAAACAAGTTAAGAAATTTTAGTTCTTAATATGTCATCATGTACATGACACTGAAACATCTTGCCCCTTGTGAAATAGAGCACAACTGAAATTGAATATCAGGGAGTGTATTTATTAGTAGACTTATATAATTCTCTCAATGTAAAATTAACAAAAAAAATAAGGAAAGAGATGCCTGCATCTCCGTAGTCTCCCTTGGTGATCTAATCCTGCAGTACTTACTCCACCAAACCTATCTGAAGCCTGAGTAAGAACTGCAGGATCTGGCCTTTAACCTAGTATAGTGAAGCTGACTAAAAGCCATAAACAATGGTGTTAGAACTACAATTAATTTATACATTGAATGTGTTTGCCCCTCCTTTTCCAACTGAGTTTTTTAAGTCAAATAACACATCTCTTTGAACCAAACTCTTATGGGATAAAAACAAATCATATACGTTTTTTAAAAGTTAATATTCCCTGAAGTCATGGACAGGGTGAATTTTCCCCTATATTATTATACATCATTTATTTTAGGACTAGGTTTATGGAGGTTGGAAGGAAGTTCTGTGAAGCTGCTACATTGTGTCAATATTTGAAATGAATTGTTATAGAAGTTTAGGTTGTTATAGAAGTTTAGGATACTCAGTGGTCAAACTGGTGGAAAACAAATCAGTTGTATCCCCTTCCACAAGTTTCTGTTGTGCTCCAGCTTTTCATCCATTTTTCTGCCACCACGATCTCTGAGGAATATATCATTCCCACCTGTGCACCTCCATCTGAGACCTGCTGATATGTCAGGGAATTAACTGGATGAAAAAGAATTGGAACTGCAGTTTAATAAAATTGTGACAGGCTGGTTGAAGCAGGATGGGATCCCACAATTTGAACTCCTTTGATGCGCTTTATTGTCAAATAGAAAAGTATATATAAAGAATGCCCCTTTAAAGGCAAAACACGGATACAACAGGGCTTTCCTCAACCTAAGACCAAAAACAAAGTTTAAAGCCTGGTTCGCTTCAGCCAAATCCAAGACACAGACCTAGTATCTGATTCACTTCAACCAAATTCCAGAGAGTAAGAGAAAGACACCTTGCATTTCTCTTTGGTTTTCTTGCAGTTCTTCTCCTAGAGTTTTTTCTTCCTATGAAGAAAGGAGATAGGAGGGATATACAGAGTTCTAAAATCAACATGGTCAGGGTTGTACTACAGACCACTGATGAAGGTTTTCAAACTGTGAGAGAACACTGCATGGTCTATGCCAGGCTCCCACAAAATCCATAGATGAAAGCCTAGTCAAGTTACCTTGCCTCGGAGTCTGTTTCCTCACCTTTAATTTGAGGTCATAATATTTACCTATCTCAGACATGACAAAATATTATTTGTCAAGCTCTCTATATTATTAAACATGTTCATTCTGGTGGTGCCTAGGAACTAACCAAGAACAGGGCTCCATAGGGCTAGTGCTATACAAACACGGCACTGTAATCTCTTCAGGGCAGGGACCATCTACTATCAAAATAGACAGAGGATGGGGAAAGGGTTAGAAGACAAGTGAAAAACATTAAGGCAAAGTTATGACTAGAATTCCAAGCTTCCAGCCCTCTCCTAATTCTTCTGCACCAGGTAGCTCCTCAAGGACCACCACCAAAACATACAATTCATGATACGAGATGAGCACCTTTGTGTCATCATTAATGGCTGAGTTCCAAGTGGACTTCGTTATGTCCATCAGACCTTGGGGAAACCTTACAGATTCCAAGGGAATTCATCCTAGCAACTATTTGATGTTGCTAATTTGGTAGTAACTTAAAAAAAATATTACAGGACCATTCTCAAAAATAGACAATAAAACTTATCAAGGACTTCTGACTAAGCCACATAGACTGCAAAGGAAGCTGCAGGTGCTCAGCATGTCTGAAGCTCAAACAACTTTTATTTAGGTGCCTTAATGTGGTTTTAGGAGCCAAGTTTTATCACTCAGGATAAAATTTGGCCAGTAATGACTTTCAAACTGCTTCTGCTAGGGCTACACATGTTATAAAGTTTGCTTAGGGTTTAAGCTGGCTTGACCAATATTTTTATGCATGTTGATATTTAATTGAAAATTATGATGAGATGTAATCCACGTTATTTTTTCTGAGCTCAGACACTGCCAGTGCTGTAATTTGATTAATTTTAACATAAGGCAAAATATATTTTGGCTTCAAGATATGGGAGAAAATGAAACATACTCTTTTTCTAGAAGAGCTTGATAGTTTAAGGCTCCAATTCTGCAACTGAATCTATCCTGATGCCCATCCTCATAGCATCTAAGTGCTAAAGCAAGCATCCTAATCCTGTTAGGATATGTAATATGGGATCAGCCAAGTATATACATTAAGAGACCAAATCTCTTTGCTGCTGCAGTAACAATTCACCTCCTAGCATCCTACACAGTCATCTCAGAGAATGTTACAGAAGTAAAGAAAAGCAGACAAAATTTTCCACGAACGCTGATACTTTTGCAGAGGTACAACTCCTTGTTTAATTATTCTTGGAAGGAGGGTGGAGAACATATTAATAATTTTGTTCTTTATTACTTGTTTCAAGTGTTAAATATTTGAAGGTGTTAGAAGAGAAACCACTCTTATTACATTCCTTTGCAGACAGCATTACTTTTGCAGGGACACCTGTCTGTATGAAACTCTGTAAATGCTTGGTAACGGGTCCCTAGATAGCAAAAGGAACAGCTGCTAAAGAGTGTAACAGGGACAGCTGTTTGGCTGACAGAATTGGAACCAGCATTGTGCATGTGCTGGGACTGTAAACAGGAATGAATTTTCCTAAAACCATTATGAGTAAAATCATTTATTTTTGGAATATTAACAAAATAAAAGGAATTATGAGGTTTTTAATTTTAAGTCATAACATATTAACATGCAGCTTTTAAGAAGTTGTATTTTATGGGGCAATTTCAAATTGAAACAAGGTGGCTCAAAACCAGGTTCAGAAATACCATGGATTTTTGTGTGTGGACGATATATAACACTTGGGCACTTTTGCCCTTAATGTGCTGTAAAAGTGGTAATGAAATCCTTCTTTACGTAAGATATTGATGAGCACTTCCATAATGGCCAAGTCTGCCATTGATGGATAATGGTGTGGTGCGTGAGGATGGCTGGGGGAAAACAGAATGGGTTATGTGGACACCAAATAGGAAGATCTTGTGGCTAAGGCTCAGACATGGAAGTAAGGAGACCTGGCCTCTGTTTCTCACTCTGCAGCAGACTTGCTGCGTGACCCTGCACAGCTCACTCAGTGCCAAATTTTCAAACAAGCTGCTTTCCCTTTAGTGAGCACAAGGTGAACTCTTGAGTTTGCACATGTAATTTTGTGCCTGACTCAAACTTTAAGATCAAATCTATCTGGGCCAACTAAATTCCTACTGTAACTTTACTGACCTCAGTGGAAATCAATGGAGTTACCCCCCGGAATGAGTTTTGCCCTCTGTGCGTCAATTTCCCCTTCTGTAACATGGAGATGAATATTCTTTACCTACTGTACCTCACAGATGTGTTGTAAGGCTTAATCCAAGAATGTTTGTGACATGCTTTAAGACCCTTAGCTGGAAGACTAAACATGATTTATTATAATAAAGAATCCTGTTAACTTTGGAAGGTTCACTTCAGAATTTCCGGTTGTCCCTCACAGTACGTGCAGAATAGTATTAACTTTTACGATGTGCATAATACTTGCCTTGTCTTTTTGAACTGCCGGTATTATCTTTCTAGGACCAGCACAAATATTTCATAGTCTGCAGTGATTTCATCATTTACGTCAATTTCTTGATGGAATTCCCTTCCCTCTTCCCACACCTTTTACTTTAATCATTACTACTACACAAAACTATCAAATTGCCGCATCATAGGATAAACAGAAGTCAGTTACCTACACCAGACTCTTCACAGCTTCACATCCTAAACCTGATGCTGGGCTCAGTTTAAAGTTCTTAATTGTCTTTTGCACAGCTGGCACCAGAAGCCTAGCAGGTTGACTCAAAGAATGATGTGATAATTGGACAGGCTTAGGAATCTTTAAGTTTTGCTGTTTTTCAGTGTTTCCACTTTGATGTTTTCCTCTCTCACTTTTAGAGTTGTTACAGCATTCCACCAGGATCCTAGGCTGGCCTTTTTATCAACTTGTGGAAAAAATGAAGTCCTGTACCCCATAGCTTTCAGTTCTCAATTGTTCATCTTCACACTGAATTGCTCCTTTCTGCCAGCTGGGGTGCACTAGTTTACAGAAAATACCATTCTCTTCCACCAAAGCATAGAACAAACCTTCACACTACAAAGGACATGGAAACAGAAAAGTCAACAACAAAAGCCACAGGTTTTCAATAATGCCTTTTTTTTTTTTAACCAACACAAGAGGTGCATTGTGTCTATAGCTCTGCTGATTTGGGAGGGATGGCAGCAGAAAATGTGAAATTCATGATGGTCTACAAGTTGTGCCTCTCAAGTGTATCTTGTTTTAAGGGATGTCACTTTTCAATCCCAAAGTTCCCTATGTTCCACACAAATTTGTTGATCTCTCACTTCTATTACTGAATTTAGATGAGGCATAAACACCCATATTAACGGCAGCCATCAAAATGGCTATTCTGATTATTGGGACGAATCTCACAGCATTTTAAGTTTCCTGCATGAATAGTTTTCTATGACCCTCTTTTTGGGTTTTTGTCACATCCTGCATATTCCAAATCTGGACCTTGTCAGGATGAGACTGTGGTATGAATCAAGTTGAACTGCCCACTCCAAGCATGGTGCCAGACTGAATGAGTGTTCTTGCCATATCTGATTTCTACAAAACTGTGACAACCAATTATTTTTAAAATTAATCTAGTAGGTCAAATTGGGTCCTTAATTTAGATTTTGTAACAGCAGTATTGCCAAGCCCAAACATTCAACTCATGAGACAATCCTTAAAATATAATGGGATTCCCACCCCCACCCCCCACCGCTCCCAAATATAAAATGTGTTTTTTCAGAGGTTTTTAGGGTTGTTTTTTTTGTGGGGGGCGGGAGGGGAGGAGGGTTTAGCCTTCTGAGCCTTTAGAACACACGTGAGTCACATTTTCAAGTTCTATCTCTGAAACTACAAATGCTTGAAACTTTCTCTTTTTCTTTATTTTTTTTTTTAAGAAATCTGAAATTCTGCTTAATGATTTGACTCCAGGTCCTGGGAATTTTATAGAAACATTACATATTACAACACTAGTGATAAAAATCACAAGAGTTGGCAACAATGCATAAGCTTTTACAGAACTGGGGGGGAAAAGTTGAATTTCTTATTTTTTGTTTTGAAGAAATAAACATTTCCTGCAGTGTTTGCAACAAAAATATTTTTCTCTTACATGGGAAACTGAAAGTGAGATTGGTTAGAAACAAAAGTGAAACTTACTAATTTATTTTCATTGCCCAAGCTGAAAGAAATGCAAAAAGAAAACAGCACTTTTGATCAGGCTTCAGGAGCATTAATTAGATTTGTAAAATCCTTTCCTCTTTCCTTATTACTGTATTCATTACCTGGCTCTGGGTTCTTATCAAAAGATCTCAAAGCCCTTTATGAAGGAAGTAAATTTCATTACTACCCATTTTGCAGATAGAAAATCTAAGGCACGGAGAGATGAAGTGACTTACCTGTGCTGCATATATCAGTTTGCACTGGGCAAGGATCTTTAAAAAATTAATATAGATGATTTTAACCTCTCTCTGCCCCTGTAACAGCAGCCACCAGTCAGTGGATCAGGTGATAGGGTCTGATCTTTGTAAACTGCTGCATTTCAGGTGACTCAGGCCAAGAAATAAATACCAATCTCTTAGCAGCACCTGTGTGTCACTCCTTATTACAGCTTGTTCAATACAAACCATATTAATTTGAGATCCAGACGCTGCTGGTTCTCTCCACCAAACAGTTGTGTGGTGGAGAGAACCAAGTTATAGTTTTAATCAGGGTCTGAGTTCAGGTCTAAGAATTTAAGGTAATAAACTCCTGTTAATTCTCACCAGAATTCCAACTAACTGGCATGGGAGTCTTGGAGAAAAATTAAGGGAAGATGATAAGGCCGTTTTGCAGTACTTAAATCTTTAGGACCTGTAAGACAGAGGACCATTGGTGGTTCACTACTCGGTGTCAACAGCTCTCATCAGGCATGTCATACTTGCCACACCTAACACACTGTTGTCATAATCTGCATGTAAAAGGTGTCATGCAAGAAATCATTGGAAAACTAATAATACTGATCATTAATATTCTTGCATGATGGACGCACAGAATGTCTACAAAGAGTTATAAATTTGTGCTAGAATTATGTTCTTAAAATATGTTTGGCAAACACACAGTCTGCCCTAGACAAAGGAATATATATTTGTTTGTCTGATCAGCCTGGTCATCAGGCAGAGATAATGAAGATACATTTACATAAAAGGTAAAAAAAAAAACATCAACCTAATAAGTGGGGGAGATAGCCTCTTGTGGAGGTCTGAACCTCAAATGATAAGCAATTGAATCAACTGATTGCATACAGTATTTCTGTATTATAAAAAAGTGTATCAAGTAAAGTCTTTTCTGAAAGTGAATGACCCACTGGTGATTAGTATCATTGTAAAATGTAGGTATTAACATTATATGAAGAGTTATGAATATTCACTGATATTATGCTCTAAAGTCTGTGACCAAACACAGGGAGAAACGGGTTTTCTCCCAGACAGCTGGGAAGGCAGCTACCTACCAGTTTCCAATTAAATTAAGCAAAAGGTGACCAAAACCAATGGAAACACTATTTACATATAGATCAGCCGGGAGATGGGAAGTCTGCAGGAAGGGAAGAACAGCATGAGGTCATCCTGAATCTGAGGTCAAAACAGTGAGTTTGGGAAGATATAAAGAGAAAGGAGAAGCCATCCTGGCATCCACCACTGGATAGGCAAGGGGCTAAAGCTCTTGCAAGTTGAGGAAGATGGGTCCTTCAACCAAAGGTGTTGAAGTGTCTGGAAACTGAATATATGTGAAAAACCTGTCTGTAAAGATCTTACATCTAGGAAGACCAGGGAAACCAGCACCTTGTACTTCTGTGGGAGGTCCTGACTAAGAAAAAAAATCAGCCATGGTTGGAAAGAAAAATAGTAGTAAGAAATCTACCTTGAACAAAGGCTGTAGCTTGCTGAGTTAAGTTTTAGCCACTAGAAAATGTGTTGTTACTGTTTGTTTGCAACCTGTTTTACCTTCAATTCCTTCTACTTAATCTATGTCCTTTTGTTAATAAACCAGTTTTATTTATACTATAATCCAGCTCAGTTCTGCATTCGAACTGAAAGGATTGTTAGCTCCCGGTAAAGTGATAAACTGTACTTTTGTCTCTTTAAAGGAGCAATGAACCTTATTACTTCTCTGAGTGTTCCAGGAGAGGGCAGATGGGATTGGGGAAATTCAGGACTGGGGGTGTACAGGGGTCATCCTGCAAATAGTAACCAAGGCTGGTGGAGATCAACGTGGGACTGTTGTATTGGCGAGAGGCTGCGGTGGTGAGAATGCTGAACCAGGGTTGCATAGGCACATAGACACACAGGGTATGTCTACACTGTAATAAAAAAAATCTGCAGCTCTGTAGCCCCATGATAGACTCAGGCTCATGGGGCTTGGGCTGTAGTGCTAAAAAATAGCAGTGTGGATGTTTGGGCCCGGACTCAGACCCACCCCATTCATCGAGTCTCAGAGCCTGGGCTCCAGCCCGAACCTGAACATCTACACTGCAATTGTATAGGCCCACAGCTTGAGCCCTGCGAGCCTGAGTTAGCTGACCAGGCCAGCCACACCCATGCTGCAGGTCCTTTAATGCAGTATAGACATACCCTCAGGGAGCTGCATGCTCGTCTGCTGGCTGTTGGTGTCTGGGCTGTGAGCCACAGCGGAAGAACATTTAAGGCACCCAAGTTATAGGTCATGCAGTGACTTAACCCCTTACTGCTGTGGATTGCATCTCAGAAGAGAACAGGATCTCTTTCTGATTCTCTCCTGTCCTTTCCAATGTTCCCCAAAGAGCTGAGTTGACTTGAAATGTGGGGGAGGACACTGGGTAGAACGTCTAGTCCCTCCCCTCCCATAGCTACCATTACTTGAATGCAGGTCTAAAGAATAATAATCTTCATAAAGCTTCTCTTCTCTTCGTCACCTTCCCATACCTGGGGTCAGAGAGGGGACCAGATTGGGCAGCAGAAACAGTCCCTCTTCTTCCCCTCATCAGTACTGGCCATGCTCTTCCTCTACTCACTTGCACTCTGTGCATCCCTTCTAGCATCCACTGTGCTTCACTGAAAACAGCTGGCTAGGGGACAAATTAAAGAGACAGCTAATCGGCTGCTGTTTAACAGCCAGAACAGCAGCCCCCATTAGACAGGTGGCAAAACTGCAATGAAAACGGCCATTTTCTCCTCAACACTCCTCCGCTTGTTTCTGGGCATGGTCAGAGGGTAGGCCAGTCACAGAAGGAAAGGATGGCACCCTGATGCTGTGTTGTATAACTAAATATATTGTTTATAGCAAACTGGCCCTTCCCAGGCTATAATGGATTAAGTTTCATCAGGAATTTTAAAGTTGCTACACACCCGGCGGGATATTATGCAGTGTCACTTCATATTAACTCTCCCAGACAGGAACCAATTGCACGAACTGAGATAGGCGTTACAGCCTGGCTAGGTTACACCGGCATCAGTGCTGTGTTTACTTTAAGTTATTTCTTGTTGTAAATTAAATAAATTATCTTAAAACTGGTCTCAGTCTTAACTGAAACACCATACTTCCATTGTTAACCATGTGACTCCATTGCCCAACAGTGAGCTTTCTTAGTGAGACCTCTGAATCTCTTCTGTGCCACAGATATCATCAAAGGCTGGGTTCATATACATACTTTCAGGGGGTGGAGCTTAATTCCACCCACTCTCACCTAGTACCCCATCTTCTGAGCTGAATAACAAGCCAATATCATAACCATGTGAAATCACCCAAGCATAATGTATGACAACTTTTACTACACTGCCGCTAAACATATCATTTGTAAACACTAAAATCCTACTTAACCACTGGAATCATAAATAAGTGACAGGCCTAGACAACAATAAATGTAGGGCTATATTCTGCTCTCAAATAAACATATGCAGACACACTATTTACTTTCCTATACATACAGTGAACTTTAACCAATGCTGATTTGGATCATGGTACGAGTTCACATAAAACCCATCTAGTACTACTATAAGGGAACACTGTCTAGTTGTCAGAGCAGAGGATTCTATTAATGATTCTGCTACTGATTCACTGTATGTCTCTGGGCAAGTTACTTAATCTTTTTATGCCTTAGTCTCCTCATCTGGAAAACAAAGAACATCTTTTGCCTAACAGGGCTGTCATGTGAAGTTTAATTAATGCTTCTCAAGTGCTTAGAATTCTTCAGAGAAAAGCTGCTCTGAGTCTGATCCAAAGTCCATTGAAGTCAACAGAAGAACTCCCACTAACTTCAGTGGACTTTGGCTCAGGCTTTATATAAGTGTTATTACTACTGAGTTATCAAATTACAGTTCTAAAAAAATCTCATGTACTTCTAACTTGCAACAATGCTGATAGTTGGCAGTAGTATTAGACATATTGCACTGAAACCAAACAAACATTTTTTGGCACTTTAAGCTACAGTGGTCAAAAAAGGTCAAGGTTGTTTATTGATGTTTGGAAACTGAAGCTGGGCATTGACCATTTGCAGTAGGGCACAAATAAGCCACGTCTAAGTATTGAGAAATGCATATAGTGAGAAATGCAGCTGTCGAGCACAGGCCTGAAGGAAGAGGAGGAAACTGGAAAATTCAGAAATCATGCACCTATAAAAAAGTCTCTAAATAACCAGAGAGCTCAAATAGAACGAGATTAAAATATTAGGCGGGAAATAAAATTCTGTAGGAGTGGAGACAAAGGAATATAGTACCAGAAGTCAAGAAGAGACTAAAGCAAATTCTAGGTGAAAAAAATATGGGTCTATCCATTATTTTAACTTGTTAAACAAACATGGATTCAAGCCCCCAAATCTGAATCTGTAATTCAAATATCCCAAAATTCAGGGATGTTTGGATCAGCCCATCATTAACACAAGTACCCATTTGCCAATTTTTCATCCAGATTATAGTATGTTTAGGAGTGTAACGTACGTGTGTGTGTGTGTGCGTGCGCATGTGTGTGTGTGTGTGTGTATGTACATGCAACCATTTAAAACGCTGTTTAGCGCAGACATGTCACTGATGATACATGTATTGTGCTCTCTCATGGAGATTCTGCTTTTGTTCTTTCAGGTTTTGTTGCTCCCTTCGTGTAAAATAAAGCTAATTCTAAGTGTCTGTTTCCCCTTTGTGTGTACAAAATATAATGTAGATCAAGATCCCAAAACCCTGCTAAAGTTCAGAAATATTCAGGCCAAGGATTTTGTTTTGGGCTCATGGCTACTGTTCACATAAAATAACCAGTGATGGGAAACTGATTCCAAGAGAATAACAGCTAGCTTGAGTCTTCATCCAAACGTCAGATTAAACGGAATCTACATTTTTGTGATTCAAGAAGGATCTGTCTCTATCTATGGTATTCCTACACACCAATTCCTATAGAACTGGAATTAGGGAGGCTTTTTGTGTGTTGGGGGCAGGGGAGATTAATTGTAATTCCTGTACTTCCAGGCTTTGGCAGGAATCAGAAATGTATTGCTTCCTAAGCATTTCCAACTCTGCCAAAAACTAGATTTACTAGAAACCTTGCAAGAAAATCTGTTCTCACCTTATTTCCAGATGGATTATTTTCAGGCCAAGAAATATTCTGATGAATTGAGAGATATGTCTGAACATTTGGATACTTATTTGAATTGAATCTCTGAATCTTGGAAGTCTACCCAGCACTAGAAATAATGGAAATGTGTGGTAAAATGTTAAGCCGGGGACAACAACAGAAGTGGTGCATGAGTGAACATAGTTTCCTTTCGTAACAATTGTTAACCATTTCTCATTGAGTCAATCCCACAGACACAATTTTATATTGAGGCTCTATTGTGATACATATTATAAGGAGAGAATCACAATCTTGCTGCCTTTGCAGACAGTGGCAAAACTCCCATTGACTTTGAAAGGAAAGGACTGTCTCAGTTGCTGTTCAAAACCCATTTGAGTGGAATTTTCAAAAGCATTGATGTAATTCTGCTTCCATTGATTTCGGTGGGAGTAGTTAGAGCAACTGTTAGTACTTTGGCATATTTTATACATAAAAAATACAGGGGAATAAACATTAATAAAAGGAAATTTTAGCTTTGGATACTATGAGCTGGAAAAGGGATTTCTATAGAATCAGAAAATAGGGCAGAGAGGGAATGAGAGGTTAAAGAGAAAAAAATTCTAAAAATCTATTAGTGTGGCACTCTGAAAAAAGAGTAAATCAAGGGGAAAGGAAACAATTATTTGAAATACTCTTACGCTCTTAGAGTATTTATTACATTGCTCCTGGTCTTTGACAAAAAACAGTTTTCAGTTAAATCTTCCAGCCAGCTAGAGATCTGGGGTGAAATCCTTATCCCACTGAAGTCAATGCCAAACTCCCATGAGGACCAGGATTTCAGCTCTGGTTGGAGTATGGGGAAAGAAACCCCACAAAAATATTTGCAATCAATCAATTAATGAATTCCTGTTTTTCTTTTAATAGATTGAGGGAAATTTTCTGGCTACCACTTAGCCAATAGTTACACACAGTGGTATATGAAATACCACAATACTTAGAATAGGAAATAACTGTGGACAGTTTTTCAGAGAAATTCTATTCAAATGACAGAAGTGGAGAAAACTGTTAAGCAATTGCTAAAATGGACTGGAAAAGTAAAATATACAGTTGGAATATACTGTGAAATGGAGAAGAAGCAGAAATTATTAATTGTGCTGCAAAAATATACAGTGCTACATGTTGGCTGCATATATAGGGCCAAATGCTGCCCTTTGGCAGAAAGAATGTGCAACATGAAAATTTTGATAAATCTTTCAGCACTAGAGTGGCAGCAAAAGAATATCTAGCAGATTATGCCCTTTCACAAATGCAGATCTTGGTGCAGAGCTCTGGAAGTGGTTTGCAAAACGGCATTTTGAAAGCACATAGTCAAAAGACACAATAGGTTCCCTACTAATTTTCTTACTCTACTGGAGGTAAAATGATTTTCTTTGTAATGATATTTGTATTATCAGAAACACGTGTACAACAGACCAAGTTTACAACAGATAATATGCAAGATTGTTTCATGATGGATTACTCCAGGTTAAACATATTTGTGATGCAAGACACTTTTTTAATACAGAATGTAAAGAGAAGGTTGCCTAAGCAGTGGCTCTCAACTTTTCCAGACTACTGTCCCCCTTTCAGGAGTGTGATTTGTCTTGCATACCCCCAAGTTTCACCTCACTTAAAAACTATTTGCTTACAAAATCAGACATAAAAATACAAAAATGTCACAGCACATTATATTGAAAAATTGATTACGTTCTCATTTTTACCCTATATTTGTTATTTTTTACCCGATATTAAGTATAAATATTGTACTTACATTTCAGTGTCTAGTACATAGAGTGGTATAAACAAGTCACTGGATGAAATTTCAGTTTGTATTGACTTTGCTAGTGCTTTTTATGTAGCCGGTTATAAAACTAGGCAAATATCTAGATCAGCTGATGTACCCCTGAAAGACCTCTGTGTACCCTCAGGGGTACCCATACCCCTGGTTGAGAACCACTGGTCTATGGCAGTGTAATATCAGAAGCTGTAAAAGTCTGTTTTCTACATCAGATATCTATGATGCTTTCAAACAATTAATGATTTCACTCAACAGTACAGTATACCTGACTATGAGACATGGCCACATTATACAATAGTGGCTTCAGAATTGCGTGTTATCTGCCAGGGAAATGAGAAATGTCAAACCTGTGGAAAGTCTGTGTCAAAACACTGACTCAGTCCCCTATCAAAATAACATTGTGATTAGAGGTGTGAGAATTATTCACAATAACAGATGAAAACTCAACATTTCTGGGGGATTTCCCCCCCACATTCTTTTATGAACTCATAACAGGCCTGCGTCACTTAAACATTTCCCATATCTTTGAAACTGTTAGAAAAGGAGTCCTTTTCCAGTGCAAATGACAATACACCTCTACCCCGATATAACGCGACCCGATATAACACGAATTCAGATATAATGCGGTAAAGCAGTGCTCCGGGGGGAGGGGGGGGAGGGGAGGCTGCGCACTCCGGTGGATTAAAGCAAGTTCGATATAACATGGTTTCACCTATAATGCGGTAAGAATGGGGAAACAGGAAAAAGAGTGGCTCCCGAGGACAGCATTATATCGAGGTAGAGGTATATTTCTCAATGATATTGGACCCATTTTGATGGAAAAGTGATTTAGATTTTCAGGATTTGAAATGGAACATAATTTAAAATAATTTATTTTAGACTAAGAGTGAGGGTGATTAATGATGAAAACAAACTACCGGCCCTTGAAGTCTGCAAATCAAGATTGGGGCCTTTCTTGAATATATGCTTAAGTCATACATAACTTATTGAGCTCAACATGGGAGTAACTGGATGAAATTTTTTGGCTTGTGCTCTACAGAAGGTCAGAGTAGACTATCTAATGGTACTTTCTGGCCTTAAAAATCTTGGAATCTATAATATTCAAATGTTTGCATGTTTTTAATGCAAACAGTTGTTTTTAATCACATTTCACGATTTCATCACAAGTGGAATTGGATGGGCATGACATTGTGCAAAGAAAACAGTAAACCTTTTGCGAAATCTTTCACCAGATTTGCACTGCTCTAGTTATGACATGCTTCGAACTTTCCTAGAATTCATGACAAAATGCTGCAACCTTTTCCCACGTTTTTACAATCAATTCCTATTCTTGCATATTTGCTCACTGGTTCTGGATCAGATACTACAACATATTTGCCATAAGTATTCCTCTGAATTTGTTTCAACTGTGCACAATTCATACAAATAGTCTAGCAGAAGGCTTTGCTGAAACAGCAAATTTGAAGTACGTATTGCAGAATATTTTCAGAATGCTAAATTTGATTACGTATGGCCAGATTCTGAGCTGTCGTTCGCTGTTTTGCAATGGAGAGGTGCCAATTTATACCGTCTCACCCATAATTGTTAACATTCACACAGAAACCTGATTCTAAGAGTTACATTTGGCCATTGTGCAACATGTGAATCTCCTATGTCCAATCAAAACAGACTAAATTTCAAATATTGAATACTATGAACTGCTTGTGAGCAAAGAATAATTAATAAATTTGGGAAAGGGGAATCATGCTGTTCCCAAGCAGTGATGGAAAAAAGGTGACAAATGTCACAAATTATGTGACTGGATGGACAACATAATACTCCGATTTCTAGTATTAAATTTAAACTTCATTTTCCATGAGCATTTTTGCTGGAAAAACCTGATCACACAAATGTTTCTGAAAAGCAAACACACGTGGGCCATAGATACAGCAGAACGGAATTCACTCAAAAATGTGAACAATGTTCCCAGAACAATGCTTTGCATTCTTCCACGATGCTAGTGTTGACACAGAAGAAGGTTATTCTCAGTCAGGTCCTCTTTAAATTATGCATCTCCTTTCCTCTACATATGCACTTTTTGGAGTTTTGTGCTGATTATACCCACCTACTTTGGGTCAAAACACTACCCCCTTTGGATTTCCAGGGGAAGGGTATCTGGAGAGCCACTCAGCAGGGGGGATGAGAGTTGGTCCACTGCTGATCTGCTTATATTTAAGCAGACATAGGCTCAGATTCTAAGAGGTCTGTGCAGCTTAGGGTGACCAGATGTCCCGATTTTATAGGGACAGTCCCGATTTTTGGGTCTCTCTCTTATATAGGCTCCTATTACCCCCCACTCCCTGTCCCGATTTTTCACACTTGCTGTCTGGTCACCCTAGTGCAGCCAAGTAGCACCCAAATGATGCAGAAATATTATTTCCGCTAAATTAGTGGGCCAGGCAATGAAAATCCCATGCAGGGAGATTCCATACAACCTGTGCACTGAGGAGGAGGTCTCTAAGGTGGATCTCTACAATGGAATGTGGAGTGAGGGAAATGGCCCTATGGACATTTAGTCAGTGGGTCGCTGCATACTGAAAATCAATATGGACCAGATCTCTGGAAGAAAGAAGCAGACAACCAGTACATTGCTACCTTCACGGCCCCCAACAGCCAGGCACCAACTGGCTATATTGGTAAGAAAACCTGCAGCTTATAATGGGGAGGAGGATTTGTTTCCCTAGCCCTGCTCAACCAAAGTCCTTTCCCTTGGACTTTGCTCCATTTCCAGGATGTGGCCCATACATTTGGATCTTCATTGTCAGGACTCTTAGAAGATGTGTTGTTTCCTGCTTTCCTTCCAATTGCCTTTATTTTCTTTTGCCTTTGAAATTATATTTAGCAATGTGATTATACTTCCTTCAAAATATTTCTTAAACACAAAATAGTTTGTGAAAGGGGGTCACTTATGGCTCATGGACACAGGTCAATAGATGTAATATGCATTGTGATATACATCAGGTATATCTCCATCTCGGTCTCCTTCCTCATTTCATAGCAGATTTTCTCACTCCCTGCAGATTTTCTCCGTTCATGTAACAGGAAGATGGCTGCACCTTATCACATTTTATGTCTTGGCTGTGAAAAGGACATTTTTCCATATGCTACATAGGTTCACACAGTGTACTTCAGCGACTCTCCCCACTCACTTGATTCCTTTCTTTCTAACTATTCTTTTTTTCTCCTTTTCACCAGAGATTAACAAAGATAGATCCTTGACATTAAAAACTTTTTTTTTTTGCGGGGGGGGGGGGGGGAGAGGAAATGGAAGAATGAAGTGAATAATCACAGAAGTAAATTTGCAGTTCTCTCTCTTGGATTTAACATTGTCGGTAATATCTGAAGCAGTCAAAGCAGAAAATGCATCTTTAAAAGCTATATGTAGTTTAGTTTTCCTCTAAGCATTCAATACTATGTATTATTTACAGTGATTTAATAGGCAGAAGGCTGTAAAAAGAGAATTAGTGTCATTATTTGCCTTCTTTCATATGCATATTTCAAAAAATAAGATTTTTACATTTTCTTCTTTTCACTGAGCTAACAGTATTAAAAGATAGTTTCACAGATGAAAAAATACAAATATACCCTCCTATCTTGTAGATTACCATTCCCGCACAGCACATAGAAGGCCAAGTTACCACTGTAAGTACTGTAAAACTAAGCAAATATCTACCAACTACCTACAGTTTGCAGTGATCTGTAATACACCATATTTGTCTAGAATGGAACTTCATTATACCCTTCTTGCAAAGAGCATGGGCAAAAGAATACACGGGACTCCAAGACTTTGACCCTGGATATATTCAAATAAATAAAGTAAATGAGGGAGTTACTCCAGTAACAATAATGACTTCACCAAAAATGATGCAGCTATAATTTGGAACGCTTCATATTTTGTTTAAAACTGGCACAAGCCCTTGGGCACAAGGAAGTTCTTTGGATAATCATGCCAAGATGTCAGGCAGGGAAGCAGGACATGTCACAATAACCTTATTAGGCAAACAATTCACATTGTAGAAGAATGTACAGGCAGATGAGGCTTTGCAAGTCTATAACACACAACAAAGAAAGGTCTCATGGTAAAAATCTCGGACAATGCCTTTGTATTGATGAGGAAAATATAAAGGGGGATATAAAAATGACCATATTATCAATCTCAAGAAATCACAGTATAAAACATCATGGACACCAAGATACAGGAATGAAACAACAATTCCAATGTTAAGATCCTGGAGAAAACTAGAATCACAAATGAAGTACAAGCTGATAGGAATCAGTTAAATTAAAAAATGGCAGTCTTAAAAACTATAGTATTGTAATACACAAAAGGCTTGTTTGGATATATTTCTCTTCCTTTTCCTTCCTCATGTCATACATATTTAGATACTTTTCTCACTCTTTTTCCTGTTTCCTCATTCTTGGGGAGCAGCAAATGCACATCCATGGCAATTCACTTTGTCAAACAAATTCCCCTTACTCAACAAAAATATGAAGAGCAAAACTAGAAAGATAATGTTCATCATTTGGCATCTACTGTCTCCCCTTTCATCCCCAGGTCCTTTCTTCTGCTCTAACAGTAACACCCGCAACAGGCAAAGTAAAACTATGGCTTTTAGGCACTTCCAAAAATTCTTTATAGTGTTTCTCCAAATGTCTGCTTTTAAGAATTCTACAGCTATAGGACCAAATTCTGAATGATGCATGAAGTTAGACCCTTACATTAACACTTCTTACATTTGGACTTTCCTACGTCTATTTATACCCACTAAGTTAGTTTAAATTAGATTCCAAATACTTAACTTACACCTTCTTTTGGTTCCTTGCTGTGTAGGTTAGACTAATTTAAAACCTCCTACGCATGGGGAAAGCAGGTGCAAGTCGGTCTAGTGAGTATAAGGGAGTTTACATTAGTTTAAAGACGGTGGGCCAAACTTAGATATGTAAGAGAGGCGTTTTTAAAGAAATATATTGAAAAAGTCTCAAATAAAACAACATTTTAATAAGGCCTTCAGTAAAGTTGAACAATGGTGACTCATTCCCAACAATGACTGTACAATGAGTGTATGATTAAATCTAAACACAAGTGTATTAAATTAAATCTCAGGAAAAACTTTGTAACTGTAAGAATAGTAGGACAATGGAACAGACTGCCTAGAGAGTTGTGGAAGCTCCTTCACTGGAAGTTTCAAAAGGAGGTTGGATAGCCATCTGTCTTGGATGGTTTAGACACAACACATCCTGCATCTTGGCAGGGGGTTAGACTCGTTGACCTTAGCAGTCCCTTTTAACTCAATAATTCTATGACATACCACACAAAGACATATGGGTCTTGGGCCTACAAAAGTCTTCTATGAACATTTTTTTTGTATTCAGATACCATGGTCATGGGCATTTTAATGAGAGAGTCAGAGGACACAGTTAAATTCTTAGAATATGTCTACACCGCAATTGAACACCCATAGCTGGCCTGGGTCAATTCAGTAGGGTTTGCAGGGCTCTGTCTGTGGGGCTGTAAAATTGCTGTGTAGACATTTGGGCTTGGGCTGGAGCTCAAGGTCTGGGACCCCAAGAGGAGGGAGGGTCCCAGAGCCCAGGCTTCAGACTGGGCCCAAATATCTACACTTCAATTTTTATCCTTACAGCCCAAGTGCTGCAAGCCTGAGTCATTGACCCACGCCAGCCATGGATCTTTTATTCCAGTATAGACGTACCCTTTGAAGCACCAATATTTTATTAAGACATAGATTAGATAACAGTTGCTCTCATTTGGTTTGTTATCAAAACATGGCTGGTCCCCTAGATCACCACCTGCAGATCTAAGCATGGGGAACAAACAGCTCTTTATGCCACAGACTTTGTAAAGAACTAGGTTAACCAAATATTCTGCAAGCACTACTAAACCAGTCCAAGCAATAGTTTACCTTAGACTTTTCCCCTCTTGATTAAAAGGCCACACAATGCTTTTGGTACAAGCAGAACTATTACAGAAGCAGGAACTCATATGCATAGCCTTCTTTGTGTCACTGTTTTTATTTTAAGATTCACTATAACAAGGCATCACATTATAATTTCTATTTAGATGCAGGATTAGAGCTTCATACAATTGTGAGAAAATTTAAGAGGAATAAAAATAGGTATAGAAATTCAAAGATGTTTTTATTTAGTAAGTTGAAGGAGATTCCATGGTTAGACCCAAGGAATGACTAAGTGCGAGCTACAACCATTATTATTCACATTCTTTATTCTGTGTATTGGATTTATATCATACTCATCCACAGAGACCAGCGGTTCTCAGTCCACAGCCCAATTATCACACAGCGGTGGCCCAGCTCAGCGGGGGTCTGGGCTGCCACTGCCCTGCCACCCGCCCCTTGCGGCCGACAATGTATAATAAGTTGAGAACCACTGACAGAGACCAATCAAGGAAATCCTCATTTTCCAAATAAAAAGAAAAGTCACACTTTTCTCTTTATTCCATAGAGGATAGTGATATTTTGCAGCTCCTTATCCTCTCGTCAATATCACCTTTGGTACCTACACAAACACATCTGCCTTCTCTATTTATCCAGCAATCAAAATTTCCAAGCTGAGAGCTAGGCATAATTGTACTTTGCCAAGAGGCTGTCACCTGATATTAATTCCACCTGCTTAAGTTAAGTCCAGTTGAAGGTCTGTGTGCAAGAAATGGGAGGGAGATAAGAGGTTTTTTCCAAAATGCCCAACACTTTCTAAGAAATAGGGGGAAAAGAGGGGTTTCCTACCACAGCACAGACTAAACCCTCAAATATGACTTGCATAAATCCAAAAATGGCATGTGAGGTCCCTTTTGATCCTGTTAAACAACAGGGAGCACAAGGTTGTTTTTACCATTGTAAGGGTGAGTGGATACTACAAAGTAATGTTAAGCAATAGGTGTATTCCTCCACATTGAGCAGATGTCTTAAATCCCTTGTGCTCCTACTCCCTAACTTTCTAGAGCACAGAATAAAGAAGAGGAAGGGTGCTGGTGAAGAATGGGTGTATATGAAGAGGTAGGAGCTTGTGTGTGAACACACAGATGAAATGCTTAGCTATGTGTCTCCCCTGCCCCCCCCCCCCCTGATCATAATTGTTGCTATTTGGCAGGAGTAACTTGATGGTCATTGTGGTAGAGTAACCACTTTGGTATTAAAAAGCCAGCTGGTTCAACTTACATAAGGCATAGGGTTGGACCTAACTGGGATAGAGTAGTAGGATGGCATACTCCATCAGTGGTCTGTTGGAGCTGGACCTGTGCTTATAAAAGCCTCATTCTGGAAGGTCACTGAGAGAACTCTTCTCAGAGGCTTTGCCCTTGTGTTGGAGCTTTTCCCATCTCAGTTACTGGTGTAAAGATCCCTTTTTGGAGGCAATGGGAGAACATCTATCAGTGAGGGAACAGGCAGAGTTGTAAGGATTGTTAAGGGAAGAGTCATCTTTGTTTGCCAAGTACCTGGAGAAGACAACCACCACCACAGCATTGGATGGTTCTTGAAATCAAACCCTACACAGGAGAGGATGGGAAGGACACCTGAGAGGTTTTGTATTTTTAGAAAAGTGTTACTGATTATTCCCACAACAAACAACAACAAAAACAGAAAAAGCATAAACACTTCTGCGTGGAATGGTCTTCATCTCAGGACTACATCAGTCACCTCCTTGGACTCATTTTAAAGAGCCAGCCAATTTGTGGAAGGAAGCCAGTGGGAAGGTCTGATTGACATGCATTAGGAAAACAAAGTCATTATCAATCAATCATCATGTTCCCATTACACCTCTGGCATTTAGGGGAGCGATGAAACTCCTCCACTCCTGTCTGTTTCTGGCAAGTCTTTCAATGGTTCCCCAGCTGTGCCCCAGGTTTTCCAGCTCAGCTTCCACAGTTCTTCGCCATGTTGTTTTCGGGCAGCCTTGTTTTCACTTGCCTTCAGGTGTCCATCTTATTGCTATTCTGGTGATGGAATCATTTTCCATCTGAAGCACATGACCGATCCATCTCCAACGCCTCCTGGCAATGATGGTGCTCATATCCTCTCGCCTGCACTGTGTCAATAGATCTTGGTTTGAGATTGTTCTGGGCCAAAAGATACAGAGGATTTTTCTCAGACAGGTTGTATGGAATGAAGACAGTTTGGACTTGTCATACTTTCTCATTCCCCAGCATTCTGCACTATAAAGTAATGTTGAAAGTACGCAGCTCTGATAAATCTTGAGTTTGGTTTTGATGTTGTATTTTGATGATTTCCAGAATGTATTTAAGCTCCTGAAGGTGTTCCTGGCTTTATTGATTTTGTTCCAGATGTCCTGGCTTGTTCCACCCCTGGCTGATGGTGCTGCCCAAGTATGTGAATGTTTCTACTAGGGCTGTCAAGCAATTAAAAAAATTAATCACATCGTTAAACAATAGAATACCATTTATTTAAATATTTTCAAATGTATTTGCATTGTAAAAAAAATATTTTTCAATTCAGCTGTTACAAGTACTGTAGTTCAATCTCTTTATCATGAAAGTTGAACTAACAAATATAGAATTATGTACAAAAATAACTGCATTCAAAAATAAAACAATGTAAAGTTTTAGAGCCTGCAAGTCCACTCAGTCCTACTTCCTTATCTGAGCAATTGGCTGAACATGAAGTTTGTTTACATTTGCAGGAGATAAATGCTGCCCGCTTCTTGTTTACAATGTCACCTGAAAATGAGAACAGGCGTTTGCATGGCACTGTCATAGCCAGCGTCGCAAGATATTTATGTACCAGATGCACTAATTTATGTGCCAGATGCCAGATTCATGTGTCCCTTCATGCTTCAACCACCATTCAAGGGGACATGCATCCATGCTGTTTATGGGTTCTGCTCGATAACAATCCAAAGCAGTGCGGACCGATGTATGTTCATTTTCATTATTTGTGTCAGATGCCACCAGCCGAAGGTTGATTTTCCTTTTTGGTGGTTTGTGTTCTGTAGTTTCCACATCGGGGTGTTGCTCTTTTAAGACTTTTGAAAGCATGCTCCACACCTCGTCCCTCTCAGATTTTGGAAGGCACTTCAGATTCTTAAACGTTGGGTCAAGTACTGCAGCTATCTTTAGAAATCTCACATTAGTTCCTTCTTTGTATTTTGTGAAATCTGCTTTGAAAGTGTTCTTAAAATGAACAACATGTGCTGGGTCATCATCAGAGACTGTTATAACATGAAATATATGGCAGAATGCAGGTAAAACAGCAGGGGACATTGAACTCTTTGGGAGAGAATTGTGTCACAAATTTAATTAACTCATTATTTTTTTAACGAGCATCATCAGCATGAAAGCATGTCCTCTGGAATGGTGGCCGAAGCATGAAGGGGCATATGAATGTTTAGCATACCTGGCATGTAAATACCATGCTATGCCTGCTACAAAAGTGCCATGCAAATGCCTGTTCTCACTTTCTGGTGACATTGTAAATAAGAAGAGGGCAGCATTATCTCCTGTAAATGTAAACAAACTTGTTTGTTTTAGTGATTGGCTGAACAAGTAGTAACACTGAGCGGACTTGTAGGCTCTGAAGTTTTACATTGTTTTGTTTTTGAATGCAGTTATGTAACAAACAAAAAAAATCTACATTTGTAATTTGTACTTTCACGACAAAGAGATTGCACTACAGTACTTGTGTGAGGTGAATTGAAAAATACTACTTTTTAATCATTTTTACAGTGCAAATTTTTGTAATAAAAAAATATACACTTTGATTTCAATTACAACGCAGATTACAATAAATATGAAAATATAAAAAAACAAAAATATTTAATAAAGTTCAATTGGTTTTCTATTGTTTAACAGTGCAATTAAAACGGCGATTAATTGCGATTCATTTTTTTAACCGTGATTAATTTTTGAGTTAATTGTGATTAATCAACAGCCCTAGTTTCTACATTAGTGAGAACATAATTCTCTCACCAGTATGGATAGGCAATATTAAAGATCATGATATCTATCTTATTGAGATTGATTTTCAGTCCAATTTGCTGGCTGAATGCATTGAGCTGTTTTTTCTTGTATATGGTGTTGGGTATGTGATAGGAGAGCGAGATCATCTGCGAAGTCCAGGTCTTCAAGAGATGAGAAGGGTGTCCATTTAATGCCTCTTGGCATGTCTTCTGTTGTACACTGCATTACCCAGTCGATGGCAATGCTGAAGAGGATTGCAGACATGACACACCCCTGACATAATCCTGTTTTGACTTCAAAACTGAGCTCACTGTGATTAACACTGCATGTAAAGTTGAAATAAAAGCTTTTGATGATGTTGACAGGATCTTAAGCAAGAAGGGGAAAAAAGCATCACGTTTTAGCCCTTTAAAAAGGCATTAAAAAGCAAAAGCAGCACAAACTTAATTCTTCTGTTTCTTCGTAGATCACATTTAAAATTAACAGCAGTAGGGCAACCACGTTACTGTATCAATCTTATTCTTATATTTATGTATATTGATTTTTCTATTATTTCTATTAATAAAGTTTCTGTGTGTGCTTCACCAATCTCATCTTAATTAAATCTAAGCAACCTCCTGAATAAAAAACCTGTTATTTGTGACACATGCACTTTGCTCTTTTGATTAATCCCAGGCTACAAGTGTATCTGGTCTTAGATTGGCATTCAGAGCTCCACAATTCCTACACATCTCCACTTTGATTTCAATGCATGTGCAATTTCTTATTAATGCCTCTCACCTGATGTGGACATGGAACAATGTTAGCAAATTGTTTTATGTGTTGTGACAAAGTTCCTCCTCTATCTTGGTGAGTCCTGTGCTTATTGGCGGATTTTCTTGCCTCAGAGATTCACCATGTGGGTTGGGGAACAGCCCAGAGACCTTCCCCTCTAGAAGAGCCCACAGTCCAGGTCAATTGGGAGGTTTGGGGGGAACCCAGGCCCGCCCTCTACTCCAGGTTCCAGCCCAGGGCCCTGTGGACTGCAGCTGTCTATAGTGTCTCCTGTAACAACCACATGACAGCTACAACTCCTTGGGCTACTTCCCCATGGCCTCCTCCAAACACCTTCCTTATTCTCACCACAGGACCTTCCTCCTGGTGTCTGATAACGCTTGTGCTCCTCAGTCCTCCAGCAGCACACCCTCTCACTCTCAGCTCCTTGCACCTCTTTCTCCCAGCTCCTCCCACTCCCACCACAAACTGAAGTGAGCTCCTTTTAAAACTCAGGTGCCCTGATTAACCTGCCTTAATTGATTCTAGCAGCTTCTTCTTAATTGGCTCCAGGTGTTCTAATTAGCCTGCCTGCCTTAACTGGTTCTAGCAGGTTCCTGATTACTCTAGTGCAGCCCCTGCTCTGGTCACTCAGGGAACAGAAAACTACTCATCCAGCGACCAGTATATTTGCCCTCTACCAGACTCCTGTACCCCACTGGTCTGTGTCTGTCACAGCGTTGTAAGACTCTTTTCATTGCACGTCCCAAAAAATGACATGCCCCATTTAATTTTTTTCTCTATGACTGATAACACCAATTTTTTTATGCACACTTACACAATGAACTTATCTCTTACTGATACCCAACAGGCCAACTTGCATGTGGGTGTTGCTGCATTTACTACACCACATGCAGAGAAAATAAAAGATAGGCAGGGTGAACAGAGCAAAGCTTTCATTCCCAGGATTGAGCAACCATGTCTTCTAGGTCTTCTCGTGGTGGTGATTAGTTATGCGTGATCCTTGTACAGAATATACCATTGTACAAAAGAGGTGAACTGAACAGATCAGGAATAGGTGATAAACTTCTTATTCCTGGCCTGATTTTCTGCTCTGAATTGCTTCTACTCAAGGCCATCTTTGCCTCTGCCAACATCAACTACACCCATTCTGATTACATTTCAGACAATGTCAAATGAAACTGTGATCCAGGGAAGTCTCATGAAGATACATATAGAGTCAAATTTTTAGTGAACGCAACCTGACCTCAAAATCTGTGCATTCAAAATTACACTTCAAAGTTTTTGGCATGCAATTTTGAGTAATTGCTTTTTTGTATGGCACAAAAATGTAAGTTAATTACTACTATTATTTCCATTGTGGTAGTGCCAACCATAAATCAGGATGCTGTTATGCTAGGCACTGTACAAACATCGAACAAAAGGCTGGTCCTTGCCCCAAACAGCTTACAATCTAAAACAAAAATTGTGCAGTTTGAAGGATTTTTTGGCACATAAAAACTTGGCTGCCTACAATTGTTTGCCCAGGCTTCTGGCATCAAATTTGACCCAGAGTGCTGTTTCAAAAGAAGTTGAGCAGGAAAGGTATAGATGGAGAGAAAGAGAGAAATTGACTCGAGTCAAATTAGAAGTCTTCCTACTTAATGTACTGTGCTCCTGTGATTTTCAGACTCTTTGTAGTGAGGGCCTTCTTTGGCTTATTATCTTTGTTCTGCAGTAATTCATTGGAGTAATACTTCACAATACTTTATCCCCAGAGCCGGTGTAACCACTAGGTGAACTAGGCAGCTGCCTAGGACGCCAAGATTTGGGGGCGCCAAAAAGCAGTGTCCGGCATCATGGGAGTCAGCTGAGCGGGGCGGGGCGGGGAGCAAGGCCTCCATAACAAACCCACCCCCGCAGCCAGGGGCACTGCGCAGGACGGTCAGTGGGAGCCTGTGGCGGAGCAAGGAGGAGTCAGCTGGCCGGGTGCGGCGACCAGCGCGGCCGAGTGAAGGAGCTGTTGGGGGAGGCAGGATGTGGTCCTGAGCTCAGGTGAGCTTCGCCCTCCAACGCGCCGCGCCTGGGGCCAGGTGCAGCCGCCTCTTGGGGCGAGGGAAAGTGAAACTAAACCCCGCAGCATGATGAAGGGGAAAGGGCTGGTGCAGGTGCCGCCAGGGCCGCCCAGAGGGGGGGGACAAGTGGGGCAATTTGTCCCTGGCCCTGGGCCCCACAGTGTCCCCCATGAGAATATAGTATTCTATAGTATTGCAACTTTTTTTTATGGAAGGGGCCCCCGAAATTGCTTTGCCCCAGGTCCCCTGAATCCTCTGGGCAGCCCTGCGTGCCGCTTCCAAACACTGACCCCCCCAGTGGCACTGTGCCAATGCGGGGAGCCAGCCCTGATCCCCAGGAGATCCTTACCTACTCCCTGGGAGAGCCCAGCTCTGCCCTCCTTGCCCCGGGTCCCCCCTAGAGGGTGAAGTACTCAGAGCCTGGGAACGTTTAAAGACGCTGCGAGCTGGGGGCATTCTCAGCCTCCTCCTTGCTCATAGGTTCCCCTGAGCCAGAAGGGACCGTTGTGATCATCTCCTCTGACCCCCTGGTATTAATTCTAATGAACAATGCCACATTATGCAGTATTCATTTTTGAACGTTTATAATAAGCGATGCTCCGGGGGTAGGTGAGTGGGAGGGGGGGCACAAGGTGGAGGTTTCGCCTAAAGCACAAAATATCCTTGCACTGGCCCTGTTTATCCCTCACACTGTTGGATTTAGGAAGCTCGGCTTTCAGTTCAGCTCCTGCAAACTCAGGCTGATAACCCACCTGTTGAATTATATGGCACACACAGAACACTCAGGTACCTTTACCAAATGTGTGACTCTGTATGGAATGTGGGTAAGCATTTATAATATTATTGATACCAATATTAGAAAATTGCAATGAATCTCATGACACATATGCCATGTAAGGCATCAGTGGAAAAAGGTATAATTTGCTAAATACGATAATCTTATTTATACGTATGTATCATCTTTGTATTGTGAGTTATAATATTGTGATATATTTGTGTCGCAGATTTGTGCTGTACTGGGTGACATCCCCAGACAGATTGGCATCAGCACTATCCAGCCTGCTTGATGGCCCATCAAGGGCAATCAGCTGTACAATGAACCCATTGAGAGAAGTCAGGGGCTACACTTATGAGTCTGCAGGACAAGCAGGGACATGTCTATGGACAGGGGACTCTAAGTACCTTTCCAGATGCCCATGTGCTGTGAGCTTGTGTTTGGGAGAAAGGATGTACAAGCCACATGGCAGAGAATATAAAAAGGCACCTGCATCACCTCCATTTTATCTTCACACCTAATCAAGCTACCTAACTCCCTCCTATTCTAACGGGAGCCAGTGCCCTGGGGGATCTAAGTGACCAGGGTGCTGGCCTCTAAAGGGCTCTATTTGTAGCTGCTAACAGCACCCTCTCTCACTATTAGATGCGGAAATTATTTTTTATTCTAAAGAAGAAATTCCCAAATTGTGATCTATGGACCATAGCTGCATCACCTAGTACGTGCTGTGGCCAGAGAGACCTGGCTGGTCACAGGGAACTGGCTTTTGTCCTTCCTTCTGGTCCTAAATTGTATTAAAAGACAACTAAAAGGACATATGAACTTTCCCTATGAGCCATCACTGTAGGGATGTTACATGATTGCAAATGAGGATGGGAAGTGGACCATACTAGAAAGAGTTTGAAAACCTCTGCTCTAGAGAACCACTTTGCACTGAAAAAAAATTGCATAAACCATTTTAAAAATTCAAGCAAATATTCAATATATTTTTGCAGTATTCACCCAGCTCTGATTTCTTGTTGTTATAAATTATTTTATTACTATTTAAAGAAGATTTAAAAATGAAGCACTCAAGTAATAATAATTCTAAAATCATCTGAACATTCCAGTTACAAGAACTAGGATCAGAATTAAGGGGTACAGTCCTCATGTCATGAGCTGGCATAAGAAGGAAATTCCTTCTTTCTCCCCACTTAATGGATATCCCTGAAAGTAATTTGTTATGGGGGTTTAAAACTTCCCCTCATGCATTCAGTAGCATGAGACATGTGTTTAAGTGCCTTCCTGAATCAAGCCTATTTAACTATTCTGGACCAGTATGGCAATTCCTATATCCTAAGCGTAGTGAATTGCATAATATGTAACCATGAATATGGTAGATACTCACGTCACTAGGGCAAGAGGCAGATTTATTGTTTCTAGAAAGGTTTAGTTTGCCCTAACAGGTGTGTCAAGTAGCTTTTGCATAAAGATAAACCCACACACATTCCTCATGCAAATAGTGACACGACAGTTGCTCTTAGCCTTAAGTAGTCAGTGTATGTAACAAACCTGTACTTACAGCACATATATTTACTGAGTACTCAAATGTACAAGGTAAATAAAGCACATTGTACCAAGGAAAAACACAAAGTATTACTGAAAGGGAAGGGCCAGGCTGCAGACTGATATGGTCTGAATCAACTAGAGTTAGGTGAATAATTCATTATAAATATTTTATGTGATAAACATTGACTCTCTCTCTGTTTGGGACTTGCCCACCGCCAGAGAGCGATTTTCTCTCATTTAGTTGTTGCTTGAAATGCCCCATATTTGTGAAAAATGTATGTTCTGCAGATTGTTGATGAGCAGTTTGTTACAAGTATTCAGTGCATAAAATAGGAGCTGTTTTGAGTGGATACATACATCACATGGTATATTGCTGATCCCTGAATGGAGGAGTGGACTTTAAACTCTGCTGCAAATATTGATGTTGACAAATTCAAAATTTGCCTTTCTTGGATATTCTAATTCTTACTCATTCACTCACTGATATCTTTGTAAAGAAACCACTGAAAAAGTCTGCTCACAGGACTCCAGGCTGGGAATTTGCGGTTCTAATAAACTGCATCACAACAGAGTGGAGAGCAGAGGAATTCCCTGCAACTAAAACAGGAAGCAAGAGAGGCGTGGATCAGGTGCCAACCCATAATACTCTTAGTAACTCAGTTAACCCTTTGATGACAACTTTATTACAGTTTTATATTAAATTAAAATAACTGAAACCTGCTCATTTTACATGTAGTTAGCCTATGTAATCACAGATATTTCAAGTCACACAGCTGAGGTGTGAGATTTGTGCATTTGAAGCCTGCCTCACATACATTACCTCACGAAATCTCACACATGGATCTGGGCCTGTGTAGGGAGAACCCGGGGTGCGGGGAGGTTGGAGAGCGAGTCCACCCCACACTCACCAGGAAGTGGCAGCTCCTGTCAATGGACATAGACTCTGAAATGTGGGGCAGAGCCCAGGACAGGAAGCAGAAGCCCATGTGCTGGGTCAGAGCGCCACTCAAATTTGGCCTGGCCGCCGCTCTGTCATGCTGCTAGGGAAGGAGCGCCACGGTTATATGATACAGTGATGGTGACTTGGTGTCCATGGCTGGGGGCAGGAGAGACAGATGGACTGGCCATAAATTGGCTCTGGGAGCCAATGACCAGAGTTGGGTGATGAGGGCACAGCCCCTCCACTGCATGAGTGTGCTTTGCCCCCAACAACTGCTGGGCATTGGGGCTGGCCAGAGACTGATTTCTAATATTCAGAAAAACTCGCTCATTACAACTTTGCCAACTTGAGATCTCTGGTAATCATTATTCTTTCTTTCATTAGCCTTGTCTTCCCATTCCTATCCCGTACACCTCCATTGTATGCTACATACACCAGTCTTCACTATTAACTAGATTGTTAGTTCTTCAGGGCAGGAACTGTGTTTTTTCATTCTTGTTTGTATGGTGCCTATAGCAATGGGGCCCGATCCTGATTGGGATCTTCAGCAACTGCCTTAATACGCATAGCAAATAACAGTATCCTGCAGTATTTGTGCAAAAGTGGTTGTTTTGGCAAACATTTCTGCCAGTGAGCTCATCTGCTAGAATGACCACAAATACAAAAGCAAATTGTGTAAAAAATTGAAATATTTATGGATTTTTATTTATTTACAGAATTCATCCAATTCTGTTTCCTCAGCCAACATTTGCTCCTTCAGGGCTTGATTCTGCCACATTTAATCATGCTAAGCAATGCCTTACTTTGAGAAGTGAGAAGTCCCACTGGGATCAATAGGACTACTCACTCAGTAAGGTACTACTCGCTGTGAACAAAAAGAGGTAGAATCTGGCAATTAATACTTCTGGAAATAACTCTTAAAATGAACAGCACATATTGTTCTTACCAGGCCCATGATGTATCCTTTGGGGAGTTTGCCACTGACTTCAGTAGGGCCAGGATTTCACCCCATATTTTTAGCAATTATAAGATTGTAGAGACATTTTTAACCAGATGCCTGGTTGAGTCCAGACTCCGGAAAGTACTTGATGAGCATATATAGACAGAAAACACATTGTGCCTATTTTGGCACTATAACTAGAACGGGGCATTATAAGTTCACTGTGGTTGACAGACTAAAGCAAGAAGAGTGGAACATCAGTCAGGGTTTGAGAGGGAACCCTTTGACACCGCTTTTAAACAAGTTGTGGCCCAGAATCTAATACCCTTACATACACTGAGTAATTTCTTACTCTGTGAGTAGTCCCATTCATTCATATTACTCAGTGTGAATAAGGTTACCAGAATCTCTGCCTCTATATGACTTGAAAATAGCTAATAATTGTCACTGTACTTATCTGATTGGCATTTTAGCTAGTTCCTGCTAATAAAAAATTTGAGATTTTAAAAGAAATGTAAATGTAAATGTTGACGTTTTCACAGGTCATTGAGTTTTACAATGTTAAGTCACTGAGCTATTATACATTGATTGAGCAAATAATAAATGGAGTGATTTGCCAAAGAGTAATACACAAATATTGAACTAAGAATCAATGACAGTCGACTACTCTCCAAGGATTGCAAAAGTTAACAGGAAATCTTTACCCAAGAGGTAACTAATTTCTGCCTAAAAATCATACAGCTTTATTTGTTTGTTTGTGTTACATCATCTCTCCTGCTAAGTACAGGAAATCTCATCATAAAGGGAAATTTGTTTGCAATGAAGCTTGTTTTTCATGTATATGCCATATTTGCTGGCTTATCTTTTAGTCATCTCACAATACTGACAATCTGTGATGGGTTGTTTTTTAAGTATTCAACAACATATGGATGAGAATATGTTTTAAAAAAAAAAGTACAAAAATTTTATTTCACGTTTAATTTCATCTTAATCTTTGATCAGAACATGATGTAATGCATTTTATCCAGAATAAATAATTGTTTATTTACATACCCCTAACATGGCCCGATTACATTTTCTCTCTTTGTTAAAAATCTTTCAGTTGATCCAGATATTCTTTTAAAACCTTCATAAAGGACTTCATTTCAGAAATGAGCTCAAGATTCCACCCCCAAGCAATTGCCATCAAAGTAGCTTCTACAATATGCCTGCTGTGTTTGAGCAATTTCACACTAAAATGATCTCCTGAAACTCGAACAATGATTCTATGATTCTCCAAGACACACAGAGTTTATTTAAGTGCATCTCTAAAGAAAAATAATGTAGGGCCTGATTCAAAGCCCACTGAAGACAACAGGAGACTTTACGTCTACTTCTATAGGCTTTGAATCTGGCCATGATTGTATCGAGCACTCATGCAGCCACACAGTAGAGCAAGAGGTAGAAAGGACTGAGGCCCTCAGTCTTTGTAGGAGCTGACAGCATTTGTCACCCTGGCACTAGAAGGAGAGGGGTTGGACCTCAGATACTTACCTCCAAGAGTAACTTGGTGGAAAGGTAGTGGAGAATGAGCAGATCCGAGGGCGTGTTCCCACCTTAAGCACTGGCCAGCTGAACTGACTGGTTGTGTGGGATGAAATATGCTACATTCATTAACCAGGTACTGTAAGTTACTACTCTCCACCTTAATAGCTCTCTGAAGCATGCCTCCCAATGCTATTCCTATATCAGTACATCTCTGTATTGTGGGCTAGCCCTTACCATACAAAAGGAACAATTAAAATCTTAGAAATAATATAAATTACTGGGACAATTAAGGACAGTGATAATAGCATTAAGAGACTTTTAATCATTGACTAACATGTAGAGTGGTTTAACAATGCTGCCAGAAGTACAACACAGTAGCTGTTATGGTTCTGTAGGCCTGGGGGGGTCTTTTAGCGCACGTCTACACTGCAGCTGGGAGCAAGCCTCTGAGGCTTTGTCTACACTAGCACTTTTGTCAGTTAGGGATGTGAAAAAAAAAAAAAAAAAAAAAAAACCACACACACACCTGACCAACATAAGTTTCACCAGCAAAAGTGCTGGTGTGCACAGTTCTATGTCGGCAAGAGGCTCTTATGCCGACATAGCTAACGCCGCTCGTTCGGGATGGTTTCATTATGCTGGCAGGAGAGCTCTCTCCCGTTGTGCTGCTGTAAGCTCCGTAGTGTAGACATAGCCTAAGCCCAGATAGACAGACTGGTGCTAGTGGGGCTCAAGCTAGTTTGCTAAAAATAGCAGTGTGAACATTGCGACTCGGGCAGCAGCTTGGGTTCTCAAGCCCATCCAACCCCCTAGGTCTGAGCATGCGTGTCTAGCCCGAGTCTCCACCAGAGCCACAGTGCTCACACTGCTATTTTTAGTGTGCTAGCTTGAAGCCCCCCTAGCACAAGGTTGGCTACCCAGGCTGGGAGGCTCGCTCCTAGCTGCAGTGTAGCCCTTAGATCTATGCTCTGTTGTGTTGCTATCAAGTCTTAGCCTATATAAAAACGATAGATGGGCTCCAAATTGGAAGCTTGAATCCAAATGCCTTTGAATTTGTGGAGTATAGATTTGTATTCACCTACCCTACAGTTTTGATTCTAAGCCAGAGCTGAAACCGGAAGAGGCCTCTTTTCCATTTCTGGTTGGGGTGCAGAAATGTTGTAGGATCAGCTTCTGAGATTTTATGCCATCAAATCTGAAGCTGAACCCCTCATTCAATCCAAGAGGGTTTTTCGCTGGCACAGACTCCTGGTGAACAGATCAATAATTGCTTGAATCCTCATATCCTTTTCAAATTAATACTCCAAATGTATGGACCTGATTATGCCATCTTATCAGATAACTTAAACAAGCAACCTGTCTGCACATTAATTGTTATTGAGGATTAATGTTGTTTATAAAATGAAATCAATACAATCTCTATTGCTTATTAACTGAAACATTCTAGGCTCTGCTCTGTTTGCTTTGCTTTTCAATTAGTTTCTATTATTTTCCCTATTAGCTTTCAACAAATAGCTGTAGAAATAAACTTAATGGTTGTGAAACCGTTATCAGAGTCAACAAAGCGCCTTAATGGAAAATCTTGTATATTTAAATGCAAAAAAGAATCCAATGTTTAATCATTTGACATTATGAGATAAGTTTATTACCATACATCTGTTCTGTGCTGGGTCTCGGATTTTTTTTTTTTTTAAGCTGAGCAATTAAGAGTTCTTTAGGTCAGATGTCAGAATGTTCAGTTGTTTATTACATTTGAGATTAATAAACTCTAAAGTCTAATAGCCTTTGTTATAAAAATTATTAAATTCACAACAGATAAAGAATCAATGGGGTTGCTAACAAAAATAATAAGATTATCCAATTATGTTTTATATTCTCAACACCATGCAGCTGTTTGGAATTTGATGGAAGGCTTTTTTTTTTAATCATCTCTTTGCATGCCTTCTCTGTGGTCCGGTTTCTATGCCAGCTGAATGCCCGACTGCATTAGCAAGAGGTTGTTCCCTCATTACCAGAGTACAGGTGAAGTCATTAGCGATAAGGCTGCAATTTCCCAAACTTGCCTGAACTGTGTCAGCTGGGTTTTTTTCAGCTCAGTCATGCTGTCCTGAGGACTATCAAACCAAGGCAGATTAAGGCAGTGATCTTTGAGAGGCAGCAGAATGCAATAGTGAGTCCAAGTCTATCCAGGGGATGGGAGGAGATCAAGAAGTGCATTGGGAAGTTAGAATCTGCCTGGGGACAGGAACTGGGGAAAAAGTATTTTGAGGGGGAGGAGGTGTGAGATCAAGGAGGTGAGCAGGAGGCTGGGAGGAAGAGCTGTTTGACAGGGAGGAATAGTTTGAGGGGCCTCAGAGATTTAGTGATCTGGGTCACCTTTGAGATGCCATCAAACCAGGGTCAGCATCAGCAAGTGACAAAATATATTTCCATGGTTATTATCTTTTCCATAACATTTTGATGGAGGTGGGAAAACTATGCACCAAGGGTACTCACAATTGCCATACAGGAACTGTGAGTACAGGAAAGCCTTTAGCAGAGAGAATCTCTTAGGCCCAAATTTAGCCCTGGTGTAAGTAGTTGCAATTCCACTGTCCTCACTGAATTTTTATCTTTTTTTCCTAGCATTTATCCATAAGGAATAATAAAAATTCCTGTAACATCAGGAGTTCAGAACAGCACTATTATTAGAGGTAAAGATTTTGCTGCCAACCAAACACCACACCCCACATCCTTCCATCTGCCGATTCTCTGCCACAGACCTTCTCATCTCCATGCTAGCATACCCGAACGCCCACCCACCAGCTAAGTCCTCTACTGTTCATGGTGGCAGGCAACTGTCCAACTGCTTTTTCTGTCAGTGGTGGTGGCAGATAGGTTACCCTTTAGCCTCTGAATGTGGCATGACTGATTGGGAAGCAAGTCCCCTTTGGTAGTCAGGTGCTGTAGCTAGTTATCTGGGAAAACAGTTCATTTGTGTTCTGGAAGTGAGAAGGTTTTCACTAGCTGCTGGCAGACTCCTTTAGCTGGTGGTGGGGGGAATCTTGGGAGGTGTTCATAGAGTGATGAGGGGTGCTATTTAAGTGCCTAGACCAATGCAAACAAGCAGAGCTTTGGAGCAGAGCCCGGAGCTGGAGAGCGAAGCAGCTCTGGAGCAGTGGAGCTGCAGGTTTTTGCCTGGAGCTGAGCCGGAGCGCAGCTCCAAAGCTCTGCATACAAGGACTTTTTTCACTCCACCTTTCATATGCTATATTTGTAAAAGTTAATATTTTCAAACATTAAGAGCCACATTTGTCAGATGTGACCTCCTATTTGCACGCCTATGTATCTGCATGTACAAGTTGTATTCTTGAAAGCAAATTACATAACTAAAATATCCAGTTTTCATGGGCAAATATAGTTTTGCCAACTCATCTCCAAGGTTTTGGTATGCAAGACTTAGGCACTAAAAACAAATAGTATGATTCCCCAGTCATGTACACTTGTGAAAACCAAGTGCCAAATAATTCTGATTTGGCAGTGACTTACATCTAGTTTACACTCAATAGATGCAAATGGCTGACTAGTCAAGATGCAAATCAGTGAAGCACCCAGCCCAGAAAATTCAGGAGAATCAGGCCCAGAGAATGCAGAAAACTAAGTATGCAGGTTTACATTCTATGCATAAATATGGAGGCATAGTCGAGTCCTCTTTTCAAATTTGTACCTAAGATGAATGTTTTCTCCTTGCTATGTGTGCATATGTCACTGCATCAGAAAGCCAGATGCAAGTGCTTCTAATTTCTATTACAACATTGGAATTAAGCACATTAGTCCATCTCAGAAAAGCTCAGTAATTGTTTTTCAAATATTTTTGTTTGCAGTCTACAGAAACTCACCTAGCCCTTGTATGGTATTGATACATTCCAGACAAGGGCGAGGCACAGACTCAGATGTCATTTAGTTCATGAAGATTTGCTGGTTATTATAATCAAATGTCAGTTGTCTGTAATTGCTGCATGTAATGGAAAATCCTATTTAGTAGATGTTTTACTACTTCTGGCTGTTAAAGTATGGTAAGCAATATTTTAAAAATAGATTCAATATCTAAGAGTCTACAATAGATTGGTGAAGCTGATGTAGTTTTTATTCCCCCCCACACACAACTTTTGTAGCTGTTTCTATATAAAAAGGATAATTTCCTCTGAAATTTCAAAATTCATACTACTCATTTTAATAAATAATATTTTCTGCTTTGATGGTCCCTATCTAGATCTAGTTTAGCAAACATTGATGAATCAAGCCTTGCAACAACTGTGTGAAAAAGGGCATAGAGTGATCACAAACCAGGACCCACCAACTCAAAGCAGCACCAGACCTTGCCAGAATAGATGCAAAACCTGCAGACATATCTCCAGTGCACCCCTTACAACACACCTTTCGAGATCTCTGGGTCCTACACATGCCCATCATAACATGTGGTGTATCTCAGCCAATGTACTAAATGCCCCAACAACAACTGTCTGGTTTCACCCACATAATCAATATGCTCTCAAATGAAGTCACACAGAAAAATTATTTAAAGAGACAAAAAAAAAAACACCCTATCACTTGTGGGTAGACACTTTTCACAAAGCGATCACTCTCAATCTGACCTCTTAGTCCTCATCCTCAAAGCAAACCTGCACACTTTCCAAAAATGAAACAAATTCATAATTTTGCTAAACATTAAGAATCATGGACTTAATAAAGACACTGAACAAGTAGCAGTTGATTATTGTCAAACTGCTTTTAACAGTCATTTATATTCTTTGATAAATCACACTGGAAAGTTTGAAAACCTATCACTGGCTTTACGACTTGTGATCACTTTATTTTACCAATTGTTTTTTGAATGGGCAAACACTGATTTTTTTCTCCCCCCCCCCCCATGTTTCATATGACACAGCAATCACCATAATTCTATTTTGTTTGATTTGTTGTCTTTGTTGATACACTAACACTAATACAATGTCAGAACAGCCCTGGGAGTATTTATCTTGGGTGCTCTCTATTCAGGGCCAGCTCCAGCGTTTTTGCTGCCCCAGTGGCGGAAAAAAAAAAAAAAAAAAAAAAACCTGCTGTGATCGGCGGCACAGCAAATTTCCTCTGGGGATAGGAATGGGGAGAGTAACTCATGTGACAGGTATTAGTCACATCACTAGAAGGTACCTCGGCAACTGGTGTCTCATAAAAAGATACATAGTCAGTCAGTCTGTGGTTTTAGAAAAACATTCTCTCACATAGTACCTGAAGTTTTTTTCTCCAGAGAAGATTTTGAGCCATCCTTCGAGCTCAAATGGAGTTCCTGGGTCCTTCTTCAATCCACCAAGGCCACTTTGTGCTAAACTGGCCTGAGATTCCTATCAGAGAATCCCCTCCCTACAGGGCAAATCTTCACTGGCATAGTGCAGACAGGCAGCATGCACAAGCTACCCCCTCACTTTGGCATGAGGAGGAGCAGGGGACATACTAAGGGCCAGAAGGAGACATGTCTGAGCTGAGCTCCGCTACATTCAATCTTCCAGTGGCATAAGGAATGTGAGGGCAGATTTACAAAGGTATTTAAATATCTAAAGACTCAGAAAGGCACCTAATGGGACTTTCAAAATTTCCTAAGACAGGTGCATAATTGCTACTGATGTCAAACTTGGATCGTTGGTATGCCAGACCACCAGGCCATTTGATTTATTTGGCTTTATTTAAACCCAATATTTAGACTTTGAAGAATACCAAATAAGGCTATGTTGTGTGACCATTTTCCAGGCTGCATAATCACATCATACACAGGATCCTGCTCATAATATTCATCTCCTACCTTCACAGTGGCACTCAGGATACAAAGGAGCCTCAATATTCCAGTTGAGGCCTAATCAGCGTGGAGTGGAGCGGAAGAATTATTTCTCGTGTCTTGCTTACAACACTCCTGCTAATACATCCCAGCATGATGTTCACTTTTTTTGCAACAGTGTTACACTGTTGACTCATATTTAGTTTGTGGTCCACTATGACCCCAGATCCCTTTCTGCAGTACTCCTTCCTAGGCAGTCATTTCCCATTTTGTATGTGTGCAACTGATTGTTCCTTCCTAATGGAGTACTTTGCATTTGTCCTTATTTAATTTCATCCTATTTACTTCAGACCATTTCTCCAGTTTGTCCAGATCATTTTGAATTTTAATCCTATCCTCCAAAGCATGTGCAACCCCTCCCAGCTTGGTATCATCTGCAAACTTTATAAGTGTACTCTCTATGCCATTATCTAAATCATTGATGAAGACATTGAACAGAACTGCACCCAGAACTGATCCCTGTGGGATCCCACTATTTATACCCTTCCAGCATCACTGTGAACCACTGATAAATAACCATCACGTAAATCATTATCGGGGCTAGGGTTGCCAACTTTCTACTCCCACAAAACAGAATACCCTTGCCCTACCCCACCCCTCCTCTGATACCCCTCCCGTGCCCTACCCCTTCTCTGAGGCCCTTCCCCCCCCACTCACTCGATCTCCCCTCCCCCCCCCCCATTGCTCACTCTCCCCACCCTCACTTACTTGCTCATTTTCACCTGGCTGGCTCAGGGGGCTGGAGTGCGGGAGGGGGTGATGGCTCCAGCTGGGGGTGTAGGCTCTGATGTAAGGCTGGGGATGAAGGGTTCAGAGTGCAGGAGGGGGCTCTGGGCTGGGGCTGCAGACTCTGGGGAGGGAGATGGAGATGCTGACCAGAGCTGCACGGACCCCTTTTTGAACAGGTGATCCGATCAAAAACCGGACACCTGGTCACCCTAATCGGTGGGGCAGGGGGAAAGCTTGGCAGTCATGCATGTGAGAGAGAGAAACACTGTCCCTCTTGCTTGCTGTTGCAGCATGCTCGGAGTGAAGGGACAGGGCTTTGGGGTGTTTCTGAAGAGGTAAGCATGGGGCAGAGCAAAATGTAGCAGCCTGCCTGCTTAGTGAATTGTTCCCATTGTTCTTAGTGAATTCCCCCAGGAGTATAAAAATTTTTAAAGCTCCTTTACATTGCCAGAGTGGTGTAAAGGACCTTATTGTAAAGGACAGTGTAGCCTTATAAATGCTTATGGTGCTTTAGTGATTAGCACTGATCTAAATTTTTGGACTGAAAAAAAATCCTATCAAAATGTGCTCTATGAACTGTTTGCTACTCACCTTTCTGGAGATGTTCAGTAGCCAGTATAAATTGTGAGTTTGAGTCCCCAACCCTCACTTGCTCATCAGTTGCCTATGATGCAACACTGAGCATATGGCTGCATATATTTATTGACTACTAACTAAAAGTAAAGGGTCAATACTAGCTGCATTACTATTAGACAGAGGGGTTGTCTAATAGTGACTTCCTCCAATGTTCCCCATTCCCATTCTCCATCCATTGTATTGCAATTGAAATCAATTACCAAAATAATTGAAACCAGCTTGATTATATTATATTATTTTGACAAAAAATGCAGAATTTTGCAGATTTTTAAAAGATAGTGCACAGAATTTTTAATTTTTTGGTGCAGAACTCCCCCAGGAGTAAGGAGTGTAGACTGGGACTGGCGAGGTAGAGAGAGAATGAGACTGAGATGAGAACCCAGGAAGAGTGAAACACAGGACTGGGATAAGTACAGGTGAGAGGGGAATGGGCACAAGTGTCTGTGCCCACTAGAGCAATTCCCATCGAGAGCTTGGAATGAACAAGGTTCTTGAATCTCACCGTTCCTCTGCTGTCAGCAAACATCTGTGAAACCCATTGCCAAAGCATGTGTCTCATTTTCCTCTAAATGGCTGGCACCCAGAGGACGATAATGGACTACTGTTATCCATTCTCCATACTCTCTGCTCTCACAATGGTGAGCCCACATTACTGGAAAAATCCTAAATCTCTGCAGTTCTGACCTGGACCATGCTCAGTGCAGACAGAATACTTGGAGAATTTAGAAGTCTATCTTAACAAGTCTTTACAGAGTATATATGAACTAAAATTTTCAGAGGCTCCTAACTTTGCCAAATTTAGGCAGATTTTCACAGGGACAATAAAAGACATATCCTTACCACCAGGATGAGCCACCCCACCCATGATTTAACCCACCAAATTGCAAATTTATGCTTCAAAATATGAAGGCTCTAGAGATTCAACAAAACATTTGTAAGAATTTTTTAGCAAGGCAAAAAACACTATTTTCCCTAGCCTATTTATAAACAATTGAAAAAAGGTTCTTATAATGGAAAGTGACAGATAACTTTAATTCTATATGTGTTGCTAACTATCCATAATATGATGTACAAACACATACATACAGACAGTGTATATAGTTACGGGTGAATTGGTTCTGAACAAATAAGAATCAGCCCCAACCTACCTTCATACCTTGAGCCAAACCTAAAAATACAGGTTCAAAAATGTTGTCTTTGAGGCTTGTGAAGAGAGGATCTTAAAAGAAAGTGACTTAAAACTGGAGTTGGTGTTTCAACAAAACACTTTTTTGAGAGAATCAAAATTTTTCAGAGAAGTGTGTCAGTGTTCACAAAACTTCTGCTAGCAAGCTTTCTCCAGTCCGGGATGAAATTTTGGGTCAAATCCAGAAAGAGACATTCCCCCCACACACCTGCAGTCAAGAGCCCATTTGCTAGGATACTCACCTTTGATGTAGGAGATCCAGCTCTTAATCCCCACTGTACCTGCTCTGGAGCAGGGATTCAAACCTGGGTGTCGTACATTGGAGGTGAGTGCCCCAACTATTAGCTATTCTGGGCTTGCGCTCTCTCTCTCGTTTTTTCACTAAAATTTTGAAAGAAGTTAGGGGGTGACAACTGTGAAGAATATTCATATAAAAGTGTGTGTGTGTGTGTGTGTGTGTGTGTGTGTGTGTGTGTGTGTGTGTAAAATATATAAATGACTGATGTCACTTTTAAACGTATATGCTAGATATATTTTGTAATGAGATGCCTGCAGTTATTGAGTTATGAACACATGTTATGACTTGCAAAGAACTGTAAAAATCCTACCCTTGCTGTTTTATTTGCTAGGCAGATATCTTCTCTTTGATCAGTTTGCTCAGTTTATAGGAACATTGCAAATGTTCTCTAATGTTACATAATACTGAAAGAAAAGATACAAATCCCTATAACTGCTGGGGATATAAATAGCAGAAAACAGTGCTCAGGTGCCCAGACAAGATGCCTAGAAGGGCAAGTTCATATTTTGTGAGTGAGTCTCATTGCTTGTACAACATACATTTCTATTTATATAATAATAATGAAATCTACTTTATTTAAAATAAGCCCAACCTGCCTACACAACGCAATTTAGGAAAGACCAGTTGGCACTTGTTTAAACTGACAACTCCAATTCCAAATGTACTGCTTTGTGCTTGAGTTTGCATGATCTCATTTGAATTTTGTCATTATTAGTTTTTTTGGAATTAACTCCTGTCAAGTCTCTCCCTCATTTTCAAGAAAAAAAAATTAAAATAAGATCCCCTAATACACATTCTCAAACTCCAAACATCAGTTTTATTAGTCAGCACAGATTGCTTTGAAAAAAATCAGAAATATCTGCCAGGGGTGAGTTATAAAACAGTTATATAAATGTCATGTCTTTGTGACTAAAAGCACCAGTGAACACGCTTGTTAAAACCATGGCCACTTCTCACAACAGGTTAAAAATAACAGGGCCAGTAAAAAAGGAAAGAAAAGAATAAATTAAATAAACTTTTCATTTATTTAAGGGTGCTTTTAAAAAGTATATTGGTTTCAGTAATGTTTCATTCATTTTCTAAACATCTGACAATATATATCTTATAAAGTTTATTTACTTTTACCATGGGTCAAATTCCAATTGAAATTAGTTTTGCCTCCTAGATCAGCGCACACTAATGCTACTTTTGCGCCAAGATGCTGCTACATCATTTCCAGAGGTACTAGTATTGAGAATCATACAACAATGAAGAGAGTGATATCTCCTGAACGTGGCAGCTGATTGTTAGGAAGTATCCACATTCCTAGGGGTTGGTTCTATGCTTTTTCAGGACTGTTTCAGGAAGGAAATCTCCACCTATCACAAAACATTTGGGGGCATGCTGTTCTTCTTTACTTAGGCTACGTCTACACTACCCGCCTGAATTGACGGGTAGAAATCAATCTCTCAGGGATCGAATTATCGCGTCTCGTCAGGACGCCACATTCGATCCCCGAATCGACGCTTGTACTCCACCAGGGGAGGTAGGAGTAAGCGCCATCGATGGGGGAGCCGCGGAGATCAATTTGCCGCCGTCCTCACAGTGGGCTAAGTTGGCTCAGATACGTCAAATTCAGCTACGCTATTCGCGTATCTTAAATCGACCCCCCCCGCCCCCCCAGTGAGGACGTAGCCTTATAAAGTGTAGGTGCACATACTATACTTCTTCCTTTGTTTAGATTTTGGAGGGGAATTCTAGATCAGGGGTTCTCAAACTGGGGGCTGCAAGGTCATTACATGGGGGGGGTCGCGAGTGGTCAACCTCCACCCCAAAGCCCACTTGCCTCCAGCATTTATAATGGTGTTAAATATATTAAAAAGGGTGATTAATTTATTGGGGGGGGTCGCATTCCGAGGTTTGCGATGTGAAAGGGGTCACCAGTAAAAAAGTTTGAGACCCACTGTTCTAGATTCTTGCTGCATGATAGTCCAAATGGTTAAGGTATGAGTTAAGTAACTATCTCCTCAGCCAGGTTAGATCATTGATGTCCTAAAATGGGATTTGGTCTCCCTTATGCATTGCTCTCTTCCTTCCCTCCAGCTTAGCAATTCATATAGTCCTCTCTCTGTAATATTCCTCCTCAAAAATGATTGCCAATGGCACTAAACTTGGAGGAGCTGCAAATACTACTGAAAATAGAAAAATAATACAAATGGACAAAGATTAGAAACATTAAGCAGAAAACAACAAAACTTGGGACAGTACAAAGTTCTTTAATGGGATGAAGAAAACTGATGAGCGGCAACACACTAACTGAGAACTTATGTGAAAGGATAACAAACTAGACATACGTTTGCAGTGGGAGATGGCAGGAAAAATAGCCAATACAATTTTTAGGCTACATACACAGGTATATCACCCATGGCACAAAGAAAAAAATAATCCCTACATACGTTATATGGCCTTCATGAGATGTAGTGCTCATTTCTGTGCATCTCTCCTTGAAAAATATTGACAAACGGGGAAACGTTCAGAGAAAATTCACAGGGCTGATCAGGGGACTGGACAGGCTGATGTATGAGGAATAGCTAAAACAAATGAATATGCAGTTTGAATCAATATTTAGAGCATTCCGATTCAGCAGAATACCTTTAAGCACATATTTATTTTCAGACATGTGAACAGTCCCATTGAAGTCAAAAGGACTATTCCCATGCTCAAAGTTAGGCACATGCTTAAGTTCTTTGCTGGATTGGGGCTCGAAACCCCAAGAAGGAAGAGGAAGAATTTGCAGGAAACTCCATTGTTTCGACCTGGTAGATTTTTCCCACTCCCCAAACCCCCAGTTAAATTAAAACAACAATCACCCAAACACTCACTGACCCTTTTAACACATTAGGATTAGAATCAGTTAAGTATCCTTTAGTTAAAATTAAACACTGCTCTGATCTGAAGAGTTAATAAAAGCAATGAATTAAAACTGTATATTGCTACTCCTGAATCATGTGGCTTCTCCTATGGCATATACACAAATATTTTTATAAAAGCTGAAAATCAAATATGCTATCTCCTTTCAACTATTTGCACTACTTGTATTTAGTACTGTCTACTCCTGTTTTAGTGAGCCATTGAGCTGTCGTAACTTTAAATACTGAGCTATGCAAAACCATAGATGGGGAGATCTCAACTAATAACATTTCACAATTTTTGAGCATTTCAGCTTTGTATGCTTCTAAAACAAACCAGGGTGCATAAATCCTTAGAGCCTTTGTGTAGAGAATTATGGGAAAATATCACATTGGTGCATTGATAGGCTGTTTATTTACAGCCTGATCTTGTAAGGGCTTTGAATGAAGTCCTTTTCACTTCACTGAGAGTTCTCTTGTGGAACTCATGTAGGACTTGACCCTTTATCTAGCTTTCCTTCTTGTATGTGGACTTCTAAGTGCTCTCCCCACCCACTGTACTGTTTGTGGAGGAAATAGGATCAGGAACAAAGAGTCTATGTAAAATTTATGTCAGTGTGAAAGGGATCCCCAAACTCCCTGCAAACCTTACTCTGGCCCCAAACATTGGTGCCAAATTTTCAAAATGGCTTCTAAACTTGAAAGCCTCACAATTCAGGTTTGTTTGCACAAGCAATAGTTCCATACACAGACGTAGACATTATTAAGGCATCAATTACCTCACATGCTCCCACTGACATTATCTGCATGTGCAAATGTGAGGCTTTGTATCTGCAAGTGTTCATGAACACACAAACATGTTTAAATCTATCCCTTAAGTTTAAGCATGTGCTCAAGTGCCATGGGAATCAATGGGTCTTAAACACCCTCCTTGAATAGAGATGGGTGTGACGGGTTCCGCCTGGGGTGCCACCTGGAATTGGGGTACTACTGAGCCCTCTGACCCACCAGCCTGGGCTCCCTCTCACACTGTGCTGCTGTGACAAGCTGCAGACCTGCTCCCAGTAGGGACATACCCAGCTGCAGTTACATGCAGGTTTTCTAGCCAGCCATTGCATGAACCAACAATAGAGAGGCTACAGCCAAAATAACCACCAGCTTCCCAGCCTAGGAACTCCTCCCTCTCCCCCCCCCCCCCGTAGTATAAACCCAAAATTATACCATCTTGCACTGCACAGGAAACTGCATAGCGTTCGCCCCTCCCTCAATGTGAAGAGGAAATGCAAAAGCTCCCTGAGCTAAGATGCCGAAGCACTTCACTCCAAACTTACTAGTTTAGATTAAAACATCAAATAAATTTATTAATGACAAAAAGATAGATTAAGTGATGGCAAATAGATCAAAGCTGATTACCCAGTAAATAAACAAAAATGCAAACTAAGTTTAACATCCTAGAAAGATAGGATTTGAATTGGCAGTCTCGCACTCTGACTGATGGACACAAGTGGGCTGCAGATTCTTAAGGCACAAACTACACTTGCTTTGCAGCTTGGAATCCCCAGGTTTTCCCACACAGGTTAGAAATCCCTTTAGCCTGGGTCCAGCACTTCCCCCAGTTCAGTCTTTTTTTCCCTCAGATGTTTTTCAGGAGTCCTCTTGTGTGGGGAGTGAAGAACAACAGATGATGTCACTTCCTGCCTTATATAGCTTTAGCATATGGTGGGAACCCTTTGTCCCAAACTCAGTTTGTGGAAAAGCACGGTAATCCCCAGACTCCATCTTGAGTCATGTGGCCTGGTTACATGCCCTTGCATACCTAGCTGAGTCATAACAGCCATTACTTACAGGCTGTCTGGAGCATTCACAGGAAGGTTATGTTCTTCCAGGGTCCATTGTCTTTGCTGATGGGCCATCAGCACTGTCTGGCTTCTTCATTGTTGTACGAGAAAGGCTAGTTGTGGGTGTCACCCAGGGCAAGCCCGATTGAAATACAGATATATAGTCAATATTCTTAACTTTGTATGCATGTATCATTTTTGTATCTAAATAGGATAATCATATTCAGCAAATCATAACTTTTCCAGTGACACTCAAGATGACCCATCTTGTACAAAGTGCATCATAATTATGCCATAATCATATTATAATAATATCACTGTGAAGAATATGGGGTGCAGTGTCAGAATGGTTTCTTAAATCAGAGCCATAAGCAGGTGCAAGTGGAATTCAATGGATTAGCCCCCATTCCACCTGGGGTGAATTTCAATTAGAACCCACGTCGAACCATGCTACATAGGCTTTTGATAAGGTCTTCTCTTGTTTTTTATGTTCAATTATTGGATCATTGAAATGGCTTGTCACAACATAAGCAGGAAGAAAGTTGCTCTTCTTAGCCTACCAAATGGCAGGGTCACGTGATCAGTATGTACAAAAGGATGAATATCAAGCACATTGGGAAAGAATGAATCTGTGTTTGGTTTACATTTCCCTGAAGGTCTTCATAGTGCTAATAAGCGACACTATAAATACAGAAATGTGTAGCGTGCCTAAACTTTCCTTCTAATTCAAAGCATTTAATGAATGGCAAGTACTTGATACAGGGACAGAAGTTTTTCTTGCCAACAAAGAGGCCTAGATAACCACCAAAGACATGGATGTCTGCAGAGGTTGCCATTAACAACACTTACAAAATATTTTTAAAGCTAGAAAACACACACAGCATAACTATCAGAATCAGGTAATAAAAACTCAGTGGGGATAAACAAAAATCAAGGCAGCACGATGTCTGCTTTTGGCTGTACCACGAACTCATTGTGTTGTCTTGAGAATGCTATTTAGGGCAAAACTTAAAACTGTGAGTGCCTACATTTAGGCACCAGAGCCCATGCTTAGACACTGAAATGAGTGATGCTCAGTATCACAACTCCCAATGAAGTTAACTCCATTAGTGTTGTTCAGCACCTCCGAAAATGAGGCCATTTATTTAAGTTCCTAACTTTAGGCACCTGTGATTGAAGTGTGTGCACACACAGTGGAAATAAATGACTGGGGTTATAGACACATGTGTATTTGTGATTTACACTAACAAAAAAAAATCCTACATTTAGTAGACATAGATTACAAATAGAAGACATTAATTACCTACAGGACTGCCACATTTTCATCTGACCTTCATTTACTGTGAAAACATGGTGCAAAAAGCCAGAAACTTTCCCCACCCCCAGTAGGAAAGAATAAAAATCCCCAAACTGATGGATTTGCTTTGGATTTGAAAATCTCTGCAGAGTTCAATATAACTTAAGCTTTTTTTGAGTTCTTTTGTCTGCAGAGATCCTACACATACATACTCTCTCTCTCTACCAGACAAACAGCAGACTTCATCCTCTTTCACTTTGCACTGAGGAGAATTAGGGTAAATTGCCATCACTTCACTGAAGTCAATTGCTTTATACCAGTTGAGAATCTGGTCCTGGATCCTAATAAAATGAAAAATCAAAAATATTTTCTTAATCCACATTGCACTTAGGTTCCCTTCCCCAACACACTCTCACAGGCCCAACCTGATTTATTCCACCACCAAAATTTTCATTTAAAGGCTGGTAACACAAATTCTTGGCAAATGCCAATCAACAATGGGAAACTTACTTGAAGAGTGGCATTGCTTTATATCTCCCAGAGAGGATCTGTGTATCAATTGGCAGTCTGTTAATCCATTGAGTTTATAAAGAAAGGGATCTCAGTCCAGACTAGCCACACAAAAATTGGACAATTTATTTCAATGGTCAGCTTGATTAGGGTCCTGGTCATGAGTTTAATGAGACAACTACTTCACATTCAGGGACTGGAGTCCATGTAACTTAACCTTTTCTCTACCTCTTCATCAGTAACTCTTGACAAATACCAAAAATCCGACCACTACATTAGTACTTAATATTGCTTCAATTTCTTGTGGATCGATTATAGCTTAGAGATCTTCCAAGCCTCCACAGTTCTTAAACAACCAAAATTGTTGGCTTTTTAGACAGAGGATTCCAGTTCACTTAACACTCCCTCTATGTTTATTATACTAATAAGTAATTGTTTTCCACCAGCAGCTATGTCAGACTTGCTCTGAGGAGTGTAAGAGCTTAGCTATTGATTTGCTCCAAGATGCAGAAGAAGGGTCATCTGTTAGGGCCAGATTTGAAAGTCAATGGGACTGCATGTGGAATGAAATGGGTAGGGTATCAATATCTGACACTTCATGTCAGCCCTGCAAAGTATTTCTGAGAAATCCAAGTACAATAGAATGTCTTGGATCTCCTCACTGATGCCACCGTTCTTTATCTCCCCTTCCCTTTCTCTTTTTATCCATTTACTCCATAGTTCTTTTTCTAATTTCTTTCTTTGCCATCTCCATCCCTTTCTCTTTTACATCTCATTCTCTTGCCTTCACTCTATATGTCCCTCTCTCTTTCCCTACCCAGTCTCTGATCTAATTTCTTTTCTGTTTCTCTCACTCCCACTGTCATCCATCCCCCCTTTGCTTTTAATCTTTCTCTCCTTTTTTCCATCTCCTCCATTTAGGGTTTAGCCAGGATTGCTTTTACCCAACAAATTATGGTGCCAAACACCTACCATTTTTATACCAATATTAGCCAAGATACAGTAACCCTAGTAACTTCACCTAATTCAATATTTGCTTAAAAAAAAAAACACATGTTGAAACATAGAAGCATGATTCAGTGACTAAACCATAGAGCCAAAAGCTAACCTCTGTGGCAAGCATTAAGCTTAGTCAAAGAGAGTGATTAAGAGGGAAAAGCAGCCTTCTAATTGGATGTATTTTTTTGAATAGTCTCATTTTGTTTTAGAACAGTTTCGGGCAAGAAGATAATGACAACAATTTATTCAATTTATACAATTAAATGTTTCAGATATATTAGTAGACTGAAGCAATGTTTACATTTGTAGTTGAGTATATAGTTTCCTATGGAGACAAACATTAGAGCAAGATTACAGGCCACTGGCTTCCAACCACCTGGATACAGACTGCAGAACTGGGTGCTGCAAAACTGCAGCACTTGTGTAATTAGGATCCCATTCATCACACATAAAATGGGGTCTTTCCACTGACTTCAGTGGGTACTGGATCAGGCTCCAAGAGTGAAATCCTGGCCCTATTTAAGTCAATGGCAAACTCACATTGCCTTCCATAGGATTTCACCCCAGGTTTTTCAGCTGGGTGAATGTTCTTTTCAGATGGCAGCAGTTCATTGTTACCATAGGGGTTCAGTTACTTTGTATTTAGATGTTGAAAAAAAAAACCAAGTGATCATTACTCCAGGAGGAAATTGTATATTGCCAGTAGGATGATCTATATTTACTTTGTATACCATCCAAAAAAAATAATAATAAAAAAAAGTAAAAGGGTGTTGTATAACTAAATGCTATGGGCCAAATCTCCTCCTGTTTTGCATCCCATGTAAGGGGTACGGGGGTGGGGTGTAAAAGGAAAGTTTTGCCTGAAAGGAAAATATATCTAGTATATGCATCCTTTTGAACATGCTCTCCTGCAGGATAAAACCAGCTGATGGATACAATCATTGGTTACTCACTACTTGGGGGCCCACAGGACAATTAAGGGGAATAGTCAATCAGTTACACATGTAGGAGCATAACATCCAACAGCCAGCTATGTATGTGCTGGCATCTATAGGGCCAGATCCTCATCTGTATAAGTCAATGGTGATTCAATGATTTACGTCAGCTGAAGATCACCTCTGTGCCCATCCCTTTTTCCAGATAAAAGCTGAAAGTTACGATAGAACATGGCAGGGCCAGCTGTCTGTGTGCCCTGGCCAGCCTGCCAAGTATTGCTAGGCCAGTGCTGCTGACTTGGGCATTTGGCCTGAGTAAAAACTGAATCAGTGATTTGACCCACTGTTATTTATTTTTATATAGACTGGCAGGCATGAAAGTGACGAACACCATTGCCAATGCTAGTTGGGCTCGTTAGAAACAGAGATGGAGCCAATAGAAACAGAGATGAATCCAGATTCTGCCTGTATACCTCTCTTGCAAAGGCCCTAACACCCCATACATAATGTAGGCAGCTAGGGGAGGACACCATTAAAATGTTCCTGCCTCTTATCCCAGCCCCTTACCCCGAGGGCCAAATTCCCACAGAATTTTGTAGTTAAAGGCCAGTATGTAACCACATTAAACAGAAATTCTTCTGGCTTATTTTCATTTGTATTTGGTTATACAGTATGTGCCCACAGCAATCTTTCTGTGCCCTTTACTCCACTCTCTCCTGTGGGTAGAACACCCTTCTCATCCCTGCCCATTGAGCCATCACCCTCTCTTCATACTAATCCTTCTTAAAAACTCACTTCCCTCTTCTGCAAAGCCCACAAGAAGTAAATTAATAACAAACAACAACAAACCATTAAGTCGTCCCTGCCTCTGGATTTCCCAGTGTATCTAGTTTTTGTATGTCTACCTTTTAGCACATAAGCTCTTTGGGGTAGGGACTTTTAAAATCTTTGCATACTGTATAAAAGCATTGTTGGGACCATACTAAAATATTATGCTATAATTTATTAACTACAAAAGAATCAAGTTAATAGCAGTGGCAAGCATCATCATTTACTCAATCTGATTTTAAATGTCGGTGCTGACAGAGTGTTTGAAATGCTATTGGGCAGGGGATTCCATAACCAGGGGGCATAATTAGAAAAGGTGCAGCTCTAGACAGTTACTGGGATGAGACAAATTAAGTAACCTATCAATATGAATCTTAATGCATGATTAGCAATGTAAAACAAAAGGAGATCAAATAAGGTAGGCAGGACTGCCATTCAAGGCCTTGAGTGCAGGCAAAAACTTAAAAATGAATATAAAGCCGCCAGTTACATTAAGACCTCACTGTTTGATATTTCGCTTGTACATGGCAGAATATACTTGAAGGGATTATGAATGGACACTCAAACTTAGTTAAGTACCTTAATGGATCGTCTGTAAATTAGGCATTTTCCAACATTAGTTTAGAAGGCCTAGCCAAAACTCAGAATTTTTTTGCCACCAGGATTTTGAGACCAACAGCAGCGGCGGGGGGGGGGGGGGGGGGAGAGAAGAGAGAGAGACACGGACAAAAGACAAAACCTAGCAGGAATATAATATCTGCACTTGTACGTATGCACACAAGCAAAAATGTTCCTTTCCTACTTTTCTTTTCTCCATGATACATGAAAAACAACATGCAGTCAAGAAGTTATATAGGTGCTCCAAACATTGTAACTCTTTCTGGGCCTCCTATTACTTCCTGGATTGGCACAGATAGTAAGAGTCAACAGCCCTCTATCTCCTTGTCTGCTTTAGCTGAGCATCCTTGACTGATCTAATGTTCACATAAGCATTTGCACTGTTCCCACTATAGATGGAAGACCTTCATTTGGGCTTTCCAACCCACAGGCTGGGGTTTCACAAAATACTTTCCAAGTGAACTAGAGGCAAATATTTACACTGCAAGGACCTGGAGTCCCTCCCTGCATAATAATATCTAAAAATCAACTATACACAATTACAATTTAAATCCACCAAATTAACTATCCTCAAATGCAATGAAAAATGTGTTTGCATTAAAAAAGGCAGGTTTGATTATCGATGGGGGATGTTTTTCTTCTCCCTATTATTTATTCCCAGTTAATAGTTTCATAAATTTTAGATGCATTTTTCTGTAAATATGTCTAACAGAGGGCAAAGGAAACCCACATTTCTTATTAGGGCCTGAATCAGAATTTCACATCTAAATATGACCAAACTTCAGGGTCACTTAAACCCAGAACTGGATATGAATGTTTCAGTTCAAACCCATATCTTCTAAAAAGGTTACTGTAATTTACAAGGATTTACCTCTCCATGAAAGTTTGAAACATCTACCTGCAGTTCTAGTACAAGACTCCACATTGTGAGTCATCAGTCTTTATTATAAGAGTTGGGGATTACTGGTTTAAATTGAGATTTTTATGGTTTACAAAGTAGGGATTACTTGTCTTGCAAACACTATTCTTTCTAGGTTCTGTCTGTACACTTGGGAACTACTGCGTAAATATCACTGATACAAATTCTTAGGGATTGATAATGAATAGGGAAGGGGTTACAAAAGTTCATTCGGACAGCAACATAAGGGGCAGTGGCAAGAAGTAGAGATGGGGATGCCAGAGCCTATAAAATTTGGAACGCAAGGAGCAATAAGAGGTAAAACGATGAATAAGTATACATATCTAGTTGGTGACCTGTGCCATCAGACAGCTGCTCTCTCTTGCAGCACTCTCCATTCCATCTCCCACTACCTTCTCACTGGCAACAAAATAATAACTAGCTCTTCTATAGCACTTTCCATCCATGAATCTCAAAGTGCTTTACTGAGGAGATTGGGCACAAAGATACTTTTCTGCAAATGAGGAATCTCTATAGATGACCTGATTCACTCTGCTCCCAGCCCATATTGATATTGTTTTCCTGTCATGAACAGACTTTCTAATGATTTCCATGATCTAGTCTCACTACATCTAGTATTTTTCACCCATTTGTAGGTTCATGGACTCCCTCTGCTGCAACGCTCATGACAGGGCCGGCTCCAGGCACCAGCCCACCAAGCTTGTGCTTGGGGCGGCACCTGGAGGGGGGCGGCGCGGTGCTCCGGCTCCGGCCGCCGGGGAGAGCGGAGCTGCAGCGGGCTCGCCGCCCTCCCCCCAGGGCTCCGGCCACCAGCAGAGCCGCGGCGGGCTCGGCACCCTCCCCTGCCGCGCTCGGGGGGGGGGGAGGGCGGGGCGGCGGGAGGCTTTTTTGCCTCGGGCGACAAAAAAGCCAGAGCCGGCCCTGCCTCATGACCATTTCGTTCCTTTGGAAATGCTCCTCTATTAGCATATACACTCTCCCCTCTTTCTGCAGTTATGTCTGTCATGACCAAACTCCACAATCCACTTGCTCCTCCCATATTTCCCATTTATGAACTCCCCAATACACTCATCAAGAGACAGAACTTAGTTTACCATCAAGGATCTTAGGATAGACATGTGCACTATACAAACATAAAAACTGTACAACATTTTGCAACACACATTCAGTGAGCTCAGATTCTGGAGTTTGGTACATGCTTACATCTACCAGAAACTGATACAACCATTAAATAATGCACCATGACTTACCCAATAGTCCCCTTCTCATTTGACTTCCCCAGCAAAATATAATCCCCACCCCCAAGAAATACTGAATGAGATCAGAGCTTGACACTTTCTTGCTAACAATTCTGCTGTGCTCTAACCCCTATCCCTTCAAGTAACATTATTTGTTATGGCATTTTGCACATATGTAGTTTCTCTAAAACAACAATTTCTACAAATACCAATTAAGGCTCCCAATACACATTTTTAGATGGGTAAAGCTGGGGCATAGAGACACTGGCTCAGCTTCCCTGTACCAGCTGAGCTATACCCTGTACAAGTTCTGGGGAGGAAGAGGGTGGTTTAATGCCACCTTTTTGGCTCCCTAGTCCCAGGACCAGTAGGTACCCAACCCTGATCACCAATGCAAAAACAAAGCACCCTCTGGGCTTTTCGATTTTCTATTAGCAGCATAGGGCTGTAAGGGGCTGTGTCATGGTAGCCGGGTATAAGAGAAACATAGTGGCCCCCTTTTCCCCAGGTGTAGCCTTGAATGGGATGCTCCATGGGTCAGTTATTTAGCCCTCTGCTCAGATATTTTACTGTGTTATTTTAAAAAGCACTTGTATTTTCTCTACCAAGCCTACAGGAGAAAATACTGGAGAAAGAAATGGACTGAAAGCATTGGGATTTCCCCTTGCAGGCAGTGACATCTGACCGCAAAGGTATAATAAAAAGTCCAAACCATTACAATATGTTATATTTGTCTCCCATGAAACCAGTAATATTTGAACTACAGTGAATACTCTTTTCCTGCTAGTGGCCATGACATTCTGAAGAAGACTGGCTAGAACTTAAAGTTAGAGTTTCTGTGGGTGGTGAGAAGGTTATGATTTGGGTGAATCTAGGGTTTATGGTTGAGTTGTTTAATCACCGCCAAACCACAGCAACACTGGTGTTTTCCAGACTGCCAACCAAATAAATGTGGAGTAGGATATGTATATGTAACTGCAGTCTCCAGATGATTAAGAGACTGGAGCCAAATTTAACTCTTGCAGTAGTGGGTGCAACTCTTATTAACTTCAATAGGCGCTGCCCCCATTTATGCTCAGAATTAATGTGATAATTTGAAACACATTTTTCAAGGGCATGGTTATAGTTAGTGTCAGGTTTAGAGCCGAGTCAAGATGGAGGGTCTGATCTTGCTTTCATTGTGCATCTCCAATACACGTTGACTTCATTCTATTTTCCCATGACTGAATGGCAATGGAGGCCATGGTTACCCTCTCACACTTCAGATCCTTCCAGGTCAGGTTAATGCACATTGGGACCCATCAACACTACAAACAGAAACAAGTTAAATGTGACCACGCTGTGACATGCTTACCTCATGCAGTTACAGCTAGAATTACATGGTTCAGCACTTCCACACAATAGCTTTTTCCCCAGCACAACCATGTGTCCTATCCATACCTAACACACTGAACCATCTTGTTTAAATCAGTGCATTCTGGGAAAAATCTGGGCATCTATCCCATACTGGCTCAATTGCTAGGCAAGCTAGGTGTTTTTCACATGGGGCATTACAATTCAGGCTGTCGTCTTGATCAGAGGCCATCTTACACAAATACAGTTCTACAATTCAGAAGACCTATATTAGGACTTGCTAAGAGCTTGACAATCATGCTATGGCCCTGCTAATCAGCAATGGAAACACTGTGTGGAACCAGGTGTTGACCATGTTGTGGGTGGACACCAACCATGTGTGTTATCAATCATCATGTTGTAACCTGGTTCCAAACTCAGCAAAAATCTGTGTGTAGATGGAACCAGACTGGAAGCTCGTATGGTTCCTGCTGGTGCTCCACTTGCTATTTGGTCAAAAGAAGGAAGGATTTGAATGGCAGTGGTTGTCAAGTCATCCTGTTCATAAGCATTATGACGTTTAAAACTAAAAGGGTGAGGAAATAAATACATACATAAAAATGTTGGTAGCTGATCAAATGAAGGCAGCAAAGCCCTGTTTTCCCATCTCAGGATATGAATGATTCCTATTGATTTCCAAAAGAATTACTTACATCCTGCAGCGGTAGCGTTAGGGACCTCAGTTGTGTAGGTTTTGGTGGATCCAATGTAGTATATGAATCCAAATTTAGGGACATATTGTGGAATCCTTATTCATGATGCTGAATGGTACTAGTCATGCCAGCATATGTTCACCAATGTCCCTAATATGTAGAACAGTGAACCAGCTTCTCCTGCCCTTTTCCCTCCTTCTTGGTTCTCTCCACCACAAATATCAGCTTTAAGAACAGCCCTTCTGATTAATAAAAGTAAATACAATTATAAAATAATTCTTTGCTGAAACCAAATATTTGAGACAGATTAATTTCTCATGAAATCTCCAGGTTGCATTCACAACAATCATGTTTACTTGTGATGAATAACAGGAGAGAATTAAGAGATTTACTGTAAAACTAATTATTCACAGGAAGTTCAAGTCAATGTTGTATTATCCTCTGACTCATAGATACTTGCCAGTCAGGGTGCTGCACAGTGTGGTTTTTCCATTTCTTTTTTTAAAATGGGAGAACATTTTAAATATTCTATTTCTAAATTTAAAGAAATGAAAAATCACATTGTTTTATAGAATCAGAATCTCTTACGGATAAAGATCATTTTTGAATGTCCTGAGTTTGACACACACAGGACATTGACACTGCTAGAGGCAGCTGTGTGAACACAGCTATTTCCCCCTTGCAGTGGGAGATTTTCGTAAGAATTCTTCAATTTTTGCATAAGGTGAAAATCAATGACATTTGCCCAAGGTAAAGTTTGCTAGTGCACATAGCTTCTTTGTGGTGAAAAGTGATACATTTCCACCTAGGAACAAATCAGTATGGAAGTTCTATGAATGGAGAGGCTGCAGAATGTGCTGTAATGCTTGTCAAATATTTTAGGATCCATTTGGATGAAAGGGGGCTTCCAATTGTTGTCACCTTGTGGACTACCTGTTAATAGAAAGTCTCTCACAGACAAATTCCCCCCCCATTCATGATCACTTACTATCCCTGTGGGGAGGTTAAGAAGTTTTAGCAAAAATGTTTGATTAATTTTGCTTCCTTTTCTGTTATTAATTGCCTGCACACAAATTGAAATTTTTCTTAAATTCATGTGTTACATAAAATTATTGACTGAATAATTTCTGCTAATATTTGATGGGTAGTGTCTGAGTGGTTTGTTGAGTTTTCAATATCTGAAATTCAACATCTGAGCTGTTTTGATTACACCCAGAGCTCACATTATATGCTTTTGTTTTCATGATTGGATAAGGATAGAAATTAGGTTTCTGGTGTGAATGAAATTCACTTCCCACAAATATTCCACTTTACAATTTTCTATTTCTGTGAACATTTCCGCCAAAAAAAAAAAAAAAAAAAAAAAAAAAAAACACACCTTCATCCCCTAGAATATTGGTGGGAAGCAAACACAAATGGGATGCAAACAAGGTCAAAACAAATTTGTTTTAATATCCAAATGAATATTCATGGCAATCTTTTGCAGCTTTCACCCAGTTCTAAATCCTGGGAATCTGCTAGAGGCCTGCATACCACATCTCATTCAGAACAGTGAGGAAAAAGTATCAGAGGGGTAGCCGTGTTAGTCTAGATCTGTAAAAAGCAACAAAGAGTCCTGTGGCACCTTATAGACTAACAGAAGTATTGGAGCATAAGCTTTCGTGGGTGAATACCCACTCAGACGCATGTGGGTATTCACCCACGAAAGCTTATGCTCCAATACGTCTGTTAATCTATAAGGTGCCACAGGACTCTTTGTTGCTTTTTAAATGAGGAAAAAGTGTTTGATGGAAGCAAATTGGCATTGAGGAATGTGAACTTTGAGCCATCCTGTACTTTTTGGGCAAATTCTGTCCAGGTGCAGTGTGCTAGGGAGGGAGGGAGAATTCCCAGCAAGAACAGGGAAGTCCAAACATTCTCAGGAGGACTGGAGAGAGAGAGAGAGAGAGATGGGGAGAAAAGAGCAAATAACACTCTCTGCAGTGCTCTGTGGCTGCAAAGAAGTGTGGGCAACTGGCTTTGGGATATGGCAAAAGCCTCAGCACCATCCTGTATGAACAATGTCCTCAACAATAGGCATTGTGTGGCGCACAGTGGGGGTTGGGGAGAGTTGGATCAACCGTAAGGAATATTACAGAATATATTGCCCCTCTGCTGCTATCACACAACTCCCCACAGTGCATCTTGTGGTGTATTAGGAACTGTGCTAAAATGATAAACTATCACTTTAAATTGTAAGGGGTTCCCTGGTCTTGGTTGCAGTCTCATGGGTGGGGGGCTCTGAGGGAGGCCCTGTGATCTGATTCCTCTTTGGAGAGTCTGCAAAGAGCCTGCCTGGAGCAAGGTAGGTTGAGTTGTGCCTCTCTGCCTTTAGGCAGCAGCCAGCTTTGTCTCTGTTGTGTGATAGGGTTCTGGATTCTAAGAAATCTAGTAGTGTTACACTGCAACCTTCCAGGAAGAGTATTTTTGTTTATTTCTAACTTCTCTATGTGTGGGCTGTGGGCATTGTGACAGATGTTGCAATATCATGCAATAACTTTGGGGATTATGTTGTATTAAGTTTATGTATCACTGTGGGCCAGTAATTGTATATCACAGCTCTTCCAGGAACCAAAACCAGAGTGTGTTTGGAGGTGATTATGGTGACTCACTCAGGTTGTAATTGCCTCCAGCAAGGTAACACCCCCTGGGGAGGCCTGCCCATCCTGGTTCAAACTAGGTTTTCCAGAGACCAAAAGACAAAGAATGGGCATTTGGCATAAAAAGGCTGTATTTGAACTGACACAGGGCTGCCTTTCTGATCCAGCAAATGTGCAGAATCTTCTGTCCAATGGAGGCACCAACACTTGCAGAGGGCAGGAAAGATTTTGGCCTTCTCAGGCCCCATAAGACTGATGGGTGACTGCTGGTATCTTTAGTTTGTGCTTGCTTAAGTCTGTTATATTTATTGTGTTTTCTCTGTGAAGCTTTCACCTTAAGAATAAATGTGCTTGCTTAGAAAGAGCTGGGTGATGATTTGTAACTGCTAGCACTACCCCAGTCATAGCCCACAGGGAGAACGCAACACACAGGCCCGGGCAGACTGGCTTGCTGGGGATAGCACAGGGCAAGGCAGAAAGCTCTGCAGCCTTAAAACCCCTGTCTCAGACCCATTAACTTTAAGGCCAGAAGGGATCACCATAATCATCTAGTCTGACCTCCTGCACATCGCAGGCCATAGAACCTCACCCATCCACTCCTGTAATAGACCTGTAACCTCGGGTTGAGTTACTGAAGTCATCAAATCATGATTTAAAGACTTAAAAAGTTACAGAGAATCCACCATTTAATCTTATTTAAACCTACAAGTGACTAATGCCCCATGCTGCAGAAGAAGGCGAAAAGCCCCCCCAAGGTCTCTGCCAATCTGATCCAAGTGAAAATTCCTTCCTGACCCCAAATATGGCAAATCAGTTAGACCCTGAGCATATGGGCAAGACACACGAGCCAAACATCTAGGAAAGAATTCTCTGTAGTAACTCAGAGCCCTCCCCAACTAGTGTCCCATCACCAGCCCTTGGAGATATTTGCTGCTAGAAGTTGCAGATCAGCCATTGTAGGCAGTCTAGCCATACCACCCCTTTCATAAATTTATCAAGCTCAGTCTTGAAGCTAGTTAGGTTTTTGTCCTCACTGCTCCCCTAAGAAGGCTGTTCCAGAACTACACTCCTCTGATGGTTAAAAAACTTAGTCTAATTTCAAGACTAAACCACTTGATGGCCAGTTTATATTCATTTGTTCTTGTGTCCACATTGGCACTTAACTTAAATAATGCCTCTCCCTCGCTGGTATTTATCCCTCTGGTGTATTCATATCTTCCCTCAGCCTTCATTTGGTTAGGCTAAACATTGTCAAGCTCTTTGAGTCTTGTCTCATGAGGTAGGCTTTCCAGTCCTTGAACTACCCTACTTGCCTTTCTCTGCACCTGTTCCAGTTTGAATTCATGTTTCTTAAACGTAGGAGATCAGAATTGCACACAGTATTCCAGATGAGTTCCCACCAGTGCATTGTATATCTGTACTAACACTTCCCTGTTTCTACTGGAAATACCTCGCCTGATGCATTCTAGGATTGCATTAGCCTTTTTCACGGCCACATCACATTGGAGGCTCATAGTCATCCTGTGATCAATCAATACACCCAGGTTTTTCTCCTCCGCCTGTCATTTCCAACTAAGTTCCCATCTTATAGCAAACATTCTTTTTGATAGTCCCTAACTGCATGGCCTTGAACTTTGCACAATTCAATTTCATCCCATTTCTATTACTCCAGTTTTCAAGGTTGTCCAGATCTTCTTGTATGTTATTCTGGTCCTCCTCCCTATTGGCAATATCTCCCTACTTTGTGTAATCTGCAAATTTTATTAGCACACCCCTGCTTTTTGCCCTAAGGTTACTAATAAAAATGTTAAATAAGATTGGTTCCAATACTGATCCATGAGGAACTCCACTAGTAACCTCCCTCCAACCTGACAGTTCATGCACCTTTCAGTATGACCCACTGTAGTCTTCCCTTTAACCAGTTTCTTATCCACCTTTCAATTCTCATATTAAATTGGAGAAGATGGGGATTAATAATTTCCCATGTGGAACTGCATCAGATGCCTTACTGAAATCCAGATACAATAAATCTATTGCATTTCGTTTGTCTAAAAAAAAAAAAAAAAAAAAAAAAAAAAAAATCTAGTTATCTTCTCAAAGAAGGTGATCAAGTTGGTCTGGCACGATCTACCTTTTCTAAAACCATGTTGTATTTTCATCCCAATTACCGTTCACCTCTACGTCCTTAACTACTTTTTCTTTCAAAATGTGTTCCAAGACCTTTCATACAATTGAGGTCAAGCTAACAGACCTTTTTAGTTTCCTGCATCATTTTTCCCCTCTTTCTTAAAAATAGGTACTATATTATCAATTCTCCAGTCATAGGCTACCGAGTTTACAGATTCATTAAAAGTCCTTGCTATTGGGCTTGCACTGTCATATGCCAGTTCCTTTAATATTCTTGGATGGAGATTATCCAGGCCCCCGATTTAGACCCATTAAGCTGCTTGAGTTTGACTTCCACCTTGGCTGAGGATATTTCTACTTCCATATCCTTGTTCATTAGCCACCCTACCACTAAGCACTTCATTGCCCTTATTAAGCAACTGAGGTAAAGTATTTATTTAGATGTTGGGCCATTCCTAGATTATCTTTAATCTCCACCCCATCCTCAGTGCTTAGTGGTCCCACTTCTTTCCTTTTTATTTATATCCCTATAAAACCTTTTACTACTGGTTTTAATTTCTTTTGCAAGGGCCAACTCTGCTCCACTTTTGGCAGTTCTTACTTTATCTCTACACTTTCTGACCTCCAAGAGGTATCTTTCCTTGCTCATCCTTCCCATCTTCTATTCCCTGTAGTCTGTCTGCTTTTTCAATCACCTGTTTGAGATGCTTGCTCATTCAGCTTGGTCTGCAACATTTTTCCCCTTGCTTGGGATGAAGGCTTCAGAGAGCTTCTGCAACTTTGATTTAAAGAAATTCCAAGCCTCCTCCACATTCAGATCCTTGAGTCCAGTCCACTTCCCTAACTAATTCCCTTGATTTCAAAAGTGCAAACTTAAAAAAAATTAACTTCCCTAGTTGCAGATTTTGTTTGTCCTTCTATTTAGTTTAAACTGAATTAGCTCATGGTCACTCGAACCAAGGTTGTCCCCTATATCCAGTTCTTCTCCCTACTCATCACTACCAAATCTAAAATGGCATCACTGCTTGTTGGTTCAGCAACTATTTGGTGAAGAAATCTATCAGCTATCACATCTAGGAAATTCTAGGCCCTACTATTATTAGTAGCACTTGTCTCCCATAATCACACAATTCCCAGTAATATTTATTTCATTAAGAACATTAAAGAGGTCTCTATCCATATGCAAATTGGATCCTGGGGGCCTGTAACATAAGCCAAGCCCTATCCCAGGGAAACCTCTAGTACAGCCATTCTCAAACTGGGCTGACTTAGACTTGCTGGGGCCTGGAGCCGAAGCCAAAGCCCAATCCCAGCGCCCGGGGCCGAAGCCCAGGGCTTCAGCCCTGGGTGGCAAGGCTCAGGTTACAAGCCGCCTAGAGTGGGCTGAAGGCCTTGGGCTTTGGCCCCCTCAACCTGGGACAGTGGGACTCAGGCTTTGGCCCCCCTCCTGGGGTTGTGTAGTATTTTTTGTTGTCAGAATGGAATCGTGGTGCAGTGAGCTTGAGAACCGCTGCTCTAGTAGCTTTCTTCCCCAAAGTGATTTTTGGCCCAAACAGACCATCTTATCCATTCCAACATTGATAATTTCTTTACAGTCCACCTCATTGTTAATATACAATGTTACTCCACCACCTTTACCTTTATTTCTGTCTTTCCTGAACAGCACATACCCTTCAATATCTGTGCTCCGGTCATTACTATTATTCCACCATGTGTCTGTTATCCCTATATCAGAACAGAGTGGGATAAAGGACCTGAGACCTGACTGGGCACTCAATGGGACCTCAAGAGGCAGGGAGGAAGACACAGGTTCAGTTATCTTGCAGCTGTGACAGACATAACATCTCACATTAGTAGGGCCAGAATTTTGTCTTTATTAAACAGCTCTTTTGCCTCTATGGCTTGGCTCGGTAACTGAGAAACTCAGCTTTGACCTCTCTCTCCTCTGCCTTGATATGGAATTCTGAAAAAGGAAAGACCAGCTGATTTTTGGAGTTGTGGCTCAGCCCAAGAAGAGATGTGTGTAAAGATCAAAGAGTTTCCTCTGCAACTTTGGAAGAAGATGCCTCCACCTCCTCTGCCACAACACCCCTGCATTTTGCTGGAACCACGGAAGAAGAAATTCCATATTCTTCACCTGTTCCTCCAATGTTTTCATTCATTTTCATTGCTTTTCTTCCTATATGTCCTTGAATAAAGTTTGTTTCTGAGCACAGAGGGCAGCCACTATGTAACCAGCTGACTCATTATTGCCAGTACAATTATAAAGTGCTTGTTGAACACAGTAAGCACGTACAAAAGGGAAACCTTTGCTGTCCACACCCAATCTGATATCATGTTATCCTGCATTATAACTGTGCACATTTATGCAAGTACCTTGTGTAAACAGTGACGATTTTGCCACCACACTCCAGGACAGGAGCCTTATAAATGAATAAAAAACTAACAGTGAATGAGAGACTTTGGAAATCAATCTTTTTTTTATTTAGAGGCAACAAGTAATCCCGTGTGTGTGTGAAGAGTAAATGGAAATCATTCTCCAACTTTTGCAATGAATAATCAGGCATTGAAAAGAGTTTTTTAGTTGTTTTTAAATGTTCTGCAATTAACTAAGGAATAAGACTATCCCTCTAGGAGCCAAGGTCTTTAACTGGCATATTCTGATCTCCTCAGTTTCCCAATGGGCAGCAAACCAATCTAGGGTTTTCTGTCACAGATCAAAGTGACAACTACAAATGCTAGCTAACAAAGCCTTCACTAGTATCAGACAAAAGCAGAACTAAAATAAAGAAAAGAAAAAATGAAATATCAAGAACTGTCACAAAAACAAATTGTGACTTCACATAATGTTTGTCATATCTGCAATGACAGAAAATATATTTCATACAGGGGTCTACCCAACACAATATTATAGTACCAGTAGATAGTTCTAACCTAATGATAAATCCCTTGTATGGATCTATACTCTTCTTTTTTTTTCTTTTTTCTTTTTTGGCCTTTCAAGAACAATTATTTCTTAATTATTTTTATTTCAGAAGAATTCGTTGCAATCAGGGCCCCCTTGTGCTAGGTGCTGTACACACATAAAAATAGCCCTTACCTCAGAGAGCTTTCCATGTAAACAAGGAAATCCTGAGAGAAAACAAATTCTGTTAAGACTTCCAACCAAGAGCAAAAATCCTTTGGATAGGCATCTTTGGGTGCTCTTTCAGACTAAACTCCTGCATCGCGAAAGTCTTGCTTTACTGATAATTTCTCTGTATTAGTGTCATATGGCATCTATCCTTCAAATTCTATAAATATAACCACTTGGAAATGGCTCAAGACTATTAGAGTTTAGCTATCCAGAGTCATGGTGCCCTTCTCTAAAGAAAAGAATTCTTAAATACTGCTGAGAATTTGTCAGCATGAGTGAAAGATATAGTTATTTAACCCTTCCTGACTCATCCTCAAAAGGAAACATCAGGTGTTGTGAACTCCTTGTTTATTTTAGTACATGGAGTTTCTGTATCTGTGCACACTAGGTGCCCTACCTTACTATTTATTTCCTCATTTTGGTAGGGTAAACATAGGGGATATCTGCTCTGATTGCTTTCAAGGGAAAGGCTGATTTTAGAAAACAGCAATTTAAAGTGAATGGTTTTAATAACCTTTTAAAGGAAAATGGTGGCAGGCTGTAGCCATGAAATCAAATAATTGTATTTGTATGTATTTTTCCACATAAATTCTTGTATCTGTTCATGAGTAATAAAAACGTAATACAATAGCACCATCTTAAAATACAAACACGTAGGGTATGTCTACACTGCAATGACAGAGGGGGATTACAACTCTTGAGGGACATCTCCAAAAATGTGGGAGTGGCACGTTACAGCACAAGATAAAAAGTGATGAGCAGGACAAGGAGTGTGGAGGACTTGCATTACTGGGAGCGTTGTTACTTGGCTGGGGAGTTACTCCTGCCTGATAGCAGAAGCAGAAACAATATTAACATGAACATCCTTAAGCCCATGTTTGCAAGGAGCTCCCCCGTATCTTTGACCTTGTCTTCACTGATAAACGGTGTATTTTCTACCTCGGGGTGACTAATAAGCGTGGGCTATCCTGAGGTAAACACACAGTGGAGACACGGTACTGTAGTTTTACAGTGAGAAACACACAGAGATAAACCCCAGCTGGAGGTATAGGGCTGACCTCATCTAGTTTACCTTACTGTAAAGCTAGAATGTTTGGTTTTCACTGTGTTCTGACTTTGGGATAGCTCACACGCATTAGTCTAGACCCGCTAAATTGACCACTGCTAAACCGATTGCTGCAGCGTCGATCCTCCGGTAAGTGTAGACAAGCCCTCAGATACACAAGTGCTATAGAAAACCCAAAGAGAGCTGTATGAGGCTGTTGAGATTTTAGGGAGCATAGGCTGCCAAAGAATTCATAGGAAATGTTTAAACTGCAGAAAACAAATGCAGTTGCATCCACAGGCTTATGCTTTCTCTGTAGTCATATAGATGCCAAGCTCATACAGTGTCCGATGTGCACACCGATGAATCCCAGCACAGATCTTACTCTTCAACTGCTAAGCATATAAAGAATATTCCTGTCACCAAAATCAGGGTAGAAGCTTAACTGCAGATTATAGTGTCTTTTGTTTGAGTATAAGCTACCTTCCTGCTGTTTTCCATACACTATGTCTTCATCTCCTGAATCACCAAATATTTTAATCTGTACTAGAGCTGGCTGAACCTGTTCAGTAAAAATCAGAACCTGCCTGCCTTTAGTAGAAAGGATTTACGTTTTAAAGCCTCCAATCCTTCTGCTCATCTTCCTGTCAATCACTGCAATGAATCATTTGTAGTGGAAGCAACTTCTACTCTCAGAGAGAAAAATTGGTCTAAGAAGAGCCAGTTCCATACACCAGCAGCCTAAGAGTTGAGTAAGTTGCTAGGCTGTTCCTCATCTGTAAAAGACAGAGGACTTCTGTATCCAGGGATACTCACAAAGCAACTTGCAAGAACATTAAATTAATAAAAATCAATATTAAAAAGAATGGAGAACAAAGGATGAAGAAGGAAGGAGATAAAGATAGGGAAAAAGTTAGGGAGATGGACAAGAAAGAAGGGAGAGGAGGAAAATAAACAGGGCAGTTTTACAGGCTGCTTTTGCTGGACTTAAACTGGAACCTCAACTCTACAACTCCCCTAAATTTCAGTGATGGCAAAAGAAGGGTCAGATCTGAATGCCTGGGTTTGAACTCACTCCTACAGTTGTGGGCTTGGTTTAGATGCAAAACAGATCTAATCAAATTTCCACCATTCAAGATGGTCGCTATTCATCTGACCAGGTTACTTCTACCCAGTGTCATTTGGGGGCTGATCCAAAGCTCATTCAAGTCAATAGAAAGACACCCACTGTCTGCAATGGGCTTTGGATCAGGCACTTTCTGTGCTGCATTCCCAATGTTTGCTTTGCTCTCTGATGCAGGTTTTAAAGTTTGAGAAACATGGATTCTTTATTATGATACAAACAGAAATAAATCTCACCTCTAAATTAGCTAAATTAAACTGGTTATTGCCAAGCACCATGATGCATAGGGATATTATTCAATACACTTTCCATTGGAGCCAAGGACTAGGTTCATGTTTTATGGCTAGTTCCTGGGTAATTAGCAATGAAATGAAAGCAAATGAAAGGAGCAAAAAAGGTTCCAGTTTAAGACTCAATTAAAATGAGCCATTTAATACACTAAAAGCTACTTTGTACTGTATTGTTAGTCCACAATGTCAACTGCTGCCTGTGCCATTAAATAAATTAAATGTATTGAGTTTCAGTAAAAGCTTGCTGGTTATTCAGAAACGATCTCTGCAGTTCTGCAAGATCAACCTTCTATTACAGTTGCATGGAAAATGAGGTTAAGGGAAGCTTTCCTGTCGATTTACTCTCCTGGCATTTCAATGTGAGTTTTGGGTTCTAAAGAACTTGAAACTCAAAGTGAAACTCAGCTGAAACCTGTGAGATTCAGCTGACTTCAAATAAAATCCCCACAAAGCCACTTTTTTTTTTAATTACCTCACTGACACTGCACAAATCAGGTGTTTAGCCAACTGGGCCTGATTTTATAATGAAAGGTTCATGACTGTTGTGCAGACAAGCTAAACAGATTGGAGATTTTAACCTATATAGAAAGCAGAGGTTTGGTCTGCCTTCAGATTCTGTGCCAAACATTTCACAGTGCTCTTTCATGAATATTCATCTTCTTGTTTGGCAATTTTTATTCCCTGCCCCCATGTAGTAATCACTATCGCCAGAGAGAAAATAGCACATACAGCTCTTTCCCGGCAGGATCTGGAAAATTACAGGGATTAATTATTACATGTAAATCAATTGTATTGTTTTACAGCTGGAGTTTATCTCAGTATAATGTTGCTTAACCAAACAGCTTGCTAGCATTTTCAGTTTCTTCCTATGGGAGGCCTTTTTTTAAAAAAAAAAATTCTGAATAGGTCACAGTGGTGTGCAAAAATATTAATTACTGTTCCATTGCAGAGCAGAGGAAAGCACCTAGGATGCAAAAACACTGAGGACCACATTTAGGTCGCTGGTTCATGGGTGCACAGTTGGGGAGAGCAGGGAGTCCAGTTCCAATGTACATTGGGCAGCCAGAATTCTGGCACATGTTCTTTCTGAGCTCAAGTTTCAGGGGGAGTCAGTTCATTACCAGTGACACTAGATACTCCAGAAGAAATGTGACTGAACTAGGTGAAACTATGACCTTACCCTCTTCTATGAAAGAAGATGGTCAGGTGGTACTCAGGTTCTGCACCCTTTCAAAGTGGGTAGCAGTTGGTGATTCTGTGTATGGTCCCATACGGCCCTAAAGGAAATGGGCCAAATTCATCCCTGGTGTAACTTCATTGGCATTAGTAGAGACTGAGAATAAGGACCTTAAATTGCAAAACCTATTACTGGGTCACAGTATTATGATCCAGGGAAAATAGTATTTCTATCAATATTTGATTTAGTACTAGAATATAATTTTTAATAATCACATGTACCCCATCACACCCTTTCATGATGTTTTGTGTGGAGCCAGGTTGGTGACCACTTCCATGGCAGCTTTCTCCCTGGACTCTTGGGAGCTGTGTATCTGTCTGGTCTCCATTGCTACAAATGCCATCCTTCAGATGTAACCCAGAGAGATTCTGTATGGATGTCACAAAAAGGGGGGTGATCGGGGTGGTAGGAAGGAAGTTGGGGGACTGCTCTTCTCTCAATATTCTTTTAAATATTTGATATGATTTCCTACTACTTGGCTGCACAGTGTGTGTTTTTTAAATTTGATTTCTCCCTCTCCCTCCCTGCACCGGGAGGGGAAGGGGAGCCACCCAGGAGATTGATTTTCCTTCAGACGAGGAAGATAGGGACTCCCAGCTGCAACTGCTTTTCCTCCCCCACCACATGCTTTTGATGTTCCACCTACTGGTAGGCAGATTTGGAACCACAGCACCCTCCTATCCAGGTACCAGCTCCTACTGCCATCCCCACCTCAGAGTCCCCTGCCTGGCAAATCCTCAGTTCACCAGCTAGTAAGGAAGAGGGAGGAAGGGGAACTGATCACCTGAGGAAGAGAAGGAATGCTTCCTCTGAGTTTAGCAGGAGAATCAGCTGTGCTCTCCCTTTACCTTAACCTCTTCTTCCAAGCCCCCTCCAGCTCACCACCATGGACCCTTAGGTGGACCTTTATATGTTAAAAAATGTAAAATGCAGGTTGAATGTCCTGTACTAAACTGACTTTACTACATGAAATGCCCACGCTGGTCAGCAACTGAGAAGAGGAGCTAGGAAAAGGCTAGGTTCTAAAGGCATTTGACCTACTGCTTAAGTGAGCACACAAGTGCTGCTGCCTGCTGAAGGAACAACCAGGAAATACGCCAAGGGGAGGAGGCACGAAACAAAAGGAAAAATGGGCTTTGCTAGTAGATTAAGCTGATTGAGATGATTAATTGCCACCCACACAAGTAGGTGTTGCTGCTGTGTATTTAGTACTCTGCCAATAACAAGAGCTTGGGATTCCTCCCCATTGCTCAGTCTACAACCTGGAAATCAGTCGCCACCAGACAAATGATAAACATTATTGGAAAGAGAAGATAAGCAATCCTGAAGAGCTTTAGTGTGCAATGTGTTGTCCCCTGCCACCTGGCAAGTATTTGTGGGGAGGGAGATTCAGAACCCCTGTTTACAAAACTCAATCTTCCCTTAAACCTTCTCTCCTGCTATAGACTGATTCTATTGTAGCACCAAGCGCCAGCTAAAGAGGCCTGGGGCTATATGTGTGTGTATTCTGATAGGACTCCTAATTGGACAGTTTAAAAGTATACGCAGTTCTATTTGAAAAGCTGAGATGGGGAAAGATGTAGGAGAAACAGAAAAAGGGGGGAGATGTAGTTGCGAGCATGGGATTATTTGGGGGGATTAATTTTAAGTAAATATAGATTGTGTGTAGACTCTTCGGGGCTGGGGCTGGGACTCTCTCTTTGTTCTGTGATTGTACAGTGCCTAGCACAATGGCCTGCTGGTCCACGATGAGGGCTCCTAAGCACTACAAAAATACAAATAAAATAATAACCAAAAATAGAGCATTAGAGCAGAGTACATAATTCACTACAAATAACGTGACAAAAATGTACATGATTTTTTCTCAACATTCACTACTCAAACTTATTCACTGAATAATTTTGTCAAGTAATTCTTGGCCTGTAGAATACGTCTGAGTAGCCAACGTTTGCATGATGTGCTGTCATTCCTTTTTAACCTCTTCGTCTTGGTAGAAGGCAAGGTACTAATCATCTACCAGTTAGCATATGCTCTAGGTGGTCAGAGGCTTGGGTGAATTCTCTCTTTGGGATTGTGTTTGATTAGCTACAAGTCTTAAAAATAGTGACAGCGTGTCACAGTTCTATATGCTTCTGGATTGGTTAGTGCTATGGCACAGGCCTGTGTGAGGCATCTACTACCTGTGATCAATGTAGCAATTCTACTACTATTATCAGTAGCTGCCAGCTAGCCTCATTTAAGTGAAAAGGAAGCCAAGTGCATAAATCTTCCCTGCTGGTGCCTCTCTTCACAGGCAAGACCCTTGCAATATCTCCTGAGTTGTACCAACCAGTAACTGGGTCCTTGCATGCCCAATCCTGGCAAATTCTGCAAGGGATCTTGGAGCAGCATGGGGCCCCAGTAGTGAACAGGCCCAGCAGTGTGTGGAACACACCTTGATACTCACTAATCCAGGTCCCTAGCTCTCAGGTCAGTAGTGAAGTCCTCAGTGGTTTCTATGGTGGATGAGAGCGTTACACGCTACAACAGCGTAGCAAGCAGATGCAAGCGCAGCAGTTGTCTACTACTGTAGAGAGTACATGGAATGATTCCACCTTGACATCCATAGACTGCACCCTAACTCCTCCCAGTCATCTTCTGAATGCATGCCACTGGAGCACAGGTGAATGGGTGAAAGTGTGGCTCGTGCAATGCAAGCCATCACCACTGAAAACAATTCCTGAGTGTGTTCTGAGGCCTGATGAAAGATTTACAGTGATGGGCAAATGGCAAAAGCAACAGGTCTGGTGATGCTGGTAGTTGTAGTCGCAGATCTGCATAAAAGGCAGCTCAGGACACCAAATCCTAACAATCCATGTATTAGATCTGTAATAGATCACATCTATTAGAAGTGATGTGACAACCCCTACCACGAGCCAAACAGAGAAGCACAGCACTTGTAAGAGAACTGGCCAGGTATAGAGTTGACATTGCCGCACTGAGGGAAACCAGACTCACTGACAAAGGGCAACTCTCAGAGATCAGTGCAGGGTACACATTCTTCTGGCAAGGTCACCCATCCTCAGAACCACAAGAAATTAGTGTTAGTTTTGCCATTAGCAATGCCATTGCTTCCAAGCTCAAGAGTCTACCCAAAGAAATATCTGATCATCCTATGGTTGCCATTGAAACAAGCAGTATGTTACCTTCATCAGCACTTCTGCTTCTCCTGTGACAAATACCGGCAGTGGGGGAAAAAAATTCTATACTGACTTAGAAAAACTCAGTGTCTACATTGGTATCAAATAAACTGATTATCATAGGAGACTAATGCAAGGGTTGGAAGTAATGTGGTAATCTGGGAGCCTGCCATTGGACAGCATAGGACTGGGAAAGAATAGCATAGACCCTGGTACTCAGTGAGAGTCAAGTGGCAGTTAGCGATCACAAATACCTTCTCCCCCCCCCCCTCCTTATCAAACAAAAAAGAAATGTTCATGGATGCACTCACAATCCAAACAATGGCATCTTACCAACGACATCATCATCCAGCAGCGAGATCTACAGGTTGTACAAATCACTGCAGCCCTGTGCAGGACAGGCTGCTGGACGAGCCATCGCATGATCTGTTCCATCGCATGATCCACTCCAAACTACTATTAGTAATCTGAGCAGATGCAATGCAAGTTGTCATCTAAACCAGACAATTTAACATAAAGCAATTACAAGATGAAGTTACATGTGTGTAGCTCTGTAATAACATTACCACAGCTTTGTCTCCACTTACTTGACTACTAATGCCAGTGTAAACAGTGACTAATAGAATAATAAAAGATTAGGGTTGTAATAGATGTCAGGAGGTCATTTAGTCCAATCCGATGCTCAAAGCAGGACCAACCCCAATAAATCATCCCAAACAGGGCTTTGTCAAGCCAGGCCTTAAAAACCTTTAAGGATGGAGATTCCACCACCTCCCTAGGTAACCCATTCCAGTGCTTCACCACCCTCCTAGTGAAATAGCTTTTCCTAATATCCAACCTAGACCTCCCCCACTGCAACTTGAGACCATTGCTTCTTGTTCTGTCATCTGCTACCACTGAGAACAGCCTAGCTCCATCCTTTTTATAACCCCCCTTCAGGTAGTTGAAGGCCACTATCAAATCCCCCCTCACTCTGCAGAAGAGAAGACTAAATGTGATAGCTGATGGATTCCTTCACCAAGTAGTTGCTGAACCAACAAGAGGGGATGCCATTTTAGATTTGGTTTTGATGAGTAGTGAGGACCGCATAGAAGAAATGGTTGTAAGGGACGACCTTGGTTCGAGCGATCATGAGTTAAATTCAGTTTAAACTAAATGGAAGGATAAACAAAAATAGATCTGTGACTAGGGTTTTTTATTTCAAAAGGGCTAACTTTAAAAAAATTAAGGAAATTAGTTAGGGAAGTGGATTGGACTGAAGAACTTTGGGATCTAAAGGTGAAGTAATTCCAGGCCTTCTCCAAGTCAAAGTTGCAGAAACTATCAGAAGCCTGCATCCCAAGAAAGGGAAAAAAAATCCTAGGCAGGAGTTGTGGACCAAGCTGGACAAGCAAGCCTCTCAGAGAGGGGATTAAGAAAAAGCAGAAAGCCTATAAGGAGTGGAAGATGGGAGTGATCAGCAAAGAAAGCTACCTTATTGAGGTCAGAACATGTAGGGATAAAGTGAGAAAGGCCAAACGCCATGTAGAGTTCGACCTTGCAACGGGAATTAAACAGGGCCGCTCAGAGGGGGGGCAAGTGGGGCAATTTGCCCCAGGTCCCGCAGGGGCCCCCACAAGAGCTTTTCTGGGCCCCGGAGCAGGGTCCTTCACTCGCTCCAGGGGCCCCGGAAAACTCTCGTGGGGCCCGGGCCCCTGGAGCTTCTTCCGCTCCGGGTCTTCAGTGGCAATTCGGCGGCGGGGGGGTCCTTCTGCCCCGGGACCCGCTGCCGAAGCGCTGGATCTTCAGCGGCAATTCGATGATTTGGTGGCCCCCCGCCACCAAAGACCCCAGGCCCCCTGAATCCTCTGGGCAGCCCTGGAATTAAAACCAATAATAAAAGGTTCTATAGCCATATAAATAAGAAAACCAAGAAAGAAGAAGTGGGACTGCTAAACACGGAGGATGGAGTGGAGGTTAAAGATAGTCTAGGCATGGCCCAATATCTAAACAAATACTTTGCCTCAGTCTTTAATGAGGCTAATGAGGAGCTTAGGGATAATGGTAGGATGACAAATGGGAATGAGGATATGGAGGTAGATATTACCACATCTGAGGTAGAAGCCAAACTCAAACAGCTTAATGGGACTAAATCGGGGGGCCCAAATAATCATCATCCAAGAATATTAAAGGAACTGACACATGAAATTGCAAGCCCATTAGCAAGAATTTTTAATGAATCTGTAAACTCGGGGGTTGTACCATATGACTGGAGAATTGCTAACATAGTTCCTGTCTTTAAGAAAGGGGGGGAAAGTGATCCAGGCAACTACAGGCCTTAGTTTGACATCTGTAGTATGCAAGGTCTTGGAAAAATTTTTTGAAAGAGAAAGTAGTTAAGAACATTGAGGTCAATGGTAACTGGGACAAAATACAATATGGTTTTACAAAAGGTAGATCATGCCAAACCAACCTGATCCCCTTCTTTGAGAAGGAAACAGGATTTTTTAGACAAAGGAAACGCAGTGGATCTAATTTACCTCGATTTCAGTAAGGCATTTGATATGGTTCCGCCTGGGGAATTATTAGCTAAATTGGAAAAGATGGGGATCAATATGAAAATTGAAAGGTGGATAAGGAACTGGTTAAAGGGGGGATTACAACAGGTTGTACTGAAAGGTGAACTGTTAGGCTGGAAGGAGGATACTAGTGGAGTTCCTCGGGGATTGGTTTTGGAACCAATCTTTTTATTACTGACCTTGGCACAAAAAGTGGGAATGTGCTAATAAAGTTTGCAGATGACACGAAGCTGGGTGTATTGCCAATACAGAGAAGGACCAGGATATCATACAGGAAGATCTGGATGACCTTGTAAACTGGAGGAATAGTAATAGGATGAAATTTAATAGTAAAAAGTGCAAGGTCATGCATTTAGGGATTAATAACAAGAACTACTCTTATAAGCTGGGAGGCATCAGTTGGAAGTAACAGAGGAGAAGGACCTCAGAGTATTGGTTGATCACAGGATGACTATGAGCCACCAATGTGATATGGCCGTGAAAAAAGCTAATGCGGTCTTGGGATGCATCAGGCGAGGTATTTCCAGTAGAGATAAGGAGGTGTTAGTACCGTTATACAAGGCACTGGTGAGACCTCATCTGGAATACTGTGTGCAGTTCTGGTCTCCCATGTTTAAGAAGGATGAATTCAAACTGGAACAGGTACAGAGAAGGGCTACTAAGATGATCTGAGGAATAGAAAACCTGACTTATGAAAGGAGACTCAAAGAGCTTGGTTTGTTTAGCCTAACCAAAAGAAGGGTGAGAGGAGATATGATTGCCCTCTATAAATATATCAGGAATAAATACCAGGGAGGGAGAGGAATTATTTAAGCTCAGTACCAATGTGGACACAAGAACAAATGGATATAAACTGACAATCAGGAAATTTAGACTTTAAATTAGACAAAGGTTTCTAACCATCAGAGGAGTGAAGTTCTGGAACAGCCGTCCAAGGCTAGTAGTGGGGGCAATACATATCTGGCTTCAAGACTAAGCTTGATAAGTTTATGGAGGGGATGGTATAATGGGATAGCCTAATTTTGGCAATTAATTGGTCTTTGACTATTAGTGGTAAATATGCCCAATGGCCTGTGATGGGATGTTAGATGGGGTGGGATCTGCGTTACTACAGAGAATTCTTTCCTGGGTGTCTGGCTGGTGAGTCTTGCCCACATGCTCAGGGTTTAGCTGATCACCATATTTGGGGTCGGGAAGGAATTTTCCTCCAGGGCAGATTGGCAGAGGCCCGGAGGGTTTTTCACCTTCCTCTGCAGCATGGGTCATTTGCTGGAAGTTTCTCTGCATCTTGAAGTCTTTAAACCATGATTTGAGGACTTCAGTGGCTCAGACACAGGTTTGAGACAGGAGTGGGTGAGATTCTGTGGCCTGCATTGTGCAGGAGGTCAGACTAGATGATCATAAAGGTCCCTTCTGACCTTAAAGTCTAGGATTCTAAATAAGCCCAGTTCCTTTACTTTCCTCATAAGTCATGTGTCGCAGCCCCCTAATCATTTTTGTCACCCTGAACTGGATTCTCTCCAATTTGTCCACATCCTTTCTGTAGTGGTGGGCCCAAAACTGGACACAATACTCCAGATGTGGCCTCACCAGTGCCAAATAGAGGGGAATAATCACTTCCCTCGATCTGCCGGCAATGCTCCTACTAATGCAGCCCAATATTCAGTTAGGCTTCTAGGCAACAAAGGCACATTGTTGGCTCATATCCAGCTTCTCGTCCACTGCAATCTCCAGGTCCTTTTCAGCAGAACTGCCGCTTAGCCAGTCAGTTCCCAGCCTGTAGCACTTAATGGGATTCTTCTGTCCTAAGTGCAGGACTCTGCCCTTGTCCTTGTTGAATCTCAGATTTCTTTTGGCCCAATCCTCCAATTTGTCTATGTCATTCTGGACCCTATCCCTACCCTCCAGCATATCTACTTCTCCCCCCAGCTTAGTGTCATCCGCAAGGAGGAGGGTGAAAAAGTATTGTCCTTAACCTCTGAGGATAGGACAAGCAGCTGGGCTTAAATTGTAGCGAGGGAGGTTCAGGTTGAACATTAGGAAAAACTTCCTTTAAGCGTAGTTAAGCACTGGAACAAATTGCCTAGGGAGGTGTTGGAATCTCTGTCATTGGAGGTGTGACTGTGCACCCCATATGCCATGTAACATCTCTGTAAAGGTTATGATCTACTGAATCTATTTCTCCTATTTGTATGCATGTGTCATTTTTGTATTCGAAGTTATGAATATTGGCTGTGTACTTGCTTGATTTCTAAGTAGCCTTAGTAAAGCATTTGGTCAGCTTCTTGAGAAAGGAATGTGCAAATTAAGTGCCCAATAAAGAAACACTTCAAGGACAATGAATCTTGGAAAGCTCCAATCCACATAAGAAGTTTACTTGAGGATGTTCAGGGTAGCATGTAAACAATGGCTGCTGCCTGTAAAAACTGAGTCATGCATGGACATGTGACTTGCCCATGTGACTCCCAAACTCCATCTTGGTGCTGGACTTTGCATAGGAGAGAGGAGAGGGTCTCCACCCACAAGAGAAAGTCTATTTAAACCCCTGGGAGACCCCTCCATTTAGTCTTCAGTTGGCTCGAGAGATAGGTATCCTTGGAGATGGAGAGGCTGAAAGAAACTGAAACAAAGGACAGTAACTACAGGGGGTGTGAGTGATTGCTGGACCCAGACTAGAAGGAGACTAGTCTGTAAAAGGAAGCTTACTGGAACACCACTCAGGGTGAGGTTTTATCTGTATTCAGTTTTTTACTGTATTAGACTCAGACTTGCATGTTTTATTTTATTTTACTTAGTAATTCACATTGTTCTGTCTGTTACTACTTGGAACCACTTAAATCCTACTTTCTGTACTTAATACAATCACTTTTTACTTATTAATTAACCCAGAGTATGCATTAATACCTGGGGGGCAAACAGCTGTGCATCTCTCCCTATCAGTGTTATAGAGGGCGAATAATTTATGAGTTTACCCTGTATAAGCTTTATCCAGGGTTTGGACCCCATTGGGAGTAGGGCATCTGAGTGTTAAAAAGACAGGAACACTTCTTAAGCTGCTTTCAGTTAAGTCTGCAACTTTGGGGCATGTGTTCAGACCGGCGTGTCTGGCTTAGCAAGACAGGATGCTGGAGTCTCAAGCTGGCAGGGAAAGCAGGGGCAGAAGTAGTCTTGGCACATCAGTTGGTAGTTCCCAAGGGGGGGTTCTGTGATCCAACCCATCACAGGAGGTTTTAAAGAAAAGGTTAGACAAACACCTGTCAGGAATGGCCTAGTTATTAGTCCTGCCTTGAATGCAGGGGACTGGACTAGATGACCTGCTGAGGTCCCTTTCAGTCCTACACTTCTATGAGTCTATGGTTTGACACAGGAGAAATTTAGAGAATAGCAACAGGATCTTTACATGGTCTTTATTGACCTAGGGCATTTGAAACTGTCAGTAGACTTGGGCTTTGGCAATTACGCAAGTTTGGTTGCCCAGAAAAATTCATCAACATTCTGAGGCTGTTTCATGATGGAATGCTCAGAAGAGTCTGCGCAAATGGTGTTCTGTCTGACCCATTTCCTATCACTGATGGTATTAAGCAGTGCTGCATAATCAGTCCACTCTTGTTTAGTCTCATCTATGCAGTAAAGCTTGACAAGACACCTGAATGACAGTATCAGGATACAAATTCCGATCCTTTGGAAATTTATTTAACCTGAACAGTCTATGCTCCTCCATGCAGGTCTTTGAGACAATTGGTCATGAGCTGCTACATGCCTATGACTGTACTCTAGAGGCACAGACTGTAGAAGATATACAATTGATTACAGAATCTGCAGAAAGATATGGGCTGACCATCTGAAAACGACAGAGGTCTTGTATCAGCCTACATGAGGGAAATGCTACACAAAACAGAGTCACCATCAGCAACATGCAGCTGAATGCTGTTCCAGACTTCTGTCTTGGTAGCATATTGCCAAATTATGTTACTATAGACAAGGCGTTGACAAGTCGTATCTACACAGTCTGCCAATTGATGAACTGGTTATCAGGCAGAGTCTGGCAGCAACATGGTATTAAGCAGCAAACCAAATTAAAAGTCTACAAAGCAATTGTGCTAGTTCAACTTGTTGTATGGGTGAGAGACTTGGACCTGATACAGGCATCACATTAAGCATTCAGATAAATTCCATCTACGACATCTGCATGCCATGCTCTGCATCAAATGGCAGGCTACAGTTACCAGTAATGAGGAATGTAATCACTCCACAGGGATTGAAGCCATGCTTAGGTCATGACAATTACATCAGGCTAGACATGTGTTGAGGATGGACAACACCAAAATGCCAAAACTGTTGCTGTATGGCAAACTGCAAGTGAGCAAGAGCATATGAGGCGACCAGAAGAAATGCTTCAAGAACACACTGAAGCATAACTTGAAACTGTGCAAAATTGATGTTGACAGCTGGGAGTTGTCAGCAACAGATAGATCATGCTGGCAAGCAGCTGTCAACTATGGAGTTACCCAATTCGAGATTTTAGGCACACAGGCTGAGTCATAAACAGCATCAGATTCAGCAGGCACAGACTGTAATCCCTTCCTCGGCATCAAGCTACTTATGCACTTCGTGCAGAAAGGACTGGCACTCGTGCATTGGTCTTTTTAGCCACAACCATACTCACAAGATGTAAAACTGTCATCAGTGTCATCTTCAGTCATGAAAGACAACCACCACCAGCATGTGCCTCAGACATTTTATAAGGTTCAGTTTTGGTATGTCCTGACCTGCATATATTTCATCATTGTGAATTCGTTTTTTCTCGACTTAATGAAGTCTTTGGGCTACATTGTGGCTTTTAATGCCACAGTCTATATTACAGGGGAACAAGGGGCTATGCACTTCTGACGGATCCCAGAGGTAGCCAGGCTGCCTTAGTACTAAGAACATAAGAACGACCCTATTGGGTCAGACCAAAGGTCCATCTAGCCCAGTATCCTGTTTTCCGACAGTGGCCAGTGCCAGGTGCCCCAGAGGGAATGAACAGAACAGATAATCAAGTGATCCATCCCATCGCCCATTCCCAGCTTTTGGCAAACAGAGGCTAGGGACACCATTCCTGCTCAGTTACCCTGGTGATTTGTGCAGATGATAGATTCCATAGATTAGAATAGCCTGTTGGGGGTACAGTGGGACTGTTACATCCCTTTACAGAGTTCAGCGTACCCTCTTGCTCTTACCAATCCTAGTTCAGTCACTGCAGGCCCACCCACATTTTTCCTCACTCTTTGGGAGTCAAGTGCCACCAGCAGGGCTGTCACTTCCCTTGCGGAGCCTGTCAATCTCTTCTTCTGTGAACCTGCACAGCATCCACCACAGTCTAGCGCCTTGTGTATGACAGGAAAGTTAGATGCATGTAAAAACTTGCATGTGACAAAAAGAGAAACTTAACTATGACAAGACAACTATATGCCCAGCCAGCTATCAAGGCTCTAGAGGAGTGAAGAGATGAGGAACAGTAGTATGGTGAATGGTTCTCCAATAAATCTAGCCTGTTCAAAACAAATAAAATAAAATTACGCAGTGAATTAAGAGCACTTTATGTGATGCTGCTTCAGTTCTTTATCTGGGCTGGGAAACGTAGTGATTGTGACTTTCCCAGCCGAAAATAGGTGTCTATTGTTTTCATTTTTGGTAAGAAGCCAACATGTCAAATAAGCTCATTGTGAAATCTTTATAGTGCATTATATGGCAAAAATACACCTAAATGCTCACACTCTGCCAGAAATTCAACTACACCTATTTTCAACAGGGATAAGGGGAAATATCTTTGATCATATGGCAATAGATACACAAACCTGCATGAAGTTAGGTTTGAATGGGTCAGTTCCAAATACTAGACAATTGTTTATCTCATTTTCAGAACCTGAAATACCCTGGAAAACACTTACACATGACAGGCAAATCCCATGGAATAATATTAAAGAACTAGCACATGAGGCATTCTCCATTGAATGGAGAGAATCTTTGGATATTGGACCTGGCCCTTATATAGCCCTCTTCATCTGTAGATCTCAAAGTGCTTACAATTGCAGGTAAGCATTACCATTCCCTCCTTCTGCATACAGAAAGATCAAGTGACTTGCCAGAGAGAAAATAGCAATTCAATGGCTAAGCCAGGAATAGAATCTAGATCTAGTGAGTCCAATGCCTTATCCCCTAGCCCCTCTTTCCAAGTCAATGACAAATTTCCTATAGATGCCAACTGGAGGAGGATCAGTTTATATAGGATTATATAGGAGGTGGCTATATAAGCCACTCATGTTGCAGGTACCAGTGCATTAAGTTAGGATGGGATACCCTTTGGCTCTTGGACTGGCTTGGCCCTCTGTGCAGTTACATTTCTCCCATGCTAAATTATCCTTCCAGAAGCACATCCCCTTTATGCCTGCTATACATAAGTGTGACATGTATATCTTTACAATGTATGTACCGTGGGTTATAGCACCTTACCAACATTTCTGATCACATACAATATGTTAGGCATGCTATCCAAGTTTCTTTTCAAGCACTTGAGAATGTTTCTCCCCAGGCTGCATGTGTTTAGCTTGTTTAAATTCAAATGCGCGCGTGCGTGCGTGTGTGTGTGAGAGAGAGAGAGAGAGACAGACAGAATCCTTAATATACATTCGTGTGTTCCAACTATATGTTATGTTAGTTGGAACACATGAAGTGCTGTGAAAGGCTGCACTTCTGAGGGAGCAGATGTATTACAATTTTTAAAATTAAAACTCTTGCAATCAGTTTCCCAGCTCTTTAATGATGAAAAGCAAATTTCATTTAGGTGACAGCAGTCTGTTTCCTGCAACTGCATTGATGTCTTCCTTTAAAGCAAAACGGGCTAAAATAAAGATATATTTTTTTTAAAGGAGAAAGGTAGAGATAGATATTTAAAAAGGCCTAGAAGGTTTTTGCCTCTCCTTCCACAAGCATCCTACTGCCAATGCTTCCTTCCTGTGCGAGGCTCACCTTAGCAAATATCCTATTGCTTCTGCTATTCTTCTGACAGCAGGCCAGAGGAAGGGTCTGTCTCCTCCAGGGTGGCGGGTTGTTGGCTCTCATGGACCAAAATAGTAACTTGTTGGACTCTCACAAAAGAAAGAAAACATCCTTGCATCCTGTCCTGCTGCCGGCTTTCAAAAGGTAATTAAACTTCCCCCCTCTTCAAAGAGCGGAGGTCTCCAGGACCATGGAGTTTGGGCTCTGAAGTTGTCAAACAACAGGGGGTTGCTTAAGCTTTGATTGACCTTTCTGAAGACCTACATGCAATTTAATTGGAGGCCTCTTTAGTAGAGAGACAAAAGTCCCATTATCTGCTTCCTGTTGTCTTGATTGCTCAGGCTGATGTGGCGCTCAGAGTTAGCCATTTGAGGCAGAATAAGGTTCATGTTCATCTGTACCTTAAAAACATGCAGAAAGCATTTCTAGTGAGAAGAAGTTTTGCTTTGCCAAACTTATTTACATCTTAATCACTTTGACTTTGGATCTCTTTTCCTCTACTCTGTCCTCCTCATATAACATTTGTTCATCCCTGTTCCTTAGATAGTTGTGGTAACCAGTTCTGGAAGGGTCTGATCCTGTTCCCAAGTATGGGGACAAATACTCAGCTGATCAGAGTGCCTGTTCTACACCTAGGGGCCCCTTTAAAGTGTGACATTTGGTACTGGCTCCCACAGAGTCGTCTGCCAGTGAAGACCTGCCACAGCACACTCCAGTCACACCTGACCCCTCTCTGCCCTCTACATTGAGGGGTACCGAGGGTGTGTGTAGGATCTTTCTAGGCCAGTGCTATGCTAGCTGAGGACTCCCAGGGGTATCCCTTGGTAGGAAAGTCTTGGTTTACTGTCCATTTGAGATGTCAAAAGCAGTACAAAGGGGTGGTTTGCAGCTCAAAACCTGCTCCATGGTTTGATTTTTGTTTTTACTTCTGATTTGAATGGGAGTAATTAGAGGCCTAAAACACTGGGGGCCAAATTCTGCAGCCCTTAATGAAGCTAAACTCCCACTAATTCAATGAGAACGTTGTCCAATTAAAAACAGAATTTGGTTCTTTTCATTATTTTACCTTCTACCATAAAGCCCCTAAATGCAACCACTAAAAGAAGCAGACCAACACAGAGTAAAGTATGTTCCCTTCATACTAGCTAATACTCCCTGCATTTACACAGCCAGGACTCTTTAACCCATGTGGTGCAAACTAAGGTCATATCATTGCATCCAGCAGCATACCATCTGCTCAGGTACAAGATAGGGCTGGTTACAAAAAAGATGCACAAGAAAGTGGGCTGACCATCATGTTCAGCTTTGAGCAAGCCAGAGAGTCCAAGAGCAGGCCAGCGGCTCCAGGCAAGTCCCCTCCCCTATTTGCCCTCCAGCACTATTATCCAAGCCCCCAGCAAGCTCACTCACTCGACTACATTCACCTCTCAAATTTCCCTCTGCACACATGAAATAAGAAAAACGGAAGCAGAAAGTTTGAATTTCAGCTTTTTCATGGAGATTTTGTATTCTTCACAGGCAAAAAGTCAGTTTAATATTTTTATTTCAAATCTATTAGGCAATGTATAATAAATAACTAGCTCTTATATAGCACTTTTCCTCAGTAGATCTCAAAGTGCTTTAAAATGGGGATAATACTGACCTCTTTTGTATAGATGGGGAAATTGTGGCACAAAGTAGGGAAGAGACTTGCCCAAGGTCACTCAGCAGTTCAGTGGCAGAACCAGATTAGAACCTAAATCTTCAGAGTCCCAGTCCAATGCTCTACCCACTTCCTTGTTCAAAGCATCATACAGATATTTACAAATTCATCCTCATAACTCCCTTAAAAAGGTAGATGGACAAGTTGCATTATCCAAGTGAGGATATAGACAGAACAGCCAAGGTGACCCACCCAAGAATACTCAAGATGTCAGTGGCAGAGGCAGGATTAGAACTCAGGACCTCCAGACTCACCCTGTGCTCATTTCTCCAGGCTTGGGAGAAGACTACAGCTTTAGTAATGACTACAGTAAATTAAAGCAACTTCAAAGTGCCCACTGTCAGTTTGCATAAGTACCGCTGATGCCACTTATAGAAAACATCCTTACAAAAACCACTCAGAAGTTCGGCTGTCCCACAGTGCTTTGTTCTGTGTTCTCAGAACAGTGGTTGTACACTTGGAAGGCAGAACAAGTATGATGTGATGTGAAAATTATTAAAGTAAATATGTATTGTTAATTATCAAGTCATAAAGTAAAGGGCTGCCTGATAAACCACACAGCTGCGCACACACTTAGTGCACAGCCTGAAAGATACAGCTGCACTGATATTCCAGTAACATGCAATCTGGTGCCCAGATTCTATTCTCATTAACTCCACTGGCTCCCATGGAATAACCTGAGATCATCACCAGTAGAACAGATAACAGAGCCAAACTCCATCCATGGAAAACCCTGTTCAAGCTTCTATCACGTTATGTAAGTGATGGGCAGAGTTCGCTTTCCCCTTGCCCCGCAGAATGGGCAGGGGGTTTGGAAGTCAAGAATCAGAGATCGGCTAAAGCCAGTCGTGACTCTTGGATTCTTGCAGCTCTTTCTTCCCCTTAGCAACACAACTCTGGGCAGTGCTTCCCCAAAGACCCCAAGAACCCACACTAAGAGAGATGTTCTGTGGCCTGGAGAGCCTCTGTGCAAAAGGTAATCTGGCCTCTTTGGAGCAGATTCTGCATTGGTTTCAGGGTATGCAATATGTGTACTGTGCATCCCTCTGCTGATCCCATCCCCTCCCCACACCTGGATCCCAGACTCCAAGAAGGGAGAGGAAGAAAATGCACAGGAGGACATGGTGCTAGGCACTGTAGCTAAGGAGAAAAAGAATGTTCCCTAATTTGCTTTCTCTTCACTCTAAAGATGAATATTATGAATTAAGCTAAATCAAGTGGGAATATCAAAACAGGAACCATCAAAGATCTTTCCCATCAGCCTCAATGATTTCCCATCATTCTCTGCTTTGCCCCACAACCGTCCTTTGTAATAAGAAGAGTCCACAAGTAAAATGTTCATAGGTGCCTAAATCACACTCACTTTTAATGGATTTACACTCCTAAATTACTCAGGTGTTTTGGAAATGTCACCTGGCTTCTTGGCAGAGGAAATGGGAGTTGGAAGAGAGGCCAAACAAATATAATGTAGGAAAATAGTGAGCCAGACCCTCAGATAGTGTAAATCAGCATAGCTCGGGGTGAAAGTAGAAATAGGAACTTACCGGTACAGGGCTGGGTTGGGGCCGGCTCTGGCCCCCGGTGGAATGAGCGGGGATGGGGGGGGTCAGAGCCAGCCCTGGCCCGCCCTGTCCCAGTAAGTTCCCTCCCCCTCCCCGGTAGCAGCAGCAGTCGGGGGCTCCGGCAGCAGTTTAAAGGGCCCAGGGCTCAGCCACCACTATCGCCCCAGGCCCTTTAAACCGCTGCCGGAGCCCCCGGCTGCCACTGCTACCCCAGGGCTCCGGGGGCTATTTAAAGGGCCTGGGGCTCCCCTGCCTCTACCGCCCCGGGCCCTTTAAATAGCCCCCGGAGCCCTGGGGTAGTGGCAGCGGGGTTCCAGCGGCTATTTAAAGGGCCAGGGCGGTAGAAGCAACGGGAGCCCCGGACTTTTTAAATAGCCCCCAGAGCCCCGCAGCCCTACCTCAGGGCTCCAGCAGTGGGGCTCTGGCGGCAATTAAAAGGGCCCGGGGCTGCAGTCGCTGCTGGGAGCTGTAGGCCCTTTAAATTGCTGCCTTGGGAAGCCGGGCTGCCCCAGTACGGTGCACCGGCTCTTGCTGGTACGCCGTACCAGGGCATACCGGCTTACTTTCACTTCTGGCATAGCTCCATTGACTTCACTGGACTTTAATTTACACCAGCTAAGGATATGACCCAGCAGAGAGAACTGCCTATTTCCACCTTTTCCAGAATCCCATGAGAAGGTGCCCAAGAGTTGGTCTGGTTAATTAGTTGGCTTAAATGTAAGTCATATAGTAGCACCAAACAGTTGAACCCTTTGCCATCCAGGATTCATCGTTTTCATGCACTCGTTTAGTTCATAATCCCCTTTAATGCCCCTGAAATCTCTGTTCACCAGCTCATCATAACATATTTTGCAACTTAAATAAAATGATCATAGTGCAAAGTAATCCATTAAACAATGCCAGCAGTTGGCATCCACTAGATTTTCTAATAGGAAAAAAAGGAACTACCTATGTGAATGGTCATGTTCATAACCCCTTCTCTTACATAGGATATTGTATATTAATGTTTAAAAGATACATTCTACCATGTGGTCCTGAACATGCACCTGCCCACAACGCAAAATTGAAAAGCCTAATATTTTCTTGATAGCTGGACACCATACTTTCCCTTACCACCAACCTATTTTTGATAGCTGCTACATGGAAGAGCTCAGAGAGGGAGAGGAATAAGAGTTATTGTATCTGGAACTGCTCCTTCCCCATATTACTTCACCATTAACAGCCACCAGAATTCAACAACCAGATGATGGAACTGGAATGAGAACATAAAAAAAAAAAAAAAAAAAAAAAAAATCACACAAAAGAATGCGAGCAGATTGGCAATAGTAGATGGGATGAGTTGCGGGGACTCCTCTCCCTGCTGGAGCATGTACTTTCTCCTAGTTACTGGGTGGGACAGTGGCACAGACACCAAGGGATAGAAATCACGCAAATAATGCAGCCTGTATTTTAACTCAATCTGGATAACAATCGACTCACGCTCTGAAAGGCATCAGCTTTGCAGCCTGCCTGGAGAGGACCCATTTTCTATTGCTCTTGTATTCCATTCCCCATTGGGATAGCTGCAACTCATGTGCCAATGAAAGTCAATATCTGGAATCTCCTACTAAAAACCTGCTGTTAGAGTGGTCTGTGAATGCTGCTTTAGCCTATAACAAGAGACAAACTATCCTGCATAGAAGGGAAAGGAATTTTTCTGGAGACAACGTTCAAAGGCACTGAAAACAAAGAAAAGAGAAAAAACAGTACAAGTGAGCCAAGATAACAGTGAGCTGAATAAAAATTGTTTAGGAAATGTCATAGGCCAGATCAACAGAAGGTGTAAATCAATGGAGCTACATCCACCTACACCAGCTGAGGATCTGACCCCATAACTCCAGCACTATTTGTTTATTCAGCCTTGACACTGAAATTACTAGCAATCAGCAAATATTATTGCAATGAATTCTTCCTGAATGGGTTTCTCATGTATTTTATTTCTAAGGTAATCCGGTGAAGGATTCATTCAGTTTAAAAAAGTAGGGTTTTTTCCCCCAAAAATCCCAGTCAAGCCATGGCTGTTCAAACTACTGGATCTACAGTGACAGACTTAAAATAACTATCAAGAATAAGGGGTTGAGACAAAGAACAAAATTATATGTTGGTGTAAATGGATGAAACTCCATTGAAGTCAACACCAGCAGAGAATTTAGCCCATGATACGGTGACAAGCCAACGCAGTGGCTGGGATGTCTCTCTACATGTAGTCAAGTATCAGGGGGTTGTTTCTCTACATGTAGTGTGTGATGAGACTAAAGGAAGGTTATATTTGTCAAATGCTGGTAGCACAATGCTGGAACATGAACCAAACCAGTAATTTCTGTCCTTTTAGATCATGCATGATGGTCAGTATTACTGATTTTTACTTGTCAAATCAACAAGTTCTGTTTGTAATTTCTCTTTAATTAAGTGCTTTTCCCCAAAAGCTATGTCATTTATAACCAATTTCCCTTCCTGAAGTTGTGATCTCTTTTATGACAAGCAGCACTCCCAGCTTTACTGCGATTGTTTCCAACATTACATTGATACTTCCAGAGTCTCATTTTGGCCTTACTTTAATAACTCACTTAAATGTCAGCAAATCTTAGTCGTCACAAGATGATGCTTGACATCTTCAGGCTTCTCATGCTGAAAAGCTAGAGGCTTATTACTCATTTGGTCTCTATGTTTCTCTGATGTGGGATAGCAGTGCCTTCCCACATTTGTTCTATAATTCTCTTGCTTGATAAGCTGAAGTTGGCAGGTCTTTGCAGGAGTTGTACAAGGTAATGAAACAACATGCAGACATCAGTTTGAAAAGGAAGTGACATATTAATCCTGTCAATCCTGAGTGTTGCCTTCAAATCATGTCTTACATATAAAACTCCTCCTCCTGTGCAGTTAATTGTGTGTCAGCCAAAGACTTAGTTGTGCAATACTCATATGATTCAGTTATTTACTGAGGGCCTGATTTTCACCTTGGGACAGCTTTTTGAGAAAATGGCTGAATTTAATAAGCCATGCATAGTACTTTTTATAGACTTCTATCATGCCTTTTGTGGGATCTGATGAGGTGACTTGGGATCCCTGGAAAGCTAGTGTCTTTGATAGAGTTCTATTATAGAACGGAAAGATGTGTTTGCATCAATGCCAGATGGGAGTTTGGAAAGGCTGGGCTCTGTCACCGTTGTTAAACATCAGCATTGATTGGTTGATAGACGAGCTTGAGGAGACAGCTGTTGAGGGTGTTGAGCTGAACATCACTCTGCTTCAAGATCTTGAATATGCAGAGGACATTGTCTTATTGAATCAGTTTGGTGAATCACAGCAGCTGAGAGCTGACCTAGCAGAAGCAGTGTGCATTGGTCCATTTATTAACCTGGCTAAAATTAAGTCCCTGGCATCATCAAACAGCCTCTAGCTCCAGATAACAGCCAGCTCAGTACTAACCTGTCTGGACAGGGTATTAATCTGGTGGCAGCTGTCAAATATTTGGACAGTGCCATAGACACTGCTGGAAGATGCTCAAAGGATGTAGATGCTCAGAGTAGCAGCAGCCATGTTTCAGGCCTTTCATCAGCCTTGGTGGGGACACCTTGACATCAGGCTTGCCTCAAAGCGGTGGACCTAGAGAAAGTATCAAGGAATGCTGCTGCACAAGAGCAGCTAGCAATCACATCAGCGTCAAAAACTTCAATGGTGAGACAAGATTGCAGGTGATGGACTTAAATGGACTATCCAGTCAAATGACCATAAGTACCTTGCCAGAGTTCAATCTGAGTGTTGCTCAGTTTGCAAGGCAGCTACATCCTTTTGGGATTTGCCATGATGATGGTGACAATAATGATGGATTTTTCAGAGGTTGAGCACCTGAAGCTCCCATTGACTTCAGCTAGAGCAGTGAGTGTCTGAAAAATCAGGCCTGGAAATGTATTCCCCACCAGGAAATGTATTCACCCTACACAGGCATTTTCTTAATATATCATCAAAAATAAATTGTCATGGGGGATCTTCTGTCTCCTTCCCCCTGTATGGTCAGGAGGAGAGGGAATCCTTATCTGAAGGTCTGGGTTGAGCTAGAATCATTGAGCAAGGCTCCTTTAGCACTCCCTGATCTTAGCAACATACAGGGCTGGCGCAACCCATTAGGCGACCTAGGCAGTCGCCTAGGGCACTACAATTTGGGGGGCGGCGACCGCGGCGGTACCTTCTACTGCCTCTGGGGGGGGGCGGCATTTCAGGGCGGGACCTTCCGCTGCCTAGGGTGGCAGAAAAGCTGGCGGCGCTCCTGGCAACATATTAAGGGTTGTGTGAAAAGTTTATCTGGCGACTGGACTATGATTTAGGTTGATATTTGACTAGAACATCTGTCTCGCCAAAGAACACTGATACATTTATCATGAGTATTGCTCTATTCACCTGTCCCTACTGTCACAGTCCAGGGTAACTGCACCTGTATTTCTCCTCAGTGGTCCAGCAAGGGCACCCACCCTCAGCTTCCAGCTCCCTGGTGGTTGCTTTCTGGGTGGAGATCCATGTCTTTCACTTCGGACATGGGTATTCCCAGGCTCCACAGTTCCCTGCCTTCACTATGTATTTCCCAGCCAAGACAGTCTGTCCCAACAGACCTGCTTGCTTTCTCTTCAGAGACTGAGAGTGATTGCTACAGATATAAGTTACCACTCAGTTTTTTCTAAGCAAGCCTACTTTAGTCTGAAGGTAAAAAGCATTACAGAGAAAACATAATAAAAACAACGGAAGAACCTACACACATGCTAGTAAGCTTACTGGACTTCATCCCAGCTTTCACATAGGATCTGGCAAAAGCAGTCTTTCAACACCCAACCTAGGGTCTTCCTTATGTTACAAGTTCATCAGCGCTTCAGCTCATAACAAGCACTCAGTTTTATGAGGCCTCAGTAGGCCAAGTCCTTCCAATCCTTCACTAAGAATTGGGGTCCTCTTTGGACCAGGGGTCCTGTCCATCTGCTGGATAAGGAAGAAGGCCCTGAGCCAACCTAAACTCAGGCTTTTTATCCAAAACCCTGCTTTTTGTCCTTTGGTCTCAGGAGAATCCAGTTTGAACTAGTTATGTGCATCTCTCTGCAGGGGTCTTCAAAGGCTGATAAGAGGCATTGGTATGCCCCTCCTTACTACAGACAGTACATACCATGTCACACCACCACATACACAAATATATTTTAGTACAATGTACCCCAAAGTATTAACCTAATTCAAAAAGGTTTAACTTAATTCCATCAGGTTTGTTCGGGATATAAGAGGATATTGTCAGTCTGTCACGCCTACATCTTTTGTTTTTAATGTACCCAAAGTAGGAACCAGAAAAGCAGGGGAGGCAGCGTCAAGAAACCTCAAGGAAAGTCTTTCACTTGGGTAACTTTGGGCTCCTCTAAGCAACAAGGGAACTTCAGATTTGGATCAGACATCTACATACCAAGGACTACGGCATAACACAATGAGCCACATACAAGAGTTTATTTCTAGTTTAACATCCTAAGTCTGATCTTCCTTCCAGCTTCTATTTAGTTTTATTTGTCTGAGGCCTGCAAGACTTAATTCATGGAGTTTAGGGATAGAAAGGAACATTAGATCTTCTGCTCTGACCTCCTGTATATCACAGACTACATTAAAGCACACTAAACAAATGTTAGCGCACACCAGCAGGGTCTACATGGGTCAATTAATGCACAACAAGTCAGTGCACTTTAGAAATCACAGCTTCATAATGTGCATTACCCCCTCCACTGTGACTTCCCACCTCTCTTCCCCACTCCCCCTATGAAGACAAGCCCTTTAAATTGCAGTCAGTGGAGTTAAAACTGATGTAAGTGAAGGGAGAATCGAGCTTCATATGTTTGATTCTCCAGAATTTAGAAGGGCTTCTGTTTGCTGCTTTGAGACCGATTTACTCAAACTATTCTTCTACAGCCTGAATGGACATTCCTTGGTATGCGATACTGAAGTTAAAACTTACAGCCATAAAAGCAGGAAGCTGTAAGGCAGTCCCAAATCTCAGCTACTGCTTTGGGGTTCCTTTAACCAAGTACCAGCCTTGCCAGTACTCTCAGATCACTTGAGTATCACAAATTCTGGGATCTTTTCATATGGCTCATGTGAAATATGTGATTCTTCCCTCCCCCTGGCAAAGAGTGCTGCTCCCATATGTGGCCTGATTTGCTGTGAAAGCCTACAGATGAGCACTGGACAAGCTCTGCCTGGGGGGAGGCAGAATGCCATTCATAGGAGAGCGTCTGGCTGAGTCTGGCAGAGTGGGGAACGGTAATCAAATGGATACGGGAGGGTGGGAGCCACTTGGTCATCCTGCCCTCGTCTCTTTGGAGTTAGATGGAATTCCTCTGTGGAGGGATGGGGTAGGGGAAAGAGGAGATATACTCGCTCTCTCTCTACAAAGAGGGAATGTGCAGTATCCCATCTACCCCCAATAAGAACAAATGACATTTTTAGAAAATCCCTTTTTGTTATTCCCCCTTCTTGTCAGTCTATCCTTACGTTGTGAGCACTCAGGACAGGGAAGGTCCTGACTCCCTTTTGAACATCTGTGAAGCATCTAGCACATAGTTGGTGCTGCTGTAAACAAGCAGAGAGAGAGAGAGAGACCATGCACCCAAATTCACCCACCTGCAGCTAGAAGAGAGCACCTGCTCCCAGCAGCCAGGAGAACGAGGGGAACCATAAAGAGACAGAACTGCTCTCACCACCATCTTGCTCTTGGGTGTAAATCTGAGGCTGAAAATCTCAGATTTCATATCCAACCCCAGGCTGTTGAATTGGTGAGGATGGTAATGTTGCAGTACTGTGGGCATGGCACAGCTGCTGGTATAACCACCCCAATTCCCATTCCCTCTATACATAGTGGCAGATTAGCCACTGGGCCAATGCGGCCCAGGCCAATTGGGACAGCACCCAGAAAAATGGGCACCCCCATGCCCCAACCTGCTCTGCCCACCCAGCACTCCTGCCAGGGAGCTGGGGAAGCCCCCATGCCCTGACCCCACTCCTCTGCAGGAGCGGGGGGGACTGCAGGTGGAAGGGGTAGGGAGGGGGCCCCTCCACTTCCTCTGGCCCAGGATCCCACAAACCCATAATCTGCCTCTGTCTATACATTCTTTAGACTAGCAGCCATCAAAAATAGGTCTGCAAGGGAGCACTGTGAGGACGGGATAGGGAGCACGTAGCTGTTCACCTGAGCACCTAATTCTAAACCCTGCTGATAACTATTAATCACATACACAGAACCTTATCAGCTGATATGTTTGAATAAATCTAAACACAGAGCCAAATTCTAGTCTCAGCTACATAATCACATGGACTTTGATGGGGTTGCACAGATGTAGCCAAGAACCCAGTTTGGCCCTTTATATGTAAAAGAAGAAAATAAATACTACCCACAGCTGTTACAAGCTCATTCCATGTTCCTCTCAAAACAGCAAGCACCAATTAAATGATTCACTACTATCACCTCCCTATCTTTATATCTGACCCTGCTGTCCACATAATGTTACATAAACTACAGATGCGATACAGACTTTAGCAATCCATCCTCCCCTCCCTTCAAGATTTCTAAACAACCTTTTGATACATTGAGCGAAGCATACATACCACAGAAGGGCTTGTGCACATGTCTATTCCCTCTGATGAAATGTTTTGGCTCTCTCCAGCAACTGGTGTTGTAATAAATATTAGAAAAGACCTGCTTTTTAATGCAACTCGCAATTGGATGCTGAGAATCTGAGGGGTCTGCACTCAGATGGAGAGAAATGCACTGGCTCTTGGCAGAGTAGCTTTCCTAGTGGGGCTGTTGTGGGGATATTGAATATTGACCTGGTGCCTGTGGCACTGGGACACACAAGCAGTTAGCAGTGTCCTAGTATATAGGTTTGAGCATGAGCAGAAGTATGAGGAAGAGCCGGTTCCAAAATTTAACCTACACCCCGTTGACAAGAACCGCAGTCACAAACATGTTGAACTCACCCCACTGAACCCATATTTCACACCCTTCATGTACTTGTCCTAGCAGTTATTTTTATTTCCAAAAGCTGCCCCTGCAACCAGCCAGCCTGATGAAACTATGTCAGAAATTCAAAGAGCAAGTCATAAGCTCTGAGTTCCTTTACTCTGTCCACTGTATGCTGAACAGACTTTGACAGGTGCTTTGCATTCCTGTAGGACTTATTTTGCCTACTGGGGGCTGCCTCCAGGTTATCTTTAAAAATTATTGGCAACTCTGTACTAGAGGTTCCAAACTGCAGGGCAAAATCCAAATGAGTATTTGACCTTTCTGACCCCTGACATACCTGCCTTTTGTAGGAAGGGTCTGTATTTCAAGAGATGTTTTGCAGATAACTCTGTCTTGGAGGCATGCACACTGCTGGCAGTGTAAATAGGCAGCTTTGAGCAGGCTAAAGCACAATAGTAAAGTGGGGGATTTCTGAAGGGACAGTCCTAACACAAAACCCGTGCTTTCCATTGTGTCTCCCCTACTTCACAGGTACATTTTCAAAGCTCACCTGGAAGAAGGAAAGAATAAGGAAGCTATTTGTGAGACTTATGTAAACTTCCTTAAAAGCCTTGGAGTTTACAGATGGCTGAGGACACAGGAAAGCACCCATCCATTGGCATTGTATCATCTGATTAGAGGCTTTGTTAAACTTTGATCAGTAGGGAAGAGTGGCCTTTTTATCTTTAATTATCAGATACACCTGATGGACCAACAGAGCAGCAGCCAACAAAAGGAGGTTTCATCACCCCAAAAGGAGGTCTTGCATGATTCCAGATTCCTATCTGATTTGCCCTGAGGTGACTTCAATAGAACATCTGTCATCTTTAGAAAAATAAGATGACCCCCTGCCATCACCACCCCACCCATTAGCTTGACAAACATATTGCTAGGTTTTTCATTGTAGAGTGGCAGTTTATCAAATATAATTCTCCCAGTTAACCCTTTATGAAATAGCAGCAGCCCATATTCTGAAGTCCCTAGTTTTTCCAAAGTCCTTACACTCAGGCAAAATTCCCATTGACTTGGGAGTTGGCTCAATAGCTGTAATACTTAGCACTTGTACTGCACTTAGAGCTAGACCTCAATGCACTTTACATAAATTGGGATAATGATGCTTACCCACTTACAAGGTGGGAAAATTGAGATGGAGACATGCTGAGAGTCCTGCACAGCTATGGTAATGCAGCATGGTATGCCTAACTTGTCAGACAGTAATGGTTCCCACTGATATACTGACTAGTTGTTTGTATTTAAGGATAATCTGATTTTGCAGAGTGATAAATACAAATGCATTCTGAACATAGTTAGCAGGAACCAAATGCCTAAGCACTGTAGAACTACGGTTGGTCTTCACTGGCTTTCAGCAAAACTTTTTAAACAAATGTCACTCAGATGGTTTCCTTTCTCAATGATTTCATTCACTGATCAGATAGCTATTCAAAATAGGAACATTCAGTTTGCTAGTAACAATTCCATAACGGTTTTGGAAAAAGAACAAAAAAAAAGCCGGACTGTTTATCCCAAATGAATTAACCATCCCTTCTAATAACCCTCCCAGCCCATCCTTCTAAAGGCAACAATTTTCAGTGCTAGTGCCAGCTAAGTAGATTGCAATCACTGTTCTGGATTCTGACCCAGTTCATGGAAGTGACAGATTGTGTTAGCTCATTCTGCTTCTGGTAAAAACGAAACATTATCTTGAAGCCCTGCCCTTTGTCAACACTGCACTCCTGTCTCCAAATCTGTGTAATGGATTTATTAATTATGTCCCCACATAATTCCTCTAGCATAGTTATCACTCCATTGTGCCACACTAATGTTAGAACAGCAGAAAGAGCTGCTGCTCCTGGTGACGGTTAGAATGGAAAAGAAGACAGTGTATAAACATTAAAATGGAATTTGGACAGAGACCAATGCTGGAAAATTTTAGAAAGTTATGAGCAACTGAAGTAGGGGATTAGAATGAAAACTGTTCGACATACTTAGAAGGGAAGTTATGTATAGTGAAGGTTGCATACTAGTTGCATTTAAAGCGGTGATACACAGCTGAACTTGAAAACATTGATGATGTTGATAGATTTGAGAATTTGAAAAATAAGTGAAATCTAGTTTACTTGACCTATTCAGTACTTAATATTTACTGCAAGCCCATTATTTCAGGAATATCTGAATAAAGCAGCAGCTCTGCCAGGAATGAAACAAGGACAGGTGATTAGAGAAAGCCACATTCTTCCCTTTGTGGTTTTGGTGCGACTGAAGGAACAAATGCTTTAGCGGTCTGGCTCACAGGTAGAATCCCAGTGAATAAAGACAGGAAGATATGAATATGTGAAAATATATGTCAAGAACTAAATAGGATCCATTCCACCCAATTCACCAGTGAAGTGGAATCTCTCCCCACGCAACGAATCAGCCTGTCGCCAGAGACAGCAGAGTCTCTTCACTGTCATGAAAGCTGCCAATAATGGCTGCACCCCGACGCAGAAGAGAACAGCTGCCAGGTAGGGAAGCCACTTAAGAGGTTGGGGAAAGCCTTGTGGGCTGAAAGATACTGGACCAGAGGGTGAGAAGTGGAAGGATTTGTAGGGGGGAGGGGGAGGGGAAGGGTGGAACAGAACCGAATTGATGTGGGAGTATACTGAAAGGATGGAATTATGGGTGTGGTAAATGGGTATTTTCTTCAGGAAATGTGATCACCTCTGAACTGAGGGAGTATTAAAATTTTGGTGGCACATCACTACACTCCAGAACTGGCTGGATGTGGTTACTATATAGTCACTCCATGCCCACAGACTGGTATCTCCACATAGATTATTAATTTGTTCGTTTTTGGTTGGCTTCTCCTGCCATCCTTGCTTTCTCTCTCAATTTTAGTGCAATGAATAAGAACGTACAGTGCATTAGGGAAGCAGGGCCTCATTGAAGTTAATAGAAGGTTTGCTACTGAGTAGAATGGGAGCAGCACTGGGTTCAAGGTCAACACATAAGCCAGTCACCATTCAGATAATAGCTTTCATGTAACAAGACTTTCCACTATGACTATGTAGGGTTTGGTTGGATTGTTTTGATGTACAGAATGTGCTTTCTATTTACAAGATGACCCTTTTAGAAGCAAGGGATTCCCTAACAGCAGGGCTGGCTTTAGGCCAATTCAACCAATTCCCCTGAATCGGGCCCCGCCCCTAAGAGGGCCCCGCGCCCAAGCCCCGGTATGGCGTACCGACAAGAGCCCATGTGCTGTACCCAGGTGGCCCAGCTTCCCCAGGGGTAATTTAAAGGGCCTCGGGCTCCCAGCAGGGGCTGGAGCCCCAGGCCCTTTAAATTGCCACCAGAGCCCCACTGCTGGAGCCCTGAGGTAGGGCTCCAGGCTCTGGGGGCTATTTCAAAAGTCTGGGGCTCCCGTTGCTTCTACCGCCCTGGCCCTTTAAATTGCCGCTGGAGCCCTGCTGCTTCCCCAGGGCTCCCACGGCTATTTAAAGGACCAGGGTGGTGGAAGCAGGGGAGCCCCGGGCCCTTTAAATAGCCCCTGAGCCCCGGGCTGCTGCTGCTACCCCGGTGGGAGAGGGAGGAGGAGGTGGCACTTACCATACAGGGTGGGCTGTACTCGCACCCCCTGCCCTGCCTGCAGCCAGCCCATCTCCAGCCAGCCCCGCACCCCCTGCCTGCGGGCCAGCCCCTGCCGCATCCCCTGCCCTGTCTCCAGCCAACCCCTGCTGCACCCACCTGCGGCCCTGCCCGAAGCCAGCCAGCCCCACACACACACCCCTGCCCGCACCAGCCCTGCACCTTCTGCTCTGCCCACACCAGCCCTGCACCCCCTGCCCTGTCTCGAGCCAACCCCTGCCATACCCCCCTGCCTGAAGCCAGCCAGTCCCGCACTCCTCTTTCTCCAGCCCTGCCAACCCATGCCGCACCCCCCCTGCGGCCCTGCCTGAAGCCAGCCAGCCCACCCCACACCCCCCAGTCTCCAGCCAGTACCGCACCCCTTGCCCTGTCTGCAGCAGACCCTACCTCCAGCCAGCCCCATGTCCAGTGGTGCCCTGCAGTTCCCAGGGCAGTAACCCTGCACACCTGCTTCAATGAGGGGGGCAGGGAGCAGCTGGGACCCACACATGTGCACACCCTAGGGTGACCAGACAGCAAGTATGAAAAATCGGGACGGGGGTGAGGGGGTAATAGGATCCTATATAAGAAAAAGACCCCAAAATTGGGACTGTCCCTATAAAATCAAGACATCTGGTCACCCTAGCACACCACCAGGGAGTGGCAGGGACCTACACATGTGAAACGGGGCTCATTTCTAGTTCAGGCCCATCTTTTTAAAAAAGAACTTTAGGTAGGGTTAACATACATCCGTATTTTCCCGGACATATCAGGCTTTTTGGTTCTTTTTGGACGTATGGTAACCCTATTAGTACAAAAAATACATACTGTGGCACATCCCTTAAATCAGAACTTTTTAATAGGGAACCGGTTGCTAAGAAATTAAAGGCTTTTTTTTTTTATATTTTTTTTTAAGTCATCCCTGCCAGGGCCCTGCCGAAAATGTTCAAATTGGGCCCCGCACTTCCTAAAGCTGGCCCTGCTTAACAGGAATTGGTGGCACCTCAAACATTGGCCTTGATCCTACAATTGGAGACACATGGGCACAAGGGTTTGCCTTTATCGATCCTATTGTAGGAGCGAAGAAAAGATAGAGCCAGTGGCTCAACTCCTGCAAGGCTAGATTTTAATATTACTAGCAGGGCCGGCTCCAGGCACCCAAGCACATGCTTGGGGCGGCACTTGGTAAGGGGCGGCGGGGGGAGCGCGGTGCGGCATTCCGTGGGGGGGGGTGCTCCGGCGGCGCACGGTGGGGGGGCTCCGGCGGCGCGGCGCTCGGCGGGGGGGCGGGGCAGTGCAGGGCTCGGCGCTCGGGGGGAGGCTTCCAGCGGCGCTCGGCACGGGGGGCGGGCTCCGGCACTTGGCGGGGGAGCAGCTTGGGCGCGGCGCTGGAGGGGGGTTCCGGCGGCGCTTGGCAGGGGGCGGGGGCGGGCTCCGGCGGCTCGGCGCTTGGGGGGGGGTTCCGGCGGCGCTCGGCGCGGGGGGGGGCCTCCGGCGTGCAGGGCTCGGCGTGGGGGCGGTGCTCTGGGGGGGGTTCCGGCGGCGCTCGGCGGGGGGGCTCGGGGGGCGGCGCTTTTTTTTGCTGCTTGGGGCAGCAAAAAAGCTAGAGCCGGCCCTGTTACTAGTCAGTGGAATTAGTGGAAGCTCAGTGTAAAGATACTGGAATCTGGGCCAGAATTATATAGCACCTTGTTAAGTTTGGGGAGAGCAAGATTCTTTCTTTATAACCAGACCTCTGCAGTACATTTCCCCCTTACCCTTCTTTCCTCCTCTTATTTAAGAGAATTTAGCATATTTTGATGGGGCAGAGGGAGGTGCCCAACTCAATGACTCTGGTGCGTTTCTGATGCCTAAACCAATCCTGTATATTTCAACCTGAATTCACAGTAGCACTTACTTATCAAATTTGCCAACCCCAGAGTGATTAATATGAAGGGGAGAAAGAAGTGAAGCTTGCAGCTTGAAAGTAGGCAAAGAAAAATGCCACTCAGATTACACACCCTGGGGGGGGGGGGAGAGAAATCTCCCCATATTTATCAGAGGAGAACTGGAAGGAAATCAAATGCCAGCCTTTTTACTGGCATATCTCCAGCAGGGACTATCTGGGTCCCACTCTTTCAGTTATTCCCATTAAAAAAAATAAAGTTATCAGAAATGTTTATTCAGCAGTGAATAAAATGCACCAATCAGATGGGCCTTATCTGATAGCTAGGTAATGACTGACTATCAAATCTAGTAGCAGAAAAACAGTTCTCATGTATCTTAAAAAGCTATGGTAATGTGTCCTTACCTACAAAACTCTGATTAAATAATCAGGGGGTAAAAATAGATAAGGAAAGAGAAGTCACGCAACTTAGCAATAACAGGAACACACAGCAAGTCCTCATAATGGGGAAGAGAAACCAATATAGAAAGCCAGATCATTTCAGCATCCACCTACAAATGCAATTCAGGCCCAGTTTTTCTTTATACACCATCTTATTTGAAATGAACTGTTGCCTGCTGAAATTCCTCCCAGCAGTTGAATATACTCTTGCATATTAAGCATGGGCCCCTCATGCTACCATTCCAGCCAGTGGCACCAAGATGTGCATATCACTACAGCGGCGGTTCTCAAACTATTGTACGGGTGACCCTTTTCACATAGCAAACCTCTGAGTGCAACCCCCCTAATAAATTAACAACACACTTGTTTATATATTTAACACCATTATAAATGCTGGAGGCAAAGCAGGGTTTGGGGGTGGAGGCTGACAACTCGTGACCCCCCCCCCCCCGCCCCCATGTAATAACCTCGCAACCCCCTGAGGGGTCCTGACCCCCAGTTTAAGAACTCCTGCACTACAGTAACTATAGGGCACAGGGTCCCATGACAGGGGTGGGTCCCAGAGCCAGGCTCCAGCCCAAGCCTGAACATAAACACTGCAATTCCACAGCCCCACAGCTCAAGCCTGAGTCAGTGGACATGGGCCAGGCATGGATGTTAAATTGCAATGTAGACATATACCCCTAGTGATCTCACTCTTCTAAACCTTGTCCTTTCTCTGCACCATCTCCTGACAGTTAGTTATCCCCAAGTATAGTGTCATGTCTAAAATTAGATTGTTGGAAGCAAGGACCACACCTTGCTATTTGTACTGTAAAGAGCCAAGAAGTATTTGGCTACTGTTAAAATCATACCTAATTACAACCGGGTGAAGTTTTTCCATTGAAAGTTTCTTCTTTTGACTCAAACTGGCTTTTCAGTGAAACAGAAATTTTAGTGAAAAAACTTTCATCTTCACCTAAAGTTTCTGCATTTTTACTAGGAAAAAAAAATGATTGAATTTTAGCAACCAAAAAACCAAAACATTTTTAGTTTTTGAGATTTTCAACCATAACCTGAAAAATATCAAAGAAAATTTTTGGACCAAAAAGACCCGTGTTTTTTCTTGAAAATTCACAGGGAATAAATCATGTCCCCGACTAGCTCTATAAGTAACACTATATTAATGCCAATAGAGTATTAACCCAGATACATTTTAGGGCCCCATGTTCCACTACCCAAAATTAACCTGTGTAATTTACTGCGAGTTTGTATTATCAGTGTTTCCTCTGGATAATCCCTTGTGAGAAGGTGGTGAGGAAATCTTTCTTCTTTCCAAGAAACAGGAAGTTCAAGACCCCCAAACTTGAAGATCCTCCAAGAGTGCATGGCTTGGAGGGTGGGGAGAATGGGACAGGACCAGGTAGGACTTCTAGAAGTCTCTGGAAGCTCTGCTCCTTCACACTTGATCCCACACTGGACCAACCGACTCCATGGATTGCCATAACCACCTGAACTCCTGGGGAGTGGTTTGGCAGTGTGGGCAAGCTCACCTAATACCCCATCCACCCATTCTTGGTGCATGCACAGAGGGGCTTTAGTGTGAGCAAGGAAAAAGAGCGTCTGATTTTAAGGATGTCCCTACTACCTAGATGTCTGTCTGTGTGTGGCAGGGCAATGACTCACTGGCACGGCAGCTCCTGCTGGTTGTCTTGGGAATTAGCTCTTCACCAGCTCCAGAGCGCCCTCTGCAGGCTGGTGTCTCACTTGCCGCTGGCCCCCCGTGTCCCTCCTGGACCCTGGTGCCCTTTAGATCAGTGTTCTGTCCACGAGCAGCAACCCACAATCTGGGTCTCCCCACCTTGGGGAACTTCCAACCCCCTATATCCTCACCTCACCTCAGTCCTTGGCTACTGCCAGTCACCATCTAGCCCCCACTCACTGGGGCGGACTGCAGTATAATTGCCTCTCATCACTGGCAAGGGGGGTTTGGACCTGCTGCCTCTGCCTACCCTTGGGCTGCCCCTCTGCAACCCCAGTACCTTCTTGGCCTTTAACAAGTCCTGCAGCCTGGGGGTTTTCCAGGCTGGAGCTCCCCAGCCCCACTCCACTTTAGGTATCCTGCTCAGTTCCCAGCAGCCAGGCCCATCCCTCTCCACAACTAGAGACGGTCTTCCTTCTGGCCCACTGCCCTCTTATAAGGGCCAGCTGGATCCTAATTACACAGGTTACAACTGTGGCTGTTTTCCCCAAACAGCCCAGCTTTTTCCTTCTCAGCCCTCTCCCCGGGCTGTTTTAAGCCCTTCAAGGCATGGCGGGGTGACCACCCTGCCACACTGTGCCTCTACATTTTTGTTATATATTGCTATTTTCCACATCTGCGCAGTCAGGGTGCCACATGACTCCCTTATTCCAACCTAAGAAAACTGCAAACAGGGCTAGGCAAAGCCACATGCAACTCAAGCATGGTTGGTTGCTTGCTTGGTTGGTTGGTTGGTTGGTTGGTTATCTACTGGCCTACTAGAAAGCAACAGTGAAACCAGGAAGGTGGTAAGTAAGGATGGTCCAGTGGCTTGGGTACTAGCCTGGAACTTGAGACACTTAGATTCAGTTCCCTGCTCTGGAACAGACTTCCGGTGTGACCTTGGACAAGTCATTTAGTCTCTCTGTGCCTTAGTTCCCCTCTGTAAAATGTTGTACCTTATGGGGTGGTTGTGGGGATAAATACATTAAGGAATAGGAGGTGTTCAGCTTTTTACAGTAATGGGGGCCATATAAGTACCTAAGATAGATAGTATTCATCATGCCACCATTAATCAGAGAGCTGATTGGACAAGAGCAGACCAATACACCCAGGTCTAGATCCCTCTTTCAATATACCAGCAACAGAAGGAAGATACTCTCCACAACACTTCTATTTATATAAAAACAGAAATGGGAAAGCTATTTGGTTGTCTGACCTAACAATGTGTTTAATTCTTCATAGCACCTGGATTTAACTCTGAGAAATATTTGGTGATTTTCTTTTAATTGTTTCAGAATGTTAACTAGATTACATAACACCAAAGATTTCAAGCAGTAATTTACCTACTCAGCATGCAAAATAAACTACGTTGCTGGCAATTTTCAACCTTAGTGTATCATAACTGATGTAGCACTCTAGAAATAGAGGGAGTATTCTTTATTTCTTTGCTAGTCATTAATTGTCACATCTTTTTTGAAACTCATTAGACCCATGTCAAGCCAGGAAAATAATGAATGCACAATTGACAAAACAGGTGAAAGACCTTAAAGACTACAGACTGAAATCTTTCAAATATTCTCATTCTACTCTCTCCCTGGACATGCAAATCTCTCAGTTAACATCAATAGAAATTCTGCACATGCCTGGAGTTTATGAATTTGCAAGCTTCTTAAACTTTCAGCCTCCAAAACCTATTGATCCCAAGGAAAAGGCACAAGACTGCTGAGTTTTGTTCTAACTGGAGCTTTTTTCAAGTAAGCAGCTTCTTTCACAGATATGGGAAATTGTACTAATCAAGCCCAAATATGTGGCTCACTGACCATGACAGAGTCTGATGGTTTAGGATGCAGTCTGCTGTCCAGTCACAGAGAGAAGAGGGTGCTTTTAGAAGTTGTAGATGCAGGAGTTTCTAGAAATAACATGTCTAGAAGGACCATGAGGCTGTGGACCTTCTTGGTGAATTGGAGGACAAAAACCATCAGTGAAGGACAATGTTATGGATGTAGAGAGTTCTCCTCCTCCTCGCCAATATAACGAGTGTCTTGCTCAGTTCTACAAATATGAAAACACTAAGCTCTGGAAGAAAGAGGCAAGACACGGTAGAGAGCCTAGAAGAAAACTGGAGAAGAGAGGTGATCAAAAGATGCAAAGAAAACCTTTCAGTTAGGAAAATGACTAGAAAAAGAAAGAGCTAATATTAAAAAAATAATAAATAAAAAAGCACTTTGTTCCACATTTATCAACTACTCTTCCTCTTGAATAGGTTTCAGTAGATCTTGCTCTTTCATGTAAACATTCTAAGCACTCATTTATTTTGCCTCCAGAGACTTATAGGCACCCTAATATTCCTTTTGAAAATTATTTACATACTTTGTAAAAACATCATTCACAATGACATAAAAGTGAAAGCAGAAGTCATTGTGAACAACCATGTAGTTCCCTTAAGGGTTTAATCTTCCCTCTTATGCACTATGCAGAATTTATGTTGTATTAAAAATATAAACAATGCTGAAATGACTATTTTCCCCCATAGTTTTTGTCACCTCCACACTAATATTTAGAAAAACATCAACCTCTTCTTACATCTGACTCAAAGAAAGCAGCACTCTCCAACTGATTACAGGAAATAGGGGAGGTAAAGCTCCTATCTGCTTATGTGAGTGGAGAGGAGACTGCCCTCAGGGAACATGGTTGGAAAGCTGAAGAAGAGGGAAGGTACAGGATCTTTGGGGTAAAAATAGAAATGTAAAACAAAAATGCAGACACAGACATGCATGTTGTTGGCAAGAGAATCTCGAGAACCAGGCTTCTCCAAACAGATGTAAATGACTTGTGTGGCAATTCATATAGCCTAGTCTTTTGGTGACTCATGTGTGTCTCAGGGTGTGGAATAAGCTTTTAATTTTTGTTATTAAAGATCAATTATTTCCACCCCACAGGTATTAGTAATTAGACTGTTGCCATTCAGTCCAGCAGCAAGATTCTCATAAATATATTCTGAGTCAGGTTAAACAAAGTGCAGGAAAAAAAATTTTTTAAGTTTGTTTCCCTTTTTATCTTTTCAAGTGACTAAGGAGAAAAGAACCCTTGATATCATTACAATTGTACATTGCACGAATACAAATTTCCATTGTAAATGCAAGTCATGGTACATAAATGCAGCCAAAACACCGCTGTTATATAACATCACACCAAGGCAAGTAAGGTATGAAAAAACTTGCCCTATCAAGCAAGTAACTTTACAAAAATTTATAGCATCTTGCAGACTCCCATTTAGACAACCACAAATGACTCACCAGATGAGATGACTGACAGCTGAATCAGTAAAGTCTCCAAAATGAACATTTAAATACAAAACACTGAAGGGAGTTAAAGAGGTTTTCATGGCTTTATAACAATAGGAATGCCAAGGCTTTGAGAAAGAAATTCACAACAGTTAACATTCTTCTTGTTTCATGGGAAGGGTAGTTTCTGGAAGTGCATCATGGTCTCTGTACTGATCCAAATGTAAAAATTTCTAGGCAAGAGATTCAGATCTGAAGTACACAAAAGAGCGCACATCAGGCATGTTTCTGGGTATGAAGACATAACCTCTCTCTCCTTGGATTTACTGATCTGTCATTAGGACACATTTTTAACTTGGGTTAAAAAGGGCAACTATAGCCAAATAGTGAAATACAAGTTTGCGCCCTCTCCCAAAGACTTCATCAATAACCCTACCAAAAATATACTGTGGTTTATGGAAGAGTTTCTTTTCTCTTCTGGCTGGCTCAGTGTACTGAAAATTTATTGCAGACACTGAATTCTGTGTGTTCCTTCATATTCCACAGATCTGCATTTACAGTATGTTCTGTGACTCACTATGTGTTGTGTCCCCATTTTGTAACCTATACTGATGACAAAGAAAAAAAATAAATCATGTTCTTTTAACAATGTAGGTGATCAACGCATACTGCATTATAGGATATGAGCCTCAGCTGGATGATGAACTCAGTAGCGCTTTCTAACACACATGACATATTGTCTGTTAAAGATGCCATGAAGTATATTGTCATGAATGCAGAAAACAGTAATGCCCCTAGATTGTTATTAAAAAGATGAGTAGTTTGTAGTGGATACCAAATGCCCTTAAGAAAAGAAGTCTGGTAAAACTTTTTAGATTCATTACAGGAGTTAATACTGTGAAGACTTCTCAGTGGGTGGATTCTCGGACATTAGTATTTCCTGTTTCCAGGTGGATTTTTGGAACACTTAACATGCACTCAGAGAATAAAATATTTTTCCAACGCCAAGACTTGGTCTAGTTCTATTCCAAATGAAAAGAGAAAGATTCCCTTTGGCTTGAATGGGAGTTGAATAGCCCTTAGTGATTGGAGTTACAGTGACCTTCAGCTTCGAACTTAAATACATGAATTCCATCAGGCTTACAAACTTGCTCCTGTACTCTCTCCTTAGGAATTTTCCTGACCGGCTTCAGTCCTAGATATGTGCCCAAGCCTCACATTTCAGACCTGGATTTCGAACATTCAAAATTCAATTGTGTTTAGATCCAGAAGTTTGGCTTGGCTTGTGACAAAGATGGTCACCTACCACTGGAGCCGGACCTGTTTTTAAGATTCCAAGCTACTCTCCCTTTCCCTAAAATTCCTGTTCTTTATTAGGATAATCAGGATTAAGTTTACAGTTGAGAGTATTGATTATTTTTATGTGTTTAAAAAGTTCCTCATGGACCAAGAGATACAACATTAAGATGGTTGATCTGCAATCAACTGCAAAAATACATTCCCTCAAAACAAATTACAAAAGCAACCTCATTATTTCTTATATGGATCATTAAAACTACATGTTGGCAATGGGTGGATTAAAGCCAATGTCACTGACAGCCCATTATTCCCTTTCCTTATCAGCCTTGCTATTTAGCCACAAAAACACCACTCCTGTGAATTACAACATTAGATTATACCATTACATTATATCTGTGGAAGGGCTGAATGTTTACAGTAGGAAGAATGGAAGACAGGATCTGTGTGTGACCCTAGACAAGTCGTTTAAACATCTGTGTATCTGTTTCTCTGTCCCTATAAAATGTCTAGTTAATCAAAATGTGAGCTGGGGGTATTAATGTTTGTAAAGCAGTTTGATCTCCTCTGAATGAAGGGGCCCTGCGCGCGCGCACACACACACACACACACACACACACACACTGTTTACACTACGTGCTGGGGGTGTAATCCCTATCTCCAGGAGACATACCTGCCCTTGCTGCTAAAAATAAAGTGTAACTGCAGCAGCGCAAGTGGCGGGATGGACTAGTCACCCTCCCAGTGCTTGTTTAGGGTCTCAGACTGGCACATTCTCAGGGCCGCTAGCCCCTCCCACCACTGCAGCTACACTCTGTTTTTACCACACTAGCTCAATCAGCGCTACTGCAGGTACGTCTCCGTGAGCTGGGAATTACTCCCCAGCTTGAAGTGCAACCCAAAATGTTATAAATGTGTAACGTCTGTTTTTACCTCTAAGTACCACGCAAGGAGTTAAAACGTGAAATTCACATTATTATAGTAAGCAAGGGCTACTCATCTAAATCCCTACATTCACTGCACAGAAAAGTACCCATTTGACATTCTACTGTATCTGCATCTCCATTTAAGAGCGTACAGCCATTCCAGAGCTGTGCTGAGTATCTGACTGTTCCAGGGTACAAATTGCAGAGAGTCCTGGAAAGATAACCCATTTCTCCAGCATAAAAACATGGACAGCTTGCCTTGTGCTCCACGTTGCCATTCATCAAAAAGAAAAATATTTTCATTTGCTGCCTGACTAAGACTCTGATTCCAGGCAACAGAGAATTTTAAAGTCCTCATAAAAATATTGAGACCATTATTAATGCTAATAAACTAATTCTAGAGCAGTCCCAGAGGTGAAGTGAGCTGTTGGGGCCTGCTTGGAATATCAGTAATCTTAAGGATTAGGTCAATGAATTTGTCCTGCGCACAGCAATGTTTTGAGTTGTGGTGCCCACAGGAGCTCTGCAGCCCATCTGGTCTGCACAGCCCTGCTTCACTTCCCCTGGAGTCAGCCATGTAACATTTATATGGCCACCCCATTGTTCTCTCTTCCCTACAGCAGAATGGCAATTGGAGCACTGGAGAATGATGGAAGAGGTAGCAACCTAAAATACCATGGTCCAGATCCTCAAAGGCATTTAGGCACCTACATCCCCAAATCAATGGAAGTTAGGTGCCTAAATACCTTTGAGGATCTGGGCCCATGTAAATAAACTGGTCGGGATTAGACCCAAGGATTGGGACTGTTGTGTAGGCACCACAATGAAGCTATACTGAGACGGGGACAGGGCCATCTCCAGGCACCAGCGGAGGAAGCACGTTCCTGGGACGGCACATGCTAAGGGGCAGCATTCCGTCCATTCTTGGGGTGGCACAGTCCAGGCAGCCTTTTTTGGGGGCTGCAAAAATGGTAGAGCCGGCCCTAGATGGGGAACTGGTAGGACAAGAAGGAATTAGAGTCACGGCAGAGCAAATAGCATGTTTTTGTGCTTGTTGGATTGCTTAAAAACACTTCTGCTTCATAAGAGCCAGTTATGTTGCTACAGTCCTACAGGGACAGACCTTCAGGGGCAGGACTCTGCACAGCAGCATTCCTTGCTGCCCAGCCACACCCTGAAAACTCCCTAACCTTGTACATAGGGATTTCACCTGGCAGAAGAAGGGCAATGCTCCTTGCAATTCATTCAGGGAGTGGCAGTCATCAGAGCCTTACAAATTCTGCTCTCAATAGCATCATCATGTACCCTACTGGCATCATTATGTAGGTGTAACTGAGGCAGGTTGTGGTCCTAAGGCTCTTTCCCCTTTAGAATTCAGCATCTTTGTCCTAATCTTACAGAGTCTGTAAAATATGCTCATTGGCATCTTAAATCTGGACAGTCTCCTTTTGGGACTGAGGCTGGGTGAATAGTTTGTGACAATAGAGTAGATATTTTGCCCCTTTTTCTGAATTGTCCACCAGCCGGGTGTGATTTTCTCAAATGTATTACCTATTCAGAATACAATTTCAGACAGTAGCTCTTGGTCTGAAGCTTGTCTCTGAGCAGTTCATTGTGAATAGCTGATATTTGAAATTTGAGTTCTGTTGATTAGATAAGTAGGCCATGTGAAAAAGTTTCTGTTCACTGATAAGTGAAGTCTTTGGGGATGCCTATATTGCAATTAGGGGTGGGACTGCAGCACACTTAGCTAAACCACATCTAGCTCACTTAGGTCTAATTCGAATAACAAAAGCAGTGAAGCTGTGGCAGCAGTCACACCGGGGATTGCAGTATAGACAGTCCCTAAGAATCAGGTTATTGGCAAGAATTACTCAGAGAATTATGAATTCATAATCCTAATATTTATTTAATATTCACTGCTTCCTTGAACATTCTTATCAAGAAACTCACTAGAGTGTTGGGATGTGAATACACACAGAGGATTTGCTTAAAATTTCTAATGAATATGAGCTCAAGGCAGGGAATGTAATTTACTATATACTTGTCCAGCACCTAGCACAATGGGACCCTGACCCTGTTTAGATCTTCAGGGGCTACTTCAATGTAAGTGTTAAATGATAATACCTGAGAACGCTTGACCAGTGACAATGGCAGAATGCAAGAAAGGGCTGCCTTTGGGTCTCCTTCCTGGGACAGGCCACCAACAAATTCACTTCAGTGCTCCCTTCTCTCATATTCCCTCTGGTCCTACAATCTGGCCACAGTGAGTTTTTCTATTTGTAATCCTGGAAAGATGACAACATTTGTTAATTTCTCACCCCTCTACAAGTTCAGCAACTAACTGTGGCATAAACAAGCTCCAGTACTAATACAGGGAGAGAGCCATATCCTCAGTTGGTATAAATCATTGGCACTACACCAGTTCACGCTATCTGATGATCTGTCCCACAAGGTATAGGTAGGCTTGGAAGGATTCAATTTGTGTCAGTAAATGTCAATTTCTCCAAACGCACACAAACAAAAAATATTTCCATCAATAACTAAAACGTACAGTCAGACAAAATAAGAAAAGTGCTGCTTGAGAACTTAGAGTTTGACTTAAGGATATTTACTTTTTATATTTTGACACATGACGTTGACAGTTTGTTTCAATGGTTATAAAGATTTAACTTTTTGAATCTCAATGTCTACCATCATTAAATAGTTATTGTCAAATACACACCCCATTGTCTGACTTCCTAAAATGTCCCACAACTGAACATTTAAATTGATTTAAAATCTAAATAAAATGCTTTAAAATAATCACTATCCATCAAAACTAAGAAAAAATAAAAATCTGAATTATGCCAAGCCTATCTATAGTTTGTGATCCAGCGGCCATTGAAGTCAATGGGGGGGTGGGGGGGAAATCGATAATGATGCTGTTTCAAGCCCTATTTTAAAATCTGTTGTGGGAACAGCAGTAGATTTTTTTTGGATGAAAAGGAGAAGGGATGAAGTGAAAGTAATGAGAATTTTTTTTTAATTACTCTGTAGACTTCCTCTCATAGGCCTTGGCTACACTTACCGGCAAGTTCGACGGCTGGAAATCGAACTTCTGGGTTCGACTTATCGCGTCTAGTCTGGACGCGATAAGTCGAACCCGGAAGTGCTCGCCGTCGACTGCGGTACTCCAGCTCGCCGAGAGGAGTACCGCGGAGTCGACGGGGGAGCCTGCCTGCCGAGTGTGGACCAAGGTAAGTTTCAACTAATTCGAAATAAGGTACTTCGAACTTCAGCTACGTTATTCACGTAGCTGAAGTTGCGTACCTTAGTTCGAATTAGGGGGGGTAGTGTAGACCAAGCCCAAGAGAAAGCCATCCCAACTGGCTTGGAGTATAAACATTGTCATGTTCCCAAAAAGGATCAGGAGTGGCACACAGAAGTCAGAACTGAAGATTTGAGTGGCTCACCTGAGCTCCCTTATAGACATGGCTGCACTAACGAAAATCCTGCCAATGCCTCATTACCAGCCAAGTTTGGGGAAATAGTCTCATGGATATCTTTGAGCATAATGTCTAGAATTGGTTGAAAAATGGGAATTTTTTTCCCTCCCATATAAATTTTTTTTTTTTTGAGGTTTTGGCACAAATTTGAAAACCAAAAAAAGCCAAATCTGAAATAGTTTTATTTTGAAATGCTGCCACAGAACCTCCTAGGGGCCTCATGCTCCCATTGTCCTCTATGGACTGGGCACCCAGGTGAATGATGTGAAAGATATTAATTTATCCAAAAAAATACAATTGTTTTCAATAGAAAAAACAGAATTTTTTCAGTCAGCCCTAATTATGTCATATCCCTGAATGCCTCTTATCCAAACCCATTAAGGAATGATGGTAGCTGCAGAATGGTTCTTTTCTAGTCCTAGGAGGAAGGGAGATATTTCTGTTAAGTCTGCTTGCTTTCCCCCCCCCCCCCCAAGTGCTAGCTTTCATCATACTAGAGTGTGAGTATTGTCATGGCTTTCTAAGACTGCATGATCACAATTCTAAACTTTAACATATTAAAGTACGTGTATATATTTAATTTAATTGATTTGTTTAACAAAAAAAAAAAAGGACCATAAATCTGTCTGCTGATTTCACTGAATATCTTCACATTTATATAATTAACAACTTATGCAGCTCTCTCTCTCTCTCTCTTTCTCTACAGAAAAACATCACTAAACAAGTAACTAATATTAACTATGTAAGTAACGTTGCTATTAAATATTTACATTTTCCCCATAATCACTCCATAAATTGCAGTATGAAAGTTTCACTTTGTGCTAAACTGATTTTTCAATTGCTTTTAATTGTGATGCTTTAAAAATACTTTTTTGCAAATCAAGCTGCAAACTGGTTCTTGATGAGGACTAGCTACCTAGAAAATTTTAGCTTAGAAGGCCACGTCTGCAGCTATAAATCAGTACAGCTCTATCAATGACGCTGTATCAGCTTACTCTCAGAGAAAATTTATGAGCAAAGAGTTAATAAAATTTTACAGCAGAAAAGAATATATTCATTTTTTACCTTCCATAACTGAAAATATAGCTGAATGGATAATAGGTTTTCAAAAGAATATTTACCTCTGAACTTGGAGCAAGCATGGAAAAGTTATCCTCAATATCAGAAATAGTCAGAAAAATGTTACAAATGTGAAAAAAATAAGGAAAGCTTCAGTATGACCTTAATGACAGATTCCACTACAATAAAGGAAGGCTTATTATTTCCTCTATTTAGTACCAATTTACTATGTGAAAAAGAAAGTGTTTTTTTTTTTTTAAGAATACTATTTCACTTTTGATGTGTAAAGAACTCTTAAAAAATTAGGGTCATTTTAGCAAATTTTATGGTTCTATGATCTAACTCCATTTTAAAGTACTTACAGACTAAAACCTTACAAACACATTATTTTTAATTATATTTTCCTTTTGAGAATAAATTTATAATTTTTCTGTGATTAAAATAGGGATCATTCATTTTTTTTTGTTTGAGAGCCCTTGAACATTTATGTATTCAACAACATTCAAGGATAAATTCATGGAAGCACAATTACTTTACCTTGAAAGACTCAGCACCATACAATAGTTAACTCTAGATTAATCTGATGAATAGATATATACATTAAAAAGAAAGCACTTCTCTCTTAATGTGGCCAGGGCAAACTTGAACCTAAGCAGAACAAGTGAAGAAGAAAATTTAACAGAATTCATAATGTTCACATGAGAGCAGAGTACTTCTGTGCTCTGCTACTGTGTATACAGGAGACAGACATCGAGATGTCTTGCTTTCTTACGCTCATACAATGGCTCAGATAGTATGCTAAAGAGACAGTTAATGGAAGGCACAGGGCTAAGAGGGCAAGAAGACTGAAGAATTCCAGCCCCATCATTAATTGTCCATTAAGATTATGTTTAGTGTTTCTTCTATTTAAAAATAAAAGGCTTTCTACAGTCAAGATTAGTCAGAAAACAAGCTGGTTGAGACAGAACTCAATGGTTAAACAGAAAAAATAAAGCAGTAGCAAGAAGAAAAGACCGTTTTCAATATATTTGATTTTAAACTTTCAGGGTATTAATAGAGAATGATGTTTGATCATCGAGAATATATTTTCCATTCTGTCTTGAGAGAACACAATCACAGAGAAGTCATGACACAACAGTTCTCATAGTAACCTACACCTTCCAGGCATGTTATTATCAGATGCAATGTATTTTTTGTTGGGTTTATTTAGAAGGCTGCTGAGCATTTCAAAGGGACAAAAGCACTTTATTGACAGTTAAGTGTGGTAGAATCACAATCAAAGGATCGATGATATTTAGTAAGAAACTTTGAGACATGTAATCCTTTATCACTTTTCTGAGTCAGCTCATATCAGGCTTTTCTTCCCCTCCTAATTTTCAAAGAAGCTTTATAGGAAGCTACATGTTTTGCCCCAGTAGCAAATAGCATCCTTTACATTGATGCATGGACCTTCTGTGAATGGTTCAGCTCCTGCCCAGGCCAAAAAAAAAAACCCTACCTGCTGTCCCCAACCCCCACATATATTGAAGTACTATACCATCTGAAGTGTCCCAGATCCACAGCTAGTAGTGGTATGGGGAGAGAGGACTGCACACCATTTCCACTACCATCTTTATAGGGAACAGTTGGGAAAATTCTTAATATTGCATAGCATGGAGTTGTCAAGACTTCCTTGCAGGGCTCCTCTGCACCATGCAATCCTCATCTAAGGATGGGGATGGAGGAAGGTTTCAGGGACAGCTGCATCCATGGAGACAAAGAAAAGAAACCACCCTGGAGGACTCTCTCATTTGGTGGTGGATATAGAGGCATTTATAGATTAATGTTGTGACTGCTACTGAGATGTGCTTGCTGTTTTATCTTAGATCTCCTTACACTAATTTCAACTCCCTTAGACATAGTTATGTCCACTTTCCTAATGCATAAAGAGATCTAATTGTGTATAACTGACCGGCAGAGAAACCAAAAGATGAAAATGAGAAGAGTGGGGGGCTGCTTTTCCGTCAATAACCTCATATGCTCAGGAAGCAGAGAAAGGTATGTCTACACAGCAAAAAAAAAAAAAAAAAGGAGGGGGGGCACACAGGAGGGAAGATGATCTTAACACAGTTAGCTAACCTGCGTTAACAAACTCGGGTTAAAATAGAAATGAAGATGGGGCAACACAAGATTTTTTTTATTTAGGTTAGCAGCTCAAATTCAACACAAGGTTCCTCTTCCTTGAGCTGGTAACCCAAGTTGCCACACCTTCACTGCTACTTTAATCCAAGTTAAGAACACACTTTTTTTAAAGTGAAGACATGCCCTAAATTACACCAACCTAGATTTCTCTGTACATAAGCAGAGTACCACTTGTGTGTACAGTTACATCACATTACACATCACCTAAAAATACAACCCTAATTCTCTAAGAACCTGTATATAGAGAAACTAGGGACTGCAGCCTGTAACCCTGAGTAATTACATGAGTAATTCATGTGCATAGTTCCACTGAAGCAAAATAGACTACTCACAGGAGTCAAGTGTATTTCCATGAGGAAGGATTACAAGAATGAGCTCTAGCACCGCATCTCTAAAATTTTGTTTCATCCTGCTGTAAAAACAGTTTCATCTAATCTGAGGATGAGCTGATGCAGTCATACCATCAAGGCAATGAGTACAGAGGCCGATCGTGCACTACCCATTGTTTGAATTCTTTTGGCTTGTTAGGTCATCTGTGAATCTTTAGTTCAGTCACTCAGTTCAGTTTTCTGCACTTCTCTTTGGGAGCTGGGCATGTTTCAGGGCAAACCCCCTCCCTCCTAACCACCACCACATTCTTAGGCAAGCTGTCATCCTGAAGAGCAGCTCAAAACAAATAGAGTCTGACTGAGAAGTAGAAAATTGTAAACTGATTATGGGTCTGTCACGAGATGACCTCCATCAGGGCCGGCTCCAGGCACCAGCCCACCAAGCTTGTGCTTGGGGTGGCACCTGGAGGGGGGCGGCACGGTGCAGCGCTCTGGCTCTGGCCGCCAGGGAGAGCAGGGCCCCGGCCAGGGCTCGCCGCCCTCCCCCCGGGGCTCTGGCCGCCCCCCCCGGCACCCTCCCCTGCCCCCCGGGGGGTGGGGGCGGCGGCCAGAGGCTTTTTTGCCTGGGGCGGCAAAAAAGACAGAGCCAGCCATGGCCTCCATGGTGCTGCCACACCTAGTCCCATACTTAAGGAGGTTTATTCTATTCCAACAAGGTTAAACAAACAACCAGAACACAGTTTTAAGTCAGTACCTGGCTCCCAGGCTTCAGGGACACCCCTCCCAGGGATCTCTGGCACTCCAGCTCCTCATAGCTTCCTATCCTCAGCCAGCTCTGCTCCCCACCTTAGAGCAGCAGCTGCAGAGTTGCTTCCCTGAGCCCTGCTTTGTGCCAGGGACTCACCACACTCCTGTGTGACCTTTGCCACCCAGGGCTCAGCCTGCCACAATCCTTCCCCCAATAGTTGCCTATTAGCAGCCCTTTATAGACCCCGGTGTAGCCCAGCCTGCTTTAATTAGCTGGATTGGGCTCACCTGCTCCAGTCCCGGGGCACCTGAGACCAGCTACCCTGTGACAGGGTCAGATAGCAATATACATTTGCTACTCAAGGGGCTTTGAAATTTATTTATTTTTCCCCTTTGGTCAACTGAATTACAGTCCTGGTTTGCTGTGTGCTCTTGGGCCAGTCACTTACTCTCCTTGTGCCTCAGTTTCCCCCTCTATAAATTGGGGGTAAATAATAACCTGCCTTTATAGAGTGCTTTGGTTTTTCAGATGAAATATTTGTCTGTATAAAGGCAAATACTATTATCGACAATGATTGATGGATGATCATTGATTAGCATTTTGGCTCAGAGTTTTTTTGTGCCCTATCAGCTCTTTCTGTGGTAAAAATCAAAAAAGGAGTCTGAAGAGGAGAAAATCTACAAGATTCTCCTCATGAGTTCTCTCCCTAATGTCACAGTGAGAATTTGCATCCCTGCAGAACAGGCTACAGGGCCAATTCACCAATCTTCAGAGCCCCCAAATTCTTCATGGGGGACAGTGAGAAGCCCAGAACATCCAAACAAAGGCCCTGTGCCTCCACACTCCTGTGTCACAAGCAGTCCCCCCCTCACACCCTGATAGGCTACACTACCAGGCTTCCCTGGCTAGCAGTACCCGTTAAACCAGTGGCAGGTTACCCACTGGATCTATGAGGCCCAGGCTTTGGGGCCCTGGCTAACTCGGGGGCCCTGGGGCCCCAGGCAGGCAGGGAAAGCCCCCGCACCCCAGCCCTGCTCCCAGGCAGTAGCACCAAGTGGGCGGGGTGGCAGCAGCGGGGGAAGCCCCCCGCATCCCCGACACTGTTCCCCAGCAGCCACTCCAGGTGTGGCAGCAGGGGAAGCCCCTTCCCCCATCCCATATCTCCGACCCCACACTCCAGTGGCTGGGTGGGTTGGGAACAGCTGCAGGGGAAGCCCCCAGCACCCCCAGACTCCTTTCCTGTCAACAGACGGGGGGCGGCAGGGGAAGAGCCCAGCAACCCCTGATCCCAGCAGAAGCCAGGGGGCAGCAGTGGAAGCCTTCAGCACCCCCCGTCCCTGGTAGAACCTGGGGGCCTCAGTGGAAGACCCCAGCACTCCTCGACCCCGTCGCTGGCAGAAGCTGGGGGCAGCAGGGAAAGCTTCAGCATTGGGACCCCCACTGCAGACCCAGGATGGGAGGAGCTCTCACTACCTGCTGTGGCCTCCAGGCTGGGCCGCAGCAGGGGTACAGAGATTCTCTGGTCTTAGAGCCGCAGTAGGGGGTGGAATGACGGGGACCCTGGGTGGAACGGGGTGGGCCCAGGGAAGGGGCTGAATGGGGTGGGACTATAAGCAGGGTCACATGTGAAAGGGGCAGAGCAGGGCAGGACCACAAGTGGAAGAGGTGGGGAGCCCCCTCCCCCCTTGCTCTGGTCCAGGGCCCCAGAAAACCTTAATCCACCTCTGCCTTAAACCCACCTTAAAGGCAGATCTCCAACTGAGGATGTAGGCCACAGACACGCAATACAGTGTCTGTATAACCATGCTGTTTTTAAGCTCTGCAGGGTTGGGTGCGGGGTGACAATATGCATCTGAACCTGATCCCTCCTCCCTGCATGGATGTCCAGACTCATACAGAGCCACCCATACAATCTAGAGATAGGAAGGATGCTGCCATGGAACTGGTTGAACCCTCTCCCCTAGGAAAGAGGAAAATCCGTGCCCAGGAGGTACCCTTCCATGCTCAGATCCAGAGGGAATGATCAAGACCTTCTTTGGAGATGAGTGAAAACAGGTCAATTAAAAGAAGAACGAAGCAAAATGGTCACTAAACCTTAAACTAAAACCACTTTGGTTAAATTTCTCTCTCTCTCATTTTTCTCTCCTGTTTGTGCATCACAGCACTTCCAGGTTCCCTCTGGTACCACAGGGCTGAAAGAAAAGTTGCCCTCAAAGTCATTCTACTCATAATGGAAGGAGGAAGCATCAAACACTGGTGAGAAAGCCTATGCTTGAGAAAAATCTAGTCCAGTTTTGCAGACACAGGTGGTTCAGAAAGTTCATATATCTCCAAGGTAGCAGGGAGTCTTGGGGTTCAGTGAGATGCTCTTTATTTAAGAATTATGTCAACAACATATTGCTTGAAATCTGATTCAGTGGCTGACTCAGAACATCAGTAAACTTTGTCTCTGTCTCTCTCTAGCCCAGGGGTTCTCAAAGTTCATTGCACGGTGACCCGCTTCTGACAACAAAATTTACTACAGGACCCCAGGAGGGAGAAGCCTGAGTCCGCCCAAGCCTCACCGCCCTGGGTGTGGGGGCAAAGCCAAAGCCCCACTGTCTCAGGCCGGAGGACCAAAGCTGAAGTCCAAGGGCAGGGAGACAGGGAGCCTGTAACCTTAGCCCCACCGCCCAGGCTAAAGCCCTCGGGCTTGGGCTTTGGCCCTGGGCCCAGCAAGTCTAAGCCAGCCCTGGCGATCCCATTAAAATGGGGTTGCGACCCACTTTGGGGTCCCGACCCACAGTTTGAGAACCGCTGCTCTAGCCTATTTCCTTTAACATACCCGACAGGTCCACTAGATGGCATTATGCTGCACAAACTTCAGAAAGGAAACCCAGCTTTTGGGTGTTGATCCCAATTGAACTGGACTGACCCAAAATTCTTTATTTGCTTTTATGTTCATTCATCATTAGTTTAAATGAATTAGCTGGTACTTTTCTCCATGCACCATTAAGCTTTACATTTACTTACCTCGCCAGTCTATCAAATTGGCTTCCTCAGTTCCAGTTACACAGATTAATATCACAAAGATCTCTCAATCTTTTCAAATCAGAAGGACAGCGTGGTCAGATAACTAAAATTGCTGCTAATCCTGAGCACCAGCACATCTGGTAAAAATGCCCTTTAAACATTAGCATGAGTTATATATCAAATATATTTGCTGTTTAAAACCATCTGAAATAATGAATGGCTTGTTTTAGGAGGGGGAAAACTTTTCTCCATTTGCAGATGATTTAATCTAGAGATAAGCCCCCCTTACCCTTAAACATTAGTGATGCAAAACCAACTAAACGAAAACACCAAATAAATAAAGTACAAATCCATTCAAACGGTATTTAAGTTTCTAAGTCAAAATAATTAAACACTGGAGTCTTCTTCTTAGCGTATGTGCAGTGTGCTGCAGGTGGGACGTGACCAGAATTCATTACTGAATTTGGTCCGCCAGTTGGATCATTAGCTTCCCCGTCCTGGGCCAGGTACTGATGGGGAGCACAAACTTAGAGGTTCAGAAAAGTAGAATTCTATACCTATAAATTGGGCATGCAGACAGTCTATGAAAAACATGCTCATGTTACTATTAATAGATCAATCCCCGCATACATACAGGACCAAATTTTATCTGTAGATAACCATGGTATCTCTGCCCTTCTGGGACAATTGCCAATCTCTGTGCTCAGGATGTGAGAGCTGGGGACAAAGTATTCTCTATCCAAGGGATCTGGTTACGGGACAATCTTCAGAGGAGATCAGGTGAATCCAGAGCATGACCATCTTCAGGAAACATTGCAGAGCTTTCCTCTTTGAGAAGCCTTTCCATCATAAGTGACACTTTCAATTTGAGCATCCCTTTATTCCTAAATCCCTACCATGTTCCCCTCACTCCCCAAAAATACCCTAACCAAGCAGAGTTCTGACCCCAAAAAGGGAGAAATGCCTGAGACTCCATGAAGTCTCCTAAGGACTTTGCTGTTGTTATTGATTTTACATAGAAAGTGCTCAGATACAACAGTGATGGACATCAGTATAAAACTGTAAGATCTATACTATCCATTCATCCATCCCCTGCCCTTTTTCCCTTCCCCTTTCCTCCTGTTTATTTATTTCACTGTTATGTCTCCTCTTGAACTAAGACTTTGATCCTGCAAAGATTAAACATGTACTTAACTTTACAAATTATGAATAGTTCCACGGACTTCAATTGTACTACATAGCTAATATAGTCCCTTCTCAAACAATGCCACCTTGACACGCACTAGGGAACTTTTAGTGCATGACAGTAGGTCCACATGGGCCATTTAATGTGTGACACACTTGTGTGCACGAGAACTTAAACCGCAGGTGGTGCAGGCTAATGCACCGTGTAGACAAGCCTTTCAGGTGAATAAAAGAAAGCACATGTATAAACCGTTGCAGGATCAGACACAAATTGTAAACTGTGAGGCAACTATTTTTCAATATATGTCTTCACTGCACCTAGCTCTAAGGAGTCTAGACCTGGTTGAAGTCTTTAGGTGGTACTGTAATGTTGGTTAATATTCACAATCACAAGAATAATTTTGGACTTCATAGCAACAGATTAATCTAATCTATGTTCGTTTTTTTCTAAGATGCTTGTAATATTTGGTTTAAGAGAAACATCTCTCTAGAAGTGGTCTTAAACCAAACCCCAGGATATGAACATTCCCAAACGTAGGAGTGTTTGACATCCAGCTATGAATGTTTTAAGTTGAAACCATTTCTACCAAATTCCCAGCTTAAAAATAAATAAAAATCATTCTGATAGGGATGGTCTGATGTCATGGCCAAATCTCACACTAGATAGGGTGGGAAGGGGTTAATGGTCTGTTATGTAGAGAGGAGTTGGCACACACACACACACCCCTCCCAACACCTGCCAGTCATGTCAAGCCTGGAGAGAATAAATTTGGAAGGAAGAAGGCTTCACAAATGGGCTGTTCTGACAGAGGAATAGCAGGCCTGGGACAGAGAGGACCTAATGGGTGGACTGACTAGACCTGACATAGGAACTCTAGAAGTAACCAAGCTTGGAGATGAGACTTTGACTGGACTTTGCATTCTTATTTTTTATAATTTTGTTAGTAAAATCATGCCTCAGGAAGCAGTTGAGTTTGATCCTGTAGGGTCACTTGCTCAAAGATAAGGATGTTAATATTTAACTTTTATATAGCCCTTTTCATCGGTAGATCTCAACGTGCTTTACAAAAAAGTTAACTATCACTATCCCCATTTTACAGATGTGGAAACTTGGGCACATAGCAGTGAAAATAAACAAACTGGTTTATTTTGAGAAAATAAAAACCACTTGAAACTTCATGCAAAATTCCAGCTAAATGTTTTCTTAAGTGCAAACACACTCAGTCATGTTTTTGTTTATTTTGTTTTTCATGTGCACACACTTGTGAATCTCTGCTTTCTGCTTCTGGACATGATTAGAATTGGAAGTACTGAAATACCAAGAAGAAAGATATTCTCAGGGTATGATTGATCATTCTGGAACAAGGAAATATAAACACTAGTGAGAAAATCAGATCTAATTTAGATTTCAAGCCCTCTCCAAAGAAGTTAGGATAAGCGTCAGATAAACTTCTACAGAGACAAGAATCCCCCCCAAATATCTTCAGCTTCACTCCTCAATATTTTCTGACTCGCTAGTTAAAATATTAGACTATTCTATTCCACTAAATATGATCTTCTAACTTGAACTATTTTATTCTTGCTGTGGAACTCAGTTGGCATTTTCTCTGCTTCATGAGTCTAATTATAATATAACCCCACAGCAAACTACCAAGTAAGCAATCTTAGCTGCATGTATTTTTATTAATTCTCTGAGCTGACATCTGTTTGTGTCTTTATTGCATATACAGACAAACCCTCTTGTACAGGAGGTTTGTACTAAAAAATGGCCCAAATCCTTTTGCCCCTGCTTGGGCAAAATTCTCATTGATTTCAAGTGAAACTGCTTACAGATAGACCTTGGAGAATACTGCCAAAAACTTTTCAGTGAGTATTCATTCATTTTTAAACCAAACTACTTTCATCCATGTTCACACACTTTCATACTCCCTTCCCTTGAATATTTTCACAATCCAGTGTTACTAGCACAACCACATCTCAAAAGAGTGCATTTCAAGCTTGCACACAAAAATACTTGAGTTTTACATTTTCTTTCAGCAAACATTCAGATAAGAAACCCAATTATAAGAGTTCCGCTCATGCAATCGCGGAACAAAAAGGTCTTTGGCAAACCATGTACATGTTCTACATGTAGAAAGCCACAGAATAAGTGAAATTTACAAATAAAAAAGTTTGTATAATTATATATAAGTAACCATTCAGTTTGAAAAAAAAGAGACCCATCTGACAGCCATGTGAGATGCATTTTCTAGCCTTCCTTTCTGCTTCACATTTACTGCCTGCCTAAGATGCTCATAAATACAGAGATCCTGAATTTGGCAATTGTAGCTGATGGGTAAATTGTCAAACTCTGCTGTCAGTTGCTATTTGTAGTGATTGTGCTCCAAGGTTGACATGCGTTGCATTGTTCAGGCTAGTTTTGTGCTTTCATTTTGCTTAGGCTGCCTTTTGGAATGTATACGCTGCCTATTTCCTGAGGATTAAAGCATGTCTTCTGGGCAATTGAGACACAGGGACCACCTGCAGATTCTGTTTATAAATCCTGCATGGTAGGCTGATTGATCTCACAATAGGACTCCATAATGTAAACACTTCATTATTTCACTAAGAGACATGTGCACTACCACCTAAGGTCCCCCCCACCCCCGGCACATGGAAGTTTCAGTTGGTTAAAATGGTCTAAACCACACCAAGAAAGCCAAACAAATAAACAAAGAGAAAATCCAATCAAGGGATATTTAAAAGTTTCTAAATTAAACTAACAACATCATTACATTGGAAATTGTATCCTACCTTGTTATTCCTGGCTACTGCCGTCCATGCTGAATGATGATTCTTGGTGCTTCTATAGTGCTTTATCATTTTCAATGTACTTAAATATTAACTAAGGGCCAGATCATTCCCTAAGAATTATTCCTGCATGAACACTGGAAATGCTACAAGTTTGGACTTGTGATATTTCCACCTGTCTGCTCATTCTCTCTGGAGGTACCCATGTGGTGTGGGACTAGCAGGGGAGAAGGTACCCTGAACTCATGCCTACTCACAGCTTCCAGGATTGATCAGATAGCAGGAAAGCCCTTGAGAGCTAGAAGAGACTCCACTTCTAGGCTGCTGCAGAAGCCCTTCCTCACGGTGTCTCTGCCTGTTGCTGCCCTCCAAACCCACTTTGGGGAATAGGATGAATGAGCAGCAGAGTCAGTTAACATACACCCCACCCACAAAACGCAACACAATTCCTAATCCTCTCTAGAAACTGGAGGACCAAGAACTCTATGAGTCTAACATGATACCACAATCCCCACAGAAGCACCAACGGAAGGGCTAAGGGGTGTACAGCCACACTTCTACTTTTGGGGCATCGTGTCTAAATCCTCTGCTAGTTGCACCCCTCTAATCATGGAAACTAAGGGAAGCCATGGTTCTAATTAATCTTAAAACAGTTAAGTGTTAGTATCTCCTTTTTTACAGATGTGGAAACTGAGGCAGAGAGGTTATGTGACAGGCCACAGAGGCAGTCAATGTCAGAGCCAGAATTCAAACTCAGAAGCTCCATGCTCTGGGTATGTCTTCATTAGAAATACTGCAGCGCCGTTGTAGGGCTTCAGTGTAAACATTCACCATAGCGATTGGAGGGGTTCTCCTATTGCTGTAGTTAATCCATGAATTCTTCTGTCAACCTACCGCTATCTATACCAGGGACTAGGTCAACTTAACTATGTCACTCAGGGGACTGGATTTTTCACACCCGAGTGACATAGCTGGGTCAAGCTAACTTTTTAGTGCAGACCTGGCCTCTGAGTCTTCTGCTCAGACTAGTCGGACAGGCCTCACACTTCTTTATATAATGATTTAATCATCTCTCACCTGCTGATTAGCAACAAACACAATCTCTTAGTGCAACAGGGTGAATCAAGGGCAGAGTCACAGCCTTAACTTTGAATGTCCTAGAATTTGTAGTTTAGATTAAGCCCTTACTGGTATTTCAACATAATTCCTGGGGCTTGTTTTCCTTTGGGATTTGTTGGTTGGTTTATTTAGCAGCATTATTTAAAAATTAAAAAGGTGCACCCAGCTAAACTGAAGGGCGGTGACATTAGGGACTGTAATAGTTCCTCTTAAGGGAGTGGAAGTCTATCTTTAAAATATATAAAGGCATGTAAATAATAAAAGGAAAGTCAGGGCAGGTCTACACTTAAAACGCTGCAGCAATGCAGCTGCACTGCTACAGCACTTCAGTGAAGTACTTCAGAGCTTCTCCCATCGGTGTAGTTAAACCACCTCCCCAAGAAGGGGTAGCTATGGCAACAGAAGAAGCCCTCCTGATGACATAGCGCTGTCTACTACTGCATCACTAAGGCTACGTCTTCACTACCCGCCTGAATCGGCGGGTAGAAATCGATCTCTCAGGGATCGAATTATCGCGTCTCGTCAGGACGCGAAAATCGATCCCCGAATCGACGCTTGTACTCCACCAGCGGAGGTAGGAGTAAGCGCCGTCGACGGGGGAGCCGCGGAGGTCAATTTGCCGCCGTCCTCACAGCGGGGTAAGTCGGCTCGGATACGTCAAATTCAGCTACGCGAATAGCGTAGCTGAATGTGCGCATCTTAAATCGACCCCCCCTCCCCCCGTAGTGAGGACGAAGCCTCAAAGATGTGGATTTTTCACCGCCCCCTCTCCCCCATAGGTACATAGTTATACGATGCAAAATTATAGTGTAAACCTGGCCTTAGTCACTGAAGAAAATGCACAGTACATGAAAGCCTGAAATGCGTTCTGTGGAAGTCACAAACTGCATCTGGAAAGATTAGCCACAAGCCATAGAATTTAATTCAGCTTTAGACAAAAATGCCTCCTTTTTTACTGTAAACAAGACATAATTATCCACACACTGGCCCTCTATTCAGAGTTTCAGTTTGAACAATGCCTCAGGCCCCGATTCAGCGGAGCATTTAAGCACCCATTGACGTCAATGGCACTTAAACACATGCTAAAGTGCTTCGCTGAATCACAGCCTAATTATGCAGCAAATTACAATGGTTTTGTGTTTAAAATAGGCAAGTTATAAAATAAAATGTAATCCTTGACCCAGCAGGCTTTATGTTTTAGATCAGTTTGTGAACCTTTGAAAGGAGTATAGCTTTACATGAGCCTTTAAGCATTGTTGTATTGGTTTGAAAAATGGATGTCTTCCGCATGTTAAAGAACACTTTTGCAAACGAGTGCCTAAAATTAAGCTCCTTGGCCTGGATTCTCAAAGGGAATTTAAACCAATGGTAGTTAGGCACCTAAATACCTTTGAGGATCTGGACTTAAAATCCATATGTAGACACCTAAATGAAAATGGCCTGATTTTCAAAGATGAGTACCTGTAACTCCCAGTGGCTTAAGTGGAATTTGCAAATGCTCTCCACCTTTGAAAACTATGCCATTTTTATTTTTTAGTGCCTAACTGTAGATTTACAACTTAACCTTAGGCATCCAAGACTGTAAAATTTGACCTATGAGGAAAAAAAATTACAGGATTCTAAGCACAGATTCAAGTTTAAAATATCAGACTAAATGATTGGCTTTAATCTGAAAAAGGGCTAATACCCACATTATATAAAACAACTTAAAAATGACATTTCAAAAAATAAAATCACAAACAGCTGAAGGCACAATCTTGAAGCTGTTATACCTGCAAAACTCCCATTGACTTGAATGGAAGTTACCATCTTTCTGTTCTAGGTTCGTACAGTGCCTAGCACAATGGGGTCATGGTCCATGACTCAGGCTCCTAGAGCCCGTGGTAATACAAATTATAGGTGATAATAATTGTACACACGAGGATCAGGTCCCAGTTGTTTATGAATTCTAGCCATACCAAACAGTGCTCTAATCAACTAAAGGCCATTTTATTTTTGCATTCCAAAACAGATACACCTCTACCCCGATATAACATGACCCAATATAACACGAATTCAGATATAACACGGTAAAGCAGCGCTCCGAGGTGGGGGGGGCTGCACACTCCGGTGGATCAAAGCAAGTTCGATATAACGTGGTTTCACCTATAACGCGGTAAGATTTTTTTGGCTCCCAAGGATGGCATTATATCGGGGTAGTATTTTAAAACGATGGGTCCAATCCTGCTCCATTTGAATTCCCACCGACTTCAATGGGAGCAGCTAGGGGCAGGATATATCTGTATTTTAGGATCAGATTCAGCTACAGTTATTCATCTTTTACTCTGAGTAAAATCAATAGAACAATTTGTGTAGTCAGGAGTCGTTCAGCATGAGTAAGGGTATCGTAACCTGGCTCACACTGTAGACATATGTATTAAAAGATGACTCCAAAGCTAAAGTTTATGTAGAGCAAGTTTTAGCCTGGAGCAAATTTTCTTAGCTTAAGTTATAACCAAAACAAAGTTGTAGTTGGAACCCCAGGCAGAACCATTCCTATGACAGTGCACATAGGTACAGCTATATCCTTCCAGTGGGTAGAGATAAATCACTCTATCTTTATAATGACTAGTGTTCATTTATTGAATTTGCATTTGCACAACTACACTGTTTTCTTCTGGATCTACTAACAATGTATATTAAGCTGGTCTTACAATGCCAGTGTCCCTAGGTATTAAGCATGATGATAGACCTTATAATATGCCTTTCTAATAAGGACCCTTATAGTCAAATACTATACATTTTCCTTTTAAGAAGGGCGGGCCATGTGTTCGGTTCTTGTGAAGAAGAATGCTATTGTGATTAAGGCACAAGATAGAACCTTGTTTTGTCACAAGAACTAACTGCTGGGCCGTCATAGCTATAGTCAATAAGATTCCGTACTTTTTTGTGCCTTGTGTGACCTTGGGCAAGTCACGTAACCTTTTTCATGCCACAGTTTCCTTCCAATACCTTCCTCTCTCACAAGGTTGCTGGGAGGCTGAATTTATTAGTGTTTCTATAGCACACTGAGATCTTCTGATAGAAAACACTATACAAGTTCAAAGCGCATTTCCTCTTATGGGGAAGTCCCATTAAAATTAGTAGAGATTAAACCAAAAGGGTTCTGTAGATATTACTCTAAATATGTTCTTGGGGTATTTACTCCTGTTATTTTGGATCGGATTTTTTGCCTTATAGCTTTTCCTGTTAATCTTTTTTTCCCTTTTCAAATCTTCTTACTATCATAGGCCCAGTTCATAAGCAGGTAAAATTTGATCTTTATGCTCCAGTCCATTTCCATCCCATCCCCCCTTTAAAAAAAAGTTGCTTTCACGGACAGCCCTTGCTGGCCAGCTGCATAATTAGACCTATTGTTCCCAGCCAATTAGAAAGAACACCACCACTGGACAGCCCATGCTACCATGTTGGCAGTGTCCCAGTTTCAGGCCAGACAAGGCTACCATATCATCTAGTCTGACCTGCTGCATAGTGCAGGTCACTAAATCCCACCCAGTTATTGAGCCCACTAACCTGGATTACACAAAAATATTACAGTGCTGAGGAGATTAAACCATTGTGTGCCACAGGCAGAGGATAGGAGGGACTGAGGCACACCAATGCCTGAAGCCCCTTGCACTGGAAGGGAACTGATTTTGAGAACTATATCTAGATGATCCTAACAAGCAACCTGCGCCCCATGTTGCAGAGGAAGATGAAAAACCATAAGGATCTTAGTATCAGGGAGTAGCTGTGTTAGTCTGTATCCACAAAAACAATGAGGAGTCTGGTGGCACCTTAAAGACTAACAGATTTATTTGGGCATAAGCTTTTGTGAGTAAAAAAACCCACTTCTTCAGATGCAGAAGTGGGGTTTTTTACCCATGAAAGCTTATGCCCAAATAAATCTGTTAGTCTTTAAGGTGCCACTAGACTCCTCGTTGTTTTTATAAGGAGCTTGCCAATCTGACCTGAGGGAAAAGCATTCATCTGACGTTCCTCCAGGCCCATATAGTAGGGAAGATAAGAGATCTGTCTAACATTGGCATTCTTGGAGAGTGGTCCAGGATGTGGAATTTGAATCCAGATCTGAAATTCTCCGAACTTCAGACCTGGCAGCTTGTTTCAGCTCTTTATTCAGGCAAAGAAGAGCTGTGATGTTTTGACCTGAATCATAATGGTTCCAAAGTTCAGGCATGTTCAGATCCTACCTTTTGTTTTGGGCCCACGTCTAATCATGGCTGTAAAGTGATTACTCAGGCTTGCTTGTCCTGCGTATTAAATTTTATAATGTTCAAGTTACCTGTGTGCTATCCTGTACATTTCAAACCATCTAGCGGTCTTTGTCTGTGACCAGCTAAAACTATCCTGAGTCTTGTTATTTTGGTTGTTGGGGTTTTTTTTTTAAACAAAAGAAACAAAGTTGAAAAAGTCATTTAAAAAAACTCATCAGGTTTAAACTCTTAAATCTCTTGGCTCAAAAACCCACAGAGAAATTTGACATGTGGGCATTTCTTGCAAAGACGGAGTTCCTAAAGGTTAATTTGTAGGGAGTTGCTACTGGTATGTATCATGCAGAGTTTCTCTTTGTTGGTGCTGCTGCTGTGCAGTGTTCGAAAATAATCCAAACAGGTTATGTAGTAACGGTGATATTATCTAGGTGAATTTAACCTGAGGGGATTCCTTCCGAGTGAAAAATGGTTTAGTCTGTCTGCACGAATGTGGCCCCGAGGAAGATTTTACAGGCAAACAAGCTGAGTGGCACAAAAAGCAGGCAAAAATAGAAAAAAGAAAAAAGAAGTGGTGATGCCATTTTTTGTAGCTTTATTTTTAAACAGCTTCATAACAATACCTGCCTGTTCTAAAAAGACACATCAGTGCCTCCCTGAGAGCTCCTATATAAAGAATTATAGCCTTGTTACTTTTGAAAAAGATTATTTGATAGCAAGTAGAGACAGGCCAAAATCAACCCCCCAGACCTGGATCCCAATTCTATCTGTAATGTAAAGAATCAAACTCCCAGGATTCAAACATTGACAATCTGCAGTCTAGACCCTCTTGAGCCACACTGCTACTCTGCTGACATAATCTGGCCAAAACCCCAATGTAACTGTCCAAGGATAATTACCTCGGGATGAGGATGACCCTCCAGTGGTGCAGAGGACCATACACTACACACTCTCCCTGTTTCCCATGTAGCATGGGGAAGCAGCTATGACTGACCTCCTGCTCCAGGCCAGCCCTGGGCTGCATCTTCAGTTCCTTGTGGCCACTCCAGCCTGGTTTAAGTTAGAGCAGATCTGGCCCCATGTCCCTGTAATCAGCAGAAACCGAACTTTAGACTCCCAGCACTCACATACTTTAGTGCTTGAAATCCAGATCCAAATTATCCTGAAGTACAGAAAGTTCAAATGTGTCCCCTTATAGAGTTGGCTTCCCAGTTCCAATCTATCCACAAACCCAGATCTAGGGTTCTGACTGGGAGGGTGGGGGTTCATGCCCATCTCTTGTACAAAATTGAGTTAAATATAATGAACTATGGATGCTATTTTCAAGACTGAGTTTGTGACTACACAGTCTGCAGACTAAAAATGGGCAAACAGTAGGACAAATTCTAAAGCATGTTTCTATTTGTCCACATTCACATTTCATTCTATTCACTTTCCTGCTGATGTTCATGGGAGCAATTTTTCTTGGCAGATGTTTGGAGAGGAGCTTTCATTTATAGAATACCAGAGTTAGAAGGGACCTCGGGAGGTCATCTAGTCCAACCCCCTGCTCAAAGCAGGACCAATTCCCAGACAGATTTTTGCCCCAGATCCCTAAATGGCCCCCTCAAGGATTGAACTCACAACTCTGGGTTTCATGCACATATGCTTGTCCACACACAAACACATGCATTTTAGTATGACCAAGCACATTGGCGCATATTTACACCAGAAATGCTTGACCTGTGTGTTGTTTTTCATGGGTTTGAGAGTGAAACAAGTATAAGGGAGTCAAAAGTCAAAGCAATTGATTTTAAAAACAGACAAACTAACACCACCCTGCTTGCAAGCCAATTAAGGAACACAAACAAAACCATGAGACTTAGGTGACCAGTCAAAGATCCAGGAGAGTGAAGCAGACACCAGGTAGATGTCGTGCAGAAGGCCCTGTTGTATCATTTCAGCCCTACTTATTTCTCTGTATTATAGGCAGAGATGGCATTCACCTTTCAAGGAGGGGAAAGACCCTATTTGGACACAGACTGGCTAACCTAGTGAGGAGGGCTTTAAACTAGGTTCGACGGGGACAGGTGAACAAAGCCCACAGGTAAGTGGGGAACATGGAGACCTGGGAGATGGGTCAGAAACAAGAGGGAGCGTGGGCTATAATGGCAGAGAGAAAGGAGGGTCAGGGCAAAACTGGGAGGCAAGATCAAACCAGTATCTTGGATGCCTATATACAAACGCGAGAAGTATGGGTAATAAGCAGGAAGAACTGGAAGTGCTAATAAATAAATACAACTATGACATTGTTGGCATCACTGAAACTTGGTGGGATAATACACATGATTGGAATGTTGATGTGGATGGGTACAGCTTGCTCAGGAAGGGTAGACAGGGGAAAAAGGGAGGAGCTGTTGCCTTATATATTAAAAATGTACACACTTGGACTGAGGTGGAGATGGACATAGGAGACGGAAGTGTTGAGAGTCTCTGGGTTAGGCTAAAAGGGGTAAAAAACAAGGGTGATGTCATGCTAGGAGTCTACTACAGGCAACCTAACCAGGTGGAAGAGGTAGACGAGGCTTTTTTTAAACAACTAACAAAATCATCCAAAGCCCAAGATTTGGTGGTGATGGGGGAATTCAACTATCCAAATATATGTTGGGAAAATAACACAGCGGGGCACAGACTATCCAACAAATTCTTGGACTGCATTGCAGACAACTTTTTATTTCAGAAGGCTGAAAAAGCTACTGGGGGGGGAAGCTGTTCTAGACTTGATTTTAACAAATCTCACCAGTAGGTATCCACTACTGGATAGAATTTCACCTATCCAATACTGTAAGCAGGGCCGGCTCCAGGCTTTTTGCCGCCCCAAGCGGCGCAAAAAAAAAAAAAAAAAAGCCGCAATCGTGATCTGCGGCAGCAATTCGGCGGGAGATCCATCGCTCCGAGTGGGAGTGAGGGACCGTCCGCCGAATTGCTGCCAAATAGCTGGACCGTGCTGCCCCTCTCCGGAGTGGCCGCCCCAAGCACCTGCTTGGCAAGCTGGTGCCTGGAGCCGGCCCTGACTGTAAGCCATACTTGCAGCTAACAATTTTCAGATAACCAGTATGCTGAACTATATTTGCCCACAAATGTGCATGAACAATTTTCAATGACCAGCAAATCTGTTAAAATCATGATGCCTGAAAGCCCATTGATTTTCCCAAGTTCAGTGACTACATAGCATACTAAGCCTGGACTATGTTTAAACAAAAGACCCTTTTCTGTTCACACAGAAATCAATCTGACTCAGGCCAGGGACCCCTCTGGAATCTTGCCTGCAGACTTCATTGGGGGTGCGTCAAAGCCCAAATCTCATTGTGACATGGGTCAAAAGTCCAGATAGTGTGGACACAGCTCAAGTTCAGGTCACCTGACTGGAATCTGGAGAGTTTTCCAATGCTATCTCATAGTCCTCTGGGGCTATGTTTCCCAGCCCTTCAGTTCCTAAACTGGCCACTCACTTCCCAGGAACCAGAAGCAACCTCGTTATTCAAATGCAGCTGCCTGGCATTTAACCCTTCATTTCCACATGGGCTGCTCAACTGGAAACACAGTCAACCCTCACATGTATTAGCAATGGCTGAGAAGCAGTCCCGCACTGCTAGCTGGCTGGCCAGAGGAACCCATGTGGCTTCTAGTTTACCTCTCGAGCGAGACGAGGAACATATTCGACTTCAGCAAGAGCATAAGAAATGATCGTGTCTACAAAGCTTTATCTGAGCAGCTGGCAGCATTGGGGATTGACTGGACAGCAGAATACTCCAGAAAGCGAATCAACTGGCAGAGGACAGACTACCTCAAAGCCAAGGATGTTAATGGAACCTCTGGCAACGCCCTGGCTTCCTGCCTCTTTTAGAGGTATTGGGAACTGTGACGAGCACTGAACCCACAGCAGTGCATGACAATTTGCTGAGCAATGATGCCACCCTTATACTCCCCCACCCAACACCCTTCCAGTCCCAGGCACTCTGGAGGAGAGCCAGCTGCTGGAGGAAGGGCAAGAAGGGACCCTAGTGCTGAGGCCAGTAACTGAAGATGTTAGGTCGGTGGAGCAGCTACAGCATATCCTGAGTGTGTACTTGGAGAAGCTGTTTGGGGGCAGCCCTGGGGAGCAGCTGGCTGCAGAGCTGGCATCAGAGCAGGAGCCGGAGCCTGCCACCACATTTGTCTTTATTAATATACGGATGGGAGGGATTTCCAGCTTACGATGTGGCCCTATTGAGTTATTAATACAAGCCAGGGTTTTGGTGTGCTTCCACTCAGGGCAGAACATCATTCCCCTAGTGCCCTCCAACTTCTTCCCAATGCCACATGGGATTCAAAACAGACTCCACTAAAGGAGGGAAAAAGTCAAACAAGCATTTATCACCTTTTTACAAGTTACTCGCTGATTGTTAGACGTATGGATTGGGCCTCCACAATTAATAGCCTCACATACCCTCCCGTTTGCCTCAGTTCCCCATCTGTAAAACAAGGGTACTAGCACTTCCTTGTGATATTCCCAAGGATGTTGTGAGGTGCTCTGATATTATGGTGCTGAGGGTCCTATGAACAGAAAACTAAAGCTAGAATAAGTTGATAATTTAATTAATGGAGATATCCCATCCCATCTCCTAGAATGGGACAGGACCTTGAAAGGTCATTGAGTCCAGCCCCCTGCCTTCACTAGCAGGACCAAGTACTGATTTTGCCCCAGATCCCCAAGTGGCCCCCTCAAGGATTGAACTCACAATCCTGGGTTTAGCAGGCCAATGCTCAAACCACTGAGCTAGCCCTCCCCCTGATACATTGGTTTGTTGTTTAAGCAGTTCTATGGCAGGCATTTGAAAACATTGTATTCCCTTCTGTTTCTAACTTTCTTTTTATAGCTGCTTCCTGTAGGGATTAGATTTACAAACCCTACAGACAGAAGAAAGCTGGCATGTTTGGTGTATGGGTGAGTGCAGGCAAGAAGGAGAAAGAAATCCAGCTTCCAGTGAACTACGTAAATAAGTGTTTTCATTGTCTAAAAATGTTTCTGACCTTTTCTTTTTAAACTTCAGCTCTGAGCTTACTCATCTTTGTCTGCCAGTAATAATTAGTATGCGGATTTACATACATCACTGCAAATGGGCTTTTTCTAATCCTTTGTGGTACCTATAGGGATGGTGACATTTTTTGTTTGCGCACCTGGGTTTCACAGCAGCAAGGCCATAACCACTAGTCAGGGCAGAGAGCCGTGAAGAGGAACCATCCCTGCAGACACAGGCTCTATCCTATCCCTTCCGTATGGGCACATTTTCAGAGACAGACACCTGAGGCCAAATCCTGCTCTCTGTTACATGGGTGTAAATCCAGGCTAACTCCACACAGGTGACAATGGAGTTACTCTAGATTTGCAATGGGGTGACAAACAGAATTTGGCCTCTAGTTTCAAGCCAACTCCCAGCCCTCCAGGATGGCGACTGTTAGAAGAATTGCACAAAAAATACTGGTGTGCAGAAATCTTTGTAAATTATCTGTGTGCCTTCAAAGGAGAAGGAAGAAGGGACGTCTACTGAGGCGTATAGTATGGTGTTAAATGTAAACCACTAAAAGAAAGGGAAAGCGGCATTTCTCTTCTGCATAGTAAAGTTTCAAAGCTGTATTAAGTCAATATTCCGTTGTAAGCTTTTGAAAGAACAGCCATAACGTTTTGTTCAGAGTTACAGAGTTATAAAGAACCTCCATTCCCGGGGTGTCCGTTACACTGAGATTCTACTGTATACAAATATAGAGCTATGAGGATGGTCAGGTAATAACTCCTAGCAGCAGTACACTTGTTCACACAAGAACGTGCCCATTCAGTTGTGGACACATGCATTCAGCTGCAACTCCACATATTTGCATGAATAAAAGCTCCTCCCCAAATCTTTGGATGAAAAATTGCTGGGACAAATGTTCATGGGAAAACAAATGAAAAAAGGGTTGGGAAATGGTTGAATTGGGGGGGGGGAGGGGGAACTATTCAGAATCTCATGAGATCTTTGCTGATCATTTTTCAGAATATTGGCCCATCGCTACCATTAACAAAAGCACCACACTGTAAGTGGTGTTGTCATTGGGGGAGTTTGGGAGGAAAAATGAAGAGTTCCGTTTTAATCCTGTTAAACAATAACCTGCTACCCTTCATGATTGGCTCCCCAAAGGCTAAAGAAATCAACTAGTGGTTAGATAAGTGATTGTTTTCATTTAAAAAAATGACCAAATCAAATAACCTGTGTGAATGTGTTATTGTGCAGCAATTCTGTCAAAATATCCACATTCTGCAAAGGAAAAATAAATCAGAAAAACTGCTTTCTAATATCTGATTCCTGAAGGAGCTGAAGTCAGTTGGGCTCTAAAAAAGAAAAGACTTTTTTAAAAAGCCTAATCCCAACATTCTACTGTAAGAATAACACCACTCTGTACTCGGTTTTCTCTCCTTGCAGATGTTTTCCTTCTCTTCCCTTGCTGAATCAGAGCTATTGCTTTTTTCAGTGACCACAGCTCGTCTTTAATTTTTCATTGGTTTCTTTTAAAAAAAATTAAAATAAAAGAAGATCTCAGCTGTGTGGTTGCACATTCCCTGATTTTGCTGCTTTCACTGGACAGCTCAAAAGGTAAAGGAGAGGGACGTTGACTCTGCTGAATGAAGGACAAGACTTCATGTTGCCTACAGGGCTATGACAATTATTGGTTATGGAATGATAGTCCAGAGTGCCATCACACATATATATGGGTCCTTCCGCTGAGATACACATATTGGAACCTGTTATAGGAAGAACTTCACTAGCCTCCTTTGTACATGCACACTCTGAGTTAAAGAGCTTTGTGCAGGGACTTTGCTGGGTTTGGGAGAGTAGAATCGACCTCCTAGCTCACATGCAGGGTGTGGCACAGCTTGGCAACTGCCATTACAATTCCTTGCATAGGATAAAATAACAGAGGGTCCTGTGGCACCTTTAAGACTAACAGAAGTATTGGAGCATAAGCTTTCGTGGGTAAGAACCTCACTTCTTCAGATGCAAGGACATCCTCCATATCTTTCTTGCATCTGAAGAAGTGAGGTTCTTACCCACGAAAGCTTATGCTCCCAATACTTCTGTTAGTCTTAAAGGTGCCACAGGACCCTCTGTTACTTTTTACAGATTCAGACTAACATGGCTACCCCTCTGATACTTGCATAGGAAAGGCAGCATGTACACCCTATGAGGTCCTGTGGCCATTGGGTTCCCATAATCAAGGCTGCATTGCTCACACCCTTTCTTCTCCCCTGCCCAATCCACAACCCTCTATACTATGACTTATGTGGAGCTGGGGTTTTGCATATAGGTGATATTAAGTCCCCTGCGCTCCACAGCTATCCACCCACTCCCTGCACAATGGAACTGCCCTGGTTCATTAGTGTTAAGAGCTTCCACTTCTTCTGTACCACCATTAGACATAGGTGGTCACCTAGGATGCTGATTTTTTAATCATCTATGCCTCTCACCCAACCGCACCCCACTCCTGATCAGCTGGGAGCCACAAAAGCAAAGCTCTGGTGGCCAGTGAGGAAATCCCCCAGTACAATTTTTAGGTATCAGCCTCTTCAAGGTTTACACATGCACACCGACACACCCACACACACACACACACACGTGTACGTGTCCAAAACCTAGAAGCACCCACTCCAGTGTCGCTCCCACCCTCCACCTTTCAGTGTGTCAGGAGTGTTTTCCCTTTTAAGGGCACTCTCCATATCCCAGAAGCCATAAACTGCCCCACCACCACCACCACTGCACCCAGATAGTAGCCTCCTAGAGGGTTCCTAGCACAGTAAACTATCTAGCTCTGGCCCTGTCGAGAGTGAATTGAATCACAAATTACTTGCACACATTTGGACTGTGAGAATTGCAGTCACCATAATTCACCAGTTATAGTGAAGCTCTTCTTATCCTGTGCCGAAAGGTGTTTTGCCATTGACTTCAATGGCAGCAGAGTCAGATTCATAGTGATGTTGTTCTGTCTGTGGGAAAATACCTTCAGTATAAGAGGATTCCACTGCATCCAAAGTCTCTGGACAGCAACATCAAATTACATCAGAGTTCAATGAGAATGTACCCAGGTAGCTATACCTGTGTGCAGAATTTGGCCCCAATTGCTGTTCCTCTGATCCATGGAGCTAATAGTCTAGTCTAGTGAATGCTTTCTAGAGGTCCGAATCTGTGATGAAGGCAGAGAATATTGCAAGTGTATATATAATCTTCAGAAATCGGCAGTGCAGATGGATGCGGTTAGTGAAGTAGAGTGTGTTCAAAGAAAACAATAAAGAACATCTGATTTCTCAAAACAAGAGTTAGTTTTCTTTGCTGTCAACACACACAGACACACACACCCTTGTTGTAAATACCTATCTAGAGAGGCAAATTGTTCCCCCTACTCTGTGCTTGCTTCAGTCAGTTTGCATTAGATTCATGTAGCGGTGAACGCTGCCTTTTGGGTGGGTGTGAAGTACTTGATGAGGTTTTTGGCTGAAAGGCAGGTAAAAACTCGCTTAATCTTGTATCCAAGATTCGAGTATTTACCTGTTGGAGCCCTGCATATTAAGGCCCACGCATTTACCCTGCAACACAACATGGAATTTTAATGAATTCATAGGCTCTGAGGGTCCCCACCCACCTTTAGACAAACACTGAAACTTGGAGGAATGCAAGGGATTTAAGATACTCTTGCATGCTATGGCTATAAAGCAGAACTGGATGCGATTTTCCCTGCTAATCAACACAGAGCAAGGCATAGTCACTTCTGGTGCCATCTCAACCAAAGCAGAAAATGTTCCATCCATCTCAAAGCACTAGAGGATCAGAAACTAAATCCCTGATCCACTCCTACAGAGCGCTAGTACCCAGGCCCAATCAGAGGAGCAAACAGTGTCTCTGGAAACCAAAAAGTGCTCATGATGCTAGACCGGCACCTAAAACCCTATAAGATAAGAACAAATCAAAAACGGCAACAAGCTAGACCTGCTGCAGATCCCTGCACCAAACTAACAGATCACTATCATCTGAATGGTAACCATACATCTTGAAAGATGATGGTGCAAGTACCAAAGCAATTCAGCTGGTGTGTGTTGTGCTGTAGACTAGCCCTAGTCTATACTACAAACTTATGTCGTTATTACTGCATCGCTCAGGGGTGTGGAAAATCCATACCTCTGAGCAATGCAGTTATACTGACCTAACCCCTGGTGTAGACACTCCTAGGCCAATGGGAGGGCTTCTCCCAGTGACATAGCTACCACCTCTTGGGAAAGTGGAGTACTTACGCAGACAGGAGAAGCTCTCCCATCAGTGTAGGCACCATCTTCACTAAGTGCTACAGCGATGCCGTCACAGTGCCATAAGTGTAAGTCCTTAATCCTCCAGAGGAGATATTAACCAACTGAAAGCCAGCAGGCCAGTTAAAAAGGCTTGCCTGCTTCTTCTCAGGAGAGTGTGGGGTAAAGACTGGGACAGAGAAAGAGGTCTCAATGCTAGGCCAGAACCCCAGAGCTGTAACTAAGAGTTTGCCTTTGAGTTATGTTTGTTTAGAGGTGCTGACAGCCAAATGCTAAGTTTAATTATCCTCAGCTGACTGTTTAAAGATTGATTCCAAATTTAGGGCACTGGCTCCCCTGCTCCCAGCAGGCAGCCAGAACTGGTGGATTAATGGAGGAAGCACCTGCAGCACCACGCTTGACCCTGTAGGGGGCTCTACAGAGCAGCTCCACCTATGACACTCACTCTGATCCAATTGCTAAATCTGTGCAAAACTCTAAAATAGCAGCTTGCAGAAGTTCATGCAAACTTTTTTACTGGCTTTGGTTAATGTAAGTTTCCACCACCTATGTTTCAGTTCAAATGATTTCAACATTCAATGTCAGACAGTCAAATTCATTGTATTTTGCCTACTTTGGAATCAGCTTTCCCTATAAAATTTTCTTGGTTTGCAAACTTTTGCCACCATTTACGATGGCAGAAGTCTTACAAGGTCAACTGATCACCAAATCCTAATCCACACCTAATCCATATCCAAGCACCGTCTGCTTGGTCCATTTCCTTGGGAATCCTCAAAAACAGTATTTATTTACTGCAGTGTCCAGAAAATGCTTATTGCAAAGCACTAGTGCTATAGGGAACAATCCTGCTTTAACAGAGGATGAAGTAGGAGTGACCCAATAAGTCATTTCCATGTCCGATTCTTGGATATGAAAATAAAGATGAATACAGGGAACTGCATTGTGCCAATACTCACCAGTAGTATTGCTAGGGTATGGTCATATTTTAGCAAATCTGTTGCCTCTTTCTTCCCCTCTCACTTGCCTATATCATATACCCTTAATAGTCTCCCACATTGTACTTAACACCCAACATGATCACCTGTACTATGGGTGCAGTCAGATCTACAGAAGCAATAGCGATATATTATCAAAGGCCTGACTGAAGAACAAAATTAACTCAGTTGCCATAAAAATATTTCCCCCAGAAATATAAACATGTATGCTATGACAGCCAGGATGTGTGCCTGTCTATACCCATTTTAAAAAGTAACCCACTGCAGGCATTTAATTACACTAAAAATGATTGAGTTAGAGGTATTTAGTCAGAATCACACAGACCATAACTTTGCCCCAGTGTCTTCTCTGCCAAGTATAAACACCTAATGCCTGAACCTGTACCACTGCTCTTTCCAATGCCACACCAGGGGATACCAGCACCTCAATCCAACCAGTGACCCAAATTCGGTGATGAATCGTGGTCACATGCCACCTGAGGCAGGTCAGGCATACGCTAAGAGGAACCCCCCAAAGGGCAAGTTCTTTGACTAGAACAGAGACACACAAACCTGGAGAATCCCAGAGATATGGCATTTTTGTCATACAACAAGCTCACTTTGCCATATATATTAAATAATATGCATGGACCTAAAGCAGTTTAAAGAACACAGAAAAGAACAGAGGAGCTGGTTAATTGAATCTTGACCCACAGGCACTGATACCGCCTCTGCCCAAGAAATGATCTAGTGGGAAAGTGAAAGCACAAGACATGAAGCCATCCCCGCAAGCAGACTCAGAATGGGAGCTGCTGAGTGCTCTGCACTTATAAAAATCAGGCCCCTTAGTCAGGTGCTTGAATATGGATCTGGACTCAAATTCAAGGTGAATTAGAAGAGTTTAAGTGTCTGTATTAAATGTGTGTTGATATTTTCTTGTAAAATGCAGCCCCCGGAGCCTCTTTCCATTGCCTTTTGTAGTACTCTCTGTCTGCTGACAGACTCTGTCTCTGCTCAGAGGCCAGCTCTGTCCTCTGCTGGGCTCTCTTCTCTCTTTTTCTGATGTGATTAAGTAAGCTCCCTGTCTCCCCAGGCTTGTGTGATTGCCTTTCACTGAGTCACCTGAGTGCTGTACAATACCCCAAAGCAGGGGAGTCAGCTGAAACAGGAGCATTCCCAGCTCGGACATGTAAAGTACATGCACTCTGTACTAAATAAACTTGGAAAAATGTTCACAATGCAGCTGTGTGCATAAGATGCTGCAACCTGAGGGCAGGAATAATTATGTGCAAACAAGAGACTTGGGTTTTATGCTCCCCTGGGAAAAAAAAATGCATAGCTCATGCCAATCTCAGCATTTTATGATATGCCTGCAATTTGAAACAGAGGAAGATTCCCTCCTCAAGACAAGAGACTAATACATACATTAAATATTTTCTCAATTTTATTTTTCAATATTCTTATAAGCATTCTAAATATTGTACAAACTGATATACTCCTTACTAGAGGAGACTAGAGGATGTGGGAGAGGTTCTTGAAATACATTAGAGTTTGGTTATTTGTTTGGACAACTTATTATCCTTAAAGTGCTTGTAGGTTCAATTTGGACAAGCACCCAGAAGTTCAGGTATGAAATCCTAACTATTGAAGTCCATGGTAAAAAAAGCAGTGGGGGCAGGATTTCAGCCCAGGCACTTAACTTCACAGATCAGATTCAGAGGTGAAATATAAGGGAGTCTAACAACACCTTACACTAATTTACAGCTTGTCTACATGCAGACATTCAGGAAAATTAATCCAAATTAACATTGCAAGTAAATTAGTGAAACTGCATTAAACCTCTGTGTGGATGCTCTTACTCAGTGGCTTTAATTCAATTTAGCGTAATGCACTATGTCGCTTGGGAACTGAACTAAGCTAAATTGAATTAAGGCCACTTTAATTCCGAATAAGAGCATTCACACAGGGTGTTAATTCAGTTTCACTAATCCACGTTAAATCTACACCTTTAGTTAATTCAGGTTAATTTTCCAGAGGCCTGATTTAAAAAGTAGCTCAATCCAGCTACATTGTTCAGGAGTGTGAAAAAATCCATGCCCTTGAGCAACATAGGTAAACCACCTTCCCCCCAAGCGTAGACAGTGCTAGGTCAATGGAAGAATTCTTCCGTCAACATGGCTACTGCATCTTGGGGTAGGGAGAACCCCTCCCATCTGGACAAGTAGTGTTTCAAGTGTTGACAGGTTCTGAGTGTCCCTGCAGACAAGCCCTTAATCTCCCTTTAAAAGAAGAAAAATCAAATTATACTCCTTTATACCTACTTACACCCATTTAGCAATATATAATGGAGGTTAAACTGCTATAATTTACATAGTAGATTTACACAGCAAAAGCTATGAATGGGCTGGCCTACACACTGCGGAGCTGGCAGGAGGAGGTTTAACAATGTGCACATACATTAAGGTAAGGGTTGGTCCTTTTATTAGTTGTTTTCCTTGCTACTCTTCTCTCTTTGGAATGCAAGTTACACCAAGGTAGACTCACTTTTGAAATTTGCCCCAAGTTTCTACAAAGTTAGGTGGGGGGGCTTATGGCATTTCCACAACTTTGTCAGGCTGGACACACCACAACTATCCTTCCAGAATATGGGCCTTTCTATTTCCATTCCTGCCCACAACCAGCAAGTAGAGGGCTACACAATTAATGAAAGACAATGGGATGAAAAAGTTAATGCAACGTGTAACCTCAAAAACGTTCAGGGCAAGCTTAGTTCGAGCTTTAAGTGAAGATGGTTTAAGAGATCCCCCCTCTTGTTATCCAAACTGGTTGGCCTATTAAATACATCCATTGTCAAAAAGTCACTCATTTTCTTTCACTTAAGGTTCATGCAGAGTGGGGAGCCAGGCTAGAAAAGTGATGACCTGAGTAGTAGTCAGCCTCTTTATACGTTTTGCCACACATTTCCATGACCTATGTTAATCAGTTTCTATTTCTTTGTGTTGACACAAGTGGCTCCTCACTTTCCTATTGTTTCATCTCAGCTTTCATTGCTCGGAATCCAGGAACTCATCACCAGGTTCTCCAGATGCATGATACATTTTTAGGCATCCTTTCTATTGGTGGAGAGATATAATTTCCAGCTGGCATGCAAAGCAAAAACGGGGCGTATCCTCATTTTATAGAAATACCTGGCAGGACGGACATAATTCATATGGCATTTGCATGGAAGTGTTTATTTACTGGCAATCAGCTAGTTTTGTTTCTTCCAAGGATGATTCTTATTACCAGAAGTCTTCTAGTCCATATGGCTGTTATAATGAGCAAGTGAACAGGGCTTTGGCTAGAAGAATCTGCTATTTATAAAAGATGATCACTACAACCAATTTCCATGTTGTTTTTTAAACAAAACATGTGGGCAGGGACCAACAATCACTATACTTGGTGGATCCCAGCCCAAATAATTTTGTGTCCTTGCTCCCAGCCCTGTGCCCACTAGCCTGGAACAGTCCCTTTCCCCCACCTCCAACAGTCCCATGCAGACTCTTGTCAGCAGGCGGTTAAATTGCAGTGGTCATACTTTGCTGCTTCCACTAATTCTGCCTCTTACTTATTGCTCTGTTGTGCCCATGTAACCATGCAGGATGCATTGCATTGACCTCACCTTAATCTGCCTCTGTATGTTGTTTGTTTCCCTCCCTACTGTTTATCTGGTGGCAGAGCCGGCTCCAGGCACCAGCCCACCAAGCTTGTGCTTGGGGCGGCACCAGGAGGGGGGCAGCGCGTCTGCCGGGGAAAGCAGAGCCGCAGCGGGCTCGCCGCCCTCCCCCCGGCGCTCTGGCCGCCGGGGAGAGCGGAGCCCCAGCCGGTCTCGCCGCCCTCCTCCCAGCGCTCTGGCCACTGGGGAGAGCGGAGCCCTGGCCGGGCTCTCCGCCCTCCCCCCGGGGTTCCGGCCGCCAGCAGAGCCGCGGTGGGCTCGCCGCCCTCCCCCCGGCGCTCCGGCCGGTCAGGGAGAGCGGGCCCGCGGCCGGGCTCGGCGCCCTCCCCTGCCACGCTGGGGGGAGGGAGGGGGCAGCGGGAGGCTTTTTTGCCTGGGGTGGCAAAAAAGCCAGAGCCGGCCCTGTCTGGTGGGGAAAAAGTTTCAAAGAAATTTTCAAGGTTCAAATGAATTACAGGCTTTTCCTATTTCTCTCATGCCATCTGATCCATTTTCCTCCCCACACAGAATGGTTCCCCACAATATATTTTCTGGTATTTTAATAATTTTAAAGATGGGGCTTCCATCATTTTCACTAAGAGCTTTTTCCATTGCTGGATACATTTTTTTCTACATGGTTGAGGAAAAATATGCAAAGCTTTGCTGATCACAAGAGCCAGGCCATAAAGTAAAGTTTTACTTCTTTAATACTGTTCATTATGTTTGCACTGGCAGAATTTCTGCAGTGGAAAATCATCTCATGGACTAGCCTTGTGATCTCATTTTAGTGCAATTGCTAATGCCTACTAGTAGCAAATTCAATGCTTAGCCTGTTATTGATGACAAACTCATTAGAGTTGTCAGACACCTAGCATCTTCTACCATGCATTAGTGAAGACTTGTCAAGAACAGAATGATTTCAGAAGACCAAAATTTTTTTTAGCATGTTTTGTCATCAGATCCAAACCAGTACTTGAGCAGGAAGATCATTTTAAGCTACCAGCAACCCACTTTACAATATCACTTCACTTCTCGACTCCTTTTCCTGTTTACAAGGGTGGAAAGTGCCCACAATCTTCACCATTCCTTCGGGTCCATGGCATGGGTTCATAGGTCTTGGAGTTTCAGTCCTTTTCTCCTCAAACTTCTCTTGACAGAGTCTTTCCATCATGTCCTCCATCTACCATATCTTTTCTTACTGTCCTCTTTCTCCCATGCGTTCTCTGCTGGTCGTTCTTCTCCCATTTTGATCACATGTCCAGCCCACCTCAAAAGTGCACTCTCTGACCTATCTTCCTTCTAATTTATTCCAGTGTCACTTTGTCTACCCTCTGCTTGCCTGCCATTCTCCTCAGTGTATTATTTTCTACTACCTGTATCTCCTTTTCTTCCATCTCTCCAAGACCCACTGTTTTACAATATGTAGATCAATTAAAAAATTTGAATCTGGGAAGGAAAATACACATTTTAACACTAAGGCTTGATCAGTAATCAGTAAAATAGACTTAAAAAGGCTGTTTTAAAAAAGGGCAAAAAGTTGCAGTTTCTCTCCTTATATATATATATATATATATATATAACTTTTTCCAAAAAACTGCATGCATCGTTCATTATAGAGATGCCCAAGTCTACCACCCTCATGTAGATGGCCAGGTGTCAATATCTTGTGAAGATCAGTCACTTGACATCACTGTAACTATGCTTCAAGCCTTCTTATTGATATCTTTCTAGGCAAACCTTTCACAGCCCTTTCACTCCAGAAATGCAAAGATGCACGTTTCGATATTCTGAGATGAGGATGTGGGCGACACAGAGAGGCAGTTGCAGACCTCCCTGTTCTCTCTTTTCTGTAAATGAACTGAGATATCAGCAAGCCTGGCTCAGGGCAAGTATAATCTCTTGTTGGTGTTTGTACAGCATGCAGCACAATGGAACCCCAAACCCGACTGGGGCCTTGGGCACTTCCTTCTCTGGCAGATGCTATCATACACAGGACAATCCACACAGAAACAGTTCAGTAATTCGCAGACCACATTCCTTCCATAGGTCAAAGCTTATGCTCCTTTCTTTGGCAAACACCCACAAACTGCAATAGGAATTTGCCTGGGTAACATCTTATAAGGACCTAAGATTTGACCCCCAAGTGTGGAAGCTAAAATAATTGGTTAAAAACCCATAAAACACTTCATTTAACTAGTCATATAAAAAGCAGACACCAGGCCATCCTGAAGCACCATGTGACACAAATGTTTCCTACAACTGTTCATGAAATGGAGACAGATCATGGGAATCCAGTGGAAGAGGGGCAGAGTAAAAGCAGAAGGGAAATGCAGCTGAGTGGTAGCTAACCACTACACAGCCACTTTATTACTTCTGCAAAACTAGAGCTGAGCTCCTGCATTGAAGACCAAGGGGAGCATGGACAGTTGGACAGAAGGAGGAGCTGGAGAATAGCTGCTTCAATGCAATACATCCATTACCAAACACACAGCAAGCAAATAGCATTAATTCTCCATATATGCTCTGTAGGACCCTATCAATATGTTCACAGAATGCAGTCACCCAGGAGCTAACATCAGCAAAGCACCAGAGCCAAACTTGCTACCAGTGCTGGGGGTGGTGGCTGAAATGAGGTGGAGAGCGAGCCCATTGGTGCATCTGACCATTGAGCCACAGGGCAAGTTTAACGTCATATCCTTGGCTTATGCAGCCATGGCTGGCCACATCTCAGCCAGCCTCAAACTGAAGAGAGGGTTGAATGCAGTGGGGATGCAGCTCCCCAAATGCTGTGCAAGTTTTGAGGGTTGTGTGGAAGGAGATGATGGGGAGGATTTATTATTATGTAATATGCCACACAACTGAATATAATTGGGAGTAAAGTCAGAAAATTAGGATATACATCAGAAACAAGTTTCCTGACACTGACATCTGCTCAGCTTCAGAAGAGCTTCCCAAGGTGAACAAGGGAAGTCCTATTCCTTGTGACACTAAAAATCAGAACCATATATTGCAGAGAACAATCTTACATTGGCCCACAGGAGAATGTCTGATAGATTTGATCTGATAAAGTTCCTCCATCTTTAATTTCTATAAACATATACATATGGGCAATAGGAGAGGGAGAGGACTGACATCTACCAGTGCTCACCCCCTGCAATCTGTCATGATACAAACTACCTGAGCCTAAAGGACTCCAGAGACAGAGGACTTCTGTTCAGTACTCCAGAAGAAGGTGAACAGTGCCAGCATGGTGGAGGAGGAAGGGGAATTTCTTGCTCACCCTATATGTGGTGATTGGTTTAAGGTTATAAATGTGAGGCAGAATATTTATGGGTTTGTATCTAGTCCCATTTATACCCTGAGATACACATAGGTTGCTTCATATAAATATTTTGACTATAACCAGGTGAGGTAATGGGAAAGCTGACAGCTGGGAGTCGGCTTGCTTTTTATTTATTTGTAATTTACAAGGATCTTCATTCACTCAACACATAAAAGACACTAAGTCAATGAAGAAAAAAGAGCATTTAAGCACTTACAGTGCCATTCTGGGGCTCATGGCATACGGATAGGGAAAGGTACAAAATGTTTTCTGGTGATGATGGGTTTCTTTCATAACATTTTATGATTTGGAATCTATGTTCTTTGTTCTCTTTTCTGATTTTTAAAAGGGGGAGCACTCTACTGCTGCTTAACATGGAATTTACTCTTCCCCTTGTTAGAAACATTTCTACTAGTGACTTCAGTTAATTTAGTTTGTAAAAACTATTAATTCCCATGTTGTTGGTCTTTTATGACTCATACCACATACATGCATACTTCAGCCAGTGGGAGCAGAAGCAACCAAAGCAAGGACCTGCTGCATTGTGGAGAAGAAGTAAAACAGGGTCACCAGGGCTGGGGACACCCCTCTCTCCCACCACCCCACTGCATCCAGAACTGTGCAAGGGACACTGCCACACTCTAGGGCACTAGGACCCAGATGGTCCCTTCCCTCCATCACCAGGCAGCTTTTGGGGGGAAACTGCAGAGAGGAGCCAACCGGTACAGGCAGAAGCAGCCAGAGCAAGAACCTTTGGATGTTCAGAGAACTTTCTACATTTGTTGTACTTTCTGTGTCCTGAGTGGCTGTTTACTTCAACCCTCCCCATCCCAGAGTAAGCTCATTTCCTCAACTCTAGGGCACCCCCTGTGCGCAGATGTGGTGTTGCGTGGACTTTGCCTCTCACTCATCCCTTGGTGGCCACTTCCTTGGCCCTGCAATGGCCAGCCGTAACCAGCATCTTCTCCTGACTCTTCCTCTGGGTCTTCTATGGCTCGGCCTCTGGCCAAGTCACATAACGGTCCACTCGAAGGCACTTACCCTGCTCCCAGTGGACCGCTGCCTCATCCTGACTTTCTCAGTCTTTTCCCAGAGAGGAACTCCCACTTGTTCCTCTCTCCAGAGTCTTCCTCCTTCTCCTGAGTGCCCAGCTCTATTTAAGCAGTGGTCTCCCTGCTTCACCATCACAGCTGGGATCAGTCTTTCTAATTATGCCCCACAATAGTCAGCTAGGGTCACTAATTAGCCCTTATGTCCCCAGCTTATCAATGAGGCTGAGGGATAGTTTCCAAGTCATGCACTAGGCTGAGCCCAGTTTACCTCAGAGGGCCGAGCAACTCGTGACACCATCCAAAAACAAAAGCATGGAACTAACATGGTGTTTGCTACCATTCCATTGCTCACTCTGCTTGTATGTTCTACCCCTTCCTCCACATTATGTCTTGTCTATTTAGACTGCAAGTTCTTCAGGACAGGGAACGTCTTTGCCACTCTGTTTCTACAGACCTACCACAATGAGCCCCTATTTTTGGTTGATCCTCAGGTACTGTCAGAATACACATGATAAAAACCATGCACTCATGCACACACATTATATGACTTCCCACTATTTCCATGCAAGTTATTGCTAAATCCTGCTTACAGCAATTCGTAATAAATGGATTTATTGATTCTGAATTTCTTCATCATACATAGAGATGAGCCAAAGCCACAAAATTCAGATCCCAATTCAAATTTTTCCAGTGTTTGGGGACAGGAAGGGTGGGGGGATATTGAACCTGGACTTTAAGTTTGGGGCCACAGCTAATCAGAATGTAGAATCCTGGATATGTAGGGCTGATGACTTTAAGAGTTCATCTAGTCCATCCCCCTGCTCTGAGGCTGGATTAAGAGTACCTAAATCATCCCCAACAGGTGTTTGTCTAACCTTTTCTTAAAACCCTCCAATGACAGGAATTCCACAACCTCCTTAAGTAACTTGTTTCAGTCCATAACTATCCTTATAGTTAGAAAGTTTTTCCTTATATTAACCTAAATCTCCCTGCAGCAAATTCAGTCATTGTCCTACCCTCAATGGACATGGAGAACAATTGATCACCATCCTCTTTATAAAAACGTTTACATACTTCAGAACTGTTATTTCCCCCTTCAGCCTTCTCTTCTCTGAACTGAAGATGCCCAATTCTTTCTACCTTTCTTCCCCAATCTGGTTTTCTAAACCTCTTATTTTTTGTTCCTCTGCTCTGGACACTCTCCAATTTGTCCACATCTTAAAGTGTGGTGTACAAAACTGGATACAGTACTCCAGCTGAGGCCTTACCAGTATCAAGTAGAGCAGAACAATTAAATACAACATTCCTGTTAATACATCCCACAATAACATGTGTCTGTCTCTTTTGCAACAGCATCATGCTAGTGACTCATATTCAATTTGTGATCCACTATATCCCCCAGATCTTTTTTCAGCTTTTCTGCTGCCTAGCCAGTTATATCCAATTTTGTATTTGTACATTTGATTTTTCCTCCCTAAGTGTAGTACTTTGCACTTCTCTTTCCTGAATTTCATCTGGTTGATTTCAGAAAAATTCTCCAATTTATCAAGAGCTTTTTGAATTTCAATCTTGTCCTCCAAAGTGCTTGCAACCCCCTCCCAGCTCGATGTCATCCCAAATTTTATAATTTTACTTTCTACACCATTATCCACGTCACAAATGAAAATATTGACTAGCACTGGACCCAAAACAAAACCCACTGGATACATCCTCCCAGTCTGACAATAAACCATAGATAGCTACTCTTTGAACACAATCTTTCAACAAGTTATGCAACCACTTTATAGTAATTTCATCCAGACCATATTTCTCTAGCTTGTCCATCAGAATGTCATGTGGGACTATGTCAAAAGTCTTACCAAAGTCCAGATATATCATGTCTACTGCTTCCCCCCAGGCCATCTACCTTTTTAAAGAGGGAAATTAAATTGGTTTGACATGATCAGTTCTTGACAAATCAATGTTGGCTACTACTTATCACCGTCTTATCCTTTACGTTTGAACAAACTGGTTGGTTAATCATTTGTTCCAGTATCTTTCCCGGTACCAAAGTTAGGAAGACTCAGGGACCATACAGCCTTCCTCCCCCTTCTGAAGATAAGATCTTCTTCTTCACCCTCTAGACTTCACCCATCCTCCATGACTTCTCAATGATAATTGATGTTGGTACAGAGATCACTTCAGCTAGTTCTTTAAGTACTCCAGGGTGAATTTCATCAGGCCAGTCCTTAATTTGTGCCGGGGCTTGCCAGAGCTGAGCCCAGGCATCTCTAGGCTTGGCAGTTCATAGCCCCCGCACCTCTGGGCTTGCTGTGCCAGTTATGAAAGTAAAAATATTGCTTGAGCCCCAGCACCTACTTGCTTGAGCCTGGGCACCTCTTTTGTTACAAATTAAGCACTGCATGAGGCCCTGCTGACTTAAATACATAGATTCATAGCTTCTAGGACTGGAAGGGACCTTGAGAGGTCATCGAGTCCAGTCCCCTGCCCGCATGGCAGGACCAAATACTGTCTAGACCATCCCTGATAGACATTTATCTAACCTACTCTTAAATATCTCCAGAGATGGAGATTCCACAACCTCGCTATGCAATTTATTCCAGTGTTTAACCACCCTGACAGTTAGGAACTTTTTCCTAATGTCCAACCTAAACCTCCCTTGCTCCAATTTAAGCCCATTGCTTCTTGTTCTATTCTTAGAGGCTAAGGTGAACAAGTTTTCTCCCTCCTCCTTATGACACCTTTTTAGATACTTGAAAACTGCTATCATGTCCCCTCTCAGTCTTCTCTTTTCCAAACTAAACAAACCCAGTTCTTTCAGCCTTCCTTCATAGGTCATGTTCTCAAGACCTTTAATCGTTCTTGATCTCGTCTCTGGACTCTCTCCAATTTCTCCACATCTTTCTTGAAATGCGGTGCCCAGAACTGGACACAATACTCCAGTTGAGGCCTAACCAGCGCAGAGTAGAGCGGAAGAATGACTTCTCGTGTCTTGCTCACAACACACCTGTTAATGCATCCCAGAATCATGTTTGCTTTTTTTGCAACAGTGTCACACTGTTGACTCATATTTAGCTTGTGGTCCACTATAACCCCTAGATCCCTTCCTGTCATACTCCTTCCTAGACAGTCTCTTCCCATTTAACTTTTCTAAATATTCTTTACCTGTTATTTCCCTATTTTGGCCATAGATCCTTGCTCCTTGTTGTTAACATGTATAGTGCTAAGCATCTGGTCCCAATTAACCTTTTTATTGAAGACTGAAGCAAAAAAGGCATTAAACACTTCAGCCTTCTCTGTGTCATCTGTTACTTGCTCTCCTTCCCCTTTAAGTAATGGGCTTATACTTTCCTTCATCATTCTCATACTTTCTATGTATTTATTGAACTTCTTATTGCTTTTATGTCCCTAAATGATTGTAGTTCATTTTGTGCCTGCCTTGCTGGTGTCCTGACACGCCGGTGCTATTCATATATACTCATCCTTAGCAATTGTCCTTATTTCCACTTTTTGTATGATTCCTTTTTGATTTTCAGTTCATTAAAGAGCGCCTGATGCAAACATACTGGTCTCTTACTATTCCTCCCACCTTTCCTCCACATCCTTATGGTTGGCTCTTCCAAGTTACATGACCCCACCCCTAAGTGGTAATGTCGATTCTAAAAATGAGATTATTAAATCAGAGAAAAGTCAGGAAATAAGTTGGTGTCCTTGAACCTATGCACTGCAACAGGGCTTCATTAAATATTTGCACAAAAGTATGGCAACTAATACAAAATAATTCATAGTCTGTGTGCACACAGAGGTATACTAGACATGAGTTAGTGCATTATTTTCATGTGGCCCAGTGGATACAGCATTGGACTAGGATTCAAGGGACCTTGGGTCTATTTCCATTTCTACCCATGATCTGCTGTTTGACATTAGATGAGTCACTTCATTTCTCTGTACATCAACTCCCTCACCTGGAAAATGAAGAAAGTGAGATCTATCCTCCTATGCAGTGCACTTTGACAGCTACAGGAGGTATATGCTGGTAGCACTGCCTGTAGTTAAGATTTCCCAACATTTCCCATTCTACAACCCTGTTTTCAGTTGCTTGTAAGCATATCAAACTTCAACTCGTTGGGCTGAACATTTTGCTGCTGTGGTTTGCCTCAGACTGATTTTTTTTTTTTAGGGTTTCAGCAAAAACAGTCTAGGGCAGCAGTTCTCAAACTTTAGCAACCCGAGGATCCCCATTTTGATTTAAAATGTTTTGGGGACCCTCAAATCCCCCCCGCTCAGCCCCAGGTCCTGCCCCCACTCCATCCTTTCCCCCAACCCACCTCTTCCCACCCCCTCCACTCTTCCCTGCCTCTTTCCACCCCCTCCCCTGAGCGCACCTTGTCCCTGCTCCTCCCTCCCAGCGCCTCCTGCATGCCAGGGAACAGCTGTTCCCCAGCGGGCAGGAGGTGCTGGGAGGAAGGGGGAGGAATTGATCACTGGGGCCTACGGACCCCCTGGAGTACCCGTGCAGACCCCTAGGGGTCCACGGACTCCAGTTTGAGAAATTCTGGTCTAGGGCACTTGATTGGGAGTCAGGAGATCCAGATCCAATTCCTAGCTCTGCTATAGATTTCCTTTAGGATCTCAGGCAACAGCCTTAATCTAACCTGTTCCTCAGTCCCCGTCCTGTAAAATGGGGGTAATGCCTCCCTACCTTACAGGAGTGTTATAATGACAAATCCATTAATGATTGTGAAGTGCTCAGATACTATGGGCAGGCCATGCAAGTACCTAGATAGATTGAACTAGGGAAATGTTCAAGTCCTAAGTGTTAATCAACAGCTACCACTGCAGAAAATTAAACAATACTAAGGTGTCCCAAGAATATTCAGAAAAATCATTTGAGGACCCAGGCAGGGAACTAAAACATCCATTGTATATAATTGCAAAATGTGACGATGAGAGGAAAATGTAATAAGACCATTGTAACCTGCAGTGCCGGCCCAGAGATCTATATATCTATATATTTTTATAAAAGGTACAATCAAACTGATCAGACTACAGTTAAGCTACTAGAATAGGAAGTCATTGCCAGAGATGGGTGATCCCTGTGGAGCTGGAGTGTCTGAAAATCTCTAATTATTTTGGGAAGACTCCAGGCAAATCTGCAAACTCCACTGCCATCTAATTTAAACTCATGGTTTTCTAAGGCAGATTAATTTCAATCGTTATATTTTTGGGACCAGGTAAAAGCTTTTCTAATCATTTAGAATAGAAGAGCTTCTCCCACCAGCAACCAGGCTAGCAAAAGTGGAGGGTCCTCCATACAGTGTATTTACTGCATTTGTTTTTTCCATTACAATTTTCTCTATTCTCCCCCATCTCTGATCCTTTTTCAAGTTTCCCCGTATTACTGTTCACTCTAATTTTTCCCTGGATTGTTTCCTCTGTCTCTTTTCTCCATCTCTCCTAAGCAGAGGCCAAACCCAGTAACACTGGAGTTTGAGTGGAATGTTCACACCCACAGTGTTAGCGTGGGTTCAGAATTAGCCAAGACAAGTTCATACATTCCCCAAGTAGTTAGTCCCCCTTACAACACTTTCCTACTATTCATTAATAGTTAAATCTCTTCCCTGAACTAGCTTTCCCCATTCTTTCACAAATGGTGGGGGGGGGGACCCTTAAACCCCTTGCCCAGGTGTTGTTATAGTTGAGTATCAGGATAGTCAATTAGAGTTTTTCACTTATCCAATTTAAAATTCCCACATGTGCTTAGTAAAACTCCAAATGAAGAATTGCCAGTAAATAGCAATTACACTGAAAGAGCAGTAGCTTCAATATTTAAAGTGACAATGCACCACTTGTACTAGCACACAACCAGTCTGAATCAAATAACTGTTTTAAATTAGTGATCCCCCTGCAAGACAGCACCGAAAGGGAAATTGACTCCCAAACATCTAATCAAACTAATGGCTTAGAAACCACCACTCCACAAGGAATTTTACGGAAGTAGCTAAATACTAAAGCTAAATGCTAGTAGCTAAATAGACAATAGTGAGCTTCAGCCTATCTGAGTCCTCTCCAGAAAGCTCCTTTTCAATTATGAGTCACAGATTGCTCAAATTAAAGAGGCATTGTCGTGTCAAAATGTTGGTTTTATAAAACAAGCTTTGGCAAAACCTACAACTGCAGAAGTGTTTCCCTGATTTTTCCCCATTCCAATTAAATATTGTCTTACGAAACACAGAAATATCTGTGCAGTTTGCAGCTTTGAATAAAGGTATAAGAACCTGAAAATAATATTGACTAGAAACTGAATCTTAAATAAGAGGAATAATGACTAGTCTAGTTTCATTGTCCAAGCTGAAAAAAAAATGCAAAACAGTTAAGAAAGACAAATAGGGAAAAGGAAGAGTCGATTTTTTAAAAAATAATCTATTTGAATAATCTAAATTGTTAACATTATTGACAACAAACCGTAGGTAAAGGTATATGTTTTTTAAAATGTATGATGTTTAATTTCAAAATGTCCCCTTATTCCAAAAATTGCCTCACAGTGAAGTGTTTTCATAGGTGACACAAAATCTGTAATTAAATTAATCTTAACAAATCGTGGTTTTATATCTCATTTTTATCTCTACATGTAATGTATGGAAATTGAAATCCACAATTAGCCTATCACAGCCTCCCAAGTCCATTACATATAGGGTGTAATAATATTGTTAGACTGGCAATTCAGCGAGTTTTTCTCATATTCATGCATAACCTTCAAGCAATTACCACCTTAGGGTGGTATCATATCTAGTCTGCCACTGCAAGACTCCTATCAAACAGAGAGGGCTTTGAGCCAAACCCCTGAATCTGAATACTCCCAAATATTTGTAACTAGGACCTTTCTATAGCAGCAATAATAAGAGATAATGGCGAGCCTTCACAGGGGATGGGAACCCCGTAAGTGTAGCTCCCCACTTTCTCTTCTACATCCCCATCACATGCCTACTAGTCAGATTCAACACACATTCACACTTACGCAATCCCATACAGAATGGGCTTATATTACAGTGACCTCAGACATGGACAGTTCAATACCTTGATGTTTAAGCAGTTATCTTGTCACCGTAGTTGAGCTAGAATTAGCCAGCTACTCATTATGGGCCTGATCCTGCAGTCCTGAAATGGACTAGAACTATACTACTGACTTTAGTGAGTGCAAGATAAAGCCCTAAACTCAAATCTCAATGGGGCTCTCTGAGTGGGTGCAGAGGTCTGCTCAAGTGGACATCATTGCAGGATTGGGGCCTAGGACATGATTTTATGCGAATATTTTTCATATGCTCATTGTCCACTGGAAGCTCAATGGTGACATTCAGGATTGGGGGAAAACGGTGAGACTAGAAGTTGAATGGCAGCAATTTCTGAAAGACTTGTTCACTAGACTATGCCATGGAGCGCCCAGTTTGCAAGAGTTCACATTCTGCCATATGAGCTACCAAATATTTAAGCACTACATGCAGTAACCCAATAAGTGCATGAATTCAACAGAAGCTGTTGTGTGCTCAGGACTTTTGAAAATCAAGTCACCTATTTAGGAACCTAACTTTAAACATCTATATTGGAAAATCTCAGCCATAAAGTATAACTTTAGAGAACAAGGACCTTGCAGTCAAAGATGTTAATTTGTACATTTCAGCTGAGTGCTTAATGAAATACATATCTCGTACAAATATTTGCTTGATATATTGGTATCCAAACATAATTTAGGCATATTAGCTGAAGCACTAACGAGATTAATCATTATATTTGCTTTGTAAAGGTCTCCTTTACAGAAATCAATTAAATGTGCCTGATGAATGTTCATTAAGCTCAACAATACACTTTTCCATCAATTGCCAAGTTACTATCTTTTAGGTATGATATTATAACACCACTTTGTAGAAAGAGTCCAGTCAGAGCCAGAAAATCCTGAGCCAATGCTCTTTAGTAGTTCTCTGCCAGAAAGGATTTCTTTTTCTTTCAAAATAACTCATTTGACTCCAATGCAAACATCTGCAAAACTGGGCTCATGTCTATTGAATGCATTCTACTGATGGTGCAAAGATAAGTAGACAGTGTAGAGATATTATGTGTTGTACATTAGATACCATGTACTATAGCAGATCAAAGAAATACTAGAAGTAAGGACAGGACCCCGGGGTAATCTTAGGATTTCAGAAAAGAAAATGATTACAGGTTCCCAAAATAACTAACTATTTTAAGTGTTGGCAGGAATCTTGAAGAAAATATTGAAGATGAGCAATAGAAGGCAGAGAAGACCTCACCATGATGCCAACAAAACCCAGTCTGCTGATCATGGTTAGACAAGCAACAAGATGTCACTATTCCTCTTCCCCTTCTCCTGTTCTTCCTATCTCTAACCCCAATTTAGAACAAAAACAAACCAACCAACCTACACTACATGTAACTAACAAAGCAGTGTCAATTCTTCCCCAGATTCATTTGCTTGGATGTTGTGTCCACATCCCTTACCCCCTTCTCTGATTGTGTCTTTAGATTGCAAACCCTCAGATACTACGGTGGGGAGCACGGCCTAAGAATCTATACAGCCTAGACTAGTCCTTCAGGGCAATGATTGTCTCTTTTCCATGTTTGTACAATGCCCAGCACAGTGGGCCCTCAATCCTGATTCAAGCCTTCTGGTGCTTCCATAATATAAATATTTACTACTACAATTGCTCCTGCTCCCTCCAGCCCATGAGACTCAAAGGAAAATTACATAGAAGTGCAACAAAAATAAAAAGCTGAAATGAGAGCAGGTTTACATTAGAGGTAGTAAGAGGAAGTGGCTTTTTTTTTCTGCCTATAAGCAGTGTGTTGAATGGAAGTGGAAGGAGTTCAGCACCTTCAGGCTCAAGCCCCCCCATGAATAAGTAAGGCACAAGGAATAGGAAAGAAAGCTGAACAATTCTAGTAAGGCCTGATTCAAAGACAATGGAAGTCAAAGGGACTATTCCCATGCTTAAAGATAGGCATTTGCATAAGTGCTTGCTGGAATAGTGCCTTAGTGCACAAATGGAATGAACAGTATCGTACTGTAAGCTAGTGGTACTCAATCTTGAAGAGCAAGAGCGTCACTTCTCATCAAACAGGTTCTCAGAGAGCCACAAAAGAATTATGTTTTGTATTTGGGATACAGAAATGCATGTAACAAATTTTAATAAAGCAAGAGCTCATACAGTAAAAAACAAAAAAAATGAAAACAAAACAAAACAAAACAAAAAAACCCAGCCACATACATGTTACATTCTGAGCAATATTATTTAGAAAAATCGGTGAGAAATCTGGCACTCAAAATCTGTCACCACTTTTGAGAAGGCTTGTTCTGTCAATGTCACTGCCACCCACCAATGTCTATGTGTTTGTGTTTGAAGAGAGCTATTTCACCACCCCCCACTAGCAGCCACAGCATTCATCTCAGCACAATTGTGATACTTCTCTCAAGCCCAAAAAGAGAGCCAGATACAGGGCTATGAAGAGATTCAGATCGGTATCACTGCAGTAAGAGGTACAACCTATTCGCTTTACATAAAATATTTTGGTTTCTATCCTTATGGCCATTTTGACCTATCTACAAATTGGACATTGTGGGCCATATTTATCTCTGATGTAATTCCACTGGGCTTTTGTTACCTGGCCTCGTATGAGTGTCCCCCACTAGAGGTTTTCTCCCTGTCTCATCAAGGACACCTTCTCTTTCCCTTTCTTCTGCCTGTGTTGGATCAGACACCTAAACCTTCTCTGCACTAGAGCAATGCTAGCCAGAACTGTATTAAAAACATGGTTTTTGCTATAAGGGTGCTAATGTCTCTCTTCTATGGCCCCTATTACTGCAACTGCTGAATGCTTCAGTCTTTAATCCATTTATCCTCACAATACCCCCATTTTATGAATAGGGAACTGAGTCGCTGGGAGACTAAGTGACTTGCTTAAGGTCACACAGGAAGTCAGCAGCAGAGCAAGGAACTAAGCAGGTTCTGGGTTTTGAGCTCTGAGTCACTACACAGAATTCTTTCCCAGGCGTCTGGCTGGTGGGTCTTCCTGACATGCTCACGGGCTAACTGATCACCATATTTGGGGTTGGGAAGGAATTTCCCCTCAGGTCAGATTGGCAAAGACCCTGGGGACTTTTGCCTTCCTCTGCAGCATGGGGCCCGGTCACTTGCTGGTTTAAACTTGTGTAAATAGTGGAGTCTCTATAACTTGAAGTCTTTAAACCATGATTTGAAGACTTCAGTAACTCAGCCAGAGGTTATGGGTCTATTACAGGAGTGGGTGGATGAGGTTCTGTGGTCTGCAATGATGGTCCCTTCTGGCCTTAAAGTCTATGAGGTATTTCTCTGGAGTCTCAGGTTAGCACCCTAACCATTGGGCTATGCTTCCTCTCTAAGTTACAGGGTTCTCCTGGCCAGTGTGGATAGAGTTAAACGGTTATAGACCAATTCATTTTTTTAAAATATACATAGGGTGAAGTCATGATTGTAGCGAAGTCAATGGCAAAAATTCCATTGACCTCAAACCGCAATATGGCCAGGATTGTACCCATGATATACTAGAGTGGTGGAGCTAGTCTCTGGCATGGTTTTATAAGCTGGTTTGTAAAAAAGTTTGTCCTTGTCCATGCTGACTTGGGAAAATGTGTTAAGGAACTGGCTGGTGTTTTAAATTATATATTAATGATATTGATTACTTAAGAATCCCGTTATCACTTTGAGGGTTGACAGGTTCTTGCCCCAAGATCAGGCTCAGTATTATTTAAATTATTATATAGTTAGGAACCATCATGAGCACAGTTACAACACTCACACTATAGGAATCTTTTATATTTACAAATATAGTTTATTAAAACATTTAGCACATTAATACATTTAGTCACAAACACCCCAACTCAGTAACTGGATAGAGATACTACAGAATATACATTTGCACATCCATATACTCACACCATCCCTTGTAGAACAGTCTGACATGTTAGCCATCATCTTCCTCATCACCATCACCTTCCCCATCATCACCAGTGGCCATCATTCTGGCACCTCCAAAGGACTACATCGCTCTCTCCCTCCGCCCCTAGGCTGAGATGCCACTTTTATAATATGTTACTATAATATAATATATACATATTCAATAGCGGGTTTTTTTGCCTTTTTCCTTATTTGTATTTCCTCACCTTACTAATGTTGGGGGTGTATTTTTCCTATATGTTAGTATATCAATGATCTCAACTTATTATCATATACGTCCATCCGTTACCAGGGCCTTTTTGTGGTTAGGTATCACATTTGTTATTTCTGTCCTAACTGGTTATTTTGGGTCTTTCCAAGTTCCAAGGTGTGGTGTACCTGTTAAGTTTAAAAAGGTATGAAATTAGGAAGCCCCCCATGCCAACCTGCTTTAACACATCCTCCATGTTAAAGGGGGTAGCCAGATATGGACCTTATGCTTTAGCTCATCACCATCTATCTAGGTGAAAGGTCCCAAACATATATATGCTGAGTTTGACTTAGCTCAACATACAGGATGTGGCCTGCAGGTCCCTTGTGTTACAGCCAAAATTCACTCTAATATAAACCTATTATAATAAAACAAATAACTAAACTCATAAGAAAATAAGAACCTTATAAGATATATATGCAAGCAAGCAGGCTAACCTTAGATGTATCTCATGTATCTGTTATCTACGTCAGTTCGTTGGCAGGGCATTTCTGTGGTTGAATCATGTACCTATGTAGCGGTGGTCAGAACTTCCCCTTAACCTCTATTTTCAGCTCCCCAAATACTTGGGGTTTTCTATTGGTCTGTTTATCTGTTCAAAGTTCATAGTCCTCAAGCCTTATGCTAACTTGCTGACGCTAATGTCTTACAGGATATAGACGTATAGGTTTCTTGCATTACTGCTGAATATAATGCAAAGCAGTCAATATAATAGACAAGCTAGGCCACTGGGCTACAGTAGCAGTGAATATAACAAAGCAGGGGCAGCTCTATGTATTTTGCCGCTCCAAGCACGGCACTCAGGCGGCTTTTGGCGGCGCGCCTGCGGGAGGTCCGCTGGTAACGCGGATTCGGCAGCATGCCTGCAGGAGGTCCCATGCCTCAGGGCTGCCCAGAGGGAGGGGCAAGTGGGGCAAATTGCACCAGGCCCCCACGAGAATATAGTATTCTATAGTATTGCAACTTTTTTTTATGGAAGGGGCCCCCGAAATTGCTTTGCCCCAGGTCCACTGAATCCTCTGGGCAGCCCTGCAGCGCCTTCGGCGTACCCGCCACTGAACTGCTGCCGAAACCGCAGGACCAGCGGACCTCCCGCAGGCATGCCGCCGAAAGCAGCCTGGCTGCCATCCTCACAGCGACCAGCAGGCCGCCTCCCGCGGCTTGCCGCCCCAGACACGTGCTTGGAGCACTGGTGCCTGGAGCCGCCCCTATAATAAAGGCAAACTAGCCCACTGGGCTACACTGGCAAACAAATGACCTATCATCATCCTGGTCAGCATGACTCCAGCAGTAGCATACATGAGACCTAGACTATCAGCTCTCTTTGACACCTTCCCTTGCACTCTGGATCACATAAACCAAGTATGGGCAGTGTCTTTGTTTAAAATAATTACATAGTACAGTGTTCAAGAAGGGAGGGTTGTGGTGGTTTCACAGCTTTAGCTTGAGTTCACCCATGGCCTGGATACTGATAAATCATCTCTGCCAAGGATGACTTTTATCCCCAAAGCTCATAGAAATCCTTCTGCAGTGAGAAAGAGTATATTCCCTTTGCAATACACTAGATTGACTCATGTGTTGGGTACTGAGGAAGTTGTCCCCCGATCTCCTTAAAAGGTCTCTGTCATGGGAGGGCTGATAGCATTGCCTATTAATGTTGCCTGACAGGGAAAGGAGGAAGAGGTGATCTTTGTGTCAGGGATGTGCCTTTTGCTGTCCCATGAAAATCTACCCAGATTTTATATGCCTATGAAAAATCAGCACCCTCATGTACTCAGTAGACTTTATAGTTTAGCAGCTAAAATCACTGAAGATTTGGTCCTCTCTGAGCATACTCTATCCCCTTACAGCTCCTAGTGCTGACTGGCCTGCACATGTTCCATCTACACAGAGCAATTGAGCATGTTCCAGCCCAGGGCTAGAGAAGCAAAGCCAAATTTTCCCTGGAATTGCTGTGCCCAGCTGCTCCAGGCTAGGATGAGGTTGGGCACCAGAACTGACACCAGGGAGCATGCCACTCCTGTACTATCAGTGACTGCCCTGCTGACGCCTAAGCATCATGCAGGAGGAAGCTGCCTGATTTGAATGCAGAAGGGATAGGAGTCAGACCAGGAGGGAGTGGAAGGAGTACATTGGGACAAAAAGTCTGGCGAGACTGGGACTGTAGAGGGGCTGTGTTTGAAAGTTGGTGGGAGGAAAGGCTCGGATTGGAAACCAGGAGGGATGGGAGGCTGGAACTGGTTGGGTAAAAAGAGTGGAACTGTGAGTCGGAGGAGAATAGATAGGTGGGACTTGCTGGGCAAGGAGACTCAGAACTGGGCATAATGGAGAGGCAGATACTGACTGAGCCAGAAACAAGACTGGGACTGGAAACCAATGAGAGAAATGGGGTGGGGACTGGGAGAGGGGGTGAGGGGAGGACATCACTGGTTATGATTATGAGTAAATATTTTTTGTTTAAGTGAGGAATAAATGACAGATTTCTCCGTCCCTCAGAACTCCTGACAAGTATGAATACATGCAACCCTGCTACACAGAGTTTATCACAGGCTAAGGGGGAAATTTGATGGGATTCCCCTTTGTTAAAAGATTGGCAGCACATCACAGTAGGTGAATCAGATTAAATCACATCATATCACATGATATATTTAACTGCTCAACAGGAGACCTATAAATGCTTCAAAGAAACAGAAGGATGAATAAAAGTGTGTGCTTATCTGGGGACCGCAGGGGTATTTCTGTGCTTTTTAAATTTAGAGGTGGATATCAACAGCTGTATGTTTTTCTGTTATCAAAAGCAAAGAAAAATATAGGGCTGTATAAACAGAGAACCCTTGAGCTTTATTGTTTTAAAATCTAAGGAGACAAAGAGGAAGCAAACTCCTAATTTCAAAAGGAAGAAAACAGGTGGGAACGCCAAAAAATAAAGCACTGTAACAACATTAAATACTCAGTGTAAACTATCCTACAGTATGAGATATATAAGCTATAATTATATTTTACCGTGGAGAGGGTACAGCTTATAGAAAGTTTGGTTGGTTCATCCACGCAATAAAAATTTTGATCATTCAAATCCAACTAGATACAGCTATCTGCAAACGGATGATGCTGGCCAATAGAATCAATGGACTTGTTTAACTAAAGCTGGTGTAGCGAGGTCTATAGTGTACCTATCTGCACCAACCTCACTATCTATAGCCTAGAGCAGATTCACGCTGAGGGAAGGCAGGGGTGCTTCACTGGGTTTTTGCACTATGTGGGACAGGCAGATTTAAGTTATGACTGCGCTCCTTTGGAAACCGACCATTGGGGACTAGATGGGAAGTTTTGGTTGTCTTCTCTCATCAGAACATCCCTCACAGGCCTTGAACGAGTAAATAAATAAATCAGGTCTTAGATAAATAAATACTCCACCTCCCCCCATGTGTCATTTCTATTCGTCGGCAGTTTCCATTGTGTTTCTCTTGCACACTGTGGTCTTAAATATAATCAGTAAGCTGAAGTAAGAGGTAATCATCAACATTATCTCTGTTACAGATGAAACACTACATCAGAAGGATCCATTCATCATTTGCTGGACACAAAGGCCCCTGGAGTGTATCACAATCCAGACTCTACCCCGAAGGCTTATACATATATTTTCCACTTGGATTGCTAGTTCTGACAGGATGAAAGCAGGGCTTGAACTGAGAGGGAATCAGGGAGACTGAAATCCCCCTTCTGAGAATATTTTGAATTAAGAAACTAGTTTAATACATTCAGGAAAAGAACAGAATGGAAGGAATGTTTCCCTTGTCAAGAGTGCCTAGAGCTTAAGACAAGTGCAATGACTATATCTAACTAAATCAATGGTACCACTGAAGCAATGGCTGAATAATGCGTAAAAAAGTAATATGCAATGGGCAGTCAGCAACTGATCTGCTACACACCACAGGAGACTCAAAAGTTAAGACCTGTCTATCATGGAAATTAGGTTCGATTTCAGCAGCCAGTAAATGGTTTGCTCCAAGTGCAAACGTCTACTGTAGACAAGGAAAGTTACAATTTACACCAGGGGAGCTTCAAAAGCTAGGTATTCTCCATTGGTGCAAATTGCAGCTTTCCTTGTCTGTGGTAGGGACAGGGAACCAGACGCTTTTAAAGAAGTATCCATGAACTGAAAATGAGGCTGGTGGGAGCAGATTCACCAGTTTGCTGAACCTGGCCCAGAAATAACAATGAAAGGTAAGGAGGAGTTTGAGTGACATAGATGGGAAGGCATTTGAGGTGAGGGACAATTGAACTCCTGGACTAAGTAAGGACTCTTGTGATAAGTAAACACCTAGGGCAAGTCTAACTGAAAACACTGTGTCAGCGCATCTGAAAAGATGCAGCTGTGCTGCTGTAGCACTTTAAAGAAGACTCTCTAAGCCAGTGGGAGAGAGCTCTCCCATCAGCGTAGTTAATCCATCTCCCCAAGAGGTGGTAGGCATAGTGCTGTCTACATGGAAGGGTTAGGTCAGTAAAACTGTGTCACTCAGAGGTGTGGATTTTTCATACCCCTGAGCAATGCAGTTATTCCAATATAGGTCTGTAGTGTAGACCAGACCTTAGACTTTTCAAAACTAGGAAACCCCACTCCTTTTAAGTGATTGGCAGCAGCTACATCAAAATCATCTATCCAATAGCTTTCTTCCTTCAAAAACCACAGAGTGTTTTGTCACATACATAGTCAGATTAGGGGCTCATTGATGAGGTTTCTCAGACTAACAGTTAATAGGGTTAATTAAGCAGAGCATTATGTCATTGGTTGGAATGCTTGAAGTGTAACAGGTTAATTAGTGCTTCCAAGAAAGCATTGTGCAAATGTTATGCAGGGAAAGACTATCATTAGACTGTCCATGAACCTGAAGGCTGTAATTCTTGTTGTGCCAAGATCCTCCCAGGTGTAACTGCATTGAAGTCAGTGGAGTTACACCAGAGGCAAACTTGTCCCGTGAACCTAAATGATCTTTAGTGAAGGAGTGTACTGTTGGGTGGTGAAGAGTAAAAAAAATAAACCCTTAGCTCTTTAGAAAGCAGGAGGCTTTAGATGAAAACTGCACGTGGGTGTGTAATTGTGGGTGTTCACACAAGCTTACAAGCAAACAAAGAAGCTGCTTCAGTTGTGCACTGAAATTTTGACTGAACACCTTGGGCCTGATTCAGCACATTCCTCTCACTTTGATACAACTCCCCTGACGTTAATCGGATTACTCCTGCCTCGGACTACGTCAAGAGGGGAATCAGGTTCTTGGTTTCTGCACACACACCACCGTCAGCCAACCACAAATAAGAAACTGAATGATCACAGGCAATAATCAGATCTGACCAGGTTTGTATTATGGTTGGAGATGGACCTGAACCAAAACAGCTCCAGCTCCCAACTTTGGAAGAAGTAACATTCTGATCAGACCTGGGCAGCCAGTCGCCACCTCTGTAATGGGAAGAACCAAACGCTGGATCCAAACCACCTTAAGTTCGGGGGCAGTTTGGATCCTGAGCCAAGCTTGAGTTGAGCCAGAGCTGAAACGTTACTCTGGAATCCATATCTATAATACCCAACCAGGCAAAGAACCCCAGCCAGTGTTAGTTAGCTTGTGGCTCTGCACATAATTGGACGTGCATCTGGTCCCACAGGACCACACAAACCCTGACTGGCATGACCCTCTTATTTTAGAGAAATCGGTTTCTATATGAGGACTACTTCACAGTCTGTCACTGGTTTATATGGACCATCTCCATACTACTGTATTGTACACTATTTACCAGCTACCAAGAACAATAGCAGCACAAGGAACTCAGTTAAGATTAAAACCCCATTTTTATTTGCCTATGAATGGGGATGAAGCGATCATGCTATGTTGCAACTGTCGGTGACTCCACACATTATTAGGAGCTACAAAAATATGGCACAATATGCTATCACATAAGTCTGACATAAGGATGACCACGATTGGGAGGGGAGGGGCTAAAGAGCCCTTTGTCAGTGAAGTGGAATTGTCATAGATAGAAGTGAACACATATTAAAAAACGGAGGGCTCTATTTGTTGAGAGTGGAGAGTTGCACCACAGCATCCCACATTTTTCTGTGGAATTATTACACATGCTGGGCAGGGAGTAGGCAGGAAGGCTTCCTTTAGGAAAAACAACACTTGACTGATTGTTTGCACAACAGCATGCAAGAGGAACTTTGGTCTAGCCAGTCAGCAGATCTGAGAGAAAAATGTGAGACTGCTCCCATTAGATCTCAACATACTAAGATGTTGTCATGATTTGTGGTTCAACCCAGACCAGTGAGAGGTTGTGTCATCACTTGTCCAGTAACCCTGAGTCCCTTCAAATTCTCTGCCACTGTAGCTCTCTGTATGGATGCTCCCAGCCAGTGTACAAGCATGCACTGAGTGTCTGTGTGTTGAGCAGCCCTTGTTCAGCAACTCTGTCTTCAGCAAGCTGCTTGTTATACCACAGCCCCACTCGGGTCTTCACCAGCCTTGGTTACTAGGCAAGTGACCCCAACATACCCCCAGTCCTAATTTTCCCAAAACTATCTGCCTGGAATGTCCAGCCCTCTCCTGCAACATTCAGAGGAGCAATAAGGTCCATTGTCTCTTTAAAGAGCCAAAAGCACAGCAGCTTGATGCTTTAACTGGAGTTAATAATCACTTCAAGTCAAACACAGTGTGGGGTTGATTTAGAATAAAAGTAAACCAACTTTATTTAACCAAAAAGGGAAAGATTTGAAGTGAGATCAGGTATAAAGGATAAAGTCAGAAACTGTTACAAAAATAAAAGTGAAAAATGCTTTCTAGTGATTTAGACTTAAAAACACTACAATCTTGGTTCAAGGTAAGATTCTTACCACACCTCATTCCAGCAAGATGGTTGACCCCCACCTCAGTCAGGATCTCCCACAAAGTCCGAAGTGCTCAGATCCTTTGTCTTAGGTGAAAGATAACTCAGGGTTCTTTGATGCTCTCTCCTATAATCCAGTGAACTTTTGAAGTGTATCCTTTTGACATGTATCCACAGCTTCTGCTGTGAGAAAAGGTGCCATGGAGTCTGATGGAGAAGGTTCCATGCTGATTTCTTCCCTGCTGGTATAATGCAAATTGATTTGTTCCTGCAGCCTCTGATATGCCAATGAATGCCCACTTGACTGTCATTGCCAATTGTCCGTGACTGCACCTGGATGGAGGCATTGGCCTTTCTTTTTTCTGGAAAAAACCTGTTTACCCACTCCCAGATTTGTCTGGTTCACACATATTTTAGTCTCACATTTGTACCGTCTTTTGGGCTTTTACCATACATATACCATGCAAGAATATTAATGATCAGTGTGCTATTGATTTTCCAATGATACCTTACTTGACACATATTAGATAGGGATTATGACATAAGTAAATTAGGATACAATGGTCAGGCCAGCTGAAACTCACTATATGACACAAGTGAACCCCTTTCCCTCTGACACTGGGATGCTCTTAGGGTCACAGATGTGTTAAATTCACAGGTTAAATTTACCTCCATTTTCTTCCTCTATTTTTCTTGTCTTGATAAAACCCCACCAGGGGATACATGTAATTTTCCCATTTCTTTCTAAGCCTTGATTCAGGAAATCATCCTTATTCAGGACAGCACTTAAACATATGCTTAACTTTAAAGTCAGTGGGATTTAGACATGTGCTTAAGTGCTATCTTGAATAGGAACAGGATAAAACCCATGCTTAAGTGTTTTCCTAAATTGAAACCTAACAGAACATAGCATTCAAACATAAATCTATAGAGACTTGTGAATAAATGAATATTGGGACATAAGTAAAGAGTAAGAATATCCATTCAACTCTATATCTTTGAGAGAGTGCTCATTGTGTATTCAGGTGTCTGAAAACACGGAGATGCTAGAGACCAGATTCACATACTCAGGACTTCTAAGCAAGTAGCACCAGACCCACTTAGAAAGAGTGATTTAAAAAATAAGTATAGGCGTACTTTGTATTTAAGGTCCCTTCCTCCCCCCCTTTTCTGTTGATTGTCCCATTTTCTTCCCCTCATGTGTCTCGTTGGGGAACAAAAATAAAAGTAGCCATATGCTGGGAAACTCTGAAAAGCATTTTTAGGCAAATTCTCCAGCTGGTGTAAATGTATTTATATAAATTGATTTATACCAGCTGAGGATCTGGCCCTTTATCCAGAAAAAAATTCACTGATGGTACACAACTTTTTTCTTCCCTCATTCTTTGTTGTTAAGGATGTATGCATAAAAACAGGTTCTTTGTTTATTAAGATCTTAACTGTGCCAGCTGCATGTTGTCCACCTTACATCACTGCCCAGAAATAATCATCACAATCATTGTGAGCCCGTTCCTATGAGTTTAGATCTCTCCAGGTGCCAAGAGCCCCCAATTCTCATTTAAGTTAGAATGTTGTAAAATTGGACACCATCAAGCCAGCCATTTCTGATGGCATAAACAGGTGGTTATGGGGGCTGATTGTGCACTATTTGAGAGACACACAGGTCTACACTAGGGGGGTATCGATCCAAGAAGTCGAAGTATCTTGGATCGAATTACCTGGGGTCCAGACAGCGCGGAATCGACGGCTGCGGCTCCCCCGTCGATTGCGCTACCGCCGCTCGCTCTGGTGGAGTTCCGGAGTCGATGGTGAGCGCGTTCAGGGATCGATATATCGCGTCTTAACGAGACGCGATATGTCGATCCCGGATAAATCGATTGCTACCCGACAATACGGTGGGTAGTGAAGACGTACCCAAAGTCTACTAAGGACTGTTGTGCCAGCCAGAGTAACCACATCTTTGCTCAATCCTGCAAATCCACAAGTCTCTGGAGTGGCCCCATGCCCAGCACGAAGTGGGCTCAGCACATGCACCCCTTTCTGTGTCAATGGAGAGTCTGAGAGCTTGGTATGCTGGGGTGTTTTGGTCCAGCCTAGCAGCATGGCTGAAGAGCATGCAATGCCACTTTGGGATATGATGAGCAAGACCAAAGGGAGGCCAGAGCTTTGCGAACTTGTGACACGCGGCACAAAGCCAAATCATGCTGTCCTCAAGAGTTGGCACTGAGAGCACACCTGGAATGCCTCTGGCTGCTTCAAATATGCTTGTAGGAGGGTACAGGTTTCTAATTCTTATAGCAATATCATAGGTGTCAAAGGAGGAGGAGGACAGTGGGGGAGGAAGAGACAAATAGTTTTATGTTTCTTCACATCTGTGCTGTAGCCAGGCACAATTGTTTTTCTTGCACTCCTGGGAGCCCACTGACAGCTTCTTCTATGTGCCCTGTGCTTGCAAAACACCGCAAAGTGGGATGGGATGGTAGAAAGGAGGCCAAGCCATGGGAATGTTCCACCCTATTCACCAGCCAGTAGAGCTGGCTGAGAACACAGAGTGAGCATGCTGCATCCACCAAGGGAGTGTAGCAGCAGGTGTGCAACACTGAGAAACTCCAGGAGGAATTTTGCCCCAGGTCTCCTACTAGGGTGGTGCAGCTCCACACTACTCCTAGAGTAGGGCTGTGCTGAAACGGCACTACAGAGCCATTAGAGCGTATGTTGCATTTTGTACATTGCCAAGTACACCAGTGGTGCTCAATAAATAAATATCAGAACATCTTGAAATCTCAAAAGCTGTGCCAAATCCTGCAGTCTCCAAAGGCCTGAAAGAATATGGGCTCTGAAAGAGATAAAATGCAAGATGCTCTCTGACTGGACCACCAACCTGAGCTAACATTTGCTCTTCTACTGGGCACATGGATGAGGAGCAGTAACATGTTTCAGGAAACATTGCCAGTCATTTTAGTAGGGCGTTTGGTTAATTCATAAGTCCTAATTTGGGTGACTACTATATTCATTTTCTGAAATAGCTGGACCAATGGTGCTTGATCAGTCTAATGGATGTGCTGGCAGGAGTAGAAGGAAGAATAATTTTTTCCTAATTCAGTTAAACCTGTTGACTCTCAAGATTTTCAAAGGCACTTAAAGGCATTGCCAAAACCTACACCCAACATCTTTAGTCTTTGGCAATTCCAACCTAGAAACCTAGATTTAGGTTCCTAAATCACTCAAAAGTGCTGAGTGCCCAGCAGCTCAATGGGTGCTCAACATTTCTGCAAATTAGGTGAGTGCCTAGAGATGGACTGAGGAGCCCAACATTAGGATCCTAGGGGGAGAATTCCAAAAGCATAAATGGCAGATATGTACCTTTCTTAAAAATCTTGGACCAATATTACATGAGATCCACAATTGGGCCACTTAATGAAACTATTGTACATGAAAAATCGAGTCTTCGGGTAAAGTTTTCAAAAGTGTCAAAATGACTTAGTAGCTTTAACTTGGACATATTAACACAGGACTCAGTTATTAGAAGATAACATTTCAAAAAAGCCTAGGGGATTTCATGAGCCAAAATCACATTGAGGATGAATGGGACTTAGACTTCTAAATCACATAGATGTTTTGAAACTTTAACTCTTTATAACTATGTTCTCTGCTAATATATCCATGCCAGCTTCTCTGTACCACGTGCTTTATAGGAAAACCTCTGCGTGCAACCAGAAAGAAGAAAAAATGACTGCTAAATACGAAACATAACAACAATGAAATGGACACCACAATCAACTGGTCAGCACTGAGAGAATATGCAGACCTGGATTAATCAATATCCACTTGGCTCCCATCTCAAAAGGGCCACCAACTACCAGTTTTGAGTGAGTGGCATTGCAAGCTGTCACCTGGGGTCACAGCACCACTCAGGTTTGGCCCAGCCTCCCCTCCCTCATGACAAGGAAGGGGAGTAACGGGGAAGAGGCAATTGGGCCAAATTTGAGTGAAAGTGAGGGGTCCCCAGTTTTCATCGTGCACAAGGCCCCAAAATGATTTAATCCAGCACTGAAAATGCATAAGCTAATTATTTCCTCATACTATAGAAGCCAGTTTGGGAAAATAAATGTCCAACATAAATACATATAAGGGAACTCGAGAAGAATTTTTTTAAAAGATTTGCTAAACAAGTTGCATCTTTCTAGCTAAATGCATGAGAAACTATGCTGGGAAAACAGTCACAGTAACTAAAAGTACTCTAAGGAGTTCAGAAAAGAAATTTAGTATCTCATCAAAGGTTGTGTACCAGGCCAGCAGAAAGGGACTGTTCTGTGAACACCTTTTGTGGAAATGTATACTTCAGTCCTGCCTTCTCACACAGCATAGACAGGAATACCTGTCTGTACAGGAACACTTTTAATGCACTGGCTGCCAGACAGAGATAACTTGGGATGAGATCTTGTGCAGTCAGTGAGGTGAGGTCTGTTTCTTGGATATGAAGAACTAGAGACAAGTGGATAAAGCAATTCGCAGTGATACATTAGGTAGGATAGGTGTGTATTTTGCATATTGTGTTCAGCCATTGAGAACCAGTTACTATGATAAGGGGCAGGGAGATTTACATTATTAAGTTACATTCTCTATTATTGTAAAAATTAAAGGAGGAGGATTCTGGAAATGAACAGATGCCTTTATAAAAATGAAGTCCATTACCCAATTATAGATGCCCATGTTCCCTCCTGCAAGTTAACATGATTAGTCACCTTAGAGATGGCATAGTTACTCATCACCAATAGAAATGAACAGACCTCAGGGAATTCAGAAAAAAAAATTATTTAACCAAGTGCCATCTGAGCCACCCACACAGTGAACATGCATTCTGGCAACACAGGGCTCTTGCTGCCAACTCACTGCCAAATGTTATTTTCTTAAGTTAAAATGTGTTTTATGACAGAGTCCTGCACCAAGAGCTCCAGATGGCAAGAGAATAATTGGAGAAGGCCTAGTCACAAGAGGTCTCATTGTCATAGGTGCTGCTGAGCACCCATAACTCCAGCTGAAGCCACTGGGAGCTGTAGGTGGTTAGCATCAGGGCCGGCTCCAGGCACCAGCCGACCAAGCACGTGCTTGGGGCAGCACCTTAGAAGGGGCGGCCAATGTTGGAGTGGCGGAGGGTGCTCGCAGTGGTTTTTTGTTTGTTTGTTTGGTGGGGCGGCGCTCGAGGGTTTCTTTTGTTTGTTTCGGCCGGGCAGTGCGGGGAATATTGTGGCGGCGGTGTGGCGCTGGGGGAGGGGGGAGCTTCGGCTGCCCGGCGCGGCCCGGCCTGGCCCAGCGCTGGGGGGGAGGGCAGGAGTTTGGGCGGCCCAGCACAGCGCTCAGGGGGCAGGGGTTTGGCCGGCCCAGCGCTCCAGGGGTTTGGGCGGCCCGGCCCGGCGCTTGGGGGCGGGGGTTTGGGCGGCCCGGCGGGGGTTTGGCTGGCCCGGCGCAGCGCTTGGGGTGGGGGTTTGACGGCCCGGCGCGGCGCTCGGGGGTTTGGGCAGCGCGGCGCTTTGGGGAGGGGCAGGGGTTTGGGTGGCGCAGCACTCGGGGGTGGGGGGTCTTACGGCAGGGCAGCGCTCTTCTTTTTTGCTAAGGGCAGCAAAAAAGTTAGATCCGGCCCTGGTCAGCATCTCTGGAAATCAGGGCCCCACAGGCCAAAAGTATGGTCTATAGAACTAAAAGAAAGCTAGATACCCTAGCATGATCTTTAAAGTTATCCCCTATGAAAAATATAAGAACGAAACCATGAAGGGCTTTGCATAAAAATATCCAAGATTTTGAAAATCAATCAATCTACTGCAGAAGGAGAGTTAGCACTTTAACTCAACTCAAGAGTTACACTTTAAGCTCTTTGGGCTAGGGGCTATTTGTTGTGGGTTTGTAAATCATCCAACACAATGGGGTTCTGGTCCTTGACTCGAACCAGGACTATGTGTTACTGCCAGGGCCGGCTCCAGGCACCAGCTTACCAAGCAGGTGCTTGGGGCGGCCACTTCGGAGAGGGGCGGCACATCCAGCTGTTCAGCGGCAATTCGGCGGACGGTCCCTCACTCCTGCTCGGAGCGAAGGACCTCCCCCGAATTGCCACCACAGATCGCGATTGCGGCTTTTTTTTTTATTTGTTTGGCTGCTTGGGGCGGCCAAAAGCCTGGAGCCGGCCCTGGTTACTGCCATACAGCTAATGTATGATCAGTGAATATGACCCACAGATCAAAGATCACTGAAGATAGTATACAGTATAGCCATTTGGGAAAAGGCAGTAGGCTTTCCATCAGTTAATCAAATTAAGTCTGCTTGTATGAAGCACTTGAATCTCTGTACAGAGAATGATTGCTTTAACCTGGCAATATTCTTGTAATGGGAAAATGCTGAGCAGACAGTGTTGGCACTATTGTTAGATACAAGATGCATGGAGTCCAAAATAATCCCAAAATTATTTATACAACATGTTTTCACAGAGCTAACTCATTAAGGTTAGTATGTTTTATCCCTTAATATCACTACATTGCACCAATAACCACAAATTCCGTGTTAACTGGACAGCCCTTTAAAAGCCCTCAGAATTAAATTTTGTTCATACAACCAGACAGCAACAAGACTGCCATACCAGGAAGCAATACAGTGGATAAGAACATTTGAATATAATGAGTCTGAATTTCAGATGAAGGACCTGGGAAGCACATGGGGGGCTTGTGGATGCCTCAATGCAGAGTGCTACACTTGATGACTTCTTGAGATCCCTTCCAGCCCTACATTTTGTCATGGAAAAATATACCCACGCATCATTTTGATCAGAGACTCAGCCTGAGGTCCATTTATTGAACACACACACACACACCCCAATGCGTTGGGGGTAGCAGTATTGGAACTACTCCTCCGAAATGAAGAACACAGCAGCTTTTAAAGCTTAAAACTGCAAACAAATTACACACAGTTAAGTAACGATAACCATATTAGGAACTAAAATTACACATACTTGAGTAATAGTGACCTTATTAGGAATAAGAGAGTTAGGGTCTTTTGGTACTTTCCAGCATTCTTTTGCAACCTTGCCCAGGATGGGTGCAATTTGAGTTAAGGGCTTTTTGGTGGTTTTCAACGCTGTTACAACTTTGCCTTTTATGGGGTGCTTATTACACAATTGCCCCTTATAAGGTACAGTTACTTAATGGGGGTAGTCATAGAAATGTAGTAGCGGGAGGCATGGTTACACAAATGGGGTAGGGGGAGACACGGTTACTCATTTTAGATGATTGCTTCACACTTATTGCTTACACAAGTGGTTATTATATTTCAAAAGCAGTAGGCACATATTGCAAATTATTCTTGTAGCTGGGGCTTTTCACCCTCCTTCTTTTTAGCCCCCCTTCCCTCCCTGTGTTTCAACCTCTGGCCACCACTGTCAGGGAGCACAACACTTAGCTTGGTTCAGGCTTGTGGCGGGCGGAGTTGGGGGAGGAGGGGCACGAGCCCCCTCCGCCTGTGCACCAGAGGGCAAAATATTGGGACAATTCGCGTCCCAACCGAACATTGGTCGGGACGCGGGACAAACAAGTAAATATCGGGACAGTCCTGATAAAATCGGGATGTCTGGTCACCCTACCTGGAATCTTATTCCAGACTTTAACTATCCTTATAGTTAGAGATTTTTCCCTAATATCTCACCTAAATTTCTCTTGCTGCAGATTAAGACCATTACATCTTGTTCCGCCTTCAATGGACATGGAGAACAATTAATCACAGTCCTCTTTATAAAGACCCTTTAACGTATTTGAAGACCGTTATCAGGTCATTCCTCCTTCCCTCCCCCCCCCCCCCCCGTCTTCTTTTCTCAAGATTAAACATGCCCAGGCTTTTTTAACCTTTCCTTACAGGTCAGGTATTCTAAACCTTTTATCATTTTTGTTGCTCTCCTCAGGACTTTCTCCAATTTGTCCACATCTTGCCTAAAGTTCAACACCCACCACTGTACATAGTACTCTAGCTGCGGCCTCACCAGTACCAACTAGAATATGACAATTACCTCCTGTGTCTTACATACAACACTCCTATTAATATACCCCAGAATAATATTAGCTTCTTGTGCAACTGAATCTATTATTGATTCATATTCAATTTTTGGTCCACTCTAATCCCCAGATCCTTTCCAACAATATTACCATCTAATCAGTTATTCCCCTTTTGTAGCAGTGCATTTGATTTTTGCTTCGCACTTGCCTTTGAATTTTATCTTGCTGTATTCAGACCCATCCTCCAATCTGTCAAGATCCTTAGAATTCTCATTTTTATAGCCAATGCATGCTAAGAGATGGGTAACACTGGTCTACAATTTTTGAGAAGTCGTCTGCTTCAGAGATAAAATGTGCTATTTATTATGTATTTTGATGTGCTGAATTCAAATATGACAATTAAAACAACTGATTGGCTACTGTTTCTAAGATATTTAAGTTTTTACATTTTATGTCTATGTATATTGTGTAGATAGTAGAGTTTTAATCATAAATTGTAAACCTAGGTCTTTTCATGTGTTTATGGTTGCTTTACATGATAATATTTCACCTGTCCTGTTTATGTAACACTTTAAAAATCAGCAAAAGGGTTATATAAATAAAATTTATTATGAAACAAAAGGCAAAAAACTATTATGTACATAGTTTAGTCCTATTCAGTGTCTACTCGGCGCTTCTTGGCTTGTCTCTTGTATTCATTAAATGGAGCATCTCTTGTCACTGTCCAGCAATAGTCTGCAAGCATTGATGGGCTCCATTTGCCCTGATAGCGTTTCTCCATTGTTGCAATGTCCTGGCGAAATCGCTTGCCGTGCTCGTCGCTCACTGGTCCGCAGTTCGGTGGAAAAAAATCTAGATGAGAGTGCAAAAAATGTATCTTTAGTGACATGTTGCAACCAAGGCTTTTGTATGCCTTGAGGAGGTTTTCCACCAACAACCTGTAGTTGTCTGCCTTGTTGTTTCTGAGAAAATTTATTGCCACTAACTGGAAGGCTTTCCATGCCGTCTTTTCCTTGCCACGCAGTGCATGGTCAAATGCATCATCTCAAAGAAGTTCACGAATCCGAGGACCAACAAAGACACCTTCCTTTATCTTAGCTTCACTTACCCTTGGAAATTTTCCATGGAGGTACTTGAAAGCTGCTTGTGTTTTGTCAATGGCCTTGACAAAGTTCTTCATCAGACCCAGCTTGATGTGTAAGGGCGGTAACAAAATCTTCCTTGATTCAACAAGTGGTGGATGCTGAATACTTTTCCTCCCAGGCTCCAATGACTGTCGGAATGGCCAATCTTTCTTGATGTAGTGGGACTGTCTTGCACAACTATCCCATTCACAGAGAAAACAGCAGTACTTTGTGTATCCAGTCTACAGACCAAGCAAGAGAGCAACAACCTTCAAATCGCCACAAAGCTGCCACTGATGTTGGTCATAGTTTATGCACCTCAAAAGTTGTTTCATGTTGTCATAGGTTTCCTTCATATGGACTGCATGACCAACTGGAATTGATGGCAAAACATTGCCATTATGCAGTAAAACAGCTTTAAGACTCGTCTTCGATGAATCAATGAACAGTCTCCACTCATCTGGATCGTGAACGATGTTGAGGGCTGCCATCACACCATGGATGTTGTTGCAGGCTACAAGATCACCTTCCATGAAGAAGAATGGGACAAGATCCTTTTGACGGTCATGGAACATGGAAACCCTAACATCACCTGCCAGGAGATTCCACTGCTGTAGTCTGGAGCCCAACAGCTCTGTCTTACTCTTGGGTAGTTCCAAATCCCTGACACGGTCATTCAGTTCACCTTGTGTTATGAGGTGTGGTTCAGAGGAGGAGGATGGGAGAAAATGTGGGTCCTGTGACATTGATGGTTCAGGACCAGAAGGTTCATCCTCTTCCTCTTCCTCATCTGACTCAAGTGAGAATGATTCTGGTGCATCAGGAACCAGCAGTCCTTCTCCGTGGGGTACTGGGCGTATAGCTGATGGAATGTTTGGATAATGCACAGTCCACTTTTTCTTCTTTGACACACCTTTCCCAACTGGAGGCACCATGCAGAAGTAACAATTGCTGGTATGATTTGTTGGCTCTCTCCAAATCATTGGCACTGCAAAAGGCATAGATCTCCTTTTCCTGTTCAACCACTGGAGAAGATTTGTTGCACAAGTGTTGCAGCATATGTGTGGGGCCCACCTCTTGTCCTGATCTCCAATTTTGCAGCCAAAATAAAGATTATAGGTTTCTTAACCATAGTGGTTCTACTGCGCTTTTGTGATTCAAAAGTCACTTCACCACAAACATAGCAGAAGTTATCTGCACTGTTCACACAAGTACGAGGCATCTCTGCTCACTTTGGCTAAACAGAAATGTGTCCCTTTGCAAAATCGAACACTGACAAATAAGAGAGCACGACACTGTATGATTTCTAGAGCTGATATAGAGCAATTTGTTCAGCAGAGTGATGTAAGCTTCGTTATGATTGCATCATCCATGACTTCTAGGAATAACATGATGCAATTCATATCATGTATGATGCAATACCAGCTTCAGATTGCATCATTCATTGTTTTGCCTAAAAAGCAAGTACTGTCCAAACCCAGTCATAGATTTATTCCTAGATCCAGTCAAAGATGTATTTTAGTCATTTCTGGTTTAAATTGAGATCCCTTCCCTTTATAACTCGCTTATCCTCCGCCATTCCCAAGTCAAGGGTCGTATATACTGACCCAATAGCATATCTTGAAAACTAGAGCCAATCAACAATTTTAAGCATCATTTTCGTTCTCAGTGACCCAGAATTAGTAACGTTTGACTACATTTATTTCAGAAGCATTTTGGCTGTAGAGCAGTGGATTATAATCCAATGTCTTGTTTCAGAGTGTAAACTGTTTGCCAAAGAAGTCAGACAGGATTTTTTCCCCCTCACATCTACAGTACTGAGCAGATGCATTTGTGCATGGCTACAATGGATCCGGTTAAGAAGTTCTATTTTATCTTTTCTAATGGTAGATAAGATAGTAGAACTTTGAGCAGGTATTTGCTACACTTACAATGGGGGATACCACTAGAATGGTCATCTCTTACCTGGTGGTAAACCTTAAACCTTTGTGTAGGATTGGAGCCAATAGGAGTTCTTCACTTTTCTCTGAACCATAATGAACCAGCTTCAGCCAGAGGCAGGATAACAGAACTGATCTATCAGTGATCTGATCTGGCAAATCCTACATCACTAAAGAAAGCAGAGAGCAGAACAGAATCCTTAGGGGCACAACTGGAATGGTCAGTAACAGCAGATCTACAGTCACCCAAAAAAACAAAGTGAAGTTTCTGTATCATATGAAATTCCAATCTGCTCCAATCTGAACCAGACAGTCCAACAAGGGACCTTATAATACAATAATATTGCACACTATGTGACTACTGGAATCCTATTATATCATTAGAGCCTTGGACAGAGTGAATAGTGGCCTCAGATCCAGGAAACTAGAATAAATTTCATGTTATGAGAAAAGTGAAATTCAAACTGGAATATCTCATACTCTAAGACAAGAACCAGGGAAGCCTGAAGCCAAGTTGTCATCACCCTTCAAATATAGGGGACTTAGTTAAAAATAAGAAGATATCTGATAATTTTTTCTGGCTAACATATCACGATGAAAAATATGTAAAACTTTATTGTGTTCAAAAAGCATATGTCCAGGTTATTGGAAATGACTCTAGAAGCGATGTAGGAATTCAGGAAACTGAGAATCCTCAGTTTCATTAATTATGAGCCTGATTCTCATTTATGCTAAGGCCACTTCATCTGCTCTAGTATTGTAAAAGGACCTTAAGTGGATGTTAATATAATTTTCTCTCTCATTAAAGCCACTACCAGAGCATTGCAAAGTGACCTTAGGGCTGGTCTATACTGGAAAAGTTATACCACTGTAACTATATTTGTTAGGTGTGTGATTTTTTTAAATCCATATAGTTGTACCGGTGTAAACCCTAGTGTAGACACAGTTACACTTGTCGGAAGCTGCCTTATGCCAGTATAGCCTATTCCACTTCCCAAAAGGGAATAAGCTACACCATTATAAGCTCTTTAACACCAGTACAACTGTGTCCACATTTGGAGAGTTTTTTACACTATACTGGTACAATTAAAGCAGTAAATCTTTCTAATGTAGACAAGTCTTTAGTGTAAATGAAAATCAGTTTATGCACATTAGATAGATAGATAGATAAATATAGTTATCTCAATAATATATATTCATTTGGGATGACATTACCCCTGTACAGATGACTCACCCAAAGTCTGTGCATCTCTGAAGTCCCACTCAAGCCCTCAAAATAAGACTTAGGATGTGTAAAAGCACAGGGGCTAGTTTCACCTATAATGTAGATCTGACACTGGGTTTAAGTGATGTAGATGGCCTCGAGCATGCATGGTGCACCCAAAGAAAATAGTTTTGTAAGAGGCACATTAATCGGTCCTGTTTAGCAATGAGCATGTTCAGATAACAGGCATGAAGTTCTTCTTTAAGGCTCTTCTTTAAGAGGAGTTTTCATTGGGTTTTCTTTTAAAACAAAAGTTTATATACTATCCAGTTGTCATTCAAACTGATGCTTAGGAGAAAAATGCTAAACAAGATAATGGGTTGCAGGGGGGGGGGGGGGTTGGAGCATCTGAAAGACTCAATACAATTTGAATCCCAGTTTCACAGAATTTGTTTTATTAAAACAACTTGGTTATTTCACTCTTTCCTTTGTACTGTGCTCTATGAATCATCAGTGTTTTTTTTCCATTGAACACTTGCAATAATGCAATCTGCAAACTTAAAGAAGACAAAAAGGGTTTAACTAGTTTCGGTTGCTTTATGATCAATACCTCTGCCTCGGGCACTGAAGAAAGTATAAGCAAATGAGTTATGTTTTTATAAACTTTATATATCTTCTAGCTCACTTTGATCCATTCTCCTAAACACATGAATAGGTTGGGGCTATTACAGAACAAGTATAGACAACAACAATATTTTTGTTAGTCTAATTCTCAACAGAAGTGACCACACCAAAGGCCTTCTTCTAATGATCTTGCTTTTATTCTCTTAAATGCACTAGGAATTCTTATTCACTCTTCCTGTATTGAATTAATTCAAGCTTTGTGTTATTTGTGCCTTTTTATTATGTGGCATTGATGTTTTTTGCTTTGATCTGCTACAGTATGCCATTCTTTGAAAGAGAATGGAGGAAGGTGTTGGTTGGTTAACCAGTAGAAGTTAAGCAGTTGTGATTGCAGGAAGTTGGAGCTGGTGTTTGTGATAACATGGCAATTTGCACAGTGCAGCTATCCAGCAAGGCCAGAGAGAGAACCAGCAAACTAGTAGCAATACTGAAGAACTCTGCTGGAGAAGTCTCACCAGGAAAGAATGTGGGTTACATAACAGAAGAGCTATGAGCCTTAAGAAGACCTGCTCAGATTATAAAAGTACTATGACAAGGAAATTATTTTCAGAACAGTTTAGCTCCTGCCTCTTACTTAGGCATCTAAATAATTGGCCAAATGTTCAATGCACTGAGCTCTTTTGGAAATGTGGCCCTTATTTGGGTGGCTAAAGCATTTTTAAAGCTCTGGCCAAGAACTCTTTTGAAAAATCTGTCCCTAAATCAGGAGCAGGATTTTGATGAGCCTGATTATTTTATCAGATGAGATAACAGGAGCTTGATGGAATAAATACAGAAAGAAATATAAAACAAGACAGACCCTTCACTCACTCGGCTGCACAGAGTTCAGTTGTACCGTGAGGCAACATTAATATTGGTCTCCAGTCTCAGAGGAAGAAGTGTCCTGTGCACTCCCGGTGTCAACATAGAAAAATCCAACCCTAAAACCTCTACCTAACTAAAGGAAGCAGGAAGCCTGAAATACAGTGGTACCATAATCCAGTTAATTAGAAAGCTATCCTTTTAAACGCAGAGTACATAACTATAGCTGACACCACTCATGTAACACAGACCCATTCTACTTTTTACCTGGGGCTCGATCCTGCTCCTATTCAAGTGAATGAAAAAACTCCCACTGATTTGAATGGTAGAAGATGGAGTAAAAAAGCTCATTTACTGTGGATGGCTGTTTTACTTCCTTGCCCTAGGTGGCCGAGTGATCGTTTTTGTTCTCGTGCCCGTTTCAGATTTTACTGGGTTGTGTTGTATATTCTTTAATTATGTTTTTAGTTACATTCTGTCAAGTGCCCAGAGGTTTTAGTGCATAGAACACTCTACACAAATATATTATTGTTTATTAATCATAATAATACCACTGGAGTTAAATGTGTTCATCAAGAGAAGGCTAGACTCCAAATATGGACTTAGGTGGCTACAGTTAAGTCAGCTAAGTTTGAAAATTTTGGTCCATATGTTTCTATTATGGACAGACAGTAGCATTAAAGTAACTAAGGTTGTGTTGCGGACTGTTGATATCCCATGGGCAAGGAGGAGCATTATATTTGCCTGTATATTACCCTGGTGAAGGTCATTAATATCTGTGAGATCACAATCACACTTCAAATCCAAGATCTTAATTCAAATCAAGGGAAATAACTTTTCCAAGGCTGTATGGCACAGCCTTCAACTCCAGCAGGAGTTCATGCCCAACCATTCATTCACAATACCCTAATGATACACATTTTTCAAAACTGCTGACGTCAGACAAAATGTTTTTAGCTAATTTAACCAGGGGGAGAGGAGGTGATACATGACTGATAGACCTATCCAGTTAATTCAGAGGTAAAGCTATACTTCATTCCAAATATACCCTACTGATTAAAGTGTCTGTAGCCAGGAAAGTGTTCGCTCTCTTTCTCTCTCCTCCCAGTAGATCACAAATATGACAATGTGGGAACTGGAGGGAGAAGGGGCAGGGAATCAGAGTTTCTATCACAAACTGGTGAAAGAGAGACTTGATCAAATAGTAATAATAATGTCCACAAATATTTTGAGAAATAAAAGTGCGGACTTCAGCTCAATAATGATTTGTGGGATCATATTACTAATTTTTCCCCGTGTATATTGGGACAATTGCCAGGTATCTGTGAAAAGTTTTCATGAATTTTAGGATGAATGAGAGTTTCTTGGAAAATTCTTACCAGAACTGCCTCATTTGTTATTCATTATTCTCCTGTTTAAAAAAGTTTCAGCCATCAAATCAGGCAGCAAAAATGCCACCATGTGATTTATGCGTCTAAGTAAAGAGCAAATAGTGAATACTTGGTGTGAACTGTTCATGAACAGCTTATAGTCTGAAAATTATTTATTTAAACTGCTATGGGGTGGACACCTGAAAAGAAAATCAGAATGGGTTTGTGAGTGATTCACAAATAGAAAACGACTACATTCATAGCTAATATTATTCATAATTAGATCTGGTCTGGAATATCTCCCTTGATGAATTGTGGTCTTCCCTCTCATCAAACCAAGTAGTGGGACATGGCAATCAGATAACTGCAGGTGCATCATAGGAGATGTAGTCCAGCCAGGGAGCCTAGCCCATAGGGTAAAATAGGGCCCATGAGCTACCTGGACTTCAACTCCCATGAGGCACTATGACACCATAGGCATGTACATTTTAACATTAAACTGACACAAAATAAAATATTTTGCCATTTCTGAATGGAATTTTTTGGGGAACTTTTATTTTGTGACCAATTTGGGTATTTGTGTTTTTTGTCCTAGAATGAAAACAAATACTGAAATATCAGAAGTTCCTGGAGAACAGAAATTCTGACTTTCACTCCACTCTATCCAGCTATTCTACCAGCTCTACAGTAAAGCGTTTTTGAGGGTTTTGTTTATACACCTTTACCCCGACATAGTGCGACCCGATATAACACGAATTCAGATATCATTTGGTAAAGCAGTGCTCCAGGGCGGGTGGAGGGGGGCTGCACACTCCGGCGGATCAAAGCAAGTTCAATATAACGCAGTTTCACCTATAACGCGGTAAGATTTTTTGGCTCCCGAGGACAGCGCTATATTGGGGTAGAGGTGTAATATCAATGTTAAGTTACAACACTGCCATAAATGGGGAAGCATTTCCCCAGGCTCTGAGGATATTTAGAATTCAGTATAAGTCCCACCATTTCCCAGCTCCATTGTGTTTGGAAGTCTGATACCTGATAATTCAATATTTATTCAAATCTGAAATAATCTAATTTCATCTAAATCTGAATTTATTGTCCCTGCTACAGTCAGCTCTAGAAGAAATGTTTAAACTTGCTTGGTTTGCCTTCCACTATCTGAACATGCTACCAACAAACATTGGCCTACATCAAGCTTGTTTCAATTGCATCCATATTAAAAAAAATAGGTTGGTTTTGCTCTGAGAAAGAATATATAACAAACAGAATCCAAGATGAGGGTTTTAAGCTGCATTTAGATTTTGTAGTTTGGTTTTACTCATCAGCCTCTCTAATGCCCTGTGCAAACAATTCCATTTCAGTATTTCATTGTCTTTCTTTCTGCTGCTCTCACTTTTTAATTACCTGTTTGAAAGAGCTGGTACACTGTCCTCACAACTCAGTGCTTAGTTTATGGCACCAACAATGTGCTGTTTTCAAGAACCCTGTAATTAGGGACTACACAACTGACTGAATTGCTAAATATTACAGAGATCCACAACCATCCAGGGAATGCCAGCCAGAAACTTGTCCATCTAGTAGCTCATGTTATTTTTCACAATCACGTCTATTAACACCCACTCACTGTTGGATTCCAGCAATACACCAGAAGCGTGAGTTGTTTACCCTCCATTATGTGATGTAAATGTAATGGTACAAGTTCAGGTTTCAGAGTAGCAGCCGTGTTAGTCTGTATCCACAAAAAGAAGAACAGGAGTACTTGTGGCACCTTAGAGACTAACAAATTTATTAGAGCATAAGCTTTCGTGGACTACAGCCCACTTCTTCGGATGCATATCCGGTACAAGTTCAGTCATCCCATTATTATTATTGTTCATATAGTACTCTGGGTTTCCATGATGCTTAGTAAGCAAATAAAGGACAAAGGCTCTGCCCTGTGAAATTTACTTGCCACCATGTGGTAATGCTTATTACTGACTTTAATACTGAGTTAGCATATACAACAGAATGGCAATGCCACAATGTTCACCACCAGGCAATCTAATTTACTCATCCTTCTATGTAGCTACATTGTGCCAGTCACCATTGTACATAGTTGCCAAATGATAGTGCATTATGTACACACACAAACATTTAGCCTGAACTGCATATGTGAGCTGAGCAATCAATTACTACTCTGTCTCTAAGAAGCACTTTACTTCACCTTTACAGACTCAGTAAGACACCATGACTGAGTGGGGCTTGGGGAGAAAGAAAGAGGAAGAGAACCCAAAACCAGCAGACTCCGTGAATTCACATGTCCAGCAGGAAAAAAAAAAAAACTTCAAACGTCATTCCACTTCTAATTGTTTAACTTGACTCTTAACCTCTTCCCCAGTAAAAAGAATCCAAGCAAAACAGACACCTACCTACAAATAATAGAACAGTCTATAGGGATCCCCTCCCCCACAAAAAAAGCACAAAACAAACCCACCAACCATTTTTGTTGGCATTCTAACTTAAACAATACTTCTCACTAATGTAAGTTTCAATCACATGTATATAGGCCCAGATGTTCAAATTCACAACTGATATTTAAGTGCCTACATTAAAGTGGCCTGATTCTGAGTGCTGCTGAGTGCATGCAATTACTGTTTAAATCAGTGGGAGTCACAGGAGCTCAGCACTGCTAAGAGCCAGGGCACTTTTTTTTTAAAAAAAAGCCAAATTAAAAGCAAAAAAGTTTTCACATTTGAAATGTTTACATTTTGCTTTGACCAGCTGTAGTCATAAACAATGGGGAAACAGCTTACTGCTTGTCACCTGAGCAATAGGTCATTGTTCATCGATAGTTTATATTCAGTATTTCCTACATAAAAATTTCTTTGCAGTACTCATTTATACTTGCCTGAAAAATAATGCTTAAAATCATACTTCCCTGACACACAAGCAGCCCAGCCAAAGGAAAGATTATTATATCCATTTCACAGCTGAGGTACCGAGAGAGATTAAGTGGGGTCCTTAAGGTCACACAAAGTCTGCAGCAGAAACAGAAATTGAACTCAGCTCTCCTGAGTCCCAGCTCATGCCTTGGCCCCCAAAGCATCTTCCCTTGCACACTGTGTGATACATTTGTTTACATTTATTCTTGGGTTTTTTTAGAAATTCTTTATGCTGCTATAAAATATCCCATCCCAAAATAACTGCAAAGCAGATGGTCGAAATTCAGGCGCTTTCGCGTAGCTGTTGTCACAGCGCAGAAGGATGGAAGGAGGCAGGCAGCAACATTTCTCAGATCAAAACAATTTTTCAAACAGTGAACCAGTCAAGCAAGCACAGGTCACTGTAGAATTTCTCCTGATCAAGAACCAGGGCCCAGTCCAATGTCCACTGAAATCAATCAATGGGAGTCTGTTGACTTAGGTGGACCTTGAATCAGGACCATGGTGCAGTAGCAGGCTGTTCTGTTTCTGTAGTTCTTGTGTTTAAAAAAAAAAAGTCTAAAATAACCAAATATGTTCCTTTCAATAGCTAGGCGAAATCAAATTCACCCCTTGTGTAGTTCCCTTGAAATCAAATTGGCCTGTTATTCAGGGAAGTGTAAATCATGAGTAACTCCACTGAAAATCAGTAAAATTTCACTGGTATAAAACTGATGCAAGTGAGATTAGAATCAAGCTCAATGGATTTACACCAGGAATGAATTTGGCTCAGAAGATTTCATGCCTCATGTTATTACATAAAAAGATATGTGCTCTGAGGCACTGTGCCATGTATGGCTAACAAACAAACTACACCAATCTCGAGGGTGGGTATCACATTCGACCCATCAGCAGTGACAAAGTGAAGGAGAGGAAACACAAAGACAGATCTTGCATAATTGTTTCAGGAAGTGTAAGAATCATCTTTGTGGAGGGATAGTTTCTCCATTCTCTTTCCTCCCCTCTCCTGCTTCTTACTGTCCGATTACATGAGGTTCCTTCTTGCATCTTTCTATTTACAAAAAGAAATATTTACTTTAATGTTGCTCTAAGCTTTAGCCATTTAGTTCATTTTATCAGCCATGTATTAGTATGCTATGTGATCTAATGATTAACTCATATGATATGTTACACATTGTTAATTTATGCTAAATAGATTTCAGTTGTAGGATTATAAAAGTATAAGATTGATAAGTATTTAGGAACAATGAATATGCATTAGATATATAAGTAAAGCAGGACTGAAATGCAAGGCCTACAGGCTGAGGCCTATAAGATTTCAGCGTAGTCATACTAGGCCATAGATTTAGGAATGCTTGACATAAGTAAGTGACCAAAGAATGACCCTGTGCCAGCAAAGGTCAAAAAACTACTGTAGACATGTGCCAGTAGGTGATGTTGTGGAACATTGACTGCAATTTATTGTTCAAGATCTTGTATTATTTAGGGTTACCATACGTCCTCTTTTTCCCGGACACGTCCGGCTTTTCGGCACTCAAACCCCCGTCCGGGGGGAATTGCCAAAAAGCCGAACATGTCCAGGAAAATGGCGGCTCTGCTCCTCCCCTGACTCTTTGGCTCTGTTTAAGAGCCGAGCTGCCCGAGCGCTATGGGCTTCAGGCAGCCCCCTTGCCTCCGGACCCCAGCCGCCGGCCGGGCACTTCCCCTCCCGGGCTCCAGCGGCGCAGGGTCCGGAGGCATGGGGGCTGCCCGAAGCCGGTAGCGCTGGGGCAGCTCAGCTCTTAAACAGAGCTGAAGAATCAGGGGAGGAGCAGAGCCTCCAGCCGCGGCGGCTCTGCTCCTCCCCAACTCTTCGGCTCTGTTTAAGAGCCGAGCGCTACGGGCTTTGGGCAGCCCCCATACCTCCGGACCCTGCGCCGCCGGAGCCCAGGAGGGGAAGTGCCCAGCTGGGGGCGCAGGGTCCGGAGGCAAGGGGGCTGCCCGAAGCCCAAGCGCTACCGGCTTCATGGTTTGCCGGGCAGCCTCCAGACCCTGCGCCCCCGGCTGGGCGCTTCCCCTCCCAGGCTCCAGCTGTGCTGGGGAAGCACCGGCCGGGGGCGCAGGGTCTGGGGGCTGCCCGGCAAACCGTGAAGCCGGTAGCGCTCGGGCAGCCCTTTCCGTGTGGCTGGGAGTGGGATGGAGGAGGGGCGGAGTTAGGGCGGGAAGGGACGGAGTTGGGGCGGGGCTGGGGTGGGGAAATGGGCGGGGCCAGGGCCCGTGGAGGGTCCTCTTTTTTTATTTATTAGATATGGTAACCCTATATTATTGTAACATCTTTTAAAACATCTGTCCTGACCACAGGATACATGTTGCATACAAATACTAATAAGAACAAGAATAACTACAATCAACCTGTGAAAAACAGTGCAACCCAATGTTCATGGGATGTGGAAGTACAGAGAAGGAAAGGTGTCAACCCTCTTTTATGCACATGCACAGGATATCAGCTGTAGTCAAAATTACAACATAAAAGAGGATTGGGTAAAAATGGGAATACCTATGGAAAGAACCTCAGCAGGAACTAGCCCCCTATTGCTGATCAGTGGGTGAGAAATCCATCAGAATATCTCTGAGGATGTTAGTATATATTTATGACTTGTGCGTGGGTATTCATTCGTAGGATTTGTGTCTGCTTGGGTAAGCATTACCTTACTTGTTACTCTAATAAAATGTGTAATACAGACTAGACTTTGCACTTGTGATTGTATCTGTGGTCACTATCCTGGGTCTTCATGTGTTCCTTGAGTCTCCGCATCTGAAACAAGTAGCAGAGGTGACTTTCACTCTGTTGAGCTTGAAACTGTAGCAGCCAGATCCAAACCCATGGTGGTGTAAGATAACATCACTCTAGAGCTACAAAGCTCTAGAATTTTGACCACCATGCAAAGAGTTATCACATTTAACATACTGGTTATGTACCGACCATTGCAAATGTGATAAAGTGTGATATTTTTCAAATTCTATGTAATTTTAACACCAAACTAAAGATCATCCATCCAGACTCCTCTGCACTTTCAGCAGAAATTTAAAAGCACAATGAAGATTAACTGCCACTATCAAAGCAGCAACATTTCTCCCTCCCCACATCTCCTACTAATCATCAGTTGCAATATTAAGTTAAAACTCTCACCCCCACACCTCACATTCCCCCTACCGCAAAAAAAAAAAACCCCAGAAATCCCAAGCCCAACTGCCTCAACCCTCCTCCAATGCCAATTCCAAGAGGTAGTCTTTGCAACATGCCTGGAAGGTCACTAAGTCTGGGCTAATTAGGATGGGGGGAGAGGGGAGAACATATCAAAGGAAGAAATAAATGCACTAATGGACATTAGTATCACTGACCAGATTCTAAGAAAATGAAGTCTGGATGCCTTTTGTAAGATGTTTTTAAGACATCCTTCTAGTTGTTACATACATTAACTCAGTTTTCATCCTTTAGATGGTTTTTGAATTTCAAAGTCCAGCTGGGAATATTACAAAGTGTGAAGTCCTTGAATTCTACAGCACTGGGATCTCTCTGCTGTCTGAAAACCAGGCATAAGAAGAAAGAGATAGAGCTATATTTACTAGTCACCTAAGGGACTCACATGCATTCTATAGTCTAGCAAGTGTATGGGATACATAAATATACATTATCATACACTGCATTAAAAAGTATGTGCCCAAACCAGCACTCAATGAAGTCAATGGGAGTTTTGCCATTGACTTCAGTGGGATGCACAGCAGGCTCTGTAGGGTTTAATATATTTCTAAATAATGAGACATGTTAAGCACAGTAGGAAGTAGGAAGCAGAGTCAGTAGGTCATCAGGGTACAAAGAGGCAAAGCTTCATCAAGACTAGGGAAAGCTGCGAAGAATTGCAGGAACAAAGCTAGGTAAGTGGGCAACATAAAATGGCAATGTGATTTGGTGTAGATTAGTGAAATATAATGCATGTTAGAAGGTACTTTTTCTACTACTTATATGCATTGGCAGGTTCTGAAGATGATGTAACCACTCAGCAAAAAAAATTAGCTGTCTCTGCAGACAGGTGAATGAAGATATGGAGTGGAGATCAAATGGGCAGTGGAGATTTAAAAAAAAAAAAGAGAGAGAGAGAATGAGATGTTTGGCTGTAGTAAAATGGGACTAGAGAATAATACCAAAAGGTATCATGACTAGGAATGAGTAAGTCTTGCACAGTTCCAGGTTTTGCAAGCCCCTCAAAGTAATGTTTATGTCTGCAAAACTAGTTTGACTGCACAGACCTTATTTTTCTGTAATTTAAAGCCCTGTTTTTTCAAGGGTGGTTCAATTTAAACAAAAAAAATAAACATGTTTTTCTAGCTGAATGTATGACAGAGGAGAAAACCCCAAAAGCTAAACTTGCACAACAGATGTTCTTTATGGGAAGTATACTACACGCGCACACACCCTTTTTCCTACTGTCTTTGTTTTTTCCCCCCCACTGTGCCCACACTCTGCTCCATTTTTCACCCTCTTTATTCCGTGGTTGTTTTTTGGTGGGGTTGTTTTTATCTCTGTCACTTCTTTGCTCTTTTCACCCTCCCGCTCCCCCCCCCACCACCACCAATTTCCTCTAAGTGAAACACAGCCCAATTAATGTTTGAGTTGTAGCCCACTTCTAAAACCAACAATGTGCAAGTCAGATCAAAATTAGGCAAAGAGAGTTCATCCATCCCCCATTCTAATGTAAAATAAATGTTAGATCTTCAAATACCAGGCTAGATCCCTAGCTGGTGTAAATAGGCCCAGCTGCATTAACCAGAGTGGAGCTAGGCCTATTCACACCAGCAGACGGACGTAGCGCATTATGCTCAGTTTTGGTCACCCTGTGACACGGCGCATGTTGCTGCTCCTCCTTGGCGGTGACAGGAGCTGCTCAGACTCTCTTCTTTTAGTGGCCATTCTGTATAATTTATTTGCGTCCTCTCCACCAGCACCTGTACAGTGCAAAACAACAGTCCTAATCCCCACGAACTCCAGGCCCTGTTCATCAAGACCCTGAGAAGAAGAGAGATCTCTCTTCCTTGGGCTCTTCTTCAGTGTGGTCCCAGCTAGGTAGGACTCCCTGTCTGGCCTCTCTTCCCAGTGCTGCCTTTCTGCCTTTTATCAAGCTAGTCAGCTGATGGACTAATTAATTCCTTAACTCACCCAGTCTCCCTATCTGATTAGCTAATTCCTCCCTATTTCCTCAATCAGTCATCACTGGGGAAAAATTCAGGCTACAAGGATCAGAGGGCTGACCTACCCACCAGGTCTCAGCACTCTCACACTCCCCATCTCAAAAAAGACACAGCAGAAATAGAAAAAGGCCCCAGAAAGGCAATTGAAATGAATAGGGACAAAGATGGCTTCAATACAGAGAAATATTAGGAAGAATACGAGATTCAGATCTCATTTACACTTGTAGGAATCCAAAGTAATTCTATTAAATCAGGTCACAGGTGTCTATGGAGTCACTCCAAATTATCTCCTGTGTAACTGAAATCACAATCTGGCCATAGACACACCATTGCTCTCAGGCTTGATGGGAGCATTATATTTATAAGTGATGCTGCGATTAGAAATATACTCCCTAAGAAAATATTCTATTATCCATGCTGTAATTTAGTGACCCATTAGCAACTTGTAAAAGATATGTAGAACGCATTAAGTTTCTGGTTTTATAGCACAGCTGATATAGTAGGTATTACATATAAAAAACATTAACATACAAAGCCTATAGTAAAAGTACATTGAAGTTGCAAAATCAAGCCCTCATAAGTTAGGAATGCCGGAATTAAGGTTCTCTGTGCAACCTTAATTCACCTCCCCTTCCGGCCTCCCCCTTGGTGCGCATGCATTATGTTATAGTCTTTAATTACATGGTCCCAGACTGTTTCGATGGATGGTGCTCACTGTTGTTGTTTTATACTCACATAATGTGGCCCCATGCCTTATGTAGTGCACAGCATCCAAATCCTGCACTAAATAAACAGAATGATACAATGGTGATAGGCCATAGAAAAGCTCGTGAGGAAATTAATAAGAGTGCTTCACAAACATTAATGAATTATCTTCACACAACCCCTCTGAGGTAAGGAGACATTATTATTCCCAATTTGCGGGAACTAAGGTACAGAGAGATTAAGGCCAAAATTCTCCACTAGTTTTGGACGCCCAATTTAAGATGCTTGGGGCCTGAGTTTTCAGAGTTTTTGACAGCACATTACATCTCCCATTGACTTTTCAGATGTAGCTGTGAATGCTCAGAACTTCTGGAAATCAGTGGAAGGATTGGCAGGACCTGAATGCAGGCCTGTAGGGCTACCAGACAACCAACATCCCCACACTGCCACCCAGCAGCAACTGTAAAATGGCCACTCCCTGTGACCCACAATCTGCAGAAGTTGCACGCCATGGGAAGTTCTGCCTTAAGTGATCTGACTGGCAGTTGTCTTAGCGATCTCTGATTGGTTCCTTGATCCTATATAAGACCATAGGAAGTGTCCAGGCAACAATATGGATCCTTAGTTAGGTGTCATGACTTCCCTGCTTCTGAACTGCTGGTATTGACCTCAGCTCTGACTTGGATTCTAACTGCCGATCAACCCTCAGAACCCCAACATGGAACCTGATACCTGGTATTGATCTTCAGCCTGATTCCTGACTCTGTCTCTGACCCAAAACTTGACTCTTGACCCTGATATTGGCTTTGACCCCTGGCTTCAGTTCCTACTTCCCAAGCTCCTGCCAATAGCCCTGTCTGCCTTCACCCCTGACAATCAGACCCCCAGGTCTCAAGTCGGGCATCCAGAAAATGAGGATCACATGGGCCCTGACTGCAAGGAGTAACTACAGTTCCAGTAGGCCTGCCGAGGCCCTGCACTCCTGGGATGGAGCATCCCTAATACAGATGAATCTTTGGATCATGTAGCTGCCATACACTAAGTCTCTACTGAGCATGTACAGACAGATTTTTCAGAGCTGTAGAGCCTGGCCAAAACTTAGGCAAATGTTCACAGAGACAGTAAAAGCTCAGCCCTAATAACAGGAATATCCTGCTGCCAGATTTCAAGCTGCTGTTCCAAAACACAGAGGCATGAGAATGTCTTGGTGAAACAATTGCAAGAATTTTTAAACATTGGCAAAACAACCTTTTCTCCCATCTTATTCTGAGAAATGGCTGAACTATTTTTGCTGAAATGAGCCAAAAGAATTCAGTCAGAGGCAGATACCTGGCATGGAAAACTTCAGCCTGAATGATTGAAGTTTGGCAAAGTTATAAGCATCTGATATGAAAGTCTATAACTGAAACGTGTTAGGCAACCTTAGCTATGGGTGTCATTACCAGCTCTGTCTATAACAACATTTTAGCTCAGTCTCTATGCCCTTCTTGGCCTCTCTTCTAAGGCTACCAAATATTAGCTCCCTATTGTGTGGGAGACTTGTGTGATGTACATCTATGCATATCTAACATAGCACATTTGTCATACTATATGCCCATTCATTTTCTCCATCAATGTATTACTTTATATTTACATTACCAATTGAGAATACCTACTGTAACTCATGCAAAATGTAAAATTACAAAATAAAAAGATGGCTCAATAACCAGGTGGAAATATCCCTACAGTTAAGCACCATCCCTGAGAGCTGATCACTGTTTAGATAGCTTATTGCTAGAGGAAAATTTTGGAATTGGGGGGGAGGGGTCAGTCAAAGTTTGCAATAGGATAGTATCTCCTCACAAAATATAGTCACTATTTCAGATACTTATATGGCCCCATTACCACAGTATCTACATGCCTTACAAATGTTAATGTATTTATCTTCACAACATCCCTGTGAGGTAGGAATGTATTAGTATCCCCATTTTACAGATGGAGAGCTAGCCACTTAGTGTATATCTACACAGCAAGCAGGAGCCAATGACAGCAGGTGTCAGAGCCAGTGTCTACAGTGCTAAAAATAGCTGTGTAGCTCTTCAGGCTTGGGCTAGGGCTCAGGATCTGAAGCCTACCCTCCTTCTAGGCTTCAGACCCTGAGCTCCAGCCCAACTCTGAATGGCTCCACAGCTATTTTTAGAGCCATGGCATAAGCCTGAGTAAATAGACCCAGGCTGTGAGACTTGCTGCCGTGGGATCTCAAGAGAGGGAAAGGTCCCCGAACCCAAATGTCTACACTACAATGTTATGGCCCTGAAGCCTGAGCCCAAGTCAGCTGACACGGGTCGGCTGCAGGTGTTTTATTGGGTTTGTGAAAATTGATCTACATCACAGGTTCTCAAGATAGGGCTCACAACCAAGTTTCAGGTACTGTGATCACCCTTCTTTTTTTGTGGCTAAATATAAGGAAGTCTCCAAATTATTTACTTTTGTAACAGTAGGAAGAAGTCAAGACCCCATTGGTCTACCCAGTACAGATAAACTCATCCATATTAACCGAGCAATATAGTTCATACCTACTAGGAGTCTGGGGTAATTGAATTAAATGTGGACACAAACATGCCCATAATTACATCACATTAAAGCAAGTTTCTGTAGTACAGGAATGAAATCTTGACCACCAACACTGCAGTCAACCTAAATACCTTTGAGAATCTGGGCCAAAGTGACTCGCTAAAGGTCACGCAGTGATGCAGGAATTCTGTAACAGAGTAGGGGACTGAACCTGGGACATTCAAGTCCCAGGCTAGCACCCTTACTATACGTAACCCATCCTCCCCATAACCAGGTCACAGTTCTTCTTGAAAGATGATTCATATTTCATGACTGGTTGCCAGCAAGTCTTTAGACTCAGTTGACAATAAGTTATACAGCAATGGAAAGACAAGGGGAACAGTTGAAAAAATAAAGTTTCACAAGTCTATGGTATTTTACCTAGGGCTATAACTTACTGAAAGAGACGTTGTTGATTTTTGCTGCATTGCAATATGCTGACCAAGTCATATCCGAGAGATCAAAACAATAACACCTACCACTGAAAGCACCATGACTGCTTAATTATAGAAGGCAGGGTTATCACATTGCTGATGTCTAAAGCTGCTTAAGCCCATCATCCGTCTTGGAATGCTTTTACCTCTTCTTGAATGATTTCTCTCTATCATAAGCAGTGGTGGTCAAACCTCAAGCAGTGTCATAAACCTCCAGAGATTCTGGAGAAGCTGAAGCTAAAACTGAGTCCCTCTTACACCATTTGAATAATATAAAGTGATGTAGGTCACTGATTTTTTAAAAAAGAACGAGATGAATAGTTTGTTTTTTAACTATGTGTTTGTTATGCCCTAAAGAAATGAGAACGGTTTTAATATTTGGTATTTGCTCTTTGTTTATTTAAAAGGCCAGTCTTGCAGTGATTAAGTCAATGGGAGTTTTGTCTGTAAAATTCACCATATTTGCAATATGTCTGTATTTGCCTTTTTTGATTATCCATGTATGTGCAATTGTTTATGCACATTTTTATTTTAAAAAATTGCAAGCCTCTAACCAAAAAAATTGTTTTTAGATAAAAAAACAAGAAAGTGGTAGTATTATATCAGCTGCCTATACTAAGGCCCAGAAATTACATATGGAACTACATGACAACAGGGGCAGTATTCTCCTCAGCACCATATATACAAGGTGTCAGAGCCCCCTATTTTCAAACAGATGAACCCTCTTAGCAATAATGTCTTACTTGTTAAAAGAAGCAAATATGTTTCTTTGGTCACAGCTGAATGCAGAGGTTGAAGGCAATAAACAATACGTGCTGCAGTATGGGTGAACCAGGGATGATTAAGAAAATTGAAAATTAGGCAATTCCCACCCATCTATTTATAGATCTTATAAGTTTTAAAAGACAAATGACTACAACTGTATAAGCCAATCTACTGTATAAGCCAAAAATGGAGAGACGCAGACAGAGAGATGGATTGTAAGAGTTTTGCCATATCAACAAGCAATTCTAAGTTGTCTTTTGTGCTCTCTCTTGCCAAGTAGAGCTGGTCAGGAGAGAAAAATTCCTCCATGGACATTTTTTCCCCTCCTTGGAAAATTTTGACTTTTCTGTGAAAAATCAAAACCTAAAATATTCCAGTGGAAAAAGAAAAAAAAATTATTTGGAAATACTACCACATGGGATCATGAGTCACCCACAGTACAACTCCCAAGGCACAGCAGTGGCATTTCTGAATCAAAATTTTCAGTTTTCAGCCAAAATTTTGCCATTTTTGGCTGAAAAATCAAACATTTGGGGGTTGGTGTTCAGCTTTTTGACAAAAATTTAAAACTTCCACCGAAAACAGACACTTTTCTAAAAAAAAAATAGATTTATCAAAAACCCAATTTTCTGTTAAAGAACAGTTTTGATGGAAAATTTTGATCAGCCATATCGCCAATTGGCAGCTCCTAAATACAGAGGGTGGTGTTCTCCGTCCCACATTCTGTCTGATCAGCTTAAGTTAAATGCCAGTTTGGTGCTTTCCATGTAGGATTACTGTACAGAGCACATATTGTCAATATTCAGAGAGTCCATTTATGTTATCCTATCTTCTATGTCCTGTTTTTCCCCACCATAACCTTCATGCTTGTTCCTCAGACATCTACTACACCATCTTTTCCCAGTTACAGTAGCACCATTATCTTTCTCAGAAAAAGAAAACCATGATGTATAACATGCAGATGACTATCCCCCCCTCCAGAAATACTGACCTGATATGCACCATCTTGTAATTAGACAACACAGCCTGTACCACATCCTTTGTAGTCAAGAGCAGGGACACCATGACCCTGGCAATCTGCTTTTGCCATAGTACACAAAATAGACTGATGGTTCCAAGCAGCAGATTATGTGGGATCCCATTAGCAGTGTCTGGTTGTGATGATGAACCTATGTTGGTGCTATGATGTTGGGATCATGCCCTGATACTTGCATGAGGCCTAAATGTGTCTTTTTGGCAGATCCTGTTTGCTCTCTCTGCTGCTACCTTGCCTCTTCACCATGTGCTCTGTCGACCCGTAAAGAAAGGTACAAACAGAACGGTACTGAATTAACACAACAGCAGAAGGAACTTGTTGGAATGTTACCCAGTTCCTTGGCCAGAGCCCTGACATGGGGGCTATCAGAGAGATCTAACATGCCATTCCAATCTAGGACTAGGAACAAATGCCCAGGACACAGTTACAAATTTGTTTGTGACAATAACTCTGGCAAAAGGTGATAAGGTATCAAAAAGTGGAGAACGGTACATTCAATAAATGCAGTTGCTAGAGATATAAAATATTAATGTATATGAGATAGGATGCAGTGATTAAGACCACCACAGTACTATTGGGACTGTGTCACCCAACCCCAGACCTGTTGTAGGTTCTCAGCTCTAGTTGACTATGCTGGCTTTACTGTGCTAGAAAAATTCTCAGCTGGTCTGCTGTGACAAGACTACATACCCTTTGTACCACTCTGGTATAGCTGATGAAACTATGATGGAGTGTCTGACCCAGTAGAATTAGCACAGATGGCTCAAAGGGGAAAGTCCCTCAATCCCTAGTCTCGCAGATAAATTCTAAAGAGATTGTTAAAATTAGGCCTTCTCAGTCAGTCTGGGCTATGGATCAGCCTGGTCTTATTTATAGGATTCTTCTGTCTACCTCCTCCATGGATTCTCTCTCTCTTTAGGATCAAATGTGGGCTGACCATCTATACATCTTTTTAGATATTCTTTTGTCTGCATATATGACCAATGCAGTGGTGACTTCTGAATTATTATCTACAGAGGCACTGAAAAAGACATGAAAGAAGGAGACCTAGGAGGTTGAGCGGGTAACCCTCATCCTTGCACCATAGTCTACATAAAATTAAAAAAGTATGAAAGCCAATCCTCTATAGGCTTCTCTGTCATTCATGAGTCACGTTTCTGGGGCTCACTGACTTAATGAAAGTCATTGACAGGAGTCGGTCCCCTGGATCAGGCTCCTGATCACTAAATCACCTTCAGGTTTCTAATTCTGCCTGTAGCTTTGTTTCTAGTGCTGGCCTGGTTCCTCTGTTGTGTCATATTTCTACTCTCTCTCTGGACTGCTCTATGGATTTAGGAGGCAAGGGAACACAAAGTATTCTGCCTTAGGAAACATTGATATAAAGTCAGGATGAAAAAAGTGCAAGCCCTGTTTTCAGGAGGGGGGGCCTATTTAATTTTAGACAGTCTGCCTATGTCAGATGGGCTACCAGACCAAAAATAATAATAATCATAAAAAGGCATGAAACCTAAAAAATCTTCCATGTTTACAAAGCAGTAAAAATTAATCAATAAACCAGTCACCAAAACTCCACACCAAAGAGTTCCTTAATCTCTATCATCCCCATAGATGGGTTTCTTTTATATATTTCAGATGGTTTACTGCATGAATATTAGTCTAGCAGTCATTCTTTAGTGTGTAGGTGGGACCGCCAGTGGGCAGAGACAGTGATAAATGAGCCTCCAGGGGTTGCTGCTCAATTTAGAAAATCCTCTAACAAGCAGTTATGAAGATTGAGGTCATTTTCAAAGTTATTAGAGCTACAGTCAGCTGCTTCCCAGACATCTTTAACAGAGCTACTGTTAAAATTGATGATCCTGAAGTGTGACCTACCTTTTGTCTTAGATTTGCTTATGAAATCCATATAATGATGGATATGTTCTTGGTTTTGGGTGGGCACTGAGGAGGTGAGGTGAGGTGAGGTATTCCCCATAAGTTAGCATTTAGGCACATCATCCACACAGCCACCACCCATGCTGTAGCTGTTCTGCAGACAGAAGATTTCTGGCATCTTCCACGAGCACCAGATGGACTTGAATTGATCTTAACATACAGTAAGTGACAGTGAGCAAACACGTTATCCTAAAGTGTATGAAGAGCACCGTGCCACTATCCTTATAATTGAAATGTTCCTTAGGCACTGAGAAGGGAATGGAGTTTTGGTAATTCTACCAAATGATACCATTCCAAATTCTGAATGCTAGTGTGCTGATACCTGAAATTGTTCAAAGAGGAGGGATGTTTCTAAGTAAAGATTTAAATACAGATCACAAATGAGTTCTCAGAATGCAATAAGTTGTTTGGAATTTCAAAATGCTGTCCACCACCTTCATGCTTAAATGGCACATCTTCATCATTATGTCTTGGGACAGGATTGCAGGAGCTGGTGCTCTTTAGCAATTCTTGTGCTCCACCTCTCCAGCAATGCCACCCAAACAAGCTCCATTCTGAATTACAAAAACAAACACACATGTAAGTACATGCAATAATCTCTACAGTAGAACCTCAGACTTACAAGCATCTCGAGAATGGAGGTTATTCGTAACTCTGAAATGTTTAATTCTGAACAAAACGTTATCGTTGTTCTTTCAAAAAGTTTACAACTGAACATTGACTTAATACAGCTCTGAAACTTTACTATGTGGAAGAAAAATGCTGCAAAAATTTTAATCATCTTAATTTAAATGAAACAAACACAGAAACAGTTTCTTTAGCTTACTTTTTTTTTCTCTGCTGCTGCCTGATTGTGTACTTCCAGCTCCAAATGAGGTGTGTGGTTGACCAGGCAGTTCGTAACGCTGGTGTTCATAACTCTGAGGTTCTACTGTACGTAATTTGCTCCTTAGTCATTGTTTAGTCCTATTATGCAAATCTGAAATATGCATTTATGGAAATGAAAGGCCTTTGATGAAATAATAAGTGTTGTAAGCCTGTAAGCACAGCCAATAAAGAGTTTAGCAATCAAACCGGCTACCAGATTTAAAAGTGATAAAGAGATTATGGAATTAGCACAATAAGAGCCAGAGTCTTAGCTGGTGTAAATTAGTGTAGCTCTGTTGACGTACGTTAGCAGATCTCCATTTACTTCAATAGAGCTACACTAATTTGCACAAACTGGATCTAGGCTGTTTTCTTAATTCTTTTAGAGACTCAAATCTTTTGTACAAAAAGCAGTGATCCCAGGCATTCCGGAAAGGTGTTTCTAAGACTTAAGTATGACTTTTGGTATTGCGAGGCAAGGAACTAAAGGACCAGTTTCAGAGAGGCATAGGATTACTTCAATCCAGCAGTCCTTAATTAGGCAAAATTCCCATTCAAATCAATAGGATTTTTGCCCAGGACAGGCTCAAAGACTTAGATCATTGTTAGCAAATAAAGACCCTGTCTACAAGGACATTTAATTCACAGCAAACTGCGATGTAAATCTACCCTATACTAGTCTTCTGTGCACAAACTCTCTGTGTGGACCCTGTTGCCACACACTAGAAGTTCCCTAGTGTGCTTTAATCTACTCCCATTTCAAAGTGGGGTAGAACATTTCATACCAACTCACAGGATGTTGCCTGTTCACTGTTTTTGCAAGATCTGGGAAAACAGCAATTTTAACTAACAAAATTTTGCAAATGTTTGGAACAATTTTGAGTGACAAAGCCTCCCTCCTTCCCCTCGCACACATTTATTTTGAAATGCACCAAATTATTGGTGATGCTAGATGGGGAGCTGAAAGTCATTGGATATTCAGAGCTCAGTGTGCCTCAGGATCTCAATCTGAATCATACAAGCATACCTACCATAAGGTGCTGAGGACCTGATTTTGATCTCATACTATTGTAAATCAGGAGTAACCCCAAGAACTTCAGTAGAGTTACACCAGTTTAAAACTCCATAAGGGAGATCACAATCAGGTCCAAGGGCATTATATATATATATATAATTATTATATTATTATTATTAAGCGCTTTCATAAAAGTTCCTAACAAATATGAATCTCCCTGTGAAATAGATAAGTATTATTATTCCCAGTGTACAGATTATGAAACTGAGGCAGAGATATTAAACAATTTGCCTAGGGCTACAGAAGGAAATTTGTGCCAGGTTAAAATAATAGAAGATCCCAACTTCCAATCTTGAGTTCAGACCGCACCTTTCTCTTAGATCAGTGAGCCTCAGACTGAAACTAGGGAGCCGCAAGTGGTTCTTTGATGTGTTTTCTGTGGCTCTTTAATATCAGTGTGATATTAAAACACTGAAATTGAATTATTAACCAATCAAGATGATTTTACTATGTTATTAACCAATTGTAGAATACTTGGTCAGTCATTTTGCTGTGAGAATATTATATGTATGAGTGCATAGAAGGTGCCCTGCCTTTTAGTTCCTGTTATTATGCAACTTTGCTACTTGTTTTCCAAAATTAATTATCAATGAGAGTAGCTGCTCCAGATAGATGCCTCTTTTGTATACAGTTACATTCTTGTTACTACAGCTTGTCCTAAAGTGTGCAGCATTTACTCCTGGGAGGGACACAAAGGACTAACTGGTTCACAAAAGATGTGTCAATTACAATGTGGAGGCCTATAACAGAACATGGTGGAGCTACTGAGGGGGGATATGATTGGTTTCACTTTCCTGAGTTTGAGAAAAGCTGCATTCGTAATTAGGAGGGGGGAAAATCATGACTATTCATTCTCAATTTTAATAAATGTAATTTTTTACTCCTCTTGCATTCGCTTGCCAGGAATATTTTAGCCAATGAGCTTATGGATGGAAGTTTTAAGCAAAACGATGGAGAATGTTCACCGAAAGCATTTTGAGTTCATACTGTTTTGCACCAGCAACATGAATCTAGGACAAGCTACTTTCACCAGCCAAGGAACATAACCACACTATGAGACTGTGTGTGCAATCAGAACACCTCAAATTTTGAATATGTAATAGAATGAGCTGTCCATGCACAAGCTAAACTAGGAAGTTGTATGTCACTTTTTGCATAGATGGTGGTCATGATTAGGGTGACTAGATGTCCCAATTTTATAGACCCAGTCCTGATGTTCAGGGCTTTGTCTTATATTACTCCCCACCCCCGTCACGATTTTTCACACTTGCTATCTGGTCAGCCTAGTTGTAATCCATTCGTAGTGTATATTCTAAAAAATTTCAGACACTAAAAAGGATAGAACCTATACTTAGTGGCTGTGCCACTGTCTCACTGAGTCTCTTTAGACAAGTCACTACTGAACTTTTCTGTGCTCAATTTTATCTATGGATTTCACTTGACACTATGGGCCAAATTTTTAAAGGCATCTAAGCACTTAAAGATGCAAATAGGCCCCTCCTGGGATTTTCAAAAGCTCCTAGGTGCTTAACGCCAATGGAAATCCCACTAAGGGCCTATCTTTAGGCACCTAGATTCCTTTAAATATCTGGACCATAGTGCCTGATGCAGAGTCTATTAAGGTCTTTGGAAAGCCTACCATTGACTTTAATTGACTTTGCCTCAGTTCCTTAAATATCAAGAAGATAGACACCTTAAAAATAGAACTGGGTGAAATGTTTTGTCTGAAACTCTTCCCTCCCCCTTCCCCACCAGAAAAAAAAAATCAGGTTGACCTAATAATGTTATGACTTTGTATAAAATTCACTGAAGTGTTTTGATCAAAAAAAAAATTCTGAAAAATCTTGATTTGATTTTCAAGTTCAAAGCAACTTTTATTTTCAAAATTTGCTTCAATGTAATTAAAAATACAAATGCATTTTTAAGAGTTCAAACACAAAACAAAAAGGTTTCATTTTGGCTTGAACAAAACTTCTTTTTTCCTCCAAATTTTCTGAATGGCCAGCACAGCAAAAAAATCTGTTATTCACACAGCTCTACTTATAAATACCTATAATCGAGTGATCCATCTGGACATAACTTGATCACCTGTGTCTCAATTTTGCCATCTCTAAAATGAGGCTAACACATATTTACTCATCGCTATAAAAGAGATAATAATACTTAAAGCAATTGCTGTGATGATTAATTAGCTAATGTTTGAATGGTGCTTTGAAAATTTAAAGCACTACATAACCGCTAAGTATTATTACTAAGTTAAGCCAACTGTCACTAATGGCAGATAGTCTGGTCTTTGCTGCTTGTTGACATTAGCCCAATGATAAATAATGGGTTCCATAAAGTCTAGAATATGTCATCTATGAAGAAATTAATGTATATTAAGAGGAATAAAGTGATGTATTATCATGCATTATTGAACCCTTTTATTGGATTCTTTGAATCTTAAATTAATGGCCTCTAAACAATTTCCCTTCTACATTCATCCCATTGGAAAGCAAATAAGCAATACATGCCCATTTCACTCACCCCTCCCTCCACCAGCCACTACAGTTAGCATATTTCATCCTTTTCATTCTACCTGATTCCATAAGGTATTCACTGAATCCACATATCTATTACTTTGATCCTAGAGCCATATAATATAGGGTCAACGGCAATCAAAGCCACCCCTATGGGTTTGAATAATTAGCTTGTTCACTAAACAATGGGGAAAATAGAGAGAGCCAAGTTGTGGCTGGTATTTGTGCAGGGGGAAGAGAGGATAAGGAACCTTCCTTTGCTCTGGAGTGGCTCAGGTAAGACTCAGCATAATTACAATCTGCTTCTTGGTGGGGCACAAGGACAGCAGCACACCCCAAAATGGGTGAGGAGGAACGGAGATGGGGTAGCCAGGGCCCCAACCCCCTCTGCATTGGCCCACATAGCAGGACCAGCAGCCTATGAAGGGGTGTACCAGCAGGGATGCTCCCCTAGCGTGCTGGGCAGGTCAGAGAGGAATTTTACCCAAGGCTTCTTTGCAATTTAATCCATGATAACTGGTCTGCAGGTGTCAAAATGCACGTGACTTGACATACTGTGGTGTAAACAATATACCGATGATTATTGCTCAGGTCTTTTAATGTAATCCTATTACCTATTAACTATAAAACACCCTGCAGTCATCAAGGTGCCAGCTATGGACGGTATCCCACTGCCTGTGCTATTGCTAAAGTAGTCTAGTCCAGTTAATGAGATTGTTTAGATACAATCAGGCTGTATTAAACTGACATCCTTCTGTTTAGTATACAGAGCTGGTAATCAGCTCTATCCTTATGCAAAATGAGCACTCCATACTCCATTTCAAAAACTTCATGGTATGCGCAGGCCTCTGGAATCACGTAGACAAAACATTACCCTGTGACATTCTCAGTAACTGTACATTTTTTTTTCCTTTTCAACTATCTAAACAATCACCAGTACTTACTAGTTCTATTTTGACAGAACTGGTTTAACACATTATCAAAGAAATATACAGCTTAATCTTTTTGATCATTATAAGAATGTCATCAGCATACCACAAACATTGCAATAAGTACTTGTGTCACCACAAAGAAACGTGAACCCTTAAATATTGAATCAACATGTTTGCTAAGCAGGAGTGTAAGGGCAAATCATCAGAAGCCCTTCCTCTGAAGATATAATAGATCCTCAAAGTAAAACACCAGAGCCCAGGGGCAGTTCTAACAGATGGCCAGGTCAGCAAATGCTAATTGGGCTGCTCACCAGCTAACATGAACAGAGAGCTGCAGTCCTTAGCAAGTCTGCAACCCTCCCAACAAAACTGGCCTTTATTCTGGATTCTGCTCCTCCCCTTTTCTTCTGATTATCCGGTCCATTTCCAACCCCCTTCCCTCCCTTCTGGACAACTCAATTACACCACATTGGCTTTTCCACATGCCCACCTCTAACAGGCCTCTCGCTCCTTTGATTTGAGGGTATGGGAAGAAAATTGCTCCCTCAGAAGAAATTCCCTCCCCTGGTGGGGAAAAAAAAAAAAAGACACTTCTTGATGGAAAATATGCCCCCCCACAAACACACATTTCATAGGTGGAAGAGGGGAAAAATCAGCATCCCCTACTTTTATTGATCTTGTTCCCCTCTCTGGAAAGAAAGTTTCCCAGACAAGCAGTCCCTGCTACCTTCTCCATCATTCATCCCTTCCTAGGGAGAAAAGGAAAGGCAACTTGTAATGGGGAATGAAAATATTGAAAGAAACAAATGTGGCTTGAGAGAAGAAAATTATAATTCTCATCTCCTGGCTTGGAGGGTGAGGGGAAGAGTCAGGGAAATTCAAAGAGAAAGTATGTGTGTGTGTACACACACGCACATTTGGTGGATGGGTATATATTTTACGGAATTAGGATAGAGTAATGGGAATGAGAATCCCTATATTGAAATAATTTCTTCCCTGCCTATAATATTATTGTGCTTGAGCAATTATTGCATTATAGTACATGGTTTATGGTTATTAGCTTAAAGATATTGCTGAAAATACACATGAAACATGATATACATGTGCACACAAATAATATATGGCCTGATCTTGCCATCTTTCTGTGTATGTAACTCCCAGAGATCTTTGTGTACAATTGGACTCCAGGCCATAAATCTGATTTCTGTTCGAGAAAAGAGAATAACTGGAAGAACAAGATGTATCTTTGCACTCTGAGGGCAGAATCTGTTACACTAAGTACTGCTGTTACAGCAGATATTCGTGGGTGGGGTTTTAATATCAGTGTTTGTGCCAAATATGACCAGGGCTTTATTCAAGCCCCAGTGTACACAATCATCAGTATTTATTGGTGTTCATTGTTAATAAGTAGTATTATCAGTATTGATATTTTATTTTTATGTATGACTTACACAGTGCCCAAATGTTCCTGGGCACAGTGGAAGTCAGAGCTCCAGCCCCACAGAATCTGCTATCTAACTTATAATGTTGCCATTTCCAAACATGCAAAATTAATGAGTCAGGCTGCCAAAAGATCATGAGATTGCCTAAAAAATCATGACATTTTAAAAAATAATAAACTGATTATTCTTTTTTTTTGCCTTCTAGTTTTTGAGCTTTTAGGTTACATGCAGGTCACATTTTCAGGCTTTTCTCCACAGCAATAGGAGCTACAAATAGAATTGGTCGACAAACATAATTTTCATTATCTGATTTGATGTTATAATGTTCCAAAATTTGTTTTCATTCCAAATCTGGAAAAAAAAAAGTCAAAATTTCCCACAGAATGAAAATTCCTAAAACTTCTGATTTCAATATTATTGAAACATTTTGTTTTGGTAATGCTGAAAATATATATAATACTGATTCTGCATTGACTACTTCATGGGTGGAGCCCAGAAGGCACACAGAGCCCAGATGAAGTCAGTGGGGCTCCATGTAGGCATAGAGGTCTGGCCAAATGATTCTCAATGCAGGATCTGGACCTAAGTTTCAATCTATCATCTTCCTCACTTCACCTGTCCACTGTGCAATACTTGATGGGGGTCACTTCACCAGTGTTCCACCTGGATTGGTTCATCCAGCCACTCTCAAGTTTCCATTTTAATTTTGGGTGCAAACCCAAAATCTTATTGTGAGACTCAGTCAGTAGTTTTGACTGAGTTTTATCTGGTTCTACTATACCATACCAATCAGCAAACATCACATAATTCTGAAGCAAAAGCTCAAATAGCCCAAATCTCAATTATTACTAAAAATTACGAACAATATTTTTGTGTACATTAAACTGAGCCTGAGTTCATGAGAAGAATTTGCAAGTGTGGACAAATCATATAATGAACATGGTGCAGTTCAAATCTGTACTGAAACGTGATGAACTCTGACTGGTTTCCAGTTTTATTATAAACATTTCTCACAACACTGCTCCTCACTTGTTTTGTTACTGGACACAGAGAAGTATACAGACTTAGCGCTATGGGCCCAATTCAGCAGGTTATTTAAGCTTCTGCATAAATTAATGGAAGTATTCATCTATAATCTATCTTAAATTATTCACCTTAGGTATCTTGCTGAACTGGGCTTATGTGAGAAATAATTTATATGCAGGTGAAACTGCTGAGTCAAAGTAACATATCTAAAATATGAATGAGCAAGACATATAGTACATATAAAATTTTCCCCAATTTCTTATAGCCTATCTCTGACTGTTGCAATCACAAATTATATACAGCCCAGAAATAATGTATTGTTGGCTAATGTATATTGCAACATATTGCTGCTAGAATTACATGATGTTGTGCCATGTTTCACACACCTCTCAGTGAAATGAAAAGTATGGCACAAATAGAACTGAATAAACAGTGGGGGGAAAGCTCTCTGTATAGTCATTCAAATTTGAAAGACAATGTCACTTTGAAAGCATTGGTGACCCTCTCTGGTTTGATTTCTATAGATATTTGACCCCTTGAGTTTTATTAAGTGTTAAGATTTACTAGTGCAAATACATGCAAAAGATAAGTGTTAAGATTTAATGGTCAAATATATACACTGGAAACAAATTTAGAATTGTACATTTAGTTGGTAAATTTGAAATTTGTAATATGTGTTGGGTTGATTTGTTTCATAAGTCATCCAATCAGAAAAGAGAAACAATACTACAGGGCTTAAATAACTAACCAACACAGAACAAATGGCTAATTACAAATATTAGCAACAAATTGTTTGCAAATAATCTGCTCTGTAGTTATTTTTGGAAGACGTTTGTGAATAATAGGAAAATCTGAGAACGTGAATGTTCACAAACAATTTGCAAAGAGGGAGAGAAATTAGCTGAAGAAATTATTCATTATTAAGCATTCACTTAGCTCTAACCACAGGCTAGCTTTCCATCTGTGATACTTGGTTCGCATTCTTCAGTGAAAAGCCAGAGTGATCTGGCTTTCAATATAATAAAGGCCTGCCACATATAAAATACTGTGATCTTCATTTTTAATTAAATAATTACCAGTCATATTTATACCAGAAGCTAAACATCTCAGTGTCATAAATAGATACAAATAGCACTGAAACCACATATAAAGTCAGTTAATTTGGCCCAAAATACTCTGAAATATGAAAAACTACTAGATTATGGGCTGGGTCCTCCACTGACATAACTCAGCATAGCACCATTGGAGTTAATGAAGCTTTGCAAGTCTACACCAGCTGATGATTTGGCCTTATATACCTTTCTTGACCTCTAGGTGCAAAATTAATAGAAAGAGCTAACCAGTGCATCACAACCAATGCAAAAGTTTTAGAGTATAAATGGGGGTATGTTTAATTTAAGTCTATTGGCAATGTTGAAATCCCCAGTATTGGCAGTGCTGGAAGCTCTGAATGATCCAATCTAGTTAACACTTTGGTCACATCTTCAATGGAAACCAAATACAACCTCATTATTATTTATTAGGTAAAGCAACTAGAAGTGCACACCTTTTCCTGGAGCAAGCACTGGAGTCCTTCCATTTCATGGAAGGATCTTGCAAAACCATCTGATGTTAATGCCCTCCTGTGTGAGTCACACAATAAAAAAAAATGAAGAAATACTTCTGAGTGACAGTCAAACAAGGAAAGAGAAAAGGAAGCAGACAACAGTGATCGATGCTTGAGGTAGAATGCAACTCCGTTGACTAAAACAAGACTGCAAGCCAATCCTCCACACCTTTCCCAAGCAAAGTTTCCATTAGCCACTCTGAATAATTGAACCTGGGTTTCAAATTTTAGACTCAATAATATAATAATGGTCTTGCTTTCCATAAAAAATGACCTTAAATAAACAGAGAAACTACATAAATTAAGTCCAAATTTTCAAGACCATCCAATAATCGGGGGTGCCTTCATTTCCAGTTGACCAACCTAAGACCCCTATACTGCATATCTGCAGGCCCCAACCATTTCCATTGAAGTTGTGGTTTTAGATGCAGGGATTTTCAGGTGGAACCCACTATTAAATGGGAGCCTCAAATGGAGATTTCAGATCTTTCATTTTATTTTCTTCTTGTACATGGAACTTTGTTTCCTATCCTTCACTCAGTTCAAGTCACTAATTCGTTTTCTTTTGAACTCCACAGCTTTCAAAAGGCTTTCCTTCTTTTACTACAGTAGCCCACTTCTGCAGTTCCCTCATCACAGCACGAAATGGCATTTTTTAAAGAAATCCTCAAGGTTGACACCTGACGCTATTTCTGTACATGAAGATTCACAATGAATTGAGGAAAAAGCTTCCTGCAAGTGCTCTTAGGCAAAGTTGTTCTAGCTCCACTAGATCTCCAACAAAAAGCTGGCCAACACACCCCAAAGAATCTCTTCTCATTTGCTGAAATAAATTATTGTCTTACAATTTCTTGCAAATTAAGGACTGCATAAGGAGAACATGCTTATCATATCTAGTTAATCAAGCTGTAACCTGATTATGAACATTTGAATAAAGACTGTTTGTTTTCAATAGAAAATGAAGATTATGCCTGCATAGTACTTTGATCCTGAGCTTTCAAACACTTGCACAGGTGAATAAGTTTATGCACAAGAGTAATTCTATTGCATTCAGTGGGTTTACTTGTGCATAAAGGTATGCATGTGTAAGTGTTTGCAGGAAGGGGCATTACAGTGTCAGTCAACTTGTATCCAGCAATTAAATACAGTCTACTCATAAATGCTCTTACTTAAAAGGTTGCACTAGCAATTAACATAAAATACATGTATTCTGAAGCCCATGACTCAAGAAGACCTTGCATGTCCATACATCAACTCATTACTTTTATGAAACTTAAACTTTCACTTTGTGAAAAGGATTCACATATCATTAACACACAGGGATCCTTCTCAGACTTAATCCGAATCTGTAATAAATAATTACTAAGATACTTTATTTATTTGAGATTACTCATTTAGCTGTGTCTTTAACGATGTGCTCACGTATTAGGTCTCTGGCAAAACAACAATATACTACAGTGTTTCCACACACTTAAATATGACGTGCTTATCAAAGATCACCTGCTTGAAGATTGAACAGTAATTAGTTATGACCCTGATCAACAAAGAGACAAATCTAAATGTTCCTAAAGTTTGGGAGTTTTCAATTTGGGGCCACTATAGTGAAAGTCCCAACTGCAAAGGTTGGTTCTGAATCTGAGGGTTTCCTAGCACAATTAGTTTAGAGCATCTGGTTGCGGTCCACCTGTAATTGTAATCCATAGAGTAGGCAAATTGTGGGGGGAAGAGTACCACCATGCCTTCCCTCCAAGCTGTGCCTACAAAATAAACTACATCCATTTGAGTCACCAAAATGAGATGTCTTTTACAGGGGGGCAGATATTCAAAACGCAATGGTACGTGCTCACTGAGCTACCTGAGGCTTGGCTTTTCCTTGGGGGACTTCAATATGCATATAGGTTCTGCTAGATGCCTTGGGCTTGGCTCCTTCTTGGCCAGGGAGAGCAATGAAGTGGGGCTTTTTTCCAAACTCACTTATGGCACCAAAACAAGATATCACTCATGGTAAATTGTGCAGATCTGTGACCCTCCCTCTCCTTTCTCAAATGAGAATGAAATAGCTAACAGTGCTGACTTTTAAAGGGTACGTCTACACAATAAGAAACCCACGGTTGGCCCAGGTCAGTTGAGTCGAGCTTGCAGGGCTCGAGCTTTGGGACTGAAAAATTGCTGTGTAGATGTTCAGGCTTGGGCTGGAGCCAGAGCTCTAGGACCCTGAGGGGGTGGAGAGTCCCAGAGCTCTGGTTCCAGCCCAACCTTAACCATCTACACAGTAATTTTTAGCCCCGTGAGCCCAAGTCAGCTGACCTGGGCCAGCCGCAGCTGTGCTGTGGGTCTTTTATCCCTTTTATAGATGTACCCTAAATTATCAGCGCTGGGTATCTGAGTGAACAACAGCCTCACTGAACCAAAGGGGACAGTTCACACCTCAGAGCTATTTTTCCAGGCTCTCTGCAGGTGCACCTTTGCACTAGGTACACTCGATTCACATTTTTAAGGATTTCTTTGTAATCATAATAGCTAGAAATTTTCATTAAAAAAGAAAGAAAAAGTAAGCTGAGATTCTGTGGAACAAGACAGCAGCTTGAGAGAGATGCCACCAGTACCCCATTCTGCTGCATACCAGCCAACCCAAGCCCTGAATGGATATCAAGAAGGTGGCAGAGTTACATCTGTGTGTCCAATCTTAACTTCTGCGTTTCCTGATATTTGACTCTGGAAACAGAGAAACCTGTTCTCCAACCACTACCAGTCAGTAAAGGCAGCAAAGGCCAACTGGATTAGTAAACTGTGTACTTGTATACTTGACAGGCAACAGTTGGTCAAAAGCTGATTAGCATTTAGTAGTACCGCAGAATAAGTATTTATTTCCATAAGGGGGCCTGTATATACTCCTAAGCATGTGCAATATATATTTAAAGCAGCGTAAGCGCTGCCTGTTCTAGTCAGTTTTCTATTCCTCTTGTCTTCACAAATTGGGGAGGAGAGGGGTCGCTAATTTTGTAAAGCAGTTTTTAGTCGTCTGAAGTCTTGAAGTTGCATAAAGAGTTTAAGACAATCTAAACACTTAGTTCTGATGAAGCTGCAAAAAACACAGTGTGATAGGAGACAGTGCCTAGGGACCAGGTCGGGGGAGGAGTACAGGGGGCAAATAACAAGGCAACAGTCAGACAAGGATGAAGTGGGATCAGGGTGACTTGGGTTCAGGACAGACTGAGGTAAGATTGCTCTACAAGAAAGGAAGGATGGTCCAGTGATTAGAGCACTAGTCTAGGACTTAGAGACCTAGGTTCGAGTATCTGTTCTACCAAAGACTTCTGAGCTTAAAATGACTTACCCAAGGCCATGCGAGATCTTCAAAGATATTTAGGCACCTAAATACTTTTGAAGATCTGGGTCTGTCTGTGCCTCAGTTCCCCATGTGTAAAATGGGGATAATAGTATTTTCCTACCTTATAGGAGTGGTATAAGGATTAAAATGTGGAGGACCATAAGTACCTAAAATGGCCAGCTACATTTGCTCATTTTAAACCTGGGTAATTTTTAAAGATTTTAAACCAATTTTACTGGTTGACATACATTGAAAAATATATGTTCTCAGGAGGGAGTGAACATATTAGATGTTAATACTAACAAGCAGAGTCTTGGAGTCGAAGTCTTCTCCGACTGATAGCTATGGGAGTTTTTCCATGGATTTCAACTGGAGGATTAGACCCTTAAATATTGGCACATAAAAACACAGGTTACCTGACTGAAAAATTGCATATCTGTTGTGACAGGTATTATCCCTCCAATAATCCTCTACACACACCCTTTTGAAAAGTTCACAACTAAAAGGAAGGTTGCTTGGTGTATAGAGTTTACATTTAGAGCTGATTGCAAAACCAAAATTTTTCCCCATGAGAAATTTTGAACCAAAAAAAATTTTTTTTTGAAGTTTTTTGGTCAAAAATGTCAGTTATCCTGTGGCATGACTCAAAATAAGAGTGTTTGAAATGTTGATTTGAACCAATACATAACAAAAATTGCTTCATTTTGACTTAAACTGTCATTTTTTCGTGTGTGTGTGTGTGTGTGTGTGTGTGTGTGTGGTGGGGAGAGTTACATTAAAACCAAAATGATATGAAATCCATTTGAAACAAAAATATTCAAAATTTCCCTGTAATGATAAAACTAAAATGTTCTGAATTGATGTTTTCCCTGTAAAAAGATTACACTTTTTACAAAAGTGTATTTTTTCATGGCCAAATGTTTCATGCAAAAAAGTTCAACTGGTTCCATTTATACTACAGTGGCACCTAGAGGCCCCCCAATAGGTCCGGGCACCATTTGTTCTAGACATTGTACAAACATACAGGAAGTGAGAGCCCCATCAAACTCACAATTAGATAGCTGTTGCAGTAGCAACTCTTTCATAAGATGTTAGTGTGACATTGGGCTTGTCTACACTGTCGGATCTAGGGGGCATGAGTAGCAGTGCATACCAAAGTGCTGCGCTGTAACTCCCTGTGTGGACACTCTGTGTGCAAACCAAAAGGTTCCTGGTTCGCATTAGTGAAATCCTCTTCAAACAGGATTACACCAATGAGAACTAGGAACCTTTTAGTTTGTGCCCCCAATGTCCATACAGCGTAGCACTTTGGTGCACACTACTATTAACACCCCATTGTCCAAACTGCAGGACAGTGTAGTCATAGCCTTTGTTTTAACCAAAGTAGCACTGCTGATAGATTTATACTAAAGGTAATATTGAGTGTGCCAAGTCACAGGACAGTAAATTGACTTTAATCTATGGGTAATATTTTACTTTCCAGTCTTGGGCTAACACCCAAGACTTTTCTTTCTCCTTAGCAAAAGCATGATGTAAGGCATATGGCAGTTCTTGAGATTTTGTATAAGCCAGCATTGCCAGAGGCTCTATGCAGGTGTGGTTAATAGTTATTTAATGATTCTTCAGAATTGCATGTATCTGTCTGAACATAAATATAGTCTGATCATAATCTTTTTTTCACTCTGTGCATCATCCTAGCAGCATTTCTAGTCCTATCCCATAGCGATGTTTTCAAATACCTAGTTGGATGCGGTATAGAACTCAATTGGATTGTATCATTCAGACCAGCTGGAAGCACTTTGTTGTCCTGTTGACTTGCAGCTGTGAAGAAGCCACTTGAGAGAAATAAAACTATTTACTTTCTCCTCACAGGTGCTGTGAGTGATACAAATGCACCAACTTTTGTAGGTTCAAATTCTGTGGGTTCGGTACATTGATGACTCACATGAGTCTCCTCCCTTCCACATGTTTACATAATGAAAAACAAATATTGTGAAGTTGCTAAGAGTAAACTTATCAGTAAGCAGAACATTAGCTACTTACTGGAGCTGTTCTACTACCTGTCCCTCCCCATCAGTCATATGGCTCCTTTTTATTCAAAATAATTATCAGTGTTATTCATTAATAAAAATAATTGTGAGTGACTGATAGTACAGGACAGGTTTTGGTGCACTTTTTGCAGAGGGCAATAGTTTTCATAATTAGTCACTTGCTTTGATATGGTATTGACTTCTACTGTAATAAAATTAGCAAGAGCTTATCTACCTGCCTCATTGACTCCAGAACACACCCTCCATGCAAATCTGACTAAAAACCAAGGCTAATGTTTGATTTTACATTGGCTTCAAAATGTCCCCACTAGAAGGTTAATTATTAAAGCATGCAGCTACATACAATAGTATATTGAGTCAATGGATCTAGTAGTTAGAGTAGTGGTCCAGTAGTCTGGAAACCTGGGTTCTGTTCCTAACTCTGTCACTGACTTGCTATGTAAACTTAGGCAAAATGCTTAACTGCTGTGAGCCTTCATTTCTCCATTTGCAAAATAGAGCTAGTGCCACCACCTTTGTAAAGTGCCTTGAGATTCACAGAAGAAAGAGACCACAAAAATGTGAAGTTAATTGGTTTATTTGTATATATCAGAGATTCAAACTCAGCCAATCAATGCCTTGAAAACTCATCAAAAAACTTGAGGCCAGATTCTCAGATGATATAAATCCATGTAACTTCATTGACTCCATCAGAACTATTCTGATTTACACCAGCTGTGGATCTGGGCCTCCAAGCTTATAACGTATTTTTGTTTTTCACCTCAATACAGTGCAAAGTCACTTGATTTCGGGAGCCAATGTAAAGATTTCACCAGCATGGGTTTGGGGTGACCCCACTACTCATAAGTGATGATGAAGCCACAAGGGATTTATACAGTTGTCAAGGACTAAACAAGTATCAGCATGGAGCAGATTTTCAAAGTAGCTGTTGATACTTCAGAGCTGGCCAGAGGGAGGGAGGATTAGATCCTGGAGCTTTTCCTTTCTCTCTCTCTCTCTCTCCCTTCTCTCTTTCTTTGTGTGGAACAAATGACTTCTAGAGATCAAGGTTAAAATCTCTGAAAAAATGAAAACCAGAGAGTGATGGACATGGGGCAATAACAAACCTGGAGGGAAGAAGAAGAGAGAAAAAGTGAAGGGGTGGATGGAATGGAGGGGACAGAGTAAAAGGGGAAGGAGTGGGAATGGTTGCACTACAGATTTTAAACTTCATCTTGAGTAACATTTGTTCCAAAAAGCAACAGAGGGTCCTGTGGCACCTTTAAGACTAACAGAAGTATTGGAACATAAGCTTTCGTGGATGAATGCCCACTTCATCATTGCATCTGATGAAGTGGGCATTCACCCATGAAAGCTTATGCTCCAATACTTCTGTTAGTCTTAGAGGTGCCACAGGACCCTCTGTTGCTTTTTACAGATTCAGACTAACACGGCTACCCCTCTGATATTTGTTTCAAACATCCCCAAAAAATTAGAAGAAATGTTGCTTGCCATTTGCATGCTTTTTGAGTAGGGGTTCCTGCACACAGAGGTCCTGGCTACCCCCATCCCATCAAGGTTTCTTAGAACAACCAACACCACACTCAGAATATTTTGTTTGGGTTGTGGGGGGATTGAATCCTTCCTATTTAAACCTACCTGAAGACAAGGAAGGAGGAAGGCTCCAGCATACCCCACACACCCAACCCTGCTTTTCTGCAGACAGTCCCTGGCAGAACCATCCCAAGCTGGGCATGGGGCCCCAGAACGGGGATGAGGTCAGAGCACAACTACCACCCAGTTCTTCCCCCAACCCTCTGTGTTGCATATGTCTAGATCCCTAAGTTGCCTTAATTTGGCCAGGTTCTCTAAGTCTATTTAAACGTGATCCCATCTGAGTGCCAATATCGCTTTGCCAAAGAAGCACTTTTTTCAGGTTATTTTTAGTGTCTCCTTAGTTCTTCACATAACTTCTCTCTCGCACTTTCAAAACTGTTCAGGCTCCAAGGTCTCCACCAGTTTGCTGGAAGTGTTCAAAGTGAGAACTGCCATGGCTGTTTAATCCTGTGTGAAGAACAGGAACCTTTGATATAACTCTATTGTGCAGACTAATGACATGCAATCTTTGTGCAGTACTGCCACCCCCCACCACAACTTCAGAAGCCCCACACATACATCCTCCAGCACAGCTCTACTACAGCAATTAAATGGTGCAGAGTTTTGAGGGTCCCATCAAAATAAGTTTCTTCCTGCGTGTTTAGAATTGCAACCTAAATATTTCATTAAACTTACCTTATTTTTTAAAAAGTCCTTGTTTTGCTTTATTTCAGAAGAATCAATCAAAACATCTTAACTGACGTCAGTATTTACTTCCATATTTGCATAGCCACAAACTTACGCAATTTTGGAATTCTACTGTGAAATAGCAGTTCAAGACCACGCCTGAGTAATTACTGTATGATGCATTTGTTATTTCACAGTCCCCAAAACAGTACTGTAACTAAATTTAGTGGAAATGTATGTCATATTATGCATGGTTTCGCAACTGCTTATAAATCCATTATTTTATTTTCAAATTGGCTTAGAAAGTATTTCACTGCAAGGACTAGCACCAGAAAAGTTCAGTTGCTTTTAGCTATATATCTAAAACCCTTCACCTCACTGCCCTTTTCTATTTGTCTGCTCTTCTTTTACGTTGGCCTGTCTACTCTGCCAATTCATAGATTTTAAGGACAGAAGGGACCATCTAGTCTGTTCTCCTTCACAGCACAGGCCATAGAATTTCAGCAGGTAGTTCCTGTGTCTCAAGCCCATAACTTCTGAACGAGTTAGAGCATTCAGAAAGACATCCAATCCAGCTTCATCCCCCCATTTGTCACTTTTCCACAAAAAAACCCTCTTTGCCTTCCATTTTGCATGGAAATCCCTCCTCAAACTAATCCATAAAACCACTACCTCTCTCCCCATTTGGATTTTACCTCTGTTATGGTAGCTATAAGAAATCATCTAATTAGTTATATGGTAGGGCATATGTGGACAATTATTAACACAACACTTTTTTGCAAAAACGTTTTGACTGTATCCCTGTCCTGAATCTTCATATCACTTTTCTTAAGCACTGAGCCTGCAAGATGCTCCATATAGGCTAGCCTCTATTTCTGCCTGGAGCCCAATTCAAGTCCACGAGGCTCAGCATAGGTAGAGTTGCGGGTTTGGGACACTAGGCTGTAAATTCTTTGGGCACAGAAGGCAGCATCTTATGTTTGGACCGCCCTTTGTCCAGTGGGCACCACCGCTGACTGAGGCCTCTGTTGTGTGGCCCAAGTAGCTAAAGCACTAGACTGGGATTTAGGAAACCTGTATTCTAGTCCCAGCTCTGCCAGTGTCCTGCTGGGTGTATTTAGGTAAGACACTGCACCTCTGTTTCTCTAAAATATGAATAATACTGCCCTCATTTGTAAAGTCTTTTGAGCTCTACTACTGAAAAGTGCTATATAAAAGCTAGGTATTATTATTGGACCATAAGGGTTTATTAATAAGGAAGTCTTTTTTCACAGCAAGAAGATATTTTTGCCACTCTATCACAAACCAATATATTGGAAAAGATATTTTGCTCTGACTTTTTTTTTTTTTAATATATAAAGGGCATGGAAAGTTTCAACGCAAGAGAAACTCTTAAGAAACATATTAATGTGTGAAAACAGGGTTGAAATGAAAGTCCTGGCTTTACATTCAGTTTTTGGTACCTGCCAAAGCCAAACTCAAAACACTTCCTAAATAGAATGGGTATTTTAATTGTTTTATTATAGAAAGCATCTGAATCCCTAGACTTCATGGTGTGGGGATTCATATAGACACATTCTACTCCACTGGTCAAATTCCTCTTCATTTCTTGATTCATTTGTACCAGTCTGGTTTTCTATAGTTTAGACTCTAGCTGGGTTTCCTTCAACTATTACAAAAATTATACTGCAATTTGCTAACTTTCAAGCTTCTCTGGCTCATTTGTATACACTAGTTGTGTCTTGTATTGTGGGCAGCTCATCCAAAGACAGCTCTTTGAACTGGTCCATTGTTACCACTTACCAATGTCTTGTGTTATCCGATTTCATCATTCCTGGCAAGTCACAACTGAAGCTCTAGTGGGGGCGGGGAGGATCAAGTGCTCTATTCGTCTGAAGTGCCGAACATCTCATGTCTAGAAATAAGCCTCTCTACTCCCAACCAGAGAGGTCATCACTGACACCTATGATACCATCAACAGGTCCTCTCTGTTCTGGTTAGCAACAACTGTTAGGCTGGATGAAATTACTTTGTCTAGTGAACTGCCTGGGCACAACAGGAAAGAACTGCAGCATAACTGATAGCAGCTCAACAAAACTAGAGCAGAATGGGGAGGAGAGGTATTTGTGCTCTTACCATTGTTTTAAAGAGTGGCAAACTTCTTTTGTAAATTGCATTCTGATGTAGTAACTAGTGTGAAGACAGCATGACTGGATAAAAAATAAAGTAGAAAATAGAACCATTAGCTCCCTCTAATAGTAATTTAAAAAAAATCCTATTTATGACTTAATCAGCCCACAGGGGAAATATAGGCTCTGATTCTTCCAAACTTACTTGCAATAAATAATACCTTACTCCTTACTGATGTCAGAGTAATTACTTTGGAGTAAAAGTAGTAGTATTCCACAAGAATGAAGATAGGAGAATCAGGACCATGATTTGCAGATAGTATTTCACTTCTCCTCCCTTCTTTTTCTGTAGGTGCTGCTTTTGTGGATTTGATCCTGCTAAAATAAATAAAGATCTGATACTCTTAAAAGCTAGAGTAATTTTCATTTTAGAACAAAGTAATATTTTCCTCTTCATTTATATTTGCTTTACAAGAGGGACTTTTGTTTTGTTTTTTAAACTTGCTCTAATATAGCACATCAAAGTGCTTTTGATGTGAGTTTATTTAATGAAATCCTCTTTTTTCCCTGATGATTGTGTTAATCGTCATAAATCTAAAGGCAATATCGTACCTTTTTAAACTATAGCAGGAAGAGACTTGTGGCACTGACCTATGCAGGTTACATATGCTCTCTATGGTAAGTTATGATACTTAGTAATATATTTCCCTATTCGTAGAACATTGCTTCAATAGCAGCACAAGAGAGGGGGCTTAGTTATGCTCTCATTTACACCAGAAACTCTGGATTTAAGCCCTATCCTGCAAACACTTACATGTGCATAACTTTACTCAGGTAAGTAGCCCTATAGACTTCAATGGCACTCCCCCATTCCAGTCAAGTTACACACGTGCTTAACTGTTCACAGCATGGGGGCTTGGACAAATAAAGCAGAATCAGATGCAGATCACACTATAAAGGTACCTTGATAACTGTGGGAAATTTATATTAACCTCTGAGCTGAAACTCTTAAACGCAGAGAAAACTCCAGTTTTGCCACTCATTCCTAGTCTTCAAACATAGCTGTGAAAAAGCCTGTTTTGTCTGACATGTTTACCTACAGCATTTGAATGACTTTTAAGTTCTTTGAATAAGGATAAGAGACAATGTGTACATTTTCCACACAAATGGTGGAAAGGTAATAAAATAAACATCAAAAGGTAGTTTACCAAATCATGGCTTCTCCATTGCCATTTACAACAAAGGCAGGAAGAGGAAGAAACCTACCCTCACCACTGGCATCATGTTAGAAAAATACAAGTTTTGGAAGCAATAGGAGCTTTTTTCCCCATACCCTTAGCACAAACATTGGCACTTCACTTTTTTGTTAAGTCAACTATTTGTTAAAAAAATTTCATCTCATGTTATTTGAAGGGAAAAAACTGGGGGGAAAAAAACCCCAAAAGGTGGCCTCCCTCTTATTTTTTGGCCTTTTAAAATTAAAGACGGGCCAAGTGGTAACTTGAGGAGGAAGACACCCACCCCCTTATTAAAGTTAGGTGAATACAACAAGAAAGGACAGATGAGAGAATGAAGAGTCCGTTCATTGTTGACTATTCAAAACACGTGCAGAATTAAAAATTGGCAAGTTTTCTGAGGCTTTCTGCAGGTGCATGGGTGAAAGCAATCCCATCAAAAGAGAAAGTGACACTATTTGTGTCTCTTTCAATGCACTTCTAAATCTGCATTCTTCCACATTTCTCTCCACCACTGCACAGCTGCAAAAAATATAAAGGGCAATGCAAACTTCAAGGATAAATCGACAGTGGTATTAGCTGAGCATCTAAAATAGAATTATGATGTAACTTTATAAACCTTACGCACTATCAGCACTCATTCCAAAAAGTTTCAGTATGTTTCTTTTATTATTATTAAGCAATTTGTGCACCCACCTAACAAGCGATTCAGGTCTTACTTGGAACACAGAATTCAGGTAGATTATCTATAAAGATGGGACATAATCTTTGTACTGGTTTCTGGAAAGGTTATATCCTAGAAAGTCTTCCACGTGCTGACAAATGCAGTATAGTGCAGAATTTTAATAGGTTAGAGCCTACTCCCATTTTAAGTCAACTGATTTGAATGACTTATAGCAATATAGACAGTAATTTTCAGAGAAATCACAGGTTCCACTGGCTATCAATCCATATCCTTACTCCCTTTAGCCAACAGTCCTACTGAATACAAGCACATTGAAGTGAATAGGACTAGTCACCTCAATGAAGAGCAGACCATGGCAATCGTGAAATACATATTAAAAATATTCCATGTTAGATTTTTCTGGAAAGAAACAGGTAAAACAAATAAATTCTAAGTCCTAATTCATTATATACATTTTGGTCCTGTATTTGAATTTTACTGTTTAGGGGCATGCAAAAAAACCAAACTCAAGTAAAGCAGCTTTTTAATGTTCAGAATGGTTTTGTTTACACAGTAACAATCTAATAGAGAGTTATACAGAGGGATATACAAAGACAGGTTCTGAAAGAAGTCAGCTACACTGATTTGTTTAGTGTCTCTGTTCATTACATATACATAAAATCAAGGTCAGAGTTTTGTTGAAGTGTTTCCATCAGAGCATGTAGAAGTGCCTACCCATTCACTTTTCATTCTGCCTGGGAGGAGAGGGGTGAGGATTAAATGACTATCAAGCTACATAAGTCATGAGGAATTCAGAACAAAGTTTATACAGCTTCCCAGTGAAGCATTGTATTATTTTATAATAGGGTGTTTAGCTGTCATATTACAACTTGTTACTAAACAAAGTATTATGTAAAAATAATAAATGTGTAGCTGGTGTTGCTCTGCCACCTATAAGTCATCCTGAACTTTACACCTGGAAGGAGGAACCTGCTATGCAAACCTACACACACTGTCCCTGCTGGCTTCCTTCATTCAAAACACCCAGGGCTGAGAGGGAGAGAAGGGGTGGAACCTGGCAGAGGAAAAAACAAAAACAAAACAAACATGTTGCATGAAATAAACTTTCCAACAAGATCTGAGATGACAGGGAGATAATTATGACTCTGATCTTGCTTATTAGTGGATGCCCACCTTTGCTACCTTGCTTCCCCGCCCACCAGCCTTTCAGATCCTGGTTTTAACTCCGCCTCTCCTCGGCTGCCTAAGTATTATAATAGGCTGGTCTGAAAGTGGTGCAGAGAGACAGAGCCAAAAGGGGAGAGAGAGAGATAATGACTTGACAATAATACTAATAACAATAATAACTTGGCTGTTGCCACTGCTACAGCAAGAAGTCAGCTCAGAACTCAAGACTGAAGAAACCAGGTCCCTTGACACAGGAGCACCAGCAACTACAGACAGAGAGAGGAGCAACTGCAACATCACTAGAGATAACGTGTTCCATTTTTATTGCTCTGATGAACTGTGGACAGTAACATGAGGAACCTCTCCCGAAGAAGGGACAGGATCAAACTTTGAAAGGATCTGACTTTGCAGAACTACCCATCCCAGATCGACTGACTTGGGGTTAGCTGGTTTTCTTTCAACAACCTGTTTTCCCACCTGGAGCAACCAAAGTTAAAGCAGTGAGAAAGGACACGGTGCATCTCCCTAAGAGAAAGAAATCTCAGAGGGGTGGAAGAAAGAGAGAGACCTCCCTGCCCCTAAGTAACCTACTCTCCAGGAGGCTAAGAGGGGGGTACCCTATTCTCCAGGGACCTGTCCAAGTGGGAAGAGCTCTCCCCACTTCCAACCAAATCCCTCCGGGCCCTGTTCTTTGCTACTTGCTAGGGCTGAAGGGGGAGGCAACCCCTAGCCTGCGCTGCTCGCCAAGAAGGAAATCAGGGGGGAGAAAAAAGAGCCCCCCCCCCCACACACACACTGTTCCCGACGGGGAAGGAGACCCCCCCAAAATCAGCCAGCCACCTCCCCAGCCCAGCTCCTAGGGCTGCCCTAGAGCCGCCCCCAGCCTGGCGGCGGGGGGAGAAGAGGCCGGGGCAGGGTGAGGCACCAGCCGCGCCATGAAGCTGGAGGTCTTCGCCCCGCGCTACGAGGACAAGCTGGGCGGCAGCGACCAGGAGGGCAGCGGGGCCCCGTCCCCCGCGCCGGGCGATAGCGAGCTGGGCTCGGACGGGGACTGCGCCGCCCACAGCCCGGGCAGCGAGGGGGCGGCGGGCGCGGGGCCGGCGGGCGCGGAGGGCGGGAAGGGGAAGCCGTACACGCGGCGGCCCAAGCCGCCCTACTCCTACATCGCGCTCATCGCCATGGCCATCCGGGACTCGGCCGGCGGCCGCCTCACGCTGGCCGAGATCAACGACTACCTGATGGGCCGCTTCCCCTTCTTCCGCGGCGCCTACACGGGCTGGCGCAACTCGGTGCGGCACAACCTGTCGCTCAACGACTGCTTCGTCAAGGTGCTGCGCGACCCGGCCCGGCCCTGGGGCAAGGACAACTACTGGATGCTCAACCCCAGCAGCGAGTACACCTTCGCCGACGGGGTCTTCCGCCGCCGCCGCAAGCGCCTCAGCCGCGCCCCGCCTCCGCCTTCCCCGCGCCCGGCACCAGCCGCCCCCTGCTGCTGCTGCTCCTCCGCCCCGTGCAGCTGCGCCGGGGGCCCCGCCGAGGAAGGGCGAGCGGGCGCCGCCGCGGCCAGGCCGGGCTCCAAGTTCTCCAGCTCCTTCGCCATCGAGAGCATCCTGAGCCGGCCCTTCCAGCGCGCCCCCGCCCCGGGCCGGGCGCTCTGGGGCGCGCCGCCCGCCCCCTACCCGCTGGGCTCCTACCCGCACCCGCCGGCCTCCCTCTACGCCGGCGGCGGCCTCCTGCCGCTCTACGCCTACGGGCCCGCGCCGCTGGAGCGCAGGAGGGAGGCGCTGACGGCCGGCGGCGCCCCCCACCCGCCGGAGCCTCCCCAGCTCTTCCCCTCCCCTTCCGAGGCGCTGCTCGGCTCCCCGCTCTATTGCCCCCTCCGACTGCCCGGCTCGTTGCACCCAGCCACGGGGCTCCCGGCCTCTTACCCGCCCTACCCCCTCGAGAGCCTCCTGCCTTAATACAGACCCCCCTCCTCCCCCACGCCGGGGCAAAGCGGGGGAGGTGGGGAACACGTGGAGCGGGGAGGAGGACGAGGCTCTGGCTTCTGCACTTTCTATCCGGAGACAAGTGACTGTGCCGGGGGGGGGGGAGCGGGGTTTTAACCGAACCAAAGTGGGGCGCTTTGTATTTGGACTTCGCAAGGGGCCAAAGTGCTTCTTAGTCATTGTTGAAACTACTTGGCTTAAGGCGGGTGCCTGATCTGCTCTCGGGCTGGTTTCTCTCTGCGCAAAGCCGTGTGTCATTTTCCAGGGAACCAGTGCCATCAGGCTGAGTCCCGACTACGGGTTTGGGGTGCGTTGTGCACCCAAGGGTGAGGGCTGGTCGACTGAAAAGGTGCCAGAGGTTGCTGGGTCATTTCTCTGCTCCGAACCAATGCATCACTGTGCCAAATAAACCCCCCTATACAGCACCGAGCATTTCGTGGGGAGGGGGTGGATTTATTTATACGTTTTAAACTAAAAAAAGTGTTTTAACACGACAGGTCGCAGCTTTTTAAAAAATATATATCGTTATGTTGGGTTCAATGAAATGTCGACCGTGGTCTCTTTCTGTGCTCCGTCTGTTTTCTTAGTTGTGTTTTTGGAGATAAGATCACTGGCAAGACAGGAAGGGTTGTTTTTTTTTTCCTCTGTATATTTGTGCGTGACTATTTTATGGGGGGGAAAACCCTCAGGCTTCATGGTTATTTTCCAATAAAAGTTGCAAAAGAACTCCACAAGGAATAGCGTGATGTCTCTGTGTAAGACAGGTGGGCGGGGAGGGGATTGATACCGACTTCATGGAAAGCCTGTAAAATAATGCGAAAAAGTTGTGTGGACGGAAAGAAAGTGAGCAGGTTACAGAGGTAGGTAAGCCCTCACCTTGAAGGAGAGCACTTGGCTCAACTGCATTTTTGGGAGAGACTTTGGTTGTTGTTGTCAGCCCCCTCCCTAGTGCCCATTAGCGTTTAGATGTGTGATGAACAGAAATTCATTAGCATTCCTGTTAACTGAGACGGGTCTGTCGGATTTCTCTTCCTTTTGAAAGAAGCATGCTCCCCAGCCCAGAGAAAACATCTAGCTACAAAGTTGAAATAACTGTTTAATTCCTCGTGTCAAACAGTGTTCGAGTACTGATGTTCATTCTTTCAGAAGGACTGGCCGTTGAAAGATAATCTTTTGGAAATGAGTGCCAGCTAAACATTTGCTTCGTAAAAAAAAAAAAAAATCTGCGCGGTACCTTTTTCCAGAGGACAGAGATGAAACTTAAGCCTATTGTCTCATGTCCTTACACAAACGAAGTTGTTTCAGGAAGGTTGTTAGTTCAACTTGATTCTAACTGCTTCTGGTAGAAGCAAAGTTTCCCCCCTTACATTTTTCTCCTGATGTGTTTTCGGTTACTGATAAAACCACACGCACGCGCGCACACACACACTCTCCCTTTAAATACAAGGCTTGTCGGGAAAGCCCCAAGAAAAGAAAAGCAAGAGGTGCAATCTTTGGGGGGGTTATTAATTATGATTTTAACAACGTTGCGAAACTCAGTTTAAAAGTTCTACTTTGAATGCATTAACAACTGGAAACTTGTATTCTCCCCCCCACCCCATCCGTTTAAACCCTCTCATATTTACGGAAGGTGAATAAAATGAAATCTGGAGTGTATTTTATTTATATTTTGACTCTCTGAATTTTCTTATCTCCCTCACTCCATTTACCATTCGATAAATTTTTCTTCAGAGCAATTTGCAGAATAGTTAAAAATGCCCGCAGAAAAGGAAGCCTTCTACTTAGTCGCCTTAAACAATTTCAAACCGAAAACGCTTACTTATTTCAATAAAGTCCAGATTTGGATCAATAAAACACAGATTTTATGTGTTTTAGCTCAAACCATAACATCCATAAGAGCACCGCGACAGATCAGTGTCTAATGTATAGTAATCAACCATTAAAGGAATTGGTTTCCATAAAATTCTTTGCATTTAAATACCATTTTATCCTCAAGGCCCTATGCAAATATTAATTTGCCTTTCCATAATCTACCTTTTGCTATAGCTTGTGTTTTTAGTTTCTCTTTAAAAATAATAATAGTAAAATCGATAATTTAGTTGTTTCTAGACCAGGGCTAACATCTTGTTTTGCCTACCCTTAGGGGTGATTTCAGAGTGTACTAGTTGTACTTTGTGATGGCAATATAGTATTTTTGTTTAAAATTTAACCAAAGTATTTTTAAAATCAAACCAGGTGGAACACTTTTTAAAATCCTGTTTTGTAAAAAGATCACAATTTTTAAAGAAAGAATGAAATATAAAAAGGATACCATTACAAAAGTGTTTTCAAATATTTCAATCTTTTAGATGAATACCAACTTTTCAAATTTACCTCTTTGTGCATTTCAGGATTGTAGATAATGGTTATTATATTTGATAACTGTAGCCTCACCAGTCCTGGCAGGTTTAGTTTACTTTTCCCCATCAAATGCTCACCTGTTCAGATTTTTTTCCCAGGAATATTAGGGTTCTGCCAGGTGCCCCAGGTAATTTTAGCTACAAATCCAGGTGGCAATTTGCAAGCGCCAAATTAGAATGCATGAACAGCATGGGAGACTCAAAAGAGATTCCCACAAGATATTTTAAACCTAGTAAAATATGAGATTACATTCTGATCTTTACTAATTTAAGAAGTCTCTGGGTCTGATCCTGCTCCCTAATAATAGTGGAAGTTTTGCTTAGTAAGGACTGCAGGATTGGGCCCTTTTCAAAGCAATGTCTCTCCCCATATTTACATTCTTTCATCTGGCTGCTTCAGAAATGGAAAAAGCCACCTAGGAATTTTAGTTAGTTTCAGTTAAGTGGAACTATTTTTCCCCACAATAAACACTTCTTAAAGGTTGTGTGTGTGGCTTAAGTAACTGATTAGGTTGATTGCTTATTAGTTACTAGAGGAAAGTGGTTTTATAAGAGGATTTAGTGGTCCCAAGCAAAATAAACTGGACCTGAGATGTAGTGAGTCAAATCCTTCTCCATTTATTCATTGAAGTAATCACATTAAACTCAATGAGACTAACAAAACTACTACTAATGTGACTAGAGTTTGACAAGGACACTCCAATACCCAGAACAGGAGCAGTCTTGTGTCCTCAAGGAGGAGCCTGTAGATCATTAAGGACCCCTTTCTATTTCGATCCTATGCTAGAATCTCATCCAGGTAGTGTAGCTACTCCTCAGTCCAGAGGCAGCCTTTCCTGGCTGCAGAGCACTACTGACATACCTTGGCAGCCACAGCATTGAGACCAAAGCTGAGAAGGGAAATCTATGGTCTACAACTGTAAATCAAGCCTGTCGGCTGTGAAAGATGACTACTGAAACACAGCACCTGTCCAAACACTTTCCAGAAGCAGGTAATCAGAGAACTGACACTTTACATTTTTGTGTGGAACAAGCAAATTAACGTTTTCTGAGCCCTTCCCAAAACGGCAAGGTTTTTTATGTCTGCGCTCTGTCATTCTGAGCTCCTAATAAATCAGGATGACAGAACTGAGACAAATGCATTTTCCTTTTGATATTTGAAACACCAACCAACACTGAGCCAATACTCCCCCCCCCCCCCACTTCTGTTTTTAGCCCTATAGGTAAGAGTTCACATTGTCCAAGGTATCTGAGTGGTTCTGCGTTGAGTGTGGGTGGAGTTCAGGGCTCTTAGAGACCAATTGTCCTCCATGCTCAAAGGAAACTCCCAATGACTTCAGCAGCAATGAGAATTTTGTCTGAGCAGGGAGCACACACACACACACAGACACACACACCTTCCCCTTGGCACACAATGACCTGCAGGAATCTTAAGTGCCTTCTCAGGCCTTTAGGATTAAACTACAGCTTTCTAGTTCCATTGATCAATACAGTAGCACATCCTGCATCACAGATTATTCTTTTTTGTGAGTTATGACTCCATGGGTTATGGGGAAATCTATTTCAGGTATTCGTTCATGTCTCAACCACAAGAAGGAAACACATGCCTCAGAAGTTGTCCATGGATGTCAGCAGCATATTGGTTTCTAGGACCTGAACAATCCTGAGAAACCTGAGCCCTAGCAGGGTACAGTACAACTAAACTAAATACTCCTATTTTAAGTGGAGGCAAATCATTTTGTTCATAACCTTTGTAGACAGATCTCATCAGGATAGTTTCTTGACAGTGTTATTTTAATTTAGTTATTTGATCCCATTTTACACAAGACATTTGTTGATGGCATAATAAATTAAGTTGGTGGAAATTTTTCTTCATTGCACCGTATGCTGAGCTAAATAATCTTTGTACATTTAGGACCCGAGTCCACACCCCTTACTCACTTAAGTATCCCTGTTGAAAGTCCCACTGAAGTCAGTCACCCTATTCAAGAGCGAGACTGAGCTCAGTGCAGAGACTCTAACAAGATCCAATTCAGCACATAAGTGTCAATTAACCCCTTAAGCTAAAATCCAGTCTTCCAGCTAACAGCAATAGCTGGATTTCACATAAATATACTGGAGAGGCGTAGAAGAGGATGTAATCCTCCACCAGGCAGCTGAGCCATTCCAAGAATGCTACTTCAGCTCACCTTATATGGTGTCCTGACAGAGATTCCCTCTCTTTCTCCCTCTGCCCTATCATTCCTGCTACTTCTTCCCCATGTCCTGGCCTGAAAAGGGGGTGGTTCGGACCAAAGCTCTACACCACACCAGAAATCTTCATTCCTTATGCAAACCTCAATCACCCCATCTCTGCCCTCAGAAAAAAGGAGCTTCACCAGTTCTTCCTCCAAGGAACCTCAAGTGCAGCTGGACTCAGTCCTTAATGGGAAGCTTAAGTGGCCACACAGCTTTGTGTAGGGCCTCTGCACCAGGAGAAGTTTCACCCCAGTAAGAAGAGAGACAAATCATGCACAATTGAACTCAATGGGAGTAACACTAAAAAATATGTGTATATATATATATATATATAAGGGTCAAGTTTGTTCATTGAAGACAAGGATGTATAGCATTGGTGAGTTTGCTGTTAAAGCCACCTAAAGCCCTATCCTGCTCACAAAGCAACCATAAAAATCATAGTAAAAAGATAAACCTTCATGCCAATTCCATGAGGTATTCACAGCTTTTAGTTTAACAGGGTTAATTATAGCCCTGCTGCAACTTCATTGATTTCAACAGTTATACCCTCTTATACCAGGGCTGAATTTAGAGCCATCTCTCTCACGTTCTGAAGAAAAAGGGCCATTTTGGATAATATTCTCCAGTGTCTCAAACCATGTATTCCAGGGGCACCTACCCATGATTACTTTATTAGTATGACAACCTGAGCTGAGGACTTGGGGCATGTCAGATTAGTCTGTCATTGAGCTCATGGGCTGCTGCTGTGACCCCTCCCAAAAGAACTGCAAGTGGTGCTTCATTGTGCAGGTTGCAGGTCTGCTTACTCCACAACAAAGGCATAGTTTACATGGCATCCTGTTCCATTTTTCATTAGGTATTATTATAGATTTTATGATGCTCCACCTTGGTGTATCTGGCTGTGGTGGGCCTTTGTTCTTCTTCTAAGCTAAAGTATGCCTAAAAATGAGGTTCATGAGAATGCACAGAGTCATGACTTTTGCACTGCAGCACCAAGATATTGGTTTCTTGTTGTGACATATACTGACCTCTCCATGGCTCAAGAAGACAAAGCATGCCTGCCCCCTACCAATATCTTTTTTGGCACTAATGAGGAGCAGTGGGCTCTGGCCTACGGTAATCTATACACTCTGCACTTTGAACCAGATTTGTAAAGATATTTAGACAGCTAAAGACACAGATAGGTGCTTTAGACAATCCCAGTAGGGGCCTAACTCTCATAAGTGTTCCATGAGAGAGGTTCTTAGGAGCTTTGGCAGATCCCAGTAGGTACCAATCTTAATCTTTATGCATCTAAAAACTTCATTTTAGGAACAAAGGGTCAGATTTTCACCTCCCTCAATATATAATATTACAACCATTAGTGTCAATGGGATGCACATGCATCTAAAAAAGCACGATCCCTCATTCCACCCCGTGATCTTATAGCAATTAGGTGCCTTTGAAAAGTTTTACCTTCATCTTTATTTTCTTGCTGTAGTAGAGCCTTTTCATATATTGTTTTAAACTTCTCTTGTGCATTTTCTGTCATATCAATTTCTTACTCACACTTTATATTAAGTGTACATTTGAGTAGTTCATGAAGGGGTAATAAATGTTTTAAATAAATGTTAATTGATTATTTTAGAGTTTAATAAGTTGCTTTCAACTCCTACTAATGTATTTAACTAGCTGTAATACCTACCAAGGTGTGTTATATCTTTCAGTCATTTATTAATACTTTATAAATTAAGTGTACCCTTAACATAAAGGTGTGACCAATTTCTTTCTTAATTTTTGTTTTAGCATTAGCTATCATACCAAATCCAAGTCACATTGTCAATACAATGCTGGAGCTCAAGTCCTATTAATCAATCCTAAACTACATCACTAGATGGAAAAGTCTTAGATGCTTTAATCAGACAAAATCCTGTTGTGTAAAATGGTTTATAGTTATCTGTTTAAAGAGCCTAAACTTTCAGCAAAACATTGATTAATAAATTATCATTTCCTTTGTATTTGTATCAATGTATATTATGATCTGTGAGAAGTCAGTTATTATAAAAGAGTTAGAGATTTTTACCATGTGTTGTTGAAAAGGTAGTTTCACCTTGATTTTCAAAAAGGTCTCAGATGTAACCTATGGCTTCTTGGAATAGGCCTTTGACAGGGAAGTATTTACTTTAATTCCTTCTACAGTATTTGCAGCTGAAAGTTGTGGTATCTCATTATGAAAGTAATTGTCTCTAGATTTTCAATAAAAGTCAGAAATTAGAGATAGGAAAGGTCTACAGAATCATCTAATCCATCCTCCTTCCAGTGCAGGATAATAAATGACTGTCGAAACTATGCAAGACAGTATCTAGCCTAGTTTTAAATATTCCAAACTATAGTTACCACACCACAGCCTAACAGAGTTCGTTTTCAAGAAATATTGCTTGAGATTCACCCTAAAAAAAGATTCCGTCTTAATTTTAACAGTTACTATCTTTCTAGGTATTTATATAGCCATCATCACCTTACTAACATGCACCCATTACAATATAGTTATACCCCATTGTACCATGCTAAAAAATTATTCTTCTCTCTCCTTGGCATATATACCCAACAAATATTTGTAGTTTATCATCAGATTCTCTGTTAGTCACCTAGCAAAACTGCACCTATATATAGTAGCTCTTCCTCTTAAGTCAGTCCAAGAAGCCTTCTAGTCATTAGTGTTCTTCTCTGAACTCTGTCCAGTTTATCTATAACTGTCTGGTAATAAGGCACAATAGATGCTTGGCATTTTATGAATAACCCACATCATCATACCAGGCTGCCTGCCTCTCTTCCCCACCACAGAAGGACAAATAGGTTAAATGAGAACAGAGATGGAGAGGTTATGATCTGACAACAGATCACACAGACTCATACCCCAAAGTTCTCAGCAACATACATCCCCAGAGTCCCTTCAGAACAACACATTAATACAAGTCTTGATCAAGTAGAAGAAATAGCTCCAGCTCCTACCTGTATTTTTCAGAGGCCCTTCTTAATAAAGCAGGACTATGCACTTTCTTAATAGTGTCCTCCCAAATACTATCTGATAGGGAGAAAAGCCTGAATTATATAGGCCTGAGACTCCTCCCCTTTCCCAGCATGCTTTACCAAGAAGAGGGTAAAGACCTCCTTTCTCCAGCTCTGTTAAGAATGGCTCAGACAGCTTCAGATATTTCAGCCTCTGAAATATGAGATAAAGATGCAGAAACATATACACTAAAGGTCTTTTAAATTATAATCCTTATTTTAGCTTGATTCACAATCTCACTGAGATAAAGGTCACTATTAAGGCTATGATCAAACCAAGGCAAATGTCTACCTCCATGTTATCACAACAACCCATGAGAATAGAGAAAATCTCCAAATCTTTTGCAGCCAGGTAAATGGATGGGAGAGAAATATGACAGATGCTCCCAGGAATTGTTAGATTTGAATCCTGCCAATTCCTGGGGATTGGATTGGATCCCCTGGGTGGAACTGATTATTTATCTTCTTCTTTGGGAGTAACAAGTTTCCCACTTTTGTACTTTTCAGTGGACTGAGAGCAAGGCTCCCTCCAATCATCCTTCAGAGGTTATCTGTGGGGACAGAAATAATGGATTCACGTTTATTGGAATGATTCAGGTCTAGTGACATTACAGTGCTGGTTAAAAAATAAAGGTCTGATTTTGATCTCACAAGCATTTTTATACCAGGGTAACTCCTGCAACATCAATTGAGTTACTCTTCATTAGCACTTATGTTTTCTCCTTGTCCACCTGGAATACTTAGTGATTGTTCCTTGAAGACCCTGGATTTATAGGCTTAAAGTGAGAAATGAGGGTTATCAACTTTTATGGTTTAATTTAAACATGGGGGAAATGACTTTGCACTCATGTCCACATTTGGGATTCTCCTAATAGTTGGGCCTGATTCTTCAAATGGGAACAGCAGACTGAGCAATTTGTGAGTCGATTTGCTCAGGATTCACTTGGCACTGGTTTGGTGCCGATAGACTTTTGGTCTGACTGAATCATATTGGCCTACCAGGGACAAGGTTTGGGCTGAGGAACCATTGAGCTAATGTTTGTTCTGCGCTAATTAATAGAAGTTGCAGCTAGTTGTCTTAAATACAAGATCACATGTTGGCTTCAGTAATAGTTGGCTACATTTTACATATTCTCATAGTATGTTAATTTAAAAGAACATAAGGTTGCACAGTTAAGCACTCAAAAGTTAGAAAATGCCAGAATCAAGGTTTCTGTGAAATCTTAATTCAGTCCCCTTGAGCATATATATTAGGATATAGTCGTTAATTACACATTATTTTTCCAAGGGACCCTGGCTCATTCAGTGCACAGGATGGACCTACTCAGGAAATGAATTGGGATTTTGTAGTTAATGACACTGTTGTCTGCTAGGACCCCTGCTTCATTTGTTGCAGAAGTTGCAATGTTCATAGTGCATGAGGCAGGGGATTGCAGGAAGAGAAAGGATAGTTTAGACAGTTAAATGCCACCTTAGATAGCTGGATTCTAGCCTGTCCTAATAGCAACACTATTTAATGTTTAAAATGTCTCTTCAGCAAATATGGCAAGAGCAAAATAATTGTCTGTATTTAATTTGAACCACACGTTTTATTTGAAATCCCCTTTTATTTTTTTTTTAAAGTAAACTCTACTGGGAGCCCTGTTCATGAATGATTAGCTAGCAATATCTGTTCTAATCTCATGAACAATGAAATGAAGATTGAATTGTGATATCAAGTTAACCCTCCTGGTACCTTTTCAGAAATAACGTTTAGGAGATTTAAAACCTACCAAGGCTTGATTCTACCCCACTGATATAACATTCTGTGCATTGGGAGCCATCTCTTTGACAAACGGCTTTGTCATAATTCTGCCAGCCTTCCAAAAGTATATTAGGATAGATACACATCTAACATGCTAGTGCTCAAAGATTCCGAAAAATGAAGCGTGGTTTGACCAAAAGTTTACTCATATCCTCCCTTTCATTCATATTTAATTGTTTGAAAGAAGCATATTATATAACATTTGTTGAGTTCAACTTATTCCAGACCCTTGCATGAATAAGCTAAACACATATAGCTCCTCAGAGTCAAGGTCAGATTGGAGCACCCTACCATATGAGATTTTACATGTATTTCAGATGAAATTAGAGATTATGCAAAATACCACATTTGGGACAGCATATGGATTTATGACACTCCCAGGAGAATTTTATATGTATAAACCAATTAATAGTCATCTTCTCCATATTCTGTGTAGTATTTAATTGGTGACTAATAAAGTGGCATATACTTGCCGCAGTCCACACACGCAATTTCCATTGGCATCAATTAGATCAGCGTGGTGTATGGTCCATAAAAAGCTGGGTAAGTAATCCAAGAAGAATTCAATACAGTTACTATATTTAAATAAGACCATGTTTATTGTATTACTGCATGTGTGAAAATAACCAACCTTGTGTTGCCATATACTCTATGAAAGGTACACCTCTACCCCGATATAAGGTGACCCGATATAACACGAATTCAGATATAATGCAGTAAAGCAGCGCTACGGGGGGGGGGAGGGAGCTACGCACTCCAGCGGATCAAAGCAAGTTCAATATAACTCAGTTTCACCTATAACACGGTAAGATTTTTTGGCTCCCGAGGACAGCGTTATATCGAGGTAGAGGTGTATATTGATGGATTCATACTTTCAGATACTGAGGTATAGATATTTTATCTTTTACTGTAGGCAAAGTGAATCCTTTGAGTGAAATGGGTGACGAGAGCCCTGAGCAATGTACAGGAAGTTACTGGTGCCCCGCAAAGTCAAACTGGCCTCAGTACAACACATGATTTAAAAACATGCGTATCTTTGAGATCTTGATCGTGCAAAGACTTAAGCACATGTTTATCTTTATATATCATGAGTAATTTCACTGAAGTCAATGGGACTATTCATCGTGTGTAAAGTTAGGAATGTGCATAAATCTTTGCAGGATCGGGGCAACTATTCACTTGCTTGAAGTTACATGTGTGTTTAAGTCTTTGCTACTTTGGGGCCATACTGTCAAGATTTAGAATCTAATATTAATAAAATACAATGATGAACATATTTCTATTAAAAGAAAACCATTTTTTAATTTGCTTTTAAACATTCCACTGTAGTACTTGCAACCAAAACATTGTCTCATTGCAAGAGAGCAATGTGAAACTGACTAGAGGGTGAAAAACAAACTGTTCTATTTTTGTTGCACAAAGATGAGTGAAACACAAAACAAACAAAAATAACAAAAAGTACATTCAATTTGCAAAACATTCAGATATAATAATTCAAAGTGTTATTTAAAACACAGGCAAAACTTTTTAAAAAAAATATGGTTTCAAGCTCACAGTGGTTCTTTGCAACTGTTAGGAAACTAGAAGCTAGCTGTGGAAGTGCATAAATTCAAGGTCTTAAAACCTTTTTTGTGTGTGTAAAGTTATTAGAAATGCAGTAGGGACTTTTATTTGCAGAAAACCTTAATTAGTGTCCTTTTTTTTAAGTTGCCTCATACTGTTTTTAAAAAAGTGAACCCCAGTGTCTATCCCATGTACAGCAAGAATAAATAGCCAAGAAAAATATTCACTAGAACGTCTCTCAAGAACATAAGGTTCAAATGCTCCCATCAGTCTCTGTAAAGAATTCCCTTAGATGTCAATACAAGTTCCACTCCAGAAATAAAGTGAAAAATATGGCCCCTACTTAGTAAATAGGACCCTCTTCAGAAATCTTTCTATTGCTATATTAAACTGGATAACATCTTACTGCTTCAAAGGGCTGAATACTATAAAAATCTCTGATGCTGAGTGGTTAAATTCTGCTCCTCTTATACTAGACTTGTGGGATTGATTGTCCTGTGCTTTGCACCTTGTGCAGACATTTCCATCTGTGCTAAATGGGTGTAAAATGCTACCATTGCAATTTGATAGCGTATTACACCCACTTTGTACTCCCTTTGCATGGATTTAAAGAGCTGCACAAGGTGAAAGGCAGTGGAGAATCAGGCCCACAGGCATGGTCTGTCATGTAGGATTTGGTTTTTTGCAATGGCAGAAGCTTATTGTTATCCTGCATCAGAAAGAAAAGTCATTCCTCACCTATATGACGAATAGGGGTGTCTAGTGAGCCTGGCCAACACCCAAATGTGTTCTTCCCCCTCTGACTGAATATCAGTCTCCAGTGAAAAGATTTAAAAGGGTCCAACTTAAACATTCTCATCATTGCACAAAGCTTTGAAAATATAGCCCTAAGGGTTCAATTTCAACCTTCAATGAATTCATATGTAACATTTCCACTTATCATGTAAGTCCGGCTACTGTTCGGGTTACACAAATAGCTACAACATGGTGATGGTCATTGGAGGACAGAGCTGAGCCCTTAGATGTTATGCATATACACTAACAAAAGAAGGTTGATTGGTAACCCAGTTTAAGAAGCATCCTGTTGTGATTACTGGACTTGCACTACAGTTTGTACATACTGGAGATATTTGATTTTATTTAAATAGTAGATACTTGCCTTCATTTGAAAGTGCCTCCTTAAAGAATGTTCTCATGTAAAGAGTACAAAAGATGGTCCTAATAACATCAAATATTATTTTTCATCTTATTTTTATTTGATTCAACATCTGTAATAATTTGATTTAATTCTGTCCACCTATACAAAAATATCAAAATCAAGACTATTATGCAGTGCCACTGAATTCCTTGTGGTTTTGCTCTTGCATCCAATGATCAGTTTCCTCTATAGTTTCTATCTTCTTCCTGAAAAATAATAAAACAAATTTTAGGGAATTAAATATTTTCTAAATGGCAGCCAGGTAGAAACATTGTTAAAATAAAGTTGCAATCTTTGAGCTATTTTATCTAATTACAAGAAATTTGATCAATACATTTATATTATTTTAGTTGCAAATTAAAATCCTGTGGCTCTTTATTGGCATGTCATCATACAGCATGTGCCAAAAAGTCTGAACTTACATAGTCAGGAAAAGTGTAAGTAATAGATGTCTTCAATAAAAAAATAAACCTACTGTAGTAAGAAACTTTATATTAGGATAACAAGGAAATCTAGGTTATAGTGTGAACATGTTTGAACTGCAAACACAGAGCCCAATCCTGCAAAGTCTTACTCTTACAAGTATTTTTATTAACGTAAGGAGTACTCTTAATGTCTATTATATTTGAATGAGGGCTATTGCATAAGAAGGGTTTGCAGGGCTCGATTTCTGGTCTTAAAGCAAAGAAGGGCACCAGTGGTTTAAAATGGCAGGAAGTACTGTGTATTGAAATAAGAGAACAAGCGAGAGGCTCTCCTAATTTTGCTTTCTTGAGTGTGCAGAGGGTGAAATTGACCATGTAACCACTCTGAATAACACCCATCTGCCCCTCCTGTCTTTCAGCAACCCTTTACTTTAGCCCTGATTCAGCAAAGTACATAAGCATATGCTTAACTTACAACTCTGAGTCTGGTATGTACATTCTGGTTCACCGAAGAATGTCTGAGTTCTCAAATGAAAGCCAGTGTCATGCTAGTTATTAATATAATATAATGTATGTACAGATATTAAGTAAGGAATTATGTATACATACCGAAAATATGTTCTTAGATATGTATCAAAATATTAGTCACCAGCAAAGGTAAAAAACAGATTTTCTGTCAGATGTTTATTCACCTTTCTTTGTATCAGGATGTAAATTAACCTTTGTAAATCAACGCAATGGATGCCTAGTTACATATTAAGTCAAATCTTACCAAAGAGATGTGAAGTCAACAGGGAAGCAGCACACATGGGAAAAACAAGCCAGGGGTTGATTATTCAGTCTAAGAGTAAACACAATAAATTCTAGAAAAGCGAGTTATGGTTCTATTTTATATGTAACGATTTGTTTCCAATATTCCTAGTCACTATCATTTGAATCTTTGATAACAAATTTATTCTTGTTTTCACTATAAATATAATTGAGTGCTATGATATTAAGCAAAATGCTGATCCTGAATTGAATTGCTAATTCTGTGAGGAGCCAGCATCAGGGGGAATGCTTCAAAGGGATTTGAGGGGTGGGGTACACCTATTGTTAAACTGCAAGGAAAAGGAAGGGCTGACATAGCCACTCAAGCACTATCCTGTGGGCTAACAGTTTGATGGTGCCAGGGAGCTAACACCCAGCTAAGCACAAGCAAGACCGCCCAGTGATGGAAGCAAGCAAAGAGTATTGAGGTGACTTACAGTCCTGGGTAACCTGAGAACCATCACAAATAATTCTGAATCATCTCAAACTTCCACTTCTGCTAGTCTCATCTAGCTATGCCCCTGATTTAAGACCTTTGCTACACAATTCAAAAGCCAAGTATACCTGGGCTTTCATAGGGTACTTGGAAGCTATATGGGACCATTAGATCTGGGGCATTTTCCCATTGCCTTCAATTAGACATAGGTTGGAGTTGTCAGAAGCACTCAACGGTGCCTGAACTCCAGTCTCATTGAAGTCAATGGGAATTTTAATGGAATTTTATTATTTTAATGGAAGCAGAGTTAGGCTATGTCAGCAACCAAGTCATAGGCAGTCTGTCCTAATGCCTGGAATAACATTCAGACCTGTTAGAGCTGAATCCAAGCAGGGGCTCCTGGAGCAAAGCCAAAGGTCAGAGCCAGGAGTCAGAAGCCAAAGCCACAGTCACAAGGCATAGCCAAGCATCAGAGCCAAGAGTCAGAAGCCAAAGCTGAAGAGTTAACCAGAGTCATAGTCAGGAGATGTAGCCAACAATCAGAGACAGGCGTCAGAAGCCAGGACAGAGCTGGGTGCTGGGTCAGCAACAGGTACAGGAGAGAGCAGGGGCAGAGACAGCTTGGACAGGAGCAAGCACAGCCACAGGCAAGGAGCACGCTGCTGCTTCTGTGCTTGAGTATCAGCCTGCTGACTCCTGCAGCCACTCAGTCAATCAGACCGCTGCTATCACGCCAGCTGTGCTCATTGGGTTACCAGGAGACCCGCTCTACTGCAGGCTGGCCCCTGAGAGGCTAACATTGAGCCATTTTGAAAGACCCATCCATAGAGCCTTCCATGTGCCATATCTGGGCCATTTTGAGTTCTGAGCACAGCAGCCTCCAAGCCTCACTCACCAGAAATGCCATGCTTGGGCAGTACCTTGGCTGCTCTGGAGACATGCAGAAGGGTTTTTAAATTGCCATCAGATTGGAGTTTTGATTGAGATATGCTAGGGGAGACAACAGATTCGTTTGTCCGGTCCTGAAGAGAGGTAACAGGCTCTCAGAAGTCTAAATGAAATAACTGAAAGATGTGTCTTGTAATTAGGCCAGGTATGGTAAGAGATTCTAAGGTGTAACAGGACAGAGCAGAGGCGTCAGAAGCAAGTGCTGTTTTATCCACACTGGTCAATAGTACAGATATTCTCTGCCTGAACAATTAGGGTGTGTCTCATAGCATTTTGGAACAAGTGGGAATGAGCCTCACAGGCCTGGCTGACAGGGCTCACGTTAGAGCTCTACAAAGAGCAGTGTAGACAGCACTTTGAAGTTGTGGCTCGTGCTGGAGCTCGAGCTCTGAAGGCTAGGGAAGGGGGTGGGCTTCTGACCTGTAACTTCGAAGTGCTGTCTGTACAGCTATTTTTAGAGTGTTAGTGCGAGCCCCACTAGTCCAAGTCTATCAACCCAAACTGGGAGGCTTGCTTCTGCTCAGTCCAAAATGCTGTGTAGATGTACTTTTAGGGCCTGAACCATTGATGTCAGTGACTGTCTTTAGATGGGATTTGGCTCAGGCTCTTAATACAGAGTTTTAATCAGTCAAAACTGGCATTTGAAAGTTGCCCATCTATATGTATGAAAAGTTTCAGTCAGGTAAACTATCTTCCTCTGCTGCTTAAGCTGCCTTATTAAAAAAGCAAGGTCCTTCCAAATAATTTATCATTTGCTTCCTTAAGAAATAAGAATACTAGAGGCTTTGGAAGACCTTTAAGAACGTAAGAGCATAAGAACACCATACTAGGTCAGACCAAAGGTCCATCTAGCCCAGAATCCTGTCTTCTGACAGTGGCCAATGCCAGGTGCCCCAGAGGGAATAAACAGAACGGTAATCATCAAGTGATCCATCCCCTGTCGTCCATTCCCAGCTCTTGGCAAACAGAGGCTAGGGACATCATCCCTGCCCATCCCAGCTAATAGCCATTGATGGACCTATCCTCCATGAATTTGTCTAGTTCTTTTATATATATATACACCTCTACCCTGCTATAACGCGACCCGATATAACACGAATTCAGATATAACACAGTAAAGCAGTGCTCCGGGGGGGTGGGCCTGCGCACTCCAGTGGAGCAAAGCAAATTTGATATAACGCGGTTTCACTTATAATGCGGTAAGATTTTTTGGCTCCTGAGGGCAGCGTTATATCAAGGTAGAGGTGTGTATATAATAATTAAAATATGCCATCAAAAGAATGTAACATCTACTGCACTCTTCCCCCAACCCCAACCCAGTAATCTTTGTTACTGAAGCTAAAATTAGAGAAAAAAAAATCCTTATTACTTACCCAAACTATAAGATAGCTTAAATATTAACAAGCATGCAGAGCTACTGGGGTAAGAGCCTGAAACCCTGTAATAATAAAGCAAGGCTCAGCAAGATTCCATAATTATTTGTTACACAACCCAAGAAACCAGCTAAGTATTCCTAAGATTATATACCTCTAGTAGGCCTAGTATACAATGTCTAACTATGCCAAAGTTGCATAAGGCTTTTCATTATAATCATTACTCATTAAAGGGCAGAACAAAGAACCATTATCACCATAGGTGGCAATCCAGGATTTTGTTTATTTAGGGTCTGATCCAAAGCCTACTAAAGTTAATGGAAAGATCTTTCCATTGATTTCAATAGCCTTTGGATCAGGCCTTTTTTTAAGATGAAAAATTTCTTACCAGATTTTCATGGAACAAAAGGACTAGAGCTGGGTGAATAGTGCAAAAATAAATAAATAAGTATGTGGCCTGACTTCCAGAGGTGTTGAGAACCCACAACTCTTGCGTTGAAGATGCTCAACACCCCTGAAAATCAGGTGCTTGAAAATGTAGATGCCCAATTTTTCAGCATCCAAGTTGCAAAATCCTGGCTTATTTCACCAGCTCTAGAAGGACTTCCAGGTAGCATCTCAAAGCACTCAAATGGAAATGGTGTCACAAGTCCTGTTGAACATCCCATCTTGGCCACTCACCAGATTGTTGTGAGGGGACCCAGCTTCTGGATCCCAGGTATTTAAAGCCTTCAAAGTCTGAACGGAGCCCAGGTACTGTCCCTGTCTTGGGCAAACCCTTGGGGCATAAATCTTCTCTCTAGTACTCTCTCCTGAGAACTGCCCAGCCCCTGAACCAGTGCTAAGTCTTCAGACTCTCCCCATGGCTTAAACACACCCTATCCCAGAACTTCATTCAGAGATGTGAGCCTTCTGGTTTACCTCAAGAGGCATGTGGTTGGTGTGACACATGAAAAGCACAGCTATTTTGCACAGGATTATAACACACTATTGCTCTTTACTTAAGCATGAGAAATACACAGAGTACAGATCATACAGAAAACGACAAACTTCCAGAACACAATATCCCTCCCTCTATTTCCATATGACAGAGTTCACCACCAACTCACCCTTCCCTTGGTAACCATCTGTGTCCAGATAGGAAGGGCTCATCCCTACCTCATCAGACTCCTATAGCAGCTTCCCTCTTCTGGAACTGTAAAAATGACTAAAGATCCCAAATGGATCAGCTGCTGCCCACATTTTCTGTGAGTCTCCTCCCGTGAGCCCTTTTATAACCTCCTGGTTTGGTCACCTGTTTCTTCATCCTGCTTGGGGAATTTCCACTCTTCAGGCCCCCTGTTGAAGGGATTTGGAGAGAATTGGTTTCCCCTAGGAGGTAGATTTTTCTTTTGTTCTCCCTAGGTGAGGCCCATTCAGGTGTTTATAGTCCTTAACAAGCAGTTATTGTCAGCCCTGTGTCACTATACCTTGGAATCTGAGGCCACATCAACACTACAGGTGCTACAGCAGCACAGCTATGGTGCTGTCACCATGCCACTATAGTAACACCATAAAGTAGATTCTTCCTACAGAAGAAGATTTTCTGTCATGGTAGCAGGGCTGGCTCCAGGGTTTTGGCCGCCCCAAGCAGCCAAACAAATAAAAAAAAAAAGCCGCAATCGCGATCTGTGGTGGCAATTTGGGGGAGGTCCTTCGCTCCGAGCAGGAGTGAGGGACCATCCGCCGAATTGCCACTGAACAGCTGGACGTGCCACCCCTCTCCCAAGTGGTCGCCCCAAGCACCTGCTTGGTAAGCTGGTGCCTGGAGCCAGCCCTGCACGGTAGGTAGTCCACCTAGGATGACAGAAGCATTCTTCCATTGACCTGGAGTTAGGTTGCCATAGCTATGTCACTCATCCTGAGCAATTTAGCTATGTCAAGCTACATTTTCAGTGTAGACCAGGCCTCAGCCCAAGATGGGGGCAAAGAAACCACAGAAAAGGTAACTAGCTCCCACATTCAAAATGGAGATTGCAGCTGAGTGAAGGTACATACAGAGTGTTCAGAATCTCACACAGAATTCATAAGTGGTACTGGCAGATTCTACAAATCATGAGCAATGTGTGAAGATATGTGTCTGTTAAATGACTGTTTTTTCAAAAAAGTTATTTCCAAAATTTTAGTTCAAGGTGGTGAACTCTGTCATATGGAAATACTAATGTCCTAATATCTCTGTGAGCCTGAGCATGTCCCATCAGAAAAAAACTCCGAATAGTGTTGAGAGAGTTAAATAAATGCACAAATGGGACACATTTTGTGTGGCAATTGAGGGCAAGGAACTTAGCAGCAGCATCCTCTGATTCTAAAGTGTCCTCTGCACATTTGGGGCTGTGAAATATAGCTGGGCAAGGCGGATGGGGTATGGGTCAGGAATTGCCAATCTATGTGGCATCATCACCCTGCAAGCCTGTGAGAAAATCCAGCATCCTTCTTCTTGTGGCTTTGCCAACATTATCTTGTACGTAATCCCCCACCATGACGTTCAGCTCTCCTCCACCCCAACGGGTGTCTTTTGAGCCAGGTACAGCCTGGGGGGAGTCACACTGTCATGGGAGATCAGGAGACCCAAGAAGCAGCCTCCCATTTCTTTCCTTGCTCTCCAACCATAGCAGATGGGTGGGCTTGCCACTGGCTCCCCAGGAGCACTCTATGTTCCTGGTAGTGTTACAAAGGTTTTTTCTGGGCATGCTCCCTGTTTACTCCACAGGATGGGGAGATAAAGTCTGCCCTTGCCTTCCTTTCCTCCCGTCCCCACTCCAGCAGGATGTGTAGAAAATCATGTGGTCCATTCCCATGTAAGACCTCATTTGGCCTGTTCTCATAAAACTTGTAGTAGTACAGACAGCACATAGGTTTCTGAAATATTATAATCATCTTCTGAGATAATAATGGCCAAAGATTTTGGCATCAGTTCCTTGAACATCCTTGCCAGAAGGCAGATCTCTTCCTGGTTAGAAACACATAATTTGTGAACATTGTGCACACTTCCCCCGATAATATCTCCAGACTGGTGCATCATTTTCCTCCATTCTTTTGAATCACACTGTGTAAGCAAGCTATGGCTTCTTTGCTTCCATCCTCAGTTCAGTCATTTTCTTTTCCCACATCTGCCTTTTACAGTCTCTATGAGTGGGGTCGTAGCTGTGTCGTTCCCAGGATATTAGAGAGACCGGGCAGGTGAGGTAATATCTCTTATTGGACCAACTTCTGTTACTGAAAGAGACAAACTTTTGAGCTACACAAGCTCTTCTTCTGGTCTGGGAAACTCACATAGAAACTGCCTTTATTGTCTCTTTTATGATTCTGTGCTCAGCACACCCATAAAAATCAAGCAGATATTTTCTATAGGTGTGTAGATAATCAAGGCAACACTGCAGCCTTCAGGTGCCTTTTAAGATAACAGCAATACACCTGGATATCCTTGGACAGCTTTAGCCTGCTCTCAACCTTTAATAAAACACAATGGAAGTCATAGTCATTTGAATAACCTGATAGTGTGGACCATTTTATCTCAGAGAAATGGCAGGATTTGTTGGTGTGAGTAAAATATTATACCATTTTTAATAATGAAAAATAAATAATTATTTGTTTCCTTTTAATTTAGTTTTTACAATGGTTTTTAAAATGTTATGAGAGGAATTTTAACAGCAATGATTCAAGCAGGCAAGTAATGAAATTTATGATTATTTCTCTCAGTGAACATCTGTACATACTACCAGGAGAGTTGGCAGGAAAAAAAACTCTCAGGGAAAAAAAGCAGTGCATGTGACAATAAGAGCAAATGTGAAGAACTGATATCCCTAATGAGAGGGCAATATTCTCTGCAATCAATAAACCACATTGGTCTAAGAAGGACAAGCAAAAATGAACACTTCTGCTTGGAGTAACTGAAGACTTTGAGCCAGATTTTCATTTGCACTATGGCTCTTTATGCCACTTTGGCAGTGCAGGGGGACCTTAACATAAATGTAAATAAATGTACAGTAAATATAATTTACTTCCACTTCCATGTCTCTTTACACTGTCAAAGTGGCATAAACAGGACTGGTGTAAACAAGGATCAGGTCCCATTACTTCAGTTTTCAGACAGACCCTTTGAATCTAATACCTCATTACCATTAGAGAATCAATTCTTGTTCTTTCATCCATCTGTCTATCTATTGGAACTGGTAGAAGCATTCTTGAAGGAACAGTTTACATTAGATAATGCAGTTTCGTCAATATCTAAACATTCTGTGGTAAGGCTTCTTCAATGTTTTGATAATGTTGAAATGTTTTTGTTTCAATAAAGGAAATACATTTCATTTTGACTTGATCATTTGAAATATTTCATTCTGACTTGTATATTATGTTGAACTATTAATTTTAATATTAATACTGAATATTGCTATTTTAGTTATCTACTGTAGTTATTTTAATTATATTGTGTAAACATTATCAAAACTGAATTATGTACACTATCAAAATAAAATGTTTAGTTTTTGTTGTAGAAATTTTCCAGATTTTACATTCAGAGGGAAATTTTGACGTTTTGTTCCTATTCTGAATGAAAACAAATGTCAAGATATCCCATTTTTGCATGCAATGAAATTCCATTTTCTATTAGCTAGCTACGTGCCTTCTTCCCTCTCCCCCCAATGGTTTTAAATAGGGGTGAGGATTGGGAAGGGAGTTTTGTGTTCTGCTGGTTATTTAGTTGTATATGGTTTTCTGGTTTATGGCAGGGGTTCCTTGAACCACGGCTGGGAGCCACTTTTTCTTTCTGTATCTATCTATATCTGCCCAAAGTAACAGTGATGAAGGTAATATAGTCCCAGCACACACTGTTGTATATCAGAGTTATGTGATGTGCAGCTGGAGCATGGTACTGTTCTTATGGATAGAAGTGGGAGGATTGATTTCTGTTGCACCCTTATGCTTCAGGAACAACCCTTTAGCCACAACCTATTTTAGGATTGAGGGCATAAAGATGCCACGCAAACATCTTTGTTCCCCTCCCCTATTTTGGGCCCCTTACGGTGCACACTTTGGCAAAGCCTGCCAACTGACTCCACACTCTGTCATGTATCTCTGTGATTTCCCCCGCTAACACCCGTCCCCAAAATAACCACACTCAACACAGCACCTCTCCTCAGCAAGGACAACAAAATACATTTGGCGTTTGCAGCCCATTTGGCAGTAGAATGAGTGTTCCAAAATAGGAAAGTACTCAAAAAGACAATGACTAGGAACCTCTTAAACACCATGGGTCTGATTCTCCACTGCCCTGCCCTTACCTGGGCAAAGTGAAAGCAAAATGGTGCCACATGAAAACAGTGGCATGTTACATGTTACACGGCACAGGTATAAATGACTATAAAAAGGTGTCAAGCAGTGGAAAATCAGGCTCCATAAATCCCTTTTTCTTCCCAAGATAATTTTTTCTGGGAAGGGTTGTAGCATGTGAAATTTCAGGGGAATTGGTGGGTCCCAGGGGGAGGGAGATGCAAATTAGTCATTTGAGGCTCCCCAATTCTATAAACAGCTGGTTGGAAAATTGGGGAAGTGGTGGTTTCTGTGGGATATTTTGACTTGTCATAAAAAAAAATTAAAAAGCTAACTTATAAATTGCCAAATATAATAAATAAATAATAATTGTGGCTGCCAAAAAATAGAGGGGAAAAATTAGTTTGGGGACAAAAAATGTTGGTGTTCAGGTTTTTGATGTCCTAATGAAAAATGAAAATTTTTCAAGGGAAGCAGACACATTCCACAAACATTTTTAATCAAGCAAACCCCCAATTTTCCTTCAAAAAATGTTTTCAGGGAAAACTTTTAACTAGTGCAAGTTATATGCTCCAAACTACCCCAGCTGACTAGAACCATGACGGACATTATACTAGTTGGGGATTGCTGGAGCTCAGCAATGCTCTGGCCTAACCCTCATTTGACCACACCCACTATATGCCCCAACCCTGGAGCAAGCCCATTACCCAAAAGGCATCCTCTACAGTCTCCCTTCTAATGCTGTGTTCCAATTACAGATCACAATTTTCCAACAGTGCGGGTCACTGAGGTGTTCTGTCCACTTCTGGGTGGCAAGCAAATTACGGTTCCTGATGGGGTCTTCCATTTTTATACAAATTGTATAATTTGGAGATGATAGTATGCACCTTATTTGGTGCAAATTCCATTTTTCAACAGTTCTTCTGCACCCTTTGTGAGGTCATCTGATAGAAGTGATGTGATTGTTTGCCAATACTTGTCCAAATTCCTTTTGCATTTGCAATGGGTTTCTGGGTTCTTCCTACTGCTTAATGATCACCAGGTAGCCCCTGAATAACTTCCTGCATAATGTTTGAGATCCACCGAAGGAGAGAGGCACTGTGACAGTTGGTAAAAAACGGGCACAGCCGAGGTGCACAGTTGCCAACTTTCACGTGGTAAATAAGCATCCCGACTTTTACAATAAGCCAAAAATCAAGCTAATCCCATTTCATAACAAGGCCAAAACAAGCCAGTCCCTAAGAACACCAATACTCTATGTGACTACATCCCCCCGGCATGCAGTCTGGGACTGTGGTGGGCCCGCTGTGCACCCCGGACTCTCTCCCCTCCTTGCCCCTGCTTGCCCCTTGCCCCTGCTTGCCTGCCCTTGTCCCTGCTTGCTGGGAACTGATCAAAAAAAAGAAGCAACAAGTTACAAGCTACACACCAAACAAGCAACAAGCTACAAGCCAAAAACTAGGCAACAAGCAACTCAAAAGCCAATTAAGCCAAAAACAAGCCCAATTTCTTCATTTTTTCGCGGGTTTGGCATGTCCGCAGAGGTGGTGTCCAATAACCTCATGTGAAAGCGGATTTCTCGCTGCTCTAGTTGTTAAGCATCCAGGTAGAAAGCCCTGGCATTTTGCACACCTGGAGCAAGCACATAATTTTACCAATTCCAGCACCACTCACCCTCACCTTTGAAAACCTCTGTGATTTCCAGAGCACCTAAAACTGAGTGCTCAGTTTCCATGCAGTGCTCTCAAACTGCTGCCCCCTTGGAAAACTCCCTATACATATACTGTTACGAGACATTGGTATTAATCCCTATAAAATATCTATTTCCCATATTCCTTCCTAAGCAAAATGTTTTAGCAGCAAACTGTAAATCTGACAGCAACATGGACTTTCTAATGTTATCTTGATGGTGCAAAAGGGTGAGAAAACACATCAAGACTATTACATATTCAGGCTGTTATTCTGTATTTTTCAAGAGAAAAGGAGCCAGAGTTAAGATTGATTTTAAGTGATACTTGTTGGCATGAATTATTCAATATACTTCAAGTTCAAGAAGAGTGCAAAGTAATAGAAAAGTCACTCTTTGGTAATAGGTTTTTTTTTTTTTTTTCAATTTTAAAGCTTAAAAATAGTTCTACTGACCAGATTCTTCCTTCCACACTCAGCTCTTAATGCCCGATCCAAAGCACATTCAACTCAGGGGGGGAACTTCCAGCAGGAATTTTAAATGGGCCATATTATTAAATGCACATTTTTATTGAGAAAATGTAAAAAGTAAAAGAGCCACTGTGTGGTCAACAACCCAGCTACGTGATTTCAGTGGCGTGACGCTGGCACAAAGTGGTGTTAAGAAGTGGTGAATCAGACCTGGAAAGTGCTGTGTACTTCACTCAGCAGCATACCTATAAGCTTTTGGACAGTACCTTTCCTGAAGATTTGTATAGTCCTGTAGTAATATAGAATATCCACCTGAGTTACCCTTCCCCATGGAATAGCCTCTCTAACTACAAGTAGAATGAGTACAGATTGGACCAATATTCATTAAAACATCATGGATTGCAAATGTAGGCCCTGATCCTGCTCCCACTGAAATCAATGACAAAAATCATCAATTTCAGTGGTAACAGAATTGGGCCAGCATTATTAGTAGTAGTAATAGTATTTATTTATGTATTGTATTTCGATAGCACCTCGTGACCTTGACCAAGAATAAGTGTGCTGTGACCCAGCGCTCAGCTAGGCTATGCCTATTGTGAGGAGACGCAGAGGCAACCCAATACAATGCAGATAACCTTAAATTTTAAACTTTATAAAGGGAAAGCCCAGAAATTGGGCATGAACACTAATATAACATTAATAATAGAATAATAATATGATATAAAGTAACATTAAATACTTGCTTAGGAAAATAATAAGCTGTAAATTACCATCACAAGACAAGAAGTCTTTTCAACAACACGCTGTGTCACCCCAAGAGAGAATCAAATCCTCCTTTCCCTGCCTGCAAAGTCCAGCTGCACCCATCCTGTCCAGGATCGCCTCTCTCTAGCTTACAATGCTTCTTTGCTCTAACACTGTGATGACCACACCTCTTTCCAAGGAACGACCGCTCCTCACCCGAAGAGCCACACCCTTTCCCCAGGTGCTCAAACTGTATTCCTTCTGTCAGCGTCAACCTTACCTGTCTTGCAGTCTATGCCCCTTGTGACAAGGCTCCCTGCACACTGCCCTTCAGGGTCCAGCTTCCTCTAATACAGCTTTCTCAGCAAATCCGCTTCCCCTCCCCCCCAGGGCAGTCCCTTTTCACCTCCTTCCTCTCTAACCATCTTTCAACCACCCCCTTTGGGCAGATTCCAAGACATCTCCCAAGTTTAAGCTACCCTCTCATTGGCTGTCTCTCTCCCCAGGACAGCATTCTATGCTGCTACACCACAGTTGCAGCAGGTGCTAGTGACAAATGTGTTAGATGATGTATGAACATATAGTAAGAGACAGTCCCTGTCCAGAAAAACTTAACATCTAAATAGACAAGACAGACAAACAGCGGGAGAAAGGAAGTGCTATCAACCCCATTTTACAGGTGGGAAACTGAGGCCCAGAGAGACTAAGTGACTCACCCAAAGTCACATAAAAGTCAGTGTGGACACAGCTCTGAGTCTCAGTCTAATTCCTTCACCACAATACCATGCCATTTTAAAGGCCAATTACAAACAACTAAGCCTTTGTTTAAAGATCTCTCGTTCTGCACTGCACTTCTTTATTGCAAATCTCGTAAGGATGAACTGAGGAATCTGTAGTGAGTTTCTGAATTTGTCTTCTGTTTTTTAAGAATCTTAATGAACCCCACGTAGTTCTGAAATACCTAAGTTGACTGGGAGGGTGGGGAGGGGAAACCAAAATAGCAGTAGCATTGTGTGCAATTTTTAGTGTGCAGTCCAGGTTCACAGAACAGTCTGTAAACAATCTTTTTAACCACGTTTAGGGAGGGGCACAATTTTAGGAAATCCAAACAACCAGTTAGCCCACTGACCTCTTGATAACCTATTCAATAACAATGAAACTTACAATATGCTGAGAGAAAAAAAACAAGCTAATAAGATGCTTCTCTGCTATAGGAACTGGGCCAAACAAAACTCTCTTGTCACTTTTCGTGTTCACTCGATGAGTTCATAAAAGGAAAAGAAAATCAGTTCTGGTTAGAGAGACCATTTAGTGAAGCTAAAATTTTCTCAGAGTCACAATTTGGCTTTGCTGCATCATAGGAGTCGAAATGCTGTCGAAACTTGGCTACGTTAATCTTAAAATTCTCATCTACATATTATGGTGTTTAAAAAAAAAAACCCCAGACGAAATCTAATTGAAAAAGAATGTAGCTTCACATCTGTTTAACTTGATTAAAAAGACATGGGCATGGAGTTTGTAAATCTAGGAGCATACACAGAACTTGTGATTTCAGTGTTTCAGAGATCCAGGAACATAGGAGCATATATGAAAGGTCCTTGAAAACAGAGAGATAATGAAATAAAAATAGTGGAAGGCCTTATTTGAGTGGCTACTGATGAGTTCTCTATCTAGTATTCAGCTTGTCATAAAAATATCCAAAAAAGCTTGGGGAGTCAGCAGGAATAACACTGTTAATACCAGCAAGCTCTCTTATTTTAGTGCATAGTAAGCACTGCAGTGTTATACTATAGGACAAAAGGACAGATCACACTTAGATAGCATTTTCAACTAGTCATAGGCCTCATTTTAGGGAAACACTTAAACAGGTGCTTAACTTAACTAGTCAATGGGACTAAAGCAAATGCTTTCTGAATAATAAAATAAAATAATAATAATACCTGGCTCTTATATAGAGCTTTTCTTCAGTGACTTACCCAGCAATCTTGAGTCTGGAATAGAACCCAGGCCTCCTTGTTTTCCTGAATCCCGGCTATTTCTTACTTCCAGGAACAGTGTCATTGAACAAAATGGGTCGACTTAAAAAAGTAAGTGTTACACCTAGTTGTAAGTGTCAGGCAGGGCCGTATTTACACCTTACATACCCCTAGGCACAGCATCTTCTCACACACACCCTGCAGCTGACCTTCATGTTGCACACAGTTTTGGAGAGGTAAGGTGCCCCTAGAATGCTGGCACCCCTAGGCACATGCCTACTGTGTCCAATTGGAAATCCGGCCCTGGTGTCAGGGTGTAGGTTTTCTATAAGGCACTGTGTGGAAAATACACATGCTAACATAAAAAAAAAAGCAGTATTATATTTGCATTAGTTTTTATTGTGTTTTATATAAGAACCTAGAACATCACTGATGGATAGGCAAATAAGATTATAGACCAGGTAGGAGAAATAATTTCATTACAAAATAATTCCACTAAAAAGTATATAATTTTCCCCCTGCATTCTCTTTTTTCATTTTTAATCCTTTCTGTGCACTTTTTTTGCTCATGTAGTAACATATTTAAGTTTCATTACACTCACCATTTGGGTAAATAAAGGCAAAACGTATACATCTTAGACCATATAGGAATTACTGTGATCATCAATGCAGTATTATGAGAGTAAAAAAATCTTGGTTTTATTCTTTGCCACCCTCTTCCATTGACCCTGCAAGTCTAACCATGAAAGCCACCTTGTTACAATAGTTAATATCCAATATGTCTGCAACAAAACACATTTTCTGTGTAATCTGACTGTATCAAATTCCTACACTCTGCAGAAAGAATTACTTGGAACGGGAAGAAAGAAGGAATATGGAACACAAGGAAAACTCAAAGGAACATTTTATTGTAACATTTATAATAGAAATTGGGGGGTTTTGTTTAGCCTCAAGGTATACTTGCTAATAAAAGTTCTGGCAAACCTGCTGTGTATAAGTGGCCTGGCCTATGATGTCAGAATTCATTATGCACGCAGGGGCTATTTACAGCCTTGTAAAGTTGTAGACAAGGAAATTGTTGCTGAAATATAGCTTCAAAAGTTTAAGTGCAATCATTCTACTCATGTATTCATGTCAGCTATTGAACAGATCTTTTAAAGGGTTCTGTGCAAACTGAAAATTCATATTGCATAAGTAAACATCTTCCCACATTGCTTGTTTTGTGTGTGTGTGTGTGTGTAAGTGTAAGTAACACTATCATGTTAAATTACACCATGTTGTACTATTGTGCTATTGCTTGTGAAAAGCTGGCAGCGGTGATCTGCTCCAGCTCCCGTTGAAGTGTTTGCCATTGTCTGCAATGAGAGAGGGATCAGGAGATAGGTCACCACACTATCGAGCTGATCAGACAATGCCATATACGTTGCATGCATTTTTATCCATTTTCATTTCGTTGGATTTTTTTGTTTTTTTGAGTCAAGCAAGAACTGAAAAAAAAAATGCTTTTCACATTCTCCCCCATTTGTCCTCCAGAAAAAGGAAGGAAAGAAAAAACAAAACAAAAATGTTTTCAACCACTGAAAATGTTTCATTGAAAATTTCAGTTTTAATTAATATGTTCCACACCAGAAAAATCATTTTAGCTAAAATGCCATTTTTCGCTGAAAAAATGTCAACGGGCTCTACTTCACATACTCTGACAGGTGAGGCCCCTTCCTGCTTCCACTGAACTCAGTGGCATGACTGTTGATTTGGGTGAGTCAGGACCAGGCCTATCAGGCTTTTAAAGAAAATCACCATTACAGCCCACACAAAGGATGTTTACACCAATTTACAGAAAAACAGAAAAATGTAATAAACTAGAGTGTGTGCTGTTTCATTCAATGACTGTGTGATGTTTTGCGCCTCAGTCTTGAGCATTATAAACTGCTGCCTCAGTAACTGTTCCATCCTTCATGCAAGCCAGGTGTTATTTGTCATTTGTACCGCAGTAGTTGGAAATAACTTCATCACATAAACACATAAACGTACTCTTTGCTAAGTTGTTGGTATAACTAACCAATACCGACATCTCCTTCTGAATCACTTTTAAAAATATTCCTCCTTGCAGCAAGCCAAATTATGTTTCTGTTCTAACTGAGTTCATGTGTCAAGCATTCCATTTGTATTTATTTTCACTAATGTAAAAATATCAATGTATGTATGTGTGTATGATATGCACCTCAGCTACTCCAAATCTATCCAAAATCCTAACAGCATAGCCAGTCAAACTCCATCCCATTGTGGTTTCTTAGGTAACCAACTCATGGCCACAGAAATGGACTGCGCCCAATGGCAAGGGACCAACAACAACTGCAGTGTTTCCACGTTTTCAATGTTGTTTTGCATTGTTAAAACATTACAGATATCACTTCTGATTAATACTGTCATGTAAACAATGTACAAAATGGATGAGAGTCAAATTGTACTTTGAGGGCCAATCCTGCTTCAGCTGATGTCAACAGAAAACCTCCTCCTGACTTCAAGAAACTAGTGTAACCCCGTTGACTTTAACTGAGTTATTACTTGTTTATACCAGTGTATGTGAGAAGAAAATCAAGGCCAAGTCCCTTTATCCTTACCAGCAGGGTTTGCTTTAGGGTTTAGGAGGTTAAACTCCTCCTCCTCCCTATCGCATCTCTTTATATTTCCTTATTTCCTTACTTATTTTTTATTCCTTTTTATTTCATAGCTCCTTCCCCCACAGACAACCACCTCCATCACTCCATCCTCTCCACAATCTCTTCACTCTCTCCTGCCTTCCTTTCCCTCTATATGCTTCCTCCCCAGTTCCCAAATCTGGACAGAGTTAGCAGATTACTCATCAAGTATTCAGAGTACTTAGTGATGCACTCAGACAACAACTTATCCCACATGCAAATGTCAAGCCAGGGATTGTTTTTCAAATTTGGGTATACCACTATACCATCATTATGCATTTTACAAGTCCCAAAGGCCTGCTCTGCCCATTGGTGAGATGAGTGACCACACAACTCAATCAATCTCTGAGGTCCCTCTAACCTCACAGGTCTCTATGTTCTCTGGTTCACCAGTGTGGATAAAATTAGCATACCACATCCATCCCTGATGTATATTCTGTATATAACACAGTATTCAAATAAATCCATCACATACCCTGTTATTTCCACCACTTATAATATAAATATAGTTAGAGCAAACTTTTCCCACATCTAACCACCATTTTCAAAACAGATGAGCTGAGGTTTCACCTCACAGCTCTTAGCCTGCCAAGACCCAAATGGCGTACAAGATGCACAGAATGCAGTGCAATTCCCAGTGATGTCAAAGCAAAGCCTCCCATGGACTTCAGTTGGCTTTGGATCAGACCTTAAATGAGGTACATCAGGAAAATAACAGGCCAGGGAATGTCATTGTATGTGGAATTAATTTAACAAGTGTCTAACTATCCAATTATTCTATTTTCTATGTAATCATTTTCATGTTTTCCCATGCAGGATATCAATTAATTACAATAGGCCTGATCCTGTGAGGTACTTATGAGTTCAAAAGAGGAACTCAACTCCTCACAGGACTGGGTGCAGTATTTTTTGGTGAAAAATAACATAAGCATATGGAACAGAGATATATTTGGATCAAAAGTGAAAGACATAATTGGAACATATGCTCAATAATTCCTATATACAATTATTATTATTATTATTACTATACCCCGCTATCCCAATAAGATCAAGACCCCAATATGCTATGGGCTCTACAAACATAGAGAAGTAGACATTTTGCCTGCCTGAAAGATCATACGATCTTCATTTAAGACAAGACAGATTTGTGTGTGTAGATTAGGGAGTGAATAAGCTCCTCTGAGCCAACTTTTCTCTTGGATCCACACTGCTGATCTCAGGAGTTGGAATGAGTTATCCATCTGGGAATAAATCAGTTATTTTCAGGATAGTTTTGGCAGCAAGTCTCCTTTCCCAAACATTTGCTCCACCAGCATTCTGCTATCCTTCAGAAATGGACAGATCCTCTTGTCTTCTGCATTTGTGAGGGTGGGTTTATAAAAGAAGACATGATGGGTGGGGGGAAGGAAGCTGTTTTCTGTTAAACACACAAATTATTTCTCTGTAAATGTCCAAGGTACCTATACTCTCTATTCATGTGACCAGGAATATGGGATGCGGGGGGGTGGGGGTGGGGTGGGGAAGCTTAACTAAAATTATAGCAGATTTGCGATAACTGCATTTCTGACACAGTAGCCCCTCCACCTGATGAGTCTGACATGGTAGTGTAGACAGAAGATGTGGCATGATCACGTAGACAAAGTTGGGAATCTCTAGGGAACCCTGGCCTTAACTATGCAGATCCCCAGAAAGCTCTGTAGAAGGACTCTCTCCCTCTCCCTCTCCCTCTCCATGTTCCTCTTAGGTGACCAGTTTCTATAGTTTTGTTTTCCTCTGAGCATATAGGCCTGGAAAAGGCAGACCTGAGGTCTCTTGATGATAAAGGCAGTAATTTATGCAACAGCCCTGCATTGCCCATCAGCAGGATTGAGGCTGTGAACTGTCAGCTCCAGACTACAATTCGCTATCACTTGTGCTACAGGAAATATTCCATTCCTAAGTAGCAGTGGTAACCTGTTATCTTGTGTCAGCCAATAGATGGGGATGTAACACACATTTTTGCCAGTGTCTTACCAGAGAACAGCATATGGCCCTTAATGAGTCTCAGTCACTATGTATTTTAGAAGAAAGAAGCTAGGCAATTTGAGCATCCCCAGCTGTGCAGCTGTTAAGAAGCTGGCTGGTTATAGGAGTATTTTCACATATCAGAGCTCCAACTGCAAAAGTGTTTTCTGTACTGGGGTAGTGTCCAGAGATCTCAGTCAAGGAGCCAGGGCCTCATTGTGCTAGGCTCTGTATACATGCATGATGAAAAATAATCCCTCCCCACCCCCCAAAGAAGTAATCCTGCCCTTATGAAGTCAAGTGAATTTGTGAATGTCTCCAGAGAGCTTTGTGTCCAAAACTCAACCAGTTGCGTTGTTCTCATGTGTAAGTGTAACCAGGGCGGGCTCCAGGGTTTTGGCCGCCCCAAGCAGCCAAACAAATAAAAAAAAAAGCCGCAATCGCGATCTGTGGTGGCAATTTGGGGGAGGTCCTTTGCTCAGAGCAGGAGTGATTGTCTGTCCCCCGAATTGCCGCTGAACAGCTGGACATGCTGCCCCTCTCGGAAGTGGCCGCCCCAAGCACCTGCTTGGTAAGCTGGTGCCTGGAGCTGGCCCTGAGTGTAACTTTTTGAACCCGTTACAGCCTTGGTAATGGCCTGCATCACACTTCATTGTCTCAGAGCACTATGTTGGGGAGAAAACTGGCTAACCAAAATGAAGGCTATCAGTGAGCATGCATTGATTCCTTCTGATAGGTACAGAATTATGTATCCTATTCCATTCTTTTCAGCTCTCTGACCCTTTCCTAATTTTATTAAGTATTATTAGCATTGTTTACCAGGTCCACGAAAGCTTATGCTCTAATAAATTTGTTAGTCTCTAAGGTGCCACAAGTACTCCTGTTCTTCTATTTTCCTCTATAGACTCTATACCAATGATATTATCCTCTGTAAAGTATCAGGGGGTAGCCGTGTTAGTCTGTATCTACAAAAACAACAAGGAGTCTGGTGGCACCTTAAAGACTAACAGATTTATTTGGGCATGAGCTTTCGTGAGTAAAAACCTCACTTCTTCGGATGCAGTGAGGTTTTTACTCACGAAAGCTCATGCCCAAATAAATCTGTTAGTCTTTAAGGTGCCACCAGACTCCTTGTTATCTTCTGTAACATACTTTACCTTGATGCAACTATTTTCACGTCATTTCATCAGGAGAGCCAGTTCTCAGCTGCAATCATGCCCCAATAATAAGAAAAAGAAAGAAAACTGGAGAAAGGAGCATGCTATATGATAGTATTCAAAAAGAAACTTTCCATAGGACTTGAGCTTATCTCCCTAACTGACATATTCACGATGCAGCTAAAAATCATTCGAAAGTACATACTCCTGTAATCACACCCCTTTCATTTAGTGCTCATTTGATCTTTTCAGATATATTATTCCTTTTAACATCGCAGATTCCTGATAACTATCTAGCGATCTTAGTACCCAGCCAATATGCAGCGTGATTTTCCACACAGGGTGAACACAGGGAACCTACTTACCGATCCTTAAATCAATGGGAGTCTTGCTATTGACTTCATTGGGAGCAGGATCGGGTCCCAGGAATTCTTCTTGCAGCCAACCTCATAATTCATAAGCAGTAATTAGCGTTGCTATTTACACCAATCAAAACTAAGAATATCCCAACTAATCAATCAAAAGCTCCATAGGAAATAATTTACAATCCTATGCATATAATATCCAAATGGTATAAAGCTACTGCAACGTAATCAAGAGTCAGAGAAGAAATACTATTATTCTATGAACAGCCAAAAGCGAAAGAAGAAAGAAAAAAAAAGAAAAAATATTATAATTTGAAGTTAAATTTATCTAATTTATTTTAACTACAGTTTGTGTTGCTGTGAAAAGCAAGAAAATGCAGCCATTGCAGAGACTGGAGTATACTTGTCTCTAACATATGAACAGCTTTATCATTGTTCATTTAAATTACAGTATTAAATGAGTCATGTTCGCAAACGAGGAGATGTAAACCGCTTTCCAGGGTGTCTTGTTTTGTAGCTTCTTTGCCTTGCTTTCCTGATAGCGCTTGAAAACGCGGCGTCTCTTGCCACTTGCAGCATTCTATGCGAACAGCGATATGATGGTGCCTTTGTAAGGATTCCTCTTAATTTCCACCCAGCAACAAATATACTAACATCTTCCCTCCGACCCACCCCCAAATAGAGTATTGCAAGTCTGGGGAAATAACCTGGACCCCCGTCTTGCTGCCAGATAAAAAAGAAAAACAGTTCGATTCTCCTAAGCTTAGTATCTGATGTACTTATTTACCCATCTCTCAGTTAATGACTTTCCCTAGGTATGTTGGTAGATGACAACACTACTACTCTTTGCCTTCATTTACATAGGATGTATTGGATGATTCAACAAGAATTAGCCACTCCATGGATCTAGTCCTTTGTTTTTGTTTTCTCTCAATCCGTAGAAGGCCATTCAAAAAGATCACACTCTCGTTTCTCCGCTTTCCAACCCTCTTTGTATTTAATCAAACCTGGATCAATCAATACCTGGTCCTTGCTTTGCAAGAGACTCCTCCCCAGGAGCTAACAAAAGCAAGAAGAGACTCAAAATTCCATGCTCCCGCGTATTTCTTCCAGGGAGGTCTGCCTTCGATTATTTGCACCGAGATTTTCCCTTTCGGTTTGGGCTCAAGCAGACCCCTCTCTCACACAGCTCCCGTTCATGCCAAGCACCATAACAACGTGACCTAAATAAATCGCTTAACAGATCTCACCCTTCCTTTCCCTGCAACCCAAACAATAAAACTCTACTCGAAGTTCTAATCAATGTGAACACAGCTGAAGTGTGGTGTCTTCTGTTTAAAATGGTCTTTCTTACATTGCCTTGGGACAAATATGATGCGAGAGCATTAGAAGCTGGATAGATGATGGATGCTTAAACTAACCTGCCTTAGGAATTCAGGTTCAGAAACTACTGTTGATTTTCCTAGTGCACTCAAATGCAATGACATATTGCTAACTCCTTGCCACCGTTGTATTTTATTGTTCAACATACACAATGTGTTTAGCATCATCAGATGAACTGTAATCGATTGTAAATTACCATGTAGTTTCTCACAGCTCTAACACACATAGGTAAGAACGGACAATTCTGCCTGAGAAAGTCTGCGGGGGGATTTATTTGCGTAGTAAGAAACAGGGGTGGATGTTGTTATCAGCAAAGGTGACATAAAAGCTAAACAAATGGGTTCTTTGAAAAAGTCCTTTCCCCCAGTCCATGACATAATTCATCTGGGGAAAACTCCCTTTAAAATTGGCCAGATCCTCAAAGCTGTAAACTGTTTTAAAATGTGTGTACATTTCAGCCTAACGAAAAATAGTTAGAACAGTTTCAATAAAAGGCATGGTCTTGTCACACCAGTCAAATTATATCTTAAACCATTCCCCCGCCCTTCAAATGCAAAGGAAACTGGATTGTAGATCTGGATTGATGAATTATTTCGTATGAACTGGGAGTCTCGGAAACAGCTTTCTCAAAACACTCGGTTAAAAAACCCCCACACAATATGCTTACCAGACCGAATAAGGAAATTAGGTAACCGAAAGTACAGTGCTTTTAACTCGGTTTAAAGACACGTATCTACGCACAAAGGAAGCAACGTGGGAAAGTGTATCATAAATAAGAGTCTGATTTAAAGACACAAAAGCAAGGAAACACCGTGTTCAGGAGAAAACGTGCGGACACTCCAACCCCTTCTCCACCTCACCCCATCCCACCCCAATAGTCAATAGACTACATTGAGGCTAGCGCGTTTTCAGACAGCCTCGGGCCAATAACCCTGAGTTTAGAAACTGGATGTTTGTATATCTAGAGATATCTGTCTTTACTTACTCATCAGAGTAAAAAATGTCAAGCAATTAGAAAAACACACACACGGCTAGAAGTCATCCCACAACAACCTGTGTTCCAGGCCCCAGCGGATCTTGCAAAGATTCTTTGGGAGCGATTAAGGGAGATGATTCGGAGTCATTTTTGCCCTGACAAGTAGGTAACATTCCGTGCTCACGGGCTATCTTTCGCGGGTGGAAATGCAGATTTTCAGTGACCCAGTTTAAAAACACACCGTTCTGCCGTTGTAGTGCGAACACCAGAGACAAACTTTTGTTTGGATCTCAAGAAAAATAAATAGCAAATAATCACTTAAGTCACGGGGTTGGGAATAAACCTGTCAAAATACTTTCAGCACGTTTGGCATTCCTAAATCCTACCCCTTTTAAAAATAATAGTAATAATAATGTAACAACCATCAACTAACATTGATTTCGCCTTGAAGCCTGGCTGCCAAGCTGAGCACAGGGAGAATGGTTAAGAGTGGCACGTGGCTTTAACAACAGAGACAGGCATGGGCCCCCCGCATAACGTGATCCCAGTATGCGCAAGCGGAGCAAGCTATTTCCTCGCTCGTCAGTTTCACCGGCAGACGCGTGCTGCCCTGCAGCGCTGCTATTCTGTGCCCCCGATCAGTCACTTGGGAGGTGTCGGCGCTCTCCGGAGAGCAACTGGCTTCCTGGGACACGTTCGCCCGGCAGGTGGTGAAAGTGCCGGGACTGCCTCCTGAGCCCTCATTCACAAGAGCCTAGCGCCACCCAGCGGAAAGGACAAACCAGGAGAAAGGGACGGGGGCGCGGGGCTCCTTCTGGGGAGCCGGGAAAAAGGACGGGGGCGTGGGCCCTTTGTGCGCTGCGATAGCAGAGTTAATGGAAGCGGCCGGGGGAGATTGGTGACAGCAGCAGCCACCCCAGGTATCAAACAACAGCTGGAGTCTGACCCACCCATAGGTGCTGGAACTAGGAATGCTCCCCCCCCCCCCCACCCTGCAGTGGTTTCCATCAGATACAGGGTTTATTTTATGTTTGATTCAATGGCTCTCAGCACCCTCGCTATACAAATCCCCCTGCCCCCCCCCCCCCACACACACACACACACATCTCCCTCCCTTCCAGAGCAGCAGTTCCTTCTGCTAAGGGCATGGTGTTCACGGCTCCTTTTTCCTTCCTGGGGGTGGGAGGGAGAAAAAGATGGACGCGGCATGCCCCCAAACCCTAAGGAGTTTAAGAAAGGAGCGGGCGCTTTAACTGTACAGCCCATGTCAGTGAAAGTCAAAGAGGAGGCCAAGTAAATCCTCCGGCGATTCTGCCGGCTCTAGGTTTCCGAAAGGTCAGCGTAGCCTTTTGACCATGATCATGGATCTGTTCTTGTTTCAAGTAGGCTCCCTCCCCTCCCCCTCTGGCGAGGTGTGTGAGGATTGTATTTGGAAAAAGAGGAAACGTCTCCCTAAAACAGTGGTGGCTGATGAAGGGTTTAAACCCGTCAGAGACGTTTTGTGCCAGCCCGGCGCTGAAAGCCAGCTGATCAACCCAGCCTCAGGGATGGGGATGCAGGGGGAGAGGTGAGCTTCGGGGAGCCCTTCCAGCGCAGGCGCTCAGAGAAGGCCACCCGGAGTAGGGGAGCGCACAGGGGCTCTGGGACAGTTTGTGCAGTGAGTGGCTGAGAGCCATGAACCAGACTGTAAACCCGGTATGATGGAACCCACCGCAAGCCAGGGGGTGGGGCAGCACCCCCAGCACCCCTAGTTCAAGGAGCGCATCATTTCTTCTTCCCTTTGATTCACCCATTTCCCTGGGAGACGCTCCAGAGGCAGAGCTGCAGGTCACAACGCACGTTCTGCCGAATCACAGTCCATAAAAATGATGTAAAATGGCTTTTATTGCTTCCTGCCCTAGTCGCCGCCAGGGTCTCCCTGAATGTCCGAGGAGGTGGACAGGGGAGCGCAAAACTCGCTCAATAATTGGCAGCCTCGCTCTTAGGTGCTCCTTGGATTATTACTTTTTTCCAAACTATGTTCGTAAATCATTTAATAATCCGGCACTCAGTCACTCGGCCCTACCTTTGAGTGGATCGTTATATTTTATAGGCTTTACTCAGAAATTAATGAAAACCTCTCACGAACTGGAGCATGAAACCTGCTCCTGATTAGCACGTTCCCCAGACGTCCAGTTGGGCTCTCGGCAAAGGATAGGAGACGCGTAATGTTCTTTTCCTATGAGCTCATTCAATATACGCGGCATGGGCAGAAACGAATCTTTGAATCCCCATCTTTCCAACGTAAACAGCGTAGGTCAGATTCATATTACACTGAGTGTTATGTCACATCAAGCCACAGCACTTTTCTCCCTGCCCGTTAACATCGCAAGGCTAAGGCGAGCTGCTCTCTGCTTTCCACACCAACAAGGCAACCTTAAAAAAAAACAGATCGAGTCTTTTTCGCTCCACGGGATCCAACAACTTCTCCTTTCACAGTCCAGATTATAGACCACAGCCTTGATCTTGCATGAGTGAAGATAATGGAAGTTTTGCCTGGACGTCACTGCAGCAGGATCATGCCCTGTGTCTTTAATATTTAGCTACAAACCCCACTCCCCACTGCAATGCGAAACCCAGACTCGCATGTGTTTCTTTACAGAATTTACCCACTCCGGTCCAAACACCACCCTACTCTGTCAGCAGTTCCACAAGTCACTGGAGTAAGGTTCCAATTAATATAAATAAGAGTATCAGAATCGAGCAGCCTTCAGTGATCACCGCAACGCAGAAGAATTCTACAGCTCTAAAGGGGGTGGGGGAAGAGTATTTTTAAAACAACTAGACTGGAATCAGATCTGACATTTTCCCTCACTCACATAGTAGGGGAAGATAGTGAAGGTCGAAGCCTCGTATGAAAATCATTGACAATGTATAATAGCTATTTGAGCAGCAATCTCATTTGATTGGAATGTAAACCTGGGAGAGTTAAAAGCAAAACCAAAAAGGTATTGCGTGTTTAGATCTCCGGGCAAATCTTGCTGGCCTTATTCATTGCTGTCAATGGCGTGTGGGGAGCAGGATTCGGATTTTTATTTTAAATAGAATTACTAGGAAGCCAAAATAACTTCCAGGATAAGGCTGGTGTTCAAATGTGCCCTAGAAATTGAGATTGCCCTTTACTACCAATAAACGTATTTCTCCCGTTCTGACGGATCTCGCTTCGCATCCTACGCTGGAAGATTCTGCCAAAGCAGAGTTGTCACTTATCATCAGCGTGATATATTGGAATCACAACAGATCCCTGCATCCCTGCCTAAAAGGCTCACCCCTTTCTAAGCCAAGTGTGCTGCTACTCCACTGTCCTAGCCTGAGCTGTGATGGAAAACCAGACCAGACATAGAATTTGTATTTTCTCTGCTTTTTAAAAAAGACATTATTAATTATTATTATTATTGTACTCAGCGCCTGTCACGTTTTATTTACCCCGACAAAGGATGCCCGGAGACAAAAGATTTTTTTTTACGTCAGAGCTGTTATATATATTTTTGGAAGGGTCGTGTTTCCTTTAAAGAGGTGACCTATATCCTGACCGCAGTAGGGGGGTTATTTTGATGCTCCGGGAAGTTCATATAGAATTGTGCAATCACTGACTTGGGGGGAGAAATCCTATACATTGTACTCTGGCGGAGGAAAAGCAAGATCTACCTAAAACAGGCAAAGAGCTATGTTCTAAATTACCGTAGGATGGCACTTGTGAAGTAGACAAAGGATAGTACAGAGTGAGTGTTTTATACAGATTCCTGTCAGTAGGTGTGTGTAATATGTATGGAGTTCCTATGATAAATGCCTGGAGGTCAGACGACATATTCTTTATATACACACATTACGTTAGTATGAGCTATTGAAACTACAGTGGCGAATTCTGAGTCAGTAGGTACTGCTGAGTCTCTGCCCACATGCAGTGCGATCTCTACACTACAATAATGAAGTGAAGGCGTCTGTAGGATTTCACTGTTAGCTCGCCAGCTCACAGCAAACGGGACAATTATAGGACAGTGGAGAAAGGCGCCTTTGCAACACAGCAGTTTGGACCAGCAGAACAATTAACCCTAGCTGCCTCGCATACCTAAGCCGGCCTGCTGTCCAGAAGGCTGCCTGGCAAAAGTCTGTGTCAATCTTTCTGCTGCGAGCCTGTAGCCTGCCTGAGAGTCTGAAGGTGGTGTCCGGCAGCAGTCTCACATCTGGGAGAGCTAAAGGGGTCATCAGCCCACTCTCTCACCAATCCATTTCTGTTGCTGCTTCACAAATTATCTACCACCTAGAAAGCACGCATTGCTGCATTCCAAGAGGAGACTTTCCAGGGACTTTAGCCGTGGCTTTCCCTGGAGCTCTCCTCTCTCAAACCGTGAAGAGGAAGAGAGGGTATTTTAGACTCACCCAGTTCAAACAATGCATGGTATAGGCAGACTCGGGAACAGAGGCAAAAATTCTTAGGTTATAGAGTGGCTTTCCGGAAAGCTGAAAAATCCATCTCAGCGTGCTGAATAGACCAGTGCCTGGGAAACAGAAAAGCTCCAAGATAAAATAGCAAAAGGCTGAGAGATCCGAGCAGCTAACTTTCACACTTTCCATGTCACTGATGTTAGCTGGCCCTGTAGAACATTCCTGCACATTAGTTTCCCACTTGAAGAATTCCAAGCACACAGATCCTGCACTTCCTCCTCAGGCAAAAATCCCACTGAAATCCAGGGTAAATCGAAATCAATGGGAGTTTTGCTTGAGTGAGGCATAATAATGGAGACCCTGATACATTGTTTTCGGGCGTCTCTTTTCTCTTACTCCCCATTCTCCCTCTCCTCAACTGATTTCATTTTAAGAATACTTTGCTATTGTATATAGTTTTTGTGTCTCTCCGCTTTTGTACATAACCAACGAACTCCATTTCTCTCCTCTTAGTGTCTCCTACCCCAGGGTATTCTATAAAATTCCCACTAATGGGAGAGGTGTAAAACTTCTCAGACCAAGGAAACTTTCCTGCAGCAGAGAATAACGTAAAAGGGCTCGTCCTCGATATCCACAAAGACATGGGAAAACATTCCGTCCTAAAATGTAAAATGTATTTACTACCGCCTGCTGCTTATTTAGCACACTTTGGAAAACAGTAGAAATCCTTTCATTTAAAACATCTTACTCTTACTGCAATGCAGGATTCTCAGCTGGGTTCATAACAAACTATTCAAGGTACACTGCCTTTAAAAGTTACTTGCCTAAAGTGCTGCTGACTTTTTTTTACTGCAAGTAAGGTAGGCCTTTATGTTTTGTAGAGCATTTCCTTTTCTATCCTTTAGACACAGGCTGATCCGAAGAGAGCACTGATTGCTTTATGGACACACAGTCCCTATGGGAAAAGCAGTTAGATGGTTAATCTGTTACAAAGATTTTCAAATGTCAAAGTTTCCCCCCGTAGCCAAAAGAGGCATCAAATCATTGAAGGAGGACATAGGGAGTATGCAGTTCTGAGGAAGATGGCTATAAAAAGCGTCCTGTCTGCGACATATGCGTTTGCAAAACGGAAAATCCATCCAAATAAACATTGGGATTGCAGGCCTGGTGCCAAAGGTCCAAAAGAAGCCAAGAGGTCTGAGGGCTTAGGACAAAGAAAGGGCAGCAGAGTCTGGGATTGGTACTAAATCCTTCTCCCCATTCCAGCCCTTCCCCTCCTTCCTTGCTTAGTCAATTCGCTTTGAAGGGACTTGTCTCCTCGGATTTTTCTTTAGGTTTTGCTGAGAGAGTCTATTGGATGATCGCTTTGGTTGATCAGCATTTTCAACTCGCGCAAAACGCAGTCATATCCCTAATGCTGAAATGTATCTATCTCAGCCTCAGCCTGTCTAAATCTATGTAGATCTCGATAAATTCAGACACCCTGAAACTGACAGTGGAGAGAAAATCCTCCAGGACTTAAGGAAACGTACTTTTACAATACTGAAGGGATTTGTTTAAGTTTCAGTCTCGGATTTAATTGAAAAAATGCTTCTCATATGCCGGACCTCAGAACAGGGAGAGAGGGAGGAGGAGAGAGCCTGCAGTTAAGAAGGGAGGTTTCTGAGATAGCAGTAAACATTTATCTTTCATATTTGTCTCCCATTTTCTTAACTGGTTTAAGCTATTTCATTTATCCCAAGAAGCAGAGGGGCACGGACATGAAACTGAAACCGCAGTAATGAAGAGATTTCCTAGAATAAAAACGATGATTATAGAACACCATCTGACTAACCATATCTGCCAAAAGTGTAATGTCCGTATACTATGGTAAAAGCAGAGCATTTGTGCTCCAAAGCTGGGTTCAGCACAAAAATCGATACACCAACCAAAATAAACATCTTCACCAACCAGCAAATGTACTTTTGTTTAATCCTGGGAACCTCAAGCCGATACCAACAGCAAGAACTGTTGGAAACATTCAGTACCTTGTCTCCGACGCAGGATTCGTGTGGCTAAAAATAAAGAAGACAGTAAAACTCAGACGCAGAGACCACCACTGGTGCTGCTAGTGCTCGACGATCATTTGAATTCATTGTAAATAGCACGCCTGGCTTCTTAATGATTTGTTTAAAGTAATCGTCTGCTAGGCAGAGTAAATTCCTGTCAGGTATAAGGATTCTGACGCAATTCGTTGCCCCTTTCCCCCTATAAAGTGGAGATTAATGCAGAATACTGATGGTAAATATGAGGTGCTTCTCTGCCCAATTGGGGCTATTTTGGTTTACTTGTGAAAGTTCTTTCTGATTTGCTTTGTAATAAAGAGATGATGCAATTGCATTTTCTTACATCGCGAGTAGAGATTTCTCCTGAAAGTTACTTTGAGCGAATTCCCCCCTCCCCCACATAATATTGTATACTGAAATGTATCAGGTTGGAGTTATTTCACATAAAGTTATCCCCTTTATATTTAATAGAGAGAACCTATAGGAGTGTGTTGAAATATGGGCTTGAAGATTTTACAGTTCTCTGATAGTGGAATGATCTGGACATTTAAACTGATGTCTCAGAGCTTAGGAGAAAAAGAATTGCTCTCGCTGATCAGGATCAGGGACAGATTTTAAATGCAAAAAAATATTTTTTTATTCTCTGAGGTGGTAATTCCAACAAGCTCAGAAATCGCGCCTCCAAATACAGTATGGGAACAATTTATACCAATGTCTTACGAAAGGTAAACAATATTGGCAAAGCGATTGTGGGGGGCGGGGTCCTATTAAAATGTGTGGTAAATAGTGTGGAGCTTTGTAGTGTTTTCTTAGCTGATTCTCAGGTACAATCAAGCCATTTTCGGACACATTCCCATGTATGTAGCAGTGGTGAGCTGGAGGAAGCTGTCGACGCCTGTTCAGTTAATTTAGGTTTTCTTTGTCTAATTACTGTGGAGCTTAGGGAAAAGGAGCCGGGCTCAGGGCAGTAAACTGACACTTGGGCTCTGTGTGTGGTATCCAGGCAGAGTTTGATGGAAAAAGCCTGCTTCCACTCAACTGCAGGTCACTGTCTGAGACCAGCCCCAACCCCAACCCCCTCCCTGCGTATACCCACCAGCAAGTACTGCAAGGAGCTGCACTGGAGACAGACAGACACACAGTGCTTCAGGCACATTGATATGGCGTCCTGCTCGGCCCCAAACCTTTCCTTTCTCTTTGCTCCAGCATCCCTTTCTCCTCCACTTCCATCCATCCCCCCCCCCCCCCCCGGCTTTAGAGCTCTTCCACACATACACACAGCTTTTGTCTCTTTCTCCCCCCCCCTTAATTCCTGGATCAGACCCTATTTCCAAGCACGTGTAACCCTATAACGGAACCGGGGGTTTCATTGGAAATGATTTCACCAGGGGCACATCATTTTTTTGGCAATGTCTAGCGAGCTGGTTCTCGATATAAAATCCTGGCAGGCTGTCAGCGGCAATATTGCTGTCTCGGGTTCCACGCAGATACCCAGTGACTGACGCACACACACACACACACCGGAATTATTCTGCTCCTTACTCAACATTCGTTTTTGTTGGGTGGTGCGGAAAGTGAACCTGGGGCTGGTGCCGGGGCAAAGTCCACGCACAGGTACGTTCAGATGCTCCCCCACCCCCTGCGGTCTCCAGGCTCTCCCCTGAGCTGCTGCTCTGTGGGAAACTCCCTCCATCCCAAGGGGGGGGACATTCCTTCAAGCGACAAGAGAGCATGCAATTGCCATGCCAGGAAAGAGAGAGCTCGGCACGTTACCTTTGGAGTCTGGCACACTGGCGTGTGGTTGTGGGGATTGAAATGTCTAAGTGAGGTTGATGAATGGTGTAATTGCGTGTGTTAGGGAGGGCAGCTAGAGCGATCTGGTGCTGCAGCGCCTCCTGCCCAGATGACGAGAGGACAGGGGCCAGCTGGAAAGGGGGTGGTCTCTCTCTCTCTCTCTCTCTCTCTGTCTCGCTGCTCCTGGGCTGCGTTCTCGGAGGGATTCAGGGGGGTCTGAAGAACAAGAGCAAGATTTAAGGAACTGATAGGTGGCCGGGTTTTGTTTGGCTGCTCAGCCGCGACGCCAAACTCGAGGGGCTCTCGTGCTTCCTCCTCTCGAAGGATCAGGCAGCGAGGGATGGCCGCCAGGTGCGGGGGGGCCACGCTGGAATGTCAGAAGCCCTGAGCTGAGCCCTCCCCAAGGCAGTGCAGTGAGGGGGCAGGGGGCGAGCCGGAGTGCAGCCTAATCCGTCCTGCCAAGTGCCTCGCTCGCCGCGGCGGAAAGGAGGGGAGCCATTGCGCAAGGGGCCTGGCGGGCGCTGCTGGGGGAGTGATGCACAGGGCGCTGCCTGCAGTCCGCAGCCGCCGCCTCCAGCAGCAGCACTAGGAGGTGCCCCGGGAGTAGCAGCTCGCCCCCTCCCCACAAGCCCATCAGGGCACCCACCCGCCCTCCGCCACCCCGCTCCAGTCTCACCCCACCCCTCCATTCCCTCCCTCCGCCAGATGACCACCGAGAGCAGCCAGCAGCAGCTGGAGCCCCCGGCCCCTCTCCGCTCCTGCAGCCCGGCTCCCGGAGCTCTCCAGTCCGCCTTGATGAGCCAGCCGCCCCCCTCCGCCCTGGAGACCTCCTCCTCCTCTTCCTCCTCCAGCAAGAACAAGAAGGCGAGCTCGGGGCTGCGGCGGCCCGAGAAGCCCCCTTACTCCTACATCGCCCTCATCGTGATGGCCATCCAGAGCTCGCCCACCAAGCGGCTGACCCTGAGCGAGATCTACCAGTTCCTGCAGAGTCGCTTCCCCTTCTTCCGCGGCTCCTACCAGGGCTGGAAGAACTCGGTGCGCCACAACCTCTCGCTCAACGAGTGCTTCATCAAGCTGCCCAAGGGGCTGGGCAGACCCGGCAAAGGCCACTACTGGACCATCGACCCGGCCAGCGAGTTCATGTTCGAGGAAGGCTCCTTCCGCCGCCGGCCCCGGGGCTTCCGAAGAAAGTGCCAGGCGCTCAAGCCCATGTACCGCATGATGAACAGCATCGGCTTCAGCGCCTCCATCCTGCCTCAGGGCTTTGACTTCCAGGCGCCCTCTGCCTCCCTAGCGTGCCACGCCAACGGCTACAACCTAGACATGATGACTAACTCCATGGCCGGGGGCTACGAGGCGCTGAGCGGGGGGCATCACGCCCCTCACATGTCCCCCAACCCGGGCTCTACCTACATGGCCAGCTGCCCTGTGACTTCCAATGGGGACTACGGTCCCGACAGCAGCAGCAGCCCCGTGCCATCTTCACCCGCCCTGGCTAGTGCAATTGAATGCCATTCCCCCTACACGAGCCCGTCAGCTCACTGGACAGCATCAGGGGCATCTCCGTATATAAAGCAGCAGGCCCTTCCACCCAGTAACCCAGCCTCAGCGGGCATCCACTCCAGCATGTCCAGCTACTCTTTGGAGCAAAGCTATCTGCACCAAAACGCCAGGGAGGACCTGTCAGGTAATACCCCTTCAACTTTCATTCCTTAACGGCTGGGGCTGGTCTCTTGCTAGGATTAGAGGAGGCTCTCCAATTGCTGCCTTAGTTTGGCCAATCTGGCGGTTGACTCTGGTTTACTGAAGCTGTCAGATAAGAGCCCAGGAACAAGGGCGAGGCTGGGGCTGCTTTGTGTTTTCTCTGAAAACAGAGCTTGACAAGAGAAAACAAAACCCGGTCCGAGAAGGACAAATAGAGCTATTGTTCGTGAACATATTTGCTCTGTTTCTGGCTAAGTATGGGGAGAACAAAAATTACCATCCACTACTGTCTTGCTATGGGTTTGGATCTTAATCTGAACATGCCCGTTAGTGTTGTTGTTATTACTAGTTTAGAGGTTAAAACCCAGATCCTTATCTTTATGGTATTGTCAGTTTCAACCCGTCTTGTACGTTTGTTTGATTTCTTAGCCAGAAATACTAGGAAAACCATAAAGAATTACAAATCCGTCATTAAATACAAAAAACCCAGAGAGCTTTATAGCAGGAGTGATTTAAAAAGGTGTTTAATCTTTCTCTTCAGATCGTATAAATCTTACCTCCAAAGTCTTGCAGGCTGCGGCGGGGGGAAAACCCCCGCTAATCTTTAAAAATGTAGAAGAGATTAAAGCAGATCCAATTTATTTCTACCACCAGAGAGGAAAATGTGTCTGGATTTCTCCCCTCCCTGCCTGCTCTAGTGATTATAGAAAATGTATTCTTAGAAAAACTGCAAAGGGGACATTAGTGGAGAAAACAAGGCACAAAAATGGGTAAAAGATGTTAAGTTCTTAGGGGGGAATTTTCCAAATAGCCCTTTTAAATGTGGGTCTTGGAGGTTAACCAAACAAAGACAGTCTGGGCTGGACCACACCGAAGAGGATTTTAGCCTGACTTAACCCATATGAGAGAAGGGTCTTGTTCAATTTTATGGGAATTTCAACAAGTAACAAATACAGACGACCCTCTTCATTGGGTCCCCCCCCCCCTTCTTGAAGGGCTGTCAGTCATTCCTCAGTTCATCTCAGAGAATTGCACTGTAGCTTTAGATCTAAAAAAACCCAGCCTTCACTTTGGAAAGCAATGTTTAACCTTTGTTGGCTGCTTCGCTCGCAGAAAAGCAACTTCTTAACAATGCAAACGGTTCTGGATGTTCTTTAGGAAAGGAAGGTTTAAAGTTTGCATTGGCTAAATTTATCTCAGCAGTGAAGCTGACCAAACAAAACCGCACAGTGTTAAAATCTTGAAAATAAACTCAGAGGCTGATTTGTAAAGCAACAGCAGCTACAGGAATTCAGTACTTTACAGCAGCTCCTGGGAAATGGACCTTGGTCCAGAAAACAGTACGTGAACCTTACCTCCGCAAAGAGTTTCCATCTGCCCAGGCGGAATCTGCACTTTCGAAATGCCAGATTATAGCCTCGTTTAATTGTAAATCCCGTTCTACAGATTAGATTAATTCTTCACCTTGGTTTTATGATCAGAACAATAATCTTCCTTATCCGTTTTCAGGACACACGCGTTCGCAATTGCATATTCTCGCCAACCCCTCGAGAAACACTTTCATAACCTTCGGACAGCTTTTAGAAATGCGTTGAGGTTTACAAATAAAAAACTTCTCCCAAAAATATAGTAAGCAACTTCAGTGGGAATGGAATCAACAGGGTCTTAGAAGTGACGTTTCTTGTCAGAGTGCAACATTTTAATTTTGAAAGGGACATGGAGACAATCCAAGAACAGTTTTGTTTTGTTTTCAAACAAAGGATTTTGTACTACCGTGAAAACTCAAATATTTCCAAGAATGTGATTATTTAAATCCAGTTTCATCCTTTTAAAACGTAAAAGAAGTACAGATCCCATAGCTAGCCCGCTACTATAAATATAGATCTAGCTTATCTATCTACGATCATTTGTGCCAAAGGGACAAAGTAATATTTATTTCAGATGTGCTAGACCAGAGGGCAAATCGTGCAATCAGTTTTTTAGCGGAATTTCCAATTGATTTCAATAAATGTGTTTTGTTTAAAAACTAATGCCATGATTTGGGCCCAGGCCTTTAGTGAAAGCAGCTCAGATCATCGTACCGTAGGTAGCTAAAAAGGTTTTGTTTGTGAATATATACACTTATGTATATGCTGCATTATATGGTAAAAATTAGTTACTGGGTTTGTAAGAATTCTTAACAGTAAATGAATAAGAGCAATTATTTCTCATTAATCTACAACCCACAAGCAATAACAAGTGCACACAGTGTTTCTGTAGCTGCTTTTTTATTAGTTTAATGCGACGCAGATTTGGTTCCAAAATGTGTTTTTATCGGTCAATAAACCTATATCAAATCACTAGCCATTTAAGTTAGTGATGGTGTAGAGTTTAAGCCTTGGACTTGCATCTGACCCAAGAATAAGAAAAGAAAAGATTGGAAACAGAGACTTGTTCTCCTGGAGGCTTGAGGGAGACATTTTTTCGCACACTATTAAACCATGCTCACTGATTGAATCAGGGTTGTAATAAAGTGCACTGGTTTATTGTGAGCATACCAGCAGGGTTATTAGAAAGACCAAGGAAATCCAGCGAAATAATCACCTTTACACAGTGAGCACTGTGGGGTGAGGGAAGGGACAATGACGGCAGCTCAGGAAGAGATAGGCATGCTGCCATGAGTACAGTACGTGCCTCACTGTAAGGGGGCTGCCTCGCCTCCGGGCACAGAAGCTGCAGACGCATTTGCCTTGGAATCTATAAAGTTTTATCCACGTTACAAATTTAGACGCTGATGTTCGGTGCTGTCTGAGATTTGCTCCCAGTCTCTGCGGGACCCTGTGATAAGCTACTGAAGAACCTCGAATAAGCTTCTTTTCCAATAAGATTTGAAAAGGTCCAATAGGCCAGAGGAAAAATCTGAACCCACTGAAGATTCCATTTCAGATATGAACAGATTGCTCTGGGAGGGGAAAAACACACCTGGGTTAGATCCTGCAGTCCTTTCTCAAGCAAAGCTCCCACTGGGAGAAAAAAGTCTGAATAAGGACCTCAGGACCACAGTTGTATAGCATTGCTCCCAAAACAGTACAGCTCATCAGAAACCGGGCACACTAGCGTGTGGCTGTGGGGTTTGAAATGTCAGAGAGGCTGATACGTGATGTATATACTGGTGATACGGTATGGGAGAGGTATTATATTTTTTTGTTTAAGTGTAGGGCATCAACCTCTGTATCTTAAGTATATGAATACACATGTCCAAATATAGCGAGATACAGTACACACACACTCACTTTCTATACTTAACAAAATCACTTCTCATTGATCCTCTACCCACTGAAGTCAATAACAAACCTCCCATTAATTTTAATAGGGCAGGATCAGGATCATTATCTACACTGCATACAGAAAAAAAAAGTGCAGGTGTGTTCGTATAGTTGCACACACACTACATCTCCACACACTCACACACACAGAGTGCAGAGATGTGTGTGCAACTCCAGCGAACACACCTGCACATATCCACCCACCCACACACCATATACACATAGCATGTATATGAGGGTTTGCGTGTTGTGGGTATATATTATATAGATAAATGGATCATACATACAATCTATATCTCTACACAACACTCTGACAAGCATATTATTTGTATACACATACACTCACACAAATACTCACCAACTATTTAAGTATGTAGGTGTGCACAATTATTTTATTTTATTTTATTGAGAAATGGGACAAGACTGCTATATCGTGTAAATTTCAATAGCCTTTAGACTGTCTTTTAAAAGTATCTTCAAGGAAATTAACATTTTGTGGAGGCCTTCTTAAATGGTCCAGAAGGCTACGTCATAACTGGGACATTTAATTTCCCCACATATCTGAATTTACATGCGCCATAAGTACGATGTATGTCAGACAGAACCACTCTTTCAGAGTCGAGTTAATTTCTGAGAAGCTCTTGTTATTTTCTTCTCTTGCAGTGGGATTGCCTCGCTACCAGCATCACTCTTCCCCAGTGTGTGACAGGAAAGATTTTGTTTTCAATTTTAATGGCATTTCTTCTTTTCACCCTTCTGCTAGTGGATCTTACTATCATCACCATCACCATCAAAGCGTCTGTCAAGATATCAAACCCTGTGTGATGTGAACTTAGCACTATCAAATAAAGACAGTCAGGTGGCTGTTTAACCGATTTGAGATATAGACGGACTCACGCAGATAAAATGTAATGTGCACTCCTGATAGCATTGAATAGTACACAAGTCACTTAGCAAAATTACACAAGGCAGCACTGTTTACCATTTTGTCCCCTGCCACATCTTGAAGGACAGAAAAAGTTGATTTAATGCTCCAAAGCTTTTTTGAAAGGTTTTCTTTTGTATGTGTATGTGCTTGGGAGGGCGGGGGAAGGGTCTCTTTTATAGGAAGTCTATCCAAGTTAATAATAAAATGCATTTCTGTGATCTCCATTGTCCTAAAAATTAGGGTCTGCAAAAGTGGTCAGTTCAATCATTTAAACAAAACAATAGAAACAAGTTTCCTTTGACTGGGAAAAATCTGCCTCAAACCAACACCAGCGAGAAATTCCATTTCTAAGTGGTTCGAGCGTTAAATAAAGTTAAACTTTTTTTCAAAACACTTTCTACGGACGCCAGCACCAATCAATATTATTAAAAATATATTGTTTAGAAGTTAAGTGTATAGAGTTTAAGAAAGTTCATTTTTTCCAGTATTGCAAAAATACAATGTTTTGTTTTTATTTTTACAAAGTTGTTTTCTACCACAGTATTTTTTAAAAAGAAATATTTTAAATACATCTTGTGTATACTCGCACACTTAACTGCTTTAAAAGGAGAATATATTTGCACTTATGTATACTTTTTACAGTTTGCCAAAAATATTTTGATGTACAAATTCTTTTTCAATAAAATGTGTATAAACGAATATGCACTGGACAGGCATTTAGTTTCACTCTAACCCTTCTTTTAATTGTCCCTTTAAACGCAAGCGTAGTAAGTATAATAAAAAAGAACAGGAGTACTTGTGGCACCTTAGAGACTAACAAATTTATTAGAGCATAAGCTTTCGTGGACTACAGCCCACTTCTTCGGATGCATAAGTATAATAAGGCACCCTAGACCCTGCAGGTACTATTGAAGGGAAGGTGAGAGTAATTGACCTGCAGAGGGATCTGTGTCCTGAGCTAGCCTTAGGTTTGGAGTCTCTCTCTCTCTCTTTCTCTCTCGTTTTCTACTCTTTATTTTCCCCGGCTACTTATGGAGGGTTTGCAATACTATGGGGAAAGTGTTAACATAAAAACAAATAATCAAGATGTTAGAAATCCAAACGGTCTTTCAATTATATGTAACGCCTCAACTGCACTGAACACTGTTTAGATCATCCAATTGACCATGATATTGATTTCTTTTTCAGAATTGTTCCTGTTTTTGCTCTTTTCTTGTATTAATGCCTTGGGTAGGAGTTGGCCCAAATTCTGCTGTCCTTGTCCTTATCGAAACAATGAACTCAATAGGAGTTTGGGGTGCGCTAGGAATGCAGGATCAAGCTATATATAAATAGTGCCTTGTCACTTCTGATTGTGGGACAGGCTTTCTGTAACTCAGAAAAGCATCCTCCTGTTCGTTAACTAAAATCGTGGCTTCTTAATTACTCATTCAGGTAGTCGTGTCGTGGTTTTGATGTCAAGATACTGAAAACACATGTCTGAGTGTCAGTGGGGCAGCGGCAAGGAACCCCAGGGATAGATCTAAGATTACATGGAGCTGAACATTTACTCAAGTTCAGCTCATAAAGTCAATTCATCCCTTAAATCCATTGGAGTTCACGAGCTATACACCTTTCTGCTTACGTAAAGCAGTGAAGTCACGTTTATAAGCTACAACCCTTTGATCACACCGTGGGACCCCTGTATGGAGCCTTAAAAGAGACTTCCACACAGGGTGGTCACATGCACTAATATCTCTTGAAGTCTCTTCTCCTTACTATATTGGCTGGATTCCTTAAGGGACCATCTCAAGCTTTTCAAGTTTTCATGTGCATCCCCCAATGGAAGCAAAATGAAACTGTACGTGCAAGGATTGTTGCCTCAGAAATTCACCCCTCCCCCTCCCCAGGATGCTATTCCATTCCATAAACCACGTGGCGAATTAAATATGAAGGATGTTGTTGTTCTGCTTCCTCGGTAGATTAGATAGAATCGAGCTGATGTATGTTTTCCCTCACATCACACTTTCTTACGTGAAAGAAACTGTGGCACAGTCTTGGCCAATTCAGTGCTAAAAGATCTGTTCTCCCTTAGACAGCAAGTTTGCCCCCTGATCGCATGCAATCATATCCTCAGGCATAATACAATTCAGTGCAGCTCCAGTCCACATTAAAAGGAAGGAAACAAACTCCTATTTAAAGTGCAGCATCCATATCACCCTGGCGCCTTTAAACACTAAGTAGGGAGTGAACTTGATCAGAATGATTTTTTTTTAAAAATCTCCATTTTTATATTTATACTCAAACATGCCCCTTTCCCCCCTGAGATTCTCAGGGGCCTGCAATAAATTATAAAGTCAGTTTCAGAGTTTGCTCCGACCACAGTGCTGTGTTTACATTCTTTCCAAGGCAAGCCTGCATGGTCGTAATTTATATCCTAAACACTTGAACGTAACTTGTTTATACAGAGAATGACAGGACCTCAAAGACAAAAAAACTGAATTTGCCTAACAGATTGAGTAGACCATGGTTCTAGTGCCCCCTAATGGACCCACCGCGTCATTGAACATTAAGACCGAAATATCAAAAGCATTTGTAGTGCTTCACATTTTCGTATTCGATATATTTTTGTTCTTTCTATTTCTGGAGGTGATTCCATTCCAGGCAATATTCTCTCTCTCTCAGCCCTTCATAACAAGAATGCAATACTAAGAAATATTGCAGTTTTGAGCTAGCTTTTTCCTTCTGTATTTCTGGACGGTAAATTTACGTTTTCTTTGCCACGCTTTTAGACTGACAAACAGAGAACACTTCAGAAACAGAACTATTTAACTATCAACAGGAGCAGGGGAATGGCAGTGAAATGGATTCCTAATCTTCATCCAATAATTCTTTCAAATTTAAATGTCTTGCAAAGGGGAAAAAATACCATGAAATAAAAACAAATTGGCCCTATTTTAATTTTTAGTGTTTGCTACTGTAGGCATTCAGTGCTTGTCTAGCCTGCAAGACTCCAGTAACATCGAGGGCTACCGAAATCACAAGGGTTAAAAGCCAGAAAGATGTGCAGCTGCAGAAGGGACTTTTAACCGAACAATTGAAAATGTCCTAGGGTTCTGTTTGCTTTGTGGATCATCAATGGTTACCTAACATTCTGGAGAAAGGAGGCTTTCGTTAAAGATCCAACTTCTCCAGCGTTTTAATTGACGGGTTAACTTTCACAGTGCCTATATCGGAAGCACCCAGGAGGCTCCAGCAAAACGAGAGAAGACTAGAGTTCACATCTTGATATTTCTGAAGTTTTAAAACTAGAATTGTATTTATTTATTCTGAAAAATCCCTTTCCGGGCTTCCACTTACATCCTAACCAAGCAGAAAGGTCACGACCCCAATTAGGGAGGGGAAAAAAACCCTTTGCGGGTCACCCTTTAGGGAAACCTACAGATGATTCACTGAAACGGACATCAGCTGGTATAAAATGCTGCCAGGCATGCATCTCAGTCAGCCACAGTAGCACCTTGATTAATTATCAGAATTTTCAGTGATCACGCCCTATTTCCTAGCTCTGCTTCTTTCATCCCTTTTGCACCCCATGTCCACTGACGTGTTTCTTTCTGCCCTAGTTTCTGTCTACACCTCACCCTAGTATCGAGGCTCTAGCTTCCTTCCTTTGACGGTGGTTTAACCCGAGTCACACAGCTCTACCCACTGGATGTGAAAATATGATCTACTACGTCAGAGGTTCTGAAGCTAGGAGTCACAACACGATTTCATGGTGGTGTGGCCACCCACCCTTTCTTTATGGCTCAACGTAAGGAGAGCTCCAAATTACCTTCTTTTCTAATATGGGGGGGTCACAGTATGAGGAAGTCGAGACCCACTGATCTACACAATCACAGATAAACTCATCCATGATAGCAGAGCAATATAGTTCGCACTTGCTGGGAGAGTTTTGGGGTAATTGGATTAAATGTGGACCAAACACAAACATTTCCATAATTACATCACATTAAAGTGAGCTTCTGTAGCACAGGAATGAAATCTTGACCACGAACATTGCAGTCGACCAAAAGTTGAATGTATCTAATCTAATCTACATTTTTCTCTCCATCTGCTGATTTCTTCACAGTCTGAAGCACCAACATGGGGAATTGCTTGGTAGTGTTTACGTTACCCCAGAAAAATTTCAGCCACTCAAAAGACAGGAGAGTTCTGGCAAAGCCGTTTAACATTTACAAAATTAGCCAAGTGCGGATCTATCTTGTGTGAGATGTTGAAGCTGTAGCAGCTATTTGATCAACATATTCCCGAAAACATCCAGTGTATTTATTTAACAAAATTCACTCACAGCTTATTCTATTAAAATGTCAGAAGATTGATTTCGTACTGTATTTTAATCCAGATTGACAATGCACTTCATTTTCTTGTTCATTGTCTGCAGAATCCAGAGAAATTTTAGCCAACTTTCATGGCGAAGGAAGGTTAAAGATTTTTGTTCAGCGGGAGTAAACCAGATTTTATTGAACGCTGAAAGATATGTCCCTGATACGTGAGCTGAGATTTAAATAATTGTGCTCAATAAAGTGCTGGCATTGTCAGGCAGGCCCTGATTCATCTTTTCATTCCAATTTTAAACCTGTTAATAGTCCCGTTAAAATGGATGAGATTAAGCGCGTTTTTAAAATTAAGTGCTGAATAGACTGGTTTGCTGAATCGGGATCTTAATGCACCATAGACAATGCTCAGATGTGATGCTGATGAGCATTGTGAAACAACAGGCATAGAATAGACTATACCTGATTCATACACAGCAAGGAAATTAATTCAAAACATACTCTAACTTTAAAGAGAAATACATTTTACTAAATCTGCGGCATTAATCTGCATGAAATACTGCCTTGGCTAATAGGAACACCCGGACTTTATTTATACATTTAGCCATTTGATAGATACAAATGAGGAAAGAGGTAAATAAAAGCCAACATATTTTTGAATAAGAGCCCAGAGGTTCTTTTAGAGTGCAATGATCTGTGTGTCTAGATTATAAAGAATTCAGAGCAGCCTTGTGTGATTTGCCAACTACTGAATAGAACTCCAAAACATCTGTAATATTAAACAATTTCAAGCCTCCTTTTTATGCTTGTTTTTAATCCAAAGATGATTTATGGAAATATTTATTTCTCCATTGGTCATTTATAAAAGAAATATGTTGTGGGGAGAGGGTCCTAAAATGAAGAGACTTTTCATCACTATCAAAGGACAACTGGAACTAGAGGTATTTTAAGATTAGATTTAGATTTAAATTTTAATTGCATTACTATTCTTTTAAATATAATATTGGAAAGAATTGCACTTCCTATTAATTGCATCCGTTTATTTTAACTTTTACAAAAGGAGCTTACAATACTGCACTGAACACAAAAAGAACAGGAGTACTTGTGGCACCTTAGAGACTAACAAATTTATTAGAGCATAAGCTTTCGTGGACTAGTGCCCACTTCCACGAAAGCTTATGCTCTAATAAATTTGTTAGTCTCTAAGGTGCCACAAGTACTCCTGTTCTTTTTGCGGATACAGACTAACACGGCTGCTACTTTGAAACCTGTACTGAACACAGTTGGATTTGCCCATCATTGCATGTTCCACCAATTTTATAAAGTTAAAAATCAGGTTGAAATTTTTAGACTGTTATTTTTTGAGTCATTATAAAGCTTAGTTTCCTAGGACCAGATCCTCAGTAGGCATAGGTATGTGTTGCTTCACTGACTAACTGAGGATCTGACTCAAATACATAAATATGAATACCAAAATCAGTACAGTACAACAGTTAGGACCATTTTTTAAAAATAAGAAATCATGATATTTTCAGGCTCTAAACTTCAGAGGCGTTTGATCTGATTAACCTAAATGTTTCCAATAAACGTTAACCTCTATCGAGAGGATACACATGAACTATTTTATGCAGAAAGCAGCTTTTTTTAAAAAGGACTTATTTATGCAAGAAAGCTGCACCAGTTTATAAATTTTTATACAGTAATACAGTTTTTAAGCTGATTTAGCTGAAATGGTGACAAGCGTTGTGTAGATATGCTTATCTCACTTTCAGAGTGGTTTGTTTAGGAATGGTTTAAACCTGCTCCTAATCAATGTAATCTAAAGTCAAAATAAGTTTGAAGTGAAATGAGGGCATCCACACAGCCTTTTGCTGCTGATTTAACCAATCGCTTCTTAAGGCTGGTCTACAGTCAAAGCTGTACTTATATAACTAAAGGTGTGGTTTCATTAAACCAATGCAACTTTTGTGTGTTTATCAGTTTAAGCCTGGCTTGTATAGGTTAAGGTAGTGCCCATACATTTACAGATGTCAGCTAAATCTAAATTGATATAAAAGAAAGAGTGTCCATTCTCCGAAGTGCCACAGTTTAACTACACCAATTTAAGTTAAAACAATGCAACCTCTCTGTGAAAACAAGCCTTAAATTAAACTGACGCAACTTTCTCATGTACAGAGCCCAAAGTAGACGTTAGCTCCAACGTGTGTTCATACTGGAAACTCTTTTACAACTTTAATTGAGGAATCAAGACAGTGACTTGATAATTAACCCATGTACTTTTTTTTCCATTTGCTTTTGTATAAAACAGAGGTTTCCCCAGCTGTGGTTTGTTGACCACTGGTGGCCTGCAGAGCATTTGTTGGTGGCCCAGAGAAAGCTATCTGGTTACATGATGCTGGCTCTCCTTCTTTCCAGCTGAGAGAATGAGAACAGATGGCAGGGCGAGATTCAACAAAGATCAGAATAGACAGTGCGGTGAACTCTTTTCCAACAGGAATACAAAACTTATCATGTTCAAGGCAGTTAAGTAGATGACTATTTCCAGAAATTGCTGGACTGCCACAGGGATGTTATGTTATTGTCAATGGGATGAAAGACGGTTTGCACAGTTATCAATGGGAGAAAAGATCTCCACCAGACAGTGCAGTGTGAAAACATTTGAGAACGCCTGGTTTAATATGAAGTGACTTTTCAGTGTCTTAATACAAATAGATGTGACAGAAGAGGTGTAGATGATCTGTAGCTGTATCGGAGGGCAGTTATTAAACACAAATCGCAGATAAAAGTCCTTAGGGCTCAGATCCACACTCAGAAACACAGGTGTAACTTACTGAAGACAATGGAAGTTACATCATGTAGCTGAAAAGCAGAATTAGACCCCTAGCCACAGCATCCCAGGTCTATTTCAAACCTAATAGACTAAACCTTGCTTTCACTTACACTGGTGCTGCCCTACTTACGTCTGTGCTGGAAGTGGAGCTGCTCTGTAGTAAGTTATTAATACTGTATGTTGACCTAGTTATTGGGATACTTACTGTATAAATATATGTTTAGTTTAATAGGAGGCTGTAATGAAAAGCAAGCTGGAAGGAAACAATGGATCAACATAAGTCACCTCAAAGTAAACAATCGAGGGTTGTTACGGGACAATGGCAGAAACCTTAGCTCTGAGAAATCTAGCTTGACCTCCTGCTGAGGCTACCAACTGGTTTGGACAAGCAGGGTCAAGGCCTGGGAACTGACAAGAATGAAGGAACCTTGGCTGGATTATAAAGGATTCTCTCTCTCTGAAGAGAGGAGGTAATTGTTAGGGCGCTATTCCAGGAAACCAGATTGACCCAGGCTCCTGCTAGGGTGTCTAAAGAAGTTAGGCCTGCCTAGGTTACCATCAAGGGATGTTAAGCCATTAGGTAAGATAGACATGCATGTCTATTATTTTAAAATCTTTTTTCCTCTAAATGCTCTATTCCTGCTGTTAAAATTAAACAATACTTTAGTTTTAAGAAACTGTTTTGTCACTGAATACCACTGCTTGCAGACTCCCAAAAGGCAGAACCACAGCTTCAGAACCTAATCAGATCTTCAGGGTTGATACAGAGGATACTGAGTAGCCGCCGTGTTAGTCTGTATCCACAAAAAGAACAGGAGTACTTGCGGCACCTTAGAGACTAACAAATGTATTTGAGCATAAGCTTTCGTGGGCTACAGCCCACTTCTTCGGATGCGTAGAATGGAACATATATTGAGGAGATATATATATACACACACACATACAGAGAACATGAAAAGGTCATGAAAAACTCCCACCTTTTCATGCTCTCTGTATGTGTATATATATCTCCTCAATATATGTTCCATTCTATGCATCCGAAGAAGTGGGCTGTAGCCCACGAAAGCTTATGCTCAAATAAATTTGTTAGTCTCTAAGGTGCCACAAGTACTCCTGTTCTTTTTACAGAGGATACTGTAGCCCCAGGCCTGGCCTAAGATTGGAAGAATTGTGGAATTCTGTTCCAGAAGAGGGAAAGGTATGAGGCCTGGCACCTGAAGGAGTGCACTCAGAAAGACCAAGAAATGACTCAAAGGTACAGCTATCTCTGTAACCCTGATATATTGGCGGCAGCATATTTTGGATGGTAACAATGGTGAAATTCCCATTAGTGACAACAGCAGTAAAAAACAAACATTTTGGAAGGAAAAAGCACGAGAAAGGTGTCCTATGTTCTTTTTGGGAAGAGCGCAAAAAAAAAAAAAGCCAGGAAAAACTAGTTATGAACAATCAAGATCAGCTAGTGGAGCTGTGCAAAGAAAGAAAGAAAGCTAAACTCTAAAGTGCTTAAAAAGTCAGAGCTGGTGCCTTTGCTGTATGAAGATGACCAGAGGCAGAATGGGGTGCCAGCCCCAGACCAGGACCTAGAAAAGGGTCCCAGTTCTCTTGCAGGGTACATGGGTGCCCCAGGAGACAGACGCTAGGACAAACCAACAGGAAGGGAAGGTTGCAAGGATGACAAATTCCCAGAAGGCAGCATGGAGAATGACATCAGCGGGGTATGCAGCTAGCCCTGTAACTGCAACAACATCAGTGGGGCTTTACTTGTATAATGAGAGCAGAATTTGCCCAGTATAATTTGAAATTCCACCAAATCTATATCAAGTCTTTTACACACGCCCAAATCCCTTTGATGAAGACACCTCTATCTCCTTTCCCTCATTATGCTCATGACAAAGTGGCAGTGGTGGACCTCTGATACTTCCAATCCTGCCTTTCCTCACTGTCTCCTTCTATCCTTCCCTGCCTCTTGATTGATCAGTATTTCTTCTTCAGCAAAGTTAGTTTCCTTTGTACTCAAGGATAAAGGACTTGCTCCTGGACCATTGTAGACAATGAGAGTCTTGTCATCAAAATCAGTGGGAGCTAGACACAGCCTGTAATCATTTACTGTCCAGTACTGTCCCTGAGCAAATACAACACACACACTTATCCATGTAGACCCTATGACATTTCATCTATACTTCTCCTCACGTCAACTTCTTCCTTTACTGAAGAACAGTCACTGGCACCACAGCCCTGTAGTACAACCTTGTCAATATTTAAAGGTGTTCATTAATTACCAGGCACTTGCTTATGTTCAAACCTTGTATTGTGGAGAAAGAAAAGTTAAGTTTATTGATAGTTTTCCCCCTGTTGCTATTTGCCTGTCTTCTCTTTTCCCACCAGTAGAAGGGAAGATCGGGAAATCCCCAGCTGTGTTCCTGAGGGAATGGGTCAAAATGAAGCACCTCTGGGCGAGGTGGGGCAGGTTCACAGTAACACAGCAACTCAGGGCCATAGGGACAACTGGGAAGAGAAAAGGAAGTGTAGGAAGGAGATGGGACTAATAACTACAGCACATTGTGGTAGGGCAAAGTATTTGATGGCTAGCAGCACACCTGATCCGGCTCCTTCATAACTCTTTCCTTACAGTGCAGGGGCTTGGAGGTGGTTAAAACATATTCATAATACACTGTGCAGGAGTGGGGCTCGCACTAGGAGGGCTCCCATTTTAAGAGAGGCCACATCACCCCCAAACATAGTGAATACACCTTGATTAGAAAACCATCTTCATCAAGCAACCAGTTTTTGTCAGTCCTCTGAGTGGTCACTTACATCAGTAGCCCTGTGCAACAATTTTAAACTTATATAATTACCTCACTACATACTGGCAGCTTCTTGAAAGAAGGCCATTGAATGTTATGAACAGGCATTACATGCTATGAGGAATTTTTGCCTGTCTGTAGTTAGCTCTTTTGCTATCCTGGATTGGGGTAATCTCTGGGACATATCAGGAGCAAACCTCAACCAAAAAAACTCCAAGGCTGGAAGGCAGAAATCAGAAGTGCAAAGCAAACAGACACTGCTCAGGGGCATCTCTGGAGAAAGGGAAATTTGGAGTTTCTGGGAATTATTCAGACTGTTCACTCCCGCGGGTCTCTGGTTTCCTACCCTATACTGGGGTGCAACTATACTGGTGGCTAAATAGGGGCCAAATCCAGAGTATAGACAAAGTCTTAGTTACACAGAAAAAGATGCAACTCTGTGATCCCATCATGAGCAAGGAGGACACTCATGTAGATCACATGGCCTCCACTTTTTTTGTGTGCTCTGTAGAAAAGGTGGACAAGGGAAGCGGATACAGAAGCCAGAGGCTTACTCACTATTCTGCTCTCTGAAAGCAGAGTGAAAAAGGACTACTCTGCACATGGAACCAATGAAGGTACTGATCTCAGAACGGAGTCATTGCTCTTTGGGGATCTCAGGTACATGCAGGATAGACGGAGGCGCAATATGATATAGGACTTACTATGTAGATGGTATATGCACTGTGTTGGTCTAGGATATTAGAGAGACAAGATAGGTGAGGTAATATCTTGTACTGGACCAACTTCTATTGAGGAGAGAGACAAGCATTTGAGCTTACACAGAGCTCTTCTTCAGGTGTTTAGATGGTGTGTCTTAATGATAACAGGCATAGAATGGAGCTTGCACGCATTGACATGAGTGCTAACTGGTATTCAGGTATCAGGGGTTGACAGTGAGTTCCTGTGTCTCTCTTACATGACTGTGCAGGGGCCACTCTCAATGTTAGTTCCTGTGATCTCTAGTACCCAATGCTTGCTCCCCCCAAAAAAGGATGGGGATCTCTCCGCATTAGGGTGACCAAATGTCCCGATTTTATAGGGACAATCCCGATTTTTGGGTCTTTTTCTTATATAGGCTCCTATTACCCCCCACCGCCTGTCCCCATTTTTCACACTTGCTGTCTGGTCACCCTACTCCGCATTCAGTTTTCATTAGCCGATGTAGTAGGGCTGGCACACCAGAAGGAGCAACCTGCTCCATCCCAATGGGTATTTTTCCTTTTTCTGGGGAAGAATTACACAGCAGTGACATCCAGAGGATTCTGTAGATATTATTCACTGCCTCATCTGATCAAATCCAAGATATTGATGCTGTGAAATGAGAGAGATCTGGAGACTCTGCTCAATTCAATTTTCACTACCAGAATGTACCCAAATTTCAGTTTCCAGTGAAGGTTCAAACATCCGTATACTTGATACACATCTGGAATTGGAATTCAGGTGCAATTCTGAGGTAAATGTGATTTCCAGTTCTGTTTGCCTGATGGGTCAGTCTGTGCATGGGAATACAATGTGTAATTTAGGAACATAGGAATTGCCATACTCTATCAGATTAGAGGTCCATCTAGCCCAGTGGCCCACACTAGATGTTTCAGAAGAAGGTGCAAAAAACCCTACAGTAGGCAGATATGCACTCATCCACATCCCTAATACTTGGAGATTGGTTTAAACCCTGAAACATTGGGTTTATCTCCCTCTAATATGCTTTCTGTTAGCATTGTAACTCTAGATATTCTTGCTATCCATATAAATGTCCAAGCCCTCTTTGAATTTGCTAAGTTCTTAGCCTTAATGACATCCTTTGCCAACAAGCTCTACATTCTAATTACATGCTGTGTGAAAAACTATTTCCTTTTGTCAGTTGCTTCTGTTAATTTCATTGAATGTCCCCTTGCTCTTGAATTATAAGGTAGGGAAAACAGAATCTACCTTCTCTATACCATTCATTATTTTATATAACGTTATGTCCCCTCTTATTCATCTCCACCCTAAAGTGAACAATCCCACTCTTTTCAATCTCACTTCAGAGAACAATTTTTCCAGACTCTTGATCATTCTCACCACTCTTCTCTGAATCTCCTCTGGTTCCACAATATGCTTTGTGAGAGGGGAAGACCAGTACTGCACACAGTATTCCACATGAGACCATACCACTGATTTATACAAAGGCATTATAATATTTTGGGTATCGCTCTCTCTCCTATTCCTTATGCATGCTAACATGGTGTGTTTCTTGACCACAGCTGCACATTGAGCAGAGGTCTTCATTGAGCTGTCTACAGAAACTGCCAGCTCCTTTTCCTGTCTTGATACAGTTGATTTAGTCCCCTTTAAGGTATATAAGCAATTTATTTTTTCCCCTTCCAGTTCCATTATTTTTCATTTATCAACATTGAACTTCATCTGCCTGCCATCATGTTACCCATTCATGTAGATTAGTTAAGTCCCTCTGAGGTCCCTCAGCCTTCTCTAGGATTGACTAGCCCAAGCAACTTTGTGTTATCTACCTCACTCTTCAGGCCACTTTCCAGACTGTTAATAACTATATTTATGGAACTTTGTGGCATCCCTCTGGTAACCTTCTGCTATGATGAAAATAGGCCATTTATTCCTACTCTTTGACTCGTGTCTCTCAGCCAGTTTTTCTTCCAAGACAATACTTGTTTCTCACTTCATGACTATTTCGTTTTTTTAGTAGTCTCTTGCGAAGGAGAGGGATCTTGTTAAAGGCCTTTAGTGGTGAGTGAATCTGAAAAGGTTGGATGCTTAAGTTCAAATTATTATTTCATGCTCTTTGGTATAGAAATGAGGCTGGGAAATTTTAGATTAGATTAGTTCCCATCACACACGTGGTACTTTCCAAACATAAAAAGAAAGTGGGCCAAATTCTGCTCTTAGTTATACCAGTGAAAACCTGGAGCAATTCCATTAGTTTAGGCTGTTATCCTTATTTTAATTTGATATAATGGAAAAAACAGAAAATGGTATACATGTTTTATGAAGCATACAATCTAATCAGATAACTAAGGTATAATAACAATAGATTATCAGTGATAATGATTTTATTTATAAAGCACACTCCTCCACTAAATGAGCTGAGGGCAATGTACAGTATGTATTTATATATAAACAATATTATCATCATTAAATGAACCTGTTAAAAATCATGCCGATAATAGTGAACAAGGGTGTCCAATACAAAAAGAGAGAGAGAAAAGCCACAAGAAGGAAAAAAAAAATATATATATATATATATATATATATATATATATATATATAGGGCCTGTGGAAAGCATGGAAGATTTCTGTATTATTTCTGTGAATATTATATGCATCTCAGTTTACCTGCTAGATATTATTCTGCATCAGGTACATCAAAGGAGGTTGTTAGGGGAAAACCAACAGGAACCAAGACAATGACAGAGATAAGATACTTCCAGAGAGAATACCAAGGGTCCTCAACAGAACAAAGGGGAAGTTATTAATTGGGAATTACCCTGCAAACTGGCTAGCCCAGAAAGGAAGAAGAGTGATTGGCAGTGAGAGGTGTCGCTGACAAAAAGGACTAGGGTATCCTAGCGGAATGGAACTCACCCAAAACTTGCAAGGAAAGAATGAAGTTTAAATAAGATTCATGCATGAAGGCCTACTTTGTTATTTTAACCCATTTCTCTGATTACCATGTTCCTGTTGACTATTAAATACTTTGTTTTGAAAAGGGAGAACTGTGTCACTGCATATATTTTCTGGCTACAAAACTTCCAAGAAAGAAGACTCCTGCAGGGAGCCAAGATAAATTGGCCCTGCTAAAGGAGCGATGATGGGAAACAGGGCTGCTGAAGCCAAGGGACCCAGTCTGAGAGTGGCAGCGCTGTAGGACTCCCCCTTGAGTAAAGTGGAGGCCCTGGGTCTATGGCTGGGAAGGGCACACTCATGAGAAACCATGGAGAGGTACAAGGCATAGCATGCCCTGATCCAAGACAGGGCCAACAAGGGGCATTCTAAAAAACACACTTCAAGAATAAAAAGATTTTAGGTTCTTTTTGTAAATGGAGGGGAAAAGGACTGAGATGGATTTTCAGGGGGAAGTGAGTTCCACACTTTACAGCCCACTAGAGCAAAAGGACAATTGTCTGATGACACAAAGCAAGACATTTGGATCCTTAAATAACAGGTGAATTTTGAATGCAAATAACCACCAAGATGAGGCTCAAAGAGGCCTCAGGTATGGAATGTCTAGGATAACAAATTCAAAAGCAAGAGGGCATGGAGAAATTGTCAGACAGAAGCCAACCTATGAAGGCTTCATGCAAAAGAAGTGGGGTTTACGGGGGAACCCAAAGAAGAAAAGAAAAGATCCTTGGCATATGGTAATTGGGAAGCTGTTCCAGGCATAGGGACATGGCACAGAATCAGGTGTGAAGCCAAGCATGAGAATAAGATAAAAGAAGCAGTTAGAAGAGATGGTTTGGGTGACTCATAGGAGCAAGGGGGAGAGTCTGAAGAAAGCACTTTGAGTGGGGTGCATTTGTAGCAAGCAAGAAGGTAAGGAAGAGGACACTGAACTTGATAAAGAAAAAGAGGATACCAATTAAGGGATTTGTTGAGGCGGGGGAAGGAGGATGACATGGTGGAACTGGTGTCATTGTAAGATATATAGTTCTTCCTGCCTGGTACTGGGTAGGTCAGAAATATCACGAGAACAAGTCTTTTCCTGAGGTATTTGGTATGACCCCTTCCAGTCCCAGCCAAAACCAGGAAGTGCATAAGTGCAGGAAAGTGTAAGGTTGGCAGGGAGTGGAAGAACTAAGAAAGCTGAGCCTCAAAAACTGTTTGTTTTATGTTCTCATCTGAATTTAGGATGATGATTCAAGCTATTTCTTAATTTATCCAAGGCACTTTCTTTGCTCTTTATCTACCTGGGTGCAACTTTTGTTCTCCTTTTATGACCTTTATGATATTTTTTTGCTAAGTTAACTAAAAGTTACTACATAGCTGTAGGATTTCTACTGAAACTAGCAGGCATTCTGTGCAGACGTGGACAGGAGACTAGACTCCTGAGTGCAAATATTAATGCCTATGTTCAACGTAGTTTTAAGCTGCCATATGAATAAAAGTTTAACTTGTATATGTGAAACCTTTAAAATATTCTTGCAAACGTGAACTGCAGGTTACACAAAACTTAGCCATTCCTGATGCTTCAGTATGTCCTGTTTCCCTTATACCTGGAATCTGCCTGAAAAGAAAGGGTCATCCGGAAGGAATAAAGATTCCCTCCTCTACAAAATGTTGTTTCTTTCTTATCACTTAAATAAGCACATCCTGTGTTCTGAGGTTAAAAAAAAAATCAAAGACCACTGGAACCTCACAAGTGGATTGGGTGGCCAAATTATTACAAAAGAGCTGAAGTAAACAAATAACATTGCATTGTTCAAATGCTCCTTAGAGAAGTACTATTCGTTTCTTGGAAAGCTTTGCATCCAAGCTCTTTATCAAGTAAGGTAACATCAGCGGCTTCCTGTATTTTTAAAAAACAAAAGGTCTCAGTTGACCACTTTGGAGTAAAAAAAAAAAAAGCACCAGGGAAAAATATGCTCCAAAAATTACTTGAAATCAGGAAAATCAGCAGCATAACTTATTATCCTAACAAATCCCCATGCAGGTTTACAACATGACCAGCAACTGGTGGATTTATGAACATGGTTGTCCTACATAAGAAAGAGGCAATTCTAGCTAAATGCTGTAAAAGCTCCTCACTCACAGACCTAGAGACCCAGCACCTAGCAGATTGCCCACAGCTCCAGGAAGTGACTCAGATGTGAAACATCAGTATTATATACAATAGAGTGGTCACAGTAGCTGATGGGATCAGCAGAAGCAGGTAGTCAGTCAGAGCCGGCCATTATAAATCTCCCATAAAGGAGAATCTCAGCTTTCTTTTAAAAAATGAGGAAGCCTTTGTCACTGCAAACATAACCTAACAATGTCAACTGATGTGTGTTCAGGCAGAGCAATCAGTACGGTTGGAAGTTTATCATTCATTTGGCCTACAAATTGCAGGTTATTTGTCATCAGCCACCCAGGTCCAGAATAACTATAGCTAGAGCACTCTTGATTTTTACAAAAACCCTCGCTCAGTTTTGGCTGTCTGTGACTGAGCCAACCCTTATTCAGAATAGCCAGGATGGCTTCCAGCCACAAGCGGGGGAGACAGTTCAAAAGTGGGAGGAGCATGGTTTAGCAGACTAAGCCAGGGGCCAGTCCCAGCTCTGACGCTGACTCCCTACGTGGTCTTTATCAATTCATGTAGGCCAGTATTTTCAGACTTGGGTTCAGCTCCCAAGCACACGCTAGGGCAGCCCTTGGGCCACTTGTTGCCATCACCCATATGGGGCTTCTAACAGTGGGCAATTCTTGGGGTGTAACACTATTCTCTCTGCACAATTCTCCCATGCACAGCCCTCCTCTGGTCTGCCTAGACAAGCCTTATGCTTACCTAGGAATGTCCCCTGCTCTGGGGGCTTCTGTGGAGGCAGTCATCTCCGCCACAGTGCTGTTCATTGCGGTGAGGGTGGCAATGCAGAATCTGGTCCTCGGGATTTGCAATGGTCTCAACAGAACATGAGCTGTCAAACAGTCCAATTTATGACTGCTCAGTACATTATTCTGTACACAGAACGTATCAGGAAGGTCCCCGTGGAACTCTGAGCTACTGGAGTTTGAGTTGTTGCAAATATTTATAAAAGTTTCAGAGTCTAAGATGCTGGTTATGTTTAAAAATAAAAATAGTTTATTTACTGGGTGACCAGATTTTCAAGGTGAAAAAAATGGAGCACTTATTCTGTGAAAGAAGATTCCCAGACATGGTTTGGTTTGGTGAAGAACCACAGAAATGATCTTATATTTCTCAGGTGCCTGTCTTTTTTCTCCTTTCGCCTCCCCTTTACTTCAGTGTCCTTCTCCTTTCCTCTTCCTTCCCTCATTCTCAGCCTCATCTTCCCCTCATTCTTTCAGCCTTACTTTCATTCCCTCAATCACATCCACTCTCTGTCCTGTGTCTTTCCCCTTCTGTTCCCTGCCACAACGCAGCCCTCTCCTGTGGTACCAGGGAGGTGAGCAGAAACATGGACACTGCTCTGCAGGCTCAGTCAGCAACTGTCTGCATATGGCAGTGGTGGTGCAGATGAGCTGTCAGCCGGTTTGCCCCACGCAGCATGGCCCAAACTCTGACTCCTCCTGGATCTGATGCTGTGAGCTAGACTGTGTCTTTGAAACCACAACCCTGAGTGGAGGATTTGCAGCCACGCTCCCCTAGAGGAATACTAGAGATACTTTGCGTAAGCAAGGCACATTTTATCTGGGACTGTTCATATTTCTCAGGGAGAATGCAGTTTGCTCCACTCAGTAAAATGGCCACATCATGTCTCTACTTTGAAGCCAAACTCCTCATTGATTACATTTTTCCAAGAGTAAATGTTTGCAGGGAATTAGCCCACAATGCTCAGTCACTATTGCAGTTCCTTCTTTGTCTTTTTTAAAACTATTTGGGTTTTTAAAATGTTACTTGTGCAGCTAGTTATTTTAATGAGACCACCAGATAGTGCAGGGCACAACCTTACATTTATTTGGTTTAAAGATGCCTGGGACTAAAAGGAAGCCCCAGAGTAGGGCTAGAGACAAGAACAGGGCACTGTAAGGGACATGAGGTAGGGACAGGGCTGGCTTCAGGCACCAGCAAAACAAGCAGGTGCTTGGGGCAGCACATTTCTAGGTGCGGCATTCTGGCGCCGGTCATCATAGGCGCCGACTCAGGCGCATGGGGGAAAAGTGCCCCCGCCACCCCAGCTCGCCTCCGCTCCGCCTCCGCCTGCTCCCCTGAGCGTGCCGCCGCCGCTTCGCTTCTCCCTCCTCCTTCCCAGGCTTGCCGCACACAAAACAGCTGTTTCGCGCAGCAAGGCTGGGAGGGAGGAGAAGCCGAGCGGCGGGGTGCTAGGGGGAGGGGGCGGAGGTGAGCTGGAGCGGGGAGTGGTTCCTCTTCCCCCCCCATTACTTCCTGCACCTCCCACACCCTAGCTCACCTCCACTCCGCCTGCTCCCCTGAAGCGCTGCTGCTCCGCTTCTCTCTCCTCCCTCGCCTGGGGCAGCAAAAATCCTAGAGCCAGCCCTGGGTAGGGAACACCCTTTGGAAGGTTCTCATCAGGTTTGGATAGGAATCATATGTCATTTGGCACCTATTGAAAAATGTCTTGTTTGAAACACTCTACTAGCCATGTCAACAATTTGCTCATCACATTAAACTTGTATGCTTGTAGGTCTCTGTTATTTAGGTGTGGGAGAGGAAAATTCACAGAACATTCCTATTATAAAGCAAACTCAGAAGTCTGATTTTAGGGAGCACTTGTTCCCTAAATTCTAGAAAAGGATCTGATCTCCCCACCTCCTTTAGAGGAGTTCTGGCAGATCTCATAGTGCATTCAGAAGACGTATTTTCTCAGAAACTGGTGCATCTTAAAAGAATGATGCTTTATTTTTAGGACATTTTCAGTTTTGAAAGATCATGCCTTTAAGATAAGGAGGGGGTCTGTAGATAAGGAGGGGGTCTGATCTTAAGGTGACCGTTACATTTTTTTTTAAATCTTCCTTTGTATTTCTGTCTAGAGCTACCCTGCCTATTTCTGCACTTCTTTTGATATTTTAAAACACAGACAGAAACAGATAATGAGGCCACAGGAAGAGAATCCTTCAGGATGTCTTGTTTGGTTTGGAGATATTTAAATGTCTGCTGTATTTCCTTTGAGTGCAGAATTGGAGTCTGTGCACATGCACAGCTCTTTGTGCAGAGTGAAATACTGTGTGTGTGCGTGCACACACGTGTGTCTAGTCTTTTTATCATGGCTATCTTCCCTGGAATTATGGGGAACCCTTGTCTAGTTCAAGTCTTCCCAAAGAGATGCTTAACTCAGGAAAGTCAGATGGAATTTGTCATTCTTTCTAACCAATATGCCAATTTAGCTTGATTATAGAAAATTCCTAACTCCCTCAATAATCACAAACACATTCTAAGCTATGGGAGTTAGACACATGTTTTTGATAGGTTTAAATGTTAGTCACCACAATGGATGAACGTAGCTTTTTAGGATTAAGATCATATAATTAAGACATAATCTCAATTGCTTTGTAGTATATGAAGCAGTAAATAGCTACTGAGACTGATCAAATGCCAAAGCTGAGGAATTTAATCAATCACCAAATCCATTTTTGCAAGGACACTACAAAGCAATCCTGGTTGTTCTTGTACAACAACATGAAAGAAGACATCTCTTGCTTATTCCCACAAGATCTGAAGTGCTGCGTTGTCTGTTTCTCACTGGAATACACTTTTGTGGCATGGCTAGAATGAATGATTAGGAGTAGAGGGAAATAACTCTGATAAGAAAGCAAGGATCAGAAAAAAATACCCTCTAGGAGACAAATTCACACATAAGAACAGCAATTTCCATCACAAATAAACAACATTCACATTTTGGACCACAACATTTGGATCTTTGTAAGATGTAAAAACAGTCAATGACACAGGAGCCATGATTTATGGGCCTGAGCCAAACCCCATTAAAATCATTAGAAAGACTCCCATTGACTTCAGGAAAAATGTCAGTATTTGCCCAGTTCAGCTGAATGGGCTCCAATATCATTTTTAAAATTTTTGGTCCTGATCCAGAGCCCAATGGATATTAATTTAAATTGTTTAATTAATCCTCTTACAGCTGTTCTTGAAGTCATTTTCTGTGAATATTCAAACAATGGAGTTTTCCTGGCAAAAATGTTTGTGGAAAATAAACAAAGTTATATGCAAAGAAACTGAATTTTAAATTTGCATATGCCAATATTCATGCCAGAAATGCTTGTGCCATTAGGAAACAAATAAAATACCAAAATTATCCGACCATTCATAATGAATCAACACAGCTCAAATTTAGAATATCCATAGTCAATACACAGAGTAAAATATTATGTATAAAATGAATAAATTAGAGGAAATTATACTAAAATATTTCACGAGCAGGAAAAGGTGCTAAAGACATTGAATTATATGTTGAAAGAAATATGCCCACCTCTCATTTTCAGAAGCAAGCTTTTTTCAAAGAACAGTGAGTTACAAATGCTATTTCAAGGAGAATAAGGGCATGTCTACACTTAAAAATGCTGCAGCTATGCGACTGTAGTGCTTCAGTGCAGATGCTACCTACACCAACAAGAGTGCTTCTCCCGTTGGCACAGGTAATCACCCCCCATCACCCCCCGAGAGGAGGTAGCTATGTCAACAGGAGATTTCTCCCATCAACTTAACACTGTCTACACTGAGGAGGGTTAGGTCAGTTTAACTGCGTCACAACCCTGAGCAATCTAGTTATGCCAACCTAATTTCCTAGTGTAGACCTAGGTCAAATTCTGCACGCGCACACACAAACACACACACAGAGAGTCCAGGTAACTTAGATGAGACCTGTGCATGTAGACCTGAGGGCATTTGGCTTTTAGGACTTTGTATGTTGTTCTCATCACTGCACAATGCCATAACCAGGTTTTTTTTATGCATGTCAAGGATTTTTTCTTATCTTCCTTATCATCATCACACATGCTAACAGTCTTTTCCAAATGAATTGATGAAAAGACAAAATGCCCTGGGTGCTCCAATTTATCTGGAGTGATTACAGGGTAATGAGCAGTTTTGGGACCTCAGTTCACTATAGTAATAGCTGAACTATGCAGCTACTGTGCAGTTAACTGGACTACTAGTAATACACGCAATTTAATGAAGTCTTTCCAGATTCTAAACAGAATACAAAGAAATGCACTCTACAACAACAAAAATTGCATTCACATTAAAGAAAAAGCAATGCATCATCCCTTTGGTAGGTATGTTTTCTGGGCTTGCGCATATGTGCAAAATACTTTTCAAACACTAGCCTGCTAAGGCAGAGAGGACAGACATTGGATCTGAGCACAATGAATGAACACACTTGAGAAAAAGAAAAGAAAGGTAAATATTTATCAAATGGATGTTTCAGTGTCAATTGAGCTCTATGTACTAATATAGTCCAAGTCTACAAGCCACAGTTCAAAAACAAATCAGCCTATGAACGTCTTCTGTCCCATACACTTGACTGGCAAACAGTGAGGAATTCTGCAATTCAGCCAATTTTCTTGTGTTTAACCCTATGAATGCCATTACCTGCTCCTCTGAACGGCTCAGAAAGCAGCTCAGGAATTATGGGGATGCATGTGGTATATGCCCAGTTTAGCTTAGATTAGATCTCTGTGGCAAGGAGGGCAAAATATGATCAAATTGAAAAACTCCTCAGGCAGTACATCCTGCTTGCAAAAACAAAAGGGAGAAGAAAATCTCTGAAAATGACAAAGAGCCTTATTTTAAAATTGCTCCTTCCCGGCTCGGTAATTTCACAATGAGCTTGAAACAGAAAATGAGTGATTATTGTTACAGCTGGCAGGCACTCTGTATTTTGGCTGCATTTAAGATACACAACATTTTTCCAGAGAAATACATCAGATAATTTGTCTTGTGTATTTTAAGTCTTTTTCACATGTTCCGAAAGATAAATATATAAGCAATAATATACCTTAAGAAATGCAGTTGCTGTATAGAGGAGGTAGCGTGGGCTGAGCGTCTGCAGACCTTAGCTCTATTTCGGGCTGTGCCACCGTCACATTGTATGACCTTAGACAAGTCACTTACGTCAATATTTTCGACCTTGGCTGCCTAAAGCTAAGCACCTATTTGGTCTGAATAACTCGTACTATCAACAGTACTGTTTATATTTCGTAAACAGAATTAGTAACTAAAGCTAGGTACCTAACTCGCATTTGTGCCCCAAATAAGCTGTGAGATTCCCAGAAGTCCAGAGCTCCCAGAGTATCATAGAATACACCAGGCACCACACACCTTATCTAGAGGCGCACAGACAAAAGTCCCGTGTGCTCAACACCCAAAGATATGTGGAGATCTCATATAAGTGAATTTCATTGTTACAACTTTTTTCTTTTTTTTGTTACATTTTAAAATAGAACTTTCTGGAAACTCCTTTTCGCTTACTTGAAAGTGCAATTATAGTTAAGCGAGTGACTATCTAAAAATCTTACCTTTTAAGCCCCAGTTCAGGACAAAACATAAGCATGTGCTGAACTTTAAGCTTGGGCTTAAGTCACTTCTACTCCAACATGCTTACATGCCTCACTGAATCAGGACCTTAATCAACATAAATGCTCCCTAAATTCAGAGTTACAGCCACTAACTTTACTGACTCAAATAAGTTGTCACTACTTTTTACTCCTATTAACGCTGCAGGGCTAATAGAGCTCTGGAAGATGGAGATGGACTCCAGTTCTGCTGTATGCACCAGCAACAGAAGTGCCAATGTGTGGTTCTACCCTGTGAAAACCATATTGTGGGTGCCATGTTTGTTTGGTGACAGTGATTTTCACATGACATTTCCTCAGTGCACAAGTAAAAATGTGTTTTTCTGACTACCAGTGCTGCAAACTCAGACTGGGCTCCAAGGGTCAAGCTGAGTACTCATATTCATAGATTTAAGGCCACAAGAGACCATTATGATCATCTAACCTGACCTCCAGCATAGCACAGGCCATAGAATTTCACCAAGCGATTCCTGCACCAAGCCAATGACTTCTGGTTGAGCACGTCTTTTAGACAGTCTGGATTTAAAGACTTCAATAGGTACTTTGTTCCAACAGCCAATTACCCACACTGTTAAAAAAAAAAAACCCTGTGCTTTATTTCTAGTCTGCATTTGACTAGCTTCTGCTATCACAAAAAAAGGTTCTACTAGCCATATTAGGCCCTCTCTTCCACTTGTACAATCCCATTGCCTGCACAGGTATAGCTGACTGGAGCTAAATAAACAACTCTGTTGACGATGCACAAGGAGCAGTGGAATCCAGGCCACTCTCTAGCCTTGCAGGATCAGCAGCATTAAACATAGGGATAAAGAGCAGCACCTGTGTATTGTTGCTACTGCAGTCAGTGGACAGCATTCACACTGGGAACAGACCTGATGCGTAAGAAGGTACCATTTTAAAGTTACTTTTTGGAGTGAAGCTAATTCCAATGTCAAAAATCTTAGTAATTGGAATGATCCACTAGCCAGAAAGAACACGGCTTGACATTCAGTCCCAGGCTCAGTCTAAAAGCTAGCAGCTAGATAAACCCTTTTTAAAGTTGTACTGTGAGCAAGTACAATATGGGGGGTGGACGGGATAATTGAAAAGAAATAAATGTTAAACTCTCTGATGCCTTTTTAATAGAGCCACTTTTCATATTTATTCTTACAGTAGCATCTAGAGGCTCCAGATGTGTCCCGTTGTGTCAGGCACTGTATGAACATAGCAGGTCTCATCCTGTACTCATTGAAGATGGCACCACTACCATTGACTTCAGTAAAAGACAGTCCCTGCATCATAGAGTTCCTAATCCAAATAGAGAAGATAAAAAAGTAAAAGGGGAAGCAGAGTCACCGAGCCTGGAAGTTACTTGCTCAAGGTCAGTAAAGCCAGGTCAGGTCAGGTCAGTAGAGCCAGGAATAGACCTATGGTTCTAGAGTCCCAGTGCCATACTCTACCCACTGGAAAAAACTGCCTATTCAGCATAGAAACACACTTGAAGGATATATTAAAATATAACTTCATATTATTTAAAGGTATTGGGGTGAATCCTCAGCTGTACCAAGTCTGTGTGTGGGGAGGGTAAGATGGATTAAGTCACCTTTCCACGTTTTCTCAATTAGGGGGAATAACCCTGGCATATGTAAAAAAAAAAAAACCACAATCAGACCCACTGAATTTTGCCAAACAAATGACATTATCTGTGTCTTTTGAAATGTGAATCGATGGATTTGATCATTTCCTAGAAAGTGTTAATTTCATTATATTTTAACCAATTCAATTTAAGAAATCATGAAATAAGAAAGTCTCTTTTCCTCACCAGGTGCAAACCAGAAAGCATGGGGGAGAGTTCATCTTGAAAAAGCTGTATTCTGTTCACATTCAAAGCTGCACTACTCCAGACCAAAATCCAGTTGAAAAGTTGCATGTTTATATTTGTAAAAGCAAACAATTTCCAGTTGCAGGCAGGCAAAGACAGAATGTGCCAGCATTTTAGCTCGTGATGAAAAGGAATAAGGAAAATTCAAGGAGGAGGGGATGAACCCTCTATTCCTGTGGTAATAACTCTATCCAGCCTCACTCAGGGCAAAACCAGAAACTTTTCCTCAATTTTTACTCAGTCCTTACACAGGTGAAGCATCCATTAATGTTAAGCACAAGGTTTGCCTGAGAAAAGGTTTAAATTAAAACTGAGGAAAGACTGCAGGATTTGTTCCAAAGGAGGAGTTCTAAGAAGCCTGTTTTTATGGACTATTTTCACATGGATTTACTTTAGAAGAAATGTCAGTGTGTTTAGTGCTGGTGCCAAATAGGGTCAAGTGTGTTGGCATTAGTTGTGGTGTGCTCACCAGTCCAATGAGACCTGAACGAGATTCTCAAGGGCAGCAATCTATTCCCAAAGGCCATTGAACAGCTGTCAGATGGCAAGGGCTACTACAGTCTGGGCTGAATTCAAACTAGTGCCATAGAGACAGATGGAAGGCTCTGTGTTTGATCCAGTTTCCAACACCTCTTTCCTGGATTTCTATGTATGTTAACTCCTTTCTTTAAACTGGTACAGTTGCATTACACGGGTGGCAACTTATGAATTTATGTTCCAGAAGATGTCTTGCCAGGTGCCATGCTGAACACTCTCAACCCCAGCTGGCTAAAACATCAGTGCCTGGACAGCAGCACTCAATACCTTGCCAGAGTAGGCCCACATCTGTTATAGATTATAGGAGATGAAAGGATTATATTAGTGACAGTCCAATTGGAGATTTTTAATTTATTGATTATATTCAACAGTCACAAATGCTAGCAAAATAAATGTATGCTGATGTATTAGGGGGTCAGATCCTCAGCTGGTGCAACTTCATTGGCTCCAGTTGATATTAGCTGAGGGGCTGGTTGTAGAACTGTAAATGAAATAAGAAATATTCCATTGCTGTGACATTACCATTCAGAACTTACAGTGCAGAACATACTTTTAACAACAAAATGCAACGGTTTGGCAAAAATCTGTAAAATCATGGAAGACACTGAAGAGCCCCAATCCAGTAGATTTTCAACACCCATGAAAATCTACAGGAAGACTTCCCAAGACCAGTCCCTAAATGAGGAAATTTTAAAAGAGAAATAACTGAGCTCTCTGAGGTGGCCTGGCATAAACAAGCTGAAGTCAGCATCTGAGGAAACAGCTGACTAGACATCAGGGTCGCCCAGAGGATTCAGGGGGCCTGGGGTCTTCGGCGGCAGGGGGCACCCGCCGCCGAATTGCCGCTGAAGACCCAGCACTTTGGCAGCGGGTCCCGGAGCGGAAGGACCCCCTGCCACCAAACTGCAGCCGAAGACCCGGAGCGGAAGAAGCTCCGGGGCCCTGGGCCCCGCAAGAGTTTTCTGGGGCCCCTGGAGCAAGTGAAGCGAGCAAATTGCCCCACTTGCCCCCCCCTCCTCCGGGCAGCCCTCTAGACATATATAAAATCAAATGAGGAACAGAAGAGTTGTTATTCCCCAACAGAGATGAGTGCTGAAATGCTGGGGGTTTATCGTTCAGTTGGTTTGCCCTGCTGCAACTCTTTCAATTATTTTATTTAATAAATATTAAATTAAGTATAAGATTTCTATATTTTTTTAAATGAAAATGGACAATCTCTAAATAATACATTGTATATACTCACTTATGTACCAACCAGCGTATGTCACCCTCTTGACTTCCCTATCTTCTAACTTATAAAAACTGCCCCACATTTAGACTAACATCTCTTGATCTCTCTGGACCCAATTCTGATCTCACTCATACCAGGTTTACGTCTTTGTAACTCCACTGACTTCAGTAAATCCCGATTTAAGCCACAGTGAGATCAGAATCATGCGCTCTGTCTGTCAACTGGGGGGGATAAAGTGGATGAGGTAAAATCTTTTATTGGACCAAATTCTGTTGGTGCGAGAGACTGATCCAATGAAAGATATTACCTCACCCATCTAGTCTCTCTAATATCTTGGGACCAACACAGCTACAACACTGCATGTCAACTAGGAGGTCGTATCCAGGGAAACCATTCCTTGGAATGAAAATAAGAAAACAAGAGCAGTTAGTCTTGGGTCAGAATGCAGGTTCCCAAACGAGAAGCGAGAGGTGCCCTGAAAACATCTCTTATAAGAGCCACCAGTAAGCTTGTTATAACCAGAGGATGGGCTACCACTGGCCAAACCAGCAGCCTCTCTCTTTTTCCTCCCCAATGATATAGTCACTAAGTAGGGATGACACCAGCTCCCATAACTGACTTGTATATAAGCAGACACCCTGCACACATTGCCTTTAGGTGACTCTGTATACTTGAGTACATTTGATAAGGATTATTTATTATTTGTATCTTGTATTACCTACAACGCAAAAGGAATCTATCTGCTTGTATGGCCCTCATCTGTCTAATATCAGAGTGCCTCACAGCCATTAGCAGATTTTATCTTCACACACACCCCTAGGAGGCAGGAAGGTATTTGCCCCATTTTAGAGGAGAGCTGAGGTAAAACATAGCTCAGATGACTTGCTCAAGGTCACACAGGAGGTCTGTGGCTGAGGTGGGAATTTAACATAGGTCTCCCGAGTCACAGGCTATGAAGGCTGTGGAAAAATTGGAAAGAGTCCAGCGGAGGGCAACAAAAATGATTAGGGGTCTGGAGCACATGACTTATGAGGAGAGGCTGAGAGAACTGGGATTGTTTAGTCTCCAGAAGAGAAGAATGAGGGGGGATTTGATAGCAGCCTTCAACTACCTGAAGGGGGGTTCCAAAGAGGATGGAGCTCGGCTGTTCTCAGTGGTGGCAGATGACAGAACAAGGAGCAATGGTCTCAAGTTGCGGTGGGGGAAGTCCAGGTTGGATATCAGGAAAAACTATTTCACTAGGAGGGTGGTGAAACACTGGAATGCGTTACCTAGGGAGTCTCCTTCCTTGGAGGTTTTTAAGGCCCGGCTTGACAAAGCCCTGGCTGGGATGATTTAGCTGGGAATTGGTCCTGCTTTGAGCAGGGGGTTGGACTAGATGACCTCTTGAGGTCCCTTCCAACTCCGATATTCTATGATTCTATGATTCTAAGGCCACTAACGTTATCTACTAGAATTTGACTATTAACTATATATGTAGCCCACTGTTGCGTATGTGTTACAGGTTCTCCCCAATGTCAATCCACGGAAGATAAGAGTCTGTTACAGCCATAGCTGTACACCCTTGACGTTTTAGTTCAAGTTGTAGCAGCTCCTGCTTTTTAGCTCTGGAGGTCCCTCGTTCAAACACCAGAGCATCTGACTAAATGGCAGCCATTCCACACACAAATTAGAGTTTTGCTTAATAAAGGAAAATTCAAAAGTAAAATTAAGTAACAATTTGGAATGTTATTTATTTGATAGATTTGAGGGGTGGGGGAACCTTATTCAATTAATGAGATAGGCCCAGGAACTACTCCTGGTCATTAAGAACAATGTTAAGACGTATGTAGCAGGGCATGTGTCACAGCAGCTATTCCATTATTTCACCTAGTTATCTAATAGTAAGAGGCAAAAAAAAAATTTTTTAACCAGCTTCTGTTTTAAAAAAAACAAAACCATTGTGCAATAATTAATTATTACACTTTCCCCCCCAGAATGTCCAGTGCAGACCTGTTGGGATTTCTAGTTATACTGAAAAGACAAAAATGCCTAAAAGGAAAAAAATCAGAAAAGAATCCTGGGGAAAATAATGTATGTAACCGAAGATTTCAAATCACTCTCTGAGAGCATTATATATGTCAACACTGATCTATATAGCTTTGATCCTGCCCCACTGAAATCAACAGGGATTTTGCATTTTGACTTCTGTGAGACCAGGATCAGACCCTATGTTCCCATGTCATCAAAAGTTAAAATGCTTATGTCTAAATATGCAAAGCACATTAGAGAAACTAAAAGGAGTTATCACTTCATTTGAGAATATTTTATATCCTTCTAGGGAAAAATTCTCTTATCTTGTCTAGCTGTTTTATTTGCCCCATGACTCTCTACTGCTTTATATATTTTTTTTAACAATCAGCCAAATAACATTCCAAATACATAATTTATTTTATTGCAATAACTGTAGTTTTCCACTTATATTGTAAATTTAACTATTAATTATAATTGCAGTTAATACCATACTTTGTCATGAACTACACACTTACTTTTTATTTGAATGAATTGATTATACTTGTATGATATGAATAATCAAGCTGTTGGGTATTAAAGGGAAATTGCAATGTAATTAATAAATAGGCAATAAGATTATGTTATGGAAAACAGGGAGTTTGGGGATCTCTGTGATTTGGATAATCGAGGCTGTATTGTTTGTCTGTGTAATCATAGAATCAAAGAAGATTAGGGTTGGAAGAGACTTCAGGAGGTCATCTAGTCCAACCACCTGCTTAAAGCAGGACCAACACCAACTAAATCATCCCAGCCAGGGCTTTGTCAAGCTGGGCCTTAAAAACCTCTAAGGATGGAGATTCCATCACCTCCCTAGGTAACCCATTCCAGTGCTTCACCACCCTCCTAGTGAAATAGTTTTTCCTAATATCCAATCTAGACCTCCCCACTGCAACTTGAGACCATTGTTCCTTGTTCTATCATCTGCCACCACTGAGAACAGCCGAGCACCATCCTCTTTGGAACCCCCCTTCAGGTAGTTGAAGGCTGCTATCAAATTCCACCTCACTCTTCTCTTCTGCAGACTAAGCAAGCCCAGTTCCCTCAGCCTCTCCTCGTAAGTCATGTGCCCCAGCCCCCTGATCATTTTCATTGTCCTCCACTGGACTCTCTCTGATTTGTCCACATCCTTTCTGTAGTGCGGGGCCAAAAACTGGACATAATACTCCAGATGTGGCCTCACCAGTGCCCAATAGAGGGGAATAATCACTTTTCTCGATCTGCTGGCAATGCTCCTACTAATGCAGCCCAATATGCCATTAGCCTTCTTGGCAACAAGGGCATACTGCTGACTCATATCCAGCTTCTCATCCACTGTAATCCCCAGGTCCTTTTCTGCAGAACTGCTGCTTAGCCAGTTGGTCCCCAGCCTGTAGCGGTGCATGGGATTTTTCCTTCCCATGGACTCTGTACTTGTCCTTGTTGAACATCATCAGATTTCTTTTGGCCCAATCCTCCAATTTGTCTAGGTCACTCTGGACCGTATCCCTACCCTCCAGCATATCTACCTCTCCCACCAGCTTAGTGTCATCTGCGAACTTGCTGAGGGTGCAATCCATCCCATCATCCAGATCATTAATAAATATGTTGAACAAAACCGGCCCCAGGAACGACCCCTGGGTCACTCCGCTTGATACTAGCTGCCAACTAGACATTGAGCCATTGATCACTACCTGTTGAGTCCAATGATCTAACCAGCTTTCTATCCACCTTATAGTCCATTCATCCAATCCATACTTTTTAAACTTGCTGGCAAGAATACTGTGGGAGACAATATCAAAAGCTTTGCTAAAGTCAAGGTATATCACATCCACTGCTTTCCCCATATCCACAGAGCCAGTTATCTCATCAGAGAAGGCAATCAGGTTGGTCAGGCATGACTTGCCCTTGGTGAATCCATGTTGACTATAATCTATCTAATCCATAATTGATATCTAGATAGAATTTCTTAGATATTGGAAAGGTAGGTAAATTTATTATACTTTGATAATACTATGAAACATTTTGCGGAATATACTGTTTAAATAGATAAAACAGTAGCTTTCATTTTCATGTTTGATAGGGCATTTCTCAATTAGGATTTCATGGTTGTACAGCACCTAGCACAATGGAGCCCCAGCCAATTGGCCTCTAGCTGCTACTGCAATAGAAATGTTAAATAATACTCATCATCATCATCATCATCATCATTTGTTCAATGAAAAGCCACTTTGCAACCAAAGCAAGTGATGAGAAAGTACTCAGTAATTCCTTTCATAGCACAAGAGCTCCATCTTATGGAGATAGCTTGTATAAGACCATGGTAAACCAAGGAGTGTTTTCACTATAATATGCAATGAAAATTTTTGCATTGCAGGCAAAACCCAGCATACTATTTCATCTGAAACAGTGTTTTAAAGTCTTCAGTATTTTGGACAGGAACCAGGTTAACAACTTAATATTTTTGAGGATAGACAAGGTTTGAATGAATTCTCTTTTTTAAAAAAAAATCATCAGTAGTTTAAAATACACAGAGAACTAGCTTCCTCTTTATGTGTATGGGACTTGCACAAAGAATTTCCATTAGCACTCAACTAACTATCCATCCAGGTTCATAGAATCATAGAATCATAGAATATCAGAGTTGGAAGGGACCTCAAGAGGTCATCTAGTCCAACCCCCTGCTCAAAGCAGGACCAATTCCCAGCTAAATCATCCCAGCCAGGGCTTTGTCAAGCCGGGCCTTAAAAACCTCCAAGGAAGGAGACTCCACCACCTCCCTAGGTAACGCATTCCAGTGTTTCACCACCCTCCTAGTGAAATAGTTTTTCCTGATATCCAACCTGGACCTCCCCCACTGCAACTTGAGACCATTGCTCCTTGTTCTGTCATCTGCCACCACTGAGAACAGCCGAGCTCCATCCTCTTTGGAACCCCCCTTCAGGTAGTTGAAGGCTGCTATCAAATCCCCCCTCATTCTTCTCTTCTGGAGACTAAACAATCCCAGTTCCCTCAGCCTCTCCTCATAAGTCATGTGCTCCAGACCCCTAATCATTTTTGTTGCCCTCCGCTGGACTCTTTCCAATTTTTCCACATCCTTCTTGTAGTGTGGGGCCCAAAACTGGACACAGTATTCCAGATGAGGCCTCACCAATGTCGAATAAAGGGGAACGATCACGTCCCTCGATCTGCTGGCAATGCCCCTACTTATACAGCCCAAAATGCCGTTAGCCTTCTTGGCAACAAGAGCACACTGTTGACTCATATCCAGCTTCTCGTCCACTGTGACCCCTAGGTCCTTTTCTGCAGAACTGCTACCTAGCCATTCGGTCCCTAGTCTGTAGCAGTGCATGGGATTCTTCCGTCCTAAGTGCAGGACTCTGCACTTGTCCTTGTTGAAGTGGCATCCCTCACATCATTACCCAACTGTCTGATGTTGGGAAACCCCTCTCTATCAAAGTGAAGCAGACTGCATGGTCCGAGAAATTGACTCTTTGCTCCAATCCTAACTCTGCCCCCATCACATCTCACAATCTCTCCACCTCAGCCTCACTCAACTCCTGTCCTCATGTCTTTCTCCCCTCTCTCATCTCACCTGCTCTGTACCCCATCACACCTCCTCCTCTCCTTTGTCTTTCCACTTAGCTAATGCCCTCCTAACTAAAACCCCCTCAAAATCATGGAACTCATATGACGTTTGCTGCTATCACGTTGTTCACTTTGCTTATGTGTTAGACCCCTCTCCCCACCTTGTGTCTGGTCTATTTAGACTTTAAGCTTTTCAAGGCAGGGCCTGTCTACTTCTAAGTTTGTACAGTGAGACCCCATTCCTGGTTGGTCTCTAGGCACTACTGTTATAAATAATATCATATCATATACATAGACAAAGTTAAAAAATCCAGAAAGTACATGGGGAAAAAAAATCTATGGAAAAATTAGAGATGGTCTAGTGCCAAAAACTGAGGGCTGGATTTGGTACCCTGCTAATATACATGGGTGTTCAAATCTGAGGTTTCTGGTTTGGATCCTTCAGGGCGGGGGGGGGGGGGGTGAGTATATTCCCAATTCAGTTTGACCAGATTTCCAAATTTTAAAATGACGATGGTATGAAATTACAACTATGTTTTCCTCAAATCTTCTGCTGTTTATATGGAATTAATTGAGAGAACATTTCACCCTCTGCATGCATTTGTCCAAATCTGGCTTGAAGAAAATTAGGAAAATTGTTGCACGTGGATAAGATCATGTGAAAGTCTGCTCAGATTCTAGACCATCTTTCAATTTACCACTGAGTTCCCCTGCTGCTTTTCGTTTTCCTGTTTTCTTGTAAGCTGTCCCTGTTATGTGGTGGTGTGTTTGTGGGGGAGGGGGTAATTTTATTTTGTTTTTAAGAGAGCAATGATGCTTTAGGACTTGCACAAATGCAACTTTAAACCCACAGCGTCTGTTTAGGCTGACCATGAGCAACTATGGCAAAACAAACAAACAAACAGCCAAGAAAAACCCGGATGCCTTGCTCAAGTGGATGGATTGGGAGAGTTAGTTTTGTATATTGAGGCAGAAATAAAGAAACAAGGAATTTGGCAAATACTAGTACAAATTAATCTTCAAAATGTGGAGCAAATATTTTCCTTATGCCATAGGCATCAGCATTTGATTAGTATCAAGGGCATCAGAAAAAGAAAAAAAGAGAGGTCCCCACTAAAATAAAAAAAGGTGATAAGTCTATAAAATAGGGGTGGCCAAACTGTGGCTCATGAACTGCATGTGGCTCTTTTACAGTTGAAGTGCAGCTCCCGGAGCCCCACAGGTCCCACGCCTCCCCCTTCCCCCATTCTCCACCTACCAGACTGGGGAGGGGGGGTGGAGAGCTCAGGGCTTCTTCTTCCCTGCAGTAGGGTGGTGGGGCTAGGGGCTTCTGCCAGAAACAATTGGTGTCTGCTGAGAGTGGGGGTGGCACAATTTAAAGGTTTGCACCCTCAACAGCTTGAGTCATGCCCCCCCAGACACCCACCTCCTACCCTCAGGGGCCCCTCCCTGTAGCTCCCAGGTGTTAGCTCTGCATGAAGAGACAGCTGCAAACAGCTGGGAACAGCAGGGAGGGCCCGCTGCTTTAGCTCCATGGGGAGAGGTAGCAGCAAAAGCAGGGGCTCTCCCTGCAGCTCTCAGCTGTTTGCTGCTGCCTCTCCCCACAGCCACAGCTCCCAGCTCACCGGCTCCAGCAGCTGCCATTCTGGGAGGAGACCTGGTGGCACCATATGACTGAGCGGGACCAGCAAACCCTGGCAAAAATTGTGGGGAGGTGGGGCACGTGACCCCATGTGCCCCCCACACATTGCCTCTGGCTTCTGCCCAGTGAGGAGGGGGTCTCAGGGCTTCAGCCCTGCAAGGCACACCTGCTGGGGCTTGGCACTTCAGCAGGAGTGGGGCTGAAGCCCTGCGCCTGGGCATGCACTTCTCCTGGGGCTCAAGTCCTGAGACCCCCCCCCTCCCTACAGTACTGAAGCCCTGAGCACCGGCAGGTGCGCCCCGGCTCTTGAACTTCCGAAGATTGACATATGTGGCTCTGAGGGTCAGTAAGTTTGGCCAGCCTTGCTACAAAAGCTGCTCTTCTAAAGGCATTAAATAACTTTACTGAGTACATGGTTACCAAAAGTTTTGCAGAATCATTCTAATACATGGCTAGCTTGTTGCATTCACTATTATACCACATGCATTATACGACGTGACCTGCAAGCACATCACTGCACATAACAGACCCTGTAATAGGGTCAACTTGGAAATCATCCATGGGGCTAGGTTTTTTAAATTTTGGCAATTTGTGCAGAGATATTCAGTTAGGGCCTGATCTATGTCCCTGGGAATCTTTCCACTGAAGTTGGATCAGGCATATAATGTCTTTGTTTCTGTTCCATGTAATCAGCTGAAGCCACTTTCAAATTGCTTTTATCTGCTTCCACATTAGATTGTTGCACCATTGTAATTTGTACCAGTGTAAGCTGCGACGCTGCACAGCATCTACACTAGGGATCCTGTGCGGGTTCACACAGGGTATGTTTACAAGTACGGCCGTGGCTGGCCCTGGTCAGCTGACTCAGGCTCGTGTGGCTTGGCTCCGGGGTTGAAAAATTGCTGTGTAGACATTCAGGCTCAGGCACCAGCCCAAGCTCTGGGACCATGTAAGTTCCCTCCATTACTCTTCTCCTACCCATAGGCGCCAACTTTCCCTGTTGCCAGTGGGTGCTCACGCCTCCCTGCCCCTGGCCCTGCCCCTGCCCCGACTCCACCCTTTCCCCACCCCTGCCCTGCCCCCATTCCAACCCCTTCCCCAAAGTCCCCGCCCCAATTCCACCCCCTACCTGTCCCTATTGGACCCCTTCACCAAATCCCCACCCCGGCCCTGCCTTTTCCCCAAGCACGCCACATTCCCGCTCCCTCCCAGCACATGAAACAGCTGTTTCACAGCGCAAGCTAACTAGGGGGGAAAATCAGGCACACAGCATGCTCAGGGCAGGGCCGGTTCCAGCATTTCTGCCGCCCCAAGCAAAAAAAAAAAAAAAAAAAAAAAAAGCTGCGATCACGATTGGCGGCGGCAATTGGAAAAAAAAAAAAAAAGCCACAATCGGCGGCGGCAGTTCAGCAGCAGGTCCTTCGCTCCTAGAGGGAGTGAGGGACCTGCCGCCCCCGAATTGCCGCAGGTGCCGCCCCTCTCCTTTGGCCGCCCCAAGCACCTGCTTGCTAAGCTGGTGCCTGGAGCCGGACCTGGCTCAGGGGAGGAGGTGGAGGTGAGCTGCCGGTGGGTGCAGAGCACCCACCAATTTTTCCCCGTGGGTGCTCCAGCCCCAGAGCACCCATGGCGTTGGCGCCTATGCTCCTACCTACTCCAACTGAGCCTCCAGAAGCTGCATCACATCTCTGGGAGGACTGAGGAGACTGAATGGGTACTGGGGCACTTTGCAGTGGTTAGTGACTTTACTGGAGGCCTGGGCAGCAAGGGGAGGAATAGTCTTGCTGTGTATCAGTTAACTAATGACCTCCTCTCAGGAGTGAGGGGGGCACTGCTAAAACAACACCCACACATCCATGACAACCTCCAGAGTAGTGTACTCGGGGGAGGGAGAGCCTGCCTGTGCATCTGCTAACTAACCATTGATTTGTCATTTCTGGTTTTTGAGATGAGAGAGAAAAATAACCACAATAAAAATAGTCCAGAGTAGTATTTTCCATTATGTTTTTGTGACATGGGTCTGAGTTCAAGGTTGCAGGGCCAAGCAGAAGCAAAAGTAGCTAAGTACCATCTCAACTGCTCTTAGGCCTGCACAGAAAGGAGGGACCCAACAGAGTAGGCAATGGCAGAGGCCTGTAGGCAGCCATCTTGACAGATGACAGCTGCTGTACCAGCTGCCTACCCGGCCACTGTACTGGTGGAGACTGACACAGTGATAGGAGAGGACATAATATTACCTTTGCTTAGAACAAGTGCAGTCCAAATGGCACTGCGATGGCCCATGCATAAGGCTACGAGTTGGTCATTGAGTCTGTGATGTTATGTGACCTCTGTGACTTCAGCCCTGGGCCATAAGGCTCAGGCTTCCATGATTTATTGCCCACGTCCTGTCTTTGGCCTTTACTAAAAACTGTGCATGACAAAATCTTAGCCTTACCCATGCATTGTTGAGATTACCTTTGTGTGTGATGTGTGGTGTATTACAGGCAGGTGAAGGAGTGTAAGTGGTGATTAGCACATCAAAAATTAGCCAGTGTAGACAAGGCCTGAACGTGCTGAGGACTCAAAACCACAGGGGAATGATAAATCAGACATACTGGCCAGATTCTGCTCTCAGAGACACCAATACGTATTTAGAGTAATTTCACTAAGGATCAAATAAATTGTGCCTCTTCTTCTGACAGTCCCATGCTCACATCGAATGGCAGCAGAATTCTGAGTTATTAGTGGTTTCCAAGTGGAATAGAGAAATCAGTGATGTGGAGTCTAGGTATGTCTAAGGCTACACTACTTGGAGCTGCGTAAACGTGTGTTATTGCAATAGCTCAAGCACAGTTAGCACAGGTACATCTACGTGAGCAGGGAATCAGATCCCCAGCTCCAAATGCAGACATAGCCTGAGTATAACTTGCTTGGAACAGAAGGGGTCAAACATCATGCAGGTAATCTCTTCTTTCAGGAATCTGAGCACACCACCAATTTCTGCTTCCAATGGCACAACTGTGCCTCAAGGATTAATTCTAAGCCAAGCCCAAGGCACACAGCATACTCTCTTGCTGCTCATCCAGATCACTCAGGACAGAATCTTTCAGAGCAAAAGCTACAACACCACAGTATATCTTGCTAAGACTTAACATTTGCTCACGCATTAAGAATGAGAACTAGAAATTCTGGGTGTAAGAAAGCCACCTGGAGATGCCTTCTAATAATAATATATTGTAAACCACTTTGGAATTGCCCCCAAAAGAATAAGCATTCACAGTATGACTAGTTCTTAATGACTAAATTAAATACTAGCTGGCACAGTCCCTCATCTAGTTCACTTGACAGAGCTCTGCTATTTGGGCTAGAAAGATCCTGTCATCAAGAATATTTACTGGTATGACTTCAAATAACGTGTGACAGCTTTGATGCTTTCTTTATACACAGCTGTTGGATTTTGAAAGCAGCTCTTTAAAAAAAAAATGTCCAAGGTGCTGCAGTTCAATTTAACCTAAGGACCACTGGAAAAAGGTGTCCCAAATGAGATTACATCATGATAAAAACACACAGAAGCATGCTCTCACACAGAGACTTTGTGGAATCAGAAATGGAAGAGGCTGGTGCATAATGGGACCTAAGCAACATGACTGTTTGTTGAGAGTGGCACTGTCCACTGAACATTTCAACAGTAACTAAGGCATACCCGTTCCCATGTAGACAGCATAGACTCCAGAATGATCAGATCCCAGGCACAGATACGATGGCCTGAGACGCCACAGCTAAAAGGTGAGAGTGCAGCATATAAATTACATTATTGAGTAATACTCCACGTGACACGAAGGGTTGCAATCGCGCCTGTAAAATACTATACTGCTGCTGTGCCAGTTCTGTGACTAAGTTACCAGTACCAGGAAACAAGAATGGGGAGAAATTCTTACTGCATACTTTGTTGGGACCATGGGTTTTTTTTTGTTGTTTTTTTGTTTTTCAGCTAACCTAAACACAGTGACCATACAGGTCTATATTGTGTCCAGAAACTACCAAGAAACCTGCCCCAAATTTGACTCATATAACAAGGCTCATGATAGACACAATAATGTATAACTACAGACATATGGAGAGGTATGGGTTTAGAACAATGAACCAGATTGCCAAAAAAAAAAAGATACAGCTTAGGAGGAAAAATACATCCTTCCCCGACACACACACCCAGTTAGGCCGCTAAGCACAGATCCACAGACTTCTAAGACAAAACGCAGGAAGATTTGCCTGCCAGGGTCCAAATAGAGACATGCTTATATTTCACACACATACAAGAATCTTCCAAAGAGCAAGATTTCAGTGAAGGAGTGACATAAACGTGGCATAGATTTTCAAGGTAATGTTACATCCTGGCTACAGTATGCAGTCATGCCTTTATTATGTACTTGGGATGAAATCCCCTTGCTATAAAAGTAAAGCTGGTGTGATGGCTCAGGTGCAAGCTACACCTGTGATCTTACCATGGGTACTGCCTCCAAGTGGCAGGCCTGCACTCTTTTCAGAGTAGAACTCTGCGGCTCACCCCACTTTAGACTGCATCACCAGGCTACACCCTTCTCCCCATTTCCAGCCTCCTGCCACAGTTATAGGGCAAGCAGTGCCTTAGCCCCTCTTGCAGTCCCTCAAGTTTTGCTACTTTCTCCTTACACTGGGTCCTACCACTCATAGACTGGATCCCAAAGTGAATCATACTAACCCAACTGCACTTGGTACCTGCAAGATGCTCCGTGTGATGTATCTGAGACCAGCAGCTGATTCATAACAGCTCCTTCCAAACAGATGTATCAGCCAGTCACCCAAAGGTGCACAGCAAGCAGAGAGAAATGGTGACCTGCACACCTGGGTCTATCCTGCAGCTCATCACCTCTCTCAAAGCTTAAATGAATCCAGCTGTGTCTGGCACATCCTGCAGAGCCCCTGCCTTAGTCCCATAGCCCTGCTGCATTCTGCCTATCTCAGTGTCTCTCCCCAAGAAGTGGCTGCCTGCTTCCCCCTTCTTTTCCTCTAGGCTGGGGGTTTTAACTGATTCATGATCTTTTGATTTTAGTGTCTGGCCTTTTGGTGATAGGCAGGTAAGCATTTCCCAATGACTAGCTCATCCATTGTTTCTCTTAAGGACCCTTGGCATCCTTCCTAGACATACCTTGTCTCTGTCATTGTTTCATTTCCTGCTTGCTTTCCTTAACAGCCTTCTTTAAATTTAACACCATGCAGTCAGCCAGAATAGTATCAAGCAGGTAAACTGAGGCACCTATAATACTCATACAAAATAATATGGTATCTGCCTCATTCTCCACAGCTGTAATCTTAGAACTATAGAACTCGGGCCATGAAACACGCACTGGCTTTCTTTTGCATGGTTTGGGGTTCCCTGAGTTTCCCTTTGAGTTTCAAGTTCAGAGTGCCAGATAGCCTCCTCACCTCCCTATTGCAGGACTGAGCCCACTGTGTTACAATGGCAGTCACAGAACAACTAGAAACTCTGAGACAACTTTATCCATCTATTATTCAGGTTCATCTTATTAGTCACCAGGAAAACATTAACACCTTACTCTCAGTCTTACCAAACCCATGTGATGGTCCCCCTGACTCTCTCCCACCTTCAAATGTTGCCTATTCCTTCTCATTCCTCCGACCCTTGTCTCTATTTATTATTATTAAATATAAGCATTCTGTAGCATCTAGAGGCTCCAGTCAGGATCAGTGCCCCATTTTGCTAAGCACCATACTAACCAAACCGATGGTCCCTGCTCCAAACAGAATATGTGTGTCTCCCACTCTGAGCATTTTAGATCCATTGATACCTCATCTGAGTCTCTGCTGGCCACTCCTCATCATCCTCGGCCTGCATCTGGACCATGTGCACACTGCAAAGCTCCCATGGGAACTGTGCACACTTTGCAAAGAGAGCATCACACTGTACACAATGCATAAATCAAACGGATGTGTGTGTTATCAGCTAGACACATTTTATTTATAGACTGTTTATGATGAACCTCACTGAGGTACCTGAGCACCTCACAAACATTAATGGATTTATCCTCACAATACCAGACGTTTTAAAATCACTTAAAAAGATAGAGGGGTATATAAGTTAAAAGATATGTTTGCCAGCGGGTCACTAGATGGCACTATTATAAAGATTCTCACAGACACTGTTTTACTGAATCTGTAGGTAGTTAGATCTTGGAGAATTGCAGTAGTAGTATCATTGTAGTGAGACAGCTCTGTTTAGAAACTGTTGCTCGTTCCCAGTAATGTTTGTTCACTGCCTGATTCTCTCCGACTAGAATTGCTCCTTGAGTGCAGAGCTACTGCTTAAAGTGAAACCCACAGAACATTACAGTGTGTATACAACACACTTTAAAAGATAGTATAAAATACTCCCAAATGCATACAGTATGCAGATACACACATCAGGATCAGGCAATCAGATGTGGCTAACTCCCCATAGGTCTTTCAGCACCATCATTCACAAAGATGTCATGAGGAGTGGTCTCACTGAGTCCCTAAAAGGGCAGAGTCAAAGCCCCAGAAAAGCCTTTCTGAAGTTGTACCTGCCTGTATTTGTGAGTTATTATAACACTCCTTGGATACACTCCTTGTCCATTTACTCATGTAACTGTTCCCACTGAAGTCCATGAGACATGTCCTTACTTGTGCAGAGGTGCGCCACTCACTGCTCTGACCAATTCTGAGACCAGCACTGTCAGACCAATAGAGAAACTGCCAGTCACTCTGTTGTCAGATCTTGGGGAGTTCCAGAAGGAGGCAGCGAGCAACAGCTCTCCCAAAAGGACCTGTGGGAGCAAGAAGAAGAGCCCTGGGAAAGGGAGCTCAATCAGAGCCCCCATATTTAAAGTGGGGTGCAGTTGTGACTCAGGGGGAATCGTTGCTGTCCTCCCTTGGTCTGTGGGTGATGGGGATCTTCCAGTCCAGAGGCCACTTAGTCTTACTGGGAGGTAGGGCTGGTCAGCCCCCTCAACATTTTCTTGGCTGAGTGAGCTGGGGCAGGCCTGCCCTCATGCAGGGATCTCAGGGAAGGTATGGTCTCTCCTCCCTACTCGCTCTCAATCACTATCTCCATGCCATGTATGTGCGTCTGTATGGGGAATCTGGCCATAAAGTCAGATACTCAGATGGAAGAGCTATTACCAGAAGAACTGCAATGACAAAATGGCAAAGAAATAGGACTGGTTCAGGAGATATGTGACTTTTAAAAAATATATAATTACATGTCGACTTTAAACCTTTTTAATGAGGCTTAATGCAACTGGCATTCCATTTTCATGCACCTAATATGAGTGTTTTGCATTAAGTATTAATCATGATCCCTGAATATTTAGGCACAAAGAATTCATGTGTTTTCTGACACACGTGTTGATATTGGATTTATAGTTAAAATAGTCCAAAGATTAAGTGCTCCCCTTAGTGTTAGTAATTTAGAAGGCACATAGCTATTTCCTCTCGTTTAAATATGTGATGATACAACAGCCAAAATAAATAGACCCGAATGCAGCTAGGTTGAAACGCACGTAATATCAATGAGACACAGCTTTAATATAGGTGAAATATTGCATATGGGGGCTTGGCTAGACTAGAGAGAAAAAATAAGAATAGATCCATCATACACTTGTAATCTGTTGCATAGGAGAGGGGATAATTACAATTTAATTTGAGGAAATTTGCAAAGATATCTTGAAATTAAAATTATTAAACACATGCAATATAATTACACTCATAAAAATATCCATGCAGAAAGCACTATTATTACTGGATTACTATAACTTGGGAAGTACCAAAACTGTACATGGTGCTTTGTAACAAGTAAAATATACTGAACAAAATACAAAAGCCCTGTCTCATAATATTCAGTCTAGAGACCCATATCGATAGGGCCAGATATGCCTCCAATAAGGTTGTTTTGCACTGTTCCAAGGCTGCCCTAACTTGACACCTGGAAATTCCCCCACACCACAGGAAATACCCAATTAGCACAAAGCCTGCTTAGATAGCAATACACCACCATCTCTAAGGAGACATGGCTAGAGTGGAAGAGGACAAATTAGGGGAAGAATGTGGCCAGAGAGTGACACATTCCAGCAATCCCCAGCAGGTGTAATGGCTTATAGGAGACTTTGACAAGCCAACACAGGTTAGAGCAGAGGCTGCTCTAACTTGCAACAAGGGCCACTCTGGTTGTTGGCAGAATTAGGGAAGCCCAAAGGTAACTGAGAGCCATCTTTTGTCCCCCAGTCTTCAACTGCTCTAAGGCTATCTCTGGCACAGGTGAGAATCAGAGCCATAGACTTTAAAAACAAAGAGCGTTCTCTATGCTGTGCACAGGTGTAAAGGTCTACACAAAGTGCCACGGAAATGGCTAGAATTCCATCTTTTGCTTAGATTGGTTTTGCACTGGTTTGAACTCGACTGAGTATGATGGAGGTCCTCCTGATTTACACTTTGTAAATGAGATCAGAATCAGGGCCAAAAAGTAGCACAGAGATGTTATCCTTACGGACCAGGTGGACTGTCAAGGAGTGATTTGGAGAAGGAAATAGAGGGCACCGACACACATTAATCAGGTGGCAGTATAGAGCAGTGGGTCTCAGCCAGGGGTACACGTACCCCTGGGGGTATGCAGAGGTCTTCCAGGGGGTACATCAACTCATCTACATATTTGTCTAGTTTTACAACAGGCTACATGAAAAGCACTAGCGAAGTCAGTACAAACTAAAATTTCATATAGACAATGACTTGTTTGTGCTGCTCTATATACTATACACTGACATGTAAATACAGTGTTTATATTCCAATTGATTTATTTTATAATTATATGGTAAAAATGATAACTTTTGTATTTTTATGTCTGATTTTGTAAGCAAGTCATTTTTAAGTGAGGTGAAACTTGGGGGTACCCCAGACAAATCAGACTCCTGAAAGAGGGACAGTAGTCTGGAAAGATTGAGAGCCACTGGCATAGAGGGAGGCACAAAACTGGGAGTGGGAAAAAGAGACATAAGGGGGCAGTCACAGCAGATTAGCAGGAGCAAGACATAATACATCTCTACCTCGATATAACGCTGTCCTCAGGAGCCAAAAAATCTCACCGCATTATAGGTGAAACCGCGTTATATCAAACTTGCTTTGATCCACCAGAATGCGCAGCCCTGTCCTCCCCCCCCCCCCCCCCGAGCACTGCTTTACCACGTTATATCCGAATTCATGTTATATCGGGTCGTGTTATATCGAGGTAGCGGTGTATAAGAAAAATAAGGGCAGTATAGTAAGCAGAGAATGAAATGTGGAGCGTTTTTGAAGGACGAGATGATTGAACTGCAAACAAGAGAAGAGGGCAAGCCAGCACAGTTTCAAGGAGAATGGTATGAATGGCAAGAGAAGATAAGCTTCGCAGTGGCATTTTGGACAGACTGAAAGTTAGAAAGGTGACATGTTACAGTAGTTGAGGCAAGAAATTGCTAGAGGATGGATTAAAGTTTTGGCAGTGGAGATAGTGAGGAAATTGTTAATTCTGGTGATATAGAGAGAAAATAGCCTGATTTAGTGCCGGCCTGGATGTGAGAGGGGAGAGGGAGGGAAGATTTCTGCTGAATAATGGCACTTCTGACATTTAACAATATCTGCAAAGCCTTAAGTAGAAGCTTTAAGGAGAGTGGCAAAAATGGGAAGTAAGTATTAATGTGTGGAATAAGAGGGGCGGAAATTAGCAGGATTAGAAGGAATTTAGCAAAGGACGGAGAAGAGCTGGGGGAAGAAAAGATACATGCAAAAGGAGAAAGTCAGCACAGGAACAGGAACTTCTCAAAACCTGCTCTGTGGCAGAGGCTGTGTCTGATGAGACGGCCAAGTTTACCCAGGCACCCTGTTAAGGGCTGGAAAAGCAAAACCATCAGAAAGAACAAAAACAAAATGGATGCTATCACCTCCCATTTGACTGAGGAATATGGGCCAGGCTTACAACAACTGGGAACAACTGGGCTAAATCGGCATAGCTCCACTGATTGGTGCTAATTTGATTTGCACCAGCTGAGGCGCTGACTCTACATTTCCTGACTTTGAGGGGAACGGTGCATATTTGTTTTCTGTGAGAAGAATCAACAGCCGAGAGCCACACAGAGAAACAAACCAAGTGCTGCATTAGCAAAATGCTTCCCTCTCCTCCCCCAACAAACCAGTAATATAAATTCTAATTAGCAAATAGGATTTAAAATAACTACTGGATGCAAGACTGTCCTCACATGCTATTGTGTCTCCCGCCCGTCCTGTCCCACCCTGCCCCCCTTACACACACACACACACTTCTTCCTGTTCTCCCTCCTTGGTCTAACAGTTACAATGTTTCATTTTTCATTTTCAATTTTCTAATTTCTAGCATATGTTTTAAAAGTAACATTTTTGGCATCCCCCTACAGTGAGGTTTAATGGTCTGTTTACATTTTCATTTAAAATGTTTCTCTATCTTAAACGAACAAGATAAATAGCTCTATCATACAATGACTTTCATTTTATGGTGGTTGTATGTCACTTTATATTGGTGGAAATGCAGACATGGTCTTTCTTCGAGCATTTGAAACCAAATAGCTGGTGCACATCTGTTTAAATTTAATTTGCACAAGGGTTCCAAACCAAAAGCAAAATGGAAAAACTATTTTTTTGTGGTTTTTAAAGCAAGTAGAATAGCAAAATTCACTTCTATTTCTTAATCCCCTCTATAACCACTAAATCCCCATACTTTCATGAAGGTCTTTCTGAAATCCTTTACTTTTGTCCTGGCATTTCAGTTTCTTTTATCTTTCGCCCCTTATATTACTATTATGCTATATATTCTCCCCACTGTGTATGTGTATTAATCCCGCTGTCAAATGATCACATGAAAAATGTAATCTTAAAAATCAAACCTCTTTGTTAAATCAGAGACTTGTAGACCACCTAATAACTGACATTTTTCAATTTCCAATTCAGCAACTTAAAACAGTTTAATAATACTTGGACTTAATAACATCACATCCAGTTCCTGAGGATCCAATAGACAACTGTGATTAAAGGCCAAATTGTGGCTTGGGCTATACAGCGGCCTAATAGAACACAAGATGCTTCCTTGTGCTCCTGCACCAGCTACCCACATCCCAGGTGTGGCTGCAGGCTCTGGGCACAGGCGGATGAGAAAGGGTGTGGAATGGGTGTAGCCACCCCTCCCTCCCCAAACAGTCCCAGTGAGGTAGCTGTGCTGGTGCATCGGGGAGCATGTACTGCGCACGAATAGACTTGTCACAGTATACCCCTTCCCTGAAGCAGCGAGGAGGCCAGGCGGTCCAATCTTGGATTAAGCTATTCCATATGTCTAGGGGATAGTTGCTTTCTCTCCCCCAACACCACTTCAATGAGTCAGAGCAATTAAACACCCTCCAAGTATGACTTCAAGGGCCCCACTCCTAACACCTTTTTGGTTCAACACCCTAGCTCTAAACTCCCAACTAAAAAGTGGGAACAACCACATACCCTTCTAGTGCGATTTGCATCTTCCAAGGTTGAATTTTGAAAGTGAGGGCTGTCAATATTTTCCTAGTCAGATTAACACACATTGTTCAAACTGTGTTTCATGGGAGCAGGGTGGGTGAGGTCACGGATGACGCATAAAAACCCAAAAGGGCTCAACAAGTTACAGTGATGAGCTGAAGAGGGCTTGTGCAAGCCCTTTTTGACATAACCCGCCTTTAACCCCTCAGGGAGAAATCTCAGCTTTCATTTAAAAAAAAAAAAGTTTCTAGCCCTTCTGAGAGGTGCACAGCACTGGGAGGTGCTTAGCAGTAACCCACCTCAGGTAAAGTTGAAAGCATCCAGCACCTGACAGGGTCATATAACCTGATCTAAGTCCAGAGGACATCCCTGGGGTCTTTCCATTGACTTCAGTAGGCTTTGTATCAGCCTGCCACTAAGGAAATGGAAGTCAGCAGCCCCTTAGACTTTGAATGATATATCTGGTATATTCTTTGAATGACTGCTCATTTCTCATTGACTCTGATATCCCACTACACTTTCAAGTGAATAACTAACAGACAATTTGTTGTCATTGGTAATGCTGAATAGCATTCGCTCATTTCAGTGTAATTCTACACAATTTGTCTGTATTTTGTCTTTTTCAGTAATAATTCTTTGACTCTGCCTCACATTAAATTTATTAGTTTGATAACAGCGCAAAAAGCATAGGGTTGACTTTTTGAAATGACCTATTTTCCTGAGGTCCCTAGCGAAACAAACAATTTGCTTCAAAAGATAGCAAAGTGTCCTGGCTTTCTGTCTCGTAATTTCCCCAGGAACAGGCTATTCTTTTCTGCATACTTTGATGTTGAAATAAAAGGGTATTTAAATATTATTTTTGCTACTGTAATGGGTATAAAATGCCGTAAGTTCCTTGTTATTTGTCTTGTTGGAAATAAGTCAGAGACACACATGAGCACAAACAATATCACGTACACAGAACTTCCTGAATCCGCCGGACCTTTACCCATAATGCTCCATTCTTTTGAAGGGCTCCAGGTGTAGTGTCTTTGAATAAAACTCCATCCTTTTTGTCTGAGTGTTGTTTTGGCTTTTTTCTTTTTTTTTTTTTTAACTGGAAGTCTGAGTACAGATATATACGTGCCTATGTGCTAACTTAGTCATTGTGTAATATAGTACACTCTCACCATGGAAAGCATATAACCAATGTTGATATTTTCAGAGACAATATCCTAGTATGCTATATATGAAGAAGAGGGAAATGGGTATACATGTGAACAGTTACCAAGTTTTGCATGAAATCTCACGTAAATGGGATTTGCATCAACCCACACACCAGCATAAGTTTGGCCCACTATGTATCTCCCGAATCATTAACTCAGTCTATGAAAATATAGGTAACAATTATAATAAAAAATATCCTTGATGCAAAACAGAAAACATTGGTCTGATCTCACTGACACTCATGTAACTGCACTGACTTCAACTGAATTACTCCTGATTTACACTGGTGCAAGTAAGAGGAGAATCAGGCCTTCACTTTTTATCTTGGTTTCAGGGTTTTAAAAAGACATGTTTAGATTTGATCCATGTACAACAGACCACTCTAGAACAAGTTATCCAATTAGTTCAATTACACAGTTTCCAAAATGTAAATGTGTTTGTACTTCCAATGTTGAAAGAAAAACATACATTCCCACTGAGCCATGAAGTGCATGGCACTGTAGTAAGAAAAATCAGACTCTGATAGCTCTAAAAACAAGTTCTTACAATTGGCTAGAGCAAGAAAGAATTCATTGGTCAAGAAAGAATGCAGGCTGCTGAATAAAGAGGAAGATAATATATTGTCTTTTATTTTTCCCACTACCCCCAAAAGCACACTCCTACTACCCTGCTATTATTTGTAGTGAGCTGGAGGTGGGTTAACAACTGAGGCATTTGTCTAATGCCAAGGCAGATATTTGTTTTGCAGACTGTCAAGTCAGCAGGTGTTGGACAAGGTGGCTAATGGGAAATCTGTTTACGAAGCACATGTATAAATTAGAGTTAAAGGGGGATATTAGTCATGGCAAAAAATGCTTTTAATTTAAAAAGAAAAAGAAAAATCCTGGCAAAGAATATTTTAAATCAGTATTAGCTGCAATAGCAAATGATGACAAAGTCAAATAATTCTCCTTTATTTTACAGTTCAAATTGTTTTAAAATTATTTGGTAATATTTCACTAATCATTTAACACCATTTTAACATCTCATACTCTACTATACTGGATATACATAAATCTGTAGTGTAGATATTCATGCTTAGTACCAGGTTGGCCAGAGTGACAAAGACTAACTTCCAAGGAAAATTCCCTTAAAGTCACAGGGTTTTGCCTTGGACTTCATGGTCATGACAAAGATACAACTTAGTACATGAACTTTCAGGCCACAAGGGGCTCAGAAGTAAATCAATGTACTAATTAATTAGGGCAGAGAATCTTTTTGTTGTCTGCATTTGTGATCAGCAGACTTTAGGTCAGTGTATGAAATAAAGAAGGAATTTTCATTTAGGATTTTGTTCTTGAGCAGTTGAAAGTGCTCAAATGCCTGTGAATCTACGACTGAATGATAAAAGTTTAGCCATATAACAGCTCAATGGCCTCTTCAGAGTAATTCACCTTTATTTTACCGTTAACATTATTTTAAACCTCTTCATAATAATTAACAATAGTATAAAAAACATTTTTAAAATCTCCTTTTTCATACCATGTGTGCAGTATGCAAGATACAGGTTGATAGGGACTGCTTCAATGTGGGAACTAAATTTGACCCTACGTGTAACTAAAATACAAAACTACTAGCAATATATATAATAGAGACTAATGCTGTATTGCAGGTATTAGATGTAATAGCTATCTTAGGTAGTTATATAGCCCCATCAGTGAAGTAGCTGAGCGCTTCACAGACTTTTAATGTATTTACTCACATAGCCGCCTGTGAGATAGGGAAGCAACTAAGGCCCAAAGAAACTAAGGCCCAGATCCTCAAAGGTATTCAGGTGCCTAACACCCATTGATTTCAGTTAGAGATAGCTGCCTAAATACCGTGGATGATTTGGGCCTAAGTGACTTGCCTGAGGACACACAGGAAGACTGTGGCAGAACAGGGACTCTCTAGAGTAGGGGTTCTCAACCTGTGGGTTGGGACCCAAAGTGGGTCAGGACCCTATTTTAATGGGGTTGCCAGGGCTGGTGTTACACCTGCGGGAGCCCGGGGGCTGAAGACAAAGCGTGAGCCCCACCATGCAGGTCTGAAGCTGAAGCCCGAGTGCTACAGCCCTGGGCAGCAGGGCTCAGACCTTGGGCATGGGTGGCAGGGCTCAGGTTACAGGACCCCCACCTGGACTAAAACCCTTGGGCTTTGCCTCCCTCCCCTCCCCCGTGGGCAGCAGGGCTTGAGCAGGCTCAGGATTTGATGGCCCCTCCTGGGGTCATGTAGTAATTTTTGTTGTCAGAAAGGGGTCACGGTGCAATGAAGTTTGAGAACCCCTGCTCTAGAGTCCCAGGCTAGCATCCTAACCACTGAGTCATCCTTCCTCCCCTAGATATCCATGCCAGTGCTCTCTGTCCTGAGATGGAATCTCAAATTTCAGAGCAAAGGAAACTTGACTGATCTTAACTTCAGCAAAGGGAGATACTGGAGAATCAGGCCCTATCTCACACCTTGGGCAGTCATTTACATCTGTGCTATCAAATTAGAATTCTCCACTAACAAACACTGGCAGTAAGGTTTTGCACCTCCCTTGCCCAGACTGCAAGGCAGCAGAGAACCAGTCCCTATAATCCAGTGACAAAATATTTGAAGTGTGGAGTTTGCATTTCTCTCCTGTTTTCATCATTTTCTTGTCATCGGGAAGAGATCAAGTGTTCTGACTATGAGCTGTCATCTGGAGATATTATAGACATTACCATTAAGAATACAAATTTGTTTTTAATGATGCATGGTATTTGTTAAACTGCAGTTGGGGTTAGAACTAAAACTCTGTTAAGTTGTCTTCAATTTGGTCATAAATTTCTCATTTGCTGGTTTTCATCTCAGTATTTCACTTACTGTTTTCTACATCATAAATGTCTAAAAACCTATTTTATAGGTAGTATTAATGCAGAAATAAATTGTGGCTCCCATAAATGTTCCCTTGGAGTGCTTAACTTATCTTCTGGTACCATTGCAAGCACAGTTGAATTCTTCCAAAACTTGTAAAGATTTCCAGGTGTCATAGTCTGGTCCACAGAAGCAATATATTTTCACTGAGAGGGAAAAAAACTACCTCTTTTATTATAAGTATTCTAGATTTGTATGCTTTGTTAGTTTAACTTCTGCATTAAGTATGTAATGTAACACTTTTTTTGCAGTCAATGCATCATCATAACCCCCGCCATTCCTGGCCTTCTCCATTTCAGTGCCCAGAAGTTACTGTTTTGTCATCGTGTGTGTGTTGGGAATCATCTTTCGCAGACTAGAGAGATAGATGCATTGAGTTACATGACAATCTCTTTGACTTCATTAATAGGCGGCTTCATTTCCTAGAAGCAAGAAACTAGATTTCATTTTCAAGGAAATAGCACTCTTAACCCTATCCCTTATTTCTATAGAAGGGCCTGATTCTCCACTGCCTTGCAAATTGTGTAGTCCTTTACATTTGTGCAAAATAAGAACAGAGAGAGTGATAAAACTTTGCCATTCATGTTAGCATTTTACACACACCTTGCCGAGGTGAATAGAACTTCGCATGGCACAAGGCAGCAGAAAATGAGGACTGTGAAGATGTCAGCTCTGGACACACAGTTATGTCTGTGTCACAACTCTCTGACTATAACAGTAATAAAAAAAGACGTCAGCTATGGAATCTCATGAGATGCATGAGCACAAAAGATTCACAATGGCTTTTCTTCTGTGAAGGTGCACCTTTATTTATAGCATCTCTGTGTGTCTATGTATAATAAGAGATGAGCCTATGCTTATATAGAGAAATGTATATTCAGTGGGGGAAGGGAGGAATCATCATTCAGAATGTCCTTACATTACTGCCATGCTGGAAACAATTTCCTGTTCTTCATTTAACAGGCACAGCCCGTAGACCCATCTGTCTTAAGGCAGACATGATTATTCACTCAAAAAAAAGTGTGTGTGTGTGTATATATATATATATCTATATAAAGCAAAAACTAATGAAGTAGGAAAGTGTATTGAGAGATTTTTGGCTCCATGTTTTCAGATTCACAGTGTGACTTTCAAATGGCAGCTACTTCACTGGGTATTGCCTCACTGATGAATTGTGGCATTGATCTATTGACATGTCCAAACTAGAAATTACGGCAGCCTCAGGAGAGGATATCAACTGACCTGTAAATTGGAACATGTGTTTTGGGGTTTATTCGGGAGGGGGTTGGGGGTTTTTTGTGTTACAAAACTTCTGCCACTGACATCTACATTTTCTATTTAGCAGACAGCCTCCATGTTGCACATTTCAGATATTTAGACCATTTAGGACCAATGGAGCTAGGCCAATTTACACTAGCTGAGGATCTAGTCCATAATTTCTTTTTACTATGCAACCTTAAAAAGAACAGTTGCCTTCCTTTCATATAGTTTCTCCACAATTAAAAATTACCTTAGGGAACAACATGTACATCTGTGAAGCAACACTGAGCTTTAACCTGGCTAATAAAGGATTTGTTCAAGAATCATTCTCAGGAATATATTTGTCATAGCTTATATCTGACTGGATTCCCCAGGAGTACAGTCCTGAAGTGCATCTACTCCAAATTCCCAATGAAACCAGTCAAATTTTGCTTGCCGCACTTGCACTTCCACTTCAATGGGAGTGTCATGTGAGTGAGCAAGAAGGCCTAAGCCCAACTGAATTATTCCAAGTAAAGAAGATTGTGGGGTTTAGCATCAAGTGAGTATATACCACAGTTGCTGTAAGCAATTTGAGACAGGGAGCGTGTCTAGCTTTATGTTGGCTAAGAACCTAGCACAATGGGGCCTTGAATTTGTAGGGGGCCTCTAGGCACTACTGTAATAGAATCACAAATGCGAAAAAGTATTCTCATCCCAGAATTCTTACAAATAATCTGCTATTCAATTTTCTATGTAGGAATGATGTTTTGGAGTAGCAGAATGCTTGTTTACACGGGAAAGAATTCACATGGGAGTTCACATCTCAGAGAGTTGTTTCCAGTGAAGGATGACTAGTCGTTTCATTTCAGTCATTTCTCACTATTCAAACAGCTAATTTTCAGGAGACAGGCTAATACAGCAGTTCTCAGTTTGTACGTCATGACCCTCACAGGGTCACCAGCACCTGTCTGGAGGAATCCAGTCAGCCTGCTCCCTTATACTGAGTCCAACTGTTTGTTAAGGCAAATTTGTTCATTTTCAGTTGTTCCCATTCAGATGCCATAGCCCAGGGGTGGCCGAACTGTGGCTCACAAGTCACATGCGGCTCTTTTACCATTAAAGTGCTGCTTGTGGAGCCCTCGCCCCCCATTCTTCACCTACCATACTTGCGGGGGGAGGAAGCTTGTGACCTCTGCCTTGCAGCAGGGTGGTGTGGTAGGGGCTTCTGCCCAGTGGGAAGGGGGCATCTCAGGGCTTTAGCCCTGCAGCGTGTACCTGCCGGGGCTTGGGGTTTCTGCAGGAGCGGGGCTGAAGCCCTGAACCCCGGCAGGTACGCCCTGGCTCTCGAACTTCTGAAGATTGTCATATGTGGCTTGGAGGGTCAATAAGTTTGGCCACCCCTGCCATAGACAGTAACCAGTGTTCTCAGCATTTACTTCAGATCACCAAGGGAACCAGAACCTCCTTAGAAGTGTGGAGGAAATCTATGCAAAGGATTCTGGGACACAACTGAGAAGAACAAGTTTCAAGTGGCTGCATGTGGGATCATGATGTAAAAGAGTTGCTGATGATATTAATCTAAATAATTGTAATAATAAATGCCTTATACAGTGTTTTTTATCATAGCCTCTGATCTAAACAAGTGTGCCATTTTGTGATATTTATACTCACAAGTATATTTAGAACAAAACCCCCTTCAAGTTTCTTTTTTCCTTTCTAGTGGAAAATCAAATCAAATCCTAACAAATATATTTTCCTTATGTCTTTTCAATGAGACCCTGCATCCAGATTGCTGTATTGCCCCACCTCCACTTTCAGATAGCTTGCTCTCATTTTCATGCTCCGTAGCACACGACTATATTAGTAAGAAGTATCCTGAAGACATGCTCTGTCCTGGTGTCAGATTACCATTTTGTTTGCTATGGTAATGTGGGGAGATTTGCTATTTTTCTCCATTTCTTTCTCCTGAGATCTGTAAGAAAGACATGACATAGAGCTAGTCACATGCACTGAGTTTTGTACTGTTTTGTTGCAATACATGAGAGATGTGCATCACATTGTGCAGTTTTTTCCATTAACCTTCCATGTTTTCTATCCTTAGGAGAAAAATCTTGCTAGCCTTGTTTTTCTCTCCTTGCTACAGAGATTTATAATGCATACATTAATGGCGATTGCAACAGATTTTCAGGGCATATGGAAAAAAAATCACATTCTTTATCATTCAGCTTTTCAAATGCCTACGACTGTCCCCATGTTGTATATTTTTTGTACTTCCACTGGTTGGGTAACTGACAGTACTGAGCAGTGACAAGCATTGAACACAAACACTTTTGCTAATTCAGGAACTCCTGGTATGTGTTGCAATGGGACAAGAGGGAAAGGAGACTATAATTGCCCAACCCTGATCTTTCCCTTTGGCAGCAAGAGCAGAAGCGGGAGGAAACCCATCACCTCACCTGACCCTGGATCTCAATACAAGGCAGAGGAAAATCATTGCTTACAAATTATAGGGCTGTCCCTAGTACTGAGGAGTAAATACTTTTCATGCTGGGGACTTCAGGTCAATAGCCTGTTATTACTTTTAATGAAAAATTGCCATGGATTCTAACAGACTTTAGGGAATGGAAAGAGGTGGGGTGTGAAATGATGTCAGGGCACGTTGCCCTGTAGCCTCTACTATAATATATCCAGGGCTTGCTGGGTCAGTATACAGCATTCTCCAACCTGTTTCAATTTGGATCTCCCAGCTGTCAACCCCATCCATTCTTGCAATTCCCTAACTTGGGCAATGATAACTCACAGGCACCGCGAGGGGCACCATGTAAATGCTCGGAATATATTATTAATTCTTAAGTAGATAGATGACTTAAGGACTTGAAGAGAAGCCTGTAGCGCTTATCCAGTCGTCACCAAAGAAGAAGCCATTATAGCTGTTCTGATGCCTATTATTTGGATAATAACAATTCTTTTAATTGGAACAAATACCAGTTAATAATAAGACCATAATACTAGAGGTTAGAGCACAGTTTGGGAGTCAGGAGGCTGCGGGTCTATTTCTGCCTCCACCACTGACTTGCTGCTCAACCGACAGTCACTTAACTTCTCCGACCCTCAGGTTCCCCATTTGTATAGAGGGGGTAATAATATTTACCCCTTTACTAGGAGCACTAGGAGGATCAATGCATTAATGTTTGTAAAGTTCTTGGACATCTTGGATTTAGAGGTGCCAAGAGTTATTAAATATTCATTATTATAATCTCTTGCTTATTCTTAAAGTGAGACAGCCTGAAGCAATGCATTTGGGTAACCCTAAAAACCAGGACATGCTAACAATTCACAAATGTTCATACACTTCCTTCTAATTCCTTAGTTTATTTTTAAACTTTTTGGAATGGATGAGGTACTCATGTATATGAAAAAAAAGAAAGCACTCCCCTCACGAATAGAAAAGCTGCTCTCTGATTAAAAGAGTGGGGTTTAAAGTGATTTATAAATGTTGTTCTAAAGGGATCTCTTTGTCAGCTCTGCTTAAATTCCACACACACACACACACACTTCAGCAGTCCAAGGCCCTTTACTGTTCCTCATGGCATAAACACGACAGCAGTACATTTATGTGCTTAGTCCTTGGCCTTTGCTGCTGAGCAGAGACTGCCAATTGTACCGAACTGTACTTAATTAAGTAGTAGTTTTATGAGGTGAACTGCAATACATAGGGGACTGACATGAGACCACCAGATTTATGGCATTTCAGCTTCAAGCTGACAGTGTGGCAGTACTCACACAACAAAGACCGTATGACAAGAATGTTAACATAGTGAGAGTGCCCCACAAAAAATGAGGTAGGAAATTCACAGTTAGGCATTAAAAACTCCAGTACCCAGCATGGCAACATCAAGGCGCTGTCCCACTGGGCCTGGCTTCTGGAGTTTTTAATCCTCAGCTGTGGATTAAAAAGCCTTACTTTTATGACTTTGGAGGTGTGAGGCTCTACTATCTGCATGTGGAAAGACAATCCCCTGGCCTTACATCAGAAAGGTACCCCACCAGTGACCACAGACTTGTCATGCTCACCCCTTTGCTGACGCCAAATGGGTAGCCCCCCCCTTAAGGGAGAACTGTGGTGACTGGTTCCGATACATTTGGTAGCTAAATAAACAGCTATTGAATAGGAATGATTAAAAAATGGAATCTGCAAAACACTTTTAAGAAATACTTGTCTCTGTTTCACGAATGAATGGGTCTCTTCTCCCTCAGTTCGAGCCACCATTTTAATTATACTTTCCAACAAGGCCCCAGTTTGATTATGCAAAATATGACTGAAACAATCAACTTTGCCATTAGGAGCAGTTAGGAATCAGAGCTCTGGCACAGGGTCAGATGTACTCCTTATGCCTCAATAGGCCCAGGTCCGAGTGGGTCTAAACTCCACTCACTCCAGCATCTCTATGTCTGTTAGAAGACATCCCTCCCCATCCTACCCTATTTCTGATTCATACTGGGTATTAGAGGCTGCTCCCGACTCCAGTTGTGCCCAGCCTTGCGAGGAATGCTGCTGCAGAAACTAGTGACTAAATGCTGACAGAAACTAAGAGCCAGATTCTCCAGTACAGCCTTTGTGCATCCAATGCCCCTCTGGTGCCAGAGACGAAAATGTGACTTTGTGATGGCTGCCAGACAAGTCTTCTGGTATAATACAGGACAGCCTGCTGCCCCCAGCCTCAAAGAACTGTTCTGGCAGCCCCTGCCATACTCCCTTTCTCCCAGCAACACCCTCTATGCCGTATGACAGAAAGGGGTGACATATGTGATACTAGATTGACCTGATCCCTCCAAAGGATTCACCTATACAAGGGCAATCTTCTTGTGGAATTCTGAGCATGGTTGTGCCAAAGGGGTACAAAGCAGCCACAGAGGGGCCAAGGATCGGATCCAAAATTAAAACGATGCTGGTGGCTTCAGGTAGGAGATGTGCAGCTATTTTCTTGACCACCCACATTTCTGATGAACAGGTGCTTCAGGGGCTTAGTGTCTGACTGTGGTCCATCAGGAGCTGACTTGAGAAGACCAGATGTTAGCCCTGGTCACAGGTTGCTTATAGCATCACCAGATTTATGGGCTTTGACCAAGTAACTATACAGTATGCATCTGTGACATAGACTATTGCAATAAACCTTGTAGTAAGAGTTCAGAGGTGGATTCCCCATCTTCAGCTCAGAAAGAGCACAGTAGCTTCATTATTATTGGGAGCAGGGCAAGGTGATTCTGTCTCCATACTCCTTCCCACTCTATGATGGTCCCACATGGTGTAACTGAAGGTGGAATTTGCCCTTAATGCTAAAACTTCATTTTGGAAAAGAATCTGCATGTAGTCATGCTTTTTTCCTCTGAACTCTCCCTCTGAATTTCCCAGCCAACACAAGTCTGAAAAAGTAATTAAGAAGCTTATGAAACTGGGATAAAGATAACAATTAAACTTCAAATAGTTATTAAACAAATCAACTTTTAAAACAAGAGCTAATAGAGGAGTTTGTCTTCTAACTTCCAGGCTGTAAAAAGTTTTGATGCAGAATTTAAGAGGCTTTCATTAATTGGGACAGATAAAGTGTCAGCTTTCAAAACCCGTTCCAAAAGGAGAACTATGGAGTGTGCATTCTCCATCCTCTTATCCATCACTGTCAAAACATCTGAGCCCCACCCCAGTGAAGTCAGCAGGAGTTTTGAAATTAGGGTGAAATTCTCTCTGTGGCAGAGAACTCTACCATTCTGTTATTCCACTAAGAGGGCAGCTCTCCCTATGAGCATATAGGCCTCGTGTGCAGTCATGCAGTTAAAACACATAACGGCATGATACCATAGAGACAGAGCTGTACAAAAGCCTCAGTGTCAGTTTGTAGGACTTTATGCAAACCCTTTTTTCAGTTGCAATGCATGTGGATTTGCACCACCTGAGACAGCCAAAGCCACCAACTTCTGCATCCAAAACATCAGTCCAAGTTCATTCCAATTCAGGGTAGGGGCCAGATCCTTGGTGCTGCTCTGTGACATTCTGCTGGTGCAAAGTACACACAGAGTCGGTTTAACCAAGCCTGTGAGCATTTCCCCTGTACTGAGGAATCATTCTGTGCCACAGAGCTGCCATAGATTCATAACCACTGACCCATGGCAAAAGGAAGCAGGTCCAGGGGAAAGAGGACCTGGTTAGGGCATCTCTACATCTCATCAATCCCTGACTCCCAGACTGTCCCTTCACGGGCATAAGTTAGAGTCACTCAAAACTATGCTGGGGACCATTCTCCACACCATTCTGGTTTTGCACCAAGCACAGCTCAGTTAGACCAAGGGCCCTGGGCTCAGGTTCTTAGAAAGGTTTATGAAACAAGGCAAAACTTTTTGTTTCACGCTACTCTAATGATGACAATACAGCAATCCTCCAGAAGTGTGGTGGATACTGCGTGGTCAGTGAGACAAAGCCTGCCCTCACTTACACCTGTGCAAGCTCTTTGGACTCAGGCAGAGTTTACTCCACTAAGTTGCATGGTTGTATGCCAGCCACTTAAAAATAAATCCCCCCAAATGACTTTGACCAGAAGTTTGCCTTATGCAAAAACAGGTTATAAATTTTGGTTTCCTCTTTTTAAAAAAATTCCAGACCCTCTTTTTTAAAAGTTATGAGAGATCCAAAACCCTGAGCTCACGATTTTGTTTTAAGAGAAAATACCCGATTCCCCAAATTTGGATCTGGCTCTGAGTCCAGATCTTGGATTCCTCAGCATTCAGGGTGTTTTCCTCTAGGGTATTGGTTCAGCCCATGACAGAAATAGGGACCAGCCATGAAATTCAAATCCAGCTCCAAGTTCAGATTCCAAAGGGAGGAACTGTAATCCAGGAGACCAGGCTTCCTGTGGTTCAGACTGACAGTAAAGTGACCTGGTTTTTATTCCTATTTTGCCATTCATTCATTGTGTGCTTGGACAAGTCACTTAGTCTCTCTGGGTTACAGTTTCCCCATCTGTAAAATGGGGATGATAATAATGCTTAGTTACCATCATACAGTACTGGAACAGTTAAAGTCGAATGCTGGTCATATGACTAAGGCTCTAGACTAGGACTCAGGAGCTCTCGGTTTGTTTCTTAGTGCAGACAAATTTCCTTGGCAAGTCACTCAATCTCTGTAGGTGAAACCCTCATCCACGAAAGTCAATAGGAGCTTTACTGTTGACTTCAAAGGGGCCAGGATTTCCCCCTTCATGTCCTTAGTTCTTTATCTCTAAAAACATCAAAACCAATACCTCCTTTGTCTATCTTGCCTAGTTAAATGTAAAAGCATCCGTGCCCAAAGAGCTTCTTACTAAGTGTATGTTAAGAGCTTAGCATACTAAACCTTGATCTTGGTTGGCACTCTAGATGCTAGCAGAATATCAGTAAGGATAAATGCTTACATTCATTGAGAACCCTCTGCACAGGACTGAATCTCACCCCAAAAAGAGTTGTGAATTTGCTAAAAATATATTAATACCAGCCAAAAACGTGGGGACTGTTTGGATCTGGGCTTTGGTTTAGACCATCTGATTTATTTTTCACATACACAACTCAAAATTGATATTTTATTTTTCAAAATGCAAATTAATTTCCTTCCTTAAGAGATTTTGTGAACAAAGATTCACAGCCCAGACTGAACATTTACAGCCAGCCTGCATTTACTGCCGGGTGGAAAAGCTGAATGCAAGAACCTTCTAGTCACACTAGGGGGCACCGCTATGATATGACCAGTTCTCCAGCTGCAGTATCCATCATTCTCAATGCCATTAACCGTGAGCTAAAAGTCACTTAAAACACTTTCTAACAGTGATTAAAGCAAAAAATATTTTTAAAAAAAAAGAGATTTGACTAATTTCCAGAAGAATATATGCCCAGAGGAGAGCATTCACTGCAGTACTTCTATTAAAGGCCAAAGTGTGTGGTAGGCGTCTAACGGAGCTTACTATTTTCAGCTTTCAAATAGCCTGAAGGAGTTATAGGCATGAGACACTAAAGAATGAACACAGGACCTTTTGGACTACTTCATCCTTTTAAACAGACAGGATAGTCTAACAGTTTATTGAGCAGAGAAGTTGAAGCAAATGTTTATAGCACTCTGATTAGACGTCAGGGATAAGGGAGGAGAGAAATATTTACATAAATAGAAATAAATGGCAAAAACATGCCGCTTCTTTTGCCAGTTTGTGCCTTTCTGAAGAAGTAGATTCTATATTTGTGGCAGGTGCTGGCTTGGCTGCCCTGAAGACCAAAGCCCTGTGTTTATACAAAGTGACAGTGTAACTCAACGCTGACATGGAGGACCAATCGCCTTTAGATAGGAGAGGACAGTTCAATCTTTACGGCCTTCGACACTCCACTGAGACTGACAGCCATTACACCGTGTCACTGAGAACCGAACTGAGACTAGCAAGTCACTCTGCGCTGGCCAACAAAAAGTGGACAATCACAAGTTTTGGTGGTACTACCAGCCTGTCTGAGATCAAAGCCAACCTCTCCATAAAGCTACTACCATTCCTTTTCAGGGGTCACCTGAGCAGTCCACTCTCATCTTTCCTTGGAATGCTGGAAACCGAAGAAGTTCTCTCTTTACTCACAAGCAGGTAAAAGGATTGTGCTGGCAACTGCCGCTCTCACTCCCCCGCTCAGACCTCAACCTACAGGGACCAGGAGCAAGTTAATGCGTTCAGTCCTAGGCCTTTGCTGAGCAGAGACTGCCAATTGTACTGAACTGTACTTAATTATGTAGTAGTTTTATGAGGTGGACTGCAATACACCAGGGACTGACGTGAGACCACCAGATTTATTGCACTTTAACTCTGAGCTGACAGTATAACGGGCTCTAAGAGGTAAGTACTCAGTGCTTTATTCACTGATCTCTTGCCCTTTGCCTACATTTTCATATATGGCTTCAGAGCCTGTCTGGGACTATGGGAAGAATCTGGAACAATGAATAAGGGGATTAAAAAGAAAGAGAAAGAGACACAGGTGGAGAGAGAGACAGAGAAAGAGAGTGCTGGGGAGGGTGGTAAAGAAGGAGGGAGTGTGAAAGTTCTGGTATAAACTCACAACCAGGTGCTTCAAATCCCAGGACTCTTATTTTTCATGTCATTTTATTCAGCACAAAATGAACACTATAAACTAGAACCTTGTCAGCAGAAAGTAATTCAGTTTCAGATGCTAATGACTGTACCATTGCTGGAACCTTAGCTTAGCGCAGGTTTTACAGTAACAAGGGCAGTGTTCATGTTTTAATAGGATAACAAAAGTAATTCATTTTTTCGTGGAAGCAGCCAGCCATCATCCTACTGAAAAGTGACCAAAGGAGTCATTCCAATAGGAGGCCTTCACCCACATCCTTTGACGACATGGGCTGGACTTAGCCACATGCTCTCAGAGTTTTTGAGAAAGAAATATTACACGATTTTGGAACGTGGCTGGCCAGATGCACCAGCAAGATGGAAAAAACATCACCCTTTTTTTTTTTAATCTGCACTTGTGCGGTATTTGAAATATTGCTTTGAATGTGTACAGATTTTCAGTTATTGGACCTCTTGGATTTTTAAACCTCACTGACTCTCAGCCAGATTGCCTCTGTCTGTATTGAATGGCTCCTTTCTTTCTTGCTTTTTTTTTTTTTCCTTGAGTGAAACTGGAGCTTTTCCCTTCCCGTAACTTTCAGCTGGCTGAGCCATTCCTATATCTCTGCATTTTTCACTTTGCAGGCTGACCCCCAGGACTCCAGGAGACCCATAAGGAAAATTATTTGACACACTGGCTGCAGTGCAAAGTTACGTAGAAGAAGGATAAGCACTACAGAAACCGAAGAATCTAGTTACAGAAACAAAAAGCAGGGTTCAAATGTCCTGTGAGCAACTGTGTCTGCTCCAAACTAGCAGTAAAAGATCAAAAATATAGCCAAGTTGTACACTGAAAATGACAACAAAATATATACTACATTTGACATTATGTTATGTGTCATTTTTCCAGACATTTACAAGTAACGACATTTCTACTGTGTTAGCTCTTTCTAGGTACAATTATCAAGGGATAATCAAATTATTATTGAGTCAGCTGATCAGAGTAAAGCAATTGTAGTTTTGAAGTAACTTGAATTAACAGATATAAATTGTTACAGATGGTTTATTATGACCCCCCACATTTCACTGGGAAAAGCAAATGCATAACATTATTGAAATGGGGTTAAAAATGATTGATATAGAAACTAAAAAATAATTAATACAGGATCATCCATTTCATCCTGTTTTTCATGTTACAGAATATTCACATATCTCTAACTTCCTGGATAGACAGAAGTTTTTGGTCTTGGTTCATTGACATAATCATTGTCAAGATATAAAGATTTTTATTCACAGTCATTGGTTTATGCATGGCCATTGTGTAAAAGACCCAACAAATTCATTTCTGAAATCAGAACTTTGAGTATGAAAGATTAAACTGGATTTATGCTCCCTTGATGCAGGGGGCTTATGTACATCTATATCCCGTGGTGTAAATGCTCTCAGATAGTATTTGAATATTATTGTATATGGGAATTGGTAAATTAGCTATATCAATCAAATTATATTAGAATTATTTTTTATTTCAGACACTTATTTACAATTAAGGGCTATTGCTACAAATAAGGCTCCATGTGTGCAAAACTGTAAGTCTATTCATGGGTTTATTTGAGGAAGGATCATTATATACATTAAAGGAGCTTAAGAAGAGATATTTTTATGATTGCAATATGCTGATGAGATTTACTGATGTGATATTTAAACTGTAAACTATTTAATCTGTGAAGTTTTCCCTCACTGCATGTTTGTATAATGCCTAGCACAATAGAATGCTCATATCCGTTGGGGCTGTTAGCCACTACCATAATACAAATAATGAATAGTAATGATATTTGTTTGATCTGGAAAGGTGATTCTAATTCATGGGCAAATTTTGTTACATAATTGAATCTCTTACATTCTACTATCAAATTTGAAAGAATTTAGGGTAAAAAAGACTATTAATAATTTAAATTTACAAAATATAAACAAGGAAGATATAAATGTGATGCAAATAATTTAAGAAACTGACAGATACCTGCACATGTGCAACTGCTTCTTTACAAAGGGTGCAGGTGCAAAGCACAGGTGCTACCCCAATAGCCACCACCAGGAGCATGCTTTGACGAGCAGCAGCTCTCCAACTCCATTCTTTTCCCCAACAAGAAGGGCTATATTTTTAAAAACATTTGAGCAATACTTCAAAACTCACACTGCTGCAATGCGCACAAATCACTCAACAAACAGTAGGCAGTTGGCATGCTGCAACCACTGCTTATTACACTAAACCTTATTATCCCACTGTTACCTTGTACTCCTCCAGCTGTTTGTTACATCTGCCTGTTGTCTCTCATCTTCTATTTGGACCGTACGCTCCTTGGAGCATTTGTAAGCTCCGTGGGTCCCAATCCCCAGTTGGAACCCATTAAGTACTTCCACAACAGAAATACATAAATGTGTCAGGCCCATTTATGTATTGAATTGTGCATACACATACTGCAATGTTTTTTTTAAATTATAAAGTCTATATCCGTGTATGACAGCTGAAATGTAGTACATTCCCCCCAGGTGTGCATGAAAAGAATTAAAAAGGAGCACACACCATCTGAGGGATTTATTTTCAGAATTAGCACCCAAAAACTGGCATGAGCCACTCAAGAGGATATGTTTAGAAGCACATTTCCCAAGTCAACTTGTAATAAGCAATAATGAACTGTGCTCTCGAAGAACTTCTGACTTTTTTAAGGTGGGCACAGGAAAAATGAGCGACACCATTACACTTTTCAGCACCACTGGTAGTCTACGTGGTTCAAAACTAGAAAACATACAAACGTCTGCTGCCATAAAGGTCACCTGAAGGAGAGAACCAGTGTTTGTACAGCACCTAGCACAATGGGGTCCTGGTCCACAACTAGGACTTCTAGGTACTATAGCAATAAAAATAATAGTAATAAAAGGGATCAAAATGCAAAATGTAGATCTAGATCTCCAAAGTGCAAGGCTGTTCAGATCTGGGAGGTTGGTTCAGGCCAATCTTTAATAAACTAAACAATTTACAATTCAAATATAACCTTCCAAATTGATAATCCTTGTAAAAAAAAACAACAGAGTCTCAGGACAATTCTTCTTTGGCAAAGAGATGGAAACAAGACCTGATGGGCTGGGACTGGGGATGCAAAAATCCATGCTCACATGATGTGGACACCTAGTTTCAGTGACTACATACATAGATTGGGTATTTGTGTTTATAGATGGCCACTTTCTCATCGAACTGGCCACTTATATGTGGAAGTCTGCAACTTTTTGTGCACAGTCATTAAAAAAATGGGCAAATTAGCTGTGCAATTTTGTACATGTCATTCTAAAAATCTGGCCACAAAAATCTTCTCTATCGCTAACTTTATAATTACACTGAAAGGGAAGACTTATTAAATGTATTAAAGGTATCCAAAACTGGTAAATGAATATGCATATTGTTTTCAAAACAAATCCATGTGCTACATACAACTCAGATACTACAGTAATAACTATACTGTGCACACCTGCAACATGAAGCATTGAATTCAGGTTCTTCTGCTCCAAACACACAAACCCTTCAACTACAGGAAACTCTCTACTAATTATAATAGCATTAGTACACCAGCTAAAAAGGGAGATGCACTCACATACACATTTGCGTATCAGAGGGGTAGCCGTGTTAGTATGGATCTGTAAAAAGCGACAGAAAGTCCTGTGGCATCTTATAGACTAACAGACGTATTGGAGCATAAGCTTTCGTGGGTGAATACTCACTTCAAGTAGATCTGACACTTTGCGTAAAAGACAGTGGTGACCCGTATATGCTAATCAATACCATTCCTAAGAAACTGCTAGTTACTTCAGCAAAAGCTGATTCTTTCAATACCTTTTTGTTGAGTCTAATGCAGACTTTGAGTATCCAAACAACACTACCTGCTTTGAAATGAGGGAACTCAGTCAAAGGACCTAGGCAATGAGCCCACAGCTGTCAAGCATGGTCAATAAAACTCCGCACTAGGCATGCATTCAGAGACAATGAATCCACAATGCAATTATAATTATATAATTATTCCAGTAAATTTCTCTCTGTTGACAAGCTCTTAGAGATTCTCAAGCCCATACATAGGCAAGTCTCCTGGAATAGCACAAGTAATAGATTTTTCTTTAATTTTTAAGAGACGTTTTTGCTCAGGGAAAAAAAGTATGTTTCCTTTCCAAGTTACCCTCTGGAAGAACTGTTGCTACTCACATTTTTAGAAAATCAGAAACCATAATCACAAAATCCTCCCAGTGGTTCATGGGCCTAGTTAAAGCATTAGACAAAAAACAATGTAAGCTGTTAAAGTCACAAGAGTATAACATACATTGCAGTGGTTCTAGATAAAAAATGTAGGTGGACACTGTAGCTCACTTTATAACACCATGGATCTAATATGAAAATCTCAGACCTCCTTCACCCCCTACCCCCAGTTGAGAGAGTGTCTATCAAAAGACGATTGTGCTGATCAGAATAGTAGTTCAGACACTCTGGAAACAATTCTAGTGCTAGCTTTCTTCCTTTCCATCCCTCCCTCAGCAGCTGCCTCTTCCACTTAACAACATTTTGATGTTGCCAACTCTACAAAGACATAGATCAAGAATAATTTTAAAACTATGCAAGCAGTCTGGCCACCACTGGATTGTCTCTGGCCTTTGGGCGGGTACAAGAAGTCTTCCCACCCACTCTGTACACCTCACATAAGAGCCTCACCTGGAACATTGGAGGTCCGATGCTCATGGGAGCACAGGGATTGCTCCCTCTGATTCCAAAAGGGGATAACTCTATGGAGGAGGCAGAGATGGACAGATACACTGTAGGGAGTAGGATGCATTTCCCTAAAGAACAGTGCAGCCTGCACATTCCCCCTGTGCCCCAGTGAGTTCAGGGAGGAATACCGGGCTATGCCTAAATGGCAAAGTTTAGCCTATTATCCTTTAAAATATATATTCTGATCCAACTCTTATCATCACTATATCAAATAATTACATTAGTCACATGCTAATTCTGGTGCATTTGATATTGCCAAGGTTCATCTACCGTACTGATTTTTATTCCCTCGTAATCTCCCTCATAATTAATGACCTCTTTAAAACCCAGATCTTCTTTCAGTCACTGTCTCCCACCTCCCCGCTTTGTTGTCATTTAATATTTGTACTAGGGGAGCACCTAGAGGCCCAATCAAGATTTGAAAACCAGTGCACTAGGTGCTATATAAACTCAATAGCAGACAGTCCCTGTCCTAAAATGCTTACAATCTAAATAGACAAGACAGACAAAGGTCAAGAGAAAGGAAATATTATCCCTAATTTACAGCTGGGAAAGGAAGACACATGACTTGCCCAAGGAAATCTGTAGCAGAGCCAGGAACTGAGCCCATATTTCCTAAGGCCCAGTTCAGTGCCCTAATCCCAAAAAGAGTATGATTGTGATTGTATTGTAGTTCTCTACATTTTCTGTTTGTGCAGGGTCTCATCTTTGTATACAGCTGTACTCACTTATATAAAAAATCTGTGGAGTCCTGCATTTATATTCTATGTGTCAACTCTTGCCTACCTCACAGCGCAGGAATTAGGCTTTTCCTCCTGCATTGACAATGTAATTCTCAAAGGACCTTTCTCTCTGATCTAATCTTCTCACATTAAGGACACTTTAAATCTCACATATAAATTTCATGCACTTCAGTGAATCTTCCCTCTGTAAGATGCATCTCTTCATATAATTCAATTTTGATCTTTTAAAAATCAGATTCAATCCACTTGGTTCCCCACCTGCCATCTGCTGGAAATTGAGTTTCCAGTGAGAGGAAGTTGCTCTTTGATTTATTAAATGATTATAATACCTAGCTCTTATAGTGCTTTTTAACATCCTCAGGAGCAAAATTAATTTGATTGGACTATTTTTGCTTCAGTTGCTTTTCCAGCTGTCTGACCCTGAATTCAAACCCCAAGATATAAATGTGCTATAGAATTCATTGAGACAGGCCACTGTCTATTTAATGTTGTTCTAGAACATTGGTTTTCAACCTGGGGTCCATGGACCCCCTGAGGGTCTGCAAACTATGTCTATGATAGCGCAATAAGGCCAGAAATCATCAACACTTGGACCACTCCCTGGTATCTTCACCAAACCCTGGAGTACGCTTTGCTTTCTCTTTCTCTCTCTCCATATATAGGCACATAGGCTTGCTTGATTAAGGTCATTGTGGAAAACCCCTGTTCTGCTACAGCACAATGAGAACAGTATTTTCTGCCAAGAACAATGTATTCTGAAAGACAGGTGACCTGATGGTTAAGAGCTTTGATGAACATGCATGTGCACTGTCAACTGTTTTGGATTTGAAGGGATTCAAGAGTCATCTTAAAGGCAATACCAACCTGGGCATTCTCCTCCTCTTTTTTCAATACCTGGGTAAAGTGAAATGGCTGATTGTCAGTTTGTACAATGCCATAATGGGTGAGGGGCCTTTTTTAGTCACTAGGCCACTATGAGGAGTTAAAGCACTTAATCCATGGTGAATAGTGGGTGTGGTAGCCTTGTGGCTCTGTCATCTGTACGTCCAATGGCAAATCCAAGCATATAGATATGGATTTTTCCTGAAGCTTTGCCACTAAAGACAGAAATGTTTACCCTTTCAAATTTGACATCTTTAGGGATATATGTTTGGACACGAGTGCCAAGAAATCTTTTGACTGATGAGAGTCCCACCATAGCACTTTTGCAATGCCTCCGAAACACAAGAGATCTCCTTGAAAAGTGATATTTCAATCAGAGAACACAATGTGCTCAAAAATTTGCCTCTCTTGGTTTCCTCAGGAATACTCCTAACAAAGGCTACCTCAGCCCCGACTTAGTTTCTGAAGTGTGTTCCAAATGAGTGACAACCAAATGCTTTTTCCCCCTCCAGTCACCACCTTCAATATAATGGTTTGACTAGCAAGTCTGTGTACATAGTACATAACTCCCGAATACCTCTGGTACATCTACACTACAGGGGGGGAGTTGATTTAAGATACGCAAATTCAGCTACGTGAATAGCGTAGCTGAATTCGACGTATCGCAGCCGACTTACCCCGCTGTGAGGACGGCGGCAAAATCGACTTCTGCGGCTTTCTGTCGGCGGCACTTACTCCCACCTCCGCTGGTGGAGTAAGAGCGCCGATTCGGGGATCGATTGTCGCGTCCCAACGGGACGCGATAAATCGATCCCCAAGAGGTCGATTTCTACCCGCCGATTCAGGAGGGTAGTGTAGACCTAGCCTCAGTTGCTTCCAAGCCAGCAGCAAAAAAACTGGAAATTGCCTTCATATTTTGGAACTTAAATAACAAACATCAAAAATGTCTTTCCAACTAAACTCACTCTTGAAGACAGGGATTGTCTTTTTCTGAGATCCAAAATGGCAAACTCAAGGCTGTGGTTGACCCAGTGTTCCACACCCACATCAGGAGTATCTTGTCTAAGTTTGACCTGCCCTTCATTTGAACAGCACATATTCACTGCTGCACCCTCTAAATTCAAGGCAACCAGTTTTGATTTGCGCTCTTCTGCCTTGACCCCCAAAATGCCCCAATCTTATTTATTCCTTCTGTGATACCAGCAATGGTCCCAGATTCCAAGGTGAGTACAAAATTTCCTAGAGCTGTACAAATTTATAGATTTATAGACATTAAGGCCAGAAGGGACCACTGTGATCATCTACTCTGATGTCCCGTATAACACAGGCCATAGAACTTCCCTGAATTAATTTCCGCTTCAAGCTGTGATTCAACTAGAGCATATTTTTCAGAATAACACCCAATCTTGATTTAGAAATTCCCTGTGATGGAGAACCCACCATAACCCTTGGTAAGAGTTCCAATGATTAATTACCCTCACTGTTAAAAATGTGTGCCTAATTTCTAGTCCGAATTTGTCTCACTTCAAATTCCAGCTGTTGGATCTTCTTATATCTTTGTCTGCTAGATTGAAGAGCCCTCAATTATCAAATTTCTGTTCCCCCTGTAGGTACTTATAGACTGTGATCAAGTCATCCCTTAATCGTCGCTTTGATAAACTGATTAGATTGATCTCCTTGACTCTATCACTATAAGGCATGCTTTCTAATCTTTAATTTTTGTCATGGCTCTTCTCTGAGCCCTCTCCAATTTTTCAACATCATCCTTGAAGAAGCTGGCATATGCAAACTCGCTCAGTGACAGACCTACCTGTGGTTCCATCAACAAGCACAGTAATAAACCTAGCTTTCTGTATGCACTTTTGACAGTTTCCCAAGAAACTTTGCAGCTACCTTTATAAAAATCTTTCACTCAGTGGATGTTAATATAGTCTGATCAAGGCCAGTTTTGGCCTCCAGATTGCAGGGTATCTAAAAACCTTTAAAATTGAAATCATGTTTAATGACTGTATAAGTGCAGTTAAATAAGACGGCAAGTGCTTGGATCTCCTCATGTGGAATGTTAAGGAAGCTATCCAGAAATAAGAACATCTAGCAGACAAAGCAATACATTCGTTATTTCTATGCATTTCAGTCAGCTGTAATGCATATGCAAGTAGTCAGTTCTAAATGACTTAGATCCATTTACTAGAGGACTATTCCTCACAGAGAGCTTCTCATGATTTCTGCAAGCCATTTCATTTCCCTGACATGAAACCCATGGATATTTATCTTTCAATTAATTCTTGAAAATGTATTGACACTTATGTTTCTCAAGATTCATTAACATACTCTTCTATGTCATGTGCTTTCCCCCTCTGTATAATTGTTTACTGATTGAAGTGGCTGTTTCTTGGGGGGTGGGAGGACATTTAAACTCACCTCACCCTACCAAAACAACAAAACCCAGGGTAGTTGTGTGTGTTCTAGACATTTTCCTTGTTTTTATAAAAATCAACAGCAGCTGTAGCCAGGTAGCTTTTATAGAAATATGTTCAAAATAGCATCTAAGGAAAGATTTGCAAATTAAACTGCTTGGCTCTGGACGTAGCAGCTAAATTTGCAATTACAAAAGGCTGCAATAGACTATTAGAGAGAGGCCATCACCCTTCTAAAAATCAAATCAAATTGTGTTTGCAGCTGAAGCAAATAATCAAATTGCAGTTTATCTTAATACAAAATCTACACTGGCTTCCTTAGCAAATTAAACTATCACGGGCTGGCTGGCTAGCAAAAATAACTGCCTTTCAATGATTTAACTGCAGCCTAGAGTTCGCAAGCTTTAGTCTCCCTCTCTCTCTCAAATCAAACTGTCTTGCGGCAGTAGCTGCAACTGTTGCTAATGTTGCAAGGCTTTAGAACTTCTACTCTGGCTTGGCTTGAACGTTACATTGTCGATTGCCTTTTTAGCAATGATCGTTACTTTGAACTACATGACTGTAGCTGACAAACCCAAACCCAGTCTCTTCTCACCCAAATTATCACAAACCTCTGCTCAGAGCATTCATAAACCACACTTTCAAACAGAGGCTTAGCCTCAGGCATGCTCAGTAGTGCTTTTCTTCCTCAGCCCCCTCCGCCTAATCCCAAGGCATTACTTGTGTGGATGTAGGGTGACCAGATAGAAAGAGTGAAAAATCAGGACAGGGGTCAGGGGTAATAGGCATCCATATAAGAAAAAAGGCCCAAATATCAGGACTGGCCCTATAAAATCGGGACATCAGGTCACCCTATGTGGATGACATCAATGAGACTCATGCCCCCTCCCTTCTGACTGTCAGGTTCCACTCACTTGCCCTGTTCAGCCCTACCTCCCTATACCTCCTAACCGCTGATTGGCAACCTAGTCAATGCTCCACACAGTCCCTCCTTCTGCTCCTCCCCTTTGACAGGCAGTTGAGCTTTATTGTTCCGTTCCATGCTTTCTCGGAGGCAGCTTAAATCTCTTTGCTCCATGCCCATTCAACCCCTCTGGCTTCCCTCTCATCTGATTGAGAGCTCAGTGCTGGTGTGTTACTCAGTCCTCCCTTGTTGCCTTTGTCTGGCAGGTAGAAATTCTAATACTTTTACTTGCCAATATAGTGCTTTTGTCCCATGTTCTGAGCAAGAGGATTTTCCCTAGCCCAATATCAGCTCACCTCTGCTAAATCCCTCTTCTATGCATTCATGCCCTATAGACCATGGCAGACTTTGGCCACTATTATACTTTGCCCCTGCCTCCTTCTGGCAAGGGCATATTTTCCCCATTCATATTAAGAGCTCTTAGGCCTCCCTCACTATTATCCCTCCATCATCTCCTTGGTCAACCAGGAGGTCAGCCATCATAATGTCTTTTTTATTTAACCTCCTAAAATAAATTTTAACCTGGTGATTTGAATGAAACAACAGCTGTCAAGATAAAATTATGAACTCCAATAGTTCTTCATTCTATACAGTGCTTAGATACCAAGGTGGCAGGATCCTTAGAAAGGTCTCAGAATTAGCAGTAGGAGATAATGTTTCCCCATTATCACAGCTCTTAGAAATATTGGGAGCAAGGAACCCAAATAATAATAATAATAATAATAAAAAAGATACAATCTAGTTGGAGCTAAGTAGCTTCATTTATGTAACTCAAGATACACATCTCAAGAAGCAGACATTTTGTTTTGACATCTATATGACATCCTTTCAAAGGGTACAAGTTCACCAAAGCCCACTAACTAGTCTTAAATGTGAGAGGAGGGATTCTTCTATTGCCAGTGGTGCTGGAACTAGGGATGCCCAGGGTGCTGCCGCATCTCCTGGCTTGAAATAGTAATAACAAACACCAAATACATGGTTTCCATCATCAGCATCCCCCCCTTCCCTCCCCCCAGTAAAAATTGTTCCAGCACCCCTGTCTCTTTCTGCATTAACAACTTTTTGGCCATGAGGAAAGCATAGTACAAGTGTCAGACACTATCATGTCTATTCCTGTATGGAGTAATGAGTAAAATTAAAAAAAATACCTAAGTCACTGTCTCCTAAGGGTATATCTACAATGCAAAGAAACAAAGGACCCACCACAGTAGAGCCTAGGTCAGCTGACTCAGGCTTGCACTACAGGGCTAAAATCAGTGGTGTAGACATTCAGGCTCAGGCTGGAGCCAAGCTATTAGACCCACTCCTCTTGCTGGGTTTCAGAGCCTGGGCTCCAGCCCAAGCCCCAATGTCTACACTGCTAGTCTTAGCCCCATAACACAAGCCCCGCAAGCATGAATCAATTGACCTGGGCTCCGAGACTAACTGCCAGAGCTCTTTTTCTGCACTGGAGACATAGCCGATGTCATTCTACACTGCACACTAAGCCTGGGTCTATGGTCTCAGTATTTCCAACCCCTCACTTGAACAGCCACACTGGGATTACAATTACTGGACCCAGGTCTCACAGCCATGCTAACACACCCACACTGCACTACGCAGACCTTCTAACTCGGGTCTTCAGCTTGACCTGCGTCCATCCTGCAAAATTACAGGGCTGAGAGCTGAGTCACAGCAGGACTTGGGCTCCTACCTACCCACAAGCAGCATCCTAGGAACTGAGTTCTTGCTGACCCAAGTCAGGATGATTCGTGTGTGGACAGAAGGGGGATTTGGGTTCAAACCTGAGTCATAGTCCAGGTTTAATATGCAGCATAGACATATGCTAGATTTAGCTAATAACATAACAAGATGTGCTTATGTTGTGACATACTGGCAACCCTCAGAGGCCTGATCCTCCAATCTTTGCTTACGAGTAGTCGACTGACTTTCAAGTGAGAGGCAGTGTGATCTAGTGGCTAGAGTAGTAGATGGTGACGTAAGAGACCTAGGTTCTATTCCTGAGCTGCTGGGTGACCTTGGGCAAGTCACTGTGGGGTTGGAAGGGATAGGTTTAAATTGTTGAACACCAAGTAATTGTTTTAAAAATTACCAAAAAAAATTTAGTTTAAAGAAACAAGAAATATTTGGCCAGCTCTTCCTAACAGTATATTTTACTGCCAATCAGTCCATTTATATATCTTAGGGGACACTGATCAAGACTAAGCAAAACAGTCACAATTATTAGTCATAGTATTTTTATTATTAAGGACAGGAAAAGCAAATCACAAACAACACAAATGACCAAACACACTGGTTACAAACTCTTCTGTACTGACTTTCTGTGGAGAGCTTTTAGTAAAGATTAGAACCCTGAGAGTGAACACCTCTGAGGTGTGATTTCCTCTTGATAAGCTAAGACCAAAGTATATTGTTTCCCAAAATTATTGTGAATCCATTCTTTAGTATAGCTATAGATAACTAAGAATGTTTACAGATGAGCAAAATAACTTTGTTTCAGTGCAGGTGGATCTGCTGGTTATTAATAAATCACCAGCCAATTTATAGTTGGTAAAGTAAGCAAGCTTAACTACAATCTATGAAAGTGAAGAAAATATTTCAATCTATTGCTTAGAAGAAGCCATTTACAGAGCTGTCTTGAGACAGGCAAATTAACCAGTATTAAGAATCTTAAATCTAGTTAAATCTCTTCTTGCACAGTCCCATATAGCCATAACTATTCAAATTAACTGAGCAGTAGAGGAAAAGTAATAAAACTACCAGCAGAAAGCAGGGTCCTGCCTCTTCAAATATACCAAGCTAAGTTCTAAAAGACAGAGCCCTGATTGTATGGCTGAGCTAAACAAGATGACTGTTTCTAAAACTGTTCTACCTTATGGAAACCATTAACTCCAACCTGACTTCCTATTACAACACACCACTGTGAACACCTATTAACAGCTAATAGAATCATCCAGAAATGATCAGAACCCAAAAGAATAATTTTATTTAAAAAAATGGGTTTTCTTGTGCATATTATGTAATACAACAGAGGGATATGCAAATTAGAGTGCTTAGAGGCCTATTATTCTACAGAATTTTAAACATTAGTATAATTGTTTGACAAGGGGGAATAAAGCCATATTGTATTCTTGATATTACCCATGAGACATGATAGGAGAAACCAATAACAACCTAATAAGGTCCAGTGTCTCTCAAACTTTTTCCTGCTGGGAGCCACTTAAGAGCCAAAAGAAATTTCTGAGAGGCCACCACCAAACAAAAACACCCCAGATCACAATTCTGTGCAGTTTCTATTCACATTTTTGACACGGTATTGTATTTTTCCATCATCATTTTTTATTTAAAGAAATATAGACAATGAATGTTAAACACCATCATTGGATGTTTTATATTCCATTATGCTCTGAAGCCTTCCATTTTATTTTATTTTTGTTTGTTTTTTAAATTAGAGCATATTTTTATTACATTTTAAACCTAAATATAAACAAAACAAAAGGGAGAAAAGCACTTCTGGAGCAGCACCAATGATGGCTGTGTATGCATCTATTACGTCTATATGAGAAAGCTGCACTGGTTTAAACTTAAGATGTGATTTTAAATCGATTCAGTTAAACCAGTGCAAAAGACTGTGCAAAGGCGCATAGTTCAGTTTAAACCAGCATTGTTTCAGTTTAGTTTAAGTCAGTTAGGCACCAATTTAAGCTAAAACAAACCACACCACTCTTTAACCAAAATAAAGGAGTCCAGACAAGGGGTTGCACTGGTTTAAGTAAATCTAAATTAATAACTGAGTTAGGCTAAACTGTGCAGCATTCTTGTACACACAAGGCACTAGTTAGTCAAGATTGGGAAATGTAAATTTTCTCTGCCAAACTTTTTGACATTATCTGGGATTTTCTAGTAGGTGAGTGCAGCCCGCCGACAGCAATTCTGGGCTCCAGGGCAGAACAGTCAATGGGCTCCCACGCACGCACAAGCTGCACCCACGTGGATGCGGTCCACCTGACATTTGGGCAGTGCTGTGCCCGCACTGGCTGGTGCCCAGTGAGCTGCCGGCTGCACTGCTGAGCACGCTCTTCTGGCACGGCCTGCGCAGTAGGGTTGCCAACTGTCTAATCGCGCAAACCCAAAAACCCTTGCCCTGCCCCCTCCCCTGCCCCTTCCATGAGGCCACACCCCTGTACTGCCCCTTCTCTGAGGTTCCTCCCCTGGCTCACTCCATCCCCGCCTCCCTCCATCGCTCGTTCTCCCCCACCCTCACTCACTTTCACCAGGCTGGGGCAGGAGTGCAGGAAGGGTGCAGGCTGCAGGCTCTGGGAGGGAGTTTGGGTGCGGCAGGGCCGGCTCCAGGCACCAGTAAAGGAAGCAGGTGCCTGGGGCAGCCAATAGAAAGGGGCAGTCCGTCCGTGATTGAGGCAGCACGTCCAGGTCTGCGGCGGCACTTCGGCGGCAGCTCAATCGGGTTTTTCTTTTTTCTCTTTTTTTTTTTCGCCGCTTGGGGCGGCAAAAAAGCTGGAGCCGGCCCGGGGTGCGGTGGTGTGCAGTGCAGGCTCTGGGAGGGAGTTTGGGTGCGGGAGGGAGTGTGGGCTCTGGGACGGAGTTTGGATGCATGGTGCGGGGCTCTGGGAGGGAGTTTGAGTGTGTGGGAGGGTGCGGGGTGCAGGCTCTAGGAGGGAGTTTGGGTGCAGGCTCTGGACTGGGGCAGGAGTTGGGGTGCAGGAGGTGGTCAATGGGTTGGTGCTTACCTCGGGCAGCTCCCGAAAGTGACCGGCACACCCCTCTGGCAGCAGCTCCTAGGCTGGGAGCCCAGGGGGTCTCCACGCACCGCTGCCCACAGGAACCACCCCCGCAGCTCCGACTGGTCGCAGTTCCGAGCCAATGGGAGCTGTGGAGTCTGCCTTAGCCCTGCTGCACTGCCAGCAGTGGCCGGGAGCCCCCAGGCCCTTTTAAATCACTCGGGTCCCTGGGCAATTGCCTCCTTTGCCCAGCCCTGTCGGCAGGCCTGGTGATGTGTTCCCAAACTACAGCTGAAATCACTAAGGCCCAGACCCATGAAGGGACTTATGCACAGTGTTGCGGCACCTAACTTTTAGGTGCCTAGAAAAATCACAGGAACAACACTGCGATCCACGCAGCCGAGTGAGGCACTTCAGCTTCTGTACAATGAATGGGGAGAGGTAGGCTCCTTAGCTTGCGATTTGCAAAGTCAGGGAGCTATCTTAGCTAGCCAATAACCAGAGGTTATTGTGCTTGTGCTAAGCCATGCCCTTCTCAGAGGGGTAGGCACCTAAGGCATTCTAACTGTTTCAGGGGCTCAATTCATAATTACTGATTCAATTATTTAATTAAAGTGGAACAACGTCAATAGGAGAGACTGAGGGAGCCTCACATCAGAATATTCCAAAGCCTAGTGGTTAAAGCACTCACCCAGGAGCGGCACCAGGGTTTTTGCCACCCTAGGCGGCAGCACTCCTCCTCTGAGCATTCGGCAGTAGGGGTCCTTCCGCTCTGCGTCTTCGGGGCACTTTGGTGGCGGGTCCCGGAGCAAGTGAAGGACCCGCCGCCAAATTTCCGCCAAAGACCCGGAGCAGAAGAACTCCCTGCCACCAAATTTCCGCAGAGGATGGCAAAATGCCGCCCCCATATCCTGCCGCCCTAGGCGACTGCCTATGGTCACCTAGTGGAAGCGCCGGCCCTGCACTCACCTGAGAGGTGGCAGATCCCTTTTCAAATGCCTTCTTCCCCTCAGGTGGAGGAATACTTGAACTGGGGAGGGGAGTCTCCCATATCCTGGGTGACTCACCTATCCACTGGGATAACAGGTGTGGTTGTCTTCTTTTCCCCAGCTGTTTTGTGTGAACTCACCAGAGAGCAATAAAGCCTGAGCTGATAGTTACCTAAGCCAGTGGAAGAACTCCCACTGACTCCAGTGTGCATCAGATTGGATCCATAAAACAAAAAAGTGAACTCATCATTCCAGTCAGTCCATATCATTGTTCTACACAGTTGTTTTCCATAGTGTAATTAATTGATGGGGGGAGGGGGGAATGTTTGTACTGTGGGGCAATAATTGACACAATGAGCTGTTTGGCTCAGGTATCAGTGATTTTCAATTGCTATTAAACAAGATAGTGTTTAAAATAAATCAATATTAAACAGGCAGGTACTGAATTAACGCAAAATGGTTTGGTGAATGGAAAACTGTGTGGTTGTCTCTTAGGCATGTTAATATTAAGTGGGCTAGTCTGTATTTGGGAAATCTTAGCCTTAGTACTCATGTCTAAATCCTTTTCCACCGATACATGTACACAACCTCACTGGCTTGCCTGGAAGGTGCATGCATGTTTCTGAAGGGAGCATTTTTCCTCCTGTGATTATTTTGAAAAAGAGCAAATGGCAATATACTTTTTCCAAGCTCTAATCTCTGTGTTGGCCTTCTCCAGGGTGCCAGGTATAAGGCAATAAAACCAGATTAGGCAGATTCAAAAGCAATACAAGTGCTCAACCTCCCAAATCTTCACCTGAGGTGCCCTCATTTCCGAGATTCTACATAGCTACACTTTATTCAAAAACTCATGATGTTCTGGAACAGTGTTCAGTCGCTTATGTAATGTAATGACTAGAACGTCTGTCCATACTACCCCCTATTGGTCAGAGCTGCTCGTGTGCTTGTGTGTGAGAGAGCATGAGAGAGACTGGCTCCCTTGAGCAAATGAATGGCCCATAGAGCATATGCCCCTTCTACAATTACTACCATAGCTATCAGACATTCTCCATTAGCTCAGGTAGCAGGCCTGTTTGGTTTTGGAGCAGAAGGTCTTGATGAGTTCTGTTCCACAGGCTGCACATATGCATGATATAGCTGATGTCTGTGTTGTAAGCAGTAGATGAATTTTTTAAATGTACCAGCATTTGGCTGCTGTGGAAGGAGACAGCAGCAGCCAGTGAATCCATGGCAAGAATGAACTGCCTGTTATTTTATCCTGGAAACCATGGCATCAGTAGGAGTGCTCCCTCCCCCCGCCATCCCACTCTAAATGTAATCAGCCATCTTCACAAGCAGTTTCCATTTCTGCGCTGAGTACAAAATAACTCCTGGATGAAGATGGGAAAGGGGGAGTAGCCAGTAGCTTGCAGGGTTGTTTCACTTACATTGAAACACCAGCCCTGGAAAGAAAGGAAATTAAAACTTTTTTTTTAAATCCTCAGCCATGACCCCCTAAGCTGGAGGGTCATGACCCCCAGTTTGGGAAAAGCTGCACTTTCTCCTCCTCTTCCTCCCCAACACATACGCATGCCATGAAAATCTTGCCCTATTGACCACGTATAAAAATGTCCCTTAAAGAATGCATAGAAAAATAGCATCTAGGTAAATGAAGTCAATAAAACAGAGCAGGGAGTGAGGGGGGGCTTTTCATAATCTCAGCTTCTCATATAGATGAATATTGAACAGCCCCAAATGGTCTAATGATAAACTTTAACTAGAGGACTAGATCTGTTTTAACTGGAGATTAGACTTGTTGAATGTAGGCGCCTCCTGAATGGTCTATGCTGTCTCCTGTTCTTCTGTGCTTCTTTCTTCTCTGGATCTTAATTCTTTTTAATTCTCTTTGACTTTATCCTTGCACTTTTCCTCCCTCTCTTTGTCTTTAGACTTCACTTTTTGCCATCTCCTTTTCTTCATTTGTTTGACTTTCTTTCCCTAGCTTTCCACATTCCCTATCTTAAGATCCCCCCCATGGGGCTAATTCATAATGAAGTTTTTTTAGCCGGATTGATCGTCCTCTTCTACATCATCAGCTATGTCAATGGTATTTCTATAGCTTTCATTACACTCTGGGGATCAGACCAGGTGAGCCCTGAGTCTAAGGAAAGGAAGTTCATTCTTCCTGCCTTACACAAGAGCAGTCTGCAAGATCTCCAATTGAACTTTTTTAAACCCAGAATGGACCAAAATCTTTGCTGGGAAACCCCAGTTTGGATCCAGCCCATAAGCTAACTTTTCTTTCATCCAAGTGCCATGCTCTTCAGAATGGTCAGACTTCTCACATTTGATCCTGAACCCACCGTTGAGCTTCCGGTTATTCTTTTCATAGAGCTGCTCTTACCTGGGAGACTGTGAGAAAGGAGGAGGCCCTGCAGCCTCAGCACCGCCACACTCAGAAATTGGCCGTTCTGTAAGCACATCTAGTGCGGAGATCTGTCTCTCTGGTTTGTTTCCCCATTCGCTTTCTGTATCACCTTCACCTTCTTTGCAGAGCTGCAAAACGTTACAATGCATCCCTTTACTTGATGCTAATGTCATCTTAAAGTCTAGCTGTGACTGCGTCCTCTATTCTCATGGGCTAATCCTCACATTTAACAGCCTTATTCAAACCTTTTGGATCTATACAAAATTATGTTGTCTTATAACAGTGGCCATAGTCTTTACCCACTCACTCTGAATTCACTCAATAATGTTTAATTTTACTATCCAAGCGAGTTCCACTTTTAATTTGTTTCTCGTTGCTACTGGGACGGTGTTTTAATTTTTCATGTTACACTTGAATCAGTATGACTGTTCTCTCTTTCTGCTTTGGGGCTGCCTTACTTTCCCTGCCTGCTCTCACTTTTATCTGGGAAGTGCAATTTTTGCTAGCCCTGCAAATACCCAATTTTTCTGTGCAAGGTCAAGTCCACACAGTGTGCAGTCCAGTGTCGGTGTACTACTGCGCACGTTCTAGCAGAGACTACGTGTGCAAGTAAAGACAAGCCCTAGAGTTGATCCTTTGCGCTAAGTAGTATTAAATCTCAATATTCCTGCATGCTCACTCGTTCACTCACAATAGGCATGTCTGAAGAGATGGGGGTTGAAGTGTGAGTGCTGATGGGGCATTTAGCTGAATGTTCCCCTTTGAGCCTCCCACCACTAGGCAAGACTATGCCCAAGGCTCATTCAGCTGCATTCTCCTTCATGCAGGGTCAGGTTCCTTTGCCCTCCCTGTCGCGCTCAGCACTTTTTACCTTATGCTTGCAACGCTCCAAGTCAGTGCATTAAGCTTGAAGAGAACATGCATCAGCCATTATGCAGCTCCCCACAACGTACTTGCCAGATCTTTCTCATCAAAGAGTCTGATCCAAGACCCATGGAAGGCAGTGGGAGTGTTTCCATTGGCTTTAAAGGGCTCTGTATCAGGCCCAAAACAAGGGACAACATTAAAGAAGAATCAAGGAACAAAGCAAAGGAGCAAAATAAGGGAATTTGTCTGAAAGTAGGCTGGAGGGAGACAGACTCACACAGAGAAGGCACGTAAGGCCCAAAGCTGCAGTGCTTGCAGAGACAAAGTTCTTCTGGATGGATTTCACTGCCAAATGATCTGCACTCACTGCGACTCTCAGTCTCAGCAGTACATTTGAACATGGAGGTGAAGACACCATGTAGGCAGTCCTTTACTTTGTTTAATATATTTTATTATCCTAAGTATTCCTTTTATTATCCTTATTATTTTAAAGCAGTGGAAAATATGCCCATGGAAGATGTTTGGAAAAGCAATGGAGAAATAAACTCAAAAATCACTTCCAATGTTTCACTCCCTTTCTTCTTGTAAATGTACCTAACAACCAAACAAAGATGACAATTTGGCAAAATATTTTCTAGCCTCACACCAATAAATGGATAATGGCAAGGAAGTCTCCACAATTTTCCAGTACCTAAGGCCTATTACCCAATAATTTGCAAATAGCATGAAATAAATCCAGTTGTCAATGCAAATTGTCCATGACTCTTTCCATTTCTCGTATGTCTCTTAGCATAGCATAGCTGTATTTAATAGTCCATCCAAGTTAGACCACAGTGCTTCCTACACCATTAATACTGGTTACAATGAATACAAATGTATTGTCTCCTCTGAAAGGAAATCCTACAGATCCTTGTATCATATCTGCAGGATACGTTTGGATGAAGTGTCCAGCAGGGTCCTGCCACAGTCCTGTTTAGTTAAACATTTTCAGCAGTTATCTGGAAGCAGTAGAAGAAAAGTATGGACAGTAAAGATGATTGAGAGCCTGAAAGAAATGATCAGTGATGAAAGGCTAAAAGGACAAACTGTATGTGTAGTTTAGCTAGAAGAATAAAGCTAACATAATTAATAGGTCATGAATCATTCTTACCACATGCAGTGCTTTACATGTTCAAAGTAATGTATGAAAATTAAGATTTGGTGTAACCAACCATCTCCAAAGATCTGAAGGGCCCCAGCATTAAAGAAAGGAATATGATTAAGGGTACCTAAAAATAATAATTAGACAAAGTAATGAAGAACGGAAGAATGAACATTGAAGCTGGACATAAAAAAAACCACTACATGAATAATTTGGATGAATAAACAATTAAACGTTCTTCCAAGACCCTGGTGGGATCACAGAGCCCACATTTACCTAATCAAAGAGAGAGGCTGAAGTGAAAGACATGTATACATACTTACATACTCTGTGACTTTTTCTTCAGTACATTAAATGACTCCTTTGGCATCAGGATTGCAGCTGAGGTGTATGGGTCTCTGATTAGCCTACCCCTTCAGAATGATCACCAACAAATAACCATCAGTACGCACAGTTGTTTTTACAATGTGATTTGGCAAATTACCCCCCAAAGCCACTTCATCCTTATCACCATCTAGCGGGGCATATTTAGTATGCAAGTTTAGACTAATGTTTTGAGAACAAAAGAGTTCATCTTAATCTCCACACAGAAGGCACCATACATTATAAAAATGTGTGGCAGATAAAAATGGAGGACCTGAGTTTCCTCTTTTGACACAGAGGCCCACTTGCAAAGGGTTCACTACTACTCTGTGTCAGCAACTCCTAAGAGGCCTTGACAAACTCACTACACCCAACACATTGCTGCCATAGTATTTATCCATAAATGGTGTCTTGTAAGGTATCAAATGTAAGCCAGTGACATGCTGGTCATCATAAGTACTGCGAGATGTATGTACGAACAGTGTGTAAGGAGTTATGTGTACCTTCTAAAAATATGTTTTAAACTATGTCACCAGGCAGAGTTGACAAGCAGGTTTTTCTGCCAGACAAAGCATGTCTATTCACTTATACCTGTCTCTGATTTAAATTAAGCCTGGAAGCACGGGCGCCAGCTTCCTCTGGGCCCTGGGGGTACTCAACCCTCTGCTCTGCCCCAGGCCCCACCCCCTACATTTGCATTGAACATGAAGACAGTGATGTCAACATGAGAAGACATCTGTAACTAAACCACTGGGGGATGTCCTGTCTAGAGTGCAAAGCCAGTGAACTTTGGGATATAAGAGGAAAGCAAGAGGACCCCATTTTATCCTGCACCTAAGGAGTAATTGGTCAGTGCAATTAAATTTATGAAAACGGGATCTCAACCAGGGTTTGATTGAAAGCACTGTAAAGAGCATCTGGGTAAGATAGACTTCTTTAGAGAAGGGCGTTTGCCTGTTAAAGTTAAGTTTAGACTATAAGAAGCACATTCTACCTTTTGTTGGGTCACCTGTTGTTCTTTTTACCCATGCTCACTAGCTCTTAAATCTTGACCTTTGTTAATAAACATATTTGTTTTCAATAGAATTAGATTACAATGCTGTGTTGTTATATTGGAGCTGATATTCAGTTGAATCAAAGAAGCATGTGTGTGTGTGTGTTGTCTCTTTGAGGACAGCTTACCCCATAATTTCTATGAATGCCCAGTGCTGCAGGGGAACTTGGGGACTGGGGTGCACCTAGTGTTAACCTGCAAGGCAAACACAGGGCTGCATAAGCTTGAGTGACTGAAGGGCTGGTAGGGTCAGGCAAAGGTGATGCTACCCCACTGGCGGCCCTAAGCAGGAATATTCTCTCTCTCTCTCTCTCTCTCACACACACACACACACACACAAAATAGGGGACCTCCTTGAGCTGATCAGGGCCCTAAGCAATTGCTTAGTCTGCTTATGCCTACCACCCACCCAGCTACCACAAGAAAGACTTCCTCTCACTGAAGACGGCTGTGTAATACAGTGACTCACAGTCCTGGGCACTCAGAGAGAGTGTCACACCTCTCACTTCATAGTAAATTCGGAGTAATTCCAGCGACATCAATGGAGTTACAGCAGCCTAAAACCAGTGTAAATAAGAGGCAAATCAGGCCTGGAATTGTGTCTGCCTTAAATAGTTCTTCTACAGATCACTGGCTTATGGACTCAAGTACTGAGCATGTAATAAAATGTTCATGCCTTGTTTCAATTGCCAACGTGAAAATATAAAACTTGTCGTATCAAATTTCTTCTCTGCATGTAAATCTTCAGAGCAAATGCACATTGGGCTGTGTTGATGCCAGATAGTAGACCTGGATGTAACATTAGTTCTTGGTTTTTAATGGACAAAGATTAAGTGAAAAGGAGATAATATTTAAATGCTATAGTAATCACTGCAGTGGCAGTCTACTGAAGTTAAATTGTGTTTCCTGGTGTTGGAAAAGGACGAGGTATTTGAATGAGTCAGAGATGAGAAAGGCCTATATTTGAAAGCCATGCTGTGGATGGTTAACAATCATTGAAGTTATGGATCAGGTTGAAAGGATTTTATTTGGGGTTTTTTGTTATTGTTGGCAAGTGGATTGGTAAGTAGGCACATTGCAAAGGGCTCCATCCTGCATTGTTGACTCAGGCTGAAGTGCTTAAGTGACTAAGGAGCACGAGTCCCAATTGGAATTGGTGCTCCTAAGTCACTTGGGCACTATTGAAACTCCCATGGGCTTCAATGGGAGGTGGAGCAAAAGGATCAGGCCCTACATTTTTCACCACAGAAGAGGCACACACAATCTCTCTTTACCTGAAGGCCAAATTCCTATAGAACTCACACTTTTAAAACTTTATTCATCTCTCTTTAAACCACCTGTTCCAAGTGTAACTTTAGCACCCTCGTGGCCAAGATGGAGTCTGCTCTGCAGGCAGCTCTGGCCAAGAGAAGGCGCACACAGGAACACAGCAGGGAAAGTCCCTTCCACCCCAGGGGCACCTGTTCCAAACCCCCCTGCGTGAACACACACACACCAGAAAAGTAAAAATGAATATAGAAAGGGAAATATTTATTTACAGAGGGATGAGAGGAGAAAAACAATAGGGGGAAATGTAGGGGGACCAGTCAAATGGAGTTGCATTCAACACCAGGCCCCACCAGCCCAATGGTATCACAGTCTGAAAGGGCAGATACTGAGCAATGTGTCTGCACACACAGTACAGGAGTCCTAGGCAAAGTTCCAGTCTAGTGGTGAGTCTTGGGTGCTCCTGGTTGTCTTCAGCACGAGTAAACTTTCCCCAACAAACCCGCCAGTGTCCTCTTCTGCCGCTCTCCGCAAAGCCACACAGAGTGACCACCTCCCCACTTAACTAGATACAACCTTCCTCCTTGTTTCCAATGCAAAGTCACCAGCCCCAGTACTCACAGCCCCATGCAGCTCCAGGCAGCAGTGATACTGGGTCCAGCTCTGGGTTGTCTTTCTTGGACGATTGTTCTCTGGCATGGTGTTCCTCCTGGCTCCTGTCCTGGGGAGTCCCCGGTTAGCCACTCTGTCCCTCCTAGGCTTCAGGCAGGTTCTTGGCTCCTGCACTCAGTGAGGGTCTGCTTGCTGTAGCCCTTCTGTCTTGAGCTTCAGACACACACCCTGTTGCTCTTCCCTCCGTCTCTGCCCTCTTCCCCCAACAGTTAGGGTTGCCAAGCGTCTGGTTTTTGACCAGAACGCTCAGTTGAAAAGGGACCCTGGCAGCTCCGGCCAGCACCACTGACCAGGCCATTAAAAGTCCAGTTGGCGGTGCAGTGGGGCTAAGGCAGGCTTCCAGAAGTGGCCAGCATGTCCCTGTGGCCACTAGACGCAGGGTGATCAGGGAATCTTAGCATAGTGCCCCCGCCCCCAGCACCAGCTCCGCAGCTCCCATTGGCCAGGGACCGTGGCCAATGGGAGGTGTGGGGGCAGCACCTGCGGGCGCGTAGCACACACTGTGCAGAGCCACCTGGCCATGCCTCCGCCTAGGGGCCGGACATGCCATCTGCTTCCGGGAGCAGCGCAGAGCCAGGGCAGACAGGGAGTCTGCCTTATCCTCACTGTGCCACTGACCAAGAACTGCCTGAGGTAAGCGCTGCCTGGTCGGAGTCTGAACCCCCTTCTGCCCCAGGTCAGAACCCCCTCCTGCACCCAAACTCCCTCCTGGAGTCCAGAGCCCATACCTCACCCCCGCTTCCGCACCCTGAACCCCTACCCCAGCCCTGAGCCCCCTACCATAGCCTGCACCCTGAACCCCCTCCTGCGCTCCAACCCCCTACCCCAGCCCTGAGCCCCCTCCCACACTCAAACTCCCGCCTGGAGCCCGCACCCTACACCCCTCCTGCACCCCCGAACCCCCTACTCCAGCCCTGAGCCCCCTCCTGCACACCAAGCCCCTCATCCCTGGCCCCACCCCAGAGTCCACGCCCCCTGCAGAAGCCTGCACCCCCTCCCACACCCCAACCCCCACCCCATCCCAGAGCCCCCTCCTGTACCCTTAACCCCTCATTTCTGGCCCCACCCCAGAGCCTGCACTCCTAGCTGAAGACTTCACCCCCTTCAACTCCCTGCCCCAGCCCAGTGAAAGTAGTGAGGGTGGGGGAGAGGGAGCAACCGAGGGAGGGGGGCTGGAGTGAGTGGGGGCATGGCCTCAGAGAAGAGGCAGGGCAGAGGTGGGGTAAGGGTGTTTGGTTTTGTGCAATTAGAAAGCTAGCAACCCTACCAACAGCATTTCCTCCTTCTTGAACAATCAGCACTTCCCCCCTCAGGAAAAAGATTTAAAGGGGCCATGCTCTCTAAACCCCAAAAGGGTTACACAACGTTCTAGGGACCGATGGAGAAATGGAGCATGTAAATTTTCATCACATCACTGACTTCAGTGGGGCTGTAACATCACACCAGCTGAGGACCTGCCCTGTGACTCTCAAAGCACTAAAAATTCAAAATAGGTTCATCAGCCTATGCTAAAATATCCAGCCCATGATATATAAATTAACCCACCCAATAGCAAACTCCATCATCTTGCTACTTCAACCCAACACCTCCAGCAAAAGCCCAAGAAAATACATGAGCCTTGCAGTGTGCCCTGAAGACAAACAGTTTTGGACTCCCTCTCTCTAGCTATTTATAGGAGGTCACTAAAATCTGAAAAACTCACAAACATGAATGGACTTTATCCTCACATCATTCCTGTGAGACAGAGAAGTGGTATCCCCATTTTACAAATGGGGAACTGAGGCACAGACAGATCACGTGACTTGCCTAAGGCCATGCAGGAAGTCTGATGCAGAGCTAGGTAGAGAACCCAGATCTGCTGATTCCCATCCTTTCTCTGGACTCTTTAGGACTTGGATATGTTTGGGGGTGGGGATTGTATTCAGAGTACAGTATGAATCAAGGAAGATGTCCTGTAACCAGAATCCTTTGTCACAACAGATGAGATGTGGTTTCTCAGGTAATAAAATCCAAAACAATTTAGAGGGTCAAGGTCAAAAATAAAACCTCATAGCCTACCCAGAAAGGGAGGCAGGCCCACTGGGTGAGAACCTCAGCTGGCGTAGATCAGCAGAGCTCCATTGACCTCACTGAAGCTGTGCTGACTTACACTGGGTCAGGTCCTCCACTGGTGTGTTTAAAAGAATGATTTACAGTGGTTATAAAGTTAGGGGGGGAAATCATTCCATTAGGCTTTAAAGCGTGAAGTTCAAATTACTTTCCTTTTTGTCCCAACGCAGATTTGATACATATTTCAAACTGGCAGCCAGGTTAACAGTGAGTTAGAACATGACAAAAGATGGAGCAAACAGTGAATATGTTCAGCCATAAAATCCAGTCTCAGGGGTTTACTTCATTTTGGAAAAATGTTGGGCTAGATCTTTGGCTGGTGGCTAAGCTCCGTTTAAGCCACCTTAAACTTGCTACGTATCTGGTCCAGCAACGTAGATGATAGACATTAGCGACACTCACCCTGCCAGCCTACTTGCTACATATTGCATCACCCTCTTTCTTCTCTGCCCCCAAGGAGGGCTGAGAAGAGAATAAAACTATAGTGCAGAGGGAGTCGCAGAGGGCCACAAAATAATCTGTCCTGGCACTGAATTGTAATGCTGACATCACAGCATGGCATGAATACATGATGAAACCGTGTGCAACAAGACAACACAGACATCACAATGCAATGGCAGGCTGTCACAGTGGGGATTATTTTGCAACTCTGGACCTTTTGTCTGAGATGTCCAACTGTTCCAGGCAGAGTATCAGGAATATTTAGAACCAGATCCCCAGTTGGTGTACATTGGCTCCACTCACTTCTATAGAACTATGCTGATTTACAGCAAGTAGAGCTTTGGCCCAATACGCGCAATGCTCCAAGTCCAAAGCAGAACATTTTCCTTTTATTGGACACAAAAGAATATTCTTGGGACATTTTGAACGCTGCCCTGTGTGTTTGTTAGGAGTTAAATGATTCACAAGATTTTCTGTGGGAATGGCACACATGCACACATTTCACATAGTGAGCCTCACCAAAAACCCAGATACAAAATAAGCTCTTTGGGATACACAAGGCTGAAGAAGAGACTTTTCTAAATCACTTCATTTTACTGGAAACTCTGCACTGCTACTCCCACACTGTAACGCGCTGTGCGCTCCTCGGAACCGGCATTGTCTGAACTTGTGGTATTTTAATGAATGCTCTTGCCAAGCCAAAGACGCTTTAGACCCATCACCTTTGTCAAGAGGAGTATCCTAGGTGAACTGAAGTACAGAGTGTGTCCTCTGCTGCAAACCAACTCGCAGGTATGTTAAATGAGTTCCTATTAAATAAAAAATCACTGCTCTTGTGCATTTCCTGGAGTATCACGGGCACAGATTGTTTTGTGGAGGGTACCCAGGAGGGTGACAGAAAAGCCACACACAAAATCCTTTTCACGGTATGTATGGAAAAATAAGTAGGGACAAATGAATGGCTCTCTTTTATTTTGTAAGGACTTTAAAAGCAGATTCTTAGGTTTGGGCTGCACGGAAAGGAAGATTTCAGAAAAAAAAAATCCTGATTCATCTTCATTATTCAGTCCCTCAACCATCCTTGGAAAATTATTATGCCATTCGGAGCTGAATTCAGCAGAAAAATGTACATATAATAACTAAATAAAATCAAACTGCTCTCCTTTCTGCAGCCCTAAAGAGAGACAGCCAGACAAAAGCATGAAAAAATTGACTGTCTGGCCAAGAATGAAATTGCTGGCAAGTCTGGTTTCAACCCTGCTATTAGTTTTCTTGCAGCTGCTTCCACTACCTAAGCAGCATTGGGATAGTGCATTCTCTGAAATCCTTTTTCTAACTGGGTTTCATATTTATTCAGATATTAGCCTGACTCTCGTTAATATTTCATCCCAGAGAACTTACAAGTTAATGGTCTGTCAACTTGAAAACAAAGAGGAAAAGAAACTAGAAATGTTACTGCTTTTAGGGATGAAACACGGCCTCCTTCTGTGGGCAGAGGGCTTGCCAGACACACTGGATCTGGTGCAGATCTGCTGTGCAAAAAGGGACAGGATTTAGGCAGGCTGCCTTGGGGTGGGGGGTGCTGCCAGAATGGTGCTCCTGCAGGCTCTCTGCCATGCTGGAAGGGTCTGGTTATGCAGCAGAGTGGAGGAGGAGGTTGGAAGTGAAACTGGTGAATATGCAGCTACGTGGATTCCAGCTACCTTTGCACCCATGCCGGAGCCACAGAACCTACAGCAGCGGAGTTGTTATGGCAATTGTAGAACACTCTGTAGCCACTTTTGGGGGGAAAGGGGATACGGAGTGTAAGATGGCTCCTCCCTGTCCCAGAGAGATCCCCAGTGACCGTCAGTGGCTTGAGCCATGAGATGCCATGCTCCAGGATCGGGGCAGTAAGGCTATATTCAGATGTTATACAATGATAATGGGTTACATTTTGTTAGGCATCAGTCTTGCTTACCTCGCTGAGATGTTGTGAGGCTTCGTCCATTAATATTTGTAAAGCACTTTGAGACACTGAGACGGAAGGTGCAGTCTAGGGACAGAGAATAATTTATTATTTCATTAAAAAATAATGATCAATAACTGCACAAAAGGAACAGGCTTAAAAGATCTGAAAAATCTCAGATCATCACCAACAATTGTGTGTGTTTTCTCTCTCTCATGTAGTATTTAGCTTTCCCAATACAGTATGTTAGTTGATATCCTAAACAGACAGCTTGATCTGGCTGAGTCACACAGGTGAGGAGGAACAATGATCTGTGTGTTCCTCGGCTACAAATTATTCACTTTTCCCTGATAATAAAAAGACGTTTTATATAATTGCATTCAGGCAGCCAATCCTGAGGGTGTGGCTACCGTGAGATCATCACGCCCCTGGGGAATCAGATCTGGCTGTGTGTCAGAGCTTCAGAATGCCTGAGGCAACCCAGAGCATCTTAAAATAACTTAAACACACCTCATGTCATGCCTGGCTGTTTAATCAGCCCAGAAGTGTCAGTCATTTCCATTCACTGAAGAATCACCTCAGTTGCTCTCATTCTGATCTTGTAGCAAGAATTTCACTTTTGAACTCAGAACTTCCCTTAACAGAAACCAGGGTTGTGTGCATAATCGCTTCCCCCAACCCCTCATCCCCCAATTCCCATCCCGTTTCAGAAGACAGGCTGCATGGAACAACACGTCCCTCATCTGCAGCAGCTGGTTGTTTAAAGGAGGCAGCATAACCTGGATATTAGAGTGGGAGACTGGGAGAGAGCAAAGCCAGGACCAGTCTCCCTTCAAGTTAATGGGCTTTTTGCCATTGACTAAATGGGAACAGGATTTGACCCGTGAGTTCTATTCCCAGCTCTGCCTCAGGCTTAAAAACATTTAGGCTTCATATTTTCAAATGTCTGCTTAATTGCGGGTGCCTCAGTTTTGGGTGCCCAACTAGAGACACTTTGGACCCATTATTATTTATTATAGATATAACCCTAGCACTGAGGGGCCCTAGTCATAGACCAGGACCCCATTGTGCTAGGCACTGTACAAACACAGAACAAAAAAAACAGTCCAGGCTCCCAGGAGCTTACAATCTAAATTCGTTTTGAGGCATTTTGAGTTGACAGTTCTTAGCATCTCTGAAAACCAGGCCCCACATGTCTCAGACTGAGTAGCAAAAAAAATGATGTGCTCAGAATTAGAGGCTATTTACCAAAATTGTGGGCCTCTCCTGCTCTGTCCAACTTTTCCCACCAGCAAATTAAGAATGAAAATACCCACGTTTGTAAAATGCTTTGACAACCTTGGATTCGAAGCATTTTATAATTGCATAGTCTTCTCACATTCAAATATACTAATTTCTTCCAGCTTTTGTTGGATTTTTACCATTTTATTTTCAGGAGCACAACATTTTGTTCTTTTACAGCTTTATTTTGCAAGCCACAGTCACATGTGTATTCCCTTTTTGGGTTCTCAAGTTGTATAGACTAATACTAAACTAAGTCAATTGACAAATGGACTACCAGGCCAAAATACTCTACCGCTGCCCGTTAGAGCAGAACATACCATTCCACAAAATGTCTTTGTGCTTTTGTTATGTGGCTTTCAGGTAGCTCTATGATTTTCCCCAGCTCCAGCAAGGTGTCTTACTTCCTTCTTACCACTAGATGGAACTAGTGCTCCATCTCAGTCTTTTCAGCGGCCAGATCCATTAGGGCTGGTGGTTTGGACTTGAACATTGTAAACTCTTTCATTTGGGGCTGAAAAATGATAAACCAAAAGCTCCAGTCCTGTTTTACAAAGCAACGATTCAGTTCTAATGAATAGTGTGTCGCAGGAAACGTCTATCAATATCAGTTTATAATTAAATCATAACAACAAGCTTGTGACAACGAGGCACAAAATCTGAAACACGCCTTTCAAAGGAGAGAGAGATGGTTTAGCCAAGCATGCCATAACACCAGCCCTTTATAAATAATTAGACTTTTATAATGATCTTTTTAGGGGGTGGGAAGAAGCTGAAGCAATAACAGGTTTTCTTAGCTTATCTTTACAATAACAAATGCTTTTTTGTTCTGTTTATGCTCTCCTAACTCTTAGGTTCCATATTCTGGCGTTAGCCCATTTAGCATGAGGTAATTCTAGACCTTCTTCTGTTGTTCCCCAAATGAAGTCTCTCCTATAGCAGCTCTTCACAGAAGAGTTTGCCACAAGGCAAGCTCAAGTGACAGAGTCCTTCTATAGTTTGCAAGTCCAGCACCTTTTGTCCCGTAGGCTCACACAGAATTGGCCCAGTAGAACCGGATGAACAACTCACATACAGTCGCTGTTCTACCTTCTCTTCAGGGCCGGTGCAACTATTTAGGCAACCTAGGCGGTTGCCTAGGGCGCTAGGATTTGGGGGGCGCCATTTGCTTCGGCAGCGACTACAGCAGCCGGATCTTCGGCCGCTCCGGTCGCCGCCAGTATTTAGGCGGAGGGAGCTGGGCCAGTGGAGCGCGGGGAGGGCCACCTGCAGGGGGGGGGGGCGGCACGCAGGGGAACTCCCCGCCCCAGTTCACCCCCGCCCCGCCTCCTCCCCGAGCATGCCGTGGCTGCTTCACTTCTCCCGCCTCCCAGGCTTGTGGTGCCAATCATGCTCGGGGAGGAGGTGGGGCAGGGGTGAGCTGGGGTGGGGGGGGTGCGTCAGGGTGGGGGGTGGGGAGCTGCCGCAAGGGGGGTGCCTCAGGGCGGCGGGGGGGATCTGTCACGGGTGGTGCCTCAGGGTGGAGGGGGGGAGCTGCCGCGGGGGGGGCGCCTTAGGGCGGGGGCTCGGGGACGGGGGGGGGGCGCAAGGTGGAAGTTTCGCCTAGGGCGCGGAACATCCTTCCACCGGCCCTGCTTCACTTACTTCATCCCTACTCTGGGTCTGCGTGAGCTACTCAGAGTTCACTCAGTCTAATTCCAGGGACCTCCATGCACCTCAGCCTGCCAGGCCAACATGTGGAGCACAACGTGGGGAAGTCTTGAAGAGAGGGACGGAAAACAAAGGGTAACATAGGAGGATTAAAGCCAGGCTGAACCCAGCTAATCTCGTCTAGACTCTCACCCTCATGATTAGCATGTCTGATGCAAGACTATTCAAATAAGAACTATCTAAATCATGTGGCAGACAAATAGATTATTTAAAATAATCTATGTGAAATAACAGCAGGGGCCCAATCCTCCCTTGCAGTAGGGCTGCTTTGCACCACTCCACCAGTACAAGTAACCCAAAAGCCAGGATAGCTGATCCCCTCTATTAGCTTACAACCAACATAGCCGCTCCCCACTCCCTGAAGCCAGGCTAAGGGGCTGACCTGGGCAAAGGGGGCATTGCTGGAACATCCCTGTGCCCAGTGATTCCCAACTGCCACAATGGCCACTTGGCACCATCAGCAGCCACAGTAATTAGAGCAGCTTTCAGCCAATATATGCTGGGGATCTAGCCTGGCGTACTGCCAGCCATGCATCGGGGAGGAGCAAATGTGTCTTAAAGCCCCAGTATTATAGCTCTGAGTGGTCTTTTGTCTCCCCACCCCCCATACCACCTCCACACACAATCATAGAAAGCAGAGGTGGAAATGACCAATTGGCTAATCTAGAACCTTCCTCTGTCAGAGCAGATTACACCTCTACCCCGATATAACATGAATTTGGATATAATGCGGTAAAGCAGCGCTCCGGGGGGGGGGGCTGCGCACTCCAGCGGATCACAGCAAGTTCGATATAACCCGGTTTCACCTATAACGCAGTACGATTTTTTGGCTCCCGAGGACAGCGTTATATCCGGGTAGAGGTGTATTAGCACATTCTCCTGCATTTTATCCAACATAGTTTTAAATACCTTAGGTGGTTTGGTTTCCACCACTTCCCTTGGGAGACTATTACACCACCAAAACAGATCTCCCTGGGGGAAGTTTTCCCTGATTTTCAGACTCAGGGCTCATCTCCACTGGAAAGTTTTGCTACTTTAACTATAGAGGTACAGTTAAAGCAGAAGACACACACACTTTCAGTGTGGATGCAGTTATGCCCGTATAAAATGATATAGTTTATTCTGGTTTGGGAAGTGGAGTACGCTATACTGATATAAATTGCCTTCCTATGGATAATAACTGCATCTTCATTAGGGCTTGTACCAATATAACAATTTCAGTAAAAACATCGCACCCCAACCAACACAGTTATAAAGGTAAAACACTGAAGTACAGAACAGACTTAAATGTTCCTAGAGTGAGGTAACTTCACCTCTCTGAAATTTCCCTTCTGCTTTACGCACTACGGGACTCTCTACTCGATGGGCCTGATTTTACAATCTTTACGAAGGGAGATGTCCCATTGAAATAAACCTGTGTGCAAGCTGAGTAAGGACTGCATTGTCAGGGCTTTTTAGCTTCGCCACTCCCTGCAAATCTATTCTTCCTGCTCAGGTCATGCTGAACTCTTCCAGTCAGGCCTTTGTAGCTGCTCTGGCCTGCTTGAGCTAATCTCTTCCACCATTCTGAACGTATCCACTCTTCCCTCCAGACTCTTGCCACAGCTTCTGTACTAGTGTAACTATGTCAGTTAGAGGAGTGATTTTTAACTGATATAGTTATATTGATCCAACCCCTAATGTGTACACAGTCATACCAATACAAAAGTGCCTTATATCAGTATAGCTTATTCCCCTGTCATATGAGAATACCAGTACAGTTAAAGTGGTACAACTTTTGTATGTAGACGAGGCCTCTCTCTCTCACCTTCACTACCACTCAGCAATACATATACAATTTAATACAACACCCATAAGCTTGCAGACCCCTTTATTCCTCTCAAGTAAGCTTGAATGAGGGACACATTTATTCAAGCTTCTTCAACTCCTTCTTCTACCCAATTGATTCTCAGGATAAATAAGACAGCCATGCGTTTCACCTCTCTTTTCAAATCTTTGTTTGGGTTAAACGGTCTGACTCAGCACTAATAATTGGGTGACCAAATTTTGTTCCCCAATACATTTTGGTTTGGTTTTGCTTTCAGATGAAGGTGTATATTCCATTTCAGTTGGAAACAGAAACATTAACTCCCCAAACACTCATTGTAGGCAATCAGGATTTTGGGAGTGTGAGGGGAATTATGTGATGACAGGCAGAAATCAGCCAAAGAAGACACCTGGGATACGTCTGCACTGCAGCTAGAAACAAGCCTCCCAACTCAGGTAGAGAGACTCCTGCTAGCTCGGCTCCATCTAGCACGCTAAAGATAGCCGGGTGGATGTTCTGGCTCAGGTTCGAGCTTGGGCTCTCAAGCCTAAGGGCTTGTTCCCAGCTGCAGCCTAGGCATACCCTATTCTTTTTTCACAAAAGCTGGTTGCTGTGTCTGACTAAACAATTATTAAAGAGCCTGGGGGTGAATTAGAAAGAAAAGATAACAAATGACTTTATTAAGAGCAAAAGGTTAATTGATTGAGCTTAATTGGAACTGCATGAGCAAGAGGGAGGGGTCCAGTTTTTTCTGGACCCACAGAAACTCCATCCCCACAACCTCAGCAGCAGGACATTTTGTTACCAGACTTAAATCCTCCAAACAAACTCCTATTGGCTTCTTCACCCGCAGGATGACCCAAAGGGCAGGGCACACTGGCTTTTTGGAAGCAGATGGCTTTTAGAAATTAACCGTTTCACAGTATTGCTAACCCCAAGCATTCAAAAAGCACCAGGCGATAGGCCCCCACAAAGCATAAGATCAGCTTCAAAATCATGAGATTTTTAAAATAATAAACTTCAGATTCTTATTTGCCTCCCAGTTACTGAGCCATTAGAGCACACCCAGGTTCACATTTTCAGGCAGCTTTTCTCTGCAACTGTGAAGGCTACAAATATATATATTTTTTTTTTAACTGAAAGCTGAGATTCTTACCTATCAACTGATTTCTGGAGCTGAGGCCTTAAGAAAAGAAAAAAGTATAGCAAGATTCACAATAAAAGTCACATGATCTGGCAAGAGTTAATCTCATATGCCTCACTGATCACATGATCAGAGATGCCACCATCATACTCCCTTATTTTATGAAACCACATTTTCTCAGCCCTACAAATAGGATAAGCAACAAAATGGCAGTGTAGACAGACTGGCCATGCTTACCTCCCATTAGGACCAACACAACCCTCGTCTCCAAAAAACCACATTACCCTAAAATAAAAACAAAGCTAAAACTAGCTTGTTTAGAAAAATAGTAACTATGTGCATTGATCTATACTACGTTCATTTTTCTCACAAACAGCAGCAACTACAAATATTCCCAGAGAACAGCGTGTTTCTCTGGGAAACAGAGGTTGCAGTGATAGGGTCTGGGGTTTTCTTTTAATGAAATTGCGACATGTATAAGCCTCCTGAAATTACCTAAGCAGTCTGGGTCAAATGTTCAATACATAACCTTCATTTGTCATGTGTTACTTTGCACATGGAAACACTAATGCATGCAGCTTTGTACACTATCACTTCTGCATTCAGATGATAGACTTCGCACACACACAATAACCCTGTTTATAAGCATGAAGAGCAAATAGGTTTATACATGTGCAGTTGGATGCATAAGTGATAAAGAGGAGAAAAAAAGAGAGCTACTTTCCATGTATTTAAATAACCATTTTTTAAACAAATGGAGACAAAGATGAGGCCCTTTGAAAATTTGACCCTCCAGTAAAATCATACTTTAGAATCCTTCTTTTTTCCCCAAATTCACCATGACAGATGCTCCTTTCTGCAGCTTGGATGGCCAAAGAAGCAGAAAAAATAGCTATGACCAAGACTTCACCAAAGCAGGGAAGAAGTGGCAATGCTGTATGCTCCTGTTTTCCCAGGAGTCTTGTGTCATGGGCAAGACGTTGTTAAGACTCCACAGAAAACCTCGCAGTCCTGCTCAGCCAGAAAGGGGTTGGAACTGGAGAGCAGCTACCAACCCATATCGCCTATGTAACCCAGCTGAAAAATCCACTCAGGACAGCATCAACTTTGGTTCTATGCCTTTCAACAGCCTCCTAGGGGTCAAGAACCAGACAGCATGGCAAACAGACCAGTAGCAGAAAAAGTAATGGGTCAAATATGCCAGCAATGCTGAGATACCGGCTTGCAAATTATACAGAGGAGCAGGTACTCCATGCAGATCCCCCTAGATCTGCAGGACGGGGTGACTGGTGCAGTCAGAGGCCCACACTCCCTGTGCCCTTCATGCATTTGTGCACTGGAGCGCTCTTACATGACTCTCTGCCTACACAGGGTGCCACATTACTCTGCTGCATCGTAATGGGTAGCTAGTGCTCATTAAGTGCTTTGAAGATTAAAAGCATAGATACAAGTGCTAAGGATTGCAGTTATCATGAATATGTAATACTATTGCAAAGGGGGAAGGATGAGTTGCTTTTCCATATTGATAAATGGAAAAAGCAGGTCATTTGCAAGAGAAATGGGTGCTTGGTCCTTTATGAGAGTGAATAAATGTGCTGAATGAACTGGTGACCTGGCAATGAGCTTTAACCATGCTAGGTCCTGTAGGGTGACCAGACAGCAAGTGTGAAAAATCAGGACAGGGGATGGGGGGTAATAGGAGCCTATATAAGAAAAAGCCCCAAATATCGGGACTGTCCCTATAAAATCAGGACATCTGGTCACCCTAGGTCCTTCCAGCTTTTGAGCTTATTCCTGCAAGATGCTGGTTGCCCTCCACTCCTTATGCCTTCAACAGCAGCTCAGAAGGCTCAGCATCTTGCAAGGCTGATCCCTTAACTAATGCACCGAGGGAGGGAAATAAATGAACACAAACAGCAAAAGATCAATATTACAGCACCAAATCCTGAAGTCCCTACTCAGATTTCGCTCAGCCCTTACCCAAAGGCTTCAGTAGGGGGTTCTGCTTGAATAAGGACAAACGCAAAACAAAGGGCCATATCTTTGGCATTGTTAAGGCTGCTTTGTGCTGTTTCAGCAGCACAAAGCAGCCTTAAGTCTGGCTTAACCAGCTAATGCATTGCAGAATCCATCAGTGCTCTCAGGCTGGGGTAGGAGACCTGATCCCAGTTCCCCAGCCTAAAGAGCGTGGCCAGGGTAAAGAACACAGGGCACAAATATCCCTGCTCGATTCCAGCATAGGCAATTGAAAGAGTCGGTGGCAGCAGGATATGCCTGTCCAACTCTGGAGGCTGCTGCTGCGATTATGCCAATGGCCAGCTGGCTTAAAGTCTGCTTTGCTCCCCACCTCAGCTGTGTTGAACTTTGGCCTTGATTGAGGACATAGCCCTGAGCAATCACTTCAGAATTTGATCCACAGCAAAGTATTTAACTCATTTCAGTGTATCCCTGGGCACCAATAACAGAACTAGTTCTTAATCATGCAAAACTCCCTGAAATGTATTGGGATGTTTCCCAAAGAAAGAACTGGTTAAAAACTGAGGCCTCCCCTGCATTCACTTGCTCTGCAGCAGGCAGGTGCCCCAAACCCACAGGGGCTCTGTGGTCCCCATTCCACATATATGGAGTGGATAGGGCAGGAGGTAGGCTGAGCATAGTGCGTTACCCCTATGCTCAGGGAACAGAGTAAGTTTCAGCCTGCTCCAAAGTGTCGGACAACCCTTTCCTCCCCTTAAGGGTGCTTCCTGGAATAGCTGCCAGTTGGGGTAGCCCTGGTAGCAGGGCTTTTGCAGGGACTGATGAGCAGATGATCCTTGCCTTGGAGGATCCCCAGGATGCAGGATGGAGACATGTTGTCTGTTAAACGTTTATTTAAAGCCTGCCTCTCTCTCACACCCTTCCAGCGAGATGTATACTAGGAGGGCTGCTCCCTGCGGAAACAAATCAAATATATAATTACAATGGAATGGGATTAAATCAAACCAAAGAGCTTAAATCAAACAGCGAAAAATTCTCTCCTGAGATGCACAAGCAGTTGTAATGACTATGTATTTCTATAGCAATGCAGCACTCTGCAACAGATAAAGTGCACCAACCAAGTCTGATTAAGAAACGTGTCTGCAGCTCCCCTTGACTTCAGTGGGATTTGTGGGTACTCAGCACTTCTTTGGAAATCAAGCCATTCTAATCTTTCCTGCCCCCAAGAACTCACAATCTAAGGGTCTGATCCAAAGCCCACTGATATCAATAACACTGGAAAGACAATCATTCGCATAGGCTTTGGCTCAGTGGAGCAATTCAGAATGAACATGGATTGTCTTGTGGCATCAATCCTTCACAGGAGAGGCAAGTTTTCAAGACTTCTTATGAAGGAGGTGCCAGGCAGAGAGAGCCTGGAAAATGTTAATTAGGAAGTTGTTCTAAGTGTGTGCAGTGGCACAGAAGGCGGCACAATGGTGGTAGTGGGCGAAAGAGACACAGGGAGTGGCAGGAAAGAAGCTTGGGTGGAGTGTAAGGAGAGGGAAGTGGTGTAGGAGGAAATGTGGGAAAAGATGCTGAGAAGCTTATTAAATTGCAATGCATACTGTAAATTTTGTCCCCAAGCAAAACACCTCTATACACCTGCCAGGTCAAGCTAATAAAGACAACTCGGTATTCCCTCTCTCACAAAAAATTAATAAACAGCTTCTGTACAACAATTCAGCTAATAAATTGTAGTTTGCATCATCACATACGGAGATTGCAGCTATTCCAATAAAATATGCCTTCGATTTTACAAGGTTAGCTTCTTCAAACCCAGCCTGGTACATAGTGCACGGTACAGTATTGCGTGTGGTACTTGGCAGGAGTTGGGGATGGACGTGTGTCATTAAGGACAGCGAGTGCATTCTGTGATCTTGCACGCATTTCTAAAGCCCCAGTGAGGCTACTCATGTACATAACATTAAGCATGTGCATAAGTGTTTGCAGGATCATGGTATAATTGCAGTTTTCAGTAGAATGTAACCGACAGATTAGATACATACACACAGCAAATGCAAAAATTACTACAATACTGTCCTTTTATCTCCATCCATAAGGACACTGGAAAATTAGACTAACTCAGAGCTAGTCTGACAAAGCTATTTTTTTATTGTTGAATAAATATTAGCAATTTGTTTTTGCAATATTTATATCAACTCTAGAGACAGTCAAAGAATAATTGGCAAAGAATTCATTCAATAATTTTTCTTTTCCATTGATTGTCAGAGAAATTATTTGCAAATACGTGCTTTCAATATTCATCCAGCACTAGACTAAACACTTTCTACTCAACTTAGTTTTCAGCATCACGTTTCAGTTTATAGTTCTATTTTTCCCTGGGCAAAGTGAGCTAGAAGTTGGGCAGCACTCACAGGTTCCTACTGAAAATGCTTGATAAAGTTTTTTAAAAAGTGGAAGCGAAAAAAGATTATAAGCTTCACATAGGCCAGATTCAGCTCTCATTAAAGTCAATGGGAGTCTTTCCATTGACTTCAACAGCAATTGCATTATGATATTAACAGTCTTGAAGGATTAGTTAGTAAACTTTTGTTTAAAGTTAAAAACTATGACTGGCCACTATTTCATTTTGCAATTACTAAAGGATGGTCTTTACCCTGAGGTAGAGAGAGGTGAATTCCTAATCCTCTGGCTAGGCAGCATCAGGTTTTTCCCTGTGGTGCTCAAAGGCAGCTAGTTGCAAAATACATACGTGCAGTATGGCAGAGTTGCCCATATCGGAAGTATGTTAACGTACGAGTGTCTTGACTCCTATATGATTAATTGCTCAGCCTCAGCGCTGAAACAGGTGTTTACATTGTAATTTCCCTGAGCCAGCTCTACTGCTGATGTAATTCAGTTTAGTGATTTGAGGATCTGGCCCCATTTTTTAAGGAAAAGTGGAAAGCAAACGGGAGAATACAAAAAAATGAAACTAAATCACAATTCTCAGTGCTGATTTAACTGCGCATTTCCCTAGCTGTGGTGTGTTAGTTAGAAGGGCATGCAATCTATGGGTCTCTGTACTGAAATAGCCACACAAAGGACCCAGTAAGGATCAGGACTCCATTGTACTAGGCACAGTACCCATATAGAATCAGATACAGCCCCTACCCTGTAGAAATTACCATCTAAAAAGACACAATAGACTTTTGGCAAATGTTGGAAGCCATGGGTGTGGTGGAGAGTTTTCTTCATTCTGCACATGGATGAAGTGCAAATTCAGCTCTGGGAGGGAAGCATGTGAATGTACAGACAAAGCACTACCAATTGCCAGGAAAACCTCCTCCTCCAATCCAGCCTAGAAAACTCTCCTGACTAGAAGATAATTGCAGATATAATGATGTAGACAGCAAATATTAAAGAGGGCAAGATGATTAGGTTTAGTCCTAGATCCTTCTCCCCATCTTTGCAAACTCATTTGGCAAGCTCAGCTCAGGGCCACTGTAACAAGCCTACTTAGAAGGTCTTCTCCATAGTGCTCTTAGTATTCTGTTTCTGCTGAACCCAAGCTTTAGACTTCAAGCTTGAACATAAACAACTAGGTAAAGAAGGAGGCACTGATGTAAGATGCTATGTGCCTAACTTTCCACCTAAACATATGGCACATTACATCTTACAGAAATCTTTGCATCTGAAAACAATGGGGCTCTGAGCTGGCTGAGGCCTTAGGAGGTCCAAAGCACAGCTTATTTTCAAAACATCCAAAGCTCTAGACATTAGGCATGTGTAAATTAAGTGGAGTGAACTCTGTATGTGTGTATATATATATATATATATATATACACACACACACACATATATACACACACATCTTTTTCAAAAGTGGCTAGTGATTTTGACAGGTTTCAGGGTAGCAGCCGTGATTTTGAGTATCTCAGTTTTGGAGTGCCCAACTTGAGGCACCTGAAAATGGACTGCTTTTCAAACAGTGCTGAGTGAGCCTCATGGAAAATACCCCTTCCATCTTTAAGGTTTCTCAGGTTGGGCACCCAAACTTACTAGTCACTTTTGAAAAAGGTAGTCATTTACATAAACAAACACACATATCACCACAGGCAGTTGACTCTACTTATGGTTTAGACATGCCTAGTCAGGAAATGTACCTAATTGGGATATCTGAACTGAAGATCAATGACACTTACTAACAATCACTTTATCTTGATGGGAATGGTAATTCCACTTAATTGGGATCTTTCAGTGTGATTTAGTGGTTCTTAATACTGCTTGGGGGTTTTTTGTGTCTCAAAATGGCCTTGTCTGTCTGCTCCTTTTAAAACATTTTCAGTTCTTCCTTAGTAATGACACAGGCAAAACTGAGAAGAGCTCTAAATAACCTCTAAAGCTTGTCTCTCTCACCAACAGAAGTTGGTCCAAAAAAGGTATTACCTCACCCGCCTTGTCTCTCTAACAGGCAGAACTGGCTGTTAGTAGGTGTTCAACAAGCAAACTACCTGCCACTGGGACTGTAGCAACAGATTCATTCTCTATCCCAGTACATATGGTAAAGCCTACTACCTCTGTGAGCCTGTCCAGTATGTCAGGAACTCACTGTGACCTACCAGAAAGCTCTGTTAATACTGAAATGATGTTTTCTATTAACTATTCTGTTTAATTAGGGCAAAAAGACATGCACCAGGATATCCCAATTTAGCAACTTCTCATGTATAACTTATAGCCATAAAATTTACCAGAATAAATATATATTTATCCATCCACCCATGGATACATCCCACACTCAGATGTATACATTAGCTGAGATGCTAAGAGTCTACTTTAAGAGCTACCAAACTAGACACTTAAAAATAACTACTTTAAAAAAAACTGTCAGATTTTTCATATGATTCAGTAAAAGGCAAATCTGGGTTTGTAGTTACAAAATGAAATGTTTCCAAGTTGATAATCTGATTATTAGAATTAGGTTTGCAACCTCTGCCTCTGTGCAAAGCAACAGAAGTAAGGCAACTCAGGCTCAAGTGCCCTTTCACTTTACTTGTACCTGAAGATAAAGCATCTTCCCCTACCACAGCTGGGCAACCATTCTCAGCAGGGCTTGAACTTGGCAGGTATAAGTGGAATGACAAATCAACACTTCTATCAACTGCTGGTTGGAAAAAAAAAAGGGAGCTAAAAATCATGGGCCAATGGTAAAGAATCACAGCAAGAGTCACTCTCTCTAAAGACTGAACAAAAAGATCAGTTAGAAACAAGAGAACAACATCTCCAAAGCTTCTCTCCTTCTGCTTTAGTGCAAAGCTTCTGTCTAGAACCATCCTGCCTGACTTCCTGCTAAGATTTAAAGAACTAATACACATATCCTTAAGGATGCAGGGAGAGGAGAGTTGGAAAAAGTGGGGAGAAAGTGGCAAAGTAGTGTGGGAGGTGGATGCCTTCTTCTTACCTTAATTGTTAATATGTTTATGGCCTAAAAGTAAGAGTCCAGATAGCCCTATAATTTAATCCTAGCCTAGCATAACTACAGATGCTAGTCTTATCCTCCAGCAGAAAGTTCCATGCATTAATTATATGATGCACTTTAAAAATCCCCATATTTTCTGTGCTTGTTGCCTTTTAATTCAGTGTCCTCTTGCTCCAGTTTTATGGGAAATGGTAAATAGGAAGGTTCAATCAACTTTCTCAATACCATTAATTATTTTAAATTCTTCTATCTTATCTTACTCTTTTCCTTTACAAATTAAACAGTCTTAGTGTAGCTAGCCATTTTTCTGTGTATAGACATCTATATGTGTCTTCGGTCTACTTGTATGCAAATACTTATGCTAAATCGCTATTTGTGTTTTTGTGTAACTATGTGTGGGCAAATATCTGCATGAATCTATGTCTGTGCATAAATGTTATTAAATCTCTGCGCTGGAAAATATGTGTATGTGTCTAAAGTGTGTGGGTGTGTATAAATGCCTCCCTATATGTAAATGTATGTGTTACCACCCCCTGTAGTTGCCAGAAGAATTTAGCTCTTCATTAGTGCTTAGTTTTCTGAAGCCTGTTTTTTGGAGGTTCAGTGTTTAGTCATTAGAAAGAAAAGGGGGAGGTTAAAACACAGAAGTACATTTTCCTGGAAACCGGCACGTTTCCTTTGCAACTTTTATTGGCAAACCTGGCCACCAATGAAAGCATTCCTTGGCATTGCCTAGAAAATAATGGTCTTGCTAAAGTGGCACTGCTTTCCTGTAGTGTTCACTTTTAATAAATAGAGTTGTTTCAGGAAGTCTGTTCCTTTTGGCTAAAATTCAAGGTTCTCAACAAAAAAAAGAGACTGGCCTAAGGATTCTTTTTCCTCTTTGGGGTGGGGAGAAGGGAGTGGGTGTCATTGATGGGTGGATGTTGGAGGGAAAGTGCTGTAATTAGTTGATGGATGTTGAGGCTGGGTTGTCTGCTGTTTGCTGGGTTTGGGTATGACTGGAGATGCTGAGGTGGGGGAGCAATTGGCTGGTGGGGTATTTGGTTGGTGTAAGGCAGTTGGGCTGGGGATTCCTTGCCATGTTGGAGGATGATAATTGTGCAGGGGAATTTGGACTTGGGTAGGCAGGATGGTGTGTTTTGGTTGAGTAGGTGATATATATTTTGTGAGGGTGGGTTGGGAGTTATGTTGGCTGGTGTGTGTTTATCGAGTGTAGGCTAGTGTGGGTTGTTGGGGTGTTGGCAGGAGGTGTGTGCATATGTGTTTGTTGCAGGGAGCACTGAGAATGTCCTAGGGAAGAATGAGAGAGACAAGGTGCAGGATGTAATATCTTTTATTGGACCAACTTCTGTTGGTGAGAGAGGCAAGTGTTGGCTCTACACTGAGCTCTTCTTCAGGTCTGTGGAGCTCAAAGCTTCTCTCTCTCACCAAGAGAAGTTGGTCCAATAAAAGATATTACTTATTACCTCACTTACCTTGTCTCTCTCATCTCCTGGCACCAGCCCCGCTGCAAAAGAGTGGGGAGGAATGGCCAGCTAAGAGCCCAAGAGGGTTGGGCCTGGAGGGGGTTGGGATCGCATAGCTCATTGAGGCGCCTGCTCAGTGACATTGCTTAAATCCTGGCTTTACTGCCACTTGCTGCTCCTCCTGGAGCGAGGAATGGCCGGCAAACACGGGAATGGGGGGACAGCGGATCCTGTAGGTGGAGATGGAGGGAAGACGGCTGTGCCCAGGGACTCGAGGCATGTGTCTAACCTGGTCCATCAGGGGGCGCTCCAGCCACAAGAAGCGCCTGAACCAACCGCCCAGGTGGTCGCCAGCTGGGAAAAAAGGGCAGAGCGAGCGCACTGGAGACCCAGAGGCTCCCAGCCCGCTGGGCGGCTGCATATGCAGCAAGTCCAGCCCCAAGCCACGTGCAGGAAACGGGACATCATCGCCCAAGGGAGGGTGGGAGGTAACAGTAGCGACAGGATGTGTGCCCTGAACGCCTCTGGTGAAAGGCATAAGAGATGGGACTGTAATCAGTTCAGTAATGGGAACTGGACTCGTGTAAAAAAGCAGATGGATCCCGAGGGGTGAATATGTAGGAGCTGCTTGAAGTAGCCACAGGAAAGGAACACCCAGCGTAGAAACTCAGTGTATCTTTCTGTCAGGCGATAACATCTGAACTTACTGCTTCCATCTCGGCTTACTTTCCGAGACTCTGGTCTCAATGACTAATCCTCTAGGAGTGGCACTTGGCAGCATCCCTTCCGCAGGTTGTGAATTTGCAAATGCTTGTGAGGAGCGTCCAACTTCCCCAGCAAATAACTCTGAGAGAGACCTGCCTGCTTTGGCATGACTTACTGAAGCAGAGGTGCTTCAAAACAAATCAGTCAGTATTCCTTTCCAAACTGGGGTGTGTGTGTGTAAACCCACTGACTATTGACTAATATAACCAGAGACTGACTGCAAGCTTTCTTTGGTAGCCTACCACTGAACTCCCTGCCTGTTATCCACTGACTTGCTAAACGCCTATCACTCCCAGCCTTCACCAGCGGGGAACTGTCGCTTCATTCTCACGTAAATAAACCACTGGAAACAAATAAGTCTCTCCCTTCCCCACCCCCTGCCCGCAATAAGGGGAGGAGAGCAGCAGCAGCCCAATGGCTCCGTGCTACTTGTCAATGTGTGTGTTCAGTTACTGGATGCCGGAGAACCCAATGGATTCAGCCCCCCTCCACCTTTTCTGCCTCTCCCTAGAGCTTCTGAGAGACAGAGAAAGGAAGTTAGCAAGGAAGGAAAGGGAATACAAAAGAGACAGGAGATAGACCTTGAAGAGAAATAGGAGATAAATTCAGCCCTGGATATTTCTCATCTTTTTAGGAGAGACGTAATTTCTCATCTTCCCCCAGATATTAGCACTTTGCAGATGCCAATGGTTAGAAAACTCACTGGATTATTATTTCCCCTAGGAACTTGCATTTTTGAAGTTATTAGACTTGCATTTTAATAGCAAAATAAATAATTAAATAAAAAATTAAAAAATCCTGGATCCCATAGGCATTTTATGTGTTTTAATGATCTATTCATGTCATCATTCAGTCTCAAACTATTCTTCAGAGAACAATATTTTTATAGAAAACCAAGTAATATTTTGCCAAGACAATTATTGTGGAAAGATGGGAAGCACCGTTTGCAAAACAATGTAGGGTCTCGATTTTTCTTTGTAGATTATTAATTGTATATACTGTGTAGATTTAAAATACAAGTTATTCCTTTTGTGAAATAAGTCACCAATTACAGTCATCTAGCTAAAATGAAAATTCACTTTTTCTTCAACTGGGATAGAAAGTCAAATGATGCAAGAGGCTTTTCATTATTATTTAATTCAGATGCTAAACTAAAAAGTGTTCCTGGATTCAAAGACTATGTAGCTACACGCTTACAATGAGCAATAAAATAATCATATTAGCTAATATTCATTAGATTTGATTACTTTGCCGTTAAAACAGCCTTTCTCTGGCGTTCTCGTGCCTTATTTTTTGTGCAAAGATCAGAAATAATGTATTTGTAATAATAGGAAATTACCTATTCTTAGCAGCAGCATAGATCGATTTGAGCCGGTTTAATTGGGACAATGGTTTTCAGCTGCTGAACCACAATATATTTTCACCCGAAAGGATATAACTTTGATAATTTTTTTCACATCTTAGCTCATAGAATGAACTGCACTACCGTTTGGGAAACATGATGGAAATCCCTATCCTGAGTTTCAAGGAACCGGGATTGGGTAGGGAGATAGAGGTGTGAATTGCAGGGATACTGACGTGATGTTAAAACCAAGAGAGAGCGAGAGAGAGAGAGGTGAAGCTCTGAGTAGGTATAAACATAAATAGCCTCAGGCTGAAAAACATTTCGCCTCTAGGTCTTTGAGCAGAGAGGAACCCCTTCAGCAAATTGTTTGGATCCACCTGTTGGCTTTAACCACTTTAAATGTTATCCCTTCACCGGGTTGCTGTGATATTATCTTTCCATCATCTAAATAAATAACGTTAAGAGCAAATGCAACAAACGCCCCCACAATGGCTTCACTGCCCTTTGCACAGCTTTAAAAAGGACGCTGAATAGTTAATTCCAAGTGGGATTTTGGTTTCACAATATACACGATTGTTAACTTTACTCAAACGATTTCGTTTCTGTCCCACACCAAAAACATACCTCAAAATGTTACTCTTTCATCTAGAGGCCATGGTGGGTACGACAATAAATAACAAATAAACAAGTCATCTGAAATTCATTCCTTGTCCTGCACTTGAGTATGTAAAACACAAACACAAATTACTTTTCCTGGATTGTATCCAAAATTAAACCAGTCAGAAAACTGATCTTTCTGCTTCTATAAAACTGTTTTTCCTAAAACTGTTTGCGCGTGCCAGTTACTAGTTTCACAAAGGCAATTTTTGTACCCAAAGTAGAGAACCACAGTGCTGCTGCTCTCAGATGTGTAATTTAACACACATTAGTTATTGCATCACTTCACAGTAATGTAAGAGCGTAGCTATTGCAAAATATATTAGATGCAATACATTCGGGATTAAATAATCCCAATAAAATAAATAATAATAATCTCACTTCAGAACCGTGAGCATTAAACGTACACAGTATCCTGTTCAATTTATAAATCACCGAAAGATAGGCTTTTTGGACACAACAGTACAATGGTTAGTGGAAATGAATGTGAAATACGTGGAAATCGTTTTAACTGCAGGTAAAATCGTGGGCAACACTGGATGACCTGGGTTCTATGTATATGCGTTAAAATGCTATTCTTTCTAGTCAAGCAAGTGAGAGATTTTGAAGACACAAAATGTCGAAACTACATCGAAACTAATGAATAGGACAGTGCCACTGAGACGATTAATTCGTCAGTATTTGGGGGAAATGTAGAATTGGACAGGAGCAGGTGAAAGGATTCCAGAAAATCAAACACAACAGGCAAAACTGAATAGTATAGTCACCATTAAAGGATTTATGTTTATTACAAAAGTAGAACAGCTACATCTGAGTATGAACTGGGGGAAAGGTAAGAACATATCAACTATTTTTCCTTTTCCATCACTTGTTTTAATTACCAGTTGATTCATTATTCGAGAGAAAATGTTTGACTTAAAATACTACCAAGCAAATCACGCTCCCTTAACACCTTCACGTCTCTTCTACCTGTTGTGGTTTCGAGAGCAATCAATCACTGTAAAAAGTGAGGAAATCAATGGAGCCAAAAGGGTCTTGTGACTCATCTTCAGAGTGAAAGTTTGTCACAAACCCAAGGGAGTATGGAACTCATCTCTCACAAAATACACGTACTCAATACCATTTTTCCTTAAGTTCCCAGACGTCTGCCCTTGAGCTTGTTCCTATCAACTGACCCACTATTAACTGCAATGAGATTGTAGAGGTAAAAAGCAGCAGGCTAAAAAAAGGGGGTGTAGGATTGGATTTCAGTCCAATCAGTATCTTTAACGGCTGTCATTGTTCAACGCACAAGAAACTATTCATTTCCATTAACAATTTTCAAAAGTAAGAAAAATTATCCTCCTCAGTCTTAAATCCACTTTAAATGTTAATCCAAACATTTATTTACAGCACAATTATTACTTCAGCCATTTAAACAGAGTTGGTTTTAGCAGAAATTAAGTCCTTATAGTCGAACCGTTAAACAATTTTGAACACACTTATTTTTCTCTTGTCAACAACACACCTGTTATGCCACTGATTCCGCAGTCTGAAATATCTTTCATACAAAAGTATGCTCGCTCGAGCTCTCTCTCAGAAAAAGGGGCTTAGCCTATCACACCCCAGCAGGTCTGTAAAGATTACCTGAACAAGCCGGTTAGAGACAAGTACAAAGACATCTGTCTGTGTTTATAAACAGCACAGGCAGCGGGCGCTTTCTTTGCAGACTGACAGAGGAAAGCCCTTCGTGGCTGATTAATAAAAAGGAGCTTTGCAGGACTCGTCAAAAGCTTGTCAAATGGAAGAATGGAATCCCTTCAGAAACGTTTGGTCAGGCAGCTGCCTGTAAGGAGGCTGGTGTCGGTGAGGAGTGGGTCTCTCTCTCTTTCCCCCATCCCCCTTCTCCCCTTTATCCTGCCTGGTGTGAAGATGGGGGTGGGTGGGTAACACCGATCTTCTTTTGCCATGGAGAGCAGCAAGTGAGCTCTGAGCACGTATATACGTGTGGAAGTTGTCTATATCCAGATATATCTGAAGAAGGTAAATGTGTAAGAAGGGGAGGAAGGGTGTTTGAGAGGCGAGGAACATTTATCTGTGTATATCTGAGCAGAGGCGGGTGAGAGTGCGTGCAGAGGAATCATCTATATCTAGGTGTATGTGAAAAGTTGTGTCCTCCGAGACAGTACATCTGCACATAGGACTAGGCAAATGTGTTGAGAGAAATATATAGGTATGAATGCACGACCTGTATAGGAATTCGTGTGTGTATTTAATGTGTGCATTCGCAGGCCGGTGTACGTGATCTCTACTCTGTGTATGAGAGAGGGAGAAAGGCTGTGGCATGCGTGGAGAGCGATAGGTACTTGCGTGTGGGAGAGAGTGTGGGCGAGTGTGTGTGGCCAGTCCCAAAGCCGGAACCCTTGGGGCTGCTGCTGCTCCAGGGTTCCCCCTCCCTTCCTCATTCACAGCCCGGCTCTCCCTTCTCATTGGCCGTCCGGCCTAGTCAGGGCGGAGCTCCGCAGCCGGAGGAGAAAAAAAACAGTAAGTGCGTAAAAAAGTCCTCGCCTTGGTGACGGATGCTCAAAAGTTCAGAAGTTTTTCCAATGCTTCCCAAAGCTGCCCGCGACCGAAAAAGAGACTGAAAAAAAACCCCACCAAAAACAAGTTGACATCGGTGGACCGGGAAGGTGGATATTTGTAAATTCCCCTTAGAAAGAAACAACCACTGTTGTCCCCTCCTGGGCAGAGACAACTTGTTGCCGATCGCGGTGGAACCAGGCGCTGGGAGCCGCTCGGCCCAGGGCGTTTAATTTGGCATTTGGAAGTGGCTTTCTCCGCGGCGAGTACTGGTGTGGAGTGCGGGGCTTTTGCTGGTGCCTTTTACCGGCCGAAGAAGAGGAGGCTTTTTTTTTCCCCCTCCGCGTTTGTGCGAGGCCGGGGGGTGACTGATCGCCGGCTGGAACTCGGTCTGGAGGGGCTGGGGGGGGAGGGAGGGAGGGAAAGTTGTTTGGTCCGGCGGGGAGGGTGGGGGAAACTGACGGGAGGACATGCAGGCTCGCTACTCTGTGTCCAGTCCCAACTCCCTGGGAGTCGTGCCTTACCTCGGCGGGGAGCAGAGCTATTACCGGGCCGCTGCGGGAGGGGGCTACACCGCCATGCCGGCCCCTATGAGCATGTATTCGCACCCGGCCCACGAGCAGTACCCGGCCGGCATGGCCAGAGCCTACGGACCTTACACCCCGCAGCCGCAGCCCAAGGATATGGTGAAGCCCCCCTACAGCTACATCGCCCTCATCACCATGGCCATCCAGAACGCGCCGGACAAGAAGATCACCCTGAACGGGATCTACCAGTTCATCATGGAGCGCTTCCCCTTCTACCGGGACAACAAGCAGGGCTGGCAGAACAGCATCCGCCACAACCTCTCGCTCAACGAGTGCTTCGTCAAGGTGCCCCGGGACGACAAGAAGCCCGGCAAGGGCAGCTACTGGACGCTGGACCCGGACTCCTACAACATGTTCGAGAACGGCAGCTTCCTGCGGCGGAGGCGGCGCTTCAAGAAGAAAGACGCCGTCAAGGACAAGGAGGAGAAGGACCGGCTGCACCTCAAGGAGCAGCCCCAGCCCCGGCAGCACCCGCAGGCCGAGCAGGAGAGCGGCGGGGCTGGGGGCGCGGCGGGGAGCGGGGCCGGCTCGCAGCAGCCGCCGCCGGTCCGCATCCAGGACATTAAGACCGAGAACGGCACCTCGTCTCCCCCGCAGGCCGTCTCGCCTCCCGGCGGGGGAGCGGCTGCCCTCAGCAGCGCCGTGCCCAAGATCGAGAGTCCGGACAGCAGCAGCAGCCTGTCCAGCGGCAGCAGCCCCCACAGCAGCCTCCCCTCCAGCCGCTCGCTCAGTCTGGAGGCGCCCGACCCGCAGCACCAGCCGCACCACAGCCAAGGCTTCAGCGTGGACAACATCATGACCTCCCTAAGGGGCTCGCCTCAGGGCGCCAGCGAGCTCAGCTCCAGCCTCCTCGCCGCCTCCGCCGCCTCCTCCTCCGCCACCTCGTCCCGGACCGGCATCCCCCCCTCGGTGGCCCTCGGCAGCTACTCCCCGGGCCAGAGCTCCCTCTACAGCTCCCCCTGCAGCCAGGGCGCCAACCCGGGCAGCGGGGCCGCGGCCGGGGGCACCTACCACTGCAACATGCAAGCCATGAGCCTGTACGCCGCGGCCGCCGCCGCTGGGGGAGGCGAGCGGGCCGGCCACCTGGCCAGCAGCGGGGCCAGCCCGGTGGAAGACCCCCTGCCCGACTACACCATGCCCAGCAGCAGCAGCGCCTCCTCGCTGAGCCACGGCAGCTTGAGCACGGCGGCCGGCCACCAGGAGGGGCACCACGCGCACCCCGCCGCGCATCAAGGGCGCCTGGCCTCCTGGTACCTAAACCAAGCCACGGCGGCGGGAGACCTGGGCCACTTGGCCAGCGCCGCCGGCTACCCCGGCCAGCAGCAGAACTTCCACGCGGTGCGGGAGATGTTCGAGTCCCAGCGGCTGGGCTTGAATAACTCGCCGGTGAACGGGAATAGCAGCAGCTGTCAGATGGCCTTTCCCTCCGGCCAGTCTCTCTACCGCACCTCAGGGGCTTTCGTGTATGACTGCAGCAAGTTCTGACCAAAACCGGTCCCAGCAGGCCCCCCACCCCACCCCGAACAATACAGAAAAGAGGCCAAACTTCAAGCAAGGACTAGATCTTTTCTTTAACAAACCAAGCCGCCTCCTGCAAGCAGCGAGCGAACTCTCACATAGTTTGTACAGAGACAGCCAAAAAAAAAAAAAAATAAGTCATGCCTTGGTTTGTTAAAAGGACAGTGTTACTCCAAATAACACGTAAGTTTTTTTATTGCTTTTGAGAAATACTCTCTCCCTCCCCCATCTCATAAGGTATTATTATGCCCTGTGTTTAAAAGAGGATAAAAATATGCAGTATAGATTACAAGCTCCTCCCCACCTCCCCCGAAGGACTTGTTTTAAAATGTAAATTGCGACATAGTAATTTATTTTTAATTTGTAGTTGGATGTTGTGGACCAAACGCCAGAAAGTGTTTCCCCCCTCCCCCCGAAAACGGACATTACAATTGCCTGAAACGTTGATTTCTTTTTCATTACATATAAAAAGGGAAACTGTATTAATCTTATTCTATCGATTTTTTTCTTGAAAATATTCTGAGGTATTGCATTGTTTGTTTATTAATAAATTACCATTCAATTGGAATACCTGACACGTCTGGATACTTTCATACGTTTTTTAAAATGAGAGACTTCATGGCTAACGTTGGCGATGGAACAACTCGTTCCCCTCCGCACAAATCCCAGCGACCGCTTAGAAACTGCCAGCTCGGCCTTTTTCTCTCTCTTCTGCAATATGTTCCACTTAGTCAGCTTGCTTTATCCGTTAGGAGAAAAAAATACTTTCCCATGGCAGATGTAACTTGGCAAATAAACGAACACGTTTTCTTAGCACTGATTAGACAGGACCTGGGAAATATTTGACCGTACCTAATAGTATCACAATATTCTATATTTAAAATATGCCTATATTGCTTATAGGGATATCTTAAATACTGTCTCCTATATATGCAATTTTCCCTTTGGGTAGTGTGTGTATATATATATATCTGTACTATGTCGATTAGATACAAGTATGTGTGTGTGTGTGTATATATATATATATATACACACACACACACACATACTTGTATCTAATCGACATAGTACAGATTTTATATAGGAGACATTCTATAATATAGCTCTAAATGTAATGAAAGAATATAAAAGATCTGTGCTCTATAGAACTAATAATTATATATACATACACTAAACAGGTTATGTAATATACATTTTAAAAGTACAGTTTTAATTCTTTGTCTTATAAAATGAAGCCGTTATTTTTTAAAAAAATCTCTTCCCTTCCCTGCCAACCTCAGCCCAAAGCTATGACTTTTTTTTCCTTTTTCTTTTCTTTTTTTAATATAAAGAACGTTGTTGCTTTGTTGGAAATAACTAGCTGCTCTTCTAAATAAAATTATTTTAGGAGGACTTTGTATGGGAGAGTTGTTCTTACGTATTTTTTTCTTTCCCACCCCCATTTCTTTCTTTCTTAACTCAGAAGAAAATACCAGGGTAGATGACTGTTCCAGGGGGTGATGCCTTGTCAGATAAAGAATCTCGCCTTCTGGTCAATTTACAATTAGATCTTAAGGGCATCCAGGATCACCTTCTCCCTTTGTAAATAACTAAGAAAATGTAATAAATTCATTAGCTTAGAATGAGCCGCCCTGTCAGTCAGACTTTGGAAAACGATTATTTGATTACAGATATTTAGGGCCTAAAGTTTGCTTTAGATAATACAGTTTCCAATCAGCCGTTCTTATCTAAAGGCAACACTTAGCAGTAATTGCTGTTGCATTGTTAAAGATTACACTGTAAATAAATACATGGTAATTTCAGTAAAATCTTTTTATGTGGCTTCTGGGTCGCCTCTCCAAAGCAATAATCTAAAATTCAGAAAATGTTATATACAGCTCGAATACACGGTTCGATTTTTTTTCGCATAAAAGTGGTTTGGAATATACTTAATATAACCTCCTACACGCTTACTCTCCCCCCCCCCCTTTACTGGCTCTAAATAGCTATTGTGTATATATTTACACAATATCGTTTAGTCGATAAAGATGAAATTGAAATAACAAGGTTTTGTCTGTTGTAAAGCACAGCAACAATCTAATCTCTGTGTGCCAATTATTTTTCTCCATCAGAAGCGATACAAAATGTTGCATAGCAAAATTTCTAGGCTTGTTAACTTTATTACTGAGAAAGTGACGTTTACTAATTTTTAGATGGGAGTAGCTTGATGTTTAAGTACCCCCAGGCTTCAAACAGGTGCCGATTCTTTCGTGACATAAATATTTTTATATTTGTAGCCTAGGCTGACCAGACTGAGATCAGTCCCTGGAGGAAGAGATTCTTTGACTTACTTAAAAACGGAGAGATATTTCCACTCTAGCTTTTCAGCTCTTTCTGTTTTAAAAGCAGATCAGAAGTATGGCAGCAGCAGCAACAAAACTGTGTTTACCATGGAGCTGTCTGTATGGTAATTTCTTTGACTTTTTCCATTTAATTAACTTAATTATAGACTGTACCGAGATAATTGCCCGTGCCATTTGTCTGTTAGACTCTGTTGCTTGTGATTGTGATTGTTTTAGTTGGTTAAAACTAGGTTCCAAAGTCTTCAGTTGTTGTCTCAGCGGTCTGCAAAAATAAAATGTTAAGGGGAGGGCGGGAATAAATAGCACAGCAAAGCAGCGTTAGCTTTGATTGTTTAATCACCCGTTGGATTGCGAGCGGGGTTAGTCGGTGGGGGAGTTTGAACAAGCGTAGGATAATTACTCCTACTGTCAAAGCAGCCCAGGGGCTCTAACAGAGACGACCCGCTTGCCCCAGGAGTGGCTAAACACCAATGCCTGGTGAACAGGGCTATGCTCTTTCTCTCACTGTCTCTCTGAAAATTGGCGTTGCTGGCTTCTGTGAGCTGAGCGTGCCTGATCCAGGCTGTTGTTATTAACTATTTACTCATCCATTGCCGCCTTCTTTTGTTGTGAAGACACACGTGGGCTGAGGAGCACAGTCACAGGTGGAGAGATCAGAGACATTTCATTCTTCACGCGTCACAGATAGTTGGACTTTGCCTTGTTGCGTTCCTAGCAGCCCCTCTTCGTTTAAACAGGAAAAAAACAACAACAGAAGCTGATGTTTCAGACGGTTCTGTGCTGCTCCTTTGGGCTGTGTGACCTGATTGTGCATTAGATGTTAGCAAATGAAAACATCTCAATCAGATTATCGGGTATTTCCATTGATTTGTGTGTCCACGCGCGCAGTTGTAATACATACAAGGCGCTGGTGGTGTTACTACAACGCTAAGGCAAATGACTCTCCCTCATTTCGTTTAGGAAGGAAGAGGTGCATTTGCTAGCCACACACTTTTTTTAAACGCAGAAAATGAGAATGTAAATAATATTAGTGGGTGCTTAAAGTCTCCGTGGTAGACAGTGACTCAGAGCAAATTGGCAAAGGTTACCTCAATAGACAGCTAGGTAATATAATTAGGTGCTCTCCTACTGTTGATCAGCTGTTCTGATACAACTTTCAACCTAACATTTAGAATAACGATGGGAGGGAGGCAGAGAAATAAAAAGTTGCTTTTGGCCCGTGATACGTTGCTGCTGATAAAGGCTAAAAGGCTCGGAGACGATTGGGAGTCTTTGTTAGGAAAGTTTTTGGACTCTGGCAAATGTTGACAGAGGTTCTTCTTTGCAGTTTGCTGCGTTTCCCTCCTTGTAGGCAAACATTTTGCCTTTAGGACATAAACTCCCAGCAGTTCAGAGAGGGAGCCCAGCTCAGAACAAGCGATCACCCTTGACGTTCATTCAACCAATAATAGATTCTTTTCCCTCCCCCCTCCCCCCGTGAGAAATAGGAAAAGCAAACCATACATTCTTATTATACACGCTAACCACCCAGTAGCGATCGGTCTGACACCAAGCTCAAGTAGAGATGAGTATCAAACCCTGTAATGAATTTGCAAGGAACTGGATCCAATGAAGCAGATGAAAGATGCATCTATGAACCCCTTGCATCTGTGGTGTTATCCTTCAAACAGAGTGGGCCACATTCTGCACTGACATACATCCCGGGTATCTGCATTAACTTCAGTAGGGTTGAGTAGGTAAATGGTTAGCTCAATGTTTGGGTCAGTATTTTTTAAGTTAAAACTAAATTTGAAAACACTTAACTATTTGCTTTTCTCTCGGGGAAAAAATTGTTCTTGTTTTTGGCCCTAGATAATATTGTATTTTAACTGATTAAATATGATTATTTCCTAATCCATCAGTTAAACGAAGCTAAAATTAATTTCTAATTCTATTAAATAGAAAGGTAAAATGTTCCTTTCCTAGATAATTTTCCTCTTTTATCTTAAAAAAAATGTATATTTTTCACATAGAGAAATGGCGCATTTAAATAATTTAAAAGCCTTGTTGAACATATTTACATTTATTTACCCACACATGCCAGGTAAGAATAAAACTAAACTGGCGGGTATATTTTTGTTCAGGATGCAATATATTCGTTAACATTATTTCAAGGCTTTACTGAATACTCACCAAGTTCAGAAAAAATATGTTTCAAAGGAAGCTTGAGAATATTTTTTTCCATATGTGGACTTCAACGTCATAATCTTCGCGTGTTATTAGTAACCCTTGTGGTTTACATTTTATTCAAATCCTTTTTAGTTCCAACAACAATCTCTCTTTTCCTTTGTTCTCTCGTCCCTTCCCCCCCCCCCCCTGCTAAAGCTGAATTAAGCGAACATTCTGTTTATGGAAAGCCACCTCGAGGCTTCAATTATTTTGTGTGTTTCAAGTTACACGTTCTAACATGGGCCCATACTTTGTGGCTAATATTTTCAATGTAACCAGCTACTTAGCATTAGGATATAGAAAAAAGTGTATTGTTCCGGATAACACCTGAACGTTAGTTATGCATTGAATAAGACAGTATATGTGTCATGTGTAGGTGTGAGTGAGAACGTGCTTGCATGACTTTTAGAAATACTTGCTCCTATGGCAGTGTATTAAGTCATAGCGTGCCCTCCAGGTTTATCCAGATTTCATTGATTTTTAGAAGGAGGAACTTCTCATTTAAAATGTCCCCATTATTGTAGCTGGTTCATTTTTGTTCTCTTTCAGGTTCATTCGTTACTGTTCAGTCCATTGCTCGTTTTTTAACTTCTTCTTTTTAAGCCGAGTTCATTAATAAAATAAGTGGGTCAAATAAATTTTGCGATTCTTGGTAGGTGCTTGAAGCATATGTTTAAGTGTGTGTGTGTGCGAGAAGAGATGGAACTAGGATATGGCTTTATCAGGGCGGGCGCGAGAAACCTGCTAACCAGGAGCTTTCTATATATGAAAAAGCATAATGCGACCGCTCACCTTTTTCCTGGCTGGAGTGGAATAGGACCATTTTCTGTGCTAGCCGAGAATCTTCCTCGATCATTATCTGTGTCTATTCCAAATATCCTCTCCCTCTTGCCGCTTACCCCAGCTCTCCGTGTGTTTGCAGAGGCTCGAGCTCAGGAGTGTCTTAATGTGCTGGCAAATACGCACAAAGGTAGCGCGGTGGTGGGATGAATTTTGTCCCTCCAGTTTTAATTATGATCAGGCTCATAAAGCCATTCTCTTCTTTCCAAAGTCATAAACAAACGTCGCGTTAGGTCGCGATTGATGGTGTCTCGTGCCATAAAAGCCGGCCAGGTCAGGAAGGAATAAAATTCAATCAGAGCTGCGGCATCATTTTTCAGGGGGATGGAAAGACAGAAAAGGAGACGGAGGTCAAGGGAGAGGATGTCACCATTTCACAACACACCGGAGGAGGAGGAGGAGGAGGGAAGCGTTAATGAGCTATTGTTTTTATCAAGTGGAGTCTGATTTAATCAAACAATCGCTAGATGAGTGGGAGAGGGGTGGAAGCCTAGGCGGGCGAGTTTTAAATCCCAGCTCTTTGGGTATTAGCACCTCTGAGCCCACTCTTACCCATCTTTACTCGGGAGGTTCCTTTATTCAGTGGGGGCTAAAAGGGTGAGGGAAGTGTTGTGGGAGCATGCAACTCTCTAGTACAGGAAAGTCTGGCTGTGTTAAAAGTGTATTAATCGAGTGTTCCTGGGGAAAATAAGTCCTAATGAGCCGAACCCTGACAATTTGTGGGGTCAGAAGACAGGATCAGGGGCTTATCAGGAATCGGTGAAGAACAGTTCAGTGATTATTTTTCTCCTTTGTATCAATCTTATAATTTATGTTTTAAAATGGCTCACTGGACAAAACAAAACCCTACACAAATCATCATGTGAGTGTTAAGATCTCTTGACTTGCTGGTGGAGAACACTGCTCGGTTTTTGTTTTGTTTAAAACAAAACCTGCCTCCCACCATTGTTTTCCTTTAACCATTAACATAATTTTGTATGAGCTGTCCTGGTTTTAGCATGGGTGAGTTGTGCTAGGTTCCGATTTAATATTTGCTTGATCCTTTTGACAAAGGCTGTTTGAGCTGCTGGGCCGAGTTTTCTTTCAGTGTCATGCTAGTGTAAACGAAAAGCAGAATTCGGCGCAACCGATTAGAAATAATGGGGAGGAGGGCTAGATGAGGGAGAGGTTTAAGGGGATATATTGCACAGCCCCGCAGGCGTCACCAAGTTCAGCACACCCAATCTATGAAAAATGAGTAGAGGACTAACAAACGAGCTGACGGTCCAGTTGTGGGTTGGTTTTTGTTTGTTTGTTTGTTTGTTTTGTCGTCTTGTTGTTGTTGTTTTATCTAAGAAAGATTGAAACGACAAAGGTTAGAAAAGCGATTAGGGGTGTAAAATTGAAGAAAATGGAGCATATCCGCCTTACTGAAAACAAAAAGCCATGCACGAAGCATTCTTTCTTTTGTTACATTTATTTCCAGACATTCTATTAGTTGCTAGGAGGAGACCTTCTGTTTTGTATTATATATTATATATAATGTGTTTACTTGACTTTTCCCCCCGACTGACTTTAAATTTGCTGGCATATTGAGCATATTATGGGAGACTGAGGGCAACTGGAATTCTAAATGTCTGTGTAGTGTGCTCGGGTGAGTGCTTACGCACCGATGCCCATACACATAAGTCCAGGCGGTCGGTATGTGTCTCCCACAGCTTCATCCCAGGGTTTTGGGAGTGAGACACTGCTATTCCAACCCAGGGAGACTAGTTCCAATGCCTGCTTTATTAACTGTAACAATGACTACAAAAATCAGTTTGTCCCCGCCAGCAAGGCGAGATCTCCAGCTCATTTTCCTCTGGACTGAAAGCGGATTAACTATGCCGAACACACTTATTGCTGCTGAGACAAGACCCGAATTCCCCTGTTCCGTGGGCGGCCCGCACGCCTGTTTAAAGCTTCCTAGAGCTGCAGCTAATCTGCAATGTTGCAGAGAAAACGCAGCCCAGACAGGGCCCAGGCACACGCTCAATGCGTATCCCTTTCTCTGAACCCCAGCTCATCGCTGCGGGGATCTCCTTGTGCAGCAGCCCTCTCTGGATTTTCCTACATCCTGACTGGTGTTTTTCCCGGAGAGTAGTGGGGAGAACAGGAAGAAAATGGTGCCTGTTTACTCTCTGCCTTCTTCCCAAATCAGACATGCAGGGCTCTTTATTTTGCAACTTGTCTTCTTTAGTTTTGTGCAAAAGAACAAATGCATGTCCCAGCCACTTCTGCCTGCAAAGGCCAGGGCTTGTAGGTCGCCGGCTGGATGGGAATTGGGTGGTCGGCAATTTTTTTGCCCCCTAAATAAACACAGCTTGAATCGACTTGGGTGGGCAGAAGGGAACAATTTGTGAGCCAGGGAGCGAGCTCTGGGCAGGCAGTTGGCCCGAGACTTACCTGCTGGAGACTTTCACCTGACCTTTAGCTGTCAAGGGGCTGCTCAATATATTACCCTGAGTTCAGCTCAACTTTCTTTAGACTGATTTCAGCAACAAATTTTGGAAAAAAAAAAAAAAAAGACAGAATCCCTTCCCCCTTTACCTCTGGGGAAAGAGAGCAGGAAAACCAACACATTTAGAGCCATTAACTCTGAAAATAGCTGCATTTCCTGGAGTATAAAAGAAATACAAATTATTGAGCTCATGATTGTGTGCAGGATATTATTACACGTATAATATATGAATATACAGGGCACATCACTAAAAATGCATGTCTGTAAAAACACAAGCATTCGCTTTAAAACAAATACCAGCGCAATCCCCCCATCTCCCCAAGCTTCTTGGAATTTATTTAGTTGCCAGAACATCTCTAAGATGCGGAGTGTATTTTTTTAAAATAAATATTTGAAATAAGGAGAAATGTTTTTTTTCATAGCACGATAATGTAAAAATACTGATATTATCCAAAGCAGAAGCGAATTGTTTAAATAATGTCGGTGCATGCAAGATTGCCTAGTATAAATACGTTCACACCGAGTTTAGGTTTTGATGTAAGTTCTGCTCGAGATTTTTCTGAGTAGGTGAAACAGGGCTGCAGCTGCAGGATCGTGGAGGGACATTCCCCCCCCCCCCCTTCTTCTGAATAGTGTTGCTCGTTTATGAAATGGAAACACTAGTAATACAGGACTGTAGTACAGGATAACAGCCACCGGGATAGAAAAAAGCAAGCGCCCTATTATTTTTTAGTAAAGCATTGACCACAGTTTTCCTCGTAACATATAATTATTAAAATACTCACAACCAACAATTCTAAAACATTGTCCCTATAATGGAAATTATATATTTTTTTAAATTGCAAAAATATACAACTTTCTCCCAACAGCCGCCTACAGCCCAAGTAACCAGTGGAGGGAAGTGACACTATTTAAGTAGAAAGCTTGCAAGCAGATTTGACTCTTTAGGCTGCCTCTCTGTCCCCTCTAGCTTTCTTTCCCACCCTCCACCCCCAATAATTGCGAGGTATCTGTTGATGGTTTTCTTACACCCGACAAAACGTTGGAGCGTTGCCTGCTGTAATGATCCTTTCTGGGCTTGTTGTGTCTGGAGACAATGCTCCGCCAATGAAATGTCAGAGGTGAAGGGGGGTCACAGGGAGGCAGTAAACTCAGTCTTTCACCTAGCGGGCCAGTAGTTCTGTTGCTGCCGAAGGGCAATAGTAAACGTGCCGAGGGCCAGAGATCTTTCCTTCACTGCCTTAAGTCTCTGGCACCCACGCCTTTCTTCTTTCCCAGAGGTGGGTGGTGGGGGAATCGCCCGTTTTCTAGGCCCCGCAGACGAAGTGACAAGCCAAAAGGATGAGCCAGAACCTGCTCCTGTCTCCACCAGAAAAGCGTCGTCTTTATTTTCACGGGAACACGAGGGGACTCCAGTCTCTAAGGTCGATTTTTTTTTTAAATCTCACACTTTAAAAAATCGATCCGTCTCACCCTTCAGTCATGGCTGCCTTCAGCATCGTTTCTAATCACCTATTAGTTTCGCGGGGGGTGGGGGGGTTGGGCGGCAGTTGTGTGTGTGCCCACCGGAGTATCACATATCGTTTAGCTGATAGGGTAAATCCTCTACAGAGCAATATCTTTGAGGACTGCAATGCGGGGAAGTATTTATTTTTTTAAAGGAAAGATCAGCAGAACTCCCTACCCCTCGGCTTTGGCTCGTCTAACCTTATAACACTAACTTTTTTCTGAACAACAGTACCAAGAAAAGGAGTTGTGAGAGAAGTTGGTGTGTTATGATCACTGATGGGCCCAGATTCTGATCTTACACAAAGAGCCGGCAATCAGAGATCAAAACCAGGGCCGCCCAGAGGATTCAGGGGGTCTGGGGCAAAGCAACTTCGGGGGCCCCTTCCATAAAAAAGTTGCAATATTATAGAATACTATATGCTCCTGGGGACCCCTGCAGGGCCCGGGGCAAATTGCCCCACTTGCCCCCCGCGGCCCTGATCAGCACTAGGCCCTGTGCCTATCCTTTTCCAGAGATGAAAGGGGCTTGTGATCTTGTGCTGAGCTCTCATGGTTTATCAGGTGCAAATGTTTACATGTCACCAAAAAAGGTCCAGCTGGGCATTGTTATATTCTTATTTTCGTCTCACAGTTAGGTCTTACTAGCTACTGTCTGTACCTTGGCTGTGTGTAGTGGTAGGGATCGCTCAAAGAGTAACGCTCTCTGAAAGATTTTTTTTAATAGTGATAAAGAGAAACTTGGAAAGAGGGGGAGAGGCGCTCAAGGAGTAGAGAGGAGCAAGAGCAGCAACTTTGAAAATGCACTTTAGTCCTTCTGTACAGTGCAACGCACAGACCTGTAGTGAGGCTCACTAATTAAGACACTCACATTTTCACGCGTTCAGCTAGGGGTTGAGTTATTGCTGCAAGACAACAACCCTCATCCGCAGTCTCTTGCGCTGACAAGTTGTAAAAAGAGGAGCAGAGAATGGCCTAGAGATACATTAGCTGGTAATAACACTTGTTTTTATTCACTAGACTTTAACAAGTACAAGCGCAGACAACAGAACAATGCATCAGAGCCTTGTTACAGCTAATGCTTTCATTACACTCTGATTTTCTTGCATTTCTGATCCTCCACCCCCCCCCCAACCTACAGTTAATAGGGGAGGGATGCCAGAAAGAGTGAGACGTTTCTGACCCAGCCCTAAGAAAGTGTCACAAAGTATATAACTTTTTTTTTAATTGCAGCCCCCATATTTTTGTAATGATGCGCCCAAGTCAATTGGAAAACCTAGGAAGCCTTGATATCCTATATTTTGGTGTAGCAATATAGTAATTTATGTCCACCAACATACTGTGACGAAGATACAATGAAGCGAGGCGCCTTGCCTCTGTATCCCTGAAAAAGGAATTAAGCAACTGAACGCAATGTGTCCTATTAGCACAATCCTTTGCGTGAGATTTCGACCGATTTGCGGATCTTTTTAGAAGCAGAGCGGCTGGTCCTATTTTAGGGTCAGGTCTTGCATCCCTTATTCAGGCAAACTCCCTGAAGGAGTAGGCTCCACCGGGAATGGCGTTCTAGTGGGGACTACAGAATCGGGCCCGCACTGCAGAAGGAGTTCCCTTGTCACTGCTCCTTGGTTTGCAAAGGACAGAGGCTGGGATGAGGGTTTGGAGTAGTTTCCTTTTTTCTAAACTCGGTTTGTTTTTTATTTCTGCTACTCGTGAACACCCAATACTTGAAGCAAATGGAAGTCCTGGCTGAGCACAGACTGCACGGGCAGCTTCATAAGTGTGATGAATTAACAGCTGCAATTACCGTTGCCCTTTTTAATTAACGAGGATTTTTATTTATTTATTTACAATTTATATCTAAAACGCTAATAGAACAAAACCATGCAGCTATATACACACACACATTCTTACAGGGAAAAGTGTGTTTATATATTTGTGTACATAAAATGTACTACATGTCAAACCAGTGTACAAAACTTCATTGTATAATTGGCACCTGGATATTATCTAGCTATCTTAAATAGCTCTACCAAATGAGTGATTCAGTAATACAGTTTAGGGAGCAGTAGATTAGCAGGAGGACGATGTAGTAAATTACAATCACAGGTAATGCAGTCTCAAATTAACAACAGTTTGAACCCTTACAAAATTTAGAAGCCTGGGGCTACTTCTGAAATACAGATGTGGTTCTTCCTAAAAATAAAAAGTAAATGATGGGAACACTTCGGTTTCTCGTGTTCCTCAATTTTACAATAATTACACTGCACAAGGGCATCCATCGTAGGACCAGCGTCCCAAAACTATACAGGCTAAAAACTGATTATAAAAATTTTACTGTTGAATGTTCCACTGTTCAAGTTGCTGAAGAAAAATTAAGATTGGGGGGCGAAGGGGGGAGGAAACAAACCTTCGCAGCTTGTGCAAAATAGTCCAGTTCGTCTTTATAGGTATGTTAACCAATATTCAAACGCAGCGTTTATACTTATATGTATATAAAAACATACCAGAATTACAGATCCCCTACCTCCCCAGTAAATTGTCCTTTGTGATACAAAAGCTCCTTGTTTTCGTGCCTTTAATTATAGGTGCCACCAACGAGCTGCAAAACGTTTAGTGATGTTGGGCAGAGCTCTTTAAAAGGGAAAAGTCGGCAGTTTAGTTCGTCAGAAAAAAAGATCGATCCTGGACTCCCTTCTCAGGCAAAACTCTCATCGATCTCCCTTCAGGACCGATCTCTTAGCTAGCAAGAGCCGTTGGAATTGAAGAATTTTACATGTGATGATTGCCCTATCCATGAAATACTCATGTCGTTTTCACCGGCGCAAGGCAATCTCTGTGCACACGAGACACACATTCTGAAATGACACGTGTGAAAGTTACAGCTTCTCTAATGAGTAGGAAATCTCTTGGGATGCTCGCCTGTTTTTACAATGCAAAACCAGGGGCTCTCGTCTAATTTGTATTTCATCTTACTGGTGTGTGTGTGTGTGTGTGTGTTTTGTCTGTAATTGTGTGTGTACAGAGGGACACATGAAAATGAGAGTATAGGTACACACAACTCCATTCATGTGCTAATTACACACGATAAAAATTAACCGGCCTGACATACACTAACAATTTTTAAACAATGCTTAGCCATTGGTGCATAGGCCGTACATAGTTTGTAGAGACTAACTCACAGAGACTTGGAGTTTTAAATTTTAAAAATCCCAGCTAGGAACAGTCATACCTGTTTAACAGCATTACTCCCCTTACAAGGAAAAAATATGAAAAATAACGGGGGAAAAAAAGCATCCTCAGGGATAACTCGGGGAAGGGTTTGAGGCTCTGAAGGCAGTGAAATAAAGAGACAGACAAGATCACCAATATCTAGAAGCACACTCAGAAAGGGACAAAAATACTTGCCGGACACTTTTTTTCTTTAACATATGCTATTCCATCTTACGCGCTACTATATTTTAAAAAAGCCATTTCAAACTATACGGGTATTAAGTGTCCGCTCCTTATTTCTGCCTGTCCCAGAGAAGCCTCGAGCAAACATTTCTACCACTTTGGGATTGTTTTAAATAGCCCAACGATGTTCCCTGTTTCTCACGTCTCAGAATGAAACGGGGGTACTTTGCAAATACAACAGTGTCCTGGCCTTTTAAACCGCAAAGAAAATAGACCCTCTCGCTTTCAGAGTCTGGAGATGAAGCGCGCGCTATGCACCTGTATGGAGCAATGCAAGCCGATGGGATATGTGTGTGTGTGTGTATATACATAGCTATTGTGCTTAGACTCCGTCCTGCAGGGTCAGCCTTAAAGGAAGCATCTGTTTCCAATTAGCAGTCTCCGCGCTCCTGCTTGAGACGCACACGGTTCCCGGGCGAGGAGGGGCCCTTTGAGCACCCGCTCCGTTCAAAGCAGCCCGGCCCCAAGTTTGCTCTGTATCACACTGAAACCACCGCCTCACGCAGCACCAGCTTTTTCCATTACACCTCTGGCAACTGCCTGCCTTTCACACAGGCACACAAAGAGCCTTCTCTCTCCTGCAGCCCAGTTACTCACAAACTGTGAAAAGCTCGATCAAGCCACCACACATACCCATACATCATGAAATGGCTCTTGAATACATTCAGGAACGTTTCTGGGGGCTAATACACACACGATCGTGTTCAAACATTGGTGCTGAAATCGCCCTGTGCCCCCACCTTTCCTTTTATAGGCTGAGGCTTCCCCCCTCTTCTAATCCTTATATGACAGTATTGACTTTATACAGATTTTTAAACACACACACACACACACACGACAGCGAGAGAGGATCTAATTTTTATGTTTCTAAATTATGCTGCCTAAGACCGAAGCCTGGCTAATTTTCCAGACATAAAGTTAAGAGAAGAGTTAATTGCTGGGTGATAGATCTTCAACCAAAGGGAAATGTATGGGCTCCGCGACCTCTGGATAACCTGGGTACCTTGGCACGAAATCTTTCAACAATATTTACTTACCTTGAAGTTGCTATTTTATTTATTTACTTGGTTTTCATTTCTTAAGGCATCTTTCGAGATGGTTGCAGCTCCCGGGTGAGCTCTAATTATAGTCAGCAGAAATGTGAATGGCTCAATTCTGCAGGAATTAGATCTTAAAGGTGCTGGATAGAGAAGCTTATTGTATTTCTTCTGTCTCTCACGCATACACGAACTGGCGATTTCAAAAAAAGCTTTACAATCCCCCCTGACTAATTTGAAATATATTTGAGCAATTAGGAATTAATTCGTCATGGACCAAAGGCAATTTCACTATAAGTTATATCAGTTACCCAAACTTTAAAGAGTTCAAGCAGTGGAAATGGTACATTGAGGTGGAGGTAAGCAGCAGGAAATGAAAACAAGGAGTGTACAGTAAAGGAAGACTAGCGGAAAAGAGCCGGAGGAATGTTAGTGGCAAAGGTTTTGTTTGTTTGTTTTGATTTTCTTTCATTTTTAGTTGGAGAAAGCACTAAAATGCACTTCAGGTCCTTTGTAGAAAGATGATTTTTAATATCAAAAGGAAATTAACTGGACAGCCCACCGGTCAGATCCCAGCCAATATATTTCAGGTACATGATGAGGGGAAACAACCCTGGAAATAAACCTCAAATTTAAGAAAGTTAAACAGAAGCAGTAGCAATGGTGTTTGAGATCTTCTCTTACTTGCAAATTAAAGGTCTGGAAATTAAATGCATCTTTTACACAAGTACATAAAATAAAATTAATTAAAAGGCCCCCCCTCCAACATTTTACACCATCATGATTCTCCTCCAATCAATTATGTCCAGCTAAGACGCAGACGGCAGCCTCCACCAACCGTCGGGAGTGATTTTTCTAGGGAAGATGAAAAGCCCATTTGGAGGCAAAGAACAGGCTCAGGCATTGGGGTTATTCTTCATGAGTTGCACATCAGCTTCCACCATCTCTTTCACCAACTCCTGCGAGAAGGAACAGCATGTGGTGGTTATTCTTGTCTTTTGGAAGACTCAAACGCCTGTTTTTTTTTTTTTTTAAAGTTTAATTGCCAGTCCATTGTGCGATACTCAACGCACTAAAACAAAACAAACCCCACCCTCCGACCCCTCATTTTATGTATCATTTCAATTATTATTTTACTTGTAGGGAAAAGTTAACTTCGATGTTAAGGGCAGCAAACAGAAGTCCAGGAAAGCAAATTCCAGGGGGCTGTCAAATCCAGAGACAACTGTGCAGTAATTTTAAAAATACCACAATTTATGAGAAAAATACCCTCCTGAAGGATCCAATATTAAAATAGCAGTGACATGAAATGTAAATGCCTTATTAATAGAAACCTTGGTTTGTTTTCTTTGTGTATTTCCATGCTTTAAGTGAGTGCTGTGCTTCTTTTCTCCAGTTTTATTCTGCCATGGCTTGGCTTTTAAGGCTGGGACTCTAATTAAAGCTAACTAACTATTTTCCAAAATGTTCAGCACCACAATATTCAGTCGAAAGAATAGTAAAGCATTCAATCCTTCAATAGGAGCAGCTCGATTTTTAAATAGCCTTCATGTAATCATTATTGAAACTGTAATTTCTCTTTTTGTTCACCAGTTAAGAGCTTCCCTCGTTCCACAAGGCTACACAAACAGGGCAGGAATAAAACACTCCAGTAAGAGAACTTACATCAAAAGTGACTCTGGGTTTCCAATTCAGTTTTTGTTCTGCTTTGGTACGATCTCCTTGAAGAAAATCCTGGGAAAAAAAAAAAAAACCAACAACATTGCAGGACCTCTTTGTGTGTTCCTTGTTTCAGCGTGTAACGTTTGCCACTGCACTGCTTGCTCCCTATCTAAAGCATCTTGGGGCCCCCAGCAGCTATAATTTGTCTTTAAAAGAATGAAGCTAGACCAAAAACCTTCAGGCTAACGAAACCATCGGCCTGACTCCCTTAACAGGTTGCAGTTGAGGTGGAAAGGTAAGGCAAGGGCCACACAAAACTGCTGACAGCTATTGTCTAGCACCACTTTTATAAGAGACTCCTCTGTCCACACGCATTTCCCTATAAGTCCTGGGCTAGATCAGCGTCTTTACAGGACACACTTAGAAACTCTGACAAAAATCATTTATTTTTCATTGTGCAATTTCAGTTGAAGCTCAGATGCTTATAAATCACCAGGCTGCACATTTAAGAAGCCTTGCACAGGCTATTTAAAACGTAAGGAGTAATTCTTCTTTACATCAAACCTTATTGACTCTTTAATGGTGAACCCTTTACATTAAGTTGTCATATGTCCTGATCATGCTACTAAGAGAGCTGTTTCAAATTATTGCATTTTTTCCCTTTTGGTTAAACAGAAGTAAATCACAAAGTAAACATGACAACTGAAATGTTCTCTCTAAAATAAAAAACATGTGATCATGGAAAGACAGTGCTGGATACCCCCGTTACTGCATTGTTATAGGGCAGTGATAGCATGTCCAGCAGATAACGTGGAGAGTGAAAGCTTTTGGCTCACTTTTTTACAAGTAGTAACTTGAACATCCACGTGGAAACAAAAGTAACTGGATATATAACAACTAGATACAGAGAAACTACCCTGAAATAGTATTACAGAAACCCAGACACTGTTAATCAACCACATCTTTATGATTCAAGCCTATTTAAAGTGCCACAAACACACACATGCTGCATCTCTAATGAAACTGAAATATATTTTATTATTCATTGTTTCTAGATTAAACATGAGTTATACAAATACCCCCTTTGCTTGAATTTATATACAAAGCTCACCTAAAACACAATTAAAAGCTTTCTGTATGTGAAAGGATAGCTGTATAATTCCACAGCAAATTGTCTTTCCCCTTGAAGGGAAAAAATGTTTGCGATAAATTCTGCCTTCATATTTGACTTTTTTTTCAGTGATGTAAGGGCAGCAGGATTTGGGGTCTCTAAAATGGGAAAAATGTGGGTTTTTTCCCCCTCCTTCCTCCCTCCTTTCTGACCAGTGGTGGAGCTAATGAGCATTTTGTGGCATTAGCTCTCCAAAAGAAGTACTGCTGCACACACAATGTTCCAGATACCATCTTCTTGCGTGCCTGTGATCATGTTAACTTCCCAAAATTGCCTCGCCCTGTGCCAAACGTAGGAAATTCTTCTTCATAAGTGTGCTACATAAAACTAGAGTTCCCTTCCAGGAGCAGAGGAAAATCACCTCAGGTACTGTACTGCAGATGGGGATGTGGAACAAACAGGTCTGCTGAGAATGTTCCAGGCAACATTTTTAATAATTCAGTCTGTATGCTAAAAATAATGTTGGCTTCCTCCAGAAAAGACTAAACAGCCAGATCAAAACAAAATAAAATGACAAGCAAAATCGTTTTGTTTTCCTAAGTTATTCTAAACATTTCCTATTGCAATTCTATCATGGTGTTTGGAAATTGCAGTAGACATTTGGGGCCAAATTCAGTAAAACGCTTCCCAATTTGAGTAATCCCCATTGGAGTAATCAGATTATTCCTCTGAGTAAGGAATACCCAGGTGAGCATAGCATTGCAAAATCTGGCCCTGAAATAGGAAAGACTCCCATTGACTTTGATGGGTTTTGGATCAGATTCTAAATCCAAATGGAAGTATTTAATGTATGCCCTCTCTCTCGTTTTAGTTTAACATACATTATATACGTCTAGAAGTAAGAAAAACCCTCTTAAAATACAAATTTCTGTACAAAAACAATACCCTTTCAATCAATACTAATGCAAGCTGTTTTAAACATTTAAACCATTAGCTAGTAACTTAGTATTTTTAATATAATCTAATTTTAAGTCATAATAAAAAGGTATATAATAAAACCAGTTTCATTTTTATAAACATTGTATAAAGTAATAATTTTACATCCACAATCTTTATTTCAAAAACAGATTCTTTCAAAACCCCGCCAAATCTAGGGTATTGATTTTTTTCTTAATTCATTGTGGAAAAAGGTCAAGAGACAAGGGATGTCATTGTCTCATTGCACAGCAAATAAGTTTACAGGAAAACTATATATATGTTGCTTTAAAAGGTTTGGGAGCAGTCTTTAAACTTTCTAACACAAATGTTCTCCTTTAAAACCATTCATCCCCAAAATGTTTTTTTCAATTCAAACCCTCCATTCAAAAACATAAGTGCTCAATTGTTGATAAGCAAAAAATAAGATTTGTTTTTCAAATCAATAAAAGTTCTAAAGTTGCAGTGATTACAGCTGTATGGTGTATATAAAATAACACAGAAGCTCAACTTAAGAATGTAAAAAACAAAAGAGAAACCTTTAAAAAGTTCACATATTTTAACAATAAAATAGTAAAAGTACTATGGTGCTTAGTTTGTAAAAAGATTTATTATATATGATAATACAATTTTCCCCATCTGACCCAGGTTAAAACATTTTAAATGACTTTCCTAAAGAAGTTTATATACTTTCTTGAAACCCTGTTTCTTCAATAAGATTTAATTACAAATAGCATTATATAACCAGAATTTCATCCTATGGATGTTTTAAGCTGTTCAACTATAAAAATTAGTAGATAGAAGATAACATGGACATGAAAAACAATATTATAGTTTAAACCAATCATCATAACATTACACCTAAATTCGAGGATTGAATGTATTGTTAGTGAAAGCTTGAAACACAGAATGGAAATGTTCTTAACGATGACTGGAAAAAGCTATTACTGATTAAAGGATTGTATTGCAGTCATGTTTCCTGTATTTTTCTACAAGTAGCTCATAATATGAAAACAATAAAGTAATTACAATTAAATAAGAATATTTGAAAAAATGCTTGGAACTGAATCACTGCTTGTTTATGTAATTAAAGTCTTTCATTGAAACTAGAGCTGCACCTATTTAACTTTCAAATTCAGTCTTGTAAAGCCCTACTTTATCACTCCAGGGGCTTACAGCTTTTCAGTCCCAGGGCTTTACTTTTTGGAGGCACAACCAGATCAAAAAAGTTTATGAAGGAAGAGGATGAGGTGAGTCCCACGAGGAAAAATGGATCTTTGTGGTTCTTGAAAGACAGCTGCTGCTGAATACAGACCAGCCAATATTCCTGTTTCTGATAGCATAGTAGGTAAAGTATAGTCACATAGTAAAAAGAACAGGAGTACTTATGGCACCTTAGAGTACTCCTGTTCTTTTTGCGGATACAGACTAACACGGCTGCTACTCTGAAACCAGTCACATAGTAGTAGGTATTTCTGCAGGATTTTTTTTATCATTGTGTTTTACGCATACAATGTATAAAAAGAAAGTTCCTTGACTTCATGTAGAATTCAAGGGAATAGATAGGCAAGTAAGAGAGGTTTTTTTTGTTTTGTTTTTACAAAAGCTGAAAATGATGTTAATTGTTTTGTGTTATTTTACAGTACTTGGACTTTGCAAATAAAATAACAGTGAAGTGTTTAAGTATCCATTTTAGGAGGAAGTGCCATCAGACTCTTATTTTCCATGAAAAAGAAAATGAAGCATATAAATGGCAAGTTTTACATGTGAGTTACAACTTGTTCTTGAATATGGAAAGCTGAGCATTCAGTGAAGTAGCTAAGGGGTAAAAAGGCAACAGCCAAATTGTCTGTTGCCATTTAACACTATTGTAAAAATCTCTGACAGATTTAACTTCACTTAGCTGTGATATGATCTTCTCTCTAGGCCAGGGAAAAGAATGAGTCTATCTGATATGATCTTTTCTATTTGTCTAGCCCTCTCCCCCTCTGTTTATAATTATAGCTTAAAGCTTAAATGTGCAAAAAAAACCCAAAACCAACAATCACCACATCCCCACAAAAAACACCTCTAAATTTTATTAAATCTGATTTTATGAAGATTCGGTTTTATAGTCCAAACCAAGCTAAAACAAACAAACAAAAAGGTGCACACATGAGTACAGAGAAACATGTTGTGTAGTGTGGGCTGGCATTTTTTAAAAAAAAAAGAGTTCTAAAACCAGGATAAAAAAAAATGTAAAATATTTCTGTGTAAATATCACATTTCATGAGCTCTGGTTCTGAGTGTCATCACTACTTTTATTTTGACTCATTAGGTGAATGATCGGGTTTCACTGTGCAATTTATTACTGTCTAATTCAATTCAATTTAACTGAAAATTTGAAAAGCCGCAAGACAACATGAGGGGAAAAAAAGCGTACAGATTGCTTAAAAGTACTGTAAGTTTTCTTCTAATACTATTGTTGATCTAATCACATTTAGATTAATTCATTTAACTCAACATTTAGGGTCAGATTCTGCCCCCCAGTTACACCAGTGTAAATCCAGAACAAATCTAATGAGGTTATGGGTGCTATAAAACACCTAGGATGAAATGCTGACCCCACGGAAGTCAATGGCAAAACTCCCATTGACTTCAATGAGGATAGGATTTCATCCCTAAAATAGACAGAGTTGACCTGAATTGTAATAGTTCTGCCGTCGGAAAGTTGTGGTGGTCACATTCACAAGATGATGCATAAGGTTTTTCTGGAAGGTGACTTCTTATGTCACAGATCTTTTATAAACTGATAAAGGGGTTAGACGAAGCTCTGAGAAGTCACTAAACTAAGTGCCTGTTCCTGCAATTCTTTGCCTGAGAAAGGTTGTCAGAATTGGGCTTCTAGGTCACAAAGTTTTCAAGAATGTAGTAATTTGAATACAAGGTTTCCTTTAACCCCATTTTTCTCCTCTATCTGATGCATTTCCTTATTAAGACAGCCCTCTCATCTTTGACTCATGCTATGAAAAAAACCAACCATTTAAGTAGTCTGTAATATTGTATAATTTCTCCATTTCTTTAATTTTTGGGGCACATGCTGAGCCCATCTGATCTTCCCCATATGTATTTTATTACACAGAATATTCCTCTCTCTTTAGGTACTTTTTGGAGCAGTTTTCATATGTAGTTTTAATGAGAGATCCTGTAACGCAGCTCATTGACAGGTCAGCCCCATAGCATGTTTGGGTGTCTGCTACACTTCACTGTTAAAACATAGCAGACTTTGTTAAACCATTTCCTGAAATCAGTTAGTTAGGGAGGAGATTGATCAATCAGACAACCCATGATACTCAAGATGTATGCATCGCTCACTGCAGCAACTGCATAATTCAATTGCTGTCGCCCTTATCTTCTATTCCCCTAACACTCCCATTACTTGTCACCAGGCTGTGTTATACTGTGTGTCTTAACTACGGCCCTGTTCCTGCAAAGACTTAGGCGTGTGAACAGTGCCGTTGACTTAAATGGAAATATTCACTGTGTAAAGTTAATCACGTGTGTAAATCTGCAGGATTAGAGCCAAAGAGCCTCAAAATACACATTACTGAACTCAAACGAAGAAGTACAGGGAGCTAGTCATAATAGTCTGGTAATAGGTGCTTGCAGGATTGAGCCCTTCTACTCTGAGATTTTCAAGGCAGGGGACGGGGTCTTAATCCTCCCTGACTGAACTAACCTCGTTATCTCTAGCCTGACTCACTCTTGCCAGCATATTTATACCTGCCTCTGGAAATTTCCACTACATGCATCCGACGAAGTGGGTATTCACCCACGAAAGCTCATGCTCCAATACGTCTGTTAGTCTATAAGGTGCCACAGGACTCTTTGCGGTCTTAATTTGTCTGTAAAATGCCATACACACACAGTGCCATGGAAATAATAAATATATAATAAAACAACTGACTCCTGCAAGCACTGTGAAGAAGGGAGGGTTATGATGAAGTGTGTCAATAAGGAAAGCCCCAAATCTACACACAAACAGAGAAAACATGTTGAGGAATTTAAGAAGGGCAGTTATGGAGTGGCATTCCATTTTCATTTTCCATCACTGTTCTTAGAAAAGCAAAGTTGTGGAACAGTTAACATATCAAGGGAATAAAAGAATGCCAGTGAATTTAGTTCCCTATCTAAATTTGTTTTAAGGTGGCATGAGCAGGCTAGTTTTCACTCTCGTGTCAGTGATTCTCCCCCCCCCCCCCCAAAATATAGTACTTTTCCCCAAGGGTTCCAGAGAAAGACAAGGGCAAATGCCTATATGGTGGAAACCGTTCAAAATGAGCTCAGATAGTGTGAAACTCCATTGGCAATGAAAATACTGACCTTTTTCCTAAATGTATTTTAATATGCAAAAATTGTTTGCTTAGGAAACTTCACATATAATCCAAACAGTTCTGTGGAATAGAAGGACTTCAGCATGGGGCTGATTTTGAGAGGTGCTGAACACTTGCATGTGTGATTGACTTCAGCGGGCTACGGGTGCTCAGTACCTTCAGGATAAGGCCCAATCAAAGGGTTCCATTGTACGTGCTAATATCAACTAAACATAAATCAAATGAGATCAGCCTTTCCTCTTGTACCACAAACCAGACACATTACAGCAGAGTCTTTAATTGATCTGTTTGATAATCTTCAATTTGATCAGTCTCCAAAGAAGCAGGCATGAGAACTCACAGCAGTAATAAACAGAAGGGTGATAATTAGTCATGAATATTCTCTCTCCTCTCTTCCCCCTCCTCCCCGCACCACTTTCCCACTTTATTGCTGCATATCAGCACAAATTGAAGCTGAAGCCAGACCTCTCTTTTAATGACAGGGGGTGATAAGAGACACGAAGAAAACAGCAAACTGTCTGGTCTGCTCAGGAAGTTGGGAATCAGTGGCATTGTCCATCAGGGAGGCCAACAGAATGCCGTCAGTGCTAAAACAATGCTTCAGCTCAACTTCAGGGAAATTGAGTCAGTCAGCACTGGCTCTGACAAGCACACTGACATTGAAGATAAAATGGCAAATGGAGCAAAACAGAGGGAGCTGGCCCTCTGCGTAGAATGATTCTCGTCGCCAGAGCTTTATCACTTTGATGGAGGCAGTGCACAAGTTAATCAACACAAGAGCATAATGCATGTGTACCTCTTAGGAGAGCATATGCAGACATTAGGTTACTACAGTTATTATCTTTGTGCAAAAGTGAACCGAGTTACATGCCTAATATGGTCAAGTATTAGTCACTCTTAATTTGCCAGATGAAGCCTGAGAAAATGTCTTGGCAAAAATTATTCTTTGGTCCAGATAAAATTCCTCCTGAGTTTAGGCCTGATGAGAAGACCACTGACTTTAAAGGACTTTGGATCAGGCCTTCAGTTGCTCAACACAAAAGTGTTCTTTACTGGAGATTTTTACAGGCCAGCTACTGTTACAGTGTAACCAGTTTGAGCCCAGATACTCTTTAGGAACATGAGATTCATGTTTACATATGTCATTGTCCATACATGTGGAATAGTCTCACAAGGAGAGTCCAGGAAGCCCCACAACTCAGGACTTTTGAAAACTAGACTGGACACTAGAGATGGAATTCTGGACCCACTGAAGGCAATGGCAAAACTATAATTGACACCAATCGGGCCAGGATTTCACCCTAGAAATGTACCGTAGGGCACAATCCTGCATTTGCAGGGAGATGGCTCATCCAGTTTAACTCCGGCTTCAATGATTCTATGAACACAATGATAATCCCAGTTTGGGACACTGCAGACACCAATGAAGGCTTCCACTTAATGAGATCTTTTGAAGTGTAACAGGTGCCTATGATAAGAACGGTAAGAATTCCAGGGAAGATGAATTAGATTAAATCAACTACACTTGTGCATACCATTTATTATATAAATCCTGAGTATGGTGAAAAAAAGGAACTTAAAACATGTGCATATATACAAATTTAAAACACACACACACAGTTTAAATGAGTGATCACATTGCAGCTGAAGACTGAAATCTTAATTACATTGCATTGATTTTGCTGCCCCCCACTGCAACACAGAAAACTTATTCAGCAGGCTTTGTCTATATTAGAAAGTTGTGCTGCTTTAACTACACTGGTATAGTTAAAGTGATACAACCCCCCTGGTGTGGATGCAGTTATAGGGATATAAAGGTACTTTATACTGGTGTAGCTATTCCCATATGGAAGGGGAATAATTACAAATCACCTTTATACCCCTAACTGAAATAGTTATACAGTAGCAGTAAAACTTCTAATGGTAGACCAGATCTTAAAGATGCGCATTCTTTCTCTCTGATATTGTGTATCCAGCCAGCCAGGCCCACACATGTGCACAGAGCTAAAAACCTTTGGGTTACCTTGCAAAAAAAATCTGAGAAGTATATAACTTGAAACCACATTTTATTATAAACAAAACTGAGTTGCTTAAATCTTCTAGAGAAATGAGTGAGCTTTACTAATAGTGGGCTCCTTTTAGAAGGCAGAACGGGAGGCAAAATGAGAAGAGGTCATTTCCAATTGTGACAGCATAGAAGAATACCATTCTAGCTATCAGCCCATCTTTCCATTTTTTTGTTTGTTAATTACTGAACTGTATTATGTTGTATCTTGTGTTCCATTATGTCCTGATCTTTTGAAAACTCTTGTGGAAGTGAATGGGACTTTTGCCTGCGTAAGGAATGAAGAATTGGGTAATCACATTCTGATCCTACAAACACTTGTTACCAGGCAGAGAGCTTATTATTGCAAGTGAGAGGCTCTTTAAATGTAATTGCCATAGATAATTTTTAATTACATCTGAAGATTATTTTCCTCATCATTTCCCCTTCCTGCCATGCGTTTCATGGGTTTTTTTTTACTATATTGTTAAAGTTGTTTGATTTCAAGAGGATTAATTATGTAGTAAGAAATGTGAATGAAGGAGGTGGAATCAGGTATTCAATGCTTATGCTGCAAGCTGCTGACCCAAACTTAAAAACCTTTGGATACGTTCACTGATCTGCTCAGCAGGGTGAAAATGAAAACTGGCCTCCTGCTATGTTGCTAAATGTTAACTCTGCCACAGAAATACAGCGCATCACTTTTAAAAACTATTCATTTAAGAAGTGTTAGTAGGTTTGCCAATCATTGCTACCTAAGTATCAGAAACAAAAATGATAATCACAACAGTGAGCTTGGTTTTTTTTTTTTGGTCAACCTATTTACCACTGTGGGCCACATCCAATACTACCTTTATGACCCTGAGGATGTCACATGGGCCACAGCTGTGTGTTGATTGGGCCGCAAGTGGCCCACGGGCCACAGGTTGAGAACCACTGGTTTAGAGAAATGTTATAAAGTAATAGAATAATCAAGTCTCTATTTAACAGGGTGTTACCATATTACAGAGTGAACCTCTTTACAACATCCAAGCCATGTGATTTCTGGGTATTTCATTAATTTGAGTGAAACTACTGTTTCTACTCATATTTAGCAAGCCAGGCATTTCTATAAAAAATTAATATTAAAAAAATTGGACAGGTGTGCTCCCCCCCCACCTCCAAGGTGGATGCACATTGTTAGATATTTGGTTACCATTTAATCAAAATTCAAAGTATCTATCTGTCCTCTGTCTATTTTGCTGGGTACATTATTGATGTGTTAATTTTTCCATAACAACCTCGTATATTTTTGGGAACCATTTCTCTAGTTCTGGGCTATTTTTCTTATTCCAACTAGAGGTTATCAGTAGGCTAGCGGCTGCTAACACATGAAAGATTAACTCTTCATTTCTTTGAGCATGACCATTTCTGCTAAGAAATCTCGGGAGATTATTTTGATACAGAACTAGGGATAAAGCATTTCACTAAAAACCAACCTCCCTCCCCTCCAAAATGAATAATGAAATTGGAGTTTCATTTTGTCTTTGGACAGGTCACCTCCAATATTTCCCTTTACAGACTCACACGTATATAAAGATAGGTATATCTCCATATATTTATTTATCTCCTAGAACTGGAAGGGATGCTGAAAGGTCATCAAGTCCAGCCCCCTGCCTTCACTAGCAGGACCAAGTACTGATTTTGCCCCAGATCCTTAAGTGGCCCCCTCAAAGATTGAACTCACAACCCTGGGTTTAGCAGGCCAATGCTCAAACCACTGAGGTATCCCTCCCCATTTTTTGTCATGCTTTTTTGTCAAGCATATCACGACTACTTGACAAAAAAACCCAAACTAATATATTTTAATTCTATAATATGGATGTCTATAGGTACATCCCTATCACTGTTCTACCATCACTACTTTATGATGTAAATGTAATATCTGATGAAGGAGAATGTAATTAACTTTTTATTAAACAAAAACCTGATTTTTTAAAAAACAAAAACAGTTTTTTCCCCCCACAAAAATTTGAGTTTAATCAAAAAGCCATTTTCTGTTTAAAACATTTTGATGGAAACATTTCAACAGCTGTGGATCATCATATATTATTTTCCTTTCTTGGATATATGTTTAGCTAATAACCTCAAATCGTTAAAGGATAAGTTGTGACTTGGACTATAGGCCTGGGCAGAAAAGTAAAAACCCCTTTTCCACTGCTACCTTGGCTATTCGGACCATGGATTCACTTACTTTCTATCCAGGAGCAGGTGGGCAGGAAGCAGCAGGAGAGGGAAGAGGGGGGAATGAGTGGATTCTTATCTCCACTCACTCATGTGGAGTCAGCATGAGAGAGGGGTTAATAATTTGCTTGCTGTTACAGGCCAATATATATCTCAGAGCCACAATTCCTTTCCTAGCACAAAACAACTATATGCTGCCCCTTGTTATTGGTTGTGTCCTAGAGACACAATCTAGCCCTAAATGTCTTCATTACCAATCATACTTAATTCATTGTCTATAAGCACTCTTTCTACCTGCATCTCAATCAATCACTGACAATTGTCAGAATCAAATATCAGTAGAAGATAACTGGAGATAATGTAGGATTTTAATGTTTAAAAGTTAAAGGGTTAGGCATGTAAGATAAACATAACAGCCACAAAAATTACCTGTATTTAAAGAAAGCCATTTAAATGTGCAAAGAGCAAAACAACAGAGGGTGTGCTATGGGCCCCTCCATGAAGCTGGCACATAGGTTGCTTTATTTCACTTCAAACATTTCTCATTACAAAACAAATGACCCATGAAAGGGTTAAAATAAAACACGGTAGGATAATTTTACATTCTGAGCATGTCCTGAACGTATTCTTCAGCATGTTCGATAGAGAAGGAAATCCAAGCAGTGGCCTTTCACATGACATCATAAAAGCCTAATTTATCACCAGCCACCAAACATCTAGAAAATCATAACATCCTTTCAGGAAAACCATGTGCAAAATAATCAGATTTACTTTGATGAAAGCTTTAGAATACAAGTCCAAGTAGGACGCTACAAATAGTAACCCTTTGCAGGTACTTACCATAGCTAACACCTCAGACTCATGTTTTGCCCAATAGGAGGCTGCTGCTGCATTTCCTGCTCATAAATAAGTTGATTTTTATATTGTATAGGTATGCCACCAAATCAGACGGTTGAAGACAAAGGGTCAGATCCTGGCCAATGTGAAGTCTGCTGTGCACCACTCTGGTGATAGAAAGCAGCTTTAAGAGTGGCGTAAGTGGCCAACTGAGGACCCGCTTTGCATAGGAAGATCCCTCCAGCAGTTCAGAGATGATTTAGATGGTCTTATGCACCCCTCACCCTCAAAGCCCTGGTGCAGGTGCCTCAGGGTTGTAGTCTGAGCACAGCTTTCATGATCCTCAGCTACTGGAATAGCCATTTGGGTGGACATTTGGTATAAAGACACCATTGCCTCCCTCCCCTTTTGGTTTCTGAGCTGAGCATGCTCAAATAGCCCCAAGAGCTGGGCTCACAATCTAATCCATCAAAAAAGGCTCACTTATACATTACATGGCCTGATTTTCAGCACCAAGCACCTGCAGCTTGTTGAGTTCAGTAGGGGTGGTGCTCAACACCTCTGAAAATCAGGCCGCAGAGTCACATCAGGCTATAGGTGGAGCATGAGGGAATATCTCCAAGTTAGTTGTGAATCATCCTCAAGGTTGGTTGAAGTGTTCTACCAACATCATTTGTTAAATGCAATCACAAAAATTAAAATCCTAATCTGGGCACAAGGAAGCCCTCCACCCACCATTACTTACACACTGCATGTAAGTTGTACATTTCATCCGAGGATCCAAAAATACTTTACAAAGATGAGAGAGAGTTCTGCCTGTCTGTCTATCCAGGACTCAAGGCATTCTGTGTATTCTAAATGGGTGGTTTTTCTGGCCCAGTGAAAATACTATGACAAAGTTCCTTCTCTATCTTGGTGGGTCCTGCGCTTATTGGCAGATTTTCTTGCCTCAGAGATTCACCATGTGGGTTGGGGAACAGCCCAGAGACCTTCCCCTCTGGAAGAACCCACAGTCCAGGTCAGTTGGGAGGTTTGGGGGGAACCCGGTCCCACTCTCTGCTCCAGGTTCCAGTCCAGGGCTCTGTAGACTGCAGCTGTCTAGAGTGCCTCCTGGAACAGCTGCACAACAGCTACAATTTCCTGGGCTACTTCCCCATGGCCTCCTCCCAACACCTTTATCCTCACCACAGGACCTTCTTCTTGATGTCTGTTAATGCTTATACTCCTCAGTCCTCCAGCAGCATATCCTCTCACTCCCAGCTCCTTACACCCACACCACAAACTGAAGTAAGCTCCTTTTTAAACCCAGGTGCCCTGATTAGCCTGCCTTAATTGATTCTAGCAGCTTCTTGATTGGTTGCAGGTGTTCTAATCAGCCGGTCTGCCTTAATTGTTTCCAGAAAGTTCCTGATTGTTCTGGAACCTTCGCTGTTACCTTACCCAGGGAAAAGAGACCTACTTAATCTGGGGCTAATATATCTGCCTTCTATCACTCTCCTGTAACCCGGTGGGCCAGCCTTTATTCTACTCTGATCCCGAAGCCCACCGGGGACATAAGTTGGTGGCTCCTTCACGGAGCCGTGAGCACGGGCGTGCACTTGGCGCGGTTTACCCCTATCCCAGACAGCTGCCCCTTCTGCGGCGTGAGGGAAACCCTGGTGCATGTTTACCTGGAGTGCACCAGGCTGCAGCCCCTATTCCGGCTCCTCAGGGATATTTTGTTACGATTTTGGTTGCACTTTTCTCCTCACCTTTTTATTTTTGCACTCCCTATCCGTCGCCCCACAAAGTCACGGGAAAGTTAACATTGTCTAGTGATCCTTCCTTAATTACCAAACCTCTTTTAAGTCCAAGAGAAAAAGAAGCCCAGAGCAATTTTCTGTGGAGCTCCATATGCAGCAATGGGCACTGGATTGGAATCCCCTAAGACATCACCTGTGTGATATTTGAAATGCAAGATGCATCCATTACTTACTTATCCTGTGATTAAACTGTCCCTTAGACATTCAAACAGTAACCTATTGCCAAGTTTCAGGCTGAATTGTTCTTCAACCAGGCTATAGATGGCCTCATCGTCCCCTGATATTCAATTGTCCCCCACATTCTTTTAATTTTCATTTACATGGTGGTAGCACATAGAGGCCAGGCAGAGGTTCCATTGTACATTCCCAACACACACAATAAATGACAGTCCCTACTTCAAAAAGCTGTCAGAATCAAATGTACTCCTGAAAAATGCAAGCAGAATACTTCTAAATCTCATACCTTCTCTCCTGGTAGGTTACTTATAATTCCTACTATTTGGCTTATTTGATTTTATCTATTTCTAAAGTCAGGGGGCAATATTACCCAACACAAAAAACAATGACTGACAGAATTGTCATGTATCTGTGGAGAAACTAAAAAGCAGCTGAAATAATGGGCTAGATAAATATCTTGGTAGTTTTATTCTGCTAGTAATTTGAGCAAGGCTCAAAGTAGAACTATTACTGATAAACCAAAGTAGTTCTGGATTAAAATAGCAATCTAATGTGACTACAAGAGACCCCCGGAGAAGAAAGATGTGCGTGTGTGAGAGACCAGGACAATGTACCTTAGATCATATTTTGCTCTTTCTGCTCAGTAGGTTTGTACTCTAGGTTGATGGGATTTCCAGATCTGCACTTCTACCAAATATGGTCAATGTTTAAATAAATACAGTCAATATAGAAATCTCTGCTTTCCCATTTTTGTGTCGATTTACGTGTTTTGCTCTGTCTGATTAATCTGAGAATGATTTCCGACTCACCTCTGTGTTGGACAATGTAAAACAGAATAGCAACACTGATTGATATTTTGAGCCAGATTTTCATAACACTGTGTATGCATTGCTGGCCTATTTGCTGGCCAACTGCATATTAAAATGACCAGTTAGACAATTAACTGGCTATTTGGACATGCAATTACTATTGTGTGTGATCTGTATGATCAATCATGGTTACTTGCATGCAAAAATAAGGCACATAGGTCCTGATTCTCCATTACTTTGTATCTTAGATAGTCATTTATTCACCTGAGTAAAGTTGGTGAGAGATGCTACAAACCTAATTAAGTAAGTGTTTTACACTCATTTTGCACATGCTTTGCACAGGTGCGGACTAGACAAGGTACAATGCAGTGAAGAATTATGAAAATCTAGCTCCCTATTATGAGTATATTTTCATCAGAAATGACAATGTACAACATATCCAATTAATGTACGACAAGATAAAGCAACATATATAAGGATTACCCAATTCACATAGACTAACATTTGCAAATTGGGTGCCTAAAGCTAGGCACCTAAATTCATATTTAGATACCTAATGAAAAGTTCAGGTATTTTCATAGGCCTGCAGGTGCTGTGGGTTTTCAGCACCTTTGAAAATAAATCCCCCTTTTCCAGATGCCCAAATATAGATTTAGGCACCTAATTTTACATACCCAAGATTGAACGTTTTGGCCATATTGCGTAATCGTAACTGTTAGAATCACAAACTAAGTAAACTCTAGCAGTTCAATAAAACTCTCCAATATGTCTAGCAGAATATTTTGTGTAAGTAATTTCCATTCTTTTGTGTTCTCATATATATGACCACATCCTGATTCACTACTCAGGCAAACTCCTACTGAAATAAACAGGAATGTGGCCAAGTAAGGACTGAGTAAACAAATGACTAAGGATATAGCAGCTTTTGGATATTAAATAAACAGGAGCTTTTTAATATTCATCCTTAACATTGTTCATTATTGTTAGCATCCCATCAGGCTAAACTCCTGAAATGTTACAATATAAATAAAGTATATATTTTTACCCTGTGTCTGTCTCATTTCCTGCTCTTTCTATCGCCTTTATTTATTCTTCCTTTATCTGAACTTGATGCAAAGCTCATTGAAGTACATGGGAATTTTTTGACTGTCTTCAGTAGACTTTGGATGAGAGGTCCTCTTTTGTGGGTATCAACAGCAGACAAGAGGCTCCTTCCCAACTTTTCCCCCCTCTACATAGGCTGCTCTGGTCCATTCCGCAGGGTATTCTGTTCATGACTTTCCCTCTTTCTACTGATCGTGATAATTCTTTGTTGCATTTTTCCCTGAGTCCCAGATGGATTTTGCTCCTCTCCTACTACTACCTTACCTTCAATTTCCCAATCTATTCCAGTTTCTGATCCTACTTTTTCAAGAATCCCTGAACATCTTCTAACCATGACACACATAAATATCAATCCTGAATCCTTGGTCATTTATCTGTATGTATAACATGAAGGGCAAAGGGGTCCAGGAGACCTGGCTGTATTTTAAAGAATCCTTATTACGGTTGCAGGAACAAACCATCCCCATGTGTAGAAAGAAAAGTAAATATGGCAGGTGACCAGCTTGGCTGAACAGTGAAATCCTTGCTGACCTTAAACGCAAAAAAGAAGCTTACAAGAAGTGGAAGATTGGACAAATGACCAGGGAGGAGTATAAAAATATTGCTCAGGCATGTTAAGAGTAACAAGAAGAGTTTCTTCAGGTATGTTAGCAACAAGAAGAAAGTCAAGGAAAGTGTGGGCCCCTTACTGAATGAGGGAGGCAACCTAGTGACAGAGGATGTGGAAAAAGCTTATGTACTCAATGCTTTTTTTGCCTCTGTCTTCACAAACAAGGTCAGCTCCCAGACTGCTGGACTGGGCAGCACAGTATGGGGAGGAGGTGACCAGCCCTCCATGGAGAAAGAAGTGGTTCGGGACTATTTAGAAAAACTGGATGAGCACAAATCCATGGGGCCGGATGCACTGCATCCGAGGGTGCTAAAGGAGTTGGTGGATGTGATTGCAGAGCCATTGGCCATCATCTTTGAAAACTCATGGCGATCGGGGGAGGTCCCGGATGACTGGAAAAAGGCTAATGTAGTGCCCATCTTTAAAAAAGGGAAGAAGGAGGATCCAGGGAACTACAGGCCAGTCAGCCTCACCTCAGTCCCTGGAAAAATCATGGAACAGGTCCTCAAGGAATCAATTATGAAACACTTAGAGGAGAGGAAAGTGATCAGGAACAGTCAGCATGGATTCACCAAGGGAAAGTCGTGCCTGACTAACCTAATTGCCTTCTATGATGAGATAACTGGCTCTGTGGATGAGGGGAAAGCAGTGGATGTGTTATTCCTTGACTTTAGCAAAGCTTTTGATACGGTCTCCCACAGTATTCTTGCCGCCAAGTTAAAGAAGTATGGGCTGGATGAATGGACTGTAAGGTGGATAGAAAGCTGGTTAGATCGTCGGGCTCAACGGGTAGTGATCAATGGCTCCATGTCTAGCTGGCAGCCGGTTTCAAGCGGAGTGCCCCAAGGGTCGGTCCTGGGGCCGGTTTTGTTTAATATCTTTATTAATGATCTGGAGGATGGTGTGGACTGCACTCTCAGCAAGTTTGCAGATGACACTAAAGTGGGAGGCGTGGTAGATACACTGGAGGGTAGGGATCGGATACAGAGGGACCTAGACAAATTAGAGGATTAGGCCAAAAAATACCTGATGAGGTTCAACAAGGACAAGTGCAGAGTCCTGCACTTAGGACGGAAGAATCTTATGCACTGCTACAGACTATGAATGGCTAGGTAGCAGTTCTGCAGAAAAGGACCTAGGGGCCACAGTGGACGAGAAGCTGGATATGAGTCAACAGTGTGCTCTTGTTGCCAAGAAGGCGAACAGCATTTTGGGCTGTATAAGTAGGGGCATTGCCAGCAGGTCGAGGAACGTGATCGTTCCCCTTTATTCGACATTGGTGAGGCCTCATCTGGAGTACTGTGTCCAGTTTTGGGCCCCACACTACAAGAAGGATGTGGAAAAACTGGAAAGAGTCCAGCGGAGGGCAACAAAAATGATTAGGGGTCTAGAGCACTTGACTTATGAGGAGAGGCTGAGGGAACTGGGATTGTTTAGTCTCCAGAAGAGAAGAATGAGGGGGGATTTGATAGCTGCTTTCAACTACCTGAAGGGGGGTTCCAAAGAGGATGGAGCTCGGCTGTTCTCATTGGTGGCAGATGACAGAACAAGGAGCAATGGTCTCAAGTTGCAGTGGGGGAGGTCTAGGTTGGATATTAGGAAACACTATTTCACTAGGAGGGTGGTGAAGCACTGGAATGAGTTACCTAGGGAGGTGGTGGAATCTCCTTCCTTGGAGGTTTTTAAGGCCCAGCTTGACAAAGCCCTGGCTGGGATGATTTAGTTGGGAATTGGTCCTGCTTTGAGCAGGGGGTTGGACTAGATGACCTCCTGAGGTCCCTTCCAACCCTGATATTCTATGATTCTATGTGCAGCAGGTGTATCATTAACTTGGCTTCTTCTATTAATCAGCTTGCCAGTGGGAATAGTTCCTCACTTGCAAGGACTGGGGTAAATTATATTTGGATTTATTATTTAAGATCAGTAAATATTAAAATGAAGGTTACTGTATCTGCCACAGATGAAAAATCTATGTATACTATATTTATCAGTGTGAACCATTCGTTGGTTGATGGTCCCAAGTCCTTCTGGGTTGGTCACAAATCTACAAGATGTCTCTAAGTACTATATTTTGCACTTGGATTTCTGATTTAGCTGAAAGATGTGTAAAAACACATGCAGCCAGACAGTTCCTTGGCTATCCATCTGAGAAAGCTCTAGAGCAGAAGTTATTGCTTCCAAAGTCAATTGTAACTTATGCTCACTAAATTGGCTCCAGATCTGCCCTTTTCAGACAGTAGCAAAGGAATAATTTATTCTTTTTGTGAAAATCACCCACGTTTAGCTTAAACAGCCCCCCTTCCGATTCCCTATCATAAATACCAAAGACATGTGGACCCGAAAGCCACAACCTTTGAAGGACAGCAGAACAATGGCAAATCAAACATTACGGGTAGTGGTGTCTGTCAGCACTGCAAACCGTGCAGCCTATTCCAAATATAGGAGATCTGCAGTGTGACTCTGAAATCAGAATTTGTACCTTTGCTCAATCATCAGGTTTCATGTTTAATTTTCTTTCCTATTTGCGCCAATGAAATTTATACCAAAAATCTCAAAGATCATGAATGAGCTGTTCCAGTTTATAGTAACTTTGTGTTTTGATCCTAACACACAACATGCATACAGTTTTCTCACATGAAGGAAACTTGTATATAAATAGAACGCTATGAGTTCAGCTCAAACTGAGACGCTTGCAGCTTGACAGGGGATCCTTTGATGGCGCTAGCCACCTGATTCTGTTTGCTCCACTGTGGAAGATACTTAGTGGACGTAACTCCCTGAAGAGAAACTTCTTCACAGAATACTGACAGAAATAATATCCTACTCCACTATTTTAGAGAGACTTCTTCATGGGCAATCTTCAGCAGCACCAGCTACCCAGTGGGGACCGCTGATAACAACAGTTGCCTGAGGAAGGTAGGCTCCATTAAAACACTTGTTGCCAAAATGTGTAGATGAATGGAGGGAGGGGAAGCAGAAGGGGAACTCACTCCTCCAACAGTGTTTACTAGTAGAATGAGCAACCGAGGCAGCGCTCAGTCTGGTGCTGAAATTAGATACGGAGGTTTTATGATGGGAAATCTATTCTTTATATGACAGCTACATTTCTCATCATGGATCATAAAAAACAGATGATCCACCAGATTACTGCTCAATTGTAACTTGCGTCCACAATAAAAATGTCAATTTTCTCTATTGTTTTATGACACTGGCTAAGTTTGGAATGCTTTCAAGCAGGATACTGATGTTAATTGTGGGTTTAAACAGACCTGGAGTATTTATAAATAGTTATTTATGCAATAATTATTATTAGTAGTGGTAAGTGTGAGGAATGATACCAGGATCACTGATTCAATACTATCACCAGGAAAATTACTAAAACACCACCACTGTAATGTAAACAAATAATTCTATTTGTAATTGCCAGGAAAGGGTATTTGATAACCACTTAATTTCTGACTCATTACCCTTCCCCCTTCAGACAAACATACTATCCTATTTCCTTTTATGATAAAAAGCTCGTCCACAACAATCAATTCAAGAATATAAAATTACAAGTTCTAATAATAAATAATAATATTAATAATATAATTCCTTGCATTTACATAGTACCATTCATCAGATAATTTCTAAGCAACACGGACACAGAGAAAGGTTAATTGACTCTTCCAATTATGTATAGTAAGTCAGCGTCAGACCCGGGAGTAAAACTCAAGGGCTAGCCACTAGAATATGCAGTGGAAATATGAGTTTTACAGCAGTTCAACGTCACTGGAAAACGTGCTACTGAAAGCAATTATTATAATAGATTCTCCTCAAAGGTTATCGTACATTTTGGTAAAACACTAATGTGGCAAAAATTCTGCGACACAGAAGGAAACCCCGACAGTGGAGACTAGAGGTAACCAATGTACCCAGTTTTGCCAGCAGAGCTTGTAATTTCTTTCACCCAACAAGTGTGTTCCTAACTAGGGAGCTGATTAAAAGCCCGCTGAAATCAACAGACTCCGAATTGACATAAATTGTGCACAGAGATGCAGTGTTTGTGTGTTGCAGTGAGCTGGGGATTAAGGCTATTTCTTTTTTTGTGTGATTAATTTCTTATTTATTTTAATAAAGAAACAGCCAATGAAAAGTACAAAACGGTAAATAACTTACATCTTGTGTATGTTTCCAAATACCATACGTTTCACAGGATCATCAACTGAGTTATGCAACTGTGTAATTTTACAACTTGTCAAAGCTGCAAGACAAGTACTTACACAGACATTACATGTTTGGGTGGGGGTAACAGTAACATAAAAGGAGAAGACATACAAGAACAGGCCAGTGGGGTGAGGGGAGAGGGAGAGAAAAAGCAGAAAAGGTTAGGTGGAATGGAGGTCTGGCATTATCTGAGCCATCTCAACATTTTTTATCCAAATGTATCTAGAAACAGGGTCCAAATTTCTTCAAATTCATACAATTGCTCTGTACAGTGATAAGCTGCTAACGTAGACATGTCCGAGTAACACTGCTCTATTCTGGACATAAGCCTACTCTTCCATTTTTGTACAATCATGCGCTCAGTGATCATTGTAGCCCAAAATCTTTATGGTGGAATTAAACCCAGCTTAGCAGGTATATCACCTAGGATATAATTTTTGGCTGAGGTTTGGTTGCTCAAGTCAAGCACTATTTTCACCTCTTTCCACAGCTGCCTGACTGTGGGACAGTCCCACAGCATATGCATCAGGGTTCCTTTTTCTTTGGGATGGCGCCAACAAATATCCAAGGATAAGGGCTTTAGTCTGTGAAACCTCGGTGGCATCCAATACATTTTCAATAAAATCTTTTGTCGTATCAAGTGGAGCCTGAGATCAACAGAAGCATTTTTAACATTCCGTAATATGCTCTGCCACTGGGATTTTTTTAAGGGCTGTGATAAATTGCCTTCACAAAGAACTCCAGACCAATGGAGTTAATTTTCATTAGTAAAGTGTACACGGTGGACACCGGCATAGGTGTCGACTCCGTGGGTGCTCCAGGATTGGAGCACCCACAGAAAAAAAAAAGTGGGTGTTCAGTACCCACTGGCAGCCCCATGGATAAGCTCCTCCCCTTCTCCCTAGCATCTTCTGCCTGCCCATGGCCCCACTGATCAGCTCCTCACCCTCCTTCCCAGCGCCTCCCGCCTTTCACAGATCAACTGTTCCATGGTGTACAGGAGGTGCTGAGGGGTGGGGCCGGAGTGAGAGTGGGGCACGCCTGGGCAAGGGGGTAGGAAAGGGTGGAGGGAAGAGGCAGAGCAGGGGTGGGAAGAGGTGGGGTGGGAGACGGCAGGGTGGGGCCTTGGGGGAAGGGGTGGAGTGGGGGCGGGGTCTGGGGCAGAGTGGGGATTGAGCACCCCTGGGGAAATGAGGAAGCTGGCACCTATGGACACAGGCCTGGGGAGTTCATGAAGCATTTCTAAGGTTCCCAATAGTTCTGGGGCCTCTGGCAGTCCTAGAGCATCTGGCACAAACTGATAAGTTAGCAAGTGTCTTATTTGTAAGTACTGCCACTCCACTGCGGATGGCAGGTTGTAATGTTCCTTTAGTATTAGAAAAGGGACAAAGTCCTCATGATGGACTAATTGAGAAATCCATGATACCATACTCAGCCAGTTCCTCCAAATTATAGATTTGTTCTTAATTTGCAAATCTGCATTGTTCCAGATAAGGCTATTTCTGCTACACATGAACAAAATGGATTTCCCAAATGGTTCAAAACCAATTCCTCCTTCCCACAAACCAAACCAAACCAGGCTTCAGTGAAGACTTATGTCCATACCAAGTTCCAATCTGTAGCCACTTTTTCTTTAGCTTTGTCTAAACGGTATGCCTGGACTATTTTAAAATGGAAAAAGGGTCAATAACAGAAGGGATTCTGCTTCAACTTGGTAATTACATTTGTGTTTGGACAGAGACCAAGCATAGAAAATTTCATCCCAAAAGACAAGTGTTACAAAAACTCCCAAGTGTGCAGATGTGCAAGATTTGGAGGGTGAAGGGTGTAAATAAAACGGTTTTGCAGACTCAAATTCAGCAGGTGCTATCAAGCTCCCACAATGTCAGAACAGAGTAAGAACAGACTCCCAGTCTCTCAGTTTACAATGCAGTCCTCCACTATTGTCTACATGGATGCTTTGATGAACTCTTCACCACAAACCTCACCCTTCCCCTAAGTGGCATCAGAGATGCATTGTGCAACCTGTATCTCTAATCCTTCTTTTTTTAAGGCTGACAGGGTAATCCACATTCTTTACAGACAATATCTTTCCAACATTCTAGTGAGCTGGTACACAACTTCTCAGTCAATGCCAAACTCCCCAATGTTATATAATTATAATTAATAAAAAAAATGCCTCCAGAACAGGTATGCCTGATTGCCAGGATGACTCCAAGCCAGCATATACCCCTCTGAACTACAACTGTATTAATTTACCTGGTAAAACATGTACTATTGAGGTACTATATTGAGTGCCAAGGCACATTTGCACAAATACCAGATTTTGGCCACTGCGAGCCTTTTGAGAAGGTGGCCAAAAATGTAAACCAAGTGACTGACTCAGTCTTATCCTCCCCTTGTCTCTTAACTGGCCAGAGATCTGAGAGAGAAATCAAGAGGGAAAGAAACTGGAGAGGACAAGAAGTGGACTGTATCTATGAAATGTAGGGTCTCCCTCTAAGCCACTGGAGTGCCATAATCATGGAAGATTTTATAGGCTTTAAAGTATTATAACTGCGATGTAGGGAGCTCTACCAGACATGGTGATTGTGTACAGATGCAGCACTTTTAAGATCTGAAACATTCTGGGTGTAATAGAGTACTTGTCACTTGGAAGCCCATGTGGCCAGGGTTAAGGCTAGAGAATGAATTGAGAATTAAATGGGACTGGATATAGTTAATAAACATGACACCCTCTTCCTTCACTTATTATGTTACTTCCATTTTTTGACTGAACTAAAGTCATCATAATTAAGTTAAAAGGCATAACTGGAATTTGGGAGATAGCAACAACAACTAATTCCCTAATTGTGTCCACAGAAAAAAGTAAAAATGTGTACATGTGCTGATACTCCATCCTTACAGTCCTCATATTGCCTGCATTATTTTTATTTTATTATCTAGCTGTGGCACTGTTGTTTCCAGTCTAAGGAATTATTTCATTTCACATTTCATATGCTGAACTGTTATTTTTAACTTTAATCTATGAAAGCAGGCATATATTTACAAGAACAAGGAAAGAAAAACGTCCACTGGCTAATGATTTCAGATGTCTGACACTGAAGTATCAACCTTCAGTGAAAATTTCCAGACAACTTAATTTTTCTTCACTATCATTATTATTCCAGTAGCACCCACAATATGGCAAGGCACCATCTTTACACACAGAAAGGTAGAGTCCCTAGCTCTGGAGAGCTTACAAACATGAGAACCTCCTATGCAAAGCCCTATCATGCTTTAAGAACATTTTAATGGGCATTTGGATGCTAATTCTACAGCACACACAAGAACTCTCTAATAAAACTCTTTAACCCCCGCTTTGATCTGCTTATATCTTCAAGTGCAGTGATGACAAAAGCTTTGGCAACAATCTGGTGTACCCCAAGAAAATTGTATCTACAATGACACACATTTGTATCTTGTTTTAATGAAGACATTTCATGTTTTTACTTGTGTACGGGCAAATGGGGAGAGTTGCACCCCACCCTCTCAACACAGCACCTCCCCCTCCCACCCAGTGTCCAAAACTTTCTCCCTATCTTGGATTTACGTTTTTAACTTAAATAACACAAGCTATTGCACTTAGCTTGCTCCTAGACTTTCTCCGTGGAGGCCTCTATTCTTACCCAGAGATATGTCTGCCCAAACAAGCCCAATGTTCTCCTTGTATCCTGCTTGGAGCTAACTGGACCAATCTGCCAGTATGACTCAGCAGTTACCCTGAATCTTAGAATCAATCCATTCCTATGGGGATGGGGCGGGGAGGGGGGGTCCTTAGGCTACATCTACAGTTTCTACACTACACACTACTGGTTGTGGCGTGAAGAGTTTGTGTAGCTACATGCCACTGTGAAAAGCCTGCTGTGTCCACACTGCAGTGTGTAGCTACATGTGCCAGTGAAAGGCTCCGGCAGAGGGAAAAGCTTCAGCAGCTCCTTGCTGCTGGAGCCTTTCACTGTGGTGAGGAAAGGCTGTAGCAGACAGTGGGGAAAGGCTCCCGCCCAGCCTTTCCCTGCTAGAGGAGTCTTTTTCTGCAGAGGAGAAAGGCTCCAACAGCAGGGAGGCAGCGGGACATTGCACTGCTAAAAACAGCAGTTATAGATGGGGTAGCACGGCTTGGGCAAGTAGAGAGTATGCAGGGTACGTACTCATACCCTTCAGGTGTGTCTTCACTTGCCTCATCGGCTACACTGCTGTTTATACCCATGCTAGGTGGGCTCAACAGCATGTAGAGTACAGATCCACTTAGAGAAGTGTGCAGTGTAGATGTATCTTTAAGATTTCCATCCATAATTTAACTCTCTTTGTTACTGAAAACTCATTATATAGATATAAAATGTATTGTAATTTAGACTTCTACATAGTAATAAAAACATAGTGACATGACTGGTGACACAACTCCATGAAAGAGAGTTTGAAATTTTCCATAAATTCCCTGCACATACTCATGTACTTTTTCTAGGCAGTGGTATCAGTAACTCCCAGTGTTTCAGAGGTTGGTCAGTCATTGCCATTATTCATGATGCTAAGACATCAATACATATTTTGACAATTTAGCTACATATCTTTTTAGGCCTTGACCTAAAAAATGTTTTTGGTCATATCGAGTCAGTTGTACCCCCTAATTATTGGGATGTTAGCATTCACAAACTTCTGTCAGCTGATTTTTAAAGTGCTTAAAACACTTTCAGTGGTTCAAAAGGGAGATTTAGGGGAGTTAGGTAATTCTGGCATTTCTCCACTTCTCATTGCTGCTGGCTGAAAAGATGGCAAAATCTGAAATGTGAGAGGGGGCATTCAGAAAAAAATTCAGACAAACTGGAGCATTTCATCACTTTTTGGTGGTAATTATGGGCTCACACTGTCATTCACACACCCCCCTCCCCAATTTGACATGACACAGCTACCAAGTTGTATTATACCTTTAACTGCTATTCTAAGGGTACGTCTACACTTACCGGAGGGTCCGGCGGCAGGCAATCGATGTTCTGAGATTGATTTATCGCGTCTGGTTAAGACGCGATAAATCGATCCCGGATCGATCCCGGAAGTGCTCGCCGTTGACGCCGGTACTCCAGCTCGGCGAGAGGAGTACACGGCATCGACGGGGGAGCCTGCCTGCCGCGTCTGGACCCGCGGTAAGTTCGGACTAAGGTACTTCGAATTCAGCTACGTTATTAACGTAGCTGAATTTGCGTACCTTAGTCCGAAGTGGGGGCTTAGTGGGGACCAGGCCTAACACTGCATATGTTATAGCTCATGGGAGAACTATAAATTAAGAATATAATAAAGGATCATACACACAGAGCAGTCCTTGAAAAAACCAGAATGTTACTCTCCAAATAACACAGAATAAAGACTCTTAAACAGGGCTGGCAACTAGTGGGAATAATGGAATCAAAGACATGTAGAGCTGGAAGGAACCTTGAGAGGTCATCTAATCTGTCCTTCCACACTCAGGCAGGACCAAGTATACCTACACCATCCCTGACAGGTGTCTGTCTAAGCTGTTCTTAAAAACCTCCAATGATAGGGATTTCACAACCTCCCTTGGTAACCCATTCCAGTACTTAATCACCCTTATAGTTAGAAAGCTTTTCCTCATATCTAACCTAAATCTCCCATCCTGCAGGTGAAGTCGATTACTTCTTGTCCTGCTGTTGGTGGACATGGAAAAAAAATTGATCACAGCCCTTTATTACAGTCCTTAACATAGTTGAAGATTGTTCAAAGCCCCCTCCCACTCCCCCGGATCTTATTTTCTGAAGACTAAACATATCCAGTTTTTTTAACTTTTCCTCTAAAGTCAAGTTTCCTAAATCTTTTATAATTTTTGTGGCTCTCCTCTGTACTCTCTCCAATTTGTTCACATCTTTTCTGTGTCCAAACTGGACACAGTATTGTGGCTGAAGCCCCACCAGTGCCAAGTGGTGCAGAACAATTACCTCTCATTTCTTACATACAACACTCCTATTAGTACACCCCAGAATATTAGCCTTTTTTCACAACTGCATCATATTGCTGGGTCATGTTCAATCTGTGACCCCCTATGACATCCATATCCTTTTCAGCAACACTACTGCCTAGCCAGTTAATCCCCATTTTGTAGTTGTGGATTTGATTTTTCCTACAGTATTTATTGTTATTGAATTCCATCTTGTTGATTTCAGACCAATTCTCCAATTTAGCAAGGTCTTTTTGAATTCCAATCCTGTCCTCCAAAGTGCTTGCAACTCCTCCCAGCTTGGTGTCACCCCACATTTTATAAGTGTACTCCTCACCCTATTATCCAAGTCATTAATGAAAATACTGAATAGTTCTGGGCCCAGGACTGACCCATGCAGAACCCCACTAGATACATCCTCCCAGTTTGACAGCGAACCACTGATAACTATTCTTTGAGTATGTTCTTTCAACTAGTTGTGCACCCAACCTTATAGTAAATTTCATCTAGACCACACTTCACTAGTTTGCTTATGAGAATATCATGTGGGATTGTGTCAAAAGCCTTACTAAAATCAAGCTATATGACTTCTACTGCTTTCTCCTATCCATTATGCTAGTAAACTCCCTCCTTGTGACCTGAAGTGGTACTGCAGGCATTCTCCACCTGAATTTCCTCAAGTGGAGCAGCAATAGATTCACCCTTAACCACCCAGGGCAAGGAGAAGCTACCGTGCACTAGCTAAATAGCAAGTTCCCTTTCAATAAGGTTTCAGGACAGGAATCATTATAAGACTATTTATCAGGACCCTGGTAAGAGCTCCCCAAAAGTCCACAAACTCAAGTCTGAGAGTCAGGTTAGGCTTGTCTCCTGGTGCCTAAGAGAGAAACCATCAACCACTACAGCCTGCCTGGTTTCTAACTCCTCTCATCTGCCCCTTCCTTTGTTTAAATAGCTCAGACTGGGGCAGGGTCTCCTTGATTACCCCAGGCTGTAGGCTCCAGCCTGGGCCTTAAAGGGGTAGTATATCCTCCCCGCCCCCAACATATTCTTTCACTCCCTGTCAAAGAAGGAAATTAGTTTGGTTTGGCAAGATTTGTTCTCAACCAACCCATGCTGGCCATTATTTATCATCTTATGATCATCCATGTGCTTACAAATAGATTGTTTAAATAATTTGTTCCAGTATCTTTCCTGGTATCAAAGTTAGACTGACTGGTCTATAATTTCCTAGGTTCTCTTTGTTCCCCCTTTAAAGAGAGGTATCATGTTTGTCCTTTTCCAGTCCTCTGGGACCTCACCCATCCTCCACGAGTTCCTGAAGATCTTTGCTAATGGTTCCGATATTGCTTCAGCTAGTTCCTTAAGTACCCTAGGGTGAATTTTGTCAGGCCATGCCAACTTGAACACATCTAACTTATCTAAATATTCTTAAACCTGTTCTGGCTTGTGATCCTTCCTCCTTGTTAATATCAATTGTGTTAAGCATCTGCTCTCATTTAACCTTTTCAGTGAAGACTGGTGCATAATAGGCATTGAACACCTCAGCCTTCTTGGTGTTGTCCATTATTAGCTCTCCTTCCCTGCTAAGTAGTTGTGTGAAATAATAAGACAGAACGAATCAAATCTATCTTCCTACTTTCAGTGTTACCAACAGTAGGGGCCTGATTCTGATTTGATGCAGGTATAATTTCATTTGCATCCCTATTGGCATCAGTGTAAAGTCAGGATCTGTCCCAATGTGTGCAGTCATGCCATTCTTCCTAAAACTTAGTTTGAACAAGGATTAATTTGAAGTTATACAAATTATCTGCAGGAAATCAGGTCACAACATATTAACTTTCTTTTCTAAACACTTGTGAAATGTCAGTATATGTTGTTATATGGCTGCTGTGTTCCACCCCCCGAGGTGGCTGCATTTCAGGGTGATGAATAAAGGATTTTTGGTTCCATTGGGATGTAAAGCTCTGTATTATCCAGTTTAGCCCTAGCAATCTTTATTCTTATGCCTCAAAAGACTGACATGCATTGCCAAAGCATGATGTACATCTCAAAATATTTAAGCAATAAGGAACAGTAATATGTGATGATACCACAAGATAGTGTTGCATGTAGGGCGTGTTGCTGGCCTTGAAATAACCTCTCACAGTATAATCACACCTTAGGGTGTCTAAAACCATTGCATCATTATAAAACTGAACTGAACAAACAAAACAAAAAACCTCTAAAGAAACCTATTTTTAATGAGGAGTAAAGAGTGAGTCAGATTAATTGAAGCTGGTGGAGGGAGGTGTACATTAAGCCTCCCTATGCCAGCAAAGCCCTTTCAGATATTCAACCTAAGGAAGGGCAGATGGTATTAGCACTGTCACCTGACCTCAGAGTTCCTGCTGGGTGTGTGTATGGGAAAGCAGCTTCAATTCCCCAAAGAGATGCATGGGAGTTCTGAGGGCGGAAGCTCTTGAGGGAAGGCCAGAGCTAAATCTGTGCACTTCCCAGTCGCTCGGGTGACGGTCATTTCCCCTTCCTAGTCAGCACTGCTCACTTATGGGCTATGCAGGAATTATACAGTCCCCCCCTTGCAAGGGAGATTGTGGCCACTTTCTTGTGCTGCAACTTCTTTCTCTGATAGATTTTCTGTAGCTATGGCCCTTCGCCAGTATTTGTATCCTCTGAAACTGGCATAAACTGAGGAGCGAATCTAGTCAAGTATTTTAAATATCATGATTCCACTGAGCCAATGTTTTCAGATCTCATCCTAACTCAGAGTTTTCCATATCCAATTCCAAATGCTTCCCATCTCCAAACTTTTTTATAAATGGTTACATTTGGCCATTTGCAGAATCAAGCCAATGGGCTTCAATCAGGGTGGAATTTGGCCTACCATCTTAAAAATATATTTTACTTGCAAAGGTGCCTAGCAGTCAGCAGGTCGAGTTGAAACCCATAGGGCAGCCTGGGGTTGAACTTGAGCTGTTAGCCTGAGTTAAAAGCTGAATTGCCATGTCTTCACTGCCATTTTAACCCGAGTTAGCCAATGTGGGTTAGCGAACCCGAGTTAAGAAAACACTTTGTTGTTGCAGTGTGGCTGTATCCTATGATGCCAATTGGCAGTACTATATCTTCAATTGTTTTAGATAGTTATAGCCACTTGTATAATATGCTAAAATACTGTCAGATATATGTCTAAAATATAAATTAAATTTGAAAGACAGCTATGGTATATCACTTAAATACAATTGCATTTATCTACTATCAAAATATGGTTATATTCTGGTGCAAAAAGAATATACCTTCAGTTTGCCAGATTCTTCTTACAGAGAACTACTACTGTAGTATGAATTATTATATATGAACAGGAAAATAAACATTTCCTTTTACATTTTGGCAATTTTATCGTGTTAAACCCCACATACTTTGAATGGCATGGTACTCTGACCCAGCAAGATGTGACACAAGTCATTATGATATGGAATAAATGTTTAATTTCATCACACACTATAAGTATCCTAATAAAAGTAACTGTCTGTATATTTGCTAAGGCAAGTTTTTTAAAATTGATCTGTTAAGAATGTAAGGACTTAATTTAGTTTACTAACGTCTCTAATTTCCAAGTTAAAACAAATATGAAAGGCAGCAGGAGCTAGTCAGTTGATTGAAATCTTTGTCCAATGAAAAGGTGAATATGAATTTAGTGAATTTTGCCTTATCAGTGGATGTTTGTCACAATTACCAAACCATCCCACAATCAGGCATGTTTGAGATCCATGTTAAATTAAAGAACCAGAGTGAAAAAATATGGTTCGATTAAAAAACACTGACTGAATTTTACAGAGAAGCATGCCAGGGATAAGACTTCAAGATGCCTTGATATATAGTAGCCAGTCTTATTAGTTCCATAGTTTCGTAAGCTCTAAAAGTCACCCTTCTTCCCCCCAAAAAAGTCATCTTAAAATTATATTAAAAGACAATTTGTGGAAAAGTTTGATTTTCATAAAGTTCTCTGTAAAAAGCAATGCTTACACTTATTCCATTATTGTTGTATTTAAAAAAGTTTACTGTAGCTTTTGTACTTTCACTGGAATGAAAAATTCTAACCCCCCAATTCCATGTTCTACATTAATAAGAAGAGTGAAGGCAAATTACACCCTCTGTTCTGAGGGTACAGTCATACAAATAAATGTAATCAAGGCAGTAGAATGATACAAGCATGTTTTAACATATTTCTATTTCACTTTTCAGGTTGGCTGAACATAAGCTGCATATATAATGAAAATGAATAGCCTGTATTCAATGTTCATTAGCTAATGAATTATGCTGAAGTGATTTAAAGTACTTGTAAGTGTTAGATGTATATCTTTCTCAGGGTATCAACAATTCAAAAGCCTTAGTGTACAATACTAAATGATTTCACGGAATATTTACACAGTAATTTGTACCAAGAGGAGATTAATGTTCTTGAGCTGAAGTTCCAATAGTTTAAAATTACAAATATTGCTTTTTACAAGTAGCTCTATACAGAGTTGAAACCTCATCTATTTATGATCAGCAGAGTGAAAAACAAGTGTATATGAAACAAAGACAATTTTCTCAAGAGTCATTCTTTTTATTCCTTAATTTGATTTCTTGAATACATCATAAATCAAACTTTGAAAATACAGCTGTACATACATATACACACCTATCTGCTCATAACTAAATAGTAGCGTTAAATTACTTGCTCATTTGGTACATGAAAAAGGTTGCTATGAGTTTTTAATGTTTATGTAATGTCTGTTTAACATAGTCTTGTTTGACGATGATGGGGTAGCAATTTCAACATCTTAGCACATAAAATAACCCCTAGAGGTCAATATGCTGCTATGACCGTCATTTCCCCCTTTTATTTGTCATATTAAACATCAATGACTGAAATGGTCTAGAGCATCAACTATGAAAGGAGAGTGACAATGAGCGACTTCTCCTTTTGACCCTGTGTGAGAGGAAAGTTAACTATATTGGCTGCACATTTTTTTTGTCAACTGCTTGATTAGTGGAGTATAACAGCAGTAGGCTTGCAGTCAGCCTCATCTTTAACAGGGAGGTGCAGACTGCAAAGATTACACAGTTCCTGACCTGTCAGTTTGGATTAAACTAAATCATTGCATGTTGGCACCTGTAGTTTCTATACGGGACACACCTTTGTATTAAGAATGAGGATGGCTGCAACGTGTTCCCTTTAATGCAAATTAGGTGCAGTTGCCCTCAGGCTTCTGTTAAGCTGTCAAAGCAATCCGCAATTCCCTTATTACTACTACTAAATATTCTACAGTAATCACTCAAAATACTGCAATTTCCCTAATGTAAGTTTTAGTGTTCTAAAGGACTAATGGTGTTGAATTCTGTTTTTTTTTTTTTTAATATAATAAGGATTGAACAAATTTTGGGTGCTCCTGGCTCACTACATCAACATCTTTCCACAAGTATAAATAAATTATAAAAATAAAACACACTTTGGGGTTTAGCTTTTAGCATTTTGCATGACTGGTTGAGAGACAGCTTCCGCTATTGATAAATGGGCCCAACCCTGAAAAGAGGTATTGCTCACTATTGGATTTCTTGCACTGAACTAACCAGAGCACCTGTCTGATCTGCTATGGCAATTCTGAGGTTCTTAAAAGTTCATCTCCTGTTGCTTATTTTACATGCAAAGTCATAACCCTCTGCGACATCACAACTAGTTGGCATGGACGTTAGTATGTTGCCAAATTGGGGTGATAAACAGTACATTTCCAGTGTCATGTTCAGTGGGTTGGAGTTACTATTGACTTTGGACTGAATCCTGTGAACACTTTTGCACATGAATAACTTTACTCACATGACTTGTCTATTAAAATTAGAATACGTGAGAATAATTTGCCATTAGCAAAGCCTGGTTGGTTTAGAAATATCATTCAGTAAGACTGCACCCAAACCAACGGGATCCCAAATACCTTTCCATATTTCCTATAATACATACAGAGATATATAAAAACAGGAGCCCAGATTCTACCCAGGGTTCAGGGTACACAAAGCTAATGTTGCTGGCCATGGGAGAATCACCCCAATGAAAGTGGATCCACCAGTGCAGCAGAGCCAGCAGAGGGGATCTGGCACACGGAGAAGTGTTCCCAGAACTCTCCTGCATTTCTAGGGTCCCTGGGGCCCTTGGAAGCTGTGCATAAGTTATAGCAGCCTTCAGACACATAGCTATCTCAGAGTCAGGGGAATGTAAAGATGGTTTAAATTCACCTTTGCACTCCTCCTCGCCAGTTGTGGGGTACACTTCCACTTACAGCAAAGGATTTTGGCCATTCTATCTATAGGTCAATATAAGCTAGAATCCATACGGTAAACATCATATTAAACCAGAACAAGTTATCTTCTATCTCTTAGGCTGGGTCTACACTACCCGCCTGAATTGGCGGGTAGAAATCGACCTCTCGGGGATTGATTTATTGCGTCCCGTCGGGATGCGACAATCGATCCCCGAATCGACGCTCTTACTCCACCAGCGGAGGTGGGAGTAAGCGCCGTCGACAGGAAGCCGCAGAGGTCGATTTTGCCGCCGTCCCTACAGTGGGGTAAGTCGGCTGCGATACGTCGAATTCAGCTACGCTATTCACGTAGCTGAATTTGCGTATCTTAAAGCGACCCCCCCGCCCCCGTAGTGTAGATGTAGCCTTATATGGTCTCCGATAGCCATCCCACATGTTGAGCCAGGTCTCCCAAACTCCATTTTGTTCTTTAGAACCATGCCCCCTAATTTACTGTATAAAATCAAACATGCTGTATGGGTTTTTTTTTTACACTAGATTACATTCCACTCCAGTACCAAACTTTTCACTGAACCCCACAAAAAATTAAAACCTTACTTACTACTCCTTTCCTTTCTTAAGGCCTGATCTCTCCTTATCTTCATTCAGCTTTTTTCTTTCCTTCTTTGCATACCTGGCTCTTTTCCTTCTGCCCCTTCCCCATCTATATCTCTCCCTCTTTGCCTTTTTTTCTACCTCTCTCCCTCTTTCCCATCCCTGGTGTTTGCTCTATTCACAATCTCTTACTTCTCTATTCTCTTCCTCCCACTGGGGTGCACTGACTTTCTTTTCTCTTCAGAGTCACCTCCCTTTTTCATTCACTGGGGTGTTTTCCACCCTCCCTCTCACCTTGGAATTTCCCTTTCTCTCATCTGCTATATAGTTTCTTTCCCTCCCCACTCTTCCCTCGAGGAGTCTCATCACACCGCCTCTACATACGGGGATCTGGTCAGGTTGACAACCTTCCCTCAACATACCAAAGTATTAAAGTCATGAGGACGGGGCCAAATATTGTTGGGGGCAAATCAGGTATGGAATCTGTCTCCTCTTCTTGTTCCGATGGATGGCAAGAGATACTCAGAGTGCAGAAAGTAGTAAAGGAGCTAGCAGGGAGACCAGAGGAATAGGTTCCCACCTACAGAGTGCCAGTAGCCTGGTGCACGTTGTAGACTGTCTGCTGCAAAGCAGCTAGCAACTCTGCTAGCAGTGCAGGTGAATGAGGAGGCAATAACATCCTTTGGTGATAGGTCTTTTGATATCTATTATGTCTAGTATGAAAGAATGGTGGCAGTGGGAGCTTCCACTGAGTAAGCCACTCATTAAAAAAAGTTCCCTACTCTTAAAGGCAACCCCCCCCCCCCAAATCTATGTTTTAAAGGTAAGGTGCACTTATTACCAGGAACACACTATACACACTTGAAAATATATTTTTGTAATTACACTTCGAATTTTTAAGCCTTATATTGTTGGTGATAATCTTACAAAAAGAAATGAAAATTATGTAATTTCTGACAATATCAGTGTGGAAGCCCCCACTGGGAGATACTGTAAACCATTTCCCACTCTGCTTTAACACAGGCCTCAGAATTAAAAGGAAAACTTTAATGTTTAATGCTTAAACCAAATGTTTAATTTTGAACATCCCCACAGAGTTGCACTGTAGTGCAGAGGTTGCAGTTAAGAGTACAGGTTCCTTTATCTTGCCGACATCCAATCTACAGTATAACAAAAACATTTAGAAACTAATGTTAAAATACTTCTAACTAGGGTATTAACATAATTTACTTCAGCAGGATTCATCGGGATCATTTATATCTTACACATGTGGTGTATAAATATACGCCCTCCATATACATATACAGTTGGATTTTCATATATATATAAAACACTCCTGTGCAGAGTATGATTCATTGAATTAACAGTTGGTAGTTTAGCTTTTGCTAATATGTTCAAAGGCAGTTTATACTTATAGCAGTATGATGTATAATCATTATTGTTTAAAAGGGTCCCATCCCATCTGCAAGAGAAGGAACATAATGGGCTAATCTCGGCACTGAAAAACAATCGAGGCAATCCAAAAGAAGTGGAAAAAATGTGAGCCAACCCTTGGCTGACCATTTACTGTGCAATTAGTAAGTATTTTATTAGAAGATCTGTAATTACAAATATAAAAACCATATATTTCAAGCTTACAAAAATAGCAGAGGTGGAAATTCTATCCCAGATCATGAATGATAGCTCGTCTTACACTAGGATGTAAATCACAAACAAGAAGTGGGGGAGAGTAGCCTAATGATTGGAGCAAAGAAGTAGGAATCTGCTTCTACCACCGACTTGCACATGACCTCGGGCAAGTTGTCTAACTTCTCTGACCCTTGCTTTTCCCTTCTGTAAAATAGTGATATAACGGTATTGACATAACAGGCATATTGTGAAGTTCACTTAATGAATATTTGAAAAGCACACTGAGATCTTCAGATGAAAAGTACCAAATATTTGACTATTTTCACAGACCCCCCCATTCCATATATGCTGATTAATAAAATTGCATTGGAATACTTACTTAGCATACATACTTAGCACCCTCAAACAAATATGAGAACAATCCACATGCAAATGCTACCGGACAGACAGAGGGCAAGACACACACACACACACACACACACACACACACACACACACACACACACACACACACACACACACCTTGTGTCTCATAAGATTTCAAGAGCATCAAGGTTGAATTAAGGCAATTCAGTGCCCTAAGTATGTTCAGTATGTGGCTACACAGGGCCCTTTCAGTTCCATCTCCTAATGTCCTCACCCACCTACGCAGACTTTGAGGGGTGATGTTCAGAGCCCTCTTTTTAGGTGGTGGCAGTGACAGCTGTGTGAGCCAGGATCCTCTCTTCCCTTTGGCCCGCAGGAATAACAGCAGCGGCACTGGGTCTGGGGTAGTGCACAGATCTTGGCTGTGGTGGTCAGGCGGTGCCAGTCTGATTCAGTAGCCCCTTCAGAACCAAACTGCCTCATTAGAGGCAATATGCTTCTTGCAGGGCCAGCTCCAGGCACCAGCCCACCAAGCTTGTGCTTGGGGCGGCACCTGGAGGGGGGTGGCGCGGCGCTCCGGCTGCCGGGGAGAGCGGAGCCGCGGTGGGGCTCTCTGGCCGCCGGGGAGAGTGGAGCCCCAGCCGGGCTCGCCACCCTCCCCCCGGCGCTCTGGCTGCCGGGGAGAGCGGAGCCTTGGCCGGGCTCGCCGTCCTCCCCCCGGTGCTCTAGCCGCCGGGGAGAGCGGAGCTGCGGCGGGCTCTCCACCCTCCCCCCGGCATCCAGCCGGTCCGGGAGAGTGGAGCCCCGGCTGGGCTCTCCGCCCTCCCCCTGGCGCTCTGGTCGCTGGGGAGAGTGGAGCCCCAGCTGGGCTCTCCGCCCTCCCCCCGGCGCTCTGGCCGCCGGGGAAAGCAGAGCCGTGGCCAGACTCGGCGCCCTCCCCTGCCGTGCTGGGGGCGGGGGGGGGGGGAAGGGTGGGGGCGCGGCGGAAGGCTTTTTTGCCTTGGGCGGCAAAAAAGCCAGAGCCAGCCCTGGCTTCTTGTGCTTTCCAGGCCCAAGGTGTATCTGACCCTAGAACCAGGAGCCCTAAACAGTGACCTATTGTACCTAGTGGTTCATCCAGCCACAAAGAACAGCATGTCTTACCATCTACAAGAAGTTCGTGAAAATGATTATAGAAGAGTAAATCCATACTTATCCCTGGAATCTCCTGATCATTTTTTAAAAGAGCATAACAACACAATCCTAGTATAATGTGTTAATGCTGACTTGATTTTAAATTTTAAAGTGAAACAAACATTGTTCTGTAAGGGTTCTTTAAAATAGTCACATATGCAACATATTAGATTTAAAAGATTTTTTATGGCCAGAAGGGACCATTTGATCCTGTAAAGTAGACTGACCTCCAGCATAGCCACTAGTTCCTAGTTCCAGTTTCTCTCCACCCTCTCCAGTCCCACAGTTTCACCAAATTCCTTGTCCCAATCTATTCCTTTCACTCTCTCCAAGTGGCTGGATAAGAAATTGTCATCTACCGTCATCACTACCCATATGTCAATGAAAATATACCAGTCAGCTAAAAATGCCTGTTTTATAGTCACCTTGGATGTTCAAGGCATAACCTGGAAGAGTCCTGAAATAAGACGTTTCCTTTTTAGCATATTTGATAAAGAGGAACCCAATCTGGCCTGGACACTGTTAAGCACAGAAAAGGATCTTAGATGGTAGATACAGATCTCTTGACTTTAACAACCAAAACAAGTGCTTTCAATCTGCGGCAAAAATCTGTTGTATGTGAAAGACTTGCACACACAGTCTAAGGGGAGCATATGAATGTGCTGAACTATGACTGAAATTCAGAAAGACACTGCGCCTGCATGTCAATTTGTACCTTCTCGAAAAGTGTGTGTGTACTACACTTAACCCACCCCCCCAAAACAAACCACTCACATTTAAAAGAACATTAAGCTTGCAAAGTCAAGTACTCACAAGAGAGGAAATGTCAGAATTAAGTTTGCCTGGGTGACCGTAATAATGTTCTTTTAAAGTAATTTTTTGGTATGTAATTTTTTATATTAAAAATAAGGACACTGAAAAAACAGAAATGCTGTGATGTGGCATCATATTGACAACCCAATGGGTCAGTGGCATGGCTGAAACCTTTAGATCCACTGCACAGTCCTCTGCCTCTTGAATTAATGGAATAACTGATAGCAGTAATAGGTTGTCATCTCCTATGTGGAACATCACTCAAGAGGGATGAGATTTGCTGATGGCAGAGGAATGGTGAGATTCAGGAATCTTGGGTTTCATTCCATGCTATGGAGGGGTGTGTGCTCTAGTGGACAGAGATTCTTCTGCCTGCTTCCCTGAAGCATGACCCATTCTGCCTCATCCCTAACATCCCATACGGTCCCAGTCCTGTTTTCTCCTCAACTCTGGCTTCTCGTCCCAGTACCATTCTCCTTTTCAACCCAGACCCAGTCTCCACTTCTCAGGCTTCTCATCCCGATCTCCTTGCCCAGCTAGTCCTAGGCTAGGTCTACATTACCCGCCTGAATCGGCGGGTAGAAATCTATCTCTCGGGGATTGAATTATCGCGTCTCGTCAGGACGCGACAATCGATCCCCGAATCGACGCTCTTACTCCACCAGCGGAGGTGGGAGTAAGCGCCGTCGACGGGGAGCCGCGGAGGTTGATTTTGCCGCCGTCCTCACAGCGGGGTAAGTCAGCTCTGATAGGTCGAATTCAGCTACACTATTCACGTAGCTGAATTTGCGTATCTTAAATCGACCCCCCCCTGTAGTGAAGAACTGCCCCTAGTCTCATTGCCTGAGTCCCAATCATCTATCAGCTCCCAGACTCTTTCCTTTCCCACACCCAATCTCCTTGCCCAGCCAGTCCCAGTTTTCTCCTCCAAGCACCTCATTTGATTTGTCCTCCTCCTCCTCCATCCCCTGGTTCCTTGCCCTAGTCTCTCTCTCTGGACTCTTCATCCAATCTCAGTCTCTTCCCACTCTCTCCCCGGCTTCTTGCCTCAGTCCTCCTGACCTGGCTCCTTGTCCCAAGCTCTTTGCCCAGCTAGTTCCAGTTCTGCCCACACACCCAGCTCCTTGTCAGATCTGTGTCCCCTCCCCCTTCACCCTCATTTCCACCACATTAGTTCCTAGTCTCAGTCTTCTTACCCAGCCAGTCCCAGTTTCTCTGCACCCTCTTCAGTCCCACAGTTTCACCACATTCCTTTTCCCAATCCATTCCTTTCACTCTCCCCAATCCATTTTTGTCCTCAGATGCAGGTCATTGATAGCACAGGAGAGAGAGGTTCCCTGCTCTGAGTTCCAGTGCCTGACTCCACCCCAGCCTGCAGCATTAATTATAGGGAAAATTCAGCTTCATCCCTTTAGCCCTGGGCTAGACCACACTGAAGTGTTCTCTGGGGATGAGGCATGCATGCTCCACTCACAGGGAGGCACTGTGAGGGGCTGGATCATGCTCAGTTGCTCTGTGGGGGTGGTGCATGAGCAATCTAGTCAGCACTGTAGGAACTGTGAAAGGCTGGGATATGCTCAGTCAGGACGGAATCTTCTGAGATTTTAGTTGTTACAATCGACGAAGTCTCTACTGATCAAGTGCAAACTGCGATTTTTCAAAAGCTTGTAACTTGGCCAAATTTGGATGTATTGTCTCAAGAATGGTGAAACTCACATCTCTGACACAAAGGCCAGCTCTTGCCAAATTTCAATTCCCTGTTTTAAAGTAACAGTCGTAGAGATGTTCAAAGAAAAAGTTGCCCGAAATTTTGAACATGGTCAAAATAACATTTTTTTATTTAGCCTCATTCTCAGAAATGGCTGAAGTGTTTTGACTGAAATTTTCTAAAATACTTCAGCATGGGTGTATACTCAGCATAGAAAATTTGAACCCAAATGGTTAAAGTTTTGCAAAATTATAAGGAACTGAAAATAGGGTTATATAATGGAAAGTGTTGGGCAAATTTAGTAATAGGAAGCACAACCAGCCCCATCTAAAATAAAAAATTCTAAGACCTGTCAGAAATTTACCTTCTCTTAAGAAAGTAATATTTTTGGGCCTACACTGTTTGGCAGAATCCCTTTAACTTCGGGTTGGCATAAACAAATTTGCATGGCATTAGGAGACAGGATCTATCTTATCAGTCTTTATGCCATCCTTATATTAGGACAGGAGCCTAACAAACTGCTCAGTCTAGCATAGGGTGACCAGACAGCAAGTGTGAAAAATCGGGACGGGGGTGGGGGTGGGGGTAATAGGAGCCTATATAAGAAAAAGACCCAAAAAATCAGGACTGTCCCTATAAAATCGGGACATCTGATCACCCTAGTCTAGCATATTTCCTCATATTAGCCCTGCTTGCCTGGTGCATACTGAGGATAATGCCTGAACCAATACCTGTGAAACTCAGTTTGAACAATAAAAACTAAAAAGAGAACCTTGAATGAGGACAAATCTTAGCCTAGATCTGGCTTTGCTCACACAAAGCCCTTGTAACTGACTGTACTCTTCCACTCTGCAAGGACATCTTGGTCCTGGGGTGTGCCGAAGAAAGGCTCTTCATCAAATGAATTGATAACACAACCGAGATTTTGATCAAAGTCTGTCAGTCCTAGTTTATCTATCTGGAATCATAATTCAGGAATGAAGCTGCCCCTAAAGTTGCTCCTCCCCACCATTAAATTACATTCAATCACAGCACACAAAATGCAGCCCATGCGCTACAGCCAGATGTTATCATTACAGGCCTTTACTTATAAACTGATGCTGAAACCTGAGTGGTTGATGAGACTAGCTAAGCAGTTGTACCTTTGACCTGATTGCATTAAACTTGCCCTATCAATTTAAGCTTAGTATAAACACCATTTCCTAGAGTCCCTCATGAGTTCAGTGGTGAGAAGAAGCTGACTAAGCCTAAACATTTTTTAACAGCAATCTTGTCTTACAACACCAAGGGGATTTGCCATGTATCTGGGGCTTTATAAAACCATATGAACATGCTGAAAGAATTAAAGTCCTTTAAAACAGAAAAATTGATGGTGACAGTCCTTTCTGAAAATCAGGTTGTAGAATGTCAGCACAAGAAGAACTGGGAACTAGGCTAAAATTGTTTTTTTTTTTTTTTAAGTGTGACAGATTTGTGTTCGTCTCAAACTGTTGCTCCTAAAGACTGATTGAAACCCCCCCAAAAACAATAAAAAGTCATTTTTTAAAAAAACACTAAAGCTATATATCCTAGATTAACCTGTATTCCCTATAGGGACTCTATAGTCTCTTTATCATTCCAGTTTAGAGTAAGGGTAAATTCTAATAAATCTTGGGCTCTTTCACCTTCAGGATATCTTGATTAACCCCAGCAAATGTTTTTCCATAGCAGCACGTGTACCCTACCACATGGTTAACAATAAGAGATGCTAAACTGAAACTCCCCGCTATTATGCACTTATTCACAATAGTTCCAAAGAAGTAGAGAACGATCCTGAAATAAACACAATCCAAGGACAGAATCGTAGAAACACAGAACTGGAAGGGACCTCGATAGGTCATCTAGTCCAGTCCCCTGCACTGAGGCAGGACTAAGTATTATCTAGACCATCTAGATTTATTATTTTCTGTTCCTACGTGCAGAATGATAAAATACCATTTTTGCACTGTGTAGACTGACAAAATGCCAGTAATGAATGAGACAAGTGAACAGGATTTGGGTCTCGATCCTGCCACGTGCTGAGTACTCTGGCCCCGATCCAGCAAAGCACATCCAAGTAAGTGAATAGTCCCAACAATTTTAGTGGGAGTGCTTTGCAGGAGCAAACCCTTGGCCCTTAATTAGAAAACACATGAAAGAATAAATAAATAATAATAATAAACAGCAATAATCAAACATCCAATCCACTAATGGCCAGGAATTCTGAAATGGAAGAATTGTGTTGTCTTTGGTTAATATATTATAGCAGATGAGTCATTGAAAACTACTGCCAATATTGCAGCGAGGAAGTGAATTAAACGAGATTGAACAACTTCAGTCCACTGATATTTATGCAAACTGTGTCTTAGTTCACTTCATAACAAATTAAAAAGCTAACTTGATTCACTCTTTACAAATCTGAAGCAGCAAGGAGATGCATGTATGTAACTGTACAAAACTAACCACCAACCAAAAACCTCCCACCACTATTAAGTAATTAAAGAAAGAGAATATTGTGTAAGAGTTAAATTACCTGACACATTACCTCAGTTACTCCTAGCAGCAATGTCATCTGATTTTCATTAAACTAAACAAATGCCAGTATACCATGGCGGGAAGAAAATGTAAGGAAAGAAATATCTGGTGCATAACTGCACATAATCCAGAAGAAATAAATACGCTAGGATTTGAAACTGAGCAGTGTTGTGATTCAAATTAAAGTGGAGTCCTTTATGCTGGTTAGTGAAATACACATTATAACGATGAAAACTAAAACCAACATTTAAAGAAAACTTGGTCAAATAGCCTGCCTGATTGAAAGCATCTCTGTTCATTTTTCCCTACAGGAATGGGGAGAGACAGAACAGACCCTTAGTCTATAAATATCCGTTCAGGGAAAAAAGGCTTTGGTGAGCTCTTTCTCAACCAATTTTTTGTGTGAGGTGAGTGATGCTCAATTGTACCATCCCCTGTTGTCCCCTCCCCCCGATTGCTAAGCATTAAGTCTCTCCATTTCACTTTGCTTTTACTGCCATTTATTAAGCCACCAATTGGAAGCTTAAGTTTGACAAGAGACAATGTCATTTTCTTTGTTAACGTGTCCTAGATTTAGATCTCAATGGTTTGGCTCCTAATACCCCTCCGCATCCCACCCTACCTCACCAGTTCATTGTATATTATATATATATGTATATATATATATATATATATATATATATATATATATATATATATATATATATATATATAGAGAGAGAGAGAGAGAGAGAGAGAGAGAGAGAGAGACAGACAGACAGACAGACAGACAGACAGACAGTTTTCAGCATTCTTTAAACTTTTAGGGCCTGATCCACAGACCACTGAAGTCAAAGGGAGTCTTTCTATTTGGATCGGGCCCTCTAAGATGTAGACACAAGATAAAATTAAAAACATTACAGTTGCTTCTTGTGTGTGTTTTCTGTTTGCATTGATAGGAGTCGCATAAATACATCTTAAGCAGAATATAATCCCACTATGTCTATGAACACTATCGCAATAGGATCAGTGTTAACATCTGCTAATGCTGTTCTTAATGATACAGTATCTTAAATTTATAGGGTGATTTTCATGCAGCAGATCCCAAAGCACTTAAAAAAACCTTAACTAGATTACTATGAAGAGATGGCTTCAACCAGTACAGAAATACAACTCTTCAGGTGAAAGGGAACAGCTGTTTGAAGTGTGGTTATGCTCAAACTTCACATTTTCTAATGGGGATGACCAAAATTTGAGGACAGATATTTTCAGTGGAAAAAAATAAAGCCTCTGTATTTTCTAATTCTCTCTCATTTCCAGGCAGTAGCTTTGATGCCTTTTTCCATTTATTTTTATTATATACTTTTTCTAATTGTGGGATATCTGAGCAGAGTTGTATAGCCTGGGACTCCAATTCTCTTATCATTAACAGAGGGTCCCAAGTTCTTTCCCACAATCTGTCTTTCCATCCCTCTAAGATGGATCATATCTGCTTGGTTAGAAGCCAAACTCACACCTGAGTTGGAACACCCTGTCAGCTCAGTGTCAGATTTGTTTTAGTAGTTGCTTCAGTGACTTAACCAAATTTGCAAAAAATGATTTGCCCATTACAGAGATAACGACTAGCTAGAGACCTAAAGCTCGACAACATTCAGATGTACTCAGAGCTCATATTTTGGCTTGTGCCCTTCTCTAGTTCTCTCTACTTGTCAGGGAAAAGGACAAGAATGAGGTAAAACCTTTTTCTGTAAGTTAATGTCATTAAGACAATTATCCACGCTGGGGCACACTGTGCTAGCAGGAGTTCCAGAAGGCACTGCATTAAACCAAGGGAAAGATGCATCACCCAGAAATGATGTTCTTGATCTCAGGTTGATACTCAGTGGATGTATTTTCATCTGGACCACTTTCCTTTTGCAGGTGCAATTTTCACCCAGAACATTTGCGCACCTTGAATTGATTTGTGGCTAACTGGGAAACTGAAACTTTAACTACCTGATTTCAAGTGCAAATACTCAGAGGTGCAGATACCCAGATTTATTCCTGAAATTAATGTCTGTAGGAGTAAATATGAGAGTGCAAATTGCAGCTGCAAAAGCAACTCCAGGAGTAGTGAATGTCAAGTGTATACCACTGAGACTGAAAGCCCAATCATATAGAACAATGGTGTGCCCCACAATGTTGTATGGTGCAGAAACATGGGTGATAAAGAGCTGACAGTTTCAATGGCTACAGGTGTTTGAGATGAGATGTCTTCACACTATAAGAGAAGTTACAAGAAGAAAAATATTTCAGAATGAAAGTATTAGGATGAAAGTCCAAGTCCATGATGCGTCTGACAAAATCTAGGAAGCATGACTTTGCTGATTTGGACAGATGCTGACGGTGAATGAAAGGGACCTGGTGAAAATAGCATGGCAGGAGATGGTGGTAGGAAAGGGACCCCAAGGAAAGGGGAGGAAGCAATGGATGGATTGCATCAAAGAAGATGGTAGCAGAAGGACCTTAGTGCCATTTCAGACAGACAAAGATGGCTGATGTTTGCACAAGGACCTGACCCCAGTTGATTGGATAAGAGAAAAAAGAAGACAAAAAGCATCTCCACTGAAAACATGCCTCTACATTATTACCATTATTAATATTTGTATTAGTAGTAGCCACCAGTCCCCATTAGGATCAGGGTCCTGCTGTGCTGGGCGCTGTACAAACATACAATGAAAAGACAGTTTCTGCCCTGAAGAGCTTACGATCTAAATACACATGTTCACCATATGTAAACATACTGGCATGGTGCTTCCAGACAGATTAGAAAAAAAGAAATCCAATGTCATACAAAAGCATCAAGTCCTTGGTTTTAAATAAGACAATATTTAGAGACAATAAAAGTCTCCCTAAAAGATGGTTGAAGTAGTCAAAGATGATCATTTTACCCATGTCTTTTTTCCCCTACTGCTACATTTCTTTGCTTTGTTCTGCATTCCACCGCTGCAAAGGCAAAAGTCATCTGCAGGTCACACTATGGCCTGAGGTGTTCCCTAATTTTTTTTTTTTAAATGTGTCTTCATACTAACTACGCACAACCTGGGCAGGATGGATTTCCATGAACAGCCTTTATCTGAACTGCCCCACCCCCCACTTCCTGCTCTTCTTGTCTCCCACTCACCAAAATTGACTTTTGCTCAGGGATTGACTGTCATTGCACAGCTGTAGGGCTTTTGGAAATTCTAGACAAGGAAGCTCATTTCCACATAGCTCACTCCCAACAAACACACAGCCCTCAAAATGATTTCAGTCCACTGGTTCAGCCTGGGTAACTGACAACAGCTTCCTTGCAAATCGCAATGACTGATGCAGTACAAACCCCCACTCTCATGAGTCAATCAGCAGACCACAGCTTATCCTTCTAAGCAACCTATGACCTCTAGAAGTGTTAGCCTTTTCAGCTTGGTGGCAGGCTTATCTTATTTTATAAATGTACAGACAAAACAGGCTCAGGGGTAAAAAATAAAGCAAGTGTCATCCTCCTCTTCCCCGCAACATGAATTGCACAATATTAGTATATCACACGACTTTTCTCCTATATAAACAAATTCAATGTTAAGAGTTATATTGTTCAGGGTGAGCCCTTTTAAAAAGGCGTTTCCCCTTGGACTATGGGAGCATTGTGCCTGACTGAGTCACAATAGACCAGATTAATCCCTGTGCTGATGCAGTTTCTGGGACAGGGGGTGCTGGGGTCTCATTCAGCCTCCGGTGAACATCTGAAGGCTGTCCTAAGTAGTGCTCCTGTTGCAGTAGCCCCTATTAGTATTGCAGGGATGTAGAATTGCCCAGGTCTACGAATGCCACAGCCATGTCCTCTTCTGCTCCGAAACTGATCCTTCCTTCCTCTGACCTGGAGAATGCTCTCTGGGGGCCTTATGCCTATCCTATGACCCCTTTGTACCAGTCTAGTTGGCACCAAGGAATCATAGGTCATCAAAAAACGTGGCCCAATTCTTCCAAGAGCTTCCACTGGGGCCATGTTTCTTCACACTCTCTTGCTGGCAGCCAGTGGCTAAAAAGTGAAGAATCTGGTACTAGCTTATTGAAAACAGCTGAATTTAGTGATGGACGAGACATTTTTCTAACAGTAGGGTCTTCATCTGAGAGGAGCAGAGCACTTGCTATAATGTATTGACTATCCTCAATCGCTACTGAAGTCAATGGGGATTGAAGGCACTGAGCACCTTACAGAACTAGGTCTAGCGGTAGCACTGCAAATTTTCAAAGACAGCTACTACTCATGCAGAAGCAGGATGTTCATCATGGAAGTTATCTGTACCATGTACACAGCAAATGGAATGACACTATCACCAGATCATAAAGTAATACAAGTGTGTGCGTTTATCTATATTGGTGACATATATACAGTAAATATATGACAGTGTATATTCTGATATATTTTATCTTTTGTCATCTTTCAATGACATAATTTCTATTTATTCTCAGTTTGCATTAAAAAAATCCAAGTGCAAGGATTAAGTAGCAGCCAGTTTACTGTATCTTGATTTTAGTAAGGCTTTCAACACAGTCTCACATGGTCTAGTGGTCTAGATGAAATTACTATAAGGTGGGTGCACAATTGGTCGCTATCAAAATGCTTATCTAGTGGGGTCCTGCAAGGGTCAGTCTTGCTTCTGGTACTATCAAATATTTTCATTAATGTCTTGGATAATGGAGTGGAGAGTAGGCTTATAAAATTTGTGGATGACAGCAAGTGGGGAGGGGGTTGCAAGCCCTTTGGACGACAGGATAAGAATTCAAATGAACTTGACAAATTGGAGAATTGGTCTGAATTCAACAAGATGAAATTCAATAAAGACAAGTGCAAAGTGCTTCAGTTAGGAAGGAAAAATCAAATGCACAACTACAAAATGGAGATTAACTGGTTAGGTAGTGGTACTGCTGAAAAGGATGTGGGGGATATAGTGGATCACAAACTGAATATGAGTCAACAATGTGATGTATTTGAGAAAAAGGCAAGCATCATTCTGGGGTGTATTAACAGGAGTGTCATATGTAAGACATGGAAGGTAATTGCCCCACTCTACTCAGCACTGCTGAGGCCTCAGCTGGAGTACTATGTTCAGTTCTGGGTACCACACTTCAGGAAAGATGAGGACAAACTGGAGAGAGAGTCCAAAGAAGAGCAACAAAAATAAGAAAAGGTTTAGAAAATATGACCTGTGAGGAAAAGTTAAAAAAAAACTGGACATGTTTAGTCTTGAGAAAAAGTGTAGGGGATGGGGGGATGGGACCTGATAACAGTCTTCAAATATATTAAAGGCTGTTATAAAGAGGACCGTGATCACTTGTTCTCCATGTTCACTGAGGGTAGGACAAGAAGTAATTGACTTAATCTGCAGCAAGGGATATTTAGGTTAGATATTAGGGAAAAACTTTCTAACTATAAGGGTAGTTAAGCTCTGAAATAGGCTTCCAAGGGAAGCTGTAGAATCCCCATCATAGGAAGTTTTTAAAACCAGACTGGACAAACACCTGTCAGGGATGGCCTAGGTTTGTTTGGTCTTGCCGCAGTCCAGAGGGCTGAACTTGATGATTTCTCAAGGTCCCTTCCAGCCCTATGTTTCTATGATTCTAATTTAATTTGTCCATACATAATAAAACTGACATATTGGGGTTGCAGCAGGAAGGTAGGGAACCTGTGATTTTGCCTACGGAGGGGTCATAAGCAGAAAAGGAGGAGGAGAGTGTAAAAAATCAGGTTAAAAATTCCTTTAAATTTTTCATTTTACAATTAAAAAAGACAATACAAAATCTCTAAGTAGCACTTACTGAGGCATACGTATACTACTGAGAAATTTAATTTTTAAATTAAAAAACAAAACAAAAAACATTTTGGCCCTAATTCTAAACAGGCTTTATGTGGTGTCACTCCATTGACTTCAATGGAATCACTTCCGAGTTAGAGGTTGGTTAACATGGATGTTAGTGCTGGATTGGGGCCTTATTGTGGTGTAAAGAGGATGAGAATCAGGCTCATGGCCATCACTGAAAGTAAGACATGACAGATTGTGTGATAATTTGTTAGAAGATGCTCTGCTTTGCCTGCTGCCTAAGTGTTAATTAGCATTACCACAGAGTCTGTCATCTCCTAATGCACCACAAATGTAGAATAGCAATAATAATTATAATAATAATTGTTGTTATTAGTGCACCCATTCATGAATGGTAGTTAAATAAAAGAACTTTCATGTTAAAACATGAATTTACCAAAAAAGAGTGAAAAATACGAAGCTCCTGTTTGAGTTGGCGTCCTCATGCCAAATGCAGACAGTGGTTATCAAATATTTTTGAGCTGGTGCACAAAGGTAGGGTTACATCTCAAAAAAGCAATAATAATCTTTTCTGAAGCTTAATTTTGGCCCTAGGTCAAAACTTATGCGAACAATCCAACACACCCATCTTACATGCAGCATATTGATTGTTACAGCCAATGGGAGTGGATGAAACAGTTTTTATATTTGGTTTTTACATACACAAAAAAGGACAATAATTAAATACACAGGCAATAAACTTTGTTAATAATTTAGGTCAGTTAATTTATATGGTCATTTACCAGTGGCAGAAGAGCTAGATCTCTTCTAAGACTAACATGCTGGTTAGTTTAACTGAAATCAAATCAGGGACGTCAGTACTGCAGGTCTTCTCTAACTTGCTAAGAAACTAGATCTTGCCTGGAGTAAGGGGTGGCATGGAGTCACACCACCTCAGAAGGACCACTGGCAGGCATAATAACTCCCGAAATTTCCTGACATGCAAGGGTGACTTGCCAATTGCTAATATCCTTCATAGGGATCCTCTTGCAGCCCCTGATCCATGAACTATGGTGGAGGACATGGGCCAGGACATGACACCAGTCCCTTTTGAGGCTCTATGAGCTCCTGAAGAGAAGCTCTGTGCCTGCTTCAGGGCAGGGCTGCAAATCTGCCTGGTCCTTAGATGGGCCAGGCATGGGGCATGACAGGTAATTACCTTTGCACCCACCCTCACACTCTCATTTCAGTATCTGACCCTAAATTGGTATTCAAACTTAGTTGTTTTCTCCATCCCTGCCCTGCATGGCCCTATATATTTTGTAACACACAGCAAATAAGCCATATATACATGTAGGTGCAGTATAGACTGCACACTGGCTAAGACCAAGTACTGTATCAGAGTAATGTCTGATCTTGTCCTTGATCTAAGAACTATATTGTGCATTTAAAAGGTGGGAGATGGACTTATAGGAAATATTTCTCATCTCTAGTTACTATGATACCTGTAGAATACTGTTTTGGTGGGTCTCAGTTTTAAAGTGGCTACAGTTCAGCAAAGAACATAGGACTTAATACTGCAATTCCTTATTCATATGGGTAATCTTTACATGCTGCATGGCCTCCTTGAAGCCAACAGGACAACTCCTGTATTTGAACCTATGGGCTTGATTCACCACTGCATTGTTCCAGGTTTATGCCAGAGTAACTGAATAAACGGAATTACCTCAGTATAAAATTGGAGTTATGCGGTGGTGAATTAGGTCCCATATTCTGACAATGTAAAAGGAGTGTTTTACAGTAGTCAGATGAGAGCCTGAGATCCACTTATGGTAATAGCAGATTCGAAGGAATTTCAATTGGGTTTGGAATTGCCATAACAAAACAAATGTAAATTCTATTGTTAGCCAGATCATAATTGGGCAGAGAGTACGCCAGTGCAAACATTCTTAAAATACCCTTCATATCTTACCTTTGAACAATTAATTGGTCTTATGGGGGAAAAAAAGATTGACAATGGATTGTATTGTTCTTTGATGTTGCACAATGGACAAATCACAGTTGGTATTACGTAAATACCTGCCAACCTGATAATTAGTTTCAATTAGGATTTAATTTCACACATTGCATTGGGTGTCGTAAATTCAAAATATATTTGGTGCTGACTGTAGATTTGTACCCTTTTATTAGAACTGAGGAGGAGGAAATTCTAATGTCTGGGAGTGAAAGTCACGCAGTATGCAGAGGGTCAGCCCCAGGCCTTCTTATCAATTTTGAGAGCTTCAGTGGGATTTAAGCAGTCAGCAGGCCTTGTGCTGATCCTGTGTACATCAGTGAATTTTACCTCTGGTGTGTTCAGGGCTGCATGATATTCACTAGATTCTTCCTTATATAAAGGAAGTCGTGCTCCCACTGCATAGATGGAACCATGGCAGAGTTCTGCAAATCTGAACTTCTGAAACATCCAGAAGTTATATTTAATCATGGCTATATTTAATCATATTTTGTTCACTGGGGATACCTGGTTTTGGCTTTGAGATAGCGAACAGATCTCCAAAACACCTTACCTGAAAGTATACTGCTTATCCTTTAACAGAACTAGGAATAACAAAAATCTGTCACAAGAACTAATCCAAATTTTTTTTTACAATGGATTATCCTAGATATTTTGTAAAAATATCAGATACCATAACTAGGCCAAAGATCAGGTAACTTCTCACCTGGACATTCCACGAAGTCACTATTACTGCCATGAAGAAAAGAGATGGGGTTGTAATATTTAGTGGCATGTAGCTAGCACAAGAATAAAGTAAAAAGCATGCCACATATTTGTTTTTCATTTGCAGCATGCCATTTAGGTTATGCCATACTGCTTCTAGTGCAACAGTGCATAGCTTTAATTCAGTACCATGCAGATCACATATACTGCAATCTTTCCCACATTCTCCATCAACAAATTCCATTCTATTCTACTCTTTCACACATGGCACCAAAATAGGACACCAATTTAATTTTCACTGAAACATGAGAGAGCTGGTTGGAAGAAAATGCTTGCACAGTTTCTCTTTAGTCTGAAAGATGCAGAAACAGAATTCTACCCCATGCTAGATAACAAAATAATATTTTTAATTAACTGAAATCCCACAGTGCATATTTCAAATCCATACAATGTTCTTGAGTGTTAAAGTTTACAATGGTACCTATAAATCAGAAGATATACTGTATCAACAGGAATTTCAAAAGCAACCCAGGTTTCCATAATTCTGCTCCTATTGAAGTCAATTATAAAGCTCCCAATGACTTCAATGGAAGAAGACAGTTAAGCCAATGCTGAGCACTCTTGAATGTCCCATCTTATGTGTAAAAATATATGCACCCGTCTAATAATTCCACATCTAAAGAGGTTGCTGCATGTCACTTATTGCATCTAGAGACTGGAATGGCTTTATATCTTTGCTGCTTGGTAATGCTCTTGCTGATGGATTCCTACAGTCATTGTGTAACTGATTTTTGTCTCGATAAATGAGAAAAAATGATGGGACATGGCTCTCCTAACTTAACTGATTTGGTATCATTGGTAGGACACCTAGATTTTTGGATACACAAATGGAGTAAAATGTGAAGTCATGTGTGAACAAGAATGCCCCAGTGATTCACAAACATGGCACTAGCGCTTTCACTTATAGAGACAGACCAAATCTGGTTGCTCACATGAGTAGTCCTTTTGACTGCAATGAACTTCTTGTGCGAGGAAGGTGAACAGGATTCAGTCGCAAAGTTGTCTCTGGACAGCTTTAACTTATGCTGTAGATAACCCTAGGAGTCACTGTCCTTGCGAACATCATGTAAGTAATACCATCTCAAGGTTGAGCTTTTTCATGAATAATTGTTCCGTCGTATCAGGTACAGTTAGTCTTTCCTTCAGCATCAGAAAATGTTGTTTATTTATGTCACATATCGTATATTATCCTGAATCAATCTTTTTAAAAAAAGATTGTGAAAATGTAAGGAAAAGCATTATCTCCATTTATGTTTCTACTTGCCATGCCTGGCTTTACTGCCACCCGTAAAGGAGGAAATGTGTTTACTGATTTTTCTGAAGCAGCAGTAGTTTCATATTTTAGATATTGAAACAAAATTTCCACCTTTTAACATGTGAAGCTCTGGAACGTCTTTGCCAATCAACAAAAGAAGATGTCTATACTTCTTTGAGGTCTGTGCCATACCGTTAAGCCATCCAGATATTGTAGATTCACACAAGCACTGGAATAAGCTGCATCTTTGTTGCTTAATATTTTATAAACTGTTCAAAGTTGGTGTTATGACTTGTCTGGTTCAAGAAGGGGGGAATCCTGCCAAATATCTATCCTGAAGTATGCAGGCACCAAACCACACCCAGATGGAAGTGCCTTTTTGCATATTTCAGGTGATCTTTTTATTGCCAACACCGGTACACAGACCCTGATGTGCAGAAGAACAACGTGTGGATGGGACAGGGAATCAGTACATAATTATAAAAGATCAGATGAAGGGATTTAAACCATAATTGTCAAGTCTTACAGTCTTTACCCAGGTGAAAATCCCATTAATATCAATGGTGAGACAATGAAAATTTGCCTGAGAACAAGATTAATTCTTAAGGGTCCAGTTCGGCTCCCATTGAAGTTAATGGCGAAAGCATCATTAAGTCAAACAACAGCAGGGCTTTATATTGTACTACTGGAACTTATGCTTTCCCCCTCCCATATCTTTATCTTTTCTCTTCCTATACTCCATAGGTTTTTTCCATTTCAACCTGCACAAGAGTCACTGATCAAACTCCAAACAGCAATCTTTTTCTCTATCCTATCTGCATCTTGTAAAACTTTGGATGTTGGGTGTTGATAAATTGTATAAGAATGTAAGAACATAAGAACGGCCATACTGTATCAGACCAAAGGTCCATCTAGCCCAGTATTCTGTTTTCTGACAGTGGCCAGTGCCAGGTGCCCCAGAGGGAATGAACAGAACAGGTAATCATCAAGTGATTCATCCCCATCCCATTCCCAGCTTCTGGCAAACAGAGGCTAGGGCCACCAACCCTGGCCATCCTGGCTAATAGCCATTGATGGACCTATCCTCCATGAACTTATCTAGTTCTTTTTTGAACCCTGTTACAGTCTTGGCCTTCACAACATCCTCTGGAAAAGAGTTCCACAGGTTGACTGTGCGTTGTGTGAAAAAATACTTCCTTTTGTTTGTTTTAAACCTGCTGCCTATTAATTATATATATTAATATATGGAGATATACCTATCTCATAGAACTGGAAGGGACCTTAAAAGGTCATTGAGTCCAGTCCCTTGCCTTCACTAGCAGGACCAAGTATACTGTCCCTGACATTTCATTTGGTGACCCCTAGTTCTTGTGTTCTGAGAAGGAGTAAGTAACACTTCCTTATTTACTTTCTCCACATCAATCATGATTTTATAGACCTCTATCATATTCCCCCTTAGTCGTCTCTTTTCCAAGCTGAAAAGTCCCAGTCTTATTAATCACTCCTCATATGGAAGCCGTTCCATACCCCTAATCTTTTTGTTGCCCTTTTCTGAACCTTTCCATTTCCAACATATTTTTTGAGATGGGGCGATCACATCTGCACACAGTATTCAAGATGTGGGCATACCATGGATTTAAATAGAGTGAACAGGGGCTGCAAAGCATGTGCATCTCCCCACTGGGGAATATCCTCAGCATAAGGGGGATTCCTCGGTGGAATGATTCTAGGTCACTCCCTCACAGTTCCAGATGCAGGAATGCTCCAGCTAATCTCGGGAGCATTGTCAGCAGGGCCAGCGCTTCCATTTAGGCGACCTAGGTAGTCGCCTAGGACATCAGGATTTGGGGGGCGGCATTTTGCCACCCTCGGCGGCAATTCTGCGGCGGGGGATCCTTCCGCGCTCCAGGTCTTCGGCGGCAATTCTGCAGCGGGTCCTTCACTCGCTCCGGGACCCACCGCCGAAGTACCCTGAAGACCAGGAGCACAGAAGGACCCCCCACCGCAGAATTGCCACCAAAGACCGGCAGCGTGGAAGGACCCCCCGCCTAGGGCGGCAAAAACCCTTGCGCTGCTCCTGATTGTCAGGGCAGGGCACAAGTAGGAGAGAGGGGATTCAATTAGTTTTGGGGTGGGGGCAGGGAATTGGGGGTGGCTCCTTAGTATTAAACCACCTATTACCCAGTTTCCTCAGAGACACACCTTGATACTGTATTGAATTGTCTGAGTTGTGACTCTGAATTGTTAGATCATCATCACAGTGGATGGACACAATGCTAGGACATAAACACTAAAATGTGATTTGGTTGGGCCTTTGGTGGTGGTTTTGTTGGTGGGAATTATTATTACATTTTTGTTATATGCAGATGGCTGCTGGGGTCATGCTCTTGGTCAGTCACTTATTGAGTGTACTATGTCTGAATTGTATGTAAGTAGTTTTAAAGTCTGTCAAGGGTGCCAACAGCCTGGAACAGTTGCTCTTTTAAGTAGTTAACACAAAACGAAATTCATGAACATACGGAGCAAGTTGATTATTTTATAGTTCTCTCTCTGCGATGTCACTTGACATAAACTCTGCTCCCCATTCCTGACTGCTTACAGCAACTCCAATCAAACTCATGGATTCCATTAGAGCTGTATGTATTGCCCCAAACTTCTGCATACAGCTGTAAAGCCGTAAATTGAGGATGACTACTCTAGGTAGTCAGTGTATTCTTTTTATTAGACATATTGTTTGGAAATGACAGCCTTTACTTTGATTCTTTTCTCTTTCTTCAACAACTGCAGCTAATGATGAATTATTACATTATTAGCAACCAATGCTAGTAATATGTATGCATTTTAGCGCTAAGCACTTAATTGTACCATCAAATGACTCCACATTTTTAATGTGTTATAAAAAGGAACTTAAAAGAAACAAAATCTTAACAATACTATGTTATGGCCTCTTTTAATTTTTAAATCCACTAATAATTAATTTTAAACACCTTAATTAGATGCCACCAGTTCAACCTATCACCTATGCTGTGGTTTTGCATACATCTCCAACATATTTCCAAAGCTAATAACTTTTTACTTGTTATTATTTCAGAGGAATGTGATACATAAATTTAAACATGTCAGACACAGTGTTCAACACTTCTAATGATATATTATCCTCATATTATTGAAGTCCCTGAGGAAGTTTGGCAGACATCATTCAGTCATCAAGGTATCATTACCATGTTTTTAACTTTAATCTTAAGTGCCTAAGAGCTTTGTGCTTCTTAATTCACATTCTATCATTCTTGTAGGGTGGAGATGGGGGAATAACTGGCTCACCTTGATTGGCCTATAGTTTATCATGTTTGGGTGGTCAATTTTTGTTTTCCAAGCTAGACTGCTTGTTAATGTGATAGCATTTCTGTTTAGATAAACTTATACATATCTTACATCTTAAGTCCTAGTAATATCTCAATTACTGAATATATGGCTAGGCTATATAAAAAATTCGTCATAAACCAGGAAGTGTTAATTTGATTCTTCCCAAAACATGTGAAAGGCTAAGCAGCTTGTGAACATATGAATTGTATAAGTCTGCATGTCCAGCAAAATCACCAAATCATTAATATCTCTTCACATCCTCTGAATGAGATACAGGAAAACAACATTAATTAAGTAACACTGTGGCATTAATATCATCTTACTAATAGGATAAAATTATATATGGATTTTATGAAATTCACCTCTATGCAGAGGGCCAGAACGATGCCTGTGAACTAAGTCTGCTTAAGCTTTCAAATGACTCTTTTCAGCACCTCACGAAACCTTTCTTTTCTTTTGAAAGACTAAAATACCATCTTAATATGACCGTGGAAGCTTTCATTAAGTTACCTCAGCAGACCTGATTAACAATAGCATATGCCCACAATCATGGGTATGCAACATTCAAAAGCAGCAAAGAGTCCTGTGGCACCTTAAAGACTAACAGATGTATTGGAGCATGAGCTTTCGTGGGTGAATGCCCACTTCATCGGATGCATGCGAAGAAATGCATGCACGAAAGCTCATGCTCCAATATGTCTGTTAGTCTATAAGGTGCCACAGGACTCTTTGCTGCTTTTACAGATCCAGACTAACACGGCTACCCCTTTGATACCACAGCTGTTAAGGACCCAATTTTAAAAGGTATTTATTCATGTAGCAATGCAAATAGGAACCTAATGGGATTTTCAAAAGCCCCTAAGCAGGGGTAGGTGCCTAACTCCCATTAATTTTAATGGGAGTTAGGTGGCTAATTTTTTTAGGCGCCTAATTTTTTTAGGCACTTTTGAAAAAAATATATGCTTAGACATTTTTGGAAATCTGATCATTACAAACTATGCAATGGTCTATTGTCTGCCTGTGCTCACGTCAACATGTTTCCCGGACAGTGTGCTGCTTCATAAATAAGTCATAGAGGCAAAGCAGTAGCTCAGATGGACAGTTTTCATAATCTGGCGGATTCTGTTCCATTTATTTGCAAGCTCCTTGGGGCAGGAACATGGCTTATCTTTGTTTGGAAAGTGCAAGGGAAATATACAGCACTACTTATATGTTTCAGCAGATAGATGGAGTTTATGACAATATAATTTCTTCTGCAAATCTTCCCCCAACATAAATCCTTACCTAGTCACAAATGAGTCAGAACGCCAGCTATTCAACCACAAGCTAGCAAAAAGACATATTTATTTGTTCTGAATGGGGAACATTCCTATGCAGGATGCAAGCAAAGTTAAGAATGATACAAAAGATAGAGCCAGCTGGCTCTTTCTGTCCCATAGATAGAAACAACTGATACAGCTGGGTGTGACCATCAAGAGGATTAACCTGGAACTGGCTGCTGGCCAAGTTTTAGCAGGCACAAGCACCAGGCATGCTCATTCTTCTGAGAGAGGAATACAATGAGATTGTGCCTTGTAGAGTCTTTCTTATCCCACCTCCTCCTCCACCTGGCAAATTTACTACACTCTCATCACAGGTACAGTGAAATGGGTTAGGTTAAATCTGTCCTTCAGCAAGCAAACCATGCTCAAAACTAAAAATATCCATTCAATCAGGGCCTGATCCAATGGGCAATGAAGGCAATGGAAGGACTGCACTGACTTCAGTGGACACTAGCTGAGGTCTTCAAAGCTTCATTTTGATTTTTAAACTCAACTCCAGGTTGAAAAATAAAACTGGCTGCTCCTGGAGGGGAGGCCTAACTACACTTGCACCAATTTAAAAGATTAAGTTGCAACAGATGGGTGGGGGTGGGGAGGAGGGAAAGGAGAGAAGCAAAATTCAAACTTACACTGTTGGCTCGCTGCAAGCTGTAGGGACCTATGGTTTCCAGTGGTTCTTTAATTCATTTTAAATAAATGAAAATCAATGACGGTTTGTCATTCGATTGAAATCTACTAAGTGTGTGTGTGGGGAAACAACAACCCATGAGGGGAACTTGTTTGTTGTTTGTGAGGACATGAGGCAGGGTTCTCAGGGGTCTCCTTTCCATACTCCTGAGACAAATGGGAGAGGTAATATCTTCTGTTGGTGAAAGAGACAAACTTTCTAGCTAAACAGAGTTTTCTGACCTCTCAGTCCTCATCATCAAAAGAAACCTGCACAAGGCTTTCAAAAGACAAGCCTGGGAGCTTAAATTTGTAACTTTGCTAGACACTAAAAATCATGGACTCATCGATGGTTCAGCTAGTGGAAACATTCCTTTTCCGAACCCTTTTCATTAGGAAATCCGTAAGGTGAATCTATGCTGATTTATGCCTGCTGAGGAGCTTCTCCATAACTTCCCTCCCTCCTTGAATTTTGAACACGACAGATATGTACAGTGCAGTGGGAACACTGCAGCTACAGACAGAAATATCAGCGGATGGAGAATTTACAAGAACTCAGAAAAATTCTCCTATTCAAGCCACAGAAACAGGAATCTATGTGCTGCAGGGTCATGGGGCAGAAAAAAATACAGATATGCAAAGCACGAGGCTTTTTGTTGCATCAACGTTTGTTTGTAAGTTGTTCTTTTGTTTTTTGTTGTTTAACTCCTTGCATGGGGGAAAAAAGCATTCTGAAACATGGCAAGTTACCTTGCAGCATGACATTGCATTGCTTGGCTGTTCCATAAAATGACAGAGGCTCTGAAGAAGCTACACGCTCTCAAGAAAAGCTTCTTTTGGAGTCAGTTGCTCACATGACATCCTTCAAGGCCACATGTGAATTTTATTTGTGTATGTATTTGGGGAAAAAAAGGGAGTAGACAAAGAGATTCCTCCCACACCCTGAACGCCAGAATCTAGTTTCCTATCCTCAGCTGGTGCTCAAGAGTCTGACTCCAGTAAAAACAGTCTCCCACCGAGATTAAAGCATTGGCAAACACAGCTTATCTTGGGTAATGTATACTTTACTTTTGTGTGTATTATACATATATATATTTACATATATAAGCACACACACATATATATTTATAAATGTATCCACAGATATACACAGTGTTTATATATATGATATGTAAAAAAATATTCTTGGAAAAGAAGCTGTCCCTGGGTGGGAAAATCCTAGTTAGTTGGAGTCTATCTAGATTTTAAGTTTAACTTTGCACTAACTGCCCACCACTCCTCTATGGCAAGTTGTACGCAAGAAGTACATGTCTGAGAAATCTCCGGCATTCTCCCCCAGAGAATCCTGGGTATAACCCAACTCCTACCTGACTGCTCCTGACCATTCCTGATGGTTCAGTGGGTTCTTCTGCATCATAGCAGAAAGCAGATACCAGAACAAGGTTGGCCATAGTCCCAAAGCCAGGGAGTCAAAGTGACAAAGCAATAGAACAGTGGGGTCCAATGTACTCAATAGGATGGTCAGCATCAGCTGGATAGATATAACAGACTATATAGGTGTCCTTACCTAGCAATTGTTTTGTTCAGTCCTATGAAGACTACAATGTTTGGGCTACATGTACAATTTTATCTTGTGGGATGGTCAAACTGGTTGAATGTGCATCACTCTAAAATGACCCACCTTTCAATTTTCTTTATTTTAGAAGTACCAATTTTAAACGTCATACAGGAATTGGAAGCATTTTGTAGATTATACAACAAACATTTTTATGGTATGTGATCAACTGAATTTGCATTTACTGGGCCACATTGGGCTCTCAATTATCTTTGTGTAAATTCAGAGTAGCCCTATTGATAGAAAGGAACAGGATGTGCCAATTGCTTAACATTGGCAAAGGAAACCTTATTAGGATGAAGACTGCATGTACTGTGCATATATTTTATATAGTTACAAACTATAACTCATAATCACATAGTGACAAAAAGGACAACACTTCAGGTCTGTAATGTCCAAACAAAATGGGTTACCACAATAAACATAATTTCACCTTTAACTGTGAATATGTTCTGTGGTGTTTACAGTATGTGTGTCTGTGCCTACACTATACTGTTTTACAAACAAAACAAAATCCGAAACCTTTCACACAGTGAAAAAGCTAAAATTGTCAGTACTTACTATTCCAGATTCAGTTTTTGGCAACAAAAAGATATTGAATGCTGCATGCATGTAAGTGCTGTTAAAATCTAGAGGTACATAAATAAATACATTTATGTAGCTCTAGATTTCGTATAAATAAAAATATAACAATGAATGGGAAGGAATGAAGTGAAAAGAACAGAGAGAAAGAGACACAACCATGGGCACATATGGGGATGGAAACATGGAGGGAGGAATCACAGAGAACCCTGATTTTGAAAGCTGGAAATAAAATAGCAGAGAAGTTGGCTGAGGAGGCAGGGCCAGGAGATAGCAGTGCTGAAAGTGGACCTTTATGGGATAGGATAAAGGGATTAACATGAAGTGCTCAGATACAATGGTGATGGGCATGGTTTAAGGACTAAACAGAATAGAGAAGAGGAAACCCTATATTGGACTCAGAAAAGATAGGGAAGGATACAGATGGGAAATACTGTGGAATGGAGTGGATAAGTAGGTGTGATGTCATAAGAACCTGAGCTATTTCCATAGTCCTGCATTGTTTATGATGACCTTCACACTTATGGCTTGATCCTTCTGCCCTCTCTGATGTGAGCAGACCCACTGAACTCAGTGAGACTACTCACCTGATCTAGGGTTACTCACTTGAAGAAGAGCTACAGGATTAGGCCTGTAGCCTTTAGCCAGCCTTGAAATTAGCTCAGAGGCAAAGTTCTCACTGAATGAGCAACTTGAAGATTTTTAGGCCCCCCAAGTCATTCAAATGACAAAGCAAGGCCAGAGGCTGCATAGGAGGGATACTGTATCATATTTAAAATTCCTGCAAAAGACAGGAGAGATGAATTGCAGACATTAATAAGCCATTGACCTGCAAGAACAGTACTCAGAGGAGGAGGATGACCTGGGGCAAGTGTGTGCTTGTTGGGTACATGGCGGCCTTGTACTTCACACGGTGCATATTTAAGACAACCAGCCAGAAGAATGAACTGCCTAAATCAAACCCTAACTTATCAGCACATCATTGCACTAATAAATACTTTCTTGTCTCTGCAAATATTAACTCGGGTCCAAATTGTCCACTAGGAAGCATTTCCCTGCAATCTATTAATATGGGTACCCTCCAAATAGCACCAGTTCACATAAATGGCTCCAGCTGACATAATCTATTTGAGCCTCAGTACTGGGCATCCAAGAGTATTATTGGATTTAGGGACTTCTCTGGAAAAGGGCAGCAGGGAATCAAAGATCGGGAGTGGGAATAATTTATCCTTTTCATAAATCTTGGTAACAATGCAGAAAACTTGAAAGGCAGTTTAGGTTGTCCTCTTGGTGTGTGCAACAAAATAATCTGAAAGACAACGTTCTGTTTTAAAATGAGCTCTGTGCCCCCACAGATAGCAGGGAGAGAGTGGGTGCAAGGAATAGAGATTAGTTACAGTAATGACTTGGACCACCAGTTCTGTTTGGCTGTTGTCTTCTACACATTAGGGCTGTTTCTTTTGGTACATCTTCACTACCCACTGTATCGGCGGGTAGCAATCAATTTATTCGGGATCGATATATCGCGTCTCGTTAAGACGTGATATATCGATCCCCGAACGTGCTCACCGTCTACTCCGGAACTCCACCAGAGTGAGCGGCGGTAGTGCAGTCGACTGGGGAGCTGCGGCCGTCGATCCTGCGCCGTCTGGACCCCAGGTAATTCGATCCAAGATACTTCGACTTCAGCTACGCTATTCGCGTAGCTGAAGTTGCGTATCTTGGACCGACCCCCCCACCCCCAGTATAGACCAGCCCTTAGTTAACTACAGCAGCCCTTCTCTTGGCACTGCAGAGATGGGCACCTCGTGAAATGGATTAGTGACATTCCCATGCTTTAATTTCTCATGAGCTGTACAATTTGAAAACCAATTCCAAATCCCAATTTTTGTGCAGCAAAATATTTATCTGTTGAGATTTTTCAATAAATTTTATACATCTAAGGGTACTGAGAATGTTACCTCTCTAAAACACTTTTAGCTTTTCAAACCATAAAGAAGCTACATATTCACCCCAAGATCTCTTTTGTGAGGATGGGAAAGGAGCCAAGACTACTCTAGTCCTTCTCTTCCTCTTACTTCCGCACAAACCCCACTCCTCTCTTTCCATTTCTGCTCTCTTTCCCTTAAACCCTCCTGCCATCAGCCCTCCCACCAGCATTGAAAGACTTCTTCCCTGGTGGTCCCCAGCCTCAGGAGGAGTCAAAAACTTGTGGCAGGAGGAAGGCCAGGAATTCAAGGAAAATTCTCAGAAGACAGGAGGGTCCAGAGGAATTCTATGCAGCAGTCGGGATCTGCCATGTCTCCTCAGTGTGCCGGACCTCTTTCTCCTTCCCGGCAACGAACCCCCAGTGATCTGGTGGCAACCTCTGGAAACTGGCTAAAATAAAACACATGGGGACTAATTCTTTTAACTGGTATGCAGCACACAGTTGGGAAAAAAATATTAAAAAAAGCAGTTGACACCTAAGTTCTCGCAAGATGAGTGTAAATTACACCAAACCCGCTCCCTCATGAGAAGGGATGGGGGAAGGGGGCATAATCAGGTGCACAAGCTTTGCCTCATTTGCATGTACCCTCTAGGAAAAATGGACAGTGCCTTGTGTGAACCCTTTAAAACCTTAAGAAAGAAGAAAAAGGGAAGTCAATGAAGCTACACCAATTTACACTCAGGATCTGGCCCAGTTCTCTTCAAAAACTGCATTCACTTTTCAGGTCCACCTGTTCACATGCTGCCATTTAGTTATTGCTGTTCAATTTAATATTGTTGACTGACATGTAACAGCAGCCAACCTAATTTTTGAGTCAAACCTGCTCATCTGAAAAGAGAAAACCATACTGAAAAAAGGCTAAAAGCCGATTTTGAGAACAACATTTTGCCTCTCAACGAAAGACACGATGTTATAAATGTAAGCCTTCCAAGATTCATGGGGTGTGAGGGATTCCTTAAAACTGATGCATCCCTTCCCTTGGGCATTGTCAGATCCTGAACTGGACTGGAAAACCAATACTACTCCTTCCTAAACAAACTAGGTATCAAAAGGCAGGAGATTCTGCTAAAACCATCAATAAGTGACTTTGCCAAGAAAACCCTTTTTCTCAGCAAAAAATTACACTTTCAATTAGCTTTTGTCCAGATTAATAAGCAATTTTTACCTTGTACATGTTTTGTTTTGAATACATAGAATCAATTAGAGCTTTTTCTGCAGTACTGGGGCCTCTAACTTGAGGTCAGCTTGCGGTCCCAGTGAAATTCATAATAAAATACCCTTGAGGTAAAGAGGGAATTCAGTACGAGATACTGAACAGTTGGTTTTTCCAACACCAAGTTACCTGGATTAAGGTTTGTAAATGATTTCTCTCCTATACAATCAACAAGTCTAAAAACAGTTCCCTGTTTTATTGTACTACTTTGCTCAGGAAGAGAAGCAGAGGGAAACCAAAGCTATTTGCTTCACAGAAAGGGGAAAAAAAAGATAGCAAGAGGGGAAAAATACTTGTGTTTGCAAGTCGAAACTAGTACTGTCTGGTGGCAAATGTGGTCGGTGGATAGACTTTAATGTTTCTGGATGTATGATTCTGCATGTGTCAAGGCTGACAGCACTAAAGCTGAACTCCTTTTTGAACAAGTAAAGTAGGTTGCACATAACCACATAGCCATGCTGCCCCACCAATGACCTTAACCTTGATCTGGAAGGAACCACCCCTCTCAGTGAAAGACAGTTAATTTAGTCTCCATCATAATTTAGCCCCAAGACTGCTGTAAGTAGAGACTATCCATTGTGTTGAATTATGACTTTTGGTTATGGTGCCCCAGATTACTATCCACTGAGGCTTTCCTAATGTTATTGGATTCTAGCCTATATATGCAAAAGAGAGTTTGAAGTGTTAAATGAGATGCGTGTGCTGAATTGTAGCTCTTTCTATGTCCAGTACACATATTTCCACTGAGGAAACCAACTCCTTTCTTAACTGCAGACACACATTATATGTGTTTACTTTATCGACAGTATTTACATGCACACAGAGAGATCTGTGAAATCACAAATTTAAAGTAAGAATGAAAGCTTATGCTGCTGTAAAGTGCACAGTAATGTAAAAATATAAACCTGTTTAAAACGCAAAGCATAATATATGGGATAATATAAGTTCTGGTTCCACTGCTTTAACCTTAGCAGATGTGCACGGTTTTACTTTCTTTGATTTTGTGTTCGTTCATCCTGTAATACCAAACTCAGACCCAGAACACACATATTAGAACCTTATTCACAATATTTTTAATGTCCTCTCAAAGCTTCTTCAATATAAAATCTTTCCAGAGTTATAATTATTTGTTTCACGTTTCCAGGCGGCATTTTTACTTTTGAGAAAATATGCAATTGATGGGGGCAATGAAAAGCTTCAGTCGATCAATAAAGCTTTTAAAATTTACAATAGCTGTAATCAGCAATAAATCCGGGGCCCATTCCGGTTGTTCTTTATGTAGTCACGTTTCTCCATTTCAGTGTCCAGATTGTTGCTGAACATTTGTATGGTTTGGTGGCTGTACCTTTCCATCTCAAGTATGCAAGAATTGTTAGTCTCAGCTCACAGCTCACTATCAGTGAAATTCCACTATTTTATCAAAAAGAAGGAAACTGAATGAGGAACTCAACAGAACCCCCTACTTGGATGCCACATAGGTCTGTGCTAAAGACATTCATGCTTATGCAACATTGCTTGTGGTAAACAAGCAGCCTTCCCATAAAATCTGTCTCTGATGCCAGTTCGTTACCATTCGACTGATTTGATAGGTGTAGATTATGAGCTTGTAACAGGGATGTGGCACAACTGGACTGGTTCAGGAAGAAGGCTGTTTCCGAAAAGAGAATCAGAAGGATAAGAATTTGGAGTTAGACTGAGCCTTTGCTCAATGCCTCTGCTCTTCCCTTGCTCTGGGTGAGGGGAGTAATTTGTTACAGCCTTTTCCCTTTTCCCCACTGCCTCAGATCTGCTGGGGGGGAGGGGTCAGACCCAAGGCTCCAGCATTGCTTCCCTTGCCCACCTGCTCAAGGGGTGTGTGCAGCTGCTACTCCCCCTCTTGATCAGGACCCAAGGTCCAGGAGCAGCACTAATGCAGCTGTGAGGTCTTACTCTGCTGAGTGGTGGCATTAGGTTCAGGTACAATCTGGTCTAATATTAGCATGATTATCAGATATCAGAGCATGACTGAGCTTTTGGGGCTAAAATAGTCTTAGACAGTACAGAACAGCACCTCTGAAAGCTGGCTTCAAATGTGCCTGAGGCAATTACTAAAATCAGTGTAATGGCATCAGAGATTTGTTGTAACATTACGAACAATATTCTAGCCAAAAGGGGGGAAGTTTTGTAAACTCATTCTTTAAATTACCACTTCAGAGCAGCCAGTACCAGCTGTACGTTACTCCTCACAGGGATTTCAGTTAAAACCTTTCATTAGAAAAATGCCGATGGTGACAATGTTTTATTGCACTGCCAAGACACAACAGTATGTGTAGGACTTGTTCTGAAAGTAACATGCAAACATGATGCACTGCAGTTCCATTTCTCCCCCCAGAGATGATGTGCTGCATTTCCATTCCTCTCCCTCACCCCTAAATCCACCCAATTGTATGTGGTCTATTAAGAGACCTTAATAATGAATAATGCTTATTATGGTGGGAAGTCCCCGCCAGTGCTATCTAGTCCACTTCAATGGAAGTAAACACTAAGAAAGAGTGAAATATCTTGACTTCATTGAAGTCAATGGCAAAAGTCCCATTTGAACTCAGTCGGGCCAGGATTTCACTCTATAACTGGTATTACTTGTTTGCAGGATTTAGCTCTTAGATTTCAAGATTTTCTGGTCAGGGATATATGTCTGTAAAGTATATCACACATTTTGGGTGCTATATCAATAATAGTTACAATAACAAATACACAAATCTCAAGAACATGACTGCACAGATACATTTATTTTGTACTATATACTCCAAGTATTAGCAGTTCTGTTTTACAAGTGCCAACCTACAACTCAATCAATTAAATATATTCTCCCAAAAAAATGATTTATGCTACAAATAACGCTATACTTTCTCATTCTCATAACTATTTGAGAGATCCCACCTTGATCAGCCTTTTAACCTGTGGACCTGGCAAATGGCTACAAGCAGAAATGTGAAGTACAGGGATGTATTGAATTCCTGGAGGCTGAAGTCCAAAACATTCTCACACTCAGGTAGTAACTTGTAATGTCATAAAACTCTTCCTATATCTGTACTACTACAAATCAGAGCAGCTACTTTGATACATTAGATAAGTACATCAACTAAAGCATAACAAATAGGAACCACTATCAGCCATAATAATAACGAAATACACACGTGCAGTCATCATTTTAATAATGGGTTATAATTTACCATTTGTTTTGCTAAAGTGGTCACTGTTTGGCTCATTAAGTAGAATATTTGACATTTAATTAAAATATAGTCTTATAAAGAATAGTACTTAAATTTTTAAGAGTACTCACTATTAATATTAGAATTGGAAAAGGGTAACAAAAATTATTAGGGGAATGGGACAGCTTCCATATGAGGAGAGATTAAAAAAACTGGGACTTCTCAGCTTGGAAAAGAGAGGATTAAGGGGGGATATGAAAGAGGTCTATAAAATTATGACCTGTATTGAGAAAGTAAATAAGAAAGTGTTCTTTACTCCTTCACATAACGCAAGAACCAGGAGTCAGCCAATGAAATTAACAGGCAGCAGGTCTAAAACAAACAAAAGGAAGTACTTCTTCATGCAATGCACAGTCAACCTGTGGAACTTGTTGCCAGGGGCTGTTGTGAAGGCCAAAACTGTAACTGGGTCCAAAAAAGAATTAGGTAAGTTCCTGGAGGATAGGTCCATCAATGGCTATTAGCCAAGATGGTCATGGATGCAATCCCATGCTCTGGGTGTCCCTAGCCTCTGACTGCCAAAAGCTGGGAATGGACAACAGAGGATGGATCACTTGATAATTGCCCTATTCTGTTCATTCCCTCTAAAGCACCTGGAATTGGCCACTGTTGGAAGAGGTTATTAACCCCTAGCTCTAAAACAATTTAACTATAAATATACCTTAGCATATTACCCATTTTAATAAAATAAAGTAAAAAATTGTTTAAAATAATTGTGCATGTGAAGACAAATTTCTGCAAATAAGCCCCAGGCAGGTAACTAAAGATCAATAAGCATGACCTTAGCAGTGGGAAAATTCCTAGAATCACAAATCAGATTAGAGAGCTGTATAAAAATATTCACACTGTTGGTGTTCCTGGCAGAAAGAAAAAAAAATGGTGTTTATTCTAGATTCACAAAAAAGTAAAAGACTTGTTACTTTCACCCACATTTTTGGTGGTTTTCTCCCCTATAGAGCAAAAGGCAGGTTTTTGCAGGTGCCTTAAATTTAATTTGAAGTTGTGTGAAATTCCTTGTCAAACTGAAATTGAAAAAGGAACGGATGTGAAGTTTCTGCCTTTTTCTGCTCCATAATAATACCCCTGGTTAAGTGTAGAAACTGCACCAGTCAAAGACTTTGTAGGCCTCATAGGCTGTAAGAAAAATATGTTTAAAAAATTATTGCCTGCGTTCTACTGAACTTTGTTTCCCTCATGCTTCTATCTCATCTATTTTATGAGTCTCTAACTCCTTGACTGTTTGCAAAGTATTCTGAAGGACTGTCTTGCTACCTGGTGGCTAGCCCAGGATAGAATTGTGTATGGATTACAAGTTTCAACAGCCACAAGTATTGCTTAAAAAAGAGTAGCAAGTGAGTGAGAGATCGAGAGAGAGAGAGAGAAGCAGCAAGAGGAAGATTAATACTGAATCATCTTCCGTTCCCTTTGATTTAGAAGAAAGCATGTGAAGTAAAATGAAGTATTTAGTGATAATAGAAAACTGTGGGGTAGAAGGAAGGAAATAAAATTCACAATGTCTGAGGGAGTGAAGGAATACAGATTATTAGCTGACTCACACAATTCATCTAAGGTGTGAGGCTAGGGAGGAAAATCAAACAAAAGAAAATTTATCTCAGTAGTTAGATACAGTGACTCAGTGTACAAACACTCAATGAGTAGGAGCAGAAACTAGGGACAAGTAGCGGTCAATTAGGCCCCACTCCTTCAATAACTTATACACCTGCTTAATTTTACACACAGGAGTAATCAAGTTAAGTTTGTGCCTAAGTCTTTGTGAATTCCCTGTGTTTTAAATGGAGCTGGAATTATTATGGTGCATTTAACAACTTCAACCTTTACTCTTCTTTTCTAAGGAAACACAGTTGTGTACTACCAGACTAGTCTTGAATATCAACATAGTGATGAAAACAATGTTTGTTAGTCAACTGATGCTAAGCAAGTCACTGAGTTGTTGTAGGGTCTACAAAACAAGTGGCATTTTGTTACTTTTAATTTCCCAGTGTGGTAGATTAAAAAAAAAAAAACCTTCCTAAAATAAAATAAAATAAAATAAAATAAATAATAATACTTAGCACTTATGACACTTTACAAATTCAAACTGGAGTGAAGATATTAATTATTTCTCATTCCTGTGAAGCAGGTCTGATAAGTATTATTATCCTAGCACAATTTCACTTGATTACAGATGGGGACATGGTCAGAAAGATGACATAACATACCTAAGGTCACATAGTAAATCTGTGACAGCCACAGGATTAGAACTCATAACTGCCCAATTGTTAATCCTATGCTCATTTCCCCAGAAGCCACTACATCTCATAAGGCAAGATAATCAAAATCTAGAAGGTCTTTCCTTCCCTACTGTATGGTAAACCACATTTTGAGCCTATTACATAATGACAGGATCCTTTTGAAATAGTTTGTACTGTATTTCCCCAGCTTTTCTAAGTAAGGAATAAAAGGAGACCACATTTACATCTTTAAAATTATTTGATTTCTATGTATATAATATACATCCTTCTAAAATTATGCTGCAGGAATGTTTGTGAAGGTTCCTCATAATTGTTAAAAATGTGTTGATTTCACATTTACACTAACATAGTATCAAGCTAACACCTGTGTATTATAGTAACAACAACCCATTGTGTTGTAACACTGGCGCTTCTTTTCTCCCTGTACATCAGAATAATGAACTTTGGTTACTGAATTGTTAGCGGTGCTCATGGACACATTGTAGATCTCCTCACTACATGTGGATATTCCACCCTACTTTAGCTGCACAGATACACGAGTGGTTTATATGTTAAATATATATCAGTCACCGAGGATGTAAGTTTACAGTTTCGGATCATTAATTTGAAGCTTACACACCCTACTCATGCAAAGAAAGAAGGGTTTGGCTTTCAGAACAGGCTTCCTATTGATCCACGTAAGGCTGGAAACTATGTATAGAAATACAGTCAAACCTTTTAAGATGAAATACAAAGTTTCCAGTAAGAGGATGAGATCCTTCAGACTGAAGGCACTGAAAAGCTGTCTTGTTGCCTAGCCAGTGAACTCAGGGTCTTATATTCCCTTTGATTTTGCATACAGATGGGAGCTTGCACTCATGGGTCAGGGTTTTTAAGAGATAAAACCAACAGGTTTCCATAAAAGTTACTGTAAAAAACTGTTTTTAACAGTGATTTCCTTTCTATAGGTTTTTCTATCCACCCTACAGAATTCTATGTCCTTGCTACAGAATTCTAAGGTTAGAAAAACCCATAGAAAAGAAATCACTCTTTGCAATTTAATATGACTTCTCATATGTGTTTGGATAGCCAGAACTCAGGTCCCTTGGTGAGAGGTGCCTCCTGGAAGTCCAACATTTGGTTTTGGGGTGGAGGTGCCTTTTAAATTTCTAGGACTTGGGTATGAGGTATTATCAAAGGATCAAAGTCTGGTAATTGGGGTGATAAGTCTCGATATCTAGGATAAGGGATTAGGCTGAGGTTTGATATTAAAATAACTAAGAGTGGGGTGGTGTGGAAGGAGGAATGCTGCCCAAGCAGTTAGGCCTGGGTTATTAGGTGAGGGAGATAGCTGAATATTTAGGACTCTGATTTGGAGGAACGGGACCTAATTTTACTTATTTAATTTTTATGTAGCATCAATGACCCCTAAGGAGCTTTTCAGAAAAAGTAGGAAAGCAAGGCTCCTGCCCTGAAGAGTTATTTGAAATGCAATATTTTCAGTCCAAGTTTATATGAGGTCCACCAGACTCAGGTCGTGTGTGTGTATATATATTTTTAAGCAGGCTAGACATGCAGCTGAAACATACTCAGTTTGACTCAAAACATAAATTTGGAACAGTGTATCCAAAACTGAATACTAGCCCCTTTCACAGCACTCGGCTTAACTGTACAAGTGTTTCTGGAAATGTTTAATAGAAAAAAAGTTTATTAAGAAACACTACAGACACAGTTCTGTACATGTCTTTTCTTCTTCTTTTTTAATAATCCCTTTTATATTGCCTAAATCCCTAAAATCAGTGTCTGGACTCTAGCTGGAGGCTTCCCAAGAATTACTGCTTGTCAGCACCCTTTCCACAGAAATGAGGTTATTTACCGCCACTGACGTAATGTCAACTCATCTTTGTCCACTCATACGCTGGAGCCCTCTTTACGGGAAAGGCAAAACCTCAATTTTCCCTCTCTAACACACATATATATAATCCAGATTTAAAATAAACATCTGTGTCAGTAAAATGGTTTACTGGCTGCCTTGAGACAGGCCTAAGATACCACCTATAGCTTCTCAATGTATAAACCTGTACAGTTCACTTTAAATACCTGACCTGAATATGATATATTGGGATGGCTGACGTTACTAGTAATTGAAGTTTTTTACACCTTGGTCACCAGTTCAAACCTCAGACAGGTTGTCAGTGATTAGTGATGTGCAAACCTCAAAAAAATCCTGAATTTCTGTTAATTTCGGAGCTTTACTTAGTTTAACAAACTTTCTGAGTTTCTCCCTGCTCTCTACCTTTGTTGTGTGAAAATTGATAACTGTTTTCTTTCCTCTGCCTCAATTATCTTCTTGTGGATCTCTGGGTCTGGGAAGTGTTAAAGGGAAGTAAGGGGTATAACATTCCCCCCAGGCTCTCCACATCATCACATCAGGCTGTGGTACTGGGGTCTGCTCATGTCCTCTCTAAATAAGGTGTTTCTGAGGCTTCCTTGACAGAAATACCATAGACTACACAGCATTCTTCAGAAACCTTCAATTCACCCAAGATTTGGGTCTTTTATAAAAGTGCTGTGCCCACTGAGGCATCATCAGCAGGAAAGCCCAGACAGCAGCAGGCTGAATTTCTGTCATCTAACAGTGAGATAGGAGGCATTTGTGGTGAACTCCCCTTTCCCAAGATTCAGCAAAAGTTCATTTGGAGAGAAGCAGAAAATTCTGGTGGACAGGGATGGGATGGGATGGATTGATTATTATTAAATTAGCTTGTCTATCTCTAACAGTAACTAGTATTTGGTAGCCTACGTGAAATGAGTTGTTGATCACATTCCTTTGACTACCGGACAGGTGCCCACATAAAAAAAACCCATCACTGGTACATTTGTTGCCAGTCTCTGCAGAGAGGCATAGAGACCTAACTGATTTTCTTTCACCTCAAGGTGATCCCTCCAGATCATAATTGTGGTCAGCTGGTAAAATAGTGTGCAGAAACTTACATCAGTACCAGCACTGTAGATAAATAGAGGATCTCAGTCAATGGGACAATTCTCAAAAACTCTTAAATTGGCCTACAAAAACCCATTCAGTTACATTTAGCGTATGCATATCTTGGTAATTGCTCTACAATAACTACAGTACGTGTGATGACAATCCTCTCCACTTTATATAGAAAATCTGCTACTTTCTTTCAGACATGAACTTCAGTCATAGTCAGCCAGGCCTTTGTGATCTCTTGGTTAGACTATTATAATGTGCTGCATAACTGGGCATACTCTGAAACTGATCATTGACTGAGGCAGTTGCAGGAGGCAGCTGCTTGCTTCTTAAAATAGGGACAGGTTACTTGTAACTGTCACAAGCTACACTGACTACCAGGACGTCAAAGAATACAGTTCAAGGTGTAATATTAAATATGAACTCCTTCACAAAATAGGATTTAGCTACTTAAGTGAGTGATCACATCTTGCTTTTTGAATCTGCCCAGCAATAACAGTCAGGGCAGGGTAGATCTGCTTTTGGTCCTTAACACTGGAAGAAAAGTGTAGGACTTTCTCTGCCAAGCGTCTGAGGAGTGAAACTCCCTTCAGAGGGCATCTGTCACAACCCCCTACTGGCTGCATTTCGAAATGCATAAATCTTCTATGTTGGGATTAACCCTTCCGTGACCATTTTGCAGATTCCCTCATTTGTTTCTTTTTGCTGTTGTGTTCATCTTTCCCTCCATCCTTTGCACCATGTGACTACTGACCTCTTTGTAGGTAGGTTGCTTATCTCTAGGGCTATTGGTTTCCTCCTTTCCCTACTTCCTGAGTTCTGTTTCACTATATTCAGTATTTGAACTAGTTGGTTCTTTCAATTGATTGTAACACTCTGGATTTTGACTTTTGTTGCTTTGCTCTTGCATTAGACACCCGACAAATATGTTACATGCAAAGATAATACCCATAAACCATTTCTTTGGGTGGGGGGAGAGTGGAGTGGGGAGGGAGCCTGAATACAATTTAGGAAACTCTTCTGTAGCTTCTTTAATCTAACTATGCCCAGGATAAAAGGCTGTGCTAACCTTATGGGATTAGTAGTACAGAAGAACTGTTTGGAGTGAGGAGTGAATGTCACAACACACAGTCAGCGATGACACAAAGTGATATAAAAAGAGGGCTTGGTAGGCTTTGTTGCTTAGTTACCAATACAGCACACAGAGCAAACCTGGTCATATCACTAACCTGAGCTTCTCCTAATACCTCACATTTCCTCTGTTTACAATTCCATCATCATAACCAACTTTCTAATTCCCCCAATGCATTGAAATAGAGCCTAGGATCAAGAGGGAAACAGTGCCAGAGATTAAAGGTTTGGGGATTTACAACTGGTATCTAGCAAAAAACTATAGTAGGAGCCAATCGCTTTGGTCAGAGGACAGTCCTTGTTATTTTTTAAAAGATTTATTTATATATATATATATATATATATATATATATATATAGAGAGAGAGAGAGAGAGAGAGAGAGAGAGATATTTTCTTAAGAATCAGAATGTGGAAACTGTGTGTTTTGTGGGTTAATCACACAAAACAAAATAAAAACAAAAACAATTCCTTTCCCACTCACCCCACCCGGAAATCAATTAAACTAAGATCTGGAAAGCACTGACTCAGTAACAGATGTAGTGAATTACAAACATATATTTGTCACAGATTACTGTATAAGAAAATAGGCAGCTGTCCCACTTCAAAATACATTTTTTGTGTTCATTATTATTAATCCATCTTTTCTGCATGTAGCTACTCAATATTAAGCATGACTGAAATGCAGTACAGTTCAGCACTCTGGCAAAAAGAAAGCCTGCAAAAATACAAAAAGGTTGCAAAAAGGAAACCTGATTTAAAAGATATTTTTGGTAGGCAATCAGGTGGTTTGCTCTGAATTTCAATGACTGTCTATAGTACTGTACTTTAAGTGTTACTGAATTTGCAGAAGGGCTGACGAGGAGTTTTAGTTTACTCCATTCTTAACCACAATACAATAGATAAAATTCTAAAGTCACTAGTCATCTGAGAGCTCTACCAAAGCTATAAAAATATACTGGCAAAGCTGGAAAGAAGACATTTAAATGAGGCCAGGTTAGGTGTTTCCAAGAGGTGAGTGACTGATCCTGTTTTATGTTATGCCAGACAATGTTAACATCTTAAATACTATCTCTGTCAAGTGACAGATAGATGTATTATTGTCTGTGAATTATTAAAACAACTTCACCTTGTCAGCCTTAATCCTTTCTGGATGAAAAAAAAAATCTGTCAAGACAGGCATTCACTTTTAATCTATTACTAAATCTTTTTGAAGCTTGGTAATATTTTTCATACAGTCTGCTTTGGTCAGCTTGTCAGATACTATGCCTGAACATTGGCCATGACCATGAGCTAATCGCAAACATAATGCTCTTTGGTTGTTTGAGAGTCCTTCCTGCCTTGCTGAGAGCTACCGTGTCCCCTTTCACCTACCCAGTTGGGAGACCAGACAACTTGGGGATCATCCAAGACTGGCATTAAGATCCATTCCCTGGTTCAGGGAGAGTACCGTAGCTATTACAGCACGCAAATCACTTCTGGGGTTTTAATTAATAAAAAATGTTTGGACAGATAGATCTCTCATGCATGCTTGCAACTCCCCTACACATGCAAATACTTCTTGAACACTAGTAAACACCAGGAATGTGGCATGAGGCTAAAATCAATTAGCAATGTTGTTCAACATTGCTCACCTTTTGTCACAGGCAGCCTCACTGTCACAGGCTATTCTGGTGTCATGCAGAGATGGGAAATAATGTGATCCAAAGATAACATCCATCCACCGTATTGCTCAAGCAGCAATCTCTACTGTATCTGGGTAGCACCACTGGAACCATGCCCTACATCCTCATGTCTCCCTCCCAATTTGGCCAATTTGGTAATGGCGACAAAAAGGGGTAGATTTGTAAGTTTTTAAAACAAACATTTCAAATCCTCCACCCCCATCAACCATTTGCCCAAAATGAAGCAAGAGAGAAAAGTTAAAGTGAAAAGGATGGAGATGCTGGGGGGTAAAACAGACTGATCATAACAGAAAATTGGGGTTTTGACCAAATGAAAACTGTTGTGAAAATGTCTGCTTTTCCCCAAAATTATTAATTTTTGTTAGAAAACTGAATATCTGAAAATGTGGTTTTTTTTTGTTTTGCCAAATGTATTTCAGCTTTTGGTTTTTCCAATGAAAAGTTAAAAAGTCAACAGAAAAAACACACTCAGGTTATGATCAGCTCTAGGAGGAATAAACTTCCTCAGAACTGGATGCCCCTTTATGGATGTCTTTCAGGGTGGACTGATTTAAATCAAAGCTATTTAAATCACCAATTTTAATCATGATTTAAATCAGCAAGCAGGAAACTGAGTTAAATAATTGATTTTAATCATGTTTTGCATTTGTACTTTTAAGTTATTTTGCTACAGAAAAGTTGATTCTTATTGGTTGGTAACCATTAAAACATATTGATTTGCAACTAAACAGGGCCGGCTCCAGGCACCAGTTTAACAAGCAGGTGCATGGGGCGGCCAAGGGAGAGGGGCGGCACCTGCGGCAATTCGGGGGCGGCAGGTCTCTCACTCCCTTTAGGAGCGAAGGACCTGCCGCTGCCGATCGCAACTTTTTTTTTTTTGCTTGGGGTGACAGAAATTCTGGAGCCGGCCCTACAACTAAATATAGCCTTTATACTAAATTTGGTGCTTCTTTTTGCTAACCAGGAGTATACACTATACCTATATGCATTTAGTTAAGCAGTTATACAGCTAAACTTTTACTCTTATTCAGATTCTTAATTTTTATTCTTTTATGTTAGAAAATGGTGAATGATGCATTTCTTATTTACTAGATGATTATTGTTACTTGCAATTCAAATTCAACTGAAAATTCACAAAAACAGGATTTGATTTGATTTTTTATTATTATTAAATAAAACTCTTAAATGTGCTGCACACAGAAGAAAAAAGTTTATCAAAACAAGTTTTGCATTTAAAGATTATTGAAGTATTAAAACAGTTTACCTATCTATCTAAACTATTGAACTAGTTGTTTCTGGGCACTACATCCTTCAAGGTTTTAGAACTCAGAGAGCTAATCCTCTCATACCTAGTTTTTATTCAGAGATTGGAAGAGGAACACAAGCTTTCCTGATTTTTCAGCTTCCATTTGGTTTCTCAACTCTGAATGAAATAGTTATTGAACTAAACTTTTTGAATAAATTGAAATGACCAACATTCTCTGTCTGTACCTGCCAAAGAGGTTACTGCTATCAAACATTAGCACTTTTCAGCAAACTCTGGGTCCATATGCTTAGTCATTGGTTTGACTTTCTTTACAACTTGGCAGCACATATGTACTGCTTATTTGTCTTTATTTTTTTTTGGTATTTAATTTAAATTATTTGGCTAGATTATAATAAGTTTAGGTTCCAACATAAACTGCCAATTTCAAATTTAATTTTAAATATGTTTATTTTTAAAAATATACCTGTATTTAATTTTAATTAAAAATTCAATTTATGTAAATGTCTATTTTTTTAATTAGACATAATTGAATTTTATCCACCCTGGTATCTTTACAACTTTATCTACCTCTATGGTCTTCATAGCAGTAATCTCGGTGTACCTCGCAAATATTAATGAATTTACTCTCACTCTGAGGAAGAGCAGTATCCTCATTGTACAGATTTTACAAAACAAGACAAGAGATCAAGATCCTGATTCAGCAAAGCATTTTAGTACCCTGCTTAAAGATAAGCATACGCTTAAGAGTTTTGCTATGTCCAGGCCAAACAGACCTGCCCACAATCACAAATGGCAATAGTGGCAGACCCAGGAATTGAACTCAGTTCTTCTGAGTCTTAGACTAGCATTTTAACCACAAGAGTATCCTTTCTTGAACTTGTATATAAACAAGTTAAATGTTTCCCTTAAATTGGTCTTTGACCTGTTTTCTTTCTTTGATCTATTCCTTTGGTAACCAAATCTGGCATTTTCTTTTCGCCTTCATACCCTTCACATTAATGGTCCGATTTTCAGAGATTTGCAAGTGTTAAAATCAGTACGATTTAGTTGTCCGTTACGTAGAGAACCACCTTAGGCTAAACTGTGGCTTTACCACAAGCCCCATGTTTATTATTGCAATGCTAGTTTCCCCTTGTTTTGAAACAGATGCAGCTCTATACCTGGTACATCCCTCAGAGCATCAGCATAACTGCACTGCCTGGTGCATTGGGGGGCTCATTTGCCACCCGCAAAAGGGGAGGGGGAGTAGCTCTGCTGAGGCTGCTTTCCCCACTGTGCTGTTACCTGCAATGTGGGCAGCCGGTGCAGGGGGCTAAAGGATGTCTTGTGGACACTTGCTTGCCTGTGCAGGAGTGCTAGACAGGCCACAATCTGGCACTTATCCAACTTGTCTGACTATGTTCACCCTTTCAGGAAATATGTTGCTGTTGTAGGGTATCAGACTGCTGAACGCACCTGAGAGGATTGTTCTGTGCACTTCAGAAAGTGGACACCTTCTGAGTCCATTACCAGGATAAAAAATAATGGCTACCTTTATATGGCTCTTTAAAAAAAGCTGTCATGAAAGAAACAGAACAAAAAATCTTGGTAATTAAAAGGTAAAGTTATGTTGCCGACAGGGTGAACGCAAACTGGAATTTCCCTGATATCACTGTAAAAGGTGATTGTTTGGAAACCAAGAGTACAGTCATCTGTCAGGAGGCCGAGCTGGCACACCAGCTTCTCTGCATGGCATCTCCACCCTTGAAAACTCTCCAAATCCACATCCTGTTGCAGAAACATTCACTGTTTTACTGGAAATCAATGTCTCGTTTTCATAGAGACTTGCTTTTTTATTTATTTTCAAATGTGTAATTTGTCAGATTTTTTTACTGACTGTACGAGTAAAGACCAGAGAGATCAGGGGAAGCAATGAGAGAGATGGGGTTCTACATAAAAATGAATATTGTTCCTAAAACATGAAAAAATTGCGCACCATGGCATATACAGCTACACCTATGATTGAATAGCCCTCTTTGGAAGACTTAAATACTAAGTAGGCTAATTTTCAATGCAAATTTAGCAGAAGGTATTTTTAACATCAAAATTACAGCATGAAGCTTCACATATTACATACTAGTATTTTGTGATTGTCACTTACCTCTCTACACCCACACACATACAACAGAAGTAGACAGGGAAAGTGGCCGAAGTTCTAGCACTCCAGTACTTTATTCCAAGATTGATGGAGGAAATCTGACCCCATACTCTTTCTCTCCCCTGCATTCAAAGCCCAGAAGTGGCATTTTTCTTTTCCACACAGTTCATGCCTTTAATGCATTCTAAATGCACAAAACACCCTAGGAAAACACCATCTGGACCGTCAGCAATGGCGGGTAAATGTATACCTGAAAAATGTAGGGCTACAGCTGCGGAAAAATTGTGACTTTATTATTTGCCCCCGTTTTTCATAAAAAAATGTCGAACCTTTTTTGACAAGCTTCTACAAAGGGCCCCGATTTTCAAAAAGAACTCAGTTCCCATTTAGGAACCAAACTAAGTGGCCAGACTTTTAAAAGAACCCAACAAATCAGATGTTGAGCTCTTCTGAAAATATGTTACAATGGGTGCTGCTGGGTGCTGAGTACTTGAAAATCTGGCCCTGGTCTCTTTTGAAAATCTCACCCCATGTGGGTGAATGGAAAAGGGAGCAGGCTAATGGGCAATACTCAGGCAGGAAAAGATCAGTGGGTGACCAAACTAGATAGGTGGCAAGGATGCATTAGGGCTGGAGCTGTCTGAAGCAAGAGCTCTTATGTATTTTATATGCTCCTATCTCTCCCCCTTCTCAGTTCCTTCTCTGGTGAGACTGTGCTTCTTCCAACACAGCTGCTTTAGCACAGGGAGCCTGCGTACAGGCAGAGATAAGAAAACAAAAGCGTGGGGGAAGAGGGTGAGAAAACAGATCCAGATAATGAAGGAGGGAAGAAGGCCAAATTGGGGAGGGGGAAGCTGAGGGAAAGAGGAGACAAGGGGATAACTGGTGAACTAAGAAGAGATGTAACATATAAATAAGTACAAATAAATACGTATATGGGGGAAAACCCAAAGAGGGGGCAACAAAATCAAAGAAGAGAAGGGGAGGGATAGCTCAGTGGTTTGAGCATTGGCCTGCTAAACCCAGGGTTGCGAGTTCAATCCTTGACGGGGCCATTTAGGGATCTGGGGCAAAAAATCTGTCTGGGGATTAGTCCTGCTTTGAGCAGGGGGTTGGACTAGATGACCTCCTGAGGTCCCTTCCAATCCTGATATTCTATGATTCTATGATAAAGGAGGAGAGGAGTGATTGAGATAATCTAGCCTGATAGGGACAGCACTTCTTGTCAATCAGAGACAGGAAGCACAGCCTGAGAAACAGTTGATTAAAAATAAAAAGCTATGTGAATTTAATCTGATCCCTTCAGGTCTGCAAACCTGTGTGGGAATCTGGGGAGAGCAGGCTGTCTTGGGATACTTCAGCCTGTCTACTCCTGAATAGAGAGGTACACGGACATGGGAAAAAAAATCAATTGACATTATTTGAATCTCCACAAATATTTGGATTGATTGGGTCAGTTCTTATTTGAGATGAAGGGCTTCACTTCATCTGAAGGTTTAGCACTTAAGCACATGCTTAACTTTAAGTATGTGAGACATCCCATCAATGACTCACATGAGTAAAGTTAGGCACATGCTTAAATGCTTTGCAGAGCTGGGGCCTAATTAGGAAGCTAAATAACCTTCGATTCTCATTCTCCTCTCCCTCAATTCCAATCCTCCATTCTCTCAGGCTTGATTTAAAATGGTTTCTAAGAGTTGGGCCTAGGTCTTTGGCATTTCTGTAATTACCACTTGTCAGCCTCATTTAGAGGAATGATCAAGTGGGGCAGGGTAGGGAGCAGCGGCCATTTGCCTGGGTGACAGCTCCGTCTCCAAACTAATCTTTCAAAGGATCTGACAGCTTTTCACCCAGCCACAGCAGAAAATTTTTACCTACAGTCAGTCAATTTTCTTCAGCCACTTTCACCATTTAAAACAAACAAACAAAAAAAGGCCATGAATCTTATAACAAGTACGGTGCAACGTTCAGAGCACAAAACAGTTTTGACTTAGATCAGAGGAGTTAAGGGAACACTTTCCTTTTGTTAAGGTTGTCAGTTAGTTGCAGTACTAAGGGATCAAATGGCAGTATTAGAGAGATGTTCTCAGGAAGATCAATGAATACGGGAAGTTCACAGATGACACACAGCTCATTTTAAACCTCAGGAATGACAGCAGGGCATGAGGAGGAGCAGGACCAGCTGTGAAAGTTGCCAGAGGAGTACGTTGGAGGCACAGCAGAGGAAACATGGGACGACATAAAGGGCAGCAACTGGTTAACTGAGAAGCATAGCATGGGATGATTATAATGGTAGTGTTCAGCAGGATTCCAGTATTGAATGTCACTGAGGTGGATTTAAAAGATGGGACTGTCAAGTATGATGTAATGAGCAAATTGTGAAACAACAACAAGCAGAAGAGTATCTGAAGCATGCATTGTGGATAGCGCTCCTATACAAAGGGATGAATGCCAGGGTAGTAGTTAGTCTTACAGCAGAAGGAAAGGACAAGGGTACTTATTAAGAGGATTAATAAGACAGTGAGCAGAATTGCGCATGAACCCGATGAAGACAAGCAGGGTGGAAGACATCTTGCAAAAAAGACAATCTGATAACAAAAACGATCTTCACATACTTCACCTAGGAACGCAGTGATATTCAAGGAAAAAAAGAATTTAAAGGAATATAGGAGAAGGAAAAGCAAAGGAGGGACAAGAAAAGAAAGCAAAACAACTTCATATATACACAGACATATACATATGGAATGGTGAGAGCAGGCTCTCTTGGAGTATTTCAGCATGTCCACTCCTCACTAGAGAAGTGCATGGAAATGAAAAAGAAAAAGGAACAATTGACATTTTTTGAATCTCCACAAATATTTGGATCAATTAGATCAGTTGCCAGAAGCTGGGAATGGGCAACAGGGATGAATCACTTGACGATTACCCATTCTGTTCATTCCCTCTGGGGCACCTGACATTGGCCACCGTTGGAAGACAGGATACTGGACTAGGTGGACCTTTGGTCTGACCCAGCATGGCCGTTCTTCTGTTCTTAATTGGGCCAATTTTTATTTGAGCTGCACTGCTTCACTTCATATGAAGATTTGGCAAAGCACTTAAGCCCATGGTTAGAGCACATTGCTATTCAGGTCTATTCCTGGCATTACCACTGACTCATGATAGTAGGCAAGTTGCTTAGCTTTTTTTGTCCTTCAATTTACTCACTAGTGAAACTGGAAGGCAGCAGTGCCTCTTATCTATTTCACATCCTTGAGATGCTTAAATATTCAATGTTTGTCCAGTGCAGAGTTCCTTATGAAAAGCACAACACAGGAACACATTATTATTCTCATATAACTAAATCAGAAATGTATGTTTTCAGTGGTAACTCTGAAGCATTTGACATAAGAAACACATGGACTGAAATAGAAAAATGTCTGCAGGGTTTTAATACCAGAAGACAGAGTTTACCAGACAAAGGCAAAATGAAGAAGAGGGGTGGGTGGCAATGGAACTGAGGGATAATACTGAGTCTGAACTAAGTGATGATAAAAATATATTGGCTGACACAGCAGCAGAGTCAGTTTGGAGAAGAGTTAAGGACAAGCAAGGGTAATCATATACCAAGGTAGTGATTATCGGATGAGACACAGACTTCCAGGACAAGAAAAGAAAGCAGATCAAGATTTTCTTTTAAAATAGATAAGAGAGGTCAGTTATTCTTCCTTCAAAGCTAGCATCTAACTCTCATGATTATTAATGCAAATTACATATGCATAATTACAAATTACTGGTGACGAAATAGGCCCTTAAGGAAGGGAATAATGGGTTTCCTTATACCGACATTTGAACAGTGTACAGGGTCAGACACAATTCTGGACCTAACAGTAGAAATTGGTCCAGTAGCACCTCTCATTCCATGTTCAGTTTCATTAGATTTTAAATACTCTTTAGGGCAAGAAAACTTAAAGGACGCATTACCAACATCTTTGACTCCAGGAGATCTGAATTTGGGGGAATGTGATATGCCCCAAGAATTTTTACTGTAATGCTACGAAGTATGGGAAACATAGAGCTGAATATTTGAAAAACATTTAAAGAGAGTGAAATTTAAAGCTATCCTGGTTAAGCAGGGATGTAAAGATTAGGGTAAGCAATAAGTAGAAGACTTTAAATAAATAAATAAATAAATAAATAAAAACAATCCTTTCACAATATAAACAAGCTGGCAAGCAGGATTGAGATATCTATTAAAAACAAGCAAGAGCAGATTAAACAGATAATTACAGGAAGACAAAGAATTACTGGACATTCTGCTGTCAAGACCATTCCAGCTAACAATTTTTGTCAAGTATAGCTACACTAGAAAGGCAAACAAGAAAGAAATGGTCTTCCCCTAAATTGTTCAGAATTGGAAGTAGGGGATATAACAAAAGGAACAGGTTAGTGTGCCTTTGTTCTTTACGGAAGAGGCTGGACAACTGCTTCAAGACCAATGATATGTCTTCTGGTAAGAGAGAAGTGTTAGGGCATCTCTACATTAGGGAAATGTCCATTGATATAAGCAGTAGTTACAGCAGTGCAAACCCCTAATGTAGATACAATGTATCAATGCAACTTAATCCAGGGTGTAAATTTTCCCATCTTAGACAAACCCTAAAATGCCAATGGAACTGTGTGGGAAAAAGGATTCCACTTATGATATACAGAGCGCTAGATTTAGATTACATATAATATTTCCACAAGGTGAAAGAGATTCTTTCCTTTCCTTGAAGAAATGAAGATTGAAATTAGCGAAATCCTAACTGGTATTTTTTTAAGTTCTCTGACGACAGATCAGATTCCTGAGGTCTGGGAAGTGTTAAACATTTTGTTACAACAGAGGGCCATGGGAGGGAGCAATTATAGAATAGTTATCTTAACATCACTTGTGGAAAAATATTAGAAACAATTTTGCTAAATCACCTCAAGAAGCATAATTTGATTATAAACAGCCATTGTGTTAGTCTTGGAGGGAGGTTTCTGCTTAGAGCTAGCTTACTGAATTTCTTCAGATATTACTAGGATGTCTTTTAGTTTTGGGCCATTCCTTGCTTTTAATATTAGGTACATGAGAAGATAGCAAATTAATGATAAACCACATTTGAAAGATCAAAAAATGGGAGATACTGCCAATTTTTTTCTAATGGGCATTGAAAGTTAGGTGGCTAAATTTGTATTTAAGTACCTCAATAAAAGGCATGATTTTTCAGACATGCTGTGCTCTAGGTAACTCAATCCCTTATTTTGGTGCCTAAAAATGGATTAAGCTGCCTTATTTCAAGCATCCACATTTAAACATTTTGCCCATAGTAAAGAGTGAGAGCTAATGAGACCAGAATCACAGGGATTTGAATTCTGTAAGCAAATGAAACAGTAAGGTTATCACTATATTGTCCAAGCGGTACACATGGAGTTTTAGTCATGCACTTCTTAGCAAAGGAGCCATGTGCTTAAAATGCCAGCACACTGTTTGAAAACATAATCACAGAACACAAAGGCAACAAACCCATAGAGAGTGTATGTGGGATTGTGACACAGCACTCATGAAACCTATTGACTATGAGAAGGGTATAAAGGTTATTGTACAAAAATCCTTGTAGCCATCCGCCTATACTGTCTATACATTTAAAAAAAAAGTCAGACTGGATACAGAGAGGGATACAATACAAATAGAAAGAAATTTTAGGTCTGTGATCAGCAAGGGGAGGGGGGGAAGGGTCAGAAGGGGAAAATTCCCAAGGCCCCTGAGTACCAGGGGGCCCCAAAGCAGTCAAAGGTTTCAATATCCAAAGACAGCCAACAGATTTAGAGGCAAGGCATTCACAAAGTTTACTTAGTTCAGCCAGAAGATAGTCTCACATTTCAAGGTTTCTTCTTCAGTGCTGGGTGGATGCTTAAAGCTGCTAAGCTTTTCAATTCAGTATTGAAGCAGAGGGAGTGCTAACTGATTGGAATAAATACATTTAAAAAATGAACTCATCCATGCAGTCAGAACTGTATGTAGTATCAGTGTCCATTTGTTTGTACATTTCAGAATATTACATTAACCTTAAAAAAGAAAAAGCTTCTCTGCATTGAAGTTTAGTGTCTGAGCTTTAGGGTATGTCTAATACTGGCAAGTTTCTGCGCCACAAGTTATACCACTTTTATTAAAACGCTGGAATTAAACTGCTATTGTGTGTCCACACTACGCTCCTTGTGATGCTGGAGCACGTCCACATTAGCAGCTCTTGCAACGGCAAAGAGCGCAGTGCATTGTGGTAGCTAGCCCACTGTGCAACAGGCTGCAGGGTGCTTTGAGAAGGGTTTGTAATGCCTCATGGGGCAGGCACAGCATCAAATGATGCAGGTTTCCCAATCCCATTGTTCCATAAGCATCCTACTACATTGCCAGCTGATTTTCAACTGAAGCGTATGTGTATGTGGGGGGGAGTGTGTGACAGGGTGTGTGTGAATGGAGGGGGGGGAGAGAGAAAGTATGTTTTGGGGGACAGAGAGTGTGTCAGCGTGCTATCTTGTAAGTTCAGACAGTGGCAGGAAGCAACCAGTCCTGAGGCAGGGGGAGGGGGAAACCCCGACATCAGCCCCTGCCTCCCTCCTTGGGCGTGCATACACACACACACACACACCCCTGCCTCTGTGTTCAACAGCACGAGCATTCCACATTAATGGTTTGCTTTGTTTCATTGGGCTTATGCACAAGGAAACTTTTTTTTTTTTTGGCGGTTCATCCACTGATATTTATTTTTGTACCGTAACCTTGTGAGAGCTCCTCTGCAATAGTGCATTCAGTTCCAGTTTCATTAGTAAGGACACTATGACCTCAGAGGTAGTATAGCTGTGGCAGTTAGGTGGGTTCCAAAATTCAAATATATTTATTGTTTTCAGGAAACACTAAAGATTATTTTTTATTCTCATGGTTCAAGAGAAGTCTTTATGTTAGCTAAATAGGACTGTATTTTCAAAGGTCTGTGGACTTTGCATGCATACCAACACCAAAGTGCACTTGCAAGCACATATACCCAGGCAGGTGCACAAATCAGTGGTCCTGAGAAGAATCTATGCTTACCTGTTAGAGCAATAACACAGCCGCAGAACAATCTATTCACAGTGCAGATGGTTTTGAAATCCAGAATTTGTGTTGTAAAAAAGGGGACAGGTAAGGCAGAGTGGGGAGATCCTGGACAGAGCTATTTCAAGCGGAAAGCAGCAAACAGATGGAGTAAAGTAGAATTAGAGTAAGGTCACTGAAGCAGATACATAATTCCAATGAGTTAGGGGAGTGAATATGTATTTGCAAGGAAAGAGAAAAGTATTGGGGGTCTGATGACAAAGCAGGAAAGTGGCTTATACAGCACAGACTTCTTGGGTGAAGTGTCCTTTTCCTGTTCAGCAAGTCCTTTTGTCTTTATTTCCCTCTTATCACTCCGACACCTTGCCCAAGTATAGAACGACAGGCAATTCTTAATGACTTCTTAGCTTTTGAAATGGTTCTGGTATAAGAGTCCAGCAATTTTGAATAGTTATTTACAACAAAGTTTCTATTGCTTTTTGAATGTTCAGCTTGGAACTGTTGTTCATTTATAAACATGCCACCCTCCTTCCTCCCCTCCCCTCCCCCCCCCCCCCCCGCAATCTGTGTTAAGACAAATGTGCTCTTGTAGCACCTCACTCATATCAGGAAGTGAATGCCAGCACTTCTGAATGGACCCACTGACAGCTGATGCTGTGTCAGCAGCCAGCAGGGCTGGTAGTGTCCTCCTCAGGAGACTGAACACATCCTTTCTTGGGCACACCCACTCGCCGATAGCACAGTGAACAATTGTTCTCCTGGTCTAAAAACCTGGGCTGCGCCCCATGCCTGCACCATGTATTGTCATTACCCCACTTGGCTGCATATAAATCATTCACTAATTTTTTTGTCACAAGTTCTCTATTCAATTAGAACAAACACATTATTGGCCCCATCCAGCAGACCACACTGGTATCCTTGTTGACTTCAATAGGAGTATTCAAGTGAATAAAAGTTACTTATGGGAGTAAGAGTTTGCTAAGTTGGACCCTATAAACATTTTTTAAAAAGAGTATTTCATAACTATTATACCACCAAAGGTCACAAAAATGGAATTTTTACCGAGGCTATTCAATGGAGGGAGTTTATAGATTAAGCTACAAGCTATTTTCCTTTTTAATATGTTGAGGAAATATTTTAAAATGCAAATTTATCAACGCACCTCTCCATTTTTTCCTAACAGGAGAGAGATGACCAAATACCGCATTTTAAATAAAAAGAGACAACATTTTGATTTGACTTTTCTTTTTGTTTCCTACATGGTGAAGTTTCCTACATGCTCCTTCTGTCCTGTGCTAGGAAAAGTAGCTTAAACACTGCAGCTGTGTCAATTATTGCCTTGCAAATGTGGCCCTCCAGATTTTTTCCAGAAATTGTTGTTATGTTTGTTTGTTTTTGGATAACTTGCTTGGGGGTAGGGTGGGGGGGAGGGGGAATAGGGGCTGATGAGGAGCCTAATTTAGAGCATTTGAAAGCTGGCAGCAGGAGTGCAATTAGAACCATTTCCACAGAGAGCTGGTCAAATGCAGCAATTTATTGGCTGAATGATTGGATTATTCATTTGCAAAGCTGAGAGAAGGCATTTTCTTACCACTTCAGTTGGCCTGTAGTATTTGAGATCGACTGTCACATGAATCTTGCCGGTCTCCTTGCATCGGCCTACCTCGTTTTCATTCTTTCCTTCCCACCTGTAAAGAAGATAAACATTTAATCAACCCATAATTACTTTAGTGCTCTGATCTTAGTAGCATTTGGCTTGTTTTCATTTATTTGAGGCTGGTGTCAATTCTCTCTGCAGGACTGTATAAACTCATTAACTCCAGGAACAAAGGCAGCAGTTTGACCAGAATGGCGCAACAATGGCCTTTGAAGTCCATGGGCTTTGTAAGTCCTAAAACATGGGACTTCCAAGTTAAACACACAATACTGAAAAAAAATTAAAATAAAATAAAATTAGCAGCTTATTGGTATTTCCAATGTCTTATTATCTTCTAAAAGATATGCCCACGTGCTTTTTATTCATTGCTTGGTATGAAGTCAATAAAAATGTTATTTTTAAAAATATTTTTTGTTTTTACAGCTAAGGCAAAACTCACAGGAAACCAAGTATCTGCCTCTTAATTTACCAAAGCTGAGCTCTGTTTGAGAGCACTATTATTCCATCCTGCCATAGTCTAATTCATGCTCAGTTTAAGGCCAGGTCTACACTAAAAGGTTAAACTGACCCATCTACGATGCTCAGGGGTGTGAAAAATCCACACCCAAGAGCGATGTAGGTAAGCCAACCTAACCGTGGGTGCAGACTGCACTAGGTTAATAAAAGAACTCTTCTGTCGATGTAGCTACAGCCTCCCGGGAAGGTGGATTAACTACAACAGGAGAACCCCGCTCATGGCTGTAGTGAGTGGCTACATTAAAGTGCTACAATGGTGCAGCTGCAGTACCGCATCTGTGCCACACTAGCTTTTTAAGTGTAGACATAGGCTAAGAAAAGGCTCTTCAGTTTTAAGCCCTAATTCAGCCAGGTAATTAAGCACATGCCCAATGTGAATGGGACTACCCACATGCTTAAAATTAGGCATGTGTCTAACTGAACTGGGGCCTAAATTAGTTTCCTACCTGCTTTGATACTCTAATATTAATGTAATTTGTAGGAACTCGTTGGGTGTACCGAAACATTTTGTGTCTGTGCTTCCCACTTTATCCTTTCAACACGGTTTGCACAGTCCAAACTGGCAAGATCTGAAGAATAATACAAATGACTTGCTGGATCACTAGAGCCAATGTGTCCTTAATTTTGGGGAGTTTGAAAGTCCAGATCGGAAGTTTGTGGATTTGGCCTGTTTCAAAAGAAATTATCAAAAAAATATTAAGATCTGACTCATGAAACCTACAAAATTCAGAGTTAAGACTGAAACTATCTTTATTCCTTTAAGCCTGTGCCGAAGCATGGGAGCTTTGAACAGCGGGTGTGTTGCAATACTTCAGCACTGAAGGGTGGGGGTAGTGAAATTCCATGCTTTTGTGGGGTTAAGCTCTGAAAAGCAGCACTTGTGATTGAAACTAAATAATCTAAATCTAAATCATCTGCAACAGGAGAGAAGTGCCCTTTACCTGTCGTGCCCTTTATCTGAAATATATTCATTGTTGCTAATTCTTTTGATTTTTACCATACAATATATGGTATTTTTCCTGAAGCTTCAGCTCCTGGAATCATTTAATTTCATAAGAATCTCAGCTTTCATTAACAAATAAAGAAATAAATTCTAGTCTACATGGTTCTGCAGAAAACCTGAAAATATGACCTAAGTGCACCCTAAAGGTTCAGAATCCAGCAGGCAAATAAAAACAAAAACAAAACTTTTTTTTTTAAAAATCTCATGATTTTTAAGCCAATCACATGATTTTTGGGGGGGGGGGGAGGGAGGGCTGACTCATGGCTTTTGCTTGCTTGGGGCTGGAAACATTTAATTTTTGTATACTGTAGACATTAACTGCACTAATGTTTGCAGCAGTGCTATAATGCCTACAGCATTGTAAAGAGTAACATTGGGATGCTAAATATGATTTGTGATTTAACTTTTGTGTTTGGTTTTTTTGCAGTTGTTCTGCTTGAAGCCTGTAAGAAACATTTTCATTCAGAAGCCAAAACTAACATTAGCCCCTCCCTTTAAAGGGCAAAGGCTAAAAGTAAGTAGGACCCAAATGAGTTTAATAGAAAACCAACGGTCACCAGTAAAACAACAGGAAGTGCTCGGATCAGGAGACGTCAGTTGCTGTTGGAGGTCACTGAGCAGTGAGCCCCATTTAACACCCAACAGTCTACAAAAGGCTCTTCAGAGCCAACAGAAACTCACTCACTATTACCATCATCAAAGTTTTACAACAATAGGAAGGGAAAACTCCACCCACTTTGCTCAGTAATGTGAAAAGTTCATGAGGAAAGAAGCATTTCTCAGTATGAACAAAAGGGGAGATGCAACTGCAAACGGAACTTTTAATTACAACTGGCATCACTGACACCGGCATTACAGCAGTAGAGACCACCTTGCTGAAAAGAGACATTACATCTGATACAGACTAGATATGAAGAGCACATTAATCTAACCTGCTACATACGTTTTTAAAATCACAAGAAATAAAATCTTTTAATACACAGTGATGTTCTGTAAAGAACAGTTAATAATCTAGAAAAGGTAAAGCCAAGTTAACCCAAGGTCTGGTGGTCAGAGAAAAGAGACATCAGAAACCTTCATATCATCATGGTTTTAGATAGCTAGGCGCTTCAGTCCTAGTGACCCCCTAAGCTTTTGCTTCACAAGGCTGAAGCCTGACAATGCAATAAAACGTACTCGTGGAATTTGGGGAAGACTCTAGGTTAACCTAGATAAACGTACCTTTTTGCTAGAGTGTTTATCTCTGTTTGCTGTAACTTTGAACATAAGGCTAGAGGGGATTCCTCTGGACTCTTTAAGCTTGATTACCCTGTAAAGTTATTTTCCACCCTGATTTTACAGAGATGATTTTGACCTTTTTCTTTAATTAAAAGCCTTCTTTTTAAGAACCTGATTGATTTTTCCTTGTTTTTAGATCCAAGGGGGTTGGATCTTGATCCACCAGGAGTGGTGGGAGAAAGGAGGGGGATGGTTAATTTCTCCTTGTTTTAAGATCCAAGGGGTTTGGATCTGTATTCACCAGGGAATTGGTGAAGAGTCTCTCAAGGCTACCCAGGGAAGGGAATTATCACATTGGGAGTGGTGGCAGCGGACCAGATCTAAGCTGGTAGTTAAGCTTATGCTCTAATAAATTTGTTAGTCTCTAAGGTGCCACAAGTACTCCTGTTCTAGGTTAACCCAGAGTTTTAGTTAACGAAAGTTAGGTTAAACAGGGTTTGCCTACATTAAAGTAGGCTGGAAAGTGAACTCCCACAATGCTAGAGTCAAAACCATGACCTTACAATCTCTGGCCCTATGTGTACATGACACACTTAGAGGCGGACACACGCGGACACGCTTAGAGACAGTGACTACACCACCACAATGATTTGATCACCACATCCTCCAAACCAAGAGCAGGACGTTTGGGGAAGGGGAAGGATCTGTCATGGTGGATTGTCCTTCATAATAGATAATAACTTTAGTTGCATTCCAGAACTTGAAAAAAGGATGTGGATGCTGGGAGAGCACAATGATCTTTTTTCTGCACTTACTGATAACCTGGATTTGATAGCTCTTGCTTCCATTCTATCCCCGCATGGCACCTAGACACCTATGGTGGGTGTCTTATAAAATACTTATCTTACATGAAGTCACTTTTAAGCACGGTGGACACTACCTACGAAAAGGACTCAGAAATTTCCATGTAAATAAATTTAAAAAAAAAATCGATCAAGTTTCAAATGTGGATTCAGAGTGTAAAAGGATTCTCACCTCATGAACATTCATACTGTTGGACTCAGTAGAAGGGGTAAAATTTTATTTTAAAAGGTTACTATTATCCTTGTTAGGATTGTAAAACATTATTTTTCCTCTTTAGTCCTGAAGATTAGGATTTCCCCTGCATTTTTTTTTAACCACCATCCTAATCAGCAGCAAGATAATATGCAAATAAAATCAAACAACCTTCCTTCTCTCTAAAACGTGAGTGCTTGTGCATTTCACATACAAGCTGTGACATTGAAATGTGCTGTGACTGCAATGGTACATGTGTTTTACTCCGTTTATTTCTGGGGTGCCTGAGAAGTTGATTAAAAATAAAACCTCTCACAAGAGCCGGAAAAAAATCAAAACTTCAGGAAAATCCCACTCATCACTCACAGCTGCACAGACTTTTCAGATTATTGAGTTTACCACCAATATTCCTTTAGGTTGCCCACTCTGTTGGATCTGGTCTGGTGTATTATGAACAGTATCCCAGTATGTGTAACACAGAATATTAATGCATGTCTGTGAGAGAGTGCTGGGAAACAGCAAATGGTGCAGCACTCTGGTCACTGCAACTACAAGTAGTGTGCTGGAGTAGCCCTGACTAGGAAGAGCTGTGCCTAATTGGTGAATTGGGATGGGTTGAGCAGAGCCCAAAGGCTAATTAGCCCATTACCCAAGAGGTAGAAAAGGCAAGGGGAGGAAGAGACAGATCCATAGGCTTTTCAGAGTCAGAGCCAGGAGAGATCTTTCAGGGAGAAGATATCTTCTGTCTCCTCACTCCACCGTTGATCAAACTAAGGATTGTATGACATTATAAAATATAGAGCTGCACAAGTTTGTACAGGTGGTGGTGGGAACACGGTGAATTAACCCCTGAGGTGGTTTGAGCAGAAGATGGTCTCTGAGTGGTTTGTTGGTTGAAAAGAGACGGCAGTGGGACCCCACCCTGTCATGTCACAAAATTATTGCATGTGATTAGATTTTAAATTTGACTCTACAAACCCTAATTCAACTTAACCTAAATTGTTTAATTTAAATTGGGATGAACATCAGTACACGCTTAAGTATTTTGCTGAATAGGGATGAACTTAAGCATGTGTTCAAGTGGTTTGATTAATTGGACCCACATATCCACAATTTGACTGACCACAGTAGAGTAACCGAGTTGTACATTCCCAATATTGCCAACTGCAAGTGTTCAGAAATCATGAGGCAGGTCCAAAACCTCATGAAATTGTCTTAAAAGTTAGACTTAAAATAATATATTTTGGGTAGCTTTTTATTTGCCTTCTAATTTTTCAACCTTTAGGGTTCACCTGCTCAAGCTTTTGTAAGGGCTAGAAATTTACTTTTTAAAAAAATGAAACCTGAGATTCTCAAAAAATCACTTGACAACAAGAGCAGGGGCTTTAAGAAAACAACCAACTATCATGAGACTCAGGATAAAATTGCAAGAGTTGGCAGGTCTGCATCCTATTAGGAACACTTGTGTTCAGGAGCAAATGTTTTCATTTAACAATTGTGAATCTCAAAAGGTCTGAAGGTTTAGATCAGATAATTACCCAAAATGTTTGGATGAATGACAGGGAGAATGGTCATTGCCTGGTCACTGGTGAAAACACTTAACTTCAGCTCAGTTTTCCCTTCCATGAGCATCTGTACAATGGGAGGGGGAAAAAATCTACTGAAATTAACTCTTTGTTCATCAGAGATCAGACGGGGCTACTGCACCCTGTCAAAGCATGCTTCTCCCTGTTGACCAAGTTAAACAAATCTCCTTGTGTCTGCAAGATTTCCAACCCCAAATTTTGCATCAGGTTCTGTTGAAAGTTCTTTCAGTACTTCCTGTTTCTGGCCAGGCTAGAAATGCTATGTGAACAGCCGCTCACAGTATTTCAGCACTTTTGGCACATGAAAATAAATATGAATAATTAATAAAGAATCAGTCTGAGGCGCTTGGGCAGTTATTTCACCTGCCAGTTCCTAAAACTCATGTGATCAGAGAGTTCAGAGTGTGTCGGGTTTATATGGTGGTGACTTGATTGCCTGGCATGAGGTGTATAAAGTGATATCACAATACCTACTATAAAGAGAAAGTAACAATGAAAAAAAAATCAAAAGAATGAAACAGTATGTATGAATTTACCTAAACAAATACATTTTGCCTGGATATTTTCCATCCTTCACTCTCACATTTTCTTCAGTTTGTGTGCGCTTCAGTTCCCTTCTTCCTGATCTGAAAGCTTCTGATTTTCTCATACTGCTAAATACACACAGTCACTGGCCAGACAGCAAGACCTTGTGGTCAAAAGCCAGATGTGAAACCAGTGACTCTTCATGAAGTCTTTGGACGGCTCCCTTTCCCCTTCCCCACATCCACTGAACTGTCTGCTTTGCATTCCTTCAGTAGTCCTTCCAATCTCTCTCACGTGTTCCTACATCCTAATCCTAATCTTCCATTTTAAAATAAAGTTCCACTTCCCATTTGCTGTTCCACATCACCGAGAGAGAAACACTCCTGGGCTTCCAGAGGCTCACCTCATCAGACCTTCTTCTTATTATTATAGGGAATCCCATTTGTGGGGTGATCATTACAGACTAGGTGGCAAGTTAACTATCACAAAGAATAAAACATGGAGCCACCATGAGTGTGGTAAAATGTTCATCTTCCTGCATTAATTCTGGCCCTTGAAGCAATGAATATTTCTGTTGCAAATGTACATGCAGTTTTATATTAACCAAAAAAAAAAAAATACAACAAATCTTTCCACTACCTGAAAATATATATATTTTGCCATTTGCAGACAGCAGTCTGAAAAGAATTCTGAGTGCTGTAGTGGTTTCAGGCTATCTTGCAATCCTGTTCTAATTTAATAAGATTAATGACAGAAAATTAGTCAAGACAAGCGTTTGCCTGTTTGGTTTAACCCTGCTGTAGTTCAAATTATAGGAGGGAAGTGTTTTCCCCTAGTATTACTTAATTAGTAATAAGTAGAAGGGAAAGTAAAAAGAAAAAAAAGTGTAATGCTTACAGGGGAAAAATATTTGTAGCTCAGAGGCTTTCCTGTCAGTGCAAAGGCCTGAATTAGAATGACTCTGAGCCACTCTATAAATATCATTTCAAATTTCTTCCTGGTAAAAAAAGTGTTAAGAGAAAAATCCACACAAAACAAACCTGTAAAAATAAACCTGTGTTCATTTTATACTACATTTCAGAGAAATAACACGCTAGTCTTGTTGTAGCTATCTATCTAATTATTTACATGATGTACTAACATTTTCCTTTTTTCATGTTTTAGATTAGATACTATGGTAAAATAAAATGTTGTAATCTTTGACTAAGAGAGTATGATGTAACTTCATTGAAAGGTTTATTAGTCTGTACTGTGTGTTTAGCTGCACAAATTAATATGTATGAGAAAGAAAAATGACTGTACAAATGATGAGAGAAGTTTAAATGTGGTGATGGAGCATTCAAAACTGTTTTCCTGGATACCATATACTGCAATATCAAGCAACCAAAGATATGATGGCTGTGTCTGCACTCGAGGACAGGCATTTGTTACTTCACTCACAAACACAAACTAGCCCAGCTGAAGGGGTTAAAGAGCCATTGCAGGCTTGCCCTGTCATGAACAGTTTCAAGGCATTGCATTCTGGATACTTATCCCACAGTTCCCGGGCACAGCTTACAGAAGCTGTGGATTTCGAAAGACCACTGGTGCACTGTGGGGCAGCAGTGGGAAGATTTGTTTTCATTTTAAAAATGTAAAAGGCAGCCAGGAGCTTATTCCCAAGAGTGCCATTCGAGATCCTGAAATTTCATAACTCCCATGAAAAACTGATCTCACAAGGAGGGAGGGAGGGAAGGAGGGAGGAATCAGCTTTTTCTTGCAGGAGTTGATTTAATGATCACACAGTGCATTCTGGAGCATCACGTCTTTGGTGCATCATTAATTTTAAAGCGGTAGATCAATAGGACTTACTAGAGTGGAGAAGGGGACTGACTGCCTGGTTAATTCCCAAAGACAATACCCCACCTCTTCCAATTTCAAGGTAACAGGCCCTCAAGGGTTCCACAAAGAGGTAAAAGATTGCCAGCCATCCAGTCAAGAAGACAGCAGTAGTAAGGGGAGAGAGTGAGTGTATATTTTGGGAAGGCATAGAGGCCATGTTGGAACCTAGAAAATCAGGAAGGTTCCTAACAAAAATCTTTCCCAAACCTCAAAAAACTTATAGATTTAGTTCAGTTTAAGAGAAGAGCAATGGTTTTGGGATGTGGAGGTGGGTTTTTACATTAAACTAAGCATTTTTGTCTATCCCTATTATCAACCCCATTTAGCGGAGATTATTTGGGGGAAACTATATAAAAATTATCACAACTGTGCTGATCTCAAAGCAAAAGTAATTAGCACTTAAATAATATACATCTTTTTTATGCACCCAAATGGCAAAAACTATATTAACACATTACCTTACTAGATCCATAAGTGAATATATTAGTATTGCCAGATATTGCTTAAGGGAATAGTTAATAAATTCTATCAAAAAGGGCAAAAATGCCTAAGTGATTTAGGAGCCTAAATCCCTATGTCTCATTGACACTCAATGGACGGTAGAGACCTTAGTATCTAATGACTTTTGAAAATGGGGTTTTCCTCATTATTTATAATAGGAGCTATTTGCAAAATTCTTTCCCTTTTGCTTTCCTTTCCTTTGCAGGGCAGATGAGTTCAGAGTTTATTTTTTCTTTTGCTTACAAGAATATATCATTTAGCTCTTGATCCTGGAAGTGCCGAGTACACTAGACCAGTCCAGCAAAACTCTTAAGTAGGGTATTTAATTTTAAATAGGTGAGTAGACTTGAAGTCAGTGGATGCCCAGCACTTCTAAACATGAATTTTGGTGCCTGACTTTAGACATCCACATTTAAAAATTTTGACCACCAAGTCGTCTTCTTAATGCAGAGCAACATCCAACAGGAGACAGAAGAAAGGGTTCTGGATATCATAAGATTACGCATCTGTACAGAACAACAGTTTCCACAGTAAACACTAATGTTTCACCTGATTTCAATTTAAAACAATACTTACCAGTGAAAGTCAGTCATAAAAAAAGAAACATAATAAATACAGAAAAAAAAAAGAAAGAGAGGAAACAATTCCTAGTGCCCTTGAAAAATGTCACTGTGGTTAAAGTTCACACTGTTAATTGTGCAGAGGTAGAGAAGATGGGCAAGCAAATCAAGAAAGATGCTAAATATTTGAAGAAAAATATCCTAAAATCGAGCTTTGGGGCTGGAAGTTCATTACTATACTGCCCCTCTGAATTTTTCTGAAAGTAAATGCCAAAAATTGAAACCAGACTAACATTCATTAAGGGAAAATGTTATTATCTACCCAACCACCCACTGACTATTCAAATAATATTGTATATATCTGTGCACTTCTGCATATTTATTGAATGTGTCAAGTTTTTGCTCCCAAGTAAAACTTACTGGCCCTGTCAAAAGTTCACCAGCTGCACCAGTGTCTTTGATGGCCTGAGGAAGAGCCCTGGTGCTAGCGTCATGGAAGAGCCTGTGGCTTTCCTCTCCCTCTTCCAGCTGAGATTGGTATGTTGATGCATGGGGCCCAGAGAAGATACAGAAGGAGGGAAATTGAAAAAATAATAAACAATAAAAATATAAATTACAGAAAGCATTCACAAAGCCAGCCTGATTTTATTATCTGGCCTTGAGAAGGAATTTTGTATTTTCAGTCAAACTATGCAGAATATGCACTGTAAACTTTCTGCACCCACAGCTCAACATTTTTATGGCTCAGTAGGACAAGAACTAAGAAGAATGCAGAGCGATGCTGCTATATAGTCCCAGCAGTGTGGCCAACATGCTGCCACACAGAAAGGAATCGAGTTTACAGGTGTGACATCTTAAACTGGCGGACTCTGGGAATGTGGCTGAAGTGGCAGTTTCTGTTTCGGGACTGGTGATGAGGACAAAAGTGCACCAACAATAAAATGTGTCTAAAACATCCATTCCCTACGAGCCAGTACAGAATGGTATAGCACTGTAATCTCAGCCGAGGTGGTCAGCCCTCCCAGAGTGGGGAGGGCAATGGTGTTGGGGAACTGAGGGCAGGAAGATGGGATTTACAATGGAAAAGGATCAGCCTATAAGAATGCCGAGGTGAGATATCTACAACCTACCCCACCAGGAGTGGATGAAATTCTGCTAGATGTGTTTTTGGTGGAGGGGAGGGTGCTGGAGCAATACCCTGCGGTTGGATAGGCTGAGCGAGAGTCAGTGATTCAGATCCAGAGGCCTTATGTTACAAACATAAGAAACGTGGAAGTGAAAAAGAATACAAAAAAAAAATATTGCTATGTAATGGCAAAATCAAAGCCACATGTCAATAGTTGATACGATTCAGAAACCCATTGCTGCTAGCTCCTATTCATACTTACACAATGGTTTTCCCAATGTGTTTAAATGACTTCTCCACAAATTCACGGACACTGTGGACCTCCCCAGTAGCTATGACAAAGTCCTCTGGCTCATCCGTTTGCAACATCAGCCACATAGCCTGCAGAAAGATAAACAAATCCAGATTAAGTGCACCTGTAAGTGGGCCCTTTTGTACATGATATTATATTACCACATTTTGATTTGCAGATAATAAGATATATGTATGCATGCAACTGGGGAAATTAGCACTTTTTAACACGAGGCTGTTAGCTAGTTCAGCACAACTCTTACAAGTGACTAATTGGAATTATTTCACATTACAGAAAATTGTCTTTAATATACCGGATTTTCTCTGTTTCACACCAGGGATTTCTGGGGGGGATATTTTAAATCAAGACTCAGTGTTCAAAAGTAGACAGTAACGCTTAGGAGTAAGAACCCATTTATTATAAACCTTACATTTATTCATATGTAATGGAAAGCGAAATATTATATACCCCCCTCCAATTTAAGGAATGTGGTCAGTAGGGCAAAAACATAGAACTACCTAACTGTGGTCAAATACACTGTTGACTATTTTAAACTAGATTTAACCCAAATAAATACAGGACAGACAGGACCAATATTTTCATAGTGCATTATTTCAAATTCAGCTATTCCTCCTGCACACACCTGGAGATGCGTTACCTAGGGAGGTGATGGAATCTCCTTCCTTGGAGGTTTTTAAGGCCCAGCTTGACAAAGCCCTGGCTGGGATGATTTAGTTGGAAATTGGTCCTGCTTTGAGCAGGGAGTTGGACTAGATGACCTCCTGAGGTCCCTTCCAACCCTGATATTCTATGATTCTATGCATTTGAAGGTGTGGCAAGCAAGATTCCCCTTTTCAATGTATGGAAATACTAATGGAGAAGTTAGGCAAACACTTAACATTCTCTTTCAAAGAGTGCAGGCTGTGCAAAGATCAGAACAGTGACCAAAATCAGAACTATTTCTAAATCACAACTTCACAGATTACTACTATTGTTATTTGTGTTACATTTGTGCCTAGAGGCCCCAGAGGAGATTCTGTGGCTTCATTGTACTTAGCACTCTTCAAACACATAATGAGAGAGAATGCCTGCCCCAAACAGTTTCCAGTCTAAATAGAAAAGTCAGACAAAGGGTGGGAGGGGAAACAGAAGCACCCTGAAGTAAAGTAATTTGCTTAAAGTCACACAGCCAGTCAATGTCAGTAATAGAACCCAGGTGTTCTTACACCCAATCCAGTGCCCTATCCATGAGACCACACTGCCACCCAGAAACTATAGATGGAAAAAATAAAACTATCACTCTAGGTCAAAGTGATGGAAACACTTTATTTCCTTAAGTTAGAAACAGGGAGCAATCGATGCACATCAGAGCCTTCTTTTAATAAATAATCAGTACACAAAAGCAAAATAATTCATTTCTTTCTCCACAGGGTAAAAGGAATTGCCATTTTCTTATAGTGTAATCCACAATGCTATTTGCATTGACCTCTTCACGTCAGATTTAAAGAAAACTTTAGTAGGTCCCCAGATGCTAGTGGATTCTCTGCCAATCAGATTAATAAAAGCTTTGGGACAGCTCCGTTTCTCTCAGTAAATACCACCTGAGAAGTTCAATTCTTCTCTCCCCCCACCCCGCCCTTTCAGTAAATTAGTGTCAGGCAAAGCAAGAAGATATACTCCCTTCAAATTATTTTATTTGCAAGTCATTTTGCTTCCTGTTGTTTCTTTGTAGCTTTAATATTTCTGCGAGATTTTATTAACACGCTCCTTTCGCCTCTTGAAAGTGCACGGAAGGTGGGATTTTGGGCAACTCCTGTGTATGTCCTTGACATTAATTGTGCTTCAGGGATGTGGCATGCTGGGTGGGACAATGGCAGCAGCTTTATTTTTCCTCCCCAGGGTTGAGCTCTCTAGCCAATGACGCAGCAATATACGATTGACTGATGAAATTCCTTCTTCTGGCAAGAGATGTCTTAATTGCTATCTTTGATACTATCTTTCTTGGAACATTTGGGTTTTTGTTTTGATTCACAAGGTTACAGTAAATCACTGACACCCTTTCTTTCACGTCTGACTAGACTTGTAGGGTTCACAGCCATACCAACCTTCAACAGAGCAAAAAATGAATATTTCAAACATGGGACTAATCCTGAAGTCCTAACTCAATCCCTGATCCCACAAACCTTTACTTACCTAAGTAGACCTACTGAAACCAATAGGATTGCTCAAAGGAGTAGGCACTATCTGAGTGAATAAGGGACTGTAGGATCAGACTCTCAGTCCTTATTCAGTCAGTCAAAATTCATACAGACTCTCCTATTTCCATCAATGGGACTTTTGCAGGAGTAATTAAATCAGGATACGGCCAATGGTATTAGGAGGAGATTTTAAAGCAATTTTCTATTATTTAATAACACAAATATTTTAATTTTTGCACAATTTAGTGTGGCATAGTATTCACATTGCCAAATTAAAAACCAAAAAACCCAGTCAATACAGCATCAGGTATTTATGTAGTCACTGTTATTTTTGTGTGATGCTTAATTGCATTTTAGCTACAGAAATATATATATTTCACCCACAAAAAAACAGTAACCACATAAATATTTGATGCTACTTTGGGTTTTTTGGTTCTTAGTTTGGCAACATGAATGCTCTCTCTCTCTCTCTCTCTCCCTATATATATATTAAAACTTCCTACCAGCTTTTTTGGATTTGCTTTGTCATGCTTTTCTACCATTTCAAAGAGCAAGCAAATCTTGGAGCATACATTGTGGTACATTTCTACAGGGTCAAGCTTGTAATGATCAAATAACACAGATGCTGTTAAACTAAAAGGAACTTCTCCCTGAATTTCTGCTAGGAAAAGCAGTGCTTGGAATAACGATTACTTGAAAATGTATCATGGTTTGTCCTTTTCTTTTCTTTTGGCATTCAATCCATTTTATAATTAGCCCAATCAAACCAGTGAAAAGTAACATTCTAATAATTATGAAAAAAATCATTGATTGTTTTAACAAGGAGGTAAAGAGTTGTTCATTTGAACATGTCTGCATGCAGTTTTTGTAAAATAAAGACAAAGGCAAGCCAGTTGGCAGAAAATACTTCAACAAACTCAGCACCAAAAATGTTCATTTCTGCTGTTACATATTATGTAGCCAATCAGAAATCTCTGTATAAGAAGTAGCTACACACTTTCCCTACAGAATGTGTCAGGAACGTGCTCTTTTTTCATCATACTATCAGAGGCCCTTGATCTATCAATTTCTAGACATTTCCCGTAAGAAAACATATTGTACCACACTCCAGGCAGAGAACAAGAATAAGGAGGGAGAAGGGATATGCAGCTCCAGATTTAATTGTCATTACTGAATGGTTTACTGGTTTTAACAGAGAGGAACAGCTTTGTTTAAATTTCCACTGAGCATAATTAATGGTTATTGACTGGTAAATGAAGAACAGGTGACACTCTGAATTAGAAGATAAATGATCTTGTGTTCTAGCGTGATAATGGCTTAGTAATTGCTACAAAGCCGCAGCCTAGTGTGCCCCATCATAATGCTAGATCATGTCCAGAACACAAAGGCCTCTGTGTGAAAAGTATTCAGCCGTTCACCTCCTTATACAGCTGCACAGTGATTTGGTCCATTTATTCTCTGATGGACTGCACAACTGAGGCAAAAGTTCACCAATTCTCACCTTCCTGTTCACATGCTGAACCACATGACCCATGACATGCCCGGGCTTCAATCTATGATAAAATCATTGCCCAGCTCTGGCTCTTGGCTATCTTTTAACCATCATGAGGTCACATATTTTAGGAATTTTTGTGGAGTGGAAAGGGGGGCATGGTTTTTCCTAATTTTCTCTAGGTTTTTTTTTTTTATATCCCTAATGGGCCGACAGAAAGTCACTTATCACAATACATATCTCTAACTCTTTCCTTACTCTTTAGATGGATTTGGTTACCAAAAATGTGGTTAAGGCTGAAGAGGAGGAGAAAACTATTACAGAAACTATCCAGGCTCTAGCTCTCTTCAAATCACATTGTTCCTTTAATGGCAAACGTACAAAACATATTTTTCATATTTGAACTCTTTTTGTCTCTGCTCTAGTGACTCACAAAGTCGAAAGGCAATACTATGTCATTTACATTTAAAGACAGAAAATTCACTGTAGAAGACTACATAGCAAGTTTAACATGCGGATGCACTTTTGTGATTACGTGAGTGGATATCTGTTCTGCAAGTCTTAACTACAACTGCTGCCAAAACTCCTTTTTTTTTTTTTAATATATATATATAAAAAAAAAAATTCCCTCCAGGTGAGGAACTCTAATTTCAAGCAACATTTCTAAACATGAGCCAGTTTTCTACGAGGCCAACACCCATTTAGAAGTCTCTTGCTCATAGTGTTGTTCATGTTCACACCTGGATCAGTGAAGGGGAAAACCTGAACTGGACTAGCACAGCCAATACATACTAATTCCGTACATGCCTCTCGTACTGTGATTGTGATGTGTGTGTTTGTCTTGAGAATCTGCAGTCTGTTGCACTTGTGCCTCACCATTAAATTCCAGTCCAGCATCCCAGCCAGAAAACATTTATTAACTGTGCTGTCATCCATGAATAACAAGACTTGTTAATCAAGGTTATGTTTAACTATATTTATTTGATTCCTTTCTTTAAATCATCCACTCCTCTACTGGTGGCAGTGAGCACAGTATATTGTTAGAAATCAGCTTAATTAGGGACCTGTCTGTTTAAGAAGAAGAAAAAAATCTAAACCTCAAATAGTGACTATGGTTTAAATGACAATTGATGATTTCTATTGCAGAAATAAAATGCTAATTGCTGATTTGTCCACAAAATTAACAAAACCTTTTTTGTGTCTTATGTGGTGGCAAGTCCTAAATTCTAACAAGATGTCCAAACACAGTCAGACAGATTGATGTGTGTTACTTAGAAAATATAGCTACCAGTGATTCTGATACATTTAATTGTTGTACTCCACCACTACAGAACATATGCATCACATGAAGTCACATTTCTATGTACCATACACAGTCCTGCAATAAAATGAAAAACATGTTCTAACCACAAATCAAATGTACTTACTACAGGAGACTTAACAGATAGCATGGGTCTGATGCAGAACACATCACCCTAACGGTACAGAGACAGACACACTGACTGGTGGCTGTCTAGTTCTATTTATTTTTTGTGCGTGGAGGGCACAGGTTACCTCAAGTCTGCCAAAAATTAGGGAGTAATTTGTGACTCAGGCAAAAAACATCACCAGTTAGAGAGACTCAAGAGTACACTGCTGTTATTTATAGCAATTCTGTTTTTATAATCTTTCATACTCTACTGTCTAGAAGTGGACTGAGGAATTCAGTGGGTTGAACAAGGCACTATGGTGATTCAAAGTCTAGCTACTTTGCTGGGGTCATCACTGAGCAGCATAACTGAACATTTTGGCCTCAAGTGTGAGAAGATGTTACAGGGGTCATATGGTGGGATGGGAAGTCAAATATCCTGTTTCCCCAACGGGGCCAGCCAAGGGTCTGGCACAACTGCAGTTCCTGCACTGACAGTGAGGGACTATTTCTTTTGTGCCACAATTGATCCACCTCCCTCTGGAGTCTGTACTGTCCCATGGAGCAGGTCAGGTGCCTTGGGGGGAATAGCAGGTTTCCTTATCCCCTGCACCCTGGCTGCTTGGGAAGGTATTATGCCCTCCTCTGACTCAATCCTTGTCTGAGCTACCCATAATGTGAAGTGGCTCCTTACCACTATCTTCTAAATCCAGTGCTAAAAGGCATAATTGGGCCTTTTATGAAGTAACCAGACTAGCAGTTGTTTCTGAAACTACTAGATAAATGGATATCAATGATTGGGAATGATGGCTAATATTTGCTTCTTGGGTTCTCTGACAACTTCAGTTTTGGATCTAAATTGCAATGATAGCACCCTTTTAATTTATTTACTTCAGAGAGGGTAAAAGGAGGTGTTACTGGTCTGAGTCACAGAAATTTGACTGACTGCTTACACCACACTGTAAAAAGTATAGGTGTGTACTAAGTATACAAACAGTATGCATGAAAGCATACTGGATAAAGAGGGGCAGTGATACATACTCATTCTGTATGCCAGAGTGAACAGCTTAATATGTAGATACTGTACACAATACATAACGAAACACAAAAGGCTGAAAAACACCAATGAAGCTCAGTTACAGTAGAAAATGCCTTATGAGTCATATAAGCTGATTCCATCCTAAAGACAATATAAAACTACTGGGTGTGATCCTGCAGTCCTTACCACAATGGGAGTTCTGACTAAGTAAGGATAGTAGCATTTGCCCTACTATTAATTCTGGTCACTGACAATGTTATTTGGACAAGACTTATACAGCAGCAAGACGCCAAACTACAAGTGTATTCTGCCTACTAAGTTTTATCAAAGAAAACAGCAGTGACGTATTGACAGTATTTTAACAAGGGGATCTCACCAAAAAAAGTTCCCCCCTTTTATTCTGTGATATCAGGGCCACTTGAGTATGTGTAACTGATCTAGTCATTTGTTTTCCCATTGAAACAAAAATAGCTTTGTGTAATCATAATCAAGAAGGAAGGCAACATGACCAAATTAACCTGCAGTTTTCTAGAAATAGTGATCGTTTGTTCTTGAACTAACTATGCTGGACATACAGAACAATGTATAACTGCAAAGGGAGGCACTCTATGTCAGGACCAAACAATGTATTTTGGGTTCCTAACATGAGGCAACTAATTTTCAGAAAGTGCTGAGCACCTCACACTCTGAAGATTAAGTCCCTCTATGGTGGCTCAACCTGAGCATGTAAAATCACCAGCAATTCCTGAAAATTTAGGCTATTCTGTAGACAAAGCAGTTCCTAGCTCTATTAATGCGACACTTTTCATGAGCACTAAATTCTCTAGAAGTTTTCATTAATTTTATTTAAGTCTCTCTACCAAACGTAAATAGTTGAAATATAATTAGCTCAGTCAGAACTATTGTTGTCTGTGTTTCTTTCCCAGTAATTTAATACTGAACATAAAGATACCCATGTTTGAATACAAGTTCCCCCATTTTCACTGCATATTGTATTCAATGGTTACCATTTAGTGCTTGTAACATCACAATTACTTCCACTGTGCACAACAGTGATGTTACAAACTATTGATTTTGGTATCACTAACCAGAGACTTTTTTTTTAAAAAAAGGAAACAATCAAGATGAGAAAAATTTCTGTTGAGAAAAAACACAGTACTTGATAGAATAATGGACAATGAAATACAAAATAACATCTAACATAATTTTAATAGATTCTGACCAGATATTTAAGTCCCTCAGAGTGTACCAAGGAAGTTCTCTGTCACCTCTTGCCTTACAAGCTTTTTCAGAGGCCCACAAAGTTACAACCAACAAATTGTCACAGAAGCAGTTTAAAACATTTTTCAGTGCTGTACCCAACCCATAAAGTTGGGATCCAGATGTGAACTTTCTCAAAGTTCAATGATGTTCAGATAAACAGTTTTGGTTCAGGTCCTTTTCTATTTTTTTAAAAGTTTCAAGACATTTAGAGACAATAATCCAACAATTCTAAAGTCGCTAAAATAATAAAATATTTGATAATCTTTGTGGAACATCTTAAATGAAAACAATATCAATGTCTAATGAAACAAAAGCCCTCACACCAGTCGGAAATACTAGGAACACTGTATAACTCTTCTCTTGTAAGCAGATAGTTCAATTGTTTTACAACTCTCAGTAAGGACTCATGAGACATTAATAAGGCAGTATTATTAATAAAAACCACAAGTAGCATAATCCTGATAAACTTGAAAGGTCAAGTTCTGAGTAACCTTCCTTGTCAGTGCAACACAACACTTTTCACATTTATTTTAGGTGAATGCACAATGCTCTTATTGTGTTGTCAAACACTAAATTAGTATGGTTGATTGGTGTTTGATATTGTGTTTGATTTTTTTTTGCTTGTGTCAATGAGTGTCAAAATATTGTTCTTTTAATACATAAAAGTATTTGTATAAAGCTTTATTGCTGATCTTTAGATGACAGCCAGAGGCAAAATAAAGCAATGAAGTTGCTTGTTGGGAAATCTCACTGACAATGAAAATTAAGAAAGCATTTAATGTATTTAATTTTTTTCTAAAAAAAAATCTGTTCATTTTTTTTGGCAAAGTCCACAATGAATTATTTACCTTTCAAGTGGTGATACTGAAAGTGATGTGTATGACATGAAAGTAATATCAATGAAAATGTACAGAGAAGATGCAAATAAATTCAGTTTCTTTCATTTTTCTTTCTGAGATCATGAACATTAATAAAAAAGTGTTTTAAATCCTGATATATTTAAAAACTAAAATCCAAATTATTATACAGAAATTTCACAGTGTCCTGAGGCAGATGAGGGACCATCAGTAGCGGATAAGCCCAAAGGTAATATTCCTTATTAAATTATTCCTTCATGTACCAATTACAGAAAGCAATCAATTATTTTCCATCACTCATGTTTATCTTAGCTATACAAAATCATAAAGCAAGTCTAAATTTCCCAGGCTCCACCTAGTAGATCGTTCTAAAAGAAGATATTTACAGTTTCCCTTTTTTTCCCTTTAAAATTAATTTTCCCTGCTATTTTTACATGAATGAAAGACAAAATACCATTTCATAAAGAAGCAGACTCCATTTGACAGGATTACTCACCGCGAAAGAAAAGGGTTGCACCTAGGTTGCGGTCAGGGTAGAGCAGTCTTAGGGATCAATGCCAAGAAGGGCTAGTCAAGGCCATGCTCTTACCACAAGAAACCAGACTAGACTTTCAAGTCAAGTGTTGGCTTGTTTCTATAACAACTTGATCAGCTCCAAAATAATAATCACAATGCAGGTATTGACTGCAAAAAGTTTATGATGCAACATTTGGCTGGAAAAAGATTCTGGTTTCCATTTATAATGCTTCTGTGTTTCTGAAGTCAATGGGACTGCTCGCATGCTTAAAATTTATCACATGCTCTGCTCAGGGCCCAAGAGGCAGCACAGTCCATGGGTCAAAATACCTAGGTTCTATTCACGGCTCTGCCACTGATCTGCTGCATGACCTTGGGCAAATCTCTTTTCCTCTCTGCACCTGTTTCTCTTCCCACCCTTTGTAATTGGGATTGTAACTCCCTCAAGCTAGGGACTGCCGGTCATTATGTGTTTTGTACAGTGCCCCTCACAAAGTAGCCCTGATCTCAGATTGAGGCTCTATAAAGTAATACTACCACCACAGTGCTCAGCACCTTGCAAGATCACACTGTTAGAGCTCTAAGCACATACACACTGGCTAAGAGATAAGTAACTGAAGGAGGTGATAAAAGTTGACAGGTATTTGAAGGGCATACATATCAAGGAGGGAGAAGAATTGCTATAATAGGAGTAATGGGATAAAATTAAGAATGGGAAAATTTAGACTGAATATCAGGAACAACTTGGGGACAGCGAGATCTATTAGGCTGTTGAGTAATCTAGGTCAAAGGCATTGGAGGTCGTCAAAATACTAGGGCCATTTAAAGCCATAATGGAAAAACCCTAGAATGTAATGTATGAAACAATTTTGCATTCTCAGGGAGATAGAATGGATGAGCTAATAACGCTAAAACAGAATATCTGACTTCTGCATTTAAATTCACTTTTCCCTCAAGTATTAAAAATTCTCCTGCTTCTAGCATTGGTACACTATATGACTTTCAGTTATTTTCAAAAGTGTTAAAGGCTTTAAAGTGATCTCAGACTGCTGAATAATAATCTAAACAGCTGACAGAAAATGTTAATTTACTCATCCTGAGGAAGAGGTTTACTGTGCGTTCCATTCTTACAAAAATAAACTGGTATGTATAATCAATCTGTCAAAACCACAGTGTGCTCCATTTGACAATATCAGTGAAACTTTACCTTCTAATTTATTCCAGTTTTCAGTTCTCTGCATACAAAGTTCAAAAGAGAAAAGGTATGTTTTCATCTCTTCCTCACTGGCTGTGAAGCACTGGGAACAAACACAGATCTAGCAGTGTTTTTAAACCAACAGCTAGAATTCACCAAAATGTATATCATTAGGAGGCAAGATACAAAAGCAGCCTTATTTTTGGATCAGTGGAATTTTTATTTTTTGTATACGAGATCATTTCAGGAGATAGGTTTGAAATAGAATTCCAAAATGTTATTTGCTGGGGAGCAAGTCAGGGAGCAGTCTGGATGATTCTGGGAATTGGTAATGGAATACAGCATCTTTACCTTATGTCACAAGTTCAAATCCAGGTCAATAGAAACCAAAGTTGACACCATCTGATTCAGTGGTCTATGTACAAGGGGTTTGGTGGTCTTAGTCCAACTGCTAGGAGACAAGTGTCCACCTCACAAATTCACTAGTGCAATTGGTATTAATTGGCACCACTGCTACCAGTCACAGAAGAGTAAAATTCACCTCAGTGCAGAATACTACCACAAAACCTATGTACCACTTAAGCCCTTAAAAAAAGAGCTCGACACAGAGGTGAATTTCATCCAGCAAATGTCAAACATTAAGTGATCATAGAAACAGAGTTATGTATGTTAGCTTATAGAGCTCAAACATAAATGGATAACAGCTTATTAACAAACTAACATGCAGTTCTCTCCAGGCCACATTTAACATGCCCTATGTAGGTTGCCCAAGGAAGCCTGCATTGTCACTCCCCTTGCTGTACTTATTCTGTGCATTCAATCTCTGTGATGGTCACTCAGCCATTTTTCAAAAACACTGAATGTACTTACAACTCTATTAGCATTAATAATAACAGTTATTAATTACACCAGAGCCCAAAGCAGAGCTTTTCAATTGTATCAATAAACTGGAGATACAGCTACTTTTCATCAGCAGCAGGCACAGTGGAATATAAACTGTTATTCAGCTTGTTCCCAGCAACGAATACAGTACTGGCATTTCTGATAAACCCTTAATGAAACAGCGTGTGTTCTTTTATACACTATGGAAGCATTTCTATTTAAAACCATGGACTTGTGGGTGTGAGACTGTAAACACATCCACTTACCCAAAACAAAATTAAAATGTGTCTTCTATTAGAGTCAGGAGAGCGGTTACTAAAAATGCAAACCATATGAAGTTCTAAGTGTATTCATGTTTGGTATCTGTCTCTGTATAACACATACAATATATTTTCACATGCCTAGATGAAGTGGTGACAAGTGTTTTACCACGTTATCACAGAATAACCCAGCAACATTACCACACTACAACTTAACACTTGTAATAAATCTGCGTGCTGCATATACATGGACAAAAATCATCAGCTCTACCATCCAGACATCATCAGGGATAGAACTCGGAATTTCAGCACCTCAGACACAGGCCCTTACCACTTGAGCTAAGAGAGAAATTTCAATAGCTATATGGGCAAGTATTAAAGCTTGTCTCTTCTGTAGGCCAACCACTAGAGAGTGACATTCCCACATACATGCTTGGCTAGGTCTGACATTTTACCTGCTAGAGAACAATGGTGGCACACCCAGGAATCATAACAAGCCGTAAGAGATTTATCACTACTGTGAAATTATCATCCATTCAGTTGATATGACTGCCCTCATTTCTGTAATGTCAATCCTTTTTTCCAGAGTTTTATAACTCAATTGTTTAAATACGTTTAATTCAATTATAATATCTTAGCTCTGACGTGAATATTGCCATCGATTTTATCTTCAACCACATTCTGATTGTTGGGGTTTTATTAGCTTATTTATTCGTTTCAGCTTGGTCTAAGCAAATGATGAAGAGCCAGAATCTCCATTCTAATTTCAGCTGTGATGATGACTCTCCCTGTGGCCTGAGCAAGACATTTAACCTCAGTTCTCCTGCTCCTCCATCTGTAAAATGGGAACTATAATATTCACATGACTGGAGTGTTGTCAGAATTTTAATATCTGTAAAGGCATTTCAAGATTAAATGAATGATGTGAGATTTAAGTGTTATTCGGTGCTTTGATCTACACTCTTACAATGAAAAAAAATGGGTATTTTTAAAATAGGTATTATTCCATAATATTGACTAAGTTCTTTGGTATAATTAAACAAAATAAAATAGCAAAGAAATCTAATCTTAAACAAAACAAAAAAGAGAATATAGTAGAACCTTAGAGTTATGAACACCAGTCAACCACACACCTCATTTGGAATTGGAAGTATGCAATCAGCAACACACACACACACACACACACACACACACACACACACACACACACACACACACACACACACTACAATAGAGTACTGTGTTCAATATAAACTACTAAAAAAATAAAGGGGATTTTTCTTCTGAATAGTAAAGTTTCAAAGCTGTCAATATTCAGTTGTAAACTTTTGAAAGAACAGCCATAACATTTTGTTCAGAGTTACAAACATTTCAGAGTTATTAACAATGTGCATTCCTGAGGTATTTGTAACTCTGAGGCTCCATTGCATTGCACTTGCCCAATAACTATTTTTCAAAGGTATTTCCTAAAGGTTGTTGAATTACACATTTACCAGACATCGGATTTCTCATATGACGGTCTGTGAGGGAGTGTTTGCGATCAGATAGCTAGCTCCCCATTCCCCAAATATTAAAAAAAAATCAGAATATGGATGGTCTCTCTGTTACATCCACACACGTACACTAAGGAAATTCCAGTTCTGCCTTTTGCTCAGAAATGTGGAGAGAAATCCAGAAAATGATTCCCAAAATCTGTTTTTTTCTAAATGTATAAATAAAGGACTTCATCCTGCAGACAGGCATGGGGTCTGACTCTGACCTTGCTGACATCAGTAGAACTCCATTGACTTCAACTGCCTTACTCTAGGTTTACACTGGTGTAAGTGAGAGGAGCATAAGGTCCATAATGCTTACTACTATGAGTAGCCCCAATGAAGTCAGCGCAGGGCCCTTCGTGGTAGTAAGTGTTTGCAGGATCAGGCCCCATAAGCATGCTTGTAAAAGCATTTACGATAGAAGCCCAGTTACAACCAAAAATGTACATAAAAGGGCAGACTGTTACTGAAAATATTGAAACTTCATATTCAGTACCTTTAACAGAAAGTGGGTTTTTTTTTCCCCTCAGAAGAAGGCATTAGAGTGAGATTAGATATATTATTTTCTTCTACTGCTCTTTTTATTTATCTGTGTATCCCACAGAAACCTATGAAAGCTGAAAATAAGAGTCAGACCTCCCTTGAATTCTGCTCTTTCGAGCTGCCACCTCTTCCCAGTCCCCACGCTGACCCCCTGAGTCAAGCCAGATGGGATTGGTGGAGAGATGTCAAGGATGTGCTGAAAAGGTGACTTGGGTCTCTGGCAGCTAGTCTGGAGCTAGTTTCTATGCAAAATCTCTGGGGGCTGCTGCTTTGCAATTTCTCAGGAATGTTTAATTCTCCTCATCCCTTTGCTGAGTATCTCTGGAAGGGTCATGGAGGCATGTGACATCCCTGGAGGGCATTGCCTAACTAAATTAGCATGAGATAACTTTGGACTCTCTTCCAAACAAGAAAATACAGGGGAGAGAATTTCATTAAAAGCAGAAGACTAGGTGATCCAAGTTAATCCCAGCCCTGAGCTGCTGCAGAAATGTTCTGTGTTTATATTTTGACTTTACTCTCTGTTACAGAGTTCACTGACTATAATGGAAGCTGTGTTAAGTGCACAACTTGACCTCAGTTGACCAAAACTTAGTTTCATAATAAAGACAAAAAGTGGGTTTGGCGGCTTTAAAGGGTTTGATTAGTAGCTTCTCAGCCTGTTTATGTGTTACTATGTGGAGCACAGAGATCCAATGGCAAAAGATAAACATTGAAGTACTTCAGTCTTTATATGAGCTCTTTAATCAGGAAACATGAACTCTAATATGCAGGAATATTACACTTCGTACATATACATGCACAGATTTAGTATTCATTAGGAACACAAACACTGTAAACCTCCAAACACACACATACACAGTTTATACTTACGTATGCACACGTTTATGTCCTATCAATCAGTGGAGAATAAATCACATCTTATAACCTAGGAAAGAGAGTGCTGATATCCCCTCTACCCATTGCAACGGCGCAATTCTAAGAAGTCACATGTCCAGTGTGAGATGCAGTTTTATTCAAACCAGGATGTCTAAACAAAAGCCACTTGCGCTCCCATCTCAGTCTTCCACCAATGAGAAAATCATAACAGAAAATATTATGCTGACCACCTTCAAATACATGTTCTCTCTATATATAAACAGGATTAAAAATGAAGTAGAAACTTTTCACTGTGACAGAGGCTATGATCGCTTCAAGAGACACAGAAGTGGCATAAAAACATATCCTTGAAACCATAGCTAATTTTTTTTGCCCCGGTGGCACAGCTGGGTTTTAAGACTCAGAAATTCACAGTTCAAGAGGTCCCAAATTTTTCCAGTAGTTATACATTTGGACTCCGTAGTATACTGTGATTTGAGGGCAGTGAAACATGTACTAGTTTTGCTCATTGCTGTGCTCAAACTATATTATTTTAAGTGAAATGATGTTTGTGGGCTCCTGAATGCTAATGTGGATTTAATGTCCCCTTTGGTATTATGGGACAAATGATTCCCTTCTGTGAAAAAGCATGTAGACGAGAAAATGTAAGTACAAAAGTTCATGCAGTTCACCACAGGGACAACCTAATGCATTCTCCCCTCCGGAGAGAAGCATTAGTATGGCCTCCTAACTGCACAGAGGGAAATCTTGGTTCCAAGCCCACAGATCTAAGGGCATCCACATGGTATACCAGCCCCTCTGTGTGTTGATGTAGACCTCCCCGCCACACAGATGGCTGTCGTCGTCTTTGGCCCCCTAGGGTTTGATCCTGCACAACTGAAGTCAATGGGAATTTTGACAGACTTCAATAGGAGAAGGATCAGCTTCCTTGTATATGGGTTCCTACTCCATCCTCCTTTGGAAGGGGGACAGCGACATGGAGCAGTATTACATTTGCAGCAGGAGGGGGCAATGCATGGAAAACAATATTTAGAGCTTCTGCATGGTGAGTGCTCACCAGCTCTCCCCCCCGCCTCCCTTAAACTGGCCTCACACCCGGCCTCAGACATATGGGATGAAATCCTGACCCCACTGAAGACAATAGAAGCTCTGCTATTGACTTCACTGGGGAGAGAATTCCATTTACAGTGTCCATATGTTCAGGGGTCACAGGATTGTATAATTTTTGATGGTGCCCAGAACGGGTCCAAGTCCCACCTCCACACCTACCTTGTAAGCCAATATATATTTTTTAAAATAATGTGAAAATGTGAGGGCTCTGGGGTGTGGCTGGGGATGAGGAGTTTGGGGTGTGGGAGGGGCTCAGGTAGAGGGTTGGGGTGTGGGGGTGAGGGCTGCGGGGTGGGGGGGTTTACAGTGCAGGAGGGGCTCAGGGCTGGGGCAGAGGGCTCTGGCTGGGGGTGCGGCCTCTGAGGTGGGGTGGGGCCTGGGATGAGGAGTTTGGAGTGCAGGCAGGCTGTCCCCGGCTGGAGCCAGAGAGGAGGACTCCCCCTTGTACCAGTCACTGCATGTGCTCCTAGGGTCCCTCTCAGGTCCAGGAATCCCCTTCACCTCCCCTGTGGTGAGTGTTGAGGGTAGGGTGACCAGACAGCAAGTGTGAAAAATCGGGATGGGGGTGGGGGGTAATAGGAGCCTATATAAGAAAAAGATCCCAAAATCAGGACTCTCCCTATAAAATCGGGACATCTGGTCACCCATCACATGTGCGCCTCCTCCCCGCTGCTGCTCCTCACTGTAGCCTCACTGGGGCTGGGGGATTGGGGCTGCCCCTTGCCTAGTGTGGGGCAGGAGTGGTGACTGCGGGTGGGGGGGAGCCCCTGTGCTGGTGGAGAGTCCCGCCGGAAAAGGGAAGAGTCCATCTGTCTGAGGCGGAAGGGCAGGGTCAAAGTCATACTGCCCTGGCACTACTGTGAGGGTGTTGGGACCCTGTGGCGGCAGTTGATGCCGGGAGTCGGGTGCCCAGGGCGCAGACAGGGACACTTGGGGGAGGCGCACGGGGGTGGCGGGAGGGGCTGGGGGAGAGTCCCGGCCCTGAACATTGGTGGAGCTGGGCCCCCTTGCCCTGAATATTGCTGGAGCATGGGCACCACGAGCCCATATAATTCGCCGCCCCTGCATATGTCAGTGGCTCAGTGGCAAGGGGAGCTTTCCACATAGGTCCTGCTTCCTTACTCCCAGGACCCCGGGATAAACCGGTATAATTAGCTCCCTGTCACTATAGAGTGGAAGGGAGCATTTGGCACTGGGTGTGAGTTTGGGTACTTTTGAAAACAGGAGGAAGTTTAAAATGTGGGTTTGTTACATTTAAAGTCAGGCATTTGAAAGAAAACAGTTCAGAGCTACTGTAATCTAGTAACTGAATGACTGGCATTAAAAAACAGTCTAAATGCAATAGACTAGCTAGCAGAGATTACTGACTCAGACATTTCTATGCGAGGTTTCTTTCCTGTTTTTAATGCTAATGCAGAAGAAAACAATACATATAGTTTTAAAGCCAATGTAACTTTAAAGGTCTGAATTACAACCGCAAGCAAGAAAATCCAAAGTTATGCCTGCAGGCTTGCCTTTAATTTATCCTAGCATGCTGCTCTACCTAGGTACAGCAAAGGGAGTAGAAGATGGAATTTTAGCCTAGAGTTTTCAGTCTGAACACTGAATTTCCCTGGCTTTTTTGGGGGATCTGAAGGCAGATCATTAATGTTACTTTACATTCTGCCTACTTAAAATTTCCCCTGTAATTTCAAATGGACATAGTGGTCTGCACTTCCTGCCCTAAACTGTTCTGTAGCATTGCTGTGGCCTCTTAAGCAAATGCTGTGTTTCACCTCATGCAAAAGCAGCATTTCATGGTGAAGAGATTCCAGTACATGCAGTATTACTTACACGGAGAAAGAGATATATGCACACTATATATACACGTCCATATTTATATATCTCACACACACACGTATCTGTAAATCAGTTTGTAATGTACTTCAGGCAATTTCTGGATAAAGGTGCAATATAAATGTAAATCATTCTTATCATTACCAGAGCTTTTGTACCTTAACTATAACCAGAATAGACATATATAGTGAGTAACGTTTTTGTTGCAGAACAAGAAAGGGAGGTGCCTTATTTCCAGCTCCTCCAGCAATTCAACGCCTGCAGGAGCAACAGGAAAGAAACCATGGTGACCTCTCTGAACCTATAGCAGCAGCTGCCAACTCAGCAGGAGAAACATTACCGATGGAGTGCAGAATCTATCCTTGGAAGAAGCCCCTAAGCCAGTTTTCTCCATCCTTTCCTTTCGACACCCTCTGCCCCAAAATTATACGCATGGAAGAGCAAGAGAGGCCTTTAAAAATATCAAAACTCAGTCTGATATTACAATGGATAGAAAACACCATGATAATACAATAGATAGAAAACACCAGGCTAGTGTTTCCAATAATCCATATGAAAAACCATATGAATAGTTGCTCTATCAAGGGGTAGGGGTGATTTGTGTATTATGTCAACCTGTAGAAATACTTATCCTTTTGGTATATTTATATTACTAGGTCTTTTAGACTTGTGATGGTTTTGCAGTTTATCGGCTTTAGTTTAGTTTCACGTTTGCTAGTTCAACAATAAAAACAAAAGTAAAATGTTGATTTTTTAATAAAATTTCCACAGTAAATATAACAAGCAGACACCTTTGAAAGACAGCAAGTCATGCTGCCCAGTGAAGTTCAATAATGGCTCATTCCATCTCTTTTTGGGAGAAGACAGATATACAAAAACCAACAAAAAGCTGATCTCTTTTTTTCAGTACGAGCAAGGCTATGAGATTACTGACTCAGGCATTTCAAGAAAACAGAATAACTGATAATGCTCTGATCCTGCAAGCACTTACAGATGGATTTAACTTTAGGCATGAAAGTAGTCTCATACTTGTGCGTACAATTAAGCATGAGTTTAAGTGTGGGATCTGGGCTAAGACTGAGTGGCTCAAAGACAGCTGCCTCAATTTGCTTTCTTACTCCTGGAAATCCAGGATGCCAGGAGGTTCCCCCATCGTTCCAAAGGTAGGCCCTGATTCTGCAAATACTTGCACACATAGTAGGTAGCAGGTATCCAACCCACATTTAAAACTGTGTTTACTTTACTTACACAAGAAAACAAAACAAAAAAACCCTTGGGGAATCCCCAGAACAAGACATTTGGTTTCAAAAAGCAATTGTTAAAGTGAAAACAATGTAGTTACCTATCCCAACATTTATAAAACCAAAGCACTTAGAAGCATGGAAACTAATAGTTAAGGCCACCATCAAGCTAATGCCACTTACGTAATAAACAAACATATTCCATCAAATTCTGCTCAGTTACACTGTCAGCAACTGATGTCAATTATTTTACTCCAGGTTTATACTAGTGTAACAGAGCAGAATGAGGACCATCATTCTTAGCAATGATAAGGAAACACAGCAAAACTCGGAACCATAATACAACCTTTCATCAGTAAAAGAAAATATAAATTTAACTCCAAACTCTTGAAAAAGTAACTTAAAAATTATGTATGTACACATTAATGACACACGTTGTGTATAGACTTGCTTTGCTGCTGAACAGTTTTATAATAAGTCAATAATTTTATAATTCTTATTATTACACATACAATATAAATTTCAACAGTTATAAATACTTTTTACCAAACATTCTATTGCCAATTGGTAAACATACTAACAGACAGCATTTCCCATTCCACTGTGTCCCTTAAAAGCAAATATCGGATATAGCTACTGAAAATAATAAAACAACACCTACCTCTGCCCCTCCAAAACCAAAACAAAAACAATTCCTGGGTCAGAGTTAAAGCTGTAGTGGTAAAAATAATTTATTTAATATTTAGTAAAAGTAATGTGCTTGTTTATTATGGGCAGCAAAAGATTTATTAAGTCTTTATTCACTTAATTATTTTTATGCATTTAAGTTTTAAAAGTGACAGGTAACTACAACGTTGTACCTATGACAGGTTTCAGAGTAGCAGCCGTGTTAGTCTGTATCCGCAAAAAGAACAGGAGTACTTGTGGCACCTTAGAGACTAACAAATTTATTAGAGCATAAGCTTTCGTGGACTACAGTCCACTTATGCATCCGAAGAAGTGGGCTGTAGTCCACGAAAGCTTATGCTCTAATAAATTTGTTAGTCTCTAAGGTGCCACAAATACTCCTGTTCGTTGTACCTATGTACACTATTGTAAACTTTTTTTTTTAAATGAGGTTTTTGGAATATTTTCACAGGGTGATTCTACTCCTTAATCAAGCAATTCTTCAGTGAAAGATTGTTTTTCTCAAATTTCATGTGCATAATGGAAACATCTCACCAGATCTGGTCTTCACAAAGTCTCACACTCCATAGCTATATAGAGTGATATGATACATAGTAAAACATTGGGATTTTTAAGCATTGTTGGCACTTTAACTATTGGCTTGTAATAATTACAAAGGATGAGAATGAGGCTCAGCCTACATGTCTGGTCAACCTTCCTGTGTGGGTTACCTATCTTGGGGAGCTGCTTCTTCTCCTCCCGTATAGCTGGTTAGGGCCTAGATAGGCAAGGACAGGAAGTGGGGAGAGTCTTCAACTTGCTACCTCCAGCACCGTCAGCCAGCACATCTTACCCCAAAAGGGAAGCTGATCTGCTTACCCTGGAAGTCTCTACTAGTAGCAGACTACCTCCTCCTTGGGAGCACGGGAGAAATGAGGGAACCAACTGTGATTTTTTTTTTTAAAGTCACAGTTTATTTCCTATTCCTCTCATGAGGAAGAGCAGCTGCATACTGCCTCTTACTCAAGGGAGACTGCAAACTTATGTTTCGCTTCAGACTGTAACTAAAATTAGTTTGATAATAGTCACAAGAAAATGAAAAGCACAAATGTAGCTAATTTAATTGTTTTGCATTGCTTTATGCATTACCTATAGAACTCCATCTCTTTTCCATCCCTTTCTTTGTTTCCAAATGGAGTAGGTTCAGAGGAACAATGCTTCCTAGTTCATTCCCCATCCGGAGACAGCTATGCAAGAAGCCCTTGGTGACAAGCAAAATATTCTAGTGGTCTCAAATTATGGCTCTGACTTCTGCTATGTGGAGGGACAAAAAAATAGTGTATCAAATTCTTCAGCAGCTAGAAGAACATAAAAATCTGCCAAAGTCTTGAATAAATTGTCATCAAAAGCTCGTCTTTCGTTGGCTCTCATCTCACCAGCAGGCATCGCTACATGACTGGAATTCATATCAATTCTTTCTAGTACATATTCCAAGCTATGTAATCTCTTTGTTGAAGTAACAATGTGCACATATGTAGGTCTCCTAGGGAAAGCATTCTTTCCCTCGTGTAATGTTAACATTCTCCTTCATAAATTCTTCTTCGGTCATGATATGACGTTGAAGAAGAAAGACAAAGCACAATAGAAGTCCTTGCTTATCTAGTTAGATCACTATTGGCCACACTGCCAGAAATTATGGTACAGAAACGTTTGATGATGTTTCCAGTGTCCTGGGGTGTGCTGTGAAGTTTAAATATCTTGCAAGTACCTTCACTGTGATTTCTGTCATATACCTTTACAATATCTCTAAAGCTGGCTATTGTAGTCTGTTCTACCATTCAATGCATACTACAGAATGTCTGTGTGCGTAGCTGTATAGAAAAGTAGATACAGTGGAACACTTGATGATTTGTTCATCCAATAGAAAAGTTAATATAAATTATATTGAGCCAATAAAAATATTACACCACCATAGACACAGAACAATGATTTTTCTTAAGATTTTTTTTCCTAGTCAGTCTGAAGTAAAAGACTGTATTCTTATTGCAGTGAAGTGCACAGTCTTCTTTGCCTCTTATTAATAATGTTTTTGTGTTTGTTCCATTTCTCATTTTAGGAGTGGTGTAATAAATACAAAACAATTAGGAAATACTTCTTACTGTATGAATTTTCAATAGTAGGTATGACACTCTGCATCAGACTCAATTCAGCAAAGTATTCAGGCAAATGCTTAACTGTAAACACATGCTTACCTCCATCCCATTCAGCAAAGCACTGAAGCGCATGTTTATCTTTAAGAAGAGTGCTTAAATCTTATTGACTTTAATTGGACTTAAGCACATACTTAAGTGATTCACTGGTACAATTATTTGAAATAAGAGATTTAATTTGTGTTAAATCTCAGTGGAATGAATGCTAAGGATTAACATTATTATAATAATAGGGTGACCATCCGTCCTGTTTTTAAAAGGACAGTCCCGTTTTTTGGGACTTTTTCTTATATAGGCGCCTATTGCTCCCCACCCCTGTCCTGCTTTTTCACAGTTGCTATCTGGTAACCCTATATAATAAACAAGAATACTTTCTATTTTCAAAGTGCTCTGCATGCTTTAGCTATTTCATCCTCACAATACTGGTATGAATAAGATAGGTGGGTAAATGTTTCCTCGTTTTACATACAGGGAAACAGACAAATAAGTGAAGTCACTTTCTCAAGGTAGCACAGGCAGCAAATAGCAAAAACAGAATGAGAACTCAGAGCAGTTTCTGGCTTCCAATCCTGTTCATAATCCTCAATATTGTCTCTGACATCATTTCTGAGGGAAAAATAAAACACAAACCACGGTTACTATATTTTGTATTACATTGATCTATAGCACCATGTCCATATTCTAATCCTAAAGCCAAATATTATTCTTAAAGTTCTTAAATTTTGCTGAAAGGCATCATTAGCTTCTGTGTGGAGGTCCAACCTCTGGAGATTACTTGGAATGAACTGCTCCAACTTAATCCAAGCACTATTCTATGGTGGGTCCTCTAGTCTGCATGGGACACACCTCTATATTAAAGGTGACAGAGACTGCAATCCATGGCACATCATGAAAATTAGGGGTGGCTCCTGGATTCCCAGCAGCATGCCCTTTCAACCATATATTGTGGATCATTTGAACAACATAGTGTACAGTTTTTACAGGCATACGCAAATACCATAGATGTTTTATTGCTAGCTTTTCTTGTACACTGATAAATAATACCTATCATGTGTCTAAAATTAATCTTTCAGTGATCTTAATTTCCTTTACTATTATTTGAGAGAATGGCAATTACAAACGCTGATGAACTGATGAAATCACTCAATCAGGAAACTAAACCAAACAACAAAAACTAAGTAGCCTAAATATTGCTGAGTAGGAATGTGGCATCATCATTTATTGAAAGAAGACTTCAGTACCATAAAATAAATTGATTGCATTTTCAGGTAGTACAAAAATTGTTAGTGGAGAATGAAAACAGACTCAACACAGTTTATTTTCCCCTAGCTTCTAACTTCATTTAGATTTTGTAGTTGGCAGTGTGTCAGGATCAACAGGCTTCCGGCAGGAGGTCATTATTTTAAAACATTAACTCCTGTGTTAATGTTTGATTTGCTAATGTTTAAATTGGGATATGTTTCTGAGTAAGACGATGCAAGGGGAAAAAGAGATCACACATACCGCTTTCAGTCTTCACTATTAAAAGTAACCAGCTGGTTCAAAGAATGAAAAAAAATCTCATTTCTTCCTTTCTTTATGAGAGATGGTATCTGCTCAAAATTAATTGCTGACATTACACCAAATCACACTATTAAAACATACTTCTAAGATAAATTTGTATAAGTAGGCAATAGACAAAGTACAATGCCTATAGGTATTTAATGAATCCAAAGTACATGAAAAACATTGAAAATCTAAAGAATGAGCTTACAAAGGGAAAAATTTTGTATCAGCCATAACACCTTTTGTAGTGATGCACTGGTAGTTTTCCCTGAGACAACTAGTTGGATGGGAGACATGAAATATGAATGTTCCATGTAACATCTACTATCGGCACTACAGGAAGTTGATTGGCAGTTTACAAGGGGACATTTTTCTTCAACAGTCAGTATTGAAACCATGTCTTCTTAGGGATGCAGTGTTTTGGATGTGGCCTAAACCTGATTATTTGTAGCTATCAAAGATCCCATGACACTTTTGACAAGAATAAGTATGTTAACTGTGTTCTGGTCAAGTCTCTCTTTGGGTAACATATTAGCATGACGACAGTGTAGGGTGCAAAGATTATGATGGAAGACTTGTACAAATAGAATTCTGTGTCATCCTCACATTGAACGCCACAAGAATTTTTTGCTATAAACTAGGGATGTATCAGTTGGAAGCAACAGAGGAGGAGAAAGACCTGGGTGTAGTGGCTGATCACAGGATGACTATAAGCTGTCAATGTGATGTGGCCGTGAAAAAGGCTAATGCAGTCTTAGGATGCATCAGACGAGGTATTTCCAGTAGAGACATGGAAGGGTTAGTACCATTCTACAAAGTACTGGTGAGACCTCATCTGGAATACTGCATGCAGTTCTGGTCTCCCATGTTTAAGAAAAATGAATTCAAACTGGAAGAGGTGCAGAGAAGAGCTACTAGGATGAGCTGAGGAATGCAAAACCTACTTTATGAAAGGAGACTCAAAGAGCACGGCTTGTTTAGCCTAACCAAAAGAACGCTATAGGGAGATATGATTGCTCTCTATAAATAGATCAGAGGATAAATACCAGCGAGGGAGAGGAGTTATTAAAGTTAAGTGTCAATGTGGACACAAGAACAAATGGATATAAACTAGCCATTAACAAATTTAGGCTTGAAATTAGATGAAGGTTTCTAACTATCAGAGTGAAATTCAGGAGCAGCCTTCCAAGGGGAGCAGTGGGGGCAAAAATCCTAACTGGCTTCAAGACTGCCCTTGATAAGTTTATGGAGATGAAGGTATGATGAAACTGCCTACAATGATATGTAGCCAATTTGTGACTGCTAGTTGCAAATATCCCCAATGGCCAGTGATGGAGCACTGGATGGGGAGGGCTCTGAATTACTACAGAGAATTCTTTTTCAGGGTATGGCTGTTGGGTCTTGCTGACATGCTCAGGATTTAACTGATCGCCATATTTGGTGTCAGGAAGGAATTTTCCCCCCAGGTCAGGTTGGCAGAGACCCAGGAAGTTTTTCACCTTCCTCTGCAACATAGGGCATGGGTCACATGCAGGTTTAAACTAGTGTAAATGGTGGATTCTCTGTAACTTCAAGTCTTTAAATCATGATTTGAGAACTTCAGTAAATCAGCCAGAGGTTAAGGGTCCATTACAGGAGAAGACGGGTGAGGTTCTGTGGCCTGCAATGTGCAGGAACTCAGACTAGATGATCTTGATGGTTCCTTCTGGCCTTAAAGTTTATGAGTCTATAAGATAAACTTGAGTCTGAACAAGTGAAGGGGTGAAAAAGCTAAGTAGCAAACTAATGGGTACAACAATAATTGGTTATATAATCAAATGGAAGGGGAATCCCCAAAATATCCTTGTCTGTATTTTGTGATAACTTGAAGGATAAAATTCTACAGCTGTCTGCTGGCGTCAGCTAGTGGAACTGCCCTGGTAGCTTGATTGCAAAACATGCTTGTGGGGAGTCTGTTCCCAGCAATCATTTTTCCCCATACAATGATTTCAGTCATTGAAGTTGTGCTGCCATTGGGAAAACAGTGAAAACCTCTAGTCAGATATCTACGAATTAAAATAAATGACTATTGTTGTGCTCTTCCTTTTGCTCCCAGTTTATTTGTATAGCTCCAAGTCTGTGTTTGAAAGTGCTGACCATCCTTCTTCTAACCAAATTGCAGAGGATGGTGTAGCGGTTAGGGGGCTAGCTTGGGACTCGGGGACAGCTCAATTTAATGTCCTATTCCTCGACAGACTTCCTGAGTAAGTTTGGGCCTCCCTGTTCTCCATCTGTAAAATGGGAATAATCTCTACTTCAAAAGGATATTGTGAGACCAAACACAAAGAATGTGAGGTGTCCAGGTACTATGGTTATGGGGGCTATATAAATACAACAGATAGTTTTATCATTTGCACCTTTTTGTACACAACTCATATTCACAATTTATCAGTTTCTACGCACTTAGTTTTGTAAGATGGGAATAGCATTAATATGTATAAGAATAATTTTGTATGTGTATCTGCATGAATTATCCATGTGAGTTGGTTAAATTAAAAAAATAATAATGTTGCATTTAGTGGCCACAAGTGGAGGGGAGAAGAGTGTGAAACAAGCTTAATCTGAATATTTTGGGATGAAATTCCCATTTGCAGAATGCTTTTTGAATGCAAAACTGCTTTTGCCTTTTATAAAACACAAACTCTGTTCACTCACCATGAATAATGAACTGGGAATTAAAAGCTTTACCCCTGTTAAAGAAGTAATATTAACTTAGGTATAAATATAGCTGAAATAATCTAGACAGTTTTATGACCTTACACCCCCAAATGAAGGTGAAATGCAGAATTCTTTCCCTAGGAATAGTGGTAAACACAGCTAACAGATGGAAGAGCTGAATGGAAATTTCAATAAAGTAGGCCACAAAGAAACATTTGTAAGCACAGGGGTGCTCACTTTAAAAAAAAGAAAGGCTAAAAATGGGACTTTGTTTTATTTTGATAGAGTGCCAAAACAGTACTGCATTCCTTAAAGAGCTGAATAAAGGATCGAGTTAGACTGGCCTTCTCAACACCTCAGCAAAAGCCCCCATGGGTCTCATTTTGCTAGGATGACTATTTATATGACAGGTAAGGGAATAATTTTGTTGGATTCAGTTACACTAGGCCTCCATGACCTCTGGGTCAAAAGAGCAAATGCAAAAGTGACAATGTGGATAATTGCCTGTTTAGGATAATGGAATACTGATTGAGGGTCAATTATTATAACACCTGAAAGATAAATGAGCTTATGTGAAAGGTTCAGCGGAGATAGCAAACGAGGACAACTGTCTGTATGCACTGTGCCAGGGTGAATAATGTACAGTACAGACTGCTGCATTTGAGAGCGAAGAAGCGTATTTCCAGAGCTGAACTACTAAAGCCTAGAGGTTTCCAAGATTTAAAATACATTAGTTTGTAAAACATGCCATAAAACAGAAACTCAGCTCAACTGCAGGATTAAAGTAATATTATTTAACATGCTACCCAATTAATTTCCATTATAGCCCACGTCTGTGCCTCATGTCCCAGACTCATTCTTTTGTCTCTCGAGTGAAATTTCCCGCTTTACTACATGCAAAAAAGAAAATCACCATGGATGTTCACATTTCAAAACCCAGCCAGACTGCCTGGATCCACATTCAACCCCCTACAGCATAGGTGCCCCACGATTGCTGGGAATTTACAAATCAGCTATTATTTTTCATTCTCTCTGTTAGCCCAGCTGTAACTGTCATCTTCCTTGGTGTGGTCACTAGCCTGGGAGAGAGATCTCTGAAATGCCTTGCCCTGTCACTGATTTGTGTTGGTTTTCTTCCCATGTCCTGTGCCCAGAAGGCACTCTGAACAGAGAAAGCCTTCTGCACCATGTGGGAGGTGTGGGAAAAAGAAAATGGTATTTTAAAGAGAAACACAGAACTGACCTCCTCTTATGTTTACAATCAGGCCAGGGGTAGGTCGCCAGTCCCCGCATTCCTTTCTATGTAGGAAAATCTTTTCTTTGTGCTCTTCGCTAGGAGGACACACACCAATATCTACTAGTCCTTAAAAAAGCCACACACCTGGAGACTGTTTTCCCGAGAAGCGTACACTACACAGCCAGTTAATATCCAGACACTTGAGAAAAACAGCTCTTTAATGCAAAGCTTTCCCAAATACCATTTCAAAGATCTTCTCTTCTTGTGGGGTCAAAGAACCAAAGGACACCAACTTTGAAACACAGCAGCATACTTCCCCTCAAGGTTGGCATTCTTGGGATGAATACTGACACTCATGAATGAATGTGCTGCAGTGTTACGGAGCAGAAAGCAACAAGGGTTTGATTTGCAACATCGTGCCCTGTGTTGTGCGAGTGCACCAGGGTGCCATGATGCGGATGCTGGGAGCCTTTCCCCACCCTAACCCAGATGAAGCAGCTGCACAGGAATCTATGCCAGTGCTCTCTTGCAGAGTAACGTGCCTGCTGGTGTTCTACAGCCCCTAGGGAACATGGTGATTTTATTTATCCAGTGTGCAGGTTACTGTACCTACATTAAATCACCCAACATATGTATTTAAATAGGGTTCCTCTCCATGTGACTTCTAACATTGACTATTTTGATCACTAGGGACGTTGGACCGTAATATTAATTTACCTAACACCTCCCACTCACAAGTCAGTCAATTTTGTGGTTTAACCCAGTAAGATTTCTCAATGGGCAGATGGAAGGAATACCCTAAAATTCTCCCAGTGTAACAATTCTAAATAGAATACTTCAAAACAGTGAGTTTTTGGCATACACAGAGCTATCATCACTCACAGACCTTATACAGACTCTCACAGATAGTTCCTGGTAGTTGGAATCTGCTGGGAGAATGTTGTGGTAGATCAGGAAGCCCACAACCTCTCCACTCAGCAGGACTGTCAGGGAAGGAGGCATTCTCAAGGCAACTGCGAGATCCAACTGTATTTCTGTGCAGTCCACATCACCAGAGATCATATCATATCATGATCATATTTCACAACAAAAATGAAAACTGCCTCAGAACAGGTCTACACTTAAAATGCTGCAGCAATGCAGCTGCGCTATCATAGAGCTTTAGTGAAGACACTACGTACGCTGATGGGAGAGCTTCTTCCGTTAGTGTAGTTAATCCACCTCCATGAGAGCCAGCAGCTATGTCGATGGGAGAAGCCCTCCCGCCAACATAGCGCTGTCTACACCGGCGGTTAGGTCAGTATAACTGTGTTGCTCAGGGGAGTGGATTGTTCACACCTCTGAGCGATACAGTTAAACCAATGTAAGTTTACAATGTAATCTTAGCCTCCATACTGGCTGAACATGGAGGCAGATGATGGTAGGTGAAAGGTGCTTGCAGGGGTGAATTTGGCCCATAGCTCATTGGAGTCTAATTGCTATCCCACTCCCCCAGAGATGTACATTTATATTTTCATTGAAGGGAAAATACAGTACTATTAATTCTTCATTAGTTAGTCATGACCGTTGGAGGAACATACACCTAATACTTTTCATATACTCTAGATCACACTCTCACAGGCTCATCTGCCCATAACGTAATATACCACAGCAGTGCAAAGATACAGAACTTTTTCAGAGCGAACAAATGGGACCATTCACCAGGGACAAAGGCACATGTGTCACCCCATCCCTTATAAATGAATAATCAATATGGTATTTAACTAAGCTACTCTCTTATTTTTTAATTGATACATCACAGCATTTCAGTTCCTTTTTATACCATGTGGCTTGGGAAAAGAGATCTAATTAATGTCTTAATGACTAGACCCAGTTCAGATGCTTCGGGTTGGTTTTCCTCTCCAGCTGCTTCAGTAGGAATGTAGCCCTGCTGTTCTGTGATACCAGTAGCCATATGAAAAGCCACTCTGGTACAGACCAGGCGTTTCAAATCCATAATGAGACCCACTTTAAGTCTAGAGATACAAGTTAAAAAAATAATTTAAAAAAGAGAGACAGTTTGTCCCATCAGAAACAACAGTGGTCAGAACAGTAAGGGAGGAGAGTGAGTCACGACTTGTGTAAGAAAACAAAATGGAAATAACCTGGGGCACTAGTTGGACACTGTCTCACAGTGACTAATTACTGACGAGAACCCTACTGCTTTGGTTTTCCTTTCTCTTAACCAATATGAATCACTGCACAAGCCAAGAAAAAGAGGGCATCTTTTTCCTTGCCTTTCCCCTCTCGGCTGTCAAAGCCCTCTTGATATTAGTGTGCAACAAGAGATGAGAGATTTCTAAAATTCACTTCAGTCTTTGATGCTTAAGGAATTCTCAGGTTTTCCTCCAGTTAAATAGCTCTTATTCCAAATGAGATGTATTTTCTCTGCCACTGCATCCAGTATCTGAGACTTTTGAAAGATATGCTCCCTCACCTTTCAGGAAGTATCTCTCATTTTAGTCCCAAAGCTAATGATGTTCCATACAAATTTGGTGTCCCCGGACTTTTATTGTTAAAAATTATTTATATCGGAAACAAAGAATCGTTAGTCAGGTTATAAAGTTGTTTAATCTGAAGGCATCAAACCCACAGCATTTTAAATTCCGCACTTTTTTTTCATCACTTGCGTCTGTTACACACTGTGTCCCGCATTTGGGCATTGGCAGGCTGAGAAGTATGTGTGAGAGAAAGCTTGTTTAGGTATGCCACATACCAGATATTTCAATGTGAACACACTGTGCTAACAGTTTAATATTGGAGTAAATTCTTGTGAATGACAGGAATTAGTTAACACCATAAAACAGTGCACCACTTAGCTTAGTTCTACAGAACCATGTAAAATCTCATTAAGTGTTCTTGTTCTTAGGTTGATGGCACCATATAAATATGTATACAAGAACAACTCATTTTTTTTAATGACTACTGGGTGAAGCCAACTCTTAGAACATGGAGGAGTTATAATTAGTATTAGACGTGTACATTTAAATAAACGTCGTGGGTAAACAAATATAAAACACAGTGGAACTGCTACACCACTGTAGATGCAAAGGATGCAAACTGGGTCTCTCTCCACCAATGGAGGCAGTTCCATTTGCCCCCAGAGGAGAACAGCGCTGGTACTTCCACCCCAGGGATTTCTCCAAGGAGAGAAATTTTAAAATCCAGCAGAGGCTGCTTGGTGATGCTCTTAAGCAGGGCACCAAGAGAATGCGCTGACCACAACCCCTTTCCAACTGGTCCTATCCACCTTGTGGTTTCTTCTGAAAAGACCACTCCCTTGGAGAAATGAGGTTTGTGGGTGACTTGAAAAACCACAAGAATCTGGGGGTAGGGAGAGACTCAGGGACAAGTGTAGCACCTGATACTACTTTTAACTCTCCTGAATTTGGCATTTTTATAAGTTTGATGTCTAACTTTTTTCCTTTTTCAGGACTGCGGTGGACCCTAACCCTAGTAATGGTAGATGCAGATAGTGTGAACTCTACACCAGCCAGCTGAACAACAGGAAGGATGGCATGTTCCTTCTTGATTCTGGAACTGCTGGAGTCTGGCTTAGCTCCTAGTGCTAAGATGAGGCGAGGGGACTACTGAGCACTCTGTACTGAGGGCTTCTGCAGAAAGAGTGTCAGGGCCAGTTCTGAGATCTGAGAGAGGCCCCGTGTGTGAGGTATTCACTGCAAGGGCCTTAGGCCTGCTTTATGGTTCTTTTATGCCAGCAAAGATGATGCACGGGGGGAACAGAGTAATGCTGGGCCTCTTTGCCTACCTACAGATGACAGACCTATAAAAGAGTTGCCCCATACCAATCTCAGGGAACCCTCAGCACAGGGGTGAGAGGATCTCCTTGGATCTCATGCACCGCAATATGAATGCCATGAAGAGCTGCATGGTGTCTCTAGTAGGCAAGGCAAAAAGCTTGATAGCTAGAAATGGCTGTAAATTATTATTAAAATTACATAAGAAGAATGAAGGAGTTTTGAAAGGAAAGTTTTGCAGATTGTGTGGCAAAGGCCCATAAGAGTATGGAAAGTAAATGTGAGATGATGGAGAACCAGATGGAGACTAGAAACCTTAAGTTTTGGGGCATCTGGATGGGTAAGAAAGCAACTGATCTGGGGTTTTTATGGAGAAATATCTGCCATCAATTAGGGATAAAAGAGGGATTTCTGTGTATAGAATGATATCAGAAAATTCCTTTCACAAGAGTGACTTGGGAAAGAGTCAGAGCAGAAGCCACATCTGTGGTAATGGCCAGTATAACTGAGAAAGAGAAAGTGCTGAAAGCCAGCAGGAAAAAAAAAAAAGGAGACATTGTGCATAGCGGAAATAAATTGTTAATTCTCCCCCCCCCTCCCACTTCAGCTCACTTACGCAGCACAGGAGGAAGGAAATACATCAAATCAAACAGATCTTTATCAGTGAAGAAGTTGATGCTGCTACTCTGTACCTGGCAGAGTTCTGAAGAACACTTGTAAGGAAGAAGCCCATTTAAGTTTAACCTGAAATAGACCTTCCAGGCATGCTGTAAAAGAGAAGGCAGAAGGTATGCTTCCCAGAATGAAGAAAGGGTAGAAAGGAGCTTTTTTGTAGCTGGCAGACTGGCAGAGTCCCTTTACAATTATTTTAATGCTGCTGGGGTTTAGTTAAAATATTAATTATGATTCAGGGCACCTAGAACTTTAGGCATCTTTTTATTATTAAATCTAAATAAATAAAAATAAAATGTAAGAATAGTTTGGGACACTAAGAGCCTGATCCTGAAAGGTACTTCATGCACCTGGAAAACTCACGAGTGAATTTAGATTATTAGTGAAAAAATATAAGCATTTTTAGTAGAATTTGTTTTTAACTGATTTTCTCCTTAACAGCATAACTTTCTAATACTTGGTAGAATGATTGAGAATACTGTTGGAGCTCCACAGCTTTTGTGGTTTGAAGCATATCTGCAGAAGACAGGGTTATCAAAAACTTACAACCCAAATCCTAAAAAATCCCCAGATGTTAGATTTATTAAAAATACAAAAGTGGTGAAGCAAAAATGTCATTCTGAGTGATTTTTGGGCATGTGGCCAGAGTTCTGAGCTATTTTTTTATTCCTTTGTGATTTTTTGCCTGCAAAAATTATATTTTATGCAAAAAATAATGAACATAACCTTTGTAAAATACAGAGAAAGATGCATAACTCAAAGGACTAGCCAAGTCACACAAAAACACAATCAGTTTTATGCTGGGCTGGGGCCAAGCTCAAGAATGCTTGGACACCGTTTTATAGACAGTGTAAGATCTTAGATAGATAGCTCAAAGTTAACTTCTTGAGAAAAATATAAATGGCTAAAAAGAGGGAGTTAAAATGCCAACCCCATTTCCAACTAAAATTTAACATTGCAGCTTACCATACCATTACAGGGCTGGCCCCCAGCTTGTCTGACATGACATGTTCACCATCCCATTCAGCTCCTCGAACAGATTTCCCCACATCTATGTATCCATTAAGCCTCTCCCCCAATCTCTTCCTTCTTGGCTATGATCCAACATGAACCAAGAATCTGGAGTGGATAAGAGTGGATAGGAAAGGAAAGGCTGAATTGTGAAGGGTCTTAAAAGGTGAGGACAAGAAGCTTGAATGCGATGTGTCAGAGCAGGGAAGGCCTACAGTAAGAGAGATTTGTTAGTTTGCGTTTGTGTTAGGGGTTTGTGGGTTGTGTTTGTTTGTTTGGGAGAGGATGGGAAGAGGGAAGGGAAGGTTTAAGATATTTCACAGAAAGAGCAAAAATGAACTAAGTCAGAAACTCCAACTATAGTCTGATCAAAGGGAGGCTTGGATGGAGAAACATTCATTAGCTCAGGACTTCACAGATTATTACAGTGAGCACTGGAGATGTAAAGCCTCTTAAATACAGGTAATAATGAAGTCATCTTTCCCATATGAGAGCTTACTTGAGCTACTCTCCAATAGTTTGGAATTCATACACTGGATAAAAAGAAGTGACTGTTCTCCTTCTTACATGCTAGGTAAAATGTAGAAAAAGAATCTAAGATTTGAAACAAATTAGCAGAATTCAAAGAGCACCAACAGCAACAGAAAAGACTTCTCAAATGTGCACTTGGATTTTCACTGAGACACACTAAGAGCTGTTGTTTTTTCACATCAGTGACAATAATGCTTTCTGAAATAAATAAAAGACTGCGGCACAAGAAGAAGTGGATACTGCCTGGTCCCTGCTGAAAAATCTGAAATAGACAGGAAATTTGAAAACAGAAGGTACAAGTTACCCGACAATGCAGCATACCATATTAATGACACAGGGACATCAAGGGAGAACAGTTCCAGTGGTAGTTAGTGACATACTAACTCTTAAGAATTCATGCAAAATTTAATCTACCAGACAGCAAACTGATGTTCAATGGTTTTCCCCTAATGGAAAACCATTGCTGTCTGACAGATTAGTTTTCTCTGGAAAGAAAAAAAAATTTTTTTTTTTAACAATACTCATTTATTTCAGCAGGTCAATACCAATTTCTTTCCTTATTTACAAAGGAAATTTGTATTAAAAATTGCTATTAAGATAACATTCTCTTTGGGGGCAGGCTCTGCTTATCGTAGCTGCCTGCTGGTGACTTAGTCTAGGAAATAAGCAACAGATTTGTACAAACCGGAAGGGCTAAAAATAAATAAATAAAAAATAATGCAGAGAACAACTTTTGTTTCTGAATTCTTCTCTCCCGTCTCTGCAGCTGAGTTGGTGGAGACCTTTCCTACTCTCACATGAGCTGAATTAAAAAAGAGGGAGAGAAAAGATTATGAGGCTATCAATTGCCACCTCTACGGTAAAATCTAGGCAGTGGGTATAGCATCCTGTCTAGGAATTCATTAACCTTCTACTATAGTATGATATACATTTACAATGGATGTTTAATCAATTCCCTCACTAGTGTGTGTGTAAGCATTTTACACTCAGATAAAACCAACCAAAACATAAAAATAAGGAACTAATATTTTCTGCTTTTATTCCTGCCAGTTTTGTCATAAGCTCAGCTATAATGTATTTTTTCCCCACTGACTACCTTCATCACCATGAGTAGTCCCACTGAATATATAAGCAGGTGAATCAGCTTTACTCAAATGCTTATGTATTTCCAAGTAAGTAAAATAAAAGCTGTTTTTCTTATTCAAATCTGTCCTAATTAACTATTTACATATCAAAATGGTATTGCATGTGTCTGCTAATTAGTGGTAACAAGAAAAATGTGGCAGGTTGGCCTAGTGGTAGTGCCTTGCACTGTAATCAGGAAAGCAAATGTGTGGTAGGCAAATTGCACATGGGCCAATGAGCAAATGACATTATATGGACTTTTTATATGCTCATGACTTTTGATTCCATGCTCCTAAAATGTTAACTCTACCAACTAGTTTATTAACAACTGAGAGTTGGTCCCGAGAAATGAGCTTTGTGGTGTCACACCAGTTCCCTTTGGAGCTATGTCCAGATCACAAAAAACCACCGCTACAATCGGCACTCTTGTTAGAGACCAGAAGAGAAGCTGACCACGTTGAATCACTGGCAGGACAGTGTGGAAAAGCTTGCAGTACCACTGCCCCTGCTGTACCTTTTGTTCTCTGGACAAACACGACTAAATCAAGGATCTTAATCTGGCACCTTTAAGACAAACTACAATTACCAAGACAATTTTTAAAAGACTGAAAATAAATCATGAATTTCTGTCTGAGATGTGTGGATTTAAAAATCCAGTGGCCATGCAGCAAGATTCACTGCAATGGGGTTACTCAGTGTTCAACGTAAGCTATTCTATGGAGCTCTCTCCCCCACTTCTCTGTTGTGACAACAGCATAGACTTTACACCTCCTCTTCAAGGCTAATAGAGCATATAAAATATCAAAATTACCATTACCAAGGGATCCATTAATAAACTGTGGGTTTCTCCATTACCTATGCAGCAGCTCAGTGCACTGTGGTCCACTGCTCTCAAAATTATAATCTCTCCACCAAATGAGACACAATTAAAATAATATAATATTTGAAAGGAGTTAATGTTCCCATATGGTGAACTGTTCTTTAAATGTTGTAATTTACCAACTATATATATGGTGGGATTGTTTTAATAAAATACCCAGTGCTACTATGTAAGTACTGTATTGTTTCCCCACACACTCCTATTCTACACAATTATTCCAGATGTTCCACCCCCCATCTTGTGAATTTCTTTAAGCCAAAAAAGTTCACAACTTAATAAAATAAAAGCAAATGTTAAAGACGTTTACATTTATTGCATGCGCTCTGGTTATGTCAATCTTCTCTTTACTAACTTGTAACCATATAAATCAAACCCTACATTATCATGATCCTAAATTGTAATAAAAATAATAATAAAATTACGGAGGTCAAAAACTGTCAAGCACAAGCAAGACAAAATACAGAGATGCAAAAAGGAGTTGAAAAGGCCAAGTGCTTTTGGAAAAATTCAGGTACTGTACTTTCAAGTATATTGCAGCAGGAGGTGGCTGGCTACTGCTGTTTTATTTAATAAGACTCCACATAAATTCCAGCTGCTAACCATGTGATAAGTCCATCTCAGAAAACAAGGGCTTCTATTCTCCTGCCAGTACATGGCCCCAATTTCCATTTACCTTACTGGGAATTATGTCTATATTGAGGGAAGAACAGACCCCAAGGCGCTTTCCCCTGTGTATAGGTTTGATTCTGCATGTAAACTGCATGGCTAAGTCAATCTGCAACCAAACATATGATTATTAAGAGGTATAGTGGACAGGGCCAGATTTACACCTTGCACGACCCTAGGCACAGCAATTTCAGCTTCCCTCTCCCTCCCCACCCCCGCCTACAGCTGACCTTCGTGTTTCACACAGTTTTGGAGAGATAAGGTGCCCCTAGACAGCCAGCACCCCATGGCACGTGCCTACTGTGCCTAATTGGAAATCCGGCCCTGATACTGGATCTTGACTACACAACAATCTTTAAACTCCGCTTTTAAATATGAAAAGATTGACTTCTCTGATTATCCTTCTCTCTTCCTCTTCCCCCCCATTTCTGCCTTTACTTTTTGTCCCCCTTTTCCACAGGGGGAAAAAAGGGAAAAGGGAGTTAAAGAAAATGAAAAAAAGTGGGATATTTCCCTACCATTTTGCAATTAAGATTTTGGGAAAAAAATATAAATTCCTTGTTCAAAAATTTTGGTTCATTTAAAATATTTCATTTAATTGAAAAGTATTGATGGAACCGACTTTTTTGTGAAAAGTCTTCTTTTGGTCATAATACCATTTTTTAACAAAAATATCATGCAGCTCTATATAGTATTTTTAAATCAGAAGACTGGCATAGAATAAAAAAACCCTCACGTTCAGGAGAGAGACAGATATACAAACAGCATTGCATAGTAAAGTGGTAAAATGTGTTTTTTCACTTGAAGATTTTTAATCTCTTTACAATGTCTCTCTTACACGAAAACTTAATTTCTACTCTCACAGCCTATAACCTGTCCTCTGGAGACCTACAGACACACAAGTAGAAACTACATTCAACATCACTGTGCCAAAAATCACTCTCTAAAAAGCAAAATCTTTAAAATCATTACAGTGTAAATGTTTAAAAATACAAATACAAATGGCAGACATTTCAAATTATAGGACATTTTATATGTAACTAGTTGGGAGGGAATGGGGCAAATTGGTACAGTGGGTTACTACAATGGTCTTTTACCTCTGGAGACCTACATTATGGTCGTAAATGAAAATTTATCTGGTGGATTTATCATGACCCAAGCTGGCTACTGATATAATCAAACAGCAAAGGGTGAACCAATCAGTCAAAATAACCAGCCTTGGTCTTTTGTACAAGTCTGAACAAAAAATGGACACCACTCCAAGTTCACATTTCTCTAGATAAATCTGAACTACACCACCACTTGGCCATCCATCTTGCCCTCAGTTTCAATCCCCAATCCTCCTCCAAGGCCCCAGTACAGTACTGACTGCAGATCTGCTAGCTGTCTGGATCTTGGCTGTTACTAGCATCCCAGATCACTTAGTGAGCTAGCAAATGAGCAATCAGTGCTGTACTGGGGCCTTGGAAAAAGACCACCAGAGCTTTAGGGTCTGACAAAGGCACAGAAGAGGGAGCAGTATTGCATGTTGGATTGGGGATTGAAACTGAGGGCAAGATGGGAAGGCAGGGCAGTGGTGGTGAAATTCAGATTTTATCTAGAGATATATGAACTTGGAGGGGTGTCCAGTTTTTGTTCAGAGTTGCATAAAATGATCAAGAAGCCCTGGGCGCATGTGAGATTGCAGGCTTTGGAACTTTCCCTGCAGAGGCTGGAAACCAGGGCACTATAACAGGGATGAACCAAAGACCTAGCAAATTTACAGTAAGTAAAGCACTGGGACACAGTAGGGAATGCTAAGAGACCTGCTAGGGTATGTCTATGCTGCAAGTGGCTGTGATTCCCAGCACGGGTAGACAGAATCACACTAGCTCAGCTTGAGTTAGCATGCTAAAATGAGCAGTGTGGATGTTGCAGAATGGGTGGTGGTTTGGGCTGAGTCCAAGCCTACCCAAACCCCTGTATATGAGCTCAGGCAGCTAGCCCAAGTCCACACTGCTATTTTTAGCATGCTAGCTCGAGCTGAGCTAATGCGAGTCCGTCCACCTGCACTGGGAATCACAACTCCTAGACATATTCTTAGGCCCCCTGCTTGAAAAGTTTGGAATGGAGAAAATATTAGAATAAAGAAAGAATGAGAAAAAGGAAGAGGGTCCACACAGTGAGTGACTCAGGGGTTAGGTGAAAATACCCCATAGGTTTCGTGGGAGGAAGAGAGGTCATATAGGCTTAGTGGAATATTGGAGAGACTGTTATAGGTCTGGCTAAGGTTTAAGCAAACACCTGACATTCTGGATGCTTATCCAAACTGAGCGGAACCTTTTGAAATTTTCCCTTTGCTAATGACAAAGCCCAAGATCATGTGCTAGAATTTCTATCAAATAATCTGCTTTTCTTCTCTTCACAAAAAATGCACCACCATACCACAGTAATGAAACCAAACTGAAGAAACATAACTAATAATCTATAGCATATTGAAAAATTATTTTGCAGTACCATGTAGCACTTCAGGGACTTCTTAGACAAAATTAAATATTGGCAATAAAGGTTCAAATTTAGTTCTCGTGCAACTCTAATAAAGTCAAACCTTTCGAAGTAATAAGAGAGCCCAAACTCTGATCGTGTTACTTCTGCAAATAATTCCATCATTATTATTTAAGCAACAGTATGCTAGTATCTTGCTAAATAATTATAAGAAATTAACGGTCTATGTGTGTGAGAGTATGATGAGCAGGATTTGGCCTTCTGTGCAAAATTTATCACAGGAAGAAGACAGTGTTGCAGGTCCTGAGTATTTCTTATTTATGTGTGAATAAGAGTTGCAGAATCAGGAGGGATATTGTGTTAGTTTTCTGTCACATAAGAGACAGCACTGTAAAATGTGGCTTATTCCACATATGTGATAAAAGGCTAAGCAATGTCACGGTATTCCATCTACATAAAACATTTTGAGGTAAAGTGTGAATTTTGTTTTAATAGATACTAATATAAATAGATGTACTTATGACATCAGTTCACTCACATCAGCTTCAATAAAATATTTTTATTGCAAACACTGAGCCACATTCTGTTCTCACTTAAACTGATGTAAATCCAAAATAACTCAATAGAAGTCATTGGTTTACACTGGTGTAAATTTTAGGTTACTTTGGATTTTCACCAGTATGAGAGGAGAATCTGCCCCATGAATCTAAATAGCACTTTGATTTAAACATAACTTGAGTGGACTGAAATATGACCCTAAAGAATCTCTCTGCATAACAGAGTGTGGGAATAATTTAAACTCCTAAATAACAGAGAATCCTATTATTTAGTTTTTCATAAGTCAGCCTGATTTACCAACAAACATCCATGAAAAAAATATTGCATGTTATCTCAATAGCCATCTGTAGTTTTATGTTTTTTTATTTAAATTACCCTTGAAAATACACGATTGCCACAATCTCATTTGTCTTCCTCCACATTTTTTAATAATTAAAATTTTGAGAATTTTCATCCCATAGTGTTTTATAAACTGAAATACCTAGGAACTAACCTACACACTACTGAAATGCAGCCACTTCTGGGGACAAAATGCAGCAAGAGTTTAATAACACACAGCAATACTGCACTACAGTTTATGGTAGGAGTTGAAAAATGATAGATCCTTTGAAATTGCAGGAGAAATTTTGTTAGGTAGACAGTAAATACGCACATTGAAATCTGGTCAGGATACCCAGACCAATACCTCAGGCACTTTAAAACTTGCCATGAGATCATGAGCGCTTAAGAAATAAGATTTAACATATTATCCAAACAATGGCACCTCTCAGAGCACTGTGCTCCCAACATAATGCTGGGACTCTGATTCAGTACTGACTTAGAAAAAAACAGTGCCACCTGCTTAATCACCAACACTACTTACTGCAGCATCCACTTATTCCATGGAGGTTTCCAACTACAGTCCTAGCCTACAGCAGCTAAACTTGAAAGTTCTGATAGGAGCACAGCACAAAGTGGTATGTTTCAGAGTATGGTAATGCCATCTAAAAACCTCATTTTCTCCCTACCCCATCTCTCTCAACTTTTCTCCTTGCTTTGGTGTCAAGCAAACCCAGAGTGTATGTTTTCCCCTTCATCATTTCCGTTGTGCCGTCCTCCAAACCCTCTCCCTCTAACTAGCTTCTGCTGCAAAGCTCAACCATTACCTAGAATTTATTGGCGGTGTGGTGCGGGGGGAGGGGGAGGAGTTAAGGTGAAAAGGCAATTAGATGCCCAATTCACACTGAATTTTAATGGGAGGTAGGTGTCTCACTCCCATTGGTGCTTTCGAAAATCTCCCCCTACTGGCTCAGAAAGCGTCTGTGCATAAGAGGCTAAACAGCAGAGCAATGCAACTGGCATCTGCTGAAGCTAACACGCCTATACAGATGCAAGAAACTTTTGCAATGAAACCTAGAAGATTCACCTGATTTAAGTTTCATTACAACTTCACCAAAAGGTTCACTGTTTGTGAACCTTTCTGCAAACTTAGGCCAAATTATGACATCAGGTGAAAACCAGGAAAAACTTAAATGTTTCTTCTTGAAACAGGCAAACCTGGGCAGCTTTGGCTTCAAACTCAAAAGGCCAACACAAAATGCATGACACAGCAAGAGAAACAGAAAAGAATGTTTCCTATGAACCTCTGTAGATCAAGACTGCCGAGCTTTGCATATTGCTACATGCCTATACTATTGAGTTGGAAGACAGGGATATTAATGAAGTACACAAGTCACTCACTATGACAGCAAGCCAGAGTGCAAATTGGTAAATACCAATTAATTTTTGATTCATTCTTACTTTCCATGTGTATAAGAACCAAACAGGGTCTTGCAGAAATGCCTACACAAACTGTGGAATGGGATCCTGCTCTCTGTAAATCTGTTATACTGACTAGGGAAGAAATAAATGGAATTACCATGGTGTAAACTGGGAGCAGAATCTGGCCCTAAGTACACAACCACACCTCCTTCTTGATATAAATGAGAGACGAACACAATCATTTCTAGCCATACATTTTAAAAAGTTTCATAACCCTAACAAAACAATTTAATGTGATTTAAAAGTTAACTCCCACCAGCCTCTTCCAGGTTATTGTGGGCAGGTTCATTCCTAAAGGTGACTGACATCAAATTTCAAATTGAAGAAACTGGATTGGATTCCAGCTCTTCTTCCCTCCTCCCTTTGAAGACAATAAAAGCACTTGGATAAACTTAGCCTCTTTTGCAAATCCTTCAAACAATGTTGTGTCAGTGGCTTTGGAACTATGTCTGGGTTTTTCCTATGGTTGGACAGCTACTGTGCATCATGTCGAGGTACCTGGATTCTCAGGTTCAGCACAAGGATTTACCATTCTGCCACAGTCAGGAATCTAACAGCCACAGAGAAAAAAAATTACTCCACTCACCTGTGAACACATGATGAATATGAGGGTTTTCCAAACAAATGTCCCCAGAGCCCATATGGGACAAACCACAGTAAGTCCTATTTTTAATGTGTCTACGGGTTTTCTTGCATTTTCCCATATAATCAAACCAGATCCTTGCCTTTGGAATTACATATTGTCACAAGCATGGAGATAGTTCGTTAGTTCTTTTGACACCTACTCTGATGGCATGAGTTACTGACTGTATTAACCAGAATATAACAGTAGTGGCTAGACAAGCACATACTGTATTTAGCATACCTAAATGTAGTTTATCACATGGCCAGTTAACTCACTAAATTACTAACTATTTAACAGAAGTGGTACAATTGCCAGATCAGAGATCCTAAAATCTTTTCTTTTCTCCTCTCCCTCTGATTTTTTGAGGTTTTTTTTTTTCAAAATCTATCTTTGAAATGCTGGTCCGGGTATTAAGCAGGGCACTGAGGACTGGTCTTCACTATGCAGCGCTGCTGCAATCAATGAAGCGGCATCAATTTAGCAGGTCTAGTGAAGCCACGCTTAATTGATGGGCGAGCGCTCTGCTGTCGATTTCTGTACTCCACCTCAATGAGAAGTGTAAACAACGTTGGCTGGAGGGTGTCTCCCATCGACATAGCATAGCCTGGACCCCACGGTAAATAGCTCTAAGCTACGTGGATTTGAGTTACTCAAATTGCGTAGCTTAGATCGACCAGCAGCTGCAGTGTAGACAAGCCCTGAGATTCTTACCAGGGATGCCTGTGAAATGGAGAATCCTCTTTCATATGGAGATCAGGGTCCAAGTCCCTAAGCACAACTCAGTTTCATTATTTTGAAGGTATGTTGAGAACTAAATTTGATCTTTATTTTTAAACTTACATAAACACAGCTTTCGCCACATAGCAAGAGTTTACTTGCAATATCAAGTTAGTTATTCAGTGAAAAAATAGACTTTGTATAGAATGTGCTTTAATAAAAAACCCACAACTTTCTAGAAATACACTTTACACTACGATAGTTCAGCCTACTTTTCCTGCTTTGAGTCAGCCACGAGTTCAGGCATTAGACTGTGACTCTTGTTTTAAAAATACTTTCATTGTTTAAATTTTTGAAGTATGCTCCTCCACAACATCAAGAGATCATTAAGGCACCCTCATAACACCAGGATTCTTTAACAAGATCATTTGTTTTCTGCTCTGATTTTATGGATAACTTTTGGATAGTCCAATTGCAAAAACAGACAACTGGTGGGTCTAAAATTTCTAAATATAAAAGGGATAGCTGGATCAGAAGCTGTAGAACACAAACTCCATAATTTCATGGGTCAATTGGTATATGTGTATATTATATAGAAATAAACCATAGAAATATAGTTTTGAGCCACAAGAAAGTTTTCTGCCCCCACCCTCTAATATTATAAAAATGAAAAATCGGACACTCTAGTTCTATCATGAAATAGAGTGTGCCTTTGTTATTCTTTCCCCATGGTTCAGAAATAACTCAGATGCTTTGCTTTTCTACCATATTTGGTTAACACTTCCAGAATTTCTGGGATCAACTAGCAAGTACTGCATTCTAGTCACATTTGAAGTTGTGTTCTACTTTGATACTGTTCCGCTTCCTCCATGCTCACTGTTGTGTATTAAAGAATCACAAAGTGCCCACAATGACCATTTTCTTTACAAAATGGCCAGGTTTTCTCCCCGCCCCACACATCGAAAAGGTTTCCAAGGAGTGAGGGATCAACAATAGACTAAGAATCTCAGAGGACAAAGACAGATATGAAACTTTGCGTATCAGTTTAAGTGCACATGCATTTATTTAAGTGAATGATCCCTCATTTTGGTTTCAGGGAATTTGAGTAGCATACATATTCCTCCACATCACAACCTGATTAGATGGACTAGAATTTTGGATCAGAGAGAGAATTGTTGTACAAACCAGAAGGCACTATCCCACAGAGGCAAACTGATATGTAGAAATACACATAGAAACACAATGAAGCTATGACAATTTACAACAGATGAAGGTCCACCCAGGCTTTGCCTTCTATCACTCCAGTTTCCTCAGCATGGTTCCTATGTGTGTTTTACTTTTTGTAATTCCAAAATAGCACTTTCCTCATAGGTACCATATATCTAAAAGTTGTTCTTCCGTGAAGCCCAAAAAAGAACTACTGTATTTCTATGTATCCATTTGACTCTATGGGATATCGCCTCCTAATCTGTGTAATCTTTCTAATCCAAAACCCTGGGGGCACTTTAGAAGGTAAAGGAGTGATTACTGCTGTAATTTATACACTTTGTAAAACCTAACTGTTCTGAATCAAAGTTTTTGTTTTTCTGAAGTGCCAAGTTTAGCAAGCTTGAAGGCTCACTGGAAGATGTATCTGATTGGTCAGACTGTTTAATGAACTACAGAAAGTTTTAGTGTAGGGGTATACAAAGCCTTTTTGCCCCTTTGTTTTAAAATAAAGTGGAGATTCCCAGCTGGATACAAAGCACTCACTTCTAGCCCTGGAAGGTTCCAAGACAATGGATCTTGCGGTATGGAAACGTGGTTTAAGTATTTTTCATTTTTGTTGAAATTTTTCTTCAACTGAATATCATTTTTCAGCTGAATGTTTTTGGTCGCTGAAAACTGAAACAAACCAAAGTTTCTAATGAAATCCTGACAAATTTAATCGAAAACTAGACTTCTTCCACAGAAATTTCCATTTTGGTGAAAAAACTTTGAACACACTACCAGTTCCAATTTTAAGTCATTTTTCAAGGTCTTTATAGCTGTCTCCAAGTTCTGAAACACTGGACCCATGGAATGAAAGCACCTGTTTCTACTGATGGATGGGTACAAATATAGTCTCAATAATTTGTTTTTAAAATCTTTAAAATATTTGAGAAATATTTTTTCTATGTGCCACGTGTTACAGAATATATGGAATCAGAAATGTAGGGCCTGAAGGGACCTCAAGAAGTCATCAAGTCCAGCCTCCTGCATTGATACAGGATCAAGTAAACCTAGACCATCCCCAGTAGGTGTTTGTCTAACCTGTTCTTGAAAACCTCCAATGATGGGGATTCCACAACCTCCCTTAGAATCCTATTTCAGAGCTTACTTATTCTTATAGTTAGAAAGGTTTTCCTAATATTTAACTTAAATACCCCTTGCTGCAAATTAAGCCCATGATTACATACAGTGTGGTATAAAAGTTTTATCAGCACTTGCTTGGAATGACCTGCACAACTCTCACATGGCTTTGCAACTCATAAGTAATGTGGCCATCTTAAATTCATGCCAATAAAAATCATATTACATCATCAAGTATTTAACACACACACACACACACACACACACACAACGAAAGGAAAAACTTTGCAACCTCTCAGGCACTGCCAGTTTTCATAAAGCAAGCAGAAACTAGTTTGAATGAAAAAAATATTTACATTATATATGTATAAATACAGAGAGAGAGACAAGCATAACAGGCATATCTCAAACTAACATGCAGGAAGTATATATATTTTATGTTTTTGCTTTAGGTATAATATATTTTTCTTTCTAACTATAGAACAGCTGAAATCATGTATCCTTAGCCCAACATAATTTCATGCCTAATTTATGGAAAGAGAATACCAAAAGACCTTCTGGGGGTGGGGGTGGAAGGTAGTATAACATTAGCACAGGAACCTGCTACTCTGTTGTTTGGCAAGGAGAGCAGCCTGTGCAATTTCTACCCTACGGTGCATCACAGTGAGATTCCAGCAAAAACATGTGTTATGGGGAGGGAGGGGGGAAGGGAGGGATGGGTGTTCAACTGAATGAACTTACTGTTACCTTTTTTTTTTTTTGCTAACATAAGTCTTCTTTTTCCTGATACTGTCTGAATTTGAAACATCTAATTTAATCCATTGAAGGGCCCAGTCTTCCTTTTATTTCCTGTCTGTACTGGAGCAGTCGCCTGTTTCAATTATGACTTTCTCCAGCTCCTACATTTTTCGTGCTCCAGCTGGCTCAAAGTGCACTTCCTTGGAAGGTAAAATGCACTAACTGTGCTGATCGGAGACTGATAGCTGGAAAGCCACAATATTTAATAGCCGAGCTGATAGGAGGGGTTAAAAAAATCCCAACACTACTTTTGAGCCTAAACAAAAGGATATTATATAGCTGAGTGTTCAATTAAGGCCCCATTAAAATAATACATAGAACTGCAGACTGCTTACATACATTCATGGTAAATTTCATCCACTTCTATGTATGTGTGTTAAATGCTTCTTTCCTGCTTTTCAGTCAGTTACTGCTGATTTGGGACTAGCTCAGTGCAATTATTTCAAAGAACAGGATTGTGGGATTGATATGGCACTCTTGCAAAACCCTGGCCTGCTAAAAATAAGACTGTTTTGTAGTCAAGACGGCAAAAAAGTCTCTGGGCGGTAAACACCAGTCAATGTGTTTTTTTTCTGCTTTATGAAAACCACAAATCTTTTTTTTCCCCTTCCTCCTTACTCACAGGGCAGTTTAATTACAGTTTAATCTCTTTCAGTAAGCACCCCTTGAGACCTTATTGTCCAAGCACTGTATTATCAAGGCTATGGCTACAATTTACTACAGTAGGCAGGGGCTCTCTTAAGGAAGGCCAGAAGGTACCCCCCCCCAAAAAAAGTTCAGTTGCTTTATTACTAAGAGTGCAAAGCTTTACTAGACCCTAGAGATACCAGTTCAATAATTAGAGAAACACTACAGAGGTGTTGATCAACACTTGCCTTGTCTAACTCTGCTATGTCAGGAAATCTGAATGAAAATGTTAAGTTAACAAGGTTGCTCAGTACTCCAGTTGCAGCTAGTATTTGGTTACACGTTAGGGGAAATGGGGGTGGGGAGGAGGTTAACGAAGAAACAAACCAACTTGGTGCACATGAAAAAAAACCACCCTATAGACACTCTGCATTGTAAGTCTGTACAAAAGATCTACATGTGCCAACAAATACCTCAATCAAAGAAACACAAAAGGTTTGTAGAGTTTTAAAATCAATTTTAAAATGTTTTCCTGAGATGTATGGATACCTAAGGTGGTAAAGTATGAATTCGATTACTTCTGAATAACAACATGTAGGGCGTATATTAGATGGGCTAAATTCTCTGATTTACATTGGAGCAACTGCTCTACAATCAATTGAACAGAAGGGAGAATTTGGCCCTAAATCTGAAATGACTCAAGCTACTGAAAAAACATGTCTGCCTGATCTTTCAGGTATGGGTTTAACGATGTGTTTGTACAGATGATTAAATTATGTCCCAGATGTATTGTAGACAAACAAAGTGTAGTGAAATCTAAGTCATGTGTTACTAATATCCAGATACGATATTTTTCCAATTGTTTTAAGTTAAAAAAAACTCACCCCAAACTCAAATCCCCATGTGCTCATTCACAACTGTTTACTGTATGTTAATAAGAAGTTGTTGCCAACTGCACAGATATGATGTGGTATGTAGCCACTGATCTAAAGGGAATATTTATGTCTTTGCTGCATAGTAGGTTATGGTTATGGCTATCAAGCTGTTTTATTTACTGATTTATTCACCCAGAAGGATAGATATAATATTTTTCTAAATCTGTTTTCTATTAACTTTTTTTCCCCCATGGCCACCTCCTTTAGATTCTTAGAATGGATGGAGCCTCTTCTTTTCTTAGCTACAAACTAAAGGATACTGTACATTAAAAAAAAAAAAGTCCCTCATCCTCAAGGCAATGACCAAGGCACAGGATATCCTGGTTAATGCTAATGGGGAAAGGAGGTTTGCTGATTTTCACAAACCTTTCATTCTACTGGTGCCATTTGAACTAATTTAAGACACAGCTTCCTTTTTCTTTGCAGCCAGAAAAAAATTAAAGAAGTCCTCTTGAGAGCAAAGCAACCACAGAAGGAGGGAGAATGCAACTAAAGATGTACTCTCAACAATAAACTGTGCCATGTTTATAACACACACAGATCTGCAGGGGCTCAAGATAGACTGATGTTCTGAAATCTTAGCTTCCAAAATCCAGGTCTCTTCAATGGTCCCAGAGACTGTAGATTAAACTAACTGCCAAGTGCCTACTGAAGGAATTATGCTTGTAACTATTAAACCAATAAGACCAAGATTTTTAAAAGCACCTTGTGATTTTGGGTGCCCAAGATGAGGCATCTTAAAGGGGTGGGATTGCAGAAGCTACTGACCACCCACCCTATGAAAGTCAGATCTTTCTAAGGTGTCTTAAAATTAGGCACCCAAAAATTAAGGCATCCAAAGTAACTATCACTTCTGAAAATTTTGGCCTAAATTTCTTTTAGCTTTAAAAAACATCCATTAAAAATTTGGTGACTACTCTCCTATACTATTTACTGTTCTATAAATATAGTATTAAAAAAACCCAAAAAACGAAACCATAACCTTTCCTCTACAAAACACACGACAATCTCTAATAAATAAAAAATTAATGATACAAATGAACCCAAAGTGTATCTGCATATATTTAAATGCAGTCAGCTATTCTGAATTTGTAATGATCTAACTCCACGGATTTTTGTTAAATTACTCTGCATTTACACAACTCTGAGATCAGATTTTGGCCCACTACATTTCCCCCCAATAAATCGTTTGTACTTCTTGCATATCACTATGCCCATTGATTGGCTGCAAGACCTAATACATAAATGGCAAGATTAAATCAGTGACAAACACAAGTGAGATGGAAAACCGTTTGGACACTCTTTGGTCTTTTCCAATGATGATCCTGTGAGTCTGGTTCTCCTCTTGTTTACAACTGTTTTACATTGGTATAACTCCACTAACTTCAGTGGTCTCACTAGTTGCAATGAGAAGATAATCAGAGATTACAATTGTAAAAAAAAAAAATTAATTTAAAATATTTTTTCCTTAAGATAAATGCCTACGAAAGAAGATGACACACATTTACATTTATACACACTTATACAATGACATCACATTCCTTCTCTTTGGTGTTCTAAGGCAAACCCTTCGAATATTGCATTCCACTAATTTAACAACACAAATGAGTAAGACAAAAAAAATTAAAAATAAATGTCTAGTTCAAGAACAATATTTGATTCAGGACATTTAATCTCAGGAAAACTGCACTCAGAGTAATTTTTTTGCCCTTTCCCTACCTTCTTCTATTTTATCGAGGTTTTTTTTTTAACCTGTGTAAGTCATTAACATTTCTGCCATTTTCTCCACTGCCTAGCTTTACTATATGGCATGCCTCATAAAACAAAGATTTAAGTCTTCTCAGAATAAATGCATTTTATTTCTCTCTCTGCTCCACCCCTCACCTAAGGTTTTCACTATAAATGGCTGGTTACAACCCAATCAAGAGCATAAAAGCAATTGAATAAATAAAACTATGAAGTAAGTGTAAAATATTAGTATCCAGACATGCAAGATGTATGCAGTTACTATGAAACTTCCACAGCTGCATGGGCCTGGAACTCATGTGGTGCCCCAGGTTTAACAGGACCCATTACCAATAAGAGTTTTATTTGCTTAATAAATTACATTCAAAAGCACAATAGTCCGGGCTCTTAGCTGTAAAATTGCCAAACATTGTCAATGACCGCTCTCTGGCTATAAATAGTAAAATAATGTACAACTCATTAGATTTTTGATTCCCTGTGCAATTCTTTCTAACCATTACTCAGAAACATAAAAAGTGACTCTACATGACATTTTATAGAGGTTATAAATTGCTATAAGGAGATGACATGGGATAAATTTGTAGGCAGGGTGAGGGGACCCAGCCAAGGCAAATGTGTAAATTAAGAGTTAGGGCAAAGCGTGGGACTATGTGAAACAATACTGACATCATAAAGATATACAGATAAGAATTAACTGCAGCAAAAAGAGGTTTATAGTGATGGAAAAACCACTAATAGAACTTTCTATTGAAGATAGATAAGTTAACTGTCACTTGTGGTACATTAAAATAACTGAAATTCTAATCCATTTCAAGAGACTTTAATGTCTAAAAGTAAGATTAATTAACCTTGAAAAGCATTTTACAATAGCCATCTCATTTGGATGAGCCAAAATCAAATGATTTTCTGTTTATTTTCCTAGATGACTTCTGGCAACTCTACAGTGATTTTATTGGAGCACAGGGAAGAAAAGTTTCATTAGACAATGTACCCAGAAAATGAATCAATTCTTTTATTTTAAAAAAAAATGAACCAAATCATTGTATAAATACATATGAATGCTTTATACCATAGGTTTAAATGCTAAATTAACATATAATACAGTACCTTGAACCAGCACAGCACTGTATAAATGCCAAATACAAATGCAATACTAACTAATTGCAGTTCCGTCCCCTACCATGAGGAAATTACAGAGAGGCGATATTTTTCCTTATCTGTATATTTAGTTCTCCTAGACACACATCCCTGAATCCAAAAAAATACAGCTCAGCTAGTCCACCACAGTACAGAGGGCTTGGCCCTGCTAGACGCTACGTGCTTCGTGGGAGCAGCAAAGAAACTTTAAATTCCAAGGATATCATGACCCCATTAAACTCAATGGGAATTTAGTGGAGGAATTAGGGAATTAGGGGAGGAGCTCAGATCCTTGAGAAAGCTGCTCAGCCACTTGCAGTAGAGAGCCAAACCTGCATTTGGTTCTCATCGGCCATTTCACATTGACTTTACCTAACGAATTGCAAGGCTCCCCATGACTGCAGTTAAATTAACTTCCCATGCCTCTCTTAGAAGACCTTACAAAGAAAGACGTTGTCTGCGCTACATAGACTCTTTGCTGGTGTTAAGGCTCGCCCTAGGGTGCCTCTAGCCAAATACTTCGCCTTTCTCAACCCAGTGCAACGTGCTTTGCAGTAGTTGTCCACCTGAGCCACCCTCCACCCCATAAATAAGGTACCTACATTTCATTGCTGAGGTGATATCTGGATGCATACCGCTAGTAAGAAATTTGGGGAATCATTGAGACAAAAGGCACAGTATATAAGTGTAAGATGTTTTCATACATATCATTCACAATGGGGTCTCAGCCTCCTTTGGGTCCTCTAGGCTCAACCACAATGCCAATTATACAGTAAAAGCAAGATACAGTCTCCTAAAAGATATCAGATATTAAACTGACTGTACAATACATCTTAGTTATTTCAAGATTCAAAAATAAGCTTTACAAGGGCATTTAGAATTAGGGTAGGATTCTGTTCACCCACCACACCTCAAAACCATGGAAGTGGTCAGAGTGTGTGAAATTTGCTTTTCAGGCTGATCAGTTTTGTTTCATTATTACCCTGCGCTCTCTGTCTATTGTTGTATCCATCTGTTGCCTCTTGTCTTATACTTGATTGTAAGTTCCCCAGGGCAAAGACGATAATTTTATGATGTATTTGTACAGCACATAACATAGGGGAGTCCTAATCTATGATTGGGGATCTCACACACAGCCACAATATGAAAAAACTCAAACAAACAAACAAAACAGACATTGCCCTAAAAAATGAGGAGTATGTGGAATGGGAACTAAATTACCTATTCTCATCTGGAGTCATGCCCCTAGAGCAGAAATCTAAATTCTTAACAAGCTAGTATAATTGGTCATCGTTTATATCCGGATATGAAGAAAAATGTCTCAGTTGATATAGGATCCAACAGATGATTTGCAGCATGAGATTTATTCCACGAAAAGAAAAACAAAATTCCAAATGTCTTTGTACAACCTGGGCCATTTTTCTACTCTCATACATGCCATGATTCCACTGAAATCCAAGGGAGTAGCATATATATGTCTGAGGATAGCATCTGACTCCTATGTATACAGAATCTTTCCAGGATTTTAAAAGATTATTGATAAAATTCTGGTAGTATCTAGCAGATTGAAGATTTAACCATCTATTTTTTCACATCTGGATAAATAAGCAGGAGTCTGTCTCAATGAGTCCTGGAATATCAGTACCTTCCAGAGTTTGTTGATTGACATCTCCTTCATTTGTGAAAAGCATGGTCTGTTGGGCCAGTAAGTAGTTATAAATATGATTTTTGACCTGTCTTTTTTTAATATTCCTGGCTCCTGGCCACCTGGATTTGAATAAATCAGTCACCGGAAGATTCCACATTTGTTATTTGAATAAACATCTGTTGGTTAAGTTTCCATTATCCAGGGAGTAAGGTCTGGCTGATCAACCAATCAATTTGGTGGTATGGTTTCCCTTGTATGCAAATGCAAATTGCATTTATTAGCTTGTTTCTTTCTTCCTAGCCATGGTAGAATCCACCCTGCTCCATGACATAAGTTGGAATGCTCACTGTCCCTTTATTGCTGCATAACTGAAGTCATGTTACTCTCTAAGAGGACTGCTGGTTTACTGGATCTATCAATGGCTTCCTGACAATTGTTTCTTCATCATCAAGTACAGAGCTTTTGGTGGTAATCTCACGAGAAAGTTTAGGCCAGAGATAGAAGACTCATTCTGTGGATAAAACCATTCCATTTTTAATTACGTTGGTCAGAGTATAAACTTATGACTATCTACCACTCTCAATCTGCCTTTATGACCACCGCTATGTCTATTCTCCCCCATTCTTCTTTCTCCATCTTCCCCCCCCCCACACCCCACTTACTCTGTCCCATTTTTGTATCTCTCCTCTTTTTATCCTCTGCATTTCCCTCCTGCAGCAGTTCCCAGTTTTTCTTCTCCCCTAGTCTGCACTTTTACCTCCTTCCCATCCCACTTGTTAAAAACAGTCAGTAATGAAATAGTTAATATTGAAATTTAATTTTTTGTTGTTAGGCTTTGAGTTAACATCCCGAAAAAGGGAAAATTGGGGCAGTGCGTTATCGGTTATACGTCGTTCACATGTGGATCACAATACATTATATGCGTATTTGACATCACTGGTCCAGACTTCCCTTATAACAATCCAGTTATCTAAACATGAAGTTATCCCCTGTGCAGAATGCAGTACATGGCCTATATACCACTAAAGTCTCACTTAAACCCTATTTTGAGGACATCAGCTGTGCTGGCCCTCTGAGAAAAGCTTTAAGGGCCAGAATTGGCAAATTTCTTATTATACTCTTAGGATTGATATGGTCATACCTGTGCCAGGCTGTGACTGTTGGCTGTCATGTTACTTGTAATATGCTTGCCAGTTTGAGAACTCTCTTGTGATGTACAGAAATAGGACTAAACCTTTGGATGTGAGAAATTCTTTTGCTGTAGACAGTGAAATCTCCTGATATCCTGTGGCTCTTTTCCAGATTTATAATGATGCTGCAGTACTCATGTATCTGAACTGCCAGAATGCCTTCTTAAATAAGTTTGCTTTGACTAGGTCAATGTCTAAATAATGAAATGTGTGATTTTCCTCTCAGACAAGGCAATGTTGACAATTTTAAGCTGGAAGAAAAACTTGTTTTATACCTCCTTCTATTAAAAAATAAAATAAAAATCAACTATGGGCCCAACCTTGCAACCGCATCTCCATGGGTGGAGCCCTCACAATGGGATTCTACATGGGCACAGAGGTCTGCCTGCATGGATGAAATTGCAGGATTGGGGCCAAAAGTCTACAATACAGAATTTGTGCCATCTATTAGTTTATCGAAATAATGAACTCTGATCTGAGCCCGAGGGGACAGAAGAGCACAAATCAATAAGTTGAAATTCAGTAAAGACAAGCGCGAAGTATTACATTTAGGAAGGAAAAATCAAATGCACAACTACAAAACAGAGAACAACTAGCTAGGTAGTACTATTGCTGAAAAGGATCTGGGGGTTATATGGGATCATAAACTGAATATGAGTCAACAATATGATGCAGTTGTGAAAAAGCGGTGTGTTAACAGGAGTGCTGTACGTAATGAACAGTAGGAACTGTCCTGTTCTACTTGGCACTGGTGAGGCCTCAGCTGGATTACTGTGTCCAGTTCTGAGTGCCACAGTTTAAGAAAGATGTGGACAAAATTGGAGAGAGTCCAGAAGAGAGTAACAAAATGATAAAAGGTTTAGAAAACCTGAGCTTTGAGGAAAGGTTTAAAAAACGGGGCAAGTTTAGTCTTGAGAAAAGAAGTGTGTGTGTGTGTGTGTGTGTGTGTGTAAACCTGATAATAGTCTTCATATATGTTAAGGGCTGTTATAAAGAGGACAGTGATCAATTGTTCTCCATATCCACTGAAGGTAGGACAAGAAAGAGTTGGCTTAATCTGCAGCAAGGGAAATTCAAACCTCCACCCCCAACCAGGAGGGGGACATGCTGTTTTCACCCCCACTGGCCCACACCACCACCCCGTCCAGAAGGGGGAGAAGCTTCCCTGGGAAAGAAACTGCCTGCAAGGAAGCTGCCTAGCTGCCTCTGGACCTGGCCTGGAATGTGACCTGCTGGAGCTGGAGCTGCGTTTTGTTCACAGTTACGAACATTTCGAAGTTACGGATAACCTCCATTCCCGAGGTGTCCGTAACTCTGAGGTTCTACTGTAGTTAAGCACAGGAACAGGCTTTCAAGGGAGGTTGTGGAATCCCTGTCATTGGAGGGTTTTAAGAACAGATTTGACACACATCTGTCATGGATGGTATAGGGATACTTAGTCCTGCCTTAGCGCAGGATGCTGGACTAGATGACCTCTTGAGGTCTCGTCCAGCCTTACATTTCTCTGATTTTACCTCTTCTGAAGAAGAGCAATGATATTTCCATTTATATTTAAATGAATTTCTTCTTCTGTGGTAAAGGAGGGACTGAGAACAAGCAACTCCTGTACATTCAATCTCCCTCATTCCTTTTATAGTCAAAAATTTATTTTCTGGAGTTCCTGGGAGGAAGAACTGTATCTGAAAATATCTGCAAAAATCGAGTCAGGAGTTCACATTTCATTTTGATATTTGAATACATCTGGTCAGAGAAAGCAAGTAGTAGCCTGAAAAAAATGGGTAAGTGCATCTGTATGACGATTGAAGCAAGCCCCAAAGGGACATTTGTGGCCTGTGGTTGAGAGGGATTCTTCTCCATCTGAGGTTCCTCAGATTCATGGCCTAAATGTGCTTGTCTGCAGGAAGAGAGCTGTATCCAACTTCAGCTAATGGCTGCTTGTCACAGTTTCAGAGATGCAGCCAACAACTTTGGCTTTCTAGATGGGCCACACATTTCCTGTCCTGCACATTAATTTTCTTTCTGGCAATTTTTGTTATGATGGAGAAAAGAACAGTTCAATAACCAGACAATTATCTGAATTCCGAAACTGACTAACCAGACCAAAGCGAAATTAGAACGCCTTACCACCAGCAATGAATTTTGCAAGCCAAATTCTTCTTTAAGCACTATGGCCACATGGGCTAAACTGCAACTAAGGCTTACTGCCAGCTGGCCTTGTCATCACTTTCACTTAGCCAGGGCCTGTGCAGTAGAGAAACAGACAGCTGATAAATAACAAAAAGAATGAGAGGACCTATTATCCCAGCAAATGAATTTTTTCAGACAAAAGAAATGGATAGTTTCCCCTTTGAAGGAAGCAGCAGAGCACCTCTGCTTCAGGCTAGGAGAATGAGTAAATGGGGAAAATATCACAGTGCCACTAAGTATATCAGATGTGAAGAGTGGTGCCAAACACGTCTCTGTGACGTGGCGTGACTCTGCCATAGATATCTTGAGGAAATCCTTTTCTGACCATATACTAGCTCTTCAAATTAGCTCTACTTTAAACAAGGCCAGGAGGCTGGATGAGTTAAATAGGTTTAAAGGTAGTAAGCTGAGTGGCAAATTCTGCCCTCATTTATAGTCAGAGCCAGCAAAACACATGAGTCGGCGTATTGCAGTCAACAGGTCTACTCACAAGTTCAAGTGCTTTGCTGGATCAGAGATGGAGTCCTCAGCACTTTGCACAATGGATCCCTTACAGTGACGCCCAGGTGTAACTGTACTTTGGCATACTGACACAATCATAAGACAGACTTCCAGCTATCTTTACTGACATAAAAAGCAGTAAAGACAGTAGGAGGACGGATTATAGTTTTGGAAGATGATGGTTAACTGTTTAATTGGTCTCTGCCCTGTGCACAGCTATCAGACCTCTGTGTCCTTGATCAGAATTCTTTCTCAAAAATGCTTTGACATGAGAGTTCACAGCATGGGAAGAAATAAAGGAGAAACCGAGCCGACTTCTAAACCTAAATTCTTAAAAAGCCTGCTATGGAATGAAACGGTCTCCAAAGTAGCCCTGTTCATTAGTTTTTCTACTTTCCTACAGCTTGAAGTAATGATGTGGGAATGTCTAGTGTTATTCAAGCTGTTTGGATGTACATTTAGTGGAACATTAATATTCATCACTCAGCAGAAATGGGGCCGCTGAGAAAATGTTTAAAAAGATGGATTGAACTAGAATCTGCTTTTATGTATTTAGCATTATTTAAAATGTGTTCATTCACTGTGTACACACAGCAAGAAAATGAAGGGCCAGGTGCAAAGTGGCTAGAGATAGCTAGTGGAGAATTCCTTGCTGGCAGAGGCATCTCTATGCCTCCCTCTAGCTGCTGATCCATCATCCCCAGTGTGAGGGAAGGGAGGGGACCTGGTACACAGAGCTCCACTGTTGCCAGTGGTGAAAGTTGGGGAGGGTGCATTGTCGCACTAACTTGTTGAGGGAGGCTGGGCAGCTGAGGATCAGAGAGTTGCAACTGGCTCCCTGTAACCATCATTCTCAGTCAAAGTGGGGAATCAGAGCCAAAAACTTTGACTCTTACTAAATCAAGGACCTGCTCATGCTCCCATCTAAATACGATGAGAGTTTTGTGACTGACTTCAGTAGAAGCAGGAGCAGGTACTCAGTCATAATCGTCCATTCAAAATTAACAGAAATCACCTCATAATTCCACTCATGCAATGGGCTGAATGTAGAATTGAGACATTAAAATGATATAATACCAGATTCTGATACTCTTACTCATGGTAATAGTACTTTATCCCACTGAACTCAATGGGACCACTTATGGAGTAAGGTGCAACTCAGTATGAATAAGCTTATATCAGAATCCATCCCTTAAAAATTACTCTGGTATCTTTTTATAAACAGAAAAATTTACAAGAAGAAATCATTGGTAGAACCATCAAATATGGTTGCTTTTCACCACCTTTGATTCAAATTTCCCCTCAAAATGTATATCGCTCACAAAGATTTTCCCTGTTACAAGTTGATCATCCCTGGAATAATATTAAAATGGTTCAATAATTCTAACACATTACACTACTTTTATAAGTGAGTAATTTTTCAAATGTGTATAATGTCATTCATTGTGCAGGAGTCATCATATCCTTTGAACTCAATGTATGAAGGATCAGAGCCCCAAAGTGTCCTTTAATTGAACAGTTCCCATAAGTGCCATAAGTTACATTACTTATGTAAAAGAATTTACCATCGGAATTCTTTTTTCTGTGGTTTATAAACTGAGTAGAAATAATAACTCCTATTAAATGTGGCATATTAGGCCTTAACTTGGAGTGGATTTTTATATTTGAAAACATGTTTTTCCATTTTTTATTTGTATGGATAAAAGGTTGCCACAAATATTACTAATTTTGAATGCATTGCTTTTATTTTGCAACAGTAAAACTTGATTCAATACCCATATATCAACAAAAACAATTTTTTTAAAGTAAAATTGGGCAAGCATTTAACTCCTAATGCGTTACAAGTCCTTTTGGCATTCTGAAGGGAAAATGTTTAAATAATTATGATACAAAATGATGAAAACTTACCGCTGTGTAAGCTCAGTAACAAGTATTTTATTTATTTTTGTAATGTAAGATCAAAAAAGTTTGTGTACACTTAAATAGAAACTGATGTGACAGACTGGAACAAAAATAAGTTTGTCTAGCCCAATGGGTAGATTATTTGCAATTAATTATGTGAGAGTAATATAATTCTGTTCAAATTTGGAATTGCTCTGTGCATTTCGAAAGCCTGATTCTGCAGCATTTACTCATGTGAGTAGCTCGGTTGACTTCAGTGCATTAGTGGACGGTTGAACTCAACCTCAATAGGACTACTGCTGAGAAAGTCCTCCTACATGACTATTTAAGGCCCCGACTCAGGAAAGCACTTAAGCATGTGTTTAACTTTAAGTGCTTTCCTGAACAGGGATGTTTTCCTGAATGGGAGTCTAACCAGTTGGCCAAGCTTGAGTAGATCAGATGAATGAGTTGGTCCAAAGACCAGCATCAGAACTTAAAGGTTTATTAATATGATGCAATGGGTACAGACTGTATACTCTCTCTAGTCTAAACCAGGGTTGGCCAACTTGAGCCTAAGAAGGAGCCAGAATTTACCAATGTACATTGCCAAAGAGCCACTGTAATACGTCAGCAGCCCCATATCAGCTGCCCCCACAACCCCCGCTCCCAGTGCCTCCCACCCATCGGCTGCTCCGCCGATCAGTGCCCTTCCTCCCGCACCTCCCGATCAGCAGTTTCATGGCATGCAGGAGCGAGGGCATGGCCACTCAGGGGAGGGGGCGAGAAGGGGTGGAGTGGGGGCAGTTCCCGTGGCAGAGCCGGGGGTTGAGCAGTGAGCACCCCCTGGCACATTGGAAAGTTGGATCCTGTAGCTCCAGCCCAAGAGTTGGTGCCTATACAAGGAGCTGCATATTAATCTCTGAAGAGTCACATGTGGCTCTGGAGACACAGGATGGCCACCCCGGTCTAAACAATTACTGCAGCCATCACTTGCAAGAATTATTCTCGTTTCCCATGGGTCACAGGGTGCTCCATTCACTGCCAATCTGGCGCCTTCTATGGCACTCTGGAGATTAGCTCTTGAGGCCAACGCCCCTGTCCGCGATTTGTACGCCATCACACTGACTCAGGTCCGCAGCTCTTCTCGCTCCAGGACCCACAGCATCTCTTTGTGACTTAGCCCTCAGACTAGGCCACTCAGTTCAGTCCATCAACAGTCCTAGGCAGTCTTCCCATTCACTGCTCTGGTCCCTAGTATGGGTTCCCCTCAGTGGCTGGTAGGGGAACCCAGGCCCGCCCATTTCATCAGGTTCCAGTCCAGGGACCCTCAGCTCAGCAATTCTGGACTTTCCTCTCTCTGCCTTCAACACTGTTTCCTACTACTCTGGCTCCCCTTCTCTCTCCAGCTCCAAGAATCCTCCTCCCTCTTTCCAGGGAATGACTGCTGCCTGCCTTCCTGCAGCCTTGTTCCACAGTCCCAGTCTGTAGCCCTCTACCTGGCTTTATAGGACCCACCTGTTCCTGCACAGGTGCGCCTGCTTGCAATCACTTAGTTCTCTGCTCCCTGGCTCCTCCTCCAGGTGCAGCCTGGGCAGTTGATTGGCCTATCCAGCCACCTTAACCCTGGTCAGACCTGTGTGGGGTGGACTCCTCATCACATAAGCCTCCTGCTCAAGACTCCTATTCGGGGGGCAGCAGAGGTATCACCTCCTCTGCTTCTCACACAATTGGGCTCACAGGACAACCCTCTCCTGCTTTATATCACCCACCATGAGGAGAATTTCCCCTTCTCCTCCATGGTATCTTTCAGTTTTTCCTGCTCTGATTCCAGGTTTTGCAAAGCCTCCTGCAAGGCCTGCTCTGCAGCTACCAGCCTCCCCGGCAGCTGCTCCACCTCCTTCAATCAGTCCTCCTGCACCCTCACTCTCAGGGTCTGAGTCCCCACCATCTTATGATTCTTCTCAGTGTTTATTCCTGCATGCTTCAGCTTCCTCCCCCCAATTTCACCTCACCTTCTCCCTGTGCCCGATTCATGGCTTTCTCCCCCGACATCTCTGGGCTTCTTACAGGCCTCTTTCTTCTTTCCTTTCTCTGTGTAGGCAATGCCTCTTTATATGGCCCTTGTTCTCACACCCAAACAGGTTTTTTCCTCATACCCAACCACTTATTGGGTGGGGCTCCCTGGGCCCTTGCCTCAGTCCTTACCTCCTGGTAAAGCTCTCTTCTTCCATTTACATATGGACATCTCTCTTCAGGTGCCTCTTGTTCCCACAACTGTAACACCTGCTGGGTTGGACCTCTGGCCTCCCAGCTCTGGAGCACCTATTCCGTTCCTGACCCTGCTGTCTTCTTCCACTTCCCACATGTAGAATCCTGCATAAACACTGCTGTTGACCAGCTACCCTCAACAAATAGTTCTGGAAGTATACCAGCGCTTCCCACAGTCTCTGCTGGTTTTCAGTGATCTGTCCCTATGAGGCATGGATGCGCCCCTGTTGCTTCTCAGCTCCCTTCTGTGGTAGCGGCAACTCTGGCATCAGCCCTGATAGGGGATAACTTCCCTCAGCATGAAACACCTGTACCATAGGCATCTCCATCTTCACTCCCCATGGGGTCCCTTCTCAAATACGATCCTTTTCAGCAGGATTCAACAGCCTTACAGTCTCTCCACCTCCCCTTGTATTGGGGTGACTGTGTGCCAGCATTCTCCATCACATTATCACGGGGTGCTCCACTCATCTCTGGGCTTTCACCTCCTGCTGATCACTCCAGTGATTAGCTCTCGAGGCCAATGCCCCCGTCTGTGGTTTGCATCCTGCCACTCTAACTCTGGTCTGCAGTTCCTCTTGCTCCAGGACCAGCAGCATCCTCTTTGTGACTTAGCCCTTCAGCTAGGTCAGTCAGAGTTCCCCCTTCTGGGGTTCAGTCCATCAACAGTCCTAGGTGGTCTTCCCATTCACAGCCCCAGAGCCACTTCCTCAGTGGCTGGTAGGGGAACTCAGGCCCATCCTCTTCTCCGGGTTCCAGTCCAGGGACCCTCAGCTCAACAGTTCTGGATTTTCCTCTCTCTGCCCTCACTACTCCTTCCCTGGACTACTTCCTACTACTTTGGTTCCCCTTCTCTCTCTGGCTGTACCAGCTCCAAGAACCCTCCTCCTCCTCCCCCTCTCTTCCCAGGGAGTGACTCCTACTTGCCTTCCTGCAGCCTTGCTTCGCTGCTCCAGTCTGTAGCCCTCTACCTGGCTTTTAGGTCCCACCTGTTCCTGCACAATAGGCCTGCTTGCAATCACTTAGTTCTCTGCTCCCTGGCTCCTCCTCCTCCCTGGGTCAGTCTTGTGCAGGCTGGATACCCCATCACATCATGTAACAATTATGATGTTCTCTTTAGGAAGACATGGCTTATGTGTCAGTACCCATTAGCAGTGTGAACATTCTCCTTTAATGTGTTCTTGGCAAGAATTAACAGATGTAAATAAGTAAGCAACAGGGAATGGCACAGTCTGCTTAATGGACGATTGGGCTCAATACATTTTCCTGCTCAATACAAAGAGGTCCAAATTTATTTGGAGTTGAGAGAGGTTCAAAACCTGATTCTCCACAATGTGTAATGTCTTGAACCAAAATAGACTCAATGATTTGTTTTCTCCCATTTTACCACAAAATGCAACACAACTGACAAAAGAACTACTCTTCTCCCAACTATAATAACATGTTATTCAACAGTCATGTAAGCGGGGCAGCAAATGGACTTGCCAGAGATGAAAAAAAAAAAAAATTCCTCAGTAAAATGTCCATGAAGCAATCATTTTTCTTGTTCCATTTCCAAGTAGTGAAATATTTCAAGAGGCCCACAGTTTTGCCAGCCTCACTACAGTAACATGCCTATGAAAGGAGTTATGGTTTACTCTAACATGGGTAATTGAAAACATTATCCAGAAAAACATATGAAAATTACAAACGGAAGTTCACTGCAGGGCATTCACTTCGTAGCAGAACAAACAATTTAACGTTCTCTGCCCATTTGAGGGTAAATTCCTCATGATCCAATGCTTGTAAGTGGCACCAATAGCCCTGCTGGTAAATTCACTGAACATTAATATTCAGCTGTATCTGTCAGCTTTGGGTTCCGAAGGGCATTATGTTATAGTTCAGTGGATGGCTTCAATCTTATATAACAGAATCGGGGCTGGATTCTGGCACAGACTTATAACTAGACGACTGCACTACAACCATACACTGAAAGTATGTTATGATGAACGCACTGATCCGAAGACACATTAGCTTCTTATAGATGTATATATAAGAAGGCAAAACAAACGAAAAAAAAAAAGTTAGAGGTGAGCCTGAAAGAAAACCAGAGATTCCAACTCCCCCAGTCTTTCAGGAAGTACGCATCAGAATAAATTCCTAACTTCATGCTGGCTACTATTTCTATAATTGGCTGAATCAAAACCCTGGAACTGAACACTCCCAATCTTTGGCCAAGTTAATATCCACGCTTCTTGATTCAAACCCAAATCTAATTTTTGTGTGGGAAGTTCTGGGGAAAAACAAAAACAAACCAATCTTATGGGCAACTCCACTTCTTTTCAAAGCCAAATTAGAGAGTTTTCATCAAAAAGAAATACAGGTACTAACTTGCTAATAAAGTTCAATGATAAATCACAGCCACTCCCTGAAGAGGTAAGTGATGGCACATTTGTAAACAGCATAAATATTGTATCTAGATGAAACATTTTTGAACGCTTTCCATGCCAGCAAAGTGTTCTTTGTTCAGTGACTGTAACACAGTTTTGGTTATGTACTCTTCATTTGAATAAGGGTTTTTTCAGAAGAGCCCTATTTTGTAAGCAAACAAACAGTTGTGAAACAAGTTTTTGTTTTTAATGCTAACCACCACCATTTGATTAAGCAATCACTTGTAGTCTCTGTACAGCAAAATGTAAAGCTGAACAAGGTGGCAATTTCATAGGGGAAGAGACTGAATTAACAGAACATGCTTCCATGGGCTTTGGATCAGTCCCCAGAGGGGCTCAACATTACAAGACACGTGTCGATTAACAGCTATGATACCGCTATGGACATTCGTTTATGGGATCCTATACAAGTTTATTTTGGATGGCATGTACAATCTGTATCCAAGATGCTTTGCAGAATTAAATGCAGAACTAAATGGGATAAAAATTAAAATGCATCTCATCTATAAAATTAGCCCTTTAAAAAGGGTCACTGGTAGAGCAGATTTTTCAAGCCCTGGTAATGCATGTGTGCAAGGTGTTAAAGTTGCATCTCCAGCCTTAAGTTTTAGATCTCTCGGCTTGTGAAAGCAACATTAACACTCCATTAATGTAAATATTTGCATTTCATTTCCCTTTTTTTATTTTAAAGACAAAGAGGGAGAATCAAAAATATTTATTTTTATTTATCTGAACCTCATACTTTTACTCATTTAGAGTCACCTCATCCCATCAGATCTTTTTAATGGGAAAGATGAATGAAATTTCACTGGGCCAAAACTTGTCAGAAGAAAAGAACATTTGCTCAAAGCCCTAGAAAACCACCCATGGGACTGGAATTTCATGGCTGCCGGGGTTGTTGTTCTTGTCATAAAGGAGGCAAAGATAAGAAAAGGGATGTGATGACAGTGCAGAAATACTTTCCAAAGCATCACTCACTGGAGTTTCCCTGAATAAATTAATGGTGACGCTACCATTCCCTCTTTGAAACTCCAAGGCCGCTCTAAGTGGAATGAACTTGGTTCAGGAATGGAAGGGAAGACTGCTGCAAGATGGCTCATGAGGGGGACATTTATCTGTGGATATTGCAAAGGATCTGAAATCCTTTGGGAATACTCCAGCCCTTCAAAATGCCACAGAACATACTCATGGATCTTGCAACATTATCAGCACTAACTTACCGAAGAAACTACCATAGGGTACTTGTGTCTGTCAATGCCACAGAGAGGCCTATTCTCACCAGACCTGCCCACTGTCTCCCCTGAACTGCACAGACCCCTTAGAAGGGCTTAAATGAGGCCTGGGAGAATGCTGCTGCAGAGGTGGCAGTCCCCATTCCCGTTTCCAGAGTTGGAATCTACAGGATCACCACACCCTCTGTTTGCAGAAGCAGCAGGTATCTGATGTTGTAATACTAAATTATTTTTAAAGCTCAATCAAGCATGATTGTCTCTTCAGACTCAACTCATATGCTAAGGCCCCAATCCTGCCAACCCTTATGTGCACAAGGAACTTTACTCTTGTGTTCACATGCATAGGTGCTCACAGTTTTGTGTCTCAGGCGAGAAGTGTGACAGTACAGTCCCTTTTTGAGTTATCCCCAAGGAAAAAGAAAAAATGGACAATTCTGTACTGAACTGTGAAGAAACATGAAGGGGCTTTGTCCTATCCAGGTAAAAACCCAACACTTAAACATTGAGGGTTTGGAGTCTTCACTTGTCCTTGTGAGTATACAGCTTTTGGAAGAAAACTGGCAGAAAACTACATAGACTGATTTAGGTGGAAGTCAGATAACACCTTTGAGAGAAACTTAGGATGTGGTCTATGCTGAAACTTGTTCTTGTTGAAAACTGTGTAAGGTGGATCAATGACCAGTGCATTCGGTTCTCCCACCCTCCTAGCAGAGGTGATGGCCATTAAGAAAGTTACCTTCACTGACATGTATAGAAGTGAGCATAAAGCTAAAGGCTCGAAAGGATGGTCTATAAGAGAAGACAAAACAAAATTCAAATCCCAAGAAGGTCCTTGATAGGTGGAAACAATCTATTAAGACATCTCAGGAAAGTGATTGGATAGGGTAAGTGAAAACAGTTTTATTTTTGATGCAAGGGTAAAATGCCAAGGTGTCAGCCAGATTAGCTTTAATGGAGATGAGGGTTAGACCTGACTTCTTAAAGTGCAAGAGATAGTCTGGGATTGTTTGGATCTTAGTCTGAGTCAAGGACACATTATGGAAGGCCATCCAGATGGAGAAACACTTCCACTCAGGTAAGGTGTGCTCTCGTGGAAGGTTTCCTACTGTTAAGGACAACATTCTGGACTGCCGCTGAGCAATGTGCCTCGTCTGCATTCAACCACTGATGATCCATGCTGTGAGGTTCAGCATGTAAGGATATGGGTGCAACACCCAACCATGGCTCTGCTTTACAAGGCCTCTGGTTATCGTAATGGCAAAGGTTCCCAAGTGGACAGTGTGTGGAGATTTGAATACGGAGTCTGTCTGGGCCAGGCTGTAGCTATAAGGATCATTCTTCCATGATCTTGCTTGAGTTTGAGAATGACCCAGGCATCAGGGGTACTGGTAGATATGCACAGGGCAGGTTCTTGTCCCACGGAAACAGGAAAGCATCTGATATTGATCCAAGGCTTTGATTGGCCCTGGCATAGAATCAGGAACCCTTTCTGTTCTGCCCACTCATGAACAGATCCATGGATGCAAAACCTCCTATGCCGAACACTCAAGAGAGAATGTTTTTACTGACAAACCATTCGTGGTTTAAGTTGAAGGATCTGCTTAGATCATCTGCCAAGACATTTTGAACCTCTGGCAAATAAGAGGCCCTGAGAGTGTCTGAGCTTTGAATGCACCAATTCCACGACTTGACTGCCTCCCTACAGAACTGTCTGACCTGGCTTGCTTGTTCACATAAAACACAGTAGTGGTGTTGTCAGTGTGCATCTGGACAGTCTTGCCCTGAATGTGAGACAGAAACTGATGACATGCATGAAATATCGTTCACAATTCAAGTATGTTTATGAAGCCTGGCCTTATGAGCAGTCCACAACTCTGAACCTGAAGGTCACCAAGAGGCACTCCCTACCCCATGGCTGAGGTGCCCTGGATGAGAGAGGGAGAGAAGGGAACTCCCCTGCCCACATTGTCCCGACTCATCCACCAGTCCAGCAAGGATGACACGCTGTCTGGGATGCATACCAGCTTGTCTAGATGGTGAAACTGAGGACAATAGACTGATCTGAGCCATGCCCCCAGTGCTCTGAGGTGCAGCCTGACGTGAGGGGTCACTATTGTGATGTTGATTCCCACCTCATATTGGCCCATGATGCCAACTTTCATTGCCCACTAGTGACATTTTCAAACACACTTTTGTGCTTCCCCCAGGCTGCTCCTCATGCTTGGAAGTAGCTCCGTATCAATAGCTGCAAAGCCACATCCTTCATATCCATCTTCAAAATTCTCCTTTGCCATGATGCCTAACTGCCTAGGTAGCTGGCCTAACCGCTTTTCATGCTGACCAACATTGTCTCATTGTTTCCTTGTGCTCCCTGTCTTCACTTGTTGCCTCTTGCCTTATATAGCAGAACCTCAGAATTACTGACACCTTGGGAATGGAGATTGTTCATAACTCTGAACAAAAACAGAGTTTTGTGGCTGTTTATGGCTGTTCTTTCAAAAGTTTACAACTGAACATCGACTTAATACAGCCTTGAAACTTTACTATTCAGAAGAAAAATGCTGCTTTTAACCATCTTAATTTAAATGAAACAAGCACAGAAACAGTTTCCTTACCTTGCAAATCTTTTTTTAAGCTTTCTTTTTTTACATTTAACACCGTATTTACTTTTATTTTCCATTCTGCTGCTGCGTGATTGCATACTTCAGGCTCCAAAGGAGGTGTGTGGTTGACCAGCCAGTTCGTAAGTCTGATATTCATAACTCTGAGGTTCTACAGTACTTAGATTTTTGTGTGTTCTTTGGGGCAGAGAACAACTTTTTGTTGTATTTGTACAGCACCTAGTACAACTGGGTCCTGGTCCATGACTGGGATTCCCAGGAACTAGCACAATACAAATGAATAAACAACAACAAAACAAAAGCTACAGAATAGGCCCAGGAATGGGAATATTCATATGAGTAAAGTTATCTTCTTGTACAGGATCAGACTCATAGGCTATAAAACTGAATGAGACTGGAATTATATTTTATCATCGTTCACAGTAAGTTATTTCTCTGTTCCCTGAAAACATGGCTTAGACCTCATCAGTGTTTCACAAACTATAACGACTCTCTAGGGTGCACAAGAGGAATCCATATTAAATACTTGGAAGCTTAAAAAGCTTTGCTCATTCCTTTCCAAACTGCACTCTGGGTGGGAGGGTCCATCCTGCACACAGTCCTGCCTTTTAACAGTGCACATTACGAAGAGACCACCAATATTACATGGTCATTGGCATGGCCAAGCCTTCCATGTACTGTGACCTCAGAACCCCAGCAGGCCTGGGGGAAAAAATGAAAGAGAATGTGGTGACGGGGAGGGGAGCGGAGAGAGACAATGAGGCGATGGAGAAGAGGCAGCACGGGGAGAACTACATATTTTTGGTAACACAAAAGCAGTTTATATAAACTATAGGAGACTTTGTGAGAAAGTAAAAGAGGTAATTGTTCACATTCCAAACATTTTGATATATAAACTGTGCAACCATCACCCATGAATAGCCCAGCTGTTAACAATTTTTTTTTCAAGATAATAATCAAGCTTCATGCCAAGTAACGTTTTTCTAAGCAAATGATATTTTGAAATGCTGGTCAAAACATAGCTGTGACATAATACATTTTTAAAAGAGAGAGACACTCCGTAAAACTCACAGTCTGATTTGAAAGAAGACCCAGTTTATACCCCAATTAGGAAGAAAGCTCTTTCAGGCTTTCACTGCAGCGGAATTCTCAGAGAGACTCCCAAAAAAGAGAGTTCAGCATGCACATCTGTTTCCAGTGTGATGTTGGTATGCAAACTATTGTCTATTGGAAGTGTGTTGTGGTAACGTTTGCCAGGGTTAAAGACTGGGTCAATTTGATCAAGAAGCTAAAATTAGCTTCTGTGTGTTTTCCTGAAAAGAAAAAAAAAATACTGTAAAGCTCTTTGTTTTCTTTCAAGTCCTGTTCTCAGATTTCTGTTTCTGCTGTGTAAACTACCATGAAATACACAGCTCTGAAAACCTGCCTCTTGCTCACTCATTCTTCTTAATGAAGTGATACAGGAAGCAATGGGAATTAGGCCTATGGAAAACCAAATATTCTAACTTAAGCCACATTTTATTTATCAGAGAAGTATTTATTATCAGTGTAAAACTCCTTAAATCATTATTTAAAATTCCCAAAGCAAGGAAGCTTTACAAGAGAATGGCTTGTGGAAACTGAAACAAACAAACTAATTCTATCTTTATATTTATGGCAACCTTGAAATTGCCAAGGTTTGTGTGTTTCATAACCATATGCACCTTTAACTATCCATAATTTATATTAGCAAACAGCTATATATTTCTTTTGTACTTATTTTCATAACTGATAAGACTTTAAAGTTATTCTTTAAAGTTTAAAATAGTAAAGTTCATAAAGAGGAACATTTTAAAAGTTAACTAAGGAAACATCTACACTAACTGAACGTCTACACTAAACATCTACACTAACTACGCTCTGATAACACTGCACTTACATGGTATTATGATATTTAAATTATTGGAAGACAGAAGTAAAACATTAAAAACGAACAAAATCTTCAACTGGAGTAAGCGGACATAGATCCATTGGCTTCAATTTACAATTAACATTGATTTACACAGGCTGAGAATTCAGCCCAATATGTGGAATTTGAAAAAAATACAGCACCAAATGAAAACACAAAGAACAAAAATCTTCACAGATTTTGCTTATATAAATCCCTTAAAGGAAACCTCTGCTATGAAAGTAAAATACATTTTTAACACACTAATAGCAAAAATAGGTTTATAGGACAAAGACACAATATAGAAGAGAACATTAAGATTGCAATGAATGTAAGCCTAGGCCCTGATCCTGCAAGCACTTATGCACATAAAGAACTTCCTGTGCATGAGTAGTCCCATCAACATCAATGGGACTATTTACATAAGTGTTTGCAGGTTCAGGGCCTCAATGCACAGAGCATAAAAGGTACAGAAGTACGTACTGTAGATGCTTATTTCCTTTGGTGGAAATTCTATAACTTACAGACAAAAACTTTATTCATCAAAATATGCGTTTCTAAAAATAATTGCTCATTAAACTGAATTTAATTTCGGTGATGCTGATGGCCACAAAGGCACAGTATAATCAGCCTTACATCATCAGAATCACTAACTCATCTGGAAAATAAAGAAATATCTGGAAATGTCTTTCACTTTAGCTGCATTGATATAGAGCAGCCTCACCTCAAGTCTATTTCTTTTACATGGATTTTCTTCTGTCCACAGAAGTCTTGCTCTTCTACCAATTGTTGTCTACTTTTTTTTTTTTAAGATTACAAATCAACAGGTTTTCATAGGTTTCAGAGTAGCAGCCGTGTTAGTCTGTATCCGCAAAAAGAACAGGAGTACTTGTGGCACCTTAGAGACTAACAAATTTATTAGAGCATAAGCTTTCGTGGACTACAGCCCACTTCTTCGGATGCATCTGAAGAAGTGGGCTGTAGTCCACGAAAGCTTATGCTCTAATAAATTTGTTAGTCTCTAAGGTGCCACAAGTACTCCTGTTCTTTTTGCAGGTTTTCATAGGACATTTTGAAATGATACATTTCTTCTTGAACAAAACTATTAAAAAAATCCTTTCTTTGTTTGAATTTACAAGCTTGACAACTAGTATCTGCCAAGTTTGGAGAAACTATCAGGGGATTTTGCCCAACATTCAATGCAAACTATGGGACCCACTGAATGTAATGGATGTTTTGTCATATATTTAAATTAAAGCAGGGCTGGACTCATGAAGCAGAACAGAGGTCTTTTTGATTTCCAAATCCTCAGTATGGATTCAGCTTTTTGTCTGTCATTGTTTCTACACTAAATGTACATGTTGCCTAGTGTTTTCATTGGTATAAATGCAGAGCTGTCAACACAAAATGTCTTCGCTAAAGTACAACGTTTACACGGCCAATGAAAACGTGTAGGAACCTTGTTTGAACATGTCATTGGAGGATAAAGAAAGTTTAATAGCTGAGGAAGTCATTCTCACATCTTCTAGCTTTTCAGACTGATACCTTACCAGTGTTTAAATCATGTCAAGGGGGGACATTTACCAGTTGGGTTACCTGCATCATTCTTGGACAGATATACATGTAATATAAATTAGACACCTTTTAAAAAAGACTTGCTAAGGACTCAGTTCTGCTCCTATTGAAGACAATGGCAAAACTCTTAATGACAGCATTGAGGGCAGGACTAGACCCTAATATTGTTCCTCTTATTATTCAGGAAGAGCAATTCTTTTTTATTTTAATAAATACACTTTTTATTCAGTTAAACTAGTTTTTGTAGAAATATTATTTCCTATCTAGAAAGGCAAGAAGAAACATACGAAATAAATAGCAGCAGTGCATATTTTATAGCATAATTCCTTTTATTCCTTAAATAATTGTTACTCTCTTTGGGCCTGATCATGCAAACTGTTACTTACACAAGTAGTCACAGTGAAATTAAAAGGACTATTTGCTTGATTAAGGATTGCAGGATCTGGTTCTAAATAAATCACTTCTTCCATGCATGGATCTCTCTTGGACAACCTGCACCACGGATTATAGATAGGGCAAGTTTTTGGGAATCAGAATACAGAAATTCTTTGCCTACCTGGGAATATTCAGCATAAACATCATGTTTTAAGACAAACACACAACATCTAGAAAAGTTTGGGGAATTTTGAACTTTATTTAAGTACTGAACCTAACATACCCATGAATGAATATCTGGGAAAGCAGCAATACATTTCAACTAGGTCCTTCGATCAAGGTGTGTTTCAAGCAGTAACTGATCCTTATTTCTCCTTTCCATTCCTATCATCTAGGGGTTTGGATCCAGGGGAGAAAAAACATATTGGTGACCTCTGAAGCTGGATACTCCAGAGAAGTCCAATTTTATACAGGTAAGAGAAGGGTGCCACATGGATGGAAAACAGAAAATCTAGAGCAGTTCATCCAAAACAAGTTATGGAGTAACTCAGGAGGCTGGGGTAGTCATTTCATGAACTTTAAAGCTTTATGTGGTGACTGCACTGGGTGAAATCACACATGGGGAAGTGGGCAATAGGCACTAATTACTGGCAGGGCACTTAGCGTGGACATTCTGTGGCTGCTAGCAAGGAGTAAATTTCCCCAGGATACATAACAATGTCGACAACTGTGCAGTCACAGGAACTCAAGGAGTTTCCATGGGCCTAAAGTCAAGGAGTCAGCTTTCAAGCGCCTGCTGATTATATGATATACTGTATATCCATATGAAGGAATATGCTGAATCACACTTCATTCCAAAATTAATTAGCAATGATTTTTATTGTGGCTCTCTAAGGGCCAGATTTCCAGCACCAACCTTTAGACTTGCATGCACATATCAGGTAGTTGGATATCCAAGAGTTACCATTTGCACTGTAATTTTTGTGCCAACAGGAATGGAAAAAGGGGTGGTGCCCCAAAGATGCACTTTTGTTATATAGCAAGCACTCTTCCCGCCCCTTCCTATATTTTCAACACATACCTGTGTCACTCAAACATTGGCCAGTTATTCCTATCCAGCTGCGTATGTAGATCATGGCACCATAATATGTTATTTTTACAATACCCAGTTATGCAAATAACTTTAATAAACAATCTGTAAAAGTATCAAGTTAATGCACCTCTTTAATACATCTAATCCTTATGGACAAGATTATGTCACTATTACTCAGATTTACTAGTACCTTATTCCAGATACAGCCCCATTGAAATTAAGGCACTATTCATTGCAAGTAAGATTACCAGATTTTGGTCCTAAAATGATCAGACTATTAAAGATAGCATTTTAGTTGTATTTATTGGCTCATATGTGTATATTAGTGAGAGAAATTGTGTGCATGCTAAGTTAGGTCTCTGTATTTAGGAAAACCCAAACACTTAAGGCCCTGGAGGCAAAGGTTAATGTTAGATTTACTAAGTGAGCTGCCTCTGCAATATATCTACTTGACAGGCCTCAGAGAAAAACTTTTATATTAAGAAAATATTACATGTTTAAAAAAAAAAAGTTTTATCGCTTTTAATCTTGATTGATACCATTCAACATATGGTGATCCAGTAACATGCTACAGCCAAACAAGGAAGGTCATCTTCAGTATTGAAGACTGTTAGCAGCCGTGAGTGAGGCTACTATCAGCTCCTTCGGACTAGTCTCTCTGGATACTTGGTACAAAGGAAGGAAAATTGCCGGTGCCACTGGGCCTCTGCCCAGGTCATCCTACAGCGGAGCATACGAAACATTATGGCATGAGAATGAACACATTGGAAGAAGGCATAGGGTGGCTTGAGCCTACATACATTAATGTAGACGAATGTAAAGAAGACGAATGCAGTCTCATGCTGGATTTCACGTCCAATGCTGCTAGTGAGGTTGACTCCTCTGAGAAGGGGAGGCATCAGAATAATATTAGAAGCATCAAATGTCCTCCCTTCCTTGGGTATGGAAAGCTCATCTAGGAGGTGTCAGGATAAAACATGAGAACTGCAGTTGTACTTAAAGACAACAAGGAGTGATTCACTATTTCATGGCACAAGTGGAGGAGGAGGCTGCAATAAAAACTTTTACAAGGTGAGATCTAAACTTTGAATGCAGCACAAGGTTACAAAGCCTTTTTTGTCTTTTCTCCTTTTTTCTCCTGAGGGAGCAGAGCATGTTGTAATTAAACTGTAAATTACTTAAAATAAAAAGAGACATATGCTTATGTTCATTAAAAATAAAACACTTTATGAAACACACACACTTATTGGCCTGTTTTCTTCAGCAAAGGTCTAAGATTAAAAAATGAAACACATGCTGCAAAAATATTAGGGACATCTTAATTATTAAGGAACATACACATTTGTGGGAAGGAGATGAACTTATTATTAAACTGAAGAAACTAAATATATTAAGTAAGTAAATCAATGTGCTATCATCTGCTGGATATTTCCTGGAAAAAAATCTCTCTAAAATATGTTTTCTCATAAAAATGTGTTTTATTAATTCATAAAACAATTAGGCTAATTTATTAACTCTTTAAAAAGTAAAGTCTTAAAAAAATCAATTTCATTGTATGATCTGGTGAAAAGTTTTGGAAGATATTAATGATGAAAAAATTCTTTACTCAAAGAATCATACAAATTGAATTGATAAGAGCAGAAATGTATGAAGGCTAATAATGTTTGATGAACCAATAATGATATTAAAGATTTAAATGACATCAGTAAATTGTAATTTCTCCAGTAGAACTCTTGAATTGCTTTAGGAATAGTCTACCAGTTCTTTTCTCCCCAATATTTCAAAGCTTTCACAGCCACAAAATAAAACAAGTTACATTATTTAAGTCTTTTAATTCCATTCTGCAGAACAGAAACAGACCCACAGTGTAATATTTCCCTTAGTAACTATGCTGAGGATTCTTGAGTGGGATGGGGGGGATAATATTTAACGTCAGAGGCACCATGATAGTCTATTCAAATTGGGATCTCTCTCCCCCGCCTTTTTTAAAAACGTGTGACAAATATATAGAGTCTCCTCAAATTACTGTCCTCTATTAATAAAGCTACCATGCACATGGTAACATTTCTATCCATTTAGAAATTAAGTAATTTTATGAAGGCTCAACAATTAGCAATAATCAGTACAAAATGTCCGATTGTAAATATCATAAAACCACACACCGCCTCAAGTGATAGAGTAAAACAATTAATTTCTGCCTTCAGATAAATACAGGAAACAGAGAGCTAAAAAGCCTATTATAGCAGATGAGCTTGTCCACTCCTCTCTTTGCTAATGCAGGATTATTCCCTATACCATCCAGTGTAGTGTTATGGTGGGATTTTCAAATGAGTCTGAGTGACTGTGCACCTAACTCGCTTATGAAAATCACAAGCTTAAAATGTTCCACGATTCTTTTTGGAAACCCTGTGGCCGCTAGAAACATCTCACTGATAGGAAGACTGTCCTGATTTTAAACCTGTTTTCTCCTAATTTCTCCCCACTATTCAGAAAAGCATCTAAATAGTCTTTTTTTCTTGGGTCAAAATTCTACCTTTCCAATTATAAGGCATACCGGAAGGAGCCGTGGTGGGAGGGGAGGGTAGAGCCGAGACATCATACGTTACAACAAGACAGAATGGTTCAAGAGGGTGAGAGGTTAACATGTTCTACAGAAGTGTTTTTCAACTTTTTTGATACCCGGGACTGGCTTGCTGCCTTCCTAAACTGTGTCAGGGAGATCTCAGGGAGCGGCAGCAATCCGTGGACTGGTCGTTGAGAATCACTGTTCTACAGTGTTGTCCATGCCTCCAGGAAAACCATCCACATCTCCTTTGGGCCTTAGACTCATAGGCACGTTAGCCAGATCCCCCTCAGAGTACACAAAGGGTTACCGTATCTGTTTTCTGCCCTACTATTGTATGGGTATACTAGATAACCCACACACACTTTTTTCCCCAACCACACATTCACATAAAAAAAGAGACAGAATCTTGCCTTTGGGGTTTGTGCTCTTCAGACATACCTCCTGTTTATCAATGCTTAACCAAGCTGTAAATATTTAGGCCAAAATTTTCAGACTTGGGGGTCCTGAGTTAGGCATCTAAATCCATATTGGTACTAAAAAAAAAGTCCAGATATTCAGGGGGACTCGTCACTTCATTATTTCTCTTTTTTTTTCAAGCCAACATTTAGTTCCTTAATACTAGTTATTCTCATCTTTTTCAGGCAAGCTCCAAAATTCTGTTTGTGCATCAGGATAACTTGCTTCTTCTTTATTTTTGGTAGGTTTCTTGCCTTCTGATCACTGTCTCCTTGGGCTCCTCTACCCTGCACAGGGCAGAACAACTTTTGTGGGCTTTAAGGCTGAATAACTAGCTACATTTTTCCCTTCTACTCTTCCTACAGCTTCTACTTCTCCTTGATATCACATTTCTCTTTCTTCATTTAACATCTCTATCCCATCTGAAATCTCAACCTATCATATAACCTGTCTCATGACCATTCTTTTGGTATCTATTTAGTTCGGCTTCTTTTGTGGCCTTCACTGACAATTACTGTTCATGTCTCTGTACTGTTTCCTGTGGAACACGAAGCAGTTTCCACTTTGTTCATTTGTAGCCCTTGTGATCTTCATTCCCACAGAACTGCCTTGGAATCTCAATAACCATCTCTGAAAACAATAGCTGTTTCTTGTTCATACCTCCCATTCAGATCAAACTTTGTTTAAATTAAATTTTTGTTCTCTTACCCCATTGCCAGCTCCATTCTCTGTTTCCCTCTCAGAGCTTGTTAGCTGTTGGCACAATTAAATGCTTTTAGTAATAGCATTCTTACCTTTTCAAATTGACATTTTATGTGACCCTTGACCCAGTAGGGGAAGCAGGGTAAAATGTAAAGACCTGGCTTTTGATTTCAGGCTTATAAGTCTTAACAGTCTTGATTCAGTGGAGAATTCTATACTTTTGGTAGTTTTGCCTCTGTTGTCTTAGAGCCCAAAATTGGTTGGGGTGAATTCCATACACCCAGATGCAACTCCTAAAGTCTTTACTCTGTTCAGGTCATTTTCAGGAAAACATTCTCGCTGAAGCTAATGGAAGTTATGTTTGAGGAAGGCCTGAGTTGAAACTAAATACAGACTTCAAGATTTGGCTCCAATTGATAGAAGGCAATATCTATCAATTGGATATTTTATAACTATTTTTTAAATATATAAAACAAAACGTTCTTTTAAAAAAATGTACAGTATATCTCCTTGATTCAGATTGTTCTTTTCTAACTTTCAGGATATTGTTCCTAAAAAAACTTAATAGAGATCTGAGAAGCAATCTCTAGCACAAGCCTGGGATTTAAATGGCAGAACATTTTCAGTAGAGGGCTTTCACCTAATAACCCTTTTCTTCACAAAGTTTACTACAGCTAGAGTTTGACAGCCACCAGTGGATAGGTATATGGCACATCTGTTTAGACGAGCCTTTGAATTTTAAAATGATAGTGCAGAATGAACTAAGTCAGTGATCATCTGGCTTCTGTATGATGATGATATTATGTATTTTAAGTTTATATGCCTGAGCCTGGAAGTCTACATAGCTATGCAACAGCCCTGAAGCCAGAGTCCCGCGAGCCCGAGTCGGTGAGCATTGCACCAGCCATGGGTATTTTCTTTGTTGCGTAGACATACCCCTAGAGGCTAAGTTATATCATGAGAGATGAGCAAAGGAGTGGCACATCTGACCATTCTGACGTGTCCCCAAGAGCCTTTTGCACAGATCCACATCCTAAAGAGATACTGCAGTGAGGTATGCAGAGTAGCTACTCGTTGTGGAAATTCTCTTTAAACAAAAACAATCAAATGAGAAACACCAAGCACAGTTTTCACTCGGCGTCCCTGATCTGCAAACAGAGCTGTAGGAAAACAGTGTTGTACTAGTAAAGGACAGCTCAGCCACCTCTGAATTTGAATGATTATTTAAATATGAAAGAGATTTTTAAATAAACATTTAAAGTTAGAAATTAACCACTTATGCTAATCAATTTATCAAGTAATAAACAGAAGAGTGTGCCCTTTTCATTCTGTCAGGAACAGAGCTATTGGAGAGCTTAGATGCATACAAAAACTATAAACAAATTTGCCACCGAACCCCTTCCACCTTTTAAACACAAACAAAATACCTCACCCTGGTATTACATGACATGCCCATGAAGGAATATACACTTGGGGAGGCGGGAGACTTGGGGAGGGAGTCATTAAACTAGTTGTATAAACTCATGTTTTTTCACTGATCTTTGTAAATTTTACCTTCTTCTCCTATAAATTTCTATTGGCTCCACTTGTAAACCACTCATTCCCACTGCAGCCATGCATTAATTCAGAATGGAAGACACCTGAATTACATAAATCTCCAACACAAAGTAACATTTTCTGTGCAAAGTAAAAGCTGTCATGAAAAAGGTAATGAAGAAGAATAGCTCACACAGAGGGCTCTAATGATATCCAGCTGCTACTATATGTTACTTGCTGATAAGACTTTGTTTTAACTTTACAATAGAGAAAGTTTGGGAAAGGTTAAAAATCCAAATACAGGAAGTAAAACTCTTTATACTTCATCTGTTAGATTTCCTCTCGAATAGCATTTATTTTGTTACATAATTGAGGTTTTCTAAAAGAATGCTTATTTATGTACATTCTTTAAAAAAATAAAAGGAGAGATAACACTTTAAGTTGTGTTTTTTAAAGAAGAGTTTTAGGAAGACTTTCTTTGCTGGGAGATTTAAAGGAAAGTATTATGGAAAATGAAGTAACATTAGGACTCCATGAGAATTAAGAAATACTCATAGTGCATATCACATTCATAGTTGGACGATCTCAAAGAGCACATAAGCACTTAGCCAGAGCCTGTAATCCTCACCCATAAAACACTCATTTTATTCCTTCTGAGTCAAAATGACAGAACTGTGTAAATTAACTGTTGTTTATTATGATTATTATTTTTAACTCTTAATGAAACAGCCACTTAGAGTATGTTAGTCAATGACACTTTAAAATTATGCCTCAGTAGATCCCGGTGGTTATGTAATTATAACATAATATTGTGTGTGTGTTTGTTTTAAACAGGTCTGGAAAATGAGGCAGGGTGAGTTTAAAAGAGGACATATAGGACAAACCTTGCCCAGAATGTAGATTTTAGCAGATTAAACATTTCTCTGCAATTTTTGCAATGCAAACATCATAACAGGGTCCCAGTGCATAAGAACCAGTGTGATATTGATTAGAAACAAAAGCAAAACTGACTCAGCCACTTTCATTTCTAAGTGGAGAGAATTTTTTTTTAAAAAAATGAACATAACAAACAGTGAAACGCCTTTAAAAAGAAATTTTGCTTTAATATTCCAGTGTGGTATTTTTGTTTGTAGCACAGATAATTAGTTTTTCTAAGATATATACACATGTATACACATATGTATATGTATTTATAACCTGATACTGTCCCTTTCAGTACTTTGCCAAAATTTACAATGGTAAATAAACAGCACAAATATATGTAACATAGTGGTAATGTATTACTGAAGAAATCCGGACCATAAGTACCTAGATAATGGGTTGTATGTCAGAAAAGATATGAGCTGCTAGGTACTACTATAACATAGCAGGAGTATTTCTTCTTCCCTTGCCATACACACATAATTTCTCATTAGGAGTTAACTAGGTACACTGAGGGGAGAGCAGACCCCAAAGGAACAAAAACAAGCCACAGTCTGAAGAAATTAAGCTTTATCCAGGATACAAACTACTTGATACATTGTGACCATTTACCAATAAGCCAAACTCTAACTTGCTGACACTAGTCTCTAAAGCATTTGTTAATGTTGATGATAGTCAGACATGTTCCAGATATTGAAGTCCACATCAATAATGCCTGAATCAGGCACTATTAACCTCTCCCTAAGGGGTAGTGGGAAACCACAGTTATAAAAATTCTCAAAGGCAAAATTCGGTCTGTGATTGTGTCAAGAAACCCCCCCTGCATTTTGGAAAGGTAGCCTGTTCAAGTGGCTTAATGCTGTAGGAGCCAAAGAGTTAAAGCCAAGCAGCTAAGTTCTGCAGACTGCTGAAACCTTCCTGTTGGGAGTTCCTTTCAGAGTGAGTGGGAAAGGAACAGTATTAATAGCTATTGCTTTGCTGCACTTTCCCACAGGTCTGGACAGGATCTCCCGATCAACTTTTGCCTCTCTGAAAGGAAGACCTGAATCTACTGCAGACATTGGAAACTATGGGCCTCAGGAGAAGGAAACAGGAGGACCTGGGAGACAAACCCAAAGCTGTGCCACACATTATGAGTGCCCAGAGTGAGCTCTAAAAGCCTTTATGGCAAGTGGGGGAGGAGGTAGCTAGAGCTATGCTGAGGTCAACAACGTGATGCTATTCATACAAAACTTCCCTCGTCCTTAATCTAAGGGAATGTTCTGTTCCAGCAGGAAGCCTATAGGTACAGGAAAGGAATAATAAAATAATAAATACATATATAATAATAATGATAATAAATAATAATAATAAACCACCAAAAACTTCCCTCATGTATTTACGCACCATCTCATCTTACATATTTGAACCAAAGTAATTATTCTAAGAGAGCTGTGCCTCAATTTATCTGTAAATGAGAAAATATAAGCTACTGCATTGAACACTCCAACCCATTACTGCACTTTGTACAACAATATTTTAATAAATATTACAGAGATCTGTGCCAAAGGAGGGTTTTGGTCAAACAGTTTAACAAGTACAATAGGCTTGTCTTCCCTGCAATATTAACTCAAGTTAACTCCTCTCAAGTTAGTGCAGTCACAAACAAAGCTCTTGAGCTGCACAGTGTCTGGATTAGCAGCACAGAGAAACTGCCTCTCTACCGCCTTATTAGCTTGAGCGTCAACTGCTCTCATTCCTGACAGCCCAGGCCTCCTAGCTTGCACTTGAGGCATCACTTAACTCGAGCTAGACATTTTTGTGCATGGATGGGAGTTGGATTAGGGGCAAGACGCGTATTATACCTCTAGCTAATACTGCAGTGAAGACTAGCACAATGACAACTTTTGATGGCTTTGTCAGTCAACTTCAGTGCCTCCCCAAACCAAAGTTTATGGTGGGATGCTTTTGATAAATGTAAGGTTAGATATTCGATACAGAATGCCTTCCTACAATAATCATCATCCCATGTAAAGAAGCCTATTTCTGAAAAATCTTCAATGAACTAAAATACCACCTGAACTGAAGTCAACTGGGCTCTGCAAGTGCAGAGGTCCAAAGTACTGAGCTCCCTATAGGGCTGGAGCCTTAACATATAGTAGGTAGCTTGCTTTGATGACTGGGTATGTCCCAGCTTTTTTGGGCTGGTGTACCACCTGAGCAGCCTACGATCTTGCTTGTATCAGACAGTGGCCACACTGCCCATTTAGCTCTGTGTGTTCTAACTCAGTGGCTTTCAACCTTCCCAGACTACTGTACACCTTTCAGGAGTGTGATCTGTCTTGTGCACCCCCAAGTGTCCCCTCACTTAAAAACTACTTGCTTACAAAATCAGACATAAAAATACAAAGGTATCACAGTCCACTATTATTTAAAAATTCCTTGCTTTCTCATCGTCACCATGTAATTATAAAATAAATCAACTGAAATATAAATATTGTATTTACATTTCAGTGTATAGTATAGAGCAGTATAAACAAGTAATTGTATGAAATTTTAGTTTGTACTGCCTTCGCTAGTGCTTTTTTATGTGGCTTGCTGTAAAAGTAGGCAAATATCTGGATGAGTTGATGTACCCCCTGGAAGACCTCTGGTTGAGAAACATTGTTCTAATCTACATAACTTAAATGAGTCTGAGTTGGTAACTAATGTATCAAGGAGCTCAAAGGTGTGAAACATATAAATTAAAGTAGTCCACACCTTGCCTTACCTTACACCTTGTTTCAAATATGCAGTATATAAATAACACTAACTCAGACTATCTTACATACCAGTAAAGAAGGCACAAGTAGGGTAAGGAAGTCTCACCTGGACTAAGGAAGTCAACAGTTTGAGGGGGTGTAACTTGCATAACCTAACACAGGGGTCGGCAACCTTTCAGAAGTGCTGTGCCAAGTCTTCATTTATTCACTCTAATTTAAGGTTTCGTGTGCCAGTAATACATTTTAACATTTTTAGAAGGTCTCTTTCTATAAGTCTATAATATAGAACTAAACTATTGTTGTATGTAAAGTAAATAAGGTTTTTAAAATGTTTAAGAAGCTTCATTTAAAATTAAATTAAAATGCAGAGCCCCCAAGACCGGTGGCCAGGACCCGGGCAGTGCGAGTGCCACTGAAAATCAGCTCGCGTGCCGCCTTTGGCGCATGTGCCATAGGTTGCCTACCCCGACCTAACACTTCAACTCTGAATTTGATCCCAGAGTCTGATTTTCAGAGGTGCTGAGTGCCCACAATTGCAAATGAAGCAAATGGGAGCTGCAAGTGCTCAGCACCTCTGGAGGGGCAGGGGCAGAGAGAATCAGTCCCTTGGTATCCAGAGTTGAGCACTGAAAATTGAGGCACCCAAAATAAGAGGTCACAATTCTTTCTTATTAATTTGGCTGTAAGCTACCTAGTGCTTTATTTTCTAATCTGTAAAATGATGGTGATAATTCCAACCCATCTTTTTAAACACAGTTTTTTGACTGAAACGTGCTCTATGAATGTACGTTATTAGCGGTATTCCAAGGGAAGTTTATTCAATAGCGCCCTATACATTTGTAAAAGTCTCAATATCATGTAAAAACAGCCACTAACAATTAGAAAATTTAGCAAAAGTCACTGGCTATGGTAATATTCCTGTAACATATTTTATTGTTTCTACACATAACAGACAAAAATAGCAATAGTACAAAGCCATTTTCATATTTTGACCTTAAAATTTCCTAACTGAAGTTTGTTGAAATAGTCCTGAATCTTATTAAGCTTATTACACAGTTGGTCATAATAGTGGTAGTTATTAATCACAGTGAAAATAGTTATCTCACAAAAAAAAGCAGGACAATGTCTCATGATTACATTTACTTAGGCGAATCAAGTAAGCACAGCCTACGGATGTTTATTTTAAACAGTAAAATGCTGAAAGTTCTAAAATATAGTGGCAATCAGTGTTCTGATAGTTTTCTTTGTTTCTTTCCTTCTTTCTTTTTTTTAAACACACAGAATAGGTTTTTTTTTTTTTTGGATATTGTGATCTCTGTGAGTGAGTAATCATTCTACCTATTACTATTATGTTAACAACTGTAAACCACCTACAATTACTAGCATGATCCCTAACCTCTGAAAGGTGGTAATCCAGTATTGGTTGTTAGCTGTCAAATTTATTTCCCTTTGGTGAAATATACCCTGGATTTAATTACCAGTCATTCTTGATACTTTATGGAGCTGAGCCCAAGTACTGTGGCTTTGACATTTAACCCCTGACCTTTAAATATTTACCAGCTTTTAAACTGGTTGTGTACAATTATCCCTTCAAGTATATCTCAGATCCATCATTCCACCCATGAGTTACTAGCCAGTCATTCCAAATCAGCCACATCCTTCCCTCCCCAATGAAATTATGTTTAATTTCCATTCTAAAAATAAAAAAATATGCAAATTTACTTAATTATGTAATATAGCAAGCATCTGTTAACAGCAATTGAAGCATGTCAGAAGATAACTTGTATCAAAGGGACAATAAACTGGATTGTGAGTAGTGTTTATTAACAAGAGTACCAAATGAGATTTCTGTTACTGATTATGGGCCCAATGTTCCTCTCTAATAAGAAGCGTGAGAGAAGGAACTCCTCTCTGGCATGCTCAACTCACGACACGGAGCCCACACAAGCCCCTCCATGAGGTCAGGTTTCCATAGGTGAGGAGTGGACAGAACCAGGAAGCAGCCACTTTTCAAAGTACATCAATAACGTAATGGAAGTTAATGCTTCTCTATGCCACATTAAATTCCTTCAGAGTCCCCTTTGCAGCATGTAGGGAGGAGGCAGCCAATGGCAACCCAGCTCCTTAGCAAACATCCTACAAAGTGTGGGAGCATGAAGGGATTATGCAGATCATGCTAGAGAGGTAGGTTCCCCTTGCAGAGACTGAGTTTGAGACCAGAGTTCCTAGCAGGTACCTAGAGTTTTTCCATGGCCAGCAATACTTGTCCACTGTAAAAGAGGAGTATGAGAAGAGCACTCCCTAGAGTAAATCTTGTGGAATTTCCTGGGCCTTCTGTACTCCTTCCAGGGTTTTTCCAGGGGAAAATGGAAGTCAGCAGAGCCTGATGAAATTCAGCCTAGAGTGCTTACAGAACTAACTAAAGCATTACCAATTTCTCTTTGAGAACTTATGGAGGATGTGTGAGGTCCCAGAGGACTGGAGAAGGCAAACATACTATCTATCTTTAAAAGGAGAACAAAGAGGACCCTGGGAATTATCAACCAGTCAGCCTAAGTTCGATACCTGGAAAGAGCAAATTATTAAACAATCAATTTGTAAGCACCTAGAGGATAATGGGTGAGAAATAATAGCCAGCATGGATTAATCAAGAACAAATCATTCCAAACCAACCTAATTTCCTTCTTTTATAGAGTTACTGGCCTAGTGGATGAGGAAAGCAGTAGATGATATATATCTTGATATTAGTTTTTGATACAATTCTACATAACAGTCACATAAGCAAACAAGGGAAATGTGGTGTAGATGGAATTACTATAAAATGGATGCACAACTGGCTGAATGACCTTACTCAGAGTGGTTATCAGTGGTTCACTGTCCAGCTGGGTAGATATATCTACAGGTCTTACAGGGTTCTGGCTCTTATCCAGTACTATTCAATATAATCATTAACAAATCGGATAATGGAGTGGAGTGCATGCTTATAACATTTGTGGATGACACCAAGGTAGGAGAGGTTGCAAGTATTTGGACGACAGGATTAGAATTTAAAAAGACCTTGACAAATTGGAGAATTGCTCTGAAATCAACAAGATGGAATTCAATAACTACAAATGCAAAGTAGTACACTTAGGTAGGAAAAAATCAAATGCACGAGTACAGCTGAAAGGATCTGTGGAGTTATAGTGAATCATAAACTGAGTCAACAATGTAATGCAGCTGCCAAAAAGAGTATTATTCTTGGTGTATTAACTGGTGTATCATATATGGGACATGGGAGGTAATTGTTCTTCTCTACCCAGTACTGGCGGAGGCCTCAGCTGGCTTATTATGTCCACTTTAAAGAAGTCATGGACCATATGAAGACAGTCCAAAGGAGAGTAACAAAAATGACAAAAGGTTTACAAAGTCTTACCTATGTGCAAAGGTTAAATAAACTGGGCATGTTTAGTCCTGAGAAAAGAATATTGAGGGAGGACCTGATAACAATCTTTAAATATGTTAAGGGCTGCTAGAAAGAGGAGTGGAATCCCAGTCATTGGAGTCAAGTATCAGAGGGGTAGCCGTGTTAGTCTGGATCTGTAAAAAGCAACGAAGAGTCCTGTGGCACCTTATAGACTAACAGATGAATTGGAGCATAAGCTTTCGTGGGTGAATACCCACTTCATCAGACGCATGCGCTTGATGAAGTGGGTATTCATCCATGAAAGCTTATGCTCCAGTCATTGGAGGTTTTTAAGAACAGGTTAGAAAAACACCTGTGAGGGATGGTCTAGTTATACTTGGTCCTGCTTCAGCATGGGGCGGAACGAGATAATCCCCTTGAGATCCCTCCCTGACCTGCATTTCTAGGATTCTGTGATGGGTACTACCCATTTTGGAAACAAGACACACCAGCATCAGGGTTAAACTTTGACATCTAGTGGCCCTGCAGGTATAAAAAGGAGAGTTTTATACCACTGGAAATAGGCTTCTAACTTTTCAACGGGTGATGCAGCACTCGCTTTTGAGAGGTCAGGCTTTAAAAAACGTTTAAAAAACGTAACTTTGAGGTTATTTTTATACACAATTGTTTTTTAAAATGTATCAGTTTTAATTTTTGTCTTCCACAGAGTTCCAGTTGGAGGGGAAATCTCTCATAGACTTCATTGAGCCAGGATTTCGCTCTTGGTAATCATGGCACCTTACTTTACAGGTGGAGAGACACACTAATTATTCACATTCACATTTAAAAAAAAAAACTTTCTAAAATACAACTATTGGGGACTGGAGTGGTGCCTTCTGTGGAATATGTTTCACATCCATAGTGTATGGCAGTGACGTGTGCACTAATATTTTACCAGAGCTCATTTAGGATGACCCGAGTAGCTCACTCATGATTTTGCCATTCATTCAAAATAAAATAAGGATTTAATCAGGATTGTAGTTTGCTTTTTAGTAACATACTGAGGCTTCTCTAAGAATTGAAATTTCCTTTTCAGTATAGAAAAAATGTTATATTTATTAATTTTAGTTATGCTCCTCAGTTCTGATGTTTCTTCTGCAGTAATCTCTATTATATTCGTAGCTGCTAGCAATTCTGACGTAAAGGGTCTCTAATATAAGCCTTTTTTTCCCTTATCTTTTCCAAGGCTTTATAACGTGGCAATAAACCTTTGATATGCATTGAAATCTGGCACACCCAATCTCAGCATGAATTATTTTTTAAAAAAATGTCTAGCTCATGCTAAAAATATATACATCTATAGATCATGTTCTTGGTTTGAGTCACAGGAGTGTAAAATGGAAATAAGTTTGCTAATCTTATAGCGCACAATTACATTTATTTAAGATGAAATATAAAAATCATTTCCCCATAAATATATACAGTGACATTCCCATATAGTGACTTTTCATAAAATGAAACTTTAGTGTAGTAAACTGAAAATTAAAAAAAAAGGGCCAGAGTGTTCCAAAGAGCACAGTGCAGCTTTAGTTACAATGAACCTTGTTTTACAATGAAGTTCTTCTGTGTTGGGGGTAGGTTCAGATGGGAAAATGCCTTCACTCAAGGAAGGCTGCACTGCTTTAGTGGACCACTGAAGTCAATGGGATTCTTTCCATTGATGTCAATAGGCTTTGGATCAAATCATACACTCTTTGGATATTAAAAAAATTACAGTAGTCATTGTTTCTTTACATGTAGAGTCATTTTCTCACTCTACATGTACACCAACTTTCTCTCATTACTGTATTTACCAATGCTATGAATTAACAGATTTTTAGGGCTGAAGGGATCATTATCATCATCTAATCTGATCTGCATAAAAGAGGCCAGTAATTCACATCAAGTACAGCAACGTCTGGTTGAATTAAAGGAATTAGCTGAGGAATTTAAAAATATAGTAATTTTCTCAACCTTTGCAAGGGCTTGTCCAGGATTTGATCCTGGGCACTCTTGCTCTCAAAATGAGACTCATTCTAGCATGTATATTACCGGGTAAGTCTGTGATATAAATATACGAAGGGATCTTGTGAACACTTCTGCATGTTCTTAACCTTACATATGAGATCAATGGTGCATGTTTACTTAACTGTAAGTAAGCATTGCAGGATCAGGTCCAACATGATACTTCATCACACCTCTGAAAAGATCCACATATTGGCATTGTTTAACAGTGCGGCGTGCCAATGGCTCTGTTTTGTTTGTGAAAACATGGTGTGGATTGAAGCTGGAGCTGACTGAAAACTGAAGAGGGCAGATGAGCTATTAAATCAGCATATCAATCATCTTGTCTTACAAACTGTACGTATTATTTTTAAAAGGCACAATAGCCTGAGGGAAGGAAGAATAGTCATCCTCAATGCTGAATCTCTGGGATTTTGTCATTTTGCAGTGCATCTTCAAATTATATGACATTAATTTGGTTTTCTTTGTGTGTTTACATATGAAAACTGTGGGATGCATTATTTACTGAATATCTTGACAATGAGTGTCGTCCATTTTAGGAGGCAGATCAATGATGGAATAAAATGTTTTTGTACTTAGTGTTCACATATCACTTTTTGAAATGTAATATCTAAACCATGCTACCTTTTTTCAGTGTAGTATATCAAGTGATTGAGTCACTTCTGTGCTAATTACTTGTTGATTTCTTTTTATGAAGTTGTCTAATTCAGATGCTTTGTTGATGTATCCTTTGGGGGTTTGTGGCTTGTTCTTGTTTTTTGATAACTTTTGTTAATTTTATTTTATTTTGAGCCCTCTTGTTGATTTAACAGCAATATTAAAGAACTGTTCTGAGGCTAGTATCTCTGCCAAATATGTATAAGTAATCTTGTGTATATGCCTATGGCTGTGATCTTGCTTCTAAGTCTGATGCATGTGCTTAATTTATGCACTATGAGCACTTCCCTTGAAGCGAACCACTCAGTGCGTAAAGTCAAGCATGAATCTTTGCATGATGAAGTATTGTGTGTGCAGATACTCTCAACATGCACATGTGCGCACACATATACATGTGTGCAACATTTTTGAAATGTCTGTTTACCATTGAGCAGCAGTTACATTTACTGTGGTATTTGCCATCTTCCCTACATGTAGAATGGGAAATACTTCATACTCTGTTGTATTCTGCTCTGCTGACTTTTAATTGATCTAACTAGTCTTTTGCCTATTCTTTCCCGATTCTGGCTTTCTTTCTTTCTCCCTAGTGTTAAGCATCTGGTCACAATTAACCTTTTTTGTGAAGACTAAAGCAAAATAGGCATTAAACATTTCAGCCTTCTTCATGTTGTCTGTTGTTAGCTCTCCCACTAGGTAGAGGACCTATACTTTTCTTTGTCTTTCTCTTCCTCCTAATGTATTTATAGAAACTCCTTTTATGGCCTTTTATATCCTTTTCTAGATCTAACTCATGTTGTGCCTTTCTGATTTTGTCCCTATATGTTTGAGCTATTCTTCTGTACTCATCTGTACTAATTCGTCAAGGTTTCCCTTTTTGTAGGGCTCCTTTCTGAGGTTCAGATAATTAAAAAGCTCCTGATGGAACCATACTGGCCTCCTTCTGTTCTTCCTATTTTTCCTTTGCATTGTGATAGTTTGCTATTGTGCCTTAAATACTGTCTCTTTCAGAAACTTCCAGTTTTTTTTCCCCATTAGAGGTTCTTCCCATAGGACCTTACCTACTAGTTCTCTGCATTTGTCAAATTCTGTTTTTATAAAGGCCATTGTCCTTATTCTGCTGCTCTCACTCCTTACTTTTCTTAGCATCTTAAATCCTATAATTTCATGACCACTTGTATCCAAGTTGCCTTCCTTGTCCTATTTATTTCTCTTCCTGCTGTAACATGCTTTCATTATTTATTGGTGCTCTTGAATGCATGTCAGCTATAAGAATTTTCTGAGTAGGTCTGTATTTCACACTTAAAAAGAAAAGTTTAAACTTTCATAATGGTTTTTGGAATTCTAAGAGGTGCTTCAGACAATGGGTTATGAAATATGGCTTTCAATGATTCATGGTCCATTTCTACTTCAATAGAGTCCTGCCCATAAACATATTCACAATCAGAAACAATTTCCAGCACAACATCTATTATGTTTTGTTTGGTATTCTGCAAGTATAAGCCACTGATATTCATCTTGCTGAAGGAAAGGTCCCAGCCCATTTGAACTTTCATTGACTGAGATGATAGGCTCTTTGTTAATCTCAAAAAATTGCAGTACTAGTGCTTCTGTGACTGTTTAATTCACAAAACCTTTTGTCCTGGTGCCATTCTGAATTGTCCTTAAGAAGCTACCTGAGAAGAGCACCTAAGTCTTGCAGATACTATGGATTTGTCCTGAATTCAGCCATCAGTGACCAGCCATTGGCGGAGTTACACCAGTGCAAACCCCTATACCATGGGTGGGGAACCTACGGCCCGCTGCTTCATTTCATCTGACCCCCGGCAAGTCTCTGTGCCGTGGGCTGGAAGCCCTGAGCTTTGGCGCCCTCCTGCCCCACAGGGCTGGAGCCGAGAGCACAGCTCACCGGGTTGCCAGAAGTCTGGTCGGCTCCGTGCAGCTTCCGGAAGCGACCGGCATGTCCCTGAAGCCCCGAGGAGCAAGGGTAATCAGGGAAACTCTGCATGCTAACCCTGCGCCTAGCAATGGCTCCACAGCTCCCATTGGCCAGGAACCATGGCCAGTGGGAGCTGCGGGGGTGATGCCTGCGGGTGCGGGCAGCACGCACTGCACAGAGCCTCCTGGCCTCTCCGCCTAGGGGCTGGATATGGCAATCGCTTCTGGGAGCAGCAAGGAGCCTTAGCCCAGCTACACCACCAACCGGGAACCGACTGAGGTAAGCACCACCCCACCGGAGCCTGCACCCAACCCCCCCCCCTGCCCCAGGTTGGAACCCCCTCCCGTACCCAAACTCCCTCCTGGAGCCTGCACCCTGAACCTCCTCCTGCACCCCAACCCCCTGCCCCATCCTTGGGCCCTCTCCCACACTACAAACCCCTTGGCCCCAGCCCAGAGCCCCCTCCTACACTCCAAAGCCCTCATCCCCAGCCCCACCCCAGAGCCTGCACCCTCTCCCACATCCCAACCCCCTGCCCCAGCCTGGAGCCCATTCCTGCACCCTGAACCCCTCATTTCTGGCCCCACCCTGGAGCCCAGGGGAAGCCCCGAACCTCCACCCCCCCCCCCAGGCAGGGCTATGTGTGGCCCGCAACTGATTCTTTCTGTGGGTCAGTAGCCCCTGGTAGAAAAAAAGGTTTCCCAACCCTGCCCTACACTATAGGCACATCAAACTGCTAATAATTTGAACTGGTTCAGTGTTGTTTGTGAAACAGATAACCAATTATAATACTTAACTTCTTCATATTATTCAAAGAAGACAAGGTGAGGGCATATTGTGTGCGTGACAGCTCATTTCAATGCCACGGACAGTGGTGATTGGGAGATACTGACACCACTCCCTCCGCCCCCCGAAAAAGTCAACCTTAAGGAATCCAACAGAGTCCTGGCATCTCAGACCTAGCAAAGGGCAGCCTAGCCCAGGAATTCAGCAAAACTCCCGGGTTTATCCAAACCTCATTAAGAGGAATCCAAGACCTAGGAACCCAGTGAAGCATGTATGATTGTATTTTGAACATCTGCAGACTACAGTGAGTGAATCTCAATTTGGCATCTGAAGTTGGCAGCGTTAGGAGCATGGAACCATCCTGCTCTGTGAAGGCACACTGTTTTGGGATCTTTCAGTTTATGCAAATACCTCCAGTCAAACTCCTTCGTCACTGAGAACATAAATCTACATAACCAATCTCAGCACACCCAAGCATTTCTTCCTGTTCAATTTAAGGTCCTCCCCTTTGGCATGTCACAGAACATTACACAATCTCTCTCATTATATTGCTGATCATTTTCACTCCCAAATCAGCACATCAGCCACAATTATTTCCATCCTACCCAAATCAAGGTGCTGAGGCAATCCTGGAGGTAGGTCATTTAAACCTTTGACCAAGTGACATTCTTGTAAGGATTAAAATTCTTCTGAAAATTCCAAAAGACTTTCTAGCACTTTTCAGCCCCCTTCAAGCTTCTAATGGAACATACTGTACATCTCCTATGCCCATGGGCCTGCCACACACAGGAGTGTAAAGGATTTCACCAGTTTGATTTCTCTTCAGTATCACTTGCTTGTAGAAAAATTAGTGCTGAAGCCAACTCTTCGAGTTCTGTCCCAGGTTCCCTTTCAGATTGAGGGATGCAGGTGGCTTCATTTGCTTCATTTTTGTCAAAAATTTAGTTTAATCTCACATCATGTATTAACAGCGTATCACTTGGGAGAGCTGAAAAGAGTCTTTTACCTGATCTAAGTCACCTGACACATGTCAGGGTTAAAAAAGACAGGGGTCAATATTGACTTATTCCAGTGGCTATTAAGACACAAAGCTGCTCACAAATTTGGAATGGTGAACGACATCCTGGAGGAGATGGATTTGTGGCCAGGGTGCAGGCAAGGGGATTAAAGGTGTATATTAAATAAAATTGATCACATGGTTCAGCAATTTATCAAATGGCTATCATTACCACCCCACAACCCTCACACACAGTATGAGGCATCATTCTGATTTCTTCGTGCTTTATTCCATTTTGCACAGGTGTAAATAACTACACAAGGTGTAAGGGAGTGGAGAATGAGGCCTGTAGGTCATATCTTCAGCTGGGATAAATCGGTGTAACTTCACTGAAGTCAATAGAACTACACTGATTTACACCTGTTGAATACCAGACAGACAGATGATCCTTACTGATATGTGCCAAAAAAAGAGATCTCTCTCCCTGTTGATCAAAGATTTAACAGCACATGATGTAGAGAGGCTGCATGATATCAAGACTTAATATAATACAATACATTTATTAAAGTATAGTTTAAAAAAATCAAACTACACTACAACAGACTTATGTGAGTTGCATTATCCGTTTTGTTTTTAGTTGTTCATTCATCTAGTAACTTGCAAAATTCAGTAAGTCTCAACGGGTCTCCCAACTAATCGTGTAAATCACACTGCTTCCCTCTCTGAATCCCTCTAATGGCTCCCTCAGCTTCACCACATCAAGATCAAGATTCTTGTTCTGTCCTTCAGGGCCCCTCACAATTCATCTGGTCTCATTCTGTTGCCGCCCCACTTCCCATATTCCTCCAGTGATGCTCACCCATTTATCAGCTTATGCAGTAACCACCTCTGCACCTTCTCTTCCTTTCAGACACAACATCCACCCTCAATTAATCTGTACAATCACTATTCTGTCTTCTTTCAAACCCTTCCTTCAAGGCCAACCTCTGCTATGATGCCTGCAAAAAAATAATAATCAGCCAATCAATACTGATTCAGCTGTGTGTCTGAGATAGCTGATTACTTTTTTAAACATTAAATATAAAGGTATCATCAGGAATCAACAAGTTGGATATTAGCTAACTATGTAATTGGATGATCTTGTTTTTATTTCCCTAATGTTCCCTACTCCCTTCTCTCAGTTTGTCTGTCAAATTGTTTGATTGTTACATCTTGTCTCAAATTAAACTATAAACTCTTTGGGGTATTGACTGCCTCTCATTATGTGTTTGCAGTGTTCCCAGCACTTCAATCCTTATTGAGGCTTTTAAGTGGTAGTGTAGTGTAAAGAATAAATAATTCATGTAATTCTACTGTGGGTGAGTATTTCACACTGCTTTGAGATCCAGGCACCACTGTCTATATAGGCAAAATATTATTAAAACCCATAGCATTGCAATTGTCTAAGATATGGCTCAACACTCTGTTTTTCTTGACCAGTATGGATAACTTCTTACACAGCTGCACACTGGGGAAAAATATTAGAAAAGGGTCCAGTTGCAGCAGTAAGTGGAAAACCTAGAGCATCTTCAGATGGACAGGCCTAATATTCCAAGTCTGTGCCTCAGGCTGTCAGTAATTCACATACCTTATAAATGGACTGGTATTGGACTGGTAGCACAATTAAACATTAACCATGGTCTACTCTATTGCCAGGGCCAGCTTCTGAGAGACAACCTAAGGAAACACCAGCAGTGTTCTTGATTTTTGTAATAAATGGCATATTTGCAAAAATAACTCAAACAAACCAGGAATTATTTCCAGTTTTCTCCTGAATTTGACAAGTCTAGATTTTATTATAATGTTGTTATTCTACAGAATTCTACGATAACAACAAAGTTATTATGCAAGGGGACTCAATAGCTCATCCTGAAGTTTCATGACATTTTATAAAATTGAATATCAGATACTGTGAAAGAGGAGTGATTGCAAAACTTCTTCTAACAAAGAACTTTTCAAAGCAATTTTTTTTTCTTAGTACTAGAAGTGCTTAGAAAGAGAGTCTGTTGTTTGTAAAATATAAGGTTCAATTTTCACAATGAGGAAGTTGAATCTTAAAGGCCTTTTGTATCTGTTATGTTGTCCTTGAATATAAAACAGCATTTTCTGAAGTCTGCAAGTAAATGATCCCTGAATGTCCTTATACAGAATATTATAATGGGTTTCTTCTTAACCCTTCCTCCCTTTCCATACTCAAAACTCTTGCTAATTACTTGCAAATAAAAGCCATGAATCAACAGCAAGTATACCTCAACATACTGAAGATTTTTATTAAGTTGAATGCAGTATTAACGATATTACCATTTCTTTAGTAGTCCCCATTTTAAATATAGGGAATATCTTTAAAACTTCTAACATTGGAATGTACTCTTTAAGTGCCCCACTGTATCAAGCTAACACCAGCTCCAAATGCCACAAAATACACTAAATGCTATGTCTTTTTTAATGTTTCCACTTCCATCAAGCCTGAAAACTGTTCATTACTGCTTTCCATCTGGCCAGAGGTGATAAGATTCATCCATACTGCAACGCACCTTCCTGTGCCCAAATACTGTAAAAAACATACTTAAGCATTAAATAAAGCCTTTATTTGTCAGATTTCAATTAATTTACAATACCATTTTGTTTATCTAAACTGGAGCTGGGCCAAGCCCTCAGTGCATTTGATGAGTCTGACAATAACCCTGAATGCACCTGTTAATTTTGCCTCTGGGTAAACAGTTGAAAACTCCTCAGCTATTTCCTCAAGTTGGGTGGAAACAAAGAAACATGAGATTAAAAAAAATGTCTAGATTAGGGAATTGGAGATGCATTAATTTAAGAAAGGAACAGGGTCAAACTAGAGGCTAGGAGGCTAATAAGTACAGAGCATACAGCAAAAAAGCTCACAGCAGGGTAAGAGTTCACTTAATTTATCCAAGCGATCTATTCCAGACGCAGTAAATGATACATTATTGGATCCAGACCTGCAACTGCTTATAAGACCCACCTCACTTAAGTGTCATTACCCTCCCCTTTAGAAATATTGCTATTACCCAAACCTGTTCACAGTGAGGGCTTTACTCAGCTGGCAATCCACTAACTTTTGTTCTTTATGATGCTCCTCCTAATTTCCCCTCTCTGCTGTGGGAATTAGGCATAACAACCACCATGCTAACCGCAGAACACCCAAGTTGATCTGACTCTATGAGATTTTTAGTACTTTATTACACAGAAAACCAATCCCATGGATAGCAGACTATAAACAACAGCAAATGCTATATCAAGCAAGCAGTAAGTGGTTAAGGACTTTGAGAGATTTACTAGGGGTTTTCACTCAATCAAAGTCTCATTCTTACAAATGAGAGAATCTCAAAAAAAAAAAAAAAAGATAACAGAAACACAGTATGGAACACACATATTAGAAAACTTTAAGCTTTTTGTGTTTTCTTTGCACAAAAGGAAAAAAGGTCAGATGGTTTGCTGTATTTAATTCTGTCTTCTTACAATTTAATTTAATTATGATTGATGTATTTATAATGCAAGATAATAAGGGAACATTTATGACAGCAAATCTTTTTCAGAGGGTGGCTGTTGACATCATGAAATATTTCATCTTACGTAGTGATGAAGGTATGCAAGGCTTCAGAAATGTACTACAATGGTGCTGTATGGAGAGAAAAACACTGGAACTTTGAAATACATGGAATATGTGGAATACTGGGTATTAGGCATCAGCAAATGGTTTTTCTTCAGCAAGATTTTTGAAAAGGTAAATGAAGTTACAGATTAATAATGGCTTCTGCTTTTGCCTGTCTTGTGTTCCTAAAAAGACAATATATGGCTCTAACCCAGGAGTGGCCAAAGCAGCTTTTGGGCCAAGTGTGAGTTCTACAATGTGATCATACAATCCAGGCTCCCTCTCACCCCCCTCCCCATCTTTTATATGGAAATACAGTGCATGAAGACTTCATCTCAGAATATGATCCTCCATAGGATCACTGGGATCAAAACAGAGCAGTGTTACATGGAGTCTCTATAAAGATACAACTCCATGTTAAAAGATGAGACGGGTTGCAATCTACTTCATTTTGTGTGAATTAGGTGTGGCCTTTCCACAACACAATGTGGCGCTCAGCTGGACTCATGGTTTAATCAATGCTTTCAACATCACCCATGTATTAAAAAAAAGTATGTTTTAATGAAGATCTAAAAAGATGGGCTAATCAATCATGAAAAGGCAACTGTTCCAAATGTTGGAAAGTTCTCTCTGACCTCCGCTTCCCCAAAACTAAGTAACACAAAGTTTGACACTGAAAACAGAGCACCTGGAAGACGGGAGAACTACTGAAGATTTAGTTTGTAGAAAAAGTTAATTGACTGAAACTTGTATATTCAACCATTTGCTTCACATGTTTGTTAGTTTCCCACAGTTAATAGCTTTTGCAGCCTTTGCATTTCTCACTAAGTGCAATCATCTCTTTATCTCCGGAAATTAGCACCTCCAAGAAGAAAAAATAGTGACAGGCTTCTCAAGAGAAGCCTTTAATATAGAGTGTTACATATCTATGAATCAGCACATTTTGTCTCCATTTATACAACAGACTGCAGTATTAATGACTGTTACTTTATCTACAGCAAAGGAGCAGAGTTCTGTTTTGCAGGTCTTCCATTTACGCAAAAAAAAATTTAAACAAAGCCAAACAAAAGTAACCACATAATAAAAACGTGACCACTTCTACATTTTTCTGTAGTATGAGATTTTAGAGTTTGCACTGAAATGTTATTTGTAATTGGTTAACCTACCAAAAAGTTTGGCTCAAGATCTGAACTTCCCCAAAGATTCAGCAGTGTTCTCATTTGGGCTTTTAGGCTGGCCCATTTAGACAAGAAGCAACATATCCTGATAAGGATACAGATCTGGATATGAACGTCTAAGTTCAACAGTGTCTGGTTCTGGGACTTTGATTTGGATATATCTCTAAGAAACATTATTATAATTACAGCACAGATGGCAACATGAATTCCAAACACATATTCAAAGTGATTATATTCTCAGTACTATCAACCCCAAACATTTAAAAATCATGAGTCAGCCAGTCAGGAGATTGGATTAAAAATGAGATTTAAAAAATAATGAATGTTGGGTTCTTTTTATTTGCCTTGAGCACTTGGGGTTCACATTTTCAAGCTTTTTTTCTGCAACCACAAGGGTGAGAAAGAGACAAAATCCTTACCTAGTCATCTAACTCAGGATCTGGGACTTTATGAAAATGCCAGATATTATGAGAGTTGGCAACAACGTGATGGTTTGATTTCTCTTTACGCTGAGAACTTGGGTAAAATAAAAAGTAATAATAATAATTAATAATAAAAGGATTTGATTACCCAGCTGAAGATTTATAAATGTGAGGAGATTTACAATATGTATAATATATGTAGTAAATATAAATATAATCTATCTGTATTTTATAGAAAGGTCTAGAGTTTTGCGCACATAGATCCAAACATTCATTTTAAAATCCCCTGAGTTTGTGTGACTCATGTAAGCTGAATTTTTAATTTTAAGTTGTTTTTCTCCTCTGATATCAGTGCCAACTCTCTCTGACCTTTAGCACTATTAGTAGCAGACAATACCACCACTGTTTCCACAGCATGGACATAAGCAAAGAGCAAGTAATATAATGATGCTGTTCGTGGCTCTACAGTTAAAGGTTATGTCAGCATTTCCATTATAAAACCCTGTTTCAGAGGTCAATAACTCTGCTATAAAAAAATCACTCCCATCTGAAATTTGGCACACACAGTTCCAGTCATGGGACACATTCTTTTAGCAAAACTGTTAAAAAATTATATGTACAAACACACACACACACACACATATATATATATATACACACATACACACACACACACACACACACGATGTGCATATATTTATTGTGGGTACTTATGCCTGCACCATAATTAAGGTTGCAACATGTTTTCAGTTAAAAGCTGAATTTTGTTCCTTCTCTAAAATCCACATACATAGACTGGTTTGAAAATTGGTATATCCGATCAGGGGATGGAGCAGTTTGTGGTGCCAATGTAAGCTCATTTGATCAAGGCGTTCCCATTATACAGCCTTCCCCTCTACCCCTACCACTTATTTTTGATATCTCAACATTTTTATGCTGCTTTTTTATGCACATAACGGGAAACAGCAGTGGGCAAGATTAAATGGAATTTATGTCACTGAAATACCCCTGTGAGAGCTTGTGTCCAGCATCAAGAACCTGCTCCAAAACCTATCAGACAATGATGCCAAATGTGCATTGCAGGGTGTTCATGGGTGTTTTGGCCCACAAGGGACAGATATAAAAATGCATTCTGACTTTTCTTGATCACGCTCTAGTGCTACATGTGGTGGAGCACATACTGCTTCATGCTGATGGAGAACTGTGATTGTCATTCTATCCCTTTATGAATTTATAACCCTGGCTAGAGCACATCACAGCTTCCTCTTCCCATGTAACAGTAAATGTCCATCTGTTATTCCATCTCAATCCATCCAAATGCATACACTAGTCCTGGACACCTTAGCTATTGCCTCCTCCAAAATGTTGAATTCCCCTCTGCAGCTGGCAATAGTATATGAGTGTGAGGCAGAACGTAGCAAGAATACACACCATATATAGGCTTTGCAGCTGTGGGCGAGATATAGTCAAATGGCTTCATAAGGAGCCACAGATCTGTGTGAAGCAGCTCTGGGTACAGTTGCTGTTCAGACCACATTTTTTTGTGTGGATGGTCAATACAGTGCTCCTTGACATTAGATAGCAAAGGATACAGTTATGTTGGTCATCCTCACTTTGGCCACCTCTTAAATCAGGGAGCAACTTATGAGCACCATTTCGCATAGCCCACACAGAAGTTGGATTTTCTCACACCAGAGATGGCTGAAGCCTAGCTTGTCTTGACACTAAAAACTAAAAGAAAGTCCCAGATACAAAGACCTTTATGACAATTCCACTGCCTTTTTTACAATAAGGCTTGAAATTCAAATTTATTTGCTTATCAGATTCTTTAATTTTTTCCTTCACATGTGCCCACTGGTTAATTAGTATAGGGTTCCTGATCAATTCTGGATTGCTGCCATTGTGGGGTGTTTTTTTTTTGAAATACAAAGGACCCTGAATCATTTGATTTTGGTTTTGTCCTCCTCACCTCACTATTTGAAAATGTAGATGAAATTATAGAGTTTGGAAATTATAGAGTTTCTGCAAACACTTATGCACGTGCTTAATTTTTACTACCATGCGTAGCCTCAATTATTTCAGTGAAAGTACTCACAAAGGTAAAATTGTAACTGTGCTGTAAGAGCAGATTAAAATGTGGGTATTTAGTAGTGTACTTTTCATTCAGGAAATTAAAATACCCCACAAGAAACAGCACACTTTTTTGATGTTTTATATAAATTATTTTCAAATAATTATTTTTCTAATTATTTGTTTTTTTCAAAATGGACATGATAAATCCATATTGTGGGCAGCATCATAAGGTATTCTGGGAATAAGTGAAGCTATTAAATAAATAAATAAATGGAGATATCCTATCTCCTAGAACTGGAAGGGACCTTGAAAGGTCATCAAGTCCAGCCCCCTGCCTTCACTAGCAGGACCAAGTACTGATTTTGCCCCAGATCCCTAAGTGGCCCCCTCAAGGATTGAACTCACAACCCTGGGTTTAGCAGGCCAATGCTCAAAATTTGTTGTGTGTGTAGGGCTACAGGAGTACACACTGAAAACAAATGATAAGCCATACCAAGACATCTCAGGCTTGCTCCTACACTCACTGAAGTCAAAGGCAAAGATCCCATTGTCTTCACCTACCAGATACATGCAGTAGTTTATTAAACCAATGCTGTGGAATGATATTTTCGGCATATGTATTTTTTTTCATTTATTCTTTATTTGTTGTCATCTTTGAGAAAAGCTGCTACCCCAATCTCTGGGTACTTGTAACAGCTATTTAAAAAGAAAAATGCCAAATAGTCCTTAGTTTTGTATCAACTGCCCATTCCAAACAGACCCCAACTTGTGAAATTGCCACAATAAAATATATTAATTCGATCACTCAATATCTGCCATCCCACCCCTTGGAGCATGCCCTTATAGTCCACAAAATTAGGCTGTGTTAGACCAAGTGGGGGATGGGAAGTGAATTCCAAACTGCAAGGCCACCTCAAGCAGACCCCCCTCCTAATTAATCCAGGTGGCTGTTAAATCTGCCAGGATCAAGTCATTTAGGGGTTTAAAGTCAAAATCTACACTAACCTCCACATGGAAGCTAACTGGAAGCCAGTGCAAGCAGGGCCAGCTCTAGGATTTTGGCTGCCCCCCCCGCCAGTTTTTTTCTTACCCCATCCCCGGCCCCGCCTCAACTCCGCCTCTTCCCCAAATCCCCAGCCCTGCCTCCTCCCCCCAGGCTCTCAAGCCTAGGAGGGACGGAGGGAGGGAGGGAGAGGGAGAAGCAGCGCGTGCACCGCGGCCACTCGGGGTCTCCCCCTCCCTCCTAGGCTCTCAAACCTGGGAGGGAGGGGGAGATCCCGAGCGGCTGCAGCATGCGAAACAGCTGATTCGTGCGCCACTGCTCCCCCTCCCTCCCAGGCTCTCAAACCCGGGAGGGAGGGGGAGATCCCGAGCGGCCGCGGCACGCGAAACAGCTGATTCGTGCGCCACTGCTCCCCCTCCCTCCCAGACTCTCAAACCCGGGAGGGAGGGGGAGATCCCGAGCGGCCGCGGCACGCGAAACAGCTTATTCGTGCGCCACTGCTCCCCCTCCCTCCCAGGCTCTCAAACCCGGGAGGGAGGGGGAGATCCCGAGCGGCCGCAGCATGCGAATCAGCTGTTTCGCGCACCGTGGCCGCTTGGGATCTCCCCCTCCCTCCTGGGTTTGAGAGCCTGGGAGGGAGGGGGAGCAGCGGCGCGCGAGCGGCAGCAGTGGAGGTGAGTTAGGGCGGCCGGGGCACATTTTTAGGGGTGGCATGGCCCGTGCCAGAATGCCGCCCCTAAAAACGTGCCTCCCCAAGCATCAGCTTGTTTTGCTGGTGCCTAGAGCCGGCCCTGAGTGCAAGCTACAGGTTTTAGAATTAAATTCTTTCCCAATATTCTAAAAGTTCTGCTACATATGCTGAGCAAGAAATGAAAAGGTTGGACAGGGGTCTCTCAAGACCCTGTCCCACTGCTTGAGTGTGTTGAGGAGGCCTTTGAAGTGAGCTTTGGTAGTAGCAAAAACTAGGTCAGTGACTCTGCAAACTGTACAGATACACTGGGTGGAAACTCTACAATGGATGTATAGTAGGCCATGATTGCTACTAAAAGCATGGACAATAGCAACAGCTGTGGAATGCCCTAAACTCTACCTCTAGGTGGGTGTTCTGTTTCCTTCCAACCTCCAGGCTGGTGCCCTGTGCAAAACCAATTTAGTTAGGCTTCACACAGGGATGTGAATTTCACCTTTAGTGTGCATGCATGGAAAGTGCTCTAATCCGATAAACAAGCAAAGGCTCTACAGAAGTAGTGCGGACAACAGAATCAAGGTCTTTTAGGCCTTCTTTAGTAAAAAGTCATGACAATCAGCGATCGATGCCACATAGTCTTTAACACAGAATGCTATAAAAAGGGTTTCTAAAACATATATAATATATAAAATCCATTATAGGGACTGCCATCCTCATTTAGACCATGGGTCCGAATATCTCTAAGTTGAGTGCAAAATGCAAAAACAGACAAAATGCACCTATAAAGCAATGGAACCCCTTAAGCAATAACAAAACATAAAGAAAAGTACTTGAGACGTTACCCCTCATTTCTTGCAAAGTAAGCTCATATTTAAGTTCAGATGGACCGGGTTAACAATCACTATTTTTAATGTTAAAATGCCCTGGGGAAGTTATAAACTCACCAAATATGCTGTTAAACTTACTTTATATTGTGTGCAGCTGTATGGCTTCATACCAGTGACCAAACTTCCTCAATGGGCCAGCAAAGCAGAAGAGGCTTCCCTCCCCACTTGCAACAACAATGCTTTACTTGTCACAAGAATTTAATTTAATTTTTCTAGTATGTTAAACTAGTATTCAGTTCTGTGTTCCCTTACTCCTCTTACTCTATGGGTGTGTGGTAAGACTAGGACTGAGAAACAGGTAAGAGAGGAAAAAGCAAAATTAAATGTGAATGATTCTCCCTGCCTAAAATGAGTCACTGCTATTATTAATCAAAGGTCAGATTCCTGGCAATTTTGAATTAAGCTATATCGAAAATTCACTCAATGTTTATGTTAGAAGCCTCTCAATACATTTACCAATATCTGTATTCAGCATCATCTGATCCACTGAACAAGATACCTGGAAATATTCCAATTAAATTAAATTACTTTTAAAAACATGTCTTGAACACCAAACCCTGCACTTTTTCTTTTAAGGGTTGAATCTAGAAGCCTGCAAAATTTCAAGTGTATTTTGCCATGGAGATGACTAAAAGAAAGCCAAAGTTACTAAGGTCAATATTGCAGGTCTGAAAGGAGGAGATCTGGCCTGTTGATTTGGATTTTGTAAACTTAACAAGGAGGCCAGTGTGAAATGGAGCTTTTGCATGCTATGGCTCATTGGCAGTGATTAATTGACCAACAAACTCTCACATGATCCATTTTGACATCTAGACACAGCACTCGCCTAGGAGATTGCAAGAGGATATTGATACTGCATCACAAAAAACTTAATTGCTCCAATTCTTAAGGGCTATTTTAAGATCTGTTTCCAGAAATGGCTTCTCCAGAAACCCCAACGAGGTCAAATGACTATTTATTAAGTAAATACTTAAATGTTTTGAGCTTGAAGATAAATAATTAAAATAAAGGTGGAGCACTGGGGCAAAGATGTATCAGGCTGAAACATCCTTACAGAAATCAGGTTCTTCATAAAAGCAGTAGCTACATTAAATACAAATTAGCACAACGACTGCTATCAGAAGTGTAGCAAATGGAAAATATTTTCCCAGTATGGTAAGACACCTTAATTCTTTTCCAGGAACAAAATACAAATATTATATATTTGTTTCTGTTTGCATAAAATTCATGGGACATATTTCTGAATCTCTCAATACCATCTTTAAACCACAAAGATAAACACATTAATCCAGCTTCTATTTAAACTCAAAAAGGTATTTATTAGATCATTGTTCAATTTCTATATTGCCAGCTAAAGCATAGAACAAATAGTTTATTTTGCTATACTGTAGCTGTTTCACTGTAGAGAAATAGATGCCTGTTTCCAAGAACCCTGATCAAAACCAGATGTTTGTTTTTTTTAAAGGCTAGTTTAAATATATTAGTGTTTTAACTTGATTGGATTGGAAGTCTATAAAATTTTCCTATAATACATACATATTTGTTTTAGAAGTAATTCCCTAGATCTTTGCTAGGAGGTCAATAATATGTCCTATTCCTTTGCTGATCAAATATTTTCCAGTGTACTGTGAGCAATGGAGTGAACGCGCTGGTAGCGTCAAATCACTCAGAGCAGCCCATCAGCTAAGCAACAATTTTATACCATGACATTTGAAGAAAGGAAGGAATAATAATAAAAAAAGTAAAACTATTTCAAGCTCACCTACATGAAAACAAACATTAGGAAGAGCTACTGCGAAGCTCAGAGGTAGAGCAACAGACTAGTATTAGAAGCCAATGGGGCCTTACTCTCCTCATGTTGGTATGTATCCGGAGTAATTTCTCTAAAGTCAATAGAGTTACACCAGTGAAAGTGAAAGAAGAGGATCAGGCCCATTATCTCTGCTTCTAGTACAGAAAATATTTGTGTCAGTCTAGCTATATGGGCCTCCAGTCAATAGTTCATGCTATCGCTGAACACTGACTGAAGAATGAGCACTTTGTCAGTGTGCCGCAAACAAATAATATTTTATTAACATCGGTATCAAACACGTATCTTAGCTAAATAAAAAATGGTGGCTAGAACAGACACAGCCTATGAAGTGCAATATTTTGAGACCTTTGAACTTCTTACAGCAGGGACTGTACTTTTTTTGGTTTGGTTTTTAAATGTGTGCGCATGTATCCAATATAATATTAAGTGTACCATTGGCACTAGATAACATTGATGCTGATTTTCAGAAACGCAGAGCACCCACTCCTGCCATCGACTTAAACCGGGTTTCTGAGAGCTCAGCACCTCTGAAAATTAAACCTTTTATGCCCATTTATGGAGCTACTTAAAACTATAGGAAAAAAACAATTTATTTCTGAAGACAAAAGAGCTTTGTCCATTTGCAGCCTTTACTTTTTTGAAAATAATATAAGGCTATGGCTAGAGCTGGCTGAAAATTAGCCAATGAAGCTTTTTTTCTGTTGAAAAATGCTGTTTCATTGAAACCAAAATGTTTTGCAGAAATGAATTGGTTTCAATGAAAAGTGTGTGTGTGTGTGTGTGTGTGTGTGTGTGTGTGTGTGTGTGTGTGTGTGTGTGAGAGAGAGAGAGAGAGAGAGAGAGAGATTTGCACCAGTCTGAAAGTAAATTACGAAACAAAATTGTTGATTTCCAGCCAGCGGTAGCTATCACGTGGTTAAAATGGGATAATGACACCCTTGGAAAACTAAGAGCATAGGGTACATTAATTTAGATTTATGATAGATATTTTAAAAGAATGTATCTCAAGTTCTAAGCACCTTTTCCATGAATTAAAAATATACTTCCATAAAAACCAAAAATCTAGTAGCTTCTCATCATCCCAACCTAGAAACCAACAGTCAAAAATTAAAGCAGACCCAAACAAAACCTCTCCTCAACCAACAAACGACCACACGTATCTTATTCCCCCCCTTAAAAAGCTGAATAAATAGAGAGTTCTTGAAGCCAATGGATTTACAAAGAGTGAAGGATTATGCTCCAAAGGCAAAGCTGAGTATGTACAATGCTCAACAAGGGACAACCATATCATAGACAATATATCTTCTGATATTCCACTGCTGCTGCATAACGGGCATGAATACCAAAAAAAAAAAAAAAAAATCTATATTATGTGTGATGGAAAGAGATTAAACTAGTATGTAAGAAAGCAAAATAAACGTTTAACTTAAGTTTCACGGTTCTAATATACAAATGTAATCTTTTTAGATTCAGCCGGTCTGTGGCACATACTTCCTCAGACAAAATGTATGGCACCTCTTTTATAGAAGTTGGGATTTACAACCATCAGAAATCAAAGTGAAATCAGAAGTTACTGACAGACATTTATGCAAGAACTGCACTGGTTTCCTCTGAAGAGCATACAATCTTTTATAGGCTTTATTTGAAATTAGGCCACAAGGAGGAGGAAATACTGCCCTTATCTAAGGGAGGTACACAAGAGGGGGAGCAGCTCAGTGCCAGTAGCACAAGAACTTTAAGCAGTTTTAGGGTAAGATGGCAAATGACAGGCACACTTTGCTGTATATCCCCCGATGCTTCAGCTAGCCCACCTAGTGTACTTGAGCACCAGGGAGAGAAGCCACCCTGATGATTTCAGTAAGAAGGGATTTGGTTCCTTAAACCATTTCTCCTGCCCGCCTGCTCAGTGAATTTTCCCCTACAGTGTTAAATTTTAGTTGCATTTGTAAGCATTACAGTATTCAACCAATTAGACTTAAGACATGATCCAGCTGCAATTAAATGCAGCAGAAAATCTCTGACTTCAGCAGGAGTTGGATCAGGACCTTACAAAATAACTGAACAGGAAAAGGACAATGATAATGAGGCAGCACAGCGGTATTTTGCACAAGAACTATGCATTCTCTATAAATCAAGAGTACTGAAAATAATATTCCATTTGACAACTGAAAGCACATTCATTCATTTAACAGACTGTGGGTGATCCAATAGCACTTGAGATTGTTATAGTGTAGTATGTAAAACAAAATCACTTTATTTCAATGGTTCCCTCTCTATATAAAATCATCTCCAACAAAAGGCAATGGGAAAAGATTAGATAAACCATTTAATATACATTCCAGATGCACATGGTGCTTTTTTAAGGGCTGAAACCCCGAAGTCAATCCACCACTGAAGTCAATGGGACTTTTGTCTCTGACTACAGTGGAAACAGGATTAGGCCCTAATGCTATTCCTACTGTATTTACCTTAGTAAAACAACATACCAGGAACATTTACAACAAGAGCCATGTATTTTCATTACCAGTAAGTAAACCCTTTCAAATAATCAGCAAGAGAAAAAGTGATATCACTTTGCCAGGAAGCCTTCCTTACATCTAATTGGAACAGGATTTCTATTTTAACACACCTAACTGTCACATCCTCAGGGACTCTTCATAAATGTAGCATATTTTATGATTAACAAATGTCACTAATTGCCTCTACCTGTATAACAATAGCCCCTGTCAAATAAACAAGGAGAAAGGAATCTGCCACAATTCCTTTACTTAGACATAAATGTTTCAAAATGAAAGGTACTATTAAATTAGGTTCTGTTCAGATGACATTTGCCTGTGGGTGAAACACAGTGGCTTTAATGGCTTTTCAGATGTGTTTTACACTACTCCTAACTTGAATGTTCTTGGGAAGAAAAAAAGACGTGCTAGAAAGCCAAGGGAAACACAACATTCAAAATGAGATCTAAACTATCACCAACACATTTATAATGAAGAGATCCAGGAACAATTCTGCAAAATAGTAGAGACATGAGTTTTCAGTATCTATACTGAAAACAAGAGAAAATACTCTAAAGTTAGCTAAGTTTATTAAAAGGAATAACTCTTCTCTGCACAAGACAAGTCCCAGCACAGTATTAATTCTGCAGTATGAATCTGCTTTACATAGTAAGAAGAAAAATGAGGAAATTCTGATTTTAGACACTAAATTTAACAGCTTCTGCTTCTTATCTTTGTCTTGATAACCTTTGTTACCCTATGGCTTTCAACTAAGTACACCTAGGACCTGGTAAATGGATTAGGGAGGTCAATTAGTCATTTTTTGTCTCTGAATGATAAATTACACTTTTGTTTATTCTAACCTTCACAAGAAAACTTGCCCCAAGAAATGTATAGTGTAATGTTTTACTCTAACGGGGAAAATGAAAAACTGACAAGGTAAAATTTAAATGTTTCAGACATTTGCTTTGGTAAGTTACATTTCACCTATTTCATAGGGGAGGATGGAGTGGGAGGGAAATAAATCTAGTATGAATTTTAACATTGACTTAAAATATGGATAGTCCCTCTCAAAAGATAAGAGCTTCTTTATCTACAAATGAGAAATTAATATGGAGACAACTATTAATTTAATTAGTCATCTATATTTTTACTTACAGTAATTGAGTGACCTGAAGACTCCAGTTGGGTAAAAATTCTTTGCGATCTCAGAAATTAAGAATATATAACCTAAATTTAAGACATTTTTCTCAAGACACAAATATGTGGGTACTTTGGAAGGGTTAAAAAACAAGAGGTTAAAAACATTAATTTGAATTGTTATAGTTATCTCGAGTCACAAGATGCCTACCTAAAATATAATCTCACAGATTATGACCTAGACAAACATTTTCCCTCACTAGTTCACTGAACCATATGATGTTAATCAACAAAATCCATTAACATAATAAAAAAATACATTGTCAGAAAAATGCACCTCTATAGTTACCGAGCATTTTACATCTGTGGAGAGAATGTCAGGGAAATTACCCACTCTAAAATATTCAGTAATTCCCCCCATCTTCTATATGCTTATCAGTAGAAAACATCATTTGCTAAATGTAAATAAATGAATAAATATTAATGTCCTGCAATTACACAGTCGTATTTATCACACCCAAGAGGTATTGGAATCTCATCTTCTGCAAGGTGTTAATCACCTTGAACTCCTATTCACATCCTTATTATGACATTTTATTTACCACAACCTGCTTCTTTGAACAATCTGGAGGGATTCTTTCCCCAATCATTTAATAAATAAATTATTGCTTGCTTATCCAATCAGGTTTTTTTTAAATCACATCACATTATGTTACATTTTTAAGCTGATAGCATGCAAGTTTAACACCACAGAACAGTTAAACCCTATTGTCAGAATGTAACACCTCTTCCTTTCTGTCACATAGCAGGCATTAGCCAGTAATGATACTGTCAAAAAGAAATAATATTTAGATTTTTGAATGGAAAAAAAAATCAGGTTTGACGGGTCCTCACTGAAAAGCTATTTTAACTATTTTTAAACAAGAAAAATAAAATTCCCTGGAGACAAGCCAAATGTTTTAGGATGTTTAAAGGAACTCAAGAAACAGTGATGAATGATGTTGCAATATTGTCTTGAATATTTTACATTTTCCCCAATAATATTACTAAAGAATAAATTAAAAATGAGAGCAAAATATTCATGATTTATACAGTAGCACTCATAGCATCTTTCACAACATTGTAAAATCAAGAAAAAAACTACATGACAAATACTAGGTGGTGAGAGATGATTTTTTTTTTAAAACACTCATTTAAAGGACCACATTCTGCCCCTCACAAACACACAAAAACTGCCACTGAAACAGGGGGAACGCATGTGTATGCGAGGGCAAAATGTGACCCTTGATTACTTGTATTGTTCAGAGAGCACATAAAAGATTACATGATGGAACAGCAAAACCAAGTCTGTTACAATGTTTAAATCTTATGTTTTTTATTACTTTTATTTTGCAATTTGAATAAATAATCTACATTTATAGGACCAGATCTGGCAAATCCTTACTTGTGATTAAGTCATATTTACACATGCATCATGGGACTGCGCATGTGCAAAAGAATTACACAGGTAAATGAAAGTTGCAGTATTGCACCCTTAAAGTATTAAATAAATTTGATTACTGTTTTTATATTAAGAGCAGTTTACCCTCCTCAGCTTGATATTTTTATAACAGCAATTTCTTGAATCTTAATCTAACTCTTTCTAAAACTCCACTTTGCCATGTAAATATAGCAAAAATATATAAGGTTAGTGTGTATATATATATATGGCCGGAGAAAAAAACTCAAAACCAAACTAACCTCTAGACATTTGATCACATTTTTTAAAAAGCAATACAAACTGAACACTAACAAAAGAGTTAAAGTAAAGACTAATACAAAAACTGGCAATGACCTTATTATAAAAAAAGGAAAATGTGAACCTTGACCTCTTTAGCACCACCTTTAAAATGAAAACCAGACTTATCAACCCAATACCCCCTGTACCCGCTAATCTAACAAATTGGAAACTTGATCTCTACCTTGGCCTCCCTAAATATGTCTGCAGAGTAAACGATAAGCTTGTCAAGACCTGAGTGGTGAATCTCCTGTTGTCTTTTCCAGCTTGATGTTTTTGGCTAGACAAAGAGCAGTGTGATAACCTAACTTTACAGTGTATAGAATATCTTTTTACTTTTTTTTTTTTTTGGCTTAAATGTTAAGTGTGATCTAAATCTTTTATACAAAATAATATTTTGAGATCTTATTTCAAAGACATTTGTATTGATTTTGTATTATGCAGTAACTGGAAAGTAAGATTTGAAATAAGAAAAAAAGAGAAGACATTTAAAAAACATTGTGCTGAGGGTTGGAACCAATAGTTATACTTTTTGTATGACTATAATTCTACGCAGCTTTTTCAGAAAATTCTTTATTGTCGTGATTGTTATGTGAATAGTTCCAAACTGGATTTGGTTTTAAAATAATAAAACAAAACTAACCATATTTTGTCAACACTTACTAATTATCATATTTAATAAAGATGTAGGAATATCTATTTGCTGCAGTTTTGTGCTGCACCTCACTTCAACATCTCATATCTCCCCTCTTTCTTTGTGCATTTTCACATAGCTCCTCTGTTAATTTCACACCAAACAGATAATGAAAGAATGACTGTGTTGTGAATCATGCCTAAAAACACAGGGTTGAGGTTTATTTTATGGCATCAAACAAAAATGCTAAAAAATACCTGTCAAACTGTTTTTTTTTTAATCAAAAAGCCAGAAGCTTGAAATATCGCTGAGCAACAAACTGGATGTAAATTTACAAAAAAACAACAACTAAGCAATGATGATAAAAACCAATTTTGGAAAAGAAAAAAAAACAAAGATTAAATGACATTAAAAAATATCCAAGTCTTCATTTGATTATCTTTAATCTAATTATAAAAAGGAGCTGCTTAGTTCCCTGCAAAACAAGGAGACCTTAGATGGTTTAAGTAGAAATAACAGAGGTTAGAGAAGCAAAAATAGTGCTAAATTAAAGCACTTGGAGGCCAAGAGCTTTGAACCTGGGTTTAACCAGTCATTCCAACCTTCTGAGGCAGGGGCTGTATAAGTTTGGGCTTCTGGTAACAGAGCTCTCATTGTTTTCAAAGGCACTTTAGAAAAATGCTGCTTTATATCTCCTCACACCACAGGCCCAGTGCCTAAGACCTAGGAGGAGAAGTAGGCCGAGGGTATACTATCCATTGAAAAATCAATTTTCCGCTATAAACTACCCAAAACTCCAGTCCTGGCTCACAAACTGCGGTAAAGGATGTTATGATGGTGCATAATTTATAACTGGGTTATAACGGGAAATTTCTGATTTATGTGGGATTTGGGGCATTTTTCTGCCCCGCTCCCCCCCCCAAACCTTGGGCACGGCAAGGTGAAACCCTTCAAACCTCAGAGCCAGCATATCCACTGAGTTAGTAGATAAACATTGCATTTTTGAAAGTGAAGTTATTCCACACCTGTTTAAAATGTTTATACAGTAATTAAAGATTAATGCTTATTCCAGACCAGATAAATATATACTGTACACACACACTTACACAAACACTATAAGGAACAAAGATTTTACTGTATCAGCCTGCTTACAGCTCTGAAACTCACATGTTATAAAGATCTAAACTATGTCACATTTAAATTACATTATAGACATATTTTAAAAAAATGTTACTAGGAAGACTTACTGAATTTAGGATAACAGCAGGTCACTATTTATTTGTATGACCCATAATTCTGATTGGTTGTGAAACTGGCTATGGTTCATCACTAGTTTGCAACAAGTTTAACAGTCACCATGTGTGCTGAAGTTCATATGATTAAGAGTTGTTAAGTCTGTAATAAAATGTATTGGGTGCGAGTAGTCCCATAGTCCTTTTTATATATAAAGTTTTCAAAAAGCAAACATATACTACTCCTGAGGGCATTCTGCGCCAAAAAATTAAAAATTCTGTGCACAAAATTTAAAAATTCTGCAAAATTCTACAAGTTTTATTTGTCAATAAATAAATGCAGAGGCTCCAGCATGGCAGTGGGGAGCACAGGCCACTGGCTGAGCAAAGGTAGTGATCACCCTGCAGCACCCTCACCCCGGGAAACAGACTCAGCGGTGAGGCTGCACCCGACTCTGATACAGCACAAGGCCTGGCCCTGGCCCAGAAACATTCTGGGGCCCTGCCCCTCTGCGCCAGGCACACCAGGTGTGGGGGCAGGAAGGCTCAACCAGGCAGGATCCAAGTGTGAAGGGGCTCAGTGTGGGGGGATCCAGGTGTGGGGTGAGAGGTTTCTGTGTGGGACAATCTGGGTGTAGGCAGCTGAGTCAGGGAGTCTAGGTGTGGGGGGGATCTGGATGCACAGAGGCTTGTTTGGGGGGTGGGGGGGGGGAGTTCCAGGTGAAGACTCTTCAGGTAGGGTTACCATATTTCAGCAAGCAAAAAAGAGGATGGGAGGAACCCCGCCCCTGTCCTGCTCTAGCCCCGCCCCTGCCCCACCCACTTCCCACCCCCCTCAGAACCCCCAACCCTCCCCCCCCGCTCCTTGTCCCCTGACTGCCCCCTCCTGAGACCCTCCCCCCATCCTAACTGGCCCCCTAGGATCCTACCCCCTACCTGTACCCTGACTGCTCCAACCCTTATCCACACCCCCACCCCCAGACAGACCCCTGGGACTCCCACGCCCCATCCAACCACTCCCCACCCCCTGACAGCCCCAACCCAGAACTCCCGACCCATCTAAACCTCTCTGCTCCCTGTCCCATTGACTGCTCCGATCCCTCTCCCCGCTCCGATCCCTCTCCCCACTCCTGCCCCCTGACAGCCCGCCCCAGAACTCCCAACCCCCCCTCGCTCCTTGTCCCCTGACTGCTCCCTCCTGGGACCCCTGCTCCTAACTGCTCTCCAGAACCCCACCCCTACCTAAGCCTCCCTGTTCCTTATCCCCTAACTGCTCCTTCCTAAGACCCCCCTCCCTAACTGCCCCCCCAGGACCCTACCCCCTACCTGTACCCTGACTGCCCAAAACCTTATCCACACCCTCCCCCAGAAAGCCCCCCCTGAACTCCCGACACCCCCCATCTCTTGACTGCCCCCTCCAGAACCTCCCTGCCCCTTCTCCGACTCCCTGGCCCCCTTGTTGTTGGCCTTCGCCTAATGTCTCTGTGAACTTGCTCAGGAAGGACCTGAGCCGTTCGTCCTGGCACGCTGGCTGGCAGGGGAGGAGGAGCGGGGGAGGAGCTCCAGCCTGCCGGAGGTGATCTGCGAATGGAGGGAGGGAGGGAGTGAGCTCTGCTGCAGGGGGGAGGAGGGACTCTCTCTGGCTGTCGGAGCCCCATGTAAGTGGCACCATCCGGCTGGCTGCCCTGTTAGCCGCGCGTGCTCTGCATGGGGGTGGGGGGGAAGTCCGGACATTTACAAATTCCCCCCGGACGCTATTTTTAGCTCAAAAATCCGGACATGTCCGGGGGAATCCGGACGAATGGTAACCCTACTTCAGGGGCTTCCAGGTGAAGGTGGTAGGGGCTCAGTGGAGGAGTCTGTATGTGGGGGTCTCAGTGGGGAAGTCTAGGTCCTGGTGTCTCCCTCATTCCCCACAGTTCAGTGACAGCAAGACCCTATTGGTGAAATCTTGACCCTATTGAAATCAATGAGAACTTTGCCATTGACTTCAATGAGGGTAGCATTTCATCCTGTGTGTGATTTGTACACCTCTATTGGCAACAGTTAAAGGTATTCATAACTAAAAGACTAGGTATTATAAAAGGTATTCTATAATAATAAGTGAACAAATATAACCATAATGGATGATTTCTGTTTCTTTGAATATAGCTTGATCCAGCCCTCTCACTTCACAGAATTTTATATAATCTTTATTGTAACATTTCAGTGTCAGAATATATATTTTAACCAATCTTCAGCACCGCCAACTCATGATTTTATCACAGGTCTCACACAATTTGGTGGGTTTTTTTAAAGCCCCAGCTGCTGGAGTCCAATAATTTCATGAGACTCTTAGCTGTCATTTTCAAAATAAAAATGAAAAAGTTTCTACACCCCATGTTTATAGAGAGAAGCTTGAAACCAAACCCCAAAGGCTCAAAAAACCAGAAGGCAAATAAAAACAACTGAAAATCTATTATTTTTTTATCATGATTTTTCAGTGCCTGGTTCATAGTTTTTCCATGCAGTCTTGGCAATACCAAACTTCCCATTAGACTTTAAATCTGAAAATTACCTTATTTACAAAACTTGTTTTTAGAACTTTTTGGTTTGTTAGAAAATGAATGATGTGTCTCCCAATTTCTATGTGGTCCCCATTTTTTCCTCTTTCAATTTAACATATCTCTAGGCTTGCATATTATCACTGGGACAACCGGCAACATAAGTGACAGGAAGTCTAAAGCTAAGAGGTATAAACATCCCGCTGAATGTTACAGACTTGTTCGTGGTAATTTTATTTGTTTTTGTGTTTGTTTTTTTACCCTTAAGACCGCGGCTTAGCTCACAACAGTTTACACATTTATAGCAGATACATTACTGTTCAAATAACCTTTTTGGTGTGGAGAAAGTCGTCTCCCTGTTTAAACCTTACAGTGCCATCTAATTCACTGTTATTGGCCTCAGATGCAGCAAGAGGATGAAACATTTGCCTGGGGTTGAGAAGAGGAATGTACCTATTAATCCACAGAACTGTATTTGGTTTAATTTGTGCTGTCATATTTGTTAGCTCAGTGTAGCTAGGTTAGCCCTTTCCTGCCCTCTGTGACCTGATGATTGCTTTTGCTTGTGTCATTTACTGTGGGATTGATTTTTTTAATGTCCTTTTATGCTATGATTCATTGTTTCATCCTTTATTATTAAAGGTTGTTAGTTTGTCCTATAGGCAAAGGATTCTCGAGGCCTTTGATTAAAGCTTAATAGATAACTCTTCTGCTTTGACCTGCATGTTCCATTAAAGAGCTTTCTGCACTTAAAGATGGCTTACTGACTCCGTGAATAAACTGGCTGGCTACCAGCCATGTACCCTGTGTTAAGACATAATGAATGTGGGCTTGACACATGCCTCTTTGTACACTCTACTAACTGAATACTCAAACTACATACAGCTGAAAATAAGATCTGGACATTAGAGGGGAAGCAAGTCATTAAAATTAGAAAAGGGCCTGATTTGGGAAGTTTAAATTGGGATTTGCGGCCAAATTGTCCCTTAAGTTCAGGGGCTATGATGGGGCGAGGGGGTTACATCTGTTTGGGCTGTTTTGCGGTTTCAGCCCATTTTTAATCCAAATACAGTAATATTAGAACTACTGAATGATTTGCCATTATTATATCTATGTTTTGTCTCCTGCATCTTGTTACTACATACATAGGGTAAAATACAGTTTCCCTGAATTTTCTGGTAGGTGGCAAAAGATTTGTCACAAGGATGATAATGACTACATATAAGAATTGTTGAGGAGGAACAAAACTGCACTTTGATTTCTTTTTAGTAATTCAATAGGAGTGAACCATATGCCTCTTTCTATGCCTACTCCTTTGTAGAGGAGGTGCCTGAATTTGGACAGATAGGTGAAATGTATTTTTAAAAATCAAAATATTTAGTCCTGGTTTTAAGGTTTAACTGTGTATCCTTGATTTCAGTTCTTACATTTTATTTTTGTGATCCTTACGAGTGTTTTCATAGTTCCAGAAATGCACACACCTTGATACAAATGAACAGGACCTCACCCTCCCTGATTGAACTAACCTCGTTATCTCCATTCTGATTTATACCTGCCTCTGGAAATTTCCATTACTTGCATCTGAAGAAGTGAGGTTCTTACCCACGAAAGCTTATGCTCCCAATACTTCTGTTAGTCTTAAAGGTGCCACAGGACCCTCTGTTGCTTTTTACAGATTCAAACTAACACGGCTACCCGTCTGATACTTACTGTAGATATACTCAGGGCTTATGCCAGCACTAAGCTTAATGAAAGTGCCTGGCAGCAACAGTTGCAGGTTGTAACAGTAGAAAGTAGGGCTCACTTACTTTGGGAAACTGGACCATAAGGGTCCAGAGCAGCCTAAAAAGTAGGCCGTGCTGGCTGGGAAGGAGGCAAGACCAAAGTGGTTAGGCGGTGTGGTGATTAAGTCCTGTTCAGCTACTCCTACTGGTAGAGCTCCCATAGATGCGAGCATAAATTAAAACTGCCCCCTCCCCCATCACCAAACAGACAGGAAGCAATGGTACCAATGCCTGACCTCCATGGCATGATTCCCCCATGGGATTCAAGAGGATTAGTTGGCAAAGAGATGAAATATACCCCTCTATTCATCATCTTTCCTGAATTTGGCCTGCATTGTCTCAGCCTCACGCCCAGCCATATACAGCTCTTACCATTTCTATTTTTTTCACATTTTCTTAATGAGAAATCTCATTAAATTTATATTCAGGAAGAAAATTAGTTTCTAAACTGGTCCTTTATTTGATATGTTTAATCTTAGATCTTTAAATTGCCATTTGAAAAGTGCTAGCCAACCAGGGCAGTACACGTGCATTTTCCTTGATGCATTACACTGCTCTACGGCCAAAATGCTTCTGAAATAAATGTAGTCAAACTTTACTAATTCTGGGTCACTGAGAACGAAAATGATGCTTAAAATTGTTGATTGGCTCTAGTTTTCAAGATATGCTATTGGGTCAGTATATACGACCCTTGACTTGGGAATGGCGGAGGATAAGTGAGTTATAAAGGGAAGGGATCTCAATTTAAACCAGAAATGACTAAAATACATCTTTGACTGGATTTATGAATAAATCTATGACTGGGTTTGGACAGTACTTGCTTTTTAGGCTAAACAATGATCGATGCAATCTGAAGCTGGTATTGCGTCATGCATGATATGAATGGCATCATGTTATTCCTAGAAGTCATGGATGATGCAATTGTAATGAAGCTTACATCACTCTGCTGAACAAATTGCCCTATATCAGCTCTAGAAATCATACAGTGTTGTGCTTTCTTATTTGTCAGTGTTTGATTTTGCAAAGGGACACATTTCTGTTTAGCCAAAGTGAGCAGAGATGCCTCGTTCTTGTTGTGTGAACAGTGCAGATAACTTCTGCTATGTTTGTGGTGAAGTGACTTTTGCATCACAAAAGCGCAGTATAACCACTATGGTAAAGAAAGCCTATCACCTTTATTTTGGCTGCAAAATTGGAGATCAGGACAAGAGGTGGGCACCACACATATGCTGCAACACTTGTGCAACAAATCTTCGCCAGTGGTTGAACAGGAAAAGGAAATCTATGCCTTTTGCAGTACCAATGATTTGGAGAGAGCCAACAGATCATACCAGCAATTGTTATTTCTGCATGGTGCCTCCAGTTGGGAAAGGTTTGTCAAACAAGAAAAAGTGGACTGTGCATTATCCAAACATTCCATCAGCTATACGCCCAGTACCCCCACGGAGAAGGACTGCCGGTTCCTGATGCACCAGAATCATTCTCACTTGAGTCAGACGAGGAAGAGGAAGAGGATGAAACTTCTGGTCCTGAACCATCAATGTCAGAGGACCCACGTTTTCTCCCATCCTCCTCCTCTGAACCACACCTCATAACACAAGGTGAACTGAATGACCTTGTCAGGGATTTGGAACTACCCAAGAGTAAGGCAGAGCTGTTGGGCTCCAGACTACAGCAGTGGAATCTCCTGGCAGGTGATGTTAGGGTTTCCATGTTCTGTGACCGTCAAAAGGATCTTGTCCCATTCTTCTTCATGGAAGGTGATCTTGTAGCCTGCAACAACATCCATGGTGTGATGGCAGCCCTCAACATCGTTCACGATCCAGATGAGTGGAGACTGTTCATTGATTCATCGAAGATGAGTCTTAAAGCTGTTTTACTGCATAATGGCAATGTTTTGCCACCAATTCCAGTTGGTCATGCAGTCCATATGAAGGAAACCTATGACAACATGAAACAACTTTTGAGGTGCATAAATTATGACCAACATCAGTGGCAGCTTTGTGGCAATTTGAAGGTTGTTGCTCTCTTGCTTGGTCTGCAGACTGGATACACAAAGTACTGCTGTTTTCTCTGCGAATGGGATAGTCGTGCAAGAGATTCCCACTACATCAAGAAAGATTGGCCACTCAGACAGTCATTGGAGCCTGGGAGGAAAAGTGTTCAGCATCCACCACTTGTTGAATCAAGGAAGATTTTGTTACCGCCCTTACACATCAAGCTGGGTCTGATGAAGAACTTTGTCAAGGCCATTGACAAAACACAAGCAGCTTTCAAGAACCTCCATTGAAAATTTCCAAGGTTAAGTGAAGCTAAGATAAAGGAAGGTGTCTTTGTTGGTCCTCAGATTCGTGAACTTCTTTGAGATGATGCATTTGACCATGCATTACGTGGCAAGGAAAAGACGGCATGGAAAGCCTTCCAGTTAGTGGCAATAAATTTTCTCGGAAACAACAAGGCAGACAACTACAGGCTGTTGGTGGAAAACCTTCTCAAGGCATACAAAAGCCGTGGTTGCAACATGTCACTAAAGATACATTTTTTGCACTCTCATCTAGATTTTTTTCCACCGAACTGCGGAGCAGTGAGCGACGAGCACGGCGAGCGATTTCACCAGGACATTGCAACAATGGAGAAATGCTATCAGGGCAAATGGAGCCCATCAATGCTTGCAGACTGTTGCTGGACAGTGACAAGAGATGCTCCATTTAATGAATACAAGAGACAAGCCAAGAAGAGCCGAGTAGACACTGAATAGGACTAAACTATGTACATAATAGTTTGTTGCCTTTTGTTTCATAATACATTTTATTTATATAACCCTTTTGCTGATTTTTAAAGTGTTACATAAACAGGACAGGTGAAATATTATCATGTAAAGCAACCATAAACACATGAAAAGACCTAGGTTTACAATTTATGATTAAAACTCTATCTACACAATATACATAGACATAAAATGTAAAAACTTAAATATCTTAGAAACAGTAGCCAATCAGTTGTTTTAATTGTCATATTTGAATTCAGCACATCAAAATACATAATAAATAGCACATTTTATCTCTGAAGCAGACGACTTCTCAAAAATTGTAGACCAGTGTTATTGCTGCAAACAGTACTAGTTCAATTGAGCTAACTACTTGAATTGACTACTAGTTTCTCATGAGATAACCTTGCTCTGAGTTCTATTTACTTTCAGCAGTTACTTTGTAGTTAATTACTCCCCTCCCACCAAATGCATTTCTACCCAGAAATTTGATGCTAATACAGTAATGAATCAATTCTTGACAAGCAGTGTAGGGAACAATATCTTCCCTTCTAGTTTCCTGGGCTTCTGTGGTTATCCCTATAACCATTCTCTGACACTTCCCCCAGGATGCCTGCCTAACAGGAACATTTGGGGATGCGTGGGGTTAAGTCATCTACTATGGTGTTCAAATTGTCAATTGTTTAAAGGCTGTTGTTTCTGTGATTATTCAATATACCGTATATTGAGTATCTTTACTGTGATTTGCTGCAGTTCATTCATCTGCATCCAAATAAATATAATCAAAGAATAAGATTAAAAGACTTCTGCTGCATGTGGGTTGCACTGAACACTTGCCTGTTCTAGCATATTATGAACATGCTGAGGGCACTTCATTGGAATTTCACTGCAGGTTGTTCCTTAAACAAGTTTTTCCATGGACTTGAATGGGAGCAGGATCAACCCTCCTGGGGTGGGATTTTCAAAAGAGCTCATCTTTGACCTAACTGCTCCCATTAAAGTGCACTGAGAGTTTTACCAATGACTCCAATAGGAGCTAAAATAAGCCAAAAACGAGGCCCAGATCTTTAGAGGGTATTTAGGCACCTAACTTCCATTGAAATCAATGAGCTAAGGCACCTAAATATCTGTGAGGATCTGGGCCTGAGTGCTTTTGAAAATCCTACTTATAGGTCCCAGTTCAGTCAAGCATGTGAGCAGATGCTTAAATCCAACCATATACAAAAAAGCACTGAACTGTATGCTTAACTTCAAGCCACGCTTAAATACTATAAACTTTTTAAGCACATTCTTAAATACTTTTCTGAACTGGGGCCATAAGGAACAAAGCCTCTTTAAACATATTGTAAGAGAATGTCCTTTCTTGGCAGCAGTTTTGTAAATCACCATCTAGCAGACGTATTAATTTACCAGCTTTATTGATTGACCTGAGCTAAACACCACCACAAGTTAACATTAAAGAATATCACCTACTATTTGTTTAAGTCTGACTGACATGTTTGTTGCAAAGTTATGAGTTGGAAGAAGCAGCGTTAATTATTTTAAATGATATTTTATTTCAAAAATATATAGACTTAGTGCAATCAATTCAGCACGTTTGAATCAAATGGCAGTGATCCTGCCACTCCTGTTCATCATCTACACTACTCACTAGTGGACATGACACTGTACACCATGGCCATTCACAGCTGGAATTTTTAAAGGGGCTCCAGATCCCCAGTAGCTAAGTGAAACTGATATGATTCATGTCTGTTTCACGGCTGCCCACCAATGAATAGCAGTGGTGAAGCTGACCCTACCTGAGATTCACGGAAAAATTGTCAAACCCAAAGTGATTTCACAAAACATTTCAGGTTTGGCAAATGGGCAATTTCATCAGAAAATTTCCAACCAGCTCTAGTTGTGAGTCTCTTTAATCAGCCACTGGTACCAGGCATTCAAAGAGGAGAGTCTTTGCAGGTACCAATTGCTGTTGTGTCTATCATGTTAATACAGTCAGAAATGTATTCCCAAATACTTGCATGCACAGAATTAGAAGTCAGACTGAGGTCCACTGAAAGTTTGCCCCACATCTTGATAAAATGTGAAAAAGTGATCAGTTTCTCATTAACATATTTTAAAAACTATTCACGGGATTTTTCAACAACCAGGTTTTCTAGTCAGTGACTGCAACTATGTAACTTAAAAGAAAGAGGCTCTTTTTGCTCTACTATTGTGTGTGTTCCTAATAACCATTATAAAAGGATTCAATTATATAATGCTTTATTGCAAACTTAATTTCTTCTTAAACACCGTTTTTGGTTATCGTTTTTTTTTACCTGCTGCTCTGTCAGGCCTTATTATTTTCACAAGTTTCTAACAATCCTAGGGTCAAAATGAACTTATTTGTTAGCTGTGTATGACAACATCCAAAAGGGGCACTATATATCACAGAAACAGCTCACAAATGGGCTAGTCACATTATTTATTATGAGCCACACATGTGACAAATTATCTAACTCAGTGACTCCTAATAAGTCAAAGAGCAAGCAATTAGCTAACTCAGTATGAGGGCTGTTTGTGGCAATTTATAGATGCTCTCAAGCTGTCACAGCACTTCAAAGCACCATTAGGAGAAACCTTTTAATGACTCACTTGAGATGACAAGTATTACACAGCACACATGGCAGCGATGAATTTGGCAGCCTATTCTGTTACACAAACTCCCCCCCCCCCACCAACAGCTGTTTACGTGTTTGCAGTTTGTATTTCTCCCTTACAAGTTACAAGCTGCTGTAAATGATGAAAACTATGTAGTACATTACCTTGACTCTGGACAAGTGGAGTTCAAGTCTGTATCATGAGTGAACTTCTATGAACATTTGAAATTACTGGAATTTTGTAAGTTTGCATGGATTGTGAAGTAGGAGAAGAGAAATATTAGAGCTAAAGAGGGGCTTGAACCAAACCCCTTAATCAGAAAATTTCTGAAGCTTATGAAAGTTGGGATCCAGTACTGGCAACGTTCTTAATAATGAGCCGAACAAATGCATGAATCTGAATAGGCTCGAGCTTTGGGAAAGTCTGGATCTGAATCCAGTGGCTCAGTCCGATTTTTAATTAAGAAATACTACAGTTTAGAATATGATCTTCCATTATTAATTATGGAAATCAGAGGCTATTTTGTGTTTCTCCACCTCTCCTCCTCCTCCAAGGCTGCCATGAGTGGCGATTGCAAAAAGTGGATGCTTCAGCCCAGTCTGGTAAAAACAGTCGTCATGCTTTCCTCTCAGCCATTCTAATGCGTCATGAGAGCTCAACATCTTGAATGGAGAACGACTAGTATATGACCCAAAGCCAGTATATTTAGAAGTAACTAGTTTGCATGCTTACTTACAACGGCCATTTCATCACAGTAGCTCAGACAATTAAGAGCAGAAATGGCTTCTTAAATAAGCTTGGGAAGCAAGTGAACAAGCCTGTGCAGCTTGGTGCTAGCTCTCTGATACACAGTGGAAGAATGCTGTGCACCTCTGTGGTTAGACTCTTCCCACACAAAGCTCCCTGATGTACAAGTGAATCAAATGGTGAGAACAACAGGGGCTCTGAGATCAACCAACACTGAGTGGCTACCTCTCTAACATCATGCCTCCTAACATCAGGCATTATATTGCAGCTAAGAACCTCTGACAAAATCCAGGAGATACCACAACTGCCACTTTTCAAAGATATATGGAAAGCGCCTCGCTCCCGACTCATCAGAAGACCAACTTGGACTAGGTTACCGACCATCTCCAGAGCAGCATGGGAATGAGATGTTCCCGTTAATAAACTCCTTCCTCATCACTCAACCTGATGAGACACTGCCTGGCTCTGACCTGCCACATTCTCTCTGGTGCACGCTCAACTGTTTCAGACACAGGGAGAGGAGGTGTGCAGTAAATGACCACACCTAGGGACTCAGGAACAACCCTCTGTGTAACTGTGATGCAGTTGAGAATGCTGCACACCTACTGAATAGCTGCTTCTCTTGTGCTGGTCTTTCAGGAGGACTTTCCAAACTCCATGCTGTTGACCCTGAGGCTATTGAATGACTAGAATGTATGAAACCTACCCTAAGCCTTTTGACATTTTTAAACTTTTTTTCTTTTTTCATCTCTGTACATCTCTGTTTCATCTCCCTCCTTTATATTTTGTATTTTGAACTTTTTTTCCCATCTTCATTATACCATTTGTGCTTTTGTCAATAATACAGATTTTCCCCTTCCCCCTGTATCTCACTATTGGTAACTAAGGAAGCGTTTACTTGGATTGCAAAGTTAACCATTTTCTGTCCTCATCCTCCCTGCCACACCCTGTGGTGCTCAGCAAAAGCACCTCCTGCACTGTTAAACAGAAGCGAGTGATCTGTGCAGAAATGGTGGTTCAAGCCTGCCCAAGGGCTACCAATTTAATTCGAAAAGTGGCAAATAGAGGCCATAGAAATTAAAAGAAGCCTGATGACAAGATGTGCAAATCCAGTGATATTTAGCGGGTGCTCAAGGTGGGAGAGAGGAAAGGAGGAGGAGTGGGGGAGGGAATGTAAAGAAGGGATAAAATAATCATTGTCTAGAAATGCCAACAGATAAAAAAGGGGTAAGAAGACAGCTGATGAAACTTCCAGTTTACTAAACTACTGCAGCTTATTTCACAAGCCACAAAGAGCCTGACTATTTTGTTTGTGGTTATAGAAACAGCACATAGCTATGCTTGGTGAAGGACAAGATTAATCAATGGGAATGAGCTGGTGACAGCAAGAAAACACAACACCCTACCTCATTTGGCTATGACCACACTATTTGGGGGGGAGGGAGAGGAGAAAGGGGGTCAGGAAAGGCAGGTGTCAGGCTCATGTTCACAATGATCAGTCCAAGCCATCTACCCACACCCTCCCCCGTGCTACAGACATGTAGCAGAACTAATTAAAGTTCTCTTTGCACCACACACACATTTTATTAAAATGAAACAATCCATTGATTGTGCTTCTGCATTCCACAACAGCCGCTGCTGTATTACAGCAACTCTGATTCCAGATAGCTTGAGGGAAAAGTACCTGCATTGAGGAGTGTTAACCACTATCATTTATTGCACGGTTTAACTTGTGCATTTGTTAGAGCATCAGTTTTTCAATGAAAACAACAACAACAACAACAACAACTCAGTTTCATATCCCGTGTTTGCTAAAATTAAAGCAGGAAAAAATATTTCAATTCTTTTCAGTACAAAATAAATTTTTGTTACAGAGGGGATGTAAGAGTCAAAAATGAGAGAAACTTTTCAGAAGGAAGAAATATTTCCACATCTGATTTTGGATACGGTGACTACTTTAAGACAGGGGGTCCAAATGGTAGAAATAGCTTTTAAATAGTTACACATCTCCATGCATTCTCCAAAATTGTTTTATGGATACTTTCCAGTTATTTGGGTGGGGGAAAGCTACACACAGAGATGAGAGGCCTGTGATAATCTGCACATTCTAGAGGTCTCTTGCTAAACATTATAGAAGCTTAACTACATCATAATATTTCATCAGTCTTCTCTCATCTTGTCCTTCACCCCTTTTCTTTTAGTATCACTACATCTTTGTCAAGTCTTGCCTTTGTTCCCATGCATTAAGACTATGCTGCAGAGTTCAGAAGTTACAAAGTACAACTATCTGAACACTGTACCAGAGATCATTTTACTGCATTAATGTAATAATCCATCTATCACATTTTGTATATCCGTGAATGACTTGTGCTGTTACTCTACCTTATGAAAAAACTATTTCTAGAGAAGCCACATTTTGGGGGATGGGGAGGGGGGAAAAAGGGTGATGGAAAGCGACCTGGCTCCAGCATCCATTCTGCAGGGGGAGGGGCTGGAGGAAATAAGGAGGAGGAGGAAAGAGAGTTTCTCTAAAAGAGAAACAATAAAGCAAGCTAATTACCAGTTCAGCTGTCTGACATGCAGTCATGAGTGGAGGAGTACAAATTTCATATTCTGAAGAGTAAACATAGTGTTGCCAACCCTCACGATCGGAATGCGAGTTTTAAGATATTGGGAGTTTTTCCTCAAAAGTCCCTCCTCCTGATGTCATGGGATTACAAGAAAAGCTCAGCTTTCATTTAAAAAAAATGTTTTTAGCCCTCATAGTTGGGAAGAAAACGGTTGAGAACATGACTAGAGGTTATCTTGAAGGTTCAAAAATAAAAAGGCAAAGAAAAAGAATTTATTATTTTTAAAAATCTCGTGTTTTTTTTTTTTTAAAGATACTCTCCTAGCTTCTGATTTTTGAATGCTTGGGGTTGACAATACCGTATGATATATCAAAATAATAATGTAGGTACTTTATAGGCAACAGCCACTGTAATTATCTTTCATTAGGATGTCACTTTTCACTAAGACTTATAAACTGCCATCAAATTGCATGAGTCCCTGCTTGTGTGTGCATTTGGAGACTATCCTGGTATAGCTATGTTGCTGTAGCTATGACAGCATAACCCTGTAGTGTAGATATAGTCTACATATACCAATGGAAGGGGTTTTTCTCTCATTTTAGGAACACCACCTCCTCAAACAGACAGCCATGTCAATGGCTGCATTCTGTAGGTGGGGGGAAAAACACCCCTGACCAACACAGCTAAGTTGACTTAACTTTTTATGTGTAGACTGAGTCTCAATGACCATAACTTCCTTGGGATCAGATCACACAATGATCAGGAAGGGGGGGAAAAAAGTATCATTTTGCAATCCTTTCCCAGTAGTTTACCTGAGAAAAAGGATGACGGCTAAAATACCTGTTCAGTAACAATGAGAGTCTTAAAATTTTCATTGCAGACATCCAGCCTATTCTCCTTTAAACTCCAAGCCTCATTTCTAACAAATAACCACATCTCTGACAAATGTACTACGAACTAGGACTGGCTATATTCTCAGGTGGGCTAGACTGTTTTCTGTGACACTACTTGTAGGGGGTAGGGCCTTATTACTGGGTACTAGAGGGTACCTCCCACCAGCATAACATCCAATGCCCTGCACAAGGAATCGAGACAGGCAGTTGTGTGACCCTACCCTCTAAAAGGAGACACAGAAGTGTCTGTAGTAGAGGTGGTTGAAAAATTGGGAAATTTTTCACAAAAAAACCTGTCCCATTTTTAATTGAAACCACTGGACTGTGGACTCTGGATACCACTGGAGTGTGGCCTTGTCTACATGACGTGCTAGACCAGCTGGGGTGTAAATTCAAAAACACACTAACTGTCTGTGTAGATCTTGCTGGCACACTCTAAGAGTTCCTTAGTGCACACTGTTGTAGTCCTGTTTCAAACAGTATTACATTAATGCACACTAGGAAACACACATGGATATTTAGTGCACAACACGCTGGTGTGCATGAGAATTTAGTGCAGACTAACACACTGTGTAGACAAGTCCTTGTTTCAGTATTACTACTGACAGCTACTTGTTATGATTCCAAACATATGTCCCAAATATTATGATGTCACAATTCAGTCTCCTCTACTAACTGAAGTGGACAAGAATGGAATAAGTCTCCAATCCTGCAAAGGGATCCACCCACTCACACCATTATCTCCCTGTGGAATGTCAATTAATATACTCAATGGGACAGCGTGTGGGTATAAGTGTCTACCCAGTGGCTCCTTTTGCAAGGAGCAGCTCATCGTGAGTCACATACTTTCCTATCACTTCTTTCCCTTATATTATTAATTAATATTGTTATTTGAAGGTAGTTAGATTTCACTTCCTATGTCTTGTTGCATCTTTATTTATTTATTGTTGGCTGACCAAACTTTTTAAAAAAGTAAATAATTTGCTTATGAGATTTTTTTCTTTTTTGTTTCCCTTTATCCCATTACTTTTGTATATGTCTAAAGCAATGCCTCCCCTGAGTCCCTCCCCTCATAAATGTTAGCAACAGTATCCCTTCTCTACCCTCCTCTATCCCTGTCCCTACACATATCCCTTCTCCAGCCCAATTACTTGTTATTCTGACCAAATGAAATCCTCATCCTTTGGTAAAACCTGTAGATGTTTCCTACTCCACCCTCTCCTGAAATGTGACAACTTTATCTAGTGCTTATTGATGTCTCTTCCATGCTAAGCCATTTCTTAGCCTTTGCATGTACATCTCACATTACCAGACTGACATGTGCAGTCCCCTCGAGTGGGTATCCATGACACGCTAGGATGTTAAGCACACACAGGATATAGTAATGCACCCTTGAAGAAGGGAAGGGAGACAGGTGAGAGGCCAGATGTGAAAAACATTGCTAAAAGTTGTTAAATACCCATAGCATTAATTAAAATAATTTTGAAGGAGTTCTTAGAACATAGTGTTCCGTCTATGGCTGTGACTGACTTTCAATCAATCAGCGGGACAATGTTTGCACCAGTTAGCCAGTCTGTCTAACACACAAAGCTGAAAGGGTTGAAACCAGACAGGGTCTCTGGTTCGTCTGCTAGCTCATGTTTGTTAGGCCTGCTCATAAAATGCTGGTTTCCTTTCGCTCCCTCAGCAAATATGGCTTCTCCTCTGCATCCTTCTAATTGCCTCAAGGCCAGTTTGCCACAGTAAGAAAAACTTATGCCTCCTATTCATGGTTATAAAGGGTCCAATATTTTAGGTTGACAAACTAGGACAATGAAATTTGCAGAAGCTGAAACAAATGCATTTCTTGCAGCCATTGGTCATGTTAGGAAAATGTTTCTACACCACATGAATGCAACCGTCAGTCTCCTGAAAGTGAAATCCCACAACAGAAGTCTTTGCTGAAATGAAATGTTGCACACAGCTAAGCGGGTTTGATAGACAAACTTGAAGCATCATTAGGACCACACACATGAATCTGAAACTGAGCCCCACCAAATCCTTCCAAACAAAATAACCAAGGGGAGACTGGGGAGGGACAGCGTTTGGAGAGCAAGCTCATACTGCATCTCCTCATAATGGCAGCTCCTGTCCCATGGAGCTGGGCCTGGCTCCCCACTCCAGGAGTGCTGACCTCAGGTTCAGCCTGAGTGATGGAGGGGCCACCAAGCCAAATCTGAGTGGTTTTGTGACCCCCTCTAGGCCAGGGGCCCTCTCAACTGGAGGCCCGGGGCAAACCCCCACCCTTCTGCACGACCCTGAGCATCATCAAAGACTTGATGAACAAATGCATGGAGGTTTTGAACACTGCTATGAGATGCAACTGGCAGATGGGATGGGAATCAAAGTCAAGTATTCTAGCTAGAACAATGAAAGTCTGAAGAAGTCATAACACACTAAATTACTAACAGAAACTATTTTTATAAGCCACACACAAAACCTCAGTGTTGTTCTTTTTACAGTTCTGTGTAATGCTATGAGTGCTACAGACTATCTTCTCATAAATCCTGCCAGGTCAAACTGAAATCTGAAGATTCAGATTACACTGTATGATCAAGAGCATCTGCTTTCATCTCAGACACAGCAGGGATGAGGCAAGAGTCATCATTCAAGATTTAACAAATGAATCAGCAGCCAGTGTGGCACAGCCAGCATTCTAGTGGGAAAGTAGACAGAGCGGAATCAGCAAGTTTTGTTTAAAAAGAAACAAAAACAAAACAACCCCCCCCAACCCCAAAGAGCATCTGCATTATGTGTGTGTATATCAACACATTATATCTCAGCCCTCAACGTTCCAAGGAGAGACAAAAAAAAATCAAACTAGATGGGGCTGGATAGTAATTCAGGAATATTATATATACATACACACACACACACACACAGACACTGGAGTCAGTTTATAGTAAATATTAACATAATGAAGCTCAGATTCTTAGAGAGCCTTGCAAAGTGCAAAAAATTGCAAATCCAGTTATAATGAAACTGTTTCATGTGAAACTGCTCTGTGAAAATTATGACTTCATTATAAAAGGATTCCAGCACGTAAGCGCACACATTATGTATGTATATAGAGAGTGCCAAATCTCTAATCACACCAACCTCAGGCCTAATCCTGAGTTCTTTATTCAATTTTTACTCAAGATAATTTCCACACATTTCAAAGGGAGTTTGCCTGATTAAGAACTCTAGAACTGGACAAATTTGAAAAGAAAAAAAAAGTAACATCTAAGTAGAGAAACCAGGATTTAGTCCACTGACTAGTTCAGGGGCAATAGCAGTAAAAAAGCAGTTTCACATATTGAACTGTGTTGTCTGAACATGTACAGCATCCTTCAGCTTTCTGTGTGTGCAATCAAAGGAACCATTCTTCTCTCTCGACATATTTGTACTGCTATTGCACTGGGATCCTGGAGATTGTTAGTATTTGTTTAATTCATTTATTTGAATTTTTGTCTCAGCACTTACTATCCAGGGGAAGTTCAGTGGTATTCTGTCCATCTGACAGGATTATTCTTTGGGAGGTGGGGGAGGGGCGGCTATGGGGCGCAGGGGTAATCTTTAGGGCAGGACAACTCCTCTCCTCTGACACAAAATGGAACTCTCTACAATAAACAAAGTTCATCTGTGCAGGAGACAGAAGTTTCTTGGGCCTGAGCTCCTATCAACAGTCTAGGACGGCCCCCAACACAAACCTGACCATTTTCCATTCTAAGTCCAAGGTGCATTTCTGTGACCTCGTTTTCTCTGACACAAATACATACAAAGCAAATGTATATTTAAAATATAATAAAAAACCCAAGACACTCCCCTACACATGCTTCTGACTGTGGGGAGAGGATGAGAGAACAAACGTACAGATTGGTAGTCGTGTTGCTCACTGCACTATTGTAAGACATTCAGGTACCACTCCCTTGCTCAACAAACTCTTCTGGTATGCACCCCAACCTCCCTACACACTGGAAAGTTATTGAGGGAGCTAGAGAGCACTAGTGTTAGACGAGTTGGGAGCTCTAGTCCAGGCAAACCTACAGTGCCCAGAGCTATTTTCAACACCTTGTCTGTTAAGCTTGCTACAAGCAGGTAATAGTGGGAAAGCAGCTCCAGCCACAGGAGTTGTGTCTACAGCAGGGCTCTAAACATTGCTAACATCTGTGCAATCAAACTTATACACATTTAACTTTAGAGAGAGGAAGCCTGTTTTGAATGTCTGATGCCTACAGCACTTAGAATCCTGGATGAGCTCTCACTTACGTGATGACCACTATGTTGGCTGACCCCAAGGACTGAACCAGGGATTTCCACACCTACAAGAAAGGTTTCTATAGCTTGAGATAAATGCACATTTTTGGTTATTCTCTGTGGATATGGTACAGAAGAGGACATGCACTGATCAGTGAGTGGTGCACATTGTTGCTGTAGACTAGTCCTTTAATAAGAAATAAACTCGCAGAGTTAAAAGTGCCTCCTTTCCAACAATATTAGATAAAAACACAAGATAAAATAGGATATTAGATATTTGTTGAACATCTCTTAAACAGATAATAAATAGGGTTCCAAGCCTGCAACTACATGTAGACCTCTGCACCTACACAGAGCAACACTGGGGACAACATAGGGTTCCATCTTCACACATGCGCAAACAGGATCAGGGCCTTCATTTACAACCTCCATTTACAACAAAAAGGTTTGTTTTTATTTACCCTTTTATATACATGTAATGGGGCGGCACTCACTTCTCGTGGGTGTCCCCTTGTCCGAGTGCGTGTGCCTGCACTTTCTCTCTGGCTTGCGGTGGAGTCTTCAGCAACTCAGTCCTCTGGCTGAGTCACACACCATCTGTTTGTGAGATAAAAATCAAACCCCTTCTGGGGTACAACAGGGGGCCTCTCTCAGTGCCCTCTGTAAGGTCTCTTTATGTGCAGCCCTATCCCTAAGCTGAATCCTCAATCTGCCCAGCAGGGCCTATCCCAGTACTCTGGACCGTCTCTCAGCCCCTTCTGGGTGCTACCCAATTGTCCCTGTCTTCAATCAGTTCCGGCCCTCATGTGGGGCCATGTCTCCCAGGACCCCCTCCCTGGAGACTCTTCACCTTGCTGGGCTTTTCTGGCTCCAGCTGGGCCACTAACCAGTTCAGTTATCCTTCTGGGGGTGCATCAAAATCCAGGCCACTTCATCAGTGGCTGGTAGGGGGGATCTGGGCACACCCTGTACTCCGGGTCCCAGCCCAGGGACCCTAAAGATAGCAGCCATCCACCATGTCCTTTTAACTAAGCTGCATTGCTGCTATGATTCCATGGGCCACTTCCCCCCAGCACGTTCTTCACCCTTACCTCAGGGCCTTGTCCTGGTTGAGTCCCAGCTGCCAGCCTGGAGCTCCTTCTTGCTTCCGCTGGTCTCTGCCAGCACTGCTCTGTCCGAGGTCCTGTAGCTCCCTCAGCCAATCAGGCACTCCATTCACTCTCCTCCAGTTCCAGCAAGGAACTAAACTCTGCTCTACACTGCAGCTCCTTTTATATAGGTCTTCTGGGCCTGGATTGGCTGCTCCCTGCAGCCCCTCTCTGATTGGCTGTGTCCTAGGCCACTGCTCTAGGCAGCTTGCAGAACTCTCTCCACTGCCCTTTCCTGGGGCAGGGGGTGGCAAGGCCATAAGGCCTTCAGCGGGGGGGGGTGAGGGGGGGGGTGGGAATGTGATGGTGGTTCAGGGCCTAATCCACCCCTTCATAATACAAACCAAGTTTTTCTTATTTTTAAAATAACCAAACATCCTTTTTCTATCACAATAACATTATTTAAACCTAGATCTTTTAAATTTAATTATCTGTATATGGTTCATGTGTAAATAAATAACAGATAATTTTCCTTAGAACTTGTGATCGCCACTAGCTTTAAGTAGATTGGATTTAAAAAAACCCACAGACAATTATAAAAAAAAAAATGCACAGAAATTTGGAAAGGATATGAAACTCTGATATTCCAGGGCAGTATCTAACCTCCAATTGAGGAAATTAGAAAGAAATTTCTATAACTTCCCATTTAGGATTTCTTGCTCCTAAATTTAAATATATAAGAATTCATTTTGTGCCATTCCAATGCCTCAGCAGGTCAGACCTGCTGCAACAACTCAGCACATACTCAGCAAGGCCTGGCAACTTGTTTTTAAAAAAATTACTTGTGTACACATACGCAGGTCAGAAGGATCTGTACAACTTCTCAGAAAATTTGCCAAGCAGATTAACTACATTTGTTTAATTGCTGAAGGGATTTTAAAGATGAAAACATTACATCAGAAAAGTATGTCATAGGTGGGGGCGATTTATGCTAACCCCAGATGAACATATTTAGTTTAAAAAAAATAAAACCAAACTAAACCCGAGTCCCAATAAAGTGAGATGATAGCGTTTTAAATAAGGATAGCTTACAAGTAAAGCTTGTGGTTGAAATTATGTCTTCACCAAAATGGCATTTTTGCCATGGAGACTCTTGGCAGCCTTCATGGGTTTATACTAGCACAATTTACCAAATATGGTGGGGAATTTGCAAACATCGAAGATATTAGCATTTGTTCTTGAGTCTAACATAACACAGTCCACAGTCTTGCCATCAGAGCCTATAACTACTAAGTGATAACTTAAGCACTGGAATGCAAATAATCCATTGGTTCACATCAGCGTCGTGTCCATTTGTCAATGTTCCCAGTCACCTACAGCCCTGACAGTACCTTATTTGACTTCTGAAGAGAGCATTCTATGGGAAATGTATAAAAAAATTAAATTATGAGAGTAGAAGTCAGCAATGATTTACTCGTAAAAAAGTAATATATTAAGTGACACTGTCCAGAGTTACTTGACCTCAAAGCTGATTGCTACTAAATCGCTTGAATTGAAGTTAGTCATTTACCTACTGGCAGCTACTCAAGATTTATCTATTCAGGCTACAAGGTTTTATCATTTATCTATAAACTCCCTACTACGTGTTAACTTTCAAAACACTGATTTAACTGCAAAACTTGGGGAAACTACGTTGAAACAAAGGAAAAATTAATATAACTGCTTGATAAAACATAAAACTTGAACAATCTGACACCTCTCCTTTGAGAAGTTAAAAGGATGCGTTGAATAGTTTATGGATAAAATGGGATGCAATAAAATTTAAAGAGACCAAGATCAGAGACCTCAAGTTATTTGACCTATATATTGGGCATTTATGTCCTGAAAATAAAATGGATCTGTAGTTTATTAGATGAAAACTAAATAGCGATGGAGATAGTTCTGTGCTGTAGAGATAAGTGCAATTACTTCACATTTTAAAGACAAATTAGAAAAGTTACTCAGGGACAACTGGACTTCTCCCTCACTTCTAACTGCATGTTTATCTAGCACATTTATCAGTTTAATGTGTTTGCAAATCCTAGTGAAGAGCTAAAACTTTTAATTTGAACCTGTATTCAATCAGATTTAAGGGGAGATTAGAAAATTACCTGGATTTTGCAAAACTCTGATTCTGTCAGCATTATTAGGAAGTTGTGACAAAGACAATGAATGAATTAAAAATTGATATAGCCTTACATAAAACCTACCTCATTTTTAGAGATCTGGTTTCTGCCCTCTATTTCACTAGGGCCACGCAGATGTCAGAACACTCCTAAAGGTTGCTGAAATTTTGATCTGGATAGGGACAGGTGGCTATGCTACTGAGGCCACTATTGTCTACCACCCTTCTACATTTGCAACTGACTTTATTTTACTCCTTTATCCAGTCATTGCTAATGCTACTTCATCAGTCTGCTGCACACAGGGTATTCACACAACTGTCCGATCAGTAGCTTACTTCCTAAAGTCCCAGCTGTATCACTGCAATGGCACACCAGGTGGCCCACAGTCTGGAGACCAGAAGTTCAAAGGTTTATTCAGAACCCACATAGCACAATATGCTGTTTCTACCTTGGCTTCATTAATCTACAATTAGTTTTCATAACTGTTAGTGCCACTGGCTATGGAATGAAATCATTATACTAATATAGTACCCCAGAAACAGGGTCACAAGCTTCCTTAGCTAAGATATGTAAAACTTTCGGAGAGCCTCAGATGAAAGGCAAACTGGAAGCTCCTCCCCCCTTCAGGAGCTTTGATAGGCAGAGCATCTTAGGCTCTGATTCAGGACAGCATCTATGTTCAGAAGAGCACTCAAGCATGTGCTTAACTTTAAGCATGGGATTTTCATTTATTCAGGAGATCACTTCAGCATCTGCTAGAGATCAAGGCTGGATTAAGGCACTCCAGTGCCCTAAACTTACCATGATAGAATGCCTCCTGTAGCTCCATCTTCCAGGTGCACCGCCCACTTGTAATGGCAGTGGTCTAGGAACTCCCCCCTTCCTTGAGAGGCTGAGGCAGCAGCACAGGCTCATCATCTCCCGCTAGGCCATGAGCAGCAGAAGGGATATCTTCCCTTTTGGGAACAGCAAGGTCCCCACTTCCAACCTGAAGTGGCATGGGGCAGCAAAGGGGCCTCCTAATACATCCTCAAGCAGTCAGAGAAGTGATGTTCTGGGGTTTAACAAAGACCAGTAAGAGGTTGTGTCTCCCCATAACTCTGGATGCCTTAAATGCTCTACTGCTGAGGCTCACAGACCAGACTCACTTAGTCAGCAGACAAACATGTAGTTCCCTGACTGTCCATGTGCTATTCAGTCCAGCACTCTGACCCCAACAGCTTGCCTACAACACAACCACCCCACCAACGTCTCCACCAGCCTTGGTTACTACTTACAGGGTGACCTCAACACATCCCCAGTCCTGAATTTCCATTTCCTCAATACCATGTGCCCTGACATGTCCAGCCCTTTTCTGGAACACTCAATGACGTAATAAGGTTTGTTGCTCCTTTGCAGAGACAGAGGCACAGTTGATTACTTAAACTGGAGCTAACAATCACTTCAATTTAAACACAGCATGGGTCTGGTTTCAATTAAAAGTAAAACAAGTTTATTTACTCAAAAAGAGAATCAAAAAAATTTTAAGTAAGTTCTAGTACAAGGAATAAAGATGAAAATGGTTACAAGCAAATAAAAGTAAAAACACTTTCTAATGATTCAGACCCAACTTAACAAGCTACACTCTTTGTTCAAGGTAGATTTCTTACCAATCTTTCTTTCTTGCAGTCACATGCATCACCCCTCCTTCCAGAATTTGCTTCATCAGATACAGTTGACTAACTGAGCCCATATAGAAACCTGAAGGAGCTGGAGGAACAGCCTTCTCAATAGCAGGTCTAAGGTGAAACATTCTCACAAATCAGGAAAGCCCAATTTTGCCAGCTTCAGATCATGCTGCAAATCTCATTTCTTCAATAAGGCGCCATAACAGAAGAAAACACCAGGAGTGCATTCCAAAGCCAACAGTTAAGCTAATGAAGTAGGACTGCCCATTTAAAGAGATTCCATTGTTTTCTAAAAACCACGTACATGGCTCTGATAGTGTGCTTTAGATATTACTAGAGATAGATTAAAAAAACCATAATTTGGCCTACATTTTCAAAAGTGACTAGCGACTCTGGACACCTTGATTTTTTGGTGCCCAGCTTGAAACACTTTTTAAAAAGGGCCTCTTGAAAATCAAATTTTGTAAAGATGCATCAAGTTGGATGCCAAAAATGGAGGCACCCAGAATCACTAGTCACTTAACAATGTAGGCAATAAAATACTAATATCAGTATTACATGTCAATAGCAGTTGCCAAACACATTCCAACTATCAACCTCTTTATAACAGACATCATTAAAAGTCAACATTTGCCAACCATTTCCAAAGATATCTCCTATTCCAAACAGTGGGAAAGTGAGGCAACCTGTAATAAGTGTCTATCAATAGCTGGCACATGATGACATTTTAATAGCTACTGTTGTATTTGGATTTTAAAAAGAAAATGCAACTCTTTATGACTACCTTTTGCTATTTGTCTGAGATGTGAGACGGACACTTTTTTGTTATCTTTGCACTGCATGGAAACCCCTTGAATGTTATCTTTTTGGATCTGTAAAATTGCAAACTTTTATTTAAGTATCTGTTCATTAAAAAATGAACATGGGCTGTGAATAGAAGTTATAGGTTCTGGGCCCATTGCTGCACTCAGGCACTCAGGCAAAATTTTAGTTGACTTCAATGAGCATTTTGCCTGAGTAAGGAGTGCAGGATCAAGACCTTTAATCTTGTAAATCAGATAATTCCTTCAGTTGGCACTATCTACATGGAATGATGACTGAAGGTGCAGACATAAATAACTTTTGCCATGGGAAGTTCAGCGGTTTCAAGAGAGCAGTTATGGAAAAAAAAGATTTATTTTAAAAAGGCAACTCTAAACTCACTCACACTTCACAAATAATGTCTTAAGAAAGAAAATGAAAATTCAGAAACAGATGCTCTCTGGAGCACTAGATTTACATCAAAGTATCTTCAATCTAGGTCTAGAGTTTCTGGGATCTAACAAAATGCTCCCCCACTCCCTTATCCACCTCTGTTTAATTAATCACAGTGTGTTTAATCAAAGTCCACTCCCTCCCACAAAAAAAACCCCTCAGTATTTATTTTAGTACTGATAGCAACATCAGTAACTGAAAAAGTATGGAACAGAATTCTTATATAAAAGGTAATACTGTCTGGTTACTGTAATGAGAGATTAGACTTGAATGCCTAAATAGTCTAAGTAAACTTAATTATGGCAGCCTAACCAGACTTTAATTGTAATAAATGATTATTTGCACAACATCCCTATTTCTCCAGCAAATTATTATAACTTCTGGCATAAAACTGAGCATATTATCAGATTCCCATAAATTATGCCTGCACTCCTTTTGTCACTGCTGTCTCCCTAATCTACATATGCAACTACACGGTTTATTTAACTCATAGGAAATTAAATCGAACTACTGTATACATTTTATATATAGATTAGTGTCTTGCATTTATAGTTTCTTCTTAGTTTCAAGCCTGCATCCAAAACATTTCTGGTATAAATGCAACTATGTTTCTTAGGGATTGTTTGTTTATTTATTTAATGCAAATAAGAGTGAGTGTGTGTGTGTGTGCGCATGCAAGAAGAGAAAACAATACAAATGTATAGAACTGTTTTAATGTCAGTTTATGATACAAAGGAAAGTACGCTTGCTACTAAGGTGTAAGCCAACTAGAGCACTTCACAGTCTTATACACATTTCCCATTCAGTCATCACAACTGAAGTAACAAAATGTCAGTTCTGGGGAGGGAAGACAGATGTGAGCCCTAACTGGAACATTAGATTCAAAATCCCATGAACTCTTTGGGGAAGTTCAGATCTGGATCCAAAGTTTGCAGCTCAAGTCCAACCCTCAAAAAAGCAAAACAAAATCCTGCATAGAAATTCTGAAATACACACATAGCCAGAGCCCTTTCTCACTTACTTATAGGATATGATTGTAATCAAAGCTATATGGGCATTGTTATTAGTGATATTTATTCACCGAACTAAAATAGCATTGAAAGAGAATCGAGGCTGTGGAAAAAGTATATAAAGCCAGGAAGCTAACATTTAAAAATAAGTCATATACTATCAGACATATTGTAACACCTATGTTCAGTGACAACTCCTCAGGAAATCAGTAAGGAGTCATCCTGTTATCGCTAGATTTTTTTAAAGCTTAGTATGTTTGCATGTAACAATGAGTCTCTTAGTTATTTTTTTCTGTGACACTAACTGTGACACTCTTAAGGTGTTTTGTAATATAATAAATCTTTCCTTCACCCCTCCTCCCTCCCAACAGCTTATTTCTAATTTCTGGACTCAAATGTCACCAGCAGCTCATGAAATGGAACTCAATGGCCCCTAGACCCAGAAGTATACTAGGAAAACCTCACTGTGGGACCATCAGGGCTGATGTGGCTCCACCGTTACCCCAGCCACATGAGTTTAGGGAAGACAGACAAACTCAGTTGGCAGAAGCAGTGACAAGGAGCTGTACAGGGACCTTGGGACAAATGATGACGTCATGAGCATCCAACTCATTTTTTTATCTCTAACTATGGCCATTCTCTCCCGTGTGCAGATTGGCTGCTTCCTCCAACCTTTCCTGCCGCCTCTCTCAGTCTCTCCACTTCAGCTTCACTCCATATGCTTTCCAAGCTTCCCTTCTTCCCTCCACCTCTTTTTCCTTACCCCCTCTTGAAAACGTCTCCCCCCCCTTCTCTCTATATTTAGCTAATCTCCACAGGGGATGAGGGGGAGAGGAGAAGGAAGAGAGAGAGACATAGAACTAACAAGCAAACCATCACATCACATTGTTTTCTCTGCCTGTGTGTTATTTCCCTTACCCTGTTCCTGTTTATTGAGATTGTAAGCTCTTTGGGGCAGCAATTTCACATATTCTGTGTTCGTACAATGCAAAGCGCAATGGGGCCCCAATTTTGGTTGGGGTCCGTAGGCAGTACTGTAATACAACAAATAATAGCATCTAATTTATTCTCTAAAAGGCTGAGAAGAGGTATGAAATGTTTTCACAATCAGAAATTGCTTACTGAATGCAGTCACTTAAAAAAAAATTCCTTTTACACAGTTCTTTTCAGAATATGCATTGACACATATTAAATGGTTTGACCAATGGGCTGCACAATTTGTTTAGCATTAAAAAAAAACAAAACAACAACCCTGATCTAAGTTGTAAGGTTTCAGGATGCTATTTTCAAAAGAGCTCAACTCCCATGTAGACATTTAAATCAAGCGGCCATATCTTCAGAAGTGCTCAGAACCAAATGGCTCCCATTGAGAATCCATTGGGAGCTGCTGGGTGATATGCTCTTTGGAATAAACCCCTAGTTTGGGTGATGAACACTTTTGAAAACATGTCCTCAGAACTTTCCCCACCGACTCTCACAAGTGCAGATTATCTTCAAATATTTTAAAATACAGTAACTCCTCACTTAACATTGTAGTTATGTTCTGAAAAATGCAACTTTAAGTGAAACGATGTTAAATGAATCCAATTTTCCCATAAGATTTAATGTAAATGCGGGGGGTTAGGTTCCAAGGAAATTTTTTGGGGGCAGACAAAAGGCATTATATACTGTACAGTACTGTACTGTGGTTGGGAAGTGCCCCTGGCTTACCCCACACAGGCACAACCCACTGCAGGCAAGGATGCTAGGAAGCACCTTTGCAGCAGCAACTTCCCCGGAGAAGAACAGGTGCAGACTTTGCTGGGGGATGCTCCAGGCCTGCCTCTTCCCACCCCCACTCCACCTCCTCTCCAGAGCATGCCACATCCATGCTCCCCCAAACAGCTGTTTGGTGGCGCTTAAGTCTTTCTGGGAGGGAGGGGGAGGAGTGGAGACACGGCACTTCCCTGCTTCTCCCCCTCCCTCCCAGTGCTTCGCGCTTAGGACTTTCTGGGAAGGAGGGGGAGGAGTGGAGACACAGCTCCTCCCCATCCCTCCCAGAAAGTCCCTCCCAGCTGTTTAGCGGTAGGGAATGCACTGGGAGGGAGGGGGAGGAGGCGGAGAAGAAGAACTTGTGCAATGCTCCCTTGTAAAGTCGCTACTCTTCCACAGAATCTTACAAGCCGTGGACAGAGCAGGCAGCCAAACGACATTATAAGGGAGCATTGCACAACTTTAAACGAGCATGTTCCCTAATTGAGCAGTGACATAACTTTGAAACAACGTGAAGTGGGAGGACGTTAAGTGAGGAGTTACTGTAAATCTATTCCCACAGTGTCACCTTACAGGCCAACTTTTCAGGTGAGGTATCTAAATTGTCAACAGAAATGGGACAATTGAAAACCTAAGTTTGCATATACCTCTTTAAACCCTGATCTTCCTAGCTGCTGAGTCCCTCTGGAGTCTAAGTCACACACATCTCCTGCACCTTCCAGTATTAGGCTCTGAGCATGCTGAGACTGAGGGTGAAACTTAGGTGCCCAAATCTGAAAATTTTAACTAGCATGACACACATCGTTCCAGAATACAAAATCACTGAACTCCATTTTTAAAGAAACCCAGACGTGCTTTCACTGGAGTGGACCTACCAATATAAACATAGGAAAACACAAGACTCTAGCTGGTAGGGGCAGAAGTAGCCAAAGCAAGGACCACTGAACATTCACAGAACTTTCTACAGTTTTGACTGGACTTTCTCTGCCCTGTGCTGATTGGCTGTTTGCCTCAACTGTCTCCCTTCCCCTCCCCCCCACGGTCTTCACCTCAGCTTCACTCCACACCTACTTCCTTCCCCTCTTTCCCTTTGCCCTGTTCCCTCTCTTTTCCCTTTTCTTTCAGTTTATCTGATCCCCTCCTAAGTAAACCCACAAATAAAATAAATAAATAATATGGAACTAACATGATGTTTGCTCCCTTTGTATTGTTCACTCTGCTTGTGTGTTAGAACCTTTCCTCCACCCCATGTCTATTTTACTTTGACTGTAAGTTCTTCAGGGCAGGAACCATCTATTACTCTGTGTTTGTATAGCGGGGTCCTATTCTTGATTGGCCTTTAGGGACTACTGAAATAAACATGATTCATATCATCAACATCAAAGATAATAAATATATGAATTGTTAAGACTGTCTTGTTTTGAAAGCATGTTGTGCAGTCCTAAATTACTTTGTGTAAAACAATTAAAAACTCACTTTTCCCATGGTCCAATATACATAACTGGAGCCATATCAGTAAAACTGCAGGTTTCTCTGCAGTAGTGGACTGCCCAGGGTTACAAAGACCATGATATCATGACTTATTTACAAAAAGGCAAAAAATAATAATTTCTGCAATGAAAGTCATGGCCATGACAAATATGGAGACTTAAGTAACTTGCTGAATCAGGGCCTAAGTACATGCCTAACTTTAAACATATGAGTAGCCCCATTAACTTTAATGGGACTATTCATGTTCTTAAAGTTAGTAAATACTTAATTATGTCGCTGCATTAGATAGCATACATAATACACAGATAACTATTTTTTTGTGAGAGAGAGGTGTGGGGCTAGGTCATATTACATATAGACTTAAAAATACCAGAATGTTGGTTAAATCATTGGAGTCAGGTTGCAAGAATTTTGTGCATCTTGCCCATCTTTGGAATCCAGATGATACTCATCTAGAAAGTTCAATGGACCAAATTCTATTCTCAGATATTTGCATTCAACTTTTACCAGTGTCAGTAAACTGTAATATGCATATTTGTGAAATCTAATATGCAAAAACAGTGCTTCTTTCTTCTGATCACATTTTTTGAAGTCTGTTATGAAGAAAAATATGAGTTAAGTGAACGCCGAGATAAATAATTATAATCAAATGAGAGAATTTCTATAATTAATTGTAATTTTTTAAAATGTTAAAACTTTTTATCCTATTCTTCAGGTAAAATTCAGGCCTATGGATACAATTTACAAACAAAGTTGCTTCCGATTATAAAAACAACTTTGCTGGGAATTGAAATTCTGCTTATTTTGGGAAAAAAAATTTCTTATTTTTAATGTGCTATTATAGTCAGAAAAATGGCCATGAAAATGTATGTTCGTAGTTAATAGATCTGCTCACTATGTGTTTTCAGAGTCAAATCTACTTATTTGACTGACAAAAATACATTTTTACTCCTTTTTTATGGCCACAGTAAGGCAAGCACAACTATGAGAAACTAAGCAAAGTGCTATTCTGTAACATAATATCAGTAAAATTGTCAGCTAAATTCTAATACCAGAACCTTTATTACTAGTGTTGATGCTTGTGCCAGAATGGCCAGATTTTTAGATCCCTGGTTGAGTTTGCTGGCCTGTTAGAAGAGCCATTTTTAAATTTGTATAAAGTGGACATATTTGATCAGAAAATCATTGAGAAATAATAAACACAGAAGCCCATATTCATAGAGTCGCTCTTTGGAGCAGGACCACATTTTGGAATTAGCTTAGATTAGTACCACTGTGAAAATGCCAGTTCAGTTTTTAGCCTCTAAAGTTCTTCTTTTACAGATTAGGTATAAGCATACCTGTTGGGAAACCTAAATTTTTCAAGGTTGACCAAAGATTTCTACAACATGAAGGACAGAGCACTTTAATGGTGATACTTGTGTGATAGAGCTCTGCATACAAAGTCTATTGGCATTTCAGCAATTTTTGGATATAACAATAAGATGATCTATTGAATGGGTATTTTTCATCATCACGGAGGTTCTTTGCAAAAGTGGTGCTGCTGATTGTATAGACAAATACCTATACAGAGAAAACCAGGAACTAAAGTATCAGTAATGTATGCTGTTCACCAAGAGTTAAAAGTAAAATTTATATGTATATATATTTGGAGATGGCTTTCAGTTACACTCACTCTCTCTTTAACTACACCAGCGGTTCTCAAACTGTGGGTTGGGACCCCAAAGTGGGTCACCAGGGCTGGCTTAGACTTGCAGTGGGTCGGGGCTGAAGCCGAAGCCCGAGGGATTCAGCCCTGGGCGACAGGGCTCAGGTTACAGGCCCGTTGGGCTTTTGACCCCTTCCCCGCCCAGGGCAGTGGGACTCGGGCTTTGGCTTTGGCTCTGGCTCCTTCACACAGGGCAGTGGGACTTGGGTGAGCTCAGGCTTCGGTCCCCCCTCTTCGGGTTGTGTAGTAATTTTTGTTGTCAGAAGGGGGTCACGGTGCAATAAGTTTGAGAACCCCTGAATTAGACAAACAGACAAATATTTATAGGGTTATAATGGTGCTCTCCACCCTGGCAATTTAAAACAATTAAATGAAGCAGTAACAAAACAAAAATAATTTAAAAAAGTTTAAGGAACAAAATTTGAAAAAGAAGCCCACTTGTGAACAATAAGAAATGATCCTTGTCCCTAAGGTATTAAAATAGACCATGGTACAAGCAAAGGATTAACAAATAAGTCTTGCAACCTTCTCTCTGATACTGCAATTTATATAGAGAATAATCGCAGTGTATTTATATAATCACACAGTATATGCATATTTTTTCACATAGCCGCAAGATCAGACTATTTGACTGTTGCCTATTTTGGAATTCTAAGTTTGCCAACGGGCTTTCATTAACATGTCTGTCTCTATAAACTTCAAGACACACTGAGGTTTTCTATAAAAGTGCAACAATAAATCCATGCTTAATCAACCATTTGTTGAGCTGCATACACATGGACACTGTAAGATACAACTGAGATCCAATGGCTGGACCCTCTGTATAAAAATGAAGCAGTTTCAAGTTCAATAGTGTTTGAAATATGGAAGTGTTACTATTTTTTACCCGTGGCCATGTAAATATGAACATTTAATGCTGGGACTTCTTTGATTAGACATGCATTCTCACCACACAGCTGCAAACCTTTTTTCCTTCCTACTATTCCTCCCAGATAAAACCATGCTATTTTGCCTCAGTACTAAACTCAATCCTGGTCTTTGCTGCCAGTTCACCTCCAGCTGCCTGTAAGAGTTTCACACTAAACCCCTTGTTTATGTCAGTGCTGCAATTAAGCCCAGGCCAAGAAGAGAAGTCCCTCAGAGGGTGGCAAAAGTGCAAGACTAAGAATTGATTTTCAACTTCTCCTGCTCTATAATCTATCCACACACCCCTTCCTAAGAACAAAAAATTACAACGCTCACCTCTCCCCCCCCACCAAGTTTTTGTTTGTTTGTTTTTGTTTGGCTTTCAGTGGCCATTTTGGGGCATTTTCACAAATTGAATCCTGTTTCCAAATTGGCCAGTGAAAAGTTTTAGCCATGCTGAAATCCTTTCCAGTGCTAAATTGGGAAACCTGAGGCAGCTGGGCAATCTTACAGCTGGCTGAACTACGGCTTGCAATAAAAAGCAGTGTGAATAAGGTATATTGAAGCTAAATTGGATTCGTTTATTTTGTAAGGGGGGTTGGGGGAGAGGAATTAATGAACAGAAATTAAATTACCTCAACCAAGCCTTTAAAAATATACTAAAAAATACCTGACCTGCTATGAACCTTTTAACAAAGCAGGAACCTTTGGGCTGACAAGACCAATTTAGCTTCAGTTTCATTCCCTGCCAAAGGCACAGGTTCTGGAGGGTGAATACTACCAAACTTGATAAGAAATCAGATTTAATGTGAACGAGGTAAATTTTGTTTCTCTTAACTGAAGTCAGCCCTGCACAAAGTCACTGTTATGGCAAATCCAGCGTAAGACAATATGCAGCCCAAATACAGAGGTCACGCTGACTGATGAAAATATTTAATTAACTAATCAGCAGATACCTAAAGAAAAAATAAACATGCCTTTTTATCCCCGCTGCCAAAACTCTCTCCCCTGAAATCAAAAGAAATCATGACCTATCCTGTTTTGGAAAGATTATCGATTAACTTTAAAAACTCTAATACCATAATTCATTACAATAATATTTTATTCACACACTCCCTAATCTGATTTCAGTGTTGCTTCAATGAAGGAAATGCTCTATGGCTACACATAGCACCTTTTAATGGCTGATTGTGCAATTGGAGGCAATATAGATATCTATTTCCCCATAGCAGAGCTAAATAGTTAAACCTCATATTCCAGAAACACTGGAGCCAGCTCATTATTACAGTTAATCTACTTCAGAGGCCACCTGGTTGTAAGAAGTTTTCCCTGTATCTCACAACCAGTATATGTTCTAATTTTGTATCTATGTACAATAAAGGTAAATTCTTCTATTCATATTCTATAGATAGCTATTTTTAATCCTCTAAACTACCAGAATTATACCTCTAATAATAGTTTATACTGATATAACGACTTCCAGAGGATCTGCAATTATCAATGACTTTATCTTCACTCATGTGAAGCACACCTATTTATGTTCATTTTACAGATGAGGAAACTGATGGGTAGAGAGCTTAACTCATTTACCCAGGGTCTCATGGGAAGTCAGTGGCAAACAGAACATGTGACACACGGAACCGTCAAACCCTCCCATTCCAAGTAAGGTAATAGCAATTACTAAGGCAGCAGCAAAAAGAATGGTAAGTAACAAAATCCTCTTCATATACATCTTTAACTTATCTTCAGTACTTCTTTTACATCTCTGGAACCTTCAAAATAAACCTGTATACTACAAATCTCTTCAGGCATCAAAGACTTTAAAACCCATTTGTTGAGGCAAACGTCCAGCTACACAGGCACTCTGCCATCCCCCCCTCTCCCCCCAAGTGCGACTGTGGGGGGGAGCTTTTCTAGGGTGGGGTGACTAGTTTGTCTGTCCCTCCTCTCTGCTTGCCAAATGGTGCCTACCTTCCTCTTCACCCCCACCTCCAAACTATGTGACTCATGATATTAGGAACTCGATGATGAGAGAAATCAGATTTTCCACCACTCCACCTCAACTTCAGCCCCAGGAGACTCACTTCCTCTAAAGCCAGGCAGAATGGAGATACATAAAGTGTGTGTCATTCTGCTGGTGTCTTCTCCTATGTACACTGTTGCTGGAACATATGCAGTGTCTGGGTGACTCTGTTCTGGTTACGGAAACAGACAGAGAAGGAAACGCAAATCTGTTCCCTTAAGGGCCTGATCTGGAGCGACACAGTATCTGTCACTCCCAAAGAACTGACTTCTCTCAGCATCAGAGTCTAACTATGATGTCTTCCAAAAGAATATAACTCATCATTTATTATCCATGAACACACCCATTTAGCTGACTGTTTGTGGCAATTTGACCTGCCCTCAGTTCAAATGAAGAGTCTACAAAGAGGGCACAGAAAGTTTATAGCTGTTGCAAGGTGAACAGATGATCGTTCACCTGCAGAGTCCACTCTATCTGTGAAGATAATGTATCTGAATGGTAAAATGTGAAGGTTAATCACATTTTACCATTCAGATACATTATCTTCACAGATAGAGTGGACTCTGCAGACATCATGGAGGAAAAATCTGAAAAACGAATCAAAAAGATAATATAAATCAAAGATTTAAATATCCAAATCAAACAATACAATCACAACTTCTCCACCTTGATTAATATTCAGGCACAAAGTTTTAACTGGTACTTTACACGGCCTCCACTTGTGCACATCTGCATTGGGCATTCTAATAATTTGTAAGCAGATTTAGAATTTGCACCCACAAAACAAATGAGGAGAAATAGGCATTCTAATACTTGTATGTGAATTTTAGAATTATTCATGTACACATGCAGATTTTTCACATGCAGGCGCATGTATATGCATGCATAATTGTGTGTGTCTAAGTGGAGGCCAATGAGTGGAAATCAGACTCTAAAATGTTTATATAAACAAATATTGAATCTATAAATATTTACTTAAACTGAAATGGAATCATTATCTAATTAAACAAAGTGACTTGTAATAAATACTTAAAGAACATTTCAAATCATGATTGTGAAAGCTTAAAGACAAACTTCATTATCAGTTTCCTTGCTTCCCTGGGAGCATGTCAGAGTCCTAAGCGCTAAGTCTTTTTTTTTTTTTTTTTTTTTTTTTTTTTTTAAATAAAAGGTGGTAAAAAGATTTTCTCAATGGACTCGTAAGTGACTTTACTATACTCTGCGGGTCAGTCACACAGCAGTCTTCTCAAACTATACTTTCTTCACTTTAAAAATGTTGAAGACTCATGAGGTCCTGTGATATCTTGCACAATACATTCTACAAAGTCATGAATAATCATTTGGGCCGCCATCTTGCACTCACTCCATTGAGGGGAAAAATCTCCTGTGGCTACTTATAGTTATGAAATTAATTAATTAGTTAGGCCCATCTGGAAACAAATCTCACTAAATGTCTTCATTTTTTTTTTTTTGGCCAGAATTCAGTTAACTAAACCTTCAGACAAACTTTTTAAACAATGAATACTTCCCAACAAGCAATGGTGTCTTTATTGTGGCCTCTAGCATAAACTCTCCCTAATTTATTATTAATTCCACACCACCTGGGAGCCTAAGAGAATAGGTGAGTTTTGCAGTGTCCTGAAGGTCACAGAATTTGGACTCTGGTGAAGTGAGACAGGAAACGAATTCCAGAGCCTTGATGCGTCACAGTATCAGCCCATTCCTGATTCAGCCACATGTGAAGCTTTAAAAGTTTTGGTTGAGATTTAAAATGCCTCCTTGAACACAGCTTAAATCAGCTACAGAAGGAAATTCACCCTAGTGCAGAGTGCTTGCACGAGACCATATGCCACTCTAAGTCCCTTATAAGCCCTTAATATGGGTCTTAAATGGTGTGCAGCCTTGAGCAAGTTCATTGTACAAGAACCCTTAGGCCCAACTCTCAAAGGGATCCTCTAAGGCAGCTGCTTATAGTTGTGCAACTGAAATCAATGAATGCTGCTGAGACTGACCCTTTGCAGGACTGGGGCCTAAATCAGCACCAAGTGTTTTAAATTCTTGGTTGAACTGAGCATAGTTTAAGTTTTTAAATGTTTTTACCTTGAACATTTTAAATTCCCTCCTTTGAGTATAGCTTTCTGTTCAAGGAGGCATCTTAAAGGCAGAAGAAATCCAGAATGGTGACTATAACGTAGCAGGCCATAGAACACATTGCAGAAACTTTCAATTTGTTCTTTTGGAAAGATCTGCAACACTTTTCAAATGAGAACAATTTGGTCTATTAGCATAAGGTTTTCTGATAAGGAAAATGGTTATCTGACAATATATTGACATTACTGACAGTCAGATTTATTGTGCCAGTTCCAGATAGAGTATTTTGCATTAAATATCCTATCAGTTTATAAAAAATTAGTTACTGCACAATAGCAAATACATAAGGCCAAGTCCTGGTCCTTGCTATGGCAGTGTAAACCAGCCAGAAATGCTGGCTTTAATTGACCAGGGCAATATTTTCCCCCAGTGTGAGGGAATCTCCAGGTGGCATAGAGCTGTCTGAGTGGCATCTATGTCACGCCCCATGTCTCCTGATATAAGGGCCAGAGTATATCTCCACATTCTCCAGCTATCAGAATGACCCATTAGAGCCACAGACAACTGGGTATAAGATACAGCAGCCCTGAGGCTGAGGAACAGTCCTCAGCCTGCTCCCTCCAGTCATTTTTTGCTCTCCCCCCTTAGTGAGCTGCACTGACCACAGCATGAAACAGCCCAGGATCATAGCCAAAAGCTTTAAATGTTGTTAAGTTCCCTTAAAATAGTAATCCTCGATGCAGCCTGCAAAATTTCCCTGATTTTCTTTTTTTAAATTTTAATGTAGGATTTAATTTTTAACTCCAATGTTTAACAAACAAAGCTGCTTTTGAACCAGACAAAGGTTAAAAGGAAAGGTTATTTTCTCAGACAAGTCTTCTACCTTATTTTTTGTCATATGGCACTCCTAGAACTTAATTACTGATAATAAAAATTTACATACGTGCCCATTTAGCCTCAAAAATCCCAGAGAACCTTACAAATTGTATACAACAAATCAGCTTAAATTCAATATAGTATAAAAATTTTCTCAGACCTTGTATGTCATACTGAAGCCCAGGGCAATTTTTTTTTAAACAGCTGGGTTATAAACCCAAGAAAATAGACTCTTGTAATGGAAATACTCAGAGACCCTTAATTATATTGACACGAACAGGCAGCACTGTGTTAAGATTTCTAAAACACATTTTGAAAGCCAGGTTACTAAATCTATATGAAGTTAACAGATCTACTTATGTATTTTGTTAACCCATACACATTTCATTATTTCATCCTGATACATTTCATTATTTATTCAATGTACTGAATAAGATCTCAATTTCTACAAAAATTACAATTGAATAAAGTGCATGAAAGCACTCCTCTTTTTTCCTTCCCATTTAACTTACCTTCCTCATACTGTTGCAAGACTTCTATTTGCAAAAACATTATTAAAAGGAAGGGACTCCTCACCACCCACTCAGCTCCCAGAAGCCTAGAGAACAGACTTAAAGATATTGTTTTTGTAGTTTTACACAGATGCTCTTTGGCCCTAAAAATGTGTTTTAAGTCGAGTGCACATTTTAAAGGGATTTGTAAAGAATTAGCTTAAACAATGCCAAGAACTAACTTCAAGTTTATAGTAACTTTTGAAACTATGATATATAGAACTAAAATAATTTACTGACTACGTTTTTTTTTTTTACTCTTTTTCTAGTAATTTCCCATTACCATTTAATGCTCTGTAATTCAATCACACTGAAGATGACCGAATTCAGCAAACACTAGTCAGCGATCTTATGGAAAGGATGATTTGATTTGCAGAGCACATTTTAAGGGACTCAGCAGGCAATGCATGTTTATGGGCACTGGAAGGGAAAGTTGATGGCAGAAGAACACAAGGCAGATAAAGAAGATCTTGGATGGATGATGTGGTATCCTGCATGGATCAAAAGGACTACTCACCCACAAAGAGATTAACAGAGGATTATATAGAATGGGCTAGCATGGTTAAAAACCTCCAATAATGGAGATCTCATGTAACAAGAATTCATCCAATGCAGTTCTGTTTGGGGAGTGTTGTGTGTTCTCACTTTTAATGCTATAGACAATATCATCCATACGATAACACTGTGATATTATAGATATAAGCAATCGGCCACTTCAGGCACTCAAAAATTAAATTCTAAAAGATTTGATCTTTTGCATTCACACATAAAAAAAACACCTACATGAAGAAAGTACTGTGGTAAGTGGTGATATCTTGATGGATCATTTAGAGTGTGTGTAGGGAACCATGAACATTTTTTAAAGGAGGAGGGAGAGGATGGCAACAGCAGAGCCAACATTTTCTCTTTTCAAATATTTCCATCCCATAAAAATATTAGTAGGATCCTTGTGCTTGTATATAACTAATACGCTGCTAAAATCAAAACCTTAAATATATTTAAGTTAAAAGGTGTCTTCTTCTGAGTCTTCCTCCCCCAGTATAAAACATTTTAAAATACTTAATAAAGAGATAACTAAAGATCTGAAGGTTATGGAGTAGTAATATTCAGGGTTTTGTTCTGACCCCTTAACTGAGATAGGTCTGATCCAGATTTGAAGTGCTTCTAGGTTTGGTGCTGTTCAGATGCAGGACTTTTGTGTTGACCCAGCTCCAACAAAAAAATAAGTAACTTGAGTCTGAAAATAAAGTGAAATCTTCTACTTGGCTGAAGAGATGAAAAACAAAACTGTAGAAATAAACAACCTGCACTACTATTATTTTTATATTAAAGAAATATATATATTTGTTACTTCAATTTGTATCCAGTTATGTAAAACTGTAGGACAAGATTTCAGCAAAAATGTACATTAGACTGACACATTTAAAAAAAAATCAAATCAGAAATATGTTGGAATTGGCCCTTGCAGTGCAGAGAAACAAAGGTTCACAAACATAGCTCCCTTCTAAGTCAGGCTGTAAACCAGGAACACATGGGGAGAAGAAAGACCGCTTGTATCGTTCCAGGAAACTGGACTGAGGATTATTCCATAATTATATTAAACAAATACAGTATAAAGTGTTACATGGTGAAAAGTTCAGAGGCATCACAGGCTAAGTGATTGTTTGATCACAATGCACTGAAGTCTTTTCAAGGCATTAATTCCTTAATTACTAAAGTTATGAAAACTCTGTGAGGTACACCTAATATCACTATATTCTATGGTAAGTCATTTTGCTTTGGTAAGCAAATTCTGGGTTATACTGTTTCCACAGACTTTCAATTTAAGTCCAACTTCTTTAAATATTAATAATGTTTTATAATTTGCAGAGCACATCCCAACCCTGCTGAGATGCTATGACATGCTGGATATTTATACAACAAAGTTTTGAAACACTGTAAAATATAATAAAAAATACCCTCTTAAAACTGCAAACAAATCGAGGGGCTTAAGTTTGAAGATGTTTCAAAGTGAGGATGGGCTTAAATAAGGATGAAGTTCCATACCATATGAATTAACTAGGACCTTCAAAATCACTACAATGCAGACCATTATTATTGTACCCATTTTATTGATGGGTAACTGAAACAAGGTGGGTGGATTCTATCCTGAAATACATGAAGTCAATGGGAACTGCAAGCATGCTGGGCAATATGTGGTCAAGACACAGGACTGGGACTGAGGAGATGTAGTTTCTGTTTCCAACTATGTTAAAGATTTCCTGTGAAACTCTGGACGTTTCACTTACCCATATCATTACTGACGAAAGCCTGCAGTCTATAACGTGTCTTCAGAAACTACGGTCTATGTTTAAATGGTTTACAGATATAACTGTTTAGGTTAGAAGTGGTGGTGGTGGAATAGTTATACAGTAGAACCCGAGAATTATGGACACCTCTGGAATGGAGGTTGTTCGTAACTCTGAAATGCTCGTAACTCCGAACAAAACATTACGGTTGTTCTTTCAAAAATTTACAGCTGAACATTGACTTAATACAGCTTTGAAACTTTACTATGCAGAAGAAAAATGCTGCTTTATTTCATTTAAATTATTATGGTTAAAGCACAGAAAGAGTTTCCTTAACTTGTCAAATTTTTTTTTTTAAACTTTCCCTTTTTGTTTGTAGTTTATGTTGCACACAGTACTATACTGTATTTGCTTTTTTTGGTCTCTGCTGCTGCCTGATTGCATACTTCCAGTTCCAAATGAGATCTGTGGTTGACCGGTCAGTTCATAACTCTGAGGTTCTACAGTACATGGAAAAGCTCTAGCGTGGACACAATTACACCAACATAAAGGTGCCTTTTACCAATACAGCTATTCCCCTTCCCATTCAGAAATAGCTATTCTGGTGTAAAGCACCATTCTACTAATAACTGCTTCCACACCAGGGGGGCTGCACTGCTTTAACTATACTGGTATGGTTAGAGAAGTACAACTTTCTAGTGTAGACAAGGCCTAAGTCAAAGTTCCCATTGATTTCAAAGAGCCACCATCAATATGAGCCTACTGTACTGTGTATATACTTCTCTCTCTCTCTCACACACATACACTTTCCAAAACAAGCATCGTACAACCCCCAAATGACACCCACAAAAAGCTCATCCATAAGTATAACACACATGGACCCATATAATTAAACCATACCCTGGGCAATTCCTCAGCTGGCATAAATCAGCGTAACTCCTTTATTCTGAATGGGGTACACTGATTTTCATCAGAGGATCTAGCCCTCTATGAAGGAGGGAACAAACTGTTTCCAATGCTACCGAGGAGTTCCCTGACAGTAATATCCAGACAACTATGCCATTGACACCTTCCCCACAACCACCACCTACATGGGAGAAAGACATAGAATGACCTGTCTTAGCTGGACAATATCTTATCCATAAGGCAGGTTCAAGGACAAGTAGTTAGGGAAGCATCTTATAAACCTTTTCATACCCTAATAGACAGGGCATCTTTATTGGGCCCAGCCTTGGGAAATTCAAGATTCAGCATTGTTTCCTACCCTAAATTTCTCCTCATATTTTCTGTATAACCCATCCCTCCTTGGTCCTATGCACAAACAATAAAGAGCATCATTGCCTCACTCCAAAAGGAGTCTTCACCTGTCTTCTTCAGCAGGAAGGATGATGGCTGTGAAGGGAGGGCCTCCAACACTGGGAGAGTAAAGATAGAGAAAATGGGGGAGGTGTAATGTTGGGAAAACCAACAGGGATGCTGAAGACCACCCAGGAGAAAAAGAAAACATTGGGGGTTATGGGAGGGGGAGGGGACGCACCTGAGTATGTACAGTAGCTAATTGTCAATTTTTAACCACTTAACTGTTTTATATCTATTTCTCCACCTCCGCTCCTCACCCCCACTCCCACACACATATTAAGGACTTGGCTGCAAAAGTTTTTAGAACTAGAGCAGGCTTTTAACTTTAGCACAAAACTACCCCTGTGTTTTGAAATCCCAACTTAAAGAACTTGGTTAAAAAATGTTAAAAACCAAAATTTTAAAATGCTCCCAGGCTTTGATGTCCATTGCTAAATTTAAAGCCACAGTGAAACTGTATGGCTAAGTTATAGACTGAATATGACTTAATAGTAGAGAGGGACCCCTAACCATAATGGTGCTACTGCACGTTGCTATGTTATGGAACTCAGAAGTATCACACATATAACAGCAGGTGTTATACGTTACACCGGTTAGTTACTGTTCAGACAGTACATAAAGATTCTCTGCTGTAATCCTCACTTTTCTAGGCTTTTCCTCAGACATTGTTCACCTAACACCACCTAAAAATAGGAGGTGAGGCAAAACACTTCTGCAATGCCAGCTACCTCAAAGCCATCCATTGTTCTAAGAGGTGAGTTAAGCTGCTGTGATGCAAGGCTGCTATAATTCTGTTTCTCCAGAGAGAAAGCGAGCATGGGAGTGACTCTCCATTGCCCAATATTCTGGGACACAGAAACGTTGTAACTTGGTGTTAATTAAGGTAAATCCTCCCCTTAACTTAAACCACAGGGTTTTTTTTGTAATTAAATGTTTTTATTATTATTATTTTGCTAAAGCAAACAAACTTGGGGACTAGTTCCTTCCCTTCACTGCACAGGTGCCCTGTGGGGGAGCTTCTTTGCTTCCCACATTCACAAGCAACAAGGCATGAATTCTCCTAAGGGCTCATCAGAGGGTTAGAAGGCAATCCCAAGCTAATGTTCTCACTTGCACACTGCAGCCTCTTAATCCTTTACTACCACTAAAAAGGGGTTGTAATAATAACAACAACCAACTATATATTTCTACAGTACTTTACAAACACACGGTAGCCATCCTTCCTGCCCCCCAAAGGGTTTACCATTTAAGAGAGACAGGTAAAACACGCACACAAAGAGTGGAAGAATAGTTCCTTGGGAGAATGGGGAGAGATTATTGGAAAGGAAGAGAAAAGAAAGGTTACAGGAAGAAGTGGGGTTTAAGGAGGAGAGTGAGGGGGAATTTGGGATAACATTCCCAATGTAACATAAGACAGAGACAGAGGAAGCAGTATGGTTTTATGGCAAGAGGATAGGGACAAGATCAGCAAGATGGTGGTTGGAGACAGATGGAGATGGAGGAATGCACTACAGTCAGCAGCATGCGCTAGCCATGATAATGTAAATTGTTCCTTTTAAAGACAGAAATGTGCATTCTGCCACATGCTGCCCAAGCCTGACCTAGCAGGTAGGATTTCTGGAATAGAGGATACAGTACATCTATCACAATCACTGGCTTCACCTTCACTGTGCTGTCCAGAAAAGGATTTTGCCCTTTGTACATACCAATTTCTCTCCAGTCACATGACACACATATTACATTTAGGATCAATTATATTACGTCTTACCAAATGGGCACAGGGACACACTTATCAAACATACGACATAGGAACAAAACAAATACAGCAGGATTGTGAAGTCTGCCATTGAACTTAACCATTCACACCCAGGCTCGTAGCAAGCGCTGTTGTTTTGCCCTTAATAAAGAATTGCTATACCCTTGACTCTCATTTTGTAGATACATGGGTTTAAGCCCCGCTATGCCTCCAGCTCTATTCGGAGTGACAGCATTCATTTACCCATTGGTGGAGAGAGATAAGAAAGGTTGGCCATCTCTCAACGGTGATCTCACACAGAACTGCTGACAACTATGATATGATCACACTAACAAAACAGCCACACCCACGAACAACTGGAATGCACAGGCCCACAACACAGATTTCAATGGTGCAGTACAATTCCGTTTCTCTTATCATGGCCATCACCATGGTATCTATTCAGTTCTATTCAGCAATTTTCACATCACATTTCATCAAATGAGCATTCATCATTCAGGAACGTCAAGCTTGAAGCATTAAGATAATGGAGCTTTTGGGATAATCATATTCACGCAAGCTGTTAAAAGCACTCAGTTTGCAAGCAATACCCTTTTAAAATTACTTCTTTATTATGATCACTAGTACTTTATTCACTTCAGGAATGCTTCAGGTCCCAGTGACCAGGAAATAAAGTGAGTACAGCCATACATTATACATCAAGTCAAAGCATTCTTTTCAATGTGGTTCATTTTAAGAGCTGAAATGGTGTCTCTTTCATGCACACTGTTCAGTTGGATAGTCGCTTATCTGGAACTAAAGTTGGAATCCTCTGAGGATCACATTGAAAGCGGTCAGCATTTAATTCTTTTTTTTTTCATATCCATCCCTATCAGAGTCTCAGGAATCTTCAGCTAAATTATTTTAGTCACAAAGACTTTCAGGAATTTAATGCAAAACAGGCACCAAACAAATTCAATCACTGGACCTGTTTGTTTTTTTTTTTTAAATATACCATAAAAGTGCAAAAGTTGATTCACTGTGTTAGTTTTCTCTCACCCCTTGATTAATGTAGAAAATTTTAACAATTATGTTCACTGCTGCTGTTAGAATTATTATATGCACCTTTATTATTTTTTCCAAAGGTGCTATAACATAAAGCTTGTCTTGTTTTCCAAGAAGCTAGATGTTGTAAAATCACAGAGAACATGCTTGATTCAGTTTACTCCTTCCCTCCCTCCCAGCCTTATCCTCCTCCATGTTCTTGGGTGGGCAGATTCATGGGGAGACTTGGTTTTTAGTATAGCCACCACCAGGCATTTTGCTACTCTCCTGAAGCACATCTGGGCTTTATATCAGGCCTTTAATTAATCCTCAGTGAAAGCCAAGCTATGACATTTTGACTGGGCAGGCTCCAGTTTTGGACAGGTCTTGATTTATTGCGACTGAGTCTCAACCAACTTTGATTTATTTCAGCTTTGGGGAGGAGGGCAAGCGTTGAACAGAAAAAGCACTGTTGGATGCAGAACACGTGATGCAAGTAAAGAACGTCCAGATTTCTGTGGCCCAAATGACAAAGGGCTCAGACAATTTGCAACAACAACAACAAAAAGCACCTAAGTAGCGTAAAGGCTTTGCTAAAAGAAATCACTTAAAAAAAAGAGGTTTCGCAAACTAAGACTGTACTATTTGGCTGAAAGTGCCAACGAAGGAAGCCCATGTCTTATCTCTAAGCAAACAATAAATCCCCAGTCACTCATTAGAGTTAATCATGGCTCTCATCTGCATTCAGCTAACTACAGAGAAGCTGGGCTGATGCTTTCCTGATGAGCTGCTTTCTGTGAAAAGGATGTTCTCCTATTGTCTGCCAATCCATCTTGGGTGAATGTCCTCTAACAGGTCTTCCCACTTTGACGGTACCTTGAAAGGTATGCTATGTGCCAAGTCTGCTGTGCACAGAGAGCAAGGCAACAAGAGCCAAACTATTAATCTCAATAAAGCAACAAACAATAATCTGAGTCACTAAACAACAAGTCCAATCTGCTGAAATATAAAGGCTTTTTGTTTCTTACTCTTTTACTTCTTACTTTTGTTTTATTGCTTACTCTCTTCAAACACTGTCAGTGTCCTTTTTTACTTTTGTTTCGTTTAATTCAAATATGGTCCTGGACAGATAACTTTGCAATTTTTTCTGTATACCACTTTAGATCAGTTTTCTCTGACCATCTACAGCTGTATGCACAGTTGGACAAACCTCTAGTGTTCAAATTACAAAGGGGAAAAATAGATTTGTGTTCTCTTGTGCTTGAAATGTATTATAGATAGACAGATAGATAATATATAATCTATTCCACCACCAACGCTTCCCTCCACCTCCCTCCACACACTTTTTAATATCTGAAATTCAGGTCTTGTCTAGCCAGAAAGACACCTGGAAACTGGAGTATTAGTGGCAGTATAATCTCACTACAGAAAAGAGTGAACGTGATGCAACTGAAAAGGTAAAGGATTTTTAGTATGAACAATTTGGCACATCTATTAAACTCCAGTGCCTAGAGTGAACAATTGACAGAAAAGATATTTTTGTTAAACATTCGGCATCCTCTTCTATTAAGGTCTCAATAACGTCTTTGGAGCCACCCCCCAAAAGTTCTCCAGAAACACAAGGGAACATCATATTTCACATTCCTGATATTTCTAAAGTGTAAAAAAAGAAACAAAAAACACAAAACAAAAACAAAAAGACCACACACAAAACCCACCATGGGGGAAAAAACCCATAAAAATAAAACAAAACAAACCCCCCAACTTTAAAACCTTCTATATAAATCATAAACAAAACACAAACAAAAAATAGCACAAACCTGGCTTTAAAAGAAATCTTTTATGGGTCACCTTTAAAAAAATAAAACCAGGAAGTGGGTAGCTAAGGGGATTGGTAATGCAATACTGAGACTTTCACTTTCAGGTTGTTGTTTCAAATCTGTTTTAGAATGACAGCCATTGGAAGTTGTTACCATCCAGTGGCTGCTCAGTGGCTTGTGTGAATTTCGGCAAGAAGGACCAGGGAGACTGAACTATTTTATTATTATCCCAGAGGAATTCCTTCTAATTCAGTATGGCAGAATATTAGTAGATAATATGAGGAAGCTTTCATGGACACTGCCTGTGCTGTCCCTCGTCTCTGGATACATGGAGGACTTCATTCCCCAAGGCTGGCTGTCCGTGAGCAGTGATTTTAGAGGAGTGCAAAAATCCCTAGTTTAACAGCAATATATTCATATTCTAATAAATGGACTGTGAGGGAACTTTAGGCCACTTTAGTTTCAATAGTAGAAGCCACATCGTTTGCATTTTAAATGGATTCTCTTAGGCAAGATGTTTTATTAAGCAAATTAAGAACCAGCATCTCTACTATTTATGCTGCTTGTTTACATTTCAAGCTACACTCAGTTTGGATGATTTGGCCTAGCCCCACTGCAGGTTTGAAGGAAGCAGCAGGAAGGGAGACAGGGGTGTGGTGGGTCACTTTGTCCCAGGGTAATCGGGAGTAGAGGATAGGGCCACAGCATCATCCTCTTGACAACGGCGAGGTGACCAGAGGATGCCACAGCCTCGCTTCCTCTGATTAGGAGTCACTCCCTGATATGAATCTTCATTGGCTGATCCATTTCCATAGCGGCCCTAAGGGCTGGTGCTAGGTAAGATTCCAGAGTCTATCTTCTGCCTTGTACCTGGACACTGGTCCATTTCATTTTGCAGGTTTCATCCTGTAATTAGCACAGCGCTGTGCGCTCTGGGGTAAACATTGCAGACAAATGTTTAACTTGAAATCAAAAACAGTTTTTGCTGAAATCTATGAAAATTCATAAAATCATTTCTATTAATATTAGACTATATAAAACCTGTGAATGGGGGAAGGGGTACAACACAGTTCTAACAATGTCTCTTTAAGGGACCTATCTGACAGCAGATTTTGTTTTCCCCTTTATAAAAGTGATCATTATTCTAGTATCCAGAGGTTTTTTATTTCATTTTAGATGTACTTTACCTATATATTGGTGTATAACATACACCAATGTAATTGGAACACCTCTAGTGAAAAATAAAATTTGTTTCCTTTAAGAAAGTATAGTGAAACTATAAGCTGTAGCAATACTTTCTAATACCAACACAGATTGGTATTTTGAGAGACCAAAATTGAGAGAACAAAACGGCAAATTGAGAGACCAATTAGTTGCTTACATTTGGAAAAGGTTTTTTAAATGAACCAACAATAGCTCTAAAGAATCATCTTCAAAAAGGAAATTCTTCTATATGCGAATTATAAACCTATCAACTTAGGCCTGGTCTACACTAGGCGTTTATGTCGAAGTTAGCGCCGTTAAATCGAATTAACCCTGCACCCGTCCACACTGCGATGCTATTTAGTTCGACATAGAGGTCTCTTTAATTCGACTTCTGTACTCCTCCCCGACGAGGGGAGTAGCGCTAAATTCGACATGGCCATGTCGAATTAGGCTAGGTGTGGATGGAAATCGACGCTAATAGCTCCGGGAGCTATCCCACAGTGCACCACTCTGTTGACGCTCTGGACAGCAGTGCGAGCTCGGATGCTCTGACCAGCCACACAGGAAAAGCCCCGGGAAAATTTGAATTTGAATTCCTTTTCCTGTCTGGCCAGTTTGAATCTCATTTCCTGTCTGGACATCGTGGCGAGCACAGCAGCACTGGCAACGATGCAGAGCTCTCCAGCAGTGATGGCCATGCAGTCTGTGAATAGAAAGAGAGCCCCAGCATGGACTGATCGTGAAGTCTTGGATCTCATCGCTGTGTGGGGCGATGAGTCCGTGCTTTCCGAGCTGCGATCCAAAAGAAGGAATGCAAAGATCTACGAGAAGATCTCTAAAGACATGGCAGAGAGAGGATACAGCCGGGATGCAACGCAGTGCCGCGTGAAAATCAAGGAGCTGAGACAAGGCTACCAGAAGACCAAAGAGGCAAACGGACGCTCCGGATCCCATCCCCAGACATCCCGTTTCTACGAGGCACTGCATTCCATCCTCGGTGCTGCCGCCACCACTACCCCACCAGTGACCGTGGACTCTGAGGATGGGATACTGTCCACGGCCGGTTCCTCAGACATGTTAGGGGACGGGGAAGATGAGGAAGGAGATGAGGAGGGCGAGGCAGTTGGCAGCTCTCACAACGCTGATTTCCCCGACAGCCAGGATCTCTTCATCACCCTTACAGAGATCCCCTACGAAGCGTCCCCAGCCATTACCCCGGACACAGAATCTGGTGAAGGATCAGCCAGTAAGTGTTGTAAACATCTAAACATTTATTTTTAACAAAACAGGAATATTAACAATTAAAAGAATGGGTTGTTCATGATTAGTGTGCCCTAGGCGCTTAACGGTTTAGTAAGGGGCAGTGCAAGTTTTGAAAAGAAATCTAGCAATGTCTGGTTTTCAGTGATTGTCCTGCACAAGCCGCTCTACTGTGTATTCCCTGCTACTGCAGCTACAGTAAAATGCGGTCTATATGTGCGGGGATAGAGCAGTAATCCTCCTGGGACATCTCGATGAAGCTCTCCTGGAGGTAACTTGAAAGCCGTTGCATGAGGTTCTTGGGGAGAGCGGCCTTATTGGGTCCTCCGAAGTACGACACGTTGCCGCGCCACGAGATTATCAGGTACTCGGGGATCATTGCTCTGCACAGCAGGGCGGCATACGGCCCTGGTCTTTGGAGGCTTTCCCGGAGCATTCTCTCTTTGTCGCTCTCGGAGATCCTCATCAGGGTGATGTCGGCCATGGTGACCTGCTTTTAATTAGGTAGGGGAATGTTAGTGTTGGGACTGCTTTCCCGTTCCTTTACAGAACTGTCACCGCTGGTTTGCAGCCACGCGGTGGAGGCGGGAGAGGGGCAGCCGAAAGGGATCATTCCCGGGGACAGCCGCGAGGGGGTGGGACAGGGGCAGAGTTCCCGCTTGCCGGATTGCTGGCAGCAGGGACTGACATTGATTTAAATGTGAAATGAGGCCAGTGGTAATATAAAAGTTTTAAACTGCCACAAGTGTACGGCTTACCATGTCTGCCTGCAACAGAAATTCCGTTGTGCTGCCTCGCTTCTCAAATGTGCTGTTCAAGACCCCAGGCACAGAATGCGAAGGCCGAGAATTCGACCTTGTGCTGAGTGCGCATGTGAAAGGTGCTGTGCATGGTCTTGTTCACAGAGAAAGACTATGTTCTTTGTTCACAACTACATTTATCTTTCAGAGGAATTCACTCCCTTTTTCCCATTTCCACAGCCCCGTCTGCGACTGTCTCACAACCTAGCCTGGAATCACACTCCCAGAGGCTAGCGCGGATTAGGCGTAGGAAGAAGAGGACACGGGAGGACATGTTCTCTGAGCTTATGGCCTCTTCCCAAGCCCAGGCAGCACAGCAGACCCAGTGGCGGGAGAACTTGACCCGAATGCACCAAGCCAACATGGATCGGGAGGAGAGGTGGCGGCAGGAAGACCAGCAGGCGACTCAAACGCTGCTTGGACTACTGAGGGAGCAAACGGACACGCTCCGGCGCCTTGTGGATGTTCTGCAGGAACGGAGGCAGGAGGACAGAGCCCCGCTGCAGTCCATCTCTAACCGCCCTCCCCCGCCACCAAGTCCCATACCCACCTCACCCAAAGTGCAAAGAAGGAGAGGCGGCAGAGTCCCTGCTAACTCTCACTCCACCCCTGCAGAGAGCTCTAGTAGCAGAAGGCTCTCATTTCCCAAAATTTGAAAAGTTCTTTCCTTCCCGCCTGACACAAGCCCACGTCCAAGTTTCACCTCCCAATGCCATGTGTAGTTGATAATAAAAAATTCGTTTCTGTTAACTACTGTTTCAATCATGTTCTTTTGGAGGAGGAGGGGAAAGGGGGTTGGAAATTGGACAGGACAGTCTCCTTTGGCAGGGTACATAGTCGGGGGCAGGCACAGCAGCAGGGCACATACACAGTGCAGTGATGCAGTGACTAGTTGCCCCGGTTAGTCTGGGAGGTTGTTTTGATGTAATGTTGGGGGGGGTGGGTTGCTCTGTGACTTTGTGGCGGGGGAGGGCAGTTACAGATCTTAAGCGCCGGTCCTTAGACAGGATCACAGAGCCACACAGCATGGGATCTGTAACCGTCCTCCCCCTGCCACAAAGTCAAATAGACCTCCCATACACACAGTCCCGATCAGGAGGGGTGACAGGCTCCGTTGAAACAAGCATCCCACCACAGCGGAGCCTGTCAATCCTTGAGTTTAGAAGCTGCATTCGCGTCACAACACTAGACCCGCCCCGCACCACAGTCTGCGTCCCAGTTTTAAAAAATTCCCGCTAAAACAGTATTAAAGAAAACGGTGTGCTTTAACAAAGTAGAACTATTTTTATTTCGACACGTGTGTTGGAGGGGGGGTGAAGGGGGTATGTAACTGGATAGGATAGTCAACATTACCTGGGTAAAGAAACGGGGGCAGGTTTAGCTTCTCAGTACACAAACTATAAAATCACAGGTTACCCTGCTCACTCAGGAACTTTGCTTTCAAAGCCTCCCGGATGCACAGCGCTTCCCGCTGGTCTCTTCTAATCGCCCGGCTGTCTGGCTGTGAGTAATCACCAGCCAGGCTATTTTCCTCAACCTCCCACCCCGCCAGAAAGGTCTCCCCCTTGCTCTCACAGAGATTGTGGAGCACACAGCAAGCTGCTATAACAATGGGGATATTGGTTTCGCTGAGATCACAGCGAGTCAGTAAGCTTCTCCATCTCCCCTTGAGACGGCCAAAAGCACACTCCACCACCATTCTGCACTTGCTCAGCCGGTAGTTGAAGAGTTCTTTTTCAGTGTCCAGGGCGCCAGTATAGGGCTTCATGAGCCAGGGCATTAGCGGGTAGGCTGGGTCCCCGAGGATGACTATAGGCATCTCCACATCCCCAACAGTTATTTTGTGGTCCGGGAAGTAAATACCTTGTTGCAGCCGTCTAAACAGACCAGAGTTCCTGAAAACACGAGCGTCATGAACCTTGCCCGGCCATCCCACGTAGATGTTGGTAAAACGTCCCCTGTGGTCCACCAGTGCTTGCAGCACCATGGAAAAGTATCCCTTTCGGTTAATGTACTGGGTGGCCTGGTGGTCCGGTGCCAGGATAGGGATGTGAGTTCCATCTATGGCCCCACCGCAGTTTGGGAATCCCATCGCTGCGAAGCCATCTATGATCGCCTCCACGTTTCCCAGGGTCACTACCTTTGGCAGCAGTACATCAACGATTGCCTTGGCTACTTGCATCACAACAACCCCCACGGTAGATTTGCCCACCCCAAACTGGTTCGCGACTGACCGGTAGCTGTCTGGCGTTGCAAGCTTCCACAGGGCTATGGCCACTCGCTTCTGTACACTCAGTGCAGCTCGCAACCGGGTGTCACTGCGCTTCAGGGCAGGGGACAGCAACTCACAAAGTTCCAGGAAAGTTCCCTTCCGCATGCGAAAGTTTCGCAGCCACTGGGATTCATCCCAGACCTGCAGCACTATGCGATCCCACCACTCAGTGCTTGTCTCCCGTGCCCAGAATCGCCGTTCCACGGCATCAACATGACCCATTGCCACTGTGATGTCCTCGGCGCTGGGTCGCCTGCTTTCTGACAGGTCTGTGCTACTCTCAGACTTCAGGACATCACCGCGGTGCCGTAGCCTCCTTGCCTGACTTTTCTGCATCTGCCTCAGGGAAACCTTTATGATAAGCTGCGAGACGTTGAGAGCGGCCACAACTGCAGCGATGGTCGCAGCGGGCTCCATGCTCGGAGTACAGTGGCGTCCGCGCTGTCAATGACTGGAAAAGCGCGCGAACTGTTTTCCCGCCGGCGCTTTCAGGGAGGGAGGGCGGGAGTGATGGACGGATGACGACAGTTTCCCAAAAGCACCCTCGACTCATTTTGTTACCCAGAAGGCATTGCCGGCTACACCCAGAATTCCAATGGGCAGAGGGGACTGCGGGAACTGTGGGATAGCTGACCACAGTGCACCGCTTCGAATGTCGACGCTATCACCGTTAGTGTGGACGCACAAAGTCGAATTACTGTCCTTAGTGTGGACACACACGTTCGACTTTGCAATATCGATTACAAAAATTCGATGCAAGTAAAATCGAACTACTCTCGTAGTGTAGACAAGGCCTTAGATAAAAGTTTGCTATTTTACAAGTAATTATAGTACACTATAAGGGAGCTATAATTACTCAAAATTGAAAAACTAAAAATCAGAAATTGTAAAAATATAACTTTCCCCCCATCTTGAAATATTTATAAATATTGTACACATAAATGATTAATCTGCTAAAAATCAGTATAAATATGCTTACAATCAGTGAATAATTTCCTTGTATAGTTCATTGAAAAACTAATATAAAGGAATGTATACACAATTTGGGCATTTAAATACCAATATCTTAAGTAACTGCTTAGTCCTGTAATTATTCCAGACTAATTTATCTAGTCACTGCATTAATTTTGATGCAACGAGTGATTGATTTATTTTGGTTTTGGACAGACTTATTAAAATTTGTTCTTCTGCCAATTACCGTTTTACATATGTGCCTGTTGGTTTTGTGCTTGCCTTCCTTAGATGTTACGATAATCAGCACAAAAACCTTCTTTGAGAAAAGTTTAATTTACTTAATTACAAGGAGAGATCAGTCACGCATCAATTTCATCATTCTGTCATGCATGCTCCTGAAAGTTGGCAGAGACTGGGTCAGGTGAAGCCTCTTTATTCCAGTTCTATTTTAAAATGGATATTGTGCCAAATGGAAACAGGTCTTTTAGCTTCTAACTGCGTTCTTTTAATGGCACATTTAGGGCCAAACTGTGGCTGGCCCAATTGTGGGTGTGTGAGTAAGCTGTGTGTGCAAAGAGCCTCTTTCTCTCCTATCCATCATCCCTTTGTCAGGGCAAGATACAATGGGTGAAATCTTGGCCCCATTAAGGCCAAGAGTCCCAATAACTGCAATAGGGGCAGGATTTCATCCAAGATCAGCTCTTGTGATATGGAGTGGGTTTGCAGTGTGCTCACTCCCCAACCATGGTAGAAAGCTTTGGGAGGGACTGTGCTTCCTGCAGTTAAAACCCTTCTGGAACTTATCCTCTAGGGTAATATAGGTCCTCAATCGCAGGCAAGTCCTTGAAAAAAATCAATATCTGGCCCTTAATTGGTAAAATAATGTAGTCTGTACTTAAAGGCAATACATTAGAAACTGAATATCTGTGCTTGGGTTATTTGCCCCTAAACAGGACAAAAGAAAGGATGTTTTATTTCTTGTTTTTTTCTTTAAAAAAAATACTGTAACGTATCTTCACCTTTTTCCTGAATTATATTTTCAAGAGGCAATATATTCTCCTTAAGATGAAAATATGTACTTCAAATACTGCTCTGTTGGACAGAGACTTTTTGTTCTGTGTTTGTACAGTGCTTAGTGCTATGGGGTTCTGTACAATGACTGGGGTGACTGGTGCTACTGCAATATGAATGAATAATCATCATTGTAACCAAAGGCAGAAAGCTAAATTTCAGTAGTGAGTGAAATGAATGTAGAGTATAAGTAATTTGTAAGGGCTTGTGAAACATTGGGTGTGTGCTGTGCACATGTATAAATGGAGCAGCAACGGCAACTCCATAGATACAGTATGAATCTTCGAGGCACTGAATGATTCGTGGAAGGTGCTGAGATTCCCCAACTCCTAATGAAGAAATTAGGGGTAATCTGAATCAATGTGATATCTGCCCTATCCATAAATATCCCATTGCATCTATTTCACTTTGTGCTGTAGTTATAAAGCTGCATCTTCTTGTAAAGCTAGATATGCATATTTACCGCAGATGCAAGAGTGCAACATTTACGGACCTTGGCCAACACTTTCACACTTTGCCATGCAGCAGACACAAAAACAAGGACATCTGTAGAAAGTATTACATTGTCATTAGTAGTCAGTGATGTGAGAAATTTCTGAAGTGGCAATACATTTACTATATATCAGTACAGGATGGCAATAAAGCTATTAGCAATAAAATGAACATGGAATTTTTACTTTTTCCCCGTCAATCATTTTCCTCCTTAAAAATCAACAGGATATATGTCATGAGATTTTTTTTAAACAAGTCAAAGTAAGGGAGATGCTGCCAACGGGGTAAACACTGTTACTCCAAAAAATATGATCTGTTTATAGACATGTAGAGAAAAATAAATGAACAACAACAAAAAGATGCCTGCCTTGTAAAAGACAGAATGTTTTGTATTCTCTTTTAGCAATGCAAAACAACATAAAAATAATTTTACGCTATATTGTGTGGAATAAGGAAGCATAGTTTCTAAACAGGTTTTCATTATATCAAAAGTAACAAGTGTGTCAAATGATATATAGTAGTGGTTGCCATGATAAACAACTGTGGTTAAAGAATACTCACAGAGTAACATCCCACATGTAAAAGGTCAAGACACAAATTTGAGTTAATGCTCCACTTATACAATTCACCATATTGGGAAGAAATCTGTGTAGGTGCATTTTGCAGAAAGAAAATCTTTTTTGATTTCATGAATATCAGTTCTATTTTTAGATGAAGAAATCTGAGGCACAATCACATTTATGCTAGGAATAATAATTTACAGAAGGAATAAAACCTTTTATGAAATTCAGACCTGGAGAATGAACTTTGTAATCTTTATAACTGTACCTGTTCTTTTTATAGGAACATTTATTACTGAATATAACACACTAGTTAAAAACTAATGAATTTAGTTTACCAGTTCTAATAATTGTGTGGACACAACAAAAAGAAAGCAACACATTGATTTAGGACAGGGGTTCTTAACGGGGGGTAGGAGGGAGAGAGTGGGGGTCATGACCTGCAGAGGATCGTGATCACCCTGTTTTTCTCACGTTGCTAACTGGGAGGGGGCAGGTACATAGTAAAGTTGTCCCAGTGTGGAGAAGGTTGAGAATCACTGATTTAGGAAAAACTTCCTAGATTGTCTACAATTTTATTTAAAAACAACAACTAATCCCTGAAAGCAGATAGTTCAGGAAAATTAATTTTTAGGGATTAGGATTTGTCATAATCTCATCTTCCCTAATCTGACATGAAAGATTCCTAAATCCCACTATGTTTCATCAGACATAGATACCATAGAGACCAACTGCCTAAGTGTACACATCAAAATCTTGGTTCCCATGGCATAATTCCCAGTAACTTCATTGGGACCAAGATTTGGGTTCCTGTGTGTAAACAGCCTCCTGGGAGGCTGGCCTCTGGGTCTTCAAGGCAGTGGCAAATGTGGGTGTGCATGGAGGTGTAGTTGTAGGGAGAGTTTGAAAGTAGTGGAATCAAAATCACAGCCTTATCCAGACCACCCACCCACCATGCTCCCCTCCCCCTCACAAGCTGGGGGTACATGATTTCTCCAAGAAATCTTTCCTTCCTCCACCCCAGGACATTTGACAGCTGCAGATCTGAGCCCAATGGAAAAGATTGTAAAGTTGCCTGTCTACAATCCTGAGGAAACAAACAATTGTTTTTGTTGTAGAAAGAAAATGTGTTTTTTAGGAGAGGAAAAAGAGAGGACAATACTGCAGTAAAGTGCTTGATACCAATAAGCATTCTCCACATATTTAACCTGGTAACCAGAGCTAGCTATCCCAAGAGATAGTTAAATGTTGGCCAAAGAAGGCCAGCTGGAAAGTTCAGATGATCTATCTTTGGACCATTAATGTTGGTTGTTGGGTCAGGCTACATCCAAAAACACCTACAACTGAAAATTGAAGTATTTCTTCTAGAATTGAAAGTGGCACATTAAGTACACCCTGTGGATTTGGGGAATGTTCCCCACTACAAAAAAAAAAATCACATTTTTTCCATGTGCAGACAGCAAAGAACACATACTTCGATGAGAACTTATTTTCTCCATAATAATATACACAATACCAGCAGCTACAGTACAATACAAAAGGACCCTGACACTTTAAACTTACCCCCTGAAATATTTGTTCTCTCAGTGGAATGAACTGAAATCACTGGAGAGCTGAAAACCTAAATTCTGGGAACGAACTGCCCACAATGTTTTACTGACTCCTTTTCAGATGAAAAGAGTTATAGTACAGTGAGGATGTTACCACACAGACATAATAATACCATTCACTGTTTTGGCTTCTGATGTAAATTGAACTATTCTGGTTTGTTGTTTTTTTTAAAAAGGTCCTCATTAAATTTTAATGATCTGTTTTAAGGTATTTTTTCCCTGTTAAAATTAAAAATGAGTATGCTACACAGCCTTCACAGAGCATGGTGAATTATTCTAAGATTCATGAAAATCTGCAAATCAGAGTTTAGATAATAAAGGGAAAATGACTAAATTATTTTAGATGAGGCTGGTAGCACCACCTATTATTAAGGTTGCCTGACACTTCCCATTCTAAGATGTAGTTTTCAGTTGCTTATAAACTTTCCAAACTTTAAATGTTGGGACTGAAATTTTCCATTCCTGGTGTCTGCTGTGTTATTTCGATTTTTGAATTTCAGCTAAAATGGTTTGGCTGTTTTCGAGAATGAGGCTAGTGCAATATACGTTGTTTTACCCATTTAAAAAAAATTTGGTGAGTTCTTATTAGAAAAGCTGTAGCTTGTCCATGGATCAGGAACAGGTACTTGAAATATGGGGGCTCCAGGGTAGCCTTTGGGTCAGGTATGTTGCCATGAAAATTCCCAAATTAGGCCATGTTATAAACCTTTGAACATTTGCAGTTTGTACATGTTCAGTAGACACTTGCCAATGCTTCACAGTGTAATTCCCAGAAGATTCTGTTCTCACTGAGCATGCTCCAGCCTAGGGCCGAATAAGGCTTTCACTGCAATTGCAGCTCTTGGCTGATTTGGATTGTGCTGCCCAGCCAGTACCAGTTCCCTCCTCGCTCATCAGCCAATCTGTTTCTGTCCCCCACTCTGGCCTCCAGTAGCCCACATTCCATGTCCCATTTGGCTCCCAGTCCCAATATCCCTCCCTTATCCAATATCAATGCCTCCCTACACCTCCAGTAGAGGGGAGCACTTGGTTTGGAGAATCTGGAAGCAATACAAAGCACTGGGAACTTGACTAAAACTCACGTTAAGAAGTTTGGCTTGTTTTCACTCCTGTGAAATATTATCCATTGCTAATGAGTAAATATAGACCTACAGCACATATTCAATCTATATTGAAAAGGACAAAGCACTGAAGATGACTAAATCATCATATTATACAGTCATATTTTACAAAATACTCTGTTCTGATTTTTCTCATATTTTCTCCTAACTCCTGTAGTGAGCATATGAATAATTCCTAAGCAGGGACCCAAAATTACATTTTTATTTGTTATATTCCAAATCTCTGAGCACTGCTGAAAATCAAGTATGTTAAAAGACTACTGTATTCACATTTTAAAAGATATTACATTCTAGTTAATAATGAAATAATAGGTTAGTCTCAAAATATGACAATTTCTCAAGCTTGAAACTTTATACTTGAAAGAAGCCTTTAGTCTAACCTCTCCATCACTCCAGCTGAATTTTAAGACCACCGGTGTAACAAGACCACTTAGAAAACCACAGGGGTGGCCTTGATAATAATACACATATAGTTGTTGAGGCACAGGAAACTAAACCAGATGGTTTTGCTGAGGAAAGCACTTCTGTTGCTTTATAAAACAAAAAAATCTAATAGGTCAAACACAAAAATGCAGATATGGTGAAACGGAAAGCTAAATGGGAGATTTATGTAAATAAGAAATAAACTTGTTTTCTGTATTATATTTCCATCCACTTAAAAAAATGGCTGTAGGAAAACAAAGGAAGGGGAGCATGGTACAGTAGTTATGAAATAGATCAGTATCGTTTTCTTAAAAAAAAATATATTAGCAACACTTACAGTAGGCAGTGCTGCAGAGCTTTGAAAATTAATGCCATATGATTTGTATTAGCCAGAGCACCTACATAATATCATTAAAACCCCTTTCTTGCCTCATTTATGTGCTTTAAAATACAGAGCCTATTCATGTCTAAAGTAACTATGGCCTAAGTTCTTCCTTCTTCCACTTCTTATTACCAATCAATCATCCCAGCCCCCCGCCTCCACAAAATGTAAGAAAGCAGCTAATAGAAGCAACTTTAGGTTCTTCCCCTTGCCAGGAAAAAACTCTGAACCCATAGCTTCTTAATTCCTTTTGTATTCCACACTTCAGAAGTTGCCTACAATCACATCTTTTAAAAACATTTTCTTCATTACAGGGGGCTTATAGCCAAAAACCAGGCAATTTTTTTCAGTAACTGAGTGTGCCACACTCGAGTTAAATCCAGAAGACAGCATGTCACTGTGTTGGGGGCTATGGTCATCTGCATGGGAGAAGGGCTTAGGGCTCCGATTCAGCCAGCATGCCATGCCGGTACCCCATAGAGAACCTATTTCATGCTGCCTTCTTATTCTCCATAATCTGAGCGGCTTTTTTTTCTTTTAAGGCCCAGATTCTCAAAGGTATTCAGGTACTTAAATCTCTAATTATTATGCAATGGCCTGAACAACATGTATTGAAGATAAGTGATGGGCTGCCTGTCTTTGCAGAATCTGAAATAAGAACTCTGGATGCGTGAACTGCCCCATTTATCTCTGAGTGTCCTAACTCAGATACCCATTGATAACAATGTTGACATTTCTCTGCTCCATTAAAGCATGTAAGAAAGGAGAAGGATCATACTGTGCAGATCTGAAGAATCTACTGGGAGTGACAGCTCACTTTGGCCCCACAAGTGAGCGGACTTGGTCCCATTTTTTCACCATGCCCCATTCAAGAAGTAGCCAAATCCAAGTAGCCTAGCAGAACCTAATGGGGCATCTAAGCCCCCCACTCCCGCAAAGCTCAAGAAGACAAGTAGGACATAGAAGCCTCACACAGGGGAAGCTATGCATGAGTAGGCCAGCAGAGCCCATATGTATATCTGGGATAATCATTAAGGGAGCCAAGCCAAAAGAATCAAGAGAACCTGTGTGATCATATTCTAAAAATCTGTGCAACCTACTGTGATTGGCATCCCATGGGGGTGGAGCTTATTTTGCAGGTGGAGTTTAGAAGAATACCTACCACCATTTCCCCCTCCCTAGTCTGTCCCAGAGTACAGTGGAAGCCAGGTATTTAATAATGTGCTAGGTATTATGACCTTGAGGATCTTCTATCAGTGTGATTTGGGTGTAACTGAATAAAATGCTTATAGCTGTACAAGTATTTAATAAAGCCTTAGCATCCACCCAGAGGGAGAGACTTGGCACCAGTAGAAGCCACTTTCAGCAGCACAGGGTGGTCTCTCTACTCACCATGCTGCTGGTGTAGCGAGGATTATGGGGGAAGTATGCCCTCCCCTCCTAGCAGTGGAGTAGATCAGTGCCCTTTACAACCTCAGAAGCCCAAATGTCACTAGGTCCAACCTTTGTTAACTGTTGTGTGGGGGTAGAAGATTGACAGTTAAGTGGGGAAAGTGTTGAAAAGGGGTTAAATAATGGGAATAGCACTTCAGCCCCGGTTCACAGGGACACCAGACCATATGCTCCACAAATGATCAATGGACTTTGATACCTGCAGGGACTTATCCCTTCCCCTGGACAGCAGTAGAGAGAGCAGACGACTTTGACCCCAGTATCCTTCCAGTCTCACAAGCGTGCAGCAGATATGCCATGGGGAGACGGTCTCATGTAGAGGGAGACAGACAGACAGACAGCTACACATTGTTAGTCTATGTAAATGTGTGATCTTATTACTGTTGCCTTGGTCCTTCCTCTCCCTTTTCCTCTTATGGTTATGCTGAACTGCTGCGGTTTTTAATCAGATTGTACGCTCTCTTGGACAGGGTATGTGTTTTTACAAACCCAGCACAATGGGGTCTTGATCCTGACTTGGATCTTTTGGCACTACTGCAGTACAAATACTAATAAATAATAACAAAATCAATAACCAATTTATAATAAGGCTAATCTCTGTCAAACTAGCGCTGATCAGGAATTTTCCAACTTAAAGGGCAGCCTTTTAATTAAGAAATTAATAACAATATGTTAAGAGGAGAAATTAAATTTAAACATAACGGGAAAACAAATAAACAAGTACATTGATTCTTCTATTAATAAAGTTGAGGACATGTCTTAGAACACATTTGGATTTTAGTGTACCATTGAGCCTCCACGCATGTTTTCTTCTAACCAAACGTTTCTTGTTTTTCCTTTCCTTTTTCTTGTTTTTAATGGGATTGGATTTTTAATTGTGGAGTCACCCACCATAATTAAAAAAAAAAGATGAAAGATTTGGAAATTAGTTTTTCTTTTCTCACTTTTAAAAACAAAACAAAATACATCATTGATAGGGGGGAAGATCTACTTTCCATTTGGTGAGCAGCAGAAGTGCTTATGTGTGTCTGAGGTTTCGTCTGGCAATTAACATGAAAGATGGCAAATTAACCTTCTGCAAGAACAAACTGGGCTCTAGCACAGTTAGCCAACTGTTTATTTGCATGGCTCAAAGATGCAATGGAAACAAATGTGGTGGTGAATGATGATGTCAAGATTAGAAGAGCGAGAATTCTGTATGGAGAACTTTTCTAAGTTACTTTTCCTTTCAAGTGTATCTCCAATTATCAGGTGTTAAAGTGGATAGTCCATTCAAGTGATTCTCAAATGTTAGCGAACCACTTCTTAAGACACTAACCTCTTCCAACCTTGATTCCACACCTTCCCTGCAACAACTATAGTGCTAGGTCACAAGAAAAAGTAGCATTAAGATAGGATTAAGGTAGCAAGATGGAAAACAAACACTTTGTAATGTGATGGGATGTGATTGCTTAGTTACAGCCTCCCCATCTCTACTGTTCATTTCTGCTCCCTAGTTGTGCAGCTTTGCATTTATTAGACCCAAATCTCCCCTCATTGTTCTTATTTTTCTGAGTCACTTTGCAATTTGGTTCTGTCCTCTAGGCATCCTGTCCCTCCAATTTTGATGTTGTTAGTATTATTTGATCATGACTAAATTAATGTACCCACAATAAAAAACCCAAAGCTACAAATCATGAAACAAAAGCACAGGATAGTGGGATGTGCTTCTTTTGTTTGGAGCTCAGTTGGTTGAAAAAAGCCTGTACAAAGTCTAAGAGTATTCTGGACAGGATTACTATGGTCACAAAGCATTACTGCTTTAAATCGGACTGATGCTTCCTCACTGTGTCAGAAAAATCTCAGAACACCACCTCTCTAGACAATAGTTTGAGATCAATCAATCTATCTAGGCTATTATAACAGTACCCATCATTGTAGTATCTGAGCACCTCCCAGGAGTTAATAACCAAAAAAATCACAATAAGCCTATAGTCTATTTCTCCACTGCTGTATTCTGTTCTATATGTGATTCTGCATTCATGCAGGTGGGCCAAATAGTAAATGAAAATGGAAGCAGAAATCACCACATTAAAAATAAATGTGAATGTTAAGTGTTTCCTAAAACAATGCATTATTCACTTGAGTTCAAGCATCCAATCTTCAAAAGTAATCTTATTTACAGATCTTGTTTGCTCTGTACATATGTGTATATAATCTATAGGTAATAAAGAAATAAATAAAGAAATAAATATTTTAAATAAAATTTCTACTCGGCACTGATGAAGCCTTAGCTGGAGTAGGATCTCCAATTCTGGGCACCATGCTTAAAGAAAGATGGGGTCAAACTGGAGAGAGTCCAGAAGAGAGCTACAAAAATCATAAAAGGTTTAGAAAACCTGACCTAGGAGTAAATGTTTACAAAACTGGGCATGATCAGTCTTGAAAAAAGAAGACTGAGGAGGGCTTGCTAGCAGTCTTCAAATATATAAATGGCTGTTATAAAGAGGATGGTGATCAATTTCTACATGCCCACTGAAGGTAGGACAAGAGGTAAGAGGCTTAATTTGCAGCAAGGGGGATTCAGCTTAGATATAAGGAAAACTTTCTAACTATGAACAGGCTTCCAAGGGATGCTGTGGAATCCCTGTCATTGGAGGTTTTTAAGAACAGGTTGGATAAACGCCTGTCAGGGATGGTCTAGGTATATTTGGTCCTGCCTCAGTGCAGGGGTCTGGATTAGGTGTCTTGAGGTCCTTTCCAGCACTAAAGTTCTATGATAGTTTAAGTGGCACTCTTCAGTCAACAAACACACACAGGTGGTCACTTAGTTCAGATGAAATGTAAAACCAAGCTCTTGACCACTTGTCCCACACTGATGTGTCAACAGAAGGGCTTTTAGAACAAATTGATAAATTAAACAGTATGAAGTCACCAGGGCCAGATAGTACCCACTCAAGAGTGCTGAAAGAACTCAAATATGAAACTGCAGAATTATTGACTGTAGTATGTAACCTATTGCTGAAACAAGCCTCTACACCAGATAACTGGAAGGTAGCTAATGTAATGAAGATTTTTAAAAAGGGCTCCAGCGATGATCCTGGCAATTACAGGTAGGTTAGCCTAACTTCACTACCAGGCAAACTGGTTGAAACTATAGTAAAGTACAGAATTATCAGACACAGATGAAAATGATATGTTGGGGAAGAGTCAACAAGGCGTTTGTAAATGGAAATCATGCCTCACAAATCTATTAGAATTCTTTAAGGGTGTCAACAAGCTGGTAGGTCAGGGTGATCCAGTCAATATAGTCTACTTGGATTTTCAGAAAGCCTTTGAAGGAAAAAGGCTCTTAAGGAAACAAAGTCATGGGATAAGAGGGAAGGTCCCCTCAAGGATCAGTAACTGGTTAAAAGATAGAAAACCAAGGGTAGAATAAATGGGTAGAATAAATGGCCAGTTTTCATAATGGAGAGAGGTAAATAGCAGGGTCCCCCAAGGATCGGTACTGGGGTCCATGATGTTCAACATATTCATTAATGATCTAGAAAAGGGAGTGAACAGTGAAGTGGCAAAGTTTACAGAGGATATAAAATTATTCAAGAAAGTTAAGTTCAAAGCTGACTGCAAAGAGTTACAGGGGGATCACAAAACTGGGTGACTGGGCAACAAACTGGCAGATGAATTCAACATTAATAAGAGTAACGCCCATTGAAAAAAATAATTCCAACTACACACATATAACGATGGATTCTAAATTAGCTGTTACTATGCAAGAAAGATTTTGGAGTCACAGTGGATAGTCCTCTGAAAACTTAACCTCAGTGCAGTCAAAAAGGCTAAGAGTGTTAGAAACTATTAGGAAAGGAACTGAAAATAAGACAGAAAATATAACACCATTATATTAATCCATGGGGAGGCTGCACCTTGAATAGTGTGTTGAGTTCCGGTCGCCCCATCTCGAAAAGTATATAGTGGAACTGGCAAACATTCAGAGAAGGGCAACAGAGATGACCAAGGATATGGAACAGCTTCCATACGAAGAGAAACTATAAAAGACTGGGACTGTTCAGCTTAGACAAGAGATGATTAAGTGGGGATGTGACAGAGGTCTATAAAATCATGAATGGTGTGAAACCAGGGATTACCCAATGACATTAATAGGCATCAGGTTTAACAGAAATAAGAAGAAATACTTTTTCACACAATGCAATTAACCTGTGGGAGTCATTGCCATGGGATGTTGAGATAGCCAAAAGTATAACTGGGTTCAAAAAAGAATTAGGTCCATCAATGGATGATAGCCAAGATGGTCAGGGACATAATCTCATGCTAAACCTCTGACTATTAAAAGCCAGGAGGGGAAGACTGGTGTACCTCTCCAAAACTGCCCTGTTCTTCATGTTCCCTTTGAAGCTCTGGTATTGGCCATTATTGGAGACAGGATATTGGGCTAGATTGACCTTAGGTCTGACTCAGCATGGCAGGTCTTGTGATCATTACAGCGATCTCGCAGCATTTAAAGTGTAATAGTATTAACTCAGGTGTCCAACCTGTGCAACTGCTTTCCATCGACCTATTTTTCTATATAGATTTAAATGTAGAAGGCATTCTTCTTCAAATCCTCTTCGAACTGTTGTACAATGAAGCTGTTGCACAGCTGAAAAGAAGCCATGTTTCTGCCAAGAGGTGGCTACATTTGAGTAGAAGGTGAGTAATCTCAGTTTCAATGGATAGAGTACTTTGGGATTTACAGTTTCTTTAATATGATAACTATTATTACTGCTATGTCACTTTAGTCATAATTTGGATGGTTATATTTTATTCACCATATGAATAAACACTATCTGAAAGGGCATATATGAATTCCTTTTTCTTGGATGCAACATATCTTTGTTTGTTCCAAGGTATTTCAAATATTTGAACTGGGGAACAAAGGGATATTCTAGCATAAACAAACATGTATTTTCTTTGGAAATTGTTATTTTTTAAAATAAAAATGCTTCAGGGTGAGGCTCACATCTACATTTTACTGTGGCCAACAGGTCTTTAAACTGTTAGAGAAAAAGGGGTATGACCACTAGTACATGCACATGTAAAAAAGATACTTCTCCAGCAAGTAAGCATCAAGAATTTTATGAATGTGCAGTATCTGTTCCGGACAAAAGACCACAATCTATCAAACCTTTCTCCTGAAGGTTCATGCAAGCCCGTGTCTCACAATTACTGCACCTAGATGGCAGTGATAAGATAATCAGTGCAATGGATCACCACATCAATCAGGGCAGACAGGATCTGATTTCAAGATCAATTTGACTTAATAGAGCAATCAGTTATCCTGGCTCAAGAGAGCTAACAGAAAAAAAAGTTACAGACTTCATATATATAAATACTCTTGAATACTTGGAAGGGTCAACAATATTTATCCTCCTGTTCAACAAATAGAAATCCCAACACCTGGAAATTAAGAATGGCCCTTTAACTTATGTCCATAACATTTGTTTCAAGTGATCTGACTATGAGGAGGAAAGCAAGAATTTAATTAAGAGTGTAGAAGGGAAAAGAATCATTTAAAATTGGGGCAAACAACAGAAGACGGTAGAATACCCCTTCATAAGAGAAGACGTGTGTCAGCTGGTGAGGGATCTCATATATCATATTCTACAGATAGATATAATTGACATTCCTTTTATTACTTAAGGACAATTCCTGCAGTCCTTACTCTGGTGAAACACCCACTGACTTTTGCTGTGCCTGAGTAAGGACTGCAGGATTTGTCACAAAAAAGAATGCTGAGAAAAGCAGATTGTGGCAAAATGTACCATGGAAGACAACTCGTATCATTAACATTCCTTGAAAGCAACGATGCAGAATCAGCGGCATCTTGGCCGACAGTTTGGTTGGATGAAAGTTCAATTTGACTATATTATTTCCTGCTGTGAAAGTGGTGCTAGGGAGTCTTTTACAAGACAGTACCGTGCACAAAATACAAGAAAAACTAAAAGTAAGATATTTCCTCTTCACAACAGTACTAGGAGGCGGCTGCCTACACTAAGAATACATTCTAGTGGATAGAATGGCATATAGAGGAACCATGCACAAAAGTCCAGTTAACACCAATGGGAGTTATAAACCTAACATCGCTGTGAAAAAAAGACACCTTAGTATGAATACCTAGATTTTGCTATTTTAAAATACTTAAAATGGACTAAAAAAGTAACTTTGATAAATGGCCAAGTGTATTTCCTGTTGATTTTAAATCACAAACATCATCAATATCACATTACTAAGCTATGATGGTTCTATTTAAATGGTTTCTTAGTATGTCTGATGGTACTGTGGGCCAGCTGTAATCTATTCTATTGCATCAAGTATCAGGGGGTAGCCAAGTTAGTCTGTATCTACAAAAACAACAAGAAGTCTGGTGACTCCTTAAAGACTAACAGATTTATTTGGGCATAAGCTTTTGTGGGTAAAAACCTCACTTCTTTGGATGCATAGAGTGAAAGTTACAGATGCAGGCATTATATACTGACACATGGAGAGCAGGGAGTTACTTCGCAAGTGGAGAACCAGTGTTGACAGGGCCAATTCAATCAGGGTGGATGTAGTCCACTCCCAATAATGCATGCGGAGGTGTCAATTCCAGGAGAGGAAAAGCTGCTTCTGTAATGAGCCAGCCACTCCCAGTCCCTGTTCAAGCCCAGATTAATGGTGTTAAATTTGCAAATGAATTTTAGTTCTGCTGTTTCTCTTTGAAGTCTGTTTCTGAAGTTTTTTTGTTCAATGATAGTGACTTTTAAATCTGTAATAGAATGACCAGGGAGATTGAAGTGTTCACTTACTGGCTTATGTATGTTACCATTCCTGATGTCCTGATTGCTGGCACATGATGGCATATATAACATTAGTGGATGTGCAGGTGAATGAGCCCTTGATGGTGTGGCTGATGTGGTTGGGTCCTCTGATGGTATCGCCAGAATAAATATGGGGACAGAGTAGGCAACGAGGTTTGCTACAGGGATTGGTTCCTGGGTTGGTGTTTCTGTGGTGTGGTGTGTAGTTGCTGGTGAGTATTTGCTTCAGGTTGGGGGGTTGTCTGTAAGCGAGGACTGGCCTGCCTCCCAAGGTCTGTGAGAGTGAAGGATCATTTTCCAGGATAGGTTGTAGATCGTGGATAATGCACTGGAGAGGTTTTAGCTGGGGGCTATATGTGATAGCCAGTGGTGTTCTGTTATTGTCCTTGTTGGGCCTGTCCTGTAGTAGGTGATTTCTGGGTACCCGTCTTGCTCTGTCAATCTGTTTCCTCACTTCCCCAGGTGGGTATTGTAGTTTTACAAATGCTTGATAAAGATCTTGTAGGTGTTTGTCTCTGTCTGAGGGGTTGGAGCAAATTCGGTTGTATCTTAGGGCTTGGCTGTAGACAATGGATCGTGTGATGTGTCTTGGATGGAAGCTGGAGGCATGTAGGTACGTATAGCGGTCAGTAGGTTTCCGGTATAGGGTGGTGTTTATGCGACTATTACTTATTTGCACTGTAATGTCCAGGAAGTGGATCTCTTGTGTGGACTGGTCCAGGCTGAGGTTGATGGTGGGGTGGAAATTGTTGAAGTCCAGGTGGAATTCTTCAAGGGCCTCCTTTCTGTGGGTCCATATGATGAAGATGTCATCAATGTAGCGCAAGAAGAGGAGGGGCACTAGGGGACGAGAGCTGAGGAAGCGTTGTTCTAAGTCAGCCATAAAAATGTTGGCATACTGTGGGGCCATGCGGGTACCCATAGCAGTGCCACTGATTTGAAGGTATAAGTTGTCCCCAAATCTGAAGTGGTTGTGGGTGAGGACAAAGTCACAAAGCTCAGCCACCAGGCGTCCTGTGGCCTCATCAGGGATACTGTTTCCTGACAGCTTGTAGTCCATCCTCATGTGGAATATTGGTGTAAAGTGCTTCTACATCCATGGTGGCCAGGATGGTGTTTTCAGGAAGAACACCAATGCATTCTATTGCATGTTTATGAAGTGTTCTGGTTTTGTTTTACTTTTTCTATTGTTTTATTAAAATCAATATCAAAATGTGGCAACCAGCTTCCAGCATAAAGCTGGCCCCAATTCAGAAAGCGCTTAAGCTCCCGCTTAGTTATAAGCATCTGAATAGTCTCATACCTAAATGCTTTGTTGACTGTATCCAATATTAGCATCTTCCCTGCCCCCAAACATTGACAGATTTATAAAGAAGGCAAAGGAGAATGTTTCTTCACATTTGCAGACACTGTAGAAAATCTAAACAGGTTGTAAATTACAGGTCATTAAAACTTTACCCTGGTTTGAAATTTGACTTTTGTCTAATACTTATTTATTTCTAGGCTTTCTATTGCAATCACCAATTTTGTATCTAAGCATTTCATAAACATGAACACATTTGTCTGTACAATGCCCCTATGAATCAGGGAAGTGTTATTATCCCCATACATAGATCAGTAGCTGGGGTGTTGATGTGGAGTTGTGGGGGAGACAGCATTAGGATGTGATGGTAATTTGTGAAATCTATATGTAAAACTTCTGAATGCTGGTTGATGTTATGAAGTTGTTATAAAATTGTTGTATCTGGGAATGCCTTCACTTGGATGTGGAATCCCCTTTTTGCTGACAGGGGGTGAAGCGCATACCTACCAGACCAGGAAAAATGGCTACAACTGCAGTGGGGACCGAACAATGGCTATGTGACAGAGCTTGGCTGAAGCTAGTCTCTCCACCTTGTTTACAGGGATGGGGAAGCAGAGAGTGGAAAATTCCCAAGCAGGACAAAGAGACGGTGCAGGGGTTTAAAAAAGGATTCACAGGAGGAACAAAGAATGAAGGCTTTTCAAGGGACAGGAAGATTTGGGCAGGAGAGAAGAAGAAATGGGTATGCTTTAGTAGCAGTGGGGGCCTGGTTTAACTGAGGGACCAGCCAAGGTCAGAGAAAGCTAGTGGAGCAAGAAAGAGTCCACATTCTAAAGAGAAGTCATATGTTGCAGGGGAAGGATCCTGGACACTGCAGAAGACTCTGCCCAACTCAACGAACTCTCCAGAGTGGACCTGAGGCAGGGCAATGTGTATAGGTGTGATTATTATTTTATATAGGACTGTGTATTTCTCATGCTACCTAAGTATAGAGCAATGGTGTTACAGAATCCTTTGCAAAATCTGTTTACTTTCACTATCACATGCCCCTGTGAAGAGGTAAATTGTAACCCTTCGATCGGATTCTGGGGAAAACATACGAGTGCTGAGGAGGCATAGCAATAGTTTCAGAGCCTAAGCAATTGGACTGTGGAGTCCCCATTGCCAAAACAAGCATCAGACATGAGGTCTACATCTAGAGTACATGCCTAGAGACCCAAAGTCAGGAACCATACCTAAACTCTGCCCAGGCCCAGGAAGTAAAGGGTATGTGGGATTCAGTATTTGGATCCATTCATAGAAGTCTACAGAGTGTCCAACTGGGGGAACGCAACTAGGTCGGTGACACTGGAGTTGGGTAGTTAGCTCTGTCCGATTGGAGTGCTTTTCTTCTCTGCACCTCTCCTGCCTGCGCAACATTTAACTTTGCGCTGCACTGCCCAGCCCCAGAACACTATGCCAAAGGGGTTATAAGAGAGGAGGGGAAAGCTCCATTGTAGAACTTCTTGGAAAAGGCGAACTCACTTTCTCTCTAGGGCAGCTTTACAACGAGGTTGTGTTCTATTTGCAGAATATCCTATTGCAACTTTACAAATAAACATGTCTCTCACTTCCCATACAATGAGACTTCTTTAAGGTTTCACTTGCCTATATCCCTTCATGATTTTAGAGTTAACAGTATTTGGCGGCTGGGAAATAAAAAGTTAGCAATGGATTGATGGGTACTTTCTCGGCGCTCTAAGTTAAATGTTTGTGAGAACCTGAATTAATTTAAATTAAGACTCTCTGGGGGTGGCGGTGAGAGGAAATTTGTATAATGCGTTGTGTTTTTCACATGGTATAGGAATGAGTCATAGACTGTTAAGTGCTTACTATTGTACTAGTGTTTGAAAATATCTAGCAGATGGTTTATTGTAACGTTCTGCATAAAATAAAAGGCATAAATTAACCTCGCAAAACAAAACAGCACACAGAAGATTCATACATCAACAGTGTTGAAATATTACTTCCCCTCCTTCCCCCACTTGGTGGTATTGATTGCTATTCATAATATAATCCGAAATTCCTCCCACCAATTTACATTCAGACAAATATTAACTTCATTGTAATTAAAAGGGTCAATTACAAGTTAAAAATCAGATGTTTTAAAAACATTTTGTATCTATCACTAATATTTTAGTTGAAAACTGACATTTAAAAAAATCACATTTACTTTTCACTATTTGCTCTTACTTGTGTTTTGCTCTGTTTGGACAATAAAACTAGATGAAGGAGTTACACTCTTTTTTCGAACAAATTACATTTTCAGGTTTTCATCCATAGCACAATGCTCCAACGTCTGATTTGCAATCACTGCAGGTGGAAGTTTAAGTACCAACCAATACTGGTGAAATTATAAACAAACAAAAACACCCCCCCCCCACATTAGTTTTTTCTTAAACCTTTTTAAAAACGTCTACAAGTTACGCTCTGATTCAACAAGGTATTTCACCATGTGCCTAATTTTTAAGCATGTGAGTAGTCCCACCTCAATGGGACAGCTACATGTTTCAATTTAGGCATGTGCTTAAATACTTTACTGAATTGGGAAGTAACTTACACAAGATCATAATGTAAGATCAGTAGCATACCTGCAATTAGAACTCAAGAGTCCTGACTCCTAGTCCTAGCCTCTGATTACTAGACAACACTTCGTACCAATACCCACATCAGTAAATATAGGATGAAATCTGTCCCACAGATTGAAGTGGGACCAGGATTTAACCCATAATATTTTATAAAACAAGTATGAATGTATTCATAGTTTTATTATTATTATTATTCCTAATCAAGAAGTAAAGAGAAAGAAAAGACATCATGGGGTCTACCCTACAGGCATACATTACTCATATTAGCATCAATGGGATTTAAAATTAAATATAGAGAGGATACTATTGATCTGAATGTATTCAATTGTACATTTAAGGAATCTCACACAATGCTTATAAATATGATCATTCTTTCTAACATTATACAGCATATTTATTCTAATGATGTTAAATATCTAGTCCATTAAAGCCTGGAATAGTTTATTTCTATTTTAAAGTTATTCTCTTTTTTAGCCATTATAAGAATGGAAGTAACCATATTTTAAATATATTTAGAGAAGAACTAATAAGTCTCCCATTAGGCAAAGGGATCCCGCTAATGAGATACTCAAGATGAATTCTATCCTAGTGAGAAATTCTTTCCAGAAGATTTTGGAACAGCCCCAAAAACATATGAATGAAAGATCTGGAATGCCGCTTACATTACCACCGTGTGTCCTTGATGGAGACTCCAGCTGAGAACTTTCTATCAGGTGGTTTTGCTGAATAAGATGAGGGGTTTTGTTTTTTTAGCTTTTTGTTTTTTTTTAAAGGTTTGCACATAGGTCATCCTAGGTAGAATTTGATGAATGTAGACCAACCTGTGCCCTTAGTGAAACCACTGAGTCACTGCACCCAACCTTGCTCCATTAAACACAAAGAGTCTTGCTATTGATTTCAGCAGGACCAGGATTTGGCCTACTGAGTACAATAGAATTCTTCTGGATTTATACGAGTATAGAAGAGAGTGGAATTCAGTCCTGAATAGTCAGATTGAAACTCAATTTATATATTTTTCTTTGGATATTTTACTCTAATAACTGTTTTAATGTTCTGATGCTAATTTCTGTTTTATGCCATTTTTATTTTAAAAAATGAAAAGCTTGTTAATTGTGGAAAGTTATGTTTTACTTACAAATAACAGAGCTGAGATGCTTTGTCCCATAGATTTTGTTAATAATTTTCTATCTGCTATAAAATGTTGTGTATAAAAATTATTTTAAATTATATCTGGAAAATATATCAGGAAGATTTCCCGGGTTAATTAACCATGCTAAGGTCCCAAACAGAAAATGATATCCAAGCAGATAGACTCTTACTCACATGAAATAGCATACCAACATCAAGGACTCCTAGCAGGCATATGCATTGCAGAACTGGGGCCCAACTTTACAGTCCAGCTGGCCAAATTCTACTTCTCCACTCACCCGAGGTAATGGCTTGGATGCATATATAATGTTTTCCCCCATTTTTATCGTCATCATCAAGAGGGTTGGTAAGGTACCATGATTTCCTCACAAGACAATATTTAAATTGCTAATCTATTTTAGTCTTACTGGTGGCTTCTTTTAATTGCTTAAGTCAAGGTCAAAAAGCTCAAAAATTAATAAAAAACCAAAGAATTAAGGGTGCTATTTTGGTATTAACTTTGTAATTTAAGAAACACAAACAACGATCTTCTTTTTGAATCGCACCAATGAATATGGAAGCCAGATCTGGTTTCCCAGAGAGAAATGATTAAAAGCCAGAAATAGCCCAATGACCACAGGAAATCTTTGAGAGGCAAAATGGGGACAATGTTCTCCTGAGAAAACAATAATATTTCTGATGTGGTCATTCATGTTTCTTGTAATACAATGCAGATTTTTTTTAAAACAAAAGTATATGCATAGAATAGAATTAAACAATTTTGACTAACAAAAACATCTGAAAAAGTAAATAGCTATAGACACATACGTGACATCATAATATCAATGTGAAGCTTCCTTCTGAAGCAGAACCAACCAGACCTTTGATTGTCAGCATTAATGGTGTTTTTGCCCCGTCACAGTAAAAGGCCGCCAGCCTGCAGTGAGGTCTTTAAAGTCAGGTTTCACTGCATCTTGCTATGATCTTAATGTTGGACATAAAAGTTCGCAGAAACAATCGGAGAAAAACTCTTTAAAATAGTTCCAGTTTATAGACCCCTCCCAGAGGAATTCAGTAAAGGAATGTAAACCTAAAGATTTATTTTTCTGTTCAGGTCATGGCTGGGGTAGCCCACTATGTTACTGAACTCCCTAGTCTGAAACTGAGAGCAACACTAAGTTAACAGGCCTCTGTGGGTAAAAATTCATGAGATACCCCTCTGTAGGTCATGCATTTTCACTGAAGTTATTGCATTAAACAGATCAATGGCATTGTTTCAAAAAGGGCACACGGCCAATAACCTACCTCAACGTAGTCTTTGGCATGGCCCCAGTCTCTTTTAGCATCCAGATTGCCCAAACTGAAATATTCCATCTGTCCGAGGTGAATCTTAGCTACTGATCGGCTAATTTTTCGAGTCACAAAGTTAGCCCCTGAAATAGAGATAAAAGATATTATCAGCATAGTCACATGATGGATAACTGTCTCCTAGTGGAATCCCAAAGCTAAGCTCACAGCAACTTCTTTCAGTCTGTAACCGCCTCCCCCCCCCCACACTACCTAAACCATATCATCATTTATCATTTGAGTAAGCTAAGAAGCTCGAAATATAAGTGTCACATTATCTCCACTTTCACAGCAAACGTCTTTGTTTGTGGGACTTCTGAAGCATTCCTAATTTGCTGCCTCAGTATTCAACCCAGGCAGAAGGCCAATGAAAATCAATTGGAATGTCAGTTTCTAAACACAAAATGCAAAAGGTTACATAAAGAATGGAAGACAGGCATCTAAGACCATCCTCATCTTAAAATAAATAAATAAATTGTCTCTTAGTAAAGCTGCTGGTGAGACCATCCGAAATTTAAACTTTCTTCAAAAGGTTTTACTGGTTAACTAGAAAAGAAGAATAAATTGACTAATTTGGGATTCTCTGTCTCCACATTTGAGTAAGACATTGACACAGTGATAATAAACTCTACCATTTGGGAATTGCACACTGCTATACCATACCACAAATAGCTTGGTTCTACATATTTGATTGCAAAATTCACAATCCTGTGCCTTCTCCTTGTAGAGTTGTTTCAAATTACATTTGGCTTTTCATATCTTTGCATCACAACATAGTTCTTTAGATACTATAATACTAAGACTATGACTTCTATACTAATAAAAAATCACTGAGCAACTGTTTGCTCCAAAAAAGAAAGTTAACAGAACCAGTACTGGGGACTCAAAGTCAGGCTAAACAAGCTCAATGATATTAGTACCCTAATGCACTACATTAATACTATGGAGCATAATCATTTCTCTTTCTAAAATGATTATTGGTTTGTTGTTTCCATTTGAATAAAGGATTGCTCATAACTAAAAGACTGGAAGGAAATCAGTGTGTCTACACCTAGACATATTCATGATACAAAACAGCTCTTATGAGATCTACCTGTACATTTTCTATAGTTTGTCTTAGAAATGGTGTTTCTTTGGACTTACTGCATGATATATATTGCATATTCCAAACCAAAACCTTCTGTCACACAAAATAAGAAAACCATAGATACTGCTTGTGTGCTGTTTGACTGTCCCACAAAGTAAAAAATGGGATTATTTCTTTTGTACCATGAGCATCATAAGAATTGAAAAATTAAAGTCCCTCAGATCAGATTTATCAAAAGGATTCAGAGATATTTTGCTTTAGTCTGTCAAATGTTAAAGACTAAATGACATTCTGGTTTACTAATTATTTTAAATTTTTAGGGAATCTTCTGTGATTACAGTTTTTATATTCTCTGGAAAAGCAACTATATATGTAGCAGACCACTGCACAGTTTGACACAGAGTCAGATTTTCAAAAGACTGTGCACGCAAAATGTGTGCCCCCAACCTGTTTGTGTGTAAACTCTGATGTGTGAACACAAACATGCTTACTTGCATATGCAAACGAGTGTGGGCATGCATGCACATTGGAAGGTTTGGGCAATGCACCCAAGTGCAAATGCACTTTGGAAAAATCTAGTCCTGAAGTGATATTTTTTAATACATATGTTTGAAAAGTCAATGTGATGACTGATGTGTGCGTGCTGCCTTCTTGCTTTATTACTTCCTGTTATGCTCGTTTCATGCTCCCTGAACTCAGTGTTCCAGTTTGTGTGTGTGCGCGCGTGTGTGTACACACATAGCGCTGGGTGTGTGCAGTTACTCAGCGCCTGCCATATGGACTGTTATGTTTTGTTCACACTGTTGCTGACTAACTGGTTCATGGTTATTACATGTTTTGAAGACCACCTACATGGGATCTTGCTTCAATTTCCTTGAGCTTCAGAATTGCTGTTCTGGGTGCATCAGAATGATACAATCAGTAATAATCAACAGAACAATTCATTATAATTAAAATTTGTTAATAAATCAAAATGTTACACATTAGCTGAAATTTAAAAAATTCAGAAACTAAATCTAAGCACATGGACTAGAATTATAAAAAATGAAACTTCCTTCCTTTTGATGGCAATGTGGGATAATGGAAGAGACAGTGGTCTAGAAAATAAAGCAAGGAATCCTGATTAGGACACTTTGGGTCTAATTCTGCTCTTAGGCCCAATACTGTTATGAGCTCATGCAGACAAACACCTATATGTAGCTCATTGCAGGAAATATTACTGCAGTCTTGAAAAAGCTATGTACTGTAACTCCTCTGTGCATTGGCTTGTTATCTGCAAAATGAGTATGGGTGATGCACTTCACTAATAAAAAGAACGAGGAGTACTTGTGGCACCTTAGACTAACAAATCTCACTTCACTAATGTCGGTGGCAAAACTCCCACCAACATGGATGGGGCCAGGATTTCACCCAGCGTATTCTGCATCTTATTTAATGTTAGTAAGGTGCTTTGAGATCTTCACGTGTATTCTTATTATTTGTAAAAGTGGAATTTATTTTAACTACTAGCCAAAACTATTAAGCACTACTCTAAGGTTTATCATTTTGCATTGAAAGTAGGTTATACTTCCTCCATGAACACAAGAGGCACTTTCAGCACTAAAGTCTTTTTCCAAGGACAGAGTTAAAGTATCCAGTCTTAGGTTTTAAACTGCAAGGGAGTAAAACTAGCAGTTTTCAGCACCACATTCCCATTCTCTGTATCAGCAGTGAGAGTTATAATCATCATCTGTATTGCAGCAAGCTTTACTGTGTTGAACTAGGCGGCTAAAGAATGACAGCTTCAGTTTTGGAATTATTATCTCCTGAGGGAACATAAAAAACAAATGTTTTGGGGAAAAATTGTTCTGAGTAATCAAGTTAACATAGTATTCAAGTACAATCAATACTACCTGGGAAATGGGAGAGGTATCACTGGCAACCAATACAATCAGTCATTAGTGGTTAGGTGCAACAAGACAAAGAGTATTTACTACTTTTCTTGCTACAGAAATTATGTTCAAAAATTTCTTCTAAACACAAACAGAATATACCCCCAAAGGCAGAAATGAAGGATTAGAGAGGCTCAAGATAAAAAATCGGAAATGCTATTTTATAGGACTATTCTGCTAACCGTTCAGTAGAAATATTTCAGTTCTCTTACTCGAAATATCACATAAAAAGCAGCTAATGAAACCTAAGCTGCTGTTCATTTTGAGAAATGTGATCAGGAATTTTTTCATGCGATTCTGTACCAAGGACTGAATGATGTTTCAGAGGCATTAAAATGACGTGGTTCATAGATAATGTTTAAATACCAATTCTCTTCAAATGTAATATCTTAAAATATCCTATTATACTTCATGATTGATCTCATGCCATTAACTGCACATCAAAACTAGAACTTAAACTGACGCCCACTACAGCCATACACAGTAGTTAACGTTATGACAGCAATTCCACTATAAAGCCCTATTTCTAGGGTTTATAATTTGGCTATATAAATTTGCTTTGGCCTGAAACTTGGCAGACATTATGTCTTGCTGCTTAGGAGTGATTCTATCTATAGATTTACATGTAGCTCTATAGATATCTTTATATAGCTAAAAATAAAATAAGGGCTGTGGCACAGAAATCGTTAGCTTCTTTCTTCCTTAAGAGATCTTCAGGACTCTCTAAGGTTATATCTGCAGTAGCCTTTCCCCCCTAAAATTTCTCACCATTGCTATTACCAGAGCTGCCTCACTGGTAAGAGAAACAGTAGGAGCATAAGTATAGACTGAGCACAAGGTGGCTGGTGGGATTTTAACCACTCCATCATCCAGATTGGCTCTGAGATATGTTGATGATGAAGCAGCTAACATGCCATTGGCTGACAATCTTTTCCGCACTAATACTTCTGCCATTATCTTCAACAGTGGAGCTGCTTTTATGGTAGCACTGTGAGAAATTTCAAGGAAAAAAAGTTCCTCCCATTTATCTCCCTCCATCCCTCAGTTCACAATCCAGTTGTGGCCCTCCCTCAGCTCACAACGGACATGGATATTTGTCTCAGTGTTCTAGGAGTTAAGCTGTATTTAAAGCTTGTTTTGCATTCAAAATGACCAAAGGATTTAACTCCAAGTAAAACAATGACAGAATATTTTCTATCCATACAGAATAGCAGCACTGTGTAAATCACTGTGAAAAGTTGCATCTAATCAGCGAACAATCTGAAGGACTGTTTGTAATAAATACAAAATTATTATATTTTCCAAAGGTAGGATTTACAGTATTCTGTGGTGGGCACAAAAGTTAAATCCTAGCATACAGATTTATTAAAAGGACACAGAAATACACCAATAATCATCACTGGCAACAAAAATGTTATTTCAGTACATGTTCTCTATATAATTTTTCTTCACTAATTAAAATATTTTTTTCTCTTGGGAAATATGTCCTGGACAGGGACATGGCAGACATAAAAGAATTCTTTTAGAGAAAAAAAATTGAACATTGTTTTCATCATTAAAATGTAAAAGTGTACTTCTGTTCCAAGTTTATCGTATGCTGTTAAAAGCACTTAGATCAGGGGTAGACAACCTATGGCACGCGTGCCAAAGGCGGCACGTGAACTGATTTTCAGTGGCACTCACTGCCCGGGTCCTGGCCACCGGTCCGGGGGGCTCTACATTATAATTTAATTTTAAATGAAGTTTCTTAAACATTTTAAAAACCTTATTTACTTTACATACAACAATAGTTTAGTTATATATTATAGACGTATAGAAAGAGACCTTCTAAAAACGTTAAAATGTATTACTGGCACGCAAAACCTTAAATTAGAGTGAATAAATGGAGACTCGGCACACCACTATCTGAAAGGTTGCCGACCCCTGACTTAGATAATCAGAGCAGTGTTTCTCTTACTGCAGGCTCACCCTTTTCCACCAAACTACTGATTTTTTAAAACAAACTTCATTTCATATTCTATAGGTGATTTGATCAAACACTTTTTTAAACCCTAATTTTTCTTTAAAATTATATTATTGATGTTGAAGCAAACAGCTAAGTTAGGCCATGACCCAACAAAACACTCTCATGCTTAACTGTAAGCATATGATGAGTAGTCTCATACATTGCTTAAGCAGAGTAGAGTTCCTTGGTAGAGGTGTCCCTGAACTCACAACATGCCTGGGAAGCCTTAAAGCTCAGTATTATAGTTTGGAACCTGCATTGCAGTTTTCATGGACCACCCTCTGTTTATGGGGTTCTTGGAGAAGCTGCAGTCAAGAGAGGCCATGGCAGGATGGCTTCATAAGAATGGCACTGTCATAGGGTAGGAGAGGGATCGTGGAGGATCCAGGATCAGTGCAGAAGAACAGCATACCAGCCCTTTTGAGATTCTGAGGAAGAACCACACCCATGTGCACTCTCCCATCCAAAGGGCTGTCATTTAGGCACTGCCCTGCACTGAGGGTGGTATGAAGCTGCCATTAGCTGCACAAGTACAGACTGTCCCTTCTGAGGTCCCGGCATCCAGGCTGAACAAGTCGGCTGGACTGTCCTTTTGGTTCTGTGGACTGGTGTGCAGCAGAAGCATAACCCCACCTCCTTCTTAACAGAGCAATGTGGGGGAGAAATCCCTGAGCTACCTCAAATGCAATGCACCATGACTGTCCCTCGTGAAGGACATTGAAACAGCATTGGGTGAGATGTCCTGCAACTCCATTCCCACCTGGCTCATACGCTGTCAATTAATAATCATTTAAGTTACTGGACTAAAAGATTTGTGCAAAGCAACATTGTTAGTTCCAAGAATTCAGTGCATGTGTTTTAAATTGTTTAGAACTATCACATTCTGTATACAAGTTGTCCTCAAAATCAAACTCAATGAAACAGATTTTTCAGTGACAGAGCAGTTAAAAATGTGTGTGCTGGTTTCCAGTGTTTTTGTCAGGGTCTAGCTAAAAATGGTTTAACCATTTAGAACCTTAATTCTCAGTATCAGTTGGTAACTATAGCTATTATCTTCATTTTAAAGCAGAAAATGCACAAACACTGTGCGTAACCTATCCTTGTTCCTTAGAACAGCGATTTTCAACCAGTGGTCTGTGGACCCTTGGGGGCTGCAGACTATGTCTAAGATTTCCAAAGGGCTCCGCACATCCACTCGGAGAATTTTTAGGGGTGCACAAGTGAAAAAAGGTTGAAAACCACTGACTTAGAAGAATGTTTTAACACAGATTAAAATTGCAGCATTTTATTGAAAAGTACTTTTTTTTCAGTGGGAGTTTCTACAGTACTGTAAAATTTCCTCTGAAATTGTATCAGGTTCAAATGACCTGTTGAACTACTATGATGTAACCGGAAACATGTCTTGCTGCACTTATTGTATATGAGCTTGTGCATGAATGTCCCTTTAAATGAGACTTGATAAATGTACAGGACCCAGTTCTCTGCAGACAGAAATTAGAGCCACTGATGTCAATGTAGCCGTACCAATTTATATCAGCAGAGAATCTGGCCCATAAAGTCGAAAGTGAATGTGTTACACAACTGATATAAAAAAAGTTCCATTGACATTATAACTTTGAATAAGAAAGAGAGAGAAAGAAAGAATACAAATCAGTTGCACAAAAATAAAAAGAATTTGATTAAATGCCAAAGGAAAAGCATCTGAGGGACATTTCCATTTGGTCCATAATTCAAACTGCTGTGCCTAACTACTGCTGTATAGTCAATATTCTTCAGAATGCTTCTTTCCTTGTGGACTCCTGAACTACAGCATTATCCTGTTTTTTTGATGTTTCCCATTTAAGTCAGACTACATATCCTATAAGGACAGAAGAGACAATCAAGATCACCCACTGTTTTGAGACCACTACAAAACTTAAGCACAATGGTGTGAATTAAGGACAGAAAGTTAGCCAGGAAATGCATAATTTGGCTTTGTCCTAGTAAGTCAGATCCTTAAATAATTTTTTAATTAAAATATTATATATGTGTGTGTGTGTATATATATATATATATATATATATATATTATATTAACAACATTAAGTGTGCGAAGTCAAGCATGCAATAATTAGGAAATGCCGGAATTAACCTTAATCCAGCCCCTTTGTTTATACGTATTATGATATAGTTTTATGATACATCCCCAGAGCAGGTCCAGTCTTTAATTGCAAACTATTTTTTCCCACAGGACCCATGTCTCATCAGTGCACAGGATGGACCTGCTTCGTAGATGAATCAGGGTCGTGTAGTGAAGGAAGCTATTGTCTGCAGGACCCTTGATTTATTTCTTTAAGAAGCTGGAAGGTGCATAGTGAAGGAGGCAGGGGATTGCAGGAAGAGAAAGGAGAATTTGGTTAAAATAGTTAGAACCCAGCTCTCCAGAGCAGCATTTATCTCTGCCTCTGCCACAGAGTTCCTATGTGATGCTGGGTAAGTCACTAAAACAAAATTTTCACTATTTGTGTGTTCCTCTTTTTCTGGGTGCTGGACTTCAGACCCTGGGGTCTGATCTGCAGAAGGGCTGAGCACTCACAACTCCAACTGAAGTCAATGAGAGCTGTGCTTTTTGCATATAAAGTGCTATATAATGCTCAGTACTCTGAAAAATCAGGTCCCCAGGTGTCTTAAATTGGGCATCCAAAACTAGTGTACACTTTTGAATTTATTCTCTGGGCCTCAGTTCCCCATCTGTAAAATGGAGATAATACAGTATCCCGTCATCTTACAGAGGTGTTGTGAAAATAAATTCATTAACATCTGTGATGCACTCAGATACTACAGTGATGAACAGCATGAGAAAAAGTCCATGAAGAAATTAATAATCCTGTTTTCAGAGCAGGGTTTGAATACTGTGCAGTAAATAAGGCCAGGGGCCACACAATAAGGATAAAAAAAAATACTTACTAAGTGAGCACCATCCTGTGCACTAAATGAGGGAGGGGTCCTGTCGAAAAATAGTATATTATTGTGTAACTAAAGAGTATATCATAAAACATACACACGAGTGGGCTCAACTCAGGTTGCTCAGGCAACCTTAATTTCCTAACTTTTGAGTGCTTGACTTTGCCCCCTTAAATGTTCTTTTCGTGTATTTTACATTTATATTCTCTTATAGACACTGCTGAATTAGGATTAAAGAGAAAGCAACAACAACTTTTGTGCTCACTGAGCATATAAACTTCTGATTCCAGTTCTAATCTAGAACCCACTCCACTCCCTAAACCAGACTCCTGCATTTTACAGGGCTTCCAAGTTGCAGTTAAGAGTCAAATGTTCTCAATGGGCAGTTTGGAGGGGGAGAAAAATCATTCAAATTTAACCCTGAACCCCACATGAACCCAACCCTTGGAGGCTGAATATTTTCCACTCTCCTGCCATCTGCTGCTCCATTGCACGTGGTAATCTTTGGCAACCCCACTGAGAGCTGCCTGGGCTATGGCTCTGTTCAGACAGGGTGTAGAAAGAAAAGACACTGAGAATGTCATGGCTGACTGACCAGACTACTGAGATCAGAGAGATTATGCCTCGTTTGCTCACCAAGCCCTGCCAAAAGCAACACTAGTTAACTGCAGGTACTCAAAACCCAACAGGCAAGTTTAAAGGAATTTGGGGCTTAAAAGAGGACCATTCATAATGTGCATTTGTTGGGGATACTGTAACTACCACCTTTTGGCAATTATTCATCAGTGAGTCTTTAAAAAAAGTTCACTCTGCCCACCATTTAATACATTTTCTTTCAGATATTATTCACAGTTGCACCTGATTTGGAGTTAAAGGACAGACAAGTCCAGAGAAGACCCAGGGTTTATCAAAGAATAAACAAAAAGGACTTAATAGCCATCCCACTGAATGGAGATAAACAGAGAAAATCCACAGTTGTTATTGTAAAACAGCTACACTCTGTTTTTCTCCAGGCTCTGAAATGTTGCACAGTATGGAAGCATGAGGGCTTGAAACTTACATGCATAACCCTTATATATCATCTCATGACAAGGGACCTCCCTCGTGCCAGAGTAAAATCTATCTCTCATCACAGGCACCTCCAATTCTAAATAAAATGGTCGGAGAATCTGCTCCCAGAAATTCTGATTCAGGAAAGATCATTTTAAAGTCCCTACAGTATCATTTTCCTTATGTCCCTCTGTTTTGAGTTTGTGACCCACACTTTGTCCCACATTTTGTTCTTAACACTTTCAGGGGTACTGCACAGCACGTTTACATACAGAGTGCACTGTACATTCCAAACAGGTGAATGTAAAAATTTAGGACTATTTAAGCACTGGGTTAGAACTGGAAAAGCAAATTATATTATACATCTTCCTAAAAGTAATGATATGCCGTTACATTCCCACCCTCACCTTCACTTATTTCAACCAGCAGCAGTAGGAAGTGAAGGTACAGCAGTCGAGCACTGATTATGAAAACGGCCGTGACTCTCCCTCATCTCTGTTCTGGGGAACAGTCAAACACGCTACAGTGGGACATGCTGCCACAGGAGCTTCAGAGCTGTGGTTGGTGAGTGGTTGGTGTGACTATGTGCTGTTCCAATCACTAAAGATCACTGAGGGCTGTTGCTCTTAACAGGCAGCTGCTGCCATTCTGTCCCCTTCCCTGTTGCTCCACTCTGTCTGCCTGGCTGGGAGTTAGGAAGGAAGACAGAAAAAGCCACATGAGAGAGGAGGAGCAGACATCTCCCCCACAACCCCAGCTGCTTTGGAGCCAACAGGCCCTGTTGTTTTGATGATTCCTGGCCCCATTTAGTCTTATTTCCTCTCTGCCTGCCAGAAGCACAAAGTGCAGGTGAGAATATTGCAAGGCCCTCAGCATCACATGGGGACTTCTAAAATGCTTAGGTCTTTCCCTCCTGGAAATCACTTCTCTTTACTAGAATTAGAAACAATAGCCCTGATTCTGATCTTAGGTATGTGGGTTTTACACCCGTGTATCCCATCAATTACAATGGAGTCATTCCTGGTTTCTACCCGTGTAAACAAAAGGAGAGACTGGCCCATTTGTTAAAATTAAGTGAAAAAAAATATATAAATCCCACATTCCACAGTATTTTATTTTCGGTATAGACATGCATCCTTACAAGAATAGGTTTGAAATACAAAGCTGGCTGTTATTGTTCTTTTTGACAGCTTTCTTAGTTAAGCTTCTTTGAATAGGACCTTCTGTAACAGCCCCCTTTTTTGACTCATAACCTTAGTGACAGTCAAGCAGCCAGGCAGAGCCACTTCATATAATTTATTACGCGAAGCAGCTTTTAATAAAAAATGCACTGGCAGGTAGCCATGTTAAAGCAGGAAAGGCCCAGTAAGAACCTCCTACAATATAAAAGTCTCTGTTGTTCTCATTACTGTGAAGCAGGAAAACCTTTTAAAGGCTTTTGATCCAAACTGTCATTCGACAGAGACTGTGGACAAGACAAATGGCTGTAAAACAAGGCAATTGGATTTCCTACCGCTACAATATCTTACTTGGCTCCCATGACACAATTTCTCTGTTATTCTCTCTTGCCGTGGTAAAGTAAACTTACGGGCTACCCAGAAAACAGATGAGTGTAATCAGGCCTTTATAAATGATATCTTTTCACCCAAGGAAAGCAAATAACTTTGCTTCCCCTATAATAACTGTTTCTAATACTTCATTTATTCTTTAAATTGTTTATAAAACACTTCAAGAGAGGTCAAGCTCAGAGGGCAATAATAATTAAAGATTAAGGAGAGCATCTAAGTATTTTGTGCCTGTGAGTAAACACTATGGCAATTGTTATGATATGGAAAACATCTATTAAGAGTTTGGCTCTGTATTTATTTATGAGTTTCTTGATTCATATGTTGCTTGCATCCCACCCGGATTCTTCACCTTTCTTACACCTATTTTCAATTCATGTTTAAGCAGCTGCAGTGTTTCATGCAAAGCTATCAATGAAAATAATCATAGCCTTCATCACACCCTTCTTTGGAAAATTCTCTTGAAATTTTCCCCAAATCCCTCCAGGAGGCATCGGTTCTCCCCACATAATGAGCTAGAGGTTCCAGTCCACAGGCGGAAAGGATCCTGCACTAGCTTTGGGGACAATGGCAGTCCTTTGGTCTCTGGCAATTTGCTTCTATTGGAACTCAGATACAAGGGCATCTTCTGGCTACAGCTGCTTGAGGAACCATCCTTGGGTAGGAAGAGGGGGCAGAGAAAGGGTAATATGGCTCAGTTCTGTGTTATCTTTTTGCATGGAAACTCCATGGCTAGTGGCAAGTTTATGTCCCTCCAGCTGCTCCCAGCCTGTTGCATCCTTGCTGCTTCCACATGGGTGCAGTCCTCCAAGCACAGAGAAGTTCATCTGTTCCCCACTTTTTCCTCACAGGTCAGGGCTAGTAGGCATGTGAGCTCTATGGTATTACACAGGAGGCAGCAGTGGACAACCAAACCCAGTTCCTCACTCTACGGAGCCGTATGAGCACCAGGAACTTCCCTCCTCCCAAAAGGGAACTTCAAAAAGTCTCTACCCAGTTCCAGACTTGGGGAGGGGCATGACTTGACAGCCCCTCTTCCCCATGCCCTCCATGGGGAACAACCACTAACCTTCACACATCCCAGTGGCCTGGGATATCAACATTTCCCCGCCCCACAGTACATGATGCTTATCTCCAATTTTAGGAGAGAAATTAGGATGATGGGCATGGGGCTGGAACCAGGGGTTATGAAGTGGGAAAGGGGTGATGCTGCAGCCAAAAATATGGATTTCCAAGGTTTAAATAAAGGGAGATATATTTAAAATAAGGGAATGAAGAATTTATACCCACAGCAAATTTTTTTACATAAATGTATGTATGCATGCATGCACACTCTCTCTCTCTCTCTCTCTCTCTCTCACTCACACACACACACACACACACACACACACACTCCTGTCTTATGGGCAGGGTGAAATGCAAATTTAAAAACAGAAAAAAGGATATAAATAAAAAAGACTAGGATTAAAAATATTTGTAAGCAATGGAGCAGGCAGAGTTAAATAGAAAGAGACTACCAGCATCAGGGGGTAGCCGTGTTAGTCTGTATCCACAAAAACAACAAGGAGTCTGGTGGCACCTTAAAAACTAACAGATTTATTTGGGCATAAGCTTTCGTGGCTAAAAAACCTCACTTCTTCAGATGCATCTTAAGGTGCCACCGGACTCCTTGTTGTTTTTGTACCAGCATGGCTGTGTAACTAGTCATGTGCCTATTTTTATCGTTTGCTTAGTTTATACATTTTACCTCGTCTCCCACATCACCTGTTCTCTGATTTGCCTTTATAACATCAATCCTGCAACTGGATCTGCTAGTGTAGACATCTTCATCCCAATGAAGTTAATGGGCTTATGCATGGGCAATGCAGTCTGTGCTAGCTGGTTTCATTACAAGATTGAGGTTTTAGGGCTTATTCTTATTAATTTATTCTTAACTTTAAACACATGAACAAGCCCATTAATTTCAATGGCACTACTCCTGTGCTTAAACTTAAAAATGTGTTTAAATACTTTACTGGCATCCGGCCTGAGTGCTTTAACACCTTGTAGGACCAAGCCAATGGGTAATCTCAATGAAATCAGCGAAGTACCTGTGTAATTCTTTGCAGGATCAAAGCCTAAGCCTGCATCTACACCAAGGAGACTGTACCAGCATAGCTATGTCAATGTAGCTTTGCCGGCATAGCCCCGTAATGTAGACGTAGCCTACATCAATGGAAGGGGTTTTTCCATTGGTGTAGGAACACCACCTTCTAGAACAAAGTTACCTACGTTGACGGAAGCATTCTTCCAACAGCATAGCTGTGTCTCATGGGGGCTGAGTCAGGGGAGTATCTCAGTCAGGGGAGTAGTGTTTTCACACCTCTGACTGACATATCTATATCCATCTAGCTTTTAAATATAGGCCAAGCCTTAGATTGGAAGCTTTTAGGGGAAGCAAGCTTTTATTCTGCTGTGTTTGTTCAGCACAGTGGAGATACGAGCGACTCAGAATACATTTGACCACTGTTGCAATGCAATACCCCGAGCCTGCTAGGTGTTCCCTAGCATTGGACCCGTGACTGTCGGAAGCCCCAATGAATTCGTTTTGCAATTTACAGAACAGGATAAGACAGCCAGCCAGAAAGACTACCATTTTGCAAATATATGTGGAGCAAAGAATATAGATTCTAATTAGGCTTGAATAAGGCCTGGTCTACACTATGACTTTAATTCGGATTTAGCAGCGTTAAATCGAATTAACCCTGCACCCGTCCACACAACGAAGTGATTTATTTAGAAATAAAGGGCTCTTAAAATTGATTTCTGTACTCCACCCTGAGGAGTGGAGTAGCGCCAAAATCGATATTGTCATTTCGAATTAGGGTTAGTGTGGCCACAATTTGATGGTATTGGCCTCCGGGAGCTATCCCACAGTGCACCATTGTGACCGCTCTGGACAGCAATCTGAACTCGGATGCACTGGCCAGGTAGACAGGAAAAGCCCCACGAACATTTGAATTTTATTTCCTGTTTGCCCAGCGTGAAGAGCACAGGTGACCACAGACAGCTCATCAGCACAGGTAACCATGCAGGCCGATAATCGAAAAAGAGCACCAGCCTGGACCGTACGGGAGGTACTGGATCTGATCGCTATATGGGGAGAGGATTCAGTGCTAGCAGAACTTCGTTCGAAAAGACGAAATGCCAAAACTTTTGAAAAAATCTCCAAGGGCATGATGGAGAGAGGCCACAATAGGGACTCAGATCAGTGCCGCGTTAAAGTCAGGGAGCTCAGACAAGCCTATCAAAAAACAAAAGAGGCAAACGGTCGCTCCGGGTCAGAGCCGCGGACATGCCGCTTCTACGCCGAGCTGCATGCAGTTCTAGGGGGGGCCGCCACCACTACCCCACCTCTGACCGTGGATTCCGAGGTGGGGATAATCTCATCAGCTACACCTGAGGATTCTGCGGACGGGGAAGAGGAGGAGGAGGAGGACGACAAGCTTGCGGAGAGCACCCAGCGCTCCGTTCTCCCCAACAGCCAGGATTTTTTTCTCAGCCTGACTGAAGTACCCTCCCAACCCTCCCAAGCCAGTATCCAAGACCATGACCCCATGGAAGGGACCTCAGGTGAGTTTACCTTTTAAAATATAAAATTTGTTTTAAAAGCAAGCGTTTTTTAATGATTACTTTGCCCTGAGGACTTGGGATGCATTCGCGGCCAGTACAGCTACTGGAAAAGTCTGTTAACGTGTCTGGGGATGAGCAGAAATCCTCCAGGGACATCTCCATGAAGCTCTCCTGGAGGTACTCCAAAAGCCTTGCCACAAGGTTTCTGGGCAGTGCAGCCTTATTCCGTCCTCCATGGTAGGACACTTGACCACGCCATGCTTGCAGCAAGTAATCTGGTATCATTGCATGACAAAGCCTGGCAGCATATGGTCCCGGTGTCTGCTGGCATTCAAGCAACATCCGTTCTTTATCTCGCTGTGTAATCCTCAGGAGAGTGATATCGCTCATGGTAACCTGGTTGAAATACGGGAATTTAATTAAGGGGACAGAGGTGGCCGTTCCTACTGGCCGTTCCTGTTTGCCTGTGGCTGAAAAGAAATCCTTCCCTGCAGTTAGCCAAGCGCGGGGGGGAGGGGGAAATTGGCCCAGAGCTTTTCGCGTTTGGCTAGCAGGGATCTTCCCTGATACCAGCCACGCGTTGGGGGGAGGGGTAAAGCGATCATCCCAGAGAATTCATGGCGGGGTGGGGGGTGTTAGTTTGGTTCCTGCAGGGATCTTCCCTGATACCAGCCACGCGGTGGGGGGAGGGATAAAGCGATCATCCAGAGAATTGGATGGGGGGGGAGTTAGTTTGTTTTCTGCTGCTGAAGGTTAACAGGAAAACCGCAGCACTCAACGGGCTTTGCTTGGTATGTGGGAAAAGTGGGCGCAGAAGCCGAAAGACAATGGCTTACCATGGCCGCGTGCAAGCCGAATTCTGTTGCCCAGACCTGCATCTATGATCTCTAGCAGCAAAGCCACAGGCACTCAATATTAAGAGGCAAAACGCGACCTTGCACAGAAATCACATGTGCTATGTAATGTGAATAGTGTTGGTCACCATGAAAGAGTATAAGCATTGTTCTGCAAAATGTATCTTTTTAAAAAATTCTCTCCTTTTTTCCCCTCCCTCCAGCAGTTGCAAATTTTTCAAGCTTCCCTCCTCCGTCCCGAAGGCTATCTCAGATAAGGCGTCAGAAAAAGAAGACGCGAGACGAGATGTTCACAGAAATCATGGAATCCACCTGCAGTGAAAGAGCTCATCTGAATGAGTGGAAGGACACGGTTTCAAAGTATAGGAAAGAAGCCAGTGAACGTGAGGACAGGAGGGACCAACGTGAGGAGAGGAGAGACGCTCGAGATGAGAGGTGGCGGCAGGAAGATCAGAGGAGGCAGGATGCAACGCTGCGGCTGCTGCATGAGCAAACAGACATGCTCCGGCATCTGGTGGAGCTTCAGGAACGGCAGCAGGATAACAGAGTGCCGCTACAGCCCCTGTATAGCCCCCCTCCCCCCTCACCATGTTCCTTAGCCTCCTCACCCAGACGTGTAAGAACGCGGAGGGGGAGGCTCCGTACACCCTCCCATTCCACCCCAGTGGACAGCCCAAGCAAAAGGCTGCCATTTTTTTAACCTTTTTTTAGTGGCCTTTTCCTTCCCGCCGATCCTCCTCCCAAACCCCACCCGGGTTCTCTCCCTCTTTTTATAATCAATTAATAAAGAATAAATGATTTTTAAACGATAGTGACTTTATTTCCTTTGAAAGCAAGCTGGAGGAAGGGGGAGGGTGGGTTCCTTACAGAGAATGAGTCAATAAAGGGGGCGGGTTTTCATGAAGGAGAAACAAACAGAAATTTCACACTGTAGCCTGGCCAGTCATGAAACTGGTTTTCAAAGCTTCTCTGATGCGCAGCGCTTCCTGGTGTGCTCTTCTAATCGCCCTGGTATCTGGCTGTGCGTAATCAGCAGCCAGCGATTTGCCTCAGCCTCCCACCCCACCATAAAGGTCTCCCCCTTACTTTCACAGAGATTGTGGAGCACACAGCAAGCAGAAATAACAATGGGGATATTGGTTTGGCTGAGATCTGAGCGAGTCAGTAACGATCGCCAGCGATTTAAACGGTTAAATGCACATTCTACCACCATTCTGCACTTGCTCGGCCTGTAGTTGAACAGCTCCTGACGCCTGTCCAGGCTGCCTGTGTATGGCTTCATGAGCCATGGCATTAAGAGGTAGGCTGGGTCCCCAAGAATAACTATTGGCATTTCAACATCCCCAACGGTTATTTTCTGGTCCGGGAAGTAAGTCCCTTGCTGCAGCCGTTTAAACAGATTCGTGTTCCTGAAGACGCGAGTATCATGAACCCGTCCCGGCCATCCCACGTTGATGTTGGTGAAACATCCCTTGTGATCCACAAGTGCTTGCAGCACCATTAAAAAAGTACCCCTTGCGGTTTATGTACTGGGTACCCTGGTGCTCCGGTGCCAAGATAGGGATATGGGTTCCATCTATTGCCCCACCACAGTTAGGGAATCCCATTGCAGCAAAGCCATCCACTATGACCTGCACATTTCCCAGGGTCACTACCTTTTGTAGCAGCACCTCAGTGATTGCTTTGGCTACTTGCATCACAGCAGCCCCCACAGTAGATTTGCCCACTCCAAATTGATTCCCGACTGACCGGTTGCTGTCTGGCATTGCAAGCTTCCACAGGGCTATCACCACTCCCTTCTCAACTGTGAGGGCTGCTCTCATCTTGGTATTCTGGCGCTTCAGGGCAGGGGACAGCAAGTCACAAAGTTCCATGAAAGTGCCCTTACACATGCAAAAGTTTCGCAGCCACTGGGAATCGTCCCACACCTGCAACACTATGCAGTCCCACCAGTCTGTGCTTGTTTCCTGGGCCCAGAATCGGCGTTCCACGGATAGAACCTGCCCCATTAACAACATGATCTCCAAAGCACCGGGGCCCGCGGTTTGAGAGAATTCTGTGTCCATGTCCATATCATGCTTGTCGCTGTGCTGCCGTCGCCGCCGCCTCCTCCTCGCCTCGTTTTTCTGGTCCTGGCTCAGCATAAACTGCACGAGAACGTGCGAGGTTTTTACAATGTTCATGACTGCTGTCTTGAGCTGAGCGGGCTCCATGCTTGCTGTGGTATGGAGTCTGCAGTGTTCACCCAGGAAAAAAGGTGCGAAATGGTTGTCTGCCATTGCTTTCATGGAGGGAGGGGTGAGACTGTACCCAGAACCACCTGCGACAATGTTTTTTGCCCCATCAGGCACTGGGATCTCAACCCAGAATTCCAATGGGCGGGGGAGACTGCGGGAACCATGGGATAGCTATCGGATAGCTACCCACAGTGCAACACTCCAGAAATCGACGCTAGCCCCGGTACATGGACGCACACCGCCGAATTAATGTGCTTAGTGTGGCCGCATACATTCGACTTTATACAATCTGTTTCCAAAATTCAAATTATATAAATTCGGATTAATCCCGTAGTGTAGACATACCCTTAGAAATTACTTTTCACTAAAGATACATTTTAGACTGTTGCACAAACCAGTTCTCATAACATCTCACCTTCCAATTAATAAATGAGGTGTTAGGGGTGGGAGGTAAGAATATGCCAGCAAACTTATTTACAACTCATAAACCAAAGCACAGACAATAAGTTTGCAGAGGGATTTGAAGACAGTCAGTAGTATAGGTATATATGTACCAAGCAAAAGCAAAACTGATTCTCAGGAGTTCCATTACCTACTTATATCCGTGAGCACATTCATTGGATGTTATTAGAGTCATTAAATAGTATATTATTCATGATATAAAATGCTGTATTTTCCCGGTTCCTATGATAAGTAGGTAATACCAACAAATACTGGTGCAACAATCTGATTTCATGTTTTGAGGGGTGTTTTTGTGTTTGTTTTATGGGAATTTTGTTTGTTTTTTACTCACCATATTTCCTCAATCAAGTTGAAACTGTCATGTTGATTTTGGCCCAAATCTATGTTTTGTCCAAGCATGTTTAACAAAATGTCAGCTCAACAAAAATAATTCCAATAATGTATTTTAGTTTCAGTGAAAACAGCTTTTTGCTTGGATCAAAATATTCCGACATCATTTGCAACACCAACACTGTAGTGTTGTATTCATGCATGAGAGCCAAAAAGTGAAACAGACTATGTACAAAAGTAAAGCTGACTCATCCAAGCAAAATGTAAGTGTAAAATGTAAATAGAAAGCATTAATGTGAAAAGTCCATTAGTTTTTTCAAATATTTCAAGTATTAAAATCCATGGTGTTATTCATAACACAGGAATTTTTTTTTCAAATGAATGACTTAATTCAACTATGGCCTTTCCCAATAAATAAGTATTGTGGAGTAAAAGAATAAGGCAGCTAAATCCATACTTTCTATTTATTTGAACTTGGTCACATTAGATAGGCGATGAATTCTGCTTTAAGAAGTAAGGAATCACAGGATTGTGAATTTTCGGAGACAGTTTCTTAACCTTATAATGTTACTGTGTTCTGTTTATCTAAAGAATTCTGTAATGCATCAATCAGCGTGGCATTTAGGCACAGAGGTATTCACAGTGCTTTGAAAATGGGTACTATGAATGAGTACTATGTAAGTGATGTTATTAATACTAAATAGCAAATGTAGAAATTACTAATGTGATCTCCTAACTGAACTATCATTTATCTCTCACTGATGACCAGAAAAGCTTTGAATTAATGCATACATACCAAGTTAGGTCCAGATCCTACAAACATTGAATTCAATGGGACCACTTATGTGTATAACGGTTCGCAGAATTAGGATTTTATTTCCTAACCCCCCACCCTCCCCCATGGTGTTCATGAAAGAGAAGAGCTCAGATTATGTAGAAAATAAAGCTTCCCAATCAGCAGAGAAGTATTAAAAAAACCCTGAAGGGTTCAAGAGAAACTCTTTGCAGCTGGTGGCTGCATAAACATTCCTTCTACATACTCTGTAGAACAACAAATGGCATTTAACCTCAGAGGGGGCCATTTGCCTCATCCCCTTCAGACAGAGAATGAGAACAATATTCATGGCCCTATCGAAAAGGAGGGAAGATAGGAGGACGTGGGGGGATATGGTGGTCTCATGAAAGGGTGATGGATTCTCAGGATCCTATCTGAACCACTGTGGTTGTCAAGTGTGCCAAAGGTGAAAGTCTGGATTCTAGTGGCTGGGAGGGGCAAGTGTACCAGAAAAAATTTGCACACTGTATATGTGACTTTGCTTCTAGTTAAAAATAATCCAAGTTAAAACAAACTAAATAATACAATTTAAAATCCTAGTTTGTATGTGAAAAACAAAACAAAACAACTCCCCCCCCCAAGGGGTGAATTTAGATATTAAAGATCCGGTTCTCTGGATAAGTCAGCAGATGTTCATGATTTTTTTTTGCTGGAAAAAAAGTATATGGCAGGAAACCCCATGGAAATGAGAACAAAACAACATAAATGTGATCTACAACTGTAAATCCAGTTAAACAACATATGTCTGAGAACAATTTCCATATTAATGGACCAGATATGAAAAAGACATACAATAAATGAGAACAAAATAACATAAATGTGATCTACAACTGTAAATCCAGTTAAACAACATATGTCTGAGAACAATTTCCATATTAATGGACCAGATATGAAAAAGACATACAATAAAATCCAGTGAAACCAGATTACTAAAATTGTCATTGCACATGATCTTAAATAATTCCACAATAAGCATGCACTCTGATTAGGAAAAAGAAAATAAGAGCATTATATTAGAAAATAGCGAAATTGTTAAGTGTGCAGAATAAGTAAATAATATCCTTGATAAGTGTTTGAAATAATATTGAAAAGGTGGTGGTTGTTGGGGTGGTTTTTTTTTCGTGGTTTTTTTTTTTTTTTTTTAGTATTTCACAAAGTGTTGCATTTAGATGGATTTCTTCTTCAGTGTCATTGCTTGTTACATGGTTTTAGAACCAGATTTACATTGCCTGTCTGTCTAGTGAGGAGCATTTCTTTTAAACAGATTTTGTTCACACTTGGTTACTGAAGGGGAACTTTTCTCCCCATCTTCTCCTTTAATTAAGCAACAGAGAAAATATTAAGATGAAAGCTGTGTCAGACAACAGGATCAACAAACATGACAAAAGCCACATTTAAAAAACACCCACAATTTTCAGAGCCAAAATTATTTTGTCTCTGCACCAACAAGCAAGTTAAATAAATAATATCCAGCTGGATATTAATGCTATTAAGTTCCCCCCATAGGAATCTAAAGGAAAAATGTATTTAAAAGTATGATAAGGAAGTCTTTCGGGGCCTCTTGCAATACTGGAACTTTTTGAAGACTAATGTGTAGCCCTCATAAAAATATAAAAACAAAGAACCCTGACTTCAACTTATAAGTTGGATAGCAAGTTTTAATTAACCTTGAAATACATGACTGACTTTAGTAACAATAAAATCAATGAATCTTGATTCAGTCGATATTTACAGCAACTTTCACTGAACTTACTAGCTCTTTTTACAGCTTTCCAAATAAGAGCAATTACACCCATACACTCACTCTCTCTCCCCACCCCACTCTCTATTTTAAAGAGTGAATAACTAGGCCACACTACTTTGTGGTGTTCCTTCATGGAGTTATCATAGTCTACAAATGTGATGGTAAACCAGATGATGTCACTGTAATACCAAACCCAGAAAGGGTATCTACATCCTGACTGCTTCCAAGGCAGACACTGCACATACTTGCAAGTAAAATGTTGTTGTGCAATAACTGCAGCACACTAATGAACTCAAACCCAGAATTACTTCATCCCATAGTTTCACAACATACAGTTTAATTTTCCTTTAAGTGCAACTGTGATGTTCTTCTTGAAATGACGAGACATCCCTATAAGAGATAGAAGGCTAAATAAAATAATGAGCTGTTAGTTATTGGTTTGCTAGTTTCTTGACAATCTTTTGGCTGCATTACTTGGATTCACTAGCAAGATCAAAACTGTTGCCAGTTCTTTAGTAACACTGGCATGGCCACTAACTGGATTGGAAAGGAAAGGTAGCATCTGCCCGCTGTTACCAATAGCTGAAATCAAGCTATTTCACAATTTTGCAAGTTGCTATTACACCAATCTAGTTCTAAACATTTTTATTAAGAATTGCCTGGCCTGTGGGGAGAATCTTGCCACTAAGCTGGCTAACACGAAGATGAACTGTAATACTATATGCTGCAAATTTTTAACATGAAACTTTAAGAGTTTAAAGAAAAATATATACTATTTGTATTGTAAACTCATTTCCCAGTTGACGAGCATATTCAATAGCATCGTTTTATGAACAAGTCAACTAATTAACAGTTTCTTTTTTCTTAAACATGCATGAAAAAAAGAATACAAGATGAAGAAGACACAAATTATCTCAGAAAAATGCAATATTGGAACACAAAAGGTACTGTTATGCAACTCATGCATTAGATTGTAGTAAGAACAATGAAGCAGGCATGTGCTCAGTGAAATTACATTCTTTTTAAAGTTAGGATGCTAGCATTTAACTGAGGCCATGCCAGGTACAAAGGGCAGCAATGGTGTCATTTTTTGTCTCATATGCCCGATGGCTACGATTTTCATTGGAAGTCATTGGGACTTTGTAAAAGATCTGCTCTGGGAATTATTTTGGGGAAGTTCTCTGGCCTGTGTAATACAGGAGGTAAGATTAGATGATCACAATGGTCCCTCTTCTGGCCGTGGTAGTTTTTAAAAAAAATCTGCTTTAGGCCCTTTTGAAAATCCCACCCAATATGTTCAGAGTCCTGAAGAAGCTAAAGGAAAACGAAGGAAAAGATGCCTTTATTTTAGTTTAAGATAAAATCCTGTCCTTCCTTACCTGAGCCACGGTGGGAGAGAGAGACAGAATGACACTCAGGTTCCAGAGCCCTCCGACAAGGGCAGGATAAAACTGCGTAGGGAGATAGTGCATCTTACTGCTGCTGTGAAAAGCAGCAGCATATGCTTCCTCCAGCCAGTTCTTTCCACACTGCACTGGGGACTTGTCCATCCCCCTAAATGGCTGACCATGCCCACTGGAGGCTACGGTGCACCAAACACACAGGGTGGCAGCGTCCCCTGGTACCATGAATCCATCCTGCTCTCCTGCCTTTTGGTGGAAGGAGAATCTCTGTACTCTCTTACCCCCCTTCAGCATCCCAGAACTCACAAAGATTTAACACAGAGAAGGGGATGGAGGTGGAAATCATGCTCTTGAAGAACACACATGACTCAAGTTACATCTAGCAGTTGGCCGGGCTCTCAATGGTGGGTGCATGTAATTGTGCAGATATAATTTGTGCACACAGATACCATGATTATGAAGAAAAATGGGTATCTGTACGTACAAATGGTTAATTAGATGAATAGCTGACCATGGTCCTGATTCAGCAAAATACTGAAGTATGTGCTTAAAATTAAGCACGTGAATAATCCTTTCTTTACTGAAACTACACATTCGTTCTTTAAAAATGGGCGTTTTTCACCTATTAGGGCAAGACTAACATAGGATAAATACAGTGAGTTTAACTTCCTTAGAAGTGTAATACTTGCCCTTGCCTTTCCTTACTTATGTATTCAGATTGTTAAAATGCACCTTCCTCTGTTCTAAGTATAGACAGGAAAATAAGTTCAAATGTAATCCCCTCCCACCCGCAAAAATAATTCAAGCAAACAATAAAGAGTAGATTCTACTTTAATCTAGTAATAATCTAACCCAACAAGATTATCAATATCACCTGGATTAAGAACACTTGCTCCTAAAGAGAGCCTACCTTTCTGAACCTCTCTCGTCTCAAAAGCCTGGGAAGAGATGCATTGCACGCATCGGCTCTATTCGTCCAAGGTTAGAATCTAATTCCAGATTCAAATGCTGAATAATGAACATAAGCTGCAAGTAGCTCCTTCACATCTAAACCAGTAACCTGTCAAGTACTGATCTTCAGTTATATCTGAAGATCACAAGAGTCTAATTTTTATTTCACTGAGTTGTAATTTTAAACTTCTGCGTATTTTGTCATGTTGTGGACATCACTATCAGCAGCCAGTCAGAGCCTAAGAATGCAAGAGACCATTTAGTTGAATTTCAGTCCTTTGTAAGCATCTATGAAATATGATCGGTGAGGCAGAAACATTTTTAGTACAGTTGGCAATGTATTCACAGGTGGCAGTGTGGGAAAAATAGGTTTAATGTACAATATGTACTTTAAAATAAAATACGTTGTGGTAACAAAGAGGTTACAAAATGCTTAAAATACACCCATAATTAAGAGTACGAGACTGCCACAAATTGATAGTCTGTCCCATTGTTTAGATTTTCAGACATTTCAAGATGGCATAGGGTTTTTGCCTAAAGATAGTCTTTTCACCAAAAATATTACATGCATCAGTCTATATACAGAAAGAATCACACATTTAAGGGTCACAACCATCTGATTTTAGACTAGAATTGTGTTTTCTTACTACAGCCTGATGGGAATTTTTAGTGATTTAGCTCAACACAAGATAGAAAATTTTCCATTTCCAAACATCAAACAGAAGATCTACCCCCTGGGTTCTCTTTCCAGCTATGTCCCGACTGGTTGTTTGACCTTGGACAAGTCACTTTGCCCCTCTGTGCCTCTGTTTTCCTCCCAACCTTTGTTTTTTCTTGTTTATTTAGACTGAAAGCAGGTTGTGGCAGGGACTGTGTGTTACTATGTGTTTATATGATGCCTAGCACAATGGGGCACTAATTCTGACTGAGACCAGCAGCACTACATATAATCAAAAATGAATAAAGGAGATATAGGTGCCAGCTGCAGAGTTTGGAACTTGCCCAAAATGTGGAGATGCTGGGATCTGGGGTTTTACTTGGAGCCCAACTGTGTTTTCAATGAGATACTTCAAATGTCCTTCATGTAAACATGTGATACACGAGGGCAGCACTTTACTAGGCTCTTGTAAAATCTGACCATATGCTATTGGGCATGTTCAGAAGTGACATTTGATTACTTCAGACTTTTCAATTTTTTAAATTAATCCTTCAACCTCAAACGAGAGATTATTTTTCATGGAGGAACAGTTTCATGCTCTGTTTGAAGTTTTCTTCTACAGCTGTTTTCAAGATAACAGTGAATCAAAAAGCCTTATTTTTTTCCCCATCTCCTGTAATTCAAATGGTTCAATGCATTTTCCTTCAGCCTCTTTCTCTCTCTCTCTCATGCATTCACATTCAAATCACTTCTGGGCTGAGACCAAGCATAGAACATTTCAGTTCCAGTAGAGAGTTAGTTATTTCAGAAAGATAGGAGTGAGAGAGAATGGAATTACAATGGAACTTTGTACCATATTTAACCTTAGCTATTTTTTTTTAAAAAACAGAAACAGTTGACATTTGTACCAGAGATACCAGAATTCCCTTTAGACTTAGAATATGTGATAACTGTAGTGGACTGTATAATATCTCTTGGTAAATGCTGAGTATTTAATAGCGACTACTGTGTAATGTTTGCAGCCAAGAAAGCCGTAATATGAACACTGAGGTAACTGATTTGCATTGTACTGCATTGCCAAATAGGCATTTCCATTTTTTTTTTAATTTGATAGTCTACTCAGCTTTCTGATTAGTTAAAATAGGTATTTGTGGAGATTGTGATAAACTTTGGGAGGATTAGTCATTTTGTTTTAGAGAGTATGGCAGAGTGAAATTATTTGGGAGGCTAATGGGATAACCTGTTGTTGGTGGCTGGTTGCTGTTGCAGATGAAGTCCCTTTTATTGGATATCTGGCCACAGTAGCTGTGGCTCTTTGATGGCCACATTAAAATGACTGAAAGTGTATAGGAACAAAGTTGTGTCCTAGGAATAGGATGGCTATGGGGGAATTCAGTTGCTCACTCCTTGGGCCGATGAGAAGTGGAGACAAGGCTGAAATGTGTTAAATTCTGGAAATGTCTGAGGGTCCTGAGAAATCCCAACTCCTGCGATACTGCCAGAGTTGCCAAAAGTTCTTAAGGCCCTGGTAAGAGGAGAATACCTGTGCTGCAATGCACTCCAGCCTGGCCCCCCATGCCAGGAACTGTGAGTAGAGGCTTGTGTAGAGACTTTATATCAGCTTTACAATGGCCAAGGATTCTCCCCTCCCAGGGGATACCCTCAGGGGTGAGGAGGAGGAGGGGGGCAGAGCAGAGCAGTGAAAAAATGTAGCATAACTGAGGATCAAGCCCACAAAATTTTGTGCTACTGTACTTCAGTAACAATTAGTATCATGAAGATGAAAAGTACTATGCAATTACTAATCGTTATTATTTAATATTCCCAGAGCTGCATCGACATAAGAGTGTCCATCCTGGGTCAGACTAAAGGTCCATCTAGCCCAGTATCCTGTCTTCCCCCAGTGGCCAATGCCAGGTGCCCCAGAGGGAATGAACAGAACTGGTAATCATCAAGTGATTCATCCCTGTCGCCCATTCCCAGCTTCTGGCAAACAGAAGCTAGGGACACCATCCCTGCCCATCCTGGCTAATAGCCATTGATGGACCTATCCTCCATGAATTTATCTAGTTCTTTTTTGAACCCTGTTATAGTCTTGGCAAAAAGTTCTACAGGTTGACTGTGCGGTGTGTGAAAAAATACTTCATTTTGTTTTAAACCTGCTTCTTATTAATTTCATTTGGTGACCCCTAATTCTTGTGTTATAAGGAGTAAATAACACTTCCTTATTTACTTTCTCCACACCAGTCATGATTTTATAGACCTCTATCATATGCCCCCTTAGTCATCTCTTTTCCAAGCTGAAAAGTCCCAGTCTTATTAATCGCTCCTCATACAGAAGCCGTTCCATATCCCTAATAATTTCTGTTGCCCTTTTCTGAACCTTTTCCACTTCCAATATATCTTTTCTTGAGATGTGGTGACCACAACTGCACACAGTATTCAAGATGTGGGCATACTATGGATTTATATAGAGGCAACATGATATTTTCTGTCTTATTATCTATCCCTTTCTTAATGATTCTGTTTGCCGTTTTGCTTAATTTATGTTGAGGCACATACAAGGAAGATGACAAAGCAACAATACATTTCCTGTGCCCCACTGAAATATACAAATTTGAGAGGACTTCTTGCTAACACACAGCAAGCTGGAGTCTTTTCTTGTCACCTGGAGGCTAGTAGATAACTACTGTAATCAAAATGAGTAAGATGTCATTGAATATTTGCCGTTTATGGTAAATTGACATATTAAAGTAGATTAATTTATGAAATATACTAACCCCTATTTTTCTCTCTCATTATCAGGTAACCTTCACTGTGTGTGCTTGTGCTTCCTTGCACGCCCCCGCCCCCTTTTCTTCTTTATATTTCTATTTATAAAAACAATAAAAACTATTTAAACATATGGGAAAAATACAAAAAGAAAAGTCAGTGAATGTCTAACTGAAAAGGGCAAAATTAGTAAATGAATTATTTACATTTTCAAACTTTAGAAGGGAATTACGAACAATGGTGAGGGGCTAAAACAATTAAAGGTTACAAAAAGTGAAAGTAGTTGACAGCATGTCCATTTTTGGTATTATTTAGTATTAGCGCTTAAGATCAGAAAATCCCAACTCTGGGATGTCAAGTGGCTAAAACAAAACATTCTACCACTTATAACAGTTCAAATATATTTTTTTAAATATCTACTTTAAAAAAAAAAAAGGGTTCCTCCTTCTGAGGAGTGTTTCTACAAAACAATTTTGTGCCTAGAAGCATTTTCCCAGTGCTGGTTATTTATTTATTTTTAAATTCAAGTATGAACTCTAATATTAAAACGTACCTACTGCATTTTATACAACGGAAAGTAAAAAAAGGGAAAGTATGCTAAAACTGGAAAACCCTTCAGTACAGTGACTACCTCATTTTATTACTAATTCTGTGGGATATTATAACAAATTTGACAATGTTACTAAATTGTTTTGTTAGGTCATAGCTCTGCCTCCCTCTAATACTCTACCCTTGCTTTTACTATTATTGTATTTATTAGGTGATTTCATGCCTTGCGACACGAGGCAACATTTTGTCAAAGGTTTTCTTATATGTTATATGTTATCCTCCACTTTCCATCTTCCACCAGGTGGTATCCGGTGAAGGGCTTGTCTAGGAATACCGTTTTTTGATATCCATACAATATGTCCAAAATAATTCAGCCCTCTTTTTCTAGTCTGTTGATCAATCCTTTCTCACATCTCAACATTGGCTACTTTGTCCCACCAGTGGACACTGAGTATTCTTCACAAGCATTTCTGATGGAATGTGTTAAGTTTCCTGTTGTGGAATAGCATTTGCCAAGCTTCAGAAGCATATAGCAATGTGGTAATCACAATGACATTGCATAACTTTACCTTGGTTCTTACGTGAATCTCCTTATTTTTCCACATATTTGCCAGTCTAGAAAAAGCTCTACTTGCCTTCCTAATTCTTGCTTCCATCTTGTTATGGAGTTGCCTATCAGCATTTCTTGTCGTTTCAAGATATGTGAACTCATTAACCATGCTGTATTCATTGCATTCACACCATTGTTGCTGACACCTCTTTCAATGATCATGACTTTCATTTTCTTTTGGTTGATTCTTAATCCTACTTTGGCAGCCTCATCTTTGACACAGATAGTGGTCTTTTTCATGCATTGTCATCTGGATCCAATAGAACAATGTTAAACAATGTCAGTTGCAAAGCTGAGATCTTTAAATTTTTCTCTACTCCACTTAACTCTTCTACCTTCCTTTGATGTTGCTTTTCGCATCCCATAATCTATCACAATGCAGAAAAGGAGGACGGTAAGATTCAGTCCTGCCACATTCCAGTGACAATATCAAACCAATCAGTCTCTCCACGTTCTGTCCTTCATAGCATTTTGAACCTTCATACAGCATCTTGGCCAGTGACACTGTTTTTCGAGGAAGCCCCTATGAATGCAGTTGAAACCTTTGATGAATCTATGAAATTCAAGACTAGTCCCTCTCTGGTAAGCAAGCCCTTTCTCAATCCATTGTCTCAGGGTGAAGATGTGATCTACACACAATCTTTTCGGTCTAAAGTCTTCTTGGTCAGTACACAGTTTTTCATCAGTTCAACAATACATAACACTTTCCTGGGTACAGAAAGTAGTGCTATTGTTTGCCGGATATCACACACGAGTTATGCTTTTCTTCCAATTCTTTCTCCCAAACCATATTAAAGTTTATGTAGTGTTGTTGTAGCCATGTCAGTCCCAGGATACTAGAGAGACAAGGTGGGTGAGGTAATATCTTTTATTGGACCAACTTCTGTTGGTGAGGGAGACACGCTTTCAAGCTACACAGAGTTCTTCCTCAGTTCTGGGAAAGGAATTTTCATTTCAAACAGAAAAATCTGATAACTTCATTGTTCTATGCAGTGTTGTTGTAGCCATGTCCTGGGACTGACAAGGCTACAATACCACTGCATACCACAATGGAAGATATTGAATTTTGCCATTTTTTAGCCGCTTAATTGTTTTCTCCATTTCTGCTTTTGAAATTTCTAGCAATGAAATATTTAATTCTTCACCTTCTTTGCATCCATTAATTGGAGTTGTTAGCTCTGGTTGATGGAGTACTTCATTGAAATGTTCTTGCCATTGTTGTTGTTTTTTTTCTGCTGCCATTGTCAACAATCTTCCATCTTTTGTTTTTACAATACCACTGTGACTGAACCATTATGACAATTGTTTACACATCTGAAACAGTTTCTTGGAGTCACCTCTCAGGCCTGGTCCACACTAACCCCCCACTTCGAACTAAGACATGCAACTTCAGCTACGTGAATAACGTAGCTGAAGACAAAGTACCTTAGTTCGAACTTACCACGGGTCCAGACGCGGCAGGCAGGCTCCCCCGTCAACTCTGCATACTCCTCTCGCAGAGCAGGAGTACCGGCGTCGACGGCGAGCACTTCCAGGATCGATCCGGGATCGATTTATCACGTCTAGACAAGACACGATAAATCGAACCCAGAAGATCGATTGCTTACCGCCGGACCCAGAGGTAAGTATAAACCTACCCTCAGTGATGCTTCTTCGGCTTCTGTCACTCTTTTGTCAATCATTCTCTTATCTTTCCGACATAACTTCTTTACCTCTTTGTCTTTCTCTACATACCCCTGTTGCAATGTGCATTGTCTTTCTTGTCCTGTCACCCGTGTTTGCCTTTTTTTCCAGACTTTTCTTTCCTCAATCAATTTCCATGTGCATGGATATATTCACTTTTTTCCTTAATCATCTTGATCCAAGTGAATTTGTGCCAGCCTTCTAGCAAACATTTCTAACAAGCACATTGTTCTTCTATATCATCATTTATTATGCACCACTTTTGAAATCCATTTGAGAGCTGGATTTAAAAACCCCCACTGATTCCCAGGTCAGACAATTTCTTCACATCAAATACCATCTCTCTTTTCTTATTGGTTTGTCTTTTTAGTTTTATACTAACTGTTCTGATGACAAGATAACAGTCACTCTCTACATCAGCACTTGTAATAAATCATGTAAACCACAGCGATCTTTTCCACCATCTGCTGATGACAATGTTATCGAGTTGTTTCTTGGTAATACCACCATGTTTGTTTGTGTTTGCCCCCCGACACATACTTTATACGTACTGCACAGCTTCATTAATCATTCACTGGTGTCCATCTGCCCCATGCAATGCTCATACCCAAAGCTGTCATTACTGACTTGGACCTTCATAACCAGAACCGCCATTATAAGCATGCACCCAATTTGTCTTCTTGTAGAATATGTCTTTTGCTTGCTTTTAGCTGGTTGCTGGCTGAGGTGCCACTAAACTAGTGCCACAATATCATCCTCATTATCTATGGAAATACATTAGATATAAAAGCCCTCACTCTCTCCTTCATTGCACTTTATGTAGTTATTTCCATGTGTGCAAAACAAGTGTAAAATGCCACTAAATCATAATGGTTGAATTTTACATACTGTTTGCAGAGGTATAAATGACTGCACAAGATGCAAGACAGTAGAGAATGAGGCCTCAGATGTTATTGACATTTCAAGAAACTTTGCTATGATTCAATATACTAATGAAGCAAAAAGATTGCTGCAGATTAGATACGTACTGTGACTGCATCGGGCATCACTGATACCATAAAAATGGAATGAGCTATTTTATATTTTTCAAAGTCTTAGTCTTTCACAAAACTTTAAAATAATGTTTTGGTTTGACATTTCACTGAGTAGTTCATAGTCTGCATATTATATGTTTCAAAAGTATCACAAGAATATCATAATATACTCCTGGAAATGTTAAGAACAACAATAGAAGGCTTTGCTAACAGATTATATCATATTTTGTAGATTGTGTTGGAGTTTATCATTCCTATCTTAAGTTGCATAGTGAAAAAAAATCTAAATCAATAAGAGGAAATAGTAGAAACTATAATCCATTAATTCTTGTCAATGCTGAATGAGACACAAGGGAATGCATGATTTAATGACATGAAGATGCCTCTAATAAGATAACAGTTTGCTCAAGGAGAGATATGGATTGTAAGCACAGCTGTTCCAAAAATCTAAACCCACAGGCAAGAAATTACTGATTTTTGTTGTTGTTGCAATAGTTATATCCATAAGCAGTTAGATAAAATAGTGCTAGACCCCTTAGGAATACCTAAAATATATAAGCAAAGAATATGAGCTAGAGAATCTTCAGATGATGAACAGATTCCCATAAATAATTATGGCAAATATGTGATTTTATCTGGAACCATTCAACACACAGGCCTTTCTTCTTCTAAGACCTGGTATCCCAATTCAGGATAGATTATAGGCAAAACTAGATTCAGACCTTGCAAACATTTACACGTGTTCCTAATTTTGAATATATGAGTAGTTCCACTGAAGTCAATGGGAATACTCACATGCGTAAACTTAAGCACACATATAAGTGTTTTCAGGATCAGGCCTTTAGTTTGGAAGTTTCAGGTTACTGTAGTTACTTGTAAAGTTTTTTTCTCCCCTAATGAAACCAACTCATACTTTGCCATGACTGTGTATCTGTGATGGAGGGACTCCTTGGGAAGTCACCTGCTGTGCTGAGATACCACTGAGTCTACCTGTTCTGCCAGCACGGGCCTCCTTTTACCCATCTTGCTGAGCCAGGCTCTTAAAACCTACTCTGACACACACACACACACACACACACACACACACACACACAGAGGCAGGGCCACATCCAGCTGCAGATCAGCTCTGAGAAGACTCAGCTTGAGGGACTTGCTCCAGTACTCAGATGTCCACCGCCCTTGGAGTACAAACCCAAAGATATATTATATTTGCCTCTTCCCTCAATGTGGAAGAGGGTATGCACAATTTCTCGGCCACCCCAGTTAGAAATCACATCAACTGGGTTGTATTATAAACCAGAAATAAATTTATGAACTATAACAGGTGTATTTTAAGTAGTTAAGGAGGAGATAGAACAAGGCAGATTACTAAGAAAATAAAACAGCATGGAAACTAAGCTTAATTCACTAAAGAAACTGGTTACATGCAAGTTCTCACCCTAAATGTGGTTCTAATAATCTTCTTCACAGGCCAGACGCCCTTCCAACCTGGGCCCAGTTCTTTTCCCCTGTTCAGTATTAGTTGTTTCCAGCTGTCATCTCGCAGGGGAGAACTGATGACCTGGATTACCTCACTCTCCACCCTTAAATAGGATTTGCATAAGGCGGGAGTCCTTTGTTTCCTAGTTTGAGCCCCGCTTTCCTCACAGTGGAAAGTTACAAGAAGTCCCAGGTAAAGTTTTAATGTCAGGTGACAAGACCACCTGACTCTGTAGAGCTCTTGTAACCATCCTTCACAGGCTGACCCACAAGTTCACAGGAAGATTAAGCTCTTTTATAGTCCATTGTCCTTGTTGATGGGCCATCCACCCGGTCTGGCTTTTAAATTGTTGTACCTGAAGTGTTGGCAGCGGGCATCACCCAAAGTAGCGTAGTTGAAATACAGATACATAGTCAATATTCCTAATTTCAGATACAGAAATGATACATGCCTACAAAAAGGATAATCACATTCAGTAAATCATAACCTTTCCAATGATATCTCACATGAGCCATCTTGTATAAAGTATATCTTAGTTATGTCATTCATATCAAACATATTTTCATAAAGAATATCGAATGACACATCACAGTATCCTTGTCCAGTAGAGGCCAAGTACTAGAAAAGCAAAGATGATAAAAGTCAAGATTAAGATGAACAGTTAGCAACATGACAGAAAAGCGCAATGACATGGGTGTGGGCTAATGGTCAGAGCAGGGAGTCAAAACCAAAGACTGCATCAGGTACGAAGACAAAGGTCAGAATCAGAAATGGAGTCAGGAGTTGGGGATAATGTCAGGTCCCAGGCCAGGCATCAGACAGTGTCGGGGACCTGGAGTAAGGCAGGACAGCATGAACTGGGAGTAGACGGGGGTCTGGGATAGGAAGACAGGAACCAGGAGCAGTTAGGAATGCAGGGCTCAGGAGTCAGGTAAGCAGGAAGGGTCTATAGCCGCAGCTATGGATTTTGCTAGATGCTCGGACAACTTCCTCTTGTTACTTCCTGGTTCATATAGTACTTCTTAGCCAATCAGGGGGATGGATGTTTCCAGAATTGGGAGCTTTCAGGGCAGAGCCCTCTGCAAGTTAGCCCTTTCCTGGACCCCTCCCTAGTTCCTCAGGTGAGCTGCTGGATGGCAATCATAGCCTGAGTGCTGCCTAGGGCCCTGTGGGACCTGGGCTTGGGGCCTGTGATCCCTCACAAGAAGCTGAACAGCAACTGCGCATATTATGATTTGTTCTATCCAGTAACAGCTTCTTGAGCAGTAAAACTAACCAGATTCATGTTTTTTAAAAATATTTTATTCAGATACTACCTTGTTAGGGCCCATACATGCACCTGGACAGGTAGGTCAATAGACAGTGTCTGATAATCTTCTATTAATATAGTCACTGTTCCTACAAAGCAGTCTGTGCAGTCAGACCCTTATGCTCACATATAGTCTTATTGAAGTATGACTCTCTGCTATTGTAAGAATGCACTTCCACAGATCACTTCTCAGGATCAGGCCCATAATAAGGAGAATGAGCCAGTAAGAATTTATGTCTTCAGGCCAATGTATGCTCGCTCTGTTGAAACATGCAAACTAAAAATACATGAAGTCATCTTGGCTGCTAAATGACACACAACTGTCTGAAGCAACTACTTTTACACTGGCTATAGTGCCTTGCCATTCAATACTATTATGACCCAATGTGCCTTCTCCTCCCTGTGCACCAAGGAGCCATTTAGAAATGAGTAACAAAACTTCTTCATTAATATTTGCTACCCACAGGCTTGAAAGAACACCTCTCATTGGCCTACCTTTGTTGAAACATATACATTACACGCTGAAACCTAGCTAAAGCAAACACTCATGGGGCAGATAAAAACTGACTGCTTAGTAAAACCAAATACTGACTGGCTCCACTTATGCAGAAGACAGGAGGGAGCCTTCCAGTTTGTCTCCCCAGTTGGAGAAACAGATGGAAAGGGGAAATGTTAAAGACAATGGCCAGCTCTTCTTATGGCAGCCTCAGTAGAGGCAGCTGCCATATTGTAGGGCTTCCTATTAGCTATCAGCATACTACTACTGCCTTCTTAGGATACACAGGCGAAAGAGGCATGGAGAAGGTAATCAAAACCACTAGTACAAAGACATCCAAAGTAAGCATTACAGTATGTCAAATATATGAAACAAATCACAAATAAAATAAATAAAAGTGAATACAATGGCTAAGATTACCCCCACTCTTTTCAATTTCATGATTTCTTTTCTTTTCCTCTCCTCTTTTTCTTTTAATCTGACTACAAGTACTTTGACAAATGCAGCCTGCAATCTAACACCAAGCAGTTTCCTTCACGGCTGAGAGATGCACAGAAAAGAGCAGTTGTATCCTTTCCCTCTGGCTATACAACAGTTGTGTGATGGCAACTACTTCACCTAGACTGATGTCAGAGAAACATGTTTCCCTAATGAATGATCTAGAAAATGATGCCCTAGGTGGAGTAATAATATTTATATAATATTTATAATTTAACTATTTAATAATTCACTTAGTTTTTAAATGCAAAACATGTTTTGATAAACATTTTTCTTAGTTATAGAGCACACTTAATGTAGTTTTATTTAATAGAAAAAAATCCTGTGTTTGTGAATTTTTAATTGAATTTGAATTTTCATCCAAACATAGCTTGACACAAATTGGAAATAAAAATGAACCATCTAGTATCTAATAAATGTGTCATTTGGCATTTTTAACATAAAAAAAAAAAAGGAAAGTTTAAGGATCTGAATAAATGTAAATTAAACTACATAACTGTTTAAATAAATATATAAAGATATAGTGTATACTCTGGTTAGCAAAAAGAAGTACCAAATTTAGTGTTCAGACTATATTTAGTTTCAAATTAACACTGGATAGAAACCAATAAGAATCAACCTTTTCTTTAGGAAAATAATTAAAGTACGAATTCAATACACAATTAAAATTGATGTTTTAAATCTCTGATTTACAATCAATCCACCTGATTACCTGAGTATTTTTTAACGAAGAGTTCCTTTCACACACCATTCCAGAAGAAAGTCAAAAGTCAAAATGGCTGCTTGCTCAGTGCTGGTTTATGATGAGCTGAGTGGCTAAAATTAGAGCCACAAGACGTTCCTCTCTGGGACATGAGATTTCCTGGGGAAGTCCTGCTTTCTCAGGGAAGGAGGGCGGTCGGAAGAAATGCTGTGAGCGATATTGCTGCTGACTGCCTTAGTGGCACCTCTATGTAGCCAGGATATAAACTCCTAATGAACATAAAGTCTGGGAGTCTTTAAACGAATGCAGGATCTCATCAGTTTTGTCTGAGAACAAAAAACGACCACGAAAAAGTAAGTCCTCAGTAGTTTGCTGCACATCCAGAGCTATGTCAGAATTCTGCAACCATGAAGCCCTCCTCAGGGAGGCAGCTGGAGCCATAACTCTGGCCAAAGTATCTGCCATGTCCAAAGCTGACTGCAACCAAGTTTTGGCCACAATACAACTCTCCAAAATGAACGCCTTAAATTCTTCCCTGGAGGTTTCTGGCAGCTTATCCATGAATTTGGATACAGTGTCCCATTGGACAAAAGTCATATATGTATAGCAGTACCTACTTGTTCACGATGTGCATCTGTAAAGATGAAGTGTTATGAATTTTTCTCTCCACCAAATCTAGCCTCTTTGATTTCTTGTCCTTAGATGTGGACATATACCTCCCTTTCTGTGATCTGTCATTTTCTGCAGTTACCATGAGAGAGTTAGGAGCTGAGTGGGAATAGAAGCACTCAAAGAACATAACATTTCTCAGACTGATTCGCAGTGGGAAGCAATGAAGCTGGAGTGTTCCATAGGGACTTCACAGGCTCAAAGGGATCTTCATTTATCAGGAGAGCCACCTCCCCGGAGCTGATGACAGCGGAATATCCAAAACTTACACGTGTTCTCCTGTACAAACTCAGTGGGGATGCTCAAGGCGGAGGCCATAAACTTCAGAAGGTCTTGATATGCCTTAAAATCTTCAGCCACAGGAGAAGCAGAGGCCCGTACTCCAGTAATGATGAAGAAGCAGGATGTGGTTCTAATGGCGGCTCTTACAAGGGAACCAGCTCTTGTACAAGAGCATCAGGCTGAACCAGCTCAGGAGGGATGACATCAGCCTCTGAAATGGAGGCAACCAGTACCAGTGAGCTTACCTTGGACTGCGTTAAAGAGTGGGATTTCATGGACTGAGGGATATCCAAAGAGTTTCAAGGAGGCCAGTGGGAATACAGATAGATCCCCAGTCAGTACTGAGCTAGCAGCTCCTTTCCCTACTGTAGGAGCAGTGCCTGTCAGGTACCAACAGCGATCCAGAGACAGTCTAAAATGCTTTCAAAAGCAGTGCTGGGGGTGGGGGGAAGTGGAGGAAGATGCCCCTAAACCAGATCCCAAGGAACCCTGGAAGTCCTCATATGACAGTTAGTGCCGACACCAATGTCGCTGTTACTAGACTCAATGGATGCCCCACATCCGGTACCAGAGTTGATAGTAGAGACACCCACTGGTCAAGATGCAGTACCGAGGAGCAGTGAGATGGACCAGCTGCATTCCACATGCCAGCGGAACCACAGTGCCATCAGCAATCCTCTTAGGAGAGGAAGAGGAATCTCCTTGAATCCTGGAATGGTCTCAGTTCATCTTCTGGGCTCTCTTTCTCAGAGGATCAGGGAAAGGCAAATGACCCTTCTTCCCCTTAGAGGAGGCACCAGTCCTCGAACCCAGAGCAATGTCATTTGATGACACCAAAGGAGACTGTGGGGCCGATCAATCAGTGGAGTCCCCCAGTGCCAAAGTGAGCTTAATGGCCTGCTCCAAGAGGTGCTGCTTTCAGGCACAAGCCCCTCACTACCTGCATTCTTCTCTTGAATGACTTGTAGAGGAAGCACCTTTCTTTAATGTGCCCTTCTCCCAGATGCAACAAATACCTCAGGTGGGAGTCACTGTTGGGAAGAGCCACCCCACACGGTGAACAATGCTTAAACTTTGGCGAGGGCACCACTTTTAGAGGAGCTAACTACCTAACTAAAACTAAACAAAATGGTACTATTTAACCACAGTAACAAACTGACAACTATATACAACCAGAAATCTCAGAAGACTGATACTGAAAGTGTGAGGTAAAACACCACACAGAACGAACTAACCCTAGCCATAGGCGATAAGAAGGAACTGTGGGGTTCGGGGGGGGGGGGGGGGGGTGTCCATATCGAAGCCACCCTTAGATATCCAGGGAAGGGGCTAGGTCTACAGACACTGTGGATACTGCTAGGAAAAGTTCTCCAGCTTTAGTGCGCTGGGCGCACACACACAAGTGAAATACTCGTCTGAAACCACTGAAAGAATTAATTTGAATTTACTTTTCATTATAAACATGCTGCAAGAAAAGGTTTCTGAAGTGAGAAGCTACTTTCATGTGTTAATTCAGCTTTCATTTACAGTGCACAGTTAAAGCTCTACTCGTTTACGATTACTGGACATTCACCAGTATAAGATGAGAGGGAATTAAACTAATTGTGGTTTATAACTTACACTTAAAACAAATATTAATTGTTTATGATGCACTGGAAAGGGTTTATTAAATGGAACATAAGATCATTTGTATTCTGTTCCCTGGCATTGCTATCAAGGCTAACTGGAATCAAATGGAAAGGCATTTTAAAGCTATGTGTTAGGACCTTCACAGAAAATACTGCAGCTGGTTTACAATCTATATATTGCCATGCACACCAGCATAAATATATCTTATGAATTTAGAAATACTACTATTCCTATCCCTTATAGTATTTGTGTGCAAATGCAATGCCCAAGTGCTTGAAACTGTGTCTGTTAAGTGCAATTGCCTACCCTAAAGAAAACCTTCCCCTTAAAATGTCTGTTTTAGGCTTTAGAGTTTCCATACCCATCAGGATAAATAAGAAAGTTTACAGATGTTGTTTCAATCTGTGTAGGACACTATTACATTGGGTCATATGAAGAGCACTACTTCCTATACCAAAAGGGCTAGAAATGGAAATTTAAGTTTGAAAATGAAAACTTGCACTGTGCAGACTCAATCTATCACAGGGGCCAGCTAAATACATCAAGCAGGCAAAGAGTTTGACATCCCTGCTTCAGAACACTGGTAAATTTAAATTAAACCTGTGGATATACTGCTCCATTTTTCCTGTTCAGATGTACAATAGGGTGGCAATAGAGTTTTTCAAAGATTTTCTAACCTCTCCTGGGACTCTCATGATTGAAGAGAATGCCATTCACAGCAAAGAGATTGTAGGCCTCCCTGAAGTTCACCACAATCCAGTAGGCATACAGTTTGGCTGCTCCTACAAAAATAATTTAAATATTACATATACAATCACACCCATAGACAGTGAGAGAAATGCATTTCTTTATAGAAAGATGAACTAGAGTATGATTAATTCTCGCAGTGTGTCATATTTCACCATAAAAAAAAGCCAGCCCAATAAACAGCAACTGAATGAGAAAACACTCCTCTCTGTAAAGCCATAGTCCCGGCTAGGAAGTGTTAAGGCACCTTTCACTTGTTTTCCTATGCACACTCAAGCATAGCACTTTTTTTTTTTACAATATAATTAACACAGTCAGAGCGTGTGAAATATGCCACGGTGGTGACCTCTGCTAATAAAAAAAATTACTTTGGGGGAATAAAAGAAAATCTGGTGCCTTAACACTTCAATTGATTTGAAACTTTATCACTATAGTCTTCTATGCACATTGCTTTAATAAGTGTTTCAAGTTAGTTCATGAGAGAAGTGAGCTCTTGGGAAATTTTCATTTAGGCAACAAAAAAAATGAAACCTTATCACTTCAGTGCTATCTTACACCTCTTCACTAAGAAGGAATCACCCCTCCCTCTCACCCATTTAAAGAGTTCTCCGCTCCAGATCTGAATGAACAAGGTTTTGTGAAGTGAGATGGTAATTTCCAACCCTCAGGCAATGGCAGCAAAGACTTTTTATTTAGTAATTTATAAAGGTATGCTTCTGAACATGTCTAGTCACTTTTGTTCTATCTTTATTTTAATCTCATACCCAAATGACTTCAGCCCTGAGACATGAGGAACAGATTGGGCGCAGGCGCACACACACGAACACTCACCATATGGAGATCTGGGATAAAAAGGGGTAGTCTCCTTCTGTGGTATTTCTTGCACTTTCCCATAAAGTTCACTGGTTGAGGCTTGGTAGAACTTCACAGAGTTGATAAGGCCACAGGTCTTAACAGCATCTAGAAGCCGTAAAGTGCCAACTCCATCAACATCAGCAGTATATTCTGCTAGGTCAAAAGAAATCTTGGCGAGGGAAAGAGGAAGAAAAACAATGACAGAGATTTACTAAAGGCAACCACAAATGCAACAAGTATACACAACTGATTCACATTTATACCTTGCTATCAATAGAACCAGCTATATAGGTTCAGGCTGCTTTCAGTTTTTAATTTACAAAAATATCCAAAATGATTTTTAAAAATACACTGATAACCAAGACTTCTGCAATTTGACTACAAAAGTAAAAAGCAAAAAGAAGCAAAAGTCTAGGAGACTGGTAATCTGCTACCAAAGGGCATTCCCATCCCTTGATTATTCCCACTATTCCCAGCAGATGATGCAGATTTGTGATCCTTCCTTCTCCTTTAGTCCATATTTTGACAACAGTGAAATAGTTAACAGTGATGACATTTAAATTACTATTATTGGGTATCTGAACTATTATTCCATTGAAAAATAAGGTAGTTCACACTTTTCAAATATATTGTTTCAGGCTCTCTGCAGATTCAGGCAGAAAAAAACTTCATTCATTTCACACTTTTAAGTGTTTTTTTTCCCTGCAATCATAAAAACTAGAGATTTAGGGCTTGTCTGCATAGCAACTGGAACTAAAGTAACCAAGTCAAATGTAATGCAACATCTCTAATTACTTTGGTGCAAGCCTAATTTTTAACATAAATTATATGAAAATAAATCACTCTTATTCCAAAATAAGAGGGTCCTCACACCATTGAAATAACTAAAGATATTAATTAAAACCAATATAACTACTTCAGTTCCAGCCTACTGTGTAGACAAGCTCTTACTCAAAAAAAAAAAAAAAAAAAAAAAAAAGAAAAAGAAAGAAACCTGACATTCTGGAGAACAAAATGGAAGCCTAAAAAAAAAAAAAAAGTGTGAGTCTGCCGATCTGGTGTAAACCAGCATAATTCAAGCCCTGATTTGGTGGGGAGAGGGAATAAACAATTTCGTGACAGATTGATTTTAAAACACAGCAGCTTCTTGAAACTTTTCAGGGCTTTGAAAGGTCAAAGAATGTGATAAGTAGCATAAATAAATATATTTATCACGTCGCTCCAATTTATCACATGGATACCACCTTCAAATATATGAGGTGAATATATGAAATAAATTACAAAACTCCCCTTGACTGCAATGGGGCCAGAATTTCCTGCATAGTATATATTATTTCTACTGTATTCCCAGATGATAATCCTTGCTCATATGCAAGTCATAGCAGACTATCATACATGTAAATTGTAAATGTACCTCAGGTGAGCTCAGATGAGAACAAATCTTTTCTAAAAAAATCCCAGATTACAAATTCTCTGTCCAAAGTGAACACTGAGCCTATAGTAGCAATACTAGAAACTGATCTCACTGGTTTATGTACAGACCAAATGCACAATGCAAGCTTTTCCCTATTCCTTGAGAATGACCTCAATCGTCACCTGGAAAAATCACTCTTGAGGGTGTGAGGTAATTCTGCCTCCATGTTTGCCCAGTCCCGAGTGTCTCTTGAGCAGAAACTGACAGCTTTGTGTGTGCTGGGTGTTTTTGTAAGGTGGGCTATTGTTCACTAGGGACTGGGCTCAAACCACTAAACTCATTTCAATTAGGACTTCAGGTTAGACTAGAATGGCAGCCATGAAAGTGAAAAATGTGTGCTTTATCGGCTAAACATTCCAACTCCAATAATGTATCCTAAGACACTTTACACAGTACAGGGGCATTAATGGCTTGCATGTAAATAATTGGATAACTTCTTAACATGGGACATATTTTTTGTGACTTCATTCTGACACTATAGAAGACAGAGCTTTATAAAACAGAAATTCCTTACGTAGATTATATAGACAGATTTGTAAATGAATCAGACCACAGAACATTCAGGATTTGTCCAATATCAAATTATCTACCTTTCCTCTATACATACTGGTTCTATGAAGCCAAATAAGGATTACAGATAAAAAAAATCTCAGCCCTCTCCAAGTAAGAGCTCTTAAAGAAAAAAAATCTACAGTGACTGGTCAACATTTAAAGTGCATGTAGATTGGTGGGTCTTAGTATACACCCATTTACCCCATTCATGAAGTGAAAAGGACAATGATTTGCAAAAACACACTGAACCTGCCTTCCTACCAAAATTTGGCTGCTATGACTGCAATCAAAATAAAGAAGAGAAAATAGAAGGATTAAGAGCTACCCCACCCCAAAAGGTCCTGGAAGATGAAGTGAGAGAATTCCTGGATCATTGGCAGAAGGCTAGAACCAACACAGAGATCTACAACTCCCAAAAGAAAAACCTTAGGGCCAAATCTTACAGAGTGCTGAGCGCTCTCAGCTACCATGGTTTTCAGCACCTTGCAGGTTTGGTTCCAGAAAAATTTAAGAAATCTTATTCCTTTTTATGTGCAAAGGATTCAATCCTGCCAGGTTCTGAGAGCCTTCAGCTCCCATGGATTTCAATGTGAGAGCTCAGAAGATCACTGGAGACAGCTCTCAGGTTCCAGCAAGTATTAGTAATCTGATGACCGTTCTAAATTTTCAAATATAAAATGGTACAAGATTTAGCCATATTATAATAAAATGTTTCAGAAAATCAGGTTGCATAGATGCATTAGCTGGAACACCTCTGATATCATGTGACCGAAAGGCACAAAATAACCATGGCAAGTCACATGATCACCCTCTTATCATCCAACTTAATACAGATAATCAGTTTTATATAGTAGTTTGCTACATTTTGAATGTGTAATTTTTATTTTAATTGCCAGCTTAAATCTTTACAAAAGATCTGTATATTACAGGGCAGTATTTCAAATATGATGTTTCCCAATTAATAGTTCAAAATCAAGCGTAGCAAGGTCTTTAATAAGATTTAAATGCTTACTGAAAGCTATCTAAATGAAAACATATGGGACTTTTACCCTCCAAAAGAACACATTCCTATCATATCTCTGAGTACTGTATACAGGCATACAGACTTACTGGTACTTGCTTCTGACCACTGTGTCGTCAGTGATGGTCATTTATGAAAATATATGCGATCTTTGCGCACTTAGATAGGTTTAACTTTGTAAGATACTTCATTTCTGCTCTGTCATTAAGAACAATCAAAAGGATGGACTAGAAGCATAATAATGTTTAGCATTTGAACAAAAACAACAGGTTAGAATGGTAACATTCTGAAACTACTCATGGAACACAAATGTTCTGAAGTTTTAACTGTTTTCACAATTGTTTCTCAATAAAATATATTTATTAGAATACACGAATATGGTAAATGCTTAATGGTTTATTAAAAGATGGAAACTTATGTAAAACAAAGGGGGAAAACAGGATAAGTTAAGTTTAAATGATGTATCTCTCATTACTGAAGTGAAATATAATGCTATTAGTAATACTGAGTTGAAAGTCACTACACTCTTGAAGAGTTTATAATACTTTATTCAATTTTACCACAGTAAGAAATATTTCTCTCGGTGTCACAAAGCTTCCAGAAAGGTTTACCTGAGAAGCAAATAATAAGGAAAGGAAGTTTGCCGGTAAATGTTTCAAGGTTCAAAAGGGCGCCACAGTAGTTACGTTTTGTGTGTGTGTGTTCCTTCAAATCACTAGTTCGCTTTGAATAATAAAGTGTGCTTTCCATTGCCAATAAAAGCGCTAGGATCAGTTATACCATCTTAATAAACAAAAACTGTTCAACTCCTTAGGAATAGGAATTTAAGCATAACATTCCAGCTGCTAAATGTAACACAGAATATGAGTCAAACATTCCTATAAAGGCTTAATACACTGAAAAAAGCAAAATTATAAGGATTTCAACAAATGGAAAGATTTTTCACAAATCGGAGAAAAATATCTACCTCTCTACAAAGCCTTCAAGGAACGGTATGAGAGAACATGACCAGTTTCCTCTCAAGTTCTGAACCATTCAGAAGGTGATTTTTTTCAGATTAAAAAAGAGTTATACCACCTTCACTCAAGCTGAGTAGTATCTTATTCCTGAAGCAGACACTTTGATTTCACGAGTAAGGTATTTCCCACAAGAATAAATGTGGCAGAATCAGACGAAAATGTGATCGGCACAGCAAGGGAACAAGGAATTTGAATAATAAAGGCCCATTTCTGCTACCCACACTCATAGTGAGTAGACCTCACTGGCACAAGTAGTCCCATTAAAGTCAAAGTGACACTTAACATGAGTACAAGTTTCAGAGGGGCAGCCGTGTTAGTCTGTATCAGCCAAAACAACAAGGAGTCCTTGTGGCACCTTAGAAACTAACAAATTTATTTGGGCATAAAATTGGGTTTTAGCCCACGAAAGCTTATGCCCAAATGTGTTAGTCTCTAAGGTGCCACAAGGACTCCTCGTTGTTTTAAAATGAGTAAGGGCTACAGACTATAAGCGAAATCCTGACCCCACAGAAGTCAATGGGAGTTTTGCCATTGACTTCAGAGGTGTCAGGATTTCACCCTCAGGCCCTAAGTGAGAAGATCACAGTCTAAGCTATCTGCTGTTTGGTGATCTTAAGTGCAAAGTACAATTACTACTCTATAAAAAAAAAAAAACTATTATAAACTACTATAAACATTATTTTAGGGCTCAGTTCACCCCTCTGTGTGAAGCAGCAGCACAACTAATCCGGAACAGGTTTACACTAATCATCTGAGGAGGTACTTAAATTTAACCATATTCATTTTTATTTTTTTAAAAACACAAGTAAGTGCAAATTAGTGGGTAAACCAAGTTAAGTTGACTTATGGCTTCCTATCTCCAACCATATGCTGATCAGGCTGCCACTCACTGTTGCAGAAAACAAGGTGTTTTATGGCAGAAATGCATTTCTTAATCTGAAGAAAATGACAAACAGAAAAAATAGGCATCCACGTTTTTTTTACAGTGCCAGTCTCTTCAGGAATGCAAAGAAGATGGGGTCTGATGCCACAGACAAGACTGAAGTTAATCTGGAAATGCTTGTCTCTGTAAAGTGCATTGTAGACATATATACAATATTGTGCACACTTATGCTGTAATAACATATCACCCAAGTTGTTTCAGTACGATTCCTTCCCTTGAAACTGCTAATGACAGCTGCTGAAGACCAAATCTGAGCAGAGTGAGTAGGGGAAGGAGGAAGAGGGGGGGGGGGGGAGAGAGAGAGAGAGAGAGAGAGAGAGAGAGAGAGAAGGGCTCATCATCTGGTTTAGGAAGCAAGGCTGTTGCTCTACCTTCTTCTGCTATATGCAGTAAACTATACAAGAATCAAACTAAAGTTTGTGACTAAACCAACTCCCCTCCATCCTCATCCTCCAAATACACAAGCAGTATTAGGGCCCTACATCAGTTTTTTGTTTGTTTGTTCTTCTGGGACAAATTTAACCTTTATCCACCCTCAATTTCTCAGGGTTAATCTGCCAGTGGCAAAAAACTGTGAGGGGTTGTTTTTATTTTTTTTTAAAAGAAGCATCATTTCCTGGTAGAATTTTTCCCTAAGAATATATGAATCATGCAAGATTCTAGTCTAAGAGGTTGGAAACAAACCAATCTTGGAGGTTGAATTGGAGGGTTAGTAAAAAGCGAGGGTTCAAACCTCAGCTGAGCCAAGTTTAGGTTCAATGCAGTTGGGGCCTGAGTTCTATTCTTTTCTATATAGGTTCTTATACCACCCTCATCACCCTAGTATCTAAACATCCTTCCAGTAATGCATTAAGCAATGTAATATTGGGGTACGTCTATACTTACCTCCGGGTCCGGCGGTAAGCAATCAATCTTCTGGGATCGATTTATCGCGTCTTGTCTAGATGCGATAAATCGATCCTGGATCGATCCCAGAAGTGCTCGCCGTTGACGCCGGTACTCCTGCTCCGCGAGAGGAGTACGCGGAGTCGACGGGGAGCCTGCCTGCCGCGTCTGGACCCACAGTAAGTTCGAACTAAGATACTTCGACTTCAGCTACGTTATTCACGTAGCTGAAGTTGCGTATCTTAGTTCAAAGTGGGGGGTTAGTGTGGACCAGCCCTTGGTTACATGTAGTTTGTTCTCTTTCTCATCCTCTCCCCAGAGAACTGTATGTATAGGAGAACGTTTTGTTGATTAGAGGTGTGAGCACATGTGGCTGTTAGAGATGGCAAGGTCAAAGAAACATGCCTGGCACTCGTAGTGGAAGGTGGTGAGGTTTGCGATGGTCCTTAGTTCCTGTGGGAATTAATTCCATAGTCTCAGAACAGCCCCAGAAAAATCCATCTCTCATACAGATGAGCTTTACCCCGATGGTAGAGAGTTCCATTGTCCCATAGGAGCAAAACTGTTGACTAAGATCTTCATCCCAGAGCTTCAGTCAATTTTTTACATACCATGGACCCATGTGTTTCAGTATTCTATGGAAGGCAGTATAGGGAGTGGAGGACAGAATTGATGTGCTCGCGGTACTCCATGTAGCTGAGGAGATGTGTTGCAGTGCCCTGTATGAGCTGCAGTACCCTAAGCTCTGAAGGTTTTATGTCCAAGTGTATTGCATTACTGTAGTTCAGACTAACACGGCTGCTACTCTGAAACATGCAGTCCAGATGAAAAGTGATGAAGGTGTGGTGGCTCTAAAACACCTTTCTACATTCAGTAATTTGGTTGGCTGGTAGTTGAAATAGTCTCTGACAATTTAGAGCAGCCTAAGGTGGCTTTTGGAGGTATGGGTGTCTGCAGCATGCTCAGTGCAGATGAAATGTTCAGAGATTTTTAGCAGTAGGACATGCTCCTCTGTGTATGTTCAAATGGTGATTTTTTCATGGTTTATAACTTGGCCAATCTAGCCAAATTTTCATGGGGACAGTACAAAGCACCTTTCTGACTCCAAGATTATCCCCTCGACAAATTTCAAGATCTTGCTCCAAACCTTTGAGGCGATAGAGGTCTTCAAAGAAACAGCAAGAAAAACGGGTTAGTATTGTTAAAACTACCTATTTTCCCCTTGCCTCTTTATTAAAAATGGCTGTACTCTTTTTGTTAAATCTTTAGCAGACAAAAATTCGACCTGAGGCAGAGTAAGCATGGAAAAATTTAGCCTGAGAAGTTAAAGTTTGACAGTTATAAAAGCAAACTGAAAACAGGGGATTATAACTGGAAATGTCAGGCAACTTTAATAATAGAGGTTCTCTAAGAGAGCCTCCTGCATTACTGCAGGTGTAGTTAGGAGCCTGGTTCATCAGTGCCCCTCCACACACCCCCACTCTTCACTGGTGTCTTTGAAGCAATCTATTGGCAGACATCTGACAGTTGAAAAAATGTGCTGTCTAGAAAAGCCACTGACTGCCAGTTATTTTCAAGTTTCAACATCACTCTCCTTCACTAGAGTATTAATTGCCTCTCAGAATTATTTTAAACAAGACAAAGGCTTCATTGGCTCTATAAAATATTTGTCATCTCATATTTTTTTTTTTCCGAAAAGCAGTAAGTTGTGACGGTCAGCTTTTTATAATGTTTAAGTTTAAATAAGTGGCATTATTTGAATAGGAAATAGTAGATACTAGTCACTGAGATTGCAAGCTAAGGCCTGATCCTGTGAGCTAATTGTCACAGCGGGAGTTGAGAGATGCTCAGCACCAATTTGGAGGCACACATCTTTTCACAGGATCAGGTCCCACCTACCTTTGCCATTCATCATCTCTCCTCCTCAGACGGGCTTCATATAATGGAATGTTCAGATCTGATAGCAATAAAATGCTGAAGAGGAGGAGGAAGAGGAGGAGGGATATCATAGAACATGAGATTCAGAATGACCATAAACCTTTGTCACAAAAATGTAACCTCCCCATTAGTTTTGCTTATCTTCCCATCCATTCGTTATTAATTTGATGGAATTGGGAGTCGTCAGGGTTATGTGATGCAAGGAATTTATCTCGTAGAACAATCTCCAACCAAGTGTTCAAAGAAGCTTGAGTTTCAAATTACAGAAAGGTTTTTTTGAAACTTAGGGGAAAAAAGTGTTTTGGGGGGAGTTTTTAAATCATTTTCTAACTGGATATTTAGAGCATATCTATGTTTAACTTACACTGCTAAAGCACAATAAGCATGTAGCAAAGCCAGGAAGGGTTTTGAAATGTTGTAACTTCAATGATTAGTGACACTATAATACTCTGAAAGTTTTCTTACATAGTGAAATCCAGCTGTGCCAGAAGCTTTAAACACTATTCAAAAAAGGCTAAAGGGGCGACTTGCAGAGTCACTAGAGAACATTAGAAAGGAAGATGTAAAAAGATAGCCAATTCATTTTACTTTATACGTGCCAGGGGAATAAAGGACCATGAATAAAATGAGAAAGGGAAAGAGTCACTTTGAAAATTTTCCTTCAGTGTTTTTTAAAAAAACAACACACATCTCCATGGATAAAGAAACTGATTTAAAAAATGCTCATTAAAGTTAGAACCAGGCATTATTATTATAATGTATTTTTCTACCTCATACGGTATGACATTCTTCCACAATTCCCTCCTGTGACCCTGGATGCTTTCAAAACATGAAGCAAGAATGTTTTTATACATGAAAACTCCACCAAAATGCAGAAAACAAAAAAAGTTTACTACACCATTTTTTGGAGTCCTGCTATTGAAGGCAAGTTGGATTGTTGCTTTTAATTCAGCTGCAGGCCACAGGTTAACAATTCCATTTCTCTCTAAACAATCATCCCTTTAATCCACCTATCATGAAATAACCTAACAAAAATGCTTCCAAAGTGCTTGACTCAGTTTATTCATAAACTTCAAAAAGAGGTTAATCTCTTCTGTTTACTGGGAGATTTAAAAGCCATAACATCATCCTTTCAAGAATATTTTTACACTGTAATCAACTGATTAGTCTATTGTGATAATAGTTTATTAACAGTCCAAAATTGACAACAGGGGGTTTAATATGGGGGCAAATTCAGCAAAGCAGATTGCTGATTGTATTTTCTGTAAGTTACTCAGGCAGAACAGTTTCCTTGCTGTCCTATTTTAATGTATATGGAAGACATTTGCATTGCAATGGGTTGGCAGGATCATTTGCTGATTCAGCCTGTTAGCAGCCTTGAAATTATGTTTGGAAATGCTGACTGATGCCACAGTCATAGCTTCTCAGCCCACCCCCCAGATATAAAGGAGGTGAGCGTGGCTCACTGGGCTGGGGAAACAAGGGTGAGACAGAGAATGTGAAGTGAAATGAAATGTAGCTCTCTTTACTTTAATAGTCCTATGCCAGTGTTTGTCCATAAATGCTCCAAACAAGAGGTTAGATTCTGGCAGGCCTCTCTGAGGATGTGCAAAGGTGGCAAAAGTGCCAGGAGAAATCCCCATTCCCTTTGTGCTCCTGCACAGGAGCTGGCCAGAGTCTCAGGCCTTGGCTACACTTACCGGCAAGTTCGACGGCTGGAAATCGAACTTCTGGGTTCGACTTATCGCGTCTAGTCTGGACGCGATAAGTCGAACCCGGAAGTGCTCGCCGTCGACTGCGGTACTCCAGCTCGCCGAGAGGAGTACCGCGGAGTCGACGGGGGAGCCTGCCTGCCGAGTGTGGACCAAGGTAAGTTTCAACTAATTCGAAATAAGGTACTTCGAACTTCAGCTACGTTATTCACGTAGCTGAAGTTGCGTACCTTAGTTCGAATTAGGGGGGGTAGTGTAGACCAAGCCTCAGGCCTTGGCTACACTTACCGGCAAGTTCGACGGCTGGAAATCGAACTTCTGGGTTCGACTTATCGCGTCTAGTCTGGACGCGATAAGTCGAACCCGGAAGTGCTCGCCGTCGACTGCGGTACTCCAGCTCGCCGAGAGGAGTACCGCGGAGTCGACGGGGGAGCCTGCCTGCCGAGTGTGGACCAAGGTAAGTTTCAACTAATTCGAAATAAGGTACTTCGAACTTCAGCTACGTTATTCACGTAGCTGAAGTTGCGTACCTTAGTTCGAATTAGGGGGGGTAGTGTAGACCAAGCCTCAGTTGGAAGTGTAGTTCCTGCTTGCTCAAGATCCCCCCCATGAACAACCACCCCTGAAAGGGGAAAAGGAGGAGACTGGGGAAGACAAGCATACGACTCATCCCTGCCTCCCTCTCTCTCTCTCCAACAAAATTGCCAGACTGGGAGTATATGCTGCATCCTCTTAAAGGACAGTGCAACAACTATGCTGCCTGGAAGCTAAAATTTCTCCAGAGAGTACAGTTACTGCATGGCCCCTCCAGATATCCTCTGCAAACACATTTTCCAGGCCAAGTATTCAGGTACTGCCAGAAGTTCTTTTTTAATCAGTGATCTATTTAAAGCAAAATTACATATTTTTTGTCACTGATCACTTAAGAAAATTACCTTTTGGGCTGCAATTTCTCATGCTTATTTTCAGCCCCAAATGACCTTGTTTTGGAAAGCTCAAAAAAGAGTCTATCCGACTGTTACACAACCAATGCGAAACAAGTATTTCCTCCAGTGAAAAATGGCTTTAAAAAACAAATAAAAGTCCATATTTTGCTTGTATGTAGCCTTGAATATGGACTCTTGCCCTTGCTGTGTATGAAGACATTTGGTTCAGAAATAAATAAAATGTACTGAGCAGGTGCATAATTTCTAGATCAGGTCATTTCTCTAATAGAAATCAATGAAGATCTCCAATACTGGCATTTACAAATTAACAGAACTTGATGAAAACTGGAAACCATTTTTAAACAAAACTTTTTGTGTGATTTTTCCTCCTCATTTTTGGGTGAAATTTCATTGACTAAAATTTTCTGATTAGCTCTCCAAATGACCTATTGTTTTGTCCTTGTCTTATTTTTTTTAAAACAATAAATCTGTACAGCAGTTGAGATTCTAAAAAAATGACAGATACTAAAACTGGAAGATAACCGGCAATCAGTGTTCCCCTCCCCCCAAATTTCAATGCGTCCTCAATTTTGTAAACCTACACTGAAGTGTGATGCTCTGAAACTTTCCAGATGTTTTCTACTGAATGAACAGAAATGAGAGGAGGGTGAATTGGGCGAACTTTGAAATGGGGAGTCTTTTTATGTGCCCTGAAGTGAAGTTACCCCTTGCACCCCTCACTGTGCATCAGCCATTACAATTTCACAACAAAAACAAATGTCCCCTACAAGAATTAATCCTTCTATGCCTCACTTCCCTGTCTCTAAAATGGGGATGATAGTGCTTCCCTACCTCATAGAGGTGTTGCGAGAATAAATACATTAAGATTGTGAGGTGTTCATATACTATAGAAACGGGGGCCACATAAGTAGCTTTGATAGACAGTCAGACCCTAAATACACTTGAGCCAATCATTGAATTTTAAAAATTAAGAATGGCTGGGCCTTGAGACACCTCCCAGAGGGGGGGAAAGGAAAGGAAAGGAAAAAGGAGTTTCTAGAAATTATGAATCTGTTGTTTACAGATTGTTGCTTACACTCAAAAAACTATGAACAAAAAGCAGTACCTCTATTAATTCAATCTGCAGCCTTACAATAGCAGGGTACATGGGGGGTGGGGACATTGCTTGGGCATGGAGAAAGCTGTGTAGGGTACATACTGTATGGGTATGTCTACATTGGTATAAAAAGCTCACGGCTGGCCCAGGTCAGCTGACTCAGGTTTGTGGGGCTTGGGCGCCAAGGCTGAAAAACCGGTATAGATATTCGGGCTCAGGCTCCAGCTCAAACTCTGGGACCCTAAGAGGGTGAAAGGCCCTAGAGCTCAGGATCCAGCCTGAGCCCAAACGTCTGCCCTGCAATTTTTAGCCCCGCAGTCCAAGTCAGCTGACCCGGGCCAGGTCTTTTATCCCTGTGTAGATGTACCCTTAAGAGTTAGACATGTTTTTATGCACCTAAGCAATGCCTCTCCATCTACATTGGTATTTATACCCATGCTAGGGAGCACATGAAGTGTAGCATTATATAGCATTTTGTATGTTCAAGCACAGCTCCCATTGACTTCATGTGCACCTGAGAATGCTCAGCACTTCTGTAAATCAGACCCCAGGGTCTCAAGTCAGGCACCGAGAAAATGAAGAACACACAATTAGTTACCACCTCTAAAAAAGTTTGGTGTACGTGACTTGCCCAGAAACTCTGTGGCAGAAGCAAGACTAGAATCCAGTTCTCCAGGGCACCGAGACCAGCCCTTCTTTTCCTGGCATTCCCTGCCACATTCACTACACACCTCCCAAGTTCTGAAATGGATTAGGCAGGAGTCCTGCAGACAACATTCTCCTTCACCGCAGACCAATTCCTCCTCAGAGCAAACCCATCCTGTGCATGGAATGAGGCAATCTTAATTCTCTGAAATTTTCTAACTTCTGAGTGCTAGACTTTGCAAATCTAAATATTGACCTTTTCATGTATTTTTTTTAAATAATTTCTAAGGCTTTTCAAAAAGCAAACTGAAAAAAAACAAAGTCCATAATGTGGCACCATATTGGCATATGGGTCCCCAGAAGGTTTGGAACCTTTATATCTACCACACAGATCTCTGCAACTTGAGCTAACGGAGTAAATATCAGCAATACAGGGGGTTGGGTGAGAGAGAAGCTTTTGAGCCACACAGAGTCCTTTTTCTGTCACCAACAGAAGTTGGGCCAATAAAAGATATTACCTCACCCTCCTTATATCTCTAATATCCTATGACCAACATCGCTACAACTACACTGCATACAGCAGTACAGGTTGAAATCCTTGAGGTGGAACAGTAGCAGTGGGGGTTCACAGCTGAGCAATGGTGAGACTGGAATCTTGGATTCCATTCCAGGCTCTGGAGGGGAGTGTGCTCTAGTGGGCACAAACTCTGCCCATTTCCTCAAGCTTGACCTCTTCTGCTCCTTCCCCCACAACCTATCCCTTTCCCAGGTTTGCTTTTGTCCCATCTCTGAGTCCTCATGCCAGTCACCTTCTCCCCAGTCCCAGTCACCACTCTTCAGGCCTCTCATCCCAGGCACAGTCTCCTTGCCCAACCAGTCCTAGCCTTCCCCTCTGGACACTCCATCATTGCCTCAGTTTCCTCACACATTCCCAGTGCGAATCTCTTTGCCCAGCCATTCTCATTTCCTTCATCTCAGCTCCCCATCCAATCTGCCCCTCCCTCTCATTCCCATCTTCCAATCACAACTACACCTTCACCAACCCCACTGGCTCCCAGTCCCAGGCTCTTCATTCAATCTCAGTGTCACCCCCCAACTTGACTCCTTGACCAATCTTTTTGAACAGTTAGTCCAAACTCCCTTCCTCCCCACCACACTGTGACTCCTTTTCAGATCTATTTTCCCTTCTATCCATCTTCTTCCCCTGCTCCACTAGTTTGCAAATGAAGGCCACCTCCCTGTCCAATTTCAGATCCCTGTTCCAACACACGGGGGTGCCAGAGTATTACAGAAGGAAAAGGTCACCAGAATTTATTAACATGGGCAAAAACATGTCTCTTCATTCCCCGCCCCCTCTCCACCCCTGATGTTGTTCTCAGAAACAGCTGAACTATTTTGGCTGAAATTTTTCCAAAAAATTTAGCTTGATTCAGGCAGAAGTTTCACCCTGAGCTTTTAAAATTTGGCAAAGCAACTGAGAATATGATCTTGTAAGTGCTGGGCGACTTTAGTAACATGCAGTGCTACCAGCCCCACCTATAATACGCACAGACAGACACAGTATTCTTATATTTGACAGGTTAATGACTAATTTTAAGCTTAAAATATTTTTAGCATCCTTTAATATAGCAACTGCTTTGTTGGAGTGGAATAGTAAGCCTTGTTTTAGCAAAGGAAACAAATGTATTTAATGTCTCTGTGACTTGGTTTCTACATCTGTAAAATGGGGATAATAATCATTACATGCCTTAAAGGGCAAGGCTTCATTCATTACTGCATGTAGGATGCTACAGAAGATATTTGATATGGAAGACATTAACAAAGTGCCCTGCACTCTTACAATCATCATTGCTGTCGCTGCAGTTTCAATGTGATTATGCTTAAATGCAAAATGCTTACATTTTCTCCAGCTGTATACTTTCTGGAAGATGACTGCTGATCTTTCTATGTGAAAGCGAGCACCTCTGTGAACTCAATAGCAACCCCCTCACAAAATTCTCCATTTAATGAAATTATCTGACTCAGAGGGATGTGGGTCAGTAACCAGAAATCTGTGGGATGAACCAGATAATCCATGTGGGCTTGATAGGTATGGGGGCGAGGGAGGAGGACAGTTTTCAGGGACAAGACTCATTTGTTAAACACTTTTGTTTAATATTTTTTTTAACTGAACAAGGAGGACACCAGTCTCATAAAATAAATAAAAAAATGTCAGATCTGCAGCTGATTAGCCTTTAATGGGAATTTTTAAATTATTATTTTGAAAATTTAAGTCGTTCCACCACAATTCACACATAACAAGATAGGCACTCATTTAAAAAGCTGTGTTTCAACTTTGACACTTGTGAGGTGTATCCTGAAATCACAGAAGAACATTACAAGGAATGTGTGTACTTCAACCAGTTTCATCCCCGGGGTCCCTTTTTCATCCATCATCATGTTCTAACAAACATTAAGCAAATAGGAATAGCAGCTACCTTTCATTTGAACATTAAGATACAGAATTCGGGAAACAGTTGGAGGTAGAAATGGTACGCCACTTATGTAGCTTTCAGAATAGTAACTTAAGACCATAACATTTTGGGGGTTACTTCCCTCTAGTTTCATGGATTCAAGAGATGAAAGAATTACTATATCGTTGAGCTGGGAGATAAACAATTACTGGGTTACACAAAACTCTATTTTATATCCATGTAGTGTTTCTATACTTTTTTAAAATTTTATAAATCTGTCAAGATTGAACTCTAAAGAATTGGCTGGCTCTGAGGAGGTACAGTCTTTCACCTCCCCATCATTGGCTGAGGATGACAGTGAGAAAATACTTTATTGACAGCGTATGAAAAATGAGGTCATATTCCTAGCAGATAAGGTGGTACATAGCATAAAATATAAACATAATGGCATTAATTGCCCCATTAGCCCTTTTCCTTTCCCTCACCGATGGGAGTTGCAGCACACTTCACTAAAGACTGACGGGACATAGAAGGCTACCCTATTGCCTCTTGAGTTGGGCCCTGCAAATTAGGAATGAGGCAGGGTGAGTGGGGCATTGTAGTCAAGCCTGAGTTGCCAGTGTGATGTATGAATTCATTCTCCATGACATTCAGCACAGATGGCATCTTTCATAAGCAAGACACACACGCTTTTGAAATTCTGTATAAAAACATCTTTAAAAGCCTGTATAGCTTGGGCTCATACTATCCTGTTTCTACTGCGTACAAGTATTTTCTTTTAATTAGTACTTCTTTTCAATCATGCTTTTCTTTTTTGAATGAGGCAATGAACATATGAGTCAAGCAACATTAAAACCAAGAGCACATGCCAATAGCATTCTTATGTCATGGAAGGAGACAGGATGGCATGTTTTCATACACTTTTTCCTCCTAATTTTTCCATCTTTCCGCAAATGCTTGCGAGCCCATAGAACATAGTGTACTAAGCTTCTATGTCCTTCCAACCAATCAATGTTCACAAGAAGTTCACCAAGGCTAGAGTTTCCAGACACTGCCTATTCAAAGTCAAATACTGAGTCCAAGGCACAAGTTGTGCATTTGTCATGCTAAGTTTGAATCCATCAAACCAAGAGACAATCCTAAATAGCCAGCAAATTCATAAAAGAGGCTAGGGAAACTACCAAAGAGTTTATGCATTTGCACTGCAAGAGAAAGACTCCTACAGCAAATGTCCTTGTGACAGGTAATTGCACATAAGGTGTATCTGCTGATTAGCAGTGGGGTATAAAGAAAAATGTGGGTTATTTTCCCAGTCCAAAAACGCTGTTTAAAGCAATCTGTTGCAATAACATTGGCAGTCAGCTTCTGAACAGGCCACACAATGCTATGTCCAGGCTCACCTGACATACAGCAAGTTTTGTCAGTGTGAGCCACCCTCCAGATGCAGGAATGTGGAGAGAAGTGAATTTTCCTCTGAATTAGTAGGGAGAAGAGGTGAAGCTGCCAAAGCTTGGGGTTTGGTTTTGCAGTGCCTGTTATATTTTGATCCTGTATCAGAGGTAGGTTTTGCAGGAACCGAACTGCAGAAGCCTCATACATAGAGTTCAAAATGTAAAGATGGGATTTTAATGAAGAGTACAATAAATGACTAAATTATAAAACATTAGTGTCCCACAAACTCAGTAAGTAACTGTTTCAAGTTCCATTTCTATGGATTTCAGCATCAGTGATGTACAAAGAATGGCCTCAGTTTATACAGATTTAAACTAATGTACATTATATCTGCAATTGCAAACACAATATTTGTTATGTTTAGGACAGTAATCACTTTCCCAAAACTGAAAGGATTTAAAATTTTCATAGTGACAAAGTATGCTAAGGGACCATCCAGCATTTTCTCCAAAGTACAAAGAGTACTCTGGGAGGGAGAGTTTTTATGGTAATGTACACTCTCTCTGCATTAAAATACCAAATGTGCCATTAGATAATTGATAATTTGTCTTGCCAATTTTTCTTTTTAAAGAAGGAGGAGAAAGAAAGGGAGGAAGTTGAATAGAAGAGTACTGCTTGTACTCTTGGGAATATTGGGGAAATAGTAAATAACCCCTTAGCACACAGACTGATTTAAGAAATAAAGTAAGATCTGTGGGCAGATCCATTGTTTGAATAAAACTCATCCATGGACACGTAAGAGGTATGAAATTCATCAGAAGATCTCAGATCCCTCAGAGATGCAATTATCTAATGATAACCACACCCTATAGAGTGCCATTTTACTATCTGGTTGGAAATAAGAGGTGTATTTCTGACAGTAAGAAAAATATGAGCTTGATAGTTTACATTACTGAACAGCGTATGTTTCCTCTTGTTAACTCAACCAAATAAGGTTCCCTGTCTCTTAGCCCAGAACATGTCTTCTTTCAAATGGTTAGATTGCTCTTTTTATTCTAACAAGTTATATAAACTAGAAGCAAATCAAGAATCTTGTCAATACGATAAAGAAATAATTAAAGATAAATAGCATCCAGAGAGACAGATCAGTCAAAAAGTAAACCATTTAAATACCTAAGAAATCAAGTTTTCCAGTAAGGGATTAATAGAAAGTAACGTATTAAATTCCACTAAAAATCATTCTATTAAGCAACACAGCAACTTCAGGTGAACTGTGTTATCCTCAAAGGCTGTCATGCCCCAATTCCCTGCCTCACATTTCCTCACATCTTTCACAGAATGTGTTCTTGAGAGCCCTGTAGTTTTCTGGCATTTTACTTAAAGCCATCTGTACTCCTTTTTAAATGTCTATGCTCCTCCTAAAAGTTGAGTGTTACACTAAAAAAACTGATTAAATAGTGATAAGATTCTGATACATATCAGCTGTTCATCCAGCTGTTATCCATGCACAATTCTCATTTGCATGCATACGAGTTTAGCTGCATAAATCCCATTCATGTTAATGGTGAGTGCACAAAATTATAGCCGAGGAGACAAGTGGAGATACCAGCATTTAGCATGTGGAAAAATAGGGTAAGGTTTATATACAAAACATTGACGACACATGTAAAAGTATGTAATATACATCCGTCTAACAACGTGCTACACACCCACCGACCATACATATATGGTATCTTTCGTCCTTTATAAATTTTCTCTTAGTTACACAGATTTATATATATATATATATATATATATATATATATATATATATATATATATATATATATATATATATATATATATATATATATATATATATATATATATATATATATATATATAAAAACAAACTTATTTCACAACATTGTTGGAAAACATTTCAGCTCTTTACAAGCACATGTTAAAATTATACAATGTTTTAGGACCAGAAGTGAATGATGATATATCCAGCCATGAGATCTAATAAGATAATAGGCCAAAATGATACAGCAAACATAGCTCAATATTCTAATTTTTCTCGAAAATCAACAAGTTGTAATATCTTTGTTTAAAAATTACAACTTTTTACGAAGTTATGAGTACTAGAAACATTTTAATAATATATTTGTATACCACTCAGCACTTTAATGGTTGCCATCCCAAAAAAGTATACAAAATATCCCAAGAGGCAACATGTCTACCCGTCCCCACCCCCAAAAGTCAGAAGACATCTATTTTATTTTGATCAATTAAGAATGATGAAACAAAAGTAATTAAAGAAAACAGACAAACTTCACTCAGGAGTGTACATTTTATTTGATATTTACAAGGTTTTCTGATCTATATTTTTATAGTAAAGTTTCTGAGCTACTTAAAACTATACTGTTGCAGTGGAAATTCTGCCCTGGCCTTAAACAAGAAGATTCTATAGAGCTTTCCTAATCCTATTTTAGGTCTTGCTCTGACTCCTAATTCCTACTGAATCAATGAAAGATTTGCCATTAACTCAATGGGAGCTACACTTGAGCTATCACGCAATCCACAGCTATACTTTGGCTATAATGTAATTGCTCTTGCATTTCCCTTTACTATTCCTTACTGTTATTTCATACTCCTGAACCAAGTCTGTCGGTTACTGCAGCTGAACTATGACAAATGATGTTTCTTCCATTCTTACAGAATGAAAGTGTTTCTGCATTGCATATCTGATCAAGTAGGGACTGAAGTTTTAAAATTAAAAATTCATTTATACAACAATCAAACTAGAGTTCATAGCTTATCTGTTCACACCTCTAACAGAGAATAATGAGGCGTGTTCCACAAATTTAAAGATGAGCTGAAAGGTTTATACTTGTCAAGTCTGGGATGCTGTTTTCTACTACATCGGTAAGAAGTAAAGCAATGTATGGAGAAATCTGCTGCCACCCCCCTTTTTTTAAGGGTGTGATATTCAGCATAACAGAATCTTGAACTCAAATCTTGGAACATGCAAAGAGGAAGAACTGATTTTTAAACACCTGCCTTCTGTTTAAAACAGTATTAAAGTATTTGTAACTTGTCAGTTTGTCTGTGTACATTCTATTTCTAATTTTCAATGTTAAATATATTTGTTAAATCAAGTTTTAAAAAATTGCAGAAATGAATTTTTGTTCACATTTAAGGACATTGTATTGACTGCATGGTAAAAGAGGTTACAATCTAGACCTCCTGTGACCACAAGTTGATTGTTTTAAGGAAAACAGTTCTTCACAATAGCATAAAACTAGTGTTTCTATTTTTTTATCCTGCTCTCTTAATGTCTCTGCTTCCATATAATAAACCATTTAAATTTATTTTAAAATTAGGGGTCTGGTTTTTTTCTATACAAATGACCAAGTTCTGCCAGCTTTATCAGTGGGACCATTCATAGTAAAATATTACTCAGTATGAGTAAGCATGGCAGAATCTGGCCCAATTTTTTTTAATGTAATTTAACTTCATTGTCAGAAGACCTGATATTTTTTTAACCTATTGTGTTAAGATTGACCCACTAAAGATCAAGGTTAATATTGTTCAGATTTTTCATTCTATTTAGATCCGCTCCTGTACTGATGCACTAAGAGTTACATGCACGAATGGTCCACTGAGATGAGAATACATTTTCATTTTATAATGAACTTTTCTAAGCAAGTTTGATTAATCACAGCAGATTGTCAACCACTTTCACTCTATTTAGCACATCACACAGATTTAAAGCACACTTTTCCTCTACAGAATGACATAATGAGGTACCATGTTCCATGACGGCAGATCAGATATACTCAGTTTATCCAATATTCCAGTCCTGCAGACTCAATCAGGGATCTAAAAGTCAAACTGTGTTTTTCCTTCTTCCACATCCCCAATAACAGAGGTTCTGCCAGCCAAATTAAGCCCTCTATTATACGTGTGAAAACCCACTGTTTTAAAATTGACCTCACTGACACCTTTGCAACCCCAATGTTTTCAATGGAGTTGCACAGGAGTAATTAACTGGATATAGTAAAAAAAATCCGTTGATGAGCCATAAGAAGAAATCGACTTCAGCTCCCTCTCTCTGAGCTCTGCAGGGCTAGCAGAAATTAACATTTTTATTTTGTGTCACTGAAGTCAGCAGATGCATCTTTGAAAACACACAGGAAGCATATATGTTGAATAAGAAGCTGCGTTTTTACAGTGTCACTGTTCACAACACAAAGCCACTTTAAAAGTCAACATTTACCACAATACGGTCAGGGTAAAAGTAGTTTAAAGGACTTACCGGTACACCGGAGTCCCGAGCGGGGCATGGCCTCAACGGGAAGAGGCGTGGCCTCAACGGGAAGAGGCGTGGCCTCAACGGGAAGAGGCGTGGCCTTTCAAGATTTAAAAGCCCTGGGGCTCCAAGCCACAGCCCCAGGATCTTTAAATCACCCCAGAACTACTAGCTGCAGAGGCAGCTGGGAGCCCCAGGGCTCAGGGCCGAATTAAAGGGCCCAGGGCTCTGGCCGCTGAGAAGCTCCGGGCCCTTTAAATCACCGCAGGAGCCCTGCCGCCGCTACCCTGGGGCAGCAGGGCTCGGGCTAGGGCTGGGGTAGGGGCAGCAGGGCTCCGGCCGCTGCGGGGAGCCCCGGGCCCTTTAAAGCGCCACTGGAGCTGCAGCAGTTGGGCTCAGGCAGTGCTTTTAAGGGCCCGGGTCTCCCTCGGGCTGGAGCTCCAGGGCCTTTAAGTACCAGACTGCACTGGCTTACTTTCACCTCTGAATATGGTATATAAAATATATCCTAATTATTCGGTGTGGTTAGGATAATAAATGATCGAGGTATCTCTGTTAATGTGCTTTGTTAACAATTGACCTTTTTTAAAAACAGTGTAGCTCGCTAAATGTTTAGAAGCCAAACAAATTAGCAAAACGTTCTTTAATTTTGATCTGAACTTTACAAGCATAAATTTTCTTAACTAATCCACCATTCTGCAAGTTGCTCCTCACAGTTGGATTTCTGCACCTGTGCAGAGCACCACTAAAGGACCGCAGCCCAAATTTGTAGGATTTAATTATTTTTAAAGAGAACCAAGGAATGTATTTTGAAAATAGCAATTAAAAACCAGTGACATGGTAATAAGAAAGGGTACTAGTGTATACTCAGTTTGAGATAGTTTATATGTTTATGTAACTTTTTTAAAAAATAGTAGAAGTTAGTGAATTTGGATCTAAAGCCTGGATCCATTAAGCCACATCTAGCAGATACTATTGTTGCATAGCTGGTTGGGCACGAAACCAGTACTATGTATGGACAAAAAACTACCAACAAAGTCTCAAAAATGCTGCATTCAGTGCGTCTATTAAAAATAAGAAAAACCTATATACATCAAATAAGTGCGTTGTTGAAATGGCATTAAACTACAAACAGCGGGACTTTGGTCTGAAACTTATGTAACTACAGTGTTTCAGTTGCATGTATTGAGAAAGCTTAATTACATTCTTGATTAATAACTAATAACTCTCCAACACAAAGCCTAGGACAGGAGCCAACTCCTCAAAATTACAGCATACGCTGCAAAAGTTGATAAGAAAACTCTAAGAAAAAGGTAATGGGCATAAAAGGGGAAGCTGCATAACGATTTAACCCGTCCCCGACTGAAATGTTCATATTGCTTCATACAGTACCTACAAAAATATAACTATTGTTTCACACTAGTCTGTCTGGGCAGCCTATTACATTTTGGCTGTAGAAATGTCTGCTTTCAAATTTTAAACCCTCCAGGCAATTATCCTACTCTCAGACTAAACCTTCAGAGTATATTTCAAAAGATCTTACATCTAAACAGAGAATTCAGCAATGATCAATGTGCAACAGGCCTCAGTGGCAATAAACTATTTACTGCCTTAACCTTTTAAGCATGCAGAATTGAAGTGCTCTAGAGTTGTGATGAATTAACTGAAGAGTGTTTGGCTGAGTGGAGCAGGCGCTGGTTCAGATCATCTATCCAACAACATGCCTGCTTTATAGTCCTCACAAACAGTCTCAGCCTGATAAATCTGGTGCTGAAATATTCTCTTCTCAATTTTTTCATCTCATTGAACTGTCAGATATTTGCCCCCAACCTTTACTACATTCATTAACTCCTCTAACATAATCTCAAAAAGGGAACCAAGAGTGTAGAGGTAGCAATCTATCTCCCTAGCAAAGGTAGTGACTATATTCTTTCTGTTATAAGCCTGATTTCTATCTAACCTAAGTAAGGTATCTGCTAGGGTCTCTTGTTGTAGCCATTGCTATTGTAGCTGATTTAAGTCCATATCCCTTCTTGACAAAGCTTGCTAAAACAAAATCAAACAAAAATTCAACATTGGTTTAGAAGTATAGTCCTTGCCAAAGATTTTTCCCCAAGGAAAAAAAGGGGGATGAAAGGAAGTCATCAGGAGCGAAAGGGTGGGGTGGGGATCCTACAAAGGTTTTGCAAAATGTGCCAATGTTTTGGGGAACACCTTATCTTAAAAACAGTTTATCCTAAAAAGTCCAGATCTCGTTAATTCTGCTGTGCACAATAGGGACTGGGAATCTGACTCTTTTGGAAAGTTTGTTAGGTGGTTTGATAATTCTGGAGTTATTAGAAATATATTTAAAAGCCTATGAGACCTATGTGGGGTTTTAAATTCTGTAACATGGGTAACAGAATCTCTAATTCCCTATAAACAATAGTCTGTATGTTGTCTTTTAAGATTGAAAGCACTTCAAACTATGGGTCTCTTACTCTGTATTTGTGTGTGAGTTTGTATAGCATGACACATCAGGGCATTATATAAGTAACAAACAACAACACCGATCAATTGATTTAGGGTTGCCATATCTAACAAATAAAAAAAGAGGACCCTCCACGGGCCCTGGCCCCGCCCATTTCCCCAGCCCCGCCCCCAACTCCGCCCCTTCCCTGCCTTAACTCCGCCCCCTCCTCCCTCCCACTCCCAGCCACGCGGAAAGGGCTGCCCAAGCGCTACCAGCTTCACGGTTTGCCGGGCAGCCCCCAGACTCTGCGCCCCTGGCCGGCGCTTCCCTAGCGCAGCTGGAGCCTGGGAGGGGAAGTGCCCAGCCGGGGGCGCAGGGTCTGGAGGCTGCCCGGCAAACTGTGAAGCCGGTAGCGCTTGGGCTTCGGGCAGCCCCCTTGCCTCCAGACCCGGCGCCCCCAGCCGGGCACTTCCCCTCCCGGGCTCCGGAGGCATGGGGGCTGCCCGAAGCCGGTAATGCTCGGCTCTTAAACAGAGCCGAAGAGTCGGGGAGGAGCAGAGCCGCTGCGGCTGGAGGCTCTGCTCTTCCCCTGACTCTTCGGCTCTGTTTAAGAGCTGGGCTGCCCGAGTGCTACCGGCTTCGGGCAGCCCCCATGCCTCCGGACCCTGCGCCGCCAGAGCCCGGGAGGGGAAGTGCCCAGCCGGTGGCTGGGGTCCGGAGGCAAGGGGGCTGCCTGAAGCCCATGGCGCTCGGGCAGCTCGGCTCTTAAACAGAGTCAGGGGAGGAGCAGAGCCGCCGCGGGAGGGGAAGTGCCCGGCCGGCATTTTCCCGGACATGTTCAGCTTTTTGGCAATTCCCCCCGGACGGGGGTTTGAGTGCCGAAAAGCCGGACATGTCTGGGAAAAAGAGGACATATGGTAACCCTAATTGATTAGACTTAAAATTTAGCTTTTATAAACAACTGCTTTTATGAAACACAGAATAGAAATGTTCCCAAAGAAGAGAGGCTTTTAATTTAAACATTACACTTCAGTGTTTGCATCCTAAATGTTGCACCACTGAGCTGGCGCATGAGCCAGAAAGTGAAACTTGCTAAAAACTGACTATAAAGAAAAAGTGTCAGTGAAATAATGAGCGCAATACAGAAAGTATGTAATTGGCATTAAAGGTGAAAAACAAATAAGGGAGTTGATGTAAACTGTCAGAGAACCACGGACTTCAATGGGCCAATGGCAGTTTAGCCCAACTCAACAAGTATTTAAAATTCTTTCAGTTTGGATAATCTAAAGTGTTATCATCATAGGTTGTTGGATCCCAAACACTACTAACAAGTATATTCCATTAATCACTGTAGAAATGGTGTACTGTATATGAGATGGGACACTGCTTGGCCCAGCAGAGGGGAAAGACTTCATACAAAGCCCCTCATAAAAAAGCGATTAAAGGAGTGAGACAAGCATCTAACTAGGAGCATGAATGCACAGGTATTTAACTGTGTAAATGTGAGAAGACAAAATTACAATTGAAACCCAATAAATCTTAATGTAGCTTGTTCCCCCCTCCCGAATGATGCCTTGGGCAAGGTCTGTGCTGACCAGAAAGGAAAAGATTTGACTGAATTCTGAAGTTTCCTTGTTCCGGTTATCTTTTCCTAAGAGATTTGAAGTCTAATGGTGGCTTCAAACCCTTGTCTTGATTGCAGGGTTATGCTCATCCAATCACAGACAAGACAACAGCATGTGATCAAATTGCAATTAACCAATACGTATATCAAATATTTAATTCATATACTGAACTGCTTGTGTTCAGTCCAGAGAGTCAGTTTCAGCTCGCAGATGAGAAAGAAAATTTTTTCAAGTGCTTTTGAATGACATATAAATCAGGAAAGCACAATCTGCTCAGACATTGCCAGGAAAGAAGACAAAACTCTGAATTCAGAGTAAATTTGTTGAAGTTATTAGTAACAGAGCCATGGATTATTTTTCCCTTCTATAATATATATAAAAATGAAACAATTTCACGTAACCCAGGCCTCAACATTTTCACTCGGTGATTTCTGTATCAAGCTCAGCTTGTGGTTCCTCTACATTCCATGCAAATTTGTTCCAATATTTAAATTACCCTCAAGTTAAAAATTCACCCCTTTCTTCCAGTTTGAATTTATTAAGCCTCATAATTAAGCACTGGATCTCAGAATTACTGCCTATCAAAATATCCTTTCTCAGTGTAGATACTTTTAGATCATCATCATGCCCTCTTCAATAAGCTAAAGAGATTAATCTTCTTAAATCTCTCACTGCACAGCAGGTTTTCCATACCTTAAATCATTCTTATACCTCTTCTACTTACCAATTAGGGTGCATGTGGCCCATTCCCAACAGTTGACAAGAAGGGGTGAGTATCAGATGGAAAATTATTTTTTTTATAGTGACCCAGCCACTCCCAGTCTTTATTCAGACCTAATTTGATGGTGTCAAGTTTGCAAATTAATTCCAGTTCTTCAGTTTCTCGTTGAAGTCTGTTTTTGAAGGTTTTTTTTGGTTGAAGAATAGCCACTTTTAAATCTGTTATGGAGTGTCCAGGGAGACTGAAGTGCTTTCCTACTGGTTTTTGAATATTACAATTCTTGATGTCTGATTTGTGTCCATTTATTCTTTTGCATAGAGACTGTCTGGTTTTTCCAATGTACATGGCAGAGGGGCATTGCTGGCACATAATGGCATATATCACATTGGTAGATGTGCAGTGAACAAGCCCCTGATGGTGTGACTGATGTGGTTAAGTCATATGATGGTGTCCCTTGAATAGATATGCGTACAGAGCTGGCAATGTGGTTTGTTGCAGGGATTGGTTCCTGGGTTAGTGTTCCTGTTGTGTGGTGTGTAGTTGCTGGTGAGTCTTTGCTTCAGGTTGGAGGTCTGTCTGTAAGCGAGGACTGGCTTGTCTCCCAAGGTCTGTGAAAATGAGGGATCGTCCTTCAGGATAGGTTGTAGATCCTTGATAATACACTGGAGAGGTTTTAGTTGGGGGCTGTAGGTGATGGCTAATGGCATTCTGTTACTTTCTTTGTTGGGTCTGTCCTGTAGTAGGTGACTTCTGGGTACTCTTCTGGCTCTGTCAATCTGTTTCTTCATTTCAGCAGGTGGGTATTGTAGTTTTAAGGATGCTTGCTTGAGATCCTGTAGGTGTTTCTCTCCATCTGAGGGATTGGAGCAAAAGCGGTTGCATCTTAGGGCTTGGCTGTAGACAATGGATTATGTGATGTGGTCTGGATGAAAGCTGGAGGCATGTAGGTAAGTATAGCAGTCAGTAGGTTTCCAGTATAGGGTGGTGTTTATGTGACCATCGCTTATTTGCACAGTAGTGGTGGGGTGGAAATTGTTGAATTCCTGGTGGAATTCCTCAAGAGCCTCCTTCCCATGGGTCCAGATGATGAAGATGTCATCAATGTAGCGCAAGTAGAGAAGGGGGCGCGAGAGGGCGAGAGCTGAGGAAGCTTTGTTCTAGGTCAGCCATAAAAATATTGGCATACTGTGGGGCCATGGGGGTACCCATAGCAGTGCCGCTGACTTGAAGGTATAAATCATCCCCAAATCTGAAATAGTTGTGGGTGAGGACAAAGTCACAAAGCTCAGCCACCAGGTTTGCCGTGACATTATCGTGGATACTGTTCCTGATGGCTTGTAGTCCATCCTCATCTGGAATGTCGGTGTAGCGAGCTTCTACATCCATAGTGGTTAGGATGGTGTTTTCTGGAAGATCACACCAATGGATTGTAGTTTCCTTAGGAAGTCAGTGGTGTCTCGAAGATAGCTGGGAGTGCTGGTAACGTAGGGCCTGTTGTCAGGGTGCCAATGCCTGAGATGATGGGGCGTCCAGGATTCCCAGGTTTATGGATCTTGGGTAGCAGATAGAATACCCCTGGTCGGGGCACTAGCTGTGTGTCTGTGTAGATTTGTTCCTGTGCTTCCTTAATACTGTGAGCCTTGAGACACTGAAGCCTTAAGCTGTTAAGCCTTTTCGGAGGCTCCCAAAACCACAAACTTGACTAATACTGCAACTCCAGAAAAGATGGCGCTTTTTTCACCACCAGCGTAACCTTCCTTTGTGACTTCACTGGCACTAATCAATCATCTGTGTAAAGGCAGATGAAAAGCTTCTTGCTCTGCAAAGCAGTGGTCTAATTAATCTGCCTCCATGAAGGTACACCCAGTCTGTAACTATGCAGCAGTTATATGGAACGGTAGGCCCTTGAACAACTAGTACTACTGTAATCCAAAATTAAAAACAGAATAAATCTCTTATGGGCTGTGCAAATGGAGCAGATAAGTATCCCTCAGCTTCATGGCACATATATCATGGATCACGTAATGAAAGGTCTGCATCCAGAAAAAATGCACTCCAAGAACAGAGTTTGAATTCTTTAAATCCATGAAATGGTGAAACTCATCACGTGCCTTTGGAACTACAAAATATTGCAAGTGTGCCTTTGAGCCTGCTTTATGGAGATGAGAACTGTGCTGCTCCAGGTCTGTTCGACCGGGACGATCGTAATCCCATTAACACAGCAGTTTCTGACAATAAGAGGAGTCTGGATACACTGCTATCGGGGGGGGGGGAACCTCTCTATGTAGTACTCAAGCAAATGTCAGTCGAAAAAATAATCATCTTTACTACAAAAACACCTTAATAGAAAAGTAACTACATACTTATAAGAAAGAAAGGTTTAGGGAATATTCCCAAATAAAAAGGACCTAATTGGCCTTTCACTACACTCATTTTATTTCAGTGAGCCTCTGTTGACTTCATTGACAGCACTCCTGATATATTCCAGTATAAATAAGAAAACCAGTCCCCACCTCTAGCCAGTAAGTTAGCCAGAAGAGTTAGCCTCTGCTTGCTGGGGAAAGGAAAACAAGCAATAAGGGCCAGTCAACCTTCCCCTTTGGAACCAGCTTGTACAGAAGGACCAAAATCACAAGAGTTTTGTTTTCTTTTCGTATTGGTCCTCTTGTAGGGCAGCGGTTCTCAAACTAAGGCTGGCGCTTGTTCAGCGGCTGGGCCGGGCCGGTTTGTTTACCTGCCGCGTCCGCAGGTTTAGCCAATCGCGGCTCCCACGTCCCTCAGCCTGCACCACTTCCTGCAGCCCCCATTGGCATGGAGCGGCGAACTGCAGCCAGTGGGCACCGCCATCGGCCGAACCTGCAGATGCGGCAGGTAAACAAACCGGCCTGAACAAGTGGCATCCCTAGTTTGAGAACCACTGTTGTGGGGGGTCTTATCTCTCTGGTGTAGGCAGACCTGGAGAATGCAAATGAAATAAAAGAATGTCACTGTACAAGATGAAATGTTTGAAGCATGCTCCGAAGATGATTGAAAGTTTATCACTTCTATGGATATTGTGTGCGCACATGAAAGGCCTGATCCTGATCCACTGAAGACCATGGCATTTTAAAAAAATTTCTATCGAGCAACAGCAAGCTCGGAATGGATATACATTTAACAGAAACAATGTATTCTAACTTTTGACCCTTATTTTAATCAATTTAAAAAAGTACAAATTGTAGGTGCTACAAATAATAATGTATTGTATTTATTAAAATGTTTTTTTCTGAAATCAAAGCTGATAAAAAGTTCTCCCTCAAAGCCTCCATCTCCTAAGCTAAATAGGAAAATATTTTTAATGAAAACAATTTAATTAGTAGCAGCTACGCAGTGACCTTATTCAATTTACAATATGCATTATACACAGCAAAAATGTCTTTCAGAATCATAGAAATAAGGTGGGAGAGGTAAAATATCTTTTACTGGACAAATTTCTGTTGGTGATAGAGACAAGCTTTCGAGCTACACAGAGCTCTTCTTTAGTCTCTCTTTCGTCAACAGAAGTTGGTCCAATACAAGATATTATCTCACCCACCTTGTCTCTCTAATATGGTGGGACCAAACAAGGCTACAACACTGCATACACTCAGAACCATCTAAGATGAGTCAGTTAATGGAAAACTGTAATATGCTTATTCAAAAGTACCATAGATGTTTCCATTCAAATAAAAAAAAAGCAATGAACTCTCTGACACTTAGAACATTTTTTTTCTGTTTTACAGCAATAAACTACAAATGAGCATACTTGACATACGAGTTTCCACAAGTTGTCTCAATACCAAACATCTGCTCTGGGCTTTAAATACAGACACATTTCAGAATACATAATCACTGTGTGCTCCAAAATAGCAGGCAAGTTCCATTAAGTCAGAGAAAATCAGTGCATCTCTTGATATTTTCAAACACCTTTTCTGGCAAAATGAGACAGGAAAAACACATTAACCAATGAGTGGGAGTTTATTGCTCTGCTGTTTTAACTTAATCTAACAAACTTGTCACATTGTTGTATAGACAATGCACAATAATTTATAACTGGTTTCCAATGCTATACTAAGCAAATACATTACCCATCAATAAGCGTCCTAGACTATATAGTAGAAAAGGAGGAAAGTGTAACTTGTTGCTGTCTAACAGGTGCTAACAGCCATAGTAACAGAATGATACTTGCTAATCACAGAAGCATGACTGTTCTGTAAAGTATTGGTGTTTGCTCACAAAGGGCCTGATCTTGCTCCCATTAAAAGTAAATAGCAAAACTCCTATTGATTTCAAGAGTACAGGATCGAGCCAAAACAAATATGTGAGCTGAAATGTCTGCTTTACAAGTTTCCTGCAGAACCTGAAGTGAATAACTTTCCCGAATCCCAAAGTGAGCCATAAGAGGAGCAGAAATACAGTAACTCCTCACTTAAAGTCATCCCGGTTAACGTTGTTTCATTGTCACATTGCTGATTAATTAGGGAACGTGCTTGTTTAAAGTTGCGCAATGCTCTCTTATAACGTCGTTTGGCAGCCGCCTGCTTTGTCCACTGCTTGCAAGAAGAGCAGCCCGTTGCAACTAGCTGGTGGGGGCTTGGAACCATGGTGGACCGGCAGCACACCGCCCCCCCCCCCCATCAGCTCCCCGTTCCCCTAAGTTCCCTGTGCAGCAGCTGCCCAGCAGGCTATCAGTTGCCAGTAGTTCAGCTGTCCCTCCCCCCACTGCCATGTGTTGCTCCTGCCCTCTGCCTTGGAGTTGTTCCCTGGAGCCTCCTGCTTGCTGTGGCGGGGGGGGGGGGAAGCAGGGGGGTTAATGTCAGGGTGTCCCCCTGCCCCTGCACCCCACTTACCCCATCTTCCATAGAGCAGGGGGGACACACAATAGGGCACCAGACGGAGGGAGCTTCCTGGCAGCAGCTGCCATCTCAGCTTGCTGATCTACTTTACAAGACAGTGTACTTAGAGTGGGGTCAGAGTACTTAAAGGGGCAATACACATCTCTCTCTCACATACTCGGTGTGTGTCTCTGTCTGCCATGCTGTCTCCCTTCCCTCCATTTGTGCTGCCTTGTAGACTGTGAGGCTACATTAACAACAATGTGTTAATACTTGAGGGCTCAGCCAATTGCTAGTTCATCATTTAGCAGTAAGGCATTCCCTGGGAAATATCCCATCCTCTGACTTCATCACCTCAACCAAGCTTCACAATCATCATCGCTGTGTACCAGTATTAAACTGTTTGTTTAAAACGTGTGTGTGTGTGTGTGTGTGTGTGTGTGTGTGTGTGTGTGTGTGTGTGTGTGTGTGTGTAAAAAAGAGAGAGAGAGAGAGAGAGATTATATATATAGAAATATTTGTCTTTTGTCTGGTGAAAAATTTTTTCCTAGAACCCAACCCCCCCATTTACATTAATTCTTATGGGCATATTGGATTCACTTAACATAGTTTTGCTTAAAGTTGCATTTTTCAGGAACATAACTACAACGTTAAGCGAGGAGTCACTGTACCTGATATTTAATATTTACAGAGCAAGTTTAATAAAGTGTCCTTTTCTCTCAATGGGCATATATTATTTTGCCTTTTCAACGGTTACAAGTAAAAGTCCCTTTGCTGGTTAAAAAGGCATTCTATTTTGGTTGACAGACTAAAATCTTAAATACACATTTTTGGAGGCCATAATATTTTGGCTGTCTCTCTTCTCATCAGGATGGATAAAAATCAATGATTTAAAAAAAAATCAGATTTTCTTTATTTAAATCGGATTTTTTTGATAAAATGCTTTTTGATGGAAAAACCTATCCAAAGGTAGATTTAATTAAGATATATTATAGCTCAAAAATATCCATCATGGAATAGGGATTATAAATTCTAATTCTATAGCATGAGACAATATATTCATGTAATGTTTAAGAAAAGTTTTGTAAATGAGTTCTAATAGTTCATGGATTAGAGAGCCAATCTTATGGGGCTCCAGGGGCTTCTATATAGATTATTTAGGTTAATCATTCTATCTACCCAATGGGACTCAGTGCTCAGTCTAGAAGATACTATCAGAGATGCTTAGTTTTGCAATACTCAATCTGTGGATTTGTGTCTCCAGCGACTACATGCTGGAGCAAAAATGGTTTTAAATAAATAAATAAAATAACATATAGAGGTGAGAAATAACAGACCTCAACCCTATTGTCCCTCTGCAAATTTGTGTACACAGAGTCAATCCCTTACCTCTCTCTAAAAGTGCAAAGTTTCAAAAATTTCAATGAATAGAAGATTGTTGGGGGCGGACTATTTCTGGACAAGGAGAAGTAGTCTGGAGATAAATGTGAGAAGGGAGGGACAGGCCGTAGAAACAAAAGTGAAACTGTTTGAGCAGCATATTCCAGAAGTCTTGAGGTCTTTCTGAGTGTAGCCTTCATTGATTTGAGATCTACCGTACCACTCTCTCACTAGATGGGAAAACCTATAATGGCAGCAGGCCATAAAAGAGACCCTGTTTGGGAATATTTTAATGAAGTTCCTCTACTGTGGGTAAGACAGGCATGTGTGCAAACTGCAAACAGGGCAACAAAGAAATGCAAGGCCTGGTTGCCTGAATGAAACAACATCATGAGAAGTGTTCCTTCTCAGGAGGAAGCTGCGTTGAAGATGATGAAAGGAACATGTCTGAACATGCAGGCTCTTCAAGTTGGTAAACTTTTTTATTTCATACTTCTTTCTTAAAGACTAACTATCTTCCTTCTGGACTATTCTTCAATTCTCATGTTTGAGCAAAAAAATACAGTTGCTACTCTATGGTACTATCATTTTAGATGCAGTTGTGATAAAAAATAAATAGCTGAAATAGGCAGATCTTCCTTTTACAATTGAGCAGTATCGTAATAATAATTAAAGAACTGCATTGACTTATTTTGTTTAGGAGAATCCATCCTCAACATACAGGATTCTGAAGACTATCCACCTTCAAGATCACCATCATTTTCTATAGTTTCAGAGTTATCTGCCAATGATAGTGCTTCAGTCACATCATGTATGTCACATAGCCACAATATATCACCTGTAGCAAAAAGAAAAAAAAAACCCTCCATCATCCCAAACCAACCATAGATAAGTTTTTGATAAGAACCAGCAGATTACAAAAAGAGGTAATTGATTAAACAATTGTCTGGTTTGTTTATGCAACAAACTCTCCTTTCTGTATGATCGAGAACCCACACTTCATTAACATGGTTCAGTCATTAAGACCAGGATACAGTCCACCCAACAAAGCAGATGTCACAGGCAAATTGCCGGATACGTGTATGAAAGAGAAATTGAGCAGTGTGCAAAAGGTCTAAAGGGTGAAATTTTTAACCTGAGTCTTGATGGGTGGAGCAATGTCCAACTGATCCTGTTGTATGTGCTTGTGTGACAACAGAAGAAGGGAATGTCTTCTTTACAGAAACAATTGATATGTCAGAAAATGCACACATAGCAGAATACTTACAAGAAGTAGCAGTAAAAGCTGTAACAAACTGTGGGGAAAAAATTCAAATGTCTAGTATGCAGCTTGGTCATAGACAATGCTGCAAATATATGCAAGATGAGAAGAAATTATTTAGAAGAGAGTCCCAAGCTAATAACATACAGTTGCAGTGCTCATTTGATGCACCTCCTAGCCAAAGATTTCAGTGTTCCAGAAATAAAGGCTAATGTTGTTGAAGTTGGAAAATACTTCTGTAACAACCACTTTGCAGCAGCTGCTCTGAAAAAAGTGGGAGGAGGAACCAAGCTAACTCTCCCACAAAACATTCGATGGAACTCAGGGAGTGGACTGTTTTGAGCACTATATCAAGAACTGGCCTAATCTGATGATAGTTTGTGAACAAAAGTTCTCAACCTTGGGTTTAAGAGAAATGTTGAACACAAGCTGAGTACCCTGAAGCCTATTTCTGTAGCCTTGAACAAAATGCAGCGAAATAGCTGTTTTATTGCTGACGCTGTTGAAATTGGGAAGGAACTGAGTGAGATCTTAAAAAGAGAAATATGCAATGGCAGAGTTAAATTACAAGCATTAAAAAAAACAAATGAATAAGCACTATCTCCAGCTCATTTTCTTGCAAATATTCTCAGTACTCGAGGGTCAAATCTTAACTAGAATAACCTTCAGAGCTAAGGGTGAACCATTCAAGAAATATATGTTTGCTGATGATGATTTAAAGAAAGTCACACCAGTGAACTGGTGGAAGTCACTTAAGCACTTGGATTTAGAAAAGGGGGAGGGATAGCTCAGTGGTTTGAGCATTGGCCTGCTAAACCCAAGGTTGTGATTTCAATCCTTGAGGGGGCCACTTAGGGATCTGGGGCAAAAATCAGTACTTGGTCCTGCTAGTGAAGGCAGGGGGCTAGACTGGATGATCTTTCAAGGTCCCTTCCAGTTCTGTGAGATAGGTATATCTCAATATATTATTTATTCAGAGACTGCTGAAGTGATCATCTCACTTTTAACAGCAGTAGCTTCTTCTGCCAGTGTAGAAAGAATATTTTCTTCCTTTGAACTAATTCATGCCAGATTGAGAAATCATTTGGGACCTGAAAAAGCAAGAAAGCTTGCTTTTCTTTTCAGATTATGAACAAACAGGAAAATGAAGGTGAAGACGACTGAACTAGCTGCAGAAGCCAATATTTTAAGTTTCTCATGTTGACCTGACATAGTTGATTTAATTTTTTTTTAAATATTTCTTTTAACTATTTTAGTTAAACAATTTTAACACAAACAAACCTGATTTTAAAAAACTTGAATGTTTAAATTCAAAAATTCATATGCTTGTTTTGTTAAAATATTATGTTTGCTGTTGAAGAAAAAAATCTAGAATACATAACGTTGTTGTTTTAGTTAAATAAAACAATTTTAATGCCTGTCTGGTGATGATGTCCTCCTAATGCAGCATGGCAAGAAAATCCTCCAAATATTAAATTAACCTGATAGTTCACCTCCCAATGACTTCATAAATATCTGCTTCAATTACCTTCGGTAAATGAAATAACCAAACAATCATTCATTTTCTGATATAGCTGTAAAACTAATCTGAAAAGTTTTCAAAATAAATCACTTTAAAAATGTATAGTATGTACTTTCTAACAATGAAACCTACATCTATCTCTGAGTTGTGAAGAATATGTATTAAGGTTATAACAACCAACACGTAGAAATCCATGATTAAATCGAGTCTTCCTGACTAGTGATTTAAATCATGATTTAAATCAAGTTGATTTAAATCAAATCCACCCTGCTTCTCATGGTGCTAAAGTAAATTAGTAGTGCTTCCAAAACTATTATGGCCAGTGCACTGGTACCAATGAGGCTCATAAAAGGGCAGTTTCATGGAACAAGGAAGTTCACAGAAATACCAGAGACAAATAGACTATAGATAGAAAAGAAAAGGGGATGCACACGGCAATGAGGAGATAGAGATGGGTCATCTTGTCCAGCTTCACTTGAGAGAAGAGAAAACAGCATATAGATGGTTCAGTCCCACTGATCTTTATTGCAAGAAAAAGGGTTGAGGGAAAATTCAAAGAGAAGTTTCCATTTGAAAACAAAGCTTGCCTAAGAATGGAACTCATCACCCCCTTTTCAGACCACAGTAATTAGTAAGACTATTTACTCTGCTCTTCCAGCAGAGTTGAGAGAGAGAGACGAGGTGTGTGGTAACAGTGCTGAGTATTACTGTACAATCATGGGGCCTGATCCAAAGCTCACTGACATCAACAGGGTATTTCTACTGGCTTCAACCATCTTTGGATCAGAGTAATGAAAGGCAGAGGACATGCAACAACAGCTTGTGTTAACACTGGCAGCACAGAGGAAACTGCACATGTACAAAAGAGCATTATGATGCCAGTGCTGAGAGCCAGCATCATGGGAATAGCCACATTAGAAGTCACTTCCTAATAGGATTTTGTTTTAAGGTCTTAAGAGAACTTTGATGCCACAATAATGAACATATTTTAAACAGCAAAACAAACTATTACTATATCTGCAGTATAGTCTGCAAGATACTTTTTGTGCTTGATTTTGTTCTATGTGATTCTTAAAACACATTTTGAAATCAGTTCATGAAAAGGCATTTTAGGGCATTCACATACTTTAACTTTAAGAGTTATGTGTGTAGAGTTTCTAGACCCACAGATAAAACCACTGGCAAAAGTTTTGAATTTGGATGCATTTCCACCGTTGTTGTTGTTGTTTTTTTAAATAAAAACAAGTTTACATAATTTCTTGAAGTCCCTTCCACCCTTACATTTCTCTAATTCAATTCAAAGAATTGTTGTAGGGTACAGCAGTGAAAACTCCCACAAAGATCCAGATGGAAAATACATCTCAGTCTGCTTTCTATTCTTGTATAGTTTTTGACTTGTTAACAGTGGGTGGGCAGAACTCTGAGAATTTGGCACCTGCATGTACACAGTGTGTAAAGTTACCAATCTGGCTAAACTATGCTGACCAGGAATGTCCTAAAATACTGTGACGAAAATGATTTTTTCTAAACTATATATACACATCTAGCTTCTTCTTAGGTTCTGTACATTGCACGTGGTTTCTAACGGGTCCAAAATACCAGAGGAAATAAGTGCTTATCTGTCAAAGAGTCAGGAAAACAAAACAACAAAGGTAGAGGGGATTTTTTTTTTAATACATTCTTTTGCTGTGCTACCCCCAACTGAGAAGAACTTGGCGCTTCCTCTTATTCCCAGCTGTTTCTAGTGCATTTGGCTTTAATCAGGTGCAGAGCAGGAACTCAACATCCTGTTGCCTTGTTCTGATTAGGAGGAGTCAAATTCTACAAATTGGCAGATTTCTTCTTTTAGTGTTCTGTATTTGATGAATCATTTGCTTTAAACTAGTTGAAAAGGCTATTAGAGAAGCAGCAGACTCAGCTTGTTGCTATTTTCAAGTCTATTTTTAACTTCCACTCTGAAGACCAGAATGCAGACCCTCTTCATCTTCAGGACATCTTAAGTTACCAGTCTTGTTAAAATAATGGCACAAAGCAACTACATGGTGAAAAATCTTTAATCACCTATTAAAAGAGAACAAAAACCTAAGCAAAAGGTGCCATCTTAGGATACCATATTTATTTCCTCTGTAACCTCCATTTCAAATAATTTCAGTTTAAAAAATCAAAACATGGACTCTTTTCTTTTTTTTAAAATACCACCCTTGCAAACTCCACTTGGGATCCAACAGTCATGCTTTTACATCCTTCATGTCCACACCACAAGGGCACCAATCTGTCATGAAGATAAACAGGAAAAGGGTACACAAGTCTTCCTGTGTACTACAGGTGGTAGGTAAAAATCAACAATACTTTTACTTTACTTACTATCAGACCTTTATACTGGAGGATCTCAAAAAAAAAAAAAAAAAAAAAAACACTTTCAAAAACGAAGTATTATCCCCATTTTACACAGGGGGAAACTGAGGCACAGATTTCTTTTTTTAAATATTGTTAATGACTTGCATAAAGTTACCCAGAAAATCAGTTGCAAGAGATGAAAACACAAGCCCAGGTCTTTGACTCACAGTGCTTTAACTACTAGACCATGCTTATGGCAAATATTGGGGATGAGAAACCTGACATTACAAGAGGTGAGTGTAAAATAAATCAGAAGAGAAAAACAAAGATAATCAATGGTTCATTATAGGAATCCAAAACATATAACAACTACTTAAAAAAAGAATATTTTGCAACTTTACCATCTTTGATTGCTGGGTTTATAAACTTGTAATGGTCTCTCTGCAAGTACATCACAAATCTAATGTTGCTACAGGGACTCGTTATGATTACCAGTGTAAAAATAAAAACTCACACCCAAAAAACTCCAGCTTGAGACACCTGTGACAAAAAAAATTCTGCATACATTGAAAATGGGCAGTTTCAAAGAATTTTAGGGACCAATAATTTTGTACTGTAATATCATTAGTTTGTTTATTTTTCATTGCTTAGGTGAGAAAAATCCACATATAGGAGAATTTCATTTTCATAATAGGCTGAACTGTGTAGTCCTGGGTTAGGCAAAAGTCCCACTGATGTCAATCCCGAGTGAAGCTTGCAAGATTTAGCCCAACTAAAAGATGTAATGAATAAATACTGAATTAATTTTGAATTTCCTCGAGGTTTTTTTTGTTTGTTTATGCTACAGGATTAAAAGTTAGATTTTTTTCATCTCACATTAACCTTATCTTTCATTAATTTTTAAAGAGTAACATTACTCTTTTCTTTCAAAGGGTACACTTCATTTTCGGTGATTTGGTAAACAAAATATATCTTAAATGTAAAATGCTCTTAAATGAAAAATTCCTCTTGACCTGTCATATATATCAAAAACAAAGAATAATTACACCATTGTTCAATTTCAAAATGTGTCAGGTATGCTTGGTAGGGTGTGCTGGTGTTTTGGCATTTTTACAAAAATCTACACACGTATAGAATGACATGGATTCTTAGTTGCAAGTGAAAAGATTTTCTTTCCTAACATTTTCTCAGAGGTTGAAATATAAAAGAAGATGTTGTTAATTTTCATTTCTTTTTACCATTTTAACATAACAACGTGGCATGTGATTAAAATGCATAGTCTTAATATTTTGATTCAGCTTGATTTTTACTACTTTTACTAAAACTTTATAATTCTTGTTTATAATTCTTTTTTCTCTGAATTTTCTTTGCTAGCTTAAAAAGAAAAAAAAGAGTATGTTAGGCCAGATTTTTTAATAGATGGATAATTTATCCAACAGATCAGATAGGTATTCCTTTTACCCCTTCCACCACCCCACATGATTAAGTACACTATTAAAATATGCACTGATGGGTAGCAGAATGAATGTAATTTCCAGGGTCAGCACAAGCTACTTGCTATACATTCCTCTCTTAATGTACCAAGTTTGTTAAAAAAATTGATTTTTTTGAGCCCAGACAGTACACTCTATCCTTATATCCCAGAGCATCAAGGTAATAGTTCATAATGACTCTTAAGGCGTTTTTTTTTTTTTTTTAAGTAGGAAAACTCATTTTTATAACCATGCTCAAATTCAAACCTGGTACTGTACATGGCTGACAGAAATCAGGACCTTTAATTCAGCCAGTCTCTGGGTAACCTAACGGTCCTTTAAAATAATAGCACAGAGCAACAATGCTGCGAAAAATCCGTAACCACCTATCTGATATTAAAAGAGCACAAAAACTTAAGCTAAAGGTTCCATCATGGGCACCATTTTATTTCCTTTCAGCCTAATGAGCACAGCTGTAGTAGTTTGCCCGATTGGCTATGCCACCAGATTGGTTAGAAGAGTAGGCAGATTGCTCTTAAAACCAGCAGCCGGGATACAATTGTGCATGACCTGGTCTCAGACACATACGTGGAATGCCATTAATGTCAAAGAAGTTTATACCACGTGTGAATTAGATCCACAAACCTAATTATAAAAACATTTTAAAAATCTGCTCTGAATTAGAAACGAAAGGTTCTTATGTTTTCTGATTTGTTAAAAACATAAAATGTACTAAAAATACCAAGCAACGTATTTTCTGGCTGCATATATAAGCTGCTAAAAACGGAAGTTTATTCTATAAGTGCTGATATAGGCTTCACTATACAAGCCCAATTGACCCCAATGCTGCGAACACTTAGCTGTATGCTTATCTTTAAGCTCATGAATAGTCTCATTGAAGCCAATGGAACTATGCACACACTTATGGCTAAGCACATACACTAGTGTTTGCAGCATTAGTGCCTTAATACTACTTTCATACATGTACAAAACAGCAGAACCAAATACTACATAAATTCATGCACCCAGTTTATACCATACTGCACAAATTGCCCAATAGTAGATAACACATGAAGGCACTTTAGATGGTCTTTATTCATATAATTTGCAGGTGATCTGGCTTTTTCCTTCTTCATATTACAAAAAAAAAAAAAGAAAAAGAAAAAAGAAAAACCTTGTATACCTTCAGTAAATGTTTAAGGTGAAAATATTCATATACAGCTGCAGAAGGAAACCATTGCAACTTGTTTAATTAAAAATATAAATATTCTTATTTTTCTAATAAGAGCTGTAGACATACAGGTTCTTCTGGCATGTGTTCTCATGTCCATTTGCTCAGGAGCCTGAACACCCAAGCAGTGAGAATGTCTTGCCCTCCCCCTTTTCCTCCTTCCCCCCCACTCTACTAGAGCAGAGCATTCCAAGAGTGTTAAGGTCATTAACCAGCTGGCTTTTGCGTGCACACACACACACACACACACACACAGCAAGCAAGATCTAACAACAAAGCTGCCTGAACAGTATCTTATTTTGAGAGATGAGAATGGGGGAGGGGAAACCAGCCTCCTTTACTGCCAGTACCTTAATTTTAACCCCTGAACAAACACTCACTCACACTTCATAAAGACACACCCACACGGCAGTTAATAGCACAAAATCATTCACTGACTTCAACAGGGTCAGGATTTCACCCACAATTTATAAAGCTAACCACCAGGTCATAATGTGTCTTTGGAACTTAAGCAAGCAGGAGATAAGGTGGTAAGAGCAACTTTAGTGAATACCTTACTTCAGACTATTACCTATGCAAGTATGATGTATTTGCACATGACACAGAAACCTGATATACTGAACTTTCAAATCTTCAAACCTGCCCAGGTATTCTGAAAGTTCTTAATGTGTTCAGCTTGGGGAGTTTTTAAATAATTCATTCATTAAGCTGGGCTGGGACTCTGGGAACTGAATTCAGTTCCCAGCTCTGCCACTGACTTCCTGTGTGACTTTGGGCAATTCATTTTGGGAGATATCTGGGCCCCTCTGAACGCAGAGGCAAAAATTCCATTGACTTCAGTGGGTGCAGGATTTCACCTTCTCTGTGACTCATTTCTCCATCTGTAACATGGGGACAGTATTTCCTTTCTTCCACTCTTTGTTCATCATTTCTCTTTATGATACAAAATATCTCTTACTACGCATACTACATTGACTCGCATAATGGGTCCCAAACAGGACTGGGACCCTACTGTAATAAAAATAATATACAATAAAACAGCTAACATTTAAATTTTTTGTGTACAAAATTTACGCAGTTTTATTCATGATACACATATTACTTGGTTTTAAACAAAACTGAAGAAATCTGTCAGATCAATTTGCAGTAAGGCTTTGTCTACACTGGAACCTGAACGACAAAACTTTTGTTGTTCAGAGGTGTGAAAAAATTACACCCCCACTCCGAATGACAAAAGTTTTACCGACAAAAAGCGCCAGTGTGAACAGCGCTTTGTCAGCAGGAGAGCTCTCCTGCCGACAAAGCTACCGCCACTCATCGGGGGTGGAAGATTTATGATGGCGGGAGAGCTGCCGACAAACAGCGGCTACACTGCACGCCTTTAAGCGGCACAGCTGTGTCACTAAAAAGTGCTTAGCCAAATTGACAGCACAAATTAAAGCTGTCCCTCAAAGACTGAGCTATCAGTTGCTGACGAAAGTAAAAGAGCAACCACGTGATCTGTCCTTCAGACTTCTTAGTGTGAGTGGACACATGGCTCCTCCATAGCTTCTGCTACATCTGCCCATGCACACCAAGAGGTCGGAGGTTAATGCCTTTTGTTTCCAGACTCCGCTAACAGTCAGCAGGCTGCAATTGCCACTTTTTTCTCTCTCAGATCGCTGGTATCACTTTCACAGCCATAGCATAGGTACCTTCAGTGCAGTAAATATGACAAGTTGCTTTTGCCAGAGACACTGCGGATTTAATGAACTGAAGGCTAAAGATTCTCAGTAATCACTCAAATTCAAAATCATGCAAAGACCTGTTCTGCAATGTATCCTCAGCCAAACAATTCTAAACTCAGAATAAATGGCAAGTTTTAATTTTCCATCAAGTCATTCATTTATAATTGTATTTTAGTTGGACAGACACATTTACTTGGAGAAACAATATCACACAGTTTATAAGATATCAGTCTATTTGGGGATTCTTTTATTATTAATGTTTTTTCTCTGATCAAGCCATAAATTGACCCCAAATCATATATACATGAACTAGAGTCTGGGGGTAATTGATTATTGCTTATGATTTGTACTACTGTAGTGCCTGAAGGCTCCAGGCAAGATCAGAGCCTCACTGTATTGTGCCATACACTAAACATAGTAAGAACTATGCTTACAATCTACATAGCCACGCCAATTGCCAAGACAGACAAAAGGTGGGAGAAAGGGAGTATTATCATATCCCTTCTACAGATGGAAAACTGAGGCACGAGAGATTAAGTGGCTTGCCCAAAACTGTAAGTTCTTTGGGGCAGAGACTGTCAATTACTATATGCATGTACAATGCCTAGGACAATGGAGCTCCAACCCGGTTGAGGCCACTAAATGCTATATCAATAAATAATAAAAACCACACAGGAAGCCTGTGGCAGAGCTAGGAACTGAACCCAGATCTCTGGAGTCTCAGTCCAGTGCCTTCACCACAAGATCATCCCTTCCATTAAGTTTAAAGGATAAATGTGTTGTTCTGTTGCAAGTGGCCTTCTGCGGCCTCATTGGATTTACTGTTTCACAAGCTAGAAATAGCCATATTTTTCAGCTGATTACTCTGTGTGGTCCTAAAACAATGGTACTGTAGTATGAGTTATTGTACACTGCACACAGGCACCTCTGTTTCACAATGAAAGACTTTTTGCAACTAAGTTTCTGAACCTGCAATGACTTATGCACGCGCGGAGTCCCATCGAAGTTGGGATCACTTGCAGTCTGTAAAGATACGCACTAGGTAACCTATTATGTCAGGATCCCCTGTGCAGGCCATTCATCCATCTTAGTTAAGTCAATGGAACACACATGAGTGGGGAGGTCTGCATTAACAGATCCCCAATTCAGGGTAGGACCTTGGAATAAGAAAGGATTCACAAATTGTTCAAAAATAAACTACACCTCTACCCTGATATAACGCGACCTGATATAACATGAATTCGGATATAACGCGGTAAAGCAGTGCTTTTGGGGGAGGGGGGGGCTGGGGACTGCGCACTCCGGCGGATCAAAGCAAGTTTGATGTAACGCGGTTTCATCTATAACGCGGTAAGATTTTTTGGCTCCTGAGGACAGTGCTATATCGAGGTAGAGGTGTATATAGTGATAATAAAGATTAAAAACAGAGTTCCTGCCATCAATGGCTAATTCTTGAAAATGATTGAAAGAGATTATACCTGTTGATGAAAATAGGTCTGGAGTGTTCAAGTACCAATAATCAAGTTTCTTTGAAGCACATAACTATTCATTTCAAAACAAGACAGCCCATGAATTGCCTACAGTTCCAAACGAAAAGTATTGTTGTAACTGACTTTTTAGTCTCTAAGGTGCCACAAGTACTCCTGTTCTTCTTTTTGACTTTTCCTGGTTATTTACTGGGGGAAAAAATTCTGGTCCTTGAGACAAAGGAGTTCATATGAAGTACCTCAGAGAAGGGTTAGCATTCCCCTCTGAATTACCTGGTGCCAGGATAAAAATAGAAAAAATTAACTAACTCATTATGCAGTTACAGCTTACACAAGTATCCAATGGCAGAATTTGGCTCCAAGAGATCATCAAAACCTCATGAACTTTTTCTGTATTTCCTTTTCCTTCACTGCCGCCTACTAAGGTACAGTAAATAGGAACTACCTCCTTTATAATGACCTACCTTCTCCTGTTTGATTTATTCAGTAATGCCACAGGCACAGGAATGAAGTGTGAAGTCAACTGTTTGTGGCATTGCTAAGTAAATCAAGGAAGAGGAGTTTTTAACATAAAAGGTAAAAAAGTTCTCTTTTAACACAGCTCTTTAATCAGTGAAAAATCAAAGATACTAAAAAGAACAGTATGGGTACACTACATGATCCATTTATTTCAGGTGGCCTCTGAAGAGCGATATAGAGGCTGAGATACAGATCAGGGTGTTGTCAGGGTAATGGTATTTGATTATGTATTGCTGCTGCCCGATAGGAGGCAGATGTTGACTGTGCGTTTTGTTATTTCGCATAACTTGCAGAGGTTGTTCAGAGCCTGTGTTTGAGTGCCTTTTATTATTTCTAATTCAAGAGGAAATAAAGGAGTAAAATATTGTATTTGCATGACAGATTTTAAAAGATTTAGACAAAATTTTGTGTTTTTCTTTTTTAATTTTGCCTGAGCAGAGATTCTCTGAGACTCAACAACAAGAACCTTGTTAAATATTATATTATTCCTTGGAACTCATTTCATCCAGCACAATACAAAAAGGAACCAGGCATTCTACTGAGCTTTCATTTACGCTTTATAATAGGAAAATGTGACACGTTTCCAAATTTAATTACCAAAAACCTTTTTCTTTTCTTTTCCTAGGACATCTCATGTAACTATAATGAACACAGACTCGTCGACTAAACAATGCAACTTAGTAGCACAGGACAAAAGGTCATTTGGAAGGGATGTGCCTTTAAGAGCTTACAAAGGCTTGGTCCTCACTCCTGTATTAAAAGAGGAAGCATATCTCAGCAACGGAAGGATGCCCACTTTAAATAAGGAAATGAGTTTGCAGGATGTACACATGCTGCTTTCTATTAATGATAAGCAAAGTCTATAGAAAAGAGCAATAGACTGCTTTAGCTTTGGCAAATGAAGCCTTCTTGTGGACTACCTATGAAGAACTTCTAAAGTAAACAGACTGCAAATAAATGTCCTCTACCATTTTTCTCGACTGATTTATGTTTGCATAATGGAGGTTAGCAAATACTGATTACTATATTTCACAGACAAGAGCTATAATTACTGACTAATGATCTTATAAGAAGGCCAAAGAATGACAGGTAGTGGTTTGGGGTGCCAAAGTGGTTGGTTAAAATGCTTCAAGTCTTCTTGAGCAAGCTAGACTCCTTATTCAAAACTACTAGATTGTATGTAAGGTCATTTGAGAATGTAACACTAATCTATTCAAGCTTGATTAACTGTCACTAAATTATTGATTTATTGTTATTCACTGTTAAATTCTTTGGACTTTGTTCATAGCTGTAGTAAAAAAAGGATTCTGCAATGCACCATGGAAGTGTGCATTTAATAACAGATAGTAAATGTTAAATAAAAATAGAAACCACTGACTGCTTTGTCATATTCTCATTTTATTCCTAAACGTTCAGTTTCCCCCATGATTAAACGTAATTAGGCAGAGGTTAATGTGTATACATACATAAGGTATAATCCCAGTCAAATAACTTTAAGATAGAGAGGACAACCCTCACAAGAAACCCAAACACCTGAAAGAATGAAAATTCACTGTTTAAGTTAACCAAAAACTAGTTTAACATTGCCCTTTTGCAATCCCAAGATCCAACCTTCTATGTTTATATTATAACTACTTATAAAATGTTGATTTTGGATCAAATGATTTTTCTAGGAAATTTAAGGAGACCACAGTGTCTGGTTTAAAATTTTGAACACTTGTATGGCACGGCTTAATCACTGATTTTATGTCTAAATTCTAGACTTGCTAACTCAGTGTTGAATGACACTTGCATTACTGGTTGCATGTAGGATTGGGCCCTATGATTCTGTGACTGTCTGAGCAGTTTTGAGGGGTGTTGAGCAGAGCACAGTAAGCACTGTAACAACTGCTGAGCCTGCTAAAAGAAGGTATGTCAGCAGACCTTGTCTACAGAGTGAAATTCACCTCTTTGCTGCAGGTCAGAACAAGGGCTATATTCCTCTTATGTCATAATTTAAACCCTATTTTGAGGCCTTCAGTGAGACCTCATTGGACCTTCTGCTGGTCCTGTAAACAGGCATGAATTTTTACCCACCACAAAGAGCAGTCACTAAAGCGCAGGTCAAATCATTGTGGCATGGATCTGGGACGATCCGGTGCATCAAAGCAGCTGCTAATCTTTACATGTTCCTGTCCACAATGGTAGAGCACAAAATGGGAGGATACGATGTATATTGTTCAGAGTTGGTGCACTTCCACCACTGGTGGTAACCTCCATGTGCTTTTTTTTTTTGCTCATGGTTATGGAAAATTTTGTTGCTGGTGCCAAGTGTTAATACCACTGGTGACAACAACTTTTTAGCCTAATCTACACGGACTCAAATGTTATGTGAAAGGTTTTTTTTTTTTAAGTTATTTGACTAAAATTATATAAACATCTAATTCCGAAATACAAAAGCGTTGTTGTAGCAAAACTACTTGCACCACTAAAGTTGTGGATGTGTCAACATTTCCATTATGAACTCCTGTTTTATAATTCAGCTGTACAAATTTGCTTTTAGTCTGAAATTTGGCATACAAATCTCCCTGTAAAAACATTTTTTTTTATTCTCTAAAAAGTTAGACAGTGTGTTAAGTTACATAGGCCTTTAAAAAAAGTCACTGGGATAAAACTCTTTCAGGTGGAGAGGAAGAGAGAAATTAAAACTGACCAAGCGATTTCATTTACAAACATAGCTTAACACATTTTTTTCAGCCAAACATTTAAAAGTATTTTCAGCAAGCAGACTTAATGCACATGCATGACTACTAAATGAATATGAATAGACCACAACAGCTCCCAAGAGTTGTTTCTGTCTATTGGGTCAATAATAATAATAATAATAACTGAGAAGGATTTAACAAGCGGGACAATAATGGCCCCATTACTTTCTGATGGGTAAATAATACATGTTTTCTAAATCACAACACATGCCAAAATCTGTGTTTGCCTTACAGGCTGTAAAGGATCCAAATAAACCAATAGGATTTATCAGACAAATAATACGTTTATGGAAACAAAATATATGTTTGACTAAGCAAATAATGCACTTAAAAATCAACTGAAAGATGAACTAAGAAGATGATTCTCAACACGCACATATTTACAGGGATCTCTGAAACTGACGAGGTGCCTCTGTAAGGAAAAGAAGTTTTCAAGTAACTAAAAACAAAACCAAGAAATTTTAAGATAACGGTTCTTTTAATGGCCACTTTTTAGAAAACTACCTGAACTGTCAATTCCCTTTCAATCCTTATGCTCTTATAGTCAAAACTACTGCAAATTGTGGATACAAAAACAACTATAGATGTTACAACCCTTCAGGGTTCTAAATGCTGTCACATTCTTCAAATGTACTGCATTTCATGGGACATCCGGTTTTAAGGCATTTTCCTGACTATGTCCCAGCATGCTTCTGAACTTTGCTAATGTTGATCTTGCGCTGTCTGATCTCCTCTAATACTATCACTTTCCTCTCTGCTTTGCCTGAAGCATGTGAGCAAAGCTAGGAGGGAAGCATTCACTGAAAGAAAAAGAATCAACCTACTGACAGAAAAAACATGAATAGTGCTCCTATGCTGTGGTGGGTGGAACAGAGATAAGACACAAAGGGCTGGTCTACACTACGTCGTTAAATCGACATTCCCTGCATTAGGTCTACACTACAGAGCCCTTCCTGCCAACCTAAAGGGCTTTTAAAATCGACGCCTGTACTCCACCTCAATGAGAGGAGTAGTGCTAGATTCAACCTTCCTGGGTCGAATTAGGGGTAGTGTAGTCACAGCACAGTGTATTTCAACTTGTTTGGCCTCCAGGACGTGTCCCAGAGTGCTCCAATGTGTCCGCTCTGGACAGCACTTTCAACGCCACTGCACTTCGGCCAGGTAAACAGGAAAAGCCCCGGGAACTTTGAATTTCATTTCCTTGTTTGATCAGCGTGGACAGGTCACCACCGCAGCTGCCCAGGTACGCAAACGCGCTCCAGCATGGAGCATACAGGAGACACTGGATCTGATTGCTGTGTGGGGAGAAGAGTCTGTGCAGGCAGAGCTCCGAACCAGCAGAAGAAATGCTGACATCTATGCCAAAATCGCACAAGGCATTGGGGGAAAAGGCTACACCAGGGACGCACAGCAGTGCCGTGTGAAAATAAAGGAGCTCAGGCAAGCGAACCAGAAGATAAGGGAGGCGAATAGTTGCTCTGGTTCTGAGCCACAGACCATGCCACTTCTATGAGCAGCTGCATGCGATTCTAGGCAGGGACCAGACCAGTACCCCAACACTCTCCCTGGATACCTCCCAGGGCCCCCAGGCGGCCACAGGCAACAATGAGGAGGACATTGTTGATGAGGAAGAGGAGGAGGAGGAGGAGGAGAATGCACAGCAGGCAAGCGGAGGATCCATTCTCCCCGACAGCCAGGACCTTTTTCTAACTCTGGAGCCAATCCCCCCCCAGGAACCACTGGTGCGGGACTGTGATGGAGGGGAAGGCACCTTTGGTGAGTGCACACTAGTAATAACAGTACAGGGGTTAAATGCAATTGTGGTTAATGTTTAATTTGAGGTAAACAATTGGGATACAGTGGCAGGCAATGCAGCCATGCAAAGGGTGCTCCCCGGAAAAGCCTGTTTATGTGCCAAGAGTTTCCACAGTAAAAAATGTCCCTGGGTGTGCCCTCACACGGCCTACCCTTTCGTGTGTGCTTACCATGCCTGCTTGCAAACCAAAATCTGCTGCTCAGCGCTCTGCCATGTGTTGTACCTCACTGGCAGGCTCTTCTTTTAAAACACAAAATTTGGCCGAGTACCTCAGGGAATGTATTTACTGCTGTGAATTGTTTCATTCATTGCAACAGTTAACCTTTTGTTTTCAACAATGTATGCTTTTCCTTGCAGCTGCAACATTTTCTCTGGGTGCTTCCTCCACTCCAGCACAAAGACTGTTCCAGATTAGAAGGCGAAAAAAGCGAACAAGGGAAGACATGTTCTGTGATTTGATGCATTCCTCCGAGGCTGACAAGGCCCGGCTGAGTGCATGGAGGCTCACACCCTCAGAGAGCATGCGCACAGGCCAACAGGGTAGGAAAGCAAGCAGGGAACAAGACTGTAACACGCAAGAGGAGATGTTGCAACTTATGGGGGAACAAACGGATATGTTGAGGCGTCTGATTGAAGTGCAGGAAAGGCAGCTAGACCTAGCATCCCACTGCACCCAATGATGAACCAGCTGCCCTCCTCACCAAGTTCTATAGCCTCGTCTCCCAGATGTCCTAGAATGTGTGTGTGGAGGGGAGGAGGGAGTTCCATTATTCCTTGAACTCAACTCCTGGGGATGGTTCATGGAGCAGAAAGCTCTCATTCCCACAGCTTTGATTGCTAGAAAGTGCAATTGTAATAAGCTATGTGTCCTTGCTCCTCCCTCCCTGTGTTATCAGGCCCTTACCTAGTTATCATTGCTATTCATTGCTGTCTCCGTTCACTGTTTGTTAGCATAATAAAAATGCATGAATTGAGGACAAGAGGCTCTTTCTTCACTGTGCACACTGTGGTTGGTGCGGGTTTAGTTTACAGGGCAGTACATGCAAAAAAGGGGGAAGGTTGTTAAGGAACAACACACGGAACTGTCACATCAGTGTTGGATCATTCATGAAACTGGTTTTCAAAGCCTTTAAGAAGGGCACATAGAGGCGCACTGCGTCTCTGATTGCCTAGTGCCTGGCTGCTCATAATTGGCAGCCAGGGGATCTGCCTCAATCCCCCACCCCGTCAGAAACTTTTCCCCCTTACTTTCACATATATTATGTAGAACATAGCAAGCAGCAACAACAATAGGAATACTGCTTTCGCTGAGGTCTAACCTAGTGAGTAAAGTGTGCCAGCGCCCCTTTAGACGTCCAACGGCACATTCTACCACCATTCTGCACTTGCTCAGCCTATGGTTGAACTGCTCCTTACTGCTGTCCAGGCTGCCTGTGTACGGTTTCATGAGCCGCGGAAGCAAGGGGTAGGCGGATCTCCAAGGATAGCTACTGGCATTTCAACATCAACAGTAATTTTCTGGTCTAGGAAGAAAGTTCCTTCTTGCAGCTTTCTGAAGAGACCAGAGTTCCTAAAGATGCACACGTCATGTACCTTTCCCGATCATCCCAGGTTGATGTTGGTGAAACAGTCCCTGTGATCCACTAGTACTTGCAACACCATTGAGAAGTACCCCTTCTGGTTTATGTACTCTTTGACAAGGTGTTTTGGTGCCGAGATAGGGATGTGAGTTCCGTCTATTGCCCCACCACAGTTAGGGAACCCCATCGCTGCAAAGCCATCCACTATGTCCTGCACGTTTCCCAGAGTCACTACCCTTTTTAGCAGAAGTGAATTGATTGCCCTGGATACTTGGATCACAACTGCCCCTATGGTCGATTTACCCACTGCAAACTGATTCCCAACTGACTGGTAGCAATCTGGCGTTGCAAGCTTTCACAGGGCTATCGCCACTCGCTTCTCAACTGTCAGAGCAGGTCTCATTTTGGTATTTCTGCACTTCAGGGCTGGGGAAAGCAATTCGCAAAGTTCCATGAAAGTGGCCTTACATATTTGAAAGTTATGTAGCCACTGCTCCTCGTCCCATACCAGCATCACGATGTAGTCCCATCAGTCTATGCTTGTTTCCCTGGCCCTGCGGCGTTCCACTGTGTCAACAAGTCCAGGTGCCGCTGCCAGTATATGTGAATTGCTCCATTCCATGGCTTCCAGAACAGCTATTTGCATGGCATCACATTCTTCCACGCGGCTGCTCCTGGCTAGGCTCTGCAAATACTGCAGGACTATGCACAAGGTGTTTGTGATGCTCACAACAACAGCGTACGTACAGCTGAGTGGGGTCCATGCTTTCTGGCTATGGCGTCTGCACGAGTAACCTAGGCTTTTAGGCATGAAAATGATTGTTTGCCGTTGCTTTCAGGGAAGGAGGAAGGGAGGGAGGAGCCAAGTGCATCATGGGGGGCTGACAATATGTATGCAAAACACCTCATGAAAATGTTTTTGTCCCATAAGGCATTGGGAGCCTAACCCAGAATTCCAATTGGCATCAGGAACTGTGGGATAGCTGCCCAGAATGCATCACTCCGTGAGTCGATGCTACCCATGGTAATGGGGATGTGCTCTGCTGACAGAATGTGCATAGTGGGGACACACACCATCGATTTTGTAAAATGGGAGGCTACAGGTCGACTTTAATAAATGCGACCTAATTTCGTATAGTAGACAAGCCCAAAAATGGGCAGGAGAGGAGCACAGTAAGTACCATGAGGTGGAAGGAACAAAATACTGAAGGGAAAGGAACCAATGGCAAGACAGAAGAGTATGAATGAAGGGAGAGAGAAAAAGACAAGGGCCACGCAAAGGAAGACAGGCAAGAGATAAAAAGTCCCACATTTCAGGAATCAAGGTCCTACATTGGGTGCATCTTTGCAGTGCTGGGACATTGTGAGGCATGGTATCAATAGGTAACTGAAATAAACTAAAAATGTACATTAAAATCTAACTAAAATGTTTTTAGTAGCCCAACACTAAATATATATTATATTTATTTTGGTTTTAAATGTCAGGGTTTTTCTATTTAATGTATATTTATTAATTTATTTCTGTTATTTGTGGAACAGCGGAGGTGGACTTCGGAGGATTTTGTGTTTTTTTCCTCCCCATAGGCATGATACATTCTAGGTATATCATGAAAGATACACATTCTAAATGAAATCTGACAAGGCTACAGAATGCTAGTTCTGGGGCTGACAGAAAGAAACAGTCAGCAGTTAAATTTAAGAAGATAATTGAACAATGACCACAAGGAAAAACATGAAAAAGCCCTACAAGGGAAGGCTACAGGAAAAGGGTACACCTGATAAAGTCCCAGAGCTCAACTTGAAAGGAGGCAACTGCAAGACTAATCAACGTAAGGCAGTTAAAGAAAAAACAAAACCAAAAACAAATCTATAGTAGTTGGCAGTGGATTCTATGTTATTTTTGTCCTGTGGCCCAGGTAAATCTTTACAGTCTTTCTGGAAAAAAAGATTTATACTAAATCGGGCCAAACATTTGAACAAGACCTTTATTTAGTCACAGCAGCAAAATGTTCTGTTTCCCTTAGACTGTTTGGAGAGCACTTCCTAAAGGGAAGGTGGCAAAGTCTGCATCATTAGTGTGCATTTATTTTTAAAAGGAGTTCCTGTTGAATAAAGAATTTCTTTCATATTTTGCAGGGATGACAAAGTGCACGTGATTCTTCAACAGGTACATAGCTACCATTGGTCTGCAAGTTAATAATAATTATTGAAACAATATGACCTGATAAATCTTCACTTGTTCATTCCTTCAGATGCAAAAGAAATTCTATATTCAATCTTGACTTCCTGGAACAAAATTGAAACCTGATCTCTGCCATTCAATAATATGAAAAATTACATTAAAACAGAATCTTGCCTCTGTTTACCACAACAAATAAAAATGGTCAGAGTTTCTTTACAAGGGGAAGCAGTGTTTTCTCACCTAACAACTCTCAAACTTTCAGTATATTTTAAACCAATTATACTTTGGGAATTGTCACTGGTCTCCGAAGGATTGTACTGATAACAGAAAGATGTTACTGTTTTATTTCAATGAGCTTTTAACAACACATTATAATTTAACAGACGCGGTCTCATGCATGAGGAAAAATCAACTTAAGCCCAGCCTCCCACATGTAGCCAATGAAAGAAATCAGCGAGACTCAATTAAGTGATGAAATAAAGCTGCTTTCTGAAGGATTTATGATCCTTCTGTGGAGAGTCTTGAAGATACCAAGGTGTTAATAAAAATCAGTATTTCCTAGATAAAGATCTACACTGAATTTGTCTATGTAATACCAAGAATGTTTTTCAAAAGCAGTCGTCCAGCAATACATCAGTTTTACAAAATATCCACTATTATAGACAATCATTTCAATGGACATTAATATGATATTAGAAATAATTCAGAGAAAGATATCTTAAAATGTTTGTTCAATAGATGATCTATAAAGCTAAGTATGATTACCACACAGAAGTGTAGGGATTCAGCAGTGAATTTCCAGGTTTAGAATAACAGACCTAGGGTATGTCTACACTATGAAATTAGGTGAGTTTTACAGAAGTTGATTTTTAGAAATCCATTTTATACAGTCGATTGCGTATGTCCACACCTTCCAGATCCAAGTGCTATCTGTATGACCACCTGACAAACTAATCAAACATTATACTGATCACTGAAAAGTATAACTGTATATGGTAATGTTCAACAGTGCAGTGGTCATAAAGAAACACGATATACAATAGAGACATAACCACACTGCCTAAGGTTAAAAGGCATACAACTGGAAAGTCAAAGAATCTTTGTTCTAGCCATCAGACCATTGAAAAAAATCACCATGTTGTTTGTCAAAACTGTAGATATTTACCTATCTCCTTGAGATGTTATTAATAAATGTTTGTAAAGTTATATGAAATTCTCAGAGGGAAGGTACTACAGAAATCCAAAGTCTGATTACCATACAATACTGGCTCTCTACCCAATCTGTGTTTACAAAATGATGGAAACTGCAGGCATTCCTTCATGGGCAGTGAAGGGAAAGTTTTTTCCTTACAGGAAAGTCCCATACCGTTTAAAAGGGATTAAACCAAAGGATTCTATATACACTTAAAAGGCACTAAGAAATTATTATAATTGAGACCTTTCTGGTCTCTCCCACCAACAGAAGTTGATCCAATAAAAGATACTACCTCACCCACCTTGTCTCTCTAATCATTTTTCTTGAAGTCCTTTAAACCAACTATGAGGAGCTCGGTTTGTTTGCCTTAAACAAAAGAAGGCTGAGGGGGGATATGATTGCTCTCTTTAAATATATCAGAGGGATAAATACCTGGGAGGGAGAGGAATTATTTCAGCTCAGTACTAATGTGGACACAAGAACAAATGGATATAAACTGGCAGTCGGGAAGTTTATGCTTTAAATTAGACGAAGGTTTCTAACCATCAGAGGGGTGAAGTTCTGGAACAGCCTTCCGAGGGAAACAGTGGGGGCGAAAGACCTCTCTGGCTTTAAAATTAAGCTTGATAAGTTTATGGAGGGGATGGTTTGATGGGATAACGTGATTTTAGTCAATAGGTCAATAACGTGCCATCGCTGGTAATTAGTAACAATGGTCAATGATGGGATATTAAAAGTTACTACAGAGAACTTTTTCCGGAGGGTCTGGCTGGAGAATCTTGCCAGCATGCTCGGGGTTCAGCTGATCGCCATATTTGGGGTCGAGAAGGAATTTTCCTCCAGGGTAGATTGGCAGAGGCCCTGGAGGTTTTTCGCCTTCCTCCGCAGCATGGGGCGGGAGTCGCTTGCTGGGCAGGGGTCGCTTGCTGGAGGATTCTCTGCGACTTGAAGTCTTTAAATCATGATTTGGGGACTTCAGCAGCTAAGTCAAGGGAGAGAATTATTCCAGGAGTGGGTGGGTCAGCTTTTGTGGCCTGCATCATCCGGAAGGTCAGACTAGATGATCATAATGGTCCCTTCTGACCTTAAAGTCTATGAGTCTATGAGTAGAAAAATAAAAATTCTACAGGAAGGTAACTTTTCCGTAAGTGGTGTTAAATCTCATATACTACAAGGGTCAAGACAGCACAGTAACTGGATGGGGGACTTCTGTAGGCCAGCTCTCAAATACTACAAGAACTGGTATTGAAAACTCACAAGTGACTTTTCACTCTGAAACTCTACTAAACCAATGTTTCAGGATGGTCTTCGGTAGCAATGTGCTGATGGTGCCATTGTTCGAGTGTGATATCACTGAGGTCGTGACCACTTATGGTCAGTAGAGATCTCAAGGCACTTTTTTGTACGAGATATATTAAATCCAGCACCCTGGGCAAATTCCTGTTTGTGTATTTCCATACTGTCCATCTTAACTCACCCTTTGGTTTTACTAGATTGTAGATTTCTTCACTCTTTGTTCTAATCTGTTATGTCGCTATTTGCGTATAATACCACACAACGTGGTGTAAAACATGTACAAGGGATAGATAAAATGAGTCTAATGCATTCTTAATATGTAGCCTGTATATGAAATTTTTAAGTTTGTAAAGTTTGAGATTCTTCTGGACAAAAGGTGCCATAAGAATACTATTTATTATAAAGGGGAGAATAAAAAACACAGTAAAACCAAAGATCTCTTTGTTTCTTACTAGTTTGTTACGAAGGACAAATATGAAGAGGGAAAAAGATTTTAGTTTGGATACCGAATTTACCTACATAAGTTCAAAGATGAATTTATAACTCATGAATAGGTTTTGTGATACCTTTTTTTAAAGGAGCATAAGTAAATTGTATCAGGACTTCATCCATGTGTCCAACACAAATGTTGATATTTTTGTTAAATATTTCATTATATTCAAACATTCTTATAACAAAAATTTCTCTCATAAAAAGTTTCAGAAAGTGATATCACAGCATGAGACTAACTATACCACCGAGAAGACAAAGTATTTCGATGACAGAAGAATCATGATGTAGAAAATGTTTGTGGCAGTATAGCACTCATCTTCTCTAGGGATCCCTGTGGTGTGCAAGGTGAAGCAGAATACCGTAGCTTGCCAAAAAGCAGCAGTTTCAGCAACTGTACTCAACTCAGAGTTTAAAACTTGGCAGTTTTTTTACAGATATGTCAATGCCAAATCAGGCCTCATTACTGCCCGGCTGAGATTTATGCTGGCAGAATGGCATTCCATTCCAACCAATTTCCATCTCTGATTATGTATTTCAGGAAGACTGGCAGAACTTCAAAATTTTACAGCACACCTACCAGCCAGAGGCCAGTATCAAAGACAAGTAGACAGGGAGGGGAGCAGAGCGATGGGTGCACTAGCTGGTGAAAATCACAGGCCCGTTGGCCATTTGTTGAGAATGGAGAGGGTACTGGGATTTTCTAGCCAGTTACCTTGACACTAGTCAGGGGCTAACACTTTTGTATCAGTGTAAATATTCACTAATCCCCTTTTCCCAAATGGAGCTTGTTTTCTCCCGCTTTCCCTTCCCACCCCAGGATCTCTTGACTATTGGGTGGTCTTTTATCTCTCCTACCCCCTCTCTGCCAGCTCTTCATTTACCCCTCACTCAGTCTCCATTTTTAAGATTATCTAGCCAGAAGTGAAAGTGGGACGGTACGGGCTGGTACAGCGTACTGGTAAGAAGTGGCCGCCGGTACCAGCCTGTACACATCCCATGTTAAAGCACTGCCGCGGCAGCGCTTTAAGGTCGCTGCCCCTTTTTCACCCTCATCCCCAGGGCCACCGAAGGGCGTGGGGGAGGGAAAAAGGGGCAGCTGCCCCGGGGCCACAATTTAAAAGGGTCCGAAGCTCCCAGTTGTGGCTGCTGCTACCGCGAATCACTGCCGGAGCCCCAGGCGGCACAGGCCGGGAAGAGTGGAAGGGCTGCCTGGGAGAGGCTGACCCCCCTAGCTCCGCCCCTTCCACCCGATGCTCCTTCCCTTCTGGGGGCTCGGAGCCAGAATCCCGTACTGGTAAGTATTGTATCTTACTTTCACCCCTGAATCTAGCTCTGTGAATAGCTCAGTTGCCTGCCTAAAAATGTTGCTCACAGCTTTCCTGAAAAAAGAACAGGAGTACTTGTGGCACCTTAGAGACTAACAAATGTATTTGAGCATAAGCTTTCATGGGCTACAGCCCACTTTATTGGATGCATAGAATGGAACATATAGTGAAGAGATATAGATACACATACAGAGAACATGAAAAGGTGGGAGTTGTCCTACCAACTCTAAGAGGCTAATTAATTAAGAGAAAAAACTTTTGTAGTGATAATCAAGATAGCCCATTACCGACAGTTTGACAAGAGGATTGAGAATACTTAACACGAAAGCTTATGCTCAAATAAATTTGTTAGTCTCTAAGGTGCCACAAGTACTCCTGTTCTTTTTGCGGATACAGACTAACACGGCTGCTACTCTGAAAGCTTTCCTGAGCAACCTCACAACAAAACTAGCATAACTGCAGTTTCATAGTTACCCCATGATTCTGAATAGTAGCAGTGAAATTGATCATGTCTATTTTGCTGCTGCTTCACTGAAGACAGCACTACATCAGTTTATCTTTACAGTCATGAGGACTATGACATTTTTATTAAAAATGTCAAAGCTGTAGAAATTGGGGCATGGGGCCTCCACATTTGTCAGTGAACTTTTCCCTCCGTTCTTGCCATTGGAATTTTTAAGCCCTGACTACCCCAGGGAGTACCTAACTATAATGGGCAGTTATGTCCTTTACTTTTCATGGAATTTACAAAGGGGTGACTAGCTTCCCCGCAGAATGAAATGAAAAGAAAAATGCTGGAGGAGAAGAAATAGGCCATCCAGAGAATGCTGAAGTTGCACCCGGAATTCCTCTCCTCTGTTGATTATTCTGCTTGTCAGCCCAGGGCACTTTTTACCAGACCCATCGATCGGGACCAGCAGGATACTATCTTTAAGTTATAATAAAAATAATACAAAACAGTTTGATAATTATGTCATTATGATGAAGTGTGAGACATACGACTGAAGTATTAGATAACAATATAAAATAGATTCTTTTAAGGCGACAGCCTGTTTAGTTGGTAAGGATTCTGGGCTGCCTAGCTGTAATTATCACTAAAGTCTGCCAGTCAGAGATACTGTGAATGAAATTAGTGATTTACATTGATGGGCATTTTATTATTCATAGGCACTGTAAATAGTACAGTAGGCATTCTATCTCTCTTCAAAAGTATATATGATGAGTTTATCTTTGAACTATATTATATATATGACGGTGAAAGCACTCCTTAAAAATAAAAAAAGCTTCAAGTTGTGCTTAGGTTCTTTTCCCTTGAAGGTTAAAGGAAACCAACACCAAATTTGAACAAGCCCCATAGTACAATGCTGTTCTTGTCGGGGGCTCTGAATCAGCTCTGCAGTGCATAGTGTACATATTAAAAAACAGCTGTTTGGTGACAGACTGCTAGCTGGGAAGTTAAAGCTGAGTGAAGTGGTTAACCCACATCCCTTCCCCACTGATAAAGTGCTTTGATAAGCAGGCCATACTGGTGAAAACTAGCAATAGAGCCAGGACTGAGCCTCTTAGGAATGAATGTATGACTTGTTTGGTAGAAGCAGCCTGAACCTTTTGCCTAGTGCTCCTCAGTTGTTATTTTACCCCCTTATTCATTTTTGGTGTATGATCGTTTTCTGTCTGCTTGCAGCAAAATCAATTCTTTGATATGTCAAAGCAATATCCTGTGCATATGGGAAATAAAAATATAAAACTCTGCTAAAAAATTTCCCTTAGTATAACCTTTTATAAAAAGCATTTTCCTCATCCAAAATGTTACCAGCAAGGCAGTGTTTAAAAAAAGATCTCTCCACTGAAATATGCTTGTCTGGCTCAACCACAAGCCAGCAACATATGGGCATAAATTTTTGCCTGTTTATTAACAAAAAGTAATTCAGAGTAAAAAGATTCTTTGTGATTAAATTTCTGAGCGTCACCGGAGCAGCTTTGGAAATAAACTCATTAATTAAGTGCAAATGTCATTTAGACATTTCCAAAAAAGCTATTAATATTTTAACAAATATTAAACTCTAGGAGTAGGTCCCCAAGTTATATATTTTTAAAAGCCACTAGTATAAAAATGTTTGTGTCTTAGCATGCCATGTATTTAAATTATTTGAAAAGCAGATTATAAATAAAGATTACCATTCCACAAATGCAATGGGGTGAAATTTCAATACAGTGGAATTGGTAGAAGGTGTTGGAAATATTTCCTTCACAGTAGGCTGAAAGTTTATCTCACTAGGAAAATATGCTGGTCCATTTTTAATATTTCATTGATAATAAAGTCTTCATCCTGCAGTTTCTCTGGCACTTATATTGCAGCCAACAGGAATTGGATGGGGAAGAATTAAAGTGTCCGGGTGGCTGTTACTTGCCCAGATAATTCTGAAGAACAGTATACAATAAAATAGGTGGTTTTATGTCCATACACAATGGAGTCAGGCATGTTGGCTACATAGAAGACTTCAGAGTTTCAAAGTTTTAGTCAATACAATCTTTTTTTAAAGTTAAATTTTCCTGTCAAATGTTGACCATTCTAGAAAAGAAATAATGTTTCAATGTGAAGTCAGCTAGAACATTTTAGAAACAAATAATTTACAGTTTTCTCAAAATTCTCATAAAAGTACAAGATGTTTGTTTCCCGTACTTCAGTGCACTATTGCACTGTTAACTTCATCAGATATGTGCTGCTTCTGTTTGCCTTTAACCAAACTAAGAAATCAATACACAACTACTGTATTTAGGTCCTTCAGAAGTAATAACTTACAATCTTTCTACCAATTTGAAATTACCACCAGTTGGGGGATACTGGTAGAACCAGCAAAACTTTTCAAACTGCTAAGAACTGAGTGCACCTACTGTTCATGTGGTACTAATTTAATTATTTAGGAACTGTTCAAATCCAAAACACAGCTGAGTGCTATTGTGACACTTCCCAGAGGTTACCCAGCGCTGTGAGGTACCTCACTACCACCTGCCCTTAGCATGATGACACCTTGTCAGTGCCTGCCAGGGGAATGCTCTGGACACTCACAGTATTCACAGATTCACTGTTCCAAAGAAGCTGTACACCGCAGCTTACCTATTTCCTTTCCGATCACCACTCCATTTAACACACAGCACTTACATATGTTTATAGTGAAAACAAGCATAGAGGTGCAAGAAGTAGCAAATCAAAGTATTAGAAACAAAAAAGTTGCATGTAAAATAAAACAACACGCTTCCTAAGGCCTCGACTTAATTACTAAGATACTTTCCTGTCTAATGAAGTTTAGCTCGCCCAAAGTCTTTGCAGTGTTTCATAGCCAGGTTGGCTGTGGTCCTCCTTTCATAAGACAGAACACACTGACAGTCTGAAAGCCTTAGACATCAATAAATTATTCAGAACATGATATGGAGTACAATGATCCCACTTATGATTTTTTTTGTTCCATTTGAGAGATACTGGGTGAGAATCTGTATATGCTTCTAAGAGGCGTAGTATAGAACTCACAGCCTAGGGGACAGGGAAGCTAAGGTGGCTTTAAACCACCTTTGCACCCTTCCAAGACTCAGCTGCTCTGGGTGCTGAAGCACTACTGAGTGCAACAGACAGGCCCCCAAGACTACGTCACGGGCACTGCAGCCCACCCCAGCTCTGCCCCCAGCATGCCCCCTACATAGGATTTGAAAGGGGTTCCTCAGCGGTCTCTACAGTATATGTATGGGGGAGGGGAGTTCTCCCCCAAGCAAATCTTGGGGTTTTAGGCCCCTTTCTCACTGTTTCCTTTTACGTGCCATAAAGGGGCTCAAGTTGGGGTGAGACACACATTTTCTCTCTACTTAAAATGGGGATACTACTACTGAATCTGGTAGTCTCTCTCAAAACAGTAGAAAAATGTTAAATGCAACCAGGCTGGGATTTGGAAATGTGTTTTCAGGGAGTGTAGGTATTTCTGGGAAGCCCTGGGCAAATCAGTTATTCTCTCAGTACCACAGTTTGCCTATCTAATATGTGTGTGTTTAAAAGTCACAAAATTACACCTTTCAGTAATCGAATACAAGACTTGCACCAAGAGTACCGTACAATAAAGTAATTGTGGAACTAAAAGTGGAATGAAATCATTTTCATTTATTTCTTCTACGCAAACAAGCAATATGTTGACTTATTCCTTATCTGCATTATGCTAGTGCCAAGAGCCAAAATCAGGATTGGGGCCCCATTCTGGTAGGTGCTACCTAAACATGTACCAGGACACATTGCCTGCATTGAGCAGATTAAAGCATAAGGCCCCACTCCTACAAAGACTTAGGCATGTACTTAGTCTCATCTATTAGTCACAGTACATCAAGTTAAGCACCTGTGGAATAAGGGCCAGACTTTTAAAAGTATTTAGATGCTTTTAAAAGTAGTATAAGCAACTAGTGTGATTTTCAGAACTGCCTACGCATCTAACTTCCATTGATTGTGTTTTTGAAAATCCTACCAGGTGCTCTTGAAAATTCTGCTAGGCACCTAAATACCTTTAAAAATCTGGCTCCAAGTTACTATTTTATGTGCCAGATTCTGCCACACTTATCCATGTTGAGCAGGATCTTATTTCATGAGTACTTGCATTGATTTAAAAGGGCATGCTTGCAGTGCGAACAAGAGTGGTAACATCTGGCCCACAGATTGCTAGACTCCTCTATACATTCTGTTTTCTAGGAAACTTTCTTGCAGAGCCAGGTTGGGTATATCTAGTACACAACTGATTCAACTGTGCTTAAAAAGGAGGCTGGCTTGGGTGAGGTACGCATGCTCTCCACTGAACAACAAATACAAATGCTCAAACTAAAGTTCAAACCATGGAACAGGAATAACAGCACTGGAAGAGTTTATCTGGAAGATGATTTATCTCTTGCTAAATGATGCTGCTGCAACAAAGCAGAAACAAAAATAAAAATTGCACATCTAAGATACGTAACCTCTTCTTAACGTATGTGGCTAACTCCCAGAAACATGAATGGAAATTGCATGGGGTCATATTAAGAGGAAAACAGCTCTGAAAGAAGTAAGATTTTTCTCTCTCTAAATATTGAATAACCCCTGGAAAAAATCCTTCAGACATTTAAGAGTGTGAACATACTTCTGATAAAATCGGTTTCCATAGATTCCTCAGCCTACTTTGTATTACAGAAATGCAAGGGATACATGCATTGAAAGGTTCATGTTGTTCTATTGGATTCTGACATTTCAAAGTGTACATCTTTCAGCTGCCAGTTTTCAAGCTTACAACAAAGGTTTCATGGATGACAGTATTATGCTTGGACCTGAAAAGTGCACTTTAGGCTTTGGTTTGCGAAATATTGGACTTCTTTTGTTGCACAACACTATATTATGGTTTATACACATCCATAAAGGGATGCAGAAAACATTCTCTAGAGAGACTGCACACGTGGAGTACACAAACATAAGAACTATACAAGACTCTCCAACATGGAGCTACTTTCAATGTACTCCAGGTGATTTATTTAAGCCTAACAAGTCTCAAGACCTTCTGCAAGATGTCAGAGTTAAGGGTTGAAGAAAGCTGTTAAACAGTCTGAATGGACATTCAAAAAATTAGAGAAATCTTGATCCATGTAAAAATATTTATATATAATTGCATATGACATGAAATTTCAATAAAGTGAAACCGTTGTGAAGTAAATGGGAATCACAGATGCTCTATTACCATCAGTATCAGGCTTATATTTGCAGATCATAAATTCTAAAAAAAAATCTTTTTTAAGCCTTTTCTCATAAAATAATGGTTGTGTACCCCTTGTATATTTGGAAGCTCTCCTGATCTTATGGGGAGGAGTGTGAAAAAAGGAAAGTGCCAAAAAGAATTACAAAGCATATTTAGTCCATAAACACAAAATAAAAATATACTTAAATGTGAATATCATTGTCTTACTGTCTGCTAAGTTGCAGATGTACTGTCTCTGTTGTACATGACAACTACAGAAGTGTCACTACTATACATAATCTAATATCTTTGCACTAATGTTCTTCCTTACCTCAAAACTACTTCTGACCAAGTTTTAAGTACTGATACTAGTACTTAAATACTAAATATCCTATTTTTGGCTAAGTTTTTAAATATATTGTCATGTTTGTCTTGCAGATATCAAAAGAAACCTAGGCCTCCTAACTCCAAGCTCATCTTATTCATCTTGGCACCTTATTTTGAGTGGGCCCATGGCCTGAATCCATCACTATTTCTTATTGTAATATTAATACCAGGGGATAAATTCCACCCTCAGTTATGCTCATTTATATTTCATGTACACTGATATGTATATAAAAACTCAGCGCATCAGTATCTGCTTATTTTGTGTCTTTCAGACCAAATATTGCAAGAGTTTCATAAGTCATTACAAAAAAAAAAATAGATTACAAATTTTGAAGGGTTGCATATAAGGGAAACACATTACTGATTCTTCTTTCAGTTACATCAGATCAACCCCAATGTGGTCAATACCAACTGTGTAGTTTGATGAACATCAAGTTTTTTGTCCCATGAGACAGGCCAGTAAATATTTTTAGAACTATCATTCTTTTAATACACTAATGCTGTGGGCCTATTATCCAGTGCCTTGCATCTTTTGTTGTGCAAAGCGAGTACAAAGTGGGCAAAGAATGCTACAAAATCAGAATGTGCACAGGTGTAAATGACTGCACAAGGCATAAGAATGGAGAATCAGGCTCCTCCATATACATTTGTTATCCATCATGAGGCGATACTGAAAAATAACAAATAATCCTTCTGTTTACTCCGGGAAAATTCCTGAAGTGCACTATGCAAGTAACCTACTCTAGTATACAAACATGCAAATGAACAGGTTTGCGAAAATAAATAAACAGAAAGCATGAAATGCTTTCAGAAGTTGACAGAGCGCTGCAGCTGCTCTACCGTGATTGCTGCCTGGCTAGCACTGGCCATGGCAGCAGCTGGCATAGGGTTGCCAGGTATCCGGTTTTCGACCGGAACGCCCAGTCAAAAAGGGACCCAATCAGCACTGCCGACAGGCCGTTAAAAGTCCGGAAGGTGGTACTGCGGGGCTAAAGCAGGCTAATCCCTACCTATCCTGGCACCACACTGTGCTCCGGGTGTGGCCAGCAGATCCGGCTCCTGGTGGGGGGACCACGGGGCTCCACATGCTGGCCCTGTCCCAACACCAGCTCCACATACCCATTGGCTGCAGTTCCTGGGGGCCGGAGCCTGCAGGTGAGAGCAGTGCGTGGAGCCTTCTGGCCTCCCCTCCTAGGAGCTGAGCCTGCTGGCCGCTTCCAGGGCGCAGCGTGGACCCAGGGCGCAGCGTGGACCCAGCCTTAGGATCGCAGCACTGCCAGCCGCAAGCCGCCCGTGGTAAGCCCGTGCCCCACCCCGGAGACCCAACCCCCTGCCATGATCCCCCCCAAACCCAGAGCCCCCTCCTGAAGCCCAAACCGCTCATCCTCAGCCCCAGCCCAGAGCCTGCATCCCGAGACCAGAGCCCATACTCCCTCCCTGCACCCCAACCCCCTGCCCCAGCCCAGAGCCCCCTCCCACGCCCTGAACCCCTCATCCCCACACCCCCACCCCAGAGCTTGTACCCTCTTCCATACACCAACTCCCTGCCTCAGCCTGGAGTCCCCTCCTGCACCCTGAACTCCTCATTTGCAGCCCCACGCTAGAGTCCACACCCCCAGTTAGAGCCTTCACCCCCTCCTGCACCCCAAACCCCCTGTCTCAGCCCAGTGAAAGTGAGTGAGGATGGGGGAGAGCAAGTCATTGAGGGGAAATGTAGTGAGTGGGAGGGAGGGATAGGGCCTGAGAGGAAGGGGCAGGGCTAGGGTGTTCAGTTTTGTGCAATTAGAAAGTTGGCAACTCAAAGCTTTTGTGTTATTTCTCATTTGCAAAAACAGGGAAGCTCTATGAATAAAAACTGGATTTTCCTGATGCCCACATGCCTCTGCTGTCAACCCCTCCCCATCCCCCCCCCCCAAAACAGTTGTGAAACTGGCAAATGACTTATGCACATTTAGTTCAAATGACAGATCTGTGCTGTGGATTTAAAAGTCCTGAACTCCAACCCTTGCACCAATATGGTTGCACATAATGGACTTTCTTGTTTTCACAGTTTGCTTATTTAAAAAAATTCTAGGAAATTACATACACAGATGTCATTAAAAGAAGATTGTAATGTGAAGCACTGAAGAAGTAGGAAATGCCAGAATTAAGGGCTGTCCATGCAACTTTAATTCAACTACCTGAGCCGCATCCTGTGATCTTTACATTCAAGAGGCAAAAGAGAAAAAAGCTGAGAACCAATAACTAGTTACAGGCTCCTTGAATCTCTATCCCAGACCTAGGACAAGTCAGAGCAGCTTGAAGAGTGCTCTAGCTTGGGCCAGCTCATAACCATGTCTTAGGACCATATGGCAGCTGGGAATAGCCAGAGCCCAGTGTGCTACAGTTACTTGCACTCTCAACTCACCTGCACCAGAAGCCATGGGGGAGAGAAGTACAGAAGCCAGTTACACCTGGTCTGTGCCAGCTGGAGACTCTGATGAAAAGGCACAGACACAAGACTTCCCTGTAGGGAACTTGTGTGTGGTTTCCACTGCTTTTGTACCTCAAAGCAGTGAGTTTGATCCCATAATCTTTTCGACATACATTCAGCCCTCAGATTATGAAGGCTGGACACCACTGGTCTATAGGGCTCTTACCTTTTTCAGTGCATAGGATGAGAGCGAATGAGGCAAAGAGTTACATGAAGAGAAAGAATGTTCTCTTGTGATTAAGGTACTGAATACGCACAACTGGGCTGAATGATGGTTGCACAGACAGTCTTAATTCTGGCATTTCCTAGGCTTGCTTGACTTTGCAACATTAATGTTTTACTGTTGTCTTGTTTTGTATGTAATATGCATATTCCAAAAATATTCAATTTTACACTGAATGGAAGCCAAGAAATTTTTTTTGGCTCAAAAAGAACATTTTTCACAAAGCAATGAATGATTGAAGACAGGTTCTAGAATGAAAAGGCAAATTATCCTTAAATGCTATACGTTAATTAAAATCTTTCATAATTACCTGAGTAATCATCTGGGCTGCTTGATGGGAACAATATGCAAATGGATAAGACCCAACTTCAAAGATTAATTTTCAGCCCTGAAGAGAAAGTATCTTGCTACACATAATAATGATAAACTGACACTCTATATTGCCCCCTAATCTGTGGCCAATTTAGGGACCTAAAGGGACCCCCCTTTACCAATAGTAACTGAAGGGATCCGGGTTTTTTCAGAAAATATTGGTATGGATCCTCAGGATGTCATCCACTCCTCTTCCTGGGGAAAACCCCCCACTCGCATCAAATCCATTTTAAGAAGGAAATGAGGCTTTTACCAGTCTTTTTATTCAAATACAGGAGTTACTGGCAACACATGCTGCATATAGTATTAATTACTTGTTTTTATTATGTTTGGACAAATTCCAAGTATTTTAAAAAAATCAGAAGCAGTCGGAATATGTAACAAACTGATACTTAAGTCATTTATGCAATTGACATTGGCTGGAATCCATTACAAAAAACGTACATCTTCCGGCATCATTCTTTAAAATTCGCTTTATTCGTTCTGAATACTAACTTTTTGTTTGGTAGCCAGAGCAATCCTCTTCATGCTAGAGTGGGAACATGTCTGTGTGAAGTCAAAGCATATCTTCACTGCCATCCTTCTACAAGTATAAATTTATTGCAAGTCTGCTTAAATACTAGTAAAATGTAAAGAAAATGAGTACCTTTCCATCCTTTGCAGCAACAAGCAATACCAGATTTCTGCCACTGACATTATGATTCAGCTTTTATATCACACCTACTATTCATAGTTTTTTATTGTATTTTTTTAATAAGGAGAGAGATTTGGATCACAAATCTTTCTAGTTAAACCTATGACAGTACAACAGCAGAGCCAGTTCCTCTACAACCTATGCATGTGCTCACCTATTATATTCTTCAAATTTAAGAGCTAACTATTTCCAAAAACAGAAGCACACAATTCATGCCGATATGAATGTGTGGGATTTTAGGATTGTGTCTCTTAGGCCCTTTTTTTTTTAATTTTTATTTTTTGTGGCAAGGGGAGAGGTTTGCAAGGTGTCAGTCCTGTTGCTTTAACTATAGTTCTGCAACATGACAAGAAAGAAAGAATTGCCAACAATGTGTTCAGTCCATCATATGAATTACCCTCTTGTATTTCAGCTTATATGATTTATGGAAAATTTTACACAAGATGTTTCTCTTCTGTGAACAGTAGCACATACAGCTAGAAACCATTAATTCAGACTAGTCTGTGCATCTATTGTTTTCAAAACCTCTCTATGTTACACTGAACAAATAAAGACAACTCGCATTCCCATAGAACAAGAAAACAACATGACTTGTTAGATATATTGCACATCAAGGGCAACATTCCATAATTTTATCAATCTTCCAAAAAAACCCAAACTAAAATGTGAGCTATTCCTTTTACTGGAAAGAAAGTTTTCCTTATGTGTGGCTCCTTGGACCAAAACAGGTTTTGTACGCTTCCTTAGGGAGCCTAAACGTAATTTAAGATCCCAACATTCTGAATCAGTAACCCCTGCAGGTTTGAACGGCACATGGGGGAATTCTTTAGACATCTTCTCTCCACATCTTTAGTGTGAAGAAGATCGGAGAGAGAGAGAGAGGCCAGCGTAGGAGACTTGAACATATGTTACAAACACAGGACTTGTGATATTTATGGTTTTACCCAGCTGATAAAAAAAAAAAACAGCCATGGCAATCAGCTGGTAAAACATTTAAAGAGACAAATGCCAAATGCAGGTCAAAACAAATAAACAAGGCGATCAGGGATATAAAGCCATCAATTGATGGGGAATTTTCCCCTTGGCAGGGGTCCAGCTATATTTTTACAACACAAACAAACAAAGACACTGGGAATATCAGGCATGTATCAGATTTCTCAGCCACAAAGGAGAGTAACTTCTGTATAAGATGGGAATAATTCTGAACCACAAAACTGAATTTAAAAATATCTCCAGAATATAAAGTCCAGGTAAAATTAAGAGGGAAGAGACCTGATTAAACGTCCATGCTGCCATGCCCAATGGCTCAGTGAAGCTTTTTTTTTTTTTTTAAAGTGGAACAGTACAAAAATTAAAAAAAAAAAAAAAAGTTTTTTCTACTGGTCAATTTAAATCAGGGAGGGGCTTATTTGAAGTTATGTTTGTTTGACATATTCAACAACTTTAAATAGGCTTCCATGTTGTAGCAGCATTTACTGCATTTTCAAAAAAATACTAAAGATCTAATTGATTAGATAAATTCTAGTTGATTTATTTAATCAGATTGGAAAATGTTAGTTAAGAAGTTTATACCCAGTTTTCCCAACCCTTAATGTTCTGTAGTGAAAAAGAAAAGTCCTTTGCACAAAACATTTTTAGGTGTACAGTGTAGACATGGACAAGAAATATTTCAAGTGCTTTTAATGACATATGTTTAGGAAAGAGTATCCATCATAACATTTGAAAACAGTTACACCAGTTTAATTCCAGAGTCAATCAACTTAAATTAGATAAGTCTGGAGTTATACTGGTGGGATCAGAATCTGGCCCTACGTATGCACGCACACAGAGAGACAGAGACAGAATACCTAGCCTGGCCAAAAGTACTAAATTTATTCTTACAAGTTAGCCATGGCCTTTGTGACAGAGCCCAAGTAATGTTATATGATATTATGAAGGCCATAACAATTGAACAAACACAAAGACTAACTTTCATTTAGGTCATAAGATATCTTATTCATATAATATGAATTATTAAATGCAGATTCTATTTGAATATGTACTTAACCCTTGATCTTTTCTCCTCCATTAATTATGTTAAAAACATTTTCAAAATTATTAAATACCCCACTTTAAACCATTTAATTGACTGTTACATTGTGAATACTGAACAATCATTCTTGATACTATTTCTTCTACATAGTGTTACACCCTACTGGAGTTTGGATATATTTAACAATTAATTTAGTCAAAAGGGTATTATACAACTTCTATACACATGTACTGTATATCTGAGGCATATGTACATGTGTGGTTTACACACACAGAACAATGGAATGAACTCATTATACTTTTCATAAGTGACTTCAAACTATATTTTAACATGATAGTATAAAGTTTAGATATATTTGTTGTATGACAGCCAAATGAAAGTCTTGAAGAAACTGAACCAAATAATCCACAGTTGCACACCAAATAATTTTGGGGGGAAAAAAACAGATAGAAGGCAATGCATTTCATTGTGTTATATTCCTAATATCCTGAGTAACATTAACATCCAATAATTAATTGATAGTTGACATACAAATCTGAATAGAATTAATAGAATAGCAGACACGGTTTTTATAAAAAATAGACAAGATTTCTATAACTCAAACCTATGCAGCCTATTTTCAAAAAAAGATTGCACATTTGTCAGAAAAGGGAATCCAGCGTACAGGCTTTATGTATCACAGCATGCAAAACTAAGATTTCACTTTTAGTCAGAAATCTGAAATAAGGAGATCAGAATGAGTAAACAGTGTAATTTGAGTCACATACAGTGCTGAAGAGATTGAAATGAGAGTAATAAACCTCCATTCTGGCATGTTGACAAACAGAAATTTCACAGCACTTGTGGCATAATAACCTATAATCTCTAGCACATAATGTAGCCTTTATGCGTGCCTCTTTCACAAGGAATGTTTGTAGGTTTTAAGTGTAAGCAGTCCATTTCTCAATTTTTCGGTTTATAACAATTACCTTATTGTCACTCGGTTCACTGTGCATTGTGTGTCTGATTTCACGTAACAATCTTGCTGCATGCGGTCATGTCTGGGTATAAGGACTCTGGTATTTGCACTGGTCAAAAGCCTACCTCAAGGATGAGAGTTTTTTTTCTTTTCCTCCTTCCCATCCCACCCTGTTTTTCTCTATGGCGGAACATTTTAAGCCCTGCATCATCATAAGAGAGTGATGACATCATGTCTTTTAGTTATACTCCCTGTCAGAGATGCAGAGCCAGGCCAGTTGCTTAAGCTGTTGAAAGGTACCTTTGGTTCATTTCAGTACAGGTGTTTCAGTACTGATCTTCCAAGTTACAAGACCAGCCTTACTGACTAGTAGATGACCTAAAATACATACAATGTGTTTTAAGTCAATTTCTGTAATGTTTTCCTCAGTTTCTACTGGGAATAATTTGCAGGGTACATTTATCTCCAGGAACAATAGACCACTATTTGATTTTAATTTTTTCTGATTAGCTTGTCTTATGTTCAGGCTCTCCTAAGGAAAGAAATACTTGTATTTCTCCAAATGTTTAATCTCAAAAGTAACAATTTAATGTCAAGGGCATGTCCGCTAGAAAAGAATTAATCAAAGGGTACAGAATTATTTAAGAAAATATTTTAAAACATATGCATGGGGAATGATTATCATTTCAGGACTACATTTAATTATAAAACAAAACATGAAATTTCCTAGAATAATTTGATATTCCATTTAATGCTAATACTGTAATATCAAATGAAATACAATAGAAATGGAAAATATGACAATATAGCCAAGAAAGATGCAGGAAAACCTAAGCAAATTTGATGACCTGATGCTTTTGGCACTGATTCATCACTGTGACTTCAGCACAGTCACAAGCTAAAGATTGGAGAAACACAAAGGTTAATCAGACACAATATAATGGCATTTTGAACTCAGCTTATTTATACAATAGGAAAAGTCAGAATCTTTACACAATTTCCAAATTATAGTGAACGTAAAGAGTTTTAAAACACATTTTATGCATATTTTGTAAGACCCTCTTCTAGGTCTTAGGGCTCGGTCAGCTTGAAGACTTACTAACATCAGTGAAAGTTGGATAGGACCACTAAAGCGAGATTCATCTATTTACTTTTTCCCATAGCCCTACAAACTGTAAATGCATGGATAACAGTAAGGTGTTGCCTCTGTCTATTAGATCTATGTCTATTCTACGGAAAAATTAATTTGAAAAAACAATACAATGAAATTCAAATGATACAGCAGATATTTGGCACAACAACCCTATTTCCTGCCTTCCATCCCCTCCCCAAATCCAAACAAAAACAAAACCCACAGGTCAAGGAATTTATCTTGTAAATTACTGCATTGTGTCCATTCAACAACATTCGTTGAACTTGTTTTTTTGTCACCAAATTGATCAAATGTATAAAATAAAATAATAGGACTGTTGTTCAGCCATGTAAATAAAAAAAAAAAATCTTCAGGCTGAGAGTAAAATAATGGCATTTTGAACTCAGCTTATTTATAAATAGTTGCTAATAGGCTTAAATTCTCTCAATACTGAAAGAATGTCCAAATATAAAGTCTCCACCCATAAGGAGGAATCTAAGATCCAACTCACATGGGGGCATAAATGATGTTATGAATTGGATTATATCTATGTGGCGTCCTGTATGGACATCATCCAGACCCACTGCCATAGGCTGTACCTCTAGGGCTCCCAGTTGGGGTGAGGTTGGGTGCTACTCTTGTCCCAGATGTCTCTCTCTGGCTGTCAGTGTCACTGTAGTGCAGGTTTGGAGCATAGGGTGTGATCTCCCAGCTGTAGGTTTCTGGGCACGACCGGCCGCAAAACAAATGAAAACGCAAACAAAATCCTGCAGCCCACAAAATAGTTCTGGCTCACCCTGCTGTTCCTCACCAGTTAAAAGGCAAATAGTTTCTCTGAAGGGGACTGGGATCCTAACCCCCTGAATGTCTGAGAGGCCCTGGGCTCTCATGAAAAGCAAAGCAAAGCAGGTCCACCTACCTCTCCAGAAGGTCTAGGCAGCAGAGGCTCTTCAACAGCTGTCTGAGTAAGCAGCCCCGGCTTTAAGGGGCTAAGAACCCCTTTCTGTAGCTCTGCTTTCTGCTGAATGCCACCCGCTACTGGGCTTGAATCCTCCTTTCTAAGGAGCCCCCCCTCTTCCAGGTGCAACAGGCCTCACGGGTGGGCTGGATTGGGGCTGACTGTGCCCAGAGGAGCTTTTTAAACCCATCCTGACCGGGATGGGATTCTGTCTCACTACATCCACCAAACTCAGTTATACAGAGACAGATATTAACAGCTGGTCGAAGCTCATCCTATAAAACAGAAGTGGTGGATGAAAGTGTGAAAGTTGGATACCCATGGAAGTAGGATGAAAATGAGTATCCACAAAACTCATAAGTGGCACACTATGAAAGGTCCTGATCCTACAACAATGTAAGCACCTCTAAGGATCACGGCCTAATTTTAAAAGTCCTTATATCCCCACTGTAGCAATTCTATTTAACAATTGTTGGGCAGTTTTCTGCTGGTTGTCTAACTATAAGGTTGGGAGAATTTAATGGGAAATTCAAAAGATATTTTAACTTGTGTGTTGTACTGTATAGATGTTAATTCTATGCTGCATGCAGTTATCACTATTACTGGGTTTAATTGAGAGCGTCACTAAACTGGTTCAAGCAGACAAACTGGATGAAATCCTAACCCCATTAAAGTTAGTAACAGCTCTGCCATTGTCTTCAACGGGACCAGGAATTCAGCCATTTATTTTGCTGAACTACTGACACAGTCAGTCTCATTGCCACAATGATTTTACAGAATAGTAACTGCTAACAGCATCACCATATGTAGAGCACATCACAGGTCAGAAGAGGAACAGCAAAACAAATACGATTATTAGGATGCCAAAAATACAAGTCAGCCCTTTTATTTTAAAGGCATATCTCAAAACTGAGTTAGTAAAGTATCATTTCTTTATCAGTTATGTTAGTATTCAAAGGAAAAAGTCAAGAAAGGTGGGTAGGGCTGGCTCCAAGTTTTTTGCCGCCCCAAAAAAAAAGGGGGGGGGGAACGGAGTGCCGCCTCAGAAGCAGAAAAAAAAAAAAAGCCCCTTGAAAAGTGCCTCCCACAAAGAGCCGGAATGCCGCCCCTTGAAAAGGACCGCCCCAAGCACATGCTTGGAACGCTGGTGCCTGGAGCCAGCCCTGAAGGTGGGGGAAAGGATATGTAACTAAGGGTATGTCTACATTGCAGCTGTGGGTATGAATGGCAGTTTATGTGGCTGTACTCTAACAATGTAAGTGAGGACACTGTGCTATGGGTTTCAGAGCCAACTGCACAACCAAGTACAGGGGGACAAGGTGGCCTTGTGTAGCCCATGTGGTGGCATCCTCACTTCTATTTTTCTTCAGTCACGGAATTGGACACAGAATACAACTCTTGCTACCGAGTTCTGCCTCAGAATGTCAGTTCTCATTAAAAACAAAGAAAAAAAGAAATATAGCTGTCATAGCTGTGAAGGTAACTTCAAAAACATGAATTGAGTATAAATTGTTACAACGAGTAATAACTAGTGCATCCTGACTCTTCAGACACCCTGAAACTATAGCCCTGAGAGCAAATGTCCCATTCATCTCAATCATTAAATAAACCTATACGACAATGTACGAACATTGAACTATTTTATAAAGAATCGTTTTAACAGCAACAGCCAACTAATTTTCTTACCCCACCACCCCAAATAGTCTGTCCTACCTCCACAGTGCCCCAAAGGTCCACAACTTACTCAGGAGCCAAAACTCTCAGCTTGCCCATAACAACCTCCATCATGCATTTATGCCTTATCAATACCAAAAAGACATCACATCACAACACATTTAGAAGAGACACACTTAAAAGCAGTCAAGAGTTACACTCCTTCCCATAATTACCTGCAACTTATGGAGGACTAGCACTGCAAGCTTATGGACATTTACCCATGCCTTAATTATTGTACCTTCTGAATACTGTGCAGCAGCATAGGGCTACAGTTGTCATAGGGGCAAGCTGAACTCAACGATCAACTCTGCTCTTTATATCATCACTGGTGCAACCAAGATGACTCCAGTCTCCAACTTTCCGGTCCTGTCTGGCATTGCACCGTCGGTGATGAGGCATGAGGGTAAGGCCCTAACTGTACTACTGAGTGCAGCCAACTATCTAGACACCTTACGTCACAATGTCATCTCAAAGCCCCATCAAAAATGCTGGTTAAAGTCAAGATGTCCCTTTTCTGAAACAGCTGTTCCTCTGAGGCAGTACCTCAGACACAAACTTTCTAAGGAACAGCAGCAACAGGTGGTTTGGGACAATATTTTGGATCAATGGCACATTTCTTGGCAGGTAGACAACTCAGATCTGCATCACGCTAGTCTCTCCAGATCAGCTCTCATATGCCCCTCAGAAGAACCATATGAACTAAAAGATTCTTCTTCATTACAACAGAATTTATGGGAGTCACAGGTGGTTTAACTCACATCTGTACTACTAGGACTTTTTGAGCTGCTCAGTCCTGACCAAGCAAAACTGAAGAACAAACTGCATGCCATCTGGTTACTGACGGCCATCTTTATCTTGATGGCATATGGATGCACATGAAGACTCTGGATGATGCTTCTGTGATAGAATGGCTAGATCACTTACCCAAAATCTAATGCCTTGTTTGTACCATCAGAAGCCATACTCCAGAAGAATAAAAAAAATTAAAGTTACTGAAAACAAAGCATGGGACAGTTTAGAATAGAATGTCAAAATAAACAAGGGACTGCATTGTTTATAGATTTAATACATTATAAACTTCAGTTTTATTTAAATGAAGCTGTTGCAGAATTTCTAGTCCGCCTTACCATAATATCATGGAGTCCAGGGACTTCAACACAGAATTTAGGTCTAGCTTACTGCAAAGTATACTAAACCCAGCCCACAGTCGGGGTCGACCACAGTCGACCACAACCTTTCCTGTTGGTGCATTGTACTGCTTTTGATATTTCTTTTCAATCATATACCACTGAGAATCAGATATAAAATCAACAATACAAGAAACTCTGAAAAAACCCAATACCTGAAAATAAAAACAGAATTTGCCTGAACTGCTGCAAGATAGAGCTACATTCCAGTATTGTCTGTTGTAACTATGGGATATCTTAGCAGACAGACAGCAAGTGTAGAATTTGCAGGACCAAAAAAACCCCCTAATTTTAAAAAGGTAAGTTGTGTATGTACTACGTGCTTCTATCATCCTGGTTACAGCGTACATGGAACTTATAATTTTATAAATATTGCTTAAGTAAATGGTTTCAGTGGTAGAAGTGTTAGTCTGTATCAGCCAAAAAACAAACAAAAAAACCGAGGAGTCTTTGTGGCACTAACAAATTTATTTGGGCATAAGCCTTCATGGGCTAGAACCCACTTCATCAAGGACTCCTCGTTTTTTTTTGCTTAAGTAAATGGAATTTAGATGTTTATTAGCAGATTACCTGTGAACTATTTATTTATGACCATAAAAGCAAGTACATCTAAATATAATGGGTAATTCACTAACGGAAAAATATGCAAAAGAAAAACTAACTACTGTTGTACAATTTGTTTCAGAAACATGTTAATATAGGAAAAAAACTCTATGTCATTTATAAGGCTAACTCTTGCAGGCATGTTCCAAGTCCAATAAAGGAGGTTAATGCTACAATGGCAGTCAGAAACACGCAAGTCAAAACACAATCTAGGAGGAACAAAGCACCCATACAACCCAAATTTCAGAAGCACTAAATAATATCCCACCTGTCATTATGTCAAACAGTTTGGCATATTTCCATTACAAGACAAAAGTCACTTTTGTTTGTGTGTCAAATGCGCTCTGAGCAAAAAAAAAGGGGGGGGGAGGTTTTGGAGAGTAAGGAGAGTTCTGAGAGGTTAAAAAAAAAACAACCAATGAATAACAATCATTCTTGCCACCTTTGTTTATGCTCAAAAATAGAATTTTAGTTAAACAGATGGTACAAATATAGTTACAAACACACAATTCGTGTATAAATTTAGATATAAAGGTTACATAATAGATGACATGAAGTACGGAACATATCGCACAACTTAAAAAATGATCTGCAATGTATAAAGTGGACCCAAAAATAAATGTTTGGAAGTTAATACCTCATGTTTTCCATCTCTCATTGAAATTCACTATGCATCACATTATATTTTGCCTATAAACGGGGGGGGGGGGGAAATGTAACTTTCATAACTATTTAACACTGTATTTCATTTCTTGGTTTGGATAGTATGAACTCCTAAAATAAGCTGAAAGATTTGAAGAAAAATCCATTCTATTCCCACATGCTGGGCCTGGGGACGGATCACTTGATAATTGCCCTGTTCTGTTCATTCCCGCCGAAGCATCTGGCATTGGCCACTGTCAGAAAACAGGATAGTGGGCTAGATGGATCATTGGTCTGACCCAGTATTTATTTTATTCTTTATTTTAAATGTCAATGTAGAACTTTTCTTGGCTGAACACTCACAGAACAGTTTATATTGTCTCTATAGAAGATGAGGTGCTTAAATAGGTAATCTGTCATTGTTTAGTTTAAAAATTTCTGCCACAACTAGTCCAGTTACAGTCCACAGTACATACAATAATCACTGTATTCCAGTGCATTACAACTATACTTGTTTTGGGGGGAGAAGGAAAACCTGAAGTAGAATGTGGGAAAGTGTAGACAGATGGTAATACTTTACATTTTCATTCGTGTATCTCAAAGCCCCTTTACTGCTGTTAATTTTAAGCCTCAGCACACATGTGAGGCAAGCTACTCTTAAATGCTTGCTGTTTGTCATGTTAAAATATAAGAGCCATCATTTTAGTTTACAAAAAACATTAAGTGGTTTGTCATAGGAAAATCACAAATACTTTAATTTACAATAAAATATTTTAAAACGTTCAGATAAGTTAAAATATTAAACATAAAGAATGAGCTTCTTGCCCTTGCTTTAGCTCCTTTACCTGACGTACAGGGACTGAAAGGGCCTACAAGGTGCTCTTAGGGTCTACACTGCAGCTGGGGGCAAGGCCCCCTAGCCCTCCATAGACAGATGTGCACTAGCGGGTCTCATGCTAGCACACTAAAAATAGCAGCGCAGACATTGCAGCTTAGGCAGTAGCTCCCCTGGGTCCAAGCCCAAGTCTCTGATGGACCCACAACATCCACACCGCTATTTTTTGCATGCTAGTTCAAGTCTCGCTAGTGCAAGTCTGTCTACCTGCACTAGGAGGCTCACTTAAAATCCTAGTTCCAGCTGAGGGAGGATTCCCTGCCACAGGGCTGTGCAGGACAGCAGTAAGGCTGATTTTCAAGGTCTCCTTTACTAAACCTGGCATTGGTGTTGAGGGAAGCATCCTGGAGGTGGGGCCACAGCATGCAGCACTTCATAGTTTTCAGGCAGCACTGTGGCCCATAGTACCACTATAATTTAGAGATGTCATCTGGGGTGTCCAAATTATATCAGGTCACTCGCCAAACCATGGAGCGGCCACTTTAACCTCTCATACGCCTAGTCTGCAAGAGGCACAGCACTCACCCATAGAGCACCAAATATGTAGATATTCATGGATCTGTGTGGCAGGCTAGCTAGGATATTACAGTAATGACCTTTAATGAAAAAATCCCAAAAGTCACTTTCTTCATGGAAGTCATGGCCATAACAGACACACATCCTTAGTACTATTATATAGACGTTCACACAGGAGTAAAGTAAGGCACAGAGAGGAGACTTGTGATTTGTACAAGGTCACATGACAAACCAGCATCAGACCAGAACAGAACCCATGAATCCAGATTGTTCTTCTAGCAATTTCCCTCCATGCAGAATTGCTAAAAGGATCCCAGGACAGTGTTTGTTACTGCTGCTCCAGCCACCTTTGGGTGGCTTTTAACACAGGGAGCCAGATTCAAAAGCAACCACAAGATTCGCGGAACTCCAAGAGTGTGCAAAAACACCCAGTTAAACCAGCTTTGAACAGTTTCATTGTGCGGGACAGAAAGCGGAGAACTAATCAATATCAAGCAACGTTAAGAACTAATTCAATCTCCCACGTTAGGTGGGTTAGGACGAATAAAACAAATGCGTCACAGACAGAGCCCTAAACAAGAAGAGAGACTGTAGTAAGAAAGTACTTCAACATTTACCTGCCTAAAGTTAACAAGGCAAATCAATATACAAAATGACTGGGTGAAGTTTAGACCCATTGTCAGAGAAGCTACAACAGAAAGGTGAACAGCATAAAAGACAATTCATAATGCTATGATGGGTACATAATGCACTAGAGAATGGTGACCTCAGTAACACTGCTATGCAGCTACATAAATCTTTTAATTTTTTTTTTTTATTTTTTTTTTTTTATGTTTTGCCTAGAATATTTTCAAAATGTTAGAAGCTGGAGGAATGTCTCTAGAAACAACCACGCAACAAACACCTGAGTAAATGACTTCTCCTGTGAAAAGGATGCATGTCAGAACTGCTACATTCAGAGACAGGAACAAAACAGCTCTTCAAGCCGCTTTCAGCTACCATTTCACCTTTTTTCCTCCTATGAATTAGTACAGAACTTTGTCACTAGAGCAATAAACCTCCTTAGATCCTACAATATCAACAACTACTCAGCAGTAGACATTTTTGTGTTAAAAATAATAATAAAAAAGGTCAGTAGCAAGAAAGTGATATCACTAAATTAAAAGAAAGGTGTTGGGAATGAATAAGATCATCATTCCCCTTGCTGGGAAGGTCACAGCACTTACTTCACAAAAGAAGAAAACGGAAAAGATTTAGAAGACTGACACAGAATAGTACAGAAACTCATTCATATCCAGGGGCAGGGTACCCTTCATAGAATTCATTTGTGGCATGGGTGAGTTCACCATAAAGTAAAGTTGAGTAGTGCTGGCACCCATACATGAAGTGAAAAGAAACTCCTATCATACGACATATCCACCTGGGGTTAAAGAATCTTTTAATTAATTATAAACCATATTATGTTTATTTGTGCCCTTGTTCTCGCCCATCAAACATACACTACCCCTAGAAGCACAAGAAGCCTTTACTATAGTAAAATAGAAATCCTCAGTGTTGTGAAAGCTGGACAAGATCACTCTGTTAAAATACGTCTGAGCATTTCAGAACTTTGAATAATCCAGGACGCAGATAGGCTGATAAGAAGGTATCTTTCTAAATGGAACTATATGCATGGGATAGATATTACTGTTTGAATGTGTTTATCTGGGGCTTTTAGTCCACTGTGTATGCAAAATGTCAAGAAATACAGAGCAAAATCCTGACCCCACTGAAGTCAAGAGGAATTTTATCATTGACTTCAATGGGGTCAGGATTTCACCCATAGTTCTTTAACGGAAAAAACAGGAGGGGGTAAGGCAGGCTCAGAGAACATAAGATTTAAAGAATGATACTGGAAAACATCCAGTATCAATCTTCATTCGATTTCATAATTTTTGGGACAAGCAGCAGGTCCTTCACGCTGCATGGAGTAAGATCATTAAACGCCAAGAACAACAGGCATAATTCTTTCAAGATCATACCATCAGGATTTTGCAAATGAAAACAGATTGAAGTATCTGTAAAAGTTGCTGAAAAAGCAGAATTTTCACTTTGCTCTTCTCTTGCCACCAATTTGAACCTTCCCCCCACTGAAAGATTACTTTCTTTAAAAAGTAACTAAATAAGAAAACGTGCTTGGATACCTCAAGCTAAATGAGTATTTGAACGGTCCCTTACTTTTGTTTATAATATTCTGTATCAGCCCTTCTCAAAATCTGCTTGGCTCTTTTTTCATTCTTATGGCTATCAGAGGCTCACTGATCCTCTTACCTTGAAGTATTAACTAAGGGTTTTGATTTCTACATTGGAATGTTTAGATTAGCCAGTCAGTGCACAGAGAAAATTAATATAACTTCCACCTGCAGCCACTCATGTTAATTTATGCACATGCCACATGCATGCTGGATTCACAAGAGCACCACTGGAATAGCTCTGGATTTTTCAGGAGGCCTCTTTTCAAACATATCCAATTACATTTGGTCTCTGTGGTTTCTTGGTTGGGCAGACCAGTATAGTGCCAATATATACTTCAACTATGTACACATTGGAAATATGTACACAGAACAAACTCAGGACATAAAAAGGATAAATTTTTCTGTGAGTTCACTCATGACTGGCGTTTGATACCAGGACCTCTCTCCTGATTTGTGATTATTTGATTCCAGTTTCTTTGTTGTCAACTGTCATGATTTTATCCTGAATTCCATATTATTTGGCAAGTTGACAAGAAGGTTTGAGTATCAACAGAGGGAAAATTATTTTTTGTAGGGACCCAAGCCTTGAATAAAGACAGGGAGTAGCTGGGTCACTACAAAATGTAATTTTCCCTCTGTTGATATTCACCCCTTCTTGTCAACTGTTGGGAATGGGCCACATCTACCCTAATTGAATTGGCCTCATTAGCACTGCCCCCCACCCCACCTGGTAAGGCAACTCCCATCTTTTCATGTGTTGTATATTTATACCTGCTTACTGTATTTTCCACTCCATGCATCCGATGAAGTGGGTTATAGCCCACAAAAGCTTATGCCCCAATACATTGGTTAGTCTCTTTGGTGCCACAAGGACTCCTCGTTGTTTTTGCTGATAGAGACTAATACGGCTACCCCTCTGAAAGTTAGAGGAGTGATTTGATTGATTTTGGTGGTGCCTCAGAATTGTTACGTCCCCTTAAAAGGAAGTTTACATGTTGTTACTCTTTTTCTACCATAATCCAAAACAAGGGCTAGTCAAGTTCAAAGTTTTCCAGTGAGATGTGTGTGTATGTGTGTCTGTGTGTAGAGAGAGAGAGAGAGAGAGAGAGATGAAGTTACCAGTACATTTCAGGGTGGGTTTTTGTTTTGTTTTTAAAGATTCCCACCCCCATCCACCGTCACAGGTGTGGTTTTTGATTGTGTTAAAATGTTAACACACTACACTGCACATAAAACTAATTACTTATGCAGGATCAGGTTAATATTCAAAGAACCTGGCTAAAGATTTTGTCTTGTTTTGTTTTAAACTCTTCCCCAGCTTTCTCCTTCCCCCTACCACCCACAAAGGTATTCTTTACTCCCTTCTCCCATATATGATTTTATTTTATTCCCCCTTATCCCTTTTTGTTGTTTTATGTACCAGTCCATTTAAAAAAAAAATGTTGAGCAGATGATGAGTAGTATGACAGTTTAACACTCTCATGTTGAGAGAAAAATGTATATCCCATAATTGCATAGGTGAAAAATGCAAAAGTGTTGCAAAAATTAATGTCGATACAAACTCCTCTTCCATGTAGAAGAAAATATACATCTTAGTCTATTCCTTACCCTTTTTTGTGGGATAACTGCATGTACAATAGGGCATATACTGGTATAAAAAATTAAACCCCCAATAGACTATATCAACAAAAGTTTGTAAGTGTAGACCTGACCTATGCCTTTAAGTTATTGTGATGCATAGTTACAGTTGATCAAAACACAAAAAACAAAAAACAAAAAACAAAACAAAACAAAAAAACGAAACAGAAAAACTTTAGAGAAAGTTTTTCATTTTTTTCCCCTCAGAAAAATGTTTCAGCAGAAGTTTTTAAACCATATTTTATAGTTTGATATGTCTCTTCAAGAAATGATGCTTGGGACAGGAGTAGACGTTGCTGTTTGCTCCGAGTCTGTACTAAAATCAATGCCTTAGCATGGTGCCAGAGGGCACACTGTACATGGAAATGTAGTCTCTCACATAAGCTGTAAAACTGACGTCCTAAGCATTTATGAAGGTTAAGAAATACCAAACCTCTTTTAGGAAAATTATCTTGGTGCAACACTTAGCACAGTATTTGATGTTTTCTTATCTTCTACAGTAGATGAAAAGCTAGATACATGTGATACTGCCAAATTCGTTTCTGTACTTTTCCAAATTTAATAACTGACTTCATTGGAACTGGAACAAGCTTGACTTGTATGAAAAGTTTTGCTATTCACTATTAGCCATTAGACTTTCCTTGGACCTTAGTATAGGACTAATGAGGCCCAGCCATAACTGGCCAGTGCACTTCCTTTGCTGGCTGTGTACTAAACCAAATGTACCTATATTTTATCACAGTACAGTAGACTCTGCTCATTAGCAACTCCTCGGTTGCCAGCAAAAAGTTGCCATTATCCAGCAGTTGCCAATAAGCAGAAGGCAGGTTTGTAAGGCTGCCATCAGGTAACAATGCACTGGGATGGGCCGTCTCTGGCTGCAGCCCCACAAAAGCAGCGGGGAGGAGGGCTGCCGCCTTGATGCTGGGGCTTTCTACAGGGAGAGGGGACACTGGAGACCCAAGGAGCTGAATGTTGCCTCTCACTGTGCTCTCCTGGGGTTAGGACTCAGCATGTCCCAGTGCTTCTTTCCCTGGCCACAGCCCCAAGACAGGGCACAGACTACAGAGCACAGGGAGAGGTACCATGCAGCTCCAGAATCCAGGCTGCACGCCCCTCTTCCCATTACCACCCAGCCCACGGCCTCCCCTAGCAACCCTTACCTCCTGTAGAGTCCCTATGCGCGGGAAGGTTTGTGGGACTGCAGCCACAGAAGGCACATCCCAGCACTTCCTTTCCTGGTTACAACGCCACAAACCTGCCTGTAGCTAGAGCCTTTCTTCCAAAAAGTGTGCTTAATAAGCAGGACACCCTTGTTAATGGCATTTGGATATTGTCATTAAAGTCAAAGGGATGGGATTGGTTCCCGGAAAACTGTTGCTATTATCTGGATGTTGTAATATCCAAGTTACTATTAATAGGAACAGGTATCAACATCATGCAACTCAATCTGTCAGTCCATCACAGAATTGCCAGATACCAGCTGATCACTCTGCCAGCAGACATCCTGGACAAAATTTTCAAAGGTTTTGTATGTACACACAATACTAGAGTTTGGGGGCAGCTGACAAAGTGTTTACAAACACATTAAATACAGCCTGGCAGAGAATTCCACAATAGAATGTTCTGTCTCCTGCGTTCACAGGTCTCGTTCTTGAGACTGACACTTTCATTGTTCCAGTAGACCACAGTGGCAAAGGAGATCGTGATCACAGACAGTGAAGCAGTCTCTCTGGTAGCTTGGACCAGATGAGTGGCATGTTTTGAAGACAAGTCTGAAATGACCAGAGTCCTTCCTCTCACCAGGTCACGATGGCCAGCATTTCATCTACCCTCAGAACCTGCATCCTGCAGCATCAAACTAGGCCCTCTCCTTCTTCCTTTATCTTATTCAACATGTACATGAAGACTTAGGGGAGCTGGTGAGAAAACAGACTGAGGTGCCAGAAACACGGGGAGCACCTAACTACATCTCCTTTGACTTCAGGCTGACAGATTCAACCTCAGCAAGTTAGTTCTCATCTGTGCTCCAGTCTCACCCAATAAGGCAGTTGACCACTATGCGAGGGCACCATAGCATAGGTTTCTGCACGAATTTTCTTGTTGAACAAGAGGGGGAAACAAAATGGAACCCAAGATGGTTATTTTCAGGAAGGAAGAGCTATTGCCCCAACTACCCTCCATAAACCCTCAGCAAGAAAGGAACTGTGCTGCCCAAGAGCAGCTTTATTCACTCCTACTGAGTTCTGTAGGCGAATCAACCCATCACTCCCATAATAAGCTGCTGTAATTGAAATCAAGTTGGAGTCTCCCCTTGGTTTAAATGACAGAGGGATCCTAACAGGGCATATTCTCTGAAGAACTCTCCTTTGGAATTATCTCCTCCCTCAGCTTCAAAGTCCTGAATTTGTCGACCTCCTGGCCACATGGGCATCTGGAGAAGGGGGTGTAGTGACAGCCATTAAGGTAGGGCAAGCAGTAGTTTAGCTTTGACTTTTGTCATCTAGGTAATAACTACTGGTTTTGGGAGCAGGAAGAGTCTGCTGATTTTGTTTCAAAATTATTTCATAAATATGGCTAGAAGAGGCTTTGAACTCCAGCGTGACACATTTAATATTGTGTATAAATCAGAATAAACATAAATAAAATAAAAAATATTAAAATGAGCTTTGAAATGAGCTGGTCCCTAAACTAAAATAGTAATTGAAATTAAAAAAAAAAAAAAGATTTCTTGATGGCTGGTCATGCTTTTATGGAGCACAAAGAGGTGAAATATTACAGCCCCTCAGTTTTCTTCTGAATTTCTTATTCTTTTATGGGAAACAGCAGGAAGTCACTGATGGAGATTTTTTTCTCTGAGAATAAATCAACTTTGTTTTATTTCCCTATTGCGTCTTCAATGGCAGAGATTAACAAAAAGAAGAGGTGGTTTCCTGCATTTTCAAGCCCTTTATGGTCAGGATTATGGAAAGGGATGTGAGGGGGGGAAGGCTGATGCAGACTGTCTAGACTAATTATATTTTTCTTTTTTGGTGTGTTATTGTTGCCATGTGTTTGCTATTGTTTAGAGAGGGGGGGGAAGTGAGTGTACTGAAATATGTCTGTGTCCCTTATAAAAATCATGCATTTCCATAAAATAAATTACTTGGAAAATCCTATAATGTTCCAGATAAATTATTAACATTATTGAATGGTGCCTCTAAAGACTGAATTATTACCACATCTATGATTTATGACCATCAGAGTGGCACAATCTCTTAGAGGCTTTTCTACTTCAACTAAGGCACCAAACTTCAACTTTCATCCAAAGCAAAGTTACCAAGAAACATGAATTGCTTATAGAGATTCAGAGGAAGTTTTGATAAGGTGATTACAATCACAAGAGTGAAGTATTGTAAAGATTCAGTTTAAAATAAAAATGCACTAGACTGGGCTGATAATTTTGAATCAAAATTATTTCATAAATATGGCTAGAAGAGGCTTTGAACTCCGGCGTGACACATTTAATACTGTGTATAAATCAGAACAAACATAAATAAAATAAAAAATATTAAAATGAGCTTTGGAGTCTATTTAAAATGATCTACTTACAATACACAAAGTCTTGGAAGGCTTAGATTTTCATTGGTAAATGTCAGTAAACGTCAATTTCACTGTATACAAAAACCAACAAGCTTATTTCCATCAATAATCATCAAAATTTACAGATAGGCAAAATAAAAAAAAACTGTTGCTTGAGAGCTTATTAGAGTTTGATTTAAGGATATTTACTTTGTATAGTTTGACATGTGATGTTGACAATTTACATTTTAATTCTTATAAAGCTTTAACTCTTTGAATCTCAAAGTCTACTGTCATTAAATAATTGCCTGACCATCCATTGTCTGACTGTCCCATTTCCTGCAACTGTGAACATTTAAATCAATAATAAAAAAAATGAATACACATTATCCTTGAAAAATATTTAAAAAAAAATCTAATTCTGCCAAGCCTAAATGTACAATAATTCTGTAGTACAAAAAAATCCTGTCACCTCCCCCGCCCTACTTTTTCCAGTGGAAGAACACCTAGCCACTTGTACCCAATAGATACAACCAACTTCTACAGAACCAGCAACCCAGGTTAGAATCCCTTCCTTAAATCATCAGGATTGGCTTGGGGAGTAGGGGGACACACCAATGTCTCCGATGATGAAATGTAGTTCAACTTTTTTCACTTCCTAGAAAATGGTCATCCTGGAGGTAAGTGTCTTAGTTTCAAAGCAGCACTCCAGTAAAATACTCTTTTTCCTTGCCATCTGATGACTGGCAAATAGTGTTATGTTGGCAGACACCTGATAGGTACTGCTCTTGGACATATAAATTAGATGTCACCACTTATCAGTTAAAAACAGCCATTTACTGACAAAAAATTGCACTAGGAAAAAAATCAAGTAAATACAAATACACAGCAAATATTTGGTAGTCTCAACACAAGTTTCACAGATATAGGTTAGAATATATAATCCCAAGTACTTTATATACACCAGGGAGGAGGGGGATGGAGGAAATCAGATGACCATGACCTAGACCAGTGGTTCTCAACCTTTTTCTTTCTGAGCCTCCCGCCACCCCCCAACAACCTATAAAAACTCCACATCCCACCTGTGCTCCAACTAGTTTTCTGTATATGAAAGCCAGGGCCAGCATTAGGGGGTAGCAAGCAGGGCAATTGCCTGGGGCCCCACACCACAGGGGCCCCCACGAAGCTAAATTGTTCAGATTTCGGCTTCAGCGCCAGGTGGCAGGGCTCAGGGCCCCAGGCTTCAGCCCCATGCAGTAGGCCCCCTATGCTGACAATGCTTGGAGGACCAACCCCCTGAAACCTGCTCACAGCCCGCCAGGGGGCCCCAGACCCCTGGTTGAGAACCGCTGACCTAGACTATATGAGAGAGTTACACTGGCTTAATTAATTTTAAACCAATATAGTTAAACTGGTGACAAGATATTTCTCTTTACCCTAATTTGTTATCAATTTAAAATAAACTGAAGTAAGACACTTAGTGTCCACACAGGTGTTTACACTACATAAATTGTTTTTAAACTGATTTAGTTAAAGAAAAAGTTGCACTGATTTATGTACACAAGGCCCATTTCTGTTCTCTCCCTATTCTGCAGACACCACCTAATTCCTGTGATATATTCCTAGGAGTCTTTATATTTAAACCACTTTCCCCAGACATTGAGTATCAGTTTAATAGAGGAAGCAAGGGTTGCCATTCTGAACTTTGTTCAAAAAGTCATTTAAAAGAATTCTATATCTAGGAAGATCTCAAATGGATTGAAGTCCCCTTGTTCTTGTGAACATCAGGAAATATAATCCCTCCCCTTAACAACGCTGAGGTGAAACTAATGTTGCTCTCAATTAAAAAAGTGCTGTTTTGTGGGAGAAATTCCTGAAACCACAGAATACAGAGCATGGTTGGGACAGCATGGCATCGAATTGAATAGAATAACCTCTTTGTATAAATTTTGGAAACCTATTTGTCCAGTGTAGTTCCATTCCTTGCCACCAAAAAAAGAACACATGTTCCCAAAAGGAATTAAAGAGTAAGTTTCAGTTTGAAACTCCCGTAAGTTATGTTTTGCTGAAGATCCTGAGCTTGATATCACGGTCAAGTAAGACCCATTTGTGGAACCTGAAGTTCCCTGTTCTCAGCTGAAGAGAGAGTTCTGACTTCTGACCCACTAGCAGTCCGTATGCTGACAAAATTGTCACTGGTTTAACCAGTAAAAAGGCAGCTTGTTTCCTTGACAATGGTTGATACAAACTCAACACAGAGTGGATCTGAAAGCCTTGAATTTTAGAAACATTTTTTAGTTTTTTTCCTGCCCAAGAGTGACCTCAAAAGGCAAATCATCAACTTTCATTGAGATCTTGAGATAACCTATAACTCTTTAGTCATGCAGCCCATAGCTGAGGCATCATAAGAAGCCTTGAGGGAATTCTTAATTAAAATCTGCCTTTCTACAAGAACATCTTGGGTTTCTTTCTTAAATTTCGAGATGATGATCTATTGGGGTTGCCAACTTGTCCTGCTGGATATAACCATCAGGCCAAGACAGCCTGATAATCAGCCATTCACTTGCAGTATATCACTGAGGAATGAGCCCTACCATCACAGAGTTGCAATTTCTTTTTTTTTTATAATAAGGAGCACATTCATGTGTTCTGTCTGCCACAGCTTTACCACCTGCAGCTACTACCAAAGAATTTGAAGCAGAATGCTGGCAGAAATATCTGAATCCAGGCATTAGAGCATGACAGTTTTTCAGCTTTCTGGAAGTTGCAGGAATAGATACCAGAGTCAATCAAAAGTCCTTGGCTAGCTCAATTGGTTCCTTGTCGATTAGTACATCTGTTGTGCCTGGTAATTGTAGTTCTGAAGTATTAGACACTGAGGTTTTCGCCTTGGACAGCTGTCCATTCTAAATCTAAGACTGTAGCCGTGTGGGTTAGCAAATTTGGAAAGTTCTCAATATCCCAAAAACTGGTGATAAAAGTAGTAGCAGTAGAGAATATATTCTCAGGAGAGAATTGGGACTGACTTCCAGATGGACTCTGGGGGATGGGCTCTTCTTCCAAGTCCTCTCCTATGAATTTTAAACATTAAAACAGAAAGGCAAATTACAGTTTTTCGTGGTGTTTTACAAGAGGCAAGAGACTTCTCCCAGCCTCCTACCCCCAGAGGACCTTTTGCTATCTCTTCTTACGCTGGAAGTGGGGGGTTCTGATGCAGAGGACGCAGCACAGCTGTTTCTGCCAGAAATTCCTCCTACACAAGTGGAATTCTCCACAGGCAATCTCCAGAAACTTTAGATTCACTTGATGCTGCTTATACAACACAAACTGAACTTGTAGGACCAGAGAATCCAGCCGTTATTTTTTAATTTTCAATTAAGATTAGATTCTGGAGCATAAAATGGCTCTCAGGTATGCCCCCAACTCCAGCCCTGTGATATTCAGTCCTTCCCACCACCCCTTTCTATGTTTTCTTCTACCTGTTTTTATGCATCCTGAGTACACAATTGTATTGCTTGTTTTTGTTGTCTACTGATAATTGGCTTATCTTCAAAATTCTTTAAGGTTTTGTATACATCTTGAGCACTTCTGTTTTGATCAACAGACATTTAGTCAAGATCAACACAATATATGGTGTCTAACTAACTGACTGAAGCCGCCTGTACTTGTTCACTAAATGCTTTATTTGCAATTTTGCCAATAGCTCATGGGCTATTGTAACACAATCACTACTGGGAAGAAAAAAGGAGAAAAAAAAATCAGAAATTTCCCTAAAAACAATTCAAAATGAAAACAGAAACCATTAAAACAAACCAATATTGGTATTGGTGGTAAAACTGTATAAGCTTTCTAAATAGACAACCAATGACAACTACACGCACAGTACATTTTAAGGAAATGAAAGAGCCAATTTTAAATAGTTTCCAGTGAATTTGTTTTATATGCCAAGACCTGTAGTTTTCCTTCCATTTCATGCATGCTTTATTATTGTGAAGTCTATGTGTTGTTTCAATGATACTCTGCTTTTTCTCAGTTAAGTCAACCATGTAAAAGAATAAAAATATCAATTTGCATACCATCTCTAAACCAAATGATCTCAAAGAATTTTTCCAAAGTAATTAAGAACTACACCACTCTTTGAGGTATGAGCACCCCTAATTAGCATGAGATGATGAGTGAATAAATGACTTGCCAAGGGTTGGTTTCCCAACTACTAGTCCTCTATCCTAACTTCTAGATCATATCCCAGCCCATCAAACATTTTTGTTCCTTTTTCTTGTATTTTTCAGTGGCATCAATTACTTCAAAAATACTATCAACAGTACTATAATGTTACTAAGAATCAAACCAGAATTTCATTTAAGACTGAATTATCAGATATACCAAGAGTAAAGAAAGAAGCAAATGACAACACATTTTTGTCCATGTAATTCAACCATAATGCACTGCTATAATAAATATTTTAACATTCCGGGACTTCATAAAGAAGTGTTTTATGTACAGTGTCAGCGCTTCTTCCCTTTAGGGTGTAAAATGTGGACTGCCTCTGTATATTTCACTTTCATATTGCATGCCATCAGATGGCAATCAGCTTTCATTGAGATCTTGAGATAACCTAAAACTCTTTAGTCATGCAGCCCATATCGGAGGCATCATAAGAAGCCTTGAGGGAATTCTTAACTAAAATCTGCCTTTCTTCAAGGACATCTTGGGCTAGTGTTGCCAATTAAATTATTTCCTAGTTTATTGTAGAAAAGTCCAAGAAAATGTTTAGCTGCTATTGCTTACTTTTCATGTGCACTGATGGAATAACCCAAAGTCCAAAATATCCCCAGAAGTTTGATACTGGCAGCTCATCAAGGCATCATGCTGTCCAAAAACAATGAATTTATTATAGATTAGGAATTTTATGCATGCCTGATATCTAAAAACAACTTCATACAAAAAATGCTTAAAATTCCCATAGCAAAAACTCAACATTTATGTTTTTTATTGGTACATACTCTACTGATTTTAAGAGGATCACTGTCAATTTAAACATCGCTCTTCTGTCTGCATTTTTAACCTACTGTTATTACAAGTAATACCTAACATTACTTGAACTGGAAAAAAATATTCTATTCACCTTGTGTTTGATAATTCTCTATATTGTCACACCCTCATTGTTTATATATGTCTACCACACAGAGGAAAAATATTTGTTTGTGTTTTTTAAAAAACAAAAAACAGGATAGCCCTGTGATTATGACAAACCAAAAATTGTCAGATGGAATATTGGAAATTGCAGTAAATAAATCATTTTCCATATTTCTTCTAGATTCATGCTTTGAACATGTTCTAGAAGATAGAAGCCACGGGCCAAATCCAGCCCCTTTAGTCACATGAATCAACGGCTCTACTTGCATGAATAAGTTGGGCAGGAGTTGGCTTTAACAGCAAGGGATCGCAATTAGACACATAAAAAGTGAGTCACCTAATTTACATACGGCTAGGGTTACCATCTAGACTAAAACTTCCATTGTAGGCTGTAGAATACGTCCATACATTTCTCCAAGAAGAAAAAGTTATGTTTTTATGAACTGTTACAATAAAAAGGTTACGCTTCAGTGTAGCTCATTAGATTACTTTTGAGGGTATCTAACATGAGACAATTTTATATGATCAAACAGCTGGCCTTATTGATTGGCTATATTCTCTTTGATTATGGATTTGGATTTGAGATTTAAAACTTCTGATCATGACGTATCCCATGTATCTTTACTCTGAGTTAATGGTTACCATCTACATACAGAGCAGCACAACAGTAATGAGTCTCTTTTCCACTCAGTTCACATACATCAATACCTGTGAAATTCCTTTACATCCTCCTCTGAAGCATCTGGCCCTGACCACTGTTGAATACCAAACTAAAGGGACCACTGATCTAACCTAATATGGCAAGTATGTATCATTCTGAAATCACATGAAAAGCCAAAGTGAACATTTTTCTGGGCAGTTTTTCAAAAGTATAAATATGAGATTAGTGACTAATATAGTGATTCAACTTCCATTTTAGTTGAATGCAACGTGTGCATTTGGCTTCATACAAATTGATGGTAGTCAGAGGAGCTGAATTTCAGGCCTGATCCGTAGCCAGCCTGTACTTTCAGAATTCCCTCTCTGCATAAATAATCTTAAACATGTACTTGAATCTCTTTTGTCCAGCATTTTCCTGTGGATTCAGTGATGGCTTAATTTGTACAAAGACACTCTAACGGGAATACAGGTACAGTCAGCAACTGTGCAGCTGCATTGGTTCTAGAAAATGTGTACATGCTAATGGAGGCAGGACTCCGATATACCGCCATTTCATGAAATCTGCTCAGAGTAAGTTTGAAGGATGCTGGGGTAAAACATGCCCAAACCCTGCCTACATCAGCACTTACAGCCAGGACAAATGCATCATTGCTGGAATACAGGTAAACATTTTTCTAGTGCAAGGGCACCCTACAAAATCCTGGGCTCATGTTTGGGCCCTTTAGGAATTACTGTGTTCTGTCTTAAAACTGGAGGCCATAAGGGAGCATGTTTTGTTCCCTTTATTTGGAATGTTAATGAACCCAACATAACCCTTGTAAAATGCACTCAGGGGCCCTGGTAATAAAACAGGAGACACGGTCCCTGCTACAAGGAGCTTACAGTCCACACAGAAAATACAATTTAGACACAGGAAGCACTGGATGATCAGAAGATAAAACATATCACGGAGCAGCTCAGGGTATTTAACTTTGCTCTTTTTAATAAGGAAATAAAAATCTTTCTTACTGTGGCAGATTAATGCTGATAGGCTTCCTAAGCATGTGAGAGTAAGGAGAAGGCAAATTCTGTTCCACCAAGATAGGGAGTGTGTTCCAGTCACAAAGAGCAGCACGGATTAAGTCACACAGACAAGGGGGGGGGGGGGAAAGGATACAAAAAAGGCACTAGTCATCCAGTTTCAGCTACTTTGTATGCTGGGCCACGGTTGTTTAGTGATAGGCTAAAATAATAATTATAAAAATAATATAGCTTATCTATATAAAAAGGAAATAAAACAATACATCATTAATCTGCCATAGTAAGAAACAGTTTTATTTCCTTATTAAAAAGCAAGACATGTTAAGCTGCTGTGATACATTTTATCTTCTGGCCATTCATTGCTTTGTGCGTCTCCATTGTGTTTTTTGTATTGACTAAGCTCCTTGTGGCAGGGACTATGCTTCCTATTTTCTTACGTACATTATAATGCACCCATTGCTATGGATATGTACAAACACACACACATACCCCACCCACCCATTACCCAGCATACTAAGAGGCTGAAACTGGATGCCTAGCTCCCTTTGTAACCTTCTCCCACTCTCATCTTTGTGCCTTAATCCATACTCCTTGTATAGAGAGATTATATAGTAATATGAGAAAAAAAGCTATAAAGAAACAATCTGCACGCGGCTGCATTTTTACTTTTGTGAAGAACCAAGGCATTATGATCAAGACCTTGCGTATTTTACACTTTTTGCCTTCAATTATGTAGCAAGGGTTGCCAAGTTATATGGCAAAGTGACACTACATTGAGTGGCAATTTGGGAATTATACAGCAAAGTTTACCAAGTACAAAATCATTTGAGGACTTACAATTTTATTAATATACTAAAAAAAGCACCATAAATGAGAATATATAACCAAGGACTGCTATTTATTCAGAGAGTAGTAAATAAATACTATTCCTGCACTGCTCCACAGGAGGGAATCTTCTTCACTCTCTGTGGGCAGCTGAGAGAGCAGGGACAGGCAGTGCCATAAGGAGCAGAGGGGTTGAAGCAAAGAGGAGCTTTTAGAAGAAGAAACTGCTATCTGGGGCTCCACTCCTGTGGGACTTCACCTCTGCCCCTTCTGAGCAACTCCTATGTAGCACAACTCCTATCTAAATAAATATGTCCATCTGCTCACCAAGAAAGCTGACAAAGGCAGCACCTATATAGGGCCACGTCTACACTACCAGCTAAATTATCACAGCTGAGATCGATGCAGCAGTGTCAATTTAGCAGGTCTGGTGAAGACACATTAAAGTCGATGGGAGAGCGCTCTCCCATCAACGTCTGTACTTCACTTCCCCGAGAGGCGGAAGCTATGTCAACGGGACAGCATCTCCCGTCAGCATAGTGCGGTGTAGACAACACTGCAAATTGACCTAAGTTAGGTTGACTTCAGTTACATAATCTATGTAACTGAACTAGCGTAACTTAGATCAACTTACAGCATTAGTTTAGACGAGCCCTAGGTACTCACATGGCCTTCACCGTCATAATATCTGAGCATATTACAAGCACAATGGGATCCTGGTCAATGACTAAGGCCTGGTCCCCACTAAGCCCCCACTTCGGACTAAGGTACGCAAATTCAGCTACGTTAATAACGTAGCTGAATTCGAAGTACCTTAGTCCGAACTTACCGCGGGTCCAGACGCGGCAGGAAGGCTCCCCCGTCGATGCCGAGTACTCCTCTCGGCGAACTGGAGTACCGGCGTTGACGGCGAGCACTTCCGGGATCGATCCGGGATCGATTTATCGCGTCTTAACCAGACGCGATAAATCGATCCCAGAACATCGATTGCCTGCCGCCGGACCCTCCGGTAAGTGAAGACGTACCCTAAGGTTCCTACATCTGATGGTAATAAATCTCTCTCTCACACACACACACACGGGAAGAAAGAGCTAGATTAGTTTGCAGGTTTTTGTTTACAAGAGAGCATTTATGTAAAGAAATAAGCTTTGCATTTAGTTCTGAAAGTGGCGAGATCAATAGTTTATTCCTCTTCCTGGAGTGAGTATCCAAGTCTACATCCAGCTCCCATAAAAGTTCTGCGTCTCACACTTCACAAGCCTCTCCATCACTGTTCAAATGGAAAACAGTTGTCATGGGAGCTCTTGGTCACGGAGGGAGAGAAGATTTCAGAAGTACCTAGAGCAAATCCCACAGAGGCTTTTGATTATCAGGACAAACCTGGAACTGGACTCTGCCATCAAATGGGGAGCCAGTACAGAAAAACAAGGTACCAGGGTGAAGTCTTCATGCTGACCTGTGGCATTTTCTACCAGCTGCAGCTTTGACAAGGCAGTGTGGCTTCCTAGTTCTAGTGAATTGCAATAATCAAGCCTGGACGTTACAAATTCATAGATCACGGTGGCCAAGTCTGTGTCTGATAGAATGAGGTGCGTTTTTCTGGCCAGTCATAGATGGAAGTGGGTATTTTTTTTTTTTTATAACTACCTGGGCATCCAATAGCATTCTAAAGTCCAAAAGAAATCCAAGGCGCAGACTAAATCTAAATGCCCTTGATACTGGACATTCCAGAGGCAACAATGTATTCAAAGTTCTCCTGATCCTCTTACAGCTGTCCTCTAAGTGTTGCCTGTGATCGGCTTTAGCCAGCTGTTATTCATTCAGATGCTGAGTTTGGCTACACATTTAAAAATCTGGTGATGGTGCTGCCTATATTTAACTGTGTTTTCTGCGAATGGCTGGCACTTGTGCCCATATTGGCTCGCCAGTTCTCCTAATGAGTTCATACAAATGTGGAATAATCTTGGGAGAGAGGTCTGGACCTTTCAGGACTCCACAGATGAGAGTTTTAGAGGCTTGGTCCAGAAGGAATGATATGCGAAGAAAGGCCCAGCACGTAAATATGAATATTTTTTGACATATATGGGCACGAGGTTGTTATCCACCAGAAAAAGTGACATCTCCGCATCATGCCCTAGCCAGATGCCAATATCCTGGAATCCTCTTATTCAAGCAACTGACAGATGGCATTACAGAATTGTTTGTTTTTTTGCCAGCAACTCAACTGCCTGGCTTTAAAAAAAAAAAAAAAAAAAAAAAAAAAAAATAGGTCAAACACTGAGCAGTAGTTTTGTAGGTTTTTATTAGGCTGTCAATTAATCGCAGTTAACTCTCACGATTAACTAAAAAAATTTAATCGCAATTTAAAAAGCTAATCGCGATTAATCGCACTGTTATACAATAGAATACCAACAGAAATGTATTAAAATATTTGTGGATGTTTTTCTACATTTTCAAGCATATTGATTTCTACTGCAGCACAGAATACAAAGTGTACCGTGCTCACTTTATTTTTGATTACCAATATTGGCACTGTAAAAATGATAAACAAAAATAGTTTTTTTCAAGTCCCCTCATACAAGTACTGTAGTGCAATCTCTATCATGAAAGTGTAACTTACAAATGTAGATTATTTTGATTACATAACTGCATTAAAAAACAAAATGTTAAACTTTAGAGCCTACAAGTCCACTCAGTCCTACTTCTTGTTCAGCCAATTGCTAAGACAAACAAGTTTGTTTTCATTTACAGGAGATACTGCTGCCTGCTTCTTATATTCACGTCACCATAAAGTGAGAAGAGGCGTTAGCATGGGAGTTATATAACCAGCATTGCAGGGTATTTATGTCCCAGATATGCTAAACATTCGTATGCCCCTTCATGCTTCGGCCACCATTCCAGAGGACATGCTTCCATGCTGATGATGCGCATTAAAAAAAATAATGCATTAATTAAATTTTTAACTGAACTCCTTGGGGGAAAACTGTATGTCTCCTGTTCTGTTTTACCTGCATTCTGCCATATATTTCATGTTATAGCAGTCTCAGATAATGATCCAGCACATTTGTTTTAAGAACACTTTCACAGCAGATTTGACAAAATGCAAAGAAGGTACCAATGTGAGATTTCTAAAAATAGCTACAGCACTCAACCCAAGATTTAAGAATCTGAAGTGCTGTCCAAAATCTGAGAGGGACGAAGTGTGGAGAATGCTTTCAGATGTCTTAAAAGAGCAACACTCAAATGTGAAAACTACAGAACCCAACCACCAAAAAAGAATATTAATCTTCCGCTGGTGGCATCTGACACAGATGATTAAAATGAACATGCATCGGTCCATCCTGCTTTGGATCATTATCGAGCAGTATGCGTCATCAGCATGGACCCATGTCCTCTGGAATGGTGGCTGAAACATGAAGGGACATATGAATCTTTAGCATATCTGGCACGTAAAGGTCTTGTGATGCCAGCTACAACAGTGCCATGTGAACGCCTGTTCTCACTTTCAGGTGACATTGTAAACAAGAAGCGGGCAACATTGTCTCCTGCAAATTGTAATCAAACTTGTTTGTCTGAGCGATTGGCTGAAGTAGGACTGAGTGGACTTGTAGGCTCTCAAGTTATACATTGTTTTATTTTTGAATGCAGGTTTTTTTTGTACATAATTCTACATTTGTAAGTTCAACTTTCATAATAAAGAGATTACATTACAGTACTTGTATTAGGTGAACTGAAAAATATTATTTCTTTTGTTTTTTACAATGCAAATATTTGTAATCACAAATAAATATAAAGTGAGCACTGTACACTTTGTCTTCTGTGTTGTAATTGAAATCTACATATTTTAAAATGTAGAAAACATCCAAAAATATTTAAATAAATGTTATTCTTATTAACAGCATGATTAATCGCAATTAATTTTTTTAATCGCTTGATAGCCCTAGTTTTTAGCATTGGCCTATTGCATAATTGAGTATTGGTGGTAGGCTCCCCTCATCGAAGCAGGAATGTGTGTATGTTGAGGACAAGGAGGTGACATGAAGTTATTTTATACATTTCATCTTATTGGTGTCATGCTATCCTAACATGCAGATAAAGAGGGTGTGGTTGGGTGTGTTTTAAGTTTGTGAATCCTAGAAGTTTGATTGATTTATTTACTTTAAAGGAAGAAATGTTTGTAAATGTATCCAGAATGAGCAGGCTATTACAGATCACTGAGATTTTGGTATCTATATATGTTGCAGTTTTACTTTTTATTATTGTTCTAACTAGTTGTATCCACTAGCCCCCTGGGATAAGGTTTGGCCTATTTTTTGAGAGTAGCTTGAAGATTAGGAGGTGGGAACAGATGGTTCTAGTCAAATTCCTTTAAATCAGTTCCAAAGTGTAACATTTTCACATATTCCCCATGCTTACCACCCATCTAAAAAAACAAAACAAGGGGGGAAAAGTTTAAATCAAAAGGTGACAGGAGGAAAAAAGATGAAACAGACTAATTTATTCAGTCTGGCTTTTGTACTTTTCTTCAGGAGTTTCAGTGTTTCATTACTATTAAATCTACTACAGTATTGTACCGTTATTACATTTACCAGTGCAACGTGACAAATACTTGAAACCTTTAGCATTATTAATAAGCAGGAAAAGCTTTGATGGGATTCCAAGTAATTCATCCATGCCATAACAAAGTAATTGCATGTATTATAAGATCATTCTACATGCATACGGTGTAATAACTAAGAGGAAAAAGAAGAATTTAGTAAATAACTGAGCTTTTTACTACTGTAAGTACTGTATAATAGCCTTCCTCACACTTCTAGAAAAAATAGAAAGCAACCCAACTGTAAAAGTTACAGACAACATGTTACTATGAAAATAGCATTGAAATAAAGATCTAAGTTTCATTGTATGGTAACTTTTTTCTCTCCTTATTGTAAGAAAAAACTCTTAAAAAATACAAGATTAAAATTTCAGTTACATTTAGACATTATGGAAAATATAGTTATTAGAACCCTGCAGGGAAACTTCTATGTTACAATAAGTGACCTGTCATAAAATTATAGTCAGTGGCATAAAAAAAAATGACAGGTTTCAGAGTAGCAGCCGTGTTAGTCTGTATCCGCAAAAAGAAGAACAGGAGTACTTGTGGCACCTTAGAGACTAACAAATTTATTAGAGCATAAGCTTTCGTGGACTACAGCCCACTTCTTCGGATGCATCCGAAGAAGTGGGCTGTAGTCCACGAAAGCTTATGCTCTAATAAATTTGTTAGTCTCTAAGGTGCCACAAGTACTCCTGTTCTTTTTATAAAAAAAAAATGTATATTGTTATCCCTTCTTGAATCACAATATGAGACTGTCTGTGCAGCATGATAAATTACATATTGACTTTATTCTTCATGATTTTAGCAAATGTAAAACAAAAGTTTTATACAGTATCTTCAGTGCTTTTTATTTTAAATATTAAATTTACAGACAGCTGCATTTACTGATACTGTTTCCATTACTAACATTCAGTGTGGCCATATCAGACTAGTCTGTTACCAGAATAAAAATCTACTTTAAATGAACCATTGCAAATGTATTTATTTATAGTATACTACTATAAATAGTCATCTTATCAGTATTTCATTTCAGAATGCATCCAGCTGTATTTACATGGACAATCATTAAATGCTCTTACAAAAAGGAATATCTTAACTACAGTTTTACAGCATAGTAATGAAACATGAAATCTTAATAATGAATTATGAAGTTAACAGTCAAATAGAGAACTAAAAGTGTATCCACTTTGATTTCTATTTGAGAATCTTTAAACTGATTTGTACAAGACGGTCATTATTAGGTTGAAAGTTAAAGAAAGTATAAAGATCAAGGATCAACAGCAACAATACTTTATTGTTCAGAATGAAAGTTTATAGTTCAGTAAGAAGCCTTTTGAAAAGGTTAGCCTTAGTCATCATTTAGTATTCCAGAATGAGAGATTTACATTACTGTTTGTGTTGCAACAAATACAAGTAGCTTCATTAAAACATCTATATTAAGTATACATTCCCACTTACAATTTGCTTCAGCTATATTTTGTATCTTAACAGCATATTACTGCAGTTATGACTAAAGGTCATAACCATGACTTCTGTGCCTGACCATAGTGACACGCCTTCCACAGAAATATATGAAGACATGATCCATTCCCAGAAGAGTTTACAATCTATTCCTACTCTATAGCAAATACAATATATTAAGTTTAATTTAAATTATTAGTAATAATAAAGCAGAGTTTGATAACATCTACATGAAGATCTGTCAACAAATTATCCTTCTGGGATATTCTCTTTTTACAGTTTTAGTATATATTTAATAAAAGCCACTTAAAAAATTAGGAAATACTTTGTAAGGGTAATTAAATGTCACTGTATTATACTTAAAATATGAAATAATTAGTTCCTCTTATAAAACATAACCCAAACACTCATACAAAATGCATACATTTTCTATTTTATGTGGGATGTGAAAGGATGAACCTGCGAGATTTTTTTTTTTGTTTAAATATCAAACAACAAGCCATAAATCAAAAATTAAGGCTACATTTTAATTAAGGAGCAACGGTTTGTTTGTATTCAAAAGTAAACATATTTTCTGTCTATTTTTACCACCACCTTTAAGACTTCAGAACTGTTTTCACTTGCTGGTGTTGGAAAGTCATGTTTCATTATGTTAATGCAATTTGTGAATGTGTTAACATCTTACAGTAAATATCCACATGTAACATGTCATTAAGAAAGATACCTCTCCTATAAAAAAAAAGTTAACATTTGCGTACAGAAGCAGAATCAACTTTAATCTACACTTGTTGACAGAAAGGATAATGTGTAGCAGATAATCTTGTTTTATCCCTGTTGCATATTCTAGGACTAAGGATTTCAAGTTTTATATGAAAACCATGACCTACGAGAATCAATGAAAAGGCTGCTCTTTTGAACAATGGGTAGGTTTTCACATTAGATACCATTACATTTACTTTCAAGCATTAAATTGCAATAATATTGCCATTCTTAGATTACTAAGACTTTACTGACAGTATCATAAATTTATATTGATCAGTTCAATATCATCATCATGAAGTTCTGAGTTCAGCATTACTGGGTACTAAATATCAGATTTCCCATGATTTACTTTACACTGAACCACTGAAGAGAAAGTGCAAGTCATTTGCTTTGATTTATTTAGCATAAATAAAGAATACCCTATACTAATATTTATAAGGGAATTTTACCTTAATATTTTGACCACTAATGTAAGGCAATGAATTACAAGCAATAAAATACTTACACAATTTAAACAGAGTTTAAAAGTATGTGTTCCTTTGGAATGCTAAAACTTCTTTGGTAGTTTTAGCTGACCTATCTCATGGTCTTTTAAATCTTAATTAGGATCTGATATTTAGAATTCAACTTTTAAAGCATATATTCTATTAACATAAGGTATTTTTAAAACCTTTAATAATAAAAAAGTTACAACTAAATACAGAGGAAGCAGTCAATGGAACTTGTAATGTTACTGACTGTAGGTTGTGAAACACAGAACTGTGCATCTGATTGTGTTACCAGCATAAAAGTGCATGTCATGAAACAAAGACGTGAACATGATATCTCATCTTAAATCTAACATAGTATTATAAACATTAAGGACCTGGTCCAAAGTAATTTTTAGTGACTTCAATAGGCTTTGGATCTGACCTTTATACAAGAAAGTCAGTCCTTATTATCTCTCATTAGAATTACTACAACCAGGAAAATCAAGTATTTTTTTTTTTTAAATAAAAGAGAATATTTACAGTATATCTAAATAGAATACTTTTAAGATACAGTCCCTAACTAAATTATGTTATAACTTTTGAAATCCAAACAATTTTATATTGTTCTATCTCAGATAAAATGTATGTAATGACTGCTACAGTAAACCGCATTTAAAATATGGAAGGTAAGATTTAGAGCAGATAGAAGAAATAAATCAATTTTCCTCAGTCATGGCACAAAACCTTTTTTTGAATGGATTAGAATTTAAGGTAGTTGAATAGTTACAAATTACAGAAGTGATATTATTATTTTACTAGCACCACTCTCAGGTAGGTTGAAAATATGTAATATTTTCAGGAACGCTTATTAGGGCTCTCCAATTAAAGTTTACTACCCAATTAAGTGAATAATTATGTATGTTAATTATGAGGCATAGGCAATGTAATTATTTACAGGGGATTCAATTTGCCACAGTGAACTTTTAGAGGTACACATCAAGGGAAAACAAAATATTGCACCAAAGTATAAAATTGGGAAAGCCCCTCAAACTCATTTGTCCCATACAAAAAACAACAAAAACAAAAATATTAAGTAATAAATCTTGGAAGCAATCGTTTGAATGTTTAGCATCCTTTAATTTATTTTTATAATATGTTTTCTGGTTTATCCTTTGTTTTGATATTTTGCCAGTTAAATTGCATCACCAAGAGGCAACATCATGCAAGAATGCCTATTTAAAATGAAAATGCCACTTCTTAATGTCACATAGTTGTAAGAAAAATGCAGCTCAGCAAAGACATTGGCAGTGAAAATATTCACTCCAATATATCCATTAAATACTTAATTAAAATATATGGAAACACAGGAGAATGCTGTCAGTCATTCTTACTGATAAAAATAGGGCCAGGAAGAAAATATAGTAGTGGTTCAATCCTGAAGTCTTTACTCTGGCTAAACTCTCTTTGAAGTCAATGGATATGGTCAGAGACATTTGATACAACTCCTCTTCTATGTCACAAGGACGTGAAACATAAGAAGGACAAAATGCCGGGAGATTTGGGGAGCATGGAGTTTCTCAGACAACAGCTGACTGAGCTGCATTAACAAATGATTTTTTTCAGTCAACTTATTACGTAACACATGTTCAAATCAAAGAGTATATCACAGTATACACACAAAGATATTTTTCCCTTTCCAAGCCTAATTCTTCAATGGGAGCTGATGGCACTCAGTTGCTCATGGGATCTAATCCCTTACCATTTCATAAAGTATTTGACAATACTCCTATCGATTCCTTATCTCTTCCTGCATTCTGAATTTCATAGTGGTACAGTATACAATCACTGAAAACAATTATAAATTGTTTCTTTTTAGATCTTAGGAATTTTATATTCAAATGATCTAGTAATTCTTGATTCAGACAGTTTTACTGATAAACATTACTCAAATTAAACTGTTTATAGATAGAAATAATTTGTAAATTAATTTGCATTTCAAACTTGTAAACATGGTTAAAAAACAATGCTCTACAAATATCAATTCAACATCATTGCTATAAAATAAAAAAGACAATACAAAAGTTAACCCAAGTTCAAAGATCATGGAAGGAAGGAATAACTATATTTGTCTCATTTCTAAATTGTTTTTAACAATATGGGTAAGTCGTACAGCCTATGTCTACCTTTAATGTTTAAAAAAAAGTAATGAAACTATAAAGATCACCATTGCAATATACCATTATAAGTTTGCAATTTCTGATATAAAACGTCCATATTTTAATTTTCACTTTCTAAAATATTATTAGAATAGAAAAAATATGTAACTATTGCGTGTTCACTATTAGAACACCGTAATTACCCCTTTTAAAATATTTGTGCTCCCAATACTGAACCTATGACATTTCATAATTACAGGTTCCATAGTCTTGAATGTGTCCCATAGTGTGATAGTTTGGACTACAAAAATGGATGTTTTTCAGTAATCTTATTGTTATCTTGTAGTATTACAAATCTGCAAAACCTTTTTTAATAGGTATAATATTTTATTTCAACTATTCCATGTGCATTAAAAGTCTACAGAGACTCATTTTAAAAAGTTGTACTGTAATTCTTCCATTGATCAGGAAAATAAAAGGGGTGAATATATATGCTTCAAAAAGATACACAAACCATACATATCTGGGGGGGGAGGGAAGTATAGTAAGGAGAAAAAAATATGCTGATACTTAAAAAAAAACAAAGTGCGATACAGAAGTAGTATTTCAGATTTTAGAAAATTAAATAATGCCTTTCAAGATAAAGTACTTGTTCAGAAAAATAGCACTAACCTCAATGGGATTTTGCCTAAGTAGGGCCCGTCAGCATTTTACTCTGAAGATACAAAAGGTTGTCAGGTGAAATACCTTCAGAAAGAAATTTCTTAATGTATTTAATGTATCTTAAAAATGTCTTATTTTTTGTTCTATTAACTGATTTGTGAGTGTTCAGTGCATGCTTTTTCTTACTCAGGTTTCCTTTTAGAGTGATTAGAACAGCATTGTTATGCTTTTTAGCATAAAAGTCATTAAAACAACATAGTATGTTTCGAAACACTATTGTTAATTTGGAATGTCCTCAGAAGTGTGTTTGAAAGCAAAAAACAGAAGATTTCTTTGTAAAACATGGCATGCTTAATGAATCGGATACTAAATACAGAAAGTTAAAAGAAAGAAATAGAATACTATCATTTTATTGCATGGCTAAAGTACTGTGTGCATGTAAGTCCATATACCATCCATGTTTTAGCAATGTTGACATAACATGAATTACATACAGTACATATGATACTGTAGCACTTTTATTAAAACTGTCAAAACACCTCATTTTATAAAAGCATTAAAAAAAAAGTCACACAGGGCCACTCATACTGTGTCACCAACAGCAGTTTAATCAAAGCTGAAACATCAACAGCGAGGATTATTAATTTTTGCACTGTTACATTACACAGTTGGAAACTACACTCCCTTCTAGTCTCACTTAGTTGCAACAGCTAGAGTGAGTTGCAACATACTTCAGAATGAAAATGCCTTTATTAGCTATGAAAAAATTAAATTAAATTGGGGGGGAGGGTTAACATGTCGAATGGGGTAGGGAGTCTTAGGATATCAAATTTAGGAAGAAAAACATGTGAGAAATAAGTTTCTGTCACAACAAAGACTTGCCAGATATTGCCTTTACTAAGTTGTTATATACACTTCTGAAAGCAATTTTGTAACAATGAGCTCTGTTTATGGAAACTAAACCATGTAGGGTACAGCAGGAAAATAAATGGTGTGCCATATGTTTACCCTGAACAGTAGTATTAATACAGTGTTATTGGAAATAAAGTCCTTTCTAGATTTGGTAGCACTAAGGTTGTCCTGTGTTAATTTTCTCCAAACCTTGAAGTACAATCTTGAAGCTAAACACTCATATCTCAGATTGTTGTCTTATGATATAATTGTAAAAGTAAAGAAACAATTTTGGGCTGAAATTGACTGACAGGCTCCCAAATTTCCTCACTGTAGGTGAAAAATCCTGGCCCCATTGAAGTTAATTGCAAAACTACCGTGGATCTCAAAGTAGCAAGGATTTCATCCTCTGTTTTGAAGGCAATTCTACTAAAAGCTCCAGATACAGACAAAATCTTGAATACATCAAATAGAATATTTGATTACTACACCCCTTGTACACCCATTAATTTTGCAGCTAGTGAATGCTAATTAAAACACAGCACCACTTTAATTAATTAACCACTTATCCTGAAGACGCATTTAATACTTGAACCCTTTTAATGGCAAATCTAATTTTGGAATTGGGGCATAACAGACTGCAGATCTGTTTCTAAAAAATGCTTACATTTGAGCAAACCTTCCCAAAGAATGCTTGCCTGATTTGAGGACTGACATTTCCTCTCTCTAACTTGCTTAACTAAAAAATAGGCATGCAGGCCAAGTTCTAGAGTACCCCAAGGCAGCAGTTCATTACTTTCAGTTGCAACTTGTGAATACTTTTCTTTTTCTGTCATTTTATTTTGACATGCATATTATTTTAGCTGATTTCAGTCATGTTGCATGAGAGGACGACATACCTTAAAAGATTAAGTTTTCCCACCTGGGACTATTCCAGAATTCAGAACTTTATAGCATCTCATACCCTTCTTCATCCTCTATGCTCCTGCATTAACAATGGTAGCTTTCTTTCGTATTTTATGTTTAACTACAAGTTATACCGGGCTGCAGTTGATAGAAGTCAGCTTGCAATGTCACCATTCTTTCACTACAACTACAGGACTGGACTGCTCCATTGTCTATAACACTCTGCTGCCATCTATTTGACAGAAAAAATATGCCAGAAACACCATAACTATTTTCCTTCTCTTTCCATCAAATTTATCTTCCACTGAACCAGCTGTCAGAAGGAAAAGTACTAAGGGACATTTGCTTACTTCTAAAGAAAATACAGAAACCTTTACAGAACTTGCATTTTTCCTCCCTCTAAATTTAAATGAATTTAAAACAGAATTTGGACTATTTAAAATAAAACAAATGTACATAATAAAAATCTTAAATTTGGAGTGCCTTTAAAAGTAAACTACCTTTTCCAATTGAGATCTTAGAGAATGTATACGTAACTCATTTTCAATTTTTAAAACATACATGGTAATGCTTTCAAAATTTGGGGTTTTTAATTATGCTAGAATATTATGCATCTGCAATTATACAGATTTAATAAGGGCCCAGATTTTGATTTCAGTCATACTGATGAAAACCTGCTTCAATACCACTGCAGTCAATGTAATTCTACTGCATCAGTTGTTACTCTACATTTACAACAACATAACTGAGTTCAGAATTCATCCCAGAATGTTAAAATACCAATAACGCACACAGATTAAGAACATGGTTTATCAGTCATCAAGATCATAAAGATAAGGACCACTTCATCCATCAAAGTATGTAGTCCTCTTTATATACTGTATTGCACAAGAGGGGAATTAAAGAAAAAAAGTCCTTTACTTGCATTTATAAAATCTCTTGCAAAAAAGAAGACAACAACTATTGAATTTACAAATAACCAACGGACAATGTAGTCTATAATCTTTTCAGCTAGCTGATCGCAATACTTACAAAACACTTACGCTTCAGGGCTTTGTTTTGTCTTTTTCACACCCCTGATAAGCATTCAATAAATTATCAGGCTTCATTTTTCGCCTAATTGCTTTCCTGATACTTTAAAATAACTTATTGGTGGTAATCTTCTTAGTGCTTATCACAACAATGACACATGAAAAACAACAAGATCAGAGACTGAAAAAGCAAAAACCTAACAAATTATAATTATGTGCAATACAAAGGAAATCAGTATAGTCCAAAAAGCATATAATCTCTAGCATTTTTTTCCGTAACAGGAAAAATTGCTAGTGTGAGGTGTTGGGGGAGAGGGTGAGGAGAGGATTTGATCTGGAGTTTTAGGTGGGGTAGGCAGTGGGAGGGAGGGGAGAAGGCACAAAGAGTTAGGTCATTTTACAGGTTTTTGCAGCACTAAAACATGTCCATTTGTGTCCATAAAAATTCTGCCTCAATTTGGCTCCCGTTGTGCTTGGCCTGAAAAGTACTTGTTTCAGATCACAAAGTGAAGAATTTGGTAACATTATTTGTTAAAGAAACAGCAATCAATGTATTCTTCTTAGTACATACTACTACAACTCATCATATAATCCCATTAGTCATTTGCATGTATTTACAATATTAGCAGACACAACATGTATATGTAGCTAACAATTACATTAATCTGTTTCAAGCCATGTGACAATTATATTTGAGTTACTAAAAATATGTTTGGTTTTAGATTTAGTTTAGGCTAGCCGATGCATGCAGCTATTATGACTGGACTGATGTGTTTATTTGCATTTTACACCATCTTTGTGTGGTCTACTAATTATAAGAGAAATTCCAAACACCACCACCTATTATGAAAATTACAATTCCTCCTACACTTAATAAAAGAAAACACTCTGTTTGAACAGGTATAATAGGATTTTTACAGTGTTCCTCAACCCTACCCCCAAGTAAAATATTATGTGCATATAAAGGAATTTTTAAATGGCTTTACATTTGGATTGATTGCTCAGAAATGCAATGAGAGAGTTTTAAAGCTAGACATGGGCAAAATTACACATTTAAACTTTCAAGAAGGAACACTAAGAGCCCTACACTGTTCTCAGCCTCATTGAGGCTCTGACCTTCGAGGGCCCAACATTATGGCCCCAGTCCAGCAAAGTACTTAAGCAAGTGCTTAATTTTAAACACCTGAGTAATCCCACCAATTTCAAGTTAAGCACATGCTTAAATGCTTTGCTGGATTAGGACTAGAGTATTCAGCACTTTAAAGGATTAAGCTGCTGGCTGGTGCAGAAAGGTGAGGTTGATGAGAAGGCAATGCAAGGATCGTCTTCCTCTTGTGATACAGTAGTGCAGGGTCCTTCCTCAGAGCACACCAGTGTGTTAAGAGAGGTCCTGATTAATGAAATGGCTCACATACCACTTCTGCAAGAGGTTGTGGTTTGGAAACTAGAAGCACAAACTGCTGCGAGAAGTCAGTGCTAGGCTAGCTAACAGATGGTAGCTGAGCACAGTGGTTTGGCAAAGAGATTTAGCAAAGTATGCCCCCTACCATGGTGCCCTAGCCAACTCTATGGAATCCTATCCTGGTAAGCCGGATCCCTACAGCAAAGCAATCTGCATTCAGGTTCCTATTGCTGTAAAAGCCAGGAGTGGGCTCTACTTCTTAGCTGATCAAATGATCCCAAACCCTCTAAATTAAAGATAATTTGATACCAACTTGTGATACAGTAAAATATCCTATAAAACCTAACTGTGACATTCTTAAATTCTATAAAGTTAAGATTTATTGGATTATTTTTGTTTATATATCGTGTGTACTGCATTCTTACCCTTAGCACAGTGGTGCCATTATTCTTGTCCATTAACTGAACTAAATTTTGTTACAGTGAGTGTTTCACTGTTCAATGGTCAAATTTGCTGCTTTTACAACACCAAATGTAGAAGTAATATAAGCAACCCACTAAGGCTGTTGCAATGCTTATAGCTAATTACATGGAAAGTTAATATAATACAACAAGAAAGCACAAAAAATGTGTAAACCAAATGATCAGAAACATATTACTTCTGCATACTGGATAAAACTATGTGATTTATAGTTTATAAGTAGTGTATAGTTCTGATTATTTTTGATAGTGCAGAAGGATTGGGAATGCTTTAAAATTTCCTAACAAAGGGTTTAGCCTGCAATTCTTACTCAAGCAAAACTGAACTCAAGTCAATGAGGGTTACCTAAATAAGGATTCTAGGATCAGGGCCAAAACTGAATAGATATAAATTATATAAATGTCACTAATAAGTCTCTCAATTCCAATCTTCCAATCCTACAATCATTTTTCCCACATTTAATTTTAAATACATGAGTAATCACATTAAAGTTGTTGATTAATGTTTGTTTGGAAAAAATCCAGACGCTACCAAGATAAAATACCGTCTTTTAAATTTACACTGTGAGAGTAATACATATCCCCAATACAGAGGAAGTATTTTTAAAACTGGTTTGTTTTAAGAAAACAGATAGGTATTAGAACCAATCGTATCATATAAATTCTATTACTTCAATGGGATTACTCACATGCTTAAAACTAAGCCCTTGAGTAAGTGTTTACAGGATCAGGGCCTTAACCAGAAGATTAATTTAAAAGGACTGTACATTAATCCACCTGATTACAAATACCAACCCTTCTACTTTCATGAGTAGAATATACAAAAACTTATTCTAGTACCTATATGTTTTAGGAAAATAAACCAGTTTTCAAATATGGTACTTCCTATGTATTGTAGACGTATATTCCTCTGATACTGTAAATTTAAAGGGAAGTGTTTTAGCTTAGTAGCATGTTATTTTTTTTGGCAAACAAACATGGACTATTGTTATTTTATTGCCAGATATTCTGAATTTACATCTTGAATTATCATGTTTCATTGTTAGTTAACATTAAAAATTACTCAGGTGGTGCTAATTCCAATACTGACATAGAGAGTAGACATCAGCATGAGCCTATGAACCAAGTATACATTTCGACTCATAGAAACCAATATTGGTGTTTAGGCACCCAAGCATTAAAAATTAATGCGATTTACATGAAAAGAAAATCAAAGCATATACATACTTCTGCATTATGTGCAAATCTGCACAATATTTAAAACGATGCTGTGTTAAATTCTGAGTGAAAAATTCTGCCAACTACAAAAAAGTACCACATATTAACAGTCAGCATTTTTGAACTACATAAGCAGAAATAAACCCACGGAAATTTATTCTAAAGTAACAAACTTAAAGCAATGGGCCTGATTCTGTTCTTATTTACACAAGCTTTACACCAATGTAACTTAAATAGATTTCAACAGTTACTCTAAAATCAGGCCCATAATGTTGAAATTCCTCAATGTACTGTGAATTCTTTTTCTACTGCATAAAATATTTCAGCTAAACAACATTTTGGGGGTACCTTTATATTATGATTAGAAGCAAACACTGGCTCTGAATCAAAATATTCAAATCTAACAATGCATTAGTAAAACTGAGCCAAAACAGAGATGCTGCTGCAGATGGAATAAAATCTGCTACCAGAGGACAACTGGTTGTTTGAAGTATTTCTCTTGTTTAGTCACACGTTGAGTCTTCCCAGCTTACAACATTTGGGAGGCAATGTGGTTCAATGTACAGAGGGCAGGTCGAAGAGTCAGGAAAACGGGATTCTACGCATACAGGAAGCTGTTTAACCTTTCTTAGCATTTCAGTTTCCTCATTGCAAAATAGGGACAAGGCTCCTAAATTACTTTGAGCTCTCTAAATGAAAAGTACTTTATGAGTTATGCATATTATTATTGATTGATATTTTGGTATCATATAGTAGAGTGCCAATGTCCAAGCACAGTGCCAAATGCAGATCACGTAGTACTAAAACGTAGCCCTGATCCACCCTCTCTCAGCAACTGCAGTTTAAGAAAACCTGATCAACATAAGGGTTTTATCATTGTTGAACAACAATGATAAACTTTTCTACTTTGCAAGGTAAATACAAATAAAGTACCAGTACTTGGATTTTTAAAAGTTAGACCTTATTTGCATATAAACTAACACTAGGGCCGCTAGCACATTGCCGAGGTGTCTGTGTTGCAAACATTAGGCACCCTAGTTGCAATATATCAACCCATTTTTTTCACGTCTTATATATTTTATGACAACAGTTTTGGCAACAGAAACCAATAATCACTGCCAACAGCCCATATGTCATCTCCTACTGATTACAGCAAGTACACTAAAAGGACGACATTCAGACTTAGAGTAACTGGGCAAATCTAACTCCATTAGAAACAAAGCAGTTGCATCCCTTTGCACCACATGTAAATTTAACTCTAAGCTGTTTAATACGAGACAGAATTCTCTATATCCGTGTTATGCTGCCCTTTGCTTTAAACATTTCTATCACCAGCAGAGTATATACCTGCTTGATTAATTTAAGATGGCAATAGTAAAGTATCTACAGTTAATACTGCACTGTGATTCCATACGCAATTAATACTATTCATAATTATGTTTGCCTAAAATAGTTATAAGATGTTGTGCACAGTTCTATACACACACACACACACACACACACACACACACACACACACACACAGGTGAATATGCAATACCCCCTCAATTAGCCAAATGGTGTGAGGGAATGGCACTAAACAAATTCAGTCAAACTAGGTTTTGGATATCTGAAGGAATTTTGAATGTAGTTAATACACTTTAAAGTATACGAGTCTATGGCCATGTCTACACTAGAGACCTTACAGTGGCACTGCTGTAAGATCTCACATGTAGCCGCTTTATGCTGAAGTGAGAGCTCTCCCAGCAACATAATTAAACCACCTCCAATGAGTGGTGGTAGCTACGTCAGCAGGAGAAACTCTCCCGCTGATGTAGCACTGTGCACACTAGCACTTATGCCGGCAAAACTTACGCCGGCAAAACCCAAGTGACATAAGTTTTGCCGGCATAAGTGCTAGTGTGCTAGATATAAGTGGTAGTGTAGACATGGCATATGTCAGGACTATAGCAGGGAGTTTTGGATAACTGGTTTCAGTTAATCAAGCATGTACATAAAACAACCTATTCTGTGCTTGGCATTTGGAATCAATTCACAGTAACCAACTACCGCCATCAATTCTACCCAAATGAAAAAAACAGTTGCATGGTTAGTAGTAACGATTCATGATACAGCAGTGTCTAAAGAACAGACAGAATTTAAGATTAAACTACAAGTGTAACAGCTCTGAAGTGACTCTGCTACTGTTACTGAACACTCTCTGTAGAAGTTGTAAACCCCATTCTTCATGAAAACAGGCAGGATTACACACTGGATAATTTGTTCCTACTCTGATGATGATATCATGTTAAGTTTACGGCTTCTAATAACTAGCAAATTTCAGTCATTCACTTCAGTCTCTCACTTTCTCCAGCATAAGATTAAATCAGCCTCTCAATGACCTACTCATGAGTCATAATCCTCACTGTTTACGATTGAGAAAAATGGTCTTCTCTGTCAGTATTTCCCAGACTGCTGTGGGTTCATTCCAAGAACCAATTTCATCTTCATTGGTTTCCTACAGGAAACCAGACCAACTTCCTATTATTTTATTTTCCTTACTTTCAGCATGGCTCACATAAAATTAACTGGAAGGGAGTGTGATAGAAAACTTTATTCTACATAAACACAAGCCAACATAAACACCACCAAAAAACACTGTAGACGTCATTGATTCAAAGTGACCAGAATGTAAAAGTAAGCTAAGATTAGAACTTTTTCTCTGAAAGCACCACACACACACAAAAGTGGTTAATTTACATAGGCTATGATTAAAGCAAGCTTTGCTTAAATCATGTGCTGATGAGGATGTTCACCAGTTTGCAAAAGCTTATTATGAAGAAACAGGTACTTTCCCAACTCAGTTAGTGTCAGCAGCTGTCTTAGAACGTTTGGCATTGCTAAACCAGTTCTAAATCATCTTGATAATACCAAAATATTATTTTTAGAACTTAAAAAGCTAACATACTTCAATTTAATTTTTATATCTATGATCAGACCAGTCATTAGTTGCTGTCTTTAGGCACGATTTGCTTTTGCTGGCTTAGACACAAGAGTTTGAAAGCAATTATGTACCCACTCCCACTCTTGGCCTTAGAAGATGAAGGAGGCAGAAGGTGCATGTGGCTGATTTACCATTGTTTTCTAATCACAATTTGCTACCAAGTAGTTAAGAGTAGTCTATGGATCCTAATTTATAAGACAGAACTGAAGTAGCAAATGCAAATGACGATTCCCCATGGTAAATGAAACTATATGTGTTTAAAGAGAATTCTGTGATTACAATAAAGTGCAGTTTTATTTCTGTTTTGTTGATGTAAAGTTACATGCACGTTAGGCACTCCATTAACAACAGAAAATTCACCTTGTTACTCGCATCACTTTCCTGAACTCACAGCAGATTGGTATTTCAAGGTAAAATTACTGATTTGTCTCTAGCTGTAAGTTCAACCCTTTGACACAGTTTTAAAATTTTCCATTTCCCCTTCAGAAAAAGTATATGGCACTCTCTCTCCATTTACATGTCACATTCTTTCAGAGGACACGGTCTACCTCAAACCTGGCACAGGCAGAACTGGTAGTGATACATTCTTATACAGATGCTTGGAGAATTATAAAAAAGTGGAGATGTTTCTTTTCATGAACAAATACACAAATTGCAAATGAATGAAGATCAATCCGACAGTGTACAAAACTAATTTGAAGCATTCTCTGCTAAGTAGGGTGCCAGAAGCTCGCATTATTTCTACTTCAAGAATAAACCGATTTTAATAAAAGAAGCTGTGAAAATGGTGGCTATTGTATTGTGGTTCTGTTACAGCCAATGTTCTGTCAATTAACACCTGAAGATCAGTAGTGTATCCAGGAGAAAAGAAAAAGAAAAAGAAGTGCATCAATGAGAGAAAAGGTTAAATTCTTCTTTGGAGAAAAATCACCAGGGCCAGCAATAACCTTAAAATGCTCATTTCTGGGTAATCTTTTCCATATTAGTAAAGGATTAAATGAGGTTAATTTCTTTCACTCAGAAAAAGACTTTCTGTAGGTACTATACAGGACACTGTAAATGTTTTATTATGGCATTCACTATAAATTTAACAGACTAGTAGCAACAACAGATGCAACTCATATACACTAAAACAGTGGTTTTCAAACTTTCTGTATTGGTGACCCCTTTCACACAGCAAGCCTCTGAGTGTGACACCCCTTATAAATTAAAAATGGGGGGGGGGATAATTTAATTTAATGGGGACTCAGGGCTGTCAGCCCCACAGAGCTGACAGTTTACGATCCCCAGGTAACCGGGACCCCTGAGGGGTCACAACCCCCAGTTTGAGAACCCCTGCACTAAAAGTTACAAATACCTGGGAAATAAAAATTTATACAAATAAAATAACAAAGGGCTACTCCAAAGCATTCCAAAACAGACACCAGCAGGATCAAAGGGCAGACTACTGGTGGACAGAGAAGGAGGAGCAAGTCAAAGACTGCTAGTTAGAGGCTTGGGGTGAGGAATATTATGGAACTAAATATTTCACCCCAAAGGCTTCTGATCAGAATTGAGACCAGCACTCAGATATTTGGAATGTTTTAGTCAGGTTCGTACACGTCATCACATATATCAGCTAAAAATAAAATATTACTTTAAAACAATGTTTTGGTTCAGACACAAACCAACAGTAAGCTAGTCTTCTATTAGGGTTTCTTTTCAGGACATTTTGAACCCAATGTTATTTCAAATGGTAGAGACACTAAGCCTCAAAAATTGGGGATAATCTTGCAATGCCAATTTAACCTCATACTACCACTTGAGGTTTAATTTTACATTCAGTACGGAAACTGGGACAGTATTCAGCACCAAGTTAGTAGTATTTGCTAGGATTTAAAGCAGTGCTCACATGTTATAACTAGTAATTGTTGAAATGCTGTAGGGGCTGTGGACTAAAATTATGAATAGAGATACAGTGCACACATTCACTAACCATTCAAAATTCTCAATGATAAAATTTACTTACTTTGACATGGCTCTGAGCTCCCAAGTTGTAAATTTCAGTGGGCTTCACTTCATTAATTATCTTCACCAGGCAAGTACTGTCTGTGAGATCACCATAGTGCAGCTTCATGTCTTCAGATTTCAAGAATATACAGTTAGACTAATAAAAGTAATATACTCAATACTCAAAACAATACGTGTCCTTAGTCAAGGTCCTATTTAAAAATGCATACACTATTCAGGTAAGAAATTAAAAGAAAAATTGTCTAGATAATAATCATTATTTTAAAAAATATAATCTTCCTTACCAGAGTTGTAAGCACCACCTTAAATTAAATTGACAACATTTACGTTACTTGCTTAATCTGTTGCACTTCATTCAACAAGGATATTTAAACTCAACTGGGCAGCTTCACTTATGCTCACCCATCAGCACAAAACTGTTTAGTCTGGGCTTCCAAAACATACGGGGAACATTTAACAATACTTTTTACTGATTTTTTTTTAAATCAAAATTGTCACATTCAGATTTTAGCCGTCACCATTAAAACGTCAGTGACTAAGATTTTCAAAAGCAACTAGTGAATTTGGATTCTTGTTTTGAATGCCCAGCTCATGACATCTTTGAGGGGCCTGTTCTTCATGGAGAGTGTACGCAGAGCTTTGTGAAAAATCAGGCCTCTATTACTGACAGCCAATTCAAATCATTAATAACTTTTGAAAATCTTGGATAGAATTTGTCTTCTGTTAACAAGCCTAAGTAACTAAACCTTTTGCCTGTATTTATAACAGGAAATAAGTGCAGTATATCACATACCACTGTCTGGTAACTATTGGTGAGTATCTTTTTTAAATGCTGACTGCAGTAGATTTTCAACAAAGTCTAAATGTGAAGGCTAAATTACTTGACCATATCCCTTGAAAAGATTTACATTTTTATGCCTTCTTTCCAAAGTATCTTCTTATTACTACTTTTGCAGTTACCAAATGCTTGTATAGTATTCTGCACCTTCAAAATATTTGTATAAAAAGTTAACTACATTAATTCAGTTCCTCACACCTCCCCCAGTGAAGGTGGGGAACCTGGGGCTGAGAAATTAAGGGATTTCACCAAGACCATAAAGCTAAAGTCACGCTGTGATTAGAATTCAAGGGTTCCTGTACCAAGTACCAACTACTCAACTCAGGCCACTAGAGCACACTACTCTCTCGGCTATTTATGACAATTATTTTTTCACCTATCCCCAGAAATTTCATACACATCCCAGCATTATGTAGATCTACAATTGTATAATCACAGTGTCTTCTTGGAATGCAATTAAAGAGGAGTACCATATGCCCTCTACTGATGTCTACCCTTCACTCTGCATGGGTACTTGTGACAATGTCTTATGCCAGGGTAAGAACAGAACAAAACACACTAACTTTGTCACCCTTTACTAATTTGTATGAAGGATATAGGTCATAAATATTCTGCTAAATTCTGTTCATGGTCAGCTGACAAGAAAGCCAGTCAAAACCATCCATAACTGACAGCTCTTTATTTGATAGTTTTTCAAAGGCTTGGCTTCTACTATTATTCTTTGAAAACATAATACATAAAATAGTCTAATGTTCAATGGTAGCTATGGCCAATTTCCCCTCTACAATATATCTCACAGTGACAACTAACAATAAATATACAATAGAGTCACACAGAGTCAGTGTTTTTGTTTTGTTTTTAATGAAAAAAACAATGTAGTACAAGATTTTGTGATCAAGTCAGTTTGCTTTCTTGTGTATTAAGCAGCTAAAGATGATTCTCAAACACCTGCAAAGAAGGAATGCTAACATCACTAAACTTTTCATAGGCTGAAAGTGTAGATGATAATACAGTAAGACTCAGCACTGCTGACCTGAAAGCTTTAGGCTCTAAAAATGAAGTACCACTAAGGAAAGAGAAGAGAAGAGAAGAGAAGAGAAAAGAAAAAGAAAAGCTTCGTAACAGGCAATGCAACATGTTTCATGACATTACTGACAAAATCTCAATTGTGGTTAGATATATTGGTCATGCAGCTGTTATTTATTCTTTCCTGATTTGGTTAGTTTCTAACTGATACGTGAAAAAGGAGGTATCAGCATGAGCCAACTCCTGTCAAAACGAAGACACCATGTAACTTATCACCTTTGTCCTTGTCCTCAAACTACATTTGAGAATTTATCTCAAAATGCAATTTATTCATCATGGTAAATATGTTTTAACATTTCTAGTATCAAAAATAGCGTACATGAATAGCTTATGCAGTACCTCCATTTTTAAAGAAAACCATTTTGTTAAAAATAATCACTGACTGATTTGTTGTTTTTAATCTGCTAAAGCAAGACACTGGACATTGCATTAACATAGATTATTTGCTGATGCTTTTGGTTTCCAGAGTGTGTTAAAGGGGACTGGAAACTGAATGGCTCCATTCCTTTGCTTCTGAGAGGTCACACAGGAGACTAGTGGGAGATCCTTTAGTTAAGATGAATAATCTCTCATGTTAGGTCCCACAGGGATCTAATTTTGTCATTCCTCCTGTTCAATGCGAGTATGAGACTGCTATGGGAGATAGTGAGATAGTATTGGGTGCAGGATCTTCAGTATGTGGACAACACTCAAACTGTGTGTCTGTGACTTTAGAATCAACCAGTCAGATAAGAGACTCAAAGTCTAGCCAAGGGTTCTCTAAATGAGAACTAGTTGGCTGAGATTCAGGCAGACAAGGAGATGATTCTTTTGGATTCAGAGCAGCAACCAGAAGAAATTACTCCTGGGGAAATTCTGCACCACTGTGCGTGCACAGAATTACTGCCCCCGCAGATTTTTTGCTTCCCGGGAGAAAAATGACTGACGGGGAAGCAAAGGGAGCGGTCACACACCCCTCCTCAGAAGTGCAGCCGCATTGTTTCAGGCACCCGGAGCAGCCAGCGGAGAGGTAAATCACTTTGATGGGGTGGGGTAGGATGAGGCTGGGGACACCCTGGCCAGTGGCTCCTACCTTGCACCAGGCTCAGCTGCTAGTCCCTGCTGGGCTGGGCTGGGCGCGCACTTCCTCTTCCCCTGCACAGAGCGGCCAGGGCGGGTCAGATCCACCCTCAGAAACCTCCCATGGCTCCGCACCCCTTTTCCTGTCCCCATCACTCCTCAGCTGCAGGGGGAGGGATCACTGTGCAGGGAGCTGCTCCCCCATCCCCAAAAGCCCCATGCATCCAGGCCCCCCAACACCCCTGCTGAGCCTCACCCCCCCCCCATACTCAAACTCCCCACCAAGCCCCCCCATACCTGATCCTCCACCCTGCTGAGCCCCACCCCCCCTGCACCTGGACCATCCCAATGAGCCCCCTACACCCCCATCCCACTGAGCCCAAACCAGCGACACCCAGACCCCCCCCCCCTCCCCATGAGCCACATCCCCCATCCCACCGTGCCCAAACAAGCAACCCCCCAGACCCGCCACTGAGCCCACCTTCTTCTGGACCCCCCCTGCAAAGTCCCCCTGCAGAGTCCCCTTCACCCAGAACCCTCCCCAACGAGCCCCTGTGCATCCAGATCTCCCCTGCACCTAGACTGCTCCACACAAACCTCTCACCCCACACCTAGATCCTGCCAGGCTGAGCCTGCCTACCCAAAACTGGTGTGCCTGGCACGGAGGGACAGGGCCCTAGGTGTTTCTGGGTCAGGCCCAGCCCTTGCACTGTGTCAGGGTTGGGTGCAGCCTCACCACGGAGTTTGTGTCCTGGGCGTGGGTGGGGGCCTTGAGGGTGATCTCCCTTCTCTGTGTAGCCAGTGGCCTGTGCTCCCCATTGCCAAGCTGGAGCCTTCATATTTATTTATTTGCAAATAAAATTTGCAGAATTTTAAAATATTGTGCACTGATTCCCCCCCCCCCCCCCCCACAGAATTTCCTCAGGAGTAAGAAATGCAGAGATTACATGAGTTTCTTCCATGGAAGTTGGGTCACCACTGTTTATTAATGAGGTTTGCAAGTGAGGTGGGTATGAAGCGGGAGCATAATGGTTGATCAGTAGCTGCCCCGGAGGTTCCAGATACTAGAGGTGATTATAAGGTTGCACTTTTTTCTCTCTTTTTTGCATTTGGTAAGAAGGTTTTTCCATACGCAGACCTTACGACACTTATCCATGCCTTGGGTCACCTGCATCACTGTAATATAGTCTACATAAGCTATGTCTGAAGACTACTCAGAAATTTCAGCTATTGGAGAATGCAGTGGTCTGCTTACTGAGTGGAATTCCATACAGGAAGTGTAAATCTCACAGTAGTTTGGATCCAGACTACCCTCATGACCACCTCATTCCTCTTTACAATAGGGAAGCAATGTATTCACTATCACTTCAAAGGTTTTTTTCTCTCTCCTGCTGATGATAGCTCATCTCAATTGATTGGCCTCTTACAGTTGGTATGGCTACTCCCACCTTTTCATGTTCTCTGTATGGATAGATATCTTCTTCCTGTGTGTTCCATTCTATGCATCCGATGAAGTGGGCTGGAGCCCACGAAAGCTTATGCTCAAATAAATTTGTTAGTCTCTAAGGTGCCACAAATACTCCTGTTCTTTTAGCGGATACAGACTAACACGGCTGCTACTCTGAAACCTGTCAGTTTACATTGTGATCCATGGCATTTTAAAAACTGTAGTAGACCGATCTCTAATACTGTCTTGGCTGGAAACTAATTTATTTTATTGCTCTTCAGATGATCTTTTGCTATAGCACCTAGATGATTATTTTCAAATTTAAAATACAAATGACAAGCCTTCCATAATGGGTAGCTTTGACCACCACGGGTCTTCTTTCAAATTTTAAAAGATAAAACCAAGCAAAAATCAAACCAAATAAAAATACATCTTACATTACATTCTGAGGCTTGATAGACTTGGGCTCTGTTAAACCATCCAAGGGAGCAAATTTCAAAGACAAAGGCCCTCAAATGAAAAAGTTCTCCTGCCAGATGTGATGGATCTGATTGTGATCTCATTTATCTTAGTGTAAACCATGACTAGCTAGTGCTAATGTTAAATGCCTAACAAAGGTGGGGAAGTTTGTTGTGAGGTCTACATTAGAGAGAAATGGTTTCATTTTTCTCACCGAACATAGGTGATAAAGAATACTATAAGACTATAGCAATCTGAAAATCCAGGAGCAATGACGGGGTAACACCCTTCCAAGACTGACGCAGTGTGGCAAAAAAATGGTGATATAACTTCAATAAGTGACACATAAGTAGGTCCACACATTTATTTCTCTAAATGCTCAGCAAAAATTGCCATTGTCAGCAAGTACTGGTTCGGTCTTTGTGATGATTTGGGGAATCTGTCTTTGTATAGCTTAAGAACTCTGTGTGATTCTGGGGGTTCTTCATGTGCATCTGTATTAGACTGAAAGTGGGGCTTGCTGCCTTCTCTGGTGTCCTTCTACCTCCATGTTAGACAAATTCCACGGGATGGCAACACAGGGCAAATAAGGGGTCATTATACCCTGATGGTGCTCTATTCAAATAGAAGTATCCTTGGACAAAGAGTTGGCTGCTACCCGGAAGAACCAGTTTGGCCAGAGGAGCTGGTAATTAAGGTCTGGTCTATGCTTAAAACATTGGTCAACATAGCTTTGGCCTTCAGTGGTGTGAAAAATCCACACCCCTGAGCACCATATCTATGTGACCTAACCTATAGTGTAGACGCAACTAAGTCAACAGAAGAATGCTTCCATTAACCCAGTTACCGTCATTTGGGGAAATGGAGTTCCTGCACTGACAAAAAAAACCTTCCGACGGTAGTCTGCATCTACACTATGGGTACCATAGCTATGCTGCTGTAGCACCCTACAGTGTAGACATGCAATGGATCACCTGGCGAAGGTGAAACAGAGGATCACCTGACAAAAGGGACTGGAGGTTATAAAACAGAAGGTCTCGGTCACCATTCTGAGAAAAGAGCAGAGTACAGGAAACTGGGCAGAAGAGCAGAAGGGTCAGAGGGATAAGAGCGTCCATGATTAAGAAGAGAAGTCATGTGCAAGAGGGGGAACCTGGACTGCTTCAAGGACTCAGCTCTAAGCCCAATGAACTCTCCAAAGTGGTGATGAAAAGGAGGGAGGGGAATGCATACAGGTATGTTTATTACTTTGTCTAAATTGTATATTTCTTATGCTAAGTAAATAGTTATTGTGTCTAGAGTCCTGTGAAAAGTGTATGTTTCTGTTTGCTTTTGCTATGGTATACTCCTGAAGCGTTAACTGTAAAGCCAGAATACCCTCAAGGTGGAGCTTGGGGAAAGGGTTTACTTATGCTATGGAGGAGCCTGAGGGTCAGAAATGGACACAAGGGCTAAGCAGTTGGACTGGGGGTGGGGGGGGGAGAGTCTCAGTTCTCAGAAAGGGTTGCTAGACAGAGGACTGGCACCAAGAGAGTATGCCTACAGACCCCAGGCAGGAGCGATGCCTGGACTCAGTTAAGATCCTGGAGGTTTAAAGCACATGGATTCAGTGAAGTAGCCCCAAAACCACTACAGTCTGGTACATGTCCAGCAAGGAGGAGCCCTAACAGCATGTGTTATCTGTGTGTGTGTTATTTATGTTGAGTCACAGATAACTGGCTTTCATCCAGACCCCTATTTTTGTCATGAGACACTGGAATCCAGATTTGAGCCTCACCAATATATGGATAATACATCTTAAAACATCTCACTCTTCCTTAACAGCTTCAAATAGTCATTAAAAAGGAGGATCGAAAAAGTGAAAGAGCACAATCCATGTGCAGCAAGCTTTTTTGGACCAGACCTGTGCCTATTCTCATAGTCAAAAGAATCTACCCCAATGCACCAACTGCAATTCTCTTACACAGTAGATCAAGGTTTAATGGAGTAACTTGGAAGAACTCTTCACATTTTACTATATTTTTATCTGCTACTATGACCAAGCTATGGTGTAGCTGGGGCTTGTTGGCTTGCTTTAAAAAAAAAAAAAAAAAAATCACACACACCTTAAAAGCAATGAGAAAGTAAAACTATTTCAGTGCTAGAGCAATATTCCATACAAAGTTACATATAAGATGATCCTCCATTTTATGTAACTTTAAAAGATAATTACCCTCAAAACTTGTTTTACTTCAGTGCTGCTTCACATTTCCAGCCTCCTAAAGCTCTCTCAACCTCACGCAGCTTTTTGTAGGTCTAGCCATGCACTTATAGCTTTATTGATCATCTTGGTGTAAGAAAACTGCATCATCAAAATTTGTACTGAGTACAAGATGCTTCCCCATTCCCCTCTCAATGAATTACTTTAAATATTTTTGCATAGTTTTTCCAGCCAATTCATAAGTATAAAATTTTATATCAAATTGGATCTGAAACCTGCTTTCATTTCTTACTGAGATAGAGCTTCTGATTGAAAGACAAACAAGAGGAATGGCTGGCTGATGAACAACAAACTTTACAACAGATCCCACATCTCCACTGGGAAGAGACAACTTTACAGTGATTATAGGCTGGTATGCTTTAAATAAAGATAATTTGTACATTGATAGGAGAAGATATACTATAAACCAATTTACTGCATGAAGAAATGTAGAATGAGAAATAACTACAGACAAAACCTTACTTCCTTCAGTGTGAGCCTGTCGATTCTTGTAGAGATGCTCAATCCGGCCAGTGTTGAAAGAACTAGATCGGCGAACTATGCCATGCACCTGTAGTTTAAATGGGAATAGGAAGATTGAAAAAGGAATGGAGTTTCTGCGATACCTGGTTATATAATTTAAAACAGCTCTTTTAGAACTTTTTTCCCCACAAAAAATGCTGGAATTAACCACCTATCTGGTAAAATGATCGGATACTATTAGCAAACTTTTATTTGGATTTTTTTCACATAAATAATTGGCTAATTAAGAGAAATTGTAAAATAGCTCTAGCTCGGTCCACCATTCACCCCATCCCTATCCAAAACACACAAGCGGAAAATCTTGTATCAGGTACCATTGACCGGCATCTCTCTTCATTCCTAAATCGAATACAGAAAGCATGTAGCAGCATAAATTTGTCAGTGTCTTAGCACAAAGTACTTTGTGTTGAGCTCTTTGATGCTGCCTCATTTGGTCCGATATCCTAAATGTTTCACATCCTCTCCTGTTAATTCCAGTGCACATCACAATAGCATTGTGCAGATGTTTGATAACCACTTTTAATTACTCAAGAGCATCGGTGTGTTGAAAGTGCAGAAACAGACAGACAGAACAGGACCTTGTTCCAAACTCCTGACTCAGTGTTCTCAGGTAGGAGATGAGAAAACTGGGAAGCTTAGACTTAAAGAAAGGTAACTTCACTGAACTGGCCATGATAAATATGTCTGAAAAAACTGATTAGCTGTAACAAGAATACATGCCTGCCTGACAAAGCCTGTTTGTGTCCAACACACTAGAGAAATGTAAAGCTAGCCTCCTCATTGCTGCCAAGGTTTGTGTCAGTTTAGGTCACCAAGTGCTCCTTGCTCAAGTGGAAGCTTCAACTTTAACACCTGACTTTTTCCAGATATTTCTGAAGTTTTCCCATCACAATTTGATTCAATTTGCTTGCTTGCATTGAGCTATCTCCCCTCCCCCACAGATTAATTTGTGGCCAAGAGCATTCAACAACCTGGACACAACTTCTGGATGGCGACGGCTGGTTATACATGCAAAAGTCTCATATTTTGTTCTGTCTAAAGTATGCAAAAATTGACTAAACGATACACCCTAAGAACTGGACTGTATAATCTAGCTAAACAACTAACTTTCAGAGTTTTAAAATGATTTAATCTACCTAAATTCACAAGCTAATTTTTGAAAGCAGACCCTAACATTGTAACCATATATTGTCACATTTAAAGTTTTTTCATGCCCAAAGACACTGATCTGCATGTGCAAACTACATTTGCCATACATCTTACCTAATTTGCCTACACAATGTCATTTGTGCTCAATTTTTTTTTTTTTTTTTTTTTTAGTATTAAAAATCTGATATGGAAATATGGTGCTTACAGTTTTAAAGGCCAGATTGAAGGCCTCTGAAAATCTGACCCTTAAGGTTTATTGTTTCCATTATATCACACATTCTGTACTACTATAAAGAAAATGTTCCAAGAATGTTCTAAGAATCCACATTCTGCTGTGTTCTTTGCAGAACTTGTTTGAAGAAGTTATTTTTGTAAAAACAGTATGATTTTAGTAAAATGCATAAAAAATACACAGGCATAATGACATTAAGATCTTGTTTTTACAAGGTTGCACAAAATGCCAGAAACTTTGTATTTACTTACTGTGACAGACCCAGAGCAATGGGGTACAGGAGTCTAGTACAGGGCAAATATACTGGTCACTGGATGAGTAGTTTTCTGTTCCCTGAGTGCCCAGAGCAGGGGCTGCACTAGAGTAATCAGTAACCTGCTAGAACCAGTTTAGGCAGGCAGGCTAATCAGGACACCTGGAGCCAATTAAGAAGAAGCTGCTAGAATCAATTCAGGCAGGCTAATCAGGGCACCTGGGTTTTAAAAGGAGCTCACTTCAGTTTGCGGTGCGAGTTTGAGGAGCTGAGAGTGAGAGGGTGTGTTGCTTGAGGACTGCGGCGCACAAGCGTTATCAGACACCAGAAGGAAGGTCCTGAGAATAAGGAAGGTGTTTGGAGGAGGCCATGGGGAAGTAGCCCAGGGAGTTGTAGCTGTCATGCAGCTGTTACAGGAGGCACTATAGACAGCTGCAGTCCACTGGGCGCTGGGCTGGAACCCGGAGTAGAGGGCGGGCGGGCCTGGGTTCCTCCCAAACCTCCCAATTGACCTGTACTGTGGGTTCTTCCAGAGGGGAAGGCCTCTGGGCTGTTCCCCAACCCACATGGTGAATCTCTGAGGCAAGAAAATCCGCCAATAAGCGCAGGACCCACCAAGATAGAGGAGAAACTTTGTCACATTACTCAAAATGTTTTGTTTACAGGCACATCAACAACCTTTGCATTCTACCAGCAGAAAGCTTTTCAATTTTTTTTTTTAAAGTAAATTGAAGCACTCTACAATTATTTCTAGAAAACAAAATATTCTGACTTCAAGTCCTGATTAATATTGTTATATCTTGATTATCTGAATTAAGCTACTCTGAAGTTCAAGTTTACATAGACCGTAGTTAAGCACTGCCAGCTCAAAGCTTGAGGAAAGACTGTATTTGCAGAAGTTTTATGTGGCAGCTGAATGGCTATATTGCCAACAGCTGACCATTGAGATGTGTTAAGTGCAAACATCACAGAACTTGATTAAATTCCAACAAATAAACGAGTGTCTTGCATCCAATGATAAATACAAACCCCACTTTTATCTTTTTCCCCTCCTCTCCCCTTTTTTGTATGTGTACACGAGAGAGAGAGAACCTGCCAAATGCTTAATCCATGACAGCAAATATTAGTGTAAGAACTGATGAAACGTGTTTCTGTCTGCTTGTGAGACAGGTGAAATGCAAACTTTGTGACAAAGCCAAAATGTGTGCAAACTGGATTATCTAGTTAAGAATGAAGTTTAGTGGATTTCTCTCAATAGGGACTGATTTTTTTTTTTAAATAAGCTCAAATTTAAAAAAGTGTTGTGGCTGATTTTATTGTTAGACTGAAAGACTTTTATAAATAACAATTTACTCAGCTTTATTGTTAAGATTTCATGTCTTTAGGTAAAGCACATTCACTTTCCATTTTACTGAAAAGGAATATAATTTTTTCTGAAAGAAGTTTGTTCTACAGAAATCCCCAATCAGAAGGTACTATAAATGCACATGTAAACTGGTTGAAGTAACCTTTGATAACAGAATTTAAAAATACCTAGTTGAACTGGATAGGATATACAATAGTATGATTTTTGTAAAGGAAAATGTATTTAATTAGAATTCTTTGAATATTTCAACAAAATAAAGAGGAATGGGCTGGCATGTGTTATTTGAACTTTCGAAAAGTCTTCAGCAAAGTTCCTCACATTAAGGAAATAAGTAGTGTCAGAGCAAGAGGTGATATGGTTTAGAAACTAGCTAATGGACAAATAAAAATAAATGAATATAAAAGTGGGAATAAGTGGTCACCTTCCAAATCATGGCAAAAGGATTGTGACCTAAGATTCTTCACTAGGACTGGGGGTATTAAATCAATTCTCTGGTAAAAGAAAGGAGCAGTGATATGAATTTTTTTGCCGATTATGTGAAATTATTTAAATTAGTCAAGATTACAGAAGACTGAGGAATTTCTGAGGGACCTAACAAAGATAGGATGAATGGGCATCAAAGCAGGAGAAATTGTGTGCTGAGAATGCAAGGTAACACACACTGGAAGGAATTATCTGACCCATGCTTGTCCATTACTGGATTCTTAATTAACTGCAACCATCATAGAAGAGAGCTGACAATCATTGCTGAAAGCTGTTAAAAAAAAACTCTCAAAGTATAGCAACAGTCAAAAAGCAAACAAAATGCATATGGAATAAGTCAGGAAGTAATACTGGGACTAGTATAATTCTGTTATATAAATCAATGTTGAATGATCACCTGGGATATTGCATTCAGTTCTGGTTACTATCTCAAAAAGGATATACCATAAATAGAAAGGGCTCGGAGGCAAAAACAATTAGAGGCCTGAAAAGTCTGGAAAGAGAATGAAGCTAGTTAGTTGAGAAGGCATGCTACAAATCACTAATCTGAGCTGAATCTTATGTTCCTAATTAATTACAATAGATAATATTTAGCTTGTAAGATCCTTGGGACAGGAATTGTCATCATTTATATTTTGTACAATACTGTGTATATTAATCGTTCTTACAAAATAATTATTAGTCTCTAATGATGAGAGACAGTACAGAGGCTAAATCTCTATAATTACATGAAAACAAAATGAATACAAAACAAAGCAACAGTTTGTAACAAACCACCAGTCATCCCCCACTGGAACTGAAATTCCTAATTACCAATACAGATTAGTGATTTCATACAAGACAATACTAAGATTCCCTACTTGGAAGCCTAGCACCATTTCTTATACAGGGATTTGATGAAGTTACATTAAACGAACATGGACAGTCAAGTTGCTGTCTGCTCACACCAACTTCATCTCCCTGTATCTGATGTACATAAAAAATGGTTACCTACCTCTCATAACTTGTTCTTCAAGACGTGTTGCTCATGTCCATTCCATGTCAGGTGTGTGTGCTCACCACATGCACGAGTGCCGGAAGTTTTGCCCCCAGTGGTATCCATAGGGCCGACTCTAGTGCCCTCTGGAGTCGTGCGCATATGCGCCGGTACAAGGGGCACTGCCAGCCACCACCACCACTTCAGTTCCTTCTTGCTGCAACTCTGACAGAGGGGAAGGAGGGCAGGTAATGGAATGGACATGAGCAACACAACTCAAAAAACAACAGTTACGAGAGGTAACTTCTTGCTCATGTCCATTCCATATCACAAGCAGTGCCTCTGGAGGCGGGCAGAAGTTCATGGACGTGTCTATTTTAACACTGCTCTGCCAAAGCCAGCATTTTCTCAGGCCTGCTGGGCGATGACATAGTGGGTCGCGAAGGTATGGACAGACGCCCACGTTGCGGCCCTGTAAATGTCCTGGATCGGAACGTGTGTCAGAAAAACTGATGATGATGCCTGCGCTCTCGTTGAATGAGCTGTCACTAACGGTGGAGGTGTAGCCTTTGCCTGCTCATAGCAGGAACGGATGCAGGCGGTGATCCAGAATAAAATTCTCTGAGACGACACCAGGAGACCCTACATACTGTCAGCCACTGCAATTAAAAGTTGAATAGACTTGCGGATGGGCTTGGTTCGCTCAAGGTAGAAAGCCAGGGCACATCTGACATCCAAATTATGCAGACGCCACTCCTTGTTGGAATTGTGCAACTTTGGGAAGAAGACTGGCAGGAAAATGTCCTGATTGACATGGTATTGTGAAAGCAGCTTTGGCAGGAACTTGTCCTTGTAGAACCCCGTATACGGGGATTTGGAGGTTAGAGCCTTAATCTCGCCAAAGTGATGGCTACAAGGAAGATGATCTTCCATGACACATGCAGGAGAGAGCAGAAAGCCAGAGGCTCGAAGGGAGGACCAGTGAGTGTAGACAGAACTAGGTTGAGGGCCCACTGGGGAATCAGATCATGGACCTGCGAGAAGAGCCTTTCCAGGCCCTTAAGAAATCGGATCATCATTGCATGCGAGAAAACTGATCTGCCCTGGATGTGAGGATGGAAGGCTGAAATGGCTGCCAGGTGTACCTTGATAGATGAGAATGCCAGCCCTTGGTGCTTTAGATGCATTCCAAGTATTCCAGGATGGATTGTAAAGATGACTGAGAAACAACCACTGGTATAACCACTTGCCAAGGCAAGAGGATGTTCCAGCACAGTCACTGGTGGTAAGAAGGAACTAAAGAGGGCAGTGGTGGCGCCCCTTATACCGGCGCATATGTGCACGACTCCAGAGGGCGCTAGAGCCAGCCCCCTACGGATACCACTGGGGGAAAAACTTCCAGCACCAGTGCATGCGGCAAGCGCACACACCTGACACAGAACAACATGATCAAGTACTCAAACAAGAATTACATTAATCTGAATGGAGAGAATAGGGTACAAGGCTAGAAACAATGCAGCAAGCAAGCACCACTCCAAAAACAGGCGTGCATACAAAAAATGGCATACTTAAATCAGTGTTGAGAACATTAGCTGATCTCAGACAATTCTAACTTTTACAAGCCTATGTGTGAGATCCCTATCGGTATTTTTGAAAAGCACTGGTACAATGCTAAAGCATTATCTACCAGCATCTCCCATAGAAACATGCATTTGGTTTTATTTTCTATGTACTGAAGCAAAGGGCACCCCCCATGCATTACACTCCTATCCTTGAAGCCCTGCATCTCCGCTAATATCCCCTTCACAGACAGTAATTGGATGGAACCCCCTTTACACCCTACCTATGACTATTTCTTAATTGGCCAAAGTGATCGCAGTTGAGACATTCCAGTTACTTCCTGCCATAAAGGAGCAGAGAGCACAAGCTTGCACAGCATTCTAAGCTTTTGACAATAGACTGGCACCAGGAACCATACCTAGGTGTCCCACATGGCCATATATGGCACTGCCATTAAGGCCAAGATCCAACAAAGCACTTCAGCACTTGCATAACTAAGTATACAAGTAATCAATCCTATTGACGTCAATGTCACTATTCACGTGTTGAAAGGTATGCACGTGCCGAGTGCTTATTAGATCCTGAATCAGTAACGCATATGTTTTTAAAGGACTTTATACTGTAATTAAGAATGCTACCATCCTTAATCTCAGCTCATGCTATTGTACTTCTCCCCACCCTTCCAATTTCAACAACATGAACTAAGATTGGAACATCAAACAAAGTAAATTTCCCTATTCATATGCCTGAAGGGAACTCATTTCCATTACAACCAAATATCAGCTTGTTTATCTGTCTGAATGTGTATGATGTGACACTGTTTTTGACACCATAGGTCAGGTGACCTCAACTATTATCCAAATAGTTATAATAAATGTTAGAAAGTTTAAAACTATAGATATAGCATGCCAAATTTTAGCCAATGATCGAATATTAACAATTGCCATTTACATGGTATGTTGCAGTTTCAAATCCCCTTATAAATAGTAAGTTAATTTTTCTGACACATTAAAAAATTAGCTTGGCCAGTTTGAAGTTACTGAAGGCCAGAAAGAAGAGATGCATTTTCACCAGCTTTTTAAGACCTACAGGACGATAAAGACTTCAGTCCTACCAGGAGAGATTTCTTCGTCATATGGCATCTCCAACTCTATTTATGCACTACAGGATTTAAAAAAAAATAACAAAAAAAACCCTCTCTCTAATTTAATAACATCCCTAGCAAAGACAGCAATAGCATCTTTCAATGGGTGTTTAATACTAGTGTATTTATTAAATTGTGTTGGAAATTAGTTTGTGTTGGTAATCACACTGCAGAATACAGAAAGAGCCATGCCCACAATAGGATGATCAGAACCATGCCACCTACAAGCTTTAGTTTAACAGTTGCTGTGATAAGTATGGCTAGAGATGTTTTCATCCCAGAATGGTGTTATAATACTATCCTATGAACCACCTAGGGAGGCTAGTTTTCAGCACAGATACTGTGGCACTCAAATACTGTGATGAAGTACCTATTCAGATACGTGAAGGATATTTACTGTCAATGGAAGTTTTTGGAGATGTGTGGCCCCTATCTGTATTCCACATGCAGGTACAAATGAGTGCCACATGCCCAAGTCCAGAAATTCTCTCAAGCAGTACCTATGGGCTCACACATGTGCACCCATGCACACCCTGACCACAAATCCAACAGGATCTGAAGCAAAGGGGATGGAGGGCAGGAAGTGGAATACAGATGGGGACCACACATCTTAAAGAATTTCAAGTCACAGTAAGTAACCTCCATTTTTAAGTGCTTGTCTCTATCTGTATTCCACACATGGGTGATTGACAAGCCAGGCCTTAGACTAGAAGTGGGTGCAAGGAAGCCAGCAACAAAGATGCATGAACTAAGCAGAATAAAAACTATTTACAATTACATTGACAGGTTCTACAAAGAAGCTGAAGGAAGAGGAGACACAGGATTCGGACTCAGGCCAGGCGGTGGTAAGAAGGAAGTGGAGAGTCGTCAGCCATAACCTCAGTCAGGAACACAAGGAGACCTATTGCACATATACAGGCTAACAGGCACTGTTTGTGAGAATTTCTGTACTCAGGCACATAGTGCACATGCGTACCCACATGTGGAATACACATAGGGACCAGCACTCGAAGTTAGAATGGGTCTCACCAAAAACTCTTTCTACACTACTCAGAGAAGTGTGCTAAAAACCTGATGGAAACAGAAACCTGCACAGTTCTGGTACCAGTGTGAACAGGGCCAGAGTGCACGATTTTATCTGTAAGAAGTGTCGGAGGGAATGCTGATGCTGCCAACACTACAAAAGCATAGAGTCCCTTTCTGTTTGGGAAAGGGAAGTGAGCAGAGAAAACAATTACACAGATCTCCTTGTCCCAGAATTTGAATTATTCCTAGCAGATGTTGCTCCAAAAAAGAAGGGACAGAAAGAACTGAGTACTGTGAAAGATGCATAAACACTCAGGACAGGCGAAGAATAACCAAGTTGGTACAAGATGGTAGAATTAAGTAGCAGTGACAAGATGAAATGAAGAAAAAAAATTTAGGATGGATATCAAGAAAAGTTTTCTTATGGTGAGTTCTACTAAGCTGTGCAATAATTTCCAAAGGAAAGTAGTGGAAGCCCAGTCTCTTTAGACACTTAACATTAGACTGAATCAAAAAAGAAAAAGAAAACAATACTGCATTACTAGGGGATGAGCTACCAGTTAATAAAGGTTCTTTTTCTCTCTCTGTTGTACGATTAAGACTATGGGACAGCCTTTCACTACTGAGCAGGCAAACACCTGTGGCTATATAGTCACAACAGTACCAAGTAATTGTGTATTGTAGCATACGGTAAGTCTGTGACCTTTGTATTGCTGATATCAGAAAGAACATTACTGCTGTATAATCCCTGGGATAGGCATGTGACAAAAAGGAAAATAAATATTTAATATCTTTCTTATACTTAAGTCTGTCAAAGTCCAAGTCACTTCACAGCTTACATTAGAGTCCAAACTCAAGGACAAAAGATGCAAAATGACAAGTCTCACGCATTTGGTTGCGTCAAGGTTGGTAAACAAAGGCTCAAATTCATAGCACAGAAGTCATAAATCTGAGAAAGTTAAACAAAACCCTGCACAATACTACACTCCAGTCTAAACCTCCATAAAGAACCCAGAATGCCTATTAGAAAGCAACCTCTAGGTTTAAATTTTCAGTATGAGCCTGCCATGGATTAGCAAGGTTTTTATTGCTTAGTGCAATTTCAAAATTAAAAGTTATTTCATTGTGAGTAGGTTTTTTGTTCTTTTTTTTTTAAATGTGGTGCACTACATCATAAATTATTCCCTAATTCTTTTGGCTTGCACAGGTTGCTTCTTATCTAAGTTAGCGGGAAGCATGCAAAGCAGATATACCCAGAGGAGCAGAGAGAATCCACCAGTGGACACTAGATGATAAATAGTACAATAAGCTGGCATGATTACAGGCTATGCTGCACATTCTTTACTAGAGTTTTGATTTGTTATCTAGGGCTGAGTGGAAAACATACGCAAAGGAGGACAGCAGCAAAGGAAGTTAGAGGTTGCTGTATCCAAGTGTTTCCAGCAGCCTGCAGTCGGTCATTGAGTCACTCACCTCATAGCCCTTTTGCAGCAGGAACTCAGCCAAGTACGAGCCATCCTGGGAAAAGAAAGATAGGAAAATGTTAGAAACAGTGACTGGGCCTGGAAGATTTACACTCATTATGGTCTTTAAAATATTTTGAATCTGAATTGACTGGATAAAAGCATATATTTCATTTAAAACAACAATTAAAGGACACCCAATTTTTAAGTTTAACCAGCAGTACAGTTTAAGATAACCCACCAGCAGTAACTTAGAAACTTCTGTCCCTCCTCTCCGTGAAGCCTTCCACCCAACTCCAATTTTTTAATGCCTTGAGGAGAGGGAGGTGTTTTGCTATGTACATCAGATTTGGGCTATTTCAGAGATCAGGAGGAGGAAGAAAATTAAAAAGTGGTGGGACCAGAGAGAATACTGACTGCAGACGCATGTTTTTTACCAATGGACCTCTATCTTAAGCACAACTGATCATTCCATATAATATTAATGATTCCATGTCTGTGACAGAACATGGACTAGGCCTTTTATTTTAATTCTATTTACTTCATTAGTTAGATGTATTTGGAGAAACCAATCATGACCTGTATTCCAATGTACAAACATGAATGTAAAAGCCATTGTGGGGTGTGTGTGTGTTTCTGATTTTGCTTTTTTTTGGGGGGGGGGGGTGTAATAATTTCATCTTGTTCATCATCACTGACAGAATTACCACTAATATAAATCATTTTATTACACTTATCAATGTATTAAACCTGGCATTATTGCAATGATAGAAAAATGTCTCCATATACAATATAAAAAGCCACACGCCACATATAGAAAATTAACTAGACATCCATTCCCTGCAAATTTCCCTTCTTCCTATTTTTTTTCCACATGCATTATTTGTTTAAAGACAACCAATCACACCCCGATCATGCAAAAATGTATGCAGGTACTGAACTTTACATATACAAATTGTTCTACTGAAGTCAATTAACCTACTGTAGTGATTCCATAAAGTCAGTGGGACTACTCACACACACACACACACACACACACACACACGTTTTACAATGTCTTCGCAGGGTAAGGTCAAAGACACTATCTACAGTAAAGTGAACACATACATTCATTTAGTTCCATTTTTAAAGACATTTTTAGTCCAGCAAATTGTGCTACTTGATCTTTCATTTAATGACAGCCTGGGGGAGGGTGAAAAATAGTAAAGTAAGCCTTGTTGCTGAATTTGGAACTTGAGATGCACTAGGAGGCTCTAAAATAACAGGGTTGCCAGTAGAGTGTGTTTACTATATTGATGCTGAAGTTGTGCATAAATCCATGCAAAATGACAGGGTGTGGTATACAAGGGACACATTCTGTGGTTCATTTAAAACTCCAGAAGCTTTTCTTATGACTCTGTGACCTAAATATTCTGTTTTATAGACCAGTGTGGAGAGACAGGAAAAAATAAAAAGACTCTTGGCATATACATATTTCTTCTACTACACACATGATATACATGCATTCAGCTTTTAAATGCCCAGTCAGACAAAAATCAGATGATGATGCTGGTTAATTTGGAACATGACAAGCCAGGTCTGCCATGCCACCAACGGAAATGTTGGAATAATCTGTGGTTCCATAAATCAAAGGACAAGAATAAGACTCAACAGAAAAAGCATTCACAATATAAAATTTACAGTAGAAAAGCCCTGAAAAGTATGAGGGGTTTTTTTAGAAGCAAGCAGACCTGTAATTTACACATTTTATAATTCCCCCAAGACAAAAAAAAATTTAAAAAAGTGCTCAGTGTTCTGCTTTGGCTGCATAACCTGTTAAAAAAGCAGAGGTGAAAGTGCCAGAGACCCAGAGAGAGAGCATGAACCTAGGGGCTTGGAGGGAGGGTGGGAGGAGAAAGGGAGTGCTGTGATTATTTAGAAAGTTGATGTGAAACAGACCTGACCAGGATTGAACCCTGTCAATAAGGTCTTGTTCTTCTCACCCAGGCCGTTTCTCAAACTTTCCAACCACACTGGAACATTCTGAACCAGCAGTGGCATTCACTTCCTTTGCACTTCCTTTCCAGGTCTATCAAGTGATAGGGCATGGTTTTACAATGAGTGGGAAACAGGCAGCAAGTGCGAATGCTACTGGTTTCTGGCTTTAACACAGCACAGCTGATTTACTGTCTGGTAATCTCACACAATGCAGATTGATGTGGTCCTGCTCCGAGATACAGTATCACAGTTAGTCCTAAAGTTTCTCATTTCCCTTGCCCCCCGACCCCCCCCCCTTTTTTTTTTCAGTGTGGTAGCTGTCAATGAATGCTGTAATCAGAACAGTGATTAAACTGTCATAAAAGTTTACAACTTGCTAGGTACAGTAAAGTTTCAATCTTTTTTCCTAATTAGATTGAGGAGCAAAGGATATTAAATGGCCGAACAAAAGCGGATACCTTCCACTCCACAAACAATTAAAAATTGGGAGCTCTATTTACTGAAAAAAACTGGAGGGAATATTTAAGGAAATAAATGTTGAACTATATAGGCTTGGTTTTTCTGACTGTTTTCAGCTTTTGCTTTCTTTGAGTCACATGCCCACCAACCACATCCATTCTTACCATGCATTAGACTAGAAGTGATGTGGAACAATACAAAGATGATGACTCAGTGCAAGAAACTCCCCCCGCTCCAATTTAAAACTATTATTTATAGGGCAATCCTGATCCTAATTCCTAATCCCCAAATGTGGGGACTAACCAATTCTGGTCAATGGAAATCAGATACAGAGCGTTTAGTCTAGATCATCTGTTCAAACCGAAATCCAGGTGAAGATTGAACAAAAGTTATTGATGTCTGTCTTTGCTGTCAGATCACTGCACTTTTGTCCTAGTGGACTTCTGGCCCTCTTGTAACTGACACCAGATTTAGGTATTTTAAGCCAAAAAGCCCCAAGACCATACTCATTAAAGTTCAGAAGAGGATGCCCAGTGTCAAGTATTGGAAAGCTTGTTTTGCCAATGTTTCTTGCAGATAGAGACGACTGTCATTTCCAGTGTGAATCTTCTGTAGCGATATTCATGAGCACTTATCACACTTAAAAGCCACCCACAAAAGCCAGCTTCACTTTACTTGGAAACTATCCCAAATGTGAAAAAAAAAAAAAAGTTTTATTGCGATTTCCACACTGAGCTTGGGCCATTTTGCTCATTCTGCTGGGTGATGTGTTCTTTTATTTGTTTTAGAGACACTGTTAAGTTCTCTGATTTAATTACTTTATTTTTAAATGTAAAGCACACGAATACAGGTCTGTCGCATCTTACGTGCATTTAACATGTGCCATTTCAACTTTATACAGTCGGCAAAAAAAAAAAGAAAAAGAGAAAAACAACAGTTTTAATACTATACCTGTAGTGCGGGCGATTTCGCCTGCCATTGAACTCAATGGGGTTTTGGCTATACGCGGTTTTCGCTTTACGCGCTAACCGCGGAACGGAACCCCCGCATAAGATGAGACAGACCTGTAATATGATCCATTTTGATATTTTATTGAATGATATCAAGACAGGAAGTATGAAGCCCCATGCCGCTCGGTAGAGCAACCATTTTAATAGCACAGGCTGGGTTGAAGAATTGCTCTTAATAAGGTTATAAGAAGGTTTGGCCCTGGACAAACAAGCTGCATGAAGATTAGCTTTAGACTGATGTGGTCATAACCAAGTTTAACAGAAATTGTTTAACAAACCTCTTTGGCTTAGTAGGTGATGCCTTATCTGCATACTGTAACATACTGGGCTTAGAGAGTCACTACATTACCTTCAGCCAAATGGAGAGTAATTTCAAATTACTCTCCCTCTAAAAGTGACACTTCACAGTTTGCTTCCAGTATACAACAGCAGATTTCCTTATAGCTAAATCAAGGTATAGCATATTTCTAAAATATTCCAAGAAGGAAAATTTAGGAGTATATATTCCATTAGACCAGTGGCTCTCAAACTTTTGTACTGGTGACCCCTTTCACATAGCAAGTCTCTGAGTGCGACCCCCCCTTATAAATTAAAAACATTTTTTAATATATTTAACACCATTGTAAATCCTGGATACAAAGCGGGATGTGAGGTGGAGGTTGACAGCTCATGACCCCCCATGTAATAACCTCGCGACCCCCTGAGGGGTCCTGACCCCCAATTTGAGAACCCCTCCATTAGACTATAGTGAGACAATGTTCACATGCAATATATTTTAATATAGTATTTAAACAGAACTTTAATGAACCTTAGTTGCAAAGTGATAACTAACTTCTGTGGACTTGCATGGTGTATGCAAGATTAGAACTAGGCTTTAAGACCTTAATACATCTGTCTCCTCTTCCTCTGCTACGTTTACTTAATATAAAATCCTTCAAGCGTTTCCTTGTCAGGACCTTACCTATCATCCCTGATCAAATGTTTATCATCTAGGCTGGGGAGATGAGATGGTTTCTTTCTGGCTCCTGGGAAGAATTAGTGAAAGCGTATGCTGCATTTTTAATCACATACTCATACACACAAACTAAAGAAATGATTCCCTCGCTGAAGGAAAAGGAATACAGAATTAAAGAAAAACATCCCCAGTGGAAATGGCACACTCATGCATTCCCTCCAGGAACTACAGTTCTAGGGATTCCCAAAGCATAAAAAAGAATGACAAGAAATCCTTTTCCTTGCCATTAAAAGCCCCCAGAAAAACTGTCTGCCAACAAACCAGCCAGCTCAATGTTTCTGAAGTTCCTGAAGAAGTAGGCAGCCCTTTCATAACTGTCTTGTTGACCCTTACCAAAAAATAAAAATACACACACAAAAAAATCTTTGAATCCCATCCACTACAAAACTGCGTTCATTACTATTACTTCTTTAACCCTACAGCTGTACACACAGTCCTTTCCAAAACACTCAGACAATTCCCTGCCCTGAAAAGCATAAATTATATGGGTAAAATCTTGGCGCTGCATAAGTCTATGGCAAGCATCCTATTGATTTTAATGGGGACAGGATTTTACCCTAGATCTCATCTTCCAATCTCGTCCCTCATCACTATTGTGATCCCATATTTCCCCATCTCTGCCTGCCCTAGACACTGTCATTTCTATCCTCCTCAGCCCCCTATTTCTTTCTCCCCTGCTGGAGGTCAAGCCTTTTCTGCTGCTGCACTAGTAACACAGGAAGGAGTAAAAGATCCTGAATGCATGAGAGCATTGGATGCCACTAATACAGTGGGTCTAAGATTATGGATGGTACCATTATATCCATTTTATAAATGGGCACAGAGTGAACTGCGCAAGGTACCTCACCAACAGAACCACAGAAAAGAACCCCAAAGTCCTGACTTCCAGCCCCGTCCCAGATCACACTGTCTATCTTGAGATACACGCAGACATACAACAATATTAACATAACACAGCAATGAGAAGAAAGTCTGTCTATCTCCTAACTTCTGAACCTGGAAAGATAATGAGCAAATAAAGAAATCCATTTGCAAACCTCTAGAAGATAATAAGGTGATAAGTAACAATCAGCATGGATTTGTCAAGAACAAATCGTGTCAAACCAACCTGATAGCTTTCTTTGACAGGGTAACAAGCCTTGTGGATAGGGGGAAGTGATAGACGTGATATATCTCGACAACCAACTAGGGAAATGCAACCTAGATGGAGCTACTATAACATGGCTGCATAACAGGTTGGAAAACGGTTCCCAGAAAGTAATCATCAGTGGTTCACAGTCATGCCGAAAGGGCATAATGAGTGGGGTCCCGCAGGGATCAGTTCTGGGTCCGGTTCTGTACAATATCTTCATCAATGATTTAGATAATGGCATAGAGAGTACACTTATAAAGTTTGCGGACGATAACAAGCTGGAAGGGTTGCCAAGTGCTCTGGAGGTTAGGATTAAAAATTCAAAATGATCCTGACAAACTGGAGAAATAGTCTCAAGTAAATAGGATGAAATTCAATAAGGACAATTACAAAGTACTCCACTTAAGAAGGAACAATCAGCTGCACACATACAAAATGGGAAATGACTGCCTAGGAAGGAGTACTGTGGAAAGGGATCTGTGGATCACAGTGAACCACAAGCTAAATAAGAGTTAACAGTGTAACACGGTTGCAAAAAAAGCGAGCATCATTCTGAGATGTATTAGCAGGAGTGTTGTAAGCAAGACACAAGAAGTAATTCTTCTGCTCTACTCTGATCAAGCCTCAATTGGAGTCCAGTTCTGGGTGTCACATTTCAGGAAAGATGTGGACAAATTGGAGAAAGTCCAGAGAAGAGCAAAAAAGTGATTAAAGATCTAGAAAACGTGACATATGCGGAAAGATTGAAAAAAAATGGGTTTGATTAGTCTGGAAAAAAGACAGAGGGGACACAACAGTTTTCAAATATGTAAAAGGTTGTTATAAGGAGGAGGGAGAAAAACTGTTCTTAACCTCTGAGGATAGGACAAGAAGCAATGGGCTTAAATTGCAGCAAGGGAGGTTTAAGCTGGACATTAGGAAAAACTTCCCAACTGTCAGAGTGGTTGAGCACTGGGAGGCTGCGAAATCTCCATCATTGGAGATTTTTAAGAGCAGGTTAGACAAACACCTGTCAGGGATAGTCTCAATAATAGTCCGGCCATGACTGCAGGGGAGTGGACTAGATAACCTCTTGGGGTCCCTTCCAGTCCTATGATTCTATGATCCTATGTTCAACACTTGATTGATTTACAAGACAAGACATTCTTATTTGCCCAATGGTGAAGCTAAAACAGAAAAATTTAGAACTGGGAATAAAATCATCTTTAAATGCATTGTTTATAACCACAGAAAAATCTTTAAAAGATTAAAAGTGAAGAATATTTGTGAAGAAATATCTGTCACTAACTATATTTATAATGTTAATTACTGTTGTCCATCTGTCTCTTCAGCAGCACAGTTTCATGTAGATGGCAAGAATAATTTCTACATTATATTTTATTTATATAAAATTTATCAGAACTCATAGTTTTTTAATTATTCTAATGAAATTTTTGAAGTCTATCACTACAAGTGAATTTCAGAAGGTGGGTGCAGTGTGACTTTCAAAGCATGGATGGTCTAAGTTAGCATAGTTATTGTCAGTGATATTGATGAATTTTCTTTTCAAACAGGGGGTGGCCTTTTTTTGGTCAAAGTTAATTTTGATAGTCTGATTTCATTAACCTGGCACAGACAGCGGATTGGGGGGGGGAATAATATTTGTATATAGCAGTCTTAAATAGATCATTTTGTAGAAGCCCAAGTAGTACACCAGCATTGTTTTCATATAGCCTAATTTAGAAAGGCACTTCACATTCACTCTTATGATAAAGAAACAGAATCTGGAGGAAAGAGTCACTAACAACCATTTTTACTCAACAACAATTCCATCACAGAATTTTAGATTTAACACAAATCACAGATTTAATTAGAAATACATTTCTTTCAGTAACTTATTAAGCTAATGAGAGAATTCAGGGGAGGGTAGGGGGCAGAGAACATGTTTGTTTATATAGTACTGTAAATTTAGATGGTGCCTTTCAGAGTGAAACAATTTTTATTTAAATAATAATAATAATAATAATTAATGGTCATATATCTACAAGTTACCCAAATAACCCTCTTTCAAAAAAAATCTGACAAAGGAATACAGTAAAATGTTATTTCTGCTGAAAAATACATACTTCCAATAATTTCTGATGACTTATGGAGGAAACAGGTATTTTTTGTAGCTACTATAAACAGAACAGTGCTGTACTTTGTCTACAGTCTTCAAGGCAATATTTAAGGGAAAAATTTAAAATATTCAAAAAAGGACTTCATACGGAAGAAAAAGAAAAAAAAAGACTTGTAAACTCTTATTTACCTGATTTGTTAAAGCTCCCACCCTATAAGTACAGTAGTTATTTTATTATGATGATTTTTATTCTAGCCAAGTAAGACTAGGTAAACAAGTGTCCTTTTGTCTATACAGACCAAAAAAAAAATAAAAGGCAATGAACGTATATAAATATAAACCAATGTCTTATTCAAAAAAGGTTCCTCACTTTCTTGCAAGTTTCTGTAACAGGTTAACTGCAGTATTGTGTAAGTATTAACAGGAGGGAAAATTATAATTGCCAAATAAAAATAAAAATAAAAAAAAAAAACATTTTAATTCTACTTCAGTTCTTGCTCTTTTGCAAATCAAGTATCTGTACGAAAAAAAAATTACCATGGCATTTACTAATGTGCGCAACATTAGAATGTAGAACATGCTCTGCAGCCAATGGAGTGCACCATCACCCTCTGTCCCTAGCACTTCAAGTTCTGAGATAGATCTTCACTGACAATCCCTCCTCCTAACTGTAATTTCTGCTGATCAGGACAGCCGAAACCAAGCCTTTAATATGCCTATGATGGACTCAAGAATCAACAACCAAGCAAGAGCAGGGCACTGATAGTTAGGAAGACTGTTCTGCTGTGTTATTCTCTTTTCTTAATAGGGCTACTTCAAGATGCTTACTTTGTGAGAGGACTGAATGATGTTTTCAAAAATCACCACTCACCATAATTCCATGTATGCAACGCATTTTTATTGTGCCTGCAAGTACCTTCACATTTTGTCAGATTTTTTTGAGCAACAGTGTAAATAGCCTTCAAAACCTTTTTTAAACAGTCCAAAAACGTTAAAGTTTCTGCTGTCTAGTGCAATCCAAAATAAATGAAATACCTGGACTGGACTATCTGAGGTAAATCCTGATTTGGTGTGTCAAAACCTCTGGTTAGTAAAAGTATTCAGCAATTCAGACAGTACATACACAAGAAAAAAAGGACAACAAACAATGACATTTATGAATGAAGAAGGTTAACTCTCTATAGAAAATCTGTGTTTAAGATATTTTATTAGATTAAATAAATATAGATTGGTTAACATTAGCTCTTAAACTTGATATTCCTATGGCATATGGACACCTCTTTTGTAAATATCAAATGTTTAGATTGCACATGTACGGACGTTCCCACTGGCAAGAAGCCAAGCAGGATGGGAAAAATCTAGGAGATAGAGTGCAAATGAATTAAATGTTTTTTCAGAGAAGGTTGAAGAATGTCTCTCTTATAATTTGCAGATATCACACAATACCTTGTGTACCAAACTTGGTGGTTATCCTTTGTCAGTTTAGAAAAATCAGTTTCATTAACTGCCAAGGTTCTTGTCCAAATGCCGACCAGACAAAGAAAGTGAGCAATGAAGTCTGCTTGTTTATCATATCTGTCAGAAACATGCTTAGGGATAGGCAACCCTGCTGGACAGTCACTGGGATGTCTGTATATCTTCCTTTTATTCAGAATACAGTACAAATCCTATTTATGAATTGAGTTAGAACACCACACACATAAGGCACAGGCACAACGGTTATTTTAGTGCACAAATTCAGGTTGCCTTATGAGGAACTTTGTTAGTATCATAAGAAAATAAGTTGTTGAAGGTGGCCGTGTTGAAGCAAATGCAATATTATAGCTTAAAATATTCCCACACCAGCTCTCTTTAAATGCACTGTTATTTTATAATCTTACATCTACCGATGAAAACAGAAGAACTATTTTCCTTTCACAAAGAAGCTTTTAAGAAATGTCAAAACAAATTACTTTAAAGACTTTTTCACAAACATCTCTTGCTTTGAACTTTTCTTATTTGCTGTTCCACAGGACCTGAAACTGACTAAATTTAACTGACTTTACAAGCTGTGGTGAGATTGAGCACAGAGGGCAAATTTTAGCCATTTTTGTCTGTATTCACAGTAATTTCCTCAAATCGCAGGGTTTTTTAGCAGTTATTTTGAATTGCCTTGCATCCCGGAAACTGCAGGAAATACTAAGGAAACCTCCCTGTCTAATTTACTTTGCAGGCTGCTCTCTGAAATGTATTTCTGATTAGGTTAATAACTAAGTACTGAAGCCAAACACCACAGTATAACAGTGTTACTGGTTTAAACATAAATACTTTACTTTGATTTTCAAGGGAAAAAATCCTTAATCCAGAGAGTACAGTAGTTTGTTAAAGCTAAGCATATAGGAAATGTTTACTATTAATTTTTGCAAAACATCACTTAATCACTTTAATAAGATAAATGAGACTCTTTGGGCTAACATTGCTATGCTGTTACACTGAACATCCATAACATTCAGGAACAAAACCTTTCATTAAATTGTAAATATCACAACAACAGTACAGTAGGGCCTAATTCTTAGAGGTGCAAGAACATTAACAATGGCCATTGACTTAGAAACTTTGGTGCTCAACACTTCTGAAAACTAAGCACATTAGTGTAAGTAGTTCGTAAACTAAGAAAATGTGTGTGTGTGTGTGTGTGTGTGCGCGCGCGCGCTTCTTTTTTTTTGGGCTGCAGCTTGATGAAACCATAAAATAATATGTCTGGAATGACTAGTACCAAATTTTTAAACAATGCTTCTACTTCATTTAAATACAATAGGCCAAAGCAGGCACAATTCCCCCTGAAGTAATATCTGTTTATGCCAAGATTGAACTAATAGCTCCAATACACAAGAGCAATATATATTTTAAAAACAAAACAGAATTGTCACACCTTGCCTCTTAAACATTCAAACATTCACACATACATAATGACGTAAACTGTAAGAGAACAGAAAGAAGACAGCTTTATTTTCAATACCATTGCAAAAATAAATAAATTAACCAGCACTGTATAATAAACGTGAAAACTACATTTTAAACAACCACTCACATGCAGGACCAGCTCCAGGGTTTTGGCCGCCCCAAGCAGCCAAAGAAAAAGAAAAAAAAAAAAAAAAGCCGCGATCACTGATCTGCGGTGGCAATTCAGCGGGAGGTCCTTCGCTCCGAGCAGGACTGAGGGACTGTCTGCCGAATTGCTGCCAAACAGCTGGACATGCCGCCCCTCTCCAAAGTGGCCGCCCCAAGCACCTGCTTGGTAAGCTGGTGCCTGGAGCCGGCCCTGCTCACATGGCCATCATCACCAGTGCATCTGAACCCCTCATGATCATGAATGGATTTTATCCTCACAACACCCCTGTGAGTTAGTGAAGTATTATCTCCATTTTACAGATGTGGAGCGGAGGCACTGAGCAGATTAAAATACTTGCTTAAGTTTGCACAGGAAGTCTGTGGCTGGCATGGGAATTGTACCTACATCTCCTGTTTCAGTCAAATGCCCCCAGTCCCTAAGCCAACCTTCCCAGTCTAACAATACTAAACAGGACTATTCAGATAAGTGAAACTACTCTCGTGCATATGTGTTTCCTGGAGTAGCTCTTAGTTACATGTTTCAGAGTAGCAGCCGTGTTAGTCTGTATCCGCAAAAAGAACAGGGGTACTTGTGGCACCTTCGAGACTAACAAATTTATTAGAGCATAAGCTTTCGTGGACTACAGCCCACTTCTTCGGATGCATATAAGAAGTGGGCTGTAGTCCACGAAAGCTTATGCTCTAATAAATTTGTTAGTCACATGTTTTGTAAATCTGAAAATACATTTGTGTGTTGCAAGTTAAATGTGATTGGAATGAACTCAAAGTATATGGAAGTATTTCAGCAAAAGTAAGGGTATCACCACAACCCCATTCTCTTCCCTACCACCAAATTGTTATCTGATACGCAAATTAGCATCAGTGAATTTTTTTTTCTAATTTTTTTTTAAAACAGGAAGCTATTTATATAGCATCACTCAGAGAAGAGCTGCAGTGGTGACCTGCTTTCAGACATGGGTAAAAATACTCCTTTTATCCTAAGACATCATGATCCACCCATTGTTAATTGCATACTACATTTTACAGGTCATTCATTCATTTAGAATAGTGAACAAAATACTGCAATTGAGAATATTGCTTTCCAATCTACTGTATGAAACATGTTCATAAATGCAGGCAATTCTGTAAACTACAGACTACTCCTATTTCCAAGTACCCATAAATAAATCTGAAACTATAATTTTTATTTCATCTGTCAACACTTATTCTTTAAGAAAGGACAGCATTTCTAATAAATCAAACAGCATTAAAGAATGCAAAGGTGTTTTAATGGTTATTTTCAGTATAATATTAAAGTTATTTGCATCTTACACTTCAATCAGTCTTGGGTGTTTATCTGGTCATTCCAATGTCATGGCCAGTGCTCAATCTCCAATATTATTGTCATTTTGAAAAGTATCACTCCTTCCAAAGAAGAAAACAATCCTAGACCAATAGTGAGAAAATTCTCAGAAGTTTCTAAATTCCATGGCAAATTTTAGTTAACATATGGGACTACACATTCTCAGCTTGATGCAGGAGTGTTACTGTTTTCGTTGATTTGTATACAGCCATACATATATACCTAGTGTTTAAGTTCTGACCTGAGATATGCACAGATTGGTCTTACTGTATGCACATACACTTCTTCAGCTTAATGGTGCTGTCAAGTATATGTTTACTCATCAGATGATCTTAAGGGGGAAGCAGACCCTGCAACCTGACTGCAGTGACGGGAGATGGAGAAATTCTTCAGTACTTCTAATGTTGCCCTCAGGTTTGTGTGACCATAAATACTTCTGTGAGATCACTATAGTTGGGCTGGTAATGGACAAGTTTCTCATTCTCCCCTCAAATGCACAAGAGCAGAGCCAAAGTGGTCATCTTACATCAAGCTTACTAAAGGCAAGTGTAATTACATGCTAAGCACTTATAGAATGCCCCACAACTTCCATTGCAACAAGAGATCGTTAGAATCATTTTAGAGCAAGAATTATTGTGTTTTTCAGTATTTAGGTGCTTCACACACTTCACTTCCTCAATTTACCTATTAATATACAATAAAATACATTATGCTGAAAGAAATGATTTTGTGCACTTACTCGCTGATACACAAGAAATGCCCATATGCAATTCCACTTAGCTCCAAGAGCAGTCAATCATGTATGTCCATCATGCACAGAGCCAAAAATCCTTGTACTCTTACTCAATCGTCACTCAATTCTTACTCAGGCAAACTCCCATTCAAGCTAATGGCAATCTCCTTGAATAAAGACTGAATATCAATGCTATTGAAACTGTATTTTACATCTGTATTAAAGGTTATTAATTCTATGATACAATAATCACTGAATTTTTCAGTAAAATTAATGTTTTATAGAAACTAGTTTTAAATTCTTTAAAATGTTCTAGCTAAGAAATTAAAGTTGATTCTAGTTTTCTGTGAAACCCATTGAGACCCATTTCAACTTGTGTGGACCAATAATTTCCAGCCAACTGCAAATGTGTCATGGAGTCTTCTCTCAGTGAAGGATCATTAATGTAAAGTCGCAACGTTTGGGCAAAGCACTCCAAATTATAATCTTTAACTACCATCATTACCTCAGAGCCACGTGGAAACTCTGTCTATCTGCCATTTATCAATTTAGTCTAAGAAAAGTTGTTGATTTTATGGTTTCTATGCTCTTAATAGTTGGAGTGTCACCATAAAAAACGACTGATATTTGTATAAATTTAGTGATGCATCGGATTACGACTCGAAACAAATACTTCAGTGGAATCACTACTGCCAAACCACTGCTGTGAATGAATAGATCCTTACTGCCTTTTAGACCAGTATCTCTCTTGCAGCCAGAATCACTCAGCTATATCATGCATGATATTTTAAAAATAAGATGCAGTAAGGGAAGTACTACTGAGGCTCTAAAGGGTTTCACTGGCTGTCCAAAATAACCCACGCCTTTCTATCACGGAGTATCAAGAGGGCTTGAAAAGACTCACTAGTCCAAAGCAAGTAGAAACTTTGCCCAGTCAAGGGGACTAAATTGGGGTGGGGAGCAAGTGACTCCTTTGTTGCTGTTTAAGAAGGAAGAAAGCAAGCAGCCCAAATACCACTACTTCTTTAACAGGCAGGAAAGGAAGGGTAGGCGTGAAGTACACTCTACCCCGATATAACGCTGTCCTATGGAGCCAAAAAATCTTACCGCGTTATAGGTGAAACCGCGTTATATCGAACTTGCTTTGATCCACCGGAGTGCGCAGCCCCACCCTCCCGGAGCACTGCTTTACCGCGTTATATCCGAATTTGTGTTATATTGGGTTGCCTTATATCGGGGTAGAGGTGTATAGTGGCAAGAACCACTGCTCTTTTGCGGAAGGGGAGGACAGAGACAGGTAAACAGAGCAGCATAGATGCCATTTCTCCTATCAGAGAAGAGAAAAGCTGGACCCTGCTACTTTCCCCTGAGAAGAGGAGAGGAAGGAACAGAGTGGCTTTCTGCTGCACATGCAAGAGCAAAGTAAAGAAATAAGGAGCCCAGAATTAATATATTTAGTGGAGAAAGGAGTCCAGAATTTATTGACTTGAAGGAGGGCGGGGGTGGTAAGAGACAGAATTTATTAAGTGTGGAGGAATCAACATTCGGGAAACCCAAAATTGGTTTTATTTGGAGAAAGAACTAATTAATTGGTGTTAGAAAGATGTACTCAAGTAATTTCAACTAGTGCAGCTTTGTTCGAATAAGCGAGAGGGCTTGGCAACACGGTTTCTTTTTTATATGGAAGTAAGGTCTCGAGGATGCTTTTCAACCCATAGTTATCAACTGCTGTTATTTTCATTATGGTAATATGAACCTTACCAGTCTCCAGAGAATTCTTCGCGGCCTGCTCTGGGGTATTAAGAGAGATGATTGGCCCTTAAGAACATTAAACAGAAGCTTCTTTATGAATTCACAGAATTATCGCATAGTTTTACAATCACTAGCCACCTTTGCCGGGAATGTCTGAAAACAAAAAGGTAGATAATTGGGTAATCGAGTCAGGGAGCAGAGATAATCAACTGAGAGGACCAGCAGGAATTTTCTCCACCTCTGTCCACCATTGATCAAGTGATGCATTGTAGAACAGTTGGCAAGAAACATTAGAGGTCTCCTCACTACTCCCTGCCCCTCGTTAATTTAATTAGCAGATAGCAATTATTCCCAGAAGCACAATAAGGATAGGTCTATACAGCATTTTGGAAAGAGCAGGAGCAAGCCTTCCAGCCCAAGTCAGACTTGGGCCCGCAGGGCTCGTGCTAGTATTCTAAAAATAACTGTAGACAAAAGCACTGTCTACGTATCTATATTGAGAGCACTAGCACAAGTCCTGCTATCCCGAATCTGTCGACCCGAGCTGGGAGGTTCGTTCCCACCCACTCCAAAAAGTTGAGTAGACATACCCTAAAAGTCTAAGAACCAGCTAAATCTGTCCTCCTTACCCACTAAAACTCAGTGGCGTAAAGGGTTGAATTCCAGATAGATAAATTATGCAATTTGTGATGGCAATTCCTATGCCTATAGATTTTCCATCAGAACATTTTTAGTTAGTTGCTTTCATACTCATTTTTAAGAGTCTTCCGTTTTCAAAATCTCACTGTTTTAAAAATATTAAATTACACAGTTTTTAACACACGGTACAATGCAGCTAATCATGGTTCCATCTTTTAAGATACGTTAAGCATTACATATCCCCATTGTCATTAGCGTACATAATGGAGCTAATAAGACTTAACTCCTTTGTAAAGCACTTTCAGATCTATTGATGATGGGAAGTACTACAAAGGCTAGATATTACTATTATTATATATGGCACGGAATATAAGATTCCTTGAATCGAATAAGTAAGAGTCTCATCCCCAAAGAATTTAGAGTATAAAGGCATGAGTACAGTATGGTCAAAAACAAAATTGTCAAACTATTGACAACTAAGGCTAGGTCTATACTACCCGCCTGAATCGGCGGGTAGAAATCGACCTCTCGGGGATGGATTTATCGTGTCCCGTTGGGACGCGACAATTGATCCCCGAATCGGCGCTCTTACTCCACCAGCGGAGGTGGGAGTAAGCGCCGCCGACAGAAAGCCGCAGAAGTCGATTTTGCCGCCGTCCTCACAACGGGGTAAGTCGGCTGCGATACGTCGAATTCAGCTATGCTATTCACGTAGCTGAATTTGCGTATCTTAAATCGACTCCCCCCTGTAGTGTAGATGTACCCTAAGTGATATGCAGTATGGAATGTGTGCAGTTTTATGAGTTTTTGCAGAAGTTAATAAATATATGGGATGGTGTACATAGATCTTTGTACCAAAACTGTTTAGATTTACTCATCTACATGAGCAGGGAAACCAGACAGTATATACTAGAGAGTATAGGAAAGAGACATTTATGTTATACTGTAATAATGAATTTATTAGAAATATCCCAGTTTGGGAGAAGAAAATGTGGAACTACAAAAAGTTCCAAAATACCCTAATAATGTATCACAAAGAGAAAAGAAACTACATACGAGTACAAATTATTCCACCAGGAATATGACTTGTACATGCAACTTAGCAGATAATCAGATAATTACATAAATCTGCTCAGACATCAACTAAAGACATTCAGAAATCATGCAAATACAACCCCAAACAGCTCAATCATATGCAAAGGAAATAGCTGTCAAGTCACAACTCATGAAATAGCATAATTAAAAATATGTAAATTCTAATAGTTGATTAGAATCACTTGGGAGTCAGCTGGAGCTAATTAGCTTTCAGGCTATAGCTTACATTTTACAGTTTTTACACCTGGAGGACTTTCAGAAGAATGAGTAATGCTGCATGCCTTCTCCTCTATTAACTCACTATTTCATCACAAAATGGATTATATTATATGCATTGAAACAGCTTTATAGAAAATGCTCTTCTCCCCCTCTCAAATTCAGAGAATTTGCTATTATAACTTCAAGTGAGAATTGAAGATCTATCATCTACAGACATGGGTGAAAGTTTTCTACTGAGATCAAGGGAAGAATACATCATTAATATTTTAAAATGTATGGTGCAACACTGACTATTTCAATTAAATTATCTGTATAACAATTCTATTATCTTTTTTATACAAGCTCACAGAACAAAATAGGCTCTTACTATGTTTTGTTTAAATTCCACATATGACAGATGACGTGGGTGATGGGGAAAAAGGAATGGGATACAGTCCCTACCCTACCCCCCTTTAATAATTACATCATCAGAACATAACTCTAAATGTGCGTAACCACTTTAAGATAAGATCTAGACATTTTGTTCAGAAGATAAATAGTAAAGAAAGTCCCCGAATCTTCCAAGAGGATAAACATTGAAACTCTAGCTAGAGTATAGAACTTATTCATTGTGAATTCTCAGATCTAGTAGTGTTTTGTTATTACATTCAAGTCCTGGATCCTATCAAAGACAGACCGATTATGGTCATTCTTCTATTGAGTATCTTATTCAGATCATCATTTTGCTCAACAGAGACAAAGGATAGAAATCTGCAGACAAAAGACAAATAATTATGTTCACATTCTGGAGTCTCCTATGCATGCTCCATGTATGATCTTTTCCATAATGACTGAACGTAAGATAAGACTTGGGGAGCCCATGACTGATGGCAACACAGACTGACTGAACACAGCCTAGGTGCCAGAATGCTGCAATGAAAGACCTGCAATAAGGCCACGGCTGGCCCAGGCTTGTGGGCCTAAAAACTGCAGTGTAGACGTTTGGGCTCAGGCTGGAGCCTGGGCTCTGAGACACCACAAGAGGGGAGGGTCTCAGAGCCCGGGCTCCAGCCCGAGCCCTAATGTCTACACTGCAATTTTTAGTCCCACTGCCTGAGCCCAAGTCAACTGACTCGGACTCTGAGACCTGATGCCATGGGTTGTTGTTTTTTTATTGCAGTGTAGACATACCCTAGGAAGATTACAGATGTCAGACGACCTCTATTAGCCTCAGTAAAGAATCCCTTTTTATGTTGATTATAACAAAGTCCAGGCTCTTCCTACATTCCCCAGCAGTGTGTTGGAACTTAGGGGACTGAATGGCAAGAAGGTTCAGAGTCTTCAAACCCACAGAGCCCTGGAATTTGTGAGGAACTCCCCTTTTCTGAACTGCTCTCTAGGTTCTCTGACCTTCTCAATCTGCACCATCCCCAACTCTTTAAGACCTGTGCTAACATTGGGTACCTTTCCCAGGGCAGTACCATAGCAGCTATAGAGGCAGTCACTGCTGTTTTTTAATCCAGCTCTAACTCCTGCTCAGCTATCCAGAGGAGCCAGAAGAGACCATGCCATAGAGCCGCTATTCCCAGCTCCACCCATTTCTAGACAGATGTCCTAATCCCCAAGATTTCCAGAAACCAGACTCCACAGAACTTTTTGCAGGAACCAAGGAGTAATGGAGGAGCATGTTGTGGAGCTGACTCTCCCCATTGTACATCCCTTTCCCTTCCCAAGAAAATGGAGCAAGGCAAGGTTTAATTACGCATCCCAAGAATATCAATTGCTGAAGTGTAAAGGATTCCAGAGTTACAATCACAACCACCAATCTCTTTTATTCCTAGCTGAGTGTCTGATGTATTAGTATCACTCCTGCTACAGAGAAGTTCCTTATTTGAGCACAATAACTATCCAAGGCCTATTTATTTTGTAATTTTCCTCAGGAATATGTGAATCTGGTTTTAGACTAAGAATAGTTTCATGAAGCTGGCTGGCTCTATGGCCTTGCTTTTCCAGTGGGCATGATTTTCAGCCATCTGAACATGAAGCTTAATGAGGGACATTGCTCCTTTGTAGCTTTTAAATTACTGTCATATAGGTGATTTTCAGCATAAATTTGAAAAAGATAATTTCACTCCTTTCCCAAATTTCAGAAAGCCCCCAGGCTCAGAGTAGACAATTACCCTTCATATTCATTATGGGCATGAGATCCCTAAAAATAATCTCTCATAAAAGAGTCTCTCATTCCCAAGCACTATGAGCTAATTACGAACTACACAGGAATAACCACAGAAATGCAGTAACCTTTACTGTGAACACCAACATCTGTTTAATCATCTATAGCAACATTAAATAATATGAATATAGAACTTTGCCCTTTTAGAGAACAGTCCAGCCAAGGATATCCAAACGGTGCACACAATTTCAAGACACGAAGTGAATTCCCCCCCATTCCAGTTGTCTGGGTATATTACAGAAAATACTGACCTAGATAAACCCTGCTTAGATTTTCAGAATTATATATAGATCACAATACAAAGGTTATGACCTGTATAACACCTGTACTAGGATCTTGTTTCAAAAAGTTTCAGAAAATCATCTACAGCAGTTCATCTTTTTTCAAATCTATTCATGTTTTGAACAGACGACAGGGAATTAATTCACTTCCAGGTAATCCATCTGGCATTGGCTCCACTCACAAATGGACACCAAAACATGTCTTCATATAACTAAATGCTAACTAACTTTTGCTAACTAAATGCTCTCTCATTTTGTAAAAAGATGTGTCTGAAGGCAGTGCTGCTCCATTCTGAAGTCACAGAGGCTTCCCTCGAACCCTGACTTACCACAGGTCATATACACACTGTTCTACATTTGGCATTTTCAGCCTTTTAATTTGTTTAGTCACAGTGTTTCTGTATTTTTAACGGCTTTCTTTCATCTGTGGTAGAGCAGAGACTGCAAAATATATTATTACACCTTGAGACACAGCAACCATTTTTTGGTGTGCCCATGGAGCAGAAAAAATCTGGCAACTACTTGATGTTACACCTTCAGTTTTAGAGCTATACTGTATAATGCTTTCTCAATAATTGCTTGAACCTAACAGAGAATCAATACATAAGTCAAAATTTAGTTGTAAGCTTTTGCTCACTTTATTAAAAAACACATTTCAAACTAAATAATCACACCAGCCAAGCTACTTTTTTGTAGCTTCTCACATTTGCAGATATAAAATACACAACAGCTATTCCAAAAAGGTGACTATGCAGGTTATTTTTATTGAAAGGCTAAATTTATACAGCACAAGTTACATGCACTCATTCCATTGAAGGATAATGATTCTTTCACGCAGGCATGCAAAACTGAACATTTATTTAGAGAAATAGAATATTCACCTACGCATTACAAAACTTGTTCTCTCTTATCATGCATTTGTGAAAAGCGTTTGCTGTTTCCCTCTGATTACATTAAGGGACAGGAAGACTGAAGGAGCTGAGGAATTGTAGTTTAGTGAAAAGGTTTGCACTAATTTGGCAATTGATAAAGGAGCCTATAATACTGGATAGGTTCCAAAAGAGAGCTGAACTTCCACAATTTGTAGTTGAAAGTAATTAAAAGTTGGGTGGATGTCCTGTGTTACAAAACCTCACGACCAGCAGTCTACAACTCATTTTGGACACCCCTCATTAACAACTCCCTATTTAAAAGGAAGCATCTTATTTCCTCAATTCCAGTGAATGACTGTTTGACTTTCAATTTACCTGTGTCCAGACAGACAGTAGAAGATTGATAGTGTGTAGTTTGTTATTAAAAACCCCACTACAAGTCTACTCGTTTTTCAAGTAATGCAACAACATCTATGGGACAGTCCATCCTTGAAAAAAATGAAGTGTTAATGGATTGTGTGTCATAACAGTGCTCCTTCTAACCTTGAAAGAGCTAAATTATTTTCAGCCTTGATAACTACACAATTCCCCTTAAGTATGATTTTTATAAAAACTTTAATAATCAAATTGTTTGCATAAATGTAATCAAGCACACTTGCATCAAAACTTCTATTTTTCTCCCTCTTAAATAAAAATCTATAACCTTAGGCATGGTTCAAGAACTATTCCTCTTCCACAACACAAAGTATAGAAGGAAACAAAAATTTGCTGAAGTTGTCATCATTGGCATTTACTAGCAGAATATGTTTTCAAAAGCTCCAAAAAGTCTTCGATCCGAGATTTAATAGAGTCCCGTAGACCAAAAAAAAAAATTAATCTAATTTAATTTAGATAATCTGAAGGTTCAGATTATCTAAATAACTGGTGGTGTTCTTTTCTGTCACCAGGACCTAAATCATTTTGCATGCTATAGTCCTCTGGTTCAGATCTTTAAATTTCTGATTGAGGATTAAAAATAAATAAATATAAATAAGACAAGAGAGATTAAAGTTTCCAACCTCCACCTAATTTGTGATTCAAACTTAATAAACACAAATTCATCAGAAATAAAGGCACTAGTGAGAAATCTATTGTGTTGCAAATTAAATGACAAATACTTGGTTAATTTAGAGTTAAGGTTGCTTGGTGATAGAGCTCATGCCCTTCCAGAAGGTGAGTTCAGGAAAACTCAAACTTCTGCAAACCAGGAAGTACAGACTTAAGGTAAACAACCATGCAACTCTAATTCTGCCCACCACCACCCTTCCCTGAGCTGGCAATAACTACTGGGAATTATCTGCATGCACCCCAGCTCCAAATTGTGTTAGGTGTAGCTGTACTGAATGATGGAGGAATAAATTAGAGCGGCTTGGAAGAACTGTGATGGAGGAGATCTGGGGATTAGTTTGAGAAATGTCACTGAGCTATGATTGTGATATGAGGAGACCTGGGACTGAGTCCCCCAATGTGTGTTATCAAAGGAAAAAGGTGCCTGTTTATCTTGAGGTTCCAGTCTGAATTGTGTAGGCTGCATCAGTAGCAGGGCACTGGGGTCTTCTTGCCTTGGGTATTCTCAGTAGTGAAGTGAGATAGGAGAGCAATCTGTGAAGTTAATGATGGATGGGGGAAGCATAGGTTTAGGTGGCATCCTGTGCACAAGTGTTAAGGGGTTCTAAAAGGGTCTGAAGAGGTTGTTAAATTTTATAAGTGTGATTCTGTCATGAGAGTAAGCTCAGTGTTTGAGCTCCTGTCCATTACACTGAAGAGGCAGACTGGGAGAGAGTGTGAGCGAGCGTGAGTGAATGTGCACGCATGCGTAAGAGAGACAGACAGACAGACACACAGACGGTTTTGGGATAGCATTCAAAAAAAGCAGAGTTAAGGTTATGTGAGCATTTATTAACTCTCTATTTCCTGATTTTCAGAAATTTGAGTTTTGCTGAACTCAGCGTTGTGGAAGGACACAAGCTATCACCAGGAAACCTTAACCCTGTGTTAACTAAGTCTTTTGCCATTTAATCCCCTAGGGTTTTTCTCTTTAAATTAGAAATAGAAATATTTGTTAATAGAAGTTAATTGTTATTTAGAGAGTTGTAGTTGTCACCTGGGTTTGCAACTGATATGCTATTGTGGCTGGATAACAGTCAAAAGACCTAGGTTTTATATAGTGTGTTTCATCAGTAGATGTTTGAGATCCTACTGTGATCATCTAAGCCCTGGTATGATCTCTGTCTGTCAGCAAATCATTCCCAGAACATATCAGTTTAAAAAAAAAAAAAAAAAAAAAAAAGCTGTTTTTCCAGGAGCTGTATATCCCCTTGGTCAAATGGGCCCAAATTTGGATCACTGGCTGCACCCATGCCCACATGAGGCACACCAAATTTCAAAGCAAATGATTAACTGTATGGATTTTAGAGTATTTACAACAGTCAAGCTTTAAACAAAAAGCGGATATTAAACCTTAACTATAGCACAGCTGTCATTCTGGTATAATTAAAGGATACATTTTTAAAAAGAAACACCTTTAATTTTGGTTAAAACATCCTATTCATGTATTTACTTTAACATGAATTACTGAGAAGATGGCATCAGTATTTCACACTATGAAAATCAGACAAATCCAGAATCATGCCATAAGATCTCTTTTATAAAGCTCTCTCACCATACCCAGAGTGACACTTAAAGCAAACTGCTCTTTCCTTCCAGCCCTTTGAGAGTGGGCTTCCCATTCACAGAGAAGGGAACAGAGCCAAAGATTTCATGAACTCCACTAGGAACTTCACTTTTCCAGTCTCACACGGAAGCCAACACATTGATGATGGGTGCCTATACCATAAGATAGGTAGATAGTAAGCCTATTACCAGTTACTACCTTTTCAGATTTCACACTGCCAGGAGTTAGGAAAACCTCAGACAATTTGCCATTGAGTAAGATGCACAAAAAGACATAATGCAAATTGCAGGAATTCTGTACAGTATTTAAAAATTATTATACGACAACTTGAAGAAACAAAGCTTAGATTTTGGGCAAAGTTCAAGAGGTCAGTTTAACACCTGATGTAGCCTATGATGAGACAGTATCCTGCACTTTCAGAAGGGCTATACAGACTTGATCTAATAAGTCTTTTCCATCTCTAACTACTGTAATCCTAGTGGCTTATCACCATTGTGGTGGGCAAAAGACATGAACTCAATGGATACCAAAAACTTGATGCATGTTTTCCCCGATCCTTATCTTCCATATATCAACTCTGCATACCTACCAACTGTACTTACAACTCTTCTCTGAAAGAAGAGAGACAAAGAGTTTTAGAATTTGGGAATACCAATCTTTAAAACCCTGTCTCATCAGGCTAAAATGCAATAAAAGCCTGTTTCTGATATGCCAATATTATATTTGCTCAAATGAAAATGATATACATAGAACAAAATCTAAATATTTACAACTAATATGGTTTGGCTTTTCTTTATACTCACAAAATATATTCATTTTTAGTGTGATTTGTTTGCTTTTTATTAAAAAAAAAAAGCAGCCAGCGAAGAATATAGGGAAAGGATGAAGATGACACTGGATATTTTCTCAGAGAACACAATACTAGTTTTGTGTTATTTTGTGTTGATTAACAGGGGACATAACAGGAAAATGGAAGCTAGCTTGTTGACATTTAGTGACAGTGTTGCAGCAGGGTATACCCCGTCCACCCAAAACCTGACATGCAGGCAAAAGACTTGTGCATTCCTTTTTACCTTCATATTGCCTACAACATGCTACTCCAACACTCCAGAAATTTCTCTCTTCCATCTCTATTGCTTTTGGGTATCTGTCACGTAGCTCCAACTCACGCCCTTACACAAAACTTTTACAGTGATTTCATAGGCTTATATATCAGTTACATTAACAAATGTAATCTGGAACATAATTTTGTTTTAACACTGCTAAGCTCACTATTAAAGTTTACAAAAGACCACTGAAGTCAATGGAGATAGTCCCTTTGATTTCAAATGACTTTGGATCAGGCTCTTACATCATATAGGCATGAGTACAGAACAGAATATGGGACCCTTGCAACACTGTTTCACTATTTCTTTATGTAGATAATGTTTCAAGAAAGCGCAGACCACAGGAGAAAAATCCAGTTTAACATCTGTTGCCTAATACCCTTATGTTCTTCAACTCTTGAGTGACAGCTGGGACAGTTCCGCAGGGCCTTCCCATCCTACAATAGTAAATTAAGAAGCATAACAAACAGCCTATTTCAGAGACTTTCCCAATGTATCTAAAAGAAACATTTCTGTGTGCCCATGTTAAAACCTGCCCGCCTCAATTCAGCTGTTTTTCACTATTGTATCGAAGATAGTAACTACAGCAAACCATGGCCCCAAAACCACATCATTACCCTCTTTACTCATGAAGGCTCTAGCCTTTTATGTTCTACCCCCAGAGTAGCTTTTTCATTGCTTTCCTTGCACAGACTCTCTCGGACTGTTTTTTTCCATAGTAGTCCCAAAAAACACAAAACATTTAACTTAACGGATATGTAGTCATGAAAACTATGTCCAATCCCCACACACCATTTTGTCATCAAGAGAGAACACACAAATAATAAGTATCTATATGGTGACTTACAAATACACAAACCTACACACTGTATACAAATGACACTTGTGTAATTTGGGGCTCTCTCCGGGGGGGGGGGGGGAAAGAGAGAGAACTCTGAGGAACAGGAGCTCCGGCTCTGCGGGGAGATGGAAGGGCAGGAGGGCATTAAACCTGTGTAGGGACAGAGTTTGAAAAAGGCTTGCTGACTTTGGTAGATAGCATCTGAATCCCTTTCAACTTGAAAAGTTTTAAGAAAGTTGTAAACATTATCAAACAAGAACTACATTGCTCCTAGCCCATAAACTATAGTGAAGTTGAACAGGGCCCAATCAGCAAGGCCCAGGAGCAAAATCCTAGTGAGAAGTTTACTGGCCTCTTCCCATGACAGACCCAGCAACTGGTATTTCTGCTAAGGTGATATCCATGAACCCTGCTCACTGGAGTCCATCTTTAATCAATAGCCTGCAGGTGTTAGGTGTCTGATAAATCTGAAGGTCAGCTTGATACATCTCACAAGCACTAGAAAAATAAAACTTTATTCCTCTTTTCCCTTGCACTCAGAGGGAAGAAAGGGATTTTTGATACTCTAACTGTCCCCAGGCTGCTGCAAAGAAAGAGGCAGGGTTCCCAAACTCCATGTGTCCCCCCCTTTTTGGGATCCTCCTCCCCAGATGAATAGCTGCACAACAGCAAAATTAATGATTCTTGTCAGTGTCAGCACTACACAGAGGGTTCTAAATGCCTGCCATGAAACTTACTGGCTTTGTCAGTTTCAGGTAGCTTTGGAAAGCTAAATGAAAGTAGCAGAGGCACTAAAGCTCTTAGTTTGTAGCCCTAGGAAGAAAACATTTACATTTTGGAAGGTTGCCATCACATCCATAAGAATAAGAAACCATTTCATTTTAAAAACTTTAATTTATAAAAGTAGTAAATTGATAGTTTAGGCTCCCACGTTCATCAGTGGAAGTTTCCTACTCACCAATGGTGACTAGGCAAATGGATTTTTCAAACCCTCTTTATGGATTTGAAATACTGTAGCACCTTCCGTGCATTGTGAAGTTATGTTTTTTCATCCAAGAGGTAATCATTTGGAATTCTCTGGCAATTATCCCAGGATAACTGATAAAATTCAAATTACTGGAACACCAGTAGTATCTTAAGGTAGAAATTTAGTTAGGTGTTAACGTGCAAAGGGTTCAACCGATTGCCAAAATAGTGTCAGAAAAGAATATTTCCCTAAGGCACATTGACATTTGGGTGGAGGGATTCGGAGGATGCCAGACTGTCTCTATGACGCATTTCACAGGGATCATTGATTAGGCTCACATGGATATAACGTCATGTAAGTTTCCTGCAATTGCATGAAACAGCCATTATTGGACCTTGGGCCTTCCTGTTTTATCTTTAGCAGTGGACTCTCTCCTAGAAATGCCATAATTTATACTTAATATTTCATAAGTGAGCATTCATTTCTTCAAAGACAAAAGAAATTCTCAAAGGGGGAGGGGCAGGGAGGTAAGTGAGAATTACTATGATGTACCAGAATCCTACAAACACACTTGCAACAAAAATACGTTTGCAAAGGAGAGGAAAAAGCACACTGATTTAGTGTCAAGTTGCATGAATAGCAGCAATCACTGGAGGAAAAGATGAATGAATGGAGCTCATGGAGAAAACTACATTATGAATAAAGTTTAATGCAAGCATTCTAGAGTTCATGCCAACAAACTGAATTTATTTAATCCTAGACATTAGCATTTATTAACAAACAAAAGACTATTGTAGGACTGCTTGTGAAAGCATGGTGTTTTGTTATAAATAGGCAAACTAAAGATTCAGTTAAAACAGTGGTTCTCAAACTTTTGTACTGATGACCCCTTTCACATAGCCTCTGAGTCCGACCCCTCCTTATAAATTAAAAACACTTTTTATATATTTAGCACCACTATAAATGCTGAAGGCAAAGTGGGGTTTGGGGTGGAGGCTGACAGCTCACGACCCCCTGAGGAGTCCCGACCCCCAGTTTGAGAACCTTGGAGTTAAAAATCTATACTCAAGTTTTCAAACAGTTGGGCAATTTTGTCCGTGTGATTTCTAAAAATTATGAACAAAACCATTTATTGCACTATATAATCCAAACAGTGACATAGTACACATAAGGTTCTGGTGTAGCAATTACTCCTAACTCACTACACAAATCCTCCTGAAGATTAAAACCAGTAATATCATTTACAAATCTGCCCTTGGCCAGCTTTACTATTACGTTGAAAAACAAGATTTAGCAAACTGCAGACGAACAACAAACTATTCATCTATGTAAGAAGTTGATTGTAAGAGATGCTTTAAAAATTCTAAAAACATTGGCAATTTCTTATAATCTGCTTGAACATGTTAAGAAGCCATTAAAATAACCAACTAAAAATGTAGTAATGTCAACAGAAGAAACATTCAGATTTAATCATAACTGCCCCAAAGCAGTTTTGGCTACAGCTATCTTTACTCTGAAACTGGACATCTCCTTTTTCTTTCTGTTCCTAGAGTGTAGGTATGCAGTTTTTTCCAACACACTCTAATGCTTCCAGGACTAAAGCAAGTTAAATTACTTAGCTGAATTATGTTTTAATTTAACGGGCTTGATCCTGCTCCCGCTGAAGTCAATGGTAAAGCTCCTATTTACTTAAAAGGGGGAAGAACCAGGCACAATGTGCTTTGGCGATCTCATCTGCTTGGCTGATTTAAATTTATGGAAACAAAAGCAAATTTATTTAAAACCAGCAATTGGGTCAAATTCAACTCTGGGTTCACTCTGCTGGAGTCAATGGAGTGGTGCCTGGGATGAAACTTAACCAAAACATAGCTGTACTTGAACTACAGTGTTGTCAAGACTTTCTCTTAATACTCAAAGATCCTGCATTTTCACAGCGCTTCCAGTTTCTGCAGCATATTGTAAGAAAGCGATCCTGTTTACCTTTATGTTTAGCTTTATGTTATACCATGACACATTAATAATAAAAAAACATAGTTCAGAAATATCCTAACTATACTAGAGAAAATTTAAATCGGCAATACAATTAAAGGATCATCAAGATTTTGAGAGTTCATAATTTTATGTATTTAAATATTGTTCTTAAATATATTTAATATTTAAATACATAATGTAACAAAAAGGGTAAGTCTGAGATTGTAAGTAATTAGAATATTTAGGAGAAGGAATCTGATGCACAGATAAGAGGTAGACATTCACTTCTGAGAAGCAAGTGCTCGTGCAGTTTGAGGGCAGTTTCTAGCCTGCTTTAAAAAAAAAAAAAAAATGTACATGACAATCTATTTCCAGAGGAGTCAGTGATGTTTGTAATCTTTGGTATCAAAATCTCAAATAAAGATCAGAAAAGCAACTTTTATAAATTAAAGAGGCCACAAGAGAATGCTTACTCCACTATTAGCCTCCTTTCTCCTGTGCCCCCTAACCGGTGCTAACCAGCATGAACCAGCACCAAGGACATATGTCTACACAGCAGTTGGAAGGTGCGATTCCCAATTCGCACAGACATGCACATACTAACTCTGCTCAAGCTAGTAGGCTAAAAATGGCAGCGTGGCTGCAGAACCACAGGGGGCACCACCCAAGTATGTACACAGAGGATCAGGCGATACTGTACTCAGGCAGCTAGCCCAAGGCACCATCCATGTTGCTGTGGCCAAACTGCCCTTTTTAGCATGCTAGTTCAAAGGTCAGCTAGAGCGTGTATGTCTACACAAACAGGAAATCACAACTTCCAGCTGCTAACTGTATAGACTTACCCCAAGAGCACACTTAGACCCTTTGTGCCTGGAAATTTATAAATTCAGGCCTCTCCTACTGCACTTGTTGAGAAATCAGACTCCATTAGGTAAGACAGCCTGAACAAAAAGATTTTTAGCAGAGGGTGAAAAGCATGAGACATTTACAGGGTCGGCTCCAGGTTTTTTGCCGCCCCAAGCAACAAAAATTTTGGCTGCCCCCAAACCAACCTGGGCTCCCCCCGCACTCCCCTCCTGCCCCAGCCCTGGGCTCTCCCCCCCCCCCCCACCTGCAGCCCCTGCCGCCCCAGCCCTGGGCTCTCCCCCCCACACACACACCCCATGCTGCCCCAGCTCTGGGCTCTCCCCCCCGCCAACCTGCACCCCCTGCCGCCCCAGCCCTGCGCTCTCCCCCCACACACACACACACCCCATGCTGCCCCAGCCCTGGGCTCTGCCCCCTCCACCCGCACCCCATGCCGCCCCAGCCCTGGGCTCTCCCACCCACCCCCCGCCACACCCTCCTTCTGCCCCAGCCCTGGGTCACTGGTAACTTGCTCCCAGGGCGGGTCATTCAGCAGGAATTTTGGATGTGCACAGAACACAGACAGGATTGGTTCCCATATGGTTACAGAACTACAGTAAAGTGAAACAATTTTCAGCTTGTGTGATTGGAGGAAATCTGGATGCATATTATAAGACTGTCCTCCATAAATGAGGAAAAGTTGAGGTGCCTTTATTATTCTTTTGTTCCCCTCTTTCTTCCTATGGGGAATTTGCCAATGCAATATCACTGTCTTCCTTTTAAACAAATAAAACTAAAATGGCAAAGGCTGTTGAAAATAGCAATTCCAGTCCTAAACACCACTGGGAAGCATTTCTTGCTCGATTTTATCCTACTTTTTCTACAGCAAGTTACAGTGGATCAGTATATTTGATTTGGGAGAAATGAAGTAACAGCTGCCCAAATTGAGCTTGAGCACTCCAGAATTCTGAGGTGTTCAAATCTGGAAGGCTTGATTCTCTTTCTGAATATTAGCTAAATCTGGAAAGGAAAAGTCAATTTCTGCTTCCATGGCTCAGAAGTGGAAATCCTCCTACGTGCCTGGTATTGTATCTAAAGCTGCCCAGGTCCAGTAGAGCCTCCCCTCCCTTACTTTTCATTTTAAAATTCTAGTGGGATCCACATACTTCCCTTGCTAGGCTTCAGATAGAGAGGGGCACTGTCCATTTAGTCCACCCAATTCTTTCTTTGGGGGCTGCAAGGTGAGGTCCCACCAGTATCCCTAATCCAGTCTGGGGAATGTCTTCTGAAGGGGATATCTGGGCCAAAGCCTTCTACTCCTTGGGAATACTTGTTCCCCATTCACAGTGCCACCCCACTCTAGCGGTGAGCTCTCCATTCACTGCAAGCTGCAGCATGAGGTTTCAGCTACCATACTCCCTCCCCATCCCTTTCCTGTTGATAGCGGCCAAGGGAATGCTGGGAAATGTAGTTCTTTCCCTGCTCCAAGGCTAGCTCTAGGGCAGGGAGCCAACCAAGGAACTACAGCTCCCAGGGACCCCTGTTGGTTCTCAGCTCGCAGGCTGGATCCCTGCCGGCTGCCGCCCCTGCTTGCTTTGCTGGTGCCTAGAGCCACCCCTGGACATTTACCAAGAGGAGAAGCAGTGCAAGAACTAAAAGCTTTACAAAAGGCTATGGTTAAAAATATTTAGTGCATTGAAAGAATACTGGAAATTGTAGAGGCTAAGTTGAAAGCCAAGAACATAAGTTCTCATCTTTCCTGCCAGACTAGAAGGGGAGGACACAGTTACCTTTATGACTAACATTGTTGCATCGGCTCTCAAATACTTTTTTTTGTCAAGAGATGCTAGAAAATCCCCAATGAGAGGACAGTGAAAAAGGGTGGCACCTTAATAATCGTGCATCAAGAGGTGAATCTGGACAGACTTTGAAATTAGCCAGAGAGTAACATAAATTGTTATTTCAGAGATAGAGGTTTTTAATTCTCTGATCTGAACTTAGTTACCGAGGCTGACGGGAAATAATTTGTCCTAGTACAAAAGTTGTTTGGGCTGCATTTAGTGTGACATTTATTACTTCATGAAACACAAAACAATGAAGACAAGGGCATTGCAGAGAAACTAAATTAATTCCTTGCATCGGTCTAAACTGCAGAGGATGCGAGGGAGATTCCCACACTGAGCCATTCTTTTAGATGACAGATCTGAGGAACTGTTCCAGATTGAGGTGTCAAAGTTTTGGAACAAACCGATAAATTAAACAGTAATAAGTCACCAGGGTATTCACCCAAGAGATCTGAAAGAACTCAAAATATGAAATTGCAAAACTACTAACTGGTATGTAAGCCATCACTTAAAATCAGCCTCCGTACCAGCTGACTGGAGGATAATTAACCTAACACCAATTCTGAAAAAAGACTCCAGAGAAGATCCTGGCTATTAAAGGCCAGTATGCCTAACTTCAGTACTAGGCAAATTGGTTGAAACTATAGTAAAGAACAGAATTATCAAACATGTAGATGAACACGATACGTTGGGGAAGAGTCAACACAGTTTTTGTAAAAAGAAATCATGCTTCACCAAACTATTAAAATTCTTTGAGGGGGTCAAACATGTGAAGAAGGCTGATCCAGTGGTTGTAGTGTACTTGGACTTTCAGAAAGCCTTTGACAAGGTTCCTCATCTAATTTTCTTAAGCGAAGTAACAAGTTATGGAATAAGAGAGAAGGTGCTCTCACGGATCAATAACTACCGTAGTTAAAACACAGAAAACAAAGGGTCAGAATAAATGACCAGTTGTCACAATGGAGAACAGTAAATAGTGGATTCCCCCAAGGATCTGTAATGGGACCAGTGCTGGTCAACATATTCATAAATGACCTGGGGAAAAAGAGGTAAACTGTGGCAAAGTTTGCAGATGATATAAAATTACTCAAGATAGTTAAGTCCAAAGCTGTCTGCGAAGAGCTACAAAGTGATCTCACTAAACTGGAAAAAGAACAGGAGTACTTGTGGTACCTTAGAGACTAACAAATTTATTAGAGCATAAGCTTTCGTGGACTACAGCCCACTTCTTCGGATGCACCACTAAACTGGGTGACTGGAGGGTGGGGGAAAAAAGGCCGATGAAATTCAATGTTGATAAATGCAAAGTAATGCACACTGGGAAACAATCCCAACTACACATACAAAATGACAGCATCTAAAAGAAAGATCTCGGAATCACTGTGGATAATTCTCTGAAAACATCTGCTCAGTGTGCAGAGGTAATCAAAAAAAAGCTAGCAGAATGTTAGGAATCATTAGGAAAGGGATAAATAATAAGACAGAAAATATCATAATGTCACTATATAAATCTATGGCACGCCCACACCTTGAAGACTGGCTGCAATTCTGGTCAGCCCATCTCAAAACCAAAATATTAGAATTGGAAAAAGAACAGAGAAAGGCAACAAAAATGATTAGGGGAATGGAACATCTTCCATATGAGGAAAGATTAAAAAGACTGGGACTGTTCAACTTTGAAGAGAGACTGCTAAGGGGGGATATGATAGAGGTCTATAAAATCATGAATCACGTGGAGAAAGTAAATATGGAAGAATTATTTACTGCTTTATATACAGGGTGACCGGACGTCCCGATATTATTGGGACTATCCCGATATTAGGAGCTTTGTCTTATATATGCAGCTATATCACCCACAGGGAAGGGGGGGGGGGTATTACTGGGTTCAGAAAGAATTTCGTAAGTTCCCAGAGAATAGGTCTATCAATGGCTATTGGTCAAGATGGTCAGGGATGAAACCCCATGTGCCAGGTGTCCCTAAACCCCTGACTACCAGAAGCTGGGACTAGACCAACAAGGGATAAATCACGCCATAAAATGGCTCTTTGAAGCATCTGGCATTGACCACTGTCGGAAGACAGGATACGGAGTTAGATGGACCATTGGTCAGACCCAGGATGGCCATTCTTATGTTCGTAAGAGCATAAAGCAAACTTTTAATGTTTACAGTAGTAAGAGTGGCAGACAGCTCTATCCCATATTAAACCACATATAAAAAGAAGATTCTTGATGAACATGTGGAGGCATGATTAAGTGTTCTTTACTTGAAATTCTTACTCAGTTATGAGTCTTTACTTCTGCCTAAACAAATTCATCTTCTCTTAAAAAAAAAAAAAAAATCAATAATTCAAGAGACTATTCAAACACAATGCACAAATCTTCAAACCTTGTGTGTGTATTACTTGTTCTAAATGAAATATTTCAGTAGTTGATTTTATTTTAATACCACATTCTGAAGTTTGAGACTGGTATTTAGAGCTCTATTAAAATCAAAGAGCAAAAATAAAGTAAAGTAAAATCTGCTCTTCAGTGTCAGAGGAAGTGTCAGAGGAAGTGTGTAGGAAAAAAAACAAAACTAAGTAAGCCACATTTAACCACTATTCTGGATACACTACCACAATGGTTTTGCTCCCTCTTCTAACTCAACAGATGCAACAAACACAAACTTATATCTAATGAATATTATCTTCAGACAGTAGTTATCAGTGGTTCACAGTCAAACTGGAAGGGCATATCAAGTGGAGTCCCACAGGGATCAGCTCTGGGTCCGGTTCTGTTCAATATCTTCATTAATGATTTAGATAATGGCATAGAGAGTACACTTATAAAGTTTGTGGACGATACCAAGCTGGGAAGGGTTGCAAGTACTTTTGAGGATAGGATTAAAATTAAAAGTGACCTGAAAAAACTGGAGAAATGGTCTGAAGTAAATAGGATGAAATTCAATAAGGACAAATGCAAGGTACTCCACTTAGAAAGGAACAATCAGTTGCACACATACAAAATAGGAAATGACTGTCTAGGAAGGAGTACTGCAGAAAGGGATCTGGGGGTCATAGTGGATCACAAGCTAAATATGAGAGAACAGCTTAACACAGTTGCAAAAAAAAGCAAACATCATTCTGGGCTGTATTAGCATGAGTGCTGTAACCAAAACACAAAGTAATTCTTCTGCTCTACTCCGTGCTGATCAGGCCTCAACTGGAGTATTGTGTCCAGTTCTGAGAGCCACATTTCAGAAAAGATGTGGACAAATGGGATAAAGTTCAGAAAAAAGTAACAAAAGTGATTAAAGGTCTGGAAAACTTGACCTATGCGGGAAGAATGAAAAAATGGGTTTGTTTAGTCTGGAGAAGACAGAAGGGACATAACAATTTTCAAATACATAAAAGGTTGTTACAAGGAGAAAAATTGTTCTGGTTAACCTCTGAAGATAGGACACGAAGCAATACAGTTAAATTGCAGCAAGGGGAATTTAGGTTGGACATTAGGAAAAACTTCCTGTCAGGGTGGTTAAGCACTGGAATAAATTGCCTAGCTAGGTTGTGGAATCTCCATTACTGCAGATTTTTAAAAGCAAGTTAGACAAACACTTGCCAGGGAAAGTCTAGATAATACTTAGTCCTTCCTGAGTGCAAAGGACTGGTCTAGATGACCTCCCACGGTCCCTTCCAGTCTTATGTTTCTATTATTCAGTTACACCTTAAAGGAAAATTGTAACATTTACTAAATTGTCCTGTTTGGTAGTGTTTCACCGGGTTATGCCCGGACATAATACTTACAACCATGAATACCACCATTCTATTACCAGAAGTCACTTCTTATGAGACAGAGTTTAAATCCTGGAATGTCTTATGAAAAACTACAAGGAAAACCAAACTGCAGCTTTCCATTAAAGAGACTGTCCAATGGAAAGCAAAATAATTGTATGGTATAATTTATAAATCTCCTGGCTCCCAGTTAACCTTGAAAAATTCTTCAATCCCACCCAGTGTTTTGTTGTTGTTGTTGTTGTTGTTTTTTAACCTTAATAGGTTGTGGTTGTTCAAGCAATGTCACCTCCAAATATATTAAAAGTTGTTAATTTTACCTATCAGATATGGTAAACATCCAACTGGTACCTACTTGGAATTAACTATACTATGCCCCAGCCATCAAGACCCCAAGAGGAAAAGGCAAGTTTATATTTATTTATATTTTCAGTGTATCAAACTTCAAGGGCAGAAAATTTATATGACCTCACTTATCTTAACTTCATTTATAATTCCTTTTTGTCATTAAGTGAAACAAGTGAACAAAATGTAATTAACCAGCAAGAAAAAAAGATCAAAACAAAAAAGTAGTGAATCAAAAGTAGCTGGAAATTTGTTTTGTGTAATAATCTAAAAGATAATTGAAGAGCTAATATTCTAAGAGACAGCTTTCTGATGCTTCAAATTGTTGACAGAACAGTAGGGGGGAAATCTCTATTTTTCTAGGGCAAAAACATGTTTATTTGCCTCACCTTGTTTAAGTTGTGCTGGCCTAATTACAGATCCGAAGTCTGCCTAGGTCACCACATTCTGAACTTTCTCAGACTGTTCCCTCTTGTATCCTCTCAGGAGCTTTGTGGTAGAATCTCTGAGCCAGATTGTGGCTGGCCCTGAGTGGATGCACAAGGGAGTGTGAGGAGCGGACATATGGACCATTCCCTTGGTAGGATTACGGGTCATGTGCTTCTTCTTTCCTGAGGCATAGTTCTATTTTTCACTAGAAAGATACATTTTATTGGCCCAGTATGCAGATCTGGATAAGAAAAGAAAATGCATTTGTTCTCTGCTGAACCAAGTCTATCCACTAAGTAGGCAGCATAAATTTTGAAAGGCATCTATTTCTGTAACGGTCTCTTCAAGTAGGTTATAGAGAGGGTATGTTTTTTGGGGGAGAGAGGGCAGCCTTTGGGTCAGCTATGGAGCTACTCGCGCTGAATGACTCTCACCACATGGCTGGTGAAGCAGAAGATTGCTGTATGGAAGACTGCCTGATTTTCTGGTTGGTTTTGTCCGAGGGGCATTTAAACAGAAGATTTTCTTGGTCCTGGAAAGTAACGAGATCAAAGTAGTTTGATTTCTTATCATAACGCACGATTTACTAGCAATAAAATTTTAAGATAGGCCCCTAAGGTGCCATGAACTCCAAAGTTCTGAATATCTGCGATTGATTTCTTACCCCTAATTTTAATTTTTTTTTTTTTTTACTTTGTAGTCACTTTCAAAACTTAATTAACAAAGCAAAGAGACATTGCCATTTAATAAATCCTTATTCTATAAAACTTTGAAATATTACTTCCCTCTAACTGAAGCAGGCCAGGAAGTCACGAAATGGGGGTGAAGGGAAGGGAAGAAATGTTTTGTTCCAAGAAGTTTGCTATTGCATTCTTTCAGAACATAAGCTTACAAATTACTTCCAAGTTGCTATGTATAAGAAAGTGAGACATCACAGCAAAATGTTCCATTCATATTACGAAGCCGAAATTCCCACTGGAACCAGTAGTAAAAGGGGAAAAATGAAGACAGTAACCATTGTTTGTATAGAGGAAACTGACACTTGCATAATTTTTAACCTCTTGAGCCGCTGGTTTATCTTGTTACAGCTTAACAGAACTCTCACAATGCTTTGAAGATGTGCATTGGGAATATACAAATCATAGTCAGCACAGAACACACACACACACACACACACACACACACGTGTCTTCCAGCAGATTGAGTACAAGTCCTTGATACAAACACAGCAACAAAGGATAAGTCATATACAGGCATGCAGGGAATTCCATCGACACAAGCAGTAGAAAAGAGCTATTAGGTCACTATAATAAGTAAACTGAAAATTACCACTTAAACGTGTAACTTTTGTGATTTACATATAGTACAAAAAGGCATGTTTTGGAAGGAAAAAAACATGAGACCACTGATCACAAAGCTTGATGAATGCCCAAGATAAACGCCACCCATTAAATTCTCACTTAATTGGAGATACCACAGATAAATAGGCACGCTCATCTAATCAAGCAAAATAAAGGTTCAAGTTTAATAGCATAATCTTCAGGGGACAATATCATCTGAGCTATTGTTCTAACACTTTACATTACATCAGTATTCTCTCTAATAGCACTTTTGGGGGTACAAAAGTTGGCTATACCATATGTAGCAGCCAAGATGAAACACGGTCAGTAATTCTTAACAGATATAAGAATGGCCATACGGGGTCACCAAAAGTCCATCTAGCCCAGTAACCCGTCTTCCGACAGTGGCCAATATCAGGTGCCCCAGAGTGAAAGAACAGGTAATCATCAAGTGATCTGCATTAGTAGGAGCATTGCCAGCAGATCAAGGGAAGTGATTATTCCCCTCTATTCGGCACTGGTGAGGCCACATCTGGAGTACTGCGTCCAGTTTTGGGCCCCCCCACTACAGAAAGGATGTGGACAAATTGGAGAGAGTTCAGCCAAGGGCAACGACAACAATTAGGGGGCCTGGGAACATGACTTATGAGGAGAGGCAGAGGGAACTGGGCTCAGTCAGGCTGAAGAAGAGAAGAGTGAGGGGGAATTTGATAGCAGTCTTCAATTACCTAAAGGGGGGTTCCAAAGAGGATGGAGCTTGGCTGTTCTCAGTGGTGGCAGATGACAGAACAAGGAGTAATGGCCTCACATTGCAGTGGGGGAGGTCTAGGTTGGATGTTAGGGAAAACTATTTCACTTGGAGGGTGGTGAAGCACTGGAATGGGTTACCTAGGGAGGTGGTGGAATCTCCATCCTTAGAGGTTTTTAAGGCTCAGCTTGTCAAAGCCCTGACTGGGATGATTTAGTTGGGGTTGGTCCTGCTTTGAGCAGGGGGTTGGACTAGATGACTTTCTGTCAACCCTAATCTTCTATGATTCTATGATCCATTCCCTGTCACTCATTCCCAGCTTCTGGCAGGTTTGACCAGGTTTAAGCTTAATTACAGAGTTTACAGGTCTAGGCACCAAACGTTAGGTACCAAAACAGAGAGCGAGCCTGATTTTCAGTGGTTAGTAGCCACAACACTATTAAGTTGTATAACTTCTCACAGATTCTAAGAAATAGTAACATACAAAATATTTATTGGAAACTTGATAGCTCAGGAAATTGTGTAATGAAATATTAGCTATACATCTAGTCTAGATTGATAGTAACAAAATTATTACCATATAAAAACAATTCCATGACCTCTGTGAAATGAGCTGTCAGTCTCTGTCCAGTATGAAGCATAACAACGTCCACATCACAAAAACCGATTAAGATATCCAGTGGACTGACGGGCTGGTCACAGATAATTTTTTGTAATACTCACAATAGCCTTTGGCTAAATACTTTACTCATGTAGCCAGTCCTTCCATATCAAGGGAAAGTTAAAACAGCACCGCAATTGTAACAGAGTGCTGTTCCTTGGGGACATACATCACATCCCCAGTACCCTGATCCAAGCCCTGTAAGACTTAAGGTATGTCTACACTACCTACCGGATCAGCAGGTAGTGATCGATCTATCGGGGACGGATGTATCTAGTCTAGACGCGATAATTGATCCCCAATCACTCTGCTGTAGACTTCCTGTACTCCACCGCGGGGAGAGGCGGAAGCAGAGTCAACAGAGGAGCAGCGGCAGTTGACCCCGCACCGTGAGGACGCGAGATAAGTTGATCTAAGATACGTCGACTTCAGCTACACTATTCTTGTAGCTGAAGTTGTGTATCTTAGGTTGATTCCCTCTCCCCCAGTGCAGACCAGGCCTTAGTGTGCTAAATTAATGGAGCACAAGAGAAGGGTCGCATGACCGCAGGCTGCAAGCAGTACCTGATGTAAACACATGCAGCCTACCCTCAGTAGAAAGAAACCCAGGATCAGGGAACGACCTTCGAGGGTACTTGCCACTCGCTCAAACACAAGGACTCAAAGGGAGACCTGAAAGTAGGAGCCAGTAGGGGGAAAAGCTCAGCTGGGGAGGCCTCAACTATAAAGCCCTGAAAGAAGGTTTGTAAAGGACTGTGAAGCCCTGGAATGATGGCCTAAAACTGTTTTGAATCTTGGTTTCAAAGTTAATCAAAAACTGCCCTGAGTAAAACAAACTCCTGGAACTATGCGGCTACTTAGAGCAGGATTTCACCTTCCCCGGCTACTAGCAGATCCCCCCACTAGCTTACAGCAGTGCAGCAGGAAGGTTGTAGTGCTGCTGGCTGTGCTATACTGTTCTCCTGATAAGGCATTTAAGTCTATAGGAGTATAGGTCTGATATTTACATGACCACTAACTTATTAAAACATTATGCTGATTTAATTAATATGCAGAGTGAAAGTGTAAGCAATCTATAGCTATGTCACAGATATTATCAGGCTAGCCTTGTTCCCATTGGCTTTGGGGCAGATGATTTTGATAATTCTGATATATTTCCCTCACTGAAAAATTTTGCTAAGGGCAGTCCACATAAGTGAATATTATTATTATTGATGTCAACAATACATCCTAAACTTAGATTTTCAAAAGGTTTTTAGTCAATACATAAGCACTACTCACAACTAAGATACATCTGTTTCTCAAACAGTCAGAAGCTTCCTTGAACAGCAGGCTAGGCAATAAAGTTCTCATATTTTCCTTTTTTTAAACTTATTTGCAAAAGACTTCTGAAGTTGCATCCTCTATCTACTTTTTAAATTCTTATTAACACTAACAAGAACACCACTTTTTAAAGTTGCCACTTATGTGACTAGCATGAACTGTCACTTCAACAGAAATATTCAGTGTTGCATAACAAATTGTGTGTAATAAATAAAAACTCTTGCTGTATAATAAATAAAAGCATAGGAGAAGTACTTTTGAAGAGTAGTAAACAACGTAGGTAGTTATTTGTTCTTCCTTCCAGTTGCCTGTAAGCATTTTTAATGAAGTACACTGAGAGCCTTAAAAAAAAAAAAAAAGAAAGCCACTCTGTCAAAGAGCCACCAAAAGTCTCGCAGCCACCTATAAAGTTTCACTTATGAAGATCTGACTAATCATAGAGTAGGATTTAAATTGAATCACAAAGAGTACTTATTAATGCTCACAATGTGTTGTCATATTAAATTAGCACTTTGAACAAGATATTTTACTTAAGCCTTTAAGCGCTGTCACCATACATACTACACCATTATGAAAACAACGGTGTATTTTTCTGAAATGCATAAGGTAATTTCCCACAATACCCAGAACATTTTGAGTAGAAATATCAAAATGAACATCTGATATCTGAAACCTTTTCACGCTGGCAAAAGGCCATCCCAATATAAAAGCTAGATGAAAAATTTTAAAGTAAAAAGATGTGTAAAACCAACCATAGTAAACTTATTAGGAAACTTGATCAAATGGTATGCGAGGTCAAAAAATGTCACTTTCAAGGATATCTAGTGTTTGGGCCCCGATTGAAAATCCACCAGCTTCAGTGAGCTTTGGATCAAGCCCTTTACAAGGAAATAAGAGAAGTTGTTTATTTTGAAGACTTCTTTGAAATGACTCTCTATGTTGACTGTTCCACATAGTCTGATTACTCACATTATTTGGCACAGAAAACTGTACTTAAATATAATTTACTATACACCTTTAAAATACAATCTTTCCCTAATACCTAGGAACAATGAAACCCCTCTGACAGCAAGTTAATGTATATCTATTGCCACCATGAGCCAGAAAGAGACATGTTATTACCTGTAAAGACAAAAGCAAAATGGAAAGGTATTAAAAACCTACAAACTTTCTTGTTAATGTAGGCCTTGATCCTGCAAACATGTAGGTATGTGCTTACCTTTTTGCATGTCCATTGGCTACAATGGGATTACTCACATGAGTGAAGCCAAGTATGTTCCTAAAACCGTTTGCAATACTGGGGCCAAATTAGGAATTCAACTAGTGGTTTAGCTATGAACTGTATATAAATAGACTAATTATCAATCTCAGTTATACAAAGAAATAATTCATAAATCTTTGGAATTAAGAATATTTTAATCCCAATATCAGAAACAAAAAGTTCTCTAGGCACTGAGTTCACACTGCACGTGATATTACACAGACTTATTTTTGCTTTTTGGGCACCCTCTTCTCCTCACCCCTCTTTAAAGAAAAAAAGGTAACCTACAGTGTTACATATTAGTCTATACTAGCCTAAAGTTAGACATTTTTAAAATCAGCAGGTCTAGATAATTTGCATCTAGGATTTTTAAAAGAGCTTGCTAAGGAGCTCACTGGATTGTTAATGTTGATTTTAAGTAAATCTTGGATTACTGAGGAAGTCCCAGAAGACTGGAAGAAAGCCAATGTTGTGCCTATTTTTAAAAAGGGTAAAAACAGGATCATCCAGGTAATTATAAACCTGTTGCCTGACATCAATCCCAAGCAAGATAACAGAGTGGCTGATACGGGACTCAAAGAACTAAAGAAAGGTAATGTAGTTAATGCAAATCAACGCGGGTTTATGGAAGATAGACCCTGTCAAATTAACATTTTTTTAAAATCAGATTACAAGATTGGTTGTTAAAGGTAATAGTGTTTATGTAATATACTTATACTGTATTATATTTGACTTAATATCACACATTTTGATTAAAAAACTAGAATGATATAAAATTAACATGGCACATGTTATAGGCATTAGAAACTAGCTAATTCATAGGTCTCAGAATGTAACTGAAAATGGGGAAATGTCATCAAGCAGGTCTGTTTCCAGTAGAGTTCCACAGGGACAGATTCTTGGCCCTATGCTATTTAACATCTCTATCGGTGATCTGGAAGAAAATATAAAATCATGACCAATAAACTTTGCAGATGACAAAAATTGGGTAAGTGGTAAATAGTGAAGAGGTCACTGATTCAGAGTGATCTAGATCACTTGATAAATTGAGTTCAAGCAAACTATGTGTTTTAATACAGCTAAATGTAAATCTGGAAAAAAAGAAAGTGTTACTAACAGAAAGTGAATAAGATTGGGGTCTTGGTGGATAATCAGCTGAACATGAGCTCCCAGTGCAATGCTGGCCAAAATAGCTAATGAGATCCCAGGATGCATAAACAGGGCAACCTTGAGTAGAGAGGTTTTTTCATCTCTGTACTTGGTACTGGTGCAACCTCTGCTGGATTATCATGTCCAGCTCTGCTGCTCACAGTTCAGAAGGATGTTGATAAATTGGAGAGGATTCAGAGAATGATTAAAGAATCAGAAAACAGTGATAGACCCAAAGAACTCAATCTAGTTAGCTTAACAAAAAGAAGGTTAAGGGGGAGTAAAGTACCTACACATTGGGAACAAATATTTAATAATTGGCTCTTCAATTTAGCAGAGAAAGGTATAACATGATCTCGTGGCTGGAAGTTGAAGCTAGACAAATTCAGACTGGAAATAAGGTGTACATTTTTAACAAGAGTAATTAACCATTGGAACAATTTACAAAGGCTGTGGTGGATTCTCCACCACATACTAATTTCAAATAAAGACTGGATGTTTTTCTAAGAGATCTGCTGTAGGAATTATTTTGGGGAAGTTCTATGGCCTGTGTTATACAAGAGATCAGACTATATGTTCACAATGGTCTCTTCTGGCCTTCTATGAATCACAACTGATTATGCAAAGTAGTACCACACAATAGATGGAATTTACTTCTGATGTGTTCGTGTTTTTCTTTTAAAATTATACCATCCTATTTTTAGTGTACCTGCTCCTCCAGCATGTAGCATGCCCCCCCCCCCCAAAAAAAACCCTACATTTTTAGTAGTAAGCAGTAAAGGTTTTCCTTCAAAAATCCTCCCATCCCCCGTTTTCTTACGACTCCCTTTCTATTCTCATAACCTTAATATTGTCTTACTTTTAGGCTCCAGCTACACATCACTGGTGGTGGGGGGGGTCGTATCAGGTACATATAGCTACACATTGCAGTAGAAAAGCAGACTGCATCTCTACTGCAGCATGTAACTACATGTGTCAACAAAAGGCTCTGGCAGAGGAGAAAACTTCCGCCTTACTGAAGCCTTCTCCGCTGCCTCCCCGCCCCACCAGAAAGCAGCAGGGAGCTGGGAAAGCTTTTCTCCACAGCTAGAGCCTTCCTTGTGGCGGTGAAGGGCTCCAGCAGCAGGGAGCTGGCAAAGCCTTTCCCCCCTACCTCAGCTTTTCCCTGATGGGGAAGTCTTTTCCTGCGGTGGGGAAAGGCTCCAGAAGCAGAGAGGCAGCGAGACACTACATAGATCAGGAGGCATGGTGTGGGCAAGTACATAGCATGGAGGGTGTGTACTCACATCTGTACTCTAACTTGCTTAAGCCAGGCCTCACCAGCGCTATTTATACCTGTGATAGGGGGGCTATGTGGAGATGTACTCTAACCACCACAGAAAGAAGCATGCAGGGTAGACATACTCCATGTTGGCTTTCATTTTGTTCTCTAAGCCACAACAGTTCCTAACTTTGATCCTTTGGCGGTTGACGCAGAGTAAACATGATAATATATATTCTTTCCAACTCTACCCACTAAATCACACAGACTGCACCATGCCACAATTATTTCAGCTCTGAACATGTCAAATCTGTTTTGTGACCATGGAAAAATAAATATTTATGAAGTAAACATAAGCAGAGCAAGCTAAAATTATGGTAAACAGATGCAAAAATCAGTTCAGTTTAGGTCCTGTAAGTTTAAGTGATAAATAGTGTGGGCGGTGGGGGGGAGGAAAATAGGCAGAAAGATAGGCTTTGTAGATCTCCCCCCAACCCCCTCTTTTCTCAGTCTTAGATTTAAGAAACATGGCAGGAAATTCCCAAACTATGGAAGGCAGAGAAATGCCATTACTAGTGGCAAGAGATTTTGGTGTTCGTGACAAGGTAAGAAAACATTATTATCCTGCTATGTACATGTGGGGGAGTGTCCTTTCTTAAAAAAAAAAAAAAAAAAAAAAAAAAACTTTCAAGCAAAAAAGCAAATTACCCCATTGTAACATGGAATAGATGTATGAGGCTCTGTGGTTAAGAAAAAGCTGGAATCATTTTAAAATAACTTTGCCAGAAGACTTCAAACATTTCCTCTCTAGTTTCAGGAGCTTGCATACGAGCTGAGCAAAATTTATAAACAAGACCACCACTTTGGCCCATAAGAGGATTTTTATATTTGGTTTTAAACAATTACATTAAAAACTAAAATCAATAGAATAGAGAGAGGGGTGTATATATCCACTGACCCACAAAACTAGATACAATAATGCTCTATAAAAAGTAGATATCTTGTTTTAAAATTAGGTTTCAATAGCATGTGTTTACTTGCATTAAAACACAATACACTAAATACAAACGTTAATAAATAATAAGCACCAAAAGGAGAGGTCCTGGATCAGAGAGTACAGGATTTTTTTCTCCATAATTGGTATGAAAACCCCTTTCCTCTCTTGCAAACCTCCCCATCCCATCCCGCGCCCACACTTCTTAAATCTGTTTTATAGAATATTATTTGTTTTCTGTTCAAAAACGCAAATTAAAAAGAGTGCTTCTGTCAAACTGAAGTTCTAGGACATTCATCTGCAATACAGGAAAGAGGTTCTTGCATACACCCAGTATGGAAAAAACAGCATTGCCCTTTGCCTTAAGAGTGTTGATGCCCTGCTGCATAATATTTCAGTTTGTCTAAAATGTAGGCATCTTAGTAAGAACTATTCATTGTTCTGACACTTCCGTTTTGATTGTTTCACCTTTTCTCAGAAAGCAAAGCAAAAAAGTCCTTTCTGAGTCCATAGTCTCCCAATGATGATGATGGAGGTATACTGAAGTATTTTAAAACTGTGAATGAACAGAAAAATGGGAGATATACTTATGCTGCCAACAATGTTTACATTTAATATTGCACTCAGTTTCAAGTAATCATAGCTGTAGTCTATTCAAAGGTCATGCACGCTAAGGCCACAGCAGCTTTTAGCCAAGTTAAAAAGGTTTTGTTTGTTTTGACATTTTATTTCAATTTGTATGGAATAAAGGCACATTTTAAATTGCTCTCTTATGTGTTTTATTATTATGGAGAAAAAAAAAACAGCAATTTGTGGCTTCCTTAGATGCTTAACTATAGACATTGCCAAGTAATACTAAACTGAAGAGGGACTTTCACTCTGGGAAAAACTTCCAAGTGTATCAGACAAACTTAAATCCATTTACCTTTCACATGTTTTACTTGCGTTTTCTTGCCAAATTCTTAAATACATTTATGCTGAGGTAGTAAATGGTGGCGGGGACGGGACACAATTTATATTCTGCTTCTACTTGAGCATGTAATGCAGGGCCCGATTATCTTTGGGACAGACGTGTGACTATGAGGGCATGGAGCTCAGCTTCCCTTCGCCCGTCTTTGAAGCGATCACCTTGAGAGATCTTCCACTAAGTCTGTCCCACCATTCCCTCCAATGGCTGGAAGCTGGAGCTAGTCAAATTCCGACCGGAAATAAGGCATACATTTTTAACAGTGAGGTTAACTAATCATTGAAACAGTTTACCAACAGTCATAGTGGATTCTCCATCACTGACAATTTTTAAATGAAGATTGCATGTTAAAGACTAAAAGACGTACACTAGGGTATATTTTGGGAAAGTTCTATGGCCTGTGTTATATAGGAAGTCACAATAGTCCCTTCTGGCCTTGGGATGTATGAATGTACACAGTGAAGAAGCAGTGGTTTAGTCTCGACATGACATTCCCTCTTCCCTAGTAGTTGGTGCGGATTGCAGCAGCAATGTTTAGCACCAGGTGTAAGTCTGACAGGGAGAGGAGATGCTACAGTACAGGGGTGTAGCTAGAAAGGGACAGTAGCCAGGGAGCATGAAATCTGTGCAGAATTGAAACTTGCTGAAAACTACTTTCTGAAATTCTGGCTGGGCTTAAAGAGTTGCAATTAGACACCAGAGAGATCTAGGTCCTACATTGGAGACTATTTAGGCCCATATTGATGAGCATCCTTAATGTCTGCACTGTTCAGGGCTATGCATAAACAAGCAGTGGTTTCTTCCTCAAGAAACGCTGTATATTAAACAACCTCACCAATTATTAGGCTGTCATGAATTTCCAGTTATAGGAAGTGGTTTCCAACTTTAGGTTCCCATTGGACCCATTGTTGCTTCTTGGCTTCTGAATATCATTGATGACAGAGTACTTTTCACAGTCTGTGATTAGCAAAAAGTATTAGATGCATACCCAGTACCAGCAGTTAAAACTAACTAGGAAGCACTTGGTGTTGCAACCTATGTTTTAACATGCCACCTCTGGTAGCAGGGCTTTAACTGAAATTCGGCAGTCTATCAAAGGACAAGTCTAGCATTTTCCAGGGCCCACTGCAAGATGCATTTGTTTTATCTATCTTGTTTCCCCCTTCATGATCTGTGTTTAAGTTAATAAGGTAACAGTAATACTACTACACAATCTGATAATTTTGCCTTGCTGCAAAAAGCAAAGCGGCAGTTCTGATTATTCTATCTTACTAATCACAAAGAGTAAGCAGACAGATGCAAGCCAAAATGCTTCAAGCTTTAGGGGGTAACAATCATTTTTAGCACAGCTTGTTCTGATCTGTGTTTCAGCTCCAAAAAGAGATTGACAGTTTGTGACACTTTTTGGCCATCATGTAGTTATCTGCTTATGGGGACACTGTGATCAAGATAGGATCTATAAGATGTGCATCTTATTATTGTACATGTCTACTTCCCTTGTGTCTTCCATAGTGACAAAACCGAATCTTTTACTACTAGCAGCACTGCAACCTACTTTGGCTCAGTCACCATTAGTAGACTTGCCAATTGAATTCCGCTTTTAAGACTCTTATTGAGCACATCCAAGACAGAATGAAAATTAAAATGTGTTCTGATACCAGGCTAATTTGGAGAGGGAGAATCTTGTTTTTAATTGGAAACTGAAAAAGTCTGATGAAGAAGAGTGATTGTTTTTCAGTCACTTTTTTGATCCTAGACATATTTGCATGAAACCCCAAACATCATGTTTCACTTAGCTGCACAGACTTCAGTTTTATTTTTGACTTTTTTGGAAAGATTTCCTAGGCTGCCCAATATCCTAAAAATTATAGTACTCCCATCTTTTGTCCTCCCCCAGCCAGATGGGGCAAGAAATCCTTGGTTTAAAAGACCTAGGTTAAAATTGGCATAGGCTCCTTAAGCACTTTGAAAGTGATACCACTGGTCAGTTAAATGTTACTTTCACACCTCCATCTCCTTCAAAAACTATAATAAAGATATAAATCTAAAAGAAATACCACACTGTAAATTAGAACACATTGTTATCCCCACCATCCAAGGAATGTAAAATGCACATAATGCATTCAAGAAAATATTTTTCTCCAAACTTAGCATAGTAAGAGAGACAGCATGTTATACAGAACAAGTACTCTAATACAATATTAGTGCTAAAGTGTAATGTATTGCTGTGATGTAATGTAAGCCATATATAGCTTTAAAAATGTCTTAGGAGCTAGTTTCTTGAGCCACCTAGTGGCATGTTTGCTTTATTGCAGTGCTAAACACCAGTATTACGTATGTATACATCTTTGAACAGACCACCACATAGTACTCTGCTTTACCTGTTCCATGCACTTCTAGGTGCCAAAACCCAACAGAATTCACACTTAGTAATATTTAGCAATAATGTGGTCATAAAGCAACATTTAACTTAGTAAGATTAGAGGCAAGATTAGAAAGGCAAAGGCACAAAATGAGTTTAAACTAGCTACAGGAATAAAGGGAACCAAGAAGACTTTTTATATCAATACATTAGAAGCAAGAGGAAGACCAAGGACAGGGTAGGCCCACTGCTCAGTGAAGAGGGAGAAACAGTAACAGGAAACTTGGAAATGGCAGAGATGCTTAATGACTTCGGTCTTCACCAGGAAGTCTGAAGGAATGCCTAACATAGTGAATGCTAATGGGAAGGGTATAGGTTTAACAGATAAAATAAAAAAGGAACAAGTTAAAAATCACTTAGAAAAGTTAGACGCTTGCAAGTCACCAGGGCCTGATGAAATGCATCCTACAATACTCAAGGACCTAATACAGGAGGTATCTGAGCCTATAGCTATTATCTTTGGAAAATCATGGGAGACGGGAGAGATTCCAGAAGACTGGAAACGGGCAAATATAGTTCCCATCTATAAAAAGGGAAATAAAAACAACCCAGGAAACTACAGACCAATTAGTTTAACTTCTGTGCCAGGGAAGATAATGGAGCAAGTAATTAAGGAAATCATCTGCAAAGTGGTAAGGTGCTAGGGAATAGCTAGCATGAATTTGTAAAGAACAAATCGTGTCAAACCAATCTGATAGCTTTCTTTGATAGGATAACGAGTCTTGTGGATAAGGGAGAAGCTGTGGATGTGGTATACCTAGACTTTAGTTAAATATTTGATACAGTCTCGCATGATATTCTTATTGATAAACTAGGCAAATACAATTTAGATGGGGCTACTATAAGGTGGGTGCATAACTGGCTGGATAACCGTACTCAGAGAGTTGTTATTAATGGTTCCCAATCCTGCTGGAAAGGCATAAACGAGTGGGGTTCCGCAGGGGTCTGTTCAATATCTTCATTAACGACTTAGATATTGGTATAGAAAGTACGCTTATTAAGTTTGCGGGTGATACCAAACTGGGAGGGATTGCAACGACTTTGGAGGACAGCAGGGCCGGCTCCAGGCAACCAGCCCACCAACCATGTGCTTGGGGCGGCGCCTGGAGGGGGGCGGCGCGGCGGGGCGCTCCAGCCCGAGAGCGGGGCCACAACTGGGCTCACCGCCCTCCCCGCGGAGCTCCGGCCGCCGGGGAGAGCGGAGCTGCAGCGGGCTCGCCGCCCTCCCCCCGGCGCTTGGGGAGAGCGGGGCCCCGGCCGGGCTCTCCGCCCTGCTCCCAGCACTCTGGCCACCGGGGGCCCTCCGCCCTCCCCCCCGGCGCTCTGGCCGCCCGGGAGAGCGGCGAGCCCCGGCCGGGCTCGCCGCCCTGCTCCCGGCGCTTCGGCCCGGTCGGGGATTGCCAGCCCGCGGCCGGGTTCCGCACCCTTCCCTGCCACGCCGGGGAGGGGTGGGGGGGGGGGCGGCGTGGCCGGTGGCTTTTTTGCCTAGGGCGGCAAAAAAGCCAGAGCCGGCCCTGGAGGACAGGGTCATAATTCAAAATGATCTGGACAAATTGGAGAAATGGTCTGAATTAAACAGGATGAAGTTTAACAAAGACAAATGCAAAGTGCTCCACTTAGGAAGGAAAAATCAGTTTCACACATACAGAATGGGAAGAGACTGTCTAGGAAGGAGTATGGCAGAATGGGATCTAGGGGTTATAGTGGACCACAAGCTAAATATGAGTGAACAGTGTGATGCTGTTGCAAAAAAAAAAAAAAAAAAAAAAAAAAAAAAACCATGATTCTGGGATGTATTAACAGGTGTGTTGTGAGCAAGACACGAGAAGTCATTCTTCCGCTCTATTCTGCGCTGGTTAGGCCTCAGCTGGAGTATTGTGTCCAGTTCTGGGCACCGCATTTCAAGAAAGATGTGGCGAAATTGGAGAGGGTCCAGAGAAGAGCAACAAGAATGATTAAAGGTCTTGAGAACATGACCTATGAAGGAAGGCTGAAAGAATTGGGTTTGTTTAGTTTGGAAAAGAGAAGACTGAGAGGGGACATGATAGCAGTTTTCAGGTATCTAAAAGGGTGTCATAAGGAGGAGGGAGAAAACTTGTTCACCTTAGCCTCTAAGGATAGAACAAGAAGCAGTGGGCTTAAACTGTAGCAAGGGAGGTCTAGGTTGGACATTAGGAAAAAGTTCCTAACTGTCAGGGTGGTTAAACACTGGAATAAATTGCCTAGGGAGGTTGTGGAATCTCCATATCTGGAGATATTTAAGAGTAGGTTAGATAAATGTCTATCAGGGATGGTCTAGACAGTATTTGGTCCTGCCATGCGGGCAGGGAATTGGACTTGACCTCTCGAGGTCCCTTCCAGTCCTAGAATCTATGAAATCTATGAAAAATCTATTGCTGTTGAATATGGATTGCACCATAGAAAGATACTATCAAAAGCAACAGGGTCAACCTAAGACTCCTTTGTATTAAGCATTTGTCTCCATTCACTATTTGTATGACAGTTCTAAGCCAACTAATACAGCATGAACATGATTTTTTCTCCCTACTAGATTCTCTAGTCTATACAGATAGGGTCTCTTTAGGTCAAAAACATTTATGTTGACTCACCCTTGAAATGTCACCTAAACAGAAAAATAAATTCAGATAAATTTTTCACTAAAATTACAACCCAGGCAAGAAAGTAATTCTTAATTTCTCTGGTAATTACTGAATGTGTAGGGTTGGTTTAAAAAAAAGCACATAGTACACAACTGAAGTTGTTACAACAGCTATATAGACTTCAAACAAGCTTTTGATAGCATTTGGCAGAGAGGATTACGGAAAGTGATGGGAAAGTATAGCATCCCTGAAAAATTGATTGGTCTGAAAGAAAATATCTACAGAAAGTTATTGAATGTGGAGAGTAGACCAGAAGCTGACAGTATGGGGCAGGATGATCGTAGTGCGACAAGGACTGCATACTATCACTAGATTTGCTCAATTTGGTACTGGAAGCAGTAATGGCTGTAGCACTGAGTGATGAAACAGGAGGAGTCATGTTATCTGGTAGAAGAGTGCATAACCTTACATTCGCAGACTATATTGACATTATAACATTGACCAAGGAAGATTTACAGAAAATAATTGAAAAGATAGACCAGTAAAGCAGAAAATTCAGATGGAAGATCAGCACAGAGAAGACAAAAATTATGGCAATTGGAAGACGGAAGAAAGAGACAAACATCAAACTTAGAGACAACGAACTAGAATAAGTGGAAACATTTGTGTACCTTTGGAGGACTAGTGTGAAAGAATGGGAATTGTAAAGATGACATAAAAGCAAGAAACAGACTAACTGTGACTGCATTTAGAAAACTCTGCAAGATCTGGAAGGCTAAAGACATTACTACAAAATCAGCACATATGAGACAACTGTCATGCTGATACTCCTGTACAAGTCAGAATGCTGGAGTATAAGGAAAGCCAGTGAATGAAAAATTTTGACTAAAGAAACGAACCAGGCTGATGGGAATGCTGAGAGTTTTAAGACTAAGGGAAAAAAAAAAAAAAAAAAAAAGTACCCGGCCTGGAGTTATAAAAGGGTATAGACACATTACTATGATCTTTGTCATTCACACATTCAGTGACTGAGGCAGTCCCTCTTGGTTTACATGCCACTGTGTATTCATCCTTCCTTTCAATAAGAGGCATCAAATCTATGCAGTTTTGATTAAAAATAAGATTTAAACAGAAACTTCATTATCTTTATTATATCAAGCATAAGCAGTCATATTGTATGTAAACTAAGCAGAAGGAGCTTGAAAATCAGAAGCATGTTACAACAGTAAAGTGAGAGAAAAATGTCCTGTAGGAACTTGATTGTGAATGACTGATTTGCACCCTAAGAACAAATTTATCAAAGTAGTCACACTGGGGACAGATGGGGTGGGAAGTGGGGAACAAAACAACTGAAGTTAAGTATATGACTTCCTTTGAGACTGCTCAGAATGAAAGGCACTACGGAGATATAAAACATGAAAAACAATAACTAATAATAAATTGTAACAACAATCTTGGATTGCTGGTCTGCTGCATTCTATTGCAAGGTCACTAAGAACGTATAGGGCTTCTGGGTAAAGGCTGTAGTTAATTTTATTGCAGTCATTTCAAGTTTAATTAAAAAATTAAATAAGAGAATCTGCATGTCAGTGATCCTAGATGAAAGCATACTTTAAGCAAACTAAATTACATATTTATTTTTTAAGTTTCTAAATGGTTTCAACTTTCATGTTTTGCAAAGTTGCAATGTGACCATATACATCCTTATGATATTGCAATTCATTGCCTACCTCACCAGTTTTCAAGGAGTCTAAATTAAACCTAAATCTGCTAAGTTATTTTTAAAAGATATGTAGGATGCCAAAATACCAAAATAACCCTGAAACGCTGGCTGATTCCCAAAACTTAACTTTAGCAGTCCAGTTTTAAACTCCAGAGCTGCTTTTGCCCACCCATATACACATGTAACTCCTAATATACACAATTAGGGCTATTCGTCATTCTGTAAAACGTGTTAAAGCAATAATCCTTTTCAGAAGCAAAACACTTATCCGCATGCATTATGAAGGCTGCATTAAGACAAAAGCAAAAGATTCACTTTGACTCAGCAGTCCAGATAGCATTGCAAGACAGAAAGAAAAGGTCTTATGCAGATAGCGTACCTTCATTTAAATGGCTAGGCTGCTCATCAGCTCCCAGTAACTTTTCTAAAGTAATTGCAGCTGATCAGCATCCGGTCCACCTGAAAAATCCCTAATCTAGTTTTAACTAAAAACCAGCTCTCTTAGTACTAAAAGGAAATGCATCTCTCCTGTGTAGACATCCAATTTAAAAAAGAGCAATTCTTTTTCCACTTTCTATTAAAGAATACATAGGCCAGAAATTCTTTTATCTGACATTTTGAAAACTCATACAGTAGTTTTATTCATGAAACTGAACACATAAATGAGACCCAACTATTTATTTTCCCCCTCAACTGCAACAATATAGTAAATGTAATGATCTGTTTCATGTAAAATTCTGCACTCCAGGCTTCTTGGTGATCATGGCTATACAAATACTTACTCTGTCCAATTTTCTGTGTGTGGTTAACTTTCTTTTATGTGCCACCTAAATAATTATGGCACAAAAATAATAAAGATTTTCCTAGAACATGTTTGATAGAAAGTTACAATTTTTTGTAAGAGCACTGAGACTTAGGTAATGTCTCTCTTTATTTGCTTACAACAGTACCAGTATGTTAACCCATTTGTGATAGAAGTGCTAATGCAGTTGCAGTTGGATGGGGGAAATCCCAACTCCCAACACAAAAGGGTTAATAGAAAAAAAAAGTCACATACAGCACTAAGACAAACTGAAAGGTTGAGAGAATGCAACCATATGAGTCTATCATGACTTCATGGTATCTGTTAAAAGGAATTGAAGAGACAAGGATTAACAAACAAAAGCTGTTAACCTTATTAGGAGAATTTACAAATTTGACTTCTAAAAAAAACAAGAAATCTGACATGATATCTATCTGCATACAGAGCACAGTCCAACTGTCCTTAACTACATCCTCCAAAGTAATTAAAGCAAAGTTGACGATGTAGTCCTTCAGAGTTCAGCAACCTGATTAAGACCACGATCAAGTCTCTAAAAAAAGAAATGTTAATGTGAAAAAATGTTAACACACATGGATGTGTGAAAATGACCGCACCGCAATCTTTAAGCAGGAACACTGCTGTCCAAAGGAAAGGGAACGTTGTTTTACGGATGATGGAGGAGGAGGGGCCAGCACGGCGAGGCTGAGTCATAGGGTTGCGAACCCTCCTGGATTGGCCGGGAGTCTCCTGGAATTCGACACTGATTTCTCAGTGACTATTGAAAGCAATCCGGTAGATTTTAATAGGCCACTAAAAATCCAGTTAGCAGGACTAAGGCAGGCTCCCTACCTTTCCTGGTTCCGTGCGGCTCCCAGAAGCAGCCCAACACATCCCTTTGGCTCCTAGGTGTAGGGGCAGCCAAGGGATATCTGCACGCTGCCACCACCCCGAGCGCCAACTCTGCAGCTCCCATTGGCTGGGAACTGTGGGCAACAGGAGCTGCGGGAGCAGTGCCTGGGGGCAGGGGTGGCACACGGTGCCACCTGGCCACCCCAGAGCCTAAGAATCAGAGGGACATGTCACTGCTTCTGGGAAGCCACCCAAGGTAAGTGCCACCCAGCCAGAGCCCACACCCCAACCCCCTGCCCCAGCCCTAAGCCCCATCCCGCAACCCAATCCCCTATCCCATCCCACACCCCCTTTCATACTCCAAAACACTCAGCCCCAGCCCGCAGCCTCCTCCTGTACCCCAAAACCCTCATCCCCAGCCCCACCCCAGAGCCTACACCCCCATCCAGAGCCCTCACCCCCTCCCACACCCCAACCCCCTGCCCCAGCCCAATGAAAGCGAGTGAGGGTTGGGGAGAGTGAACAACACAGGGAGGAGAAATGGAGTGAGCAGGGGTGTGGCCTCAGAGAAGGGACAGGGTATGGGCCTCATCACCAGAATGATGGGGGGGTTTCGCTAGTTCAGGGAGGGCTTTGTTAACATGAGGCACAAGGAGTTCAACTACATGTCGCAACTCATTATGTAAGTGTGGGGCAGCTGTCCAGTGCAGGTACTATCCCTAGGCAAGGTATTCAGTGAACAGATGTATGGCTTGGTAAAGGACATAAAAAGAATGTATTGGTTAAAGGAACAGAATGGGGGGGGGCGGCTTGGGGCTCCTATGAATGGTATGGTAGGGAGCTAGCCTCCCTCTCCTATAGCCCACCTTAACCCTCCTACAATTTGGGGGTGGATGGTAAGGTCCCAGCAATGGGTTGGCTGGGGGTTGGATGGATGGAAAAAGAGGGCGGGCTGGCAGAAGCCTTCTGGGGAGTTACTGAATGAACTGCACTGTACACTTTTCTGTCAGGTAGGCCCAGACATTTAATAATGATGAAGTTAATAAATAATAAAGGGATGTTGGTGTACAGGGAGGTGACACCCACGGTAGCAAGAATGGTGTTCTGAGGAAGGTTGGCAATATTGCAGAGTTTCTAGAGGAAGTGAGCTGTGTCCTGGAGGAAACTAGCCCTTTGTGCAGTGAGTGATTTGAGGATGGTTTCTGTAAGTCCCTATATTCTTTCAATAAGAGTGCTCACACCAGCATCAATTTCCTGGACACCACAATCAGCTTCAGAAATGGAACCTTACAGACTATGATACACACGAAACCCACAAATCAACACACACTTACCACCACAGACCCAGTAACCACTCCAGAAAACACCAAGCAATCTGTTATCTACAGCCAGGCCCTCAGATCCTCTTCAGAGCATATTCTGTAGTAAGTCCAGGATATACACCTTAACACATTTAAAACTGCCTTCGCCAAATGACACTACCAGAGAAACAGATCACTTCACATAAGATCATCACAAACTAGTTTCCTATAGACCAAGACAACTCAACTCAAAGTGGCATCAAACCTTGCAATAACCGACACAAAAGCTGCAGACATATCTCCACTGCTATGACCAATAGCCCCCCAATACACCTTTCAAGATCCATGGGTCCTACACATGCCTATCATAACACATGATGTACCTCATCCAGTACATCAAATGCCCCAACAACTACATGGGTGAAACCAGACAATCACTGTGCTCGCAAATGAATTTACAGTAACTCCTCACTTAACGTAGTTCTGTTCCTGAAAAATGCGACTTTAAGCGAAACGATGTTAAGCGAATCCAATTTCCCCATAAGAATTAATGTAAATGAGGGGGTTAGGTTCCAGGGAAATTTTTGTCACTAGACAAAAGACTATATATTATACACACACACACACACAATGCGTTTTAAACAAACAATTTAATACCGGTACACAGTGATGATGATTGTGAAGCTTGGTTGAGGTGGAGGAGTCAGAGGGTGGGATATTTCCCAGAGAATGCCTTACTGCTAAATGATGAACTAGCAATTGGTTGAGCCGTTAAGGGTTAACTCTCACACTTTATAAGGCAGCAGGAATGGAGGGAGGGAAGACAGCATTGCAGACAGAGACACACACCTTGTGAGAGAGAGAGAGAGAGAGAGAGAGAGAGAGATGTGTATTTCCCCTTTAAGTACATTGATCCTACTCTTAAGTACACTGCCTTATCAATTAGATCAGCTTGCTGAGACTACAGCTACTGCCAGCAAGCTCCCTCCGTCCTGAGCCCTGTTGTGTGTCCCCCCTACTCTATGGAAGATGGGGTAAGCGGGGTGAAGGAGCGGGGACACCCTATAGCCCCCCCTCTTCCTCCCTTCTCCCCCACCCCAGCAAGCAGGAGTCTCGGGGAGCAACTCCAAGGCAGAGGGCAGGAGCAGCACTTGGCAGTGGCGGGGGGGAGGGGAGACAGCTGAACTGCCAGCAAATGATAGCCTGCTGGGCAGCTGCTGCACAGGAACTTAGGGGAGCGGGGAGCTGATAGTGGGGCTGCCGGTCCACCCTGGTTCCAAGACCCCACCAGCTAGCTGCAAAGGGGTACTCTTCCTGCAAGCAGTGGACAAAGAAGGCGGCTGCCAAACGACGTTAGAAGGGAGCATTGCACAACTTTAAACGAGCATGTTCCCTAACTGATCAGCAACGTAACAACGAAACGTTAACTGGGACGACTTTAAGTGAGGCATTACTGTACATAGAAAGATAAAAGCATCCTATCACCCAGGGGCGAACACTTTTCACAAAACAATCACTCCATATCTGACCTCTCAGTCCTTGTCCTCACAGGAAACCTACACAACACCTTTAAAAAGATAAGCCTGGCAACTTAAATTCATAACTCTGCTAGACACTAAAAATCATCAACTCAGAGATACTGGTTTTATGTCTCATTACATAATTTGTAACACTCTGCTGCCCACTAACTCTCCTTTGTCTTGTGACTGCAATGGTTTTAAGTGTCCACTTCATTTTAAGTGGTCTCCTACAACGTGTGAGCTGCTTACGCTTAATAAATGTCTCCCACCTTACATTTAGCTGTTACACTGATTACTTTCTCCAGACCTGAGAAAGCTCTGACACACCTGAAAGCTTGTCCCTTCCACCAACAGAAGTTGGTCCAATAAAAGATGTTATCTCACCCACCTTGTTTCTCTAATGAATTGATAGGCATTCCATGTTTAAAAAAAAACAGTGTAGAATTAAGTTCCTACTTTATTACATTTTAAAGAACTCTAGTGTGCTAGTAGAGTAATACACACATACCAAATTTCAAATAACATTTCCTACTACATTCTTGCCTGCGGAAACCCAGGAGAAAAAGAGAAATCTAGGCACAAGTTTTCATTTCCTTTCAGTGTTCAGAGCACTATAATTTTAGAGTTTCCGGGCCCAAAAGTCCACTGTAAAGATCACTGAATATATTTAGATGTTAATATATAAACATACTATAGGGCTAGGACTACATTTTTATGTTTGGAAAAAATAAGTTTCTAGAAGGTTTGATAAATAAACCTCAAATTAGACAAACAGTCTACAAATTCATGGTATGATCCCTTCCCCCTATTTTAATCAGGTCTTCTTGTTGTGTCCTCATACTGCTTCCCGCCACATTCGTGTGCATGCAATCGCCTGTCACTGCACTCTGCCAGGTCCCTGGAAGAGCACTTTCACTCTAGCAATTGGCATCACAGGAGACGCTTCATATTTGAGACGATCTATCACAGACACAAGTATTGGGGCCAGTGATGTAGCCTCACTGGATCATCACGTTTCTAGACCAGGCAATTCCAGTGTGGAGTTAAGGCAACACCAGATAGGTATGATCTGCACCTGGTAGGTGCTCAACTGGTGGAAGCCAGAGCACACTGACTACAGGGTCATTCTCTATTCGTGTGCCATAACTGAACTCTTATGCATGCAGGTGGCCATGTTAGGAGTTTAATGGTGGCAAGAAAATTTTGTCATTACTTCAGTCAATCCAATGCCGGTGTTCTATCATATAGCAGATGTCTTGGAGCTGTTTATTGCCTTGTGTCCTCAACTCTGCTAGGAACTTCCTGGTGCATCTCAGGAGGAGCAATACCTGAAAGGATGCAGAGGTTGTTGATGTGGGTAGGCTTAAAGCATTCTGTAACATAGTGACAGGTGGTGTTAGGTCCAAGATCTAGCATCTCTGCATGAGGGGATCGTGCCCACAATGCACAGGCATATTCAGCAGAGGAACAGCAAAATGCCAGTGCTGTTGATTGCAGAATGGACAAATCTGCACCCCACTCTGATGTAACTAGCTTGCTGAGAATGTTGTTTTGTATGCCAAGATTTACTTCCGTTTTTTATTTTAAAATGGCTTGAGTGACTACTGTTATATTGCTTTACACCAGTTATTGAACACTGCTTAACAAACAAGCTGGCTTTCACCCGGGTCAGTCCTAAACTAGACAGCTTCTGAATTTGCTTTTAATAAATTGAAACTTGGCAACTGCTTTAAAAAGATATCTTCATTGTTTCCAAATTGTATTTGGACTTTAAAGATCATCTCTACTAAACAACCAATTTATTTATTTATTGGCTGCTTCCTAGTCACTGTATTTTTTTTTAAATGGATACAATATTGAACATTTCTTACACTGAAAAATACTGAAACACTATGTTTACTAGTTCTCCCCACAGGTTAATTTTCCTGTGCCTACAATATCCTAATTTGCAAGCATCTCAATGGAATTTTTATTATAAAGGTAAATTCTTTTATGGTAAGAGAAATATTCAGACAAAGATAAATTAGTTTTAAAATAATGTTGGCCAAAGATTATGAAAATGGGTGGATTTGCCATATAAAAAAAATGTGTTTTGTTTCTAATAATGCAAAAGACAGACATTAGTAGTTCCAGAGGTAAAGCTTAAAAAAAAAAAAAAAAAAAAAAAAAAAAAAAAAACCACTGTTCAACTATAGAATGTACAGGTCAAAGCATTCCTTCATCTCTCTTCTTCTTAACCTACTAATGAGGATATAGACTTGGTAATCACTTGTTATCTTAAAAAATCTTTCAAAGTGTATATTTTTTAATTGTGCAGAACTTGGCTTTAAAAAATACTGATGATTATTACTTTGAAATGTTCATTCATGTTTGCATAAAGGTCATACAATGTCTCTTACTTTATCTGGCTTCCGTTAAATATAGTCATAAAAATACTGTGAAGTATAATTATTTGTTGGCAGACACAATCAACTGGAAACAGAAGAAAAAGGTTTTGTTTAATTAAAGGTGGCCTGCTGCTACACACAGCCCTGAAATACAGTGCATTAATACATACTTTCCTTTTTATAGGTTCAAATTACAGTCCATTATTTAATAGGTTAAAAATGACATTTGAAAATATTTTCCTAACAGTAAAAATAGCATTTACAGGAAGATTATGTTTCATTGTTAAAAATGCTCTTCATCACAATTGCCTTTAAAATAGTCACACATATAGTGTCTTCACCCCTTACTACTACAACTGGTGTCCTACTCTTCCTTATGTGACCCAAAGGCAACTCTGAACTTTTCTCCCCCTCTTTTTCCTCCACTTCCACTATGACTCTGGGATCCTGTTAAACAGTCACATTCCTTTAACCCATTTGCAACTTGAATGACAACTTGGCACAAGTTAGTAGTCAGGATCCTGGAATAAATGACATGAGCAGACTGATTACACACTTGCAGAATATGGTTGCTTATGAACATAATAAAAAAAATGTGTTCCTTTCTCCCATTGTACTTTATTCCAGAAAATAAATATCCTCATTAGAGCGTACGCCTTACTTATCAGGAGATGGAGAGATTATGAGAAACAAACAGTACAGGTAAGGAGATTTAATTTTTCCAATTTACCCCCTCATCAGCCCCCGATACATCCTAATACGTAGTAACCAGATATAAATTGACAGGGTGTGAAAAGACTGAAGTTTAGATGAGGGACATACAAAAAGTATATAAAAGGACTTTAAACAAAAATTAGGTTCAGGGTAGCTTTAAGGCCCCCAAAAGTTCCTCTTAAGACTAATTTCAGCTCCTTTGTCCGGAAAAAAAAAAGTGAGTATAGATCTTTAATAGACAGGGCCTCTAAATTACACTTACTGTTCTAGTTAAAGTGATTGCTATAGGGAAAATAACTTGGATGATCATAAGGCTAGTTTTGGACAGAGGCTGAAAACAGGGGCATAATTAGAGGTACGAGGAGCAAATATGGGCTCCACTGAGCGACAGGTATGTGGTAATGCAATTACAAATGTCCCTGATAAATCTGGAGATGAGAGGATGATCAAGTGGTCAGAGAGAGAGAGAGAGAAACAAGCTAGGAATGAGAATAGATAACTTTAGGGCCAGGTGTCCACTCAACTAACTGACACTCAGGCCTTTTAAAAAGAAATAGAAATAACTGGACTAGTATGTTTTGTTATAGATTCCTGGAGGGTTAATTGTCCTGACAGCACATAAATAAAATAATCGCTTACACAGATACCTTAGCATAGACACCTTTCTTGGTTTAAGGAGAAATTCCATACCTCCACCCAAGGTGCATTTTCAGATTCCAGCCTGTCAAATAGAGTACCAGCAGGTTGGATCACAAAGAGGACCTTTCATTGAGTATAATGGAGACAGCTTTACTAGATTGTCTTCAAGGGGAAAATGGGCAAATCACTGAGACATAAGTCCTCCTAAATCTTTTGAGCTTGTTACCGAAGAACTGTACTATACTTTCAAACAATTACAGAAAAGCATCTGTAGTACAAGATTGTGTGCGCTAGTGTCTGGAGCAAGACAAAACATCCTTTCTGTTATGATGAAGTCTAACCTGTGGAATGAATGATTTTTGCATACAAAGGAAAAGTATCCTTGTTCCCCCACAATGGCAGTCATCTTACTCAGTCTGTACCCAAATGAGCTCTGTTCTCCCTTTATAGATGCAGAAGTCACAGCAGAAGACTAGACTAAAGGTGCTTCATGAAGATTTCAGAGAATTGCTTCCTAGATTAATCTTGCTCCATAACTTTAAGCATTTCTGAAACTGAAAAATATTAAGTTTATTTTATCTTCAGTTCAACATTAACATACTGAAAATGGACCTTTGGGATGAAACAGAAATGAAGAAAAGATGTTGGAAACTGAAGAATGCTCTATCCTGGATATTATTCAATTCATTCATAATTTCATGTCTCAATACAATAAAAAAAGCATACAACTTTAAAAAATTCTGAAGAAACCAGCCCTAATGCAACCTTCTCCTCCACATGGAAAACTGAAATAAGACTACAAAAGCAGCAGCATTTGTTAAGTTTAGCAGAGTTTTTTCCATGTAATGAACACAAATGAGTCTTATGAGCTTTCAAAATATTTCTTTTCCAAAACGCTTTGTGCACATTGTCAACGCTTCTACTTAGGGTTGCCAATTAATTGCAGTTAACTCACGCGATTAACTAAAAAAAAAAAATTAATTGCAATTTATAAAATTAATCTCGATTAAACGCAGTTTTAATCACACTGCTAAACAATAGAATACCAATTGAAATTTATTACATATTTTAGATGTTTTTCTACATTTTCATATATATTGTATTCTGTGTGCTGTAATTGAAATCAAAGTGTATATTATTTTTATTACAAATATTTGCACTGTAAAAATGACAAAAGAGTATTTTTCAATTCACCTCATACAAGTACTGTAGTGCAATCTTTGTCCTGAAAGTACAACTTACAAATGTAGATTTTTTTTTTTTTTTACATAACTGCACTCAAAAACAAAACAATGTAGAAATTCAAAGCCTACAAGTCCACTCAGTCCTATTTTCTTGTTCAGCCAATCGCTAAAACAAACAAGTTTGTTTACATTTACAGGAGATAATGCTGCCCTAGTCCTGGTCTACACTACGAGTTTAGGTCGAATTAGCAGCGTTAAATCGAATTAAGCCTGGACACATCCACACGACGAAGCCCTTTTTTTTCGACTTAAAGGGCCCTTTAAACTGGTTTCTTTACTCCATCTCCGACGAGGGGATTAGTGCTAAAATCGGCCTTTGCGGGTCGGATTTGGGGTAGTGTGGACGGAATTCGACGTTATTGGCCTCCGGGAGCTATCCCACAGTGCTTCATTGTGACCGCTCTGGACAGCACTCTCAACTCAGATGCCCTGACCAGGTAGACAGGAAAAGCCCCGCGAACTTTTGAATTTCATTTCCTGTTTGCCCAGCATGGAGAGCACAGGTGACCACGCAGAGCTCATCAGCACAGGTAACCATGATGAAGTCTCAGGATCGCAAAAGAGCTCCAGCATGGACAGAACGGGAGGTACGGGATCTGCTCGCCATACGGGGAGACGAATCAGTGCTAGCTGAACTCCGTAGCAGTAAATGAAATGGCAAAATATTAGAAAAAGTCTCAAAGGCCATGAAGGACAGAGGCCATAACAGGGACGCACAGCAGTGCTGCGTGAAAATTAAGGAGCTAAGGCAAGCCTACCACAAAGCCAGAGAGGCAAACGGAAGGTCCGGGGCAGAGCCACAAACATGCCGCTTCTACGCGGAGCTGCATGCCATGCTAGGGGGTGCAGCCACCATTACCCCAACCGTGTGCTTTGACTCCATCAATGGAGAATCACGCAACAGAGAAGCGGGTTCGGGGTACGAGGAAGATGATGATGAAGACAATGAAGATAGCTCACAGCAAGGAAGCGGAGAAACTAGTTTCCCCAACAGCCAGGATATGTTTATCACCCTGGACCTGGAACCAGTAACCCCCGAACTCACCCAAGGCGTGCTCCCAGACCCTGAGGGCACACAAGGGACCTCTGGTGAGTACCTTTGTAAATATTACACATGGTTTAAAAGCACCCTGACATTAACCCCCTCTTCCTTCCCTCCCCCCTGCACAGCAAGCAGGAGTCTCAGGGAGCAGCTCCAAGGCAGAGGGCAGGAGCAGCACATGGCAGTGGCGGGGGGGGGAGGGACACAGCTGAACTGCAGGCCGCTGCTGCACAGGGAACTTAGGGGAGTGGGGAGCTGATAGGGGGGCTGCCGGTCCACCCTGGTTCCAAGCCCCCACCAGCTAGCTACAATGGGCTGCTCTTCCTGCAAGCAGTAGACAAAGCGGGTGGCTGCCAAACGACGTTAGAAGGGAGCATTACACAACTTTAAACGAGCATGTTCCCTAATTGATCAGCAATGTAACAATGAAACAACATTAACCTGGATGACTTTAAGTGAGGAGTTACTGTACTGCAAACACACACATACACTCCCCTCTGAAATAATCAAGGTATTTCTCCTAAAAAAGAGAAGTGAGGAAGAGATTATTTCTTTTAATAATTGAGAGGTGCTCCTATACTGTGCGAGTGCCCCATAAAAATATGGAGACAGAAAGATAGATAAAATTAAAGAAAATGCACAGCGTATTCTCATTTATAGTATGAAGTGGGCATACATGTACAGAGCCACTTTTGTATGATAGTAGCAACTCCATCCCTCCGCAGCTATAAATTGTTCTCATATGGAGCAGCTTTTTAGGAAAGCAAATTGGAATATATTTAGCTCACTTAGGAGCAATTCCGGTTCTATGAACTTCAAATGCAGTATTCAGAAAAAATAAATTGAAAGAGAAATATAGTTAGAGTGACCAGATGTCCCGTTTTTAAAGGGACAGTCTGTTTTTTGGGACTTTTTCTTATATTACCCCCTATTACCCCCTCCCCGTGTCCCGTTTTTTCACTGTTGCTATCTGGGCACCCTAAATATAGTAAATCTTCCCTCTTCCACAATGAGCAAAATAGCACCCAACGCAGCATCAGTGCCAATCTACAGCAGCTATTGAAATACAGGAAAGTTTTCAAGTAAAATATTTCCAGCTTAATCTTAGAAATATATTTTACCTCATTAATGCATAATTTTTTTCAAGTGCCTATAAAGCTATCTGTGGCATTTCATTTCTTTTCACGAGTTTCAGCAGCCAAACTGAGCAGTTTTAATATGCTTTGGATTATAGATTATCTTTTTAAAATCTTATTGTAAAATACTGGTATATTGTACATCAAGACCAAAACCAATTGTCATTCAATTGGCATACAAAAGAGACCCAAGTTTATAAAGAAATGAATTTGCATCCACAATATATTCACAAGTGTGTTGCTCTATCCACGTTTCTAGGATACTGCTAAAAGTTACATGAATTTTGTTAAGCTCAGCCATTTTCCTAATTACCTACAGAACAAACTTAAGAGTTTGGGGGGGGGGGGGGGGGAGGGAAATCCAAAGTCAGTCAGTCTTGAAATAGAAAACAGTCTAAAATACCAAGAGTCACACAGAGGGCCTACTGTACTATGTCTAGTACAACTTGGCATTTTCCTTTAGAGTAAGCCAATAACAGGAACTCAATCATAAATGCCCCGGTTTCCGGCTAGTACAGTAGTCTCAACTGCTCAACCTCACAAGGCAGGGGCACACGAGTTTAAACAACAGCTGGCAGCCAAGTCCACCAGGGAAGGGCAGTAACTTTTTTTAAAGCAGAACTGTTTAATTGTTCCTACACATGCCTTCCAATATTCAGGTATATTAAATACAGTTCTTTAGCCAGTCTTCCTAGTATTCAGTTATGCATTAACAGTCTGGTGTAAATTACTGTACTAACATGAAACAGTTTGGCTGTTTTTGACAGATGATTAGACATTTTTAATAAAACAGTAATACTTAATGCACCAGAACAGAGACTTTTCATAAATCCTTAAACAAGTGATCTCTTCAATACTTCAAGCCCCCAACTGCCCAATCCCTGAAAGTCAGTTTCTAAAGCCTCAACTGCACTTACATCAGTTCCTTACTCTTTGGAAAGGAAAGGCACAAAAAATGTATTAAAAATACTGTTACCAATGTCTACATGAATATATAGCTCTGTATCTAGCAGAGTGTATGTGTATGGGGCGGGGGAAAGGGGGCGGGACAGACTTACAATATATAAAAGATTTGCTTTAAGAATACTTCCAAATGAAACTACCTGAAAATCTTACTAGTGGTGCAACTGTTTGAATCACTGTTTCTGTCTATTAAGATAATGTGTAATGATGAACAAACAGAATCTTGGCTTTGCTTAAATGAGAATCTTGCATTGTGATCAAAAGAGAAACCTGTAATATAAATAGGCCTCTAACTCTTCTGTATTACACTAGAACTCTTCTGTGAAGTAACCCTTAATCTTTAATTTTAAATTATTAAGATTCATTGAGGTCTCTTCTTACAGCTATAACTGAACAGTACTCATATTTAGCATACTGCGATTATTTAACATTACAAACTAAAAAAAAAACTGAGCAATTTCAAAAATAAGCAAAAAACAAATTGTGAGTTTGGATATTACATCAAAAGTGAAGGTTCAATCCAGGCATCCTAATTCCAACAATAATCCAAACAAATGCTCTCACTGAAATCAATGGGAACTTTAACATAGCACAATGCCACCCTAGTGATTTCACTGTATATGTTTCACATTTCTGCTTATTTGCAATTATCTCACACAGTGGCCCAAATTCCAGTCTCCCCTTACACACAAATCACAGTCTAATCAGGAGCCATCTATGCAGAATTTGGTACAGTATTTGCCGGTGGGGGATTCTTGTTTTTATTATTTGGATCAAAAGTTGTTCACTATTAGGTGGGAAGGAGAGTGTAATGTCTTAAAATTCAAGTTGGGGGTTGACTAATCCCAAATAATTGGTCAATTGATCAGTCAAATATTGTCAGATATGGTCAATTTTTTCAAAGCAATAATTAGAAAAGTAACCAAAAAAGGAGTAAGACTTTAGGCATAAGTATATAGCTAAGCCTACTGGAGACCCTAATTACAAAAAACAAAAAGTTACCTTAAGCAGAAGGAGGGAAATGTAATGTCAATCCTCCCACATTAGCATAGATCCTGTCATGTTATCAGCAGGGTTTGGCCAGGGAGGTAGAGGGCTGGATTAAGGGCCTTTTGTTGAGGGGGCAAAGTGTAGGGGATTATTTATATAGGAATTTAATGTTGGTTGGTTGGTTGATTTGTTGAGGGTGGGAGAGGAAGTTAATAGCTGTGATACCTTTTATTTGTTAAGGGAGAAGCTAAATGGCTGAGCACCTTTTCTATTTGGTTTAGGGGAGGAAATTTAATGACTGAATCCTCCTCCTCCACTCACTTTTTGGATGTTTGTCTAGTCATCTTAGATTTCCAGACCTTCGGGACAGGGACAGGACACTAACTTGTTTAATGTGCTTTGTAAACTGCTATGTACACCCATGGCTTGGCATTCAAATAAAGATATACATACAGTGTTTGTTCTAGAAGATTCCAGCCAATCAAGATGCTCAACTTTTAAATTAGTTCACCTTTGCTCCCACCTCTCCCAACACGTAGTATTAGCATGTAATAAAGTGAGTGATGAAGACATTTAAGTAGGCTTGCTAACAGATGGTACCATGGTGCAATCAAAAAGGTAGGCTGCCTATCTCAGGGCATTCTTCCTAGAATATCTGACTGTGGTCAAGTAACAGAGACAGTCAGACATCATTTAACCTGTCAATTGAATGACTTGACAAGCCTTCAAATTCCTGCTACTGGGCCAAACAAGGCATCTGAACAAATTTTGGTAATATTGATGCCAAGTACTTGTCCATATTACCATAGCGTTTCAGGGCTGTTCGAGTCATACTCTCAAGAGTTTTCCATTTTACCATTATCTTCCATTAGTCCAATATAAGGAATAACCTATAATTCATGCATTTTAGAAGTTGTCTACAGTTTCTCTACTTAATTTATACAGTAATTACTTTAGTGTTATCTGAAGCTGAAATACTGTTTTATAAAAAAGTTTCCTTTTATTCTAAAAAGTCATTAAATGAACAATCAAAAGTTTCTGGCATTTGCAAAACATTGTCTCCAGATGAAAAAGCTTCAGTGCAATTACATAGACTGCATTTCAATTTGTCATCCACTGAATGATTTTTAAACACCTATTCAACATATTTTATATGGTTTACATGAGTGAGATTTAATACCTCTTAAATCTAACATTTTAAAACCACGAACAATGCAATCTACAGAGACACACTTATCAGATGCATAATAGTGAAAGGATTCTATCATCTAAAACAATACATAAGATGATTATGTAGAGGCTTGACATAATTTGATTGTTTATTTCAGATATCAATTTTTTAATTCATAAAAATCTTTCATTTTTCACAGGTTTTCACAATAATTAATGAGATTCAAAATGATAAACCTTTATAACCATTTTAACACAAATTGTCAACATCACATGTTAAAATATACAAAGTAAATACACTGCTACTTCAATATAACACAACCTGATATAATAAGAATTCAGATAGAATGCAGTAAAGCTGTGCTCTGGGGGGGGGGGGGGGGAGGGGCAACGTTGCACACTCTGGTGGATCAAATCAAGTTCAATATAACGCGGTTTCACCTAGAACGCGGTAAGAATTTTTGGCTCCTGAGGACAGCATTATATCAAGGTAGAGGTGTATCCTTAAATCAAACTAAGTTCTCAAGCAACATTCTTCTTTCTTTGCTTATCTGTAAACGCCAATTTTCATTGATGGAAATATTTTCCTCATGATTTGTGGGCGTATATGGTGAAGTTGACTTTTACCAACATTTACTATTAAAAATCTAATTCTTCCAAGCCTAACTATCATTATACTGAAGTAGCAGCATTGTATTTGACTTAATATGCTATGATTTAAGCACTGTACATTGTAGGAAGCAGTGATTTTGGCATACAAATCAGGGTCAATTTACTTTAATTATGTGACAAACACAACATCTTTGTTTCATTTTTCAGTGGCAGTTTATAAAACTGAAACAATGTCCTTAACTCATTTATTTTATTTTTAAAACAGGTTAGCCATAAAACTTTCCACAAACTATCATCAGGCAATCAACAAATCTCAGAGGGCTAGGTTAACCTGATAGACTCCTAGATGAGTCTGAATTGTAGAAGTACTGAGCACGCACAGCTGCAACTGATATCAACAGGAGCTGTGATTTGAACATATGAAGTGCTATCTAATGCTACGTACATCTAAAATAGTCAGGTCCTAGGTTTCCCACATTAGGCACCCAAAATTAGTGGTAACTTTTGACCTCAATGTCTGTCCCAACTCCCACTTCTCATGGGATGCTGACACAATAAATTCCTTAATATTCATGAAGTACCCTGACACTATAATGATGAGCAACACGGCACGCAAAAGCCCATGAGGAAATCAATAATTCTATCTTCAGAAAAGGGTTTGAGTAACACGCAACATGGGGCCAAGGACTGAACAATGAGAAAAATTCAATGAGCACTTTCTATTATGAGGACTAATGAGGTAACATGTTGAGGAAGACAGTATGGGATCATGAGACTGAAGATCATCATAATGCAACGGGACCTAATTGAGGTTAATCTTACTTGCAGTTCCTAACTTGAGTGCTAGACTTTGCAAGCTTAATGATGTTCTTTAAATGTAGTGTGTGTGTGTAATTTTAGGTTTTTGAAAAAGCAAAATGACAAAAAAAACACTAAGAAATTACACACAAACTGCATTAAAAGAACATCATTAAGCTTGCAAAGTCAAGCACTCAAAAGTTAGGAACTGCAAAAATTAAGGTTGCCTGGATAACCTTAATTATGTCCCAGACTTCTGTCACTTAAGATAATGGACTAACTGATAACAATAGTAGGTTGCCATCCTCTAGCACTAGAGGAAGATGACATACAAACTTTCCCAGTGGGTTTCACATATATTTGCTGACAGTAAAGGAATGGCGAGACACAGGAATGTAGGGTTGCATTCCAAAATCTGGAGAGGATTGCTCTCTACAGACCACAAGCCCTTGTGCCCATGCTTGACACATCCCTGGACAAATCCTGTCTCTTAACCAGGGCCGGCTCTGGCTTTTTTGCCACCCCAGGCAAAAAAGCCTCCCGCTGCTCCCCCCCCGCGGGGAGCGCAGCAGGGGAGGGCGCTGAGCCCGGACGCAGGCCTGCTCTCCCCGACTGGCCGGAGCGCTGGGGGGAGGGCAGCGAGCCCGCCGCGGCTCCGCTGGCTGCCGGAGCGCCTGAAGGAGGGCGGAGAGCCCGGCGGGGGCTCCGCTCTCCCCGGCGGCCAGAGCGCTGGGGGAGGGCAGCAAGCCGGCTGGGGCTCCGCTCTCCCCGGCAGCCAGGGAGCCCAGTCTGCATTTTAATTTAATTTTAAATGAAGCTTCTTAAACATTTTAAAAAGCTTATTTACTTTACATACAACAATAATTTAGTTCTATATTATAGACATAGAAAGAGACCTTCTAAAAATGTTAAAATGTATTACTGGCACGTGAAACCTTAAATTAGAGTGAATAAATGAAGACTCAGCACACCACTTCTGAAAGGTGGCTGACCCCTGGTCTAGTCCATTCTCCACAAGCATCAAATCCATCCACTTTTTAAAAGAAACAGAAGAACTCAATTGTGCAACCGTGAGTAACATGGATGTGAGGAAGGACTGCAGAATCGGGGGGGGGGGGGAGGTAAGGGGGGCGAAAGGTTGACACTAAAGCGGAGCAACAAACTCCTGAAGGTACTTTTGCAATATAAAATATTAACTTACTCAAGCGTCCAATGCAAAAATGACTACACTGAAAACACAGAGTGAGTAATTTCTAAAAATTCCCCAAAGGAGATCAAAAGAAAAGTATTACTTTCTGGTCAATTCCAGCACCTCCTAAAATTATTCTTTAATGCAATAATTCCTCAATATAAAAAGGTATTAAGTATGTAAATCTCTGCACATCTAGACAAGACTAAATCTTTAAATAGTAAAAAAAATATTTTGTTGGCCAACTCAGTGGCTTTTTTCAAGCATGAGAAAAGCTTGACTTTGGGAATAAACTGGCAACTCTTCCAACTCCCAGGGTAAGATAGATAGATGTATCCTGAAGTACTGTTTTATGATCTAGCTGCATCACTGTGGAGCAGTCCAGCTGTGACACAGTGAGACAGTGTTTAGAAAGACGCATACTTCATAATTCCATATGGGCGTCTGGACAACTGCTCACTGAAGAGTTTTTTCCCTTCCCACTCAAATTGAGAAACTAAAAAAAAAAAAAAGATGTCGTCAGCGCTAAAGTTAGCCATCAGCCTAGCCTCAAAGCTGGTAAGAAGCAGCAGCTGACGACAATGACTCTACTGACAAGATTTTTCCTGACAAAAATCAGTGGCTGGGATTCTTGCCAGGTATCCAGAGGGAAGTGGATGGCACAAAGCTGAACTGCTATACTGTAACTAAAGTCAAGACTATAGAGCACTTGGTAAAAGAATAGGACTAAGAAAGAGATGGCGTAAGATCTGATAATTAAATATACTGGGCACACAAAGTCTTTTATGGCTGCGTTACCTTGTACACATATAGCATTTACCACCAGTAATAACTGGTAATGATATTGTTAATCAAGGTTTAAGTCTGATTCATTTCCTTCTCAGAATATAAACTGTGGGTGTTCAAATGCACCAAGGAAAAAAGAGCTTCATAATATAGTGTTGTAAGCCAAAGTAATGTGGGCAATTGCTATTTTAGAAAGTTTATTCATCTTAAGTCTTCTATTTTCAAATCAGAGTGCGCACATACCTGGAAGTGATATTATACAGGCTAATTCACTTTTTATTTTTAAGCCTACAGGAAGATGGAGAATTTTCACATATACATATTATTGTGAGCAAAGAAACCCCAAAACTGATGTATTATGACACCGTTCTGAAAGAGGAAATAGCATTGATGTATCAAATAAAAGCTATGTAATGAAAGCCTCTGGCTACAAATATTTTTTTCCATAAGAAAAACAGACTTCATTTACTACCATTTTCCTTTGTATGAAGTGTGTTTGCCTTTTAGATTAATTCTGTCCTGTAAATGGCACCATTTGACTTTTACCTCTAGGTGGACAGCTTTACTGTAGCAGAATGCTACTATGAAGCAGCACAACCAGAAAAACCAGGGTAGGACCCACCCCTCCATTGAATGAATAGCGCCTCAGGATAATGAACAGTTTCAAGAGCAAATTGCAATTTTTTTTAAATTTCAGAAATGAAAAAAGTTCTAAAAAGATGAAAAACCCTGATATTAAGGGAAAAAACAGGATTTACTGAAGTGTGTTGTCTTTACACAATCACACAATTATAAATTTGTGAATAAGCAATAAGGTGAAAAAGTTACATATTTATAGATTTTTAAAAAAAAAATCAAGAATTTGATGCTACAATCAAGGGATAATGAAATATTCCCCCCCCCCCAATATATCAAACTGATGGTTAATTAATGGCATGCACCCAATTCCTCAAAAGACTAACACTAACACCAAACTTGTCCACAATTACTGCCACATCTATACAGGACAGCTTAAATTGTGTAGTAAGCTGATTTCTCCAGAAGAAATTATACTATATCTGGGTGAAATTCATTTCTGTATAGAAGGCCCACGTACAGGGCTGCCCAGAGGATTCAGGGGGCCTGGGGCAAAGCAATTTCAGGGGCCCCTTACATTAAAAAAGGAGTTGCAATACTATAGAATACTATATTCTCATGGGGGCCCCTGTGGGGCCTGGGGCAAACTGCCCCACTTGGCCCCCCCCTTTCTGGGCGGCCCTGCCCACGTAAGGCACTATACCCAACTTAAACTCTTAACAAGTGTCTTTCATGTGTCCCCTATACAGAACTGAATTTTATCTATCTTTAATCCTGTCTGCTACAGTATGCAACATGCTGGCATTTCAAACCACTCCATATTTTGCCAAAAGAAAAAAACTACATGAATGAGCTTTACTTTAATAATTTAATCCATGGGGTCACAATTGCAGAGGTAAAGGGTAGGCAGGCTTAGAGGTCATAAGGAATATTCAGATTGTGGTGAAGCAGAGAATCTGCTACTTCATACCAGAAGTTTGACAATATTAGGCAACCTCAAAAACACATGAATTAAAAGCAGCGAAAGTGTGATATCAGGATAGATTATCGCTTTACAGACTGGTAACAGTTATCCTGCAAAGTAAGTTAAATCTAATCATCTAGTGTTAAATAAATTAGAGGACAGGGCTTTTTAAACAGGCATTCTTCTGGAAGTCAAATATTAAACTGGCTTTGAACATTAATCCCCCAGTCACACCAGCCAGCCAACAGCATTCAAAACAGGATATGGGGGTGCGGTGTTTTAGCCAGTCTTTACAATATAGCTTTTGCTGTAGCAAGGATGGAGGCCCATTGGAATTAGTTGGGCTAGATAACAGCAACAACATTAGGACCAGAAGCTTCAGCTTCACCCAATTCCTGTTTTTCCGTCTCCTGTATCATTTTCAAGGGGATTAAGCGTTTCTAAATACATATAAATAAATAAAAAAGGGATCAACTGTTTCAAAATATATTAACCATATCCAAATAAAGTACTTTATTGTACAATAACTTGTAATGGACAGATATATAGATACACATATGTGCATACTACCCTAAAAATCTATGCAAGTAATACTATAATGAGTCTCCCTCATATGCATACATTTTCTGAACATCAGCAAGGATAAGCTGTAAAAACCAAATACTTTTTGTAACAATTCTGGACTACCTCTGTTTCCACAATTCATATTTCAACAACAGTTCAAAAGAATTTTCAATCTGAGCCAAGATAAAAAGTTTGTTTCTCTTCCTTCCTGTTTTCAATTTAAAAAGCCATTCCTAGAAATAGGGCTATGGAATCTGTCAACCCCGAACTCCAGTGGCTCTCAAATTAACTTCTCTAGTAGGCAGGATAGCTCTACGCACTGGAGCGTTAATCCTATTGTACACAAGAGAGGCAATGTATCAATCTCCAACTACTTTAATAGGGTTAGAAATAGTAATCACAGAAGTGAATACTGAGTTTTTGGTTCTCATTATAACAGAAGAGGGTGGGTCACTCCTCAAAGAGCTTAGAGAAACATTAACTAAATTACTCCAGACCGGACGCTGTGCACCAAATTGTTTCATTGATTTCCTAATGCTGGTGCCTAAATTGGGACTCTGCGGAAGCAAAGGGCAGCATATTTCAATCAAATGCTGGTTTTATATGCTTTAAACAGAACAGATGATAGGCGCAGCTATACAATATCAACATGAATTTACATGTATTCCAGGAAGTTCCTATAGCTGGGCATGTTCAAAGTTCATGTTGATGTTGGGGGTGAGGAACAGGAAAAGTGAGCAATGTTTCTACTTCAAATACCCCTTCAAGCATTTACTTAAGATAGTACCACTGCTGCTGCTACCTGGGAAATCCTGGCAGCTGAACGCACATGGTGAAAAACTGCAATAAGGAGAGAAATACCTATTTTCAAGGAGACTCAATTTAAAAAACAGATCATATCAGTCCTGGTCATAACAGGAAGCTAGTTTCTTCTTCTACCTTTTCCTCATCACAGCCCCCTGTTTGCCTTGATAATTAAAAGCAATAATAATTTCAGAAATATGGAATTTTGGTTAATGTCTAAAGACCTACAAGAAAAGAGTCATCTCAGTGGTTTACAACCTATCATCCTCAGACCCCTTGGGGGTCCACAGAGTATGTCTAAAGTTTCTAATGGGGTCTGCACCTCCATTTGAAATTTTTTAGGGGTCCACAAATTAAAAAAAGATTGAAAACCACTGGCCTATATGAAGGTTATTATGAGAATTTATATGATGGTTTAGAAACTTACAAGGGTTGTCTCACAGATTTACTCCAAACACCTGTAAGACACCATTTTTTAATAGTACAACTAAAATGGTCATTCAATAATAGAGAAGTGCTGGTTTTAGCACAATGATTAAGGCTATATCCGCAGTTCTGTTCTACTTTCAGGAAAGTAACATCCATCTGTAAAAACTGCTTTCAGTTAGAACCAGGTATATTAGGCCTATAATCATAGGGAGCACTTTTGTTGTTTTACCCAATATAAATAAAAAAGTCAACTATATTTGATATAATTTATGAATGGAAAATGAAATCCAATCTTCGGATATGACTCAATACCTCAAACAGGACTTTGCTTTTTAAAAAAAAAAAAAAAAAAAGATTAGGTAATTACTACAGAAAGGGGGCTTAACAGGCTACAGGTATTCTGAGAACAAATTACATACCATTATATTTTATTCTAAAATGTATTGTTTAAGAAAATAATAGATCCATATGTAAAGACCATGTTAGCTTTAGGATTTGAAAATACTGTTGATATGCAGTTAAATGCTTTAGCTCTTCTAAACTTGGCTACTGTGTGCTCAAACATCAAACAACATCAGCAGATTTGAAGACATTTTCCCTAGTGAACATTTGATATTAAGTCACCTGTAATTCTTCAATTAATCAGATCTACTCTTCTATACAACGCAACCAAATATCAATGAATAACTAGCCACAAGTATATATGAAAATAGACGCAGCACTCTTTACACTGATCTTGGGGCAGCAATTATCCCAGAAAAAGGGGAGAAATTCAACTCTTCAATGAATCAAACACACGTCAGGAATATACTGTTGGGAGCAGTTTTCCCTCTAATTTTTCCCCACGCGTGTGCGGAATGAATTTTGTTATATTCACACATCACCTCCGTATTGGTGCATATAACAAAATTCATGTTGCAGGCGTGGAGACGAGGGGTTCAAAGTATGGGTGGGGGCTCAGGGCTAGGGTGCAGGGGGGTGAGGGCTCCGGCTGGGGGTGCAGGCTCTGGAGTGCGGCTAGAGATGAGGGGCTCATAAGAGCTGGGGTGCGGAGGCTGAGGGCTCCGGCTGGGGATGCAGGCTCTGTGGGGCTGGGGATGAGGGGCTACGGGTGCAGGCTGCCCCAGTGCTTCAGCAGGGAGAGAGGACTCCCACCAGCGCGCATGCGCGCGCGCACACACACACACACACACACACACACACACACACTCTCTCTCCCCCTCTTCCCCCCTCCCCCCCCCCCCCCCCCCCCCGGGCAGGAGAGGCACCTCTCCCTCGGCCACGGAAGGTCCGGGCTGGGTTGGGACTGGGGGTGGGGTACCACTCCCTGCCCACGGCAGGTCCAGGGCTGGCAGAGAAGCATCTCTCCCCACCGCAGTCCTGAGCACCTGTGTGGACTTAATAGACTGCTGCGCGGCCATGCATCTTAGTGGGAACTTAGGTTGGGAGATCCTGCAATATAAAGTAATTTTTTAAAAAAATGATAAAGCCAGATTACCAAGGGCATGTAACTGGAATGCAGAATAACTTTCTCCTAATGTGTATAGTATATTAGGACACTGTACCAATTTAAAATATCACCCTTTTTAACAATAGCAATCTTAATAGTGACGGAGGTCATCATAGACTAGAGACAATGGTGAACAGGTCACGTCGAAAAAATTACAGTAGGCTCGTCATTAAAATGAAAAACAAGCTTAAGTTTAAAGACATGTATCAATGAATTTGGATTGTGAATATATTACCTTTGAAAGCATTCACCCGAGGATAATTTCTGTAGAGTTTGGCAATGTGCTGGTGTAATTTAAATGTGGGTGTTTGGGTTTTTTTTTTAAATGTGTATATGTTTGGGAGTTGTGCCAATTCTGGATTTTTTCCCCCCTCCATGTGAGTAAAGTCATGACATGGATGCAAGTTACTACAGCACATTTGTACGTATTAGAACAGTTTGACACTCTACTGCCCCCTACCCCTCCCATCCCTGGATCCGCAAAGTAAAAATAAATGCATTAAGATATTTGATGAGATTTCAGGTTGAACGTGTTCCTTTAAGTCAAGTATTTCCAGGCATGGCTCCTCATCTCTAGCTTGCCTGACAAACTGTTGATAAATAACATTCCTATCTTTAAAAAAGTGAAACACAAACTATATACTGTTAAATGCACAAATAGAGCTGAAAAACTCTCTCTCAACTACAGTAATCTTTACTGCTTCTTGTAAAAATAGGTAAATTCAAACTAGAACAGTTGGTGTTCTTTTAAACACCAACTGCTTCTTAGCATGAATCAGATAGAAACAATTAAAAACCCCAAGACTGCGATTCTTTAAAATTGTGGTCAGAATTGAATTTGATACACTGTAGTTTGCTAGCACATTGCACCTCTCAAGACTTCAAACCTTCATTAAAAGTGTGGGTTTGCATTTGTGTCACCAGAACATTCTCGCTACTTATTTTTTTGGCCACCCACTCCCTTTTCCAGTCATCTGCGGCTACAATCTGGCCTCCATCCTGCCCTTCACACACAAACAGGCCATATACAATGAAGTCAACATTTGAAAGTAATTATAGGGACATTTTATGAGAGAAATATGGACAGTCTTCAACTCCCACTGAAATGCCGTAGCCTCCCTGAGCCAACAGAGGAAACAGATTTTCATGGGACTGAAAATGTTTAAGTTCTTGCTGTAAGAGTAAAAGTACTGGGCTATTTTTCTCCTCACAACATGGCACTTTTAAATGGAATTAGCCCAGTCAGAAATGCAAAATTCAGACCCCTTATTTTCCTGAGCAGTATCCATGAAAACCTTAATATTTCTATAAAAGGGGAAAACAAGGGCCACTTAACTGTTCATCTAGAAGTTAATTCTGAAAGTTCATGTGGAGCCAAGTACAGTGAGACGAAAGAAATGGTTCATGAAGAACATGAAAGTAGAGCACGCCAGGCAGCAGCATGGAAACGGTAAACTAAAGAGCACACCCAAGTGGGAGAAAGAGAACCAAAGTCTTGGAAAATGAAGTAGAGAAGTGAAAATGTTTAACGTCCCAGGTATAGTGTCCGCAAGTGTCAGAGCATTGTGATGCACATTCTAGTGGGGCTAGGTGAGATAGAAGCCCAACACATCAGACAGTCAAGGAGGGTGGAACTGAACTTCTCGTTCCTCTAACACAAGAACAACTCAGTGAAAAAGAAGGAAACATTTGGGTTTTGAGTCAGGAATAAAGTAAGGGACAATTTTTTGTTCCTACTATTATGAGCTGGACTAGATTTAGTACTTTTCCACTACTTGTCAAGCAGAAGTTAATATTCTTTCACTGATATTTAAAATATCAGCATCCCACAGGAAAAAAGGAGTAGTGGGTTGTTCTTCCTCTTTGCCAATATACAATAATGGCAGACCCTATGGCAAGAAGGTGTGGAAAGGGGTGCTTGTTTTCACAATCCAACTGACAGCCACAACCAAAAACTAGATATTTAAAACCCATAAGGCATTTCCTATTACACTTAAGTTAAAGGCAATTCAAAACGTTTAAAATATTTTGATATTGTCCTTTTAAATAAGAGGATTAAGCACTACTAATGTAAGAAAGCATTACCTCAATTGCATTTAGGAATTGTCTTAAAAAAATCAATATTCTGATTTTGTTTGTTCACTGCCTCTATAGAATTTCCAGGCCTAAGTTAGGCAAAGTAGAGGATAATCCAGGATCTATGTATATACTACTTTATACATTATTATCTGTAAGTTACTATCCCTTGTTGTGTACAAGACCAATACTAATGAAGATAATAAAATTAAATATTTATTATCTGGTACAGCAGAAAAAGGATGTGGATCCCAATCATAGTTCCATCTAAGTCAACAGCTTGCCACAGACTTCAGTGGTACAAGATGGAAACAAAAAACAAACAAACAAACATTTCTAGTTGCTGCTGTATGGGCCTATTTAATATAGTACAGTATGCCACAATAAATATAGTAATCTCAGAAAAATAATCTTTATAAAAGCAGTTAGCAACTGTTTGGTTATATTTTAATATAAATGTGGAATAGAGAAGAATTATCACTATACCACATAGTAATGTTTCCTGAATCATCATTTTGTTGATATGTATGCAAATTTTATTAGTAACTCTAAAACAAGCCCTATAAAAATATGACTCCATACCCTCGACAAAACTAAATTTAACTGCAGGCATATGTACTTTGCCAGGTATAACCACCACTATTACACTGATAATGAAATAAAAAGGGGAAATGTAATAATTCCAATAGGCTATACAATATAGAGGAATCAAGAATTTCATGTAATAAAAGTACAGGTCAGATTCGGTCACTTTTAATGGTTCTCCATGAGTAGCCTGATTGATTTTATAGAGACTATTTGTAAAGTACTACTCAACCTAAGCAAAGGTGACAAAAATCTATCCCAAGAATGATGCCCTGAGCATTTTGCTAGCAGATTCTGAAATTCCTTGAAGTATTCCTATTGTAAATACAGAATCTGTAGGCTTTGTCTGGATAATCAGTTTTAAATGAAAGTGGTGTGTGTACGTGATAGCAAATGCCAACAGCAATGTAAATGATTGAGCACACAGGCATTCCAGATATACAGCTTCCCTATCACATTTTCCAGTTTAAACATTTAAATATTAACTAAATTTTTTATAAATTGGTAATAATTTAAACCATCCCTTCTGAACTATAGCTAATTCAATTATGCAAGTACAGCATTACTGTTTAGGGAATTTTAATGTCTATAGATACTGGTTGTGTTTTCAATTTGCAGAACCTGTGTTACATTTCACTGTAATTTAATTGATTAAAAAGCCAACTAGATGTGATGTTATGCGATGTGATGTGATAAAGGTAAGTAATCCTAACACATACATGATTTTGTGTGGCACATCTGGATTTTGTTATTTTTAAAAGTCTCTGCTAACTCCTATACTGACTAAAATGTTAATTTCTGATTTGAAAAGGCGGGTTTCAAAAATATCCCTCCAAACTAATTTGGAAAAGAATCAAACAAATTAAGTTATTTGGAATTCCACATGCATTTCACAATTTTTAAAAATATATATATGTATAACACCATGCTTGTCCTGGTAATCTTACTGGATACTAGACTATGAAGAGACACAAGAGGAGTAATGTAATACCTTTTTATTGCACCAACTTCTGTTGGTGAGAGACACAAGCTTTCAATCTTGCACAGAGCTCGTCTTCAGAGTATGATGCACTACTAATGCTAGAGTACAAAAATTTTACTTGCACACTTGGTATTATAGACACAGGTATATTAGAGACAATTTAATGTTAAGATGGTTATTCCATTCTTAAACTCTTATCAGTATCTTGTGAATTTCTTCAAAGTTAACCTTTAACTTCTCATTCTTGTTCTAAATTCAAAATATTTTAGCTCTGCAAAATTTGAAGGAAGTAGTTGCATTGTATAGTGGAATAAAAGTGGTTGCAATAATATAAAAATATCGTGGAAACTGCAGCTTAATGGCAACCACTGTATGTTAGTGATTACAAAGAGTAAGGATTTCTGAACAGATACCACACTGTGATCATAAAGACATTGAAAACTCCCATGGATAAGTATGAAGCTTTTCTTAAAGGTTCATAGTGTCAGATTCCAAGACCAGAAGAGACCACTCATTATTCGGACTTCCTATATAACACAGGCAATAAAACTTCCCCAATTCCTAGAGCATTTCTTTTGGAAAAATCATTCACATTTAAATTCGCTAAAAATGGTCAGTAACGAAGAATACACCACAACCCCAGTAAATTATTCCAATGGTTAATTATTCTCACTGTTAAAAGCGTATGCCTTATTTCAAGTCTGAATTTGTTAAGCTTCAACTTCCCGACATTGGATCATGTTCTCTGCTAGACTGAGGAGCCCATTATTAAATATATGTTTCCCATACAGGTACTTTTAAGACTGTAATCAAGTCACCCCTTAATATTCTTTGTTAAGCTAGATATAGTGATAGACTCAAGGAGCTCAATCTAAGGCATGTTTTCAAATCCTTTAATTATTCTCATGGCTCTTCTCTGAACCTGCTGTAAAGTATCACCATCATTCTTGAATTGTGGGTACTGTGGGACACAGTATTCCAGCAGCAGTCACACTAGTGCTAAAAACAGAGGTTAAAAAAAAACATTGTTTCTCTGCCTCAAGATTCTCGTTTATACATCCAAGGATCTCATTAGCTCTTCTGGCCACAGAGTCACACTGGGAGCTCATGTTCAGCTGATTATCTACCATGGTCCCCAAATCTTTTTCGGAGTCACTGCTTACCAGGATATGGTCCCTCGTCCTGCAAGTATGGCCTACATCCTTTGCTTCTAGGTGCACACATTTACATTTAGCTATGTTAAAACGCATATTATTTGCTTTTGCCCAGCTTACCAAGTGATCCAGATAGCTCTGTATCAGAGACCTGTACTCTTCATTATTTAACAGATTGTGTCATTTGCAAACTTTATCAGAGATGAGTTTATGTTTTCTTCCAGTTCATTGACAAAAAGGTTAAAAAGCATAGGGCCAAGAATCTATCCCTCCAGAATCTCATTTAAAACAAAAACACACACACCACATTCACTCAATGAGAATTTTCCACTTACAATTACATATTGAGACCTATCAGTTACCCAGTTTTCAATCCATTTAATGTGTGCAGTGTTAATTTCATATCATTCTAGTTTAATAAAAATGTTATGCGGTACCAACTCAAATGCCTTACGGAAGTCTAAAGTTATTACATCAAAAATATTACCTCTCTCAAACTTGTAATTTAAAAAAAATATATATATATCAAGTTAGTTTGACAGGATCTATTTTCCATAAAACCTTATTGATTGACATTAATTATATTACCCTCCTTTCTTTATTAAAAAAATAGAGTCCCATATCAACTGCTCCTTTACTTTGCACAAGATCAATTTCAGATTAACAGACCTATAATTACCTGGGCCATCCTGTTTACCCTTTTTAAACATAGGCACAACATTAGCTTTCTTTCAGTCTTCTGGAACATCCCCAGTACTCCAAGAGTTACTGAAAATCAACAGTCCAGTGTGCTCTTCAACTAGACCTTTTAAAAACTCTTGGATGCAAATTATCTAGACCTGTTGATTTAAAAAGTCTAATTTTAGTAAATGCTGTTTAAAACACCTCCTGAGATACTAGTGGACTGGAAAAAGTATCATAATATGATATGGCTACATCTGTTCTCTCCAAATACAGAACAGAAATATTTATTGAAAATTTCTAACATTTCCAGATTATTCTTGATACTTCCATCAAGTAATGGACAGGATTCTTTTTGTTCCTATTATACTTATACTTCTTATTGTCCTTAACTCTGCCAGCCATAGAGTTCTCACTGTGTCCCTCTGCTGCCCGTATTAATTTTCTACAGTTCAAGCATCTGATTTATATTCATTACTATCAACCTCTCCTTTCTGCCATTTGTTTATACACACACACACTTATTTATTTACAGCTGCCTTATTTCTCCTCTGAACCCAGTCAGCTTTTTAACCAATATGGCCTTCCTTCATTGTGGCTTTTTGGGCATTTAGTAAATTTGACTCAAATTGTTTTCAGCTTTGTGAAATTGGCCCTTTTAAAGCATCAAGTACATATATCACTGGTTTTGACTTTATTCTGTTTGTACATTATCAATGTACCCTGTTTCCCCGAAAATAAGACAGTGTCTTATATTAATTTTTGCTCCCAAAGATGCGCTAGGTCTTATTTTCAGGGGATGTCTTATTTTTCAGAAATGAAAAATGCCTTATTATCGGTGGATGCCTTATTATCGGGGAGGTCTTATTATCGGGGAGATGCCTTATATTACAACGAGAGGCAAAACTGTAAGTAGGCCTTATTTTCGGAGGATGTCTTATTTTCGGGGAAACAGGGTAATCAACCCATGATCATTTATACCTAAAGTACCATTACTTTTTAATTCTGTGATAAGTTCCTCTTTACTGGTTAAGACTAGGTCTAATACAAAATTCTCCCATGTTGGATGCAACACTTTTTGAACTAGGAAATTGTCATCTAGAAATATTTAGAAATTCCAAGGATGATGATATAATACAAATATATGGAGATATACCTCTCATAGAACTGGAAGGGACCTTGAAAGGTCATTGAGTCCAGCCCTCTGCCTTCACTAGCAGGACCAAGTACTGTTCCTGACAGTTCCCCCCCGATCCCTAAATGGCCCCCTCAAGGATTGAACTCACAACCCAGGGTTTAGCAGGCCAATGCTCAAACCATTGAGCTATCCCTCCCCTGATGTGCTGGCAGCGTAAGACCTCCAGCATGCGTCACTCAAATTGAAGTCCATCATGATCTCACAGCTTCCCCCCACCCCTACACTTTGCAGACAGGTGCATAATGAGGCAGTCATCCTGTTTCCTAGTGTGATTTGGTGGTCTGTAGCAGACACCAACTAATATCCCATTGTGTGCTTTACCTGTTAGGACATTTGAATGCTTATGGATCAGATCATTTTCTCAGTTGTCAGTGACTTGGAAACAGGAAATTCCATTTTAGATGGTGTGCCATTCCCCCTCCCTTTGTGCCCACTCAATTTTTCTGAAGTAAGTTAAAAGCATTGATTTTAACATTCCAGTCAGGGAACTGACACCAGGTTTCAGTAATACCAAGACCACCAAATTTATGAACAGGACATCCCTTCTGGCTTCAGGCAGGAAAAACATGGCACAACTGTTGCAGGTCACGATTACTGTTCCACCCTTGCCCATCTTGAAATTGCATGTAGACCTGAACGACACAGTCCCTCTCAACACACTGAAACATTTTGGTTATCTGCCTTTGTTCACAGCTCTGGAGTTCACCTAGCAATTACTTTTTACACCAAGTCTCCCTGATTGCTCCCAGCTCAGCCCCTCACCACCAGGGAGCAATTACTCACTAAGAGAGCTGAAAGAACAGGAGCTTATCAAGGCTCCAAGAGTTGGTTCTAGCTTCATGGCCTTTACCAAGGCACCAATAAACAGAACTGTCTTAGCTGCTTATTCAGTTTGTGGGGGGGCCCAAACCATAAATTTCTAGAGAATTAAGCTCACGTTTATATAAGGGATTTTAGTATTTGTAGCTGTGAAATAGAACCTTAGAACTATGAACCAAGTGCAAACAAATGGAAGCAACATTCTCCTTATGAGTCTGCATAGCCACAGCTCCAGTGCCTTTCCTGCTACTAAGAAGTTACCCAAACAGTAGTCCAAAATTAACAATACTCTGTGCAGAGAAACTGAACATACTGAAGAATCCTACAGGCAGCAATGAAACTCTCAACCTCTAGAGACCAGGCAATTAAAAAAAAAAAATTGATGATCCTTAGTCAGAGCAGATCTAGACAAGCATAGTAAAGACACCCAAACCCTGTCTACGTAAGTGTTCCAACCAATGGTCACACAAATAGCAGGACACATCCAAAAAAAATTGTTAGTACAGACAATGCCCATATGAGCAAAGTGTAATAGGACATAATATTTTGTAAATACCTCTGAAGTAAAATGTATATTTTTCCATATGCGTGTGACACACGGCATCCCCACCTAGAGCACCCTCCACCTGCAGGCCCCAGCAAGATGTGCACCCCTGCCTCAGTTTCCCTCCTACTAAGTCCCCAGAAATAGGCTAAAGAGTCTTTCTATGGGCAAACAGCCCTTGTGGGCTTAATTTATTGCAAAATAAAGCCCAGTGCATAATAACAACTCCCAACACTGCAATCCACCAAATACAGCCCTGGCATCCTTCACCGCAACCAAACTCTCCAGCACTGCCCTCTTTGGCCCCCTGGCTTAAGCTCTCTGGTTCTGAGAGCCATCAGGCATCACCCTCCGCTGGTCTTAGATGTCAGCTCTGTATACTCTTCTCTGGTGTTGGCTCTCTCTGGCTCAGGAAGAACAGCTAGCTAGCCCCTCCACTGCTTCCTGTTCATCCCTCTCTCTTCCCAGGGACAGCCTGCAGAGCTTTCTGCTCTCTGCAACTTTCCCCAGATACCTCCTCCAGACTTTTCCTGATTGACTCTCACCAAGGCTTCCCTCACACCCCTCAGATTCCTGATCCTTTATAGTCCCCAGGTGCTGGACTGTTCTCCTCACTGGCCAAAGTAGGAGCCCCTGTTCAGGCACAGGGAGCTAGACCTAATTCATTCACAGAGGCCAGACACCCTGAGACAGCATAGGATTCTGTATTTTTGCAAAGGTTAGGTATGAACATACTGAAAGACAACTGTACTGCATATACAAATATCCTGACTTTCATATAATTAAAATCCCAGGCCTAATATTGTATTAACAAATGCTTGCTGCATTTGATATAACTTTAAGTAAATAATGCAAGTTTAATACAGCTTTTGGAGAAAAGAGTGTTTAGTGCTGACAATGTGCTCAGTGCTGTATAAGACACTAAGGGAAAGACTGTGCCAGCCCCACTAGTACCATAAATTTCTATCTGAAATGCAAAAACATTACAAATACAGCTTTTGTATTAGTGGGGCATGAAAGGAAAGAATTGTTAGGCTTCCCTGTAATACACCAAATGCAAGAAGGCAATTTTGCATCACTTCTTCTGATAGGAAGCACAGAGGGAAGTAACAGCAGGAAGAAAACCGCGCATTCCGTCATCCGCATCGCTGACAAATATCCGTTGGCAATCTAATAAAAATATCAAAATAAAGATATTCAGAATTGTATGCAAGTCAAATGGAAGTTTAATTTGGTAGCAACACAGAACCATTGCAGTATGACTACTGATAGTTTAACCTTCAGATGTGGAGGCCCAAGACTAGGGTTGCAGGAGTCTTGCAGTTCTGGTTTCCGTACTGGCAAGAGCATGTGAATGTGAGACAAGGAGGAAAGGACAGATAGTAGGGAGTCCGGAGGACATGTATTTGCTAGCAGCAGAAGAGCCTCCAAAACAGAAAGCAAGTATTTGAAAGAACTGGAAGACGAGTATGCAGAGATATTCCTTGCATTATTTGGTGCTTTCTTTCCTTCTATGCATACCAATCTTACATTTTCATGCCCCTAGAGAGGTTCACTCATTTCATGAAGCAGAACATGAAAAAAGTTGGGTAGCATTACTAGGAATAACAGACTCAGTCATTACAAGTTAGGGACTGATGCACAGAATTTCCTTCAACTTTTAACTTATTATTTAAAGTGTCATAGGTGGATGAAGTGCTTCAAAAATGAAGTGACTAACACTCATGAGAAGTACCAGAACAGGTAGAGAACTGAAACCGACAGCACAACATCTGTTAATCGTGTGCCTCAACCCTATTCTGGCAGGACCAACTCATTAGAATGAGAGAGTAGGGCATAGCCACCCAGGGCAGCTGAATGTGTGAAGACATGCCATCTCTTCAAGATAGAGAGGAAATGCCAGAAGACAACATAAAGCTGGATTCTTATTATCCGTAAGGGAGGGAGGTGAAGTAGTTAGATCCACAATTTTTTCCCCATTGACTCTCTCCATAGCATGAGCTTGTATCTGGGCACTTTTAGGGACAGAGGAGCTTCTGAGAAAGAGCTCTTTCCTCTACATTAGATTTCACTGCAGCCAGTGAAAACACTTTGCTACATGGCATTTCAAGGGAAACAGATGGAGTAGGCCAGATCATAACTAAGTGCAAAACTTGCACACACACACACACACACACACACACACACAAATAGATCTCTGAAAATATTTTCCATTACCTACTGTATACAGTCACAAACTACAAAGGTCTTTTTCACCTCCCAGACCACTGTTCAAATATACTACAGCCACCACACTGCTACATGACAAACAAGTTTATCTACTCTCAACTACTTTAGTAACCTCACTAGGAAAAAAGCCAAGACCTGCAGCATCCTTTGCCCAAAGGAAGTACATTCCTGTAGCTGACAAACCAGTTGGATCAGCGAATTTGCTTATCATGTACCTGTTATATTCGTTGTCCATACACTGTGTCAGTCTCTTTAATACGGATGTTCCAATTCAATTATGCGACTAATCAAGACTTACAAGTTATACCATTATTCTACAACAACCTTGAATCTAGTTAAGAATAAAAGGCTAACTAATGCTCAAATCAACCTAGAACGAAACTAGACCCTGATCTCAGAAAAATCAACTTGTCTTTAAAACTTATTGTGTTTACTATTTTTGATTTATGATTTTATGGGGGTTTTTTTTGGTTTATGAGACTGTATATTTTCTTTGTTTTAATTTAAGACTTTAGCACCAGCAAAAGATGCCAGGTAGGCACTTCCAGAGAAGGAAGTCCTCCATCTACAGAGCAGGTGCAGCAAATACAAGTTCTAGCGTGCACATAAAAATTGCTGCAATAATTAATCTGCCTGGGAGGAAGTGTGCCTGATCAACAATGCATGTAGAAAGCAGGAGTGGCAAAAGAAATCGAACAGCATTTAATAGAGTTGCAGCAACCTACCTAGTAATTTTAGCAAAGGATTTTAACCTATGGTAAACAAAGCTTTTGTAAGGACTATGCTTAAGTCCCCTGTTCCACCTCCCCCAACCTCACATGCAACCACAGGCTGTAGTGACTTTTCAGAAATAGAGCCAAAAGGAGGCAGGCTCTGATACTACTACTTTCTCCTCTACCTCCAACATCTTTGCCTAATTGTTTGAAGGTCTAGACCAGGCAGAAATAAGAGCATCTCAACCAGTATGTAGGAGTCCAGTATAGAGGAGGAGGAGCCAGAAAGTTGCTGGGAAAAGTAATAGTCTGTGTGAAGAAGTGGGGGGAACTGGATTAATGAAGAAAAATCTTCAATTTTTGATTTATTTGGCTAAGGAGCAATGAGAAAAAGAAACCCAGATTTTGAAAGAAACAGGGCAATATACATATGCTATGCTCCCAATTCAGATTAGACCTATACTACCTGGAAAATTTAGAGCTACAATAGCTGGGATGTTTGAGTACCTTTATAAAGAGGGGCTCTAAATCCTACCTGCTCTGACCCATTTTATTTGAAAAACATCCTCTTTTCCCCCCTCTTCCCACCACCACCACCTTAGTACACCTCTACCCCGATATAACGTGACCCGATACAACACAAATTCGGATATAACACGGTAAAGCAGTGCTCCGGGGGGGCGGGGCTGCACACTCTGGTGGATCAAAGCAAGTTCAATATAATGGTGGTTTCACCTATAACGCGGTAAGATTTTTTGGCTCCTGAGGACAGCGTTATATTGGGGTAGAGGTGTACTTTCTCCACAGCCACTTCACTCTGTTCTGCAGAGACAGAACAAGTGAGCAAAAGAGCTGATATGAAATATATAAAACTCAAATTTTACCTTGCAGCACACAGCACAAAAGGAAACGTACCTAACAGTTTTGCAGAGGGAGACATTCATGTCTGTTGCAGAGTCCAAGGAATTTTGGTCTTACCGCTAAGTTGCATTCGTGGAAGGGGAACAATCTGGAAACTGGACTGCTGATTCGCTTTTATGCTGCTGTTGCCCTTTAGGCCCAGGGAACCACAACCTTCTGAAGTAAACCTGAGTTTGACTTAGAGGAAGAACATTTCATCTATCCTGGGCTCAAAAAGGTGCCTGAAGAGGATACAGCTTTTTGTTTGGTTTGGGGGTGGGGCACGAGGGAGGGGAAAGAATGGAAAAGGGCTCCTAACTCCATTACCGTGATTCTTGTGACTGAGTCTCAATGCGAGACTATTCCCACTATGCCCAGTCTGGGGTAGACAAGGCCAATAGAACGCTGCTCCTCGGAGGAAGAAAGGGCCTGAGCAACAGGAGGGGCACACAGGATAATTTCAGTGCTGCGACTGCTCCAAACACCTTTTAAGGAGTCGCTGCAGCTAGTTAGAAGTTTCCCTGTGAAGGTCAATCAGCCAGACTGATAAGCATTTAATGCCAAAATCTGCTTGGCATCAATTGGTTTGAGCCACCTAATTATGCAGAAGGATGGGGAAGCTACCCAGTTTCTGAATTCCACAAGCAAAAAGCTTGAAGGGCTAGAGAGGCAGAAGATCAAATACAAAGCAACAGCGCAACAAGCCAGAGGAAATAGGTAAGATGTTTCCCTCTTTTGGGGGTTGGATGCAAGGAGAAAGGGAAGAGGCTGCTGCTGCTCCTCCATGCGGTTTCAGAAATACTAGAAATATCTAGGTATGTTTTGTGGTTGTATGCTTTGGCAGTCACTTACCCTCCCAAATCATCCCCCACTAGTGTTAAACATGACAAGGCCAAGGCTTGCTTTCAAGTCCTGGGCAAGTCCTTTATTCTCTTTGCTCTTCACAAGGTTAACTGACACCTTCTAAATCTCTGCCAATCCACTGTAGTTTCCAATTTGTGTCCTCTACACATCCTGTTTACACGGATGACAAGAATGTACTCACAAAGAAGTGGAAATGTTAACTGTATCATGTGTCACTGATTGTCCCCTACTAGAAATTAATAGTTTGTTGGGTTTTGGGGCAATTATTTAAACTGAGAAAACGCATTTAGGGTAAAGGAAAGAATTTCCTGTAAATAACAATACAAGGTTAGATTATCCGAGCCCTGCTACCTAACATGTATATTTATTAGCCCACCTTTATGGCAACAATGCTGCCAGATGCAAGCTTATGAAAAGTGAGATGATATGGGCAAAGTCATGCTATTTAGACTAAGTGTCAAGACCAGCATTTGCTCTTATTTTTGAGCTCTTAGAGAAACTGCAAGCCCATGCCTCTCTCAATGTGTGTTTCTTACACTACTACATACATAGGAGGCTGGAATTTAAGGGTAGTTTGGAAGAATGTCTCCCACCAAAAGAGCTTGCCAGGAAGTTATCATGATGTCAGGCGAATTTACCTATTCTGCAATAATTCCAAAAAGGAGACCAAGGCACAGTGAAAAGGAATTCTGCAACATTCTTGTTCTGTCCAGCTCTATTCTCGGAATAGGTCTCACACTTTCTGGTATAAGGGCTGCTGTAAACAAAGACTCAGACACACCTATTTGTATTAAAAGATTCCTAAGGATTATAGCTTTTGATGCAACTCTGCAATAGTCTCTTCCTTCTACAAGGCAGCAATATCTAATGCATAGAACAAGGGACTATGGATTAGGGTTTTATTGCCAACTCTATCATTAGCCTGTTATATGGGTTTGCACAAGCCACCTAAGCCAATTTCTGCAAAAGCTCCTGCTAGTTTTGGTGTTCAACCTGAGATGGATGTTCCAAAATGCTGAGCACTCACAGCTCCCACTATTTCAACTGGAGTCATAGGCATTCAACATCGGGGGGGGGGGTGTAAGGAGAGAGAAAGAGAGAAGAGAAGAGGAGAACTCTAGCTCTAGGCACCTCAATTTAGATCCAATAATTAGCACCCATAATGAAGCACTGTATCAAGTTTCAACTGCAAGGAAGTTTGTTTCAATGGGGAAGTGATCACATTTTACCTGCAAAACTACACCTGGCCACCAAGTTAAGACAACAATGTTCCCTCATTCTTGCATGGAAAAGCAATCCTTTGCCTGTCAAGCGAAAAAAACGTATTCCTCTTGCAGCAGGCTTTAATATTTCTCTTCATTCATCTCCCAAGATTAAGAATTGTGTCTTGTAAGTCAAATGCTGGAAGATAAACTGTATACTAAGAAGCCAAATGACCTCATTTTTGCATGTAAACAGCACAGGATAGGCTACACTAAAAGTTGTAAAACTGTAGAAAACAGGAGATGAGACCCTATTCTTACATACCAGTTGCAAATGTTTCTTTCCTCTCTTTGGTCAATATCAGTTAAGGATGAAGTTGGGCCAAATATTGTTTGGTAAGTAATAGCAGTCCTTATTTTTAGCCGGGTATCAATGCAATACATACTGATGCACAGCAGGGAGCTGATACATGCTGATCAGTGTGGCAATAGACACCTTACTGTACTTAACTAACAATCAACCAGAGACACGTGTAGATAGAGGCAACCCACATGTGTCACTAACCCCTGGCCCTGCCTAACGACTGGGGTAGAAGAAAGAAGCAATTACATTTGTACTCTTCTCCGCTCCCCCCCCCCCAACACTTACTTGGCCAGTGATGCCCGTGATGAGAGCCACCTTCCTGGGATTCATGTCTGCACAGTCCCCTACAATGAGTGCAGAGCTGGGACAGGCGTTCTGTGCCATGAGTCTGGAGGGGAGGGGCCCAGTTCCTGGCACTGCGGTTTAGCAGGAGTTGGGAGGAGACCGTGATCAAGGTGCAAGAGGTGGAGCAGGGAGTAAAGATGATAAGGAAAGGACCTGCTCTGCAGCCGCTTGTGGGAGGAGCAGGGCGGTCAAGGTGTTGGATGCGGGGACGTGGGCTGCTGGGGCTGAACGGGGCTGGCAGGGGCTTAGGCTACAGGGTGCTGCCTGGACCAAAGATGAAGAGTTGGAAACTGGGCTACTGCAAGGGGGCGGGGTTTGCCCAGGCTGCTGCCACTGCCGGCCGCTGGTACATTTCCGCGTCCCCGGAGCGGCTCCTCTCTTAAGGTGCAGCCGCACAGGTGCAGCCCCGCGCGCCGCGCCGATCCCGGCAGCAGCCCCAGGCTCGCTCGCGCTAGGATTTCGGGTTCGCGCTCCCAAGCATGCACGCGCTCCCTCGCTCCCCTGCTTGAAAAGCCGCCGCGGCGGCCTCCGCCAACCAATCAGGAGCAGCGTTGCTTCCTTAATGGGACAAGAGCTCTGGCACAGAACCCGGCAGTGTCGGGTGGTGGGGCCGCTGATTGGATAATGGGGTAAAGTGGGGGTGGGGCTGTCTCAGGTCTCACTCCAGCTCCGGCGGCAGCAGCAGCCACCAAAAGCGAAACCCGACTTCCTGATGCAGCACCGAGGAGGCGGCGAATGCAAGGAGCGACATCAGCCCGGCCGAACGGCTGCGCCTGGAGCCCACAGCGCCCTCTGCACCGTGGAGGAGCGAGCCCCTGCTGGTAGCCGCAGCAGTCAGCACCCAGGGAGGCACCACTCCCCGCTGTGATCAGCGTGCAGAGGCACAGCCCCTATTCCCCGAGCAGACCCCAGTACGGGACCACAGGGGGGAACTAGCAAAGGCAAAGGGCGGAACAACAGCAGGAGAAGTGGGGGAATGTTGCGGAGCGTCCCTTGCAGGCAGCGCCACTGCCCAGGAGAGGGATTTGGGGACCCTGGACAAGGGCAAAGCCCCGGATGACGCTTCTGGTGCTGTGGGATCCCCCCACGGAGGCTACTGGAGAAAGGCACAGCTCAGCCCTCTTACTTAGGGTGACCAGACAGCAAATGTGAAAAATCGGGACAGGTGGTGGGGGGGTAATAGGAGCCCATATAAGAAAAAGACCCCAAAATCGGGACTGTCCCTATAAAATCAGGACATCTCGTCACCCTACTCTTACTACGTATTCAAAACTCATGAGTCCATGTGTCAAGACTGATCATTTTACAACAAAGGTGATCAGACTTTTTTTATTTACCTTTAAAGTGCCCTGAGTTTGCATTTTCAAGCTTTTTGCTATAACCACAAGAAGTGTGACCCTAAGAGTCCCTCCCTGCTCACTGACAAAGTGCCCACTCTAGTCTAAGTCATAGCAGGCCTGCCTGACACACTCACTACTATCCCAAACACCCTGTGTCACAATTAAGGCTACAATTTAGTCACAGGGGTCACGGATTCTGTGACGTCTAAGACTTCAGGAAGCAGCGCGGGGACTGTGCACCCTTGCACTGCTCTTGGGGCTGGAACCAGGAGGATGCTGCAGCCCCTGTCCGGCAGCTGCTGCAGCCCCAGCTGCACGGCGTCCCGAGCGTGGTGGGGTGCAGGGCTGCAGCAGGGGCCGTGTGCCCCAGTCCCGGGGGCCTGGGCTTGAGGGGGGGATTGCAGCCAGGGACACCTTCTATGAGGGGCTGCAGCCAGGGCAGTGCTACCTATGCCCCCAGGCTTGGGGGAGTAGGGGCAGCAGCTGGGGCTGTGTGCCTTAGCCCCACAGCACCCAGGGCTTGGCAGGGGCTTCAGACAGGGCCACCTTCCGCCAGGGGCTACAGCTGGGCCCATGCAACCCAGCCCCGCAGCGTCCCAGGCTTGGGGGTGCAGGGCTGTAGCAGGGCCTGTGCATCCCAGTCCCGAGCTTGGCGGGAACTGTTCACACCCCTCATTACCAGGACCATGCGCTCCCCTGCGCTCCCTCCCCCCTCCCACGGCCAGGGCTTGGCAGGGACTATGCATCCATCCTGCAGCTGTGGCCAGATCTGGAGCCAGGGCTGTGCAGCCGAGGGGGAGGGTGAGGGAGGGGGCTGCTGCTGCCAAGACCGTGCACCCCTGTGATAGCAGGGGACTTGATTTGTCAGTCCCTCTCTCTTACGTAGCCCTGCCTCCTGCTTACTTTTAGTAAAGTCACGTACAGGTCCCGGCCTCCATGTTTTTTTTTTTTTTTGTTTAGTGCCCATGACCTGTCAGTGACTTTTACTAAAAATAACCGTGGCAAAATCTTAACCTTAGTCATAATATGTTTCCAGAAGGTATTTTGTAAAAGGTATTAAATGTAAACTAATGACACACAGGGCAGCAATAGCATTATGTATAAAGAATTGTGTATGTATGCATGCTAAAACTACGTTCTTAAAATGTATTGCAAAGGCAACACATAAATCAAGTCTGTCCTAGACCAATGAATAGTAATTAGCCTATCTGCCTGGTTTGATTACAGGCGGAGGACACTGAAAGTACATTTTACATACAAGATAAACAAAGCATTGAAACTAAGTAGCAGCAGAGGAAACTACTTAGTGAGCACACCACAGGACAGTTTGCACCTGCCAGGAAGTAGGAGCAAGAGAAATTCTAACTGGAACAGGTGCAGAGAAGGGCTACTAAGATCAGCAGAGGATTCAAAAACTTATGTTATGAGAGGAGACTCAAGCACCTTAGCCTAACCAAACAAAGGCTCAGGGGAGATATGATTGCTCTCTACAAAATAGATCAGAGAACTTAAATACCAGAGAGGGAGGGGAGTTATTTAAGCACCAATGTGAACATAAGAATAAATGGATATAAACTGGCCATCAACAAGTTTAGGCTTGAAATTAGGCAAAGATTTCTAACCATCAGAGAAGTGAAATTCTGGAACAGCCTTCCAAGGGGAGCAATAAGAGGAAAAAAACCTAACTGGTTTCAAGACGGAGCTTGATAAGTTTATGGAGGGGATGCTCTGATGAGACTGCCTACAATGACGTGTGGCCCATGTGCAACTGCTAGCAGCAGATATCCTGCATGGTTGGAGATGGGGCACTAGCTGGGGAGGGTTCCGAGTTACTACAACAAACTCTTCTGCAGGTGTCTGGCTGGCAAGTCTTGCCCACATGCTCAGGGTGATCATCCTATTTGGAGTCAGGAAGGAAATTTCCCTCAGGTCAGATTGGCAGAAAGCCTGGGGGTATTTCACCTTCTTCTGCAGCACAGGCAGAGGTGAAAGTAAGCTGGTTTGGTGTACCAGCAAGAGCCAGAACGCCGTACTGGACCGGCTTCCCCAGCCCGCAATTTAAGGGGTCCTTTATATTGCTGCCAGAGCCCTGGTACCGGAGCTGGTGGAGATTTAAAGGGCCCAGGGCAGTAGCGGTGGCTGGAGCCCCAGGCCCTTTAAATTGCCGCCAGAGCCCTGCTGCAGTAGTGGTAGCTGGGACCCCCAGGACTCTGTCAGCAATTTAAAGGGCCCAGTTATGCTGCAGTAGCAGCAGCTGGGAGCCTCTGGCCCTTTAAATCACTGCCGGAGCCCCCAGCCGCCACTGCTACCCCAGGGCTTCGGCAGCAGGGCTCAGGTGGCAATTTAAAGGGCCCAGGACTCCGCTGCAGTAGCAGCAGCTGAGCACCGGGCCCTATAAATGGCCCCTGAGCCCCAGGGCTCCCAGTTGCCGCTACAGCGGGAAGCTCTGGCAGTGATTTAAAATGGCCTGGGGCTCCCAGCTGCCACTACCACAACCGGAGCCCAGGGCCCCGCCTCTTCTGGTTGAGGCCATACCCTTCCCGTTAAGGCCATGCCCCCTGCTCAGGACTCTGGAGTACTGGTAAGTCCTTTAAGTTACTTTCACCCCTAAGCACGGGACAAGTCATGGGTCTATGCCGGAAGGGGGTAGGCAAGATTCTGTGGCCTGCAATGTGCTTGAGGTCAGACTAGATTATCACAATGGTTCCTTTTGGCCTTAAAGTCTATCAGTCTAAGTTTTCCTGGCTCCTAAGATAAAGACTATGGCCTTTGGAAACTATAAGGGGGAGCAAAAAAGTCATTCTAGTTATCTGTCACTTAAACAAAAGGGGACAGGGCTCTCTGATTCCTGTGAAAGTTAGATCCCAGGACACAGAGGGCTAGAGTTGCTGATAACTTGATGTAAGTGAGAAAACTGCTTAGGCAATGATTATACCTTGCTAAAATTAAATTTTTGGCACTAGAAAGTGTTTTGTTTGGTTTATAACCATACTTGTCTCTTTTTCTCTTGATTAATATCACTTAAATATCCACTCTTCATTAACAATAAAGTTATTTTTATGGTAAATGACCTCAGTGCTGTTAGATTGAAGTAAAGTGTGAGTCTTCAGCTAAACTAACAGGCTGATGTGTTATCTGTCTCTTTGGAGACAGCAAATTTAATTTCTGTGAGCATACAGTGAGAGGGACTGGACACTACACTGATGGTTACCTGCAAATCAAGATTAAGACTGGTAGAGTTTTGAGGAGTTTGGAGGTGAAATTGACAAATTGGTGTGGCAGGGAGCAGATGCACAGCCTAATCTCCTGCAAAGCTCACTCCTGCTCAGGCTGAGGGGTAACACAGGGACTTAGATGTGTTGGAGGCCCTGAGGAGAGAGAGTCACATTCAAGGTTGCTATTTTTTTCTGTTTGCCTTTAATGTACACTTGGTTCACATTTTCAATTTTTTCCCACTACAACTACAGGAGTTAGAAATTTCCTTGTGTTATTTAAAAAGAGATAAATCACATATGATTAAAGACCTTTTATATCACGGTTATATTCTGTACAAGACTTATGGAAACTGTGTCATGTACAATATCAATGGAAAAGTTATGATTTGCTAAGTAGGATTATCCTGATTAAATCTCTGCATCATATTTGTATTGAGAGTATGAATATGGGTTATATACTTGCATCTAAAACATGGGTCATATTCCTCAGTAATACCCTCTCAGATACATTTGCATCAGGGCTAGACAGCTACATGTTGATGGCCCAATCAAGGACACTCCACTCTAACAATGGGCCATTGAAGAAATTCATCCTCTCCAGATGGCTCCTTGCTGTCTGAGGCATCCTCAGGAAGATCTAATGGCCAACCCCAGTGATTCTGCAAAACATATAGGGCATGTGATATGCTCATGTGACCCTGGACTCCATTTTGGGCTAGTAACTTTACACATATGGGGGCTGTGGGCTTCATTTAGGGACAGTACATTTCCATGCACATGGCAGAGGGTATAAATGACCTCTAAGACACCTCCATTTTGCCTCTTTCCTGCGCTAATTCCCTGGACTGTGGATTTACAATAAAAAGGAGCATCTTGAACTATGGACTGAGGGCCGTCCAATCTTTGGCAAGCTACCAGAGAGACTTTACAAGCCAGCAGTCTAGTCCATCACTGCTATAAACCTGATATATGTAGAAATGATTACGAAGTCCTTATATGATCTATTAGCCATTTATAACTCTATTAGTAAACTTTTAGTTAGTTTATTAAGGATTGGCTGACTGTGTGATACTTGGGTAAGATCCAATATTCAGATTGACCTGGATGTATCTGATCCTTTGTGATTAGAAAGAACCTCACATATCATTAAATGGGTTTTCAATATTCTCTCACTATATTAGATTGGGGTTCCTGGCTGGGAGCCAAAGGCTGTAATACCTAAAAGGGACATGTTTGGCTTTGGTGAATCTAGATTATAGAATAAACCACCATTGGGGGGGAAGGGGGAGGGAGAAGAGAAGAGAGGGAGGAGGAGGAGGAGGAGAATTGTCTGCCCTGAGTATGGCACACAGGTTGGCCCATCCCAGGCCTTTGGTCACAATCTTCACCACATCCAGAAGCTTTAAGAGACACCAGATACTCACACAACTTCCAATAAAATGGCATGAGTTAGCCACACTGGATCGTTAAAGTGTGAAAGTGGCTATTATGTTTGTTATCAACAGCTATAAATTTCAGACATCTAAAGACACAGAAGAAAGTTCTGTAACTGAGAGGAGAGGCAAGAAATCAAAACTGCAACAATTTAATTCCCTGTCCACCTTATGTACAAAAACCATCTGCCACTCTTATGTACAAAAACAACGTTTATGCATTGGTAAGGGATTGAATGTGTGATGTAATAGTCATTTTCCGTTTAATTTCTAAGATACTGTTCTGTTCCTCATTTACTTCACCACAATGTAACTATAATTTCTCTCTCCTTCCCATCCCCATATCATTTTGGAAATTCAGCTTAAAATCAAATAATAGTATTTATAATACTTGTCACCTAAGGATCTCAAATATTAATAAATTCTCTCATGAGGTCTTGTCAAGTAGGGAAATAGCTCTATTTCAATCAAGTAAATACATTCATTTACATCTGAATATTGGTGACATTATTACAGATTTTTTTAGCAGCCTTCACAATCTACCACTAACATGGAGGACTGACCTTCAAGTGATCTTCTCCCCACTCACCCCCCCTCCTACAAAGACCCTTCACACTAACTGTACTTTCTCAAGGTTACTTCTATGTCCACAATTAATGAGAGCCAAAGTACCCACGTTTGCATCTTATGACTTCCAACATCAGGATCTGGTTCTCTCCAACAGTATTTCCAACATAAGCATTCATCTTTTTTTCTGTCCAAGAGATATGCAAGGGTCTCTGCCAGTCCCACATTTCAAAAAGCTTAAATTTTCCTCATGTCAGCAGCATTAGTTTTCCAGGATTCATATCCTGACATTGTTATGGAAAAATAGGTTTTCACCAGTCACACAGATTCCATGGTTTTCTTCACATTTTAAGGGAGGCCACAACTGTGCAAGTCATCCCCAATCATCTTCTGATTTCTTTGGAACAGCCTCTTTGGTTGGCTCTATATGATCCCATGCAATTAACTTCATCTACTCCCTTTCCAGCTTGCATCCGGTTTCTGTGTCAATGTACATGCATTTTGTTTTCATCACATTCAGGATGAGTCCACAACCTTCAGCAACTGTTTGTTTACATTTGTTGCATTGCAGTGGTGTTTGCAGGAAAGAGCTTCATATTAGTATATCTTAGGTCAATTAAGAGTCCACAATGGAAATGTCATCTCCTTCCACTTAGTCAAAGCCTTCTAAGGCTTGTCTCATAATAAATTCTGTGTATGTTAAAGAGGCTTGGGAACAAAATGTACCCTTGTCTCACACTCTGCCCAGTGGAAATCCACTCACTGGCATCTGTTGTTTGCACCATGATCGGTTGTTGATCATAGAGATTTGTGAGGAATTCAATGAGATGCTTTGGAATTCCCATGTTTACCAGTATCCTCCAAAGACAGGTCATGTCAGATAGTATCAAACACTTTTGAGTAATCAATGAAGCTTAATTGTCAAGCGATCTAGAGTGGCTCACAATGGAGAATGCCAACCTCAGGGCAGACTTGAACAGGGCACAAACCCCAGACTGGTGGTATGTTCTATACTTTATTGATGAAATCTAACCCCTCAAGCACTATGACAGGTTTAACATGGAGTCACAGACAGTCCCCTGAGGTACTCAGTCTATCTTGCCACCTAGGCAAACTTGCCTTGGTGATTGATTATTTTGGTGTAGGGAACCATCTTTCTGGTTACTCCCAGTCCCAAAGGACCAGTCTCTCAGCCCAGGTCAATTGTACCTTAGATCTCTCAGACAACACTTGTAGCCAATATTATAATAAACTAAAGATTTATTAATTAAAGAAAATGAGTTCTTTACAAAGTTAAAGCAGGTAACATACGCACACATATGAGTTACAATCTTAGGTTTCAAAAAGTAATAGAAAGCTTGCACATCACAGCAGTTTCTATGTCCTTTATAGTTAACCCAAGCTCAGCAGTTTAGTTCAGCTTATGCTTAGAACTATTACTCTCTCCAAATTCCAAACAGCATAGTGATGCAGTTCCTTCTGGTCAGGGATTTTTATTCCCTCCTGCCCCCCCCCCCCCCCCCCCGAGTTCAAAGTGATGGAACAAGTATTGGTGCTTGTCTCCTGTTCGTGGGTATGGGGAAGGCAATTAAAGTCTTTGTTCTTTCATGTTTCACAATGGCTCATTTGATTGCTAAAGGTCTTCTTGTGTGTAGGACCAGCACTTAATAGTAATTAATGCTTCTTTCCTGTTTGTGAGTTACACTTTTACAGAGATTTGCAATGCAAAGACTCAATACAACTTTGTACCATGGGCTACAAATGTTATAAGTGAGATCAATACATGCAGCATCCTACAAGCATTTCATCAAGTCTAAATGTATATCTATCAACTTAACATCTATTTTAACAATGTTAAAACACACAGGGAAGCCAAATTGGTTTCCAGTTTTGCATTTGCCAGTGTTCAGTGAGGCCTACGGGCATTGGTATGATCTGGCATCTGGTCTGATAGCATCACAGCATCACAACAATCAATGGGTAACTGTACTCGCTGGGTTCTTCAGTGATGTGATGGATGGTCACAATTTGGTCACACATGCCTTGGACTTCTCTGAAACCAGCTTGCTACAGTGGTAATTGCTTCTATCCTTTATTTCATGCTATCCTAGGTTCCATAGAGCAGAACTTTGCTCACATGCGATATAAGGGAGATGGTACAATAGTAACTACACTGTGTTAGGGCTCCCTTCTTCGGTAAGGAAAGAAAAAAATTCCCTTCATCCAGTCTTCTGGCTAATTTCTAGTCATCAATACAAATTTTCCACATAAGATCAGTACCATATTTGCCATTTGCTTTTAACAATTACAGGTAAGTTATCTATCCCTGTGCTTTTCCAGGCTCCATTTTCATAATAGTATGCACCACTTCCTCTCACAGGATTGATGGCTCCAGCTCTGTACTTTCTTTCCTGTGATCCTGTATTATAAGTGGCTTTGAGACATACAGATTACTGTGCCAATCTCTCCACCCAGGTTTAATATTAATCACCCTCAGTGATCTTTTATTAGGTTTGAGCACAGGGAAAACCTTTTGGTAAGTCTGACCACTGTGAACATACCTTTTGTATTATTATTGTCTTCACAATTCTCAAATTCCATACACTTTGCCTTTATATAGTCATTCATCTAATCTAGTCTGTTTTTGAATCCGTCTGTTCAGGTCCCTACATTCTCCCCTACATTCTTCCATCTCCAAGCTAATCTCTTTCACTCAGTGTCATTTTTGCGCCAGCTCAAACACCTTCTCAGTTAACTATGAAGTGGTCCACCACTGACTTTTTGGAATGTGTGCTTTGGCAGTTTTAAGCCACACATAATAGTTTTTCTGTTATTCCAAAATTCGTTGGGGTTATTCTCTTTCACCTGTGCCAATGCCTCAAACCCATTCTGGACAAAATGTATTTACATTTCTGTTGATTCTGAACAAGTCCAAATGCAGTGGATCTGTCAAACATCTTTTTAAGTTTTAATTTTATGGCCAATGAACAAAGACCGAGTGCACACTGTGGGTCAGACCATCAGCTGTTAGCCTTAAACATACAATTTCATCATGAGTCTCATAACAAGCTGTGGGGGATTTTTTAAGCCCCAGTTGTTGGAATCAAGAAATTGCATGAGAATTGCAGTTTTTGTTTAAATTTCTAGCCCTCATGGTTGCAGAAAAAAGTTTTAACTCACAATCTAAAGGTTCAGAAACCAAGAGGCAAATAAAAATAACCCCAAATAAAAAAAATTATGATTTTTAATCCAGACTTATAATTTTCAAATGCTGGTGGTTGGCAAGACTGATAATAATTATTGAAATGTGAACCAGAGATTAAGTGCCTTGGCCACACAACCAGTCTGTGACACAGCCAACCTCCCCACCTCCACCCCCCCAAACAAAAAACACACAACACCCCACACCCAATCTATACTTAGATCTTTAGCCTTTGTCCAGTTAGCAGAGATGTATTAGGGGTTTACAGGTTAAAACCCCAGCCTCTTGAATACCACCCAGAAACTTACTGGAGCCAGTTCAAACCCCAGGGCATTGGCATAATGCGGTCCAAACATGCAATTCACTTATTAGTTTCAATTTCTGTAGAGTCCTGAAGTGTAACCCCACGCATAGCACATTACACAAAAAATATAAATCTTAATGGATATTTTTGGCAAGGTCCTCATTGTAAAGAAGTCACTCCTTTCTCCAGGTGCAAATAGGGAGCAGGGGGAGGAAAGGGGGAAAAAAAGGCTTTGCCACAGCCATTGACAGGCATCTAGGTGTAGCCCAGGATCAATACACTATGCAAGTTATGCACATGTTTTTACAAAAGGTTTGGAGCAGTGGTTCTCAACTTTTCCAGACTACTGTACCCCTGAAGCAGGGTTTGGGGCTGTGACAGAAGGTAGGGGTGGGCTCTGAGGTGGGGCCAGGGATGAGGAGTTTGTGGTGCGGGCTGCCCCAGGGCTGCAGCAGTTTGGTGCTAGGGGAGGGGCACCTCTCCCTGCCACAGCAGGTCTGCACTGGGGCTGTCAGGGAGGGGCACCTCTCCCCACCGTGGCCCTGAGCTCCTGCACTGGGCTGAATAGGCAGCCAAGCAGCTTAGAGGGAACTTAGCTCTCTACAGTGAAAGGGAAGAAGGGATGTTGATAAAATGAAAGCCTTATTTAATGTTACATTTCAAATGTTGTAACTTTCTCTTTTCTGTGTTTTTATTAGAAAGGTTAAAAAGATTTAATGGTGCATTTGCCATGGTGTAAAGCAGGTTGAGGTCTCTGTATACCAAACTCTGAGCCTTGTTTAACACGGTTTAATGTTGGCTAGTGAAAGGGTCATGTTAACTTCTTTGATTCATTGGGCCCATATATTCCATCTAAATTAATACAACAGTGCACACAATTCCTGTATCTGGCTTGTAAAGCGTTAGGGGATGAAACATTAAAATGATATTTTAATTGAATATACTTCCCCAATCCCAGTGCATCCTTCCGTTAGCAATCAGTTCAATGGTTATTTTTTATTGTAATCCCCAATTCTGAGAATTAGCACACAAAGTTACTCTCAAATTAGCTTTTCTTTCCTTCTCTAGTCAGATTTGTGCGCACCAGTAAATTTTACAGAATACATCAACGTCTCCATTTTGGCCAGCTGAAATCACAATCAACCAGAACTCCATCTTTGAAGAGAGTTTAATTGCTCTCCATTTGATACTGAGTACACAGTCAATCAATCGCACCTCTAGCAAAGGTTGTGGCAGGTATATCTGTAGCATTTTGGGGCACACCTGTGGTTTTTATTGCCCCTTTCCCAATATAGCTAATTCCAGGCCATCATAAACACACCACTATACACGGGGGCCAGCTTGAGGATTAATACAAAGATTCATTGGGATATACCTCAGATTAAGACTACTTTTACATAAGTGAGAGTGGATGCATATGAAGGGTTAAATTAGGAGATTTTTAGGTGTCTTCTCTGCCCCCTGCCCTTTTTGGGGGGAGGGGTAGCAATTGTTATCACCCATCACAACATATAGCAGTGAGACATATAGCAGAGCAATTTACCAAGAAAGATACACAAAAGCTGGATGCATTTAATCACAAATGTCGAGAAGAATATTGTGAATAACATATAGAGATAGGAAGACAAATGAAGTCATCAGAAAAATTACTAGTTAAGGCACCCTCTCACAAATCATCCACAAAAGAGGAGATCAGTGGCTGGGACATATGCTGAGAATGGAAAAAGAATGCTTACCAAATACCGCCCATGAACGGAAGCCAGAAAACACAAGAAGAAAGAGTGGAAGACCACGAACAACATGGAAACGAACAGTTCTGAATTACATCAAGCACCTCAACAAGAAATGGGAAGATTTGGAGAGAAGGGTAGTTGACAGGTAAGGATGACAAATGTGTGTAGCCCAATATGCAGCAAAGTATGGGATGTAGGAAGGTCTCTGCCCTCCAGCTCTTCTGTGGCAGACCTGGAGCCCAGCTGCATGTGTGGGGACATTGGCCCAGATTCATAAAGGGATTTTGGCACCTACATCCCAGGCCCTCATTGTGCTACAGCAGAACCACTTCACTGGGCCAAAGAGAGAACAACTTGTTAGCCTGGTGGTTAGGGCACCTACCTGGGAGGTGGGAGACCCATGGTCCTGTCCTCCTGCCCCATGACTCCTTATTTATGTACAGGGCAACAATGTCAACAGAAGAGATTAATGGGATATTCTGATGTGGGGGTTCCTCACTCAGTAGTTACAGCACCCTTCTGAGAGGTGGGAGACCCCCCCCCCCCATGCAAATACTCTCCCTTAGGCAGAGGGGGGGCGGTCTTAACCTTGGTCCCCTACATCCCAGGGGAATGTTCTAAATCAGTGGGCTAAAAGTCATAAGGTGGGCCCCACAGCCACCTCCATCAGCCATTGTGTGTGTGTGGAGCTAGGTGCCTGCCTAACTCATTCTCACGAGCAGCAGCTTGGGAATCTAGTCAACTGAATCCAGGAGATCAGTTTGTTTGTGAGACACTAGCAGAGACAGGTGCCTTCCTACAGTCTAGATTTAGGAACCTCTCTGTGAGAGGGCTTAGGATACACCCCCCTCGTCAGCATCTCCCACGGACGAACCTAGGTGGCTCCCTGCCTAGCATGCTAGCTTTTTGTGACTTGCAGTCTGACATGGAACCATTGGTGTAAACCAGCAAAAGGGTTCACTGGCCTCTATAAACAACCCCTGTCTCAGGCCTGGTGAACTCATTACACCAAATGTACGTCTGGCGGGGTATTTAAGGCATTTACAAGAAGCTCTTATCTTATCAAGACTCAGTCATTGTGAGATGTATTACAGGTAATATATAAGGAATAATGCAACTATATTGAAAGCACACTTTATAGAATTATAGTAAAAGTTAGTCACCAGGGGATAACATGTCTCAGTGATGGCCCATTGAAGTGGCAGGGAATTGTCACCCCTCCCTGGTGAGCCAGTGATGCAATGCAAGGCTCAATTATCTAGCTTTGCTCCATCCCAAGGTTATCAATAGAAAACCAACAGACAACAACTGCAAAAGCACAAAAGAAGGTCAAAAAGAAATAGAACAGACAGGGGAGCATCCTATGTGTGAACAAAGGCAAGAGACTATTTCAGTATAACAGAGTGGGGAGAGACACACTGTATCCATTCACTCAGGAATCATCTTGTTGAGTGAGATGGTGTGTGTGTGTGTGTGGGGGGGGGGGGGTTCCATGAAAATTTGGATCCTGGTTCCTGTGAAGCCAACCAACTCTGCAACAGACAGAACTTTGGTGTGTGTGTGGGGGCGGGGGGGCAGCGACAGCGGGGACCATATGTTATTAGATAGGGACTATACTTACCTTTCCTAATTCATCTTTTATTATTTTGTTTTGAGTTGTAGCCATTTGTTCCCCCCCTCCTCATTTCTAGATAAGTCTCTTTCTTAAATAAGCCAACTTTTGTTTTATTATATGCACTCCCAAATGCTGTGTGCTATACAAGAGCAGTAATTTAAGGTAAAACTAATAAACTGCTCCTTTGGAGACTCAGGGCATGGGATGCACCTATTGTTACCATCCCAGTCTTTGCTTTGCAGGTTATAGCCAAGGAGATGGTGCTTGAGTGACTGAAAGGCTGGTGGTGTTGGGGACTCCCAGCCACCACAGGCAAGACTCCCTCTTGCTAGAGACCAGGTGTACCAAGAATACTCCGAGTCCTGGGTGCCGGGAGAACCATTACACAGCCTAACATGCCTCTCTCCCTCTACTCCCCCCGCATTGTACAGGGAGTCTAGATGCCTAGATCAGCTTTGTGAACAACAGTGTGTTCCGTGATTTTTCTAGGCACCTAAAAGTTAAGCATTGCAAGACTGGGTGTCACAAATCCTAGTACCTTTGTGAATCCAGGCCCTTGTGCCTAGTTACTAGTCTGAGACGTTTTTGCAAGGAACATTCATCCAAACAAGCAGCTAGGCCCCTGTGAACTGGAGGGTTGTGAGCACATGCTGGTGAAGTTTATTACCAGTATAGTGCTTCAAAAATGTTAATGTGTATTCACAACCCCTCCTGTGTGAGGAGAGTATTATCCCTATTTTTGGCAAATGGGGGGGGGGGGGGGGGGGGAGGGGGAACCCAAGGCAGAAAGTTTAAGTGAATTTACTAAGGCCACAAAGGGCATCTGTAACAGAGTGAGATTATAGCCTCCCCTGCCTAGTCCAGTATACCATAATTGTTCCCATGCTATTGAGCTGGTAGCAACAGGTCACAATGACCTTAGTGGAAGAGTTGTCTCAGCTACATGCAGCCAGTTAAAAGGGAGTTTACAGGACCTCTGCTACCACCAGCAGCATTACCAACTGCCACTGTGGCCTATTGTAAGTCCACTAAAGAGTCCTGGGCTCAGGGTTTTATGGACTCTCAAAGCCAATCCTGGGCAGCAAGCTTTTCCTCGGATCTTTAGAAGACCTTTCAACCATAGAGCCCTTTCTGTGTTTTCAAGGCTCTCTTCACCGGGAATAATGCTAAAAACAAAGCAAACATTTAAAGCAAAGATTTTTTAACATGAGATTTTCCCCACCCAAATAAAAAATGCAGGATTCATGGGGCCCTCCAGTCTCTGTATTGTGAGAGAAGTTAGTCATTTCTAGCCTGTGCTTGTCAGGCGTACTCCCACACAAACCTTACCTGAGTTTTCTCTCAGGAGGAAAGTAAGTCATAGGAGGAACTAACAATGGAGGGCTTGCAGCTGAGAACGAGCAAGAGATCCCATAGGCAGGGCTCCTAAATAAATGTTAAAAAGGCATTGTGCAGTCAGAGTTTCCACAAATAACTCAAAAGTTTCTCCTACTCAGTTTCCTCAAGTAACTCAAAAGAGCCATTTTAAACTATAGCTCCTTCCTTAGCTGCAGCAGAGGTACAGTTTTAAGGAGCTCTGTCCAAGCTGAGAAACAACCTATCACTTGTTCCTTTTATAATCTCTTGGGTTTAGCTGAGCCTAGTCATAGTGCCCTCAGGCTTGTGCTCCAGGCAAATCTTTTTCCTGAGGATAGGCAGCCATGACACTTTCTGCTCAGCCAGAACCCTTTCCTGCTGATCAATGGATGGGATCCATTCCACTACAGACTGTTCTACTTCTGTTAGAGACTATTTTAGAACCAAAGACAATGACATCTGCACCCCTTTTAGATGGTGAGCTTCTAAACCACGTTGTGCTGCTGACCTTAGAAGAGATACTCTAAAGAGACCTTTATCCACCAAGGATAGAAGCTGGCCTAAGAACATGGGGCTTGCCTTAGTAGAGTCTCCAAAGAGCAGGCAGGCAGAGCCAGAAAGAATGTAGTCTGTCTACAGCAGGATTCAATGGATAGCAGCAAAAATACAGGTGCCTGCACGGACCTCTAAATTTAATCCATTTTACCTCCTATCCTGCTAGGAGTTTTTTTTATTTACCTGAGATTGAATACGAATAGTGCGCATGCACAACACAGACCATTCTGCTTGTTTAATATTTTTATAGCAAAACCCAGGTGGTCTTCTGATAAAGAAAATGCAAAATCATCATCATTTATTTAAACCCCAACAGTGTTTCTGTCTTGTTCTTTACAAGACACAAAAGATGGCACTGGACCAGATCCTGCAACAGGGACAAAAACTGGCCCATCCTGCCTGCTGGATTTTCTCCCAGTGTGGGATGGCCCACAGGACGCGCAGATTAAGCACAACCAGTTTCTACGCCATGCCCCTGTAGACCCCAAAAAGGGCTATACTGTGAGCAGGGAGGGCACTCGGATTCTCCCCAGCTAGCTGATGGCTCTTGGGGAATGGTTACCAGCTGGTGGAGATTACAGTAGTCCCTAGATTGCTCTAAAAATCACTGGCAATAGAAGAAAATGGATACAGCATGAGAGCTGAGCTGCAGTCTCTATCCTGAGGAGCTACTAGTCTACATAAAATAGGAAATCAAAAGGTACTGACAGGTACAGAGAAAAGTTAGGTCCCAGTGTTATTCTCTCTCCCTTTTTCCCCATTTGCTTTTTAATGTAATAGGATGGAAAGGGAGGCAAATGGGTGAAAAGGGGAATAGGGGAGGGACGGTATTCCAGGAATAGAGGACGGCATGGAAGGAGGCCCAAAGATGAGACTGAGGCGGTGTCTACACTATGCACCTTTTAGCAACACAGCTGTGCTGCTACAGCCATGCCACTAAAAGACATGCAGTGTAGCCACTGTTTGTCAGCTGGACAGAGCTCTCCTGCTGACAAAAAGCTTCCATCCCCAACAAGCAGCAGTAGCTTTGTTGGCAGGCGAGCTCTTCCACCGACCAGAGCCGGCTCCAGGCACCAGCTGAGCAAGCTGGTGCTTGGGGCGGCAGATTGTTGGAGGTGGCATTCTGCCCAAGCCTGGGGCGGCATGGCTGCTTTTGTTGTTGTTGTTGTTGTTGTTGTTCTTGTTCTGCTCTGGCTGCCCTGTAGGGGGCGGCGGCACGGAGAACCAGAGCGCCCTGCAGGGCACTCCTCTTACTTCCCTCCCCGCCGACCAGAGCGGAGCCCTTGCGGTAGGAGGCAGTGCAGCAGGAGGGGCCGCGTGGCAGCGCCCCTGCTGTAGCCCTGGCTGCCCCCTTCTCTCTCTCCCGCCCACTCCCTCCCCCTTCCGCCCCCCTCCTCCCCGCCCCCCAAGGCGGTCCCCCTGCACCCGCGCTCCGGCCGCACTGCAGATTTTTTTGTTTTTGTCTTTTTGCTTTGCTGTTCTGGCCGCCCTGTTTTTTGGGGGGGGGGGGGGCGCTTGGGGCAGCCAAAAAGCCAGAGCCGGCCCTGCCACCGACAAAGTGCTGTTCACACCGGTGCTTTTTGTCATTCAGGAGTGTGTTGTTCCCCCCCACAAAAAAGTTTAGTTGTTCAGGTTCTAGTGTGGGCAAAGCCTGAGAGCAGGGGATAGCAAGGGTATGGAGGCAGGATTCACTGGTGGAATGAAGAGAAGTACGAAATGGGCAAAACAATCATTTTAGCCACTGCATTCTGAATGGAAGGAAGAGGAATGATAACAGAGGTGCTAAGGCCATTGTCACATTCATTTTTCTAAGTGGTAGAAGTGTGAGCATAGAGAGTCCCCTATTTTGCTGTAATCTGCTGCTGGCTGAAGAACGGTGTGGGGACTCATTCTGGATGAGAACGGAGACTCATGGCCAGGGCCTCTTGCCTCTCAGAAAAGGTCTTACACATTAGCATTTTGGGGTTTCCACTGACAGATGCAGAGACATAGGAAGTCTGGAGGTGTGCACCTCACCTTAACACTTACAAAGGAAAACAGGATACTGTTGTCTCCCATATGGAGTGGTTTGTTAGTTCCACACTCCTAAACCATACACAGTACAGAAAGTTCTTCCATGCACCTTTCCTTCCCAGCAACCACTTGCTTCCTTATATGGGATAGCGGTTGGGAATACATGGACTGTTTACTCACTCTCAGTCAAACCCACATGCTTTGACAGGCTGAGACCCAGTTCCTATTATATTATTATTTACACAGTGCCATAGAAATGCATGGAGTGTTACAGACAACTACAGGGCAGAGAGCCTCTTTCTTCTCTCATATAGACCAGTGAGAATCAGCAGTAATTCCATGGAGGTCAATAGGGTTACACTGGATTAATACTAGTGTAACCAACAGGAGAATCCAGCTCTATGTCTCTGTCATAAGGAGCTTACTGTCTAAGGGCAGGTCTTCACTACGGGGGGGGGGGGGGGGGGGCTGGATTTAAGATACTCAAATTCAGCTACACGAATAGCGTAGCTGAATTTGACCTATCGGAGCCGACTTACCCCGCTGTGAGGACGGCGGCAAAATCGACCTCCGCGGCTCCCCGTCGACGGCGCTTACTCCCATCTCCACTGGTGGAGGAAGAATGTTGATTCGGGGATCGATTGTCGCGTCCCAACGAGACGCGATAATTTGATCCCCGAGAGATCGATTTCTACCCACCGATTCAGGCGGCTAGTGTAGACCTAGCCTAAGAAGAGCAGGAGCAAGCCATTAAAGTGAATGGGAGTTCTACTGTTGACTTAAATGGGATCAGGCTTAGACACAAGGCCCCATATTCTCATTCTCTGTACTTGGCACTGAAATGGAGTCAGTGTGCATGGGTGGGAGGGAGGGCAAAGTTAGATTTAAGAAACTTCTGTACTCCTGCCGGGTGTGGAGCTGTTTTGCTAGCTTTACAGTAGCCAGGGAGCCCTTGGATATGCAGCAGTACCCAGGAGTTGAGCCACTGACTTTGAGGGCTCTTTACACCATCTGAGTAGAAGAGCCATATAAAGGCTGCAAGATACTCGCTACATTTTAAAGAAAATACCAACTATGAACAAAGTAAGGGGGTGGAATTACTGAGCTGAGATTTGTATATTAGAGGACAAATCAAATCATTATAATATCAGTCCAAGTTTTAACCTAGGAAATCAAGTAATCTGAAAAGAACATCTTTCAAGCCACCAAGTCATTCCACTTTGTCTGAAATCCAGGGGAGAAAGAGATCAGTTTTTAGCCATTATAGTACACTCCATCTTGGCTCCCATTGTGTTTAATAATTTAGTCCGAGCATGAATTCATTTCTTATTACAAAGAAATGATCTTCTTTGATATCTGAAATGACATGTTATTCCATAAATCTGATGAGACCCAGAATATCTTCATCTCCTGGCACCCAACTATTTGCAGATTTCTGCCTTTAATTTCATTTCCTAAATCTCTCAAATTGCTTGTGCATTAGGCAAATTATTGCTCCTACTTCAAGACAAGGATTCTGTTAGCATTCCAGAGAAAGTTTATAGTTTAGTCCTGACATGTTCAATATGCTGATCCACTCCTTCTAATTCACCCATCTCAGTTGGCAAGATAGATTCAGACTTCCCAGGCAATAGTAGACTAGGTCACATCTAAAAGGGAGATCTTTTTAAAGGGGTCTGTTATTTGCTTATATTTATTAAATATAAAAGTTGCACAGGAGATAAGTTGTTGACCCAGAACAAACTTATTACTTTTGCTGAGTAGAGGATGATGCCTAAATTCAATGTTTCACTTCAGTTCTCTACATGGCTATAGCCACATGCAGAAATGATAGAGCTAAATTCAGTCATTGCATCGGGTGGCCCAGGAGACTGAAAAGCTGGTAAAGAAGAGAGCAATGATATTAACTCCATAATATGTAAATAGAGTTTGCAGGGTTCAACAGTTTTATTTACAACAAGCAAGGTTCTTCATCTTCTGTAGAGCTGCTGTGACTCTCCTTAATTTTTCAGCCAAACCTCAGCTCAGAGCCAATAAAGAAAAGTTTCAAAAGGCCTTCCTGAGTCAGATAGATTTGAACAGAATGGAAGACGTGAAACAAAAAGAAGAGAGGAGAGGAGAGGAGAAGAGAAATATAAATATATCTATATCACACACACACAAAATCCTATATATATGAACCTTAGCTTAGTCAAGAAAGCCCTCTACCAACACGTGTTTCTAGGTCTTTCATAAAACCTAAACACTGCCAAAAGCACAAGGAGTTTTATCTAAACTCCTCCTTTTCCTGGATCATCGAGATACTACTACTAATGTCAACTGTATGTTAAGTCAAAGGACAAAATATAGAGGAAGAACCAACCACCAAGAAATATTTATCTTCAAAAACCTGATCAACATAAGAAACAATTGAGAATAAAAGACAGAAAATACTGAATTTTATAGCTCAGAGCATGTCTAAGAGTTTCTTTCTGCAAAAGACATTTTGATGTCACATATACTTAGACTTGGAAGGATCAGAAATCATTAAATTTCATTATACACAGAAAAATATTTTCACTGATCAGCAAAATAGGAAAAGTGTTAAGGGAACTTATTAGTTTGATTTAAGGATATTTTCTTTGCATATTTTGACACAGGATGTCAACAATTTGTATATGAATGGCTATAAAGCTTTAGCTCTTTGAATCTCAACATCTCCTTCATTAAATAAATTGTCTGACCTCCCCTCTTGTTTGACCACCCCCATTAAGTTTCCCATAACTGTGAAATTAAAAAAAAAATGCTTTAAATAATGATTATCCATCAAAATGACAAATTCTGCAAAGCCTATTTATGCCATGTATGATAATAGTTACATTCATGTGAAACAAAATGTTTGGCCAAAGAATAGGGACCACATCTGTTGAAAACAAAATAAATATTGTTCTGTGCTATAGTTATACTACATAATTAATACAAACATAAGGCAATATACGGGTCCCTCGGAGGGTGGGGTTCCCCTGGATTCCCTACAACATACAATTCTCACACAGAACTTGTGACAAGTTCAACACTCAGTGCTTTATTTATAGCATGATTATAACAAAGCACATTCCCCACTACTCAAAGTTTTAAATTCTCCCTATGCACAGGGAAAAAGCATTTACCTACCTGAGATCCCAGGCATCTCTAGCCCGCCCGCCCTTCCTTTCAGCCTATCCCTTTCTCCTCTTCCTGCCTCTCTTTTTGCTGGCTTCAGCTGATGAGCTGAGCAACCCTGTTAATTGGTTAATCATTCAGTCCTTAACAGATTATTTCCCTAATTTTCCCCATGTGGGGACATTTTACCAAGTGCCCAGAGTGGTGAATCAGCCTAAGGCTACAGGGCCTGATACCAAGCCTACTAAAATCAATGGAACTCCTATTGACTTCAGTGGACTTTGTGTCAGACCCTAGTTAAAAGAGAAGAGGTATTGCGGTCAGCATGGGGGATTTTTGTTGTTTTATTGGATGTAAAGAAAAGGTGTTGTCATATTTTAAAAAATACAGGGCTTGACTCTCCCCTGCCTGGCAGCTAATGTAGCACTCATAATGGTGCAAAGTGATGGCAAATTGCTACCAACTCAGAGGAGTGGAGTTTTTACACACAAAATGCAAGGCAATACAGAGTCAAGCCCAAAATATCTATAATGAATACAATATAGGGCTACATATGTAATATATGTTGTTTAGTGATATATTGTAATCCACTGCACAAGAGCAAGCTACAGAAGTTTTTCTTTTAAGTGCTCTAGCTGTGCTCTTGCAGTTCTTTCTAGTTAGCCTAGAACTGCTGGAATCTTTTGTATATCTTCATACAGAATATACATTACAACACCTTAAAATTGCAAAACTATTTTTAAAACAACAAATGCACTTAGAAAGCTGAAGAAAAGCAAACAACATGTCAATGCCAAGATCTGCCCCAGCTCATTAGAAAAGTATTTTTTTTCATTAACAAGAGTGTGCCTGTTATTTTGATAATACCTTAATAGCTTTTTTGTTTTGTTTGCACTCTCCAGGTGAAACAATGTCAGAAATATATTGGCACCTGATTCTCATTTACACCAAGGCCTCTTCACGCTGCTTAAAGTGAATAGACATTAATTCATTGTTGTTGTTATTTATTAGTATTGTAGTAGCACCTAGGCATACCAGTCTTGAACATTATGCTAGGTGCTGTATGAACAGAAAAAAATGCCCTTTCATTCCAAAAATGGTGTAAATGAGAATCAGCCCCTCTAGAGTGTTAGGACACATACAGCTTGATTCTTCTTAATATCATTATAAAACAGGAGTAATTCCACTGGAGTCAATGGAGTTACACTGGTGTAAAAATGGTGCAAGTGATGAAGGAAGGTCCTTAGTTTCTAAGAGAATGATTTTTGAAAACAGGGGAATTTGCGGTGATTTCTCTGTACAGAACAAATGTTTCTGTTCTCATTACAATATGTGTACAGAATCACTGTGCTTCTTTAGGACATCTAGACAGTTTATTAAAAGGAAACCCAAATGTGAGAGTTCGGAAAACTACATAAACATAATATTGAAATTATTTAGTAGAATTGATGCAGATTATAAAAGGGACCAAGCTGTAAAATTAGAATCTGGAACCAAACATCCTTGAAGTTTACGGTGCTTGGATCTAAGGTTTGGGTTGGGCCCAGTTCTAGCATAAACATGATGCTACAAAAATATATATCAGTAGCCAAAGGCTTTCAAAATTCAATGAATAAAATCTAACAATAAAAATCCCAGGACTTGCCTGGAACCTAGTAATGCAGATATGAAAAAGTGTATGGCTAAAGGAAAGAATACTAGAGAGTTCCAGGAAAGGATACTAGAGAGTCAGCATAAAAGTGCTAGGTGACAAGTCTTGCCACTCAATTTAAAGAAGGAAAAGGCAGAGTAACTATTGGAAAGTCAATTTTTTCATAAAAAGTATGATTTACACTCCCTTATGTGTAAACAAATACACTTGCATAATATATGGCCCTGAAATATAGCACAGTAATCTTGTATGTCAAGACAACCCATTTTGTTGACATTTTCTTTATGAACAAGTTGATAGTGCAACAAAGTTTCTCTTTTGTCTGAAGCTCTTAGGAAGAAAGAAATAAGAAATATATAGGAGCAAAAGATATAAAAGCAATAGTACAATGCCTGAGGTATATTTCTGCTCCTCAAAAATAAACAATCATGCTCCTAAGTATGAACTGGGTAAGTGTTTAGACTTTGAAAACTCTATTTACCATGTTTCATTCTACAGTTTTAATCTGGTAAGTAGTTGTGTTGTTTTTCCAAAATTAAAATTGCCTCTCAAGCCATCTAAAATGTAGTTGTACATATTCATCCTCGGTGCAACGCCACTGATTTCAGTTGAGCTTACATCAGAGACATATCTAGTCCATTTACTAATGAGAATGAGAATGTCAGAGGATGCTTCTCTAGTTAGCTATTGAAATATAGCACGTAAGTTGTTTTATCCTTTTCTCTTCTGCCAAATTTAGCCTTACAAAAATATTGTACCATATGCTGGACATCAGGAAAACTTCACACATTAAAAAAAGGCCAGCTAACAAAAAGAACAATTCAGCAATATGAAGGTGTGATGTCGGTAAGAAATAAACAAATAAAAAAATCCACGTTAGGAAAGGATTAGCTCATCTGTTCAAATGAGCAAGTTAAACAAAACATAATTAGGGCTAATATGTTCCCAATTCAGAGCTCACTTGTGTAGGTTTCTAAACGCAAAGAGGAGGGAATGAAGCTAGTTCTAATAATTTCAATGGAGGAAGGCTAACCAACTTTGAATACTGCTGAAATTGTATCTTTGTAATACTACATATGCAGTATTCAGTGTAAGCAGGGTTGCATACTAGTCTCAGCATGCTATTTATATATTGATTTAAGATTATATGTAGCTAAATAGTATGAATTCACTTTGTATACATTTTACACGTATTTTTTGTAAGAGGTCTCTCACAATCTTACGTGTCTGGGACAAAACAATCCATGACTAACAGTGTTCAAAACAAAATGGATGAGTCAATAAATAAGAAATAATAATTTGTATTCCTCATTATTTGTATTACAATAGCACTACAGGCTGCCAGATGCTATTAACTCACACAGGAAGCCAAGCCACTGCCCTAAATAGCCCATCTTTTGGTTTGGATATGGAAATCCTGGCCCCATTGAAGTCAATGGCAAAACTCTCTTTGGCTTCAATAAGGCCAGGATTTCACCCTCAATCAGGGATCAGCAAACTTTGGCATGCAGCCCGCCAGGGAAATCCGCTGGCGGGCTGGGACAGTTTGTTTATCTGCAGCGTCCGCAGGTTCGGCCAATCGCAGATCCCACTGGCTGCGGTTCGCCGTTCCAGGCCAATGGGGGCTGCGGGAAGCTGCGGCCAGCACATCCCTTGGCCCACGCCGCTTCCTGCAGCCCCCATTGGCCTGGAACAGCGAACTGCGGCCAGTAGGAGCTGCGATTGGCCGAACCTGCGGATGCTGCAGGTAAACAAACCATCCTGGCCCACCAGCTGATTTCCGTGCCCTGCCACGTGCCAAAGGTTGCCGATCTCTGCCCTTGATTCTCTAATGCTAGTCAGGGAGTTATAAATTACACCTCCCCGCATAAGTAAAACCACCTGCAGCCTGGGGTGGAATCTATATTCCAATGGCAGGTGGTGGTACCACTATTTCCCTTCCCAGGGTTTCTCTAGAGTCACACAGGGCAGCAGTAGTAAAGCCAGAATTAGAATATAGGAGACTCATGCTCTCATTTCTATGCTAAACCCCTTAGTTGATGCTGCCTCTCACTGTATTCATCTACCTCTTCCTTGTGGCCATAGGCTGCATTGGCTTTTCAGCAAAGGAACCAGTTAATTTATAGGCAGCTGACTGACAGTTGGGAGGATGCATGTGACAGTCATATGGCCAGCAGCTGCAGTGTAAGTGTCATAGCCTCCAAGAAGTAAATTCATCCGCATTCCCCTAACTCGAGAGATCTGTAATGTGGGTTTCATGTTTCCCAAAGGATCGCCCTGCTCAACTGTAAGAGGAAGCATGAATAATTCATATTCTTCAGGAAAAATCAACTGTGACACACTTTCAACTGTAGTGATTGATCTTATCAATTCACATTTTCAGGTCCATCCCCATAAGGAAATGGTTTAAAAGATTGCTTAATAAAAGAGCTCAGATTAGTGTTGCTTTTTCTTGTGGTCTAAAATCCAGTGGGCCTGAGCAAAGGTCTCTGTGGGCTCTTAAGGCCAGCTCTGCTGGCCACATCTCCCTTCCTGGCCAGAATCTCCTATATTTTGGGTTGCTCTGCCTGGCTATATCCTCTCCTGCTGTATTGAGATTGTTTCCATTTTGCACGGCTGCAGTCTCCTGCCCTGAAAGACTAGGCCCATCAATGAATCTGGTGTTTTGTTGTCTCTGTTAATCCACCATTCATCCCTATCCACCTTCCCATAAATTACTTTTTTTCTCAGTTTATTGCAAGGGGAAGGTCTCTTTGGCATCTTTCCTGCCATCATGCTGAAGTGTTTGGCCAGAATCTTGGCGGCACACTTGGCCCATATGTGTTAGGAATAGAATCATAGAAGTGTAGGACTGGAAGGGACCTCGAGAGGTCATCTAGTCCAGGCTCTTGCACTCAAGCAGGACTAACTAATAATTAGACCATTCCTGACAAGTGTCTGTCTAACCTATTCTTAAAAATCTACAATGGAGATTCCACAACCTTGGCAATTTGTTCCAGTGCTTAACTACCCTGACAATTAGGAAGTTTTTCTTAATGTCCAACCTAAACCTTCCTTGCTGCAATTTAAGCCCATTGTGTCTTGTCCTATCCTCAGAGGTTAAGGACAATAATTTTTCACCTGCCTCCTTGTAACAACCTTCTTGTACTTGAAAACTGTTATCATGTCCCTCCTTAGTCATCTCTTCTTGTAACTGCCCGCCCCCCCTCCCCAATCATCTTTCCTGCAGAAACTGCACAGACTCCATCAGGTTTGCTTTCAGTGACACTTTATTTTTATTTTCCTTCACCAATATCACCACAGTCCCCTGTGCTCACACCTACTTACAATCTTTGCCAAGCTTTCCGCCCTCTCAGCAGGACCTGAGGGGAAAGTGAGATCTCCCTACTTTGAGGTCTCTGTATGATTAGACTCTGCTAGCCCTGTTCTTGTTCTCCCTCTCCCTACACTTCCTTCCTTCTTGTGCCTCTTTTTATCAGCCCTTGGCTGATGGGGCCTGTTGAATGTTTACCCCATCTAGGCCAGTTGCCTGATTGGATCATTATACCAGTCATCTTCTCCTGGGGAACCAATTAGCCGCCAAGTGATCAGAGTGCAGGCTCACCTACTCACTCCCTGCACTCTGTCACACTTCTCCAGACTAAACAAACCCAATTTTTTTCAATCTTTCCTGATAGGTCATATTTTCTAAACCTTTAATGATTTTTGTTGCTTGACTCCGGACTTCCTCCAATTTGTCTACATCACAGGAAGTGATAGCATTAGCTAAATCCGCTGATTTTACAGAAGAGTCTGACAATTCCAGAGACTATAATTACTGATTCTCTTTGTAAGATACTTTCACTGGCTAAATGGCTGTAAGAATCAGGTAGTTTCTGCCACTTCTGGAACAGATTATCCTCCCAGTCCAAGACAGATTGCTAACAGAAGCATCCTTTTAGTTCTGGTGGTTAATCCCTTTTGGAATTCCACCCAATCCATGTTAAAGTCTGTTCTCCTTTACTTTGGTAATTGCTTCAAAGTACTCTCTCCCCTGACCACGTTAGCAGCAAGCATCATTTTGCACAGGAATCCTTGAGAATCGATTTGAGTTTATGCTTTTTAATCATAGCCTGCCTTTTAAACTAGAATACTGGTCTCATTGAGTCAAACTCTGAAAGGTTTCCTGTAAATACCCACACGCACAAATTCCTTCCCCAGTTTTGGAATGATCACTCTTTTGGTCACTGGGAAAACAAAAATTAAAAAGAGCAGGCGAAACAGATCAAACAGACATTTGCTATTCAAACCTGTCATTTATATGTCACACACAAGGGGATCCCATTTAAAACGGTATTGGTACATAGGCTTCATTCTTCTTAATGGCAGCTGAACGTCAGTCCACTTAAGTATTTAGCTGTGTAAGATCAGATGCTGGCTTTGTATAAAATCAAGCAGGAGGGGGTCCCAGTACAGAGTCTCTGGAACTGACCTGGCTTCTTGGGATGAAGTTTGCCATTTTTCCGTTCCCAACATCACCTCTTCTGAATACCTGGGGGTGTTTCTGGATCCCCGCTGGCAAAAAGTGCTGGAAAGAAATTTGTTAAATTAGCACTTATTGCTGCCAAGAAACTGTTTAACTGTAAGGTGGAAATGTGAGAAACCTCCCACTCTGTAACAGGGAGCTAACGTATTGGGCTGCTATGCTCCACTGGAAAAAATCTGCTGTAATTTTAAACAGAAACCACAAAGGTTTGAAAAGTCTGCAGGAGACTCATGGAATTTTTAAACAACATAGGAAAGATTGTTATTCTTCTGAGTTGTCTGAGGTATATTATCAATCCACATTATTCTTCTAGTAAGGCCCTGATCCTGATACACAGCCAGAACAGCAGACCAATTTCACTGGGATTTCTGGGGGTGGAAAGTATGCAGGAATGGCCCTGTATATAAACAGATATCTAGGTTTCACGTGTCTCCACTTTTGTGAGCAGAATTTTGCACTTACAAGTCATTTCCTGGCAGGTGCAAAATTCTGTACACAGAAACGGAGTTTGAAAACCAGTTTGAAAATCAGGTGCTAAATTGCTAGCTACATACAGAGTGTGTGTATTCTGTGTTCTTTTATGTATGGGGTTAATACTGACATCTTTTCTTAATGTTTAAAACTTAAAGTTCTTAAAGTTTAATCTCTAGACACAAAAAAGCCCAATCCTGCAAACCTTATTCACCTGATCAGTCTTTACATTGGGTTACCAGCATGTGTACGGACTACTCGTGTGAGAAAGCATTACGGGGTTGGATCCTGTCTCATCTGATATAACAAGCCTGATGGGCCTGATCTAATGCTGAATTGAAGGCCGTTAACGTCAGCGGGCATTGGATCAGGCTCTCTGTCAAAAACTGCACTAAGCAAAATGAATAATCTGCCCAGCTGAAAGGGGAAGAATAGATTACATGTTCAGCTAACTTCGTCAACCAGATTTTCAAGACACTCACTTAAACAATGAACCCACCAATAGTTATATTCATAGAGAGTCTGAGGCAAAGCCTTTTGAAGTCAATGGAAAGACTTCCATTAATTTCAAGGTAAAAGTGGAGTTTTAAAGACAGTGTAAGGTAAAACTATGTTATATAGAGTGTAAGTATGACCAGTACTCTTAACTGCAGGCCTAAGACTGCTCCATGGTGATTATTCTGCAATACTTTTCCACATCTTGCATGTAGATATGCTATATTGTATATTAGTAACATTTTAAAAACAAAATAAAATCCAGCATTCTCCTCACATGCCAATGGCAAGGTGATATTACAGATAATTACAGCTGGGAATTTCAAAGGAGCCTTAAGGAGGTAGGCACCAAGCTCTGAATGAAATGATCAACTGCACTGCATGAAAGTGAAAAGTACATAGTATACATTGTGCCTATATATGCACAATTACTATTTATTTGAAACTCAATCATGAATCAATGCATGCTTGGTTTTATGGCAAACCAAGATTTTAAATCAGATTACATAATGTATGTAAATGAGTCAGGCTTTCAATTTGTTAATTGTATACCTTACATTAACACTAGTCACATCTTTACTTGCTGAGAGGGCAGTGATTTATATAGCTATGTAAATTACATGGGCCTTTCAACTATGGTTTGGAAAATATTACACATCCGAAGCATTTGTGTAATTTGGGGAATTAATAATGAGAGCAGATTTTTTCAATGAAAAACTTGAACACTGAATGTATGTCAATGATGAAGCAGAATTGGTGCATACGGTGTAGTCCCTTCCAGCCGTTCTCTCAGCAAATCGTCACTTTTCCTCTCATCCCTAGCCAGCCACCTCTGTTATTGCAGGATGGACAAAAATGGGACATGTCAGAATAAAGCTCCCTCTCTCCCTTATTATCTTGTGCAGGCACATAGTGCAAGTCACAGTCTAGCCTTCGGATATTTTAAAATAACATACTTGTATAAAACACGTGCATGAAACTATATAAGCAAAAATAATGCAGTTTTTGCTTTTTTATCATAGAATCTAAGTCCTCTATATTTTTCTTCATTAGAAGACTGGTAAGACTGGAGAGACCTATTTGGCTTAAGCCTTGCTTTTTGGTTTTGGTTAGGCATAAGATTGCCCTCCAGCATTGTATTTGGCTTTGATTTCAGAGTGGTTGTATATTTGGTCCAAATTAGAGCTGTCAAGCAATCAAAAAAATTAATCGCGATTAATCGCACTGTAAAAACAATAGTAAAATACCATTTGTTTAAATATTTTTGGATGTTTTCTACATTTTCAAATATATTGATTTAAATTACAAAACAGAATACAAACTGTACATTGCTCACTATATATTTTATTAGAAATATTTGCACTGTAAAAAACAAAAGAAATAGTATTTTTCAAGTCATCTCATACAAGTACTGTAGTGCAATCTCTTTATCATGAAAGTTGAACTTACAAATGTAGAATTATGTACAAAAAATAACTGCATTCAAAAATAAAATAATTTAAAACTTTAGAGCCTACAAGTCCACTCAGTCCTACTTCTTCTTCAGCCATTCTTTCATACAAGCAAGCTTGTTTACATTTGCAGGAGATAATGCTGCCCACTTCTTGTTTACAATGTCACCTGAAAGTGAGAACAGACGTTTGCATGGCACTGTTGTAGCCGGCATTGCAAGATATTTATGTGCCAGATGTATTAAAGATTCATATGTCCCTTCACCTTCAAACACCATTCCAGAGGGCATGTGTCCATGCTGATGACAGGTTGCTCGATAACGATCCAAAGCAGTGCAGACTGTCGCATGTTCACTTTCATCATCTGAGTCAGATGCCAGCAGCAGAAGGTGGATTTTCTTTTTTGATGGTTCGGGTTCTTTAGTTTCTGCATCGGGGCATTGCTCTTTTAAGACTTCTGAAAGCATGCTCCACATCTCGTCCCTATCAAATTCTGGAAGGCACTTCTGATTCTTAAACCTTGGGTCGAGTGCTGTAGCTATCTTTAGAAATCTCACATTGGTACCTTCTTTACATTTTGTCAAATCTGCAGTGAAAGTGTTCTTAAAACGAACAACAGGTGCTGGGTCATCATCCAAGATGGCTATAATATGAAATACATGGCAGAATGCAGGTAAAACAGAGCAAGAGACATACTATTCGCCCCCAAGGAGTTCAGTCAAAATTTAATTAATGCATTATTTTTTTAATGAGCATCATCAGCATGGAAGCATGTCCTCTGGAATGGTGGCTGAAACATGAAGGGGCATAAGAATGTTTAGCATATGTGGCAGGTAAATACCTTGCAATGCCGTCTACAGAAGTGCCATGCAAATGCCTGTTCTCACTTTTAGGTGACATTGTAAATAAGAAGCCGGCAGCATTATGTCCTGTAAATGTAAACAAACTTGTTTGGCTTAGCAATTGGCAGACTAAGAAGTAGGACTGAATGGACTTGTAGGCTCTAAAGTTTTACATAGTTTTATTTTTGAGTGCAGTTATGTAACAACAGAAAATCTACATTTGTAAGTTGCACTTTCACGATAAAAAGATTGCATTATGGTACTTGTATGAGGTGAATTGAAAAATACTATTTCTTTTATCATTTTACAGTGCAAATATTTGTAATAAAATAATAATATAAAGTGAGCACTGTACACTTCGTATGTTGTGCGGTAATGGAAATCAATATACTTGAAAATGTAGAAGAACATCCAAAAATAGTTAATACATTTCAATTGGTATTCTATTGTTTAACAGTGACATTAAAACTGCGATTAACCGCGCTTAATTTTTTTGAGTTAATCGCGTGAGTTAACTGCGATTAATCGACAGTCCTAGTCCAAATACAAATGGGGCCCAGAATGAGGTTCTACTTTTATTACTGCTGCACTGCAGAAAAAAACCCACACCTGGTAGTCAATTTATAGAACTCCTGGCTCTGCTGTGATGCCATTTGCCAAAGAACGTGCACAGTACTTAAGAAGACTTGGGGTTGCATCCAAAAATTCTTTTGAATGTTACTTTGACCCAGTAACTCCAGTCAGGATAGTTAATAGTTATTTTCAAGTAACTGATTGTCTCCAGTTTGCTCTGATTTTGTTTCATTGCTTATTTGCAGTTTGTAAAATTCACTCTCTGACTCAGCAGTAAGATCTGAGAAACATTTCAAAGAAGACTGCCACAGAGTGGAGCATGACACCTGATCAAAGTGCAAATTGAAATACACACACTGTTAGGTCAGTCTTCAGAACATAGATCCTAGGTTGACCCCAGAGAAACTCCGACGGTATTGACCTTGGCTTCTTAATTAGCCATCTTTGGCATCAAAGCTCAGCTTCTTACTGAAGTTTAGTCACCTCTTAATCACAGGTTTCAGAGTAGCAGCCGTGTTAGTCTGTATCCGCAAAAAGAAGAACAGGAGTACTTGTGGCACCTTAGAGACTAACAAATTTATTAGAGCATAAGCTTTCGTGGACTACAGCATCCGAAGAAGTGGGCTGTAGTCCACGAAAGCTTATGCTCTAATAAATTTGTTAGTCTCTAAGGTGCCACAAGTACTCCTGTTCACCTCTTAATGTTTTATTTCCAAATACATTGTTCAATACTATAACATATCTTTTATATTCAACACTTACTATACATGCTTAGCCTGAGTCAAAGCAAAATTGTTTATAATGGGCTTGATGCAAAATCCAATGGAAATCCATGAGAGTCTTCTCATTGACTTCTGTGGACTTTGGAGTCCCCAGAAGCAACCAATAGCAAATGTGGCACAGCAGTTAATTTATTTCAATTCCACATAATTAGCCAACACATAAGTAACCAAATGAGTCACTCAACTTGCTATATTTTCCCCTATACAATACTCCTATCAATACAATATTGATATTGATAGCTGTGCCATATTACTAGAAATCACACTCACAACAGTTCATTTGCTGTGGGCTACATGGTGAAATCTATTCTCAAGTACTTACTCAGGAAAAAAATGCAATCAATAGAACTTACTAGAACTTACAAGAGTGGGTCCTGTGAATCAAACAGTAAACCCCGTATCTACTGTTTGCTTCTTTTCTCTTGGATGCATGAATTAGGGAAAAACATACAAACCTGTAAGAGAGGCCATACTTATGACACAACCTTATTAGACAGTTTTGAGAATCACAGAAAGCATCTCCAAACCTTCTGAGTAACATTCTGCTCCACCTTCAGTAGTACTTCACCTGCATTAAGATACTGATATTTAGTGGTCACATTGGTGGTTAAGACAGGCTTTCCTGTACTGTTATTGAAGAACAGGTGCCTGTTCCTAAACTGGGGAAACTGTCAAGATAGGGCAACCTTCAAAGGAGAATTGCAAAGAATAAAGTGAATATGTTGGATACTAAGCAAATATAGCATTTGTTACATATGACAGCATGAATATTAAAATATGAATGTTCAAAAAGAGTGCGTAGCCATACCTGGTCTTGTTACAGTATCTCTCTAAGTCAAGCTGGTGTCTCTAATTGAGGACAGCTATTTAATTGGTAAATTTCAGCAAAAAATCCAGTATGATGATAGAAACTGAAAAACTGGAAAATGAATAAGAAGGCACATGATTTTCAAAGGTGGAGGGGGTATAGATTCATAGATTCTAGGACTGGAAGGGACCTTGAGAGGTCATCGAGTCCAGTCCCCTGGAGTAGCACCAGTGTACAGGTGCTACACTGTAAAGCAAATTCTATTACTGGACATTTTATAATCCACTAAGATCCTGATCCAAAGCCCTTTGAAGTCAGTGGGAATCCTTCCATTACTTTACACAGGCTTTGGACTAGGCTCAGAGTTGGCAAAGAACTCTGTAAATTTCAGTTTGCAGATTTTCCTCCTTATTATGCCATTAATGATTGAAGTAGGGCTTTCCCCATTATGGAATGGACAGTTGGTTAGGTTCCTTCCCAGAAATCAGTGCATGACCAAGGATTCATCTAAATCTCAGGACAAGTGCAGTCCCCTGCCTCCTGATTGCAGATGCCTCTGTAATTATGCAAACCATAGGGTGGGCTCATTGGGTGGTGATGCTGCTTGGAGCAGCATTGACTCCTAATCAGTTTTCAGTGGAGACCGCAGGTGAGCGTGCTGCAGCCTGTAGCTTCTCCCTGCTCTGCCCACTCCTGGACTCATCGTCATCATCAGATTTCCATAGTCTTGGACATCCAGCTGAGGGGCTCCCCAGTGGGAGAGGATGCAGGAGCATGCAAAGGAGCCAATGATTACCCTTCTATTGACCTTTTCTCCCCTGTAGGTTCCACCAGGTTTGGCTCCCTTCTGCTCACAGAATCAGAGAGGAGAATCTGGACTATTCTTGGTTAGAGAGACAAGGTGGGTGACCCACCTCACCTCTCCAATATCCCGGGACTCACACAGCTACAACACCACTGCATACATTTTCTTGGTGAGAACAGTTTCAGATTTTTTTTCTTCGACATGCTTCGATAACCCCCAAATGTCTCCCTGTGAAAGAGCAACACGTGGAATTCAAGGTGTTGGTTTTAATTTTCATAGTCCTGAAAGGCTTGTTACCTGATTACCTGCAACATCACCTTTCTGGTCATGCCACGCTGCCTTAGTTGCAATCAGTGGAGGTACAGAAGCTGGAGCTCCCAGGTGGTAAACAGGAGGATGACATTAGCATCCTTTGTGAAGGATCTTCTCCTCTGGAGCTTGCTTGTCCCATTTTGCTACAAGAGCCCGGATCTGTTAGTCTTCCAGACACATTATAAGGCTTATCTTTTCTCTGAGGCACATGGGGGGGCGGGGGCCTTATCCAAAGCCCAGTGTAATAAATTAGAGACTTTCCATTAATTTCAATGGGTTTTGGGTCAAGGCCTTGGGGAGTTTGAGAGGGTAGTTTATTTACTGTTAGGAGCACTGAGGTATGTTGGCTACTGATCTATGGCTGGAATGAGCAGTCTATCACTTGTCACGTTGAATAACGGTAGGATAACAATTGTTGATGTTAGTTATAAGGGCACTCTGAGCACAGGATAGACACCTGCTAAATAGGGCAACAACTTTCATAAATTGAAAGTATATGTAAATGGGCTTGTTTTAAAAACTCACTCTTGCCATAAACTCAATCCTTAATAAAGACTAGGGGTGGGCTTCAGAAGGGTAATAGGTGCCTAGATACCTTTGTGAATCCCTCCATAGTGCTCTGGGCATGGTGAAAGAAATTTGGATTTAAAATGCTGTTACAGACTGTTAAAATAGCCACTGATGCATACACAGTGTTATATCCTTAAATTCAAAAACACATGCCAGTGTGCAATGCACCAATTGCTCACACTTGTGAATATAGCCAAGAGGAAAGATTCTAGCTCAATCAGAAGTTGATGAGGCCATTTTTATAAGCATCACGTGCCAAGCTTTAAGAAACTCTAAGTGTGCTGATCCTTTTCCTTTGGATGTGGATAGTGTGACGGGTTGGATCACAGAAACCCCCTTGGGAGCTGCCACCCGATGTGCAAAGACTACCTCTGCTCCTGTTTTCCCTGCCAGCTCAGGACTCCAGCACCCTGTCTTGCTGAGCCAGACACTCCCGTCTGGCTCCAGACACAGACCCAGGGTCTGAATCACTTGCCCCAAAGCTGCAAGTTTACCTGAAAACAGTTCACAGAAGTTTGCTTGTCTTTAGCACTCAGATGCCCAACTCCCAGTGGGGTCTAAACCCAGATAAATTCGTTTTACCCTGCATAAAGCTTATGCAGGGCAAACTCATAAATTGTTCGCCCTCTATAACACTGATAGAGAGATATGCACAGTTGTTTGCTCCCCCAGGTATTAATACATACTCTGAGTAAATTACTAAATAAAAAGTGATTTTATTAAATACAAACAGTAGGATTTAAGTGGTTCCAAGTAGTAACAGACAGAACAAAGTAAGTCACCAAGCAAAATAAAATAAAATGCGCAAATCTATGTTTAATCAAACTGAATACAGATAATCTCACCCTCAGAGATGCTTCAGTAAGTTTTTTCTCGGACTGGACACCTTCCAGGCCTGGGCACAATTCTTTCCCCTGGTACAGCTCTTGTTGCAGCTCAGGTGATAGCTAGGGGATTCTTTATGATGGCTCCTCTCCCCCCTTGTTCTCTTCCACCCCTTTATATATCTTTTGCATAAGGTGGGAACCCTTTGTCCCTCTGGGTTTCCACCCCTCCTCACTGGAAAAGCACCAGGTTAAAGATGGATTCCAGTTCAGGTGACATGATCACATGTCACTGTAAGACTTCATTACTCACTTGCCAGCACACACATATACAGGAAGACTCACAGGTAAATACAGCCATCTGCAGATAATGGGAGTCATCAAGATTCCAAACCATCCTTAATGGCCCACACTTTACATAATTACAATAGGCCCTCAGAGTTATGTTTTATATTTTTAGTTTTAGATACAAGAGTGGTCCATTTCTACAAATAGGATGATCACACTCAGTAGATTATGAGCTTTGTAATGATACCTTACAAGAGACCTTTTGCATGAAGCATATTCCAGTTACATTATATTTACTTATATTTTTATAAAACCATATAGACTGCACAACGTCACAGATAACATTAACTGTCCATCATTTTTCCCATTTGTCATTTGCAAACAGTTTGTAAAAGCATGGAGGTGAATGGTACAGCAAACTCATATCATGATATTACTGATGTAGTAGCGAATCTTGGGATTAATCATTTTTTAGGAGTCACAGAAAGTCATGGAGGAAGGAGTAGTTGATAGATGCATAAAACAGATGGCTCACCTGATATGAATAGGTGACCCATCTGGAGAATCTAGGGACCTCACTTTGCTAATCTAATTAAGTAGGAGGTACTCAAATACTAGGGTGATGGACACTACTACAAATCCCCACAGAGGGAAGAAAGTTCTTGATAAAATTTTCAAAAGTATGCAAGTGACTTAGCAGTCTAAATCCCATTTTCAAAAGTGACTTAGGGCTTGTATAGATGAACAGTTAGTACGTGGCAAGCTGGGGTGTAAATCTACCACTCTCTAGTCTGCTGTGCCCTAACTGTCCATATGTACTCTGCTACCATATACTAAAAAGGAGTAGGACAATGTGCCCTAGGGAACAGCAGCAGGGTCCACATAGATAATGTGCAACATACTAGTGTACTGTAGATTTCCACCCCAGCTTGCTGCACACTAACTATTCATCTACACAAGCCCTTAGTCTCTTAGCAGCCTAAGATTCATTGAAAGTCAACAGGATTTAGGACATGTGGCTGGTGAAATTAAGGCAGATGGGAGATAAGGGAGTTCACTAGTGGAGGAAGGCAGGAGGTAGGGTTTTTGCCCCTTAATTTGCAGGTACTCTACAAGGAAGACACACAATGGGAAGAAAATGGCGTGTTCACAACAGCGCTACTAGCTCTTTCTTTGCCTGTACCTGTTGGGACCCCTGCCAGACAGGCATTCTGACCTTGGAGGTTTCCACCCAAGCCCTGGATTTGACTTGCTGACCTCCCTAGGTCCCTTCCAGCCCTACATTTCTATCATTTGTTGAACAAACATGAGCGATGGTTTAGGTTTACTTAGGTTTACTCAGTCAAGAGGCTAGACTTGATGGGCCTAGGGTTCCTTCCAGCCCTACATGTCTGTGATTCTAAAGTATGTAAGTCACTTTTGAAAATAAGGCTTACGCTTCTAAGTCTTTTAGGTGCTTTTGAAAATGTACCCCAGGTCTTATTTTAAGAGCTAAGCAGATTTGGGCCTGGTTATAGAGTGGGAAGAGTAGTTGGGAGGGGGCACCTCAGAAAATCTGGTTTGTTGTTTTTGTGCTATAGCAATAGCTTTTCTTAATGATTTTATCATTATATTTTTATTGTCAATATGGTGTATTTGTTGTTTTATCCAGTGGCCAATAGTACAGCTCTACAGTATTCTGCAAAAGACTTGGGTTTGAATTCTGACCCTGTTATCTCACTCCCCAGAGTTTTAGTGAGTACGGTTGAGATCTTCGAAGGGGTTTGAAGATGTTAGGCACTAAACTCCCTTTGAATTTCAATAGGAATTGCACGTCTAACTCTCTTAGACTCCTTTATAAATCACAGCCTATAACAGTAAGGAATTGTTAACCTAATGGCCATACTCTGCAGGTTCATGTGGTGTTAGAGCTCCTAAAATAAACTGGATTGTCCCTAGTTAGCACTTGGATGGGAGACTTCCAGGGAGAAAAAGAGTCCACTGAAGATTCTTATCTTTTGCATACATGGCTGTAACTGTTAGTCCATTGTTTCTGGAACTGGCTCAGACAGTTCTCCTTGTACTCCTCCACTTATGAACTTTCATATTTATTTATCTTTCTATTTATTTTTTATACCTTTACTTTTTAAAAAAAAGGAAATTTCATGCAGTAAATTCACATTAGTACAATGTCAAGGACGAGATTTTAGTTGCAGAAAAGGCAGAACATTCACCTTTCTCCTCTTGGACCCCACATTCCTCCAATCTTTCCCCTCTACAATCCATACAACATGCTTCAGCCAAGTTAATCTTCCTTCCACCATTTTGATCATGTTATTCCCTTGTTTGAATCTGTCCCCTGGCTCTGGCCCCTTTCAAATTCTTCACCTTCACTTTCAAAGCTCGCCATATTGCTGCTGTTGTCTACATCTCTGTGGATATTGTATCAACCAGCCAAAATGATAGAAAGTAAAACCCTGGGTAAGACACTGGGCAAATGTGTCTTTGTCCCACTCAAGTGCTGAGCCACATAAAGAGGTCTATGAGTCTGTGACTGCCTACAAGCTAAAGGCTAGGTCCTTCATTTGGAGGAAGTCAGACTCATAAACACCTTTACATGGCCCAGCCACTAGAATGGGGGACACGTATATAGCTTGGCACCTTCCTACTGAAAAGACTGTGTCGCTCCTTGTACTGCACTGCCACAGCTTGTTGATATAAAAGTGAGGGGCTGGCAGTGTGGGACCCTCCTTGTGGGACCCTCAAGTCTGCAACAAGCTGTCCAGTCTGAAACATCCCATGTTGAACTTCAGGGCATACTACCAGGTGCATCTCTTTGTGCAGGCTGCTGTGAAGGGTTGGGTTCGATGGGTGTTAGACCTCCATGTGGGAAAGAGTGTGTTTTGTTGGGGGCTGAGTTCTGCTGGCTGGCAGAGGGTAAGTTGCTGTTTTATTTTATTTTCATTCTTTTAACTTGTGGTAGAGATTCTGAGAGCCTTGGATAAGTGCCCTTTTTATTACAGTATACATTAAAATGAATAATAAACACAGATTTAAAACACCTAAATTTAGTCATGAAGTTACTCCATATGTGCAGGTATGTAGGACTGATACTTTGACAGTTTAAAAATTATTTTTTAAATTATGCTTTGTTCAATCCATATACTGTTGTAGTGATTTGTTTTTACCGGATATATTTTTCCATCACCTGGAATTTGGGCTATTTGGGCTAGACTATTCCTAGTCCTCCAAGTTTTCCCCTTTTGAAGAGACTAGATACAATCTTGGGTTTTGTGTTCTGCTCCCAGGAACAAATTTGGCATTTATTTATATCCGTGTAACTGAGAGAGAATCTGGCTTTGGTGGCACAATGACTGGGCATTTTAGTGCTGATTGCACCAGAAAAGCAGGAAGCAAACAGGTGAAAGTTGGGCCATAATCTCTTTTTGGTGCCAGCCAAGCAGACCTGGCCCACAGGGTTAAAGGACATAACACCAGCTGCTGGTATGTACACTGCTCCTGTGCTTTGGCTGGCATTATGCCTGACATGGACACAATGGAGCTGCCGTAGGCAAAACAAAGCAAGGCTGTGTTGGTGGTCCACTGGCAGGTATGGTTTCAGCTGAGTTGCTGAACCATAGCCCCAGCATAGTGCAAGGGGAAATCTGTGCTTCTGGAGGTACTATCTTCTTCCTGAGAAATAAAACTGAGGTTCTTGTGGGCATGACATTTTTTTGTGGCAGTAGTATAATGGCCATATTCCAGCACAAGTAATTACAATGGGCCAGATTCAACTTTCACATAGCTCCATTAAAGTCAAGAGAGCGGCAGGTGCTCATCATCTCTGAAAATCAGGTCACAGGTGTTTGAGGTTGATATTCAACATTAACAGTCACTTTTGAAAATCTGGCGCTACTTGCCCATAGTCATACTGTGACTCAGTTGCAGAGCTGGGAACAGAATCCATAGAAGGCTACTGACTCCCTCAGTCCTGCTCTCTTTTCTGAACAAGGCTTTCGAGCGGAGCCCGGAGCTGGAGCCCGGAGCAGTGGAGCTACAGGTTTTTGCCTGGAGCTGGAGTGGAGCCGGAGCACAGCTCCAAAGCCCTGCTTCTGAATAACATGCCTTTCATTCTTCCTCATCCCTCCATTTAATTACCCCATTTTAAATGTAGACAAGGTTTTCGAAACTCTCTCTCTGTTCTGAAAGTAAGTATGGGAGTGTTAGTTTAAAGTTGTTCGGATGCTTTTTCCTGTTCTCTCTGCATAAACATGGGTGTTTTCTGTTTTTTCTTGCAACCCCTCAGATTTCCTCTAAAAATCACGTATTCAACAGGATGAACAGTAATCCCCTGCTACCTATGAGACTGATAACCCAACTCAGATACTTGTTTAACTTAAACCTGACAAATCAGAGAATTCTCCTTTATCTCTTGAATAAGATATGGTGCCAAAAGCAATAGATGGACAATGCCGTACTTCTGAGAAAGAGTTCATGTCGGTATTTGATATGAAGGATGATATCTTTGAAAGTCTCAAAACACAGATAAGATTAATTTGCTCATTTCTTGGGAATTACCCTTTTATAGCAATGAAAAGTTCATGTTAGGGTTTGTGAAGGTTCTGGGATAAAGTCAACACTCCCACCTACTGGTCTCATTTAGAAAAGCTTTTTTTTAGATTGCATTTTCTATTTTCCAGGATAGGTTCCATAAAATTCTGCATCACAAATAACTCCTCCCCCACCAATAAACATAACATTTGAAAATGCACAGTTTCAAAATAAGTACATAATTTTCGGACACTAATGAAATATATTACACTTGACTTGGTGCACTTGAAATATACTAAAATATTCTAAAAGGAATCAGAGTAGCAGCCGTGTTAGTCTGTATCCGCAAAAAGAAGAACAGGAGTACTTGTGGCACCTTAGAGACTAACAAATTTATTAAATTTATTAAATTTGTTAGTCTCTAAGGTGCCACAAGTACTCCTGTTCTTCTTTTTTCTAAAAGGAATGTAAGTTCACGGACATGTGCTACTTTTTTCACTGACTGGTATTACTGACTGGTATTACTGTTCTTTGGCATATATCTGCCTTGCATGATAGGTTCAACATACTATTAATCCACTGAATAGCCACTGCAGAGAGGATGCACTGTTGCCCTGAGACCTAGCCTAGTGCTGGGATGTTGATTCCATTTCCACTTCAGCCACCACTTCATTCCCTGCACATTGCCCATTTAATTGGGCTATGGGGTGGGGGAAGGTGAATTTTACAAATCCAATACCTACTTCAAAACCATTGACGTCACAAGACTACTAACTTACTCAAAATAATGCAATCATTTCTGGCTCTTTTTGTCAAAATTAAACTGTAATAACGACAATCCCGTTTTAACATCCACTGCAAACAAGGTAAGGGATCTCATTGTTGTGATCAGATATGCTAAAAGCATGAAAGACATTCTTTTTCTGTTCTTCTTCTTCTTTGTGATTTGGAATAAAGGGTTTAGTATTAGCCCTTAACCAGATGAGATATGTACTCATATGAGGTAAACATTAATTTGATTTTGCATTGTTGCTACGTTGCTGGGAGACTTATAAACTGTAGTGGGAAGCTGTTTCTCACACTCCCAAACAAGAGGTATCCCGGTGTAATCTACAGTAAACATATTATAAAAATAAAAATCACAGTGCAGTATTCTTGCTGCGGGGTAGAAAAGAACATTTAAAGGGTTACTCACTATGGGCAAGATTCTGCCATTCTTGAGTAGTACCTTATTTCAGAAGCAGACCCATTCATTCCAAAGGCAAAGTAAGGCACCACACAGCCTGAGTAAAGGCGATAGACTTTCTCTGGCCCTCATGTAATCTCATTTACTTCAGTTCACTCAGATGAGTAGTCCCACTGGCTTCATTTTTGCTCATAAGTAAACACTTCTCATGGCAGTGTGGGTTGCAAAGAGTGTAAGGAAAGATTTGCTCATATTACATCAGGGTAGCTCATTAAGTGCACTTGTACATTTATAGTAGTACTAATAGCACCAATTGTAAGAGAGTGTGTAACCCTTACAGAGAAGCTCAGTTTAGCAGAAATCTTGTCATGTAATCACCATGTACGCATAATACCGCCCATGTTTCTTCTTATGCACTGTTCTTGTTTTTGCATACAGTAATGCTTATGTTTGGATTCACTTCCCTTGTAGTATGAAAGCCAAGAAAAATATTGAGCTACTTCTTTCATAAGGTAACGATAACATTTTAACTCAAACTACTTTATCTATTTTCATGGTTGTAGCTCTTGAGAGATTAGTTATTTTCAGAAATTAAAATAAGACACATTCTATTTTAACAACCTCTTAATAGCGCACTTATTATTTCATTTAATAGTAACTTTAAATGATTCTCTATTAGTTTTCACATTACAGTAGCACTGAAAGGCTCCAACCAAGAAGCGCAGGGGTGAAATGAGTTGCCCAAGATCACACAGCAATCAGCAGCCAAACCAGGGACTGAACCCAAATCTTTTGATGCCCAGACTGGTGCCCTAACCATTAGCCCTTACAGTGAAGAAGCAAACCTTCATGTTTATCATAGGCTTTAATATCGGGTGGTTGAAACCAACCATGTTTTAGTCATTGGGTGCAATTCACACCCCCATAGAGTGAACTGTAGCACAGTGTAGGCATAGACATTGATCCAGCTCTTTTAGAATGCCTCGTCTGTATTCTCACATGCTCTCTAGCCTTCTGCTGATGAGATCTTAAACACTGTGTGGTCCACGCTGATGATCACTTTGTTTTTTATGTATCAATAATATTTGTTGATTCTTTTCCCTTTCTGATTGAACTGATAGGCAGCAAACATGTCCCAGGGTTTATTTTTTATGGGCTGAATCCTACAGGGTGTTGAACTCTTGGTATTTAGTACCTGTACCTCCCCAGGGCTGGCCTTATGGGTGGGTGACAGCTAGGGCACGGTGGACAAGAAGCCACATAAGGACAAGGCAGGGAGAGGGCACAAAGGGGGCTGGAGGGCGGGAGCAAAGTGCTCACGCGCATCCCCTCTCCACCCTGCTGGCAGCATGACTGCTGCTGCTGCTCCACCTGCTGCCTCTCTGCCTGCTGCACGGGGAGCAGTATTTAAAGGGCACCAAAGAAAGTTCACCCAGGGTGCCATTTTCCCTAAGGCTGGCCCTGTAACTCCCATTGACTGACACGGCAACTGAGGCCACTGCCATCTTGCAGCGGGTGCTTAGCACCTCAGAAGATTAAGCCCAACATGCCAAAATCCTAAATATCTTTTCTGTCTCAGTTATAATGATTTTATTCCTGATTTCCACTGATACTGGTGAGGAGACTCAGGCGCCCTCTTCCTATAGTGATCTTATGGCATATTCCTTCTAAAGCAAGTATTCCTTGTTTAATATGGTACCATATGTGATCTTTATTACCTTTGCTTACTGCCTTTGAATTATTATTTGGATGGAATTATTTTCAAGACCCAGTAAGAGTACTCATTAAAACCATTGCCGCCACCACAAACCGTAGCCTCATCTGATCCATGTGAACATTAAAGATCTCATTCCATTTTATTGGGAGCTTTTAGCCATCTTCTTGGCCAAAATTTCCCTTACCTATACTGTTCTAGTGGGTGACTGCATTTCAGAGGTTGGTGGCTGTATATATTTTGGCTTTGACCCTGCAGCCCCACAAAGCACTTTCTATTGACTCCAATGATAGTTCCAGGAGCAGAGAGGTTGCAGAATCAGCATATTGTTTGCAATGCTTCAGGATGAAAGGTACCTTGTCTTAAAGGTAAGATGTTATTTTATTAGCCAGTTGTCCAGCTGAATTAATAAAATACTGTTTGGAAATGTTTATACATACAAGATTTATCAGAGTAAGATTGATTCCAAACTTAGATTTATTTCCCAGGCAAATGATGAAGAATCAGCCATGTTGTCAATATAATTCATTTGCTAGCACTTTCACTTCTGAACCAGAAAGTCCCCATGGATTTGAATGTCTTAACCAGAACTTGCCTTCATTCCTTGTACAGACACTACAGTATGGCTTATTTTGTCAATCTAACCTTTGGGTGCTACGTTAAGGTCTGATACCTTTGGCTCGTCTTTTGTGGTGGGTCAGGTGAAAGGGAGGGAAGGAGAAGGGGGCAGAAGCTTCCCGGTCAATATTCTCATATTCAAGAAAACTGGCCAACACTGTATGTGAAATATTGCTGCATGCTGAGAGGTTGTTGTGTTTTCCTACCCAGTCACAAGCTTTTAACTCAGTACTTTGAAAAAAGGCAATTACTGTAAATTAAATATATTTCCAGACAAAAATTACTTTAAAAATTACAGAGATATTATCCCTCAAAACAGCTTTATAAACCCAGGCCAATGAGAGTAAAAAAAAATCCAAACATTAAGGTCTGGAAATACACAGTAAAGTACCCGTCAACTCTGACTCTACGCAATAACCATACAGTTCTGATTGATTCATTGATTGTACTTGTGGTCTCTGGTTAGATGACCAGAATTTTTAAAAACATTCAATTTGTTTCATATTCTTCAGGGTATCACTGAATCTGACTCACTGTCTTGCTACATATGGATTCTAGAAATAAAACTTAGAAAAATTTGGGGAATAACTTTCCCTGGAAGTGTGAAGGGTGAAGACAATTTGAAAAAGAAAAAACATCAAGTTTAAAATGATTTCTTTTTAATTAGTCCAAAGGTAAAGGAGAGCAGCTTGGATTTCCTACGGTATTTTACAGAGTCTAAATGAAATAAAAGGGATTAGCCGTTAGTCACTGGAACTCAGGAATATGAAATTGTTTAGTCTTTGAATCCAACAAGGATATCCATCAGTTTTCAAACAAACAAACAAACAAACAAACAGGGAGGAATTATTTTTAGACAGGATGTGGTAAGTTTTATGCTCACAGGTGTTGGCCAGGCCTCATTTGTCAAACTGGCCAAGGTGTAAAAGGCTTTAATGATCTCCTAACTCTTGAAATCCTAAATCCTGACTGTCACGGTGGGCTGCCTTCCAAGGCCAGTCACCCAAATAAGCAGGTTCACTTGTATTGTAAACAGTCATAGATCAGACTGAATGATAAAACCTGGTGGACCCCTGGAGCACAGAGAGCTATATATATAACTCACAACACTTTTTTGACAGGGCAGTACAGGTCATCTGTGTTTGTTCATGGACATATTAGACTCTGGTTTTCCTGAGTCTCACTGCATCCTTTACAGTGGTCTTGTTTTCCCATTGTATTTGCTGTCTGGACAGGATGTTCTACCAGGGGAAGTGCTTCTTGTGGAAAAGGCCTCAATTAGTTATCCAACTGACCCTCCAGACACTAACTACCTGGCAGACATGAGACTGATTTGTTTAGATCTGACCATAGATTTGTTTTATTGCATTGCTTTATAGTCCTCTTACTGAGACAGGCAACAATGCATATTTCCAGTTGGCACAGAATAATGATATATATTGTTTTCAAATGGCAAAAAACTTTAAAAGGACACGGCTGGTCATTGAAGGTTAATTAATTACTACATTGGCAGACAGCTTTATTGTAGGAGGCCAGGAAGATGTAATCATCTGAGATTTTCAAGCATCATGATTGTGTTGAGGAAACAGGTCATTGATAAACAGGAATTAAAGAATCCGATGAAAGAGGTTGTCTTACAAAATATACATCTTTATTGTAAATAAAAATCAGGGATGTGATCCATTAACATCCATGCATGTTTTGGGTTCTGTTTCCACACAGAATGGAGTAATTCATTCTATGGTACACGAAAGCAAACAGAATATCACAGGCAGTTTTTAAAAGATCTTTCAGTCCCCGGGCAGAGTTCTGGCAGGCGAGGGGAAGCTCTGCTTGATCAAACAGCATGTGTTATGAACTGCATTTGATTTTATAGTTTTCCAAAAAGCCGTCCAAAGTTTTTTTCCCCCCTCGCTCGTTCTTTCTGCAGAGAGATCTCTGCCTATGTTTTTCCTCACCCAATTGACCCAGGCCAAGGACATGTATGCCAAAAGGGCCTGCAGTTCCCAAAGGCAGTGACTGAGTGCAAAGCTAGCTGTTCCAACATGGAGTCCTTGGGCTTTTGCTCACTCCTTTCTTCTAGGCTTCTAATTTTTCCTATCTAAATCTTTCTTCCGGCCTCCTTTGTCTCTTTGTCATAGCAGCAGCTGTGATTGCATTGCCAGCAGCATGGTAATTGTGGCAAAGCAGCATCTTCTGAGACTGCTGCTTTAGAAACACCCAGCTATTTGAGAAAGGGGCAGTAAGTGGCACCATTATGAACACTAACCTGTGAAGCAAAAGTCCTTTGTAGTGTAACCAGGATAAAAACAAACAAACTTGAATCAGGATCTCTTACCTACTGGCATAGTGCATAGGTGAAACAGGGGCGGCAGGTTTGTATAATTTTTGGTGGTGCCCTGAACAAGTCCAAGTGCTGCCCCCCCACACCTGCCTTGTAAGCTGATATATATTTTTTAAAATAATATAAAAATGGACTGGAAAGAGTAGGCATTTAACAGTTTCCCTATATTGTACAATATCGCTATTGTAAGAAAAAATTATTTAACTAAGAATATCAACTTTATTAATACTCTTTTGAATACAGAAACAACCAAGCACTCCTGGATCAATAACCCTCAAAAGCAAATACTTTCTAAAATTAAAATAAAATGTAGCTCCTTCTTTTGTGATGTTCTTCAACCAATTATATACTTTAAATAGTATAAAATAATCAAGTATTGTGCTAAACACGATCATACCCCAAACTGACCGCCGAATTTAAGTTGCATGTTTTTTCCCCTCAGACACTCGTACAGTATACAGCAGTGTTCCCTCTAATTTTTCCCACTCATGTGCGGAATAAATCTTATTATGTGCACCAGTGTGGAGGTGACGTGTAACAAATCACCTCCATGTTGGTGCAAATAACAAAATTAATGGGGAGGGGGTGAGGGGTTGGGAGTGTGGGAGGGGGCTCAGGGCTGGAGCAGAGGGTTGGGGTGTGGGGGGGAATGAGGGCTCTGGCTGGGGCTGGGGATGAGGGGTTTGGGATGTGGGTGGGGCTCAGGGCTAGGGCAGAGGGTTGGGGTATGGGGGTGAGGGCTGTGGGGTAGGGCCGGGGATGAGCAGTTCATGGTGCAGGAGGGGGCTCAGAGCTGGGGCAGAGGATTGAGGTGCGGGGGGGTGAGGGCGCTGGCTGGGGGTGTGGGCTCTGGGGTGGGGTGGGGCTGGGGATGAGGAGTTTGGGGTGTAGGCAGGCTGCCCCAGGGCTGGGGCCCTAAAGGAGGACTCCACAGTCCCCCCAGTCCTTTCCCCGCAGGCAGCAGCGAGCTCCGGGGGAGAGGACCCCCCCCACACACTTCTCCCCAGCAGCACACTCACCCGGCACCATCACTGCACGTGCTCCTAGGGGTTGGGCCCCTCTCAGGTCCAGGAAGCCCCCTCGCCTCCCCTGTGGTGGGTGTAAGGGCTGCCATCAGGTGTGCGCCTCCTCCCCTCCTCCTTCCACAGGCGGCGGCTGTGCCACCGCCTCAGCCTGCTGCTGGCGCTGCTCCCTTTTATAGCTGGCGGCAGCAACGGCCGGCAAGGGAGCGCAGCACAGAGAGGCAGGCAGCTGCCCGCTGCCTAGGCAGGGATGCTCCAGGGGAGGCGCGCTTGGGCGGCAGGTGGGGCCAGGGGATAGAACTCTGCATGGCACAAAACTGCTGAGAACTTTCTGTTCCTGTGAGCAGGGCAATGGAGTGTCTGTAACTTTATAAAAACAACAAGGAGTCTGGTGGCACCTTAAAGACTAACAGATTTATTTGGGCATAAGCTTTCGTGAGTAAAAACCTCACTTCTTCGGATGCATCCGAAGAAGTGAGGTTTTTACTCACGAAAGCTTATGCCCAAATAAATCTGTTAGTCTTTAAGGTGCCACCAGACTCCTTGTTGTTTTTGTAGATACAGACTAACACGGCTACCCCCTGATACTTGTAACTTTATAAATACTCAGGCAATATACTCAACAAAGTTTCTGCAACAAAACTTAGGGGAGGACCTTGATGCTCATGTCTCCAGGCAATTTTGAAGGATTATGGTGTTTACCCAGTTCTGCTCTATTTATTAAAGTTACTTTGGTTAAAAAGTTGGAACTGAAGGGAACTTCCCACACAGCTACACTGTCAAACAAACAAACAAACAAACAAGGTGCCAGATAAGGTGGAACATAGTTGTTCCTTTTGGCCACAAAATGTCAACTCCATCTGCACACAGTGTCAAATCACTTTATTATCATATAATAGTATGGGTGTGCTGTTTATCACTTTATTATTGTTTCATTTCTCTCAAGCCCTTTTCGCACCATATATGGTTTCTTTGAATTCTGGCATATTCCAAAGAAGAGTTTGGATTTTCCTGAAGTCTAAATCAAAGTAAGCGGCATTTATTCAATCTATGTTATTATACCACCACATGCATTCATCTTTTGACTGCATCATGTAATGATATGAATCCATTAATTATTACAGTTTGCTTCCAAAAGTTCTCCTACAACTTTTTCTTTAAGACTATTTCATTCTGTGAGTTTGTTTCTATTTAAAACATATTTGGTTTAAATGTTCAAAAGTAAGTAGTGACTGAGTGTCAAACCTGACCCCCTAAAGGGGCTTGGTTTTTAGAAAACCCATGCTTTGAAAATCCTAAATACTCATTTAGGTGTATCAAGGTGGGGACCCAAACGCACTAGTCACTTTAAACCATATATATCTACAGCGTATATGGGTGTAGTGAGGTGGACTGGCCCTCCCCAGACACAGAGGGAGAGGGTGGCTCCACCCCATCGTGAGCGGATCCCTTCCCCTAGCTCTGCCCCAGAAGCCAAGGGGCGGGGCCAGAAGTATGAAGGCGGGACATGGAAGCTCTGTTGGGGCCCAGCCACTGGAGGGGACAGATGCATCCCCTGAGCTCTGGTGCTGGGACAAGGCAGCAGGCCCGCAGAGTGCAGACGACTGGCCCGGACCCCCTGGACAGATCTGACCTGGGGGATGCAGACGACTGGCCCGGACCACCCGGACCCTTGAACGACCCAACCCCGCAGGAGACTGACGACTGGCCTGGACCGCCAGCGGCCCCAACCCCGGCAGAGTTTCTGCTGGCAACTGAGGCCCCTGCCGATCACCTTACCTCACTGGACCAGCAGGTACCCTGGAAGGGGGAATGTGGAAGTGACCCAGGGATAGTAGATCCCTGTCTGGCTGCAACGCTGGCAGAGGGTGAGTCAACGTATTGCGGCTTGGATCCCCGCTAATGTGGTGGCAGACCCCTCCGACACCCTAAGGGCCCTGGCCCAGGATGTAGTGGAGTGGGAGGGCCTGCGTCCCCCCTGACACCCAAGCGGTGGGTGGCAGTCCCCCCCATCACTCAGGCTAGCTGAAGGAAAGCCCAAGTTAACTGACTTTGGTTGCAGGCCCAGATTGAGTGACTTTGTTCCCCGCCCCACTCTGAACCATGGCCTGGGCTCATTAACTGCGTGCAGCCCCACCTGAGTGCAGGTTGGAGCTGAGTGACTGTTTACCACCCCGCTCTGAACCAGAGGCTAGGCTAACTGGCTGTTTGCTGCTCAGGCCTGGTCTACACTATGAGTTTAATTCGAATTTAGCATCGTTAAATCGAATTAACCCTGTACCCGTCCACACAACGAAGCCATTTCTTTCGAAATAAAGGGCTCTTAAAATCGATTTCTGTACTCCTCCCCGATGAGCGGAGTAGCGCCAAAATCAATATTGCCATTTCAAATTAGGGTTAGTGTGGCCACAATTCGATGGTATTGGCCTCCGGGAGCTATCCCACAGTGCACCATTGTGACCGCTCTGGACAGCAATCTGAACTCGGATGCACTGGCCAGGTAGACAGGAAAAGCCCCGCGAACATTTGAATTTCATTTCCTGTTTGCCCAGCACAGGAGAGCACAGATGACCACAGAGAGCTCATCAGCACAGGTAACCATGCAGGCCGATAATCGAAAAAGAGCCAGCATGGGCCGTACGGGAGGTACTGGATCTGATCGCTATATGGGGAGAGGATTCAGTGTTAGCAGAACTTCGTTCGAAAAGAAGAAATGCCAAAACTTTTGAAAAAATCTCCAAGGACATGATGGAGAGAGGCCACAATAGGGACTCAGAGCAGTGGCACGTGAAAGTCAAGGAGCTCAGACAAGCCTATCAGAAAACAAAGGAGGCAAACGGTCGCTCCGGGTCAGAGCCGCAGACATGCTGCTTCTACGCTGAGCTGCATGCAATTCGGGGAGGGGGGGGGGAAGCACGGTAATCTCATCAGCCACACCTGAGGATTCTGAGGATGGGGAAGAGGAGGAGGAGGAGGAGGAGGACGACGAGTTTGCGGAGAGCACACAGCACTCCGTTCTCCCCAACAGCCAGGATCTTTTTCTCAGCCTGACTGAAGTACCCTCCCAAGCCAGTATCCAAGACCATGACCCCATGGAAGGGACCTCAGGTGAGTTTACCTTTTAAAATATAAAACTTGTTTTAAAAGCAAGCATTTTTTAATGATTACTTTGCCCTGAGGACTTGGGATGCATTCGTGGCCAGTACAGCTACTGGAAAAGTCTGTTAACGTATCTGGGGATGGAGCAGAAATCCTCCAGGGACATCTCCATGAAGCTCTCCTGGAGGTACTCCAAAAGCCTGCCACAATGTTTCTGGGCAGTGCAGCCTTATTCCGTCCTCCATGGTAGGACACTTGACCACGCCATGCTAGTAGCAAGTAATCTGGTATCATTGCATGACAAAGCCTGGCAGCTTTGGTCCCTGTGTTTACTGGCATTCAAGCAACATCCGTTCTTTATCTCGCTGTGTAATCCTCAGGAGAGTGATATCGCTCATGGTAACCTGGTTGAAATATGGGAATTTAATTAAGGGGACAGAGGTGGCCGTTCCTACTGGGCTGTTTGTCTGTGGCTGAAAAGAAATCCTTCCCTGCAGTTAGCCAAGCGCGGGGGCAGGAATTGGCCCAGAGCTTTTCGCGTTTGGCTAGCAGGGATCTTCCCTGATACCAGCCATGCGGTGTGGGGAGGGGTAAAGCGATCATCCCAGAGAATTCATGGCGGGGGGGGGGGCGTTAATTTGGTTCCTGCAGGGATCTTCCCTGATACCAGCCACGCGGTGGGGGGAGGGATAAAGCGATCATCCAGAGAATTGGATGGGGGGGGGGGTAGTTTGTTTTCTGCTGCTGAAGGTTAACAGGAAAACCGCAGCACTCAACGGGCTTTGCTTGGTATGTGGGAAAGGAGGGTGCAGAAGCCGAAAGACAATGGCTTACCATGGCTGCATGCAAGCCGAATTCTGTTGCCCGGACCTGCGTCTGTGATCTCTAGCAGCAAAGCCACAGGCACTCAATATTAAGAGGCAAAATGCGACCTTGCACAGAAATCACATGTGCTATGTAATGTGAATAGTGTTGTACACCATGAAAGAGTATAAGCATTGTTCTGTAAAATGTATCTTTTTAAAAAATTCTCTTCTTTTTTCCCTCCCTCCAGCAGCTGCAAATTTTTCAAGCCTCCCTCCTCCGTCCCGAAGGCTATCTCAGATAAGGCATTGGAAAAAGAGGACGCGAGACGAGATGTTCGCTGAAATCATGGAATCCACCCGCAGTGAAAGAGCTCATCTGAATGAGTGAAAGGACACGGTTTCAAAATATAGAAAAGATGCCAGTGAACGTGAGGACAGGAGGGACCAATGTGAGGACAGGAGGGACCAACGTGAGGAGAGGAGAGACGCTCGAGATGAGAGGTGGCAGCAGGAAGATCATAGGAGGCAGGATGCAACGCTGGGTCTGCTGCGTGAGCAAACAGACGTCTTCCGGCGTCTGGTGGAGCTTCAGGAATGGCAGCAGGATCACAGACTGCCGCTGCAGCCCCTGTATAACCACCCTCACCATGTTCCATAGCCTCCTCACCCAGACGTGTAAGAACGCGGGGGGGGGGGGGGGCGGGGGGGAGGGCTCCGTGCACCCTCCCATTCCACCCCAGTGGACAGCCCAAGCAAAGGGCTGTCATTATTTTAACCTTTTTTTAGTGGCCTTTTCCTTCCTTCCGATCCTCCTCCCAAACCCCACCCAGGCTACCTTCACAATTCTCTCCCTCTTTTTGTAATCAATTAATAAAGAATACATGATTTTTAAACAACAGTGACTTTATTTCCTTTGAAAGCAAGCTGCAATCAAAGGGGGAGGGTGGGTTCCTTACAGAGAATGAGTCAATAAAGGGGGCTCCGTAACTGTGTTTGTTTCATCAAGGAGAAACAAACAGAAATTTCACACTGTAGCCTAGCCAGTCATGAAACTGGTTTTCAAAGCTTCTCTGATGCGCAGTGCTTCCTGGTGTGCTCTTCTAATCGCCCTGGTGTCTGGCTGCGCGTAATCAGCAGCCAGGCGATTTGCGTCAGCCTCCCACCCCGCCAAAAAGGTCTCCCCCTTACTTTCACAGAGATTGTGTAGCACACAGCAAGCAGCAAAACAATGGGGATATTGGTTTGGCTGAGGTCTGACCGAGTCAGTAACGATCACCAGCGACCTTTTAAACGTCCAAATGCACATTGTACCACCATTCTGCACTTGCTCAGCCTGTAGTTGAACAGCTCCTGTCCAGGCTGCCTGTGTATGGCTTCATGAGCCATGGCATTAAGGGGTAGGCTGGGTCCCCAAGGATAACTATTGGCATTTCAACATCCCCAATGGTTATTTTCTGGTCCGGGAAGTAAGTCCCTTGCTGTAGCCATTTAAACAGAGAAGTGTTCCTGAAGATGCGAGCATCATGAACCCTTCCTGAAGACGCGAGCATCATGAACCCTTCCTGGCCAGCCCACATTGATGTTGGTGAAACGTCCCTTGTGATCCACAAGTGCTTGCAGCACCATTGAAAAATACCCTTTGCGGATTATGTACTGGGTACCCTGGTGCTCCAGTGCCAAGATAGGGATATGGGTTCCATCTATCGCCCCTCCACAGTTAGGGAATCCCATTGCAGCAAAGCCATCCACTATGACCTGCACATTTCCCAGAGGCACTACCTTTTGTAGCAGCAGCTCAGTGATTGCTTTGGCTACTTGCATCACAGCAGCCCCCACAGTAGATTTGCCCACTCCAAATTGATTCCCGACTGACCGGTAGCTGTCTGGCGTTGCAAGCTTCCACAGGGCTATCGCCACTTGCTTCTCAACTGTGAGGGCTGCTCTCATCTTGGTATTCTGGTGCTTCAGGGCAGGAGACAGCAAGTCACAAAGTTCCATGAAAGTGCCCTTATGCATGCGAAAGTTTCGCAGCCACTGGGAATCGTCCGAAACCTGCAACACTATGCGGTCCCACCAGTCTGTGCTTGTTTCCCGGGCACAGAATCGGCATTCCATGGATAGAACCTGCCCCATTAACAACATGATCTCCAAAGCACCGGGGCCCGCGGTTTGAGAGAATTCTGTGTCCATGTCCATGTCCTCATCACTCTTGTCGCTGTGCTGCCGTCGCCGCCTCCTCCTTGCCTCGTTTTTCTGGTCCTTGTTCAGCATAAACTGCACGAGAATGCGTGAGGTGTTTACAATGTTCATGACTGCTTTCTTGAGCTGAGTGGGCTCCATGCTTGTTGTGGTATGGAATCTGCAGTGTTCACCCAGGAAAAATGGCACGAAATGGTTGTCTGCCGTTGCATTCATGGAGGGAGGGGGGAGGATGTACCCAGAACCACCTGCAACAATGTTTTTTGCCCCATCAGGCACTGGGATCTCTACCCAGAATTCCAATGGGTGGGGGAGACTGCGGGAACTATGGGATAGCTATGGGATAACTACCCACAGTGCAACGCTCCGGAAATCAATGCTAGCCCCGGTACATGGACGCACACCACCGAATTAATGTGCTTAGTGTGGCCGCATACATTCGACTTTATACAATCTGTTTCCAAAATTCGAATTCTGTAAATTCGGATTAATCTTGTAGTGTAGACATACCCTCAGCCTGGGCGCAGGCCTGAGCCCTTAGACTCTCTACTGCCCTGCCCTGATGAAGGTACTGGGCTAACTGACGGTTTGCTGCCACGCCTGAGTACAGGCCTGAGTGTGAGACTCTTTGCTGCCCCGCCCTGACCAGCGGCTGGGGTTCCGTAACTGTGTTTGTTGTTTGGCCCTGAACCCATGTCTCCCGTCACCCCACTGATTCCCCACTGTCCCCCGGAGGGGTAGTGGGGCAGACTGGCCACCCACAAACTTGGAGGAGGAGAAGCCACTCCCCCCAATGGACTACGGGGGTTACTACTTTAATTTCTTCAGGTAAATTCTGTAAGCCTTGAGATTATCAGTGTTCTTCTTTAGGATCCTTTTCATATTTATGTAGAGATAGGCGTTCTACTAAGGGAGTAAAAAATAAGCCTCTGTACCCATTAACATAAAGAAAATTCATATTTAAAAAAAAAAGCCAAAATGTGACATTTACTTGCTCAGAATGGACTTGATTCTCTTGCCATGGAAGTCAATGTGAAAAATGTTTATTGACTGCAGTGGTGTAGGGCCAAGCCCCAGATCCCTGTTCAGAGCCATCTGAAAGAACTCACTTGAGCTGATAAGAATGACACCGTTTATAACAAAAAATTACAAAGCTCCTACCCAAAAACTGACAGCTAGACTGGAGAATGGGAGTTGAGTGTAAATCCAGTTCCACTAGAGAAATTCCTCTCAGCTCTGAGCATTAGAACACGTATAAAGAAGATCAGGTATGGGGGGTGCCAGGGCCGGCTCCAGGCACCAGCGAAGGAAGCAGGTGCCTGGAGCAGCCAATAAAAAGGGGCGGCACTCCGTCTGTTATTGGGGCAGCACATCCAGGTCTGTGGTGGCAATTCAGCGGCGGGTCCTTCCTCTTTGGCAGCTCCGCTTCAGTCTTCGGCAGCACTTCGGCACCAGCTCAATGGGGTTTTTCTTTTTTCTCTTTTTTTTTTCGCCGCTTGGGGCAGCAAAAAAGCTGGAGCCGCCCCTGGGTGGGGCGGAAATATCACTGGCTCCTGCTTCAACTAGTTGTGCACCTCCAGTGAACCTCCAGACTGAGCCATCTGGGCTATCATTCTCTTTTTGGCCTTCAGTAGGTCTGGCAGAGAGAACCAAAAAACAAAGCTCTGGTCTGTCTCTTCTGTGACCATCAATCACTAATATTTTCTCAGTTGTCTTACCTTCATACAAAATTCTTTATATTGTGTGACGGAATGGGAAGAACATACTTTTCCTACCCACCCTGTTCCCAGGTATTTTGAAAAGTAAAAAAGGAGACATTTCATCCAGAGACGGTCAAGTTCCCTTTTGGTTGCTGAGCTATTTAATAAAGGGACAATGCTCTAAAAATACAACTTCTCATAACAAGAAATAGAAGACACCCTCCCACTCTGTCTGTCTCTTTCTCCAGCACAACCATATACATGCACACAACCCTCTGGGGCAGAATGTGATCTCCTGGGTGCTGTGCTTTTGTGAAAGCCATACCCTGTGTGTAGAGTAAGGTTAACACTGCACTCTCCCTGCAGGAGCATATCGAGTACATACACTGCCTGCCCACCTAGCACGGGTATGAAGAGCAGAGTAGATGATGAGGCACTGCTTAGGTGAGTAAACATGCCAGAACCTTAGGTTATATACTCTATAGAGCTGTCTACATGCCCAAGCAGTGCCTCCCCCATCAATGCTGCTATTTTTAGCAGCATAATAACTTGCTGCCTCCCTGCTGTTTTAGCATTTCCCTGCTACAGGGAAAGGCTCTGTCAGCAGAGAAAAGCTCTGGCAATGGGGAAGACAACAGGGAAAGGTTCCAGCTGCTCCTCACTGCTGGAGCCTTTCCTCACTGGCTGAATCTTTCCCTGCAGTGGGGAAAGGCTCCAGCTACTCTGTGCCACTGGAGCCTTTCTTCCCTGCCGGAGCCTTTCACTGTTGTGTGTAGCTACATGCTACAGTGTGGAAGCAGCCAGATTTTCAGAGGCATGTAGCTATGCACACCCGACATGCTTATACCAGTGGTGTGCAGTGTAGACATATATCCTCCACCTACCCACACAGAGCAAAGATTACATGAAAATTTCTGAATCCCTATATGTACTTTAGTTCACTTTTACACCAGTGCAGAGTGAGTGTGTAATGTTACCCATTCTGATCGGTCACTTTTCCCCACTCACTTTGCACTCAAGTAATACACAACGAGACAAGGTACAAGTGCAATGAGGAATCATGCCCAGAGAGTGGGTGTGTGTCTGAAAGTTGCATTAATTGGGTGAAACAACAGAACTACATTAAAGTGTCTAGTTGTATGGTCCCATGTCCTCTCAGGATTGTTTTCCACAGAAACAGTGGTTCATGGAAATATCTCCCATTGCAAGATGCTGGGAGGAAAAAATTGCATGGCCTTCTGAGATGCCAGAAAAACAGAAGCTATGTCATTATGACACCAGTGTATACCTGGTGGATATTTTTCAAATTTGGAAATTTCTCTTTCCTTCTTTCATAAAATGTTTGTTTTATAGGTGTCACCTGACTTCAGTATTAAACATCACAAGTTATTAGAATGGATTTGGTTTCGGAAGACAGAAAAAAAAAATAAAAGAAAACCCAAGGCTATCCAATCTTCACAGATGACTGCAGACTTGTGGACTGGGTGATGTTGGAATATTTTTAGCACACAGTTACAGGAAGTATTCTTGTCAGTCAGAGTTGGGTAGGTCCTTTCAGTCTTTCCTTCCAATCCTTGCTTGTTTGTAGGCCACAGCAATTATGGACAGAGGGGAAAAAAATCACTCTAATGAATAGTCAATTGAGATTTTCCTTCCCATCACTGGTCAGTATATTTAAAGAATTACTACAGTAATTATATTTTATGAGCATGAGTCATTTTTCTGTTTTTAAAGAAGTATTTCACTTTACCCATCTCTTTTAGTATGTTTCCATTTGTGTGGTTTGGCTGCATGGAGCAACGTGGCAACTGGTTACTTGAAAATATTTAAGAAAAAGGCAAATTCCTCAGCTCTGGCATACCTGTGGACCACATATATGGACATAATTGCAAACATCTGTCCACCCACCCATATAACAGTTAAGAAGTCATTAAAAAAGTTAAAATAGTAAACTTGGAAGCAAGTAACTACAGGACTGTCCATTTGTATGTTTGTTTATTCACAATATCTTACCAACTAAACGTCAGAGACGAATAACTCAGCAACTTTCACAAGAGGGCACTGACAAAAGAAACCAACAATAGGTATTCACACAACTATGCAATTATGTGCTGCAGCAAAACAATGCAAATATAAATTGGCGAACAATGGAAATATCTGAAAGGACTATTTTATTAGCCAAGAAAGGGTTATTTCTCTCTCTGTGGAGGCGGGGAGGTGTCATCAAAATAGATGTTTTGGGGAATATACATGAATAATCTGAGAGGGCAGATTCCTTCTCTCCCCCTCCCTCCCAATTAATGTTGTAGACTCAGTAACATTCTTAGTTAGTCTTAATTTGAGAAAGAGGGGCTTGAACCATATCTCTGTGCCACTGATCCTCTCTGCAGGATCCAGATAATTTCCACTGACCTCAGTGGGGGATAATCAGAGTCCGCAGGGGGAGAGTTGTCCACTCTCCAAACGGAGGTGGTGTTTGCAATCCAAATCCAGATCTCATTCTGAAAATGGATTTTACAGCATCCTGATAATGAGCTGAACCCAAATGCCAGTCCAACGCCCCCCACCCCCAAGCACTGAGATATTCACGATTCAAATCTGGAGGTGAAATCTGCAGTGGGAGTCTATTCCCACTGGGCTCCCTGCCCTTTCCTCTGGTTGCCCTAAAGGTGCAACTGAGGATTCTCCCAATCCAGGGAATCCACAGTTTGAGCAGAGTGGGCAAAGCTAGTTTTGCTGTCCATCCTCACCACTATCTGAAGGGACATTTTTGGCTTGGAGAATTCTGAGGAGGAGGCATACTCAGGCAGGAGCATGTAGAGGGTGGAGTTCCCAGCAGTCTGACAGATCTTTGATTGGGGCAGCATCTGGCTGCAGTTGGGGTAGTTTAGAGTAGCACTTGAGGCTGCTCCAAGTCCTGGGGCTTTAATGCTGCTAGTAACTCCTGGGTTGGCCAGCCTGCTATTGTGGGAGCAGAAGGGTGGTGTCCCTGCCCCACTCTCCTAGTTGCACCAGGTGTAGACTTGGCACAACTAAGGATTTAGTCCAGTATTTCTCTCTATAGATTAACTAAAACACTTCCTGTCATTGGACCCTAAGTTCTATTGGAAGAAGGTTCCTGCCAAAAAAGTTCACCAAGGATAGAGAAGAGGTTGAGTACATGGCTTTCACTGCTGTGTCTCAAGGCTCGCCAAACCCCATGCAGATGAAAACAGATCTGTCAGTCCGTTACAAGAAGCAGAATACAGATCCACAGCATGAACAAAAATTAAATTGAGGATGTGGTCTAGTACTTGTCTCATTTGATAATCTCAGAATGGTTCAAGGTCTGAATATTTTGCATGTGCTTCATTCAATACTTGGATGTGCCTCTCAGTTATTTACAACTGATAACGATACTCTGATGTCGTTATTCGCTGTATGGGCTATAGGGAGCAGAACACATAAAATCTGCATTATGTTAAAAGGAGAGTTGGAAAATCAGCTCCTACAAGTATTTATTTTGTAGTATGAATTCTCTCTTTTCCTCCTGCAATTTCCCAATGCCAGAATGCTGTCTCCTATCATATATTGCACAAATACAGTATAATGAGAACAAGGTGTCAGTTGAAAGTTTGCAATCCCTGTCTAGCTCTTAAAGTTTTTTCTTCTATTTCTTGACACATAACACTATACCATTGTTAAAGTCCATTAGTCTGACTGAAATTTTTTTAGACAAATGCAATAGGATTTAAATCTAGATGCATGCATCATTATTATGCTATCATGCACAGAGGTATAAAACTAGTAAAAAGAGTATTGAAGCCTGATATAAATGATCACTGATCATTTTAACAGTGGTGATCCTTGTGAATGTTTTCCCCCCTTCTTTTGCAGAAAGAGAATACTCACTTCTAATATTCTATGAATCTTGTCATAAAATGGCTTGGAAAAAATAAGCAGTTTCACCTTCGAGCACAGAGGTGGGCAAACTATGGCCCGTGGGCCACATCCGGCTCGTGGGATCGTCCTGCCCGGCCCCCAAGCTCCTGGCCTGGGAGGCTCATCCCCAGCCCCTCCCCTGCTGTTTCCCCCTCCCCCGCAGCCTCCGCTCGCCCCACCACCGACGCAATGCTCTGGGCGGCGGGGCTGTGAGCTCCTGGGGCAGCGCAGCTGCAGAGCCTGGCCTGACCTGGTGCTCTGTGCTGTGTGGTGGTGGCAGCAGCAGCAGCGTGGCCTGGCTCCAGCCGGGCAGCGCGGCTGTAGCGCCGCCAGCCACCAGTGCTCCAGGCAGCGCAGTAAGGGGGCACGGAGCGGGGGGGGGGGTTTGGATAGAGGGCAGGAGCGTTCAGGGGGGAACAGGGGGTTGAATGGGGGCAGGGGTTCCGGGGGGGCAGTCAGGAAGGAGGGGAGGTTGGATGGGGCGGCAGGGGGCAGGTAGGCCTTCCGGGGGCGGGCAGGGATTCCAGGGGTGGGCAAAGGCCAGGGAGAAGGGGTGGTTGGATGGGGTAGGAGTCCTGGAGGAGCCGTCAAGAATGAGAGGAGGAGTTGGATGGGGTGGCGGAGTCCAGGGGCGGTCAGGGGACAGGGAGTGGGAGTGTGTGGATGGGGCAGGGATTCCAGGGGGGCCATCAGAGAACAGGGGGGGTTGGATGGGGCAGGAGTCCCGGGCGGGGGCAGATAGGAGGTGGGGGCTGGGCCACGACCCCCTCCCCTAACTGGCCCTCCATACAATTTACAAAACCCGATGCGACACTCAAGCCAAAAAGTTTGCCCACCCCTGTTCTAGCAGGTAAACTGTTATACTACTATAGCAGCTTAGAAACTGGAAAACAGTGGCAGTGTTACTAGAGTGATGGGTAGGCGGGAGCCTAAAAAAAAGAGATCAAGTTCAATATGTAGGCTAGGCCACAGATGTGGCTGGTTCTGATTCTCTTCCCCTCTCCCTCCCCAACTCCCCTGTGAACTGGTTTAGCTATCCCCAACACCCACAATTAAAGAAGCAGTAAAATGATTGGCTTATATTAAGATGTCAGTCATAACTAAGCAATCATTTGGGTGAGGGACAGATAGAGAACTGAATCTGTAGTAATTAATTTTAAACTCGAAGATCAAACTATTTGCTGAACTCAGAGGATCTCTGCCAACTCTCATCCTTTGGAAACCAAACTGCAGATTCTCTGACAAAGAAAATAATTGGGCTTGCAAAGTTTTGTAGCTGGTTAAGTAACTCGTAGTGGTTGAGTAGCATATGTTTTATCTTCAACACTCAATTTTAACTTAAAAAATACTTTAATACATATACCTTAAGAAAGCGCTGCCATGCAGCATTGTAAAATAGAAATAAATAGACTGTTCGAAAGCATTTCCTCTGGAGAGGAAGGATGAGCCAGTGGCCAGGGTGCTAGCATAGAGCCCAGGAGACCTGGCTTCAATTCCCTGCTCCCCCGAAGACAACCTGTGTGACCTTGGGCTGGTCACTGTGCATCAGTTCCCTATCTATAAAATGGGGAACACAGCACAGTCTGTGCCTCCTAGGGGTGTTGTACTGAATGTGAGGTGCAAAGATACTTTGGTAACAGGGGCCATTAGAAGTATGTAAGGTCAGATCTGTACAGATAAGAAAAATATCTCATAAGCATTTTAGGTACAAGAACAATAAAATAATGGTAACTGGTTCCAGAACTTCCATTAATAACTAATGGACCAGATCCTCAGGTGGTGTACATCAAAGTAAGTCCATTTAATTTCCTTTACACTAGGCCCAATATATTTATTTAGATTGCAAATGTAGATGGTAAAAATATATTTAGATCAACTTTTTGTACTGTGTTTGTACATTGTCTAGCACAGTGGGGCCCATGACTGGGACTCTTTGGTACTAGCACAATACAAATAAATAAAATAGTATTATAATTACATATTGCACATAAATGGCATCTTAATGCAAGAATCTGAAAGTGCGCTAGTAAATGTAATTAAGCAAGCCTCACTGACCCAGACACAGGTGTGCAACTTAGTAAACCATTCTGTTGATGATACAGTGGAAGTAATAGAATCCAGCTCACTCTCAACTGTGTTAGCTATGCAGGGCAGCCCCTCGATACACGTGGGGAGCAGGTTGCTGAGTACGAAAGTGAACTCACTCTTCACAATAGAGCCTCTCTTTAAAAATACCTATGATAGAGTTATCCAAGGACGCCGTGTGTAGCCAAACGCTGTCTCCTGTCCTTAACACTAGCTTACACTGACCCTCAGAAGTAAATGAGATGACATTTTCATCAGAAAAGATGTAATTCAGAAATATAGCTGCATAAATCATTGCTTGTAGGTTTAAACCACACTAGGGCAATGGAAAGAAATTGTTTTATTCGGAAAGAATTAGTATAAGACCATCGTTCAGAATGTTTGGAACATAACAACATTTATGCCAAAATCGGAGTGTTTTAAGTAGAAATGGTCTGAAGTAAAATGTTTTACTTTCTTTTGTTCATTGTGATGCAGGGCTCGAATTCATCAGGCCCTTGTTCCAATACACAGTCGGGGAAAGCAATAAGGAGACAACATCATACGCAGGCCATGTTAAGGCTGGAGAGATCTGCAGTTTCTGTGCACAAGAGTATATGGGTTGCATCTTAATTACTTCCCCATAGCTGCATGAGATCTCAAAGGTGGCGCAGAGCAGAGAGAGGCATAGAGGAAATTACTATAAGGTAGGTGCACAACTGTTTGAAAAATAATACTCAAAGAGTAGTTATCAATGGTTCGCTGTCAGACTGGGAGGACATATCGAGTGGGGTCCCCGGGGTCTGTCTTGGGTCCAATATTATTCAATATTTTCATTAACAGTTTGGATGCTGGACTAGAGACTACATCTATAAAATATGTGGATAACACTAAGGTAGAAGGGCTTGCAAACACTTTGGAGGACAGGATTAGAATTCAGAAGGACTTTTGATAAATTAGAGGATGGGTCTGAAATCAAGAACATGAAATTCAATAAAGACAAGTGCAAAGTACTATACTTGGGAAGGAAAAATCAAATGCACAAATACAAAATAGGAAATAACTGGCTAGGCAGCACTACTGCAGAAAAGGATCTGGGAGGTTATAGTGGATCACAAATTAAATATGAGTCAACAATATGATGTTGTGGCAGAAAAGCCAAGTGTCATTATGGGATGTATTAATAGGAGAGTCATAAGAAAGACACAAGAGGGAACTGTTCTGCTCTGCACAGCAATGATGAGGCTTCAGCTGGAGTACTGTGTCCAGTTTTGAGGACGACACTAAGATATGCATAGATTGCAGAGAATCCTGAGGAGAGCAGCAAAAATGATAGGATGTTTAGACAACATGACCTGTGAGGAAATGTTAAAAGAACTGGGCATGTTTAGTCTAGAGATGAGAAGATAGAGATTCATATATTCCAAGGCCAGAATGGTCCATTGTGATTATCTAATCTGACCTCCTATACAATACAGGACTATGATGGGGTGTATAATACAGGACTGTGATGGGTGATGAAGGAGTTAAAGAACTGCTGTGGGCAAAGCTGGCCCTACCCTGTGCTGTGAATCATGTTAAGAGTGGAATAAGGGCTTAAAAAGAGGAATTTCCCAGCAGTTGCAGGGCCCCATCCCCATCAATCCAAAGACTGCCGATCACAATGTGTGTCAGAGGGACTCCTACTTAGGCAGATGGGGGCACCCTAAGGATTTTTCAGTGCTTGTCCAGTAGAAGGCATCCATCAGCAGTCTGAGAACTGTGACAGATGGTGGAGAACACAGGCATTAGATCACCCCTGACATAAAGGGAACTGGGGTGAGGTGCAGGGGAGAAGGAATCATTTATTCCCATGGACTGTCTAAAAAAGATGGATTTGGACAGGCTGCTGAAATGGCTGACAGAGCCAACAGCAACTAGCCATGCAGCAGCAGCAGCTGCTACAACAATCAGCAATAACATTCACACACCCTCTCCAAACTCTTCTCTGCCTCTGTTCATGGTTCTCTAGTTTTTGCCTACCACGTGACTTTTTATACCAGGTTTCCCTGCTTAGCTCAGCTCAGCATCACCTCTCACCACCAGGGAATGATTAATTATTCATAGACTTCAAACAGCAGGGCTGATCAAAGCTCCAGGAAGTAGAGCCTTGTGGCCCTTACCAAGACACCTACAAACAGACCTGTCTCAGCTGCTTACTCAGGGGGACACAGCCCAGCCACACTGCCTATGCACAAAGAACTAACAAACAGTCAAACAACCCACATATGGGTCAAACACATCATTCTCCAAATCCCACTACCTGCAAGCATAGAGACCATAGCTACACCCTCCAAAACTCTCCTGTTAGCTGCCTTCCAGGGGGAACATAACAGTTTTCATATATCTAAAAGGTTACTATAAAGAGGATGGTGATCCATTGTTCTTTATGTCTGTAGAGGCTAGGAGAAAAACTAAATTGGCTTAATTTGTAGCACAGGAGATGTAGGTTAGATATTAGGAAAAACTTTCTAACTGTAAGGACAGTTAAACACCAGAACAGGTTATTGAGAGAGCCAGTGAAATTCCCATCACTAGACGATTTTAAGAATAGGTGAGACAAATAGCTGCCAGGGATACTTGGTCATACTTCAGCATAGGGGAAGGGAGAGGTACTGGATGACCTCTTGAGCCTTACATTTTTATGTGTAAAGTGGTGGTCTCAACGCTGAAGCACCTCCTCACAGTGAGACATGGCATAGTGGTTCTCTCCCCATCTGACACCCCATATGGAGAGCTGCTCTAGTCCTCCAAAGATCTGCCTCTTCCTGTGACTCAGTCCTCTGGCCAGGTCGCTAAGTCCACCCATTCTGAGGTAACAGAAAGGCCAACAAAACAAAGTCTAAGACCTTGTATCAGGTCTTCGGCACCAACTGTGGGAGTCCTCTTCTCAGGGCTTTCTGTCACTTTTGTCCCCTTCTCCACCCACATGCCACCACACCACATTTGCCACTGCAGTCAGCTCTACTCCCTGTGGTTGCTTAGCCTCTCCTCTGGCTTTCTGCCACCCTTCTCCACGTAGGAGAGGATCCCAGGGCCAACTCTCCTCCCTGGACCTTCTGCTTGACCCTCCTGTTGCTCCTCTCTGTAGTACCATAAAGTGACAGCAGACTCTCTCCTTGCATCCCCCTTTTGCTCTCAACTTCCTGTTTTATAGTCCTCTCCTGGTCCCTCCCAAGATGGGCTTCATCCTCATTTAAGCCTGGCTCTTCCTCCAGGTGCAACCTGGTACATGAACTTCATTACCTTGCAATTCTTTATTTTTGCCTCCCTGCCATGCCCACTGCTCTTCTGAGCTGTCTCGCTTCTCAGGAGGATGTATGCTGCACCCCTTAAATGGGTATAGTAGTGTGCATGTTCCAGAGAACTGATTCAGCATTTCCCTTGGGGTGGGGTGGATGTGCCTAAATCTAGCTTAAGATGAGTACCAGTGGCTAAATAGTACATTTTCTGTAAATCATTTCCTTTCATTATCCATCACTTGTTTGGGAAGGCTAGCATGAGTCACTAAATTAGGAGAAATTTGGACATTCCAGACTTATGACAATGAAACTGTATAATATTCCATCACATCCAGTGTATTTTATAAAGATCATCCTCAGTTATCCAAATCATTCTCTTATCTGAAAGGCTATAGAATGTGCTCTTTTAAAAAGTGGGATAGCTCAGTGGTTTGAGCATTGGCCTGCTAAACCCAAGACTATGAGTTTAATCCTTGAGGGGGCCACTTAGGGATCTGGGGCAAAATCAGTACTTGGTCCTGCTAGTGAAGGCCGGGGCTGGACTCTATGACCTTTTGGGGTCCCTTCCAGTTCTATGAGATAGGTATATCTACATTTATTTATTTATTTAAAAATGGACATTTACAATACTGCAGTATTTATAGACTCATAAACTTTAAGGCCAGATGGGATCATCATGATCATCCAGTCTGACCTCCTCTACATTGCAAGCCACAGAATCTTACCCACTCCCTCCTCTAATAGGCCCATAACCTGTGGCTGAGTTATTGAAGTCTCAAATCATGATTGAAAGACTTCAAGTTACAGAGAATCCCCATTTACTCGAGTTCAAACCAGCAAGTGACACATGCCCCATGCTGCAGAGGAAGGCAAAAACCCCCCCAGGGTTTCTGACAAATCTGACTTGAGGGAAAATTTCTTCCTGACCCCAAATATGGCAACAAGTTGAACCCTGAGCATGTTGGCAAGACCTACTAGCCAGACACCTGGGAAAGAATCCTCTGTAGTAACTCAGAGCCCTCCCTCATCTAGTGTCCCATCTCTGGCCGTGTGGGATATTTGCTACTAGCAGTTGCAGATGGACCACATGCCATTGTAGACAATCTCATCATAACACCCCCTCCGTAAACTTATCAAGCTCAGTCTTGAAACCAGTTAATTTTTTTGACCTCACTCCTCCCCTTGGAAGACCAGAACTTCACTCCTCTGATGGTTAGAAACCTTTGCCTAATTTCAAGCCTAAACTTGTTGATGGCCAGTTTATATCCATTTATTCTTGTGTCAGCACTGGTGCTTAATTTAAATAACTCCTCTCCCTCCCTGGTATTTATCCCTTTGATGTATTTAGAGAGAGCAATCATATCTCCCCTCAGCCGCCTTTTGGTTAGGGCTAAACAAACCAAGCTCCTTGAGTCTCCTCTCATAAGGTAGGTTTTCCATTCCTTGGATCATTCTACTAGCCCTTCTCTGCACCGGTTCCAGTTTGAATTCATTTTTCTTAAACAGGGGAGACCACAATTGCACACACTATTCCAGATGAGGTCTCACTAGTGCCTTGTATAATGGCCAGAACACTTCACTATATCTAATAGAAATACCTTGCCTGTTGCATCCTAGCATTGCATTAGCCTTTTTCACGGATGCTTCACATTGGTGGTTCATAGTCATCCCGTAATCAACCATACATCCAGGTTTTTCTCCTTCTCTGTCGCTTCCAACTGATATGTCCCCAGCTTTTAGCAAAAATTATCATTGTTCGTTCCTAAATGCATGACTTAGCACTTTGCACTATTAAATTTCATCCCATTTCTATTACTCCAGTTTTCAAGGTCCTCTAAATCTTCTTGTATGATATTCTGGTCCTCCTCTGTATTGGCAATACCTCCCAACTTTGTGTCATCCACAAATTTTATTAGCACACTCTCAGTTTGTGCCAAGGTCATGGATGAAAGTGTTAAATAAGATCAGTCCCAAGATCGATCCTTGAGGAACTCCACTAGTAACCTCCCTCCAGCCTGACAGTACACCTTTCAGTATGACCCATTATAGTCTCCCATTTAATTAGTTTCTTATCCAACTTTTAATTTTCATATTAATCCCCATCCTCTCCAATTTAACTAATAATTTCCCATGTGGAACAGTATCAAATGCCTTATTGAAATCCAGGTAGATTAGATCTAGAGAATTTTTTTTGTCAGATTTCTCAAAGAAGTTTACCTTCTGTAAAACCATGTTGTATTTTATCCCAATTACCATTGACCTCTATAGCCTTAACTACTTTTTCTTTCAAAATATGTCCCAGACCTTGCATACAATTGAGGTCAAACTAACAGGCCTGTAGTTTCCCAGATCACTTTTTTCCTCCCTTTCTTAAAAATAGGTACTGTATTAGCAATTCTCCAGTCAGATTATGACTCCCGAGTTTACAGATTCATTACAAATCTTTGTTATTGGGCTTGCAATTTTATATGCCAGTTCCTTTAATATTCTTGGATGGAGATTATCCAGGCTGCCCAATTTGGTCCAATTAAGTTGAGTTTGATTTCCACATTGGATGTCTACTTCTATATCCTGATTTCCATTAGCCAGCCTGCTGTTACTCCTAAAATCCTCATTACCCTTATTAAAAACTGAGGCACAACATTTGTTTAGATGTTGGGTCATTCATAGATTATCTTCAATATCCACCTCATCCTAGTGCTTAGTGATACCACTTCTTCTTTCCTTGTTTTCTTTTCATTTATAGGGCTACAGTACCTTTTTCTTTTGGTTTTAATTTCCTTTTGAAGGTCCAATGCTACTTGGCTTTTGGCAGTTCTCACTTTATCCCTACACCTTCTGATCTCGAAGACGTACCTTTCCTTGCTGATCCATCCCATCTTCCATTCCTTGTAGGTTTTCTACTCTCTCTTCAAAGCCTGCCTGAGATGCTTTCTCATGTAGTTTGGTCTGCAACCTTTCTCTATGATTTTTTCCCCCTTGCTTGGGATGCAGGCTTCAGATAGCTTCTGCAACTTTGACTGAAAGTAATTCCAAACCACTTCCACATTCAGATCCTTGAGTTCTTCAGTCCTGTCCACTTCCCTAACTAATTTCCTTAATTTTTTAAAGTTAACCCTTTTGAAATCAAGGACCCTAGTTGCAGATCGATTTTTGTTTATCCTTCCATTTACTTTAAACTGAATTAGCTCGTGATCACTCAAACCAAGGCTGTCCTCTACAACCAGTTCTTCTATGAAGTACTCGCTACTTATCAATACTAAATCTAAAATGGCATCACCTCTTCTTGGTTTGATGACTATTTAGTGAAGAAATCTGTCAGCTATCAAATCCCAGAAATATCTGGGCCCTATCATTAGTAGCATTTGCTCTCTGATCTGTATCTGGTAAATTAAAAAGTCTTCCATAATCACACAATTCCGAGCAGTATTTATTTAATTTAAAACATTAGAGAGGTCTCTATCCATATCCAAATCAGATCTTGGGGTTCTGTAGCAGACCCCAAACACTGTCCCAGTGGGACCTCTATCTTTCTTCCCCAAGGTTATTTTCACCCAAACAGACTCTATCTTATCACTTCTAATTTCTTTACAGTGTACCTCATCATTAATATACAATGTTACTCCCACCACCTTTACCTCTTTTCTGTCTTTTCTGAACAGCACATACCCTTCAATACTTGTACTCCAGTCATGACTACTAATCCACCATGTTTGTTATCCCTATGATATCTGGTTTCACTTCCTGTGCCAGTAGTTCTAGTTCCTAAGCCACCTGTTGGTCATCATAATTTTGTTTTACCTTCGCGCTCTCCGCTTCTTTCTTGCACTCCCACCTTCTGTTACTGCCTGCTGTGCCCCTTCTTCATTTTCCAACTCAGCAAACCTGTTCCTGAGCTCTGTTTCTCCTTCATTAGCCAGTCTTTTCCTCTGCCTGGTTCTCCTAGTCACATGATTCCACTGGCCACTTTCCTCATCCAGCCGTCTACCCTTACAGTTCTCCAGTATAGCTTGCATCTGTGAGCCTTGAGTTTTCCCGTCAGTCTCTTCCAACCTTCCCTCCATCATCTGCTCGAATCCCCTTCAAAACTCAACCATAGTTTCTACCCGCATCTCCAAGCCTCCAATCTTCTCTTTCATCAGCTTTAACAGGCAGCACTTCATACAAATGAAGCACTTTTCCAATACCTGCTCCAGGATAACACACAAGCCAGAGCTTCCGCAGCTGGTCATCTTCATTCTTGGGTCACCTCCACGGCTATCTCTGTAGCTGTCATAGCCTTTCCACCTAAACTCCTGTTAAGGAGAAAAAATGAGAACACACCCACACCCCAAAACCAGAACACCATACCTATCCCTTCCACAAGCTTCCACTCAGACTCCCCCATTTCCAGCTCTGTTTGCTGGCTCCTGTGCCACTGGCTGGCTGCTTGGCTGCCTTTATAGGCCCCCTAATTGGGGAAGCCCATCCCTAATCAGGGTTCTGCTGTGAGGCTCTGCTTCTCTTATAGCATACTGCCTCCAACCAGCCCTGCCAACTAAAAAAGCCACCAAACATCATACCCAGCAAGCAAGGAAACACTCAAGAACTTATGCACTGTCCCTAGGAACAGTGGCTTGCCCCCTCCCTTCTCCTCCAACAGACCTCCACTCAAACGCCCGTTTCCAGCCTCCTGTGCTGCTGCAGGAGATTTTCTAAAGCCCCATGGGAATTTGGCACGTAACTGCCATTTGTACTTTAGAAAGTCTTCCCCTTTTTACTCTTACTGGGAAATTTGCATAGTCTATCCACTCTGTACAGAAAACAATGCAGATAGTCCAGTATACTATACCACATACATAAGAAACGTCCAGTTTTTAGTAGCACCTACAATGTGCAAAAATGACTTTTACAGCTGTGATGTCCAGGAGCTACATTACGGGGCTGCAATGACATAGCCTTTTTAAAGCAGAAGGTAAGACAGCATTGCATTGTAACATGACAATAAAATCTCACTCTTTAATGACATGTTGCTACTTGAAGCTTCCCATCCACCTACCCTCTGTGGAGAGGACACATTAGGGTCCCAATTCACAAAGCACTTAAGCACATGCTTAACTGTAACCACATGCCTAAATCCCATTAATTTCAATGGGACTAGCTCACACACTCATGCTTCAGCATATGCTTAAGTGCTTTGCTGAACAGGGATGGACTTAAGTACATGTTTAAAGTTAATCATGTGCTTAAGGACTTGGTTGAATTGTGATTTAGGGCCATAGCCACTACCACAGCAACGCCATAGCCTGGAGGCAAGATTCCCTGTTGCAGTATCCACCTGCCATGGCACTCACAGCCCAAGCCAACTACTTTGGCTAAGGATTTGGGTGAAGTAGTTGGTTTCAAAATCAAGAAAGGCAACAGAATCTGTATAATTCTTGAGCACTTTGCATACGTTCAGCAAAATTACTTGCATATCACGCACCTACTTTCTGGCTGTGGTAAGACGATTCTGATCTGGCAGATAGTGGCACTCAGCAGTAAGAAAGTAGTTGTCTGATACGTCTGTCATTTAATTGTCATAACGCCAACAGATCACAAAGGGCTGATGACCTTCTCACGTTGTGGGCGAACAGTTTCTTGCATGATGTGTTCCCATAGGGTATTCAAAAGCAGTGAAAAGAAACCTGGTCATCCCATATATTATTTATCTATGGTTTTGAGTCTATTCCTGACAAGAAGCATCTCTAATCTTTTGATTTCAGAGTGCTGACCTGGGCAAAGAAAGCATGAATTCCCTTCACGTTTCATGAAATGTGGGAGCAAAGTGATAACTGCCAAACAATTTTTACTTGATATGGGATTGTCCTAACTCCACGCTGTGAGCTGGAACACAAATGTTTTCATTCAGAACTTTACACTGGCAAAGCTGGGGGGATACACAGCACAAACTGTATGTCCATTCCTCTCCCTAGTGGCTCCAGAGTTCAAGAGGATGTTGAGGATAATTTTTCCACCTAAGGGGTGGAGTAACTTTTGCATCTCATATGGCTTTAATTTCAGCCAGTGTTAGGACAATAGAATCTAAAGTACTGTAGGGGTGATTTGGCTAGATACACCCTTTTAATGGCCAAAACACTGCCCTTTTGGAGATCAGTTTGCCCCAATGGGGACGTAGTATGCAGCTGATGCAAAACATTATTTGAAGTATGGAAACATCCACTCCTTTTGCACTGCTGCCAAAATAAGCCTTCATTTCTGCCACTGAGATGAGATCCACCCTGTAGAACTGTTGCAAGGATTTAGCCCAAAATGTGGAACAAGTTTAAGTAGGTCAAGTTTTGCTCTCAGGGACACCAGTAGAGTCAATGGGGTTGAACAGGTGCAACTCAGAGGAGAATTTAATCCAGTGTTTCAAAGCCAGCATTTTTCAGTTTCGTTTTAACTCTCAGGGCCCCAGCTTCTGTGAAGTGCTGAGTGACTCCCATTAGATTCAGTGGGAGCTGATGTGCTCAGCACTTCATAGTCCTCACTTAGGATTTGGCAGAATCAGGGGCAAGGAGAGCCACGTTTTAAAAAGAGCTCATGGCCTGGTTTTTTCAAGTGCTTAGTATCCAGAATAGGTGCCAGATTTTCAAAAAATTTCAGCCCCCTGCAGCACTCATTGGGCCACTTGTGGCTAGATTTTCAAATGAGCTCAGTACCCACTCTGCTGAATGCTTTTTGAAAATCTGATCGCTTATTTAGGTGCCTGAATAAGAGCTGAGCTCCTTTGAAAGTGTGGCCCTAAACGTACTATGCTGTCTGAGTTATCCTGTCATAAGGCTTCTTTATGGGTTTTCCCCAGTCAACTGGTTGCCAATTATTAGTTTAAAAAAACTATTGATCATTCAAGAGACCAAGAGTGTCAAATTAGTTACTTCACATGACATGTGAAGTGGACTGTGTCTTCCAACCAAGGACATAAACATTACCTCACCCACTAATTTTAATACTAACTAAAATAAAGCCACATGATCCTTCTGTTGACAATATGCTGGCAATGTAACATGTCCCCAGCACTTTTATTCACTCACGCAAAAAGCCTAATGAAGAAATGGTGATAGTTATTGTCAAGCAATGACTGGAAAATGCTTTCAGAACAGTTGTTTAAAGCTATTGCCCTCCATTATATAACACAACATTCAGTGTCCTGCCTATTGTAGATGTTAAATTGTAGATTTCTTGAGCCTGATTCAATGCCCACTGAAGTCAATGAATATGTTCCTATTGATTTCAATGGGTTTCAGATCAGACTCTGTAGATGTTTGACAATTGATAGTATTGCTGTAAACAACTGATATAACTGCAGTTATTCAATAATAACGGTATAATTCAATACTAGTATATATTGCCCAAGGGACAGATGTATTACTTAAAATGATAATATCCAGCTTTGGGAATTATTTCACGATTAAGGTTTTCTCTTTCCAAAGGACAACAATTTCCAGCTGTTTAAAACTATTTATCTTATTATTCTTATATATATTTTGTGAGAATAGTGGTAAGAATATATGAATTCTGGGTATATTGCCAGCTTTTTTTCTTTTAAATACATTAGAGTGATTTTCCAGCCAAAAGAACAAAAAAAAAAAAAAAAAAAAAAAAAAGACCAACAACCCAAGTTAGTTACAAGATGTTGTTTCAACCAACCAGAATTGAGAATAAAATACAGAAATATCATCAATATAAAATAAATAATGACCCTTGGCACTTTTATAGCACCTATCATCTAGGGATCTTGAAGTGTTTTAAAAACATGAGTTAATATGTCCTCAAAATATCTCATTTATGCCCCCATTTTACAAAGGAAAACTGAGGTACATATAAAATTTAGATGGCTTTCCAAGCAAGGCTGCCATACAGCCTGGAATCAAATCTGCGATGACTTTATCCTGCATAATGCTAACTAACATCCAATCAAAGTCAGTAGAGCTGCTTGGTATGTTGCATAGGTCAGGCTACTAGACAATAATTCATACTATGTTTGTCTCCATCATAGTTAAAAACAGCTGTATGTGTATAACTCTCAAAATTAAAACAATTAGAAGCAACTATTTATGTGCAGCAATCCAAAGTCTGAAGCCAAGCATGAGAAACTGTAATGAATCAATGTACTGCAAAACAGCAGACATGAAATTACAAAGTTTACAGACACAAATGTGAAATGGAACTCTTCTGAGCTTATCAGCTCCAAAACCAGACTTCTGCCACTTGAACTAAAGGAGACCTCTTGCAATTGTTGGATCTCATATCCTCTCTGTGGGATAGCCACTAGAGAACAACATCATTTACCAATAAATGGGAAACTAGTGCACTAAGAGGTATAGGACAGAATCTTACTCTAAGAGGCACAGCAAAGAACATGAAGTTCAGGAGGGAGGGATTTACACCTGCCAGATTCACGGACTGAAGCAGTTCCTGGTGTAACTTGGAGAGCCATGGGGGCCTAAGTAACAGCATCCTCCCCAACCCAAGGGGCACAGCATTGCCTCTTCCCATCCATCTCCTGCTGCATGCCCAGGGGGCTTTTACAATTGTCTTCCACAGTGCCTACACCAGGGGAATTTTCTCCTAGCCGGAACCAGGACTTTTATAGCCCTCTTTACGCCACTCCATCCCTTTTGCTCAGCATAAAGGGGCCAGAGCAGCAATGAAGACCTCACCCTAAATACATACTTCCCTCCCCACCAGGTTAGACAAAGCTAATCCTGAGCTTCTGAAGTTCACCAGGCTTCTAGTCTCAGCTCCTTGTGTATCTTTCTGTGAAATATTCAGAGGAGTTCAAATCTAGTGTTGATGACCACAGATCCACAGTCTATAGAACATAGTTTTCAGTCCATAGATTCTTTACTGATGGCATCTAAACCTGTGAAGTTATGATGTGCCACCTGAGCCTTGTCTAATAGGGGAAGTATCCAGTTTACTAACTTTGTATGTATGAGAGATTCAGTGATGTCGCCCGCTATGTATGGTTACCACCTGGCCAGTATTTGACCAGCCTGGCCAGGGTTTTTTATGGATTTGCTAGTTGCCAGAAAAATAATCCGTCATTTTGTTTTTTTTTACATGGGTCGAAAGATTTGCATTATTATCATCACAATACACTGAGATATCTAATGTTAAAAGTTTCTGTGTCCAGCTAAAGATGCAGAAGCAGCGTTCCCACTTCCGTAGTTAAAGCGATAACAGATCAAAACTGTTGAAAATACAGCAGCTGTCTGCCCATCAACATGCAAGTGTGCCACGTTTGTGCGAGAGAGGGTTTGAGTCATGTGAGAGTAAGGAGACGTGCAAGGTGTATTAAATAATGGAAAATATGGGCGATGGTGCAAGTGATCCTACTATCCCTGGGGGAAAAAAGCTTGTGTCAGAAGCTGCACATTTAATGACAGCTGGCTAAACGAAACAGACTACATCTCTCTAAATACTATAAGTAGCTGTTAAGCGGAGCGGGGAGAGAGGGTGTTGTGGAGTTGTCTCGTGTTGGGGGTTGGGTAAGGTTGCAGCAAGTTTGCCTTGTTGGGGGGGGACAGAGAGTTGCTGTTTTTTTTTGCATTTCAAAGGTGGTAACCCTACCTCTATGGCTAGGACACAAAGGATAAGAGATCTGCTTCTACTATTAATGACTACCTGGATTTTTATCATTGAATTAAAGGAAGTCTTGTGTGTTTTAGTGCTCAAGGACAGGAGTTCTAATCCCAGCTCCATTTTGCATATGTGCCCGCGCCTGCATTTGATTAATAAAATAATTGTGGCTTCTGTCTGCAACACATAGATTTTCTGGTCCATTTGTAGTCAGTCATATACTAAGATTTTTTTTTACCCACTGCTGCATATTATCTCCAAGGGTACCTGCGTGTATCAGTTATGCATACTGACTTCTCAGATGTCTCCAGCCTCCACTGAAAACGAGAATGAGAAAGCCATTGAACTTACAGTTTCAAAATACATCTGAGGCAAACAAGAAGATATTCAAGATCTTTACAGGATGTATAGACTGTAAAATCAAATGAATCTGGACACTTTCCGGGGAAGCTGATATGAGACAGATGATAGGATTGCTTATTGAAAAGGAACAGCTAGCTTGGATCTTCATCCCCAGTACAATAATCAGTGACATGATCGCAAACCAGAACAATCCTACAATGTTTTCATTTTAATTCTTTTAAAATAAAGTCTTCATTTTTCTGAACCTGATTTTTTGGCCGGAGATACAATTATACTTGAAGTGAGGTAATAAAATGTGATTAGTTATTCTACAGTACACTGGTAGGCTCAAAGAGATTTAATTTCTAATTACAAAATACCAGAGTTTATAAGCAAGTATGGTGGGGGTGATTACTTAATCAAACACAAATTAAAGTATGTACCAGAAACAACCAGTGGTTGAATATTTTTGCAGGTAATACTTGAACTGGAAGCCTCTGCCTATTTTTTCTCTCTATCTTTCTCTCTCATGTCACTCCATCAAGAGGAATGATTTATGCCAATAGAGTCAAATTTTAATTATCCGCCTGTTAACCCAGTGGAAATAAACCCTGCCTTGACCAGTCTGCAATATGTGAAAAATCAAAAGTTTGCTTTTGGCTCTTTCAGTTTTGGATACTGAACAAAAACTCTATTTTTCCCCTCATAACGAACTACCTTGATTTTTTTTTCACCAATAAGGAATGAAAGATGAAAGAAACGGGATATACTTTATAAAACTATTTTCCACAGGCATGCCTTGTGTGACAGACTGTGCCCCTGGAACACCTTGGCTCAAATCTAGAAGCTGTGGGTGTGGTGACATTTCCTGGCACAAGGAAGGATTTCAGGGAAGCACTGGCTCTGCCTCCTCCACCCAAGCAGGTTCCTGACCCCTACTTACAAGTGACAGAACCCTCATGTGTTGTGTATAAATGGTACAGGAGCTTCAGGCAAAACCACGCACAGTATTTTTATTGTGGGACCATTATCCTAAAATACAGATGTATGCATAGCATGCCTGAGGATATCCAGGTTTGAATTATAGGCTGCCTTGTGAGCAGTTGTGGCATCTGGTTTGAAGATACTTTTTACTCCCCTTATTTTAAATTCAGCTTTTCAAGACAGAGCTTATTATTTAAAATATTCTGATGGGTTCATGGTAATGCTCACTAGCAATAGCCTTGGAAAGGAGATTAAAAGTAAAAAGAGTTGGGGTGATCAGTTTATATATCCACTTTACAGATTCTTTTGGCAGAGCCATATTTGTGAGTGTGAGAGTGAAAAGAATTTACTGCTCTTCCGAGCTGCTAGATTGATAGCCTTGGAGAATAAAGTCCCCTCTCCACTGACCCGCTGGAGAGTATGGACAATGTCATTCTCTCCTATCAGTGTGCCTAAACCCTACCCTGAAGGGACCCAACCTATAGATGAGATACTGTGGATACCTTGGATACTGTGGTGAGGAGGATCACATAAGTAACTAGATAGATAAGTTAGTTCTGTCTCCATTCTTAGTCCTTAGCCTTCCCAGGGAGATTGCCAACAAGAGTGCAAAGTCACTGACATTTGTAATAATGATAAACACAGCCTTTAGGATAGTGATATGATTTTTGTGATGTGGCAATTGTGCACTAGGAACTGGAGTAGGACCAGGAATTCTCTTTAGATCACGGAATTTTTTTCCCCCTGGAGTGAGAAAGGACAGCAATACATTGAACTGAACTGGTCAGCAGTGGGTAACAAAATCTCAGACTTGACTAGTAAGTGCTCAGATAATCCTCTGTGTTTGTAGAAAGAGACCTACGTTTTCCTAAGTATTTTGGTTAATCTTTGATTCAAAAGTAATTTTTAATTTAATTACAGGTAATTATAAACACTGCAACTTTTTTTTTGTCTTGACCTTGCTAAACTTATCCACGTTTTTGTCACCTCAAGACTAAACCGTTTACAGGTTTAACTATCACCCTTCATAATTTTAAGATAACTGTAAGAGAGAGTTAAGCATGTCACCACCCAAAACAGGGATATATGAGTCTGATCAGGAATTCAAACTATGTGGGCAGGGACTGTATGTGAGAGAGAGTAGCAGGAAAGAGGTAGAAGAAGCCAGAAAGCCAAGCAGACAGTAACAGACGTGCTGGTAATGTGGTCCTAAGAGAAAGATTTTTGGCACAGAGCATTGCTGGCAAGGTAGGCTTAGAACTGTGAGCAGAGGAATTGATTCCTATTGCTAGATTCCTACTGTGTTCTGGGAAACTGGACTTGATGTATAATGTTAAATAAATAAAAACTGCATAAAAATACCTGCCTCTGTCAACAATTTCTCCTCCTTACTGGAACAACTCACAAAAGAATTTGACTAACTGCTTGGGTCAAAAGGAGTAACACCACTATCATGCAGACAACACCCTGTAACTGTTTGGAAGCTGAAACTAGAACACAGCTGCCTGCCTCCTTAAGTGGTGCTTCACACAGACAGCACATTATGCAAGTGCTCTCTCACCTGCACTGGCTGCCCATTAGCCTTAAGGTGGGGTTTGCAGTGTTAGTGGTCTTTCCACAATAAGAATGACACTCCCAATACGGACACCCCTCCTTCTACCCAAGAAACACCTACCAACCAAAAAGAAAAAAAGGGAAAATAATAATAAAAGTCTAAAATATTAACCAAGCCACTACCCCAAGCAGAGTAGTGAAAAGGGAGCAGAGTCAGAGACTCCAGGAAGTCCACTAGGGATTTCACTATTGCTATCGATTTCACATTGAGGACACTGATACTAGGAGGATGGACACCAGTATATAATTCTGAGAGATAAGAGATAAGATAGAGTTTATTTAAGCAGCCCTAAATGGTTTGGCACCTGTTTATCTTAGACGGTCTCTCTATCATTTGCAGTGTTGTAGCTGTGTTGGTCCCAGGATAAGAGACACACTGATTTCCTTCTCCAGACCCGAAGAGCTCTGTGTAGCTTGAAAGCTTGTACCTTTCATCAGCAAAAGTTGTTCCAATAAAAGATATTACCTCATCTACCCTCTTTCACTCTGTTTACCTTAAATACAGTCTCTCTCTGTGTGCTACTGCTGCGATTAGCATTGATACCTGAGCATGCAGTCCCCTGGTTTAAAAGAGGATGGGCCTGCTGGTTGGGCACTTTCACTCTCACCTTGTTTTAACACACCCAAGCTCTGGCAGACTAGTGTCCAGGAACTCTGCAAAGCACATCATTTTCCTCAAGCATTTGGGATAGGTTGAGAGCTAGAGGTTGGTCACAGGTGGGATCATTATTATGGTGGATAAACACAGTAGAGCTTGGAAAGTTGCCTAAAGCAATGGACAGATGCTTTAAAAAACACCTTGAAATTATCTATTTATTAATGTAGCCACACATACACCTCCAGAAGTCCCAATCCAGCAATGCACTTAAGCATGTGCTTCATTTTAAGCATGCAAGAAGTTCTATTGACTTCAGTGGAACCACACACGTGCTTAAATTTAAACGTGCTTAAATGCTTTGGGTGGGATTTTCAAAGGGGCCGAAGGGAGCTAGGTTCCTAAATCTCATACAAAAAACAATGGAAATTGAGCACCTAACTCTTGTAACTCCCTTTGAAAATCCCAGCCTTGCTGGATTGGGGCCTAAATTGCAGTGTTTAATTATGTGACCATATACTATTACTCATGCAGGATCCCTGCCTTCTGCAATGTTCTGTCTGGATAGTATTAAGGTAACGAGACAGGTGTGAAATATTTATTTGCAACAACATATTAGAACAGAAGAGGAAATCTGCACATGGTACTTTCAGCATTAACTTGTTGGTATCCTATCTGTTCAGTGAGTGGATTTCGGTCCCATTCAGTGCACACTATCTAATTTACACCTTACTTACATTTACTGCTTTTCTCATTACCCTATTTTATTATGTACAACATTCACTCAACATTTGTTTGTTGTTAGAAATTATTTGACATATTTATATAAGCCATTTATTTCAGCCTTATTGCTACCAAATTATTCATGAATTACAAAGCACTGATTGCTATTTGTATTGTGTGATTGGCTACCTAAGTCACATGGTATTATTTCTGTCCCCATTGATTGACTGACTCCTACAGAAAGCTGTGTGAATAACAGATTTTGCAGTACAGTGCTAATTCCAAAGATAATACTAATAAAAAATTGCTTTGGGTCACACCAAAAACAAGTTTTGGGAGAATCAGAAAGTTAACACTTTAATTTTGAGTGGAACAGAACATTTCATTTGACTCAAAACAAAATATTTAATTTCTATGCTGAGTATTCAATGATTTTGAATTTTTAAAAACAAAATTAAAGGAAATTTCAGAACAAAATGAACTAAAAAAAAATAAAAAAACGTAAAAAAAACATTTAGAATTTTTGGAGGTGGGGAGGGGACACGAACAATTTGATAAAACTGACGCAAATTTGCAAATTTCTTTGCTGCCAAAAATGCATTTTTTTGGCTGAAAAAAGTTTTGGATGAAAACTGCGCAGCTCTACTCCTAAATTTATACAGATTTTGCAAGATGTGCAGATGAACACCTCTGGTGTGTCTATTCCTGTAAATACATATTCACATAGATATTGGAGAGACACTCTTTCTGCTAAGTTTCTTCTGAAAAACATATATCCCACAACTGTTTGTGAAAGGCAAGTAAAAAGGGGGTCAACGTTGATCATTACATCAAATGCCTGGTTTTTATTTGTATGGATGTTCATGAAGATTATTTGCAGTATCTGCCTGGTGCTAGTAGTGCTGCTTAACATTCCAAACTTCAATGTGAATAATCCTTTCAAAATGAAGAGACTTTGGGACCAATAATGGAGAGAAGTGACTGAGCTTTGAGTTCTGCTCTAGCTATATTAGTTCCTGCATATAGAATAAAATGTAACTGGAAGGTGAAGTGTTACACATATTTGTTGTGCTCTGACCAGTTCTCTCTCTCTTTCAGTCGCTCTCTGTTTTCTAAAACCAGGATAGAGGAAAGAAGAGCTCATCTCTGAGTCTCATTATCCGATATTTCCCTTTCACATTATCCTCCATTTTTAAGATTTTTTTATTTCTGTTTATATAATGAAACTAAAATAAAAACATTTGTCTTGAAATATGTTTTGAAGCTGATGGATGTAGTATAATTATGCTATTTAATTATGATGAAATTATAATAATGCCTAAAAATTACTGAAGCAAAAAAAAAAAGTGTCATTTACATACTATAACATTTTCCCCTAATAATGGATTTATGTGATTTTCATTTTGTTGAGTGATTCCCCCTCCCCTGTGCCATGTTTGGAATGGGATATCCCTTTCCTGTCTTGCCCCACAGGGTACCACCTACCTTGCAAACAGAGCCTCAGAGCCTGTGTCAGTGAGTCTCAGAACCCAGGTCTACAGACTCAGGCTCATGATATGTCACTAAAAATAACCATGTGGACATTCCCACTTGGGCCCTGAAACAAAAACACAAATGGAATTAAAAGCTTGTGGAAACTGGATCCCCAATCCTGCAAACAATTCTGTGTGGGCAGACCCCGTGTCCATCTGGCGCCATTTACTTAATTAGGATTCATTGAAGGTTTAGGGGTTTGCCTGCATAGAGCAGCTTGCAGCATGGGGCCTTAGTCATCAATAAACACTGACTACTTGCAGTTACGCTCCAAGTACCTGCAACATGGAATCCTCATATAATTCCAGGGGAGTACATTTTAAAGTAATATTAGTTGTGACCTGGGGTGCCCAGTGCAGCCCTTACTCGTAATGCCAAGGTCAGGGCAGGCTACAAAGGGAGAGCAGATACTGCCAAGACTGGTGGGTAACACTGAAGTTAAACCTCCCAACCAGTCACAAACTGTGCTTCTGATCCCCCACACTAGTTATCAAGAAGCAAACAAACAAACAAATAACAAGAAAAACCACACAACCCCCTTTATTGCATTCCAATCTCTGGTTCCCAATCAGCACCTAGGTCCAGTACAGTGAGAAGTTATTTTAAACTCTGCTCACATATACAAAATGTTCTTCTGACCCCAAAGGGTCAGCCACATGCAGGGCCGGCGCTTCCACTAGGCGACCCTAGGCGGTCGCCTAGGGCGGCAGGATTTGGGGGGCGGCATTTTGCCATCCTCGGCGGAAATTCAGCGGCAGGGGGTCCTTCTGCTCCAGGTCTCCGGCGGAAATTCAGCGGCGGGTCCTTCACTCGCTCCGGGACCTGCCGCCGAAGTGCCCCGAAGACACGGAGCAGAAGAACCCCCGCCGCCGAATGCTCAGAGGAGGAACGCTGCCGCCTAGGGCGGCAAAAACCCTGGCGCTGTTCCTGGCCATATGACCAGGTCTGTATAGATTTGGATCTTACCCAAAATTCCACGCTACCAGCCAATCCTTTCGTGTCTAAAACTAAAGGTTTATTAGAAAGAAAAAAGAAAGAACAAGAAGACAGATGTTAAATGGCAAAGCAGTCAGATACATACAAAGACTTCAAAGTCCATATATCAGGTTCCTAGCAGTATTGGTGAGTTTGCTGGCTTGAAAGTCCCTCTGGAATACATCCACAGCTTGGATGGGTCATTCAGTCCTTTGTTCAGAACTTCAGTTTGCATAGGCGCCGACTCTGTGGGTGCTTCCGGGCTGGAGCACCCACAGGGAAAAATTGGTGGGTGTTCTGCTTCTCCCCCTTGCTCCCAGCACTTGCCGTTACAAAACAGCTGTTTCGCACTGCAAGCACTGGAAGGGGGGAGGAGGAGCGGGAATGCAGCGTGCTTAGGGAAGAGGCGGGGCCGGGGCCAGTATTTGGGGAAGGGGTTGGAATGGGGGCGGGGCAGGGGTTAGTCTGGCCCGGGCCGGGGGGGAAGAGTTGAGCACCCACCGGCGCCGGGAAAAGTTGGCACCTATGTCAGTTTGTAGCAAAGTTCCTCCAGAGGTAAGAAGCAGGATTGAAGACAAAATGGAGAAGATGCAGCTGCCTTTTACAGTCTTGTGCTTCCTTTGTTTCAGACACAAACTGCCCAGAACATGGCTTGAAAGCCTTTTCTGTCCATAGGCATGCCCTTGCATGCATTGCTGAGTCATAAAGTGTATCCTCTGACTTCTCTCAATGGGTCAGTTGTATAACTGATGGTCCTTAATGGGCCATCAAGCAGGCTAGGCCGAGCTGATGCCCAAGCTGTCCAGGGGCGTCACCCAGAAGCATAGCACAAGTTTTGTAATACAGACATAGATACATATCTATAACCCAAAATACAAATGTGATACTAATGCCAATTCAAATGACTGGGCCCATGAAGTATTGTTTCCATCCTATAGAAGTAATGGCTTACGTCTAACCTGTTCTTTCATGAGATATTGTGCAATATTGGAAAAGTTCACCTAAAGATTACATAGTCCTTATGGGGCATCTCTTTTGTTCCTAGGGTGAGTATGCCTGGGAACGCGGACAGCTTTTGATGTCATCCATGCCACCCTTGTTTTGATAAGCAGTAGAATTTTGGGCTGCCACTAATGAGAGCAGGCATGATTCTAAACTTACCTACACTACTACTCTTGATTTGCACAGGTGTGAAATCACAATCAGGCACATATTACTGATATTGTCAACAGCCTAAAACAACAACAACTGACCTGCCAGGAACATTTTAAAGTAATCGAATCAGAGGCCAAAATGGCAGAGTCATGGGTCTGGTAATTTATCAGCACTCGCACATGACCAAGGAGCTGGACTAAAACCTCTGGCAGTTGCTGAGTGTTCATTTGCTTCAATAACTTTAATTGACAGAGAGTTACTAACTGGCATAAGGGTTCAATTAATAGCTTTCATGTTTGGGCTGATTTTCCAGCTCCAGTCAGATGGTTTTTTATACAGATTTCGGGAAACTTTTCATCATTGTAGATTAATTTCCTCTGAAATCGAGATGAGCGTTTCTATTAATTACTTAATTCTTGAATGAATGAATTAGCTGAAATGGCAATTCACAGCTAGAAGATGTGAACACTAGCCTTTGGGTTAGTCATCTTCTCTGAACAAGGAGTAGACTAAACCAATAGAGTAGCAGGAAAATGTTAAGGCTGGAAATATATGGCTGTACAGAAAAGAAATTAAGAAAAAAAAAAGTTAGTAAGTTTCAGTCTGGTGATCTAATTTAGCATGGAGGAATGAGAATAAAGGTCTGTTAATAGTTGTGCCTGCTAGCATGTAGTGGTTAATCTGGGGGATAATAAACATGTATGCTGAGATTTTCCAAACTGTCTAAGACCTGGTCTACACTACGGGTTTAGGTCGACTTTAGCAGCGTTGAATCGAATTAAGCCTGGACACGTTCACACGACGAAGCCCTTTCTTTCGACTTAAAGGGCCCTTTAAACCGGTTTCTTTACACCACCTTCGACGAGGGGATTAGCGATAAAATCGGCCTTTGCGGGTCGGAATTGCGGTAGTGTGGACGGAATTTGACGTTATTGGCCTCCGGGAGCTATCCCACAGTGCTTCATTGTGACCGCTCTGGACAGCACTCTCAACTCAGATGCACAGACCAGGTAGACAGGAAAAGACCCGCGAACATTTGAATTTCATTTCCTGTTTGCCCAGCATGGAGAGCACAGGTAACCACGCAGAGCTCATCAGCACAGGTAACCGTGATGGAGTCCCAGGATCGCAAAAGAGCTCCATCATGGACCGAACGGGAGGTACGGGATCTGCTCGCCATATGGGAAGATGAATCAGTGCTAGCTGAACTCTGTAGCAGTAAAAGAAATGGCAAAGTATTAGAAAAGGTCTCCAAGGCCATGAAGGACTGGGGCCATAACAGGGACACACAGCAGTGCCGCGTGAAAATTAAGGAGCTACGGCAAGCCTACCACAAAGCCAGAGAAGCAAATGGAAGGTCCGGGGCAGAGCCGCAAACTTGCCGCTTCTAGGAGCCATTCTAGGGGGTGCAGCCACCACTACCCCAACCGTGTGCTATGACTCCGTCAATGGAGAAATACACAGGGAAGAGGGTTCGGGGAACGAGGAAGATGAGGATGGAGGTACTGTAGGTAGCTCACAGCAGCAAGGAAGCGGAGAAACCGGTTTCCCCAACAGCCAGGATATGTTTGTCACCCTGGACCTGGAACCAGTAACCCCCGAACTCACCCAAGACCCTGAGGGCACACAGGGGACCTCTGGTGAGTGTACCTTTGTAAATATTACACATGGTTTAAAAGCAAGTGTGTTTAATGATTAATGATTAATTTGCCCTGGTAATCGCGGCCAGTACAGCTACTGGAAAAGTCTGTTAACGTGTATGGGGATGGAGCGGAAATCTCCAGGGACATCTCCAGAAAGCTCTCCTTCATGTACTCCCAAAGCCTTTGCAAAAGGTTTCTGGGGAGGGCTGCCTTATCCCGTCCGCCATGGTAGGACACTTTACCACGCCAGGCCAGTAGCACGTAGTCTGGAATCATTGCATAACAAAGCATGGCAGCGTATGGTCCCGGTGTTTGCTGGCATGCAGACAACATCCATTCCTTATCTCTCTTTGTTATCTTCAGGAGAGTGATATCATTCATGGTCACCTGGTTGAAATGGGGTGATTTTATTAAGGGGACATTCAGAGGTGCCCGTTCCTGCTCTTCTGAACAGAAATGTTCCCCGCTGTTAACCACGCCGTGGGGGGGAGGGGTGAAGTGATCATCCCAGAGAATCGGATGTGTGTGTGGGTGGGTGGTTTACTTGGGTTTGTGCTGCATGTTAACCCGGAAACCGCAGCCCCTCCTTTTACATTGAAAACCCATTTTAAATGGCCAACCCAATTCATCCTTGATATGGGAAATGCGCTGCTGTTTGAAACCATTCCCGCATGTTAGGAAGGTTAAAAAAGCCAAAAGACTGTGGCTTACCATGGCTGCCTGCAAGCCGAAATATGTTGCCTGGCACTGCGTGAGTGATCTCTCATACCAAACCGGCAGGCAGAGGAAAAATGCGACCTTGTAACGAAAGAGTGTACCCATTGTTCTCTAAAATGTGTCTTTTTTAACCACCTCTCCCTTCTCCTCCACCAGCTGCAAATGTTTCTCCTTCGCAGAGGCTAGTGAACATTAGAAAGAGAAAACGGAGGACGCGGGACGATATGTTCACGGAGCTCCAGATGTCCTCCTACGCTGATAGAGCACAGCAGAATGCGTGGAGGCAGTCAATGTCGGACATGAGAAAAGCACAATATGAACGAGAGGAGAGGTGGCAGGCTGAATGGCGGGATGAAAAGAGCAAGTGGCGGGCTGAAGATGATAGGTGGCGTCAGCTTGCAGACAGACGGCAAGAGTCAATGCTCCGTCTGCTGGAGCATCAAACTGATATGCTCCAGCGTATGGTTGAGCTACAGGAAAGGCAGCAGGAGCAGAGACCGCCGCTACAGCCCCTGTTTAACCAACAGCCCTCCTCCCCAAGTTCCATAGCCTCCTCACCCAGACGCCCAAGAACACGGTGGGGGGGCCTCCGGCCACCCAGTCACTCCACCCCAGATGATCGCCCAAGCATCAGAAGGCTGGCCTTCAATAAGAGTTAAAGTTTTAAAATGCAGTGTGTCCTTTTCCATCCCTCCTCCCCCACCCATCCCAGGCTACCTTGGCAATTATCTCCCTACTTGTGTGAGGAATTAATAAAGAATGCATGAACGTGAAAAAACAATGACTTTATTGCCTCTGCAAGCGGTGCTCGAAGTGGGGAGGGGAGGGTGGGGTGGTTGGTTTACAGGGAAGTAGAGTGAACCGGGTCGCGGGGGGGGTTGGAGGGTTCATCAAGGAGAAACAAACAGAAGTTTCACACAGTAGCCTGGCCAGTCACAAAACTCGTTTTCAAAGCTTCTCTGATGCGCACCGCGCCCTGCTGTGCTCCTCTAACCGCCCTGGTGTCTGGCTGCGCGTAATCAGCGGCCAGGCGAGTTGCCTCAACCTCCCACCCCGCCATAAAGGTCTCCCCCTTACTCTCACAGATATTGTGGAGCACACAGCAAGCAGCAATAACAATGGGGATATTCTTTTCGCTGAGGTCTGAGCGAGTCAGTAAGCTGCACTAGCGCGCTTTTAAACGTCCAAATGCACATTCCACCACCATTCGGCACTTACTCAGCCTATAGTTGAACAGGTCCTGACTACTGTCCAGGCTGCCTGTGTACGGCTTCATGAGCCATGGCATTAAGGGGTAGGCTGGGTCCCCAAGGATCACGTTAGGCATTTCAACATCCCCAACGGTTACTTTCTGGTCCGGGAAGAAAGTCCCTTCCTCCAGCTTTCGAAACAGACCAGAGTGCCTGAAGACGCGAGCATCATGTACCTTTCCCAGCCATCCCACCTTGATGTTGGTGAAACGTCCCTTGTGATCCACCAGGGCTTGCAGCAGCATTGAAAAGTACCCCTTGCGGTTTATGTACTCGGTGGCTTGGTGCTCCGGTGCCAAGATAGGGATATGGGTTCCGTCTATCACCCCACCACAGTTTGGGAATCCCATTTCAGCAAAACCATCCACTATTGCCTGCACGTTGCCCAGAGTCACTACCCTTGATATCACCAGGTCTTTCATTGCCCTGGCAACTCGGATCACAGCAGCCCCCACCGTAGATTTGCCCACTCCAAATTGATTCCAGACTGACCGGTAGCTGTCTGGCGTTGCAAGCTTCCACAGGGCTATCGCCACTCGCTTCTCAACTGTGAGGGCTGCTCTCATCTTGGTATTCTGGCGTTTCAGGGCAGGGGAAAGCAAGTCACAAAGTTCCATGAAAGTGCCCTTACGCATGCGAAAGTTTCGCAGCCACTGGGAATCGTCCCACACCTGCAGCACGATGCGGTCCCACCAGTCTGTGCTTGTTTCCCGGGCCCAGAATCGGCGTTCCACGCCATGAACCTGCCCCAGTGACACCATGATTTCCACATTGCTGGGGCCTGTGCCTTGTGAGAGGTCTATGTCCATGTCAATTTCCTCATCACTCTCTTCGCCGTGCTGCAATCGCCTCCTCGGCTGGTCCGGGTTTCGCCTTGGCATGTCCTGGCTCTGCATATACTCCAGGACAATGCGCGTGGTGTTCATAGTGCTCATAATTGCCGCGGTGATCTGAGCGGGCTCCATGATCCCAGTGCTAGCTATGGCGCCTGGTCTGAAAAAAGGCGCGAAACTAATATCTGACGGACCAGGAGAAGGAGGGAGGGCGGGAGGGAGGGGAGGGCCGAGTGACGACATGGCGTACAGGTACAGGGAATTAAAATCAAGAAAGGTGGCTGTGCATCAGGGAGAAACACAAACAACTGTCACACAGAATGGTCCCCCCAAAGATTAAACTGAAAACCCTGGGTTTAGCAGGCCGTTGATTTCATGGAGGGAGGGGAAGCAAATGAATACAGAACAGATCTATTTTTTACATCTTAAGCTGGCAGCCGACGGTGCAGCATGACTGATAGCCTCTGCAGCAGGGCCAGCTTTAGGCCGATTCAGCCGATTCGGCTGAATTGGGCCCCGCGCCAAGGGGGCCCCGCGCTGCAGCTGTCCACCCCGCCCCCAGCTCACTTCCCCGGCCCCTCCTCCCCTCTCCTGAACGCCCCGCCCCCTCCCCTGCTTCCCGCGAATCAGAGATTCGTGGGAAGTCTGAAAAGAAGCAGGGGCGGCCCAGCAGCACAAGGTAAGCTGGGGTGGTGGGGGCGCGAGAAGGGCTCCGGGGAGGCGCGGCCCGTTCCCGCAGGCCCCAGCGGCTCTGGCCCGGCCTGGTCCCCGTGGCGCGTTCCCCCCCCCCCGCGGCGCGACGCGGCTTGGGTCTCTCCCCCGTCCCGCGGCGCGGCTCCCCCCCCTCCCGCGGTGCGGGTCTCTCTCCCCCTCCCGTCCCCCCCGCGGCGCGGCTCGGGTCTCTCCCCCCCCGTCCCCCCCCGCGGCGCGGCTCGGGTCTCTCCCCCCCGTCCCCCCCCGCGGCGCGGCGTGGCTCAATTCCTGGGGGCGGGGCTTGCAGCAAGCCCCGCCCCCAGGAATCGGGCCCCGCTCTTGCTAAAGCCGTCCCTGCTCTGCAGTACGATGACGATGGATACCAGTCTTCTACCAAAAGGCAAGGGGCTGCTGCTGTGTAGCAATACAGCCCCACGTCTGCCAGCATCCAGATCGCCCTCGGCCTCTTCTGGGTGCTTAGCAGACAATACTGGGCAATTGGCAGAAAATAGTATACTACGACTGATAGCCATCATCATCGAGACAGTAGCATGTCTGCCCAGGTGCCCATGATTGACAGCCACTGCAGTACGATGACGACGGTTACCAGTCGTAATATACCATCTTCTACCAAAGGGCAAGGGGCTGGTGCAATGCAGCCCTACGGCTGCCAGCCCCACGGCTATTAGTCATGCTACACCGTCTACCGCCAAAAGGCAGTTAGCAGCTGCTGCTGTGTAGCAATGCAGTCCCACGTCTGCCAGCACCCAGAGGACATATGGTGACAGTGAGCTCAGCTGAGCTGAGAGGGCTCCATGCTTGCCGTGGTATGTTGTCTGCACAGGTAACCCAGGTAAAAAGGCGCGAATCTATTGTCTGCCGTTGCTGTGACGGAGGAGGAGGGGCCTGACGACATGTACCCAGAACCTCCCGCGACACTGTTTTGCATCATCCGGGCATTGGGATCTCAACCCAGAATTCCAATGGGCGGCGGAGACTGCGGGAACTGTGGGATAGCTGTGGGATAGCTACCCATAGTGCAATGCTCCGGAAGTCGACGCTAGCCTCGGTACTGTGGACGCGGTCCGCCGACTAGAGCACTTAGAGCATTTTATGTGGGGACACACACAATCGGCTGTATACAACCAATTTCTATAAAACCGGCTTCTATAAATTCGAACTAATTTCGTAGTGTAGACATACCCTGAGAAATATGAATGCCCAATTCCCATTAATTTATTAAGTGGCTTTGCAAATCTCAGCTTCAGTATTGACCTTCTTAGCCAGTCACAGTGGTTAATCTTTTGGCATACGGCATATACCCAGACAGTAAGTAATCACAGTATCACACGGTCATAAACAGTAATTTATTTTTCTTGCCACATTTGATGGACTGTTATTTAAGATACTAGATTTAAAAAAAAAGCCAAAACAGCACGTAAACATAAAACCATTCCTGTCCCCACCTCAGAAAACACAAATACTAGACAGTCCAGTGATATAGTTAAAGCCATACTAGAGCTGTGCTAATCAAATGCATACTGTGGAAATATGGCATATATTACTATTTTTCCTCCAATTGTTTCTCTTCTTGCTATTTATCAGATGGACTGACATCTCTATCAAAACACCACTTTAATATACTTGTTTTGATCTGATGTTAAAAGCTAACAGGCTACTTTAGACTTCTGGACAGAGTGAAAAAAAGCAAGGTGTTTTATGTCACTGGTTTCAAAAAGGCATGCACCTAATTTTCCTCTGTCTAATAAAATATATGATGCAGAGAGCAGGAGTTTTTGGCATGAATACTCCTCATTCCTGTAAAGCAGTAAGATTGCTCATGTGTACAATTGTCCCACTGCTCCAGCCTTTTGTCCAGACTGGTAACTGTTATATCTGCTTGTTAATCACTCCTTTATGTATACACTATATAGGTTAATAGGCCATTTGTGGTTGTATGTGTGGGCGCACACACAATCCAGTAGAAGGAAGATGCTACCGACCCTTGGGAATGAATGTCAAACTGTGTGATCTCAGTTAATAGAGAAAAGAACAAGGGCCCTGTCCAACAAAATGTCATTTTTCTTCTGAAAGGTACAGCTCATCGGGGGCTCATTGCTTTCCTGTTGGCTTTTTTGCATTTATGAAACAAATATAGACCGAGTTAGCATGTAATTCTGTTACATCCATTACTAAACTTGGCATCCCTTCCAAGGCAAGCACCAGAGCTTTATTTCAGATTACTGTAAATCATAATTGACCATCTTTGCCTCCTGACTAATGGGATATACAGCTGGAGATGACCTTTGATTGGATATGGTCAGATTTCATTTTTGCTGTTGTCGGCTCTGCCTGCATTATGAACCAGAACTGCTACTAGCTTCTGAAGAAGGCTATCCTCTCTGCTCTTTCAGCAGGGGATTAACAGGTTTTGGATTACAGCCACTGGGCGAGGAAGAGAGAAACAATACATTAAAGGTGTTCTTGTCTGAAGTGGTGCAAGTGGAACAGGAGCTGGGACTTCCCAAAGAAAAAAGAAAGCTAGATCAACATTTTCAAACATCCATTCTTTTGGGTGCCTTTGGCTTTAGGTACCCAATTTGAGGCCCTAAATTGCAAGGTGCTGAGCACCCCCCAACTTTCATTGATTTCATTTAGAATTGAAGTGCTCAGCACCTCCTAAAATAAGGGTCTACTGTAGGACCTGAATTTTTGCTGTTCTCACGTGGGACTAGATTCTGATCTCAGTAAAATCGTTTAAATCCAGAATAACTCTTTGAAGACAATGGAATTACCCCCAATGGAATTGAGAGCAGAGTTTGTGATCAGACTGAAGATGTTTAATCAGGTTCAGCATTCCTAGCTGACCATTAGACACAATTTCAAAGTCTCGTAAAACAGGATTTGATGAGTTATGAGATTCAGTATCAGGGAGGGTTGCCAACTCTAGGTGGACATATTCCTGCAGGTTACATGAGGTGTTGCAACCCTACCTGGTACGGGGTTGAGAGGTCAGAGCCACCGACTCTAGAAATGCTTTTGTATATGAATGTAATAAGTAAGATCAGTATGTTCAAGGAGTTCAGGTTGGACAAATTATGGGTTATGATAAGACTTGGATAGATATTTCTGGTGTCTGAGATTGTTGTAACTGATAGTAAGGCCTAAGTTTTCCTTATTAATGAGTAATGTGACCTTAGCCACATTAAACACAGGACTTTTTTTTTAAATGTCCATGTCTTTAGTGTGTCTAATTTAACAGGAGAAAGATAATTTGTGCTTAATCACAAGCCATCCTTTGATTATTTTTTTAACCTGTGGCAACACATTTCCCAGTGACACACACCTCAGAGTGTGAGGCTAGTATGAGTGTTTGGCAGCCATTGGTTCCCATGTTACTTCATACTGAAGAGTCTGACAACATTGGGATGTTCCACTTAAGCAGAAATTTACAAAAGCAAATATCAAAAGTGTAAATAAAATGTATAGCCTTAATTTTAATACTGTGCATAGGGACTGTGAGCATGTTTAGTGACTATCTGACTGAATCCGTACAGTGAATCTGTGAGGTTATTTTATCATATAGAGGCCAACTAATATCCTTGGAGGTGAATCATTCCCAATTCACTTCTTTCTTTCTGAGCAAAGCAGTGTGGCCTAATGGCTAGAGCACAGGACTGGGACTCAGGAGACCTACATTCTATTCCTGGCAGTGCCACTAGCCTGCTGTGTGACCTTGGGTGAGTCACTTCGCCTCTCTGTACCACAGCTTTGAGAGCTACTGATGAAAGGTGCTAAGAACTAGGTACTAATTTCCCTGAAGTCCATGTAGGTATGAGTTGTCAAGATGCATACTGAGATCTGCATGAGCCGCAGCTGTGTTGTAAAGGAGCATGCTCCTACTGTGATCCTGATGCTTCTGCAGCTGCACTCTTCGTGAGGTATGAGGTTCTTTATGTCTTTAGGAAGAAATGTGCATTTTTCTTTTACAGTCCTTGGGACAACTGCGCACTGTCTGCACCACTTGAAAAGTGACACAGATTTCAGTGAAGAGCTACTGTTTTCTATGGTGTAGAGTAGATAGTGCAAATAAACACAAAGCCAGTAGCCTCACTCAGCCACAAAGGTGCCACAATGCCAAAAGGAGGGAAAGGGCCTAGAGCAAATGGATGTGTTAGTGAAGAAAAAAAAAAAAACCTGGTGTTACATGTAAAGCCAATCTATAATTTTCACATCAGCAAATTGTCCCCACTTGTTCAGTCTGCTTTCCACTTGTGGTCATTACAGGCTCCATGGCACTTCTCACAAGTGGTTGAGTGGGTAGCCATCTTAAGTAATTACTATGCACTCTTTCTACCTAAATTCTTTGGCTTAATTATTCTTTGCGTCCCCTGCTCAAAATAGAGTTACTGACAACTGATTTTCCACCCAAGAATGGTCCACATTATAATGGCAGGTGCATATCCAGAGTCAAATCCAGCCATAGCACAGGGCAGGGGTAGGCAACCTATGGCACGGGTGCCGAAGGCAGCACGCGAGCGGATTCTCAGTGGCACTCACACTGCCTGGGTCCTGGCCACCGGTCCGGGGGGCTCTGCATTTTAATTTAATTTTAAATGAAGCTTCTTAAACATTTTGAAAACCTTATTTACTTCACAAAGAACAATAGTTTAGTTATATATTATAAACTTATAGAAAGAGACCTTCTACAAACATTACAATGTATTACTGGCACGCGAAACCTTAAATTAGAGTGAATAAATGAAGACTCGGCACATCACTTCTGAAAGGTTGCCGACCCCTGGCATAGGGCATTCTTTCTGCCACTGATGGATTTATGCCTGCTTGCACCATGGCTGCAGTAGTCCCATATACCTATCGGATAAAAAAGGACTATAAAATATAAATAATGTAATGACAGTAAATGGGTGTGTGATAAAAACTATTCAAAGGTCTTAGACTAAGTCTTGTAAAGTACTACATAAATTTATGGAGCTTTTTGAATATTTTTAAAGAAATGATCTACCTTTCTTTCATCCCAATTACTGTTTTAAATTTTTTTTTTTTTGTTCAGAAAAGCACTGTTTCATCTAAAGCTACAGAAAAAGTTCATCTAATGCCTGTGGAATACATACTCCAGAAATAAGTATAGATACATTCATATGGTAGCAGTTTTGAAATGTTTGGGACAGAGCATCAGCTGATGAAATCAGCAGAGCTCTGTGAGCATCACTGGAGCGACACTGATTTACAGCAGCTGAGAGTCTGGCCTAGAAAATGTAAAAAAAAATAAATTAAAAAAAATGGAAAAGGGCAGTCCTCCATGTAAATAACTATTTGTTTCCTGCATTCTTGAACACAGCCCCATTATCTTATCGTTCATTAGCAGACTATTGAATTCACTTAATCAGTAATAGTTTCTGGAAGCTGTTTGGCAAGCCGATATGGAAATTACTAACTCACAGCTGGGTAAGAAAAATGGCAAGTACAAACATTGATCTTGCTCTATTCCCCCACCCCCTCTCTCTCTTCCTTGGACACTACAGATTTATTGCCTCACAGTACTCACAGATGATGTTTTCATAGTCACTAATGAGGTCCCAGCAGTTTTTAACAATAACAGGACATTACTGCTTCTGAGATATATTATGTGTTTCCCCCCATCTTTCTCCATTTTGGTTGAATACTCAGAAGTGTGTTAGCATAAAAAAACCCTTTTTTATTATGATGATAGATTGTCCAGTCACCTAATAAGAATAACTGCTAAGCTGGAACTTTAAAATTGTTAATTTGTATACAACCTTTAAAATAATATTTTAATGTGCTGTACATGGCTTTGTACATAAAAATGCCAGACAACACTTTGTTTCTACACACAAAAAGGCAATATAGCCGAGATCACATTTCAAATGCTGTTGCTTTCGTATTCCCCTCTTCCTCCTCTCCCCCAAGATCTTGACTCTAACCAATAATTGTGGGCACCTGTGCACAAGGTCCCCACAGAACATTCACTGCTAATAGTTAAAAATAATGCTCTTGTAGGCCTAGCTCTCTCCTGCTCATTCAGTAACACTGATTCATATAAGCCCTGATTCAGGAAAGCACCTAAATGCTTGCTTAATTTTAAGCATGTGCTTAAGTCCCATTGAATTCAAGATAAATGTGTGTTTAAGTGCTTTCTTTTATCCTGAAGGCAAAACTATTTTGCAATGAAAAACAAATTTCTTATCTTAGCTGGTAGCATGCTCCTCTCTTAATTAATTAATATATGGAGATATACCTATCTCATAGAACTGGAAGGGACCCTGAAAGGTCATCAAGTCCAGCCCCCTGCCTTCACTAGCAAGACCAAGTACTGATTTTGCCCCAGATCCCTAAGTGGCCCCCTCAAGGATTGAACTCACAACCCTGAGTTTAGCAGGCCAATGCTCAAACCACTGAACTATCCGTTTTTCTGTAATCAGATTTTGATTCAGATCTAGAGGCGATTTTCATACAGTTGAGAAGTTAAACAATAGAAGTCATTCTGTTTAATAGGCAAAGGAATAATACACTTATTATATCTGTAACCCTTCTGCCCATCTAAGTTGGCAGCAACAAGGGCCGGGTTCTGTATCTAGGGGTTCCGTTTCAATAACGCAATGCAAAATCGGCTCGAGCCCCCACCCACTGACCTGGGACAATTACATACCATCCCCTGGGTGCCTCTAAGAGGCAATAATTCCTCTCTCGCAAGCATGAAGTCTGAGTGTAGCAGAAAATGTTTAATAACATGAGGTAAACGACATCAGCATTAAATTGGAAAAACACCACAAACAGGATTCATAACACAAACCATGAGCAAAAAACTCACCCCAGCAAATTGGGCTGTGTCCTTTCCCTTTGGTTCTTGAATCCAGCAACCCAAAAATCACCCAGAGTCCCCAAAGTCCAACACCCCCAAAGTCTCTTGGGTCCAGCAACCACCCAAAGTCCCAAAAGTCCAACAACCCCCAAAGTCTCTGTCCCTGGTCAGTGCAGCCCCAGAGTAAAAGGGGGCACACAGGGTGTTAAGGGGCACCTTACGTGATCCAAGGCCGGCCAGCTCTCCGTGGGGTTCCGTCGCAGCCTTCACCGCAAGTCAGTCCACTTCCTGCCATCCCACGAACCGCTCCGCTCTACAAGCTGCTCCGCTCACCGACCTGTGAGCCGCTCCAGCCATCCCCGCAAACAGCTCCACTCGCCGTTCCTTGCGCCGCTCCAACTGTCCCCGCTCCTCCAGTCATCCCCACAAATTGCTCCACCAGCTGCTTAGCAATATAGCTTCAGGCTCCCCCTAGTTAACACAGCACTTCATAACTTTAACTCTTTTGTGATTTCAGCTCTTAATGATTTCAGCTCAGAGTAGGGGAGCCCCAGTGCTGGTACACTATTAGCCCAAAGTGAATTCAGCTCAGCAGTCTGTAACTAGACTCCTAATGGAATCAAAGTTAACTCTGACATTCAACAGTGGAGAGAGAAGATAGTACAATTGGTGTTTCACACCCTCAGAGAGGCCCATACCATCAGATACAAATACCTGTCCCCATCCTCTTTCAATTCACTGGGTTTTGTAACCCATGCCCCTTGTCAAGCAAGTGCTACTTAGGTAATGGTGAAGGACTCACTCAGTCCTTCTGTCATACAACAGTTCCACTGGCCTTGATTCACAGAATCAGAGTAACAAAACTTTATTCTTCCTGCCCAAATAACAGAGAAACTGGGGATCCCACACCAGCCAAAGTAACCACTTTCAGTTGCTGTTGTTTCATGCCAGGCGGGTGGGTGTGCCTATGCAAACAAGATCAGCCCCTGGAGTTCTTTTACACACTCGCCATAATTCACCACCAGATGTCAGGGTAGAGCTCATCCTGACTCTGCTTACATATCTAATTCACTTATTTTACTAAAACACAATTTAGAAATCAGAATCAAATCTAGTTTATTTTGGTTTCTGAAGTTGTCTTTTTTTCTTTGACTAGGACTTGCAGCTTACATTCTGAAGACTGATGCTAAGGAAGTATCCTACTACAATGATACTTGCAATGAGCAACATTGAGTAGCTGTTAATCCGTTACGAGATTACAACAATACTTAAAATGTGTCAAACGTTCGTAGTGAAAAAGATTAGTTAATTCACTTCAGGGCAGACACAGAGGCGAAGGCCCATCCTTTCTTTGAGTTTATATACATTGCAAAAAAACAGAACACCATAGCAGCAGCGAATCTCACAGCCCAGCTCAACTGACTTGGGCTTGCACTACAGGGTTAAACACAGCAGTGTAGACATTCCCATTTGGATTGAAGCCTGGGCTCCGAAGCCCAGTCAGGGTGGAGGATCTCAGAGCCCGGGCTCCAGCCCAAATGGGAATGTCAACAGTTATTTTTTACCCCATAGTGCAAGCCCAAGTCAGTTGGCCTGCACTCTGAGACTCATTGTTGTGGGTTTCTTTTTTGTTTTTGTGGCTGTATTCTTTTCTTTTTCATCCTTTTCATCCTTTCCTCAAATTCTTATCTACCAGCTTATTCAGTTGCTTTTATTGATGTTTTAAAACAGACAGAATTATGTTCTCTCCAAAACCCTCCCACAGAATCTGCTCTTGGCTTCAAAATGAGTTCTTATTCTGTGAGACATATCACCAGTCATAAGTGCTGCCTCACAAGGCCTAAGTAATATCTCATAAGTCAGGCAGCCTTTTTCCTACATGCAAAGGTGGGTACATTTCTCATCAACACTCTAAATACATGGCACCAGAGGCACAGTGCCCCGTCCTGCAACGGGAGCTGCTAATCTGTGTTGATTTGCACTGGATTCTGGGCAGGTGCAGCGGTCCTCTGTAGCTGATTTCAATGAAGGACTGTGGCCCACGTTTCACAGATGGAAGGCAGTATTGCCAACTCTCATAATTTTTTCCACAAGTGATGACGGGGGGGGGATGGGGCGGTTGGCTGGTGTCAGACTCACGGTGATACAAGAAGCTCCAGAGCTTCAGTGAATTTAAACCCTATCCTGAGGGTGAGGTGGGGAGGAATGTCCTCTGACTGGCACACTGCCACACTTGCCTGCCTGCTGGGGAAGAGCAGCCAGTCAAAGCTGCTGTGGGAAGAGCTCTCTCCTCTGCTTCCCCTCCCTTCCCTTCTCACAGGTCGGGAGTAGGGAGCAGAAAGAGCCCAGGATGGTTTTGCTCCCTCCCCCTGTGAGCAATGGAGATGGGACAGCACCTCTGCCCCTCCCTGCTACGCTTCCTGCAGCACCCAACCTGGGGCGGGAGGGGGGGGGCGGTGAAGAGACCCTGGAGCTGCTTCTCCCCTCCTTCTATCAGGGGGAGAAGGACCCCACTTCTGCCCCTGCTCCCAGGCCTAGGAAAGTGAGAGTGAAGAGCCCCAGGAGGAGCAGAGGTGATGCTGAACTGATGTGAGGACTGGGATGCAAAATAAATTTTGGTGCAAGAGGCAGGCAAATGTAGGAGTGAGCTCCTGCCATGGGAGCCAAAAATCACTTTACCCAAAACATTTGGGAGAGCGGGCAACACTGATTGCCTCACACGTACTGGGAGTGGAGAGGGAGATTTCAAAAATCAAAAGACAGCTCAAAATATAATTTTTGTTTTATAAGTCTCCTTTTTGGACCCATCGCATGATCTTTTGGGGTCTGACTCATGAGCTCTTTTCTCCCTTGAGGAGGACAGCACCAAGGAGGCAAAGGGGTATTAAAAATCATTTTAAACCACACACATCATTTCTCACTTTTCACACTCCAAACACTTGGTACACATTGGAGATGAATCATTTTCTGCTGATGTACTCTGAGTTAGAATCATAGAATATCAGGGTTGGAAGGGACCTCAGGAGGTCATCTAGTCCAGCCCACGGCTCAAAGCAGGACCAATTTCCAATTATATCATCCCAGCCAGGGCTAAACCTCCAAGGAAGGAGATTCCACCACCTCGCTAGGTAACGCATTCCAGTGCTTCACCACCCTCCTAGTGAAATAGTGTTTCCTAACCTAGACCTCCCCCACTGCAACTTGAGACCATTGCTCCTTGTTCTGTCATCTGCCACCACTGAGACCAGCCGAGCTCCATCCTCTTTGGAACCCCCCTTCAGGTAGTTGAAAGCAGTTATCAAATCCCCCCTCATTCTTCTCTTCTGCAGACTAAACAATGCCAGTTCCCTCAGCCTCTCCTCATAAGTCATGTGCTCCAGACCCTAATCATTTTTGTTGCCCTCCGCTGGACTCTTTCCAATTTTTCCACATCCTTCTTGTAGTGTGGGGCCCAAAACTGGACACAGTACTCCAGATGAGGCCTCACCAATGTTGAATAAAGGGGAACGATCACGTTCCTCGATCTGCTGGCAATGCCCCTACTTATACAGCCCAAAATGCCGTTAGCCTTCTTGGCAACAAGAGCACACTGTTGACTCATATCCAGCTTCTCATCCACTGTGACCCCTAGTCCTTTTCTGCAGAACTGCTACCTAGCCATTCAGTCCCTAGTCTGTAGCAGTGCATAAGATTCTTCCGTCCTAAGTGCAGGACTCTGCACTTGTCCTTGTTGAACCTCATCAGGTATTTTTTGGCCCAATCCTCTAATTTGTCTAGGTCCCTCTGTATCTGATCCCTACCCTCCAGTGTATCTACCACGCCTCCCAGTTTAGTGTCATCTGCAAACTCTGCTGAGAGTGCAGTCCACACCATCCTCCAGATCATTAATAAAGATATTAAACAAAACTGGCCCCAGGACCGACCCTTGGGGCACTCCGCTTGAAACCAGCTGCCAACTAGACATGGAGCCATTGATCACTACCCGTTGAGCCCGACGATCTAGCCAGCTTTCTATCCACCTTACAGTCCATTCATCCAGCCCATACTTCTTTAACTTGGCAGCAAGAATAGTGTGGGAGACCGTATCAAAAGCTTTGCTAAAGTCAAGGAATAACACATCCACTGCTTTCCCCTCATCCACAGAGCCAGTTATCTCATCATAGAAGGCAATTAGGTTAGTCAGGCACAACTTCCCCTTGGTGAATCCATGCTGACTGTTCCTGATCACTTTCCTTTCCTCTAAGTGTTTCATAATTGATTCCCTGAGGACCTGCTCCATGATTTTTCCAGGGACTGAGGTGAGGCTGACTGGCCTGTAGTTCCCCGGATCCTCCTTCTTCCCTTTTTTAAAGATGGGCACTACATTAACCTTTTTCCAGTCATCCGGGACCTCCCCCGATCGCAATGAGTTTTCAAAGATGATGGCCAATGGCTCTGCAATCACATCCGCCAACTCCTTTAGCACCCTCGGATGCAGCGCATCCGGCCCCATGGATTTGTGCTCATCCAGTTTTTCTAAATAGTCCCAAACCACTTCTTTCTCCACGGAGGGCTGGTCACCTCCTCCCCATACTGTGCTGTCCAGCCCAGCAGTCTGGGAGCTGACCTTATTTGTGAAGACAGAGGCAAAAAAAGCATTGAGTATGTTAGCTTTTTCCACATCCTCTGTCACTAGGTTGCCTCCCTCATTCAGTAAGGGGCCCACACTTTCCTTGACTTTCTTCTTGTTGCTAACATACCTGAAGAAACCCTTCTTGTTACTCTTAACTTCTCTTGCTAGCTGCAACTCCAAGTGCGATTTGGCCTTCCTGATTTCACTCTTGCATGCCTGAGCAATATTTTTATACTCGTCCCTGGTCATTTGTCCAATCTTCCACTTCTTGTAAGCTTCTTTTTTGCGTTTACGGTCAGCAAGGATTTCACTGTTAAGCCAAGCTGATCGCCTGCCATATTTACTATTCTTTCTACACATCGGGATGGTTTGTTCCTGCAACCGCAATAAGGATTTTTTAAAATACAGCCAGGTCTCCTGGACCCCTTTACCCTTCATGTTATTCTCCCAGGGGATTCTGCCCATCTGTTCCCTGAGGGAATCGAAGTCTGCTTTTCTGAAGTCCAGGGTCCGTATTCTGCTGCTCTCCTTTCTTTCTTGTGTCAGGATCCTGAACTCGACCATCTCATGGTCACTGCCTCCCAGGTTCCCATCCACTTTTGCTTCCCCTACTAATTCTTCCCTATTTGTGAGCAGCAGGTCAAGAAAAGCTCTGTCCCTAGTTGGTTCCTACAGCACTTGCACCAGGAAATTGTCCCCTACACTTTCCAAAAACTTCCTGGATTGTCTGTGCACCACTGTATTGCTCTCCCAGCAGATATCAGGGTGATTAAAGTCTCCCATGAGAACCAGGGCCTGCGATCTAGCAACTTCTATTAGTTGCCGGAAGAAAGCCTTGTCCACCACATCCCCCTGGTCTGGTGGTCTATAGCAGACTCCGACCACAACATCACCCTTGTTGCTCACACTTCTCAACTTTATCCAGAGACTCTCAGGTTTTTCTGCAGTTTCATACCGTAGCTCTGAGCAGTCATACTGCTCTCTTACATACAACGCAACTCCCCCACCTTTTTCTGCTTGTTTCCCAGGCTTCTTGCATTTGTGTATAGGCACTTAAGATAACTCATCAATCGTCCCTCTTTCTCAGTATGAGACAGGAGTCCTCTCCTCTTACGCTCTCCTGCTCATACTTCCTCCCAGGATCCCATTTCCCCACTTACCTCAGGGCTTTGGTCTCCTTCCCCTGGTGAACCTAGTTTAAAGCCCTCTTCACTAGGTTAGCCAGCCTGCTTGCGAAGATGCTGTTCCCTCTCTTCGTTAGGTGGAGCCAGTCTCTGCCTAGCACTCCTCCTCCTTGGAGCACCATCCCACGGTCGAAGAATCCAAAGCCTTCTCTCCGACACCACCTGCATAGCCATTCGTTGACTTCCACGATTCGACAGTCTCTACCCAGGCCTTTTCCTTGCACAGGGAGGATGGACAAGAACACCACTTGCGCCTTGAACTCCTTTATCCTTCTTCCCAGAGCCACGTAGTCTGCAGTGATCCACACAAGGTCATTCTTGGCAGTATCATTGGTGCCCACGTGGAGAAGCAGGAAGGGATAGTGATCCGAGGGCTTGATGAGTCTCGGCAGTCTCTCTGTCACATCGTGTATCCTAGCTCCTGGCAAGCAGCAGACCTCTCGGTTTTCCCAGTCAGGGCGGCAGATAGATGACTCAGTCCCCCTGAGGAGGGAGTCCCCGACCACCACCACCCTCCTCCTCCTCTTGGGAGTGGTGGTTGTGGAACCCTCATCCCTAGGACAGTGCATCTTTTGCCTTCCAATCAGTGGAGTTTCCTTCTGCTCCCTTCCCTCAGATGTGTCATCTAGTCCACTCTCCGCATTAGTACCTGTAGAGAGAACATGGAAACTATTGCTCACCTGTATCTCCATTGCTGGTACATGGATGCTCCTCTTTCTCCTTCTGGAGGTCACATGCTGCCAAACTTCTTCACCATCCTTCTGTGCCTGCTCTGAATCTTCAGAACATTGTGGCCGTAGAAGCATCTCCTGACGTCTGACAAGGAAATCTTAATTTTCCCTTATGCAACGCAGAGTCGATACTTGTTTCTCCAGACCTCGAACCTTCTCTTCCAATATGGAGACCAGCTTGCACTTTGTACAGACAAAGTCGCTTCTGTCCTGTGGAAGAAAGACAAACATGGCACAACCTGTGCAGGTTACAACAGCTGATCGCTCACCTTCCATATCACCTTCCTCTTAAGAGCTTCCTCAGCTGTTGCAGTAACTACTCAGAGAAACCCGCAGATGAAAGCCTCAGTGAGCTCTCCCCATGTAAACTCCCTCTGTTAGCCTCTGCTGTTCGCCGCTCAGCTGGTTCGCTGCTGACTGCCCTTATATACCAGTCAGGCCCACTCAAGGCCCACCTGGAACAAAGCACTCCCAATTCACACTTTTCAAACAAACAAGCAAGCAATCAAGCACACGGTCAAACTGACAAACTGTCCCAGCAACAGACACTCACCAATACAGTCCCCCTAATGCAGCACTTAGCGTACCTCCTCTGGGACAGATCCCAGGCAAACTCCCTCTGTTAGCCTCTGCTGTTTGCCGCTCAGCTGGTTCGCTGCTGACTGCCTTTATATACTAGTCAGGGTTGTTAGAGGGCACTCTTAATGCCAAATGAAGCCAACCATGACAGGCCTAAAAGTGAACAGCGCTGACTAGGGCATTCAATGCATCCCTTGGGCAACCCCACAGGTTAAGGCTACCTCCCTCCGACTGAACCTCTGGGAGAGCTCAGGGATATAAATAATGCCTGCTGTCCTTAAAGGCAAATTCTCCACTGGGGTAGGAGGCTGCAATGTGCAGGCCCCTATTCCAGCAGAGGTTAACAGAGTCCACTATCTCATCCACACAACACCCCAGAGGGGTGGATAGCTATTAATATCCACATTTCTCAGATGTAGAAATTGAGGCAGAAAGGATACGGCCAAATATTCAAACACAGGTGCCTAAAGCTAAGAACTTAAATAAGTTGCCTGATTTTGAAAGGTGCGGAGTACCTACAGCTCCTATTGTCTTCAATGGAAGTTATCAGTCCTCTAATCATCTGACCACTAATTTAAGTGTCTAAATATAGATTTAGAAACTTAACTTTAGGCAATCAAGATTGAAAACGTTGGCCATGCAATGCTATTATCCCTCTGGCAACATTTGCTTAGAAGGGAGAATGTACTGTAGGAGACATGCTTGCTATTAGCTCATATTGCTAGTTTTTGGCTTTTCAGGATATTTCTCTTTAGTTATTAACGTGTCTACCTTATATTTTATGCACTAACATATCACCTCTGATATAAAAGCACTAAAATCAGTGTCAACTTGCCACCTTTATGCATACAGGAAAAAGGAAGACAAAATACTGTAATAATACCACCTTTTAAAATTGAAAAGGAAAAAAAAAAAGCTAGTTTCCTTAAAATGCAATTTCCTCTTCAAAGGTCAAGACCATTGTGAAGACTTCATTAATTTCAGAGCTATATCAGGGACCCAGCAATACCTTAGATTAAAAGGTTCATCACAGTATACTTTTGCTAGTAAGATTCAACAGGACCATAAAGTTCTTGTTTTCAATTAACATCAAAGATTAATATAATTAAAAACAGGAGGATTTTTTCACATGCTGTTTTGTATGTGCTCATTAATTTATTAAAATGAGGAGGAATGCAGCAACTAACTTGCTCAAATCTGTGTGGAAGTAGTGTCCGTAAAATATACAAGGTGAAATTGTTTATGTCAGCCATTCAAAATGCCTTTCTAACTATATCCAATTTATAAGAAAAAGCAAGAATGACTCATATCAGTTAGAAAGACTGAACATGGAATGACAAATTACAATTGTGGAGGGAAAAAACCCCACATAAACCCCCATAAATACCAGGATAATATGATAAAAATATCCACGGATCATTTGAAATTCCAGACAATTTACTACTAGTGTATTTCTGGTAGGGGGCTTTCTTTCCCCAAATGATTCAATATGAGTTGTTACCTAAAATAAAAATCAGCTTTATACAAAGCTGCTGAAAGTTTTATGTGGTTTTAGAACACACCACACCTAAACTCAGTGGAACATTGTTTCCTCGGTATAAGAGAGATTGCAGGGAGTTTCAAATACTTCAGTTGCCCAATGTATATTTAATGGATTAACAATGTTAACAAATGATCTCTTATTTCTGGCTCCTTCTGGTGAAATACAATACTTTCAAAAGCATACTAGATGTTCCAGTTTAGTGACCCTGCCTCCTTTCATGGAATGCGCGCACACAAACACACACATATCTGCACAATTTGCTCCCACCAGTCCACATTTTCCAAAAATCATCTGGGAGATATAATATAGTTAGTGCAGTGTCTGTTTTATGTTCTGTTCAAGTTTTTATTCTTCATTGAGATGAATTCTGACGACTGTAGCACGGAACAAAAAATTGATTAAGACACCTTCCAAGAACAAATAACCTCCTTAAGGCATTATAAATCATCTCATAATCACATGAGTTTAATCAGGCATTTTTTTCCCTGTTTTCTGATGTCAAATGCCTCTGGTGTCTGTGTGTGGGTTACACCCACCACTTCATCCTTATTTTAGGGGGTCATTTTATCCATGATTTTTTTAAACCTGTCCTCCTTCCATCAGACTATTTGCTCTAGCTAGACATCCCTACTTCTGTCTGAAAGGGTAGGGCAGGTGATTTTCTCTTCTTCCCCTCTGTTGTTAGTACTGCTCTATGGATCACTCTGCTGTGAGACGGGGGAAAGGGTTGTTTTAAAAGTCAGGATTTGAAAAGAAACTCAAATATTTTGCATGATCCGTGTGTCAGGTGGATGTACAGAAACAAATTGCAAGAGGGGCTAAAGGCTTTCAATGGAAGTTTGAGGCACAGATGTAGAAACAAATGTTATTGTTTTATAATGAAAACTGTCATGTGTTTCTACCCACATAGAACAATCATACTTTCAGCCTGAATTACTTTTAGAGTAAGGAAAAAGCAACAAAATGTGAAAGAACAAATGGAATGGCTTTGAGACAGTACGCTCTGTGTGTGTGTGTGTGTGTGTGTGTGTGTGTGTGTGTGTGTGTGAGTGAGTGAGAAATATATTGCATCAACTCTTCCCACCAAAATGGTAACTTGCCTGCAGCAGCAGACTTCTAGAACACGAGTTACTCTGGTAACCCTAGATTCAATGCAAGTGCAGAGATTCTACACCAAGATGCCACATGAGCTTGTACTAAGATGTTTATTTTGAAATGGTAGGAGTGGTAAGGTAGTGCCTCACAATCTTTAATGTATTTATCTTCACAACACCTTTATGAGATTGAGAAGTGCTATTATCCCTATTTTACAGATGGGGAAATGGAGGCAGAGATAAACTAAGTGACGTGTGAATAGTCACACGGGAAGTCTACAGGAAAGGAAGAAATTGAACCAAAGTCTCCCAAATCCTAGGCTGGCACTCTAACCACTGGAGCATCCTTCCTCTCCCAGGAAATGATGAGTCTCTACCACCAGCTGTTGGGAACTGGGAACCTGGGAGGGTTACCCTAACTTTGGGTCTTCTGCATGGCAGCACCTGTACACTTCGAAGCACTGCCACTCTGCCATCAAGTTGTCCCTGGCACCACTTTTATGTTCTAGTAGTAATACACTGTGGATCCTTGCTATAGCGACAACTAGGAATTGTCCATTAAAATTATATGGAGTATTTCTGGAAACTTTCTTCAGGACAGTTAGTGAAAAATTGCCTATCCCTGCCCACAACCACTGTTGACATAATTTTACTCATTTTTAATTCCTCCCCACCCCCCTTATTTCAAGGACAGGAACTTGTGACTAATTATTTAAATAATCTATTCTGGAAAGGGTCTGCATAGCACTCCTGCTGCTATCACAATAAAACAAAAATTATGGTGGGAGTCTTACTGATGTACAGGCCTCCCTGCAGCTCCACAGAAATCTTAATGGAGCTTCTATGGGGCCTGGTTTGGGAGTGGCCAAGACTAGTCATCTTGGGAGATTTCAGCGTGTATACACATGAAGGGCTTGAGTCACCCCTGCTAGTGCAAGGATTGCACTTTGCAGCCAGTGCTTCATTGTGAGAGAATTAATTTCTGGGGGAGGCAGTGTAAACTCAGTGGATCTCAGCTGAATAAAGCACATCTCTTGAGTGAAATGGCTGTGGTGACCTGACTAGCCCACACCACCTAATTTTAGGACAGTGATGTCCTGCTTTGACCTGCCAAGCAGAAAAGAGATCACAAAATTTCCACCCTGAGGCCCACCCACCTGCATGACATTAGCGGTAATCATTATATACCCTAGGATAAACCAGCCCTAATCACTCTAGTTCGTTGGCTTTCTCTGCTAGATAGAAGAGCAGAGATATATTAAATATTTGTTCCCTGTATCAGCTTAAAGACTAATCAAGTCACCTCTTAACCTTTTTTAAGCTAAATAGATTGAGCTCCTTGAGTCAATCACTATAAAGCATGTTTTCTAATCCTTTAATCATTCTCCTGGCTCTTCTCTGGACCCTCTCCAATTTATCAATATCCTTCTTAAAGTGTGGGCACCCGAAATGGACACAGCAGCAGTCACACCAGTGTTAAATAACCTCTCTACTCCCACTCAAGATTCTTCTGTTTATGCATTCCAGGATCTCATTAGCTCTTTTGACCACAGAGGCACCCTAGGAGCTCACATTCAGCTGACTATCCACCTCAATCCCCAAATCTTTTTCAGAGTCACTGCTTCCCAGGATATATAGTCCTCCATCCGGTAAGTATGGCCTATATTTTTTGTTCCTAGATGTATACATTTGCCTAAATTAAAAATACATAAGTGTTTACCTGCACCTGCTTTACCAGCAATCCATATCACTGAGTCAGTAACTGTACTCTTCATTATTTACCACTCCATTTACCCCACTTTGTGTCATTTGCAAACTTTATCAGTGATGATTTTATGTTTTCTTCCAGGTCACTGATAAAAAAAAGTTAAATAGCATAGGGCCAAGAACCAATGCCTGTGGGACCCCACTGGAAACACCACCCATTCAATGATAATGCTCCCTTTACAGTTACATTTTGAGACCCATCAGACAGCCATCTTTTAATCCATATAATGCACGCCATATTAATTTTGTATCATTCTACTTTTTTAAATCAAAATATCATTGGGTACCAAGTCTAAGTATATTATGTTAATTCTATTACCTTTATCAACCAGACTTGTGGTCTCAGCAAAAAAAAGATATCAAGTTAGTTTGACAGAATCTATTTTCCATAAACTCATTTGATTTGCATTAATTATATTACACTCCTTTAATTCTTTATTAATTTAGTCGTGTATCAGCCCCTCTATAATCTCTCTTAGGATCAATGTCAGGCAGTCAGGTCATTTCATTTACCCTTTTCAAATATTGGCACATTAGCTTTCTTTCAATCTTCTGGAACTTCCACGGAGCTCCAGGATTTATTGAAAGTTAGAACTGATGGTCCTGCAAGCCCCTCCCACATGCTGAACCCCTCAGCCCCACCCCCGCCACATAATTGTTATGTGCACCAATATGGAGGTGATGTGTGACACACCACATCCATATTGGTGCACATAAAATTCATTCCGCACATGCATGGGAAAAATTAGAGGGAACATTGGTTATCACCATATGAGACTATATCATTTGTTTTCCCCTCAAATACAGAACATTTATTGAACACATCAGTCTTTTCTGCATTATTATTGTTAGTTCTACCATTTCCATCTATAATGGATCAATATCTTTGGATTCTTTTTTGTTCGTAATGTACTTAAAAACTCCTCCATATTGTCCTTAACTCTGCTGGCTATAGATTTCTCCTTGTGTCCCTTTGCTTCCCTTATTAATTTTCTACAATTCCTACCTTGTGATTTATATTCATTACTATCAACTTCCCCTTTCTTCCATTTGTTTTATATATATTATAATTTTTTACAGCTTACCCTCTAAAACAAGTCAGTTTTTAACCAGTATGGCCCTCTTCCTCAGTTGTGGCTTTTTGGGGTGTCTAGTAAGGTGTTCTTAAATTATTCTTAATTATCATTCACATTTTTCTGACTAAATTATTCCTCCCAACTGATATGACTAATAATTGTCTTCAGCTTTGTGGAATTGGTCCTATTAAAGCACTAAGTATATATATTACTGGTATGGACTTTATTCTGCTTGCACATTATTCATCTGATCAAGTCATGATCACTTGTACCTAAGCTACCATTAATTTACTCTGCAAAGTTCTTAATGATCAACTACTTTGTAACATTTAAAATGTTCTAAGTGCTGGAAGAACATTCATGGAGATTAATTAACTAATTATCTATCATCTAGAGTCACCTCTCCTCCCAGAGAATGCGGGTATCATATCAAACAACAGGTACACTACAGCCATCAATTCCCCTCTCATGGATGTTAGTGGCAGGGCATTCCAAGTGGTGGGCCACAGCTTTAGAATTTGCATGAGGAAAAATGCACTTTTGTTCAGACTTTTTACTAAGTGTAGGAGTGTAAAGCCCCTTGATAGTTTGCCTCTCAGATGGAAATTCCCTCGAGAGACGTGGCAAGCTGTAGAGCATGGGGGTGCAAAGTTTATACTTCCTCCTTTGGGAAAAGTTAAGTATTCTCTTGTTCTAAGTTGTATGATAGGTGCCCAGATGCTACGGTGATAGTTACCTCATTAATATGTGTAATAACACAGACCAACACAACAGTTTTCCAACACAAAAAGCCCACAGTTTAGGAAAGAGGAGATTCAGAAAGTACACAACTGCAGGTGTACAGAGATCTGGGAAAAGTGTATTTCCAGTGGAAAGTGTGTGTTTGTTTGTGGAGGTTGGACGGGGGACAGGGACAGCAGGTTGGTGTAGGAGGCCAGCAGAGGGGCTAGCAAACTGGGAGGATGTAAAAAGAGCAAAGAACGTTTGTGAGCTCTTTGGCAGATGCTTGAGCAGGTGGAATGCAGAGTGTTTACACAGTTCATATTTCAATATACTAAGAAAACAGAGTTTCAGGCTTTAGGCGGTTATTAAACTCCCCTCCCCTCCTGCCCCAACCACTTCTTTAACATCTACCTTCAGATCTTGTATGAAGCTGTTCTCTGCTGGATGGTGGTGCTGGGGCAATGCACTGTGCCACCAGCTGAGAAAACAAATTTGAGAAAGAGCGTGTGCTCAAGTTAACAAGCCTTGGGCAAGCAAACCTCTTTTCCCCCCACTCCTCTGTTCTCACCTCTTATTCCCCAAAGCCCCAGGAATAGTGCACTGTGGTAGTTGACGCTGTTAGGCAAGGAATGGAAGACTGGCTACAGAACAGGAAGTAAAGAAGGGAAGAGAGATTTACAATGGTCCATTTTTTTTACTTTTTGCATAATGAAAACCAGAGGCCTAATACAGTGACACTGTAGCAGGGGTGGAGAAGGAAAAACAAACTTCTAAGATAAAGTATATGTACGTCTGTCAGTAATGAATATACCTATGTTTATAATCTATAGACAGATTTAACTAGAATTAGTAAAGGAGACTGTTTATGAGTAAATGAAATTAAACTGAGTACAGGACAGGTAGGAACATTTCCCATAAGCAGAATTAGTGCTCAGCAAACTAGACCTGAGGAACTTTGTTTATAAAACTGCCTTGCTGATCCACAGGTGTTCTCATATCTGATCTGTGATTCATCCACTAAATTCAGGTCATGGGCATTAAAGGAAGGGACAAGCTTTAAAAAAAAAAAGACTGTTCAAGTTCTCAGTTCATTCAGGACTGCCTGAAAAAAATACCACATTAGAAGATTTGCTTTTTGGGGAGAACTTTTTTCTTTGTTGAGCAGTGATAGAAATGTATTTTGTTGCTTTCTCAAACACTAAATATGCTCATTTAGAGGCTGGGGAATGAAAACTACATCTGACACCAATACCCAACATTGATAATACAGTGCTTTGCACCTTTAAAGCAATGTTAAGGGCCAGGTTGTGCCATTAAGGGAGAGATAGGGGCTGGCACACCCAAGCGGCTTTGTCTCCCACAGCTCCTGGGCTCTGACGTCACTGCAGGATGCAGAAACACCCCTCCTTGGCTATCCAGCTCTGGAGGATATGTGAGGAAGGAGTGGGACCATAGCTTTGCCTCCGTTCTTCCCTTTTGGAAAAGTTAAGTTCTGAGTTTTATTCCTTGCTCAGCCACTGTCTCACTGTGTGATCATGGGAAAATCTTTTAACCTCTTTGCTCTTCAATTTCTTCATCTGTGAAACAGCTGAGTAATACTCCTACACCTCTAGCTGTGAAACTGAATTAACCTTTTTACATGAGATCCTTGAATGAAAGGCACTACAGAAGGACAAAAAATCACTGCCATTATTCAGGCTAGTTGCACTACAGCTCCAAAGAGGCTTCAAGTAAAGTTGTTTTGTTAGCTATATTCCACTGCTTACTTTTTAGAAATGTGCATAATCTCATCATACAGAGTATTAGGTATGTATTCCTTTAAATCTTGGCCTTTTGGCTAGGGTCAAGTGTAGTATATGGGTGTCATACCCAAGTTCACTTATTCACTGATGCTTTAAAAACTTCCGCACCCCAATCTGGGTCTATGTTGGTTATGCACTATGCATAGGTGCCGACTCCATGGGTGCTCCGGGGCTGGAGCACCCACAGGGAATATAAATAGTGGGTATGCTGCACCCACTGGCAGCCAAGCTCCTCCCCCCCCCCGCTTCCTTCTCCACCCCACCAAAGTGCGCCGCATCCCCGCTTCTCCTCCTCCCTCCCAGCGCTTCCCGCCCGCCGCCTAACAGCTTATTGGCAGCGCTTAGGACTTTCTGGGAGGGAGGAGGAGGAGTGGAGACGCAGCATGCTCAGGGGAGGAAGTGGAGAAGAGGCGGGGCAGGGACTTGGGGGGAAAAGGGTGGAATGGGGCAGGGCTTTGGGGGAAGGGCTGGAATGGGGGGGTGGTGAGGGTGGGGCAGGGGCAGGGCCAGAGGTGAGAGGGAGGGGGTTGAGCACCTACCAGGCAGAGGGGAAGTCCATGCCTATGGTACTATGTATGTATCTTGTGAACCTTGTAACTGATACTTGTAATCTCTCATAACTCAAGCCTGACCCCAGATGTACAGTATCTTCCTTGTTAACTTGTGTAAACTTGATTTTAGACATTAGCTTTAATAAAAGTTTTTAAATCAATTTACTATCGGATATATTTCATATTCATATAGATTACGGTTTGCTTGGAAGGATTAGATTTTATCAGTAAATGTCAATAAACTTTGATTTCACCAAGCACATACAAACATGTGAAAAATAGTTCCAGTGATAACCACCAAAATTTACAGATAGGCAAAGTAAGACATGCTGCTTGAGAATGTATTAGAGAATTTAAGGGTATTTACTCTATGTATTTTAACATGTGATGTTGGCAATTTGTGCTTTAAAGGTTATAAAGCTTTAACATTTTGAATCTCAACATCTACGGTCATTAAATAATTATAACCTGATACCATCCCCCATGGTTTGAGCCACCCATAATTTCACACACCTGTGAAAATTTAAAGATAGATAATGTTGATTTATTTTTAACCATTTTTTCCTATCAACATTATTTTAAAAAAATGAAGTCAGTCAAGCCTAACTGTGTTACAAACTTGTAGTTTGAAAATTGGGCCTGTGGTACATGAACACGAGTCCTTAACTCATCTGCTAAGCACCTCGAAGGAGATGCTCAGCACCCTACATGACAGACCATATTCTGTGAAAGTAGTAAACGCCCAGTATATTGACAAATTTTAGGGCAGGAGTTAAAAATCAATTCCCCTGCTCCCCCCGCAATCCAGACATTCACATCAACGTATCATTGACTCACCCAGTCTTACAACTAGCTGATTTAAAGACGGAGCATCTTGATCTGATCATTATTTCCATAGCTGCAATCTGGGTGCTCACAATTTATGAGATGTGTGGAGAGAACAGAAGTGTATTAGCTCAGAAGGATGCCTGTTTTTTGTAAACATCAAATGCAACAGCACCCTCCACTGTCCATTAAAGGGAAAAGACATTTGCTTTGATAATTTCTTCCAATAGGATGACGAAGTCCAGCCACCGGAGATCATACTAATTATAACAGATTACCCAGCTGTTTGAAGAAAATGCATTAATATAGATGAACATAAGTGAGAGATTGGAATGTGGCCATTTGAAAAATAATGATAATGGCATAAGTTTCAGCTGACTTGGAGTATAATTCAAGATGAAATTGTAATTAGTCTACTGTGTGTGTTTTATGATGATGTCATTCCAAAGAATGTAAAACTCTTTATGATTAAGATTTCCCCCCAAACTGCTATCTGAATAGCTTCTGAAAGAGCCAAGAAAATAAAAATCATATGCACTTTCTCAGACTGTATGCATCTCAGAGGTCTTAACAGTAGCTGGACTTGTTTGTTGCGACAGGAATATATATATTTGGGAATTGCAGCCCCTTTCAGATCTGAGTGATAGAATGTTATACATGACTGTTCCTATCTCCTGTGTAGCCAATTATTTTAGTTTAGTATCCATTGATTATGTGATGTTATGATTAATCAATAGGTTTTCATTATATGTTATATTCATTATATGTTAATCAGAGGTAATGTGTATAAAAGTATAAGATTGATCAGTATTTAGAGGAACTATGTAGTAGATATAAATGAGAAGAGCTGAAATGCAAGAAACTGTGAGCTGAGGCCTGCAAGACTTTAGCTTAGCTATTTTAGGCCTGGGAGACAAGAAATGATGGCGTAAGTCAGTGACCGAGAAATAACCCGAAAGAGGGGTTATGGGAAAAGAGGTACCAACTGGTAATATTGTGAAAGTATAGCTGGGAAGATTCAATTTAGATTATAAATGCTGTAACAACAAATACTGTCTCCAACATGCACCTTAATCGCAAGATAAAGCTGGTATGTTAATGGGAACCTACACAGCCTATAGAATTCGGGGTCCCTTGTGTCTCTACGGGACACAGACCAATAAGAAAGAGAGGATTGACACTTTCATATACATGTGAAGAATGTAGGTATAGACAGAATCACAGTATAAAAAGGGTGCCCAGAGCAGGAAAATTGAGCTTCCTATGGGAAACTCCAGCAGGAACCACTCCCGTATTGATGCTCAATCCATGAGAGGGCCAACAGGAGGAGGATGGGACCATGGTCAAAAAGCATATGGTGCACCTTCCAAAGGGGTGTAGCATTGGGTATATTCCCTCTGCATTCAGGGAGTTCTGGGAAGAAACAAGATCTTTGATGCATAGTTAGTCCTGAAGCTCTTCCCCCCACCCTCCACCCCCCAGCGCTTTGAGCAGTTTAGCTCAGACACAGATGCTCATAAGCAGTGGTCAGGACTGACGGGGGGATGGGGGAGAAAGCCGGTACAAATTACTGGGGCCCGGCGGTCCAGAAGAGGGCCTGGGGCCCGGCTTCCCCCCCTCTTGTCTGTTTAGCCGGTCCGCCCCTTGCTGGGGGGCCCAAAAAAGTTCCGGGCCTGGCTTCCCCAGATTCCCCCACTCTCGTTGGCTCTGTTTAGCCGGTCCGCCCTTGCTGGGGGACCCGAAAAAATGTTTTCATCAGGGCCCGAACCCGCTCTTGGCGGCCCTGGCAGTGGTGCAAATCAGGCCCAAACTGTGAATAATGTAATGCTGTCTACTGTGTACCGTATATTGCAGGCTTATTTGAGGAAACTGATGGGGTCATTCAGCTAGTGCAGGCAACAAGAGATATTACAGTTAAGACATTTGATTACCCTACTATTAGTATGCACTATAGTCAGCATGGTTCCTTATCTGGTCTCCTAATTTTGGCACAGCTTTCTACTCCCAACAAGTCCCTTATTGTACATCATTTTATGGGTCTTCTTCTGAACAAATCTCAATGTTCAAACTGGGATTCTTGACTCAGCTGCTTCTGGCCATACTTGGGAGCTTTCAATGGGATCAGCAACAACTAGACAGAGTGGGAGGATGATCTAGCCATGAGGCACATTTTGAAGGTACAAAATCCATGTCAGAACCAAACCATCTTGAGTGGTTAAAAAACCATGAAGCAGAATACATAGATTGTATCTGGCACTTGTATATTATGGTGATGCCATAAGTGCCTAAATTGATAGATAAATTGGAGACATAATATGCGGCCACCATCACTTCCTCTATTTGATAACCCAGTTGAAGTCTGGGATGAAAGCCAACGAAACGAGAGAAGGGAAATGCAAGAAGTCTCCACTGAGTTCACAATATATTGGCCTAAACAGAATAAAACCAAAGCAACATATATTAGCTTGCTAAAAAGAAGGCATTAATACATCAGTTGATCATAATACTAATCCCAGCATTGGGGACTGTGTGCTACAATAAGACGTATGCGATACGTTTTAAATGGAAAGTCTTCTCAATTTGTGCCCAATTCAAAGCTTAGCAACAACTGCACAAACCAATACCACCCCCCCCCCCATGATAAGGTGCACTGTGACGTTAGAGGAGCCTTCTTTCAGACCGCTTGTCAGGCCTTGGCACTCCTAAGGTACTTCCAAAGCAGTGAGGTGGATCAGAATGCTACCTTCAGAAATACAGTAGTTATACCAGTTTTAGATACGAGTGGAAGAAAGTTAAGGTAGAACCAGGAATTGCTAAGTAAAAGGCAGGTAAAAGTAAGAGAAACAAAAATTGTGAAAAAAAGTATAGAGGTAGGAAGGAGCTGCTTCACCTGCAAAAAAAGCCCAGAAGGTATTAAGAGCTGCCAGGGAACCATTTGCAATACGCAACAACATGTTTTATTGGCCCTAGAGAATCCAAGAACTATGCTGCATATTCCTGCGCACCATTTGCTAGCATCTTAGCTATTTACATATACACAGACATATAACACTCCTGTAACATCTCTCTCCTGATCATGAAAACTTGCACTCGGAGTCCCTTCCTTCACCAGCTCTCAGGAAATCTGTGCGCTTCTGGGTTTTCTGAAGTTACCTGACAACTCCCAAGAGTCAACAGAAAGTGCACGTCTCTCACAGTCATCTCTAGTCTCCGCTGAAGCGCTCAACCGCGTGGGGAGAGGGACTTGCCTGGGTCATCTCAAGGGTAATTTTCGCTGGCTCACAATCAGAACCAGTCCATGGCTGCTCTTAATCAGCATCATCAGCACTCTTTTTTAACATTTATTAGTGTTTTTATTTGCTTGTATTCCCTAATCCTGATTCCCAAGCCCATATGTGAAATGGTTAGATAGGCACTTCGATAAATATCAATGCTGTGGAAGAAGCAGTTTAGAGGGGTCAGTAATCTAGTATTCCAGGACCTTGTGCTTCCTACCAAGTTGACCCCTTTAATACAGAAACTGAAATTCAGTTAAAGAATGTCATGGTAGCTGAAGCTGAGTTCTAACGTAGACAGAGGGTATGAGCTTTGAAATCAGCATTTACCATGTGTTAGATTAACGGATTTTGTAGTAAAAACACAGCAGCAAACAAAATTTAAACACTGAGAGTCCTGATTACGATTGCTGGGGCCGACGTTTTTCTTGCTAGAATAAACCCTACTGAACATCCTAAGTGCAAAATATTATATTCAATCACAAGAACCAAGAAACCACAGGGACAGCAAAACCTATTTCCCCCCAGAGAGTCCAATTTTATTGAACATTACAGCTGGTGCCCAGTGTTGTGTCAATTTAGGTGACATTAGTCACCTTATTATATTAGAGAGCTCTTCAAATTCAAGGAGAAAATTCACCCAATGTGAGCATTCAACTGTAATCTGGTCACAGCATTAATTCAGTAAAGTAGCTATGGAATATCAACTAACAGAATGTAACAATATGGTAATTATGAGGCGCAGACTTTTGATGAATCACAAGGCCCTGCATTATACTGTTAAACAAGCCACATTTTTATCCTGTTATAGCCCACGTTTGTTGAATAAAAACTCACCAAAAGTCACACATGTTCATTTTCAAATATCATTTTGCAGCAGCAAATGACCAGTTTGGAATAAAGCAAAAAGGATGCATTCCAAAAAGTAAAAGTTTCCAGATGGGTCATGGGACACATCACATTTTAGGCCTCCTTTGATATTGTCTGTTTTGAATTTGGATTGTGACCCATTCTAAAATTGTACTAGGGACCAAGGGATGAGTGGGGAAATATTAGTGTGCCCTGTTTATTTGTAGTACTTTGTAAATTTTGTTTAAGCAATAAAAGTGAACAGCCACAAAATGTTGTTTATATAGCTTCTCTCCTTTATGACTTGTTTTCTGTGCACTGCATCTTTAAGTGGAGAGAAGTCCCTCTTCCCACTGCAGAAGCAGTTGCCACCTGGGGTTCAGATACAGCTTGCTTCTGAGGAAATACAGACCGAGCCTGATTTTCAGTCTGCTTGGGGCAGGAGAGAAGGGGAATTGAACCATCTAGGTACTCCTGGTATTCTGAGGCAGCCAGGACCTTCATTCTGCTTCAGTGCTGCTCTAATGTACACTTGTTTCCTGTGGCCTCTTTCGGCTCCAGGAAGCAGAGAATTGCCAGTTCCGTACACTCTGGCATGCCCCCACAACATGATCCTACTCTGGGGGCTGAGAGCTAGAGTGGAGCTCCTCTGGCAGCACTATACCAACCAGGGAACCCTGTACACAGGGGGTACTCTCATATTCCACCCACTTTATCTATGTCTGTAATGCATTTGGGAGTGAGTCTCCCAGCCGCCATACACAGAGCCACCCATGCTAGTGGGGCTCAAACTGGCACACTGAAAATAGCGCTGTAGACATCCTGGCTCAGGCTGGAGTTCAGGCTCTCAAGACATTTAACTCCTGGGCTTCAGAGCCTGAGCTGGAATAGCCACATTGCTATTTTAAGAGCACTAACTTGAGCTCTGCTAGCATGAGTCAGTCTGCCCAGGCGGGGCGACTTGCTCCCAGCTGCAGTGTAGACATACCAAGGCCTCTTTACACTGCCAAAGAAGGCATAAGAGGGCCTTATAGCATAACTGACCATCAGGCCCACAATATAATGTGTGCTGTTTCATAGAGACCGTACATTTATTCTCTCTTTTATTCTATTAATGTTTTAATATGAAATAGAGATGATTCAGAGTGGAAGCATATGGTGTTTTCTGTGTATGGAAAATTTAACACAAAGTACCAACATAAAGTACATTGGCAATATGAAAAAAAACCATGTGATTGTCTGGAAGCTAGCCATCCTCCCCTCAAAATGTTCCCAATGCCTCCCTCCCTATGTCCCCATTTTAAAACACCGATTCTATACGGATTACAATTCTTGGAAGAGGTGAGCTGCCAAAACAGAACATTCTGAGCACTAAAAACCCCAAGGGTTTGTCTGGAATGCTGCATTTCTAAAGTAGAATGATGATTCCTATCTTTCCAAAAGGGAGAAATGTTGTCAAGCCTCTCTTGTGCCCATAGAAAGATTAGCAATACTGTCACAGTAAATGACTTGGGTCCTTTTTTTGTTTTACCTCCCACCCACAACGGAACTGCAATAAATCCTAATTTGAATAGGTTTCTTGGAAACAACAAAACTTACTGCTATGTTCCATACGTTCACTTGGGGGAAAAATGTAATCTAAGAAAAGTAAAATTAGCCCCCAGGGACAATACTGGATTCATCCCATAACAAAGTAACACTAACATTTTATAAGCTAAGGGCTCATTTTTGCTCTCAGATGTACATATGTAATGTCCATGAAAGTTCATGATATCATCTTGCAAATTAATGTGCATATAAAAGAAAGAATTTGCCCTGTATCTCTGGAATAATCTAGTTTGTTTTGTGTGGATATTTGTGGCTTAATCAAAATGGAGGCCCAGCAAGGACAAAGCAAGGCAATCCATGTCCCACATGGGGCCCCATAGCCCCGTCCCCATACTGTAATTTCTGCTGCCACGCCATGGTCTTGCCAGCAGGTTCCAGAACTAACATAAAGGGACAACTCATATGTCCTGGAGTTGTAGTTTCAGGCTGTATGCAGACTAGGGTCACATAGGTGTACTTAGCTCATGTTTTCCTACATCTTTGCATCCATGAAAGCTGGAAATATCATTTTCTTTAAAATGAAGGATAATATTCTGATCTCATCCTATGACTGCAAGACCCTCAGGCGCTAGCCTAGGACATGTGCTCTAATCTAGTATTTCTCAAGCTCTTTGATACCAGGGACCCATCTACTGACTTCCTAAACTGTGCCAGGGACATCTCAGGCACTGGTACTGGGCCACAGACCAGTCATTGAGAAACACTGCTCTAATCCAAGCATGAGCCTAGACGAAAACTGCCATAGTGAATAAGCACCTACAACCCCTAGAATCCAATGATGCTTGAATGCACAATTAAGTCTGCATCTCCAAATATAATGGGCCACCTTCATTTGCTTAAAAAAGATATGTTAATTCCACAGGCCAGAGGCTCAGCTGATGAGAACTGGTGAAACTAGCCGTGCTATACGGATTTACACCCCCTGAAGAATTGGCTCCACATGTTTACGCCAGTTCTTTCCGCTTCTCCTGCTAACTTTTCTCCCTGGTGGACTGCTAAAATATGTATTGGCTGGCTGTGTGACGAGGTGGGAAGCAGCTTCAAAATGGTCTTAAAATTGGCACTAAAATGGAGCACATTTTAACATAAGGAAAAAGAAGCGGGACTAACAGTCAGAAGGCCAAATTCAGAACTTGTATAGGTGAGGGAAACTGCACTACTGTTTTAGAATTTCACCCACCTTATGATCTTGGCTCAGATTCTTTTTGATTTAGGATCTTTAACATAGAGCATAATGTTGGTTATGAAACTGTTCAGATACAACGGTATCTCAAAACAAAGCTTGTATCATATTGTAGTGATAAAAATAATCTTGCTCTAAATTACTTCACTTAGTTGACAGCTGATTTCCATTAAAGCTTTGTATGGATCATACCAGTAATCTTGATAAGCCTCTGATAAGGTGTCCAGATGTTCTAGTTTTACCAGTTTCCAATTAATGATCCTGGGGTCCTGTCAGATTAAGTTGGTGTTTGCTGCCCTGGGCCAGAGAGTGGGAAGTTCCCCACATCTGATGTCAATTCTTCAAAGAAGGACTCCCTCCTCACCATTGGATATTGAGTCCCAGTTGGAGAGACTGCAAATATGACCAGTGCAAAAATAATAATAATAATAATAATAATTAATAAAAAAAATTACAGGCAACAGCCTGGAAACAATATTCCTATGCACCTGTCCTGAGAAAGAGCTGGGGTTCTTCCTCTGAACTGCCTAGATGCATATGCACAGACACAAATCTTGAGGAAGTCCTAGTTTTTCTTTTGCACTAGCAAAGCTGGGGGGTCCAATTACCACTCACCAAGAAGAAAAACAAAACAACAATTCAATGCAGACAGGGCTTTTTCCTCACCGGCTTTTGATATTTCCAAGAGAATGTAAATGTTGTTTATCTATTTTAGCCCATTTTTAAAGTCTGTGTCAGAGAAAAGCCTAAATGATCTGTCTCTTAATAGCAGCTAAAATTAGGTCACTTTTAATCCATTTACACAGAGAAGAAAGCACAAATGATCACCTGGGGGCCAGACTATTGGAGATCCTGTGGTCCATAGCTGACTGAACAAGACCTGGGCTAGCCCAATCTTCCTCTCCAGAAAAGGAAACCTACAGCTAGATCAGATCTCCCTCTGGGGCAAAAATGAGAGGTGAGGGAAATCCACTGTTTGCCTTTCTGGTCCTCACTTTGGCAACTAATGTTCCACTTTTGCATGTTGTAAAACTAGCCCTGCCTGCCCACAGCTGTTGATGCAGAGATGCCAGAGATAGGCAATATAGGAATGAGAAAGTTTCACACTTAAAACAAAACAACCTTGCTTAAAGACACCCCCATTCCCTCCCCTCCCCTCCCCCCCAGGAAAAAGACAAACATTTATGGATCACTTCAAAATAACCATAAAGAATTGAAAACCCAAAGGGCAGGAAGAGCAAGTGACCTGTGTGGTTTGCATCCATCCGATCAGATAACATATTCACCCACAGAGCAGTATGACTTACTGAGCTTCCATTGAATAAGGCATATTCTTAAAATTATGGTCATACGGGCTCGGTTTTCCTTTTGTCTGGGGATGTCCATGTACGCCATAGGTATCAATCAGCCCCTCATGTCCCCTGCTTGAGTTCTTGCTTCCATATGCACACTGGAGAGGGATGTATGTCTTCCCCTTACAGGGAGTTCTAGTCTCCCACATGTATTTTGAGCAAAGTGTCCTCCATGGCTCCCCTAAATTGCCTGGTATTCTCAACACTGTGCCTAGTGGATAGGCGCATCACTTCAGGCATGGAGTTCAGACAGGAAAATGTTGTGATGAGCTTTGTGTAAACGAGTCTCCTCGGTAAATGGATCATCTCCATGAAAGGGATATGATCCTTCAGCTAGGATACAAAAAGCCATCTCTTTACCCTGTCTGACTACAAATATCACCACTTATTTGTACCAACCAGCCAGAAGCAGAAGTAGCTATAACACTGCCTATGAATACCTCTGGGTGGTTATGCATCCAAAGAAGTGGGCTGTAGTCCACGAAAGCTTATGCTCTAATAAATTTGTTAGTCTCTAAGGTGCCACAAGTACTCCTGTTCTTCTTTCTGGGTGGTTAAGACTCTTTAATTTAAGGGACAAGACTAGCCAGGCTCATGTTTAAAACCAGACCAAAAAGAGAATAGATTAGGCTCCTCATTTCAGGTAGGAAAAATAAAAATCTAATGACTGATATTTCTGATAGCACTTGGTTTTGGTTTGTTCTTTTAAAATCCCCTAGACTCTTCTGCAAATCCCATCCTTCCTTCCAGAGCTCCAAAGAGGGTAATGTTTCACAATCAAGGTATTTAGGACATTACCAAAGGGGTGACTAGTGCCTGGCATACAGAAACTCGATCCTGTGGTAGTGAATTTTAACAAGAGAGACTTACTGTGGTGTTTGCAATCAGACAGGTAGAAAGCAATCCTGAGATAAATTTAGCCAAAATATATCTACTGATACTGAAGTTTCAAGTTTCTATACCTATAAACAGTCATTAAAAAGGAAAAAATGAATATATTTTCTCAGAGGGGTACAGAGTAGTAAAAGAATCACCGGATACTTGATTTTCATCCATAGTCAGGAGGAGATCATTGGACTAACAGGACCAATGTGGTCTCCATACCACATACAGACTTAACAGTTAAGAGCATCTAAAGACTCTAGATATCGCCAAAGCTGCTTCATTTCCACCTGCTCAAAAGTCTTTCCCTTTGCTTGTAGGACATAAGGGAAGAGAGAGATAAGGGACAGGACAATAATTGCGGAGATTCTCAATGTCAATCAATAGAAAGTTTCCTGAGCAAGCCCCTAACGTGGGTATTGTATTTTTATTGTTACAGGTATAACCAGACACTGTGAATGACTGGAGGGCCTCAAAGAACAGACATAGTGACTTTTTCTTCTGCTTTGTAAACAATAAAATCATGGTGACATAATGGAATCACAGAAGCAGAGAAACCATGATAGATCCAGGTACAGTCTACTCAGCAGTTTGGAAACTCTTTTGCAAACTATGGGTGTCTCTTAGTTTCAGTACAAATGAAGACAGCTGATTCCACTGGAGAGAACCTTAAACAGGAGACCACAGCTGCCATGAATGTTAGCTGGATATGTGAAATCTCAGAAGAAAATGAGGAGCCCCACTTGTTAGAATTATAAACTGATAAAATTGGCCCTCAGCCTTCCAAATAATAATAATAGTAATAGTAATAAATAAAATACAGCTATATAAGGAAGAGTCAAGTTAGAAAATAAATTGACAAAAAATTCTGGATACCTCCCCCCGCCACTGAGCTGTATCAAATATATTGACATCTAAAGCAGAAGTTCTGCTATACAGAGATGCATTTTTTCACTCACTGCCCATTAGATTTTAATACGTTTTGCATATACACTTGATTTAGTTAAGGCTCCATGCCAAGTAGTTTCCATTTACTCCATAGTTGCCCAGTGCCATATTTGCCGTAGGCTTAGCTTTTTTTTTTTTTTTTTTTTTAAGAAGCAGAAAAAATTAGAGTTAATTGCTGGTAGACTGGACCCCAAGAGGCTATTGTTGGATGTGCTAGAATAGAGAAGGATTTATAAGCTGTGCTTATTTCTCCCCCCCCTTCTCAAGAGTTAAACGCTAACCTCAAATTACAGCAAGGATTCTTAAGGTTCAATAATTAAAAACAAAAGTTAGTCTCAATGGTAAGTAGTAGTGAGGTCTGCGAGATATCCTTCAAATTGAAACCGACTGTGTAACTACTAAATATTATGCATACAAATTAGTTCTATTTGATCATTGGCTCTTGCTTATCCGAGTTATGTTCTTTTCTTTTTTGTGGCTTTTACAGACATTTTGTTTAGAGCACTCACACTCAGTTTGCAGGAAAGCATTCGAGAATGGGAAGGCGGTGATGCTATATTGATATTTCAGCTTATGTACAATAGCATAACATCAACTTCTGTGATCAGATGTGTTATTTGTATTGCAATAGTGCCTATGAGCCGGAGTCATGGACTAGGACCCTACTGTTCCGGGTGCTGTACAGACACAGAACTGATGCTTTCTTCTGACAATGTCAACTAGACATAAATAACTTATGACAAAACAAAAAACAACAACATCTATAAAATGCATACAACACATTAAGGAAAGCAATAAAGTGTTGCAGTTACAAGTGATGAACCTCAAAAATTCATTACTTCAGTGTTGGATAAACATTAAAAGGCTAGAATACCGAGCCAAAGCTTATTTGAATGATCCAGCTCTTTTTGATCCAGAAACCAGGCTCTACATCAAGTCAGAGTAGGCTTTCAGGCAAGATTTCTGACACCAATTAGGTGAGAAACATAGGAAGATTTTGCCAGTCTTATCAGATGACATGATTTGTGTTTTTAAAAAAGTGTTAAAAGGCACCTCGAGCCTGGGATAGGCTCTTTTTATACTGCCTTATAAATCAATATTCGGAAGTAAAAAGAATAGTTGCTCTCATGGCATGTTGGTACCGCTACCTCTGACCCTTCATGGAACTAGGCAGTGGAGAGGCACAAGAAAATGAAACAAAAGTCAAACAGACTTTTCTGAACCTCAAAAGAGTTTCAGTTTGGATTCGAGTCAATTTATGAGTTAAGGTTCTTGTTGATTTTTATTTTATCTGAACCCATTTCTAGTGCCTACAGTCTGCAATGTGGTGCAGTACACATATTATGATAGTCAAAGTCTTGGCAGAGATTTTTCACCTCTGGAGACCTGAGTTCAAATCCTGGCTTTGGTCAAGAGGAAAAATGAGAGGGGTGGTCTAGACCTACTCCCTAGTGGGAATCTGTCTGCATCACAAAAAATTACCACACAGTTTGGCATATTTGGAAGTTAGTGCTTAGGAGAGTCTCAGAGCTGGAATAACAGGGTTGTTGCAGGTCAGGACTGAGTTGCATTAGCAGAGTTGTGTGTGGGAGGCTGGCACAGTCCTTGCTGATGCTGTCTGGCTTCAGCCAGTGCAGATTCCTTCATTTTCATTAGTATTACTTTCAAGCAAAAGATTCCAATATAAAGATAGTGTCTTGGCAACACGCTACAAAATGTCCAAGATCTTTTTAAGATAGAGAGGGAACGATGAACATGGGGTTCCTCCTCTGTTATAAAGTGAGGTGGATAGTAGCCTTTGGACAGTGAAAACCTGCATTAATAAATAGTTGTGAGAAATCACATTTATTTCCAAGTGATCTTTTCCAGGGAAACACACACTTAACAATTCCTTGTCTATTAAAGATAATAGAACACCGCTGATTTGAAAGGCCAACAGTAGTAGACTAATAAAAGCCCCAAACATAGTTCCTGCAGAGGCACATGCTCTACTGTTGAGATTGTGAGAACCCAGCTAAATAACAGGGAGGAATAAGGGGTGGAGGTGTTTTCATTTGTGTGACTTCCCACCATATCAGGTACTGGCTCTTTTTCTTAAAAAAGAATGGCTTTCTTCAGTCTGCCTTTCTATCAGAAGAGACCTGTTAGCTGGCATGAACTATGGGGACTCAGACTTAGCATACTCCAGCACTATAGACTTAAGAAAAATTTCCTATTCAGCAACTTTGACTCGATCACAAATGTCTCCACAGAGTGGGTCATAAGGCAAAGCGCATAGCATGTAATATTTGTACTGCTGTCTAACCCTAGAGGGGAATTGGTGGGGGAGAAGAACCAAAGAAGTAGAACTAGTTAAGAAAACTTGAAGTACCTCCAACCCTGGGGCTCCTCAATAAAAAAGGGAACATTGATTCGGAGGATGAGAGATCCATCTAACACCCAGACAGGTTCTTACTCCACTTATATACCTACTACAATGCTTACCCATTGTAAGAATGTACCTTACAGAACTTTGTTCTCTTTCTCTTTTTCATAGGCTCTTAGGCACAGATGCTTACCTGGATAAATACAAAGCAGCTAGTAAAACAACCCAACTATAAAACAAATGCACCAGTATACCTTGAGAAAAACATCTGTGAACCTAACATCCCTCTCACAATCCCCTTTTCCACTTGCTCTTGTGCTGTGCACATTTGTAATGTGTGTGTGTGTGGTGTTGTACTAGTTTGTAACTAGAGACTGGGTTTTAATTTGGGCCTAACTCATATTCAAATATTGCAGCTCAGTTCCATTTCTGTCTGCAGTGGGTCCATGTGGTACATGCATTACCTACACTGTTTGAATCAGATGTTATATTTACCCTTTTATCTGGCTTTTGAGTTTAAATTTATAGTTTAGCTCTGCTTACCCACTTTCCAATGTCATCAGTTTCTAGTCTCTCATTTTCCAGTCTTGGAATGTTGAGTTGGGATCGTCTGGCTAGGAGGTTGATGTACTCTTGGACTGAGTGCACAGGGATATCGTCATTGTTTCCCTTCCACTTCCAAATATGGGGTGAAATCTTGCCCCACTGAAGTCAGTGAGAGTTTTGCCATTGATTTCAGTGGAGCCAGGACATCACACTTAATTTTCAGGCCTGGACCACCACATCATACAGAGAATTTAACTTATGTTTCCATGAAATATACCGATCATAAAGGGAAATTCTTTGCCCCATGGAAAGCCATTCTCTTTTCAATATGCAGATATACAAAGTTTATCAGACTGCATTTATCTCTCCCCCCTGCCGCCTCAAAAATTTCAGCTGACATATAGACTCTATTATAGATTTAAAGCTTGAGAATGAGCAGCAACCTTCCTAGACTCTGTAGCACTTCAAGGATTACACATGACTTTTCTCCTTTCTACATAAAAAAAGAACAGATCATACTAATTCTTAATGCAGAACTAAAAGTAACAGCTCTAATACAGGCTGTGAGTTAAAATAATCATTTTAATTAGAATGATCCTACTAGAAAAGGGACTGGAAGGGGAAACCATTTAAGCCAATATTTTAGTGATTAGGACAAGTACATTGCATTGAAAATGTTTGCTCAGACAGGAAGGGATTAAGAGACTGACCAATTTGAATGGAGAGTCATCAGGCATGTGTGAGCTTCACCAATGCCCTGGGATTACCATTGCTTCTGGTTTGTTAAAAGTAATGCTAAATGCTGAGAATTAACCAAAGACTTTAATTAATACAATTAAAAGTGGTATTGACCTCCTAGAAACCGAAAGAAAAGACCACCTACCATGCTACCATCCTCCACCTACATCCACCTACAATGCTAACTTCTCAAGTAGTATTATTCTTTCAAGGTGGTAGGGTAAGTTCTTTTTGGACAGAGATTCTACTGCCAACATGAACAGAAGCAAAGAAAGGTAAAGTTCTATTGGGTAGTTCTCTCTTTCTTCAACCAAAACCTGTTTCTTCACCAAGAACAATCGCTTTTGTAAATAGGGAATTTTCTCTCTCACTTCATTTTCATTTGGTATCATATTGGCCTACCGATTTTCTAAGCCACTCAACATTGTCAAAAAAAACCAACAACAAAAAACTGTTTACGATACATGCAAAGAGACCACCAAGCTTGGAGAGTCTGTACACACAGATTCCATAATGCTTAAGAAGCACATGACATGATTCACAGAGTGATGGCCTGCAACAAATTCAAGTGCAGAAAAGTGCCCAGGACGTCAGCCTGGAGCTTTTTGTCTATATTTAATGATGACAGCAAGGTACATGCTGTAACATTCCAGGTTTTCTTTGTGTTCTCAGATCACTGATATACATGTTGTATTAGACAACAGCGAGAATAGAGAATTAAGTCTGAAGATCATTAAGACTACTTCTCCCAAATTGATCATTTTCTGGTGCGATTTCTGATATGTGAAATAGAGACTTTTTTTTTTAATATGGGCCATTATATACTCTCTCCTTTCCTGGGTCTTTATTGCCAAAACAACAGCTGGTATGATTTGTCCCCTGGCAAAAAATCTTTAGGAATATGCCATTTTTGATGCCTTGTGAATGCAGTCAATACTTGCTTAGGTCAAACTGGAGTTTCAGATCTGACTGTGCAGATGAATCTTACGTAATGGATGGATGGTTCATTAGTATGTGGCATTGGATGGTATAGTGAAGTATGAGGCTCATATGGGAAATTTAGAAGAAGAGGTAAATATAATGTCTCAGAGGCATACATGAAAGGATGTTTGGGAACTAGCACAGGGTGGACTAGAGGCAAAGGTTCTACAAACAATTTGACTTTCATGTGTTTAGGGATGGGTTTTTTTTTCAAATAACTCCAGGAACATTAATTCTGAACCCACCTCCCACACCAACTTTGGAGAAGTTTGGATCCTAGTTTGAACGTCATAGCTCAAGCTTTTCTAAAACTTCTTTTATAATGGACCAGGACCCCATATCCTACCAACTCCCAGTTGTGAAAAAGTTTGGGATTCAATTTTAGATCCAACCTCCACACTTTAGACACTATTCTAACAACACTGCATTTTATTTCTTAATGATGCTGAGACAGGCTGGCTGGACCAGAAAAGGATCCTGCCCAGATAGGTGGAGTTTAAACACCTTTATGTGTGTTTTATTGTAAAACCCAAGAGTAAAGAAAGGCATGCCTCTAATGGTCAAAAACAAATGTTCTCCGGCAACCCCTGTTGCATGTTTACATTACAGAGGCTATGTCTACACTGCACACCTTTTAGCAACACAGCTGTGCCGCTAAAAGGTGCGCAGTGTAGCCACTGTGTCGGCAGGAGAGAGCTCTCCCGTTGACAAAATAAATCCACCCCCAAAGAGAGGTAGTAGCTTTGTCGGCAGGAGAGCTCTCCTGCCTACAAAGCGCTGTCCACACTGGCGCTTTTTGTCAGTAAAACTTTTGTCATTCGGGGTGCGTGTATGTTTTTTTTCCACATCATCCCTGAATGGCAAAAGTTTTACCGACAAAAGTGCAGTGTAGAAAAAGCCTGAGACTATACCAACATACCTATGTCAACATAGTGAGGTTGGCATAACCCCATAGTGCAGATAAAGTCTACACTCATGGAAGGGGTTTCTCCATTGCTGTAGGAACACCACTTCCCCAAGGACAGTAGCTATGTCGACAGAAACAAGCATTCTTCCATCAAAACAGCTGCATCAACACTTAAAAATTTAGCTAAGATATGAACAGTAACATAATTGCCCCATGGCTTGCTTCTCATCACCACTCATTTCATTTCCCTAGAGACACCCTTCTTCCCTGATTTACTGCCCAACTCAGTCTTCAGTTCTCCACAGCACGTCCCTTTTATAGTATGCTGGTGGAAAGCAATTCCCCACAGCTGTCTCAAACTTGGGCAAATCCCCATTTTCAGGACCGCTGACTCTAGCTGGAAGGATTGTATTAACTCCTTCCCTGCCAACCTCTGAACTGGATCAGTAAACCCCATTGCAGGTGGTGTTTCTGCAGCAGTATTCCAGGCATTTCACAAGAAAAAACAATGCAGCTAAAACAACCTGCCACAATAAATACAGAATATTAAGACACATCAGGATGTTCTACAAGAATTAGAAAAGTCTCAATGCCCTCTATTAAAGGCTAATTCTGTAGCATTTATTGTGATTATTGTCGTTGAACACGTATATTGCAGTAGCACTTAGAGAATGCAACCAGGTTGGCTTTCATTGTTAAAAGGCATGTTCAAAAATGTAGTACATAACTCCTGTCTCAAAGACATGGTGAATCGGCTGTATCATCCGAAGGGACAGTACATGTGCTCACTCTCTCTGCACCATTCCAACGTGGGCCAGATTGTAAGTGACATAGCCTAGCTCACTATGAAGGGAGAATTTCAGTCTGTCCTGTGAGCTTTGATTTGGTTCCAGAGAAGTTGAGTGAAGTTATCATCATTGACAGCATTTACTGAAAGTGCAGTATGACAAGAATATCTTTACAACGTCAAATCACTGGGGTTTCCTTAACAGGCTAGACTCTCACAAATTGGTAATTAAACATTGGGTTAAGGAGACCTGGCAGAAATAATTAACTTAAGTGTTCAAAAAGCTTTGGATAAGCTTCCTCTCCCAGGGCCATAAAGCCCCTGATTGCTCAGGGAGAGACATTGGGACAGGAGCAGCAGGCCAGCACTGAGTCTGGGATCATGATGAATAGACAACATATGCAATTCAGTGGCACAGTAAGTCATCCTATGAAATATAATGGCTGCATTTAGGAAAGTACTAGCCACTTTTATGACCATTTGGAATACCAGTATGCATGCTGAGATGATGATAGATGTGGTAAAACCTCATTCCTCAAGAAGCAAGCTAGTCTCCTGTGGGTCTCAGAAAAGTGTCTTTCCCTCTTGTATACAGGGCTGCACAACTGGCATGGTATTTTTTTTTAATCTGTATTTTGTCCTCCCATGAAGTCAGGTAATTGTCCACTTCCAGAGGCTGGGTATAGCATTATAGATGGACTTGTCTGATCTGATATGCTATCCTCCGAGTTCCCATTAGCGCCTCACTTCCATGAGGAACAGCACCCACAGAATGTTCTAATATCCAATCAACTTATTATCTCAAACCAGTTGCTACCCAGTTCTTAATCATTACTCCCTGGCTATTTGTTCAGTGGTGTATCAAGCATAAAACAAATCTTCTCCTGATTCTTCATGTCAACAAATGAACTAAAGGCTATAAACTGTCTTCTCCCTAATCTACTATTTCAGCATATTAGCTAATATAAACCCATTTCAGTGACCCATGTAATAGTCATGCTGATGTTTTATGGTTGGTTTCCCCATCACAGATGAAGATGATTAAAAACTACAAAGGACCTTTTTATACAGGTCTATTAATAGTTGGGATTTTTAAAAAAAAATTTTTTTAGGATAACTTATTTTGAGCTTCAAGTGCCGAGTGCATAACAGCGGCTGGCGTCAGAAGTCACTGTAATATACATTCCAGTTTCCCCTCAGCCAGCCACAGAAAGAAAATTGATGGCCTGTTCTCCAGGGCTCATGTATTCCTCCTCGGCTGCTGTCTCCCACACTGCTGTTGTACTACCCTGTTTTCACTGGAAAAGAATGCACGACATTCAAGCTATTCCAAGCACCATCCTTGATGTCTGGACTTCATGGGAATGTTTCACACCGCAGTTATTACTAACTGTTAACTTTCATACCTCGGACTGTTTTTCTTGGCAGCTTCTTCTATTTTGCTAGTTGGACAGACGCAGGTCAAGGCAGTCTTTGCTGCAAACATGAGACGCGTCACCATCTATCATGCCGTCGCCAGCAGGAAGACCCGGCTGATGGCACCACGCTGTGTGAAAAGACTAAAAAGCCCATCTCCTCTCTGATCTCCAGAGGAGACTCAGGCAGCTTTAACCAGTCTCTGGGATCATCTTGGAAGTCTAGGATCTCAATGAAGATAACAGGCATTCAGTCAACCATGTGTGTTGGTGGAGGGGGGAGTGAGGAGACATTGGCTGGATCTGAAGAAACTCTAGCCCCCTCTGTTCTGCTGTCCCATCTTATGGAAAAGCTTTTCAAATGGTTCACAATACGAGGAATGACTGTGTGGGAGGCTATATTTCTTCCCCACTTGTACATCTGTTGTGCCACCAGCAATGTGTTCTATCAGGAAGTAATGAGCATAAGCTTGGGTTAACCATACTGACAATTTGCAGTAGGAGCCCAGGGCCTATTTCTATTTAACTGAATGGTAAAAATCCCCTTGACTTCAGTGGGAAGATGTGGTCTCTCCATTGTTAGATAAATCTAGCAGATAGGGCTCGCCGAAGATTAAATTTATTGTTTATTTAAAGGTTTTCTATTCTGTTCATTTCCATGCTCTCTGAATGCCTTAATTAATTAATTAACTCTCACAAATCTCCTGTGGAGGTCAGCAAGCCATATTAGCTCCATTTTACTGACTGTGACTTCAGGCACAGAAGGATTAGTGACTTGTTGAAAGCCACACTGGAAGTATCTGGCAGAGTCGGAAACAGAACCCATTATCTCCAGAATCTCTGTTCAAGTCCTTAACCAACAGACCATCCTCCCTCTCATAATTGTCTGTGTTGGGAAGAGAATTAGAGCAATTCTGACCCCACTGAGCCAATAAATTAAATTACTATGACACGCAAAACCAGTGCTTGACACTGGCATACTTTTCTGCTTGTGATTGTCTTACTAGTGATCACTATGGGTATATGTGCATTGCAAAAAAAAAAAAAAAAAAAACACCCACAGCAGTGAGTCTCAGAGCCCGAGTCAACAGATTCAGGCTTGTGGGGCTCATCCTACCGGGCTCAAGATAGCCATGTAGACATTCCCCACTCGGGCTGGAGGGTGCTTTGGAACCTACTGAGGGGGAGGGGCTCAGAATCTGAGTCCAAGTGAGAACACCTACACTATTATTTTTAGTGCTGTAGCACAAACCTGAGTAAATTGACCTGGGCTCTGAGACTTGCTGCTGTGGGTGTTTTTTTTTTTTTTTTTTTGGCAGAATAGACAAGTTATTTCAAGCCCAGTACATAATTTGACTAGGATAATAAGAGGTTTGGCTATTTCTCTAGACCTATAAATGAGATGGTGGCCTCTGAATCTGGTGGCTAATGAGCATTGGCCCTTCATTATAAAAATATTGCAATCTGTTTAGCAGAGGCCCAAGACTGGAACAGCAAAGGATGATGTGAATCAGGGATGGATGGTCAGGGCTGACTGGGAAAAGCTTGCATGCAGTCTGCTTAACTATACTTGGGTCTAACTAGTGATATTTCTTCGCAAGTTGGATCCTAAGTTCACAGAGAGGGAGACAAAAAATGATCTTGTAAGAACTAATAAAGTGAACCACAAGAATATGGAAAGCCTGTGAGAGAAATCCTTTTCCACTAATTCATGCAACTTAACTCATTTGACAGCATGATGGACTGTCATTTTAACTTGGAATCTAGCTTTTGTTGGTTTGTCACACACATGCGCACACTTAGCATTCTTTAAAACACTGCCTTTTGCGTAACCCATAAGAAAGTAAGTAAAGAACCTAGTGCAATTGTAAACTCTTAAACAGACGCTATCAAGTATCATTGTGTAAGATTACCAAAGCATGAAACCAAGCAAAGAGAACCAATATGCTATACATTTAAACCAATGATACAGAAGACAGAACTCATCTTTCTTGACTCCCGTTGTTTAAGTGCTGGAGCTTTGGGAATTCTCGTCATGAGATATAGCAGAAATGCACCAATTAAAATTGTTCCATCATTCAAATGCAGTGGATAGAAGGCATGGTGGGAGAGAAAGAACAGAATGATTCATTATTATGAGCAAGAGAAACAACACTACTTAATCAGGGTGATCTATCTAACTTTTGCAGAGAGAAGCATGCACGGCTGTCTGTTCTCTTCTGACAGAAAAAACAAATTCCTTGGGAAAAATAACAGTGCTGATCGAATGACTAATAGGTTGCAGTGGTAAAAAGGGGTAACTCCAGCTTTTCTGTTTTCCCCCCTGTAGAGGTCCTCACAAGATACTATACAGTGGTTATGTGGAGACAAACAGGCAATGTGTCTTTGGGAAGGCAAGGTTTTATGCCCAGAGTCATAAGACCATATTGAACTTCAAGGGCTTGATTCTTTGGTCCATCATGTTTGCTTTGCACCTATGACAGATGTCCCGAGCTCATGTGAGGGGGAGGAATGGGCATTCCAGGGGAGAGAGGAGGCACAGTGGAGCAGAGTTCCATTACACATGAAGCTATGCTGGCTTTAGCACTGAAAATGAGTTGGTGACAGTGGTAGAAGTTAGAACGATTCTCCTACTGCTCTAACTTCAATGAGGGCCAGGTAGACAAGGATCAGGGAGCTGAAACTACATTCAAGAGCAGCTCAGAAGTAGTGGAGAATCAGGGCCCAAAATAGGTAGTTTTAGGTTTAGTCCCTTTTGCTTCAGTTTCTCGTTATAAATGCTAGTTCTTAAAGGAAAGACCTTGTTGACTGTGACTGTCAGGCTTTACTGCCAAGTCATCCCATCAGGTTATGCAGTTTATAGCAAAATAAATAATGAAAAGAAAACAAACCTTTGAACTGCTTCAGAGTTCAAGATGATTTGAAAGTGAAGAGTTTGATAACATAGGGTCAAATCCTGCCCCTGTAGTACCCACTGTTCTGAGCCCACTCAGAGCTGTACTGTCCTATGAGACTCTGTACTGTGGCTAGCCTGTGCCCAGGCCAATGCATCCAGAGCATCCTCTCACACACATGGACAGTAAGCGCCGCATAAAGCTTCCAGGATCACCCACTCCCCCCTCCTAGACACAGACAGAGCTATCTTCTGTTGTGGATTGCATCAAGTAATCCCGGCCAAAACTACACCTTGGCTGGGGTGCACGGTATTCACTCTGGCTGATACAGGGGAAGCTTAAAGTAGAAAAAGCATGACCATAGTCTGGAATGGCAGGTCTGAAGCCATTTGCAGGGGGAAGAGGTTGGTCAAAGAGCCTTCCCCTTTCTGCACACGCACGACCTCCCACTTTCTACTAAAAGGTGTATTTTGTTGGGTTACTTCCAGCACAGGACACGTTGCTCTAGATTCCAATTTTCTGCCTACATGTCATTTTCAGAGGTTATGGCTGTTCCAGGGCTAGAGTAATCTGACAGCTGTTCTTGGGCCTAGAAGACGACCAGGATCTATAGATGGTCCATCAGAGGAGTGGAAATTTGATCTACAAGATCTCCCTGTCCCTTCTTCCCATAATAAAAAGAACCAAAACAAAACTATGTGGGTCTAGACAGGAGATTAGGCATCAAAGCAAGAGTGTGCCTACCTCCATACTTAAATCAGCCAACCTCAGGATCAAACGAGCCAGCCTGAAGCTGGCCTCCGAAAGGGTTTCCATGCCACTTAGAAAGGACCTAGGATTTGCCCCATAAATAGCAGTCACACTTAGAGATTGGACTATACCCAGTCTACAACCTTGTTACATGCCCAAAGTTAGGAGTCTATATCAATAGTTCGGCACTTCGATAAGAAGCCTGATATTCCTTGGGGCTGAGCACCTGCATGTACGTAAGTGGGAGTTTTGGATGCTCAGCATCTATGGCAATCAGGCCTCTTATTAAGGTACCTAATTATAGATTGAGATGTACCAAGTTTGAAAATTTTGGCTTATATGATTCTACATTTAGATATTTGTTGGGTGAGACAGAACAAGCATCTTTCCCCTCATCTCTAGTGGCTGTTCAAGCAGAAGTCAAAGATTGTATTGCAATTTCTGAAAACGGTATACAATACTAATCTCAATGTCCTGGCCAGAATTCCCTCTTTCAGTAAAAATACCTTTGCATGTCTGAGGTTATGTGAGAGATCTGGCTGAGTGCATGATGCCTGCAGCATTTGCCCATATAGTTACTGCATTACTTGTAACTCATTCTGTATCTTGAAGCACTTTGGGATGCTTTGAATATTAAAAGGTGTCATATAAAACCCAACATGAGGCACAATGTCATGCTTTTCACAGCTTAAAAGGTTCACCCGCCTCGCAGAGCCTGGAAATTGGCACCTGAGCTTTATAATGCATAAAATTGTGTCCCTAGTCTTCCCTTCCATATGTTTGTTCTCATATCTCCTTCCATGCCAGCATCTGAAGCTGCTGAGTGTTAGAGAACAATCTGCCCAGATATAGCGATTATTTGCTAAACATTCTGATTATATTCAGGTTTGTTAAAATTGTGTCTGGCAGCTACTTTCTTTAACTCTCCTAATGCCAATGGAAAACAAATCTGAGTGCCAAACCCTGCTCAGTAAATGTACACTAATAAACTTTGAACTATTATGGCATTTATGTTCAAGGTGCTTTTGTTAGCCAAAGTATATTTTATTTGGCTTCTGGACAACTTTATATTTCTTTTTATGCAAATGAAGTAACTCCAACAACCTCCATCACTAGAGACATTTGACAAAATCTTGGATGGCCAACCAAGTAACCCTTTCAGGGCTTTGTCTCATGCAAGAGGGAGAGGAGTGTGCATTTGGAGTGGATATTCCCAAATACAAAATGAAGGGGCAGATCCTTAGTTGGTGTATATCAACACAGCTCCATTAATTTCAATGGAGTTTCAGTTGGTGTGCACAGAGAGTCTTGCCCACAGTTGGGTTTAATTTACCAGTTTTGTTTGAGGGCTCCAAGGCTGTTCATTACTGTAGCATTTGCTCTATTGTTGAGAGGGGCAATATGATAGAGAGCAGTGGTTTTCAATTTTTCCATACCATGAGTCCTTTTCCATGCCAGGACTATCCCTGGATCCCTTCCTATCTAGTTATCATCCCCCTCTAATGAACAACATAGGAAGGGCTACACAATGCCCTGATACCTGTTCATGGCCCCATGTTAAAAACTTCTCATGTGGAAGATAAGGCATTAGAGTTCATTCAGTTGACCCAAACTTTACTCTGAGACTCTGCCATTGACTAATTATATGACCTTGGGCAAGTCATTTAACTTCTCTGTACTTTAGTTCCTTTAGTTTCCCCATCTGTAAAGGGACAGTCAAACAGGTTTGTCTGAATTATTCATTGCAAATACAAATTATTAGATGAATGAAACAATCCTGATTTTTTGCAAATACATTTCTCATTGGTAGGTATCCACCAAACAGTTTGAACCAACAATTTTCTGCCCTCTGGGTTGGTCACAAAGGGATTATTTTGATTATTTACTATTCACTGTTCGTGATGTGTGATTTGTCACTTGGGTCAGATGATATTGTTTCTCTTCCCTGATGGATGACTGAACATTTTTAAACAGGAGAATAATGAAAAACAATGAACAGATAGCAAATAATGAAGACTAAATATTCTTCTTTGCACACTAACACTGTCTGTATGTGAATACAGATATTCACGAGACCCATAGCCATTCCCCAAATATTTGCACAAATAAAACCCTTTCATACCAGCTTTTGTGATTAGCAAATAAAATATTGTTGGATGGAACAACCCCTCAGAACGCAAACAACTGTTTGAACGCTGTTTGCTGTTTTCAAGAAAGTCTGGTCTTAAACCTCTTCTATTCAAAGGCAAGACACTCAGCTTGAGGATATTATAAATATTCCTGGGCAGTGGGAGAGAAGAAAACCATTACCTTTCTCCTGTGTAATTTTCTCTCCCATTGGGCTCTAAGACAACTCTAGTTATGGTGATTGAAAGGTACACTTAAGGAAGGTATTGCTCAGGTCTAGTTTCACTAGAAAATATTCCTGGTGTAAGGCTAGCTATAAGTCTTTCAAACTATCTATTTTGAATGATTCCGTCATTAGGAAAGAATTTATTGGCTTTACATTTAATATAAGGTAATAGTTTCAAAGGATTTTGGAGCAGCAAATAAGTTTAAACAGACTCAGGAGAAGTCTAAATGAAGTACAACCTCCAAAGCACCTCAGACAGTACGTCTTTTACCACTAAATTTAAAGCATTTATTACTTATTTTAATGTAAGCCACACTTTTCTGGACCGGTTCCTTATATGTATATAGAAACAATTCTTCCAATACTACTTCCAGCACTGCCCTCAAGCCCTAACTTACAGAAATCCTGCATGTGAGACATCTTCAGAGATCTAGAAATGGTAAAGGAATATAGTGGGCATTCTTTGTAGATGTAAAAGGGGCATTTGTGAAAGACAGCTGTGGACAGCATTCTTTAAAGTAGCATCTCTTTGGTAGATACTTAACCAGCCCTGTGGCAAGCATGGTGAACAGAGATCTCTGTTAAAGGAATTTGGCCTCATATCTTCAGATAGTATAAATCAGTGGAACTCTATGCATCAGCAATTTACACCAGCTGAGAATCTGAGGCCATAGTCTCTTAGGTCACAAGAAAATTCTCTTGCTATTCTTTGGCATTAATGGAAGCACCCTGTTCCCACAGTTTTATTGCATACTGTGTTTTAGTATGCTAAGATAGAAGGATCACATACTTCTCTGCATCTGTGCATATAACTTTCACTGAATCTATGGGAGTCACATGTAGATGAAAGTCAATATGCTCTATGGGTGAAATCCTGAACCCATTGAAGTCAATGTGAATGTTGCCATTGACTTCAATGGGGCCAGGATTTTACCCTATGCCTCTAAATATTTAGACAATATTACCCTGCAGTGAACTTTAAAGGTGGCAATTTTACAACAGAAAAGCTTCAAAAACAGACTCCAACGAGAAACTGCTGAACTGGAATTAATTTGCAAACTAGATATCATTAACTTGGGCTTGACTAGAGACTGGGAGTGGCTGGGTCATTACACAAATTGAATCTATTTCCGCATGTTAAGTATCCTCACACCTTCTTGTCAACTGTCTGAAATGGGCCATCTTGCTTATCACTACAAAAGTTTTTTTCCCCTCCTGCTGATAATAGTCATCTTAATTAATTAGTCTCTTAGAGTTGGTATGGCAACTTCCACTTTTTCATGTTCTCTGTATGTGTGTGTATATCTATCTTCTTACTATATGTTCCATTCGATGCATCTGATGAAGTGGGCTTTAGCCCACGAAAGCTTATGCTCAAATTTATTAGTCTCTAAGATGCCACAAGTACTCCTGTTCTTTTTTCTGATAACAGTGATTCCCATCCTTTAAACACAGGCCACGAATCTGAGTGGTCAAGTTCTGTTTTCAGTTATACTCACATTTGATTCCAATGGGGTTTAAATTGAGAACAGAATTTGGCATGGGTTGAAATCTTAGTCCCTCTGAAATCAATGGCAAGATTCCCATTGACTAGAATAGGGGCAGGATTGTGTTTTGATCCAAAAGCAGGAAACACTGATGAACCGTTTCCAAAAAAAAAACCAAACCCCACACACACTGCCTATACAGTTGCCTATGCATGACAGTTTTTTGTTTTACCATGGATTCCTCTTAGCATATATAACCCAAATGATACAGTGGCTCCCATGCTCCTTCCCTCCCATCATGCTGATTAATATATCCCAGGGGACTACGAGATTATGTCAGCATTCTTTTCATCCATGGTTTACCTAATGAAATTAAAAATAAAAAAATAATTTTTCAAAGTTATGATCATTGCCAAATTACCTAAGAAGTCTTTAAAGAGAACTGAAAGTGTTTATCACTTTCTGAGACAGTACATGCACTCCAAAGTAAATACCACCGCTCTTCTGAAGATAGCCATTTCATCTACTAGGGCCCCTACTAAGCAATGTTAGTACAGTCGAACAAAAGGTGTTCTAAGTATTCTAGTGAGCATGTAGAGTGAGGGAGCATTGCCACTAATGGCAATGTCTAGCTTTGCATTCTCTAAAAAGAATGCTTTTAGCAAATGGAATAGATCCTAGCAGAGAAGGAAAGAGAATGGAAGCAAGGGATAGTTATGCCCTGCAGAATGCTTCTGCCAGTGATGCTGTGTTGATAGCATCTTTTCTTCTTGCCAGTGACAACTCAGGTGATTTAAAATAGAACCCAAGAACAATATGTTGTGCTAGTGATAAGTTACAATTGAGCAAGCAACTGTGAGCTTGGGACAATTCTAATACTTTAATCTTTGTGTTGAAGTTTCTTTTACTTAGTTTTGAAACACAAAGGGAAGTTTTGGGAGATGGTTTAATAGAACTCCATTTGGCCATTTATGAATTATCTGATCATGACATTTTTATTTTTAGCTTTCCATTCCAAGTGAGTCTAGTTCTAAAACTTCCAACTTGCCAGGCACTTAGACTGTTATTCAGAAAGGCACTGAAGCACAAGCTGTAGTTCAATTGAAATCAATGCAAGTTGCTTAAAGTCAAGCACCTGTGTAAGTGCTTTGCTGAACTGGGGTCTTAGAGAATGACCCTTAACTTTCAGTCCTGACAATGCTCTGGCATTTGAAAGGAAAAGGGTTTGAAAATTAAAGTTACAAACATTTGAAAATTAAATTTACAAAAAAAAGTCAGATGTTGCGCATGTACAGGACATTTTAAATTTACTAGTAAAAAATGTACCAAAAAGTGTGGGGCTCTAGATATATAAGACTGCACTTATCTGGAATTCATACCGATGTAGGTCTGCATACATCTCCACACATACACAACCACAAATAGCTGTATTTACTTCAGTAATTACATCTATCTATTTAAATATGACCACAAAAACTGTAAGTATGTTTACCTGAAAGCGTGCTGAGTCTTGTGGCTTGAACCTTAGGCTCTTGATTCAGATTTGGTAACATTTTACACCCAAGATGCACTCTCTTTGCACAGGGGTAAATGACAAAACCACATAGAGGACAGTGAAGAATCAGGCCCAAAGTCTCATTCACTATTTGTCTGAGCCTACAGTGTGCGCTCAGGCAAAACTCCAGAAGATTTCTAGAGCCGGTTACATAACATGGAGAATGCTTAACTTTTTAAATTCCCTAAATGGTTGGTGGAGGACGATTAGCGTCATCTGATTCCACTACTGGCCCATCCGCTTCCCATACATAGATCCCTGGGATCACAACAGGTCCAGGAGAACAGATGGCTCCCACTTCCCTGCTACCAAGAAAGAAAATTGTATGGGGTTTCCTGTCTAAACGCTGATCTTAGGCAATCTGCCCCACAGACGAACCCCACCTTGAGGGCAGACGGGTGCACCCCAAATATTTTGATGCATTTGCTGTGGTACTATCTTTATGGCACATCTTCACTTTAAGAACTCTCCCAGTACTGCTACCACTGAAAAGAGATTCAAGCCTTTAGGCCCTAATATAGAGCACACCCTTTTGACAAGAGGGTGCTTCCACCATAAAGCAGCCTCCCTTGTGTGCTGTAGCTATGGGATTTGCTGGAATGTATTTGTAATTATTTTTCAGTAAGAAAGTTTTGCTGGATGAAGGTTCAAAGCAGAATGTTGCAAAAAGATACAGATAGTTTGCTTGCATTGCAGCTTTTGCCCTATCTTATTTCAAATGATGCCTCATGGTTTCATTCCCATTTTAAGGCACAATACTAAATACCGAACAAGAACATTAATCTTTACACAGATCATTTTATTAAACAAAGTGTTTTTTTTCTTTTTTAAACTTCAGATGTCTGGGTCTTTGGCAGTTCTTGTAGATTTGTGTTTATAGTGAAATTCATATGTCATGAAGTGAAATAAAAAAATTGGAGAATTTTGAAGAAATCTATAATTATATCTTGGGTTCTTCTGACATCATAAATCACCTGACCTCCTAAGCGAATTTGTAGCTGTCATTCCAAATTGCCTCTCAGTTATTCTGTATGGCATTATAATGCACCCTCTCTGGATGAATGAAAATAAAGTAAGTCCTCACTTTCAGATGGCAGAACTTAAATCATGTCTGAAAGTACGATTGATTCTATTACCTAGTACTTTTATCATTAGTGCAAGAGGGGAGTCCAACATTTTCTACAGAACAAATACACGTGAACAAGGTTTCAGAACATTCTCTGCTGTCCCAGCCACCATGCTAAGTATTGGCCAAGAGGAATTTTCATGGAACAGGAAGAATGGAGACTGCTCTACATTTCACATTAATTAGTTGTATTATGGTAGCACTTCAGAGCCCCGGTAATAAGCCAGGATCCCATTGTGTTAGGTGCTGTACACACACACACACACTCTCCCTACCCAAAAGACCTTACTATCTAAGTTGGTGACAACACAGATGCCCTCAGTAGTAGTTAAAATGAGGAGAAATCCCCCTTTGAATATTTTATTTCTCTCAGAATAGAAGCTTGACCCAGAGAGGCAGATCCTCTCCCAGTGTCCATTGAGCTATGACAATTTACCCCAGCTGGGGCTCTGACCCAGAGTTCATTTCACTATTTAAGAGGCTTTAATTGGAATAATTGGAATTTGTACTCCGAATGCTACAAAAATCAGACAGAAAATTGAAGTAGGTCAGCCCAAGAAGGTCCCTGATGGCAACTGCAGAATAAAGTGTTTTAATTGCCAAGAGAGTTTCTTGGCCAAATTCTTGTCTTTATGGAGATTGTCAGAAGTTTTGAGTTTCCAGCCAAAAAGCTGCCAGACTGAAGCCCAATCACTAGTGACAGCAAGATTAGAAACACCCAGATTGGCTGTCTGAACAACAGTGTATAATGGGACAAAAATGTTGTGGAATCTAAGTGCAGTTGATCCCTGGCAAATTTTTAATAGGACATTGATTTTGATATCAAATACCCACCACTTCACACTCTGGCATTTCTTGATTGTATGGGAAATGTCAGGCTGCAGAATACTGAAAAATATGGTACTATATTAACATATGTTTTGCTGTCTTCTCTGATAATGGAATCGTTAATAAAAGAAAATTAATGCAAAATGGGTGCATGTGAATTCATGCCATTATAAGACATGATGGGTGTGATTCTCATTTACATCAACGCCACTTTGTACTGCAAATCACTTTACAGCTATAGTCATTTTAGGGCCCCTTTACAATGCCAAAGTGGCACAAAGGTGCTGTAGTGAGACTCAGAGTCAAGGCCACTGTGTTTTCAAATACACTTACAAAGGATATAGATAACAGTGCCGGTCTGGGAGTGGCATACAAGATTAACTGCAATACTCACCTATGATATCAACTTGTTATATGTAACACTTAAGAGTTAATTTCATCTTTAATACTCTTGCTGGAAGGTTACAACATACACAACTTTATTTCTTAGACTTCAGAATGATAAGACAAGAGATCCCAAAAACAGACACACAAAGCAAGCTGTTCTCAAAAACAGAGAGACAGCTCACCCCACCCTACTCTAGGATGGTTATTTGCTGACTGCTTGTGATCACATTCGTCTTTGTACAGCCCCCTAGCCCACAAGCAGGACCAGTAACCCCCCCTGCCCCATCCACACACTTTGGGCTTGTCTACACAGGGCAACAATGCACACTAAAGGGATGTGATTTCTAATGCAAACCACCTAACCTGGGTAGACCCTGCTGGCGTGAACTAAAAGTTCCCAAGTTTGCATTAACATAGTGTTGTGCGCTACGTTAAAGCATATCAGGGAACTTTTAGTTTGTGCCAGCAGGGTTGACGTATGCCAGTTAGTGCACAACATGTTGGTGCGCTTTAGAAATCATTCCCTTCTAATGCGCATTGCCACACTGTATAAATACGTTCTTAAAGTGATAGCTTGCAATTCCAACACAATCCTCAATACACCACAGTTGTGATTCTATTTTCTGCACCTTTAAAATGTAGGCGGGATTCTGCCTGTGTGGGCAGTGCATATAAGGAACTGTGGAGAGTTGTTAGTTCTGGAGGGAGAATGTTACAGGAATCGCACTGCATTGTCTCTTATGGAGACTTTAAGACTGCGATTTTCAAAGGGCTGTTCTGAACATCTCAACATGAATTGGTTTCTCATTTAGGGTCCGATTCTACACCCATTGACATCAACAGGAGTTCTGAACACTGGATATTTCTGAAAATCAGAGCCCTGGCACCTTGTTTCTTATGCACTCATTTTACATTTGTGCAAAGCAGCTGTAGAATGCTGCCGTGCCTAGGAATGGAGAAGTCTGATTGATAGCATTTTACACTCTATTCCCGTTCATTTTGTTCAAGTGGAGGTGACCGCACAAAGTGCAAAGTCATGGAGAAAGAAGCTGTAGGTGTCTCAAAATGGACATTAAAAAATGGAGGCACCAAAATTAGTGGTACCTTTGAAAATCTGTCCCCAAGAGAATTGCCTAAGGCCACATAAAAGCTAGAACGAGCTCACTGATAGCAATATCACTCATGTCTACACTACGAAATTAGTTCGAATTTATAGAAGCCGGTTTTATAGAAATCGGTTGTATACAGCCGATTGTGTGTGTCCCCACATAAAATGCTCTAAGTGCTCTAGTCGGCGGACCGCGTCCACAGTACGAGGCTAGCGTCGACTTCCGGAGCATTGCACTATGGGTAGCTATCCCACAGCTATCCCACAGTTCCCGCAGTCTCTGCCGCCCCTTGGAATTCTGGGTTGAGATCCCAATGCCCGGATGATGCAAAACAGTGTCGCGGGAGGTTCTGGGTACATGTCGTCAGGCCCCTCCCCCCCCGTCACAGCAACGGCAGACAATAGATTCGCGCCTTTTTACCTGGGTTACCTGTGCAGACAACATACCACGGCAAGCATGGAGCCCGCTCAGCTCACCGTCACCATATGTCCTCTGGGTGCCGGCAGACGTGGGACTGCATTGCTACACAGCAGCAGCTGCTAACTGCCTTTTGGCGGTAGACGGTGCAGTAGACTGGTAGCCTTCATCGGCGATCTGGGTGCTGGCAGCCGTGGGGCTGTATTGCACCAGCCCCTTGCCTTTTGGCAGTAGATGGTGTATTACGACTGGTAACCGTCCTATTACAAGTTGGGTCATCGCACATTAGCAGAGTCTTCCCTGAGCAGCAGATTGTGCAATAGGCCTGAAGGCCATCGTAATACACTAACTGCCAAGCACCCAGTATTTGCTGCCAAGCACCCAGAAAGATGCCGAGGGCTATCAGTCACGCTGCACCGTCGTCTTAAGATGTAAAAAATAGATTTGCTCTGTATTCATTTGCTTCCCCCTCCCTCCGTCAAATCAACGGCCTGCTAAACCCAGGCTTTTCAGTTTAATCTTTGGGGGGACCATTCTGTGTGACAGTTGTTTGTGTTTCTCCCTGATGCACAGCCACCGTTCTTGATTTTAATTCCCTGTAACTGTACGCCATGTCGTCACTCGGCCCGCCCTCCCTCCTTCCCCTAGTCCGTCAGATACTACTTTCGCGCCTTTTTTTTGAATTCTGGGTTGAGATCCCAATGCCCGGATGATGCAAAACAGTGTCGCGGGAGGTTCTGGGTACATGTCGTCAGGCCCCTCCCCCCCGTCACAGTAACGGCAGACAATAGATTCGCGCCTTTTTACCTGGGTTACCTGTGCAGACAACATACCACGGCAAGCATGGAGCCCGCTCAGCTCAGCTGAGCTCACCGTCACCATATGTCCTCTGGGTGCCGGCAGACGTGGGACTGCATTGCTACACAGCAGCAGCTGCTAACTGCCTTTTGGCGGTAGACGGTATAGCATGAGTAATAGCCGTGGGGCTGGCAGCCGTATGGCTGCATTGCACCAGCCCCTTGCCCTTTGGTAGGAGATGGTATATTATGACTGGTATCCGTCGTCGTCGTACTGCAGTGGCTGTCAATCATGGGCACCTGGGCAGACACGCTACTGTCTCGATGATGATGGCTACCAGTCGTAGTATAGTATTTTCTGCCAATTGCCCAGTGTTGTCTGCTAAGCACCCAGAAGAGGCCGAGGGTGATCTGGGTGCTGGCGGACGTGGGGCTGGCAGACGTGGGGCTGCATTGCTACACAGCAGCAGCCCCTTGCCTTTTGGTAGACGATGGTATATTACGATTGGTAACCTTCGTCATCATACTGCAGAGGCTATCACTCATGCTGCACCGTCGGCTGCCAGCTTAAGATGTAAAAAATAGATTTGTTCTGTATTCATTTGCTTCCCCTTCCTCCGTGAAATCAATGGCCTGCTAAGCCCAGGATTTTCAGTTTAATCTTTGGGGGGACCATTCTGTGTGACAGTTGTTTGTGTTTCTCCCTGATGCACAGCCACCTTTCTTGATTTTAATTCCCTGTTCCTGTACCTGTACGCCATGTCGTCACTCGGCCCTCCCTCCCTCCCGCCCTCCCTCCTTCTCCTGGTCCATCAGATACTAGTTTCGCGCCTTTTTTCTGACCAGGCGCCATAGCTAGCACTGGGATCATGGAGCCCGCTCAGATCACCGCGGCAATTATGAGCACTATGAACACCACGCGCATTGTCCTGGAGTATATGCAGAGCTAGGACATGCCAAGGCGAAACCCGGACCAGCCGAGGAGGCGATTGCAGCGCGGCGAAGAGAGTGATGAGGAAATTGACATGGACATAGACCTCTCACAAGGCACAGGCCCCAGCAATGTGGAAATCATGGTGTCACTGGGGCAGGTTCATGGCGTGGAACGCCGATTCTGGGCCCGGGAAACAAGCACAGACTGGTGGGACCGCATCGTGCTGCAGGTATGGGACGATTCCCAGTGGCTGCGAAACTTTTGCATGCGTAAGGCCACTTTCATGGAACTTTGTGACTTGCTTTCCCCTGCCCTGAAACGCCAGGATACCAAGATGAGAGCAGCCCTCACAGTTGAGAAGCGAGTGGCGATAGCCCTGTGGAAGCTTGCAATGCCAGACAGCTACCGGTCAGTCGGGAATCAATTTGGAGTGGGCAAATCTACGGTGGGGGCTGCTGTGATCCAAGTTGCCAGGGCAATGAAAGACCTGGTGATATCAAGGGTAGTGACTCTGGGCAACGTGCAGTCAATAGTGGATGGTTTTGCTGAAATGGGATTCCCAAACTGTGGCGGGGCCATAGATGGAACCCATATCCCTATCTTGTCACCGGAGCACCAAGCCACCGACTACGTAAACCGCAAGGGGTACTTTTCAATGCTGCTGCAAGCCCTGGTGGACCACAAGGGACGTTTCACCAACATCAACATGGGATGGCCGGGAAAGGTACATGATGCTCGCGTCTTCAGGAACTCTGGTCTGTTTCGAAAGCTGGAGGAAGGGACTTTCTTCCCGGACCAGAAAGTAACCGTTGGGGATGTTGAAATGCCTATCGTGATCCTTGGGGACCCAGCCTACCCCTTAATGCCATGGCTCATGAAGCCGTACACAGGCAGCCTGGACAGGAGTCAGGACCTGTTCAACTACAGGCTGAGCAAGTGCCGAATGGTGGTGGAATGTGCATTTGGACATTTAAAAGCGCGCTGGCGCAGCTTACTGACTTGCTCAGACTTCAGCGAAAAGAATATCCCCATTGTTATTGCTGCTTGCTGTGCGCTCCACAATATCTGTGAGAGTAAGGGGGAGACCTTTATGGCGGGGTGGGAGGTTGAGGCAACTCGCCTGGCCACTGATTACGCGCAGCCAGACACCAGGGCGGTTAGAGGAGCACAGCAGGGCGCAGTGCGCATCAGAGAAGCTTTGAAAACAAGTTTTGTGACTGGCCAGGCTACTGTGTGAAACTTCTGTTTGTTTCTCCTTGATGAACCCTCCAAACCCCCCCCCCCGACCCGGTTCACTCTACTTCCCTGTAAACCAACCACCCCACTCCACCCTCCCCTCCCCAATTCAAGCACCGCTTGCAGAGGCAATAAAGTCATTGTTTTTTCACATTCATGCATTCTTTATTAGTTCCTCACAGAAGTAGGGGGATAATTGCCAAGGTAGCCTGGGATGGGTGGGGGAGGAGGGATGGAAAAGGACACACTGCATTTTAAAACTTTAAGTCTTATTGAAGGCCAGCCTTCTGATGCTTGGGCGATCATCTGGGGTGGAGTGACTGGGTGGACGGAGGCCCCCCCACCGTGTTCTTGGGCGTCTGGGTGAGGAGGCTATGGAACTTGGGGAGGAGGGCTGTTGGTTAAACAGGGGCTGTAGCGGCGGTCTCTGCTCCTGCTGCCTTTCCTGCAGCTCAACCATACGCTCGAGCATATCAGTTTGATGCTCCAGCAGACGGAGCATTGACTCTTGCCGTCTGTCTGCAAGCTGACGCCACCTATCGTCTTCAGCCCGCCACTTGCTCTTTTCATCCCGCCATTCAGCCCGCCACCTCTCCTCTCGTTCATATTGTGCTTTTCTCATGTCCGACATTGACTGCCTCCACGCATTCTGCTGTGCTCTATCAGCGTGGGAGGACATCTGCAGCTCCGTGAACATATCGTCCCGCGTCCTCCGGTTTCTCTTTCTAATGTTCACTAGCCTCTGCGAAGGAGAAACATTTGCAGCTGGTGGAGGAGAAGGGAGAGGTGGTTAAAAAAGACACATTTTAGAGAACAATGGGTACACTCTTTCATTACAAGGTCGCATATTTCGGCTTGCAGGCAGCCATGGTAGGCCACAGTGTTTTGGCTTTTTTAACCTTCTTAACATGCGGGAAAGGTTTCAAACAGCAGCGCATTTCCCATATCAAGGATGAATTGGGTTGTCCATTTAAAATGGGTTTTCAATGTAAAAGGAGGGGCTGCGGTTTCCCGGTTAACATGCGGCACAAACCCAAGTAAACCACCCCCCCCCCCACACACACACGATTCTCTGGGATGATCACTTCACCCCTCCCCCCACCGCGTGATTAACAGCGGGGAACATTTCTGTTCAGAAGAGCAGGAACGGGTGCCTCTGAATGTCCCCTTAATAAAATCACCCCATTTCAACCAGGTGACCGTGAATGATATCACTCTCCTGAGGATAACAAAGAGCAATAAGGAATGGATATTGTCTGCATGCCAGCAAACACCGGGACCATACGCTGCCATGCTTTGTTATGCAATGATTCCAGACTACGTGCTACTGGCCTGGAGTACATGAAGGAGAGCTTTCTGGAGATGTCCCTGGAGGATTTCCGCTCCATCCCCATATACGTTAACAGACTTTTCCAGTAGATGTACTGGCCACAATTGCGAGAGAAAATTAAGCATTAAACACGCTTGCTTTTAAACCATGTGTAATGTTTACAAATATTTACCAGAGGTCTCCTGTGTGCCCTGAGGGTCTTGGGTGAGTTTGGGGGTTACTGGTTCCAGGTCCAGGGTCACAAACATATCCTGGCTGTTGGGGAAACCGGTTTCTCCGCTTTCTTGTTGCTGTGAGCTACCTACAGTACCTCCATCCTCATCTTCCTCGTTCCCCGAACCGTCATCCCTGTGTGTTTGTCCATTGACGGAGTCATAGCACACGGTTGGGGTAGTGGTGGCTGCACCCCCTAGAATGGCATGCAGCTCCACGTAGAAGCGGCAAGTTTGCGGCTCTGCCCCGGACCTTCCGTTTGCTTCTCTGGCTTTGTGGTAGGCTTGCCGTAGCTCCTTAATTTTCACGCGGCACTGCTGTGTGTCCCTGTTATGGCCTCGGTCCTTCATGGCCTTGGAGACCTTTTCTAATACTTTGCCATTTCTTTTACTGCTACGGAGTTCAGCTAGCACTGATTCATCTCCCCATATGGCGAGCAGATCCTGTACCTCCCGTTCGGTCCATGCTGGAGCTCTTTTGCGATCCTGGGACTCCATCACGGTTACCTGTGCTGATGAGCTCTGCGTGGTCACCTGTGCTCTCCACGCTGAGCAAACAGGAAATGAAATTCAAACGTTTGCGGGTCTTTTCCTGTCTACCTGGTCAGTGCATCTGAGTTGAGAGCGCTGTCCAGAGTGGTCACAATGAAGCACTGTGGGATAGCTCCCGGAGGCCAATAACGTCGAATTCCGTCCACACTACCCCAATTCCGACCCGCAAAGGCCGGTTTTATCGCTAATCCCCTCATCGGAGGTGGTGTAAAGAAACCGGTTTAAAGGACCCTTTAAGTCAAAAGAAAGGGCTTTGTCGTGTGGACGTGTCCAGGCTTAATTCGATTTAACGCTGCTAAAGTCGACCTAAACCCGTAGTGTAGACCAGGAGTAACTAAATGAAGATAGGGGCTTAAAGCTGGTGTGAAAGAGACAAGCATGCTAAAAAGCTTGAAAAAAATCAGTATCCTATTATAAACATTGCTATATTTGGCAAGATTTCTCCGATTACAACCCATCTATGACATATCCAAGTTAGCAGAAAAGAAACGAATAGCTATTACCTGAAAAGATCAAAGACAAAGACAGACATACAAGGGTAAATACTTTATGTCAAAGTATATATTCATCCCTTCTCCAAGTAGATCATAGACAGAGGAAACAGAGAAATCTGAAGCCTCCATACTTTCACTGGTAATTTTTTGGAACTTGACAATAGTCAATTAAGAAACATTATTTCAGAACCTGTAGAAAACCTGGGAGCTCCAGCTAAAGCAGGGGTTCTCAAACGGGGGGTCAGGACCCCGCTTTGCCTCCAGCATTTATAATGGTGTTAAATATATAAACAAGTGTTTTTAATTTATAAGGGGGGTCATGCTCAGAGGCTTGCTATGTGAAAGGGGGTCACCAGTACACTAGTTTGAGAGCCACTGAGCTAAAGTCTTCTGCTGCTCTCAATTGCAGCAGTGTTGCCAGACGCTAGAAGTAATTTTTCAGATAACTAGGTTGCCAACCATCTGAACTCCACCCAGAAACCACTGGCAGTCAATGAAGAGCACAGAACACAGGTGTAACAGGCTCCTAGTATGGTGTACTCCTTAGGAAGCGCTCAGCCACATTCTGTGCTAACTTCAGTTTCCAAGTGGTCTCACTTTGTACCCTGTACACTAATCCAAATTTAAAAGTCACAGAATCATGGAGATAATTATAGCCAAGTCAGTTTCTGTAAGGTTCTACCTAGATGAATATAGGGTTGCCTATCACCATAGTATTTGAGCACAGATGGCATGGCAACCACTTGAAATAAGGATCCACTTGAACATCAAAGTCACATTCAAGTCAATGGGACTACTCACGTGAGGAAGTGCAATGGAGCACAACCTAGGTGCAGAAGCTTGGACTGGATGGTATATTATTATTGCAATGTAAGGTGAGTCAAATGAATATGTTGCAATAGAGAGTTCTCAGAAATAAATCATAGAAGATTAGAGTTGGAAGAGACATCAGGAGGTCATCTAGTCCAACCCCCTCCTCAAAGCAGGACCAACCCAAACAAAATCATTCCAGCCAGGGCTTTGTCTGAGAAGACCGAGGCAAAACACGCATTGAGTACTTCAGCTTTTTCCACATCATCTGTCACTAGGTTGCCTCCCCAATTCAGTAAGGGTCCCACACTTTCCTTGACCACCTTCTTGTTGCTAACATACCTGTAGAAACCCTTCTTATTACCCTTCACATCCCTTGCTAGCTGCAACTCCAATTGTGCTTTGGCCTTCATGATTACACCCCAGCATGCTCGAGCAATATTTTTACACTCCTGCCTAGTCATCTGTCCAAGTTTCCACTTCTTGTAAGCTTCCTTTTTGTGTTTAAGCTCACTGAAGATTTCTCTGTTAAGCCTAGCTGGTCCCCTGCCATGTTTGCTATTCTTTCTACATGTCGGGATGGTTTGTTAAGGTTTTTTTAAAATACAGCCAGTTCTCCTGGACTCCTTTCCTCCTCATATTAGCCTCCCAGGGGATCCTGCCCATCACTTCCCTGAGGGAGTCAACATCTGCTTTTCTGAAGTCCAGGGTCTGTATTCTGCCTCTCTCCTTTGTTCCTTTAGAACTCGACCATCTCATGATCACCGTTGCCCAGGTTGCCACCTACTTCTACTTTCCCTACTAATTCTTCCCTGTTTGTGAGCAGCAGGTCAAGAGGAGCACAGCCCCTAGTTGGTTCCTCCAGCACTTGCACCAAGAAGTTGTCCCCAACATTCTCCAAAAACTTCCTGGATTTGTGTTCACTGCTGTATTGCGCTCCCAGCAGATGTCAGGGTGATTGAAGTCCCCCATGAGAACCAGGGCCTGTGATCTGGAAATTTCTGTTAGTTGTCTGAAGAAAGCCTCATCTACCTCATCCTCCTGGTCTGGTGGTCTATAGCAGATTCCCACCACGACATCACCCTTGTTGCTGTCGCCTCTAGACTTAATCCAAAAACTCTCAACACTTTTCTCCAGTTTCATACTGGAGCTCTGAACAATGCAGGTGCTCATGGGTCTGATGTGCTCACAAAATTTACACAGTGTATTTGATTTAGCTGGCAAATGTAAGGGCCTGTGATTATTCTAATGATACAGACTGGAAAGTGGTTAGCAACATGTTTGAAACAAAGGGACTGTATTTTATTTCTTTTGGTGCAACATATGGGCACCTTGCTTGCTTCATCGTGCCTCATATTATACTCTGAAATAAGGACTTAGTTGAATTTTTTGGATTAAACGGTTTCATGGCATAATATGCCCTTATTAGATGTAAAACATTTTTATATATACAAGCCATATTTTTTAATTTCTGCTTTCAGTCTCTGAACAAAGAATAGTTATTCTGTAGTATAATAAGAATTAATTACTGGAATTGAAACCGCAGAGTTACTATAAATTTTACAGCATTCAGAATCCAATGTAATTTTTTAGCCCATTATAATTTATTTTTGCAGTAATCATAGTCACCACTGTCTCACTTTATGTTTTTTTTTTTTTTTTTTTTTAAATAGGGCAGTTTGGTGAAAAGCAGACTGTGGAATATATGTATGTTGCTATTTAAATTGCAGTTTAATATTTCAGCAATAAACTAGTGGCTAAATGCAACTTAAATTTGATTGGCAGTTTAATTCTCAGTTTCTTTTTTATGCTGTTCTTTAATTTGATTTCTCTTCCCGCCTACTATTTTCCAGCACTCCCTTCCTCCCCCCACTCTTTGCACGGGTGCACATATCACCCACTGCTAAAGTTAAGAATGCCAATGCCATATCGTGACCAGAAAGCCTTTACTCTTTCCATTTTCTCTTCTTCTATCCATTTGAAAATAATCATAGGCCTTGGTTTTGTGCAGGCAACTGTGCAGGTTCAGGAGTCTACCTGCATGGTTTTTCTCAGCACAGGACAATGACCACAGTTTGTAAAAAGTTTCCCCTATTTCTGGATCTAGAGAAACACAGATTACAGCACTATCCTGCCTTTTAATTATATTATTTCCTTGTTAAGAGAGAAATGAGAAGATGCAAAAAGTTCACAGCTGAGGGAGGCTTTGGTGTTATTTATTCTCAATATGGAGATTTTTTTTTAAACTTATTCTTTTTGGGTCTCAAAGTTTCTTGGTTTTTGACTCATCTCTGTTTAGCCAACATGGTGATGATTAATGATGGTCCTGATCAGCAAAATTCAGATATAGATTTTGAACCCCCTAAATTTGAAGGTGTTCAAATCTGACTTTTTGATTCAGTTCAAAGGAAAGAAAAATGCAGCAAACTACAAAATTTGGATCTGTTCTGAGTTCTCCACATCTCCCAAAAAACATTCTTTGGGGTGTTTGATGGGCTGGAGAGGTGGTTGGTACAGACCAACAGTATTGTTAATCTCTGTTTGTCTTCACTTTGATCAAGGATATTCCTATAGTTCTAAGGGAAGCATTATGAATCTCCCAGCATCTCAATTACTTTCTCTAGCAGTTAGTAATAGATTGGTTTACCCAAATTATACCAGATTTTCTTTATTTTATCTCACCTGATTGTCTCAGAGTATATGCACACGTGAATGGATCTTATTTGAGTTTTCAAAAACTATTTTGTCCAATCTCTTAAATCCCTAAAGTAGCATATATAAAGATTATGTTTGATTATTGTGTTGCAAATCAGGAAGGTAACAAATCGATCTTAAATCTTATACTGTAAAATGTAAGATCTCTTGATGATGCTGATTTCCCCTCCCTCCCCCCCGCCCCATCTCCTAACCTCTTGGCCAGTATTCTATATTTTCTTGAAAGCTATTTTCCTGTCCTTGGCCAGTCATCCTAAATTTAGTAAAAGCTGGGATGCTGATGACCTCTACTTCTATTTATTCACTATTAGGTAATTCAACAATCTGTCTCAGGGCTCCTTCATCAGGCCATTTGTCTTTGTGTCACCGCCTTATATTCTTAGAATGAACAGTTGCTTGTTTGGCCATCCAGCTCTTATTTGGAAGAGCAGGCCCATCAGAACTTTCCATATCAATATTATTCAGGGTATGTCTACACTACGAAATTAAGTCGAATTTATAGAAGCCGGTTTTATAGAAATCGGTTGTATACAGCCGATTGTGTGTCCCCCCACATAAAATGCTCTAAGTGCATTAAGTCGGCGGACCGCATCCACAGTACCGAGGCTAGCGTCGACTTCCGGAGCATTGCACTGTGGGTAGCTATCCCACAGTTCCCGCCGCCCATTGGAATTCTGGGTTGAGATCCCAATGCCTGAATGATGCAAAACAGTGTCACGGGGGGTTCTGGGTACATGTCGTCAGGCACCTCCCCCTCCCTCAGAGCAACGGCAGACAATCGATTCGCGCCTTTTTACCTGGGTTACCTGTGCAGACAACATACCACGCCAAGCATGGAGCCCGCTCAGCTCAGCTCACCGTCACCATATGTCCTCTGGGTGCCGGCAGACGTGGTACTGCATTGCTACACAGCAGCAGCTAATTGCCTTTTGGCAGTAGACGGTGCAGTATGACTGGTAGCCTTCATCGGCGATCTGGGTGCTGGCAGACGTGGGGCTGGTAGACGTGGGGCTGGTAGACGTGGGGCTGCATTGCACACAGCAGCAGCCCCTTACCTTTTGGTAGAAGATGGTATATTACGACTGGTATACGTCTTCGTTGTACTGCAGTGGCTGTCAATCATGGGCACCTGGGCAGACTTGACGATGATGGCTATCAGTCGTAGTATGCTATTTTCTGCCAAGCACCCAGAAGATGCCGAGGGCTATCAGTCATGCTGCACCGTCATCTGCCAGCTTAAGATGTAAAAAATAGATTTGTTCTGTATTCATTTGCTTCCGCGTCCCTCTGTGAAATCAACGGCCTGCTAAACCCAGGGTTTTGAGTTCAATCTTTGGGGGGGGGCATTCTGTGTGACAGTTGTTTGTGTTTCTCCCTGATGCACAACCACCTTTGTTGAGTTTAATTCCCTGTACCTGTACGCCATGTCGTCACTCGCCCCTCCCTCCCTCCGTCTATCAGATACTAGTTTCACGCCTTTTTTCAGACCAGACGCCATAGCACTGGGATCATGGAGCCCGCTCAGATCACCGTGGCAATTATGAGCACTATGAACACCACGCGCATTGTCCAGGAGTATATGCAGAGCCAGGACATGCCAAAGCAAAACCAGGACCAGCCGAGGAGGCGATTGCAGCGCGGCGATGAGAGTGATGAGGAAATTGACATGGACATAGACCTCTCACAAGGCACAGGCCTCAGCAATGTGCAAATCATGGTGTTACTGGGGCAGGTTCATGCCGTGGAACGCCGATTCTGGGCCCGGGAAACAAGCACAGACTGGTGGGACCGCATCGTGCTGCAGGTATGGGACGATTCCCAGTGGCTGCGAAACTTTCGCATGTGTAAGAGCACTTTCATGGAACTTTGTGACTGGCTTTCCCCTGCCCTGAAGCGCCAGAATACCAGGATGAGAGCAGCCCTCACAGTTGAGAAGCGAGTGGCGATAGTCCTGTGGAAGCTTGCAACGCCAGACAGCTACCGGTCAGTCGGGAATCAATTTGGAGTGGGCAAATCTACTGTGGGGGCTGCTGTGATCCAAGTTGCCAGGGCAATCAAAGACCTGGTGATATCAAGGGTAGTGACTCTGGGAAACATGCAGGCCATAGTGGATGGCTTTGCTGCAATGGGATTCCCAAACTCGGGGGGGGGGGGGTGAAAGACGGAACCCATATCCCTATCTTGGCACCGGAGCACCAAGCCACCGAGTACATAAACCACAAGGGGTACTTTTCAATGCGGCTGCAAGTCCTGGTGGATCACAAAGGACGTTTCACCAACATCAACATGGGATGGCCGGGAAAGGTACATGATGCTCGCGTCTTCAGGCACTCTGGTAGCAGTTCTGCTGAAAAGGACCTAGGGGTCACAGTGGACGAGAAGCTGGATATGAGTCAACAGTGTGCTCTTGTTGCCAAGAAGGCTAACGGCATTTTGGGCTGTATAAGTAGGGGCATTGCCAGCAGATCGAGGAATGTGATCGTTCCCCTTTATTTGACATTGGTGAGGCCTCATCTGGAATACTGTGTCCAGTTTTGGGCCCCACACTACAAGAAGGATGTGGAAAAATTGGAAAGAGTCCAGCGGAGGGCAACAAAAATGATTAGGGGTCTGGAGCACATGACTTATGAGGAGAGGCTGAGAGAACTGGGATTGTTTAGTCTCCAGAAGAGAAGAATGAGGGGGGATTTGATAGCAGCCTTCAACTACCTGAAGGGGGGTTCCAAAGAGGATGGAGCTCGGCTGTTCTCAGTGGTGGCAGATGACAGAACAAGGAGCAATGGTCTCAAGTTGCGGTGGGGGAGGTCCAGGTTGGATATCAGGAAAAACTATTTCACTAGGAGGGTGGTGAAACACTGGAATGCGTTACCTAGGGAGGTGGTGGAGTCTCCTTCCTTGGAGGTTTTTAAGGCCCGGCTTGACAAAGCCCTGGCTGGGATGATTTAGCTGGGAATTGGTCCTGCTTTGAGCAGGGGGTTGGACTAGATGACCTCTTGAGGTCCCTTCCAACTCTGATATTCTATGGTCTGTTTCAAAAGCTGGAGGAAGGGACTTTCTTCCCGGACCAGAAAATAACCGTTGGGGATGTTGAAATGCCTATAGTTATCCTTGGGGACCCAGCCTACCCCTTAATGCCATGGCTCATGAAGCCGTACACAGGCAGCCTGGACAGTAGTCAGGACCTGTTCAACTATAGGCTGAGCAAGTGCCGAATGGTGGTGGAATGTGCATTTGGACGTTTAAAAGCGCGCTGGCGCAGCTTACTGACTCGCTCAGACTTCAGCGAAAAGAATATCCCCATTGTTATTGCTGCTTGCTGTGCGCTCCACAATATCTGTGAGAGTAAGGGGGAGACATTTATGGCGGGGTGGGAGGTTGAGGCACATCGCCTGGCCGCTGATTACGCGCAGCCAGACACCAGGGCGGTTAGAAGAGCACAGCAGGGCGCGGTGCGCATCAGAGAAGCTTTCAAAACTAGTTTTGTGACTGGCCAGGCTACTGTGTGAAACTTCTGTTTGTTTCTCCTTGATGAACCCTCCGCCCCACCCCCCCCACCTGGTTCACTCTACTTCCCCGTAAACCAACCACCCCACCCTCCCCTCCCCCTTTGAGCACTACTTGCAGAGGCAATAAAGTCATTGTTACTTCACATTCATGCATTCTTTATTAATTCATCACACAACTAGGGGGGATAATTGCCAAGGTAGCCCGGGATGGGTGGGGGAGGAGGGAAGGAAAAGGACACACTGCAGTTTAAAACTTTAACTCTTATTGAAGGCCAGCCTTCTGATGCTCGGGCAATCATCTGGGGTGGAGTGACTGGGTGGCCGGAGGCCCCCCCACCCGTGTTCTTGGGCGTCTGGGTGAGGAAGCTATGGAACTTGGGGAGGAGGGCTGTTGGTTACACAGGGGCTGTAGCGGCGGTCTCTGCTCCTGCTGCCTTTCCTGCAGCTCAAGCATATGCTGGAGCATATCAGTTTGATGCTCCAGCAGCCGGAGCATTGACTCCTGCCTTCTGTCTGCAAGCTGATGCCACCTATCCTCTTCAGCCCGCCACTTGCTCTGTTCATCCCGCGATTCAGCCCGCCACCTCTCCTCTCGTTCATACTGTGCTTTTCTGTAGTCTGACATTGACTGCCTCCACGCATTCTGCTGTGCTCTTTCAGCGTGGGAGGACATCTGGAGCTCCGTGAACATGTCATCCCGAGTCCGCCATTTTCTCCTTCTAATCTTCACTAGCCTCTGTGAAGGAGAAACATTTACAGCTGGTGGAGGAGAAGGGAGAGGTGGTTAAAAAAGGACACATTTTAGAGAACAATGGGTACACTCTTCCACGTTAAATTTTGCTGTTCACATTACACAGCACATGTGCTTTCGTTACAAGGTCGCATTTTTCCTCTTATATTGAGGGCCTGCCGGTTTGGTGTGAGAGATCACCCACGCACTGCCAGGCAACAGATTTCGGCTTGCAGGCAGCCATGGTAAGCCACAGTCTTTTGGCTTTTTTAAACCTTCTTAACATGTGGGAATGGTTTCAAACAGTAGCGCCCTCATTTCCCATACCAAGCACCCATTGGGTTGGCCATTTAAAATGGGTTTGCAATGTAAAAGGAGGGGCTGCGATTTCCGGGTTAACATGCAGCACAAACCCAACTAACCCCCCTCCCCCCCACACCCAATTATCGGGGATGATCACTTCACCCCTCCCCCCCCCCCCCATCGTGTGGCTGACAGCGGGGAACATTTCTGTTCAGCAGAGCAGGAAGGGGCACCTCTGAATGTCCCCTTAATAAAATCACCCCATTTCAACCAGGTGACCGTGAATGATATCACTCTCCTGAGGATAACAAAGAGCAATAAGGAATGGATGTTGTCTGCATGCCAGCAAACACTGGGACCATACGCGGCCATGCTTTGTTATGCAATGATTCCAGACTACGTGCTACTGGCCTGGTGTGGTAAAGTGTCCTACCATGGTGGACGGGATAAGGCAGCCCTCCCCAGAAACCTTTTGCAAAGGCTTTGGGAGTACATGAAGGAGAGCTTTCTGGAGATGTCCCTGGAGAATTTCCGCTCCATCCCCATACACGTTAACAGATTTTTCCAGTAGCTGTACTGGCCGTGATTGCCAGGGCAAATTAATCATTAAACACGCTTGCTTTTAAACCATGTGTAATATTTACAAAGGTACACTCACCAGAGGTCCCTTGTGTGCCCTCAGGGTCTGGGAGCACACCTTGGGTGAGTTCGGGGGTTACTGGCTCCAGGTCCAGGGTGATTAACATATTCTGGCTGTTGGGGAAACCGGTTTCTCTGCTTCCTTGCAGCTGTGATCTATCTACATTATCCTCATCTTCCTCGTACCCCAAACCCGCTTCCCTGTGTGTTTCTCCAGTGACGGAGTCATAGCACACAGTTGGGGTAGTGGTGGCTGCACCCCCTAGCATGGCATGCAGCTCCGCGTATAAGTGGCAGGTTTGCGGCTCTGCTCCGGACCTTCCGTTTGCCTCTCTGGCTTTGTGGTAGGCTTGCCTTAGCTCCTTAATTTTCACGTGGCACTGCTGTGCATCCCTGTTATGGCCTCTGTCCTTCATGGACTTGGAAACCTTTTCTAATATTTTGCCATTTCATTTACTGCTACGGAGTTCAGCTAGCACGTATTCATCTCCCCATATGGTGAGCAGATCCCGTACCTCCCATTCGGTCCATGATGGAGCTCTTTTGTGATCCTGGGACTCCATCATGGTTACCTGTGCTGATGAGCTCTGCGTGGTCACCCGTGCTCTCCACGCTGGGCAAACAGGAAATGAAATTCAAACGTTTGCGGGGCTTTTCCTGTCTACCTGGTCAGTGCATATGAGTTGAGAGTGCTGGCCAGAGCGGTCACAATGAAGTACTGTGGGATAGCTCCCGGAGGCCAATAACGTCAAATTCCGTCCACACTACCTCAATTCCGACCTGCTAAGGCCAATTTTATTGCTAATCCCCTCGTTGGAGGTGGAGTAAAGAAACCAGTTTAAAGGGCCCTTTAAGTCAAAAGAAAGGGCTTCGTCGTGTGAACGTGTCCAGGCTTAATTCCATTTAACACTGCTAAAGTCGACCTAAACTCATAGTGTAGACCAGGCCTCAGTCCTGAGTCAGACAAGGAACAAGATCTTACGGGATGAGAGTGGCATTCATTATCAAACTCCCCCTTTTTTGCAACTTATAGATCAGAACGTAGAATTTGGCTCCGTGGTATTTCTCTGGGCATATTGCCAGGTCAACCAATCACAGTGTCACAGCCCAGGATTTTACTGTCCCACTACAATGAAAGGTAATGTAAAGCTGAAATTAGGAATTAGTATGTCTGGTTTTTCTAATGGTTAATGAATTTGGGCTGCTTATTATTTCACTCATTTCTTCCCACAACTTATGTAAGTGACTGTCACCTTAATTCCTCCTCTTTGCATTTCTTGCTGTAGAGGATCCGGACTCACCCCTGCAGCGCCTCCTGCTGGTCGTCCAGGGAATTAGCTCACCAGCCTCTGGAGTGCCCTCTGCAGGCCAGTGATCTGCCTTGTCCTCTGCGCTGGCCCCCGTGTTCCTCCCAGGACCCCAGTGCCCCTTGCTCTGGGTGCTGCCCCTTGGCAATACCCACACACGCTGGTTCTCCCCTCCCAGGGGAACCTCTACCCACTAGCCCCACCTCGCCTCAGGATAAGGCCACTGCCAGTCACCAACTAGCCCCCACTCTCTGGGGCAGACTGCAGTATAGGTCACTCAAAATTGGCAAGGTTGGGTTTGGACCTGCTGCCTTGGCCTAGCCCTGGGCTGCCCTCTGCAACCCCCAGTACCCCTTAGTCTTCTCCTAGGCCGCAGCCTGGGGCTTTCCAGGCTGGAGCTCCTCAGCCTTTCCCCAGTCCTGCTCCACCCAGGTACTCTGTGTCTAGCTCCCTGCAGCCAGGCCCTTCTCTCTTTGAAGGCAGAGAGAGACTGTTGGGCTCCTGGCTCCCAGCCTCTTTATACACGCCATCTGGGCTGTGATTAGGGTGTGGCCCAGCTGCAGCTACTTCCCCCTATCAGCTCAGTAGCTGCTTCTCCCTGCAACAGCCCCAGCCCTCTGCAGGGCTTTCCCAACCCCTCAGGGCAGGAGCAGATGTCCACCCCACTACACTTGGACTTGTGGGAAAGATTTCTTTAAGGACGACATCATCTTCATGTTTTCCTTGCGATTAGCTGCGTTCTGAGCCCAAGCAATTTTTTCACTTCAGAGGCAAAGCTATAGCTACCTCTAAAGAACAATCGAGGCAAAAAACCTATTGTTTCAAATGCACACCCCTGCCCGGACCTGGATTAATAAGCAACACTGGTGCTCACCCTAATACAGTGTTTTTTAAACTTTCTGATTGCACCCCACCCCCAACCAAGACAAAAATAGACACATGCAAAAGTATGCTTGATAGCCTACTCATAAGTCTAACAGAGACCTTACCATGACTTTAATGAAATTACCTGCACCTGTAAGTTTCAAATACACAGATACTTACCAGTGGCACAGCCAAGGCTTCCTCAGCAGTGGGCTGCTTCTACCAGGCTGCAGCACTAGGGCAGGGCCAATACCTGCCCCTCCCCCATGGGGTTTTCAGAGTGGGGGAAGGTGCTTACGACCTCTTTGGGGGCAGAGCCAGTGCTGGGAATGGAGGCTGCTGGAGTAGAAATTGGTGCAGCTGCAGCAGATATGGACACTGACCCACAGGCTGGGTAGCCCACTGAGGTGAGTCGGGGGGCAGAGATGGCACTCCCTCCCCACCCCTCCAGGGGGGAGCTGGCCCGGACCCTGCCATGTGGGGCTGGCACGAGCTGCCTGGCATTGCTTACCCTCCACCCCCCGAACATTCTTCCATGCCCCCCTAGAGGGGCACACCCCACAGTTTGAAAACCTCTGCCCCAATACAGGTATAGTTTTCCCCATAACCATTAACTCTTTATAAAATTTGCCGCCATACTAACAATTCTAACATTCCTTTCCATTATACGTTCCATAAACCGGAGGCTAAGTCACCTCTTCAATGCCTCTTGCCCCCTCCCCTTCAGTAGCAGTTATTGGCTAAGAAAGCCCTGGCAGAAGATTTGTCAGGGAGTACAGAAGAGCCACATGCAGATGGCCTTGGCCATTGACAGGACTCAGGAGATTCTCAGGGTTTGATGGGCAGACCCATTGCTTTCTCTCCTTTTTTGAGGTAGAAACTCTGCTCCTCCCTGAGGAAACACTGTGGGGGAAATCTAATGGCGTGTTCCTCCCACGGGCTCCTTCCAGCAAGTTTTACCCACAGAGAACATGACCTAGGACAAAATTTCCACCAACTTCAATGGGGTCTTGTCAGAGAAAACTGAGGGAGGACTTCAGGAGTCAGCCCTGTGATTTGAACAAATGAGCAAACTGTTACAACACACACTAAGATTATGTTGCAGAATATACTTGTTATTAATTATATTATTATTATAGGATAACTTTATAGATGGCATCAGTTAGTAAGGTACAAAGGGCCATAATAATCAACACCATCCAGTTTTTTTGCACTGGGTGACAGCACAAAGCAGCTGGATTGTACTGCTCAATCTGGCCTTTAGTCCCCACCCCCCACCAAAACAATTTTCTGTTAAATTCTTTAGACCAGATCTTGTTGGAAAAAGAGCAGAAGGCCAGAAAATTGTGGAGAGTTTGAAGTTCCCACCACACCTCTAATTTCTACACTGTTATCACCAAGCAAAATATATCAAATGTCACATCAGGGAAAAAATATAAATTGCTCATATAAATAGGAGTTGCAATCAACTAATTCTGATGCCTAAAAAGACTGGAAAAAGTTCATAGAAAATGACAATCTTATTCTTCAGGGGACATACAGAGGAGAGCCACATTAGTTATTACAATTTTAAAAAATGGAAAAGTTCTCATTTTATGTTTATTTTAATGATACTTAAAGTGTTTTAAATAAAGTTACTGTGCTGGCAGGCTGAGATGTGTTACTTGAATGCCCAGTCCGCCACCTTTGGGGAAAATGTCAGGCTCAAGATGCAAGTCTACTTCTCTCCCAGTCAGAATAATGCCGAAGTTTAATCTTTATTCAACCAACTGGACACATATGATCTCCATAATCCTCCCTAATTCTTCTAGAACCTATTCTAAAGCCCTTTAAAGTCTGTGGGAATATTTCAATTGGCTTCAATGAACTTTGTATCAGGTCTTTCTTCCTCTAGTAGAAACTACAGGCTTTAAAAACCTATTGTTCCCACATAGCGTTGCCATAAATCTCATGGTGATCTAAGCAGTTATAACTTTATCTTACTTACTGCTAATGAAACTTCTGAAAGATTATACATCAGTTAATGCTCAATGATAACAGAGAAGCCATTTCAGCAAGAGTAGAAGAAACTGATTTCAGCAGCTATAGTGAGCAGTAAACTGGCAGATCTTAAAGTGCAGGTTAACTCCAAAGAATATATATAAAAAAGGGTACCTTATTTCTGAACACATCTGCTCCAAGTGTGTATTCAGACTCCCATCTCCTGGCCTTAGGGACAAAGTAGTTTTGTCCCCTTTTTTCCCTCCTTTTAACCTTGTAGAAGCCAACATAGTGAAAGAGAGGGATTATATTCCTTCCTGTGCATCGTTAGCAGAGTTGTTTACTAAATTCCAGTCAATTGCACCTGTGCAAACCAAGCCAACACAATCAGTGCACAGGTGTCACTGAAGGCATAATTTGAAGGCTATGGGGCTATTTGGGCCTGCAAAAATTTTTATTACATGGGACAATGTACAACAAGAAAAGAACCCGTACAGACTTTCTAATCACAGGCTGAGTATACAGAGCTGGTTGTTAGAAAAAAACCCTTCACTTTTAAAATGAGCACAGTGGAGATGTTGCAGGAGGCAGCCTATGGGTAGGCAGAGGCAGCAGGTCCAAACCCCTTTGCCTGTGATGAGTGGCTTACACTGCAGTCTGCCCCAGTGAACGGGGGCTAGATAGAGACTGGGCAGTAGCCTAACACTGAAGTGAAGTGGGGATAGTGGGTGGGGGTTCCCTTGGGAGGGGGAGACCCAGAGCTGTGAGGGGTTACTGCCAGGGGGCAGCACCCAAGACAACAGGGTACCAGGTCCGGGAGGGACACGGAGGCCAAACAGCAGTGGATCACTGGCCTGCAGAGGGCACTCTAACGGCTAGAAGAGCTAATTCCCTGGACGACCAGCAGGAGGCGCCATGGGGTGAATCCTGTTCTTCTACACACAAGATGCATTTTTAGTTGCTTTGCAGAGTTGAACCCCCTATAAGGGGATGAATAATTTTATCAGCACCCTGTCACTACATTTGAAAGCTAAAGTCTGCAGAATTCCACAAAAATCAGTGTGAAATTAAAAAATATGACAAACACTTTACGTCGCAAACATTCTTACACAAGGCCTTGTGTGCCACTCATGTCCAATTTAAAGAATTTCATAGTGCTTTGTATGAATTTCATTACAAAAACGAACTTTATATTGTCATTCACGCTATCTATCTAAGGCAGTGTTTCCCAAACTTACAACATTTACGTACCCCTTTTGAGACATTTGTCTTACCGGCGTACCCCTTCTCCAATGAAGATAATTTTGTGGGGGGAGTGTGGTAGCCACATTTTTATAACACACTCCTAATTTGTTTCATTCTGGATTAAATGTTTATTAGAAATAAATCCAAAATTATATTACATACAGTTGAAACAAAACTTTTAATAGAAATTATAGTTACATATAGAAATGAAATAATTAAAATAATAGAAGCGAATCAACAGTCTGGTAGAACTGTGTATGTGTGTGTATGTGTATATATATATATATATATAGTGAATTCGTATCATTCTGAAATTAAAATATGCTGGTTTGGTTAGGTTAGTGAAGAAAGCACTAGTTTTAATACTTACTATTTCGGTATTGAAAAATTTTCAGTACAAACCAAACTATTCAGTGCGAGGGATGGAACTGCTTTTGACCAGATATCTAGGGGATATCAAGCTCAATGTTTGTGATCTTAAGATGAAGATGGGGCTCCATGTCAATACGATGATTTTGGTTTTTTGTTTTGATGCCAACAAGTGCAGAGAATCCGATCTCGCACAAATACGAGGTGGGAAAAGGCATAAGATACTTGACAGTTTTGTCCAATAGAGCTGGATATTCAGAGCTAACCCCCAACCAAAATGACGTCAGTGTATTTTGCTCAAATTTTGTTTTCAGGAAGCTATCTGAAGCCAGCTCCAAGAGCTGTTCTTCTGAAGCAGAGAGGTTATTTGGCAATGTTTGAACATTGATGATAAAAGGGTTCCTTATCCATTCAAAGGTGCCATCCGGTTCAGGGAAATACTTACAAAGATCTTTCTGCAAGCTTTCCAAATGCTGCTTCATGGTTTGCAACACATCACTATCAAGTTCATTAGTCGAGTTTATTACTAAGTATGAAGAGATGGAAAGGAATCCAGTTCACGACGACTAAGACGTTTATGCCACAGTTTCAATTTTGCGACCATGGCGCTCACTTTGTCTTGAACATGGAGTATGGATATGAGTTTCCCTTGCAAGGATAGATTGAGGTTGTTTAAATGAGCAAAGATATCTGCAAGATATGCTAGCTTGCATAGCAATTTCCAGTCGTGTATATGGTCTCTCAGGTTAAAGGTTTCATCTAAAAAAACTTGCAGTTCTTCTCGCAGCTCAAACAGGCGACTCAGAACTTTTCCACGCGAAAGCCAATGCACTTCAGTGTGAAATAGAAGTTGTGTGTAATCACTGCCCATCTCATCACAAAGCTGAGAAAACAGCCAGGCGTTCAGAGGGCGGCCTTTCACAAAATTGATTATTTTCACAGCTTCATCCAGTACTTGCTTTAGATCTGCTTGCACGTTCTGGGTGGCGAGTGCTTCCCTGCGAATGCAACAATGAGTTGATTTTGCTTCTGGTGCAACAGCTTGAATACGTGCAACAACTCCTTTCTTCGAACCAATCATGGCTCTGGCGCCATCCGTGCTTATACCAACACAACGACTCCAATCCAAGTCACTGTTTTTGATAAAGTCATCAATAACTTTAAAAATAGCTTCTCCAGTTGTATGTGTTGGCATAGATTGGCAGAACAAAATATCATTATGGACTTCATTATTCAGCTCGTATCTGACAAACAACAAAAGATTAGCTAAATTCACAACATCAGTGGATTCATCTGCTTGCAGTGCGTAGTAGCGACTCCTTTGTACTCTTGACAATAATTGCTGCTTTACATTTTCGGCCATATCTGTGATTGAACAGTGTTATTTGAGAGAGGAACACAATCTATAGCTTTGCTAGCCTTGTCTCTAATCATCGCTTGCACCATTACTTTGGCTGCAGGTTTTACTAATGTCTCGCCAATCACTTCAGCACCTCTGGAATTTGCAATTAAGTATGTCACACTATATGAAGCTTCCAAAGCTTTCATATTTTCATCTCCCATCACATTATGAATTGTTTTCTGGGACTTTTGGAGAACTTTGTGCCTATTTTAGAAGAATTCTACAGGTTTTTCCCTCATATTCTTTGTTTGCTATCGAAATGGCATTTTAGGTTGGATGGTTTCATACTTTCATTTGTGAGAGTCTCGTAACAAATCACACATAATGGAACAGGCTCTACTTCATCGCCAGTCCACAAAAATCCCAGTTTAAGATATTCTCCAAAATATTTACGGGTTTTTTTCATTTTCTTTGCAGCTGATACGTTCAATAAACTTACAGATGGTTCACATGGTTCACTAATTTTGTCGTCACAATTGTCTGATGTAGCCATATCACTGCATTTTTCAGCATAATTATCACTAAGATTTGTATTTCCTTCATAATTTTCTTTTGTACATTTCAAACTTCCCGTTTTTAGCCAGCAATCCATTGTAAATGGGTTTAACAAAAAGAGAGAGAAATTTTGTATATTAATACACACCAAGTATGTACTTGCCAGGAGTATCAGAGGGGTAGCCGTGTTAGTCTGAATCTGTAAAAAGCAACAGAGGGTCCTGTGGCACCTTTGAGACTAACAGAAGTACTGGGAGCATAAGCTTTCGTGGGTAAGAACCTCACTTCTTCAGATGCACTTCTTGCATCTGAAGAAGTGAGGTTCTTACCCACGAAAGCTTATGCTCCCAGTACTTCTGTTAGTCTCAAAGGTGCCACAGGACCCTCTGTTCCTTTTGCCAGGAGTAGTTATTCACTTTTATCTTTTATCCATCAGTATGACTTCTGTGCATGCCACAAAGGCACGTGTATTGCCTGAGCCGCAGTAACGCTACACGCGTGGTTTGCATTGGCACATCAGTCGATTTTTACTGGCACACTGCTGCCAGCTGGGGTCCCGGACTCCAGCCTGGCTTAGCCTGTTGCCAGCCTAGGTGAACGGGATCCCCGGCCAGCAGCGGGCTGAGCGGGACTGGCTGCCGGGACCCTGGCTGGCAGGAGTCAGCAGACGGAACCCCGGGCCAGCAGCGGGCTGAGCCGCTCAGCCTGCTGCGGGTCTGGGGTCCTGGCCACCGGCCCCGCTCAGCCCGCTGCTGGCCCCTTGCCACCCGGGGTCCCGGACACCAGCATAGCTCAGACCGCTGCTGGCCTGGGTGAATGTGACCCCTGGGCGGCAGCAGGTTGAGCAGGGCTAGTGGCCGGGATCCCGGCTGGCAGGAGCTGGTGGACAGAACCCCAGACCGGCAGCGGGCTGAGCCGCTCAGCCCGCCACAGGTCTGGGGTCCTGGCCGCCAGCCCGGCTCAGCCCACTACTGGCCTGGGTGAACGGGCCACGTACCCTTTGAAATCCTTTCACGTACCACCAGGGGTATGTGTATCACACTTTGGGAAACACTGATCTAAGGTATTTAAATGACTGCCATTACTGTGGCATCACAGCCTCACAATCTTTAATAAAAAAAATGCTCTTCCTAATGAAATGTACTTTCCACAACACCCCTGTGAGGTAGGGAAATTTTATTATCCCCATTTTACAGATGGGGAACTGAGACGCAGGCTATAGCTGTGACATACTATGTAACTGTGATCTTACATATAACTCATGCCTTGTAAGGTATCATGGGAAAGGTTATGATCTGCTGAAAGTCATTTCTATATCTATGTATATCATTAATGCATATGAAGTTATGAGAATTGTGTTGGATGATGGTCACTAAAACATGCTGTAAGTTGGGGAATCAGCGAGATACTAGTTCCCCAGAGGCAACAGCAGGGGTTTCAAACAACTTATCAACAACCATTGTCCAGCAAGGGAGCTACAAGCCAATGACTCACCTGCATGAGGCCACACCAGGGGAATTGCTCAACCTTGCCTGGAGCCACAGCAATGCCCCCAGACATGCCTGGACTTGTGCTCTCCAAGCACATGGGACTGAGGGTATAAAACAGACACAGTCGTCACATCCTTGGCCTTTCTCCTTTACCCACCTACGCTGCAAGCAATAAGGACACTCTGAAGATGCCAACTGAGGGGACTGGCCCAGATTTCAAGGGTAAAATCTGTTTACTATGGACTTCAATATCCAGTGGGGTAAGAAAAACTGCTTAATCTAGATGTTGCCCAGTCTAATAGGGTTGAGAATTTAGACTGTGCGCTTATATTTTATTTCTTTTGGTAACTGACTCTGACTTTTTGCGTATCATTTAATATCACTTAAAATCTATCTTTTGTAGTCAATAAATTTGTTTAACTGTTTATCTTTACCAGTGAGTTGGTATGAAGTGTGGGGCAAATCTGCTCAGGTTTTGCAAAGGTTGATGTATATCCACTTTCCATTGACGGAGTGGCAAACCAATTAATAAATTTGTACTACTCGTCTTGAGCAGTGCAGATGGTATATTCCTGAGGTATAGTGCTGGGAGCTGTGGGGGATTTGGCTGGTGCCTTTCTTTGTGTGATTCATGAGTGGATCTGGGAGCATTCATGCAATATAGCTGGGTGTGGGGCTCCACATGCGGTTGTGCTGAGCGATCACAGCACCTGGAAAGGTTTACTGCTTGTCACTAGCAAGGCATTGTGAGAGACAGCCCAGGCTGCAGAGAGTGCAGGGGGCACAGCGGTCCCACAGTTCTAGGGTGTACCCCAGGAATCCCATCACAATGTCTACACTGCAATTAGACACCCACGGCTGGCCTGTGTCAGCTGACTCGGGCTCACAGGGCTATACAATTGTGGGGTAGATATTTGGGCTTGAGCTGAAGCCTGGGCTCTAGGACCCTGCGAGGTGGAAGGGTCCCAGAGCTGAGGCTGCAGCCATAGCCCAAATATCTCCTCTGCAATTAAATAGCCCCTTAGCCCAAGCCAGCTGGCACAAGCCAGCCGCAGGTGTTTAATTGCAGCGAAGACATATAGAGGCCTGCATCCACAAAGGGACTAAGGCCTTGTCTACACTACGAGAGTAGTTCGATTTTACTTGCATCGAATTTTTGTAATCGATATTGCAAAGTCGAACGTGTGTGTCCACACTAAGGACAGTAATTCGACTTTGTGCGTCCACACTAACGGTGATAGCGTCGACATTCGAAGCGGTGCACTGTGGTCAGCTATCCCACAGTTCCCGCAGTCCCCTCTGCCCATTGGAATTCTGGGTGTAGCCGGCAATGCCTTCTGGGTAACAAAATGAGTCGAGGGTGCTTTTGGGAAACTGTCGTCATCCGTCCATCACTCCCGCCCTCCCTCCCTGAAAGCGCCGGCGGGAAAACAGTTCGCGCGCTTTTCCAGTCATTGACAGCGCGGACGCCACTGTACTCCGAGCATGGAGCCCGCTGCGACCATCGCTGCAGTTGTGGCCGCTCTCAACGTCTCGCAGCTTATCATAAAGGTTTCCCTGAGGCAGATGCAGAAAAGTCAGGCGAGGAGGCTACGGCACCGCGGTGATGTCCTGAAGTCTGAGAGTAGCACAGACCTGTCAGAAAGCAGGCGACCCAGCGCCGAGGACATCACAGTGGCAATGGGTCATGTTGATGCCGTGGAACGGCGATTCTGGGCACGGGAAACAAGCACTGAGTGGTGGGACCGCATAGTGCTGCAGGTCTGGGATGAATCCCAGTGGCTGCGAAACTTTCGCATGCGGAAGGGAACTTTCCTGGAACTTTGTGAGTTGCTGTCCCCTGCCCTGAAGCGCAGTGACACCCGGTTGCGAGCTGCACTGAGTGTACAGAAGCGAGTGGCCATAGCCCTCTGGAAGCTTGCAACGCCAGACAGCTACCGGTCAGTCGCGAACCAGTTTGGGGTGGGCAAATCTACCGTGGGGGTTGTTGTGATGCAAGTAGCCAAGGCAATCGTTGATGTACTGCTGCCAAAGGTAGTGACCCTGGGAAACGTGGAGGCGATCATAGATGGCTTCGCAGCGATGGGATTCCCAAACTGCGGTGGGGCCATAGATGGAACTCACATCCCTATCCTGGCACCGGACCACCAGGCCACCCAGTACATTAACCGAAAGGGCTACTTTTCCATGGTGCTGCAAGCACTGGTGGACCACAGGGGACGTTTTACCAACATCTACGTGGGATGGCCGGGCAAGGTTCATGACGCTCGTGTTTTCAGGAACTCTGGTCTGTTTAGACGGCTGCAACAAGGTATTTACTTCCCGGACCACAAAATAACTGTTGGGGATGTGGAGATGCCTATAGTCATCCTCGGGGACCCAGCCTACCCGCTAATGCCCTGGCTCATGAAGCCCTATACTGGCGCCCTGGACACTGAAAAAGAACTCTTCAACTACCGGCTGAGCAAGTGCAGAATGGTGGTGGAGTGTGCTTTTGGCCGTCTCAAGGGGAGATGGAGAAGCTTACTGACTCGCTGTGATCTCAGCGAAACCAATATCCCCATTGTTATAGCAGCTTGCTGTGTGCTCCACAATCTCTGTGAGAGCAAGGGGGAGACCTTTATGGCGGGGTGGGAGGTTGAGGAAAATAGCCTGGCTGGTGATTACTCACAGCCAGACAGCCGGGCGATTAGAAGAGACCAGCGGGAAGCGCTGTGCATCCGGGAGGCTTTGAAAGCAAAGTTCCTGAGTGAGCAGGGTAACCTGTGACTTTATAGTTTGTGTACTGAGAAGCTAAACCTGCCCCCGTTTCTTTACCCAGTTAATGTTGACTATCCTATCCAGTTACATACCCCCTTCACCCCCCCTCCAACACACGTGTCGAAATAAAAATAGTTCTACTTTGTTAAAGCACACCGTTTTCTTTAATACTGTTTTCGCGGGAATTTTTTAAAACTGGGACGCAGACTGTGGTGCGGGGCGGGTGTAGTGTTGTGACGCGAATGCAGCTTCTAAACTCAAGGATTGACAGGCTCCGCTGCGGTGGGATGCTTGTTTCAACGGAGCCTGTCAACCCTCCTGATCGGGACTGTGTGTATGGGGGGTCTATTTGACTTTGTGGCAGGGGGAGGACGGTTACAGATCCCATGCTGTGTGGCTCTGTCATCCTGCCTAAGGACCGGCGCTTAAGATCTGTAACTGCCCTCCCCCGCCACAAAGTCACAGAGCAACCCACCCCCCCCCCAACATTACATCAAAACAACCTCCCAGACTAACCGGGGCAACTAGTCACTGCATCACTGCACTGTGTATGTGCCCTGCTGCTGTGCCTGCCCGCGACTATGTACCCTGCCAAAGGAGACTGTCCTGTCCAATTACCAACCCCCTTTCCCCTCCTCCTCCAAAAGAACATGATTGAAACAGTAGTTAACAGAAACGAATTTTTTATTATCAACTACACATGGCATTGGGAGGTGAAACTTGGACGGGGGCTTGTGTCAGGCGGGAAGGAAAGAACTTTTCAAATTTTGGGAAATGAGAGCCTTCTGCTACTAGAGCTCTCTGCAGGGGTGGAGTGAGACTTAGCAGGGACTCTGCCGCCTCTCCTTCTTTGCACTTTGGGTGAGGTGGGTATGGGACTTGGTGGCGGGGGAGGGCGGTTAGAGATGGACTGCAGCGGGGCTCTGTCCTCCTGCCTCCGTTCCTGCAGAACATCCACAAGGCGCCGGAGCGTGTCCGTTTGCTCCCTCAGTAGTCCAAGCAGCGTTTGAGTCGCCTGCTGGTCTTCCTGCCGCCACCTCTCCTCCCGATCCATGTTGGCTTGGTGCATTCGGGTCAAGTTCTCCCGCCACTGGGTCTGCTGTGCTGCCTGGGCTTGGGAAGAGGCCATAAGCTCAGAGAACATGTCCTCCCGTGTCCTCTTCTTCCTACGCCTAATCCGCGCTAGCCTCTGGGAGTGTGATTCCAGGCTAGGTTGTGAGACAGTCGCAGACGGGGCTGTGGAAATGGGAAAAAGGGAGTGAATTCCTCAGAAAGATAAATGTAGTTGTGAACAAAGAACATAGTCTTTCTCTGTGAACAAGACCATGCACAGCACCTTTCACATGCGCACTCAGCACAAGGTCGAATTCTCGGCCTTCGCATTCAGTGCCTGGGGTCTTGAACAGCACATTTGAGAAGCGAGGCAGCACAACGGAATTTCTGTTGCAGGCAGACATGGTAAGCCGTACACTTGTGGCAGTTTAAAACTTTTATATTACCACTGGCCTCATTTCACATTTAAATCAATGTCAGTCCCTGCTGCCAGCAATCCGGCAAGCGGGAACTCTGCCCCTGTCCCACCCCCTCGCGGCTGTCCCCGGGAACGATCCCTTTCGGCTGCCCCTCTCCCGCCTCCACCGCGTGGCTGCAAACCAGCGGTTACAGTTCTGTAAAGGAACGGGAAAGCAGTCCCAACACTAACATTCCCCTACCTAATTAAAAGCAGGTCACCATGGCCGACATCACCCTGATGAGGATCTCCGAGAGCGACAAAGAGAGAATGCTCCGGGAAAGCCTCCAAAGACCAGGGCCGTATGCCGCCCTGCTGTGCAGAGCAATGATCCCCGAGTACTTGATAATCTCGTGGCGCGGCAACGTGTCGTACTTCGGAGGACCCAATAAGGCCGCTCTCCCCAAGAACCTCATGCAACGGCTTTCAAGTTACCTCCAGGAGAGCTTCATCGAGATGTCCCAGGAGGATTACTGCTCTATCCCCGGACACATAGACCGCATTTTACTGTAGCTGCAGTAGCAGGGAATAAACAGTAGAGCGGCTTGTGCAGGACAATCACTGAAAACCGGACATTGCTAGATTTCTTTTCAAAACTTGCACTGCCCATTACTAAACCGTTAAGCGCCTAGGGCACACTAATCATGAACAACCCATTCTTTTAATTGTTAATATTCCTGTTTTGTTAAAAATAAATGTTTAGATGTTTACAACACTTACTGGCTGATCCTTCACCAGATTCTGTGTCCGGGGTAACGGCTGGGGACGCTTCGTAGGGGATCTCTGTAAGGGTGATGAAGAGATCCTGGCTGTCGGGGAAATCAGCGTTGTGAGAGCTGCCGACTGCCTCGCCCTCCTCATCTCCTTCCTCATCTTCCCCGTCCCCTAACATGTCCGAGGAACCGGCCGTGGACAGTATCCCATCCTCAGAGTCCACGGTCACTGGTGGGGTAGTGGTGGCGGCAGCACCGAGGATGGAATGCAGTGCCTCGTAGAAACGGGATGTCTGGGGATGGGATCCGGAGCGTCCGTTTGCCTCTTTGGTCTTCTGGTAGCCTTGTCTCAGCTCCTTGATTTTCACGCGGCACTGCGTTGCATCCCGGCTGTATCCTCTCTCTGCCATGTCTTTAGAGATCTTCTCGTAGATCTTTGCATTCCTTCTTTTGGATCGCAGCTCGGAAAGCACGGACTCATCGCCCCACACAGCGATGAGATCCAAGACTTCACGATCAGTCCATGCTGGGGCTCTCTTTCTATTCCCAGACTGCACGGCCATCACTGCTGGAGAGCTCTGCATCGTTGCCAGTGCTGCTGTGCTCGCCACGATGTCCAGACAGGAAATGAGATTCAAACTGGCCAGACAGGAAAAGGAATTCAAATTCAAATTTTCCCGGGGCTTTTCCTGTGTGGCTGGTCAGAGCATCCGAGCTCGCACTGCTGTCCAGAGCGTCAACAGAGTGGTGCACTGTGGGATAGCTCCCGGAGCTATTGGCGTCGATTTCCATCCACACCTAGCCTAATTCGACATGGCCATGTCGAATTTAGCGCTACTCCCCTCGTCGGGGAGGAGTACAGAAGTCGAATTAAAGAGACCTCTATGTCGAACTAAATAGCATCGCAGTGTGGACGGGTGCAGGGTTAATTCGATTTAACGGCGCTAACTTCGACATAAACGCCTAGTGTAGACCAGGCCTTAGGTGCTGCAACACCTCATTTTTAGGCACCTAGAAAAACACTGGGATCCACAAAACCTGAGTAGGGTGCTTAGATTCTAGATACAATGAATGGGAAGAGCTAGGGACCTAAGAATGCAATCCACAAAAACCAGTATGCTAGGTGGGGAGATGCCTAACCTGGCCAATGGGAGCTGCTGGGGGGAGTATGTCCTAAGTCCCACCCCTCTCACAGCAATAGGCACCTATGTCTGGGCTGCAGGTGGGCACCTATTTTTGCTTGTGATCCACAGCCAGGAACCCTCTTAAGGAGTCAGGTGGCTGAGGTATTTTAGGAGGAGCTGGGGCAGTGCTTCCCTTGTAGCCCAGTGGTTAGAGCACATACCTGAGTTGTGGGCGATATAGATTCAATTCTCCCTTCAGCTGGGGGGGTGGGGGAGAATTTGAACAGGAGAGTGCTCTAACCACTGAGCAATGGTATCGTCTGATGTAGGGGTCTCATGTTAAAGCTCTTCAACTGTGTATAAATAAGTAAAGAGTCAGTGGGCTGGCCAGAGCGAGTAGAATAACTCTGTAACACATGGAAGACCAAGGGCCCAGTCCCACTGCTCCAATGACTATTTAATTATTTATACCTGGTGAGATAGCTTCAACATGAGAGACTGAATGAGCCCCACATCAGAATATCCAATAGCTAAGTGGCTAAAAAACTCTCCTGAAAGGATTTGAATAGGGGTGTCCTACCTTTCTCCATGTCAGGCAGAGGGGAGAATTGAACCTGGGTCTCCCACATCCTGGATGAGTGCTCTAACCACTGGGTCAAAAAGTCATAAGGGCAGAACCACCACCTGATCCTACTGCCAGATTCTGAATGGGGCTTGCTGTGGTAGGCATGGTCAGCCCGCCTACCAGATTGGGCCCAGCAAGTGAGATGGGTGGGGAATGCTTTACTCACCCTGGAACCTAGGTATGAGAGAAGTGTCTGGATGCCTAGGGGGAGGCCACAGTGGGCATGCCTAGAGTCAGGAAGATAGATGCCCAGGAGACTTCTACAGTGAAAATTTGAGCAGTAGCCAAGTAGGGTTTTATGAATTGCCCTTATATCTAACTCTGGGACCTAAGTTCCTTTATGGGCCTGGGACAGAGAGACTAAGTGGCTTGTCTAAGATCACATAGGAAGTCTGTGATTGAACACAGAGTTGAAACAACATTTCCCAGGTTAGCACCATAGCCACTGGCCCATCTTTCCTCTGCAGCAGCCTCTTTCTAAGAGTTATACTCATCCAATCAGGAAACAGACGCAGCCCACGTAATATACATGACTAATCACATCACAGATTTTGAACAATGACTTGCAAAGTGGGGGTAGTTGGATATGCGGTTTTGGTTTCAGACCCATCTCTAATCTATAGCAAAACATAGAGGTGGGACCCATTAATCTGAGCATATTCCTACATGAAGAATCAATCTAGTGGAAAAGAAATTGACAAAGGAAATGTAAGCACAAAATAAATTTCCACATGACAGCTGGCCCAGTGACCAATTTACAGCATCCTCTCCTCAGAAGAGACAGTTTGAAGAATGTGACATCCATTACTGCAAGGGATGGGCGGGAGAAAGCAGAGGCTGGGTATGATTCCAAGTGTAGCTAGAAAATTACCATCAGTGCGATGACTTTCTGTAGCATGGGTTAAGGGGATGTGGAATTCCTACATTTTGTTCATTTAACTCTTCTCGCCTTCAGAGGGGACAAATTCCCTCCGCAACTGCTTAGGAAGGCAAAAGAAAAATGTTGACTAGAGCTTAGAAGAGGAAGTGGCTTATTTACCATCATTCTAATCATGGGAACTACACTCCTTGTCTCCAGTAACCACAGCAATAGTATCAAGTTGGAAGCCAAGTAGCTGGTTAAAGAAATTGCTGAATCACACCAGTCTCATACTGCTTGCTTAATTTCCCTTACACAGGCATATAGCAACCTTTCTTGACAGACTGGCGTATTTATGTGTTTCTCCTAGAGACCCACTGCCCAAGGCATTTATAGCAAAGCCGACTGGGCCATAATCTGCTTTCAGTTGTACCCCTACAACCATATGGACTGTGAGAGGTTGGCATAGTAACTGAGAGCAGAATCTGGCCTGCACTATCTAAAGACTGCCAGAGGCCATCATTAGTGGTGAAATGTGAGGAACACGTTTATCGTTTCTTGGGATTTATTGTCAGGGGACTTATTTTGTCTATATAAAATGATGAGAAAATGGGGTTATGAAACTAAATGAAAATGTGTTAATTCCAATTCAGCATCACAAATGCCAGGAGTGATAATTATGTAACCTTATCAAATGACATTTTATATTTCTAGTGCAATGATTGGTACTATCAACTGCTTGAATTAGCTATTCCTAATTAGCAGTTGAAATAACGTGCTTCTCAGTTAATCCCTTCCTTTGCTTGGGTGTTTCCAGGGCCCTGTTTGGATCCCAGCGTAAGTCAGAGCAGCTTCAGGGCCACTGTAACTCTCACTCTATTTCCCATGATTCCTGTTGGGCCTTGGGAAGCACAGAATTTCTGTAATGCGGTGCACTTCAGACACACCCCACTCTGCCCCAACATGCCCCATGTACCAATGGCTGGTAGAGAGCCAGTATAGAGCCTTTACACTAACTCTGTGCTCACCAGGGAGGCCCCATGTGCAGGAAGGCCATTTCCACTCCCTTTCAAGCTCTTTTATGCTGCCAGAGCGGCCTACAGGGACCTTAGCTGAGAATCAGACCAAATGGATCTCAAATCAGAACTGGGCCACATGAAAGATACTGGATTTCCCACTCTAACACAGCATCACTTGTGCCCTATGAGACTTCAGTATGGGCTCTTTCTTCTTCTTTTTTAATCAAAGATGAAATAAAAAGAGTGTAGAAACTGGGCAATTTGCTGGGTGTGCTGTGTTCATAACAGTTTTGAAAAACAAAAGCTCTGAGTAGATTTTTAAGGGTTTTTTTGGATAGAGATTACATTTGAATTTTATTAGACACCACTAGCCTAATGCTTTTGTTTGGCTGATGCAAAAAGAAGAGAATGATTAAAAGGTAATGGGAGAATAGCCGATGATAGTGTTGAAATGGACACCCTCCGTTTGGGGGCACCAAATAAAATTAGCCTGAAAAATAACTAAATAAACCTCCTCCCCCCCATCTTTTTTTTTCTCTTTAGACAAGGGCAGAGAAGAATATTTTAGAGATTTAAGGCATCATTTGTTTATATGGTCATATTGTAGTCATCTGAAAGAAGCTAATGTTACACGGCCCCAGTTTTCAAATGATCCCCTACCTTGTTGTTTATAAGAAGTAAAGCCTGAAATTCATAATATGCCCTGGCTGTTCCAAAGGGACAGGAGGAAAAGGGCTGGTGAGAAAGGGAGGAGGAAAGAGAGAAAGGTCAGCTCCCTTTTTTAAGAGTTTCTGAATTTGCTGGAATCTTTCAGAGTGTGGGTGGTAGGTATATCAGCTGACACAGGGAAGTGTAAGCGTGAAGCCGGCCACCCAAGGCCTCGGGTCATTGCTGACACGCCAGATCTCAGAACTTGGGAAGGCACCTGCTCTCTTGCCAAAACAAACCATCTCCTGCTATGGGCATACTTTAAAAGACCTGCCTTTGTAAGCCTGGGGAAAGTGGGATCAGGGAGGTGGGGGGAATTAGCGGGATGTGTGGGGGCTTTTGGTTTTACTTAAACAGTCTCAAATAACTAGTTTACAATGCAGTGATGTTCTGAAGAATTTATTAAAGAAAAAAATAGAAGAGGCCTGACTCCAGATCTGGTGAGCATTAATATGCATCATGCTAGAATTTCATGAGCCAAGCGAGTTTTGTAGCCCTTGCTCTGGTGGTCCTCTGCTGACAGGATCTCAAGCCGCTATTTGTTATCTTTAGGCCTGATAAGTACATCTGGTTTTGATTCAGGTGGCCGCGAGCTTGTCTCAGAGTTGAAAAGGGTGCTTTGCTCAAATTGAATTTTCTCACAAATTTCAAACTGGGATGAGAACCAGGAGAAGCCAGGCCCTGTCACACAAAACCCGTTTTGCTCGCTTGGCCCTTGGGCTCGTAAAAACCTGGCACAAATCACTTTCACCTGTTTGGCTAAGTGAGTACATGTTAAAAGTAATAAAAGCTATTAGTGCAATCAGATATTTCTCTGCATGTGTTCTGATGTAAACGAGGGGTGAACTCTTATCGACCCCGCCTGTCGCATATCTTCCTGTGCCCCTGTAAATTAGTTACAGAGGGGCTGCCGGTTCTAAGCTCCCTTATTCCTGGGCATCGTAGGCAGGCAAGGGGACGCTATGGGTGTGAGTGAGATGTGTTGGTATCCATAAGGCAGTTTAGGAAAGGACAATGTGAGATACTGTTTAAGGTGAAAAGAGCAGGGGAAGTGGGGGATTTTGTTGTGCAAGGGCATGCCATCATTTCTAGATCTGTGTACACCAATAATAAAAATGCCCTCATCTCTCATCATAGCCATAACTGGGTTATAGAGACTGGGGTCCTCATCCTGCAATCAGATTTGCACATGGATCTGCCCACACCAAGCTCCGTTGATTTCAGCAGAGGTTGGTTTAGGCACAAGATTCTTCCTGTGGGGATCCATTTGTAGGATTGGGGCTTCGGTGGTTAACTCTTTAGATACCATAAATTCTGAAATATGACATTGTTATAAACAATTTCAGATGCTATTTCCTGTTGTAAGATATTGTCACCTGCGTACAACTGTTTTCCTTTGCAACTTATATGTAAATCTAGCTTGGGCTGAAGCTTAGAAGAGGAAGGATTTAACAGGCTTCTGACACCAAATGAAGTTTGGCAACATTTCTAATCAACTTCATTCTGGCCATACTTTTTATTTCCCATAAAATGCCAGCAATTTCAGTGGAGATTTCTGTGCATATGAAGCCTGTAAAGTGCTTTTGGATTCTTTCAGACAGAAGGCAGCATAGAAAAATAATCATATAGTACATTTTTTATCATTTATTTACTCTCAGGTTTGGCAACTTTCAGGGTGGAATGCAAGATATTTTAATTTGATTTAGCATTTGGTTGTTTTTTTTCTTTCTTTTTTGTTTCTTTTTATGTTGGTTTATTTTGTATTTCTACTTGCAGTGGCTTGGCTTATGCTTCCCATTGCAAGTAGCTAAATCAATGTATTAAATTAATGGATTAACTGTATTTGATGTATATTTTGTGCCAATTACTATACTCTAGTCTCGGTGCACATACAATACAAAAATTAACACATAGAGCAGAATAATCATCCAAATTAATATAATACTTTAAAAATTACATTAAAAGCAGTCTCTAACCTAGAACTGGTTGAAAAAATAAAGGGGAAAATCTTTTCTTGAAAAATTCTTTGAATTCCCCTGCCTTCTTTTCAGAATTCGAAAGTTTGAAAAGTTTGAAAAATTTGAAGCAGTTGTATAGTTGATTGGAAAAACAAAGGGAAATTTTGGGAAATTTTCACTGATATTTCCCCTAGATTTTTTTTTCAAAATTTGAAATATTTCTGATTAAATTTTAAAATTTGAAAAAAAAAATGGATCAGCTGAACTAATTTTCTCTACTTAATTCACTCTCCCACCAAAAGCATAAGGAATAGATTGAGTCTGGGTGCTTTGCTGGCTGGTACACACAGAGAGGAAGGCACAAGTGGCCATCCTGCCCCTGGGCAGCAGCTAAACAAATGCAATTCCTTTGCTTTTTGGAGGTAGGTGCATCTCTAAAGAAGTGTATAGTGAGCACACTCCACCAGGGTACCAGAGTTCTGAGGGGGGATTCTGTTCCTCTTTAGCAAGATTACTATTATTATTATTGCCCACATTTTGCTAAGTGCTATACAACCGCAAATGAAGGCACGTTCCCTGTCCTGGTAAGTTCCTCCTGAATTCCTACAGGGTGTACGGCTCTGTGCCCCACACAGTGTGGGCCAGTGCCTAAATGCATGACTGAGCTTTGTATGAACAGAGAGGCTGCGAGTATGTCTGGGGAGACAACCAATGTGTCCTTGGTTGAACCAAGAGGAGAAATGAATTCCACCATCCAGGATTCTCCACTGAACATGTCCTACCCTGTTTAAATCTAAGGACTGTTCCATGAATATCCCAACTGATCTCAACCTTTGCAGCTGCACCCAGGGGAACACACAAAAGAGCCAGTTGCAGGTTCCTGATTCTAGGCCACTTTACTACTTTAGAGTATCTACTCTGACCAGGCCTTCTCCATGCCCATAACATGCCTCCTCCACCAGGAGCTACAGGGAAGACGGTATACAGTACTGGCTGTGCCAGCTTTATGTCTTCTGGGGAGTCTCTCACACTGGGGAAATCCTCAACTAGGGAAATGTAATATTGCAAGATGTCTTGTTTAAATTTTTTGGCATGTATGGAGACTAATATTTTGACTATTCCAGTGCCATTGACAGGGCTGCTGACCCTGTTCATTTAGAATCGTAGAATAAGGGCTTTCAGACGGAGTTTTGTTAATTTCTGCTGGATGTACCGTTCATTCAAAAACGAACAAAAATGGAAGTTAACTGTGCATTCATTTACCTCATCAAGACTGTTGTCATGCATCTGCAGCCAGACAGATCGAACCCAGAGCACTACAAAGGGTGTGAATTCCCCCCCCCCCCATTTTAATTTAGAAGCTTAATTAGCAGGGACAACGAGTCTCCCTCTCTGAAATACAGACCAAAGCCACATGAATGTGCGGAATACTCAGTGAGGGCAGCTCATGTGGAATAAGGCTCTGCTCACCATGAGTAAAGGTGTCAGAATCACACCCTTCATGATTGGGTTGCAGAAATCTGATCAGGTAGCTGCTCCTATCACAGATTTCTGCTGTTGTCCTCCTGAGCACTCATGCCCAACCTGATTACCAAACCTGTACTGCTGCCTTCTCAAATCCTGAATTCATGATGTTCCTTCTCGGCCTTTGCCAGTTTTGACCCTCTGTGCTCACTTTACAGGTGCACTCTTGCATCCTCCTGGTTCCAGCTCTAGCCTGTGCCTTGTAGGAAAGAATAGCAAGAGCTGAAAAACAAAATCTATTTAATTTCTACCATGGGGATGCTGCCCCCTGCTGGCCTTTCTCAGCCAATCCAGCTGTGGCTTTGTATTGGGTCTGCCCTCTGCCCCGCACATAACATTTCCCCTTAGCAAAATGACAGGAAGGGCTACAAAGTTCACAAAGTGGTTTCAAGAGCAGTACATCAAGGAGACAAGCAGCTCACCACAAGTTCACCATAAAATTACTCTCAACATTGCTGCTGTGTCTTTTTTTTTCTGTTTTCTTTTTTCCAGATGATCTTTACAAAATGGATGGAATAAGGGATTGCTCAAGAGATTTAGAGACTTCTCCCTGTAGGTCATTGTCTCAAATACAGCCAAGGTTAATAGAGACAAAAAGTTACCATTTGAATAGCAATCAGTAAATTTATGTCAATTAGGGTGGAGGTCACAGTGAAGCTCCCAGTGGCAGGAGTTTACAACACAACAGCTACAAGTATATCACACTAATCCCCACACTTCTCAGCACTCTTTGCTGAGGGGACAAGGAAAGAATAAGCCATGGAAACTAAACTACCCTCTCACCCTGTACAGTATATTGGGCAATAGGCACATTGGCAGAAAAGGGTGTGTACCTGCTTCTGTACCTGATCTGCAGCTAAAGATACAGCTTCAGCATTGCTGTCAGGGGTGCTTCTCAAAAGCACTAACATTCACACAAACACACACACAAAATTCAAAGAAAACAAAATAGGGAGGCAGTGTCGACTAGTAGATAATAGAGCTCAGTAGAATAGGTCTCAGGAGACCTAAATTCTATTTCCAGTTCATTCATTGGTCTACTGGGTGACCTTTGGCAAGTTATGTCACCTATCTCTGCCTCAGTTTTCCCATATGTAAAATGGGGATAATGATACTTACCTCTCCTTTGTAAAGTGGTGTATAAAAGCTAGATATTATTACTTTAATGCTAAGTTCTTTCTATTGTCTCTGCTTAATACTAAAAATCAGAACCCATTTTAAAGGTTCCCCATACAGTGGTTCCTAAAGTGGGGTTCGAGGAACATTACAGGGGGTTCACCAGAAAAAATTCACTAATGGCGGCCAGAGGACCCTGGGCATTGGAGGCAGCAGGTGGGACCCAGTTGCAGGGCAGACAGCCCAAGCCCCAGGAAGAGTGGGGCTGGGCAGTTGGGGCTGGCAGCCCGAGCCCCGCCCCCATCAGCGGGGGAGCCAGCAGTGGTTCCGGACTTCCAAGAGCTATGCAGAGCAAAGCAAGCGCATCCATCACACTGAGAAAATTTAAACTTAAATCCCTGGAAATATTCATTTTTAGGAGGGGGTTCACAAGATTTCACAAATTAGTGAAAGGGGTTTGCGGGCTGTTAAAGTTTGGGAACCACTGCCATAATAAAATCTTTACTTCTTCAGTAACATATCTTCCTGTGCTGAATAATTTTCTTAATACCTCTGCCTTAGCTTTCTTTCCCACAAATATGTTTAGCCCAGCCACAGTCTAAGAATATAATCAAAACATTCAAGGTATCAAGAAAAAAATCAGATTAAAAAATTGGAATTGGCCGTAAGGGGTCATAGCCACAGAAAACCTACAGAAGCAGCAAGTTTGTAAAAGCTTTAAAAGAAAAACATTTCAAAAAGTGAATGAATCAAACAAAATACCTGGTGATTGATAAAGTCTTGTAATTGTAAAAAGATAATTAGAGATGTTTGTCTCTTAACCCAGCTTTTTTTGTTCTGTACAGAATCTGGTATTATTTGACTCCTATCATTTGTCATTTCAAAGGATAATTATCTGAAATTCTAATTAATAATTACTAATCTAATGTAAGGTTTACCAAACTAAATAAAAATTAATAAATAAACAACAAGTATCTACTTTTCAAACCACAGAAAGGAGCTGAAAATGGCAGACAACAGGAAAGAAGATCAGAGTGGGGCAAAGGTATTTTTTATTATCGGTCAAATAAACTACAACAAGATCCATACAGGTAGTACGATATAATATTAAATCATATGTATGGCCCTGATTCTGGAAATCATCCCTATTCAGGAAAGCACTTAGGTATGTGCCTAGCTTTAATGTTAATGGATTATTTTTCCATAAATTGACTTGTGTTTTACTTGTTTCTATGTTTTAAATGTATCTTTAATGTTAAGCAAATGCTTAAGTGCTTTCTTGACTAGGGACCTGTGCCACATATAGAGGTGAAATGCAAATTTCAGAAAACACTAGTGTATTTCAGGAACAAAGTACCTAGGGGCAAAATGCTGGAAATTCATATCCTGAACATGAAATCTGTCTTTTTTTTATTCATCCTAACTCTGTCTCTGTAGCTAAGGGGTAAAAGGGTAATTTAATATTTCCAAATGATAAAAAACAACTTCAAATGAAAATATCTCCACAGGAAAAATTCCATTGCAAGGTCAACCATCTGAAGACACCAGAAGGGAAAGAGAAGGTCGAAAGTCAGAAGAACAGCTTACTTTTTCTGTATGCTAAATTGTTCTGGCTCTTCTCTTCTTTACAAGTCTATCTATGCATGATGGGCCTGATTCAAATCCCATTAAAGTCAATGGGAGTCTCTCCATTAAGTTAATGAGCTGTGGATCAGGCCTAACAGGAGCTGTTTTTCTCTGTCTATAGGTGGGACCACACAAAAAATATCCATATACTGTTCACAGTACTTTACACCCCCCCTCCTCCCCGATCTCAAAGTGCTTTAGACAGCAATAAATTAAGACTCACAAGTTAGACTTCTGTGAGTTAATTATTCCCATTTGAGAGGTTAAGTGATTTGACTAGAGTAACATAAAAAGTCTCTTGCCCAAGTTGGAATAGAGCCCAGGTGTCCTGACCCCACATGTATGTTTTGACCACAAAGCCAGCCTTTCACTTCAAGGTGGACTTGCATCAGGAGAAACTCTCAACATGGAATATGCTCAAGGGATGGGTAAATTGGGTTGATTAAAATAAGAATTAGTCCTTGAACCTTCACCCCAAACTTGAACCCAGCCTTCTTTGTGGCTTGAAAGTGTATGATTGACCTAAAAATAAATAAATAACGATTCCTTTCTGTCCATCTCTTCACTTTCAGCTTCCAGGCTGTCTCTGGGGCTATAAGCATAAGCACCACACACAAAGTTTTCCTTGAGGCCTGCTTTGAGTCACATGGGATTACTAGTGAGAAAGCTTTTCTTCACATACCCAAGACATTTGGATATTTCAGAGACACTCTGAAGGAACATCCAGACATTTACATGCCTATTCAAACAATGGCCTTGTCTACACTACACAATTAAACCAATATAGATTAATAGATTTTAAGGCTTCAAGGGATCATTGGGACCATCTACTCTGATCTCTTGCATATCACAGACTATAGGACTCCTCATATGGAGATTCTTATTTGGGTATGAGAGTGACTTTTTTGGTTTAGTTTAACCCCCTTCCCCAGAGACATATCAGAAGAAGATTATTCACATAGAGGGTAATGCGGGATAACGATAGGAGTTTAATTTCTTATCTCAGTTTATAATCGGAAAAAAATTCCTGTCTCGATAAGGCCAAAAAAGTGACAAAGCCCTGGAGCTTCATCTACTCCTAATTTTTGCCAGAAGAAAATACTGCTACTTAATAAAGCATTCAAAATTGTCATACACAGACTGAATTCAGCGCTACCTTCTAGACTGTCTTGGCCTATCATCAGTATCCGCTGAAGGCCCTGAAAAGTAGTTATTAGCCAGGTTGGATCAGCCCACCAGGTTGAAGACTCTTCTGACCTTCCTCTCTCACTGCTGGGCAGTCAGGGACTGCACAGACCTGTAAATTGAAGCTTTGTGAGGCCATAACTGACTAGTGCAGTGGTTCTCAATCTTTCCAGACTACCGTCCCCCTTTCAGGAGTCTGATTTGTCTTGCGTACCCCCAAGTTTCACCTCACTTAAAAACTACTTGCTTACAAAATCAGACATAAAAATACAAACGTGTCACAGCACACTATTACTAAAAAATTGCTTCCTTTCTGATTTTTACCATATAATTATAAAATAAATCAATTGGAATATAAATATTGTACTTACATTTCAGTGTATAGTACATAGAGCTGTATAAACAAGTCGTTGTCTATATGAAATGTTAGTTTGTACTGCCTTCGCTAGTGCTTTTTATGTAGCCTGTTGTAAAACGAGGCAAATGTCTAGAGGAGTTGATGTACCCCCTGGAAGACCTCTGCATACCCCAAGGGTATGCGTACCCCTGGTTGAACCACTGGACTAGTGGCTATCAAGTGACTTTTGGAAAACATGTTGTGTTGTACTCATCTGTACCAGTGCTTTGCTCCATGTTATAAAATACCTTATAAAGCGAGAGGAAACAGCGAATCTTTTGAAAATGCATATTGCTGTAGTAAGATTGAGTGAAAGAATCAAAGAATGAGAAAATCCAGTGATACAGGCTCTTCCTTTCCCTGGGATGTAACCTGAGGCATACTTAGCCACTGATCCCACAATGCACATAAATACATGCTGAACTTTAATCCAGTGAACAGTCCCATTGGACTTCAATAGGTAAAGTTAAGCACATGCTTTAAGTGCTGGCGGGATCGGGGCCCGCCGTGCACAGACTATAGCAATCAGAGTTCCAGGGTTGATACCTCTCCTCTCCATTGATCCATGCTGAAAATGAAAATGTTTTCTGATCCTCTGTATGACGGCAACGTGCTTTTGCTTTTTGGAGAAGCCAATATTCCATAATGCAATATGCAGTGAAATAGCAGTGAAGTTTTACAAAAACCCAGAAGAAACCAAGCTGCACCCAAAACAGTGCTGTGGGGCAGATTTGTTTAAATACATACATTAATTAAATATAAAATTTGTGACAAGAGAGCATAACTGTGCACAGAGGGGTGATGTACAAGGGGTTACGGTTGAAAAGTTGAATCCTAATGAAGTCTGGAAGACTTTAAATCCAAACCAGATCCAACCCGATACCTAGTTATCAGCTTGTTTAAAGTGGTGTACAAGAACGTACTTATCTACTGGGGACTGGAAGAGAAAGTGGAATAGTATAACTTGTGCTTTATAAACCTGTCTGGATATTTTTGGCATGATTATTAAATTAAAGTTATATTAAAATGAAACACTTTGCTATTTAGCTTTCTGCCTGACTGGCAGCTCTTGCTACATAAATCTAGTTGGAGAAAATTGGCCCATTTGAATTGGATGTGACATTTCTGCACCATCAAGAAAATGGCTGCACATTTTTTAAAATTGTTTCCCTTGCATATAATTTTTAAACAGCTTTACAAAAATGTTTTCTTTGTTTCACTCCTGACTGAATCAAAAATGCATGTTAATAGTTGCCAATTGGCATATGCTGTAGTCATTCCAGCAGACAGCAATGGGAATGTATGAAGTGGTTTTTGGAAGAACTGCTCTTCCTTGCAGTGTGCACTAGATTTTGCATAGTTTGAAAGAGATGCCTTTTATTCCCTACAGACCAATTTCCTCAGTGCAAGAACAGAAAGAGTTTCCTAACTGGGGAACACAAAGATTTAACAAAACGCTCTCACACATACACTCATTTTATAATGTCCATTGCAAGTGGGTAAATAACTTTTACCATTACACTGAAAGTTAAGTGACTTACATTTCCCAAAGATCTTGTCTGTGAATAAAAAGTAAAAGTTGCTTGTTGCTGTAGGCATGTATGGTATTGGTTGTATCTTGTGGCTATAGGAATGTCGGGATCTCTCTCTCTCTCTCTCGCGCACACACACACACACACACACACACACACACAGATTATGGTACAGTTTGTTGATTCTTGGTTATGATTTTAAAAGTAATTATTTCACTTTTTGCCGCTGTCATTCAATTATTCCAATCTAAAATTCCTCTTCCACCCCCAAATTAGTAGTACTGAAAGACAGAAATTGTGTTTGAGGCCCACTGAAAGTAAAAAGACAGCCAATTGTTCAGTGCTCTAGAGCCACAGGCAAAAACGATGCAAAAACAGCAGGCTTGCTGCAGTTTCATAGCTAGAAGAGGGAATATGAGTAAACTAATAAATGCCATTCCACCAGACCTGTGCTGACCTTTGACATTTTATGCTGCAGGAAGGAAACAAACAAGGAAGTAGATTTAAAAATAGAAAAAGAAAAGCCAGATCAATTTTACAAACAAAGGGTGGGGGAAAAGGAATGTTTGCCAGATGGAAAAAGAATAAAACAAATAGGGAAACCAAGGTAGGATGGATAAGTGACTTGACCAAAGCCTCGGAGAGAATTAGAGTCAGACTAGGACTAGAGTGCAGGAGTTCCTTGTTTTCAGTCTGATGTTCAGTACACTAGCCTCTCACACGATTGAGCAGACCCTTCCTTATGGATGCTGGCCACAGCAGCTGCTCAACAGAGAGCTGATTCAATTTCAGGCATTGGTCAAGAGGGAGCCTGCAGCAATCCATTGGCAGAAGCCTGAGTAGCAACCCCCAATCTCAAATTGGCTTAGGGACCCGCTGCTGTGGGTTTCACTGCTCCTAAGGCCAAGCCCTGGGCAACTGTAGGCGAGCTGTGAATAACCCTTGATTTTCAGCAAAAATCACCACAACAAACTTTCCACCCCACATTTACATGTTCAAGGCCATCTCTCTGGTAAAAGGGCTAGAGATTTACTTTTCCTTTAATACTGATATTAGCCTTGACAATTTTAAGATCCCAAAATTAAAGTTTGTATGAGCAACAGCGGCATGGCTATGGGATTCACAGGCCACAAAGTCTGGCCTCTGCTGGGATGAAGGGGCAGAATGAGTATAGCTACACCTCTCAAATGTGTCTGAGCTGCCCTGGCGTGACAATATTAGGAGTAGGCTAGAGAAAATCCCTGATTAATCCTGAGACCCCAATGTGCAGTCTAAAGGCAGCTTTCCCAGTCTCATTATCCCTGGCCTAACAGGGAAGAAGCAATAATGTAAGGAAGTCTTTTAGCAGTTTTAATAATAAAGCCCTCCATGTTCCCCTCCAATTCCACTGCTGGAGAGGAGCTACATTGAACAGACGTGGGGTGAGAGACACAGAGGGTGATTTGCAGCTCACATTGACATACCTGTGCCACACGGCTTCAGCACCAGCTGCACAAGCAAGGATGCACCCAGGGAGAGCAAACAGGCTTGTGCAACCCATGTGGAAGAGTGCATCCTAGCATCCTCACTGCTATCTTTAGTGAGCCAGCTACATTACAACTAGCACCAGTGTGTTTACCTGAGCTGTGTAGATGCAGCCTAAGGTAATATTGACAGAGTCAACTTTAACTTATGCTTTTCCCCCTTTCAGTATGATTAGCTTCCCTGCTCCCAAGAGAGGTTCAGGACAATGGCTGATGAGGGGAGCAGGGCTGATTAAGGAGGAAATATGGGGGCCCCATGAGCTGGGTGGGATATTGGCCCTCCTCACAAAATCCCTACCCCTCCACTGCAAAATATAAACCCTATCCCCCTTCCTGGGTTTCAGAGCCCAAGTAGGAACATCTACAGGGCTATTTTTAGTCCTGTACTGAGAACCCCGCAAGCCCAGCTGTAGACCTGGGCCCTGAGACTCACTGCTGCAGGTGTTTTTATGTAGATATGCCCGACATGAGCCTGATCCAAAGTCCACTGAAGTGAATGGGAGCCTTTCCGTTGGTCCTCAATGAACTTTGGACCAGGTCTTGTACGGTTTATTTTCAGAGGTGCAGAGGTGAGTGGGGTTGTGGGTGCTCAACACTTCTAAAAGTCATTTCCTGAGTGCTGGAAATCCACAGGAGCCACAGTCACAGGCCTGGAGGGCCAAGCCCCCTGCATTTGCCATAGGAGTAGCAAAGCAATCTCGCCCCAACCTCTGCACAGGACTGGGTATGATCTGGTGATTATACACCTCGACCCCAACATAACGCGACCCGATATAACATGAATTCAGATATAACGTGGTAAAGCAGTGCTCCGGGGGGGTGGGGGCTGCGCACTCCGGTGGATCAAAGCAAGTTCAATATAAGGCGGTTTCACCTATAATGCAGTAAGATTTTTTTGGCTCCCGAGGACAGCATTATATCGAGGTAGAGGTGTAATATACAAAGCTTCTTTTTCTGCATCCTATTCAGACCTCCTTACTCTCTCTTTGAATAAGCCAAGCTCACCACTGACTCTTGGGCCTTGGCTACACTTACCGGCAAGTTCGACGGCTGGAAATCGAACTTCTGGGTTCGACTTATCGCGTCTAGTCTGGACGCGATAAGTCGAACCCGGAAGTGCTCGCCGTCGACTGCGGTACTCCAGCTCGCCGAGAGGAGTACCGCGGAGTCGACGGGGGAGCCTGCCTGCCGAGTGTGGACCAAGGTAAGTTTGAACTAATTCGAAATAAGGTACTTCGAACTTCAGCTACGTTATTCACGTAGCTGAAGTTGCGTACCTTAGTTCGAATTAGGGGGGGTAGTGTAGACCAAGCCTTGTTGAAGTCAATTAGAGCTCTGTCCGCCTAGGAAATAAGGAATGCTGAGTAGGGCCCTTTGTGCCTGTGTTAATTTTTATTTTCCAAAACATACAATAGCACTACATAGGCACATGACTGTGCTCCTTTATAAATGTATGGTCAGGCTTTCTGGTGCCTATGAATCTTTTCCAGAATGAACGTTGCATTTAAAAAAATAGAATGTGAGTTAAAATATAAGTAAATTAAATTATTCTGTTATTATTGAGAGAGCTAGAAAGGCCAAAATGGGTTATTTATTTAAAAAATATAGGTTGGGTTTAAAAGTTATAATTTAGCTGTAACAGAACAGTTTATCAGACAAGTCTAAAAGTTTCTACATGTTGTACTGTAGTTTGGATAACTCACAAGCCCAGCAATCCTAATGCATATTTTTTAAAATACAAAGACTGATGATAATCTTTTTATCTGTCTTTCTGCACAATGTTGGTAATTCTGTTTCCCTAAAATCAATTTATTCTAGAATAAAGTGTCTCCCGTTGTTGCTATCTTCCCATCACCTGCAGCCATGCAAGCCCCCTTTCCACACAGCCCCCCTTCCACATACAGCCCCTCATATCTACCTCACACACAGATGAACAGTACAACATAGCAATAGCTAAACAGTCTGTTCTCTAACTTGATAATGAGACAAGTTTTTAAATCTTACTAAAGAGAAAAAACTCTTTTCTTAATAAACACAATCCATTTATTTATTTTACTTTAACACAAACTTTATTTTGCCACTGGTATTAACTGATACTACTATTATTTTCTAGAATATGTTTTTTGAGAAGCTGGTTAATTCACAGTGAAACATTTCAATGGTTAGATCAAATGTTTTGGTTTTGATTTTTGGCTGAGAGCAAAAATAATTCTCTCCAGAAAATCTGCATGAGGTTCTTTTATAATTCGGTTTGACAATATTATTGATCCTATTGAACTGTGGCTGTAAAGTATTTCTGGGCTGTACGTCTCAAATCAATTGCCATAAACATACAAGTAAAAATTTCAGATTTGAAAGGCTAGTACTGTGTGCTGGACTTCAGATTTCATAGTTCTAGCTTGAGCTTGCTTCTTGTTGCATGTTACTATTTAAAGATAATAGGTCAAATTCACCCCTGATTTAATTCTTCGGAATAACATCAGGGAAGATTTTTGCCCTAATAGGTCTAGCACTTGAATGTGATGGGATCTGTACCAGATGACTTAAAGGTGTAGGAGGGCCTCTGAAACACTTTTTAAATGTTTTTAAAAGAAGTTGGAAGGTTTGTCCTTGAGAATTCCGTGTGCCTGAACATAAGTAAACAGCTTTTAGGATAAAGTTTCAGACTTCAGCTAACTTTAGGAAATGGAATATGTTACTCTAATGATTTCTAAGAGAAAGCATTCCTCATACAAACTTGCAAAATATAGCAATTTTTTTTGTTAAGCTTTGCTTCCATATGCCTATGTTTTCTTCAGTGTGAATTAATTACTTGTTTCTTTTAGCTTCTCGGTCAAATGTTTGATTATGACTATTATTGCTGAGTTCTTGTTTTTTTTCTGCAATTTCTTGCCTGAACCTAACTAGTGTTTAGTTTTTGGGGTTTTTTTTTAAGATTTCCTGTTTCTCATATACTTTGTAGTCACAGTGCCAGCAGAATATACACTACAGTCATATATCAGACCTATGCCCACAGAAGACATGAATATCTATAGTAGGATTCCAATAAGGAATTTTTAATTTATAAGATGTCTCAACTGTTAACAGGGAACAATATAGTTGGTGCCTATTGTACAATTTCCTGTTTCCTCTTGTCCTCTTTATATCAGTGCTCGTCAAAGTTATTCAATCTATCTTTGCAACAATACAAATTTGTATTTTTCACCCAGCTATATAAGAAATCTCAGCATTTAATATGACATCCCGTTTGAACAGATTAGCAAACCCTGTTATAAGGGCTTAAGCAGCCACAGCCCCCCTGAATTCTTTCCATTAACTTCAGTGGGTTTGGATCAGGCCTGTATCATGTATGGCACAAGTATTCTGACTGATCTTTGTGAACGCTACCACATTTAAATGGAGTTTCTTGCCAACTTCCAGTATCCCAAACTGCATACATATGTGCACCACAGGAAGAATGAGCCTTCCACATTTCTACCTATCTCCCAACCCCAACGAAATGTATTAACAAATATGAACACATATCCAACTGCTATTTCGAGGGGTGAGCAAAGGAAATTTCATTTCAGATAAAATTTTAAGTGTTTTCATTTTGCCTCTGATTCAACTATCATCATGCCGAATTCAAAATCTAAACCAAAACCAAATTCAAATTCTACACCCAGTTACACCTGTTGCTATTCTACACCTTTATCCTGTGAACACTTGCATGTTTCTGTAACTTTATACATGTGAGACTGAATCAAATTAAGTGCATGAAGTTCAACCCATGCATAAATGTTTGCAGGATGAGGTCCCTATTGATTTCAGCAAGAACTGAAGTGGTGAAAATTTGAGAGGAATTTGGCATTAAATCTTTAATAAACACACTCATGCCAGTTCTATAACTTGATGATTGAAAAACATTTTTGAATTTGTGGATACTTTTCTGAATGTGAAATTGCTAAATTTAGATTGAATCTGAATTTATTTGAAATGAGACTTAATTCTATGTATTACATACAAGCAATTTATCTGTTTTCATCAAGTAATTCATGGGTTTTGATACAATGCATCTGTGACTGGCCTGAAAGTCATGGAAAGAGATTCACGTGAAAATTGAAAGAAAAGGTTTCCTTGCTTCCTCCTCTTGACTGAGATTTAGCTCGAATACCCCAACCTGGTGTCAACTTATCCTTGTACAAAGAAGCCTGGGTAACTTTTGTTGTTGAACCAACCTCTATTGTAAATAGAACTGAGTGAATAATTTGCAGTAAGTTATCTGATGAATTTAACCTTATTTTCTGCTGACTGAATATGGATTTTTTGGCTCCTGAGGACAGCGTTATATCGGGGTAGAGGTGTAGTTTGTTCTGATGTATTATTTGTTTGAAAGTATACTATGAATTTTTTTGAAAATATTTTTAATTCTATGTATACTGATCATGAACTGTTCTCTGTGAGTATTTCATATCTGTTATGCAGGTTGCATTGTTAGCTATAATTGGTCAGATAAGCCATGCATACAGATATTGTTCCCTGATTGTGTCAGCGTACAAACAAGGAGAATGCATTTAAAACTTATTTTTTGGTAAATACTGTACTTGCATATGTATCCTTGAAATTCTCTTTTTGCAAATATTTGTGCCAGAAAATCATAGTTGTATGAAACTCCACAGACTACGAACATGGCTGAAGAAAATTCATTTGAAAAAAAGAGTGAACATTTAAAGAAAATGCTTTATAGTATTCACTCAGCTCTAATTCTGAATGTATGTGATTTAAGGGAGTAGGGTCTGATGGAAAGGCCAGTAGAATTTAAATCTGACTGGGATGAAACCAACAGAGTTCTATAGAAATATGGGAAGTTCTACATAAATGTATCTAAAACCCAGTAGAATGTAATAGAGCATGAGATCCATTCTATGGTTTTTTTAAAAATGAGGGGTATGTTTAAATAGACTCCTATGGCAGGGATATAATTTTCTATTAACTCAATTCTATAAGAGGATACAGAAAACCCATAGAAAGGTTTCCATTCTCTGTTAAACTCCGTAGGAGATTTCCATGCAGGGTGGGGGGAAGGAGAGGTAGAGAAATGGAGAATGGGAGGTATGAAGAAGAATAAAGCAGGCTCTGTGATCTGAAACCATAACATTCATCTTCAGTGTAACTAATCGGGTAACCTGTCTTGTGGTGAGAGAGAAATGAAAAGGAAAATAAAAAGGGGGTTACCACTACGGTAGATTCTGTTATCTTTTTACTGAATATAGTGTGAAATAGTGCTTGGAATGGTGGTGGCCTCACCTCACTGGCTGACCTCCCCCTGACTCTGAGCATGAAGAAACAGAAAGATTTTGTGTTCTAGCAGAGCTGGGCCTTCCTGTGACCTGCGTGAAACCCTCCAGCCTCTTTCCCACAACGCTGCACTAAAGCCTCGCTACAGTTCTTGGTTTATTTTTTCAGGTGAGTAAACTCTGTATCAAATACTGGTTTCTCAGTTGCTTTTAATTAGGCTTCTGGAATCCAGTCTTTCATCTCGGGTGAAATCTGCGTCACTTCGCTCCAGCTATTTTTGGTTTTAAAGCCATGGGTTTGCTTTTATGCAGCTAATTGAAGGCACACAGGAAAGGAGAAAAGGGCTAATCCCAATGATTTGAGATATTTTACGGTTAGGATAAAACCACACATTTTTTAGAACCACTTTCTAAATTTTAACTTCACAACTGCTTCCCTGAGGGGAAAGAGGGCATGAGGGAGAAACCAGCTGTAATGACACATAATCTTCTTAGGGGTCTTATAATCCCTGCAGGGAAGATAAAGCAGGTGATGTAGACCTGATATGACAAAATAGATTCATTTTTCATAACTTCTATTTGGTCATCTCCTCCACATCCCGTCTATAGTAGGCTAAGGAGGACGATAGGCGCACTCAGCAAATTATAGAGCACATTTTCAAAGCACCACAGCCATGTGACTCCCATTAACATCAATGGGCATCTCACAATTAGATTCACAATTTTGGGTATGAAAATGAAAGGATGAGAGACATTCTACCAGCTCTATCAAAGAGACACCACTCCAAGATACTTTTGAGTTTTCAATTTTAATAAATACACTGCATTTGGATAGCTTTCTTCTTCGTTTCCTACCCAAATCATTGTTTAATATTGCTTTGCAGAGCAAGAGAGATGGCTACATTTTGGTGGGTATGTATGTGTAACATTTTACACACACGCACTCTTCAAGCACTTTCAGACTTTTCTGCTTCAAAAGTGCTACAAGTAGTTAAGCCTAAATGGTAATTATTAACCCAATTTCGTAATTGTTCTGTATATATTTTTGAATATTTAAATGAAGAATTCTAGCAATGTTTATGGAATTTCCATATTCATAGAAAATAGACACGCTATAGAGAGAATTTGGCTAAAGTAGGTACAATTCCACTGAAGTGGGCATAGTGGGCACCAATTTCTACCAGGGATTAATTTAGCCGAATTCACAATTTGATCTGTTTGAAGCGATTTCCCATAAATACAACCATTTAAGACCAGATTCTGCCACCCTATGGTGGTGTACTTTATTTCATGAATAGTCCCACTGAAATCAGTTGGATTATTTTGCAGAGTAAGGTAAGGTACTATTCTGTTCAAGCAAGGGTAACAGAATCTGAAATTTCCAACTGGAATCATTTTGCTCAAGTTTGAGGCTAATAATCAGTAGGAATAACCATGTGTCAATTTAATATATATATATGGAAAAATAAATATCTACTATCGCCTTTTGTCATCTTTTTTTGGCCAGTTCCATGAGCCCTTTATGGCATTTGCCTTTAGAAATGTTGGACAATTTGATTCAATATTGGATATAGTCTCTCACTCTTTCTCACCTTACCGCATACAAGTTAACCTGTGTATTGTGGACAGAAATATTCCTAAGCAAGTAGTGAGTCCCACTGAGGTAGTGCATGGTACTAGAACTATTAGTGGTATTAGCAAAACTCTACAGCCATGTGACGGGTCTCTTGACAGGGCACAGCCAGCGTCCATTTCCGGTTAGAAAAGTCTTTAAATGGTCAAATCAAATAAGATACAAGTGTGGGCCATTTTCCTTCCTACCCTTCAAGGTTCATAAACCCATAGGAGCTCAGATTTTGGAGAAGAGAACCAAATTCGTACTAGCTGCATCTTGTTTAACTTGTCCATTGAAACTGCTACCATTTTTCTACTGTAGATGTTTTCCTTCCTTAGGTATCACAGGATAAATCTCCTCTCAGTGACATGGATGTCACCACCATCACTTGAATGGAGCCACACTGCAGTAACTGAGAGGCCCAGTATTGTTGCTATTAGTGTTATTCCTTTGTGGGTGCTCCCACACACTAAGTGGTAGGTGCTTTCCAGGTAAAATATGACACAGTCCAAGCCCCCAAAAGCTTACAGTAAAGACCAAAATGGATGAGAGGTGTGGAAAGGGAATGCAACCTACAATGCAACAGACCTATGTATGTGCCAGAGTGTTGTTGGCACATACATAGGTAGTCCCACAGCTTGATGGTGGGGGAGGTTGCATAAACTATCCTTAACAGTCCTCCTATTTAATTATTTGCTGGCTAATTTCTTATAGGTTTCACAGCACAAATGACTCCTGAGAAGGGATTTGAACAAGAGAAGTGCCTATTTTGCATATGAAGCCATTACTCCAACTAATAGATTATCATCAAGAGAAGCCATTTAAAATGGTCTGTCAGCCTAAATCCTGAGTGGGAAAGAGTTGTTAAAAATATGTATAAAATGCTGCAAGAGACACAAAAGATGTTGGTGTTCTGCATTACAAAAAATGCAAGATAAGGCAGTTCCAGGCACAGTGGCTGGGTAGGCTGGCCCCTCCCCCCCAAGCACAAGCTCAACGTAGAATCCCACCCACACAATTTACCCTTTTTTCTACCACCCAAAATATAATTTCGAATCCATGTCACTGTTCCTTTACGCATCCTAGTCTCTGATGTATCATCTTGGCCCTTACTCTATCCACTCCTAAATCCCTGATGGTGGATTTGTTCCTTTCCTCACCCCACCCCCCCAACCCATATGCTCTGCCTCCTCCCTCCTCACTAGTGGCTCGTCTCCTCTACTTACCCTTTTGTCATGTGTACATGCACACTCATGTCATGATGGTTGGCAGAAGAGGCCACAGCCACTGTCTGCTACTCCCTTGGGCAGGTGGCTGCTTTCTCACAGGCTGGACCCTGTGACATCTGCTTTAGGAGCTAGTGTAAGAGCTGGGTTGTGAGACTAGCAGGAGGAGAGATGGGTGAGCTAATGTCAGAGACTTTGCCAGTTGCTAATCCTGTCCCCTGGTAACAGTGAGGTTGAGGACTTGGCAGCTCAGCCCAATTTCTGTCTCTACACCCACACTCTGTTCCCCTCCCTTCGGCCCCTCCAACGTCTAAATAAAAACATTCTGATGCCTGGCTGACTGAGCAATGTTTGTCTCCATTCGCACCACCACAGATTTTCAAACATAAAAAATGTATGTCATTGTAGCCCTATATGGCATCTTTGTCTAACTTGGCTTTCTACACATTTCAGTGCTTCATTTTTCTCTCTGTTTTACTTTTTAATTTCCAGGCTAACAAACATCTGTGAGGTTTTTTGAGAAAGCTGCAATGTTCTCTGGAGGAAATTTTTCCTGAAGAAAGTGATAGATTTTTCCCACCCTTAACTCCAGGTAAACTAAGTACATCTGTGGAAAACACAAAGGGCCTGATTCTTATTTACACGAAGACTCCTTTACACATAAGGTGGATGTAACTTTCATTTAGTTCCACTTTAAAGCTCTGTTACAATACCATCAAACTGTGAGAGGACCTTAGTGTAAAGAAGAAAAAGGCCCCAAAAGGCTGAGGAATTTACTCAGTGTTTACTCAGTCCTTATTCAATCCTTACTTAGGCACAGCCTTCCATTGATTTCAATGGGAACTTACTGTAATAAGAACTGGGTAAACACTAAGGGCTACTTTTTGTAACCCTTACGCTCATATTTTTCCCCCCAGGGGAAAGCGCGAACACAGTCCCCCACTACCACAAATTATGCAGTCGAGTTTCCTGCAGTTGAGGGAAATCGCAGGGGTCAGCACACCCGGAGTGCAATGGATGAGCCTCACCCTGGGAAAACCACCATGGTGATAATGGTATCTCCTGAGCCGTTACTCACATGATTAGCCTCGCAGAGACTGAGTCCCAATCCAACTCTAAATAAAAGCTGACAAAGGCTCTCAGGATTTGACTCAGAAAGAATAACATTTCCATACTTGGTACAGTTAGGTTGTCCCCATCCAGTTCAGTCCTCTATAGACAGTAATGGCAAAGCTCCATTTATAACTTTGCTTGAATCACTGCTGTGGCTCTGAAAGTCACCACGCCACAGTGATGGTGGCAGCATTATCATACGACTCATCGATTCGACTCTGCTGTTTTTCGCATGTTAACCCTGTTCTTCGGAGATTCGCAAACCAGTAGATGTTAAATAAATATTCCTTTTCAGCTCCTCACTTGCACCACAGCCTGTCAGACACAAAACAGACGATGCAGCGCAGTCCCCAAACTCCCCTGGAAAGCAACACACTCAGTACTTAGGTTTTGTTCCTGACAGGCCTCCGGCAATGGGAGGCTCCTTTTCTCCAGCTCAGTGGAAAAACATCCCTTCAAGTCTTAAAGCTGTTCCCTGCCACGTACTCTCATGCACTCACCATCTCATCGACACATTAGATAGTCATCTATCATTTTTATATAATGACTTTTACTGGAGTCAGGGCCAAAGTAAGGCAATTCAGAGGCCTAGGATACTGTGATATGTGGCTCCCTGCAGCCCCACCCCTCATTTGGAGTGATGTAGGCAGGGCAGCTCTTTCCCCTTCCATGAAGGCAGGGGCAGTGGCATAAGGTGTCCTCTCCCAAGAAATGACAGAGAGCCTCCTTCCCCTTGGGAGTAGCAAGAGCAGCAACTAGGGGTCTCCTCTCCCCTATCAGAGAGGCACCAGTGGCAACAGGGACCCATCTCTCATACTTAACCAGGACTCAGGGTGTATCTGCTTGGTTAAGTAAATGGGTTTGTCCCATTGCACTTTTCTCCTCAGACCACAACATAGAGCCTACTGCTGCGATAATGCCATTGGGTCTCCCCAGTGCAGCAGGCTTTGGGGTTAACACACTGCTAAGATGAATGGTACAGTCACACCACTCAGAGTTACTGTTTCAGGCTCTCTGCAAACTCAAACAGACATTATTGCATTGGGTACAAGCTGAGCCCCATTTTCAGTGTTTTCATCACCATTATCATGGCTCAACATTTTTAAACGAAAGCTCATATTCTGCATAGTCATGACTTGGAAAGTTGGGGCCTATAGCACCTTAATGCAATCCTAGCCAAGTGCTGCACAAAAGTCCAGAAGCACAAGGAATCTCTGTTTCCTCTCTCTTCATTCAGTCTGACTCACTATGCACATCTGTTAATATAGCAGAAGAGCGAACGAATCCACTGCTGCCCTGATGTATAACCTGCCAGGTAAAGTGCTGGGAAAGATTCACACTGTGCTGCATCACATAACTGACATAGATCCCCATTGAAATGCCAAATGCCACGGCTCTCGCAGCAGGGATGGAGTTAACTTCTCCAAAGGTTTCATTTCTGAAGGAATCCTGAGAGAAAAATTTTGGTTTTCAGCCAGTACCAGCATGGGGGCTGATGAGATGTGGGGAATGGAGGCTGCACATTGGCATCAGCCCTGACAGGGATGATGCGTGAGGTAGGCCCAATGCCTCTGGGTATGCTTGGGCAGCAAGGCATGGAGGGTGTAGTGCACCCTAAGGCACCCCAGTTCTGCTGTACAGTGCAGAGGAAGGGCCGAGCTATGCCCCATTTCATCTCTCCTACCCATGTCCTCTTCTTTTGAGTCTGGTGCCCCAGTCACCATTAGGCTTCCCTGGTTCTTGACTACCAGGAACTCAAGGTAGCACATCCCCTGGTACATAAGCCCAGCAGGGTGTGTGTGGAGGGGGCAGGGAGGATCCTTCACTTGCCCCTCCTGTATTGCCACCCATGTAGCTACGATTTAGCCCCAAACATACTGTTGACTAGTATGAGAGCCTGGCAAAAATACAGTTATAGAGTCATCCAGCTGAAAGGTGTGGCAAGAACACCTGAAGCCTTGCGGCCAGTCCTGAGGATTATTTTGATTTTTGTCTTTCTGCCTGTGTGTATGCGTGTAAATTCCTTAAATATTTTTGTCTCCCTGCAAATGGAGGTTTCCCCACGGTGCAGTATGTGCGTCATGAGACATCTCAGTACTGAAAGGACTGTGGTAGGGGCCATGTCACTTTTCATTTCTGAAGGTGGCTGGAGGATGGATTTCCATCTCCCTAGAATTTAAATTTTAGGGTAATTTTTTAAAATAGCACATCATTTCACGGCTTAATGCAGAATGACAGCTGCATCCCAATGGGGGGAAAAGGCAAAAAAGTGTGGATTTCTCAAAACTGCAAGCCAAGCACTCATCTTTTCACCACAAATACTGCTCCTAACAAGCCATTCTGCGCATTCACTCCATATGGTATCTTTACACATACAGGAGGGGTTTATGGCGCCCCTAGGCTAATGATCCTTTGGGGGCCATAGTCTGATCATCTCACTCAGGGCCTAATGCACCTCTTCATTCCATCCTAGTAGCTTCGCTGACTTCAATGTAGTTACAGATTATAAATGAGAGGAAAGTCAGGACCTCAGTTTTTACTCAGCCATTATTCAGTCCCTGCTAGGCAAACTTCAAAGGGATTGACTTTTCCCCATGTCCCATTGGAGCACAGCTCCAGAGGCTGACCTCAATGACCAAGGATTGGGCACACACTGAAGAACAGCTTCTGGATTTGATCCTTTAGTAGCAAGAAATAGTTTTATCTACTAGGAAATTTTCTCCAGATGTTATTACCTCGTCACAGGTGCACGAGAAGAAGGGCAAAGCACAAGGAACCTAGCCCTCTTATGGGGGCAGAGCTGAAAGGAGGCATGGTTATATCCTCCTCCTAGCCTCCATATGGACAAGAAGAAGCTGCCAGTCACAGAGGGTAGCATACACTCCACCCTTTTAAGGGGTGCAGTATGGGCATGCTCCCCACAGGTAGCTGGAGTTTGGGATGCACACTTCCTCCCAGAGAGCTCTAGGAAGGAGCTTTCCCCCAACCCTTCACACACACACGCGTGCGCGCACAGACACACACACCCACACCTGATTCTTAAAGGAACAATCAATCCTGTTTTTTGGTTATAAAGCACCTGACCCAAGTACCTTGGAAAGTGAAGGTCTAGTTGCTTTCTATAAAGGCGGTAAGTTTAGAATGGGAGGATAGCTGGCCAGTGGATAATGGTGAAAACTGACCTGTTTGAAAGGAAGAAAAAGGGCAAAAGAGGCCAACAGCCCTTTGCTGTGATTCTTAAGGTGAATGCTGGTGTGCATCATGTACAAAATATCATCCCACTTCTTAGTATTGCCAGGGCAGTTCCGCTGATTTCCTGTCAAGTTAGACTCTGTAGGGATAGTAATGGTCTTTTTCTAACTTGGTTTAAAGTGTGATTCTACTTTGACACAGAGTAAAATGGGCACATTACATTAGAGAGAGACCAAAAAAAAAAAAAAAAAAAAAGCTGTTACTACTTTTTAACTCCTGTTAGCACTGCAAAGACAACACAGCCCTGAAAGAATGAGCTGGATTCTATTCTGGGTCAACACCATCAACAGAATTGCTAACAAAATTCCAACAGCAGGGCCAAATTGTGCCCTCAGTTACACCCATGTATCCCCCGTTGTCTTCACCAGTGTTAAAGCATGTGGAACTGAGCATAGAATTTGGCCTGCAGAACCTTTATTACTCGCAATGATTCACAAAGTGGGGGTAGGGGGAAGCTGATTTTCAGCTCCTGGGTTGAGTGCCTAAAGCTGGAAGTTAGAACAAAACATCCTGCGAATCGTAAATGGAGCAGATTTGATAGTGTTTAACAGAGACACAATTGACATGGAATCCCACAAAGCCATTTAATTGGTATGTCTACACTGTGATTGCAACGTGGACTGGTGTAGCTGTTAGCTTTAATCTAGCTAGCATGGCTGAAAATAGAAGTGAAGACACAGTGGTGGGGGCTTCAGCATGGACTAGCAACCTGAGTACATAGCCGGGGTCCCTGGCGTGCTTTCACAGCCTCTGCTGAAGCCGACGCCACCATGTCTTCGCTGCAATTTCGCCAAAAACCAAACAAACTCAGGTATGCAGGGCCGGCTCCAGGCACCAGCCGAGCAAGCTCATGCTTGGGGCGGCAGATTCTACGGGGCAGCATTCTGCCCAATCCTAGGGCGGCACGGCCGCTTTTTTTTGTTTTGTTTTGTTTTGTTTTGTTAGCTGATCCGGATGCCCTGTAGGGGGCGGCGGCATGGAGGTGGGGAGTGCCCTGCTGGGAGCGGGCTGCGTGCTCCGTCTGCTCCAGCTGGTGCCAGGTCTGTAGCAAGCCCAGCAGGGCAGCCCGCGTCCTTCCCTCCCCGCCGACCGGAGTGGTGCGAAGCCCTCCCGGCAGGCGGTGTGGTGGTCGGGGCCACGTGGTGAGCATCTCACTGAAGCCCTGACCGCCCCCCTTCTCTCTCTCCCCCCATTCCCTCCTCCTCCCCCCCGCTAGCCAGGGCGCATCTGCAGCACAGGGAGTCCCCCTGCACCCTGGCTCCGGCCGCCCCACAGGTTTTTTTTTTTCCTGCTTTGCCGCTCCGGTCGCGCTGCAGATATTTATTTTTTCCTGCTTTGCCGTTCTGGCCGCCCTGATTTTTTTTTTTTTTTTGCTTGGGGAGGCAAAAAAGCCAGAGCCTGCAGGTATGCCAACCTGTCCTTCAATCACACCTCCAGTTCAGTGCAGACATATGCTTAGAGTCACTTTTCACAGTAGAAATGCACTGCCAAAATGCTCAAAATCGTGCTCTTATTGTTACTCCGTCCCATCAAGCGACACATTTCCAGTAGAGCGTCAGCCAGAAAACACAGCATTCTCTTTGGCTATTTACACCATGGTGATTGGTAGGACTGTCTTAGATCTCAGAGCAGCAGTGACTCAGGCCCTAGGTTATGGGCTTCCCTCTAAACTCCTCTGTGATGTAGAAATAGGATTTGTTCTATTCCATTAATACATTTTATACTTTTTTTCTTTCCCTAGGATAAACTTTTTGTTACAGAGCTAGGTGAAGTATTGTCCCTCCGGAAATTACAGAGGATGAAGAAACTCTTACTGATATCTCATCTGACAGATCGGTAAAATGAGCGCTTGTGTAGTGCCAGGACTGGGCAAGCTTTCTGCAGGAGGAAGAGGGAGGTAGAGCCGCTGATTGTCATTATACTGAGAGGCATTTTAAGATTAGACAACCGCAGCTGCCATTAAAGAGCAATGCTCCTTGTTCTGCTGATTCTGCAGCTCTGAACAGCATGTGTGTGCTGACTGCTGCCAGCAAAACAAAGGGTTCTTCCAGAGGGCATTGCTGATCCAAAGGGCAAACTTAAAAAAAAAATTAAAAAAAATGGTAGGTTGGTCCTAAGGGAACTTGAGCAACCAAGAAAGATTGGAGTTAGTAACGTGGGTGGATGCTTTACAGCCCGCAGACATTTCTAAATCCAAACGACATCCTGAGGAAGTGAGTCTGGGAAGGGACTTTCTCATGCAGTGTTCTTTCCCAGCTATTAACATCATTGTGCACCCTTCATGCAGCAGAAATATAATCAATTGTCATAGACAAAAGCTGTTTAATCTGTCAAGGAACTCAACCTTTGGATTCACACACAGTACATTGCTGATATCCCCTCTCCATGCATTGAAGTATTATATTCATAAGTAGTGGAATATGGGGTGATGGATGGAGGTTTTCTGTCTAAATGCCTTCCACAAATTGAAAAGCATTCTGTTATCAACAATACTTTAGATATGCATGAAGTAGTCACTCTAGGCATGTAGGAACAGGTACAAGACACTGTGCAATGGATACCATAGCCAAATTCTTTGAGCCTATGTACCGAAAGTTGGGCACCTAAATCTATAATAAGCCTGCTTTTCAGAGGTGCTGAATGCTCACAGTTATCATTAATGTCAACTCTGGGCTCCGAGCTTAAGAAAATTTGGCCTAAATGTACTATCAATGATTAAGCAGGACAAAATAGACAAAAATGTGCATCTGGGTGAATAACTGGACTGGCATTGCCTTCATTTGACCCTTCGCTTGTAAGCGCTTTGCTACAGGGACCATCTTCTTTGTTCTGGATTTGTACATCGCCTGTCACAGTGACATCCTGGTCTATGATTGGGGCTCCTAGGAGTTACCACAATACCAATAAAACAACAAATCACTGTTTTGTCAAAGATATCCTAAAACCTAGATTGCTTGAGGACCCCTTGTAATAGCTCATCCTCTCCTCTCATTAGAAAGACAAATAAATGACTGAAACGAAAACAGTGAGAAGACAATAGGAAAAATAGTAACAAAATGAATGGCGAAAGAAAATTATTTCCATTTAAAACACATGGAGGGAGGAATTGATCGCAGGCTATGCAACCTTTTGACACTAAGTCACTAATTTGGCAATGGGCCAGACTGGTAGAGAGTAGTAATGAAATATTTTATAATCTGACGACTATTCCATAGTCCTATGTGAATGTATTGGTGATCTCAATTCACGTTCTAGTGGATAGGTGACAACATCACACACACACACATACACCACAGTTGACATTAACTGGTACTAATGGGATACTGATACTATTTACTTAACAGTTCCTCTCATCTGAAGATCTCTGAACACTTTAAAAACATCAATTAAACCTCACAACATCCCTGTGAAATAGATTATTTCCATTTTACAGATAGAGAAACTCAGGCACAGAGGTGCCTGGAGAGATAAAGTGAGCTAGGGAGAGAGCTGGGGATAGAATCAAGGGGCAATAAAACACCCGCAGATGACTTGTGTCAGCTGACTCAGGCTCACACTTGGGCTCAGGCTACAGGGCTACTAAATTGTGGTGCAAACGTTCAGGCTCAGACTGGAGCTGGGCTCTGGCACCCTCGCCCCTCATGGGGTCCCAGAGCCTGGGCTCCAGCCCAAACCCAGCTGTTACAGACCATAGAAAGGGAAGTGCTTTTATTATATTATAGAGGAAACAATAACACTGCTTTAGAACAATGGCTCTTCATTATAGGTTTTATGTTATACACTGCCTCTTTTGTCATCACTGATTTATAAACTGCTCTTCTGTCTGCTTTGTAGCCTTTCAAAGGCTATTTCATATATAAATCCTTTACATTCCATAATATTTTATGTTTTCCCAGTAAGTATGGTCCCCCACATGTCTAGTGAAGTGGCAACTTCTCCCTATGAATGTATCACTGTCACACCAAATTGACCCTCACACACCCAACACTTCTGATGAGGTTAGTACTGAAAGCTCCTTTTAAAAAAAATTCTAGGAAATTTTTAGGTGGTGTAGATTTCAACTGTGAAATTAGTTCAGCTCATACAAGCAAACAAGAGGAGAGAAAGGCCAGCTTGTTCCAGTAGAGGGTCAGAATTTATCTCCCCAGCTTCCAACATGCAATCACATACAGGTGCCCAGAGATTTGTCTTATCAAGGATTGAAACTATTGCTTCCTGCAGAGCAGTACTAGCAAATATTTATTTTTGGTGCAGGGTCCAGGAAGCTGGAGGGAGGAGGAGAGGGAGAAAAGGTAGAATATGCACGTTGTCCAGAAACCTGTTTTTCCTCTCTCCTCCATCTGAACAAGCCACTGTAAAATGTGACAATACAGAGGAAACTTAGAGACCAATTTTTGGATATAGGCATCTTAATATGACACTAACATCATTATTTGGATGCTAAAAAATCAGCACTTGAAATTATGAACCTTCAAGCCATTTTGTATATTAGGATCAGATATTGATGTGGATAAAGAGAACACCCACAATTACCTTTATAAGGGGAATAAGACACCATGTTTCAGGCCATAAACCAATTAGCTGACAGCACTTTGGAAGGAAGATTCCCCCAGGGGCACATTATTTCATAATTGTCCAGCCTGGTGTTTCTTGCACCTTCCTTGGATGCAGTTTGTGCTGGCCTCAGAGACAAGGGGGATGGTTGATCTGATGTAGTCTAAAGTTCCTATGTTCTGATGTTTCAGACTGGTGTACACTTGCAGAGGGATGAATGCAATGATCTTTTAGGTCTTTTTCCTATCCTAATTATAATAATTAGTGCTTGATTTGTTCTACTAATATTCTAATTCCATCAGATACTTAATATTTGTGTTGACCCTAACCCTCTAACTAGAATGGAATAGAAAAGAAAAAAAAAAAAAGATAGGCCCTTTCTGCAAAATTCAGATCTTGCTTCAGATTTACCATACATTCCAGGTGCTTGGATTCTGAGGTTTGCTTTGGTGCCATCTCCCATTTTCAGATTTTGGGATTTGTTTTTTGGACAGAATCAGCTGGATTTTTCTTTTTCCAAGCATTTCTTATTGGGACTAATTAAAAAATATAAAGGCAAGAGCAGGAAAGGGCCATTCACAGCTTATCTTGTTCATTTCCTGAAATCCAAACAAAAACAAAAAAAGCAGCTATATCACACCCCAGCCATTTGCCCTGTTTCCCTGCACTGAGGATGGAAGAGTCTAGACAAAGCTGAGTTTTGTGAAACCTTTGCAATTTTTGCTGAAAATAGGTTCCAAATATTCTGCAAAAGAGTTTAGATGTGCTTGAATCATTTCAGTGTGGGTTGTTGGTTGGTTTGGGTTCTCTTTCTTGAAAGAGCATTACTAAGCATTACTTAGTGCAGTACTTGACTGTGAAGCCCTCACTCACACTGGGAAATAGCTACTCACATCAGGCAGTCCATTAACTACATGGCTGAGTAACTACTCATCACACTGCAAGTGGGGCTGACAGCCTGCCTTGTGAACTTCTATCCCTCTTCTTTCCTGGGTAGGTCATCTGCATTTGGATCTCTTACTCTAAATGTATTTTTAAGGCTCTGTCCAATTATTCTTCACCCACTCAGTTCTCTGGTTCCCATCTCATTCTCTCACAGACTGTCAGGCTAACTGTGATCAGCTGACTGGGAGGATGGAGGTAAGTGAACTCAAATTATCCTCTCTGGTAGCTTATTTTTTTAAGTGACTTTTTTGGCCCATGAAAGGTGGCATATTGAGACACAGCAACAAGACAGCCTGCCACACATTACCCCAACTTGTACTAGAGGGAATTCATTTGCCATTCATTCCCATTCCATCCATGGCTGTCGCTGCTGAGACCGCCTGTAGTGCTATATATAAAGTTAGTTCTAGTAATGTAGACACCTGCCTGTGAGAAAATGATACAAACCCTCCACTTATATTGTACAATATCAAACAGCCTTTAGCTTGTAATGACTTGATTACTCCTGACGTATGCTATATTTGTTTGGTACATTTCTTTTAAGCCTTTTTCATACACTTCAGCATATATTGCTTTCAGAACTGGAAGAAATACTGAAACAGACAAAAAGACAGTCCTAGTGGATCTGTGCTTCCCATACAGCTGAAATAAAAAATGCTGAAGAACTCACAAGAAATCTCGTTCTCATGAGTTTCTGGACCAATTTCCAAATCTGTTTGGATAAATCTGGATAAACGTGAATTTTTGGATGATTATTATTGAGCATCCAAAAATTCACATATTTCTATTGAAATTAATGGAAAAATCTTCCACTGATTCAGTAGGAGCAAGGATTTGGCTCCAAATTCCGAATGCCTCAGCTTTTGGGTCCTCATTTAGTTGTCACATACTGAGCATTCCAAAACTGAAGATCCTAAAATTAGTGGCCTTTTTACTTGCCCAATTTATTGTCAGAAGTTAAGGGCAGTATTGGCTCTGCATTGCTAGCAGCTAACTTGTTTTGGCCTGTAAAATAAGCAAATATGGCTAGAAGACAGAATAAGAAGGCATATTGATAAGAAGATGTGGGGTTTTTAATTTTTTTTTAAAATGTAATAGAGAGAGAACCAGTCTGTGAGTTACAGAGTTCGCGTGGAACATGCCTATTTGGTTTTCTTGTGCTTAAGGATGGACAAAAATAGGTGCTCTTTTCCACCAGTTATATCTCATAATACATCCCTGATGGGAAGCGGAGGCAGGATCAAAACAGATCAATCTGATACAGAGTTGGTGCTCTAAACCCACCCCCCCTAAGTTTTACAGCATGACCCCCTCCTTACTCCACTGCTTAACTTGCCCAACCACCAACTCATTTTAGAAAAGCCTTGAGCCACCTTCAGACAGTACTGCCTTTTAGGGCCAGGTTCATCTCAGTAAAAATCAAGTCATGTAAATCACAATAGTTGTCTTCTGATAACTTCAAAATTGCTGAAAACATTCTCTGAAAGCTTGTAAAACAAAACAATCGGCCCCACCACATCCTGGTGCATATTGAAGGCCAAGTTGCATAACAATAAAAATAGGGGTTACAATAGAAATACTGACACAATCGTAACTCCTGTACAGTGGGAGTCACTGCACTGTTGTACCATATCGCTTTTCATTTTTCTTTGTTGCGTTTTTATTCCTCCTAACTTGAGCCACGGTGTCCATCCATCTCTAAATGTCGACAACTTAACCTGACACAAATCCCCTGGACTAGCTTTCTGTCGTTTCCATTTTCAGTTCTAATTTCCCTTGTGGATTTGTAATCCACTGTCGGATCATTAATATCTTTCAGTGGCAAATGCTTTCCAGTGTATAGCCCACAACTGCTTCCCTTTTGTCTATTACTTCCAATAAGAAATGAAACCATTTCAACCTCTCTCCTATGTTTACCCCTATGATTTTTCATCCCATAATATCCATTTTTCCCAGCTAACACTTTGCTATTTGCCCCAAACCTCACTTTCTGCAGACTCAGGCATCTGAGCATGGGTTTTTCTGACTAACCAGGATATGGTATATGCCAAGAAAGCTCTCCCTGGCACTCTTGAAAAGAGAGCAGGAATCAGAATTGGTCTGAGTATGACGTTTGGACCTTTGTTCTTGGGGGGCACAGATTGCTTTTGTATTTGCAGTGTTGCCACTTGTCATCATTTAGTTGCAAGTCTTGTGATGTTTGGGGTTTCTCTTAAATCCCCAGAAGCAGGAATCAGGAGCTTGCATGAGACACTTGGCATTTATTCAGAACAAAGAGCAAGTTTCCAGCCCTTATGGTTACAGAGAAAAGCAAGTGCAGCAGAAACCAGAAGGCAAAGAAAAGGAATCCAATATTTATTATTATTTTAAACATGTCATGATTTTTAACCCACTCAGCATTTGAGGGCCTGCTTAGGAACGGCAATACTGCGTGTTCTGTACAGCACCAAGCACAGTGTTAGTACTTAACAAATTAATAACATCTATCTTCTTTGTTTCCTATTTCATTCCATTCCTTATTGTCTCTGCTTAAGTGAACCCCTCCCAAAAAAGTTACTATAGACTGAAAATAAGTTAGGTGGCCACCTCACTTTACACAAAATGGGAGTGTGTTTGGTGTCCACTTTATACCTTTTATCCCAGAGGTAAGAGGGATATCTGAGGCCCAGGTTCAATTCCTCCCTCTGGCTGACAGGGAAGAATGGTTTTGAAGATCTCCCAAGAGCACTAAAACAACTGAGATATGAGATATTCCGATAGGGGGTGGGGTCTTCCAATCTATCCTGTTGAAGCTGTTTAATTTGGTATAATTAAAGAGCCACTGGGACAAAGAAGAAGAGTAAGATTGACTCTATAGCCTGGTGGTTAGGGCACTGAGGTAGGACACCTAGGGCCCAGTCCCCCTGCTCCAATGACTCTTTAATTACAACCTTTGTGTTACTTGCTTTGCTTTTACTATGTCCTTCTGTAATTTTTGCTGATGACAGTTTTATCCTCCGGTCAGTCATCCCAGAAATTTGTTGTTGCTTGACTACATTCATGAGGGAGTTGTTCTCATATTCATGTTCTCATCAATTAATTTTTTTAAATGTTCGACACGTCCTCTGATCTATGCAATACTAGAGTGCCACCATTGGGTAGGCAGTGGGGTCTAGTGGCTAGGACAATTGACTAGGAGTCAATAGATTTGGGTTTTAGTCCCAGCTTTGCCACTGACCTACTGTATGACTTTCACTCCACACCACTATTTCCCTTCTCTCTCTCTTCTGTTTACATAGTAAGCTCTTCAGGGAAGGGACTGTCTTTTAATGTGTGTTTGCACAGTGCCTAGCACAATGGGACTCCAGTTTTGCTTGGAGCCTTTAGGCAACCATTGTAATACAAGTAGGAGTGACAGATTAATTTTTCTCAGTTCTTCATTCTCATTTTAATTCATTCCACTAACGTAAGGGAAGTTATGTGTTTCACGGGAAAATCGAGTATTATTAGGGGTTTTTGTCATTGTCACCATCTTTATAGTAAAGGCAGTTTCATGACAGTTTTATAAGACAGGGTTACTGCCTGTTTTGCCCACACGCTAGCTGTTTATGTTTTCCTCCTCTTGAACTGCATACAGAATTCTTCTTGGTTTTCAGATATCAGATTGGGCCACTGCATTTCCAAACCAACAGTTCTCTGCTGGCCTTATCAGTTCCTCCAGCATTTAAGCTTTGATTGAAAAACATACATTTCTAGCCCTTGATGGCTGGATTAGAACCTTCTGGCTGGCCTAATGCATCACTGTCTTCAGTGAGTCTTATTAAAACAATAATTCATAAGTGTGAACTGGGCCCTCACTTCAATGTGATTAATTCTGGAGTCTAATTTCAATTCCACCATCGTTAATGGAATGTTACAGAATGCAGGCCATACATACAGGATGGAGGAGATTACCCTGGGAAGAAATGACTCTGAAAAAGACATGGGATCATCAGGTGACCATGAATTCCCAGTATGATGCTGTGGTCAAAAGGGCTACTGGGATCCTTGGATGCATAATTAGAGGAACCTTGCACAGGAGTTCAGAGGTTATATTGTCTCTGCACTTGGCACTGATGTGATCACTGCTGGAATAATGTGTTCAGTTCTGGTGTTCCTAAATCAAATTGGAGAGGGTTCAGAGAAGAGCCAGAAGAATGATAAAGGGATTGTGAAACATGTCATAGTGAAAGGCTAAAGGACCTCAGTTCCTTTAGTTTAAAAGAAGACTTGATCACGGTCTATAAGTATACACTTGGGGAAACAGAAATTTGATAATAGGGGGATTTTCAATCTAACAGAGAAAGGTATAACAACTTCCAATGGCTGGAAGTTGAAACTAGAGAAATTCAGACTAGAAATAAGGTGAAAATTTTTTAAAATGAGGGTAATTCACCATTAGAACAAATTTCTGAGGGGTATGATGGATTATTCAATTATGGCAATTTTTTAGAAATGAAGACTTTTGTGGGGAGGGGCGAGGTAGGAAAAAATACCAAAAACATGCTCTAATTGAAACAGGAATTAATTCAGGTAAGGACTATGCCCTGTGTTATACAGAGGTTAGACTACATGACCGAAGTGGTCCCTTCTGGCTTCATACTTTATGAATCTATAACCAAATCACTAATTGTAACATCCAGCTATTACGGGCTTACCGGTAGAGCCTGAGACAGTGTGTGTAGCTTGAGCATAGAACCTCCATTATTCTCCTTTTCCCAAATCTGCGCAAACAGAAATACAAATAAATACTTACGATAATTCTGCAAAGAATCTGACGTTCCAGTTACTTGATAAACAAATTGAAGTGAACATTCCATTAAATGAGAAAACAACACTGCCCTCTAGTGACCATTGTAGCCCTGTGCAAGAAAATACAACAGTCTGCTTCAACACCTAGTCTCTGCTTAATAAAATGTAGGAGTCTGTCATTTAACAGCAAAGCTAAGACTCTCTCTCTTTATCATTGCACTCCCTTCCACCTCCCAACTGGAGAGAAAGTCTTGTGAAGGAGTCAAATGATTAACTCAATCTGCATCACTAATCTCGAGATATAAATAATAGGGCCTGAATCCTCTCGTACCAGTTTTACAACAGTGTAATTTCATTGACTTCAACAGAATTACTCCTACTGTGGGTCCAGGAAAGCATACATATTCAGGATGCTACTTAAACACGTTTAAAATCCCATTTACTTCAATGGGATTTAAGCCTCTTCTGAAAGTGAAGCATCAGCTTAAGTGCCATCCTGCATAGAATGAAGTTAAGTGGTCTCCTGAATCAAAACTGTACACTGGTGGGAGACTGATTAATTCCCAGCATGAAAGGGCAAAGAGCGAAAGGATATTGTATGGTCCGCCTTGCACCATGATGAAAGGCGATCTATCCTAGAAATACATAAACTGTACATCCCTTCACAGCTGCAGGAAGTGAAGTGTTGATAGGAATGAACTATTCATAGATTCCAAGGCCAGATGAGACTATTGTGATCATCTAGTTTGACCTAACTATGCTATCTGGCTTTTTAAAATGCCCTCAGCTGAAAGCTGTATTCAGTAAAGAGGAAGAAAACTTGTTCTATTAGTGATTTTTGTACCTTAAAGATATCCCATAATGCAAGTATTATAATTACTTTATATTGATAGTACTGTAGGCTTCCAGGAAGTGTAAATGGCTCTGATACACTTTTATATCACTAATACTGTATCTAGTAAATAGAACAGGATTCTTGGGTTGTAGTCCCAACTCTGCCATTGATATACTGTGTAACTATGGAAATTCACATAACTTACCTTTGCGTATAAGAAATTATAGACATGCCATGAAGAGGTCCATACTAAGGATAGTAAGAAGAAAGAATCTCACTGGCAATTTTGGCTAGTGTTACTTAAATTGTAACTAAGATAGGTAATGGAATGTAACACTCCCTCACTCGCCCCAGAGGAGGGAGGTCCCTGAAGGGCTGGCAGTAGCCCGCCTCCAAGCTCATCTCAGTTTAACTGGGGCTTGGGCTTGCCTGGGCTCAGGCAGCCGGCAAACAATAGTCTTAAGGGGCTGCGTATAGCCTGGGCAGGGCTCAGACAGCCAGCAAACAATACAGTCTCAATGGTAGGCTGGGACCTGGGCTTGCAGGGTTCAGGCAGCCAGCAAACAACAGTCTTAAGGGGCTGCGTATAGCCTGGGCAGGGCTCAGGCAGCCAGCAAACACTACAGTCTCAAAGGTAGGCTGGGGCCGCTCCTCTTCAGAGTGAGAGCCCCTTGCAGAGGAACGAGGGTCAGCCACCCAGGGGGAAGGAGGATGCGGGCCCTCCCTACTCCACCGTATCCCAGCCCAGGGCCCCAGCAGGGGCAGAATCAGCTGCCTCGGGGTCAGCAGGGATCCAGCCGCAACATGCCGATGCTGGGGCTCTGGGCTTTGCAGCCAGCCCTACGGCGGCTGCCCCTGGGCCACTTCCTGCCTCCCCTGGGGTGGGTACCTCTGATGTCCAGTCATCGTCCAGCTCCTCCAGGTAAGTGGTGGCGGGCACTCCAGGCCAGTTGTCCTCTGCAGCATGGGCCAAGCCAGGCAGAGGATCCGCTCCATGCTGCTCCAGAACCAGCAGGACATCCTTCCCCTCTGCAGGCTTCCCCCTGAATGGGCTGCAGGTCTGGTCTTTTATACTGCCGGCCACAACCCTGTCCTTACGGCGAGGGGGGCAGGGCATGTAACACTCCCTCACTCCCCCCGGAGGAGGGAGGTCTGTCTGCCTCACTACAGGGAAATAATGTGACCTATGAAGTTTTCTGTCACAGTCAATGACAAGAGGGGTAAACAATAGAGATCAATGGAAGAGCAATCTTTGTAAACAGATGAGGGTTATGTGCTCCGGACAGTCATGAGCTTCTTGTTTATTTAGTCTTTTGAAACTTTTAAATAATAAATACACAAGGCTCAAGTGATATCAGACTAGCACTGCTACAGACTAGGGAGAGAATGGCTAGGCAGCAGTTCTGCAGAAAAGGACCTAGGGGTTACAGTGGACGAGAAGCTGGATATGAGTCAACAGTGTGTCCTTGTTGCCAAGAAGGCTAATGGCATTTTGGGCTGTATAAATAGGAGCATTGACAGCAGAATGAAGGATGTGATCATTCCCCTCTATTTGACATTGGTGAGGCCTCATCTGGAGTACTGTGTCCAGTTTTTGGCCCCACACTACAAGAAGGATGTGGAAAAATTGGAAAGAGTCCAGCGGAGGGCAACAAAAATGATTAGGGGACTGGAGCACATGACTTATGAGGAGCGGCTGAGGGAACTGGAATTGTTTAGTCTTCAGAAGAGAAGAATGAGGGGGGATTTGATAGCAGCCTTCAACTACCTGAAAGGGGGTTCCAAAGAGGATGGATCTAGACTGTTTTCAGTGGTAGCAGATGACAGAACAAGGAGTAATGGTCTCAAGTTGCAGTGGGGGAAGTTTAGGTTGGATATTAGGAAAAACTTTTTCACTAGGAGGGGGGTAAAGCACTGGAATGGGTTACCTCGGGAGGTGGTGGAATCTCCTTCCTTAGAGGTTTTTAAGGTCAGGCTTGACAAAGCCCTGGCTGGGATGATTTAGTTGGGGATTGGTCCTGCTTTGAGCAGGGGGTTGGACTAGATGACCTCCTGAGGTCCCTTCCAACCCTGATATTCTATGATATCCACCCATTTGTGCAGGAGTTGTGGCAAGCAGGGTTAGTCAAGGGAACAAACCATAAAAGGACATAATTTATGTCAAAAGCTGGAGAAAGAGGGAATGGTTAAACAGTACAAAATACAGTTATGTTTGCATGCTTGATAGAGATGAATTCACTTAGATACTTTTAGTTGTGAAACATTGTCCAGGTGGGTAGTTATTCTGTCTTCAGCAAAGCAATATAGCTTGTTGCAAATATATTTGGTAGCTTGTCCATCTGCAGCCTTGAAACAGTAATGGTGCTAACATGCCTGCTTGTACTCTCAAGGAAGGTGTTTTATCCCTACCTGCTGAATGGCAATAATGTTTAATGAACATCTGAGAGAAGTTAATAGTTGACAGCTGATGAGATAGCTCAAAAGGGGTTGCCTGCTTTGGCCCCTACACCATTAAAATGGGATAAAATGGATAAACCAGTTCTGTTCCTGTCTCTTTAATGGTTTAGGAAATCCATCCCTTGCTTGCAATGAAGTCTAAGCTGGTGAGAACAGGGTACTATCTGAAGTACTGGGTGAGAGCAGAGGGTGTGGTAAAAGGAGGAGAGAGTTAATGTGGTTTTTAGAATGATCTGCAAAGGAACATTTTGGTGTTGGAATAATATGGACCTTTAAAAAGTGACTGAAAAAGCCATGTTTTATATGTACTATTCCCTACCTGTCTCTTTCTCATATTATGTAGTGATCTCATAAGCTACTTGGATGACAGCAAGTATGGGAAAACTAAGAACTGTGCAGATGAACATGCTTGCAGTGGGAAAACAACACACACAAATAATGAAAACACTTTGTAAAGTTTCAGAGAGACAATGAAGGGAGTACATAAATGTACTGAAGACCACCTGAAACTATCTCTGGTGCATTTGTATGTGGTAGTGCTATCCATGGGATAAACTGCAGCTTCATGTGACAAGTGACATTTATCAGGCACCTTTGATCTCTCACCTGCACTCTGTCTGCTAACCCATCTCCCCTGGGACTTTTTCTAACATTCCAAGCTCCTAAACTCCTAGACACCAGCCATACAAAAAAATACCCCCTGCCACAGAAATGTTTCTTTTAGGCCCTCAAATCTGGTATAAGAGTGAAGTGGCTGAGCGGTTCTAAACTGCTTCTCACATCAGTTTTTCTAAGGTCTCACAGGCTGAAATATAACAAAAATAAAAACCCAGCAAAATTTTGGTGCCAGTTAAATAAGCTCCTTTCAGCAGTCTGGTGGTTTTGAGATGCAACCCATGAAGTGAGCTAGATAGAAGAACAATCAAACTGGTTACAAAGTAACCAGAGAAACTGCTGACATAATGCTTTGGTAGGTAACATTTTGCACAGTGTAACACAGAGATACCATATAAAACAGATGTAGCTTTGTCTGGGTTGAGAACTTTCCTCATCCTATGCCTCATCTTCTATCCCTTAGCCAAACAACTGGAATGTCATTAAAATGGGGGTGATTCGTTTTCAAGCAATTTTCTCTGTCTCACATAGAAGAATCTTCGTATCATTCCTCTGTGAAAGTGTTAAAACTTTGTCTGTAAAGGAGGAAGAACACCCTGAAGATTTCACCATCACCTGTCTTCAGTTGTCAGGCATGACATCTAATTAGGTCAAAGCCCCTACATTTATGGCAGTGCATGGTAAATTGTGGCATTGTCTCTTTGCAGGCAGGGGTGGATGCAATTACTCTATAACCTTCCAGATATTCTGCATCCAGTTTCTTCTTTGATCTATCAAAGGTAGTGAATTAGTTTGTTGATTTCTTATTACAGGTATTTTGCTTCATCTACTAGATATCAAAGGCCGCAAATCCCATATAAGTGTACTAGCAAGCTCTGTCTGTGTGTGTGTGTGTGTGTGTGTGTGTTGTGTATAAATGACAATATGGCAGTAGTGGGATAATGGAGGTGCATAGAAGCATTGGTTGGGGACAGGGCCGGCTCCAGGCACCAGCCTACCAAGCATGTGCTTGGGGGGGCACCTGGAGGGGGGCAGCGCTCAGGGCCATTATTTTTTTTTTAACATACTGGGGCTGTTGGGGTGCCCGGCGGTGCTCCGGCCCGAGAGCGGGGCCGCAACTGGGCTCGCTGCCCTCCCCGCGGCGCTCCAGCCGCTGGGGAGAGCGGAGCCGCAGCGGGCTCACCGCCCTCCTCCGGCACTCCGGCCGACCAGGGAGAGCGGAGCCGCGGCCGGGCTCGCCGCCCTCCTCCCGGTGCTCCGGCCAGCCGGGGAGAGCAGGCCCCCGGCCAGCCTCGCTGCCCTCCTCCCAGCGCTCCGGCCGGTCGGGGAGAGCGGGGCCCTGGCCGGGCTTGCCGCCCTCCCCGTGGCACTCCGGCCGGCCGGGGAGAGCGGAGCCGTGGCCGGGCTCGGCGCCCTCCCCTGCCGCGCTCCCCACGGGGGGGGGGGGCGCGGGGGGAGGCTTTTTTGCCTGGGGCGGCAAAAAAGCCAGAGCCGGCCCTGGTTGGGGAAGAGCTGCATAATGTCTATCTATACCTTACCTGCCACGTCCTAGTGTTATTAGTCTCTCATTTTTATTTCCTTATGCAACAGGCTACAATGCTTTAAGGAATAACAAAATATGCTTCAAAGGGTCCTGTGGCACCTTATAGACTAACAGATGTATTGGAGCTTTCATGGGTTAATACCCACTTTGTTAAGGTTACAAACATATACAACTCTGAAGCTTTCCTTCCCCCCATTCCAGCATTGCCACATGTAGTAACATTGTCAATTTGGTACAACAAAAGCTGTGCTAAGAAAGAAGTATCTAGATGTAACAATAACACCTAAAAATGGTGAGCCATTGAATAAACCCTCCTTATTTTATAATTCTATCACTTTGGACTACCTACTGCACTCACTGAAGTCAGTGCCAAAACTTTAATTGACTTAGGGCCTGACCAAAGCCCATTGAAGTCCTTCACTGAGTTTTGTATTAGACCCTTAAATGGTGCAAGGATAGAGCCCTTTGTGCCCCAATCCTGCCAGGTGATGAGCACACTTAACTCTCAATGAAATCAATAGAATTAAGGGTGCTCAGCACCTAACATGGACTGGCTCATAGTTTCTGTATACAGTTCTGTTCTGCAGTCCAAGAACAAGATGGCTTAGCTCCCAAGTTAATACCTGTTGTACGTAGGAGATGGGAGTGAGTCACAGCTGATGAAGTGATTTCTTTTTCTTATTTTGGCTAAAGAGGACTGTGGAAATCTCTAGTCCCCTTCCAAAGCCTTTCATTAAAAGCAGCCCTTAAAGCAGTCTCTGGAAGTTTTGGGAGGCCTTTAAAAATTAAAATTCTCTTTTATTGAACAAATGGACAGGTTGAAAGGATTCAGAAAATAATTAATTTGAAAATAATTAAAAATAAAGAGAAGCCCAGTGTGTTTCGAAGTTCTGGGTAATATTGAAGTAGCATTAAAAAATTTCAACAGAAATTTAATGTGAACAGGTTCTTTGAAATAATTGGGGAGAAGAAAGGTTTGGCTATCAAATCAATTAATGAAGAATTATTAATGTCCCCTGTTGAACTCTCCCCTCCCCAATCAACATATTTTTAATCACATGCATCTAAGTGAACACATTTTAAAAATGTATGTTTGCTTTGCAGACACATGCAGGGAGCTGTTATTTTATACGTGTATTTTATTTTTGCCAGAGGCATGTGTGTGTGTGTGTGTATGTATATATATATACATACACACACACACACACCCCTCGTGAGTATGTGAAGGGCCTGCTGACTGAATACTACAGTTAGACAGGATAGTGTCCCTAACCTCTGTTTACCAGAAGCTGGGAATGATGGATCACTTGATGATTACTTGTTCTGTTCGCCTGGCATTGTCTGACGACAGGATACTAGGCTAGATGGACCTTTGGTCTGACCCAGTTTGGCCGTTCTTATGCTCTTACAGAAAATATTTTCCTTGTCAACCATCATCACTACCTAGGCAGTGCAGAGGTACTAATATTTCCAAAAGAAACCCATTGCGGCAAGTTGAAGGCACCCAAAGCTGAGACATAGCAACAGTCTTTATGTAAAAAATAGCAAAAATATAAGACCCTAAACGTACACTAGCATGGACACCTACACCTATGCAGGGTCCTATTGACTTCAGTGAGACTCCACATGGATGCACAGATCCACCACATTCATTTGTTACAGTGCATAATCAGGGTTTAGACTCTAATATCCCAAAATGCTCTTGCGTCATTATAATCACTTGTGTTTGGGACCATTACCGCAGAATAGTCTAGTAGTAATTTTCATGGTGGAGGAATAAATACTTGTTTCCTATGCTTTAAAAGCCTATGTGGGAGGGCATGCATCTGGCGATTATTCATGGAACTTGGAGAAAGGTCTCCAGACTTCTGCTTCAAGTTCTCCTGGTGACTTTCTCTGTGGAGTTCAACAAGCCACTTCGGCCAGATCCATACTTGTGTATATCAGGGTAGCTTTGTTGATCTGAATGGTGGTTTCAGCAGCCTGTATAACTGATGCAGAGGGGCAGTAGCTGCTATTCCAGCCCATGTATCCTGCACCTTGATCCTGAGTTGGAAGATTTCACCTCCACACTGCCTCCAACTTCCAAACTCTACTGCCATAGTGCCTGGTGACTCTAGCTTCATTAACTGTTTTTAAAAAGTGCTGAGAATTTTTTTAGGATTTTTATTTTGGTGAGAAAAAACAAAAAAATCAGGTGCGGTTTGTGAAATGAAACAATTTTTCCCCTAGATGTTTTGGTTCAGCCACTGAACCGAAAAAATCAGTTATTAGTTCAGCTCAAGTAACTAGAGTATTTAAACAATAAAGGGATTCCCCTCCCCCATCAGCGGAAACCAGCTCTGAGACCCAATGAATAAACTTTAAATTAAGCCCCAGCTGTACTTGCTGAGGGAGCCGAGATTATCAGAAAAGCCAAAAATTGATCGTTTGTTTAGGCAGTTAGCTAAGCTTGCCTCAGCTGCAGGTTACTCTTTATTTAGTTTGTAGCTTGCATATGAAAAAGAGCACCTTTTTTTTCTGATGCTCAAAAATGAACAGACACATTAAATTAAATACAGCCAACCAAAGAATGTCAGAGTAAACAAAATCAGTATTTATTCTAAAATGTATAATTTGTGTACATTGTTGTATATATTGTTCACAAGGGAACGCATCCCCCAGATACAAGTGCTAATCTACAAAACCATATTCCAAAAATAAAATTGTGTTACATAAGCATCCACACATCTCCTAGTCCTAGCTCTATTACACCCACTGTCAAGGTTTAAGAAAACATTGCTTTATGGGACACAAACATGTGCGCTACTGCATCTAAGTGTGATCACGCGGGAGTTTAGTGACTTTAACAACGTCGCTAAAACAACATATTTACAAAGAGATACCTTGATGCAGTTTCCATCTAGTATTTTAAATAGGTAGTTAGTTGTTGAACTATACGCCTTCATGGAAGGCGATATTGACAGTCTAACGTTGCTAAATGGATTCATGCAACGCAAGTCTCATTTACACTAGACATAATCACAGTTATATATTGATGATGATGTGTAAAGATGCAGCACCCTTTCAGGGGGAAGCAAGGATGAATAGTTTTTAACAGAGTTTGGAACATTCGTGTGAGTGTATCACTGCTATGGCTTTTGATGTTAAAGGAAAACTGCACTCATTTTGCTCACTATCTTGGAGTGCAAGCTCACAGTGTGAGAAGCATTTACATCACCCCATAATGTTATCAGATCACTAGCAATTGAAAAGTGATTGGGGGTGGGTGGTTGCATGCATCATTTTGCTGAGGAAGACCATCATTAATTTGTGATGCAAGCAGAGGTGAAAGTAAGCCAGTACAGTCCGGTACAGAATACTGGCAAGAGCTGGTATACAGCCAACTGTACCGGCAGGGGGCAGCTTCCCCAGGCCGGCAATTTAAAAGGGCCCTGGGCTCCTGGCAGCGGCTGGAGCCCCTGGCCCTTTAAATCACCACCAGGGCCACCACTGCCAGAGCCCTGGGGTAGTGGCGGCGATTTAAAGGGCCCAGGGATTTAAAGGCCCTGCAGCTTCCATCTGAGGCCCCGCCCCTTCCATCTGAGTGCCCCCCGGCCCTTGCTCAGGACCCCAGCCCTGCGTATTGGTAAGTCCCTTAAGTTACTTTCACCCGTGGGTGCAAGCAACAAGAGCTGCAAACAAAAGAGAGAGTTTCTAGCCTGTTCTCTTACTGGCTTAACTACTGCAAAAATACATGTTCTAGTTAATCATTTAAATGAGTTTTCTGCAATATTAAACTATAAAGCTTCTTTTTTTCTGACCATTAAACCAGTACTCAATCCTGGCAGCAACTGGTTTTACTATTTCAGAGATTGCTTCTATACTGGTAGTGTTATAAAAGGTGGACCAAATACTGATCTCATTTAGATCCGTGAAACTGCATTGATATTATTGTATGGGTCCAACCGAAAGCAGAATTTAACTCAGAGTCTTAGCTCAGTAACATACAGAAGCTGCTACCAAAAAAACATCTGAAAAATGCTAAGTTTAATAAAAAACTTCACCTTCTGTTTGCAATATGCAGATTATCACATGGTCACCGAGCACTGTTAAAATGCTGTGGTAAACAAATGGCCACAGGTTCATTTTAAATATAATTTTATGTTCCGTCTTTTTCTTTTCTTTTTTTTTACTAAAACTCATGAATCAATATAGATTTTCCTCACTCATAACTTCCATGGTATTCACCATGTGTAACAAGTTGAGAAGCTACCAGTATCTTGCCTAAAAGAACTGAGTCTGGGGTTGATAACCAGGATGCATTTAGTTCTAATCCCAACTCTGCCACTAGTTGCCTTCCACCTTGGGCAAGTCACTTTATTTATCTGCCTAATCTGTAAAATGGAAATAATAATTTCTAACTCATATTGGCACTGGCTTAACTAGAGAACATTTGTCATACAGTACTTGAACATGTAAAGAACCATATTGTCCCAATCCTTTCAGATACTCTTAAGAGCCACTGAGTGCCCTCAATTCCCATTGACTTTCCACTGATTAGCACCTCATAGTAATTACTATGTAATATTATTTCTAGAGTTGTCTACATGCACAAATGGATGTTGTTTTCCTCTCTACAATCAAGTTTAAGGCCAGATCCTCAGATGATTTAAATCAATGCAGTTCCCATAATCTGGCCCTTAAATTTATTCACCTAGAAAAGGTGTTGCTGTTTTGGGACAATCATGGGAGCATACATAACTGGATACTGCATCTTGACACCTTTTTCCTTCATACCATTGCTTCTACTCCACTCTGTTCCCTGGTTACAACTGCAGTAGCTACAGCCATCTCTGCCCATCTGTGAATATACAGCTGAATGTAATAACCCCAGCTAGTAAAGTGCCTTTTGCACCCAAATTTGTTCTTAATGACAGGAATTCAGTTTCCAAATGAAATCTCAAAAAGCAATATACAACAGAAACATCAATAAGCAAACACACAGACACTCACTCACTCATATAGTTATTTAAAATCCATTTCCTGAAGCTAGTATAAAATCAAAAATTATGTGTTAAATAAAAGAATAATTTAATATAGCAATCAATAGCTGATACTTATTATGTAGTAAAGAAACCAACAAACCAGAATTAAAAAGAAAACAAGACGGCATGCTGTTCAAAGTGCAATGAGACAGAATTGTCCTTTCGAAAACTCTATTAAAGAAGTTGTGTCAGTATTATTTTACTAAAATTTCAACAGCCAGAAAACAACTGAATATCTCTAACAACATTTTATAAGACGCACTTTTATTAGCACTAATGATTATTAATAGTTATTTAAGCCATTTGTTGTTAAGCATAGTGAAAGCTATGTACAGGGGGCATTTTTCCTCATTGCCTCATATTCAGCTGCAGAAATAAAATCTATTTTATCAATGTTACAACATTGACAACAGTGCTGTTATTTTCCCCACACTATACCATGCTTGTGATTTTGAGGACCAAATTGTACCTTTAGCTGCACACACATGACGTTAAAGGGAGCTAAATACTCACATCTGAGGCCTGGTCTACAGTGGGGGGGGGGGGGGCGGGGTGGGATTGATCTAAGTTATGCAACTTCAGCTACGTGAATAACGTAGCTGAAGTCGACGTACTTAGATCTACTCACCATGGTGTCTTCACTGTGGTGAGTCGACTGCTGCTGTTCCCCCGTTGACTCTGCCTGCGCCTCTCGTGGCAGTGGAGTACAGGAGTCAACGGGAGAGCGCTCAGGGGTCAATTTATCGCGTCTAGTCGCGTCTAGACTAGACGCGATAAATCGACCCCTGCTGGATTGATCGCTGTCCGCTAATCCGGCGGGTAGAGTAGACATACCCTGAGAGTAGGTTTTTTTTTAAAAAATACAGCTGTTTGTGTCCCCCCCACAGCTCTACATAACTTTGTTGATGTAAATTTAATAGTCTGCAAAAAACACAGCTGTTACAAAATACATTTTTGTTCAATAACTATGGGCTGATAATTAAATCAATACAAACTGGTGTGTGCAAATGAGACTATAAACAACGAGGGGCAGGGCAAATGTGTCCTAATTTGTCTGAAGAGTGGCCCCTAACAGTTTTATGAATAAAGGATAACTTGATCTCTTGAATTTCTTGTTGAATTCATGACAGTAGAAGTTATCAGGGCCACCCGGGGGGGGGGGGGACCACGGGCAAGTGGGGCAATTTGCCCCAGGCCCCTGGCCCCATAGGGGCCCCCACGAGAATATAGCATTCTATAGTATTGCAACTTTTGTATATGGAAGGGGCCTCCGAAATTGCTTTGCCCCAGACCCCCTGAATCCTCTGGGCAGCCATGGAAGTTATGGTCTTTGAAGGTGAATCTGCAATCGTGCTTTGGGTTGGATCCTAATCTGCAATATATGGTGCTCATTGCAAGATACACTAAGTATAAATAAATAAATCCATTACTCCATTTGCACACATGAACATAATAGCAGATCAGTGATTTAGGCTACACTACCATTTTCCTTCATATTTCGTGTTGGTGTTCCGTTGCTGGTGCAGCTTCATCAGCAATAGGAGTACTAATGTAAAATCAACAGCAGGTGAGATAAAATACATGTAATCTATTTGCACTGATAGCAGATCTAGATGATCTTTGGTTAAAACCCCATCAGATGTTAACAGCCTGACTACATCACAGCTTCCACCACTGCCACAACTGAGGGAGGTGCACTGCTGACAGTGCTACAGTAGGAAATTTAAAAATAAACGCTAGCGTAGCCAAGACTTTAGAATCTGGCCTTTACCTTGTATTTTAGCATCTGAGTGAAAGTCAAGTCCCTGGAGTATATTTACAATATTAGGGGCCATGCTGGATCTGGCCCTGCGCACGTGCACAAATGAAGGAGAGAACAAAAAGTGCTCCTCTCCCCTACCTTGCACCCTTAAATGGTTTAGAGCAGCAGTTCTCAAACTGTGGGTTGGGACTCCATTTTAATGGGGTCGCCAGGGCCAGCATCAGACTGGCTGGGACCCAGGGCTGGGATCTTTGGGCTCCACCTGCTCTCCCCCCACCCAGGACAGTGGGGCTTGGGCTCCGGTCCCTTCTCCCCCCACTCAGGATCATGTAATAATTTTGTTGTCAGAACAGGGATGCGGTGCACTGAAGTTTAAGAACCCCTGGTTTAGAGCCAAGCCAACCATGGAGCTCCAAAAATGTTTCAGACTGATGTTGACAGTGGTACTAGTCTCCCAAAGAGGGTGGAGAATGTTGGGGTCCCACAGCTTTCATGTGTGTTTGTGTGCGTGCCCAAAAGAGGAGGTAGTGGTAGTGAACTCTGTTCCCTGTAAAAGAGCGTAGCAGAGACCACAGTCCCCTATCATCACTGGAAGAATCGTGGCTGACTCCGACTAAGTGCAATCCCTCTACACCCTGCTAATACAGGTCTATTTCTTTAAGGAACTATCTAGCTCTTAATTATTACTGAAGTGTATGCATCTTCTTTATTTCCCAGAAACACCAAATGCCATCAGCTGAATTTCCTATTAAAGCAGGTAGTGGTTGTAAGACTATAGTCACACAGTTATTTTAGTATAATTATCAAGATTCAAAATTACATGCAAGTTACATAAAAACCACTAAGGAAAAAACAACAAAATACTGGCCCTGAACTGTGTAAGTGAAATTTCATCATTCCAGTTTTAGCCTGCTGCTTTTAGTCTGATCACTGAGTTGTTTATCATACAAACAGCGAGCAGTATCGAGGATCTTGCGTGTAGTCAGAACAGCAACACATCATATGAATTCTAGCTTTATCAAAAGGTGTTCTAGTAGCTTTCACACTTATTTCACACAGACAAAGGACAACAGTGATTGATAATAAGCAGCTGACAGGTCAAATCCTGATTTCCCTTGCTTAGATTTTATTCATTACTTTCACAGACAAACTCCCATTGATGCCAGTGGGAGTTTATTTGAGTTAGGACTAGGTATGATGATTGATTTACAGATTCCAAGTCCAGAAGGAGCCGTTCTGATCATCTAGTCTGACCTCCTATATAGCATAGACCACAGAATAGCTCCAAAATAATTCCTAGAGTAGATCATTTAGAAAAGCATCCAATTGTGATTTAAAAATGGTCAGCGATGGATTACATGTCCCTTGGGAAATTGTTCCAATGGTTAATTTCTCTCATTGTTAAAAAATTATGCCTTATTTCCCATCTGAATCTGTCTAGCTTCAACTTCCAGCCACTGGGTTGTGTTATACCTTTCTCTGCCAGTCTGAAGAGCCCATTGTTAAATATTTGTTCCCTATATAGATACTTACAGACTGTAATCAAGTGACCCACTAACCTTCTTTTAAGGCTAACCAGATTGAGGTCTAGACACTATCACTGTAAGTATAAGGTATGCTTTCTAATCCTTTAATTGGGCCTAAAGATTTGGCCCTAAGATTTTAAACAGGAGGTAGGAGAAGTCAAAATGGGGCAGTGCTTTCTTGGTTCTTCCTTTATTGTACTGTGGTAGTAATGTTGCTATACATATGCAAGTATTTGCAACATGCAGTACAGCACACTAGCTTTCATTAAGAGCCTATAGATAGATAGATAGATAGATAGATAGATGTGTGTGTGTATATCTATCTATCTATCTAAAACACCTTTTGAACTCTGGACAAAATTGGATTTCTGTAATTGGCTGTCAAGGATGTCACATGCATGCTGTCCAATAAATGTATTCATCTGGCTCTTTCCTTGAAATTTTATATACAAACATCACTTCATAAGGGCAAAGATATGACAGTCATTATGTGGGAATTATTGCCATTCTAATGTTAAATTGAGTTGGCCTTTCCCCTTCTGCCTTGTAACAAGACATGCCATGCCATTATTTCAAGAAAAATATACTGGGCTGTGTTGACATGTTGCTTAATTAGAAACTGATTAGTCAAAAAAAAAAAAAAATCCAAAGCCACAACAATATGTCAGCGTAGTAAAGTAAAATAATAATGATACTTTGGATTTATCTAGTCTTTAATACAAACAGCACTATGCAAAAATAAGTCATTATCTCCATTTTACAGATGGGACAACTGAGCGTCAGGCTGTTTAGGTGACTAGCCATGGTCACACAGTGTTGGGAATAGAGTACAGGTAGCCTGACTCCCAGTCCCCTCTTCTAGCCATGTATCAAAACAGCTTGGAATCCGGAGAAGCAATAGAAAATATTTTGATTTTTTTTGAGAGCTTTTAAATAAGCCATTTCCTAGAAGCAAACAGGACACTCTGGGTTGTGAGGATTAGGGGGTCGATTCTCCTCTCACAAACTAGTTTTGCATCAGTGTAATTCCATTGTTGTCAATGGAGTTAGCCATTTATTGGCATAAATCCAAAGTAACTGATTTGAAGTTGTTCTCTACTCAAGTCAGGGCTTAATTCTGCATTTACACTAGAGATGAGAATCTGGGTGTCCTAATAACAAAATATCCTCTTGTATGTTATTAACCCAACTGAATTTAAAACAGTACCAATGTGATATGCTAGGAAACACCAAAGGCAGTCCTGTATGCAGCATATTCTAGTCTAAAGGCATCCTACGTACACTGAGAGCTTGTCTATGAGAATGTTAATACACTGGTGTAGCTTCTTTAACTTTAGTGGGGTTAGTCCTTGTTGGCTCCACTGTCAGAGAATAATCAGTTTTAAATGTGCAGCCAGCTGTTTTTTAAAAGCAATTTGAGGTTTCAATCTCAAATAGAACTCCAATTACCGTTGTAATGCAGAGATCGTCTGCTTGCTGGGCTGAGATGAGAAAGAGCCAATGCTATTTAAACCCCAAAGATCTCTCACTAGCTAAATCAAGAAAACAAAGACAAGACAGATAATATTCTGAACTCAAACTAGCATAGCAATCTCAGACACAAATGACATGGTGTTCTGGCAGAGACACCTTTCTGTGAACTGGAGTTGTTTTCCTCTTTTGAAAGCTGAAGCAAGAAAAAGTAGCTCAGTAATGCTGGGACTTTTCCTGCAGCTAAAGTGGTGTTGGTCCACTTAGTAAAAGCCTCAAGTCATCACAAGGTCAAAGCACCAGAACTGCTGATATCTCCAAATCTCTTACCAGCAGTAACAACACAGCAGCTTTTCTGCAAATAAACAAACCAAGAATCTAGTTAATTCAGCAATATACTTTTAATATAATTATTTGGTTCAATTCCCTAGGAAAATCACAGGGTGGTTTCTTTGTGTGTGTGAGAGAAAGCAATGCAGAATCTGACTGCTTACAAAGAGTCCCTCTCCCCCCCGCATCTCAGATTGTGAAAGATCATTTAATGCTATTTACAACATAAAAAGTACTAGGTCTCTTTGTTTAATGAAAAAAATTCAGGAGGTCTCTCATGAAATGCAACAATGCTGTCATTTTGTCACTACTGTCAGATGGGATGGGAGTATGTGATTATCTCCATTTGCTTGTACAATCACATCAGACATTTACCACACCATGTTTAAATCAATTGTCACATGAATATATTATCATGGATTAAATGAGGCAACCCCAATGGTTGTGTTCTAAAAACAAAACACAGTAATGACTGAGTCCACTTCTGGAGTAAATTGAAAACTCATTTTTTTAAACTATCTCCCCCTGTAAAATAGACTATAAGTTAGCTACTATTTACGAAGCTTTAAAAAGTGTATTTGAACATTTTCTTTTCTTTTTCACTGGACTGGCCATCAATAATCAAGGTTATCTCAAACTTGATTTTTTCTTCAGACAGATAATTGCTTTCTTGTAATAAAAAATAAAAATATTTTTCAATGTGTGGCTGTTGCCCAGATGGGACAGAACCTCAGCTGATGTAAATTGGCATTGCTCCCGTGACGTGAGGATCAGTACAAAGAGGGTCCAACGTGTCCCTCCCCAATATTTGGTGTGACTGCCTTAGCATACTAAGAAACCATGTGGCTTTGGCAGCTCAGGAAAGGAGATATCAAAAGCAAGTGACAGTGAATCATAATAGACTAAGATTTTTTCAGCCCCTCTGAACAGCGATCTTTTTTTTTTTTTACAAAACACATTGGAAACAAAAGCAAACATCAATTACAGACTGTCTCTTAACGGATGGTAATAACCTTAACAATTAGCGCACAGAATGAAAAGTGGTACCATTTTTATTTTGGTATCTCAGTCATTATTCATGGTGAAATGCTAAAAGGAAGTGGTTATTATGATGCATGGCTTATCAGCTTTCTTCGTACCATGACCCACAACCAGTCATCCTCAGATATGTCCCCAAATCATTTGCACTGGTTCCCACAGTGCTTCAAAGGAAGCACCAGTCCTGTGGTAGTTCATAAGAGATGCTGTGGGAATTGGTGCAGTGGTGTATGCGGGGGGAGGGAGGTGTTCTGCAATTTGAGAAAGTGGTTGAGTAAATTTCGAAGTGGCTGAGTGAATATGCTTCAGCCAAAGACCAGAGACAGAAAATTAGAGCAGACTTGTGTCGCCCTGGCCCCCTTAACCTCGCCAGTCTAAGAACCAGTAATGAAGTGTTTGTCAATGGAAGTGCAAAGACAGTGATCCAGGAAAAAGGAAAGAGACAGAAATGTCTTGTCTCAACTGCGTTGTTTGATACAGATTCCTCAACAGCACAGGACAACTTCATTTAAGGCTGGATCCTCAGCTCAAGTAAATCAGCTTGGTCCTATGGAAGTCAATGGCGCTACACCGATTACACCAGCTGAGGAGATGGCCCATAGCCTTTTGTTAAGAAATTACTATACAAGCATATTTCTATCCCTTTTTAAACCAGACTTACAACCATGATATAAGAAACCAAAAGCTTCCAGCACCGAACATTCACTGGGTGAAAACCTGGCTCTAGGACAGTCAATGGGAGTTTTACCATTGACTTCAAGGGAGCCAGGATTTCACTCACTGAATTTGCTGTATGTGCAGTTTCATATATAAACTATGATTTTTTTTCTCACTGTTCCTCCCTTTCACACTGTTGCAATGGTCATAATCAATGGAGCAAGCCTATAGTTTTGGTGCTTTGGTGACACGCTGCTTGTCGAACACTTGTGCAGATGGTGCTGGTGAGTAAATCTTCCAGCAATATTAACTGTGGCTGTTTCTGGTATTCCACTGATATCTTCCATAGATGTTGGACCATTTATTTCTGAAGAGAAACAAGGGACTTGAGACAAACCTTCCATTTGGCAGCTTTCTTGGAAAGGTCATTGAGCCATGGGTGCTTGAGACTCTAAGTGGCACTTAGCCTTCCTCTAGAAAAAAGGAGACATTATTGGAAGAGTTAGTTGAGCTCCATCACTTCTTACCTGTGCTGAATATAATAGCAAAACACTGCAACACCTATCTATTTAATACAGCTACTTTTTAAACAAGTATGAGTATGCACAGAGAAACTATAGGAGAGAGGTCAGAGTGGAGGAAATCTCTATGAAGTTCTCCACTGAGGAAAGGGGTTTCCCCAACATAGAAGGGGCAATAGGATCCAGCCATTCATAAAGAGGTCCAGGTTTCATGCAGCTCTACACTATGACAGCCTCCTCCCCATATCCATGGCTTCACTGCAGCCATATCAATAGGGGCACGACTGACCCTGATGTCCCTCTAGAAGTGTACCTAAAAGTGTAACGTTCTTAATTTTGACTCTCCCTCTATCCCTTCGTATTTACTTTAAAATTTTGTTTTCCATCAGAATGTGTTTGGCACCTCCCAGTGCATCTGTGGATATTTCTAAGTATTGGAAAAAAGCTCATGAACCCCTGAGACTGCACACTTGTCTCTAGAGCAGCTCAGAAAATGTCCATGCGAATGAAAAAATGACAAAGAAAATGTTTGTGAATTTCTTCCTTTTTCTGACCAGCTCTAGTTGTCACAATGGAAACTTCAGCGGCAGGAAAAGAACTCAGATCCTCCTGCTTTAAGAGCACAGGGCTCTACCAGTTGAGCTCAAGGAAGAGACCCTGACCTACTAATGACAGTTCTGATTTTGAACAGGTCTGATTCTGTTCAATAGAAGGCACCACTGACACCTATTCGCTAGACTCAGTACATTACATTTACTTTCATTTTTCCGCTTTGTTTTCTTCGCCCTTTTAATGACTTTTGTTGCTTACATACAGATAACAAGCCTAAAGAAAAGCAGAACAAAGATGTATTGTGCTCCAACTGCTGCATAAATGTAGGAATCCATTTTAAAGGCTCAAACTTTTGAATCCTAAATGTATGGCAGCCTCAGGTATCCTCTTCTGAGGCTTTTCTGTTTTGGGTAGGAGCGGCTGTAACTTTTTTGCCACCCCAAGCACGGCAGGCAGGCTGCCTTCGGTGGCATGCCTGCAGGAGGTCCGCCGGTCCCGCGGCTTTGGCGTACCCACCGCCAAATTGCCGCCGAATCCGCGGGACTGGCGGACCTCCTGCAGGCAAGCCGCCGAAGGCAGCCTGACTGCCGCCCTTGCAGGGACCGGCAGGGCACCCCCTGCGGCTTGCCGCCCCAGGCACGCACTTGGGTTATGAAACCACATGGCTCAGCCTCACCCAGTGATGAGACAGTCAACAGCTTTTCACCTCCAAAACCTACTGACTAGTTAAGTGAGTAATAATCAAAAACTACTTTAAATCACATGACCCTGTTTCAGCCAAATGGAATGTTTAGAGCAAAATAAGGGATGCTCCTATTGAGATTAGCACTGAGCTGGCCAGCCCCAAACACACTGAAGTTGGAGAGGGTATGATGGTCCCCAGAAGGCTGTTTAAGGTAAATGATGTGTCCTGGCAGGAATTCCAGGTTCTGTTAGGAGGCGGGAAGGTGTCAGGAGGGAACGGGCGGGATTGATTTTTTAAAAGATTTCAAGCAGGACCTCAAGCGAACCAGAAGGGATTTTAAAAGCCACACCTGCCCATCTTTGTTTGGAAACTGAAAGAAAGTTTGCAAACTTTGCACATCCAATGTTTAATGCTTTGTTGTAAACTGTCTGTTATTTTGCTAACAAATCGATCCATTCAACAATGTACAATAACCAACATCATGATTACTTCTTCACACAGACATGCAAGAGCCAGGGAACACACAGAGAAACATGCCAGCCTTAAAAAATAAACAAAAGCAAACAAATGTATACATATCACAATGACACATAATTCAGCAGCAAGACAGACTCAAGTACAGAAGAAGAGAATCTCAGAACAAATATTGAGGTAACAAGAACAAAAAAGCACTGGCAGATCTGCAAAGAACAAGAATATTTAAACTTGGAGACCTGCTTGTGTAGTCCGCAATGGAGTTTATGGTCTGATAACCAAGGATGTTTTAAGGCTGAAGTTGCACTCATTCTCCAGCTAAAGGGAAAACAGAACACTAGTAAGTGATACATACGGGATCTTAGGATTCAACAGTTATGCCCTAGCTAATGTTAAAGTGTTAACTCCTGTGAAAATGCATTCATGTAATCTCAGGACACTGTGTGGAATTTAACAATATTCTACATAGGCATAACAAAAACACAATGGCTACTGTAATCATCAAGTGTAGCAGTACAAGTGACAGAGCATTTTTGGTGTTCTGTAATGTGATGACACCAAATGTACATTTCAAAGGTATGGAATGGTGGGAATCTGAATACCTTTTTTCCTTGATTAGAAGCTTTGAGAGGAAGTCTTTGGCTTCTTCAGAAACATCTTGAAATTCCTCATTTTCGAAATCCCAGCTACAAGCCAGGATATTGTTGAGAGTCTCATTGTCATCGTCACCCAGAAAAGGAGACAATCCACTGAGCCTAAAGAATATTATATAGCATATGAAAAACACAGAATCATAGTAATATATGGTTGGAAGGGAGCTCAAGAGGTAATTTAGTCCATCCTCCCCCCCCCCCACACACACACACTGTGGTGGGATTAAGTAAACCAAGACCAGCCTTAACAGATGTTTGTGTAACCTGTTCTTAAAAACCACCAATGATGGGGATTCCATAATCTCTTTGTCTAACCTTTTCCAGTGCTTAACTATCACTATAGCATAACCGACATCTTCACTACCAGTATCTACTTATGTTAATTCTTCTGTGGTTCCTCCTTCCTACTCTTGATTTGTCATATTCTTTCTGGAATTGTTTCATTGTTCATGGTTGTGCTCCTAACCCCTCGCAGCAAGTTGTTGTCCATTAAGACCTGGTCTTGAGAGTTACTGAGTGCTGAGCTCACTCAGAAGTCAATGAAAATGTAGGGCACTCAACACTTCGCAGGATTAGGCCTTAACTTGTTATAACTTTGTTGGGGTTGAATAAAACAAGTAAAAATTATCATGCACGTTTGAAGGGCAAAATGTTACTCTATGATCTGCACAGCAGTTCTCGTCTCTAAACTGTGGATCCCTATGCATATTCTGCACTTATTTAGCATGCGGAATTCCTACTGATGTCAATGGAAAGTGCATGCACAGAATGAGTAAAAAATATTCACTTAGGATGTGCAATGTGACAGGAGAGAATTGAAATCAACAGGAATTTTCCCTGAATAAAGACTTCAGAAGGGCAAATGAATTTGCAGCAGATACAGCTTTTGTCAATATTCCAGTTTAATAGCAAGCTTCAGAAAGTCAATATAAATTTCAGTGTGCACAGTACAGATCCAAGTCCTACTTACAGCATGTAGGCAATGACTCCTACACTCCACATGTCCGTGGGAAAGGAGACAAAGTCATAGTTCACAACTTCAGGAGCAAGGAATTCCGGAGTGCCAAAGTTCACTTTAAGTTTTTCTCTGGGTTTATATCTGGATGACGGAAACAGGGACAGTCAATACCCATTTCACGTCTAATACAACTTCTAACATTGATGCTTAGAATGTTGTAGGATTCAGAAAAGGACCGGAGTTTTTATATGGAAAACAAGAACAATCAGAGGTACAACAGTAAGGATGAAAATAAGTTTTTGTAAGCGAGATAAATCTTCATACTTCACAGCTAACGCAGATAAAAACAGCAGTGTAGCTAGAGAGGACTGGGTTAGGCGAGTAGAGTACAGACATGCCAAGTCGTGCCTCCCTGTCTCCCTCCTATTTTTTGGCAGGGTAATGTCCTACTGCTGGAGCCTTCCCCTGCTGCAGGAAAGCCCCTGCCAGAGCCTTTCCTCACTGCAGTGCATGGCTCCAGCAGCGGGGAGCTGCTGAAGCCTTTCACCAGTTCCTCTCCTTTGTGAGAGCCTTTCACTGACACATGTAGCTACACACCGCAGTGTGGACACTGTGCGCTTTTTACTGAGGTGTATAGTTACACCTACATTACATACACCACCAGAGGTATCTAATGTAGATCTAGACATAAGGGCCAGTATGATAATATAATGTGATCTTCTGCACATGACAAGCCAGAGAATTTCTACCAGTAATTCCAGCATCAAGCCCATGGTGAGGATGAGCTTGTCTAGAGCTTGAGCATGTCTCTTAGAAAGACATCTAGTCTTAGTATAAGGACTTCAGTCCAATTATTCCATAATTGTGTACTGCAGGTTTCTTGCACCTTTCTTTGAAGCAACTTTTTTTTTTTTTTTTTTAAATGGAGATATACCTATCTCATAGAGCTGGAAGAGACCTTGAAAGTCCAGCCCCCTGCCTTCACTAGCAGGACCAAGTACCGATTTTGCCCCAGATCCTTAAGTGGCCCCCTCAAGGATTGAACTCACAACCCTGGGTTTAGCAGGCCAATGCTCAAACCACTGAGCTATCCCTCCCCCCCAGCCTGTACTGGAGACAACTTTGAAGACAGTACACTGGACAAGATGGACCATTGGTCTGGTCTATTATGGCCAACCCTCTTTAGATATACCAGCTGAAAATAGGTTTTAAACTAACATTTTTTACCCTACATTCTTGTGTGAATAAACCTTACTGCTATCCATTCTTTAATTTAAGGATGCTCCTCACTAAGGCCTTGGCTACACTTACCCGCTAGTTCGGCGGCTGGCAATCGAACTTCTGGGTTCGACTTATCGCATCTAGTCTGGACGCGATAAGTCGAACCCGGAAGTGCTCGCCGTCGACTGCGGTACTCCAGCTCGGCGAGAGGAGTACCGCGGAGTCGACGGGGGAGCCTGCCTGCCGAGTGTGGACCAAGGTAAGTTCGAACTAAGGTACTTCGACTTCAGCTACGTTATTCACGTAGCTGAAGTTGCGTACCTTAGTTCGAATTAGGGGGGTAGTGTAGACCAAGCCTAAAAGAGCCACCTTAAACTTGTTCCAAAGGTGGTAGGAAGCTATTATGCATCAGCTTCATCCTTCCAAAGGCATAGCACTTTTGAGATTGTTTCCTAATTCATGTGTTATGATTAGCATGATTACACGTACATACCTTCTTGCCAATCCAAAATCAATAATTTTTATTTGATAAGCAGCTCGATTCACACACAGGATATTCTCGGGCTGCCAGGAGGAAAGAGAAAACACACTTTTAAGAGAAATAACAAAGAAACTGGACTTGTAGTGAATTGTAGTAGAATCAAAACTAAAAACACTGCAAAGCATAAAATAAGCATCTCATTGCTTTAATCTTTGGGCAGGTTTCACTTTGTGGGTATTTCCTCCTGCAATCATGTGGCATTTGAGGTTTTGGACTCTGTGCCAGTACTGCTTTTTCTTCTCCATGGCATCTCAGTTTGATATAATGCAGCAGTTCAGAGAAAGGACTCATTAGTGGGAGGGGGAAGGAGCTTCCAAACAGGCTTCAGGATGTTGGCGTTGTGATTTTACAGCCCTTAATGAGCTGACATCAGAACATTTTAAAAATGATTTTGCGGTGCTTTGAAGTTTATCTTTGTGCCCCAGATTTCTGAGTTCACTGCTGTTCTGGCAGCAATTGCCTGATGATACATTATACTAATCAAATCACTCTTCTCAGATATTTAGAGGTGGGATTCATAGGTTAAAATCCTTCTGGATTTTCATAGGGCCAGATTCTGCTCTCTGTTTTACTGGCATAAATCCATTAGCATCAACGGAATTACTCCAGATTTATACCAGATGAAATGAGAGCAGAATCTGGCCCATTGTCTTTGAAGTACAAATGTCTACAATGCAGTCTTATGTTCACTGCCAGCAGTTTTATAGCTACCCTGGTCTTGTTGCTGATGGTGTCCTCTTTGAAATAAAACAGTCCTAAACACTTAAAACATTAGTTATCCATTTTCAACATTACTAATTCACTTTGCATTTCAGATTTTTTTAAACGTATTTCTCATAATGGAATTTCTGTGTCCCAGACACTGGCCCTGATGAGTCTCATTAATTCTTCCATTTTAACACCTTCATATCACAAAGTAATCTATGAGCAAGGAGAACTGGACAGAATCACCATTGATGGTCATTATGTGCCTGGAAGAGTTTCTGTTGAGAACTCCCTGGATGTAAGCATGCCTCCTTTTCTGCATTTTGAGTTCACACCAAAACTGTGCCAACTCCAAGAAATTAATCTCAATTAAGAGAGCAGATTTCTTGATTATAGGTTTCCAGGCTATGAATATTTACAAAGAAAAAGGGACTTGCTCTGGAATTGCAACTGACTTACATGAGTGTCTGAGAGATCCAAATATGCAATATTGTGCTTTAAAAACATTGAAAATACAGTATATTAATTTCCAGTTATTTAAGCAAATTACAAACCAAGAAAAACAAACTTCCAAACATGTTGTTTCCTTCTCCTTTGTTGTAAACCTGGCAGATCATTAGGAAGTTTTATAGCTAGTCATAAAACTAAGGGCATTTAAGCATCTCTCTCTTATTCCTGCTCTCAACAGAGATAACTGACAAGTTTATTATTCAGCAAAAAACTTGGCCATGGAGAGGGATAAAGATCTGCTGCAAATGTGTGTCCTCACTAGGCACACCTATACAAATACTGATGTTTTGTACTTGCCAATTAACCCATTAAAAATTCACTGGTCTCTGCATATATACTGCTAGACCAAAATTTGCAGCATCTGCTTTTTTTTTTTTAAATACACACACTAGTAGAGCTTGTTTTAAATTGGTCAAAGGCAATATTCCACCAATGCTTTTAATTTCATTTAATTTTTACCTCATATTTAAAAAAAAATTGTCACTAACCTTGATGCTGTTCATGCTCATGAGTGGCAGTGCAGTCTAGATATTAGAATAGGACACTGGGTTTTCATTGCCTCTGACATATCTTATGACTTTGGGCAAGCCACTTAGTCCCTTTGTGTTTCATTTTCCTCACTGGTAAAATGGGGATAATCACGTTTACCTTTGTCACAGAGACACTATCAGGTTGAATGAATGAATGGTTGCATGGTGCCTTGAGATGTATGGATGAAAGATGACACAGAAGTGCAATATATTGTAGTCAATAGCTGACTTGCTGGAAAATCATCCTCAGAAAGCTCAAACCACGGGGCTTGATGAGATCTTCTCAAGATTCTGATCTCATTTACAGAGGTAAAAATCCAGAGTGATTTAATGGAAGTCAATGTGGTTAAAGTAAATTTACACTGATTTAACAGAGATCGTGATATACCATGGGAATCTACAGAACCTTAGGTGCCTTTGCTTAGGGAAATTAATTTCTATGGTAGAGGCCAAGTTGCTATTGCATAAAGCATGCCTCTTGTTCTGTACCTTCAGGTCTAAATGAAGAATGTACATCTGATGCATGTATTGAATCCCTTGACAGATCTGTTTTGTGAACAAGATGGTATCCATCTCTGTCAAACTGTAGTTATCATCAATAATTCGGTCAAATAATTCTCCTCCATCCACACTGCAGAGAGAAAAATGGTAGAATAGTCACTGAGTTCAAAGTCATGCCTTGAAATTAATGCAGAAGATATACTGGAGACTGGTCCAAAATAACATTTTCCTGAGACGCTTTCACAGCTGAGCACAGAGAGATGGACCCAAAATATGAAGTTTGTATGCTGATCTGAATTTCCCTACAGTTCCCAGCGGGGTTGGCTCCTACAAACTGGTTCAGATCCATCCCAACTTGAACGTCCCCATGTTTGAGGGTGCCTGGACCAGTCTACCAGCTTGGATCCAACTATCTGAGATGAATCCACATCTAAAAGTTTGGACCTGAGCTCAATTCTCTGCTGTGTTAACATGGTTTTTGTGCCAGTGAAATCAGCAAAGTCATATCAGCATAAAGCTGAGGCAATGCAGTTGAGAATCAGGCTCCTGGATCTAGATCCAAAACACCCCAGACTTCGATGGATTTGAGATTCAAGATTCCAGTGTGAGCCCATCTCAAATCACAATGGAGATTTTTAAAATTTCTTCCAGAATTCTAGAACACCCTCAGTTTAACACTATATTTTTTTTGCAGAATTATAGCTTTTGCCATTTCTGAAGTATGCAAGCCAAATTCAGAAGCAAATCAAAGGCTTAGTGTACACTACAACGTTTTGCCGCCATATATATGATGGTTAGCAGTGTGAAAAAAAATCAACCTCTCCCCACCCCCAGCTGACATCAGCAAATCCCCCAGTATGCAGTATTGTCAGCCTAGATACTGTTGTTGTGGGAGCTGGTGTAGCTATGCAGATAGGAAAAGTCTTTTTGCCAGTTTATGCTGTGTCTGGACAAGAGGGCTCTGCTGGCATAGCTATACCAGTAAAGGCTGTGTAGTCATGGGTGGCGGGTAATGGAGGCCAGGGGAAGCTAAGCCTCCCCAAACCTCCGCTAATGTTCCCTACTGCAGCTCCAGTCCCGGAGGCCTCCAGACTGCTCTGGGAACCGGCAGGCCAGCCGGGGTTCAGGGATGCTCCAGGCGCTGGCCGGGATTCAGGGCTGCACCGGTAGGTCAGCCAGCATGAGCGGGGGGTTGGGAGGGGGTCAGAAGGGGCGGAGCAGAGTGGGGCCTTGAGCAGAAAAGGCAGGGCAGGGGGCTATCCTCCCTGAATGGGGGGGGGGTGCATGAGCTGCCTATGTCTGTAGTGTAGACAAGCCCTAAGTCTAAGAAAGTTCAGAAGAGTCCAAGCCAATAGAACTTGCACCTTTTACCACCCCCCTCCATGTGCATGATACACCAGTTTTGGCTTCCTCTAGAGTCTAGACAACCTCTACCTGATTCTACAGTGCTGTGCAGCTGTTTTGTGCTTCACTACCAATGTAATCTGGCCCTCAAGATAATTTAACCAGCCCCAGGAGGATCAGCTCAATGTAAGGGTAATCCTCAGTGGCATAGAGTCAGCATGTATTTCTTGTCCTCTGGTAAGGCTGTGCATTCCCCTCACATAAATGGAAATTTACCAGGCCCGTTTTCATGGATGACAGACAATACCACCTAATGGAAATTACAGAGAACTACATCCTGTGGCTCTCTCATCTAAAGCTCTCTCTCTGTGGCGTTTGAGTGATGGTGTAACGAGTACGGTGCCTTAAATCATCATGACAGTGTTGAACAAGGTTTATGAATGACTCAGGAAAACTCTTTCTTTCAATATGGTTTCCTGTGACTAGGGTGACCAGACAGCAAATGTGAAAAATCAGGAAAGGGGGTGAGGGTGGGGGGTAATAGGAGCCTATATAAGAAAAAGACCCAAAAATCGGGACTGTCCCTATAAAATCGGGACATCTGGTCACACTATCTGTGACTCAAACTTTTTCATATGCTTTTTTCACCCCTGAGAAGCTCCACCACTAGTTTCAGGAGAAATGGACATGGAATGCAGCAACCTCAGGAAAAGAAGGAAGAGCAAAAAAGGGAAGGAGAGAGATATACATACTATTCCATGACCAGAACAATGTCATTTTTGGATTCAAAGGCATCATACAGCTGGATAAGGTTTGTGTGGTTCAACTGGTTCATGACATTGATTTCATTCTTTACTTCTTCCTGTGAAACGAATAATGAATATTATACTTGAGGCTTTTATAGCAGACACCTAATGAATTGGGGACATGGGCAAATACATCATTCCCACATGCTCACCTCTGCCCACCAACCCTAGCATTCTTCTTTGATGGCTGTTGTGGCGACAGGAATATTCATACATGTTTAAGGTCAGAAGGGACCATTAGATCATTTGGTATGACCTCCTGTTTAGCACAGGCCATATATGGTGATGTGACATTGAGAAGCAGTGAGGAGAGAGAGCTCTTGGCCTTGGTGGCAGCGAGGTCGGACTGATGAGGAAAATGGAGAAAGGCAGGCACTAGTAATGACACAGCTGCCACACAATAATGCCTGCTTGATTTTCCTCATTAAATGAAAGTGGGGGAAGTGCCCTGAGGTTTGCAGAACGGCCAGACAAATCCCACTCCACTCTTATGCATTGGTGACTGAAGCCCAGAACATCCTTGCTACCAAGTCCAACAAGATGAAAGCAATTAATTGCGGCAGAGTGTGCAGTGCACGCCAGAGAACACATGCAAAGTCAAAAGTTGACAAACATTTTCCCTAAGAAAATGTAAAGAAAATTAACAAAGGAGAAAAAAGGGAAGAAATGAAAAGACGTGAGAAAAAGTTGGAAAAGTGAAAAATAAAAAATAAAAAGATGAAAAAACTGAAAGGAGGTTGATGAGCTGGTTGCAGTCCTGAAGGGGAAGGGAAAAGAATCTACAAACCAGCTATTACCCGACTGGTCATGTGGTATTGATGGCATGGGGGCCATGCAGCCTATGCTTACCTTTTCTTTAGCACCTCTGGCTTTTATAATTTTTGCTGCTAACTTGAGACCTGTTGCTTTTTCTTCACATTTGTGCACCTGACCAAATCGCCCTCTAAGGGGAAAAGAAAAACCCCCTCACCATATGGTGTTAACAACGAGAAAGGAATCCAGCATGGAGTCTGGATTTTAGACACTTGAGATTATTCTCCGTCCAGCATTGGCAAATCCTGATGTACATATCATGCAACATTTGAGTCTTTGGAATGCTATTCTGTCCCACAAATAACACCTATTACCATACATTTAGGTACATCAAAATCACACTCAGTTTTGATCGCTATTACTCTATCCATTATTTGATTCACTAATATTCACTGATTAATGAAAGCCAGTTTATGACCCGCTTAGTCACATGAGTACCCCCAATGAAGCCAATGGGACAATTTGTGGTGTAAGTAAAAGGGTCACAATCTTGCCCTAACTACACTATAACCAATCAGTTTAATACATTCTTAGTTTTTTTCCTTTTGAAAATTCTCTTAACAAAATGTGAAACATGCTCCTGTTACATCATCTTCAAATCCTTCCTCTTACTGGGAGGCAACTTAGATGGGCAGAATAAACTACTGTTCAAGTTCAGCACCTGCTTTTCTAAAAGAATATGGTGAATAGTCATTATGGTAGGCTGCAGTGATCTGAACCACTGCTGTCGGACACAAAAAATAGCATTTTTTCAGTGTAACTACAAAACAGCAGTCCAGACTATGGAGCCTACTAAGCTGTCATTTGGGCACTATCACAGCTATAATTTTGTTTCCACAAAATGTCATAAAACCAAAATATTTTGCAAAATTTCACAACTGTGTCCCTTCCCTGCCTCCCTGCCACCTTCTTCCAAGAAAAATGGAATGAGGCTTGGGTCTTGTAGTTCTGGGACTAAAGGAAATAACGGTAATTTTTAAAGCTTCTTACAAACAAGGAGGGAGAGGGCTCAAGAGCCCTACCTGAACTGTCACAGAGGTTCCCAGCCCCTGGTATTGTGGTCTTCTACAGTGTTCTTGCAAGTGGTGGCCTGCCTGGGAATGCCTGGGAGAAAACTCTGTGTTGGAATGCACTAGAATTCCCATCTGGCACTGACGCTGCAGCCTCAGGAAATTGTTTACATACCAAATATAAACCGAAGCATGATGCCACCAAGACCTTCGCAAAAACCCACAAAAATAGCAGCCTGCTGATTTTAGTCCATCTCCAATTTACAATTAGACAGCACTTTTGTGAGCTAGGCTTTAGCAAGGCATGCTGCTTCCATTCAACTGTAACATAACCTCCATTACAAGGCTAGTTGCTGTATTTTCCCAGTGGCTCAGGAAAACTCATTTTTGTGTTGACAGTGTTAGCTCCACTTACCCTCCCAGAACTTCGTTCCGGTTGACTTCATAATAACTGTTGACCACTGCCTTTTTTGCTGAGACAATCCGGTGATCAAACGGTGCTGGAGGAGCAGGACCATCACCTACAAAAGACAAAACAGAGAGCTGGCATGTTAGTACCAACATGCACCATTTATTATTTACATTAAACCCTGTTTCCTAATAAATAAAATGATCTACAGATTTAATGACCAGGTGGCAAGTTTTACTCATGGGGGCGTCTCTTTAGGACTTAGGGACAAATCTTATTCCCTGAGCATAGCCTGAGTAAATGTGATGTTTGTAAGGAAGTTATCCAAGGAACAAGAAGAAAATGAGGCCACCCTTACCACTATGGCACAGAGTATTCCATCAGTGAGACTGCAGTTACCTAGGTTTTGGCCAGTGGAACCTCGTAGAATTGGACCCAGTGGCTGTCCTTGCGTTCTACCCCAAAGGCATTATTTTACGAGCCTGCTGAAAAGGCCACTGTGGAGACATGCAGTCCACATGTTCCTACAGTGGTTCTGTGGCCTTTGTGGCCTCTGTCCTACACCTGTTCCTGCCTAGGAGAATTTCCTCTTTAGTGAGACATCATTCATTCTGCTAACGTACTGCCAAATTCTGCACCAACTATATTTGTGCCACCCCACTGAAGACACTCCCCATCCAGGAGGCACCAAGAAATTCATGTGTCAGCACACTGGACGCACAAGTCAGGTGAGGGCACATAGCTGTCCAGCATTACTTCATACCCACAATGGGGCATGAACAAGTAGATTGGGGGCGTCACCATGTTTTCTCTCACACACTTACTAGTGCCTAGAGGTTACCAACATGGGAGTACCTGCTGCAACTTTTTAAAGGGGTAATAAGAGCCATTGTTCTGTGTGCTCTCTTCTAGCCCTACCTAGGCGATTTGTCTGCCTCCGCCATACCCAATGCAGAATGCCTCTAGCCTCTATCACTTCAACGGTACAGCTTTTCATTGTCCTTTGCATGGCTATTGTTCTTAAAGACCAGGTTTAGGGCTTATCTACATTAGGGAGTTTGCACTGGCATAAGCTACGTAGATGCAAAGCTACCCTGTGGCATATAGAGGTACCAACAGTACAGTGGTAGGCACTGTACATACACATTATAAGTTCCTGCCCTGAAGAGCTTACAGTCTAAACAGAGACGGCAGACAGAAGGCTGAAAGGCGAAAGAGAGGCACAAAGATGAAATCACTTGCTGTAGGTCATAAACCCAGGTCACCTGAGTTGCACTCTAGTGCTCTATCCACTGCACCATGCAGCCTGACTGATGCAAAAATCCCTATTGTAGACAAGCCCTTAACCCTAAATTTGTGTTTAGATTTTTGTGGGGTGATAAGTTTTTTGTTTTATGCCCACATTGTTTGTCTGTTGATTTATATTCCTCGGAATGACCTTTGGCTGACCAAGGTGACAAACATTTCTACCAAGGGAAAGAAGGGCTAGAATGGTGATGTTTCTATATGATCTCTTTGGTTTGGAATGCTGCATGTGGAACTTTTTGAGCAATTTTAAAACCATTCATTACTTCAGTGAAAATGATAAAAAAGAAATCCCATGACAGCATATAGTTGGCAGGAATCCTCTGGTCATTAATGTAAGACTGGATTGTCCTTATTCACAGGGCATGTCCATTTTTCCAGGACACCAGCTGCGTACCCAGATTTTTTTAATGTGTTAATAACTTACATGGCCAGTGAGTTAGTTCACGGTCAAGGCATTGCAGAAAGCCAGGGCTCCTGGAATTTTGCCACCTACTTTGGATTCTGCAGGGGTTGAATTGCAGACTTTAAACAGGGGCCTTTGCATGTTACTGAGGCCTATAACATGCAAAGAAGTTCTCTTCCTCTTGAGCAAGGATTTGACCCTGAAGAGCTGCAAACTTCCAGTGTATAAATTATAACAACACAAGAAAACAGGTTTCCAAGAGAGACTGAAAGACTCACAAAAAATTACCATTTCTGGGCTAAAAAATGTTAACTTCCTAAGTGTTAAGGCCTGAAAGGACCAGTGCGAGCCTCTAGTCTGACCTGTGGTATCAACTGCTTTCAGCCAGATTTTCCCAAGATACTTTATACTTTCCAACTCTCAGAACAGAATATTCTAAAAACAAAGGTCAGATCAGATCCTCAGCTGATAAAAAATTTAACATAACTCTACTGAAGTAAATGGAGTGACACTGATTTGCATCAACTAGGGCTCTGGCCCGTATGAACAAATGGTTTTGCTCATAGTTACGATACATATGCCTTTTTTTTTTTAAGCAAAAGCTATTTCCTACCAATTACAGTCACCAAATCTTCTATAGATGCCTCTGCTTGATTATCACTCTCTGTACCAGTGGAATCAGCTGCCTTTGGTTTGTCTTGTGGAGTATTTGGTTTAATGGCCTCTTTACGTTTACATTTGTCACCAGCACTCTCTGCGTCTACCCTGCTCTTTTTGTTGTCAGCTTTGATTAGACCTTCATCATTCACTCGACGCTTACTGCTGCCTCTATGCTCAAGCTGGCAGGTCTGCTCAGGGTTCTGGGAGAACGTCCCTGATGGTTTGCTTCCTGTGCCTTTCTCACTGCCTTTACACCTGCAAGACAAAGCATTGCATTACATTGGTATAAACTTAAAGCAGAATGAACGCAGAACTAAAGGTGAGAAATTCCAGGGACAGGCTGCCTTTAAATAACATTTATTTATTTTTGCTTTATTGTGTAAAGTAATAATGGTAACTAACTAGGGTAAGCTTCCTTTTCTAGAATAAAATAAACCTGACAGCAGCAAATTTCCTATTTCTGAAACAACAGCCTGAATTCTGCTGATTTCATATTTGACTGTCAACCACATCTTCAAAGTAGTGGGAGAACTCTCTTTGTTTATAAAGATCCTTGAGAGCTTGAACCACTTATCTTTGAAGGTCTATAAATAATGCAGCACAGAAGAATCAGAGTAAACAAGCTTAACAATTTAGTTCCCTGGGCAAGTGTCACAGTTTTATGTTACCACTTGTATTATTAGATATTGCAGTGCAATTCCAAACTAGTACACTCTCTATTCTAACCTTACTTTGGTCACAAGTTACATGGTGTGGAACATAAACATGACAGAAGGGGAGGATGCTTCTTAGAGATGAAGAACTGTTGACTATCCAGCTGCCCTTTCTTTGTTCCAGACCTTCTTTCTGAGCAAATGGCAAACACGTAAGACCGTACTGGTTTTGTCATGTGTGGCAGGTTGTCAATCTGGAGACAGAGCCAGTCTGTTAAACCCACTTTCGTTTGGATATTGGGCTGGATTTATGACATAGCTCTGAAATAAATATTCCTAATATACTTACTTGATTTAATGCTTGAAATAAATGGCTTTCTGGAATATGGGTCTTTAAGAATAGGCTAATGTACGCTTTGGGTTTTAAATCTTACCTTTGAAGCCGTGCATCTTGTCCCTGGCTTTCTGCTGGACCATCATCATCCTCTGCCTCATGTTCATTTTGGGATGCAGTTGCTGATTCTTCCTCCTCTTCTTCACAGTGACCAGCATCATCCTCTTCTACTTCCTCCTCTTGCCTTTCTTCTTCAGGCACTTGCTGTCCACCAGCCCTCTTCACACCTTCCAGGGATTCACTTTCCTTCTCTTCATCTTGCCCTGTTATCCTTTGGTTAATGTCATCAACAGCAACCTCTGCTCCTTGGCTCTTTCTTGTACTAAAGGATGTTTGAACATAGCTCTTTGTGTGTTCCTTCTGACTTTTCAAAGCTAAATCCTCTCCCTTGTTCTTTGGCCCTTGAGATTTGGGAGAACTTCTTTGAACCAAAAAAGCACTTGCCTTTTCAGTATTTTCCTTATTGAGCATATGGACCGTTTCTTTGTGAGTGCAGGACTGGTTTTCTTGGTTGGCTCCCTCTGGAAACAATCAGACAATACCAAGCATATTAACTAAGGACTTATGTAATTACCATGATTTCTATTACTTACTGAGTAGGCACCTGCTTTTCTCCTCCACTTTCCAAGGTCAATGGAAATGTTTTCTAAGCAATAGTAATGGTCATGAGCTTTCAAGCAAAGTATAATTTTTTTAAAAAACCCATTATATAAAGCATCTACAGATTCTTGCCCTTCAGATGTAGCCCTTTCAAATATTTTTCTTATTTAAACTCATGGTGAACTAAGTCTAGTTTAATAAAATATTCAAGCAAAAGCACCTTCTTGGAAAGTTTATGACCATGTACAAAGGCAAGGCAACACATAATGCACTGACGTAATAGAGTAAATGACCCTTCAATGTCTAGGTGATGATTGGGCAACCCTTACTCATGTTACTCTTACTTACTTGTTCACAAGATTAGCCCCAATTATTTCAGCCAGACTACTCATATGAGTAAGGAAGGGTTCCAAAACTGGGCCCTGAGACACCATGCAGAGTGAAAGCTCTAACCTGTGGAATCGGGTGGTTTCTTCTTTTTTATAAACTTTGTTCCCTTCGCACTTAAACATGACTTCTCCTTTTCTTTCTGATCCCTGATGGCCTGTAGGAATGCAAGCAATACATTAGTCCCTGTGCACAGCATTCACATTGCACTGTTATTTGCAAAACTGCATTCTTTCTTTTGAACAAAACCAAACATTTTGCACAAATTGATTCAAAATCCATCTTTAAGTGTTATTGACAGTATGCATGAAGTATTCAGTTTTAGGTGCCATCGACCTGATTCTGTTTGTACCAATGTAAATCAGGAGTAACTCCCTGGGTTGAAATCAATGGAGTTACACTAATGTAAAACTAGCATAGAAAAAATCAGAATCAAGCCTCATGAGCTGACAAATAATCCACAAGAAAAATAACTTACCAGCTTTTAAAAATTAGGTTGGTTAGTCTAAAACAAAGTTAATATTTATTGTGCTGGTAAAATATTCAGTAATAGCCTTACTGATAGATTTTAAATAGATTTGTGCTGTTAAACAACATCTGGTAACTTCTGTAGATGAGAGAGACAAGCTTCCAAGCCACACAGAGCTCTTCTTCAGGTCTTCTTCAGCAGACCCGAAGAAGAGCTCTGTGTGGCTCGAAAGCTTGTTTCTTTCACCAACAGAAGTTGGTCCAATAAAATATATTACCACACCCACCTTGTCTCGCTAGTATCCTCAGACTAACATGGCTATAACTACACTGCATACAACATCTGGTAACAGCATTTTTAATAATTTATTGCAAGCTGATAAAACAGTTACCAGGAATCAAAGGATATAAAACCATAATCTTAGCTTTGTAGCCTACACTATGTCTATATTCTACAATGTTATACTGACATCTAGAGGACTTTTGTACTGAACAGACTTCCCATAAAACGGAAGTATTATTGTTACATTTATAGCTATGTAATAATATATCTATGGAATTTGTTCATTGTCTTTTTCTTTAAATATTCGTAATGTACTAGTAAAATGGTAACATCACAATAAGTGACATAAATGATTCATCAATATTCCATTTTCCTCTAGCTCCCTCCTAACCTCTTCATAGTAAAAATGAAACATATATATTGTTAATAATAGAAATGGGTCCAAAAGGGTGTAAACAATTAGATACTTCCAAGTAACTTTCAGAAGAATTTCTTCCAGATTAGGGAAGAATCTGTCTCTGTCTCTCTCTTTGAATCACCCACTAAAATTGCTTGATACCTATTTCTGCTGAGTATACTGGACCAGGCACCTAAACTTGCTTGCTTTATTCATGCAAGTAATCCTACTGTTTACTCATGGGAATAAAATGAGCACGACTTGATGCCAGAACTATATACACTCCCTGGTAACTTCTTTAAAGGATTTTTTTTAATATACAGTACTAAATAGAACTATACAGATAACAGGAACCAAATGAAAACTACATGTACTCTCTAAAGCTACTGTATCCAAAGCATACTGAACTCGACAGGAAACAAAGAGAAATTAAAAAAAAAAAAAAAGAAATCGTATGAAAGGAGTTGGAAATGGTGAGATACGCAGTTTGCATCTACAGCTAGCCTGGCTATTACAAAAAATTCCTATCCATAACAGACAAGGAATCTGTGCTGTAAGAATTGTGACTGACAACTGTTTTGAATACAGTTGTTCCTAGCAGGATTCAAGCTATAACATGAAGAGGGCTTAAATATGAGCACATAACTCCCCTCAAAAAACAAGCTGGAGCCTTGTCAGTTAAGATGCTCAATGAACCTAAATCTAAGAATGTTCCATGAATCTAAATTCTGAACTGATCATAAAGAATGGGTCATTGCTTGCTTTGGTTTTCTGCTCTGCAGTGACCTTAGACTAAGAAGTTAATGCAATTACTAATGCACTCTGGTTCCTGTAAGTATGCCCTCCTGGCAATGTTGATGAGGACACTGACTATAATCAAATATAGTCAGCTGAGCAAATAACCATGCAAGTGGACTCCAAGGACTTTTTATACATGGAGCCAAATTTCATTTCTGCATCCAAAAATAATTGCAGGTATACAGTGCTTTCTCACTAAATATTTTTGCAGTCTGCAGGTGTGAAAAATGGACGGCAGCTTTTGAAAATCTGCCTGGTAGAAATGTGGATGATGCCGAGTATCTGCAACTGCTTGACAGCTCCATAAATCACTACAGTATTTATTCAAACATAGTTTTTGAATGCCTATAGTTTAGCAGGGGTTGAGGCGCTCATGCTTATTTAAGTGAAAAAACTAATCCAGCTGGTACAAAATGAAATGGGTTGAAGCATTTACTTGCATCCTTCAGACTCGGTAAGTATCGGTTGTTTATGACCAATAAGTGGCACATGGTAAGGCCACTAGGATGAAGTACAGTTAATGCCAAGACTGGAAGTATGACAGAGAGTACCCATAGTATATACGGGAACTTAAGATGTACACTTGAGGTTTTTGCCATTACAGATAAATTGTGCCTCTTGTTTGACTTGTCAAATCTTAGCTTAGGGGTAAAAATATGAACTTTCAGTCATCGCTTTTTCTCAAAGGGCCAGATTGTGCCTGGCTCCTGTAGAGCTGGCTGGGACCAGGGGGAGTAGACGGAGTGTCCTTCAAAAAGGGTGGACCAGTTTTTGACTGGAAAGTCTGGTTGAAAAGGGGACCTGACAGTGTCTGGTCAGATCTACTGACTGGACACCCAAAGTCCGGTTACTGCAACCGAGGGAGACAGGGAGGCGCCAAGTCATCACCTGTGCCAGCCCCTACTCAGCCAGGGCCAGCTCAAACTAGCTACAGGAATAAAGGGAAACAAGAAGACTTTTTATCAATACATTAGAAGCAAGAGGAAGACCAAGGACAGGGTAGGCCCACTGCTCAGTGAAGAGGGAGAAACAGTAACAGGAAACTTGGAAATGGCAGAGATGACTTCTTTGTTTCGGTCTTCACAGAGAAGTCTGAAGGAATGCTTAACATAGTGAATGCTAATGGGAAGCGGGTAGGTTTAGAAGATAAAATAAAAAAAGAACAAGTTAAAAATCACTTAGAAAAGTTAGATGCCTGCAAGTCACCCGGGCCCGATGAAATGCATCCTAGAATACTCAAGGAGCTAATAGAGGAGGTATCTGAGCCTCTAGCTATTATCTTTGGAAAATCATAGGAGACAGGAGAGATTCCAGAAGACTGGAAAAGGGCAAATATAGTGCCCATCTATAAAAAGGGAAATAAAAACAACCCAGGAAACTACAGACCAGTTAGTTTAATTTCTGTGACAGGGAAGATAATGGAGCAAGTAATTAAGGAAATCATCTGCAAACACTTGGAAGGTGGTAAGGTGATAGGGAATAGCCAGCATGGATTTGTAAAGAACAAATCATGTCAAACTAATCTGATAGCTTTCTTTGATAGGATAACGAGTCTTGTGGATAAGGGAGAAGCGGTGGATGTGGTATACCTAGACTTTAGTAAGGCATTTGATACGGTCTCGCATGATATTTTTATCAATAAACTAGGCAAATACAATGGGGCTACTATAAGGTGGGTGCAAAACTGGCTGGATAACTGTACTCAGAGAGTAGTTATTAATGGTTCCCAATCCTGCTGGAAATGTATAACAAGTGGGGTTCCGCAGGGATCTGTTTTGGGACCGGCTCTGTTCAGTATCTTCATCAACGACTTAGATATTGGCATAGAAAGTACACTTATTAAGTTTGCAGATGATACCAAACTGGGAGGGACTGCAACTGCTTTGGAGGATAGGGTCATCATTCAAAATGATCTGAACAAATTGGTCTGAGGTAAACAGGATGAAGTTTAACAAAGACAAATGCAAAGTGCTCCACTTAGGAAGGAACAATCAGTTGCACACATACAGAATGGGCAGAATGGGAAGAGACTGTCTAGGAAGGCAGAAAGGGATCTAGGGGTTATAGTGGACCACAAGCTAAATATGAGTCAACAGTGTGATGCTGTTGCAAAAAAGCAAACATGATTCTGGGATGCATTAACAGGTGTGTTGTGAGCAAGACACGAGAAGTCATTCTTCTGCTCTACTCTGCGCTAGTTAGGCCTCAACTGGAGTATTGTGTCCAGTTCTGGGCACCACATTTCAAGAAAGTTGTGGAGAAATTGGGGAGGGTCCAGAGAAGAGTAACAAGAATGTCGATTTAAGATCTTGAGAACATGACCTATGAAGGAAGGCTGAAAGAATTGGGTTTGTTTAGTTTGGAAAAAAGAAGACTGAGAGGGGACATGATAGCAGTTTTCAGGTATCTAAAAAGGTGTCATAAGGAGGAGGGAGAAAACTTGTTCACCTTAGCCTCTCAGGATAGAATAAGAAGCAATGGGCTTAAACTGCAGCAAGGGAGGTCTAGTTGGACATTAGGAAAAAGTTCCTAACTGTCAGGGTGGTTAAACACTGGAATAAGTTGCCTAGGGAGGTTGTGGAATCTCCATCTCTGGAGATATTTAAGAGTAGGTTAGATAAATGTCTATCAGGGATGGTCTACTCTAGACAGTATTTGGTCCTCCCATGAGGGCAGGGGACTTGACTTGATGACCTCTCGAGGTCCCTTCCAGTCCTAGAATCTATGAATCTAAGCTCCTACCCGCATCAGGCGGCTGCAGCTCCCAATCCTGGCTCTGCAGGCAATGGGGGGAGAGGTGAAAAGTAGTGAGTGACAGAGGGAAGGAGAAAGAGGAGCAAATGGGGGGCAGGGCCTCAGGGGCAAGGGGCAGGGCAGGGCCTTGGGGAAAGAGGTAGGGGTGGGGCCTCAGGGGTAAGAGGCAGGGCAGGGGAGACTCCAACAGGTGTGCTCAGTTTTTAAATATTATGAAGTTGGCAGCCCTAGGACTAGTGGCTGTATTCTGTGGGATCTGCAGGAGGCTCTGCACTTTTCTGCGGCACAAGTTCCTATTGGGAGTATGACTCCTCTGCACCCGAAGGCAGAGCAATGCCTTAACACTGGGATTTTCTTAGGAGAGGAAATTAGCCGACCAATTCTCTTTGAATTGCAATAGGATCTGACCATCTAACTCGGTTAGACTCTTTTGAAAATGTCACCCTAAAGGCACAACTCATTCCTCTGCAATACCCAAAATGTAATTGCTACTGTACTATGGATACCTACGGATTCTATTTGCCCCCATGAGATACTGCTTCCAGAGCTGTTACGAGTGCTTCTAGGGATCCCTTTAATCCAAAGCCTTACAGGGAGGTTTTAGCCTTTCATTTGGGTGATTTCTTCTCTCACAATTTCTAAAATTATAGGAAACAATTTTTTTAGTCTTGGGTTTCTACAGTCTAAAGCGTCTCAGACTGTCATGGAAATTATATACACAATTTAAAAAAAAAGAATTTCATATGCACAATGAGGTTTACAGCATCACCTGTTTCCCCCCCCCCTCCTCCACAGGAGGCCAAAGCTTCCAATGCTGTTTTCATTCGTCATCCAGAATTGCCCCGAAGGGAAATATTAAAGGTTATATTTTGTGTGCCTAAAAATACGCACAAGCAAAAAGGTGTGTGCACGAACCCAAGCTGGGGTTATGCAGTCAAAAAAAAAAACCCAAAACATTTTCCAGGCATAAACTTGTGCTTCCAACATCCACCATGTTCAGACTCCATGTAACACAGACAGAGTAAGAGCAGAGGTGATGGCACCAGCAGCAGAATAACATGGTAGCAGAATAAAGACTCTTTATAAACCTACGGTATGGAATGATGCCTAAGACTATTTTCAGAAACTATTCAGAGTCGCATTAGAAACTACGCGATGAAAAAAATCGTAGTAATTAGACGTTAAGCAATCATAAAAGATATAAATATAATGTATTTTAAAGCAATTTCAAATTCAGTCAGAAATTAATGTAATACTTTTTATGAACATCTGACTCCTTTTTAATGAGCTGTGCTGTACTTAAATTCTTTCTTTATACTGCACCAGGGCTAACTTTGGAATGTTTTTCTATCTAACTTTCAACTTTTTTTATTCACCTAATAAAACCCTTTGATTTTCTTCCCACTGCAGGAACCTTATAATGAATGGCTTCATGAAGCAGCCCTAAGGTTTTAGTTAGATCTCCTTTGTGACTCCATCACATTTCTTCTGATGCCAAAAGGTACTATTTCATTGCTTCAGTTCGCTCCCATTCAACAGGTTGCAGTATAAAGAAATTTGCATATGCAAAAGTACATATTCTATTCATTGACTCATAGGCCTATAGACTTTGAGGTCAGAAGGGATGATCATGATCATCCAGTCTGACCTCTTGCATATTGCAGGCCACAGAACCTCACCCACTCACTTCTGTAGTAGGCCCATTACTCAGGCTACAATTTAGTCACAGGTATTTTTAGTGAAAGTCATGGACAGGTCATAGGCAATAAACAAAAATTCATGGCCGAGACCTGTCCATGACTTATATTATAAACACCCCTGACTAAATCTTGGGGAGCCGTTGCTGGAGGGGAGCTGAGGGGCTGCTGCTGCGGGGAAGGGGGTCTGGGGGGGCAGGGCCAGCAGCACCAGCTGCCGGGGGGGCCGCCGAGCAGCAGCTGCTCCGGCCGCCCGGGGACCGCTACAGGGACTGCTGCTCCGTTGGTCCCCAGGGTCAGCCGCACCAGCTGCTCCTCAGGCAGTTCCAGGGCCAGAATGCGGAATGAATTTTGTTATGTGCAACAATATGGAAGTGATGGGGCCGAGGGGTTCAGAATGTGGGAGGGGGCTCAGAGCTGGGGCAGTGGGTTGGGGTGCAGGGGTGCGACGGCTCTGGCTGGGGTGCGGGCTCTGGGGATAGGGGCTCAGAGCTGTGGGAGGGGGAAGGGGTGAGGGCTCTGGCTGGGTACGGGCTCTGGAGAGGGGCCGGGGATGTGGGATTTGGGATGCAGGCTGCCCTGGGGCTACAGCAGGGAGAGAGGACTCCTCCTGGGGCTGAGTTGGGGCCAGGGGAGTGGTGTCCCAGCAGTGGCAGGCCTGAGCTGGGGCTGAGTTGGGGCCGGGGTGGGCGCCTCCCCCCCTGTCATGTCAGGTCCCGGCCGGGCGGGTTCCCTGAGCACCTGCGTGGCACTAAATAGGCTGCTCCACGGCTTACAGGGAACTTAGCTGGGGACCACCTGAGCAACAGCTGGTGTGGCTGGCCCCGGGTACTGCCTGAGCAGCAAGCGACCCATGTCCCATGCTGCAGAGGAAGGAGAAACCCCCAGGGTCTCTGCTAATCTGATCAGGGGAAAAATTCCTTCTCAACCCCAAATATGGCCATCAGTTAGACCTTGAGTATGCGGGCAAGACCCACCAGCCAGACACCTCAGCCAGACACCTTGGAAAGAATTCTCTGTAGTGACTCAGAATTCTACCCATCTAGTGTCCCATCTCCAACTGTTGGGGATACTTCCTAATAACAGTAACGGATAGACGTCATTAGTGTCTGTATTAGGGATGTCCAAGATAGTTCACATAGATTTATTAGGATTAGATATCCAGCTTTTATGTAAGAGCTGAACATTATCCATGAATAGACATGATTGAGTTACTTGATCTACGTGATGACATTGAGTACTTGAGCAAGTCTTTATCACCCAGTGTTATGTCATGGATTTTGCTACATAAGCACCGGTATGTAGGCTCTCTACATGTACATAATTCTATATGTAACAACTTGTTGTATGTGACTGAATCTTCAATATACTAACTTTTGGAATCAGAACATATGTGATGCCTTCTTTTCCTGAGAAAGTATTTGACTCCATAACTCTCTACCTATCCTGGAACAGCTGAAATCCACTCTCTCCACTTCCATTTCCCTCCTCAAAGCACTTTTTGTCTGCAAAGACAGGCAGTGTTAAATGACCAGTGAATGAAATTCTGATACTTATTATATACATGAAACAAAACACACCCACTGTCATATGGTGACTCTGCTTCCATTTCTGATAGCACTCAGTGTAACTGAATAATTATTTATTGCTTGTCTACAGAGGCTGTAAGCACCTAGATGCGGAAATCTTCTGTCTTCCACGTTCTTTATAGTCCTGAGAGCACTCTAAAATAAATAATTATTCTGTATATGCTAATTTCAAGTCAGAACATCTATTCAGTCACATCAAAGAATGTAAAGTATGATTCCTTACTGGATATACATGAGAATGCATATGTGGCCAACAGCCCTGAAATAACTTGGCAATAACAAACAGAATTTACTAGGCAGATATTGCTGCAAGGAAATTTGCATCAAGCCACCCATCACATACCAGGAAATCTTTGAATGCACTTCACTGTACTCAAACTTAAAGAACAAAAAATCAAGAGGACAGAAACATCAAATATATATGAGTAAACCAATATATCGCAGTCCCTCAAGACTAAAATGATGCTCCTCACTTGTTATTAAAGATATTAGTTCAGCAATGCAGTGCACTTCTAATACGGTCACAGTAAAACCACAGCTGGAATCATGCCTAAATATAGCCCCAATAACTCAAGAAAGAGGGTAGCAATCAGGATGGGGGATCAAAGACAGCCTAAAGGAAAATACGGACTCTTAGTAAATTTTTCAACATGCAAAACTAACAGTTGGATCTAAAATACTGTATGTAAAGACTATTTTACTGTGAAAATCTAATTTAGAAACATGCAGGGTGGAACTGGCACTTTGCAAGACAGCTCTCATAAAGGGCAGTGGATAGCTACACTGCTCCAGGGGTGGGGTTGAGAGTCACAGTTCAGTCATGACTTCCCCTTTGCTGGAAAAAAGCTGAACCAGCCTTTTTCTTCCACAGCTTACCTCTGCCAATGCACAGGCTCAGCTATATTGGGTGATGAGTGAAGCCACGGCTCTGTCCACTTCCTGCTCCTGCCTGCCCACTTCCCATCCACCTGTATGGGAGAGGGAGGAGCGATCCAATGGCAACTGCTCTTCTCCCTTCCCTTCCCTCCTCTGCGAGGGAGGATCTCTAGCAAAGTGAGTAGCCTACATATGGTAGTAAGGGGGTTCTTTATGCCCTCTTATTCCATGTAGGCATCCAGGCTAACAATCTGAGTCTGTAGTCTGTAACATGCACTCTGATATATTAAAAGAAGCACAACACAACTGTTTGTAGTAATAATAATAATGATGATGATGAACTGCTTTTAAACATTTTTATATTCACCATGAACACTAGTCACTATCATTTCAGAGAGCAGTCATCTGTAGGTGGATTTTAAAAGTAGTTGATGAACATACTTCCAATGGCTCTGGAGTACATGCAATAGTACAGAAACAGCAGCCACTGGAATCAGTGGATACTGATCTTTGCTATGACCAGAGTATTAACCATGTGTAACCCTCGCCTACGTCAGGTGACTGGGACTAGGAAATAAAATCAATCTATGACCATCATTTCTGCATGTCAGACCTTTATTACAAACACCTTGGTATATCACTATTTTCACAGGCCCACCAACTGCATGTGCACCTAAATCACATCATGAAGAATTTGCTCTGTACAGTACTCCAGAATTCTCTACAAAAGGGCTTATTTTCCCCTGTGGACTGCAACTTTGTCACAGCTTATGTTGGAGAGGATGGAGGAGAAGAGATCCATCTTGAAGGCCAAGCAATAGTGGCCATTTTCTTACTGTAGTATAAGTAACATTGAGTTTCATCTGTCAGACCACTTCAGGCAATCTTTTGCTACAAGAGCAATTAAGCAGCTGGCCATGTTAGAAGACATTTCTCAGCTTTACTGATTCATCTGAGTCAAGCATGCATTGTCATGCATGGCAGGTACGTCCAGACTTCTTCATGGGCTGTTTTTGGAGAAAGCTTACTGTAGGGACTTTTCCAAATGGTTACAGACTTCAAAACCATCCCCTACATCTTTGATGATTCCCTTTTAACTGGATTTCCACACACAGGCTGGCTTCCTAATAACACACTTTATTTTATAAGCAAAGGGTTTTTTGTTTGTTTGTTTCGTTTTAAAGATCTGGGATAAAGGGATTCTTTATTTTCCCTATGTAGACACACTGTTTCCTGCAGCACCTCACCATGGGGGCAACAGAACGCTGAATGGAATGTGCTTGGAATGGCCCCAGGGTCCACCTGGGCTGCTGCACAGCCAGTCTTTGCTCCTCATCAGTAGTGTGTTTGTGCAGGACGAAGGATGGTGCCAGAATGACACCAAATTAATTTAACTCAAAGAAACTACTCTCGTCATTGAAAGCCAGCATGGTAGAGACCCAGCAATTAACTGAAATTGCATTGACAATACAAAGAAAGACGGAAATATTGAATGAAACATTCAAATGTATTATACATTACACATACAGAACTAGCTCACTTCCAGGTGGGCTGTCACCTGAGAATTGGTTAATTTCTAAAAGCTGGTGGCCTGCTAAAGGAGGATTTCCCACACCTGCGAGGGGGAGCAGATCAGGACTCTTGCCTAGCCCAAGTCCATCCTGCCCCTATCTCCTCACTTCCAGGAGCCCTCTCTTTTCCATCTGCCCACTCTTCTGACATAACCTGTCTCCTTTCATCACCCGTTCCCAGCTGCCTCTCATCTCAGAAGGTCATTCTAGGCTTGAGGAAGAGTCATAATGGACCCCCAAAATGGTGTCCATTTTCTTAATGTGCTGTAAATTATTGCATAGCAATGCATCACCTAGGGAAATGAGCTCATGATCTATCTCTTCTCACATTTAAGACCAGCTTACTCATTCTCAGTGTGTTGCATGGAGAAACTGCTAGGAGCCACACATTGTCCTCCTACCAACCTGCAGAGATTCAGCAGAAAAATTAATACAGCCTGGGTCTGTATTAAATTTCCCACAGAGCCATTTTCTATGCTGAGAAGACTTTAAGGGGGGATTCTGAGGATGGCCTCAGGACATGGAGTCAAGCAATGTCACCGGGGGCCTTGAAGCTGGTGTGGAGACACAGCCAGATCTGAAGCTTGTGGCCCGGATCCTCTTACTTTTGTGGTAGAAAAAAGGGGTCGTCTCCAACCCTGAAGGAAGAGTTTTGAGGAAACTCCAAGAAGTTCCCCTTATGGAGTTTTCATTCCCCTAGTCTGCTTCCATGCAAAGGAATAACTTGCTTGTGTCTATAACTAAGTTGTCTATTTTCCTGTCCAAGGATCTTCGAGACAGTCATTTGTTCTGTTCAAGATAATTCTTCCCCTCTGCTCAAAGAGTAGAGATATATATCTATTTTTCCTACAAGTAATTTCAGCCAGTCAGGGCATGACTTAAATTAAATGATGAATGACAAGAGAAGTGTTTTTATCTAGATATGTTGTGAAAAATAAAGCATAACCCATAGCATTGGTGATACTTCTTTGCTCATTATTTTTCTCCTATAATTTTTATCACTCTATCTATCTGTTTCTCTAGGTTCCTACATGGCCCCCATCAGTGCAGCATCCAAATTCTTTCCCTTTCCATTTCATTTAAAACTATAGACCTAGACTAGAAATAGTCCTACAATATGTATCTAATTATGTCTGAGTTCTGCTGACTTATTTCTCCTCTTATATGCTTCAGCCTTATCCCTATTGACAAACACAGTGGCACAGCTCAGCAGCCCCACTATCAAGCCATTAATGCATTTCACCACTACGTTCATTTTTTCACAAGCCAATATGTTTCCTAACAAATTCATGGTAACTAGAACCTTGGGTTCCCTGCCCAGTTCACTTTGCAGTGGGTTCTCTGCTTTCATCTATCAGACTGGGCTCACACACGTAGAAGTTTATAAAGGTCTGGATTCAAAATGAACCTGGTTGTCTCAATACTTGGATGTCACTGCAGCCCCCAGTGTGGTTTGGGCTCCTAGGGGTTTGTAAATGTTTATTCCGGTTCATGGTGGTAAATTTAGCAGCCATTTTGGAAGAGGAAAAAGGTCTGAGGACCATGAAAAAGTGATATATCGCCCTAGTAAAACAATGTTCAGCCTGTTGAGAATGAGTGGCTTCTGGCCTGTTGGTTCATGTAAGATTTGCCTTTCTTGGTCCAATTCCCAGTGCAGCCTGCCTAATCTGGACTATTCAGAGCTGATGAAGACCAGGCTAAAGAGACACCTCATCACTGCCACTCACCTGGCTGCTCTGACACGTCCTTCATTTAGAGGAAACTGCAGGGTCTCTACAGTACACAAGCCCTCTGCCAAGGGCTGAATTTCACTTGGAATGCATATAATATTTCTGCTGCTATTCCACAGATATCTTTATAAGGCATAACAGTGGGCATGTGTGAGGGTTAGGAGTTATTTAATCCCCCATCCCACCACCCCTCTTTTTTGGAAAATTTTCTCTTTGTTTTTGCAAGAACATTTTAAGACCTAACTTGCGCATACATTCTGCAGCAAACACACTGTTGTCCTCCCTAGGGAAGAGGAGATTCTATTTGCCCCCCAAATCAATAATTGGCAGCCCTAAAGCAATAGGCTCAGCAAAAGAGATGCATAAACCCAGGTGAAGGATCTTTTACTAAGTCCCACTATACGTAGCAGAGAGCTAAATTAAAAGTCTGGGATGAATATGTGTGTATTAAGTTCCACTATTGTTCACTGGGTTGTTTGATAATTTCACATGATGATCCTTTTATAATCAATCATGCACACACACAGAATAAGGTAACAACAAGCCAATATATATATATATATAAAAACAAACAAGATATTAAATGTAATATCATCAGGGCAAATCCAGAAGTGCTTACTCAGTCCTTATTCTAGACAAACCCCTATTGATGCCAATTAATGTCAGTGAGTCAGTCTGAAGACTAAGTGTGGGAGCGAGGGAAGGAGGTGGTGCTTGGTGAACAGGGAGAGCCTGATGGGACAGAGTTATTTGACTTTTTGCTCCTTCTCTTTCTGGCAAGGGGGAGTGCTGCTGACTGATATTGGGTAAACAGTGCAGCTGAGAGTTGGGGATGACGCTCATTGAGCGCTTTGTTGGAACAGGAGTAGAATCTCTTCCAAGCAGGGGCTTCTCCTAAATACTTGGAAGTGAAATAGTGATGGTGGGGTGGTCTTGCCCCTCTGCCTCCCCCAACTCTCCTTCCTCTGGTTATGGTGGGGCAAGCAAAACAGAGTTCTCTGCCTGAGGGAGAGTGACAAAAGTCTGAGTAAAGGCTTCAGAACTTAGTTTATTGGGAATTTTCAATGTTCCTAAAATATCCATCCACTTATTTCCAAATTTCAGCCTGTCCTTGTGACATCTTCTGAGTATCTCACCAGCAACATCAACTTAGTATGGCCAAAACAGAACTCTTATCTTTCCTTCCAAGCTTCTTGCGCATCCACCCTGTTCCTCAGGCCTCTAGCCGGGGAGGTTATCCTCTCTCTCTCTTGCCCCACACATCCAGACAATGTCCAAATACCTCCACTCCTCCCCCAAAACATTTTACGAGACCAAGCTTTCTCTCTCTCTCTCTCTCTCTCTCTCTCCACACAGCTAATGCTCTTATTCAGGCCCTCATAACCTTCTCCTTTCTGTTGTCCCTAACACACTCCGTGCCCCATCCACTCCACTGAAACCCTGGCTGTTGGCTCATCTTCCTAGTCCTCACTCTGACCACATCACTCTGCTCACTGGATCCCTTTACTGGCTCCCCCATCTTATTGCATCCAGTTCAAGCTTCTTTTCCACCCCTTCAAGGCCTTTAGCAACTCTTCCTCTCTCTACGTGTCCTCCCTCCTCTCTTTGTGTCTTTACGTCTCATTTCACTCAATCTGCCAAGGATGCCAGTCTCACTTGCCCATTTGTCATCTTCTCTCACACCCATCTCTGGGTCGTCTTCCAGGTTCTCCCTTATGCCTGGCATGCCTCCATGAATTCATCAATAAAGGCCACTACTCTCTCATCCTTTCTCTTACTCTATATTTCTACAGCATTTGGCACCATGGGGCCCTGATTCTGACCAGGCCCTAGGGGTCTTACCATACTTCATTAGCATCATGGAACTGATTCTGTTCTTACTTACAACAATGTTACACAAGTGTGTAATTCCACTGGCATCTATGCAGTTTTACTCTTGGTTTACACTAGTATGAGGACAATCAGGCCCCATGTGTCTAGCTTTGTATCATGGTGTTTTACACATTAAAAAAAAGTTAAAAATAAAACTTGGATACTATAAATATGTAACATTTTTACCACCCAACCAGCGTACATCTCATTAATGAAGGTGACAGTACCAAGGTGAAAGCCTTTTTTGTTTATTAGAATTTCTTTATTTAATGAGGTCAGTCCAATCTGACTGTCAAAAAGATCCTGCCTGTAAAAATATCATTTGTCGTTTTATTATTTTATACAGCAGTAGTTTTTCCATCCAGTTATGGATGTTCTCTGAAAACAAGTTTGCACAATGACACCGGGGAGAATTGGACGAATTGACTGGAAGAAAGAGCTTTATGAGCTGTTCCTCTGTTGCCATTCAGACTCCATTAGCCTCTACTAAGTTACATACGTTGGTTCCAGCACTACTTATTTAACCAGGAAGTAGAGCTGTTTAAAGATAGCCAGGCATCTGGTTAGCCACTCAGGGGACATTCTGAAGTAATATGGGGTACTTCTCAATACAAGTAGCACCATTTCCTGTTAATAACTTCACACATTTTTTTTCCTTTGCTAAAAAGCTTGTGATATTGAAGAATGGGTCGTCTAATGTCTGAAACCCTAAAAAGTTTACATCTTTAAACAAAATGAAAAATAAAGTGGCAAAGGATTTAGGAACACCCCTTTTAATTCATTGTATTGTAGTTAATATTGAAAATAACTTGTCAAAACAATTTTATAAATCATCTAAACTTAAGAGGCGAATATCAATGTTACCCGATCTAAGCCCAATGAAACAAGCTTACAGGAGTGATCCAAGGCCCATTATTGTTAATGGAAGTTGTTTCATAGATTCCAATGGGCTTTACATCAGGCTCATGGAAAACCTAGCAAAACCATTTCCAGTGAAGAGGAGTAAAAAGTTTTATTTCAGGGGATTTTATATAAACTAAAGTTCCATTTACAGTGAACCTAACCTTCTTAGGGCCAAGACCTGGAATCCTTACTCAGGTAAAACTCCCCTGGAAGTCAGCAGGAGCGTATAAGTACTGCACCAAAATACATGTAATTAAGTGACTTGTGTGGGACTTATCCCAAGCCCACTGAAGCAAGTGAGAGTTTTTCCATCAACTTCAATGAGCTTTGAATCAGGCCACATAAGATCTTCACTGAACTGCTTTTCCCAAACACTTATAAACCCAGAGAATATCATAGCAAAATCCCTGGCCAGATCCTGCTCCCATTGAAGTCAATATCAAGTTTGTATTGACTTCAATGGGAACAGAATTGGGCCCCTAACTATGTTTTCTAACACAAGGCAACTGTAAATCAGTAGTTTTCAAACTATTGTACGGGTGACCCCTTTCACATAGCAAACCTCTGAGTGCGACCCCCCCTTATAAATTAAAAACACTTTTTAATATATTTAACACCATTATAAATGCAGGATGCAAAGTGGGGTTTAGGGTGGAGGCTGACAGTTCGTGCCCTCCCCCCCCCCCGTGTAATAACCTCGGTCCTGACCCCCAGTTTGAGAACCCCTGCTGTAAATAGAGCATTACAGAAAATGACCGCAGTTACCATCACCTAGATTTTCTGACTCATTTTCATTAAAAGTTGCTCAGTTTGGTCTAATACAGTTCAGTATTAAAGCATACTGGTTTGGTTGTGTTAAGGTTAAATAAATTAAAATACTGAGCGCAAAGCAAAATACAACCATACAATTTAATGGTCCTCAGCAAAATGAAAAGCAAACCTGGTCTCACCTTTTCGTTTCTGTTGCTGGACGTGCCCGTATCCCTTTTGTCTGAGAAAGTCTTCATTCTGGAATTGTTTCCAACCTTATATTTCTTGAAGTAACTGCCAACCTTGACAAGCTTAGGAGGAGCTTTGTTTTTGAGAATTAAATCCGTGATTTTACAAGTTTTAAACTTCTCAGCCACAAACCCTATAAGCTCCTGTAACCCCAGCACTATTTGTTCCATTCCATCTAATCTTTTAGCTTGCTGCTCTGCACTCTTGTTCATGTCAGAAAGGGTATTGGTCATTTCTATGCACAGCCCCTTCATTTCAGAGTTATTTAGCTTTTCACTTGTTTCTGTGGTGGGTCCAGGTTCAGCTGCTTTTGCCTTTAACATCTCAATGTCTTTTTCAATGCAACACATTTCCTGGGAAACACTGTTTAGCGTCTGAAGGACATTGTCCTGCACAGTCAACAACTTATCTATTTTCTGACCAAGGGAGGCAAACTTCACATCCAACGTGTTAAAACTTTCAGAGGAGCTGACATGTTTGCTTGCAGCAAGAGGAATTTGGGTGGTTTCCACTTCATTATCAAGCCCCTGGCTTTGTAAAGCACTGGGATCAAATATTTTGACCAAGGAGTTTACCCTGGATGTAGCAGAATTCGTCCTACTGGAGGTGGTCATTATGCTGGTTTAGTTAGGGGAAGAAAATACTCTGATGGTCAGCTATTTAAGGCCAATATCTGCTCAGAAAGCTCCACATCCAGTCTTCTCAGACACAAAACCCGGGTTTGGCAAATCAGGCTCAAGCTATTTGAAAAACATCCAAATATATTTGACTATCACAAAGTAATGAGACAGCTGAATTACTTAGAAAGGAAAACACTCCTGTTCATTTTTTTAACTTGTTTTAAAGTGAAATGGATATAGAGACAGACATTTGCTGAGCAACCTAAATGCACTCTGCTCAGTGACGTAAACCTGTGGGGAGGAGGGATAGAACTATTTGCACTTAAATGGAATTTGACAGTGTAAAGGCTACAAGATATCTGAGAAGCCACTATGGGTAAAGGCAGTTTAGCAGTAGTGTTACTGCTTGTCAGAAACGTGCATCTAGTATGCCATGTGATCTCTGTTCTGAAGAGAATAGGGGCCTTTAAGGGGAATCTAACTTTGGGCTCTTGAAATTTTTATAGCTGAATGTAAATTTTTCAGATTCAAACCTGCAGTTGCTTGAGAAACCTCTTATCAAAGGCGGCATTAAACAGCAAGAGAGAGAGATGTGATATACAAATAATACACAAGAGAAAGTGAGAGAGACACTGGTATGCAGACATTATAGAAAGCCACAGCCTTTTTCTTTAAACTGGGCAATCACCACAACCCCAATCAGACACAGGCAATCCAAAGTTTAAAGAGTCTTTTTCCCCATAACCAGAGCTTTAGTTTAAGACTGTGTGTTATCCAACATAGTTAAATTTAACATCAATGAAGCCTCTTATCATTTACAATGATCTGACTACAAAATTCAGAAAATGATGTTCACTAGCAATGATTGCTAGTTCCATTCTTTTTATTGCCTACCTGTAAATGGCTCCCTTAAAACCAGTCATTATATTACTATCACTAGGGTTACCATATTTTAAGTGTCCAAAAAGAGGACACTCCACGGGCCCCGCCCCTTCCCCACCCCCTGCCCCACCCCAACTCCGCCCCCTCCCCTGGACGCTTCGCCCCCTGCCCCTCCCCCTCCCCTGCTTCCCGCGAACATTTGATTCGTGGGAAGCCTGAAGCAGCAGGCAAGCTGGGGCGGGGGGGCGCGAGGAGGTGCGGCTCTGGACCCGGCGTCTCCGCACCGCCGGCCCCCGACCCCAGCCCCAAGCACCGCCGGCCCCGGCCCAGCCCCCAGCCGAGCACCGCCCGGCTTGGCCCCGGCCCAGCACCCCTGGCCGGCCCCAGCCCGGCCCCCGGCTGAGCACCCCAGCCCCCGGCTCCGCACCGCCGGCCTCAGCCCAACCCCTGGCCGAACACCGCCGGCCCCGGGCCCTGCACCGCCGGCTCCAGCCCCGGCCCCCGGCCGAGCGCACCGCCGCCCCCGGCCGAGCACCCCCGGCCTGGCCCCGGCACAGCACCCCTGGCCGGCTCCAGCCCGGCCCCCGGCCGAACACAGCCAGCCCCAGGCCGAACACCACTGGCCCCGGGCCCCGCACCGCCGGCTCCGGGCCCGGCAGCTCCGGCCCCAGCCCCCGGCTGAGCGCACCGCCGCCCCCGGCCGAGCACCGCCGGGCCCGGCCCGGCCCCGCACTGCCGGCTCCGGCCCTGCACTGCCGGCTCCAGCCCCACACCGCCGGCCCCAGCGGCTCTGGCCCCCGGCCGAGCACCGCCGGTCCCTCCCTCCCTATTTTCCTGGACATGTCCGGCTTTTTGGGATTTCCTCCCGGACGGGGATTTGAGTCCCAAAAAGCCGGACATGTCCGGGAAAATCCAGACGTATGGTAACCCTACTATCACAAATCTTTTCCTGAGGGCTTTCACTTTTCATAAAGTCAGTGTGGGGTGTAGAGGAAGAATCACATGACTGGGAGTCTGAAATCCCCAGGTTCTAATCCCTGTTCAGCGATGCATATTGGCTAGAGGAATTAACCCAGGGTTGGGGTTCCACTCCCAGTTTAGCTACACTACTAATGTGAAGTCAGAGGGACTTTGGAGGCAGCAAGGGGTCTGTCCACATCGATCAACTTGCAAGATCTAAGCCTTATTTTGTGATGTGGGTAAATCATTTCCTTTCCCTGCCTCAGTTTCCACATATGTTAAATGGGGATGATGAGGAATAGTTAGCATGCGCAGAGGGTTTTATACATATAAAGTGCTAAGTATTTTAAACTTACTTTGTTTTCTGCCTGTAGTGTTTAAAATACTTTCCATTTTTAATTGTCTGAGCTCTCTCTCATAACCACTCACAAATGGATTTTTAAAAGCTTTCCACTGAAACCTATTTTAGTCATTTAAGAATTAATGTACCTTTAGTGTTGATAATGCACTGAAAAGTGATTCAGGAGCTTTTACTTGCTTTCAGGTTATCATAGGTTTTTAAGAAAGGTTCCAAGGTATATTAACCCCCTCATGACAGCAGCTTGTCACCCTGACTGAAACCTGAAGTGAGCCCAGGCATGACCCTGAAACTTGGATTAAGATCTCCTCTTTACACAGCAGATATTATTGAGAGATTGCAATCATATGTTATGGTTAACAGTACCTCCTCTGCATTGATTTAAAAGATGCAATGATTTAAAAGCAGGCAAGTGAATGGAAACAGAGAGCTTAGGGATCCCTATTTCATGGAAAGAATAATACACCAGGCATCACTAAAAAGAATGCTGAAACAAAGAGCATCATGGAGATTCCAGTAAAGAACAGTTATGTTTAAGGCCCCTAGTGTTCTTCCATTCATCTCTGCTAGAAACATAAACTAAATTCTCTTGACAGTTACACATCTGCAGAAGCCCCTGTTAGTTACAAAATTCCAGCAGAGGTGTTTGCACCATCTGCAAAATGGCCAAATTTGCAGAGCCATTCATCACAGCTGAAATGTCTGTGCAGAGGTTCACAATTTTAACTTTGGAGCTTTTTCCTTCTACACACAAAAGACCAATGGTTCATTATATGTCATCACCCATCCAGCCAGGACGGCTGTGGTGGACGTCTCAGTCAAAGCATGTCAGTCATGAGGTTCTTCTATAAAATGGATGTTCTTTTGCGGGAGCAGGGAAATGATAAAAAGAGGGGTCAGCTACACTGATAGTAATTCTAAAGTCTAACCTATACACTAAGCCACACGTACTAAACATTTAAATCTCTCATAATATTTACCCAGGGAAATGTCATGAGAAATACATCAAAACAGTCATTTACTGAGTACTGTAATAAAATCAGCTTAGTATGTATGTTTAAAAGTTTAGCCGCACAAACACACTAATAAGCCTATATGATGAACTTATATAAATTTTAAGCTCCTGGGGGCAGGGACACTATTTTCCTTCATAGCACTATTATATGGATTATTATTGTAATTCTATCACCAAAAATTAGAAAGGTTTTCCCATCAATGCACTCTATTAATAGAATAATAATAATACCTAGCTCTTATATAGCACTTTTCATCAGCAGCTCTCAAAGCTCTTTCTTAATTTAATCCTATTACTCCTAGCTATGCCTCACTTTATTACGATATATAATGAATTTCCATCCTGGGTGTTTACATCCTTCAGTATTTGTAGGCTGTTTCACCCTGCAACCTGAGTCTTGCTTAGCCATTCAATGCACATTTAATTCCTTCATTCCGTTCTCATAAACCAATCCTTACAATCAACACATCGCCAACCTCCGGTATTTTGGTCACTCTTACCTAACCTGCAACCATTTGTCAATATCCTTCTGGTAATGAGATGCTCAGAACTGAATGCAATGTTCCAGAGCCATATAGAGAGGGGTCTCCCTGTCCTGAGAAGTAATGCACCAATAGATGCAGCCCAAAATTGCAGTGATCTTTTTTAAATCGACCTAACCCCGTAAATTAGACCTAACCCCGTAGTGTAGACCAGGCCTCTGTTGCTACCCTAACACATTGCGCCATCAGTCCTAAGTCTCTTTCAGCATTGCTGCTTTTTTGATTTCTCCTTCCCATTAAATATTGGTAAAAAAAACTAGCTTTAAAGAAAGAGACAAATTTTTTACTCTTATTTACACCTGTTTTCATCCAAAACCCCAATAACTGTTGTCTTCCAGACTGCAAGTAAAGAGCAAAATTTGACTCATGATCACCTTTTTTCTCCGATTTCATAAACTGGGGTTTAATGATATGACATGTTTAAATTTTCTGCACTGTGAAATTTCAATAAACATTTTCAATAAAATGTTGCATTTGATGGGGAAAAAATGGCAAAACCAAATCTTTTTGCCATCTTTTCATCAGCTCTAGGTGATACTGTACTCTAGTGAAAAAAGCATATACATTTGCTCAGTAGATAAGTTTCTAACCAGCCTATAAGAGATTAACTGTTTCAACTTTGGCAGTGGTTGTGTTCTATGGATGTTGAAACAAAGAAACTCACCCATATGAACATCATGTAAAGAGAAACCCTTCTGCAGGTTTTGAGCAAGCCACCATTTCCCATATGTTTTATATTATAGCTCAGAATATTAACACTCTGCCACCACACCACACAAGTGACAGTGTTGGCCTGAAGGCTAGTGAACATTGGGAGATTTTCCACAGAATAACAGAAACACCTATGCTAAATAACTTAGTGTTAATTAACTGTGAAAATTCACAATATTTAATAGTCCTCTAAAAAGATTTTTATTTCTTATCTATATTTGGTGTTCTACTGATGCTGCATTCTTTCCAAGGACTTTTATGTATTAGAAGTTTACCTCCAAGATACCCCTGCATTTCCTCCCATCTTTGTTTCTGCACTGACACAAAGGACCTTTTACAAAGGGGTCAAAACTGGCTTTAAAGTTGCATATATAATTTTGCAGGTGAGTAGAAAAGTGACATACAAATTTTGGAAGAAATATAAAAAACTCATATGGAGTTGGGAGTGGAGAGGGGTTTTCCCCTCCTCCTTTTTTTTACAGTACAAAAGTACTTGTAATTTTCTGGTTAGAAAGCTAGAGTTATGATTTTGTTCACGCCCTTGAACTCACACAAACTCCTGTCAAAGTTACATTCTCAGTTCATTTCTATAGAAATTTTGTGGCTATTATTTTGGAAAAATTAGTCCACATGATTCAATATGCCACAGCAGGTCTGGTTATCGATGTATCCATCTGCTTCTAAACATTCAATCTCAGGTTCAGAGATGCTCCATCCCAACTCTGATGGGGTCTGATCCAAAGCCAGTTGAACACAATGGGAGACTTTTTTATTGAGTTCAATAGGATTTTGATCAGGCTCAAAGTAGTTAGAAAAATACTGATATCCTGAGAATCTACAAGAGTTACCAGTCAGTAAAATGGGAAAATATTTGCTCTTTGTATTTCTAGTGTGAAGATCTATCAGCAAGTAGAAAGCTAGAGAACAGTTTCTTCTTAATAAGCCATTCACTACATCTTCAGTGATTGCCTAGCAATCCCTTGGTGGTGCTACTGAGATGCCAACTTCCTGGCATTATCTTATTTTCTTCTGAAGGAACTATTCCAAAGGGGGTTCCCCTCCTTCTTTCCCCCCTCTCCACATCCTTTCAGTTTAGTTATTTCATATTTCCTATTCATTACAAGCCTAGACAGAGCAGCACAAAAATGTATGGCTGCTGGCACCAAACATCATAAACAAGAGCTCAAGAGGAAATGTTTGAGTAGTAGAGTCTGATTCCAGTTTTCTCTGGCTGCAAGCCAGAGTTGGGTTATGCTATAATTCATGAAAGACTGGTGTCTCTATATTTTATCATATATAGAACAAAATGCCTTGTCATCAATACCAAATTGTTTTACACAATGTTTCTCCAAAGTTTCCATATCCAGCACAATAGCTTACTGTTCTCTTTCCTTTTCTTTCTTTTTTTTTAAAGAGGATTTATTTTTCCCACCCTCCCCAAACAAAACACCAACATCTGCCACTCATGAGTTTGCAGCACGCGTATGGTGGACACCACACATTCCAGTCATTGCTTAGTCATCTGTGCAAGCAACACAAATCCTTCTGACATTTCTGTTCCTAAGTTCTGACATGGATCAGTTTTGGAGGGGTGTATATTAAGAAAAATAATACAAGTGCAAGTAGCTTTGGCTTACCAGCCACTGTGACCTCCACCTTCCACACCTCAGAAAAAAGTAGGAGCAGAAAACCTCACTGGTGTAGATAGGCATTATTTTGTGAAACTCACACTGTAGGTAGATAGGGCCTGATCCTACTTCCAAATGACTTCAATAGCAGGAGATCAGGTTTAGAGTTCACAGTTACTATCAAGATTATTAGGGAGAACCCCAGTGGAAAATATGCAGCTTTTAAGGAGCAAAAAGACACTGCACAGCAGCTAAAGTTTCTGAACTAGTATAACACATATAATAGCTTTGATTGGTTGTAGTACATACAGTGTGTATTTAGATACATATGCACATATGTATATTACTATTTGCTAGAGCAGATTTTCCAAATATTCCAAATTTTCCAAATATTCATTTTTAATGACAAAAATGAAAATGTGATTTATATTTTTAAGGATTCATACTACGCGCTTCATAATCCTGCCCTCATATACAGCTCTATTCTCAGTTTCTGCTGACTTCCCCTTACTCTTCCCAAACCTTTCATCTTACTGCTCTTTTAGTCTCATTGTCCCAGTGTCAGTTCTGTGCCTTTTATCATGCTGCCCTATATACCTGGAAGAGTATTCCTCTTCTCTCTTTAAAATCCAATTATTTCAGCAATCCCTACTACCTCTTTCCCTCCAGTTCTTACCCTGTGTCTTGGCTTGTGTTTGTCCATTTTGTGAAGCCTCAGTTACAAACTATTCAGGATAGGGAACATATCTTAACCTACCTTTATAAAGGACTGTACAAATTCACCAGGCTATATAAATAACTTATATAAATAATAAAAAATATTATAATTAGAAAGCCTTATAGAAGTAGGTAGTCTTTTTTTTTACCTTTATCATCTTCTAATAGAGAAAGTACTGTACATTTTGCAGGTTTTGGAGGGGGGTTGTTGTTGTTTGCTGAGAAATTATATTAACATCTATAATATTAAAAGCCTTATCTGTGTAACTTGTATAATTTATGTCCCTGGCATTTTTTCCTCAGTCACAGCTTTTATAGGTAACTTACAAAGAAAACTGTTTTCTTTTATCCTCATGCAAAAGAAAGACACCACTGAAAAAGCCACTCATATGCTTTACTGAATTTGTTATAGAGAACTCTAGGGTCTCAAATGAGAAATGCATTCAAGCTTTTAGACACAAGAGATCTACTATCCAAAAATATAAATGTGTATATTCTGGAGCAGGAGCTGAGAGACTACTATATACAGTAGTGTCATAAAGATAGATTTGGTTAAAGCATGTCTGCTCCTGCTCTAATATATGGCAATGGCTCCCTGAACAATAAAACTTACAGAAACTGAAAGACTAGAAAGAAAGCGTGAAAGCTATGAAGCAGATTCAGAAAGTCATGCTGTTTACTGAAAGTTCACAGATTTCAGCAATGCTCTCACCCCTCCCCCACCCCCAAATCAAACAACAACAAAAACAGATCAACATGGAGCAAGGCGTTTATCCACATCAACTCATTTCAAAGACCAATAGTTATATAGAGTATCTCAGTGTAAGGGGTTGAAATAATCATATGCCTAAAAGTAAGTGACATACTGTGTCATAAGTGACTTATGTTTATGGATCCCATGGGATCCACCCAAAAAACTCATCTGGAACTCCACTTAGGGTTAGAAAAGGAAACTGCTTCACACGAGTTAGGAGCATATAGCAAGAAAATTTTGGCACTGAGCTTCATGAGGTATGACTAGGGAATTTATAGCCCCATAGGGCTCTCTGCATACAACTTCTTTATTACCTGTTAATTATGAATTCTGACCTCCCTTTCCATAATCTCTCTGGCAACAAGGTATCCTATAGATGCCCCTAGTGATAAATCACAACAGTAAGTACCTGAAACAAACTAAAAGGTGATCATCAACAGAGTGCTCTGATGAATCTTTAGAAACCACCTAATGATAGGAGGAGGTTTTTTTTTTTTATTGAAAAGTCCCTACATGTCATACAGCCTCAATAAATAAGAAATAGTGTCTGGTAACCTTTCTCAACGCAACTGGCTCGGTCTCTCCAAACTTGCATCCGAAGAAGTGGGCTGTAGTCCACGAAAGCTTATGCTCTAATAAATTTGTTAGTCTCTAAGGTGCCACAAGTACTCCTGTTCTTTTTGCGGATACAGACTAACACGGCTGCTACCTTGAAACCTCTCCAAACTTGTGTGTCTTTATTAACTCAAATTACCTTGAACAGGCAAATACAAAGACACATCATTATAAGACGCGCAGAGGTCCTTCCTTTAAGGCTGCATTTGTTATAAAGTAGCTTCTGAGACCCTGCAAAGGCTTTTAAAATATAATTTTTTACAAAAGGATGCTTGCCATAATGAGTACCATAATGAGCACTCTGGAAAATGCTTGGCTCCCAGAAGACTATAATGGAAGACACTGACTAAGAAAATGTCCTAAGAATGTAATCCTGTATGGCCTGATCCTACAAACCTAACTCATACTGAGTAGCATTTACTCAGGTGAGTTTCACTGCAGTCACACCAAGTAATATTTACTTAGTTCAAGTAGAATTCACTCACACTAGGCGACTACACTGCAGTAAATGGAACTCTTTGTGTGAGGAAATGCTGCGAAGATTGAGTAAGGATTGTAACATCAAGCCCTAATCAGCAGTATTATGCACAGAAATAATCTGATGTCTGATACTAAAGCATAAATGTCAAAGTCGGTGACTTCTTTATTGCTGGTTAGCCTCCGCTAACGATGTCCCCAGCCGCCCAAGATGTCAGACCCCATCTGAAGATTCTTACCTCTGCTTAGTAGTCCTTGTTTTTTCACCCATTTAAAAAAAATAAAGATTTTCTCAAGGCTGAGGACTATAGTGTGATAAATTACCCATTAATAGCGCAGAACTCTATTTCCAGGAAGCCAGTTTAAAGGAAAATTCCTGACTTTCTGAAGCTGAAGCCAGAGGTGTCATACTTCTGAAATGGAGGAATGAAAGCGGCACTGTCTCCAGGTGCACCAGTGTTGTACCTCATTTCATCTGCTAGGGAGACTGGTTAAAATCTTTGGTTGCCTTCCAAAACTTTTCTGGCAGTTAGCATCCTGTATTAAAAATTTATAAACCACGAAAGGCCTTTTTTTTTGGTAAGAAAAGTTAATACAGGATGGATAGCCTGAAAAACTTAAAAGGGACTGTCATCAGAAGTGGTTATATGGAAAATGGGATGTAAATAACTCCATTCACTCCCTCCGAACACCCTAAAAACACAGTGAATGTGATTTCAGTGGGAAGGGAAACTGTACCGATGAACATTTCTTTAAAACAGCTGTGGAGAAGAGTTCCAAAACTGCCACTTAGTCTTTTGGGATGTAGCACTTTTACAAAGTAACACAAACAGCTCTTCCAACAGAAACATATTGATGAATATCAACACTGAGTTTTTCATTCATTTTCAAAATGATTCCACTCTACAGTCCCTAACTGTGCAGCCCGGGCCAGAATTTATGGACACTGTGTGATGACCTTTTACACCACAGGCAGTCTTAACAAGTGAGGGAGATACAGAGCTAGGCAGAACCTCAATCTGTTTCAGGCTATCAATCTGTGTCCAGATGGCTTTATAAAACAAACAGTTAATTTTGCATTCACTGAGAATTCCTCCAGTATCTTCTATAACTGTGAAAATACTATAGACATAGAATACCTAGACTAGCAGAGGTATCTGTGTGGCAATACAATGCCATGCAACTAGAGGGGACTAGTGCTCTTCTAGTAAACTCTGTATTACTTCTTTTCATTTTGGGTAGAACCTTCTCTGCTTGTTGCAAAACTCATGGTTATGGAAATATGGAAGCAGGGTGAAGTTAAAAAAAAGCAATTATCAGGTGTTAATTAAAATAGTTCTCCACAGTGAGAAAAATATGTTTTGCCTATGTATTCATAACATATTTTTAAGAGATGAATTGCCCCCAACTGCACTGTAGTGATATACCTGCATTTAAAAATTTGTGTGTTGGACCAAAAGTGGGAATGCATTAATCCTGCAACTGCACTGAGGGATTGTTAATTTACTGAAAGAACCTATACCAATACAAATACCTTTATACCATTATGAGTGCAGCCATAGTAGGGGGTTGCGCCAACTTGAGCAAATCAGTTTTTCTACCAATTTAGTTAAATCAGTGCAAAAACTATGTGTAGGCAAGCCCTAACTGCCATAACTCACCACTTCTTTGTGTAGAAAGTCTAGTGCCAAAGTACTGCAATAAATGGCACATTCATATTTAATACAGATGTCAGAGAACACGATTGTGTAGGTGGTGGATGAAGAGGAGTCCATTATTTTTAGAGATAGGAGAAGGGTAGCCTTATTTTGGTGACTTTGGTGTATATTTGTATGCAATGTAGTGGTAGCTATGTCAGCCCCAGGATATTAGAGAGACAAAGTGGGTGAAGTAATATCTTTTATTGGACCAACTTCTGTTGGTGAGAAAGACATGCTTTCGAGCCACACAGAGCTCTTCTTCAAGTCTGGGGAGAGACAAGCTTTTGGTTGATTTATAGTTGTTATTTTAATAAAACATAACTTGCCTCTGGAGGAGTAGATTTACTGAGCCGGAGGAGGAGGGGTGTGAGCTATATAAAAATGTCCCCAAATGCAGGAAATTGCATTAAATATTTCAATGTGTTCCCTTGGTTCTGGTCAATTCCAAATGATGGCATTTATGGGAGTGAGGTAAGGGGTCACCAGAAACCCTCCTCTTCAACTCTATGCACAACAGATGCACATATATATTCTTACTTGGCTGGCTATGAGCTTGGTGTTTGGGGTCAGAAATTCCATTCAGATAAATTTCTCCTTTGGTCCCCTATTATCTTTTGCATGGTGCATCCCATCAACACAAGATGATGCTACTTAACAACTTTGAGATGCATCATAACCACCATCTCCTGTTTTTATCTACTTTAACCACTGCATGGTCCAACTAAATGATAGCTAAAGATGGCAGGCCACAAGACTGCAAATGTTATCTACACCAAAGAACCTCACTTCAAAGACACTTGGGAAATTATCAATGTCAACAGCCTCCTTTAGAATAACCAAAACTAGGGGCATCTCTTGAATTCCTAATGGAGACTCTGAGCTAACTTGTGAGGTCTAGGAGGAGACGTGCTATGTTCCAGAACTTTGAAAGATACTCTAATTCTTAAATTCACCTGAGGCTTCCATAAGGGAGGAAAATGTTCTGTTGCTACTCCATGCAATTGAAAGTGGGTAGTACTCCTTAGGTCACCTTTGAGTTAGTAAATTAGATTCCTAGTAGAACCACCCCTGCTGTTTCATTCTGGGTGGCCTAAATGTCAAGGAAATGAGGAATCAGGGAAGAGACAGGGAAGAAATTGGCAGTCATTAGTTAAAAGAGTTACAGCAAAAAACGTTCGGTGAGATGTTCAAAAGCGCCTAACTGATTAAGGAGAACAAGTTGTTTCTGAAAATCCCACCTGTTAACAATCATTATGCCTGCCTAATTATTTATAACAATCAGTTTGAGGAACAGGTGCTCAATGCTTAAATTACTGAGATTGCTAGGTTACACATGAAATGCAAGGCTCAATAGCAAATCTTGAGGAATCTACCTTTCTAATAACTTTCAACATTACTTTCAACTTCAAGTACTCTAGTAGGGACTGGTGTCCAAATAGTCACACATTCATCATTCCCAAATGATATCATGATTATTCTCACCAAATAATTTGTACTTTGGAACTAATAATGGACTCTGTTCCTCACATCCTAGAGTAAAGTATAGTGTAAGCCTGATTTCTCACCAAGCTAAATCAAGTGTCAGAGTAGCAATTTCATCGTTTCCTTTAAAAGACCTTAGGCCACAATGTTCAAACTTGGGTGCGTCAAGTTAGGCAACTCAATTCATATTTAGACTCCTAAATAAAAATGATCTGATTTTCATTGGTGCTGAGTGCCCAGGTCTTATTTACTACAATGGCAGCATTTTTTTCAGGCATGGAAAGAAAAAATATAACCATCCACATTCTGTACACCTTATTTTAATTAATAGTAGAATACCTATTCTCCTGGTTCAGATCCATAAAGCAGCAAGATTTTTCAGTCAGAAAATCCCACAGATTCAATTTTGTGCCTGCAAAACAGTGCCCAGTCTGTCCCATATGAATTGTACTTGCTGTATAAATCTTAGATAGTGACCCTCTTTACCAGAACTTTAAATGTTCAGGCTGAAAGTCCCCATACTGGCTATCTGCCTCTGATTGAAGTTTCAGCTAAAAAGCCTCCACCATTTCTGATAAAAAGCCTGGATAAAAATACATTGTTAAAAAAATTCGTACCATGATTTCATTGAGATGCTCTAGCATCTCCGTGGTTTGGAGCAAGAACTTCTTAAAATTTGGCAAGGGGGGCAGGGTCACCATTATGCAATTTCCATAAGAAAAATCACCTAAGTTTGGGCAATTTATGAGCCTCTGAAAATCTGTTTTCATGTGCTCAGTACACTTGTTAGAGTTTGGCAACTACATTCTCTGAATATTCCATTTGCACAGAGAATGTTCCATCCCAGGACAACAGGGGCTGGGCAGGACTTTCCCCATAATTTGCTCCTTCCAACTGCCAGGGACTGCTGTGCCACCAGGAACAAAAACTAAGAGCAAAAGACTATTTTTCTTCTGCGCTCTCTCTTATGGTGCCTGGACAGCCTGGAAGAAAAGGAGGAAGCAGCCTGCCTAGAATGCAGAGGGTTGAAGAATTGGTTTGAGTGCTGTACAGTAAACAAGGCATTGGGCCACACAGTGAATAGTGAGGAAGTAAACAATATATTTAATACCTGCTCATTCAGGGGGCACCACCAATCCTGCGCACCGAATGAGGCAGAATCCTGTGGCAAAATAGTATGTGATCATGAAATTAAAGACTGTATCATAATTCCTAAGCATAAACAGGTGTATTCAGTTTGCACAGACAATTTTAATTCTGCCACAGGCAACCTTCATTTTGGCATTTCCTAACTTTTGAGAGCTTGACTTTGCAACGTTCATTTTTTTATGTAGCTTTTTGTGTGTCATTTATCATTTAATTTCTATATTTGTGTTCTGCATGGAAAGAAGGCAGCTTTTACTATTTGCATAGTATTGAAACAATTTCTCAAGATGGTGTTTAGGGCAATCAACCAGATAAGAAGTTTTCAAATGAAGCACCTATGACTTCCTATTTAGGTCAAACCTAGTCACTATAAACCCTTTTTATTAAAGCACACATCGATATTCATTGCAACTGGAAGAGCAGTTAAGATAAACTTGTATGAGAGGGCACCAGTATATATGAAATTTAACTTAATGAAGTTAGGAGAGTAACAGGAAGAAATTAACTATATTAGTATTATTTTTACTCAAGAACAACGATGTCACTGCACAATCGATTACTGAGCTATGGCAATGGTCATATGTACATAAAAAGAAATAGGAGCATATGAGTGGTGGCTCCTGGTTAATATGGAAGAAAAACCTGGGACACCACATAGGCCTTCCCTGAAGTATGATGAAAACCTTCACTGGCAGAATCAGAAAGCATTAGGAAATAGCCTTCTGGAGAGATGTAACTGTGCCATACAGTAGGTAATATCTGCTGTAATTTGTAATGCAGGCCTTGGACCCCCTCCTCCAGCAGAGCTTTTAGTCATGTTCAAATAGATGTATTTATTTCCAATTATTTGTATTTTTTATTTACTCTTTATTGTGTCCTGTCTTTTGCATTTCTTTAAGATAACTGAAATTTGCTGTGCAGACTAATGAACTTGAACACTATCTAAACTGAAGGAATGGTGAGTTAGGAGTGAAGCAGCAATGTAGGCACCCAGTCAAGGGCAAAATGGGTTGTGGTTCCACTTCCTAATAGTGCTCTGAGGCAGCTGCTGGCAGAGGTGCATGTGAGAATAGAGTGAGCTCACTGACCTGGAGGCCACAACGCTTCATTACAGTCCCAAGAACAGAGGTATTGTTTCTCTGATACATTATTATACGGGATGTGCATAAACATACCAAGATGTAACCTACGCAGCCTTTTGCAGCAGCAAAAAGGGTCCTTCCTTTGGCCAAGCTGAAACTGAAAGTTTGTCCCAGCTGGAAGTTACTTTTTAAAGAATTCATAGAAATATAAGCCTGGATACATTTGTGGCTCAAACAAACAAAGTACACCTAGCTAAATGAATCCAACTCATCCAAAGCAAAAGGAAAACAGAGCTTGCTTATTCCTTCATGTTGCAGTGAGGAAATCTGCATATTTTCTCCTTCCCCCCTTTTTTAATTGTGGAAATATTTAATAAGAGGAACTGTCTTATTAGAGATATGCTACTGCCTACATAGGAGCACTGCCTATCCATCCCACGGTACTGCTTATAAACAGTACTACCTGTTAGTCCCACATTACTGCCTATACCCAACAGCTATTGATCCCATGGAACTAAGGAAGAGCCTACTTCATTTTCTCTTTCAGATAATGTGAGGTCATGATTCTTCCATAGAATTTCAAAATGGCACATACAATAGGACCAAATGAATATATAATATAATATAATATAATATAATATAATATAATATAATATAATATAATATAATATAATACCAAAGCCACATGCTCTGGCAAATAGGCCAAGTCTATTAGGAAGAGAGTGTGGTCTCGTGTTTAAAGCAGGCACTGGCATTCAGGAGATGCAGGTGCTACCCTACCTCTGCCACTGACTACATGGGTGACCATGGCAAGTTACTTAAACTGGCTCTGCCTCCATTTCCTGATTTATGTAAAAAAAGTGGGGAGTAAGAATGCTTGCCCATCTTTGTAAACCGGATTGAGATGCTCTGAAAAAGGTGCTTTATTTTGTATTCCATACCAAAAATCTATGTGAAAAGAATGTTAAGTTTGCAAAGCCAAGTATTCAAGTAAGCAAAATTCAGATTAAAAATTGCTTAATTCTGCTCTCTAGTGCATCTGAATTATGATATAGGATAAAGTTTTCAAAAGTGACTTAAATGTCTAAGTCCTGTGACAAAGTTCCTCCTCTATCTTGGTGGGTCCTGCACTTATTGGCGGATTTTCTTGCCTCAGAGATTCACCATTTGGGTTGGGGAACAGCCCAGAGACCTTCCCCTCTGGAAGAACCCACGGTCCAGGTCAATTGGGAGGTTTGGGGGGAACCCGGGCCCGCCCTCTACTCCGGGTTCCAGCCCAGGGCCCTGTGGACAGCAACTGTCTATAGTGCCTACTGTAACAGCTGCATGACAGCTACAACTCCCTGGGCTACTTCCCCATGGCCTCCTCCCAACACCTTCCTTATTCTCACCACAGGACCTTCCTCCTGGTGTCTGATAATGCTTGTGCTCCTCAGTCCTCCAGCAGCACACCCTCTCACTCTCAGCTCCTTGCGCCTCTTGCTCCCAGCTCCTCACACTCACACCACAAACTGAAGTGAGCTCCTTTTTAAAACCCAGGTGCCCTGATTAGCCTGCCTTAATTGATTCTAGCAGCTTCTTCTTAATTGGCTCCAGGTGCCCTAATTAGCCTGCCTGCCTGAACTGGTTCTAGCAGGTTCCTGATTACTCTAGTGCAGCCCCTGCTCTGGTCACTCAGGGAACAGAAAACTACTCATCCAGTGACCAGTATATTTGCCCTCTACCAGACTCCTGTACCCCACTGGTCTGGGTCTGTCACATATCCCTCCCCCCTGCTCAACGCCAAGGGGTTGGGCAGCTTGGGACGCCAGACAGTGCACACGTGACAAGCCATCGGCATTGCCATGACGGCTCCCTGCTCTGTATTGCACATGGAACTGGAAAGGTTGGAGGGATAAGAACCATCTGGTCACCCTTGTGTTCTTCTCCTTGTTCCGCTGCATCCATTGAAGAGGGGCATGGTCGGTCACGAAGAAAAATCTGCGCCCGAGCAGGTAGTAGCGCAATGTTTCCATGGCCCATTTTACAGCGAGACATTCTCTCTCCACCACTGCATATTTTTGTTCCCTTGGAAGGAGTTTCCGACTGAGGTATAGAATTGGGTGTTCCTCCTCCCCGACCATCTGTGATAGAACGGCCCCCAACTCTACTTCCGATGCATCCATCTGCAGGATAAACTCCTTGGTGAAATCAGGGGCTATCAGTATGGGGTTACTGCAGAGGGCAGTCTGTAGGTCTGTGAATGCTTCCTCTGCTGCGTCAGACCATCTCACCAGATCAGGTCCACGGGCTTTCACTAGGTCTGTCAGGGGGCTTGCCCTTGTGGCAAAGTGGGGGATAAATCGTCGGTAATATCCCACCACACCTAGGAAAGCCCAGACTTGTTTCTTGCAACTTGGTCGGGGCCAATTTTGGATGGCCTCTAACTTGTTCACTTGGGGTTTTACCAGACCTTTTCCCACAATGTAGCCAAGATATTTGGCCTCTGTAAATCCTACAGCGCACTTGGCAGGGTTTGCTGTAAGGCCAGCTCGCCTGAAGGTATCGAGGACTGCCTCCACCTTCTCCAGGTGAGTTTCCCAGTCTGGGGTATGAATGACCACATCGTCCAAGTAGGCAGCAGCATAACTGTTATGCGGGCGTAATAGCTTGTCCATGAGGCGCTGGAAGGTAGCTGGGGCCCCATGTAGTCCAAAAGGGAGGACAGTGTATTGAAAAAGACCCTCTGGTGTAGAGAATGCAGTCTTTTCCTTTGCATCTTCTGCAAGGAGAATCTGCCAGTACCCCTTTGTCAAGTGTAGGGTAGTCAAGTATCGGGCATTACCCAGACGGTCCACTAGCTCATCTATGCGAGGTATGGGGTACGCGTCGAACTGGAATACTTCGTTTAGTTGCCGGAAGTCGTTGCAAAATCTTGTGGTGCCATCAGGTTTGGGCATCAGCACAATTGGGCTGCACCTCTGACTGTGGGATTCTTCGATGATCCCCAACTCCAGCATTTGTTTTTAACTTCTGCTTTTATTTCCTCCCTTTTTGCCGCTGGCACCCGATAGGGCCTCATTGTTACTCTGGCCCCAGGGTTCATGACAATGTGGTGATATGTCTCGGTTGTTCGACCCGGTTTTGTCGAGAACACATCTTGGTTCCAGAAGATCATCTCAGACACCTCATTCTTCTGGTCTGGTGTTAAATCAGGAGACACTCTCACCTGTTTGGTAGGCTTGTTTTCTCGGGTTAGGTCTTTTGGGACCGTTGTGCATGCCTCTTGTGCATGTCAGGGTTTCAGAAGGTTAACGTGATAAATCTGTTCTTGTTTTCTGCGTCCTGGCTGCCGCACCTTGTAGGTTACTTCCCCCATGGGTTCAACCACTTCACAGGGCCCCTGCCATTGGGCCAGAAGCTTGCTTTCTGCCATGGGTACCAACACCATAACTCGATCCCCTGGTTGGAACTGTCGCACTTTTGCCTGGCGATTGTAATGGGTTCGCTGGGCCTCCTGTGCCTTCTCCAAATGTTCCCGTACAATAGGGGTACCCTGGGCTATCTGGTCTCGCATCTGCATTACATGCTCTATTGTATTTCTCCCCTCATTGGGTTCCTCTTCCCAGATCTCTTTGGTGATATCTAGTATGCCACGGGGGGTGATGCCCGTATAATAACTTGAAGGGGGAAAACCCAGTTGAGGCCTGAGGTACCTCCCGGATAGCGAATATAAGGTAGGGTAGTAGGGTGTCCCAATCCTTCCCGTCCCGACTTACCACCTTCCTTATCATAGCCTTGAGGATTCGGTTAAACCTTTCTACCAACCCATCAGTCTGCGGATGGTAGACCAAAGTTCTCAGGGTATGTATATGGAGCAGCGTACAGAGGTCCTTCATTAGCTTCGATATAAATGGGGTTCCTTGGTCGGTTAATATCTCCTTCGGTAGCCCCATTCGGGCAAAGATCCTCACCGGCTCTTTGGCTATAGTTTTAGAGGTCGTGTTCCGCAGGGGGCTGGCTTCTGGGTAGCGAGTAGCATAGTCCAAAACAACAAGTATATATTGGTGGCCCCGAGCCGTCTTCTCCAGGGGTCCCACTAGGTCCATGGCTATTCGCTCTAAGGGGACCTCTATGATGGGAAGGGGTACTAAAGATGCCCTCTAGTGGGGCCGGGGACTGTGCAGCTGACATTCCGGGCAGGAGGCACAGTACCTCCGCACTTCTTCATGTACTCCGGGCCAGAAGAACCGTCATAGGACTCGTGCCAGGGTCTTCTCTACCCACAAATGCCCCCCAAAAAGATGACTATGAGCATTATGAAATAGGGTCCTGGTCCCTGGGTTTTCCCTTCCACGGGGACCCCATCTATTTCAGTCACCTCCTTCCTAATGTTGTCATACCTTGGGTCTTCTGCCTGGTCCTGTCCAAAATTTCCTCTCCCGGGGCTAATCTGCCCAAGATCTAGGGATCCAGTCTCTGTTGCCTCTACTGGTTCAGAAGCATTCGGGTGGGGGTCAGACTCAGGTGCTTCTCCCTCTTGCGTGGCCTCCTTTTCAGCTGCGCGGGTCCGCCTACCTACAAGAACGACCCTCTGGCTTTGGGTCAGTATTTGGGTTCCCAAGGCCTTAGCTGCCCTTCTTTCCCTTTTTGTCTTTCTACCCTGTCTGGGAGTGGAGAACAAATCTGGGGATATTTCAGAGAAGATTGGAGGTTGACAGTCTGCTGTGAATGCCTCACCAATTTTAGGGTCCCCATCTTTCTCCAATCCTCCTACTGGGAGTAAGTTTCCAAACCCTGGGAAGTCCATCCCTATGAGCACCAGGTATGGGAGTTTAGGGACTACACCTGCTGCTACCTCAGTAGTGGTCCCTTGGATCTCGATTTTTACTGGGATGGTGGGGTAGTAACTAACTGTCCCATGGACACATGTTATCCCCGTACGTTTAGCCTGCAGCGGCTGACTACGCTTCATGAGCTTCCCTGAGATAAGCGTGATAGCACTCCCCAAATCAACCAGTGCCGTGGTCCCTACCCCATTTAGTTTCACTGGTCTGGTATACATATGTGGGGTTAGTGAGACCCCCACAAGGTGGATTAGAGAGCATGGATCTGCCCAGTTCCCCAGGTTACACTGCATAGGCTCCTCAGCATTGGGACACTGTGCAGCTATGTGTCCCCACTCCCCGCAGGCATAACATCTGTATGGAGCCCTAGGCTTTCCCCAGTCTCTTGGTTTGGGCAGTCTAACATCACGATCCTCTTCTCCCTTAGTGCTCCGACTCTTTGTGGCCTCTGATGGGCCTTCAGCCTCTCTCTTTTTCCACCTGGGCCCTCCTGGTGGCCCAGTCACCCGAACTTTAGGGCTTGGTGCTGCTAGTTTAACCCGGGGTGACTCTTCCTTAACTGGTCGGGTCAGCTCCCTCGCTGTCCTTCGCCTCTCTACCAGGGCGACAACCTCGTCATAGGTGGAGGGTTCCTTCTGGCTTACCCAGGCACGAAGGTCTGGTGGTAGTCCCCTCATGTATCGGTCGATGACCAGAACCGCTAGTATCTCTTCCGGACTCCGGGACTCTGTTTGCAACCACTTTCGTGTGAGATGGATGAGGTCATACAATTGGGACCGCGGGGTTGTGTCTTCCTGGTACCTCCAACCGTGATACTGCTGGGCCCACACTGCTGTCGTTACCCCAGATCTGGCCAGGATCTCTGCTTTCAGCTGGGGGTAGTCTGCCGCAGCCTCTTCAGGCAGATCATGGTAGGCCTTCTGGGCCTCCCCACACAGGAATGGGGCAAGGATGCCAGACCACTGATCTCGAGGCCAGGCCTCCCGTAGGGCTGTCCTCTCAAAGGCCAGAAGGTATGCCTCTACATCATCCTCCCGTGTCATTTTCTACAGCCAATGGCTGGCCAGTATGAGCCACGTCCCATCATGGCTGCAATTCACCTCTGTAAAGGACTTTACCTGATTTACCAGTTCCCGCAACATAGCTCGGTCTTGAGCAGCTTGGTCCATCAGCAGGCAATTAGTCTCTTGCTGCAGCCGCACTGCCTCCTGTTGGGCCGCCATAGCTTGTATCAGTGCCCGCACTACGTCATCCATTGTGGTGAAAAAAATAAACCCTCTCCCTTTTTTTTGTTTGTTTTTTGTTTTGTCTGTTTTTTGTTTTTTAAATCACCCTCCTTCTTCCGCCGCGCTGTGCACCCCAAGATCCCACTCCTGATGCCAGTGTGACAAAGTTCCTCCTCTATCTTGGTGGGTCCTGCGCTTTTGGCGGATTTTCTTGTCTCAGAGATTCACCATGTGGGTTGGGGAACAGCCCAGAGACCTTCCCCTCTGGAAGAACCCACGGTCCAGGTCAATTGGGAAGTTTGGGGGGAACCCGGGCTCGTCCTCTACTCCGGGTTCCAGCCCAGGGCCCTGTGGACTGCAGCTATCTATAGTGCTTCCTGTAACAGCCTGTGTGCATGACAGCTACAACTCCCTGGTCTACTTCCCCATGGCCTCCTCCAAACACCTTCCTTATTCTCACCACAGGACCTTCCTCCTGGTGTCTGATAATGCTTGTGCTCCTCAGTCCTCCAGCAGCACACCCTCTCACTCTCAGCTCCTTGCGCCTCTTGCTCCCAGCTCCTCACACTCACACCACAAACTGAAGTGAGCTCCTTTTTAAAACCCAGGTGCCCTGATTAGCCTGCCTTAATTGGTTCTAGCAGCTTCTTCTTAATTGGCTCCACGTGTCCTAATTAGCCTGCCTGCCTTAACTGGTTCTAGCAGGTTCCTGATTACTCTAGTGCAGCCCCTGCTCTGGTCACTCAGGGAACAGAAAACTACTCATCCAGTGACCAGTATATTTGCCCTCTACCAGATTCCTTTACCCCACTGGTCTGGGTCTGTCACAGTCCCATTTTCAAAAGGGACTAGTCAATGAAATTTAGGATCCTATGTCATTTAGGAGCAGCTTTGTAAAGGTATTTGGACACTTAAAATGCAGATAAATATCTAAAGTGCCTATGGGCCTAACTCCCATGGGAGTTATTGTATTCACTGTAGTATTTTTGTGAGCAGGGAAATGTTATTATTGATAGGGAACTGAGGCACAGAGATTAAGGCTGAAATTTTCAAGAGTGTCCTCTAAGTCTGGGTGTCTCAACAACTAGCTGACCAACTTGAAACACATGCAGCAAATAAAGAACACAGCATTAGTGGACACTTCTGGACATGTTGGCCCAATTGATTTGCCTAGCATCATATAGGAAGTCTGTTGCTGAGCAGGAGGAGAACCATCTCTCCCAATTTCCAATTACATTCCTTAATTACAAGACCATTCTTTCTGTTCCTGCAAGCCTCTACCTCACGCACTACGCATCTGCCAGCTTCGGCAATAGAGGAAACAAGAGTCCTACAATCAACAGTTTCATTAATTTCATGACTCTGTCTCATTCATCAGCCATCTTGTGCACTGATGAGAGACTGTGGAAAAAAATAGTATGTTCTTATGTTCATTGGATCAGAATCCAAATGCATACATTAATACCTCTGGCATAACACATTCAGCAGTGCTGCATGATGTTAAGCAGAATGGCACCCGTCACACCCTTGGAAAGGGGGAAGTTTGTGTGCCTGAGGTCTGCCCCACACTCTCCTGTGGCCAGTCAGAAGGGATCTGGGGCTATGGCCTCATCCTCTCATCTCCCCTTTCCTCCTTGCCCCATCTAAGGGGACTGGTGCTGCTACTGGCACCTGCACCAATCAATCCTCTGACTTGGGAAGTGTAAAGACTGTGATTATGACTAGCCCATGTAGGTTTCTTGCACCTGCTCCCTCCCTGTACGTCAGCACAAGGCTAGCCACAATCTATCCATATATTTGCACAGTTAAGACAAGAAATAGAAAAGATTAAGGCTACTGCAGCATTGTACATCTGACAAAACTGAACATTCTGTTTCTTTTGTAGTATACACCTAACCCCCTCCCAAAAATATGAAGCTTCAATTTCAAAAACAGCAGGACTAAAAGAGACTCTGAATGTGCAGGGTAGGCTGGGTAACATCACTGCAGGATCCAGATTCTTTGCATTTCCTTAAGTTTCTCAGTGTTAATTATTAATTTTTTTTAGGAAGCAAAAAGAGTAAACTTAAAGTTGCTTTAAATGTTTGTTGTATAGATGTTAATGAAAGACCAATTTTAAATGCCTGAGTGTCCAGTGACTCTACTCTTGAGATTGGGAAACATGAGAAGAGCAACATCTTGTTATGAAACAGACTCTCGTCTTACCTCAGAGGCCCTCTTCTCCCTTCCCTGACCTATCCCCATCTGCTCTCTTTTTCTATTTGTAGAACTAAAATAATATTACTTGGTCTAATTCGACCACAAGTTGTTGGACTCGGTGCAGGAATTACTGGGTGAAATTCTATAGCCTGTGTAATAAAGAAGGTCAGAACAGATGACCATAACAGTCCCTTCTGGAGAAAGATTCATAACGTCTTTTCACTTTACAAAATGTAACAGCTCTTTGGGTTCACAGATACAAGTCCTTGTTTGGGAGAAAAAGAAGCAGAGAGATAGGCCCCACTGACACTACTGTCTGGTTCTCTTTTTTGGCCTTTCCACTATCCCATGGCAATGAGTTTCACAGGTTAACTGTGTGCTGTGTAAAGTACTTCCTTATGTTTGTTTTAAATCTGCTGCCTATTAAATTTCAACAGGTGACCCCCAAGTCTTTATGTTATGTGAATGGGTAAATAACTCTTCCCTATTCACTTTCTCCACACCATTCATGATTTTATAGAACTCATATCCCCACCCCTTAGTCGTCTCTTTGCTAAGTTGAACAATCTCAGTCTTTTTAATATCTCTTTGTATGAGGCTGTTCCGTACCTCTAATCATTCTTGTTGCCCTTCTCTGTGCCTTTTCCAATTCTAATATATCTTTTTTGGGATGGGGCAACCAGAACTGCACACAGTATTCAAGGTGTGGGTGTATTATGGATTTATATAGTGGCATATGATATTTTCTGTTTTATATTCTATCACTTTCCTCATGGTTCCTGACATTATTAGCTTTTTTAAACTGCTGCTGCACATTGAGTGGTTCTTTTCACAGAACTATCCACAATGAGCGGAGTTACATGGGTGTAAAACTGGTGTAAGCAGGAAGAGAATCAGTCATTATGTTTGTAAAATATTTTGTGTCCGTATCTAAAAGGATTATAGAAGTCATGTGTTCAGACCCCTACTATAGTCTCTGCTACACAGGGTTTTTAATTGAAGACTTCAACTAACCCTATATAAATACATATATTTATGCATTTTACATAATTACATAATATATATTCCACAAAGTGGAAAGAGCATATAAAGAATAAAGTTCAGCGGTCATTATTTGCAAAACCTGGGCGGGAGGACTGAATCTGTAAAGGTAATATAAGGCATTGTTTATTTATTTATTTATTTAGTCAGTCAGTCAGTCACTTTAATAAGTGAGCACATAGTCTATGAGTAATGGGGACTAACATATACTAAATTGCAAAGGTTTTATTGTGTGACCAGACATCCTCCTATTTTTTCCACGTTTCTCTGAGTCATTTTTTCTATTAATGCAGTAGCAGAGAGCTCAATCAGTCAGTCTGCGTATGAGGGAGGAATTGCAGATTTCCATTTTCTCAGAAATATCTCTTTTGGCCACTTGAATAGTTACTGCAATCCATTTCTTAATGTTAACTGGTAATTCCAGCACCCCTAAAATACACAAGTTTAGAGAAGGGAAAATAGTGACATTATAGTTTTGGAGAGAGCACTGAATGTCGTGTTCCAGAACATATGCATTTTTGACAGGTACAGAGGATGTGGGAAAGGTTGGCATGTGGCTGTTTGCCTCTCCAACACTCAGTGTGTTGCCAATCTAGCCTTAAACAAATGCTCTGGAGTCCAGTAGTACCTGTTTAACGTCTTGTTCTGAAATAACTGCAAGAATAAAGAACTTGAAGTATCTTTCCCATGAAGCCAGATACCGTCCCAGGCTTCTGTTGTGACAGTACGGTTAAGTTCTTTTCTCCCATTTTTCTTTGAGACGGAGTTTGAGAGGATACTGCAAAGCATTAAGCCCCTATTAATAATTCCTACATAGTGACTTTTGTTTCTACGTTTCTTAAAGTGTTATTCTAGAGGAGAGAGAGTTGACACAGACCAGCTGTCCCCCATCCAAGCACAAAGCCTTGAGCGTAGTCACTGAAAGAAGGAATTGTGAGATGGCGGTAGCTGGTATTCGTTACACATGTAATTGAAGGAGGCCAGTCTATCATTTTGTATTATCTCTTTAAATTTTGTTAATCCTTTTTTCTATCCAAATTGTCTTAAGCGTGGAGTTGGCCTTGAGCCTGAGGAATGGGTTATCCCATGATGGTATGACAGGAGAATTAGTAAAATTGGATGCTGTAATAATCTTAATATATTGCAGTATGCCTCATGTAGATGCAAATTTTAGATTTTTTCTTAAGAGTGTGGGTATTTCATTGCAAATCTGTTTTAATATATAGGTGGATGCTGAACACTCTGCTACAAAAGATGCAAAACTTTGTTGCACATTTGATTCAGTCATCTCTAACTTCATACGAGAAAAAAATATACCATCTTTTGGGAAACCCTTAAAGCTACTGTAAGGGATGAATACATAAAGTGTGCCCCCCAAAAGAAGAGAGAAAGACAAGTTACTTAACTCTCTGGCTAAGGAAACAGATGATTTGGAGAGAACACACAAGACTGACCCAAATGATGAAAACTTCCTACATTCTCTAATCAACTCCAAATATGCTTAACCAGCCAAATCTAATTTACACTCAACTGGGTCAAATAAAGATATTATAAATGGGGATATAAAGCAGGTAAACTACTCGCCAGAATGCTTAAGATGGAATTAGCCAGCAATCATATTTCTTCCTTACAAGAAGATGGGAGTGGTATCCTTGAATCAACAGATATAAGTAATCAATTTAAGCAATTCTATCCAGCTTTATATAAATCAGACAACCAATATGACCTTAACAAATTTTATTGAAGTCCTACCTTTCAATAGCCTAACTCCAGAACAAGTGTTATTCATGGACAACAATTTCTCAGCACAAGACATCGAGCCCATTATAATAAATAAGAATTGCAGAAAAGCACCTGGGATGGATAGCTTTCCAGTAGATGTCTACAAAATAGTTTGTAATCAGTTATCTTCTATTCTTTTAAGGATCTTCACTGAAACATTCCAAAAAGGAACTGTGTCTTGTGACATGACAACTGCTTTAATTACTTTAATATTAAAGAAAAACAAAGATGGCCACAACTGTGGCAACTTCTGCCTCATATCTCTATTGAATACAGATTGCAAAAATTTTAGCAACACAACTGAACAGCATCATCCCATCAATTATGAATGCAGATCAGTTTGGTTTCATGAAAGGATGGATTGGTTTCTGATAACAGAAGATAAATCTCTCACTTGATCCAGCAACCTCAGAAGTCAGATATTCCCTCCACAGCCTTATATCTAGATGCAGAGAAGACCTTTGATAGGGTTGAATGCCCTTGATGACTATCCTAAAAAAAAAAAAATTGGATTTGGACCAATATTCCTGAATTGGATCAATGTATCATGCAACTGTCCCCTTGCTTCAGTATTAACAAATGGATATTTTTTCTCCTGCATTTCAACTAGAAAGACATGACAGGGGTATCTATCCCCTGTCACCCCTTCTTTTTAATTTGTCTCTTGAATCACTGGCAATGCACATACACAAGCTCTCAAGCATTGGGATGTGACAATAAACAGGGAAGAATACAAAAATCAGTTTATATGCTTATGACATTGTCGTACTATTGAAGAATCCATCACCATCGATTCCATCATTATTGAGTGTAGTTGACATTTTTGGAGAGATCTTTGGTTTTCACATTAACTGAAATAAATGGCAAGCAATGGATGTATCCACAAGACTTAATCCTTCTCAGTTTCAGCACTTTCCATTTCAATTATGCAGGAAATCACTTACTTTGGTGTTAAGATTTGTCCTAATCTTCCCAAAATTGTTTCTCTATATGGACTATATACCAAAACACATTTCCAGGCTAGTAGGTTTTGAAACCAGGCTCTAGTATAAATCTTGGGGGAGAGCCAGGACTTTGTAACTCCATTTAGCTCTTCTATACTGGCTGGTTTAACAAGACTAATTTTGGTTCTAAGTCTTGAATCAGTGATACTACAGATTTGTTGAGGGATGGGGGTAAGGATAGTATTTGGCACAATTTCTGTTATCACGTTTAAAAAAAAATCCCATTGATGCAGGACAGGGAAATGCTGCTAGCAGCAATCATGTTGAAATAGACTTTGTATAAGAGTATGACAGGTTAGTAAGAGATTGGCTGTTATTCTAAGGAGCAGCCACATGAAAGGAGTCAGAGTAATTAAAGGCTTTACCCTATCAAATGAATCTTGTAACTAATGTTACATCTTTCATTTTCATTTCACTTGCCTGCGAGAATCCACTATTTTGCAAAGTCAAGTCCATTTCGCACAATACTCTTGCTTTGAAATGGTCATCAGCTATAACACATAATTTCTGTTCTGATTAGTCTGTTAATTATTAGCTTTAATATAGATGATTTAGCGTTAATATGGAAGTCAGTGTAACAATGTTCAATGGTCTCATGAGGCTGCTCATTTCTTATAAAGAAAATGTGCCTTTTCTAAATACCACTCTCGTATGAATATCTGTACTCTTGAAAGTCTTTCTTTAACAGCTTGCAGTCTTCCTTATGCTCCCATTGGAATGTCTGGAGATATTCAGTGCCTCTGGGCCTGCCAGGTTAGCAGCATGGAAGATTTCACACTCTGGGGCTTCAGCTGCTGCATTTTTATCTAAAATTTGATTTTCTTCTGAAACCATGTAATAAAGGCGTGATGCATCTGAGTGATGGCAAGAGACTGGGCTTTACATCCGGCTTCACTCACATGACATGACATCAGGATTACAAAAGGTTGTTTCTAGAACTGGTAAAAAAAAATTACTAGCGTAACATTTTTCCATTGGAAAATGTCAATTCATTGAAATAGAATGTCACGGACAAGACACAGGTGGCTGGTCTACTGATTAGAGAAGGAGTCGGAGTTGGGAGTCAAGCCAAGGGTCCAAGCCAGAGCTGGAGTCCAGGGGCAAGGATCAGGAACAAGGTAGGAACCAGGAATCAGGAAGGCAGGAACCAGGATCCAGGCAAGAAGGAAGGGTCCAATGAAGCAGCAGGTACAGCCCACTTGTATGGGCAAGTTTCAGTGCCTCTCTTTGGCTTTAAATAGGAATCTCTGAGCTATAAGAGATCATGGTGCTTCCTTCAATCAGGCCCAGGGAAGCCTTCCGTAATGCAACTTCAGGTTTCATGGTCTCTCCTACTCATGTGTTTAGTAGTGAGCTACTGGATGGGAGCAGGGAGACGACTGTCGACTGAGAATGCTGCAGACCCAGGCTCAATCCTGAGGCATCATGATAGCACACTTCCCTGAGTGGTGTTCTCGGGGCAGTGCTGGACCTGGTTTGTAAGGGTGGTTTTAGTGGAATGCCTTGAGTACAGCAGGGGCGTGAACGTTTTCTGACAGTTCCCAAGTACGCGCCTCTTGGCCACACCCTTCACAGTTGATTAGGTTTGCCCTACTTAATCTTGGAATCTAGGATCTCATGGACAACATACTCCTCATGACCTTGCACATGCATCAGAGGCAGTAGTTGATCCAGATGAAGGCAAGGATTTTCTGTGTACGGTTTTAGCAAGGAAATGTGGAACCCAGACTGGATCCTGAGGGATTGAGCGAGGTGGAGCTCAAATGTGACCAGGATGATCTGTCATCTGATTTGATAGGGACCCAGGAACTGGTGATCCAGGTAGCAGGAAGGTCTATCTATATGATGATGTTCTGCTGAGAACTACACCTTATCATCCACTGAACAAGGGGGACCTGGTTGACGATGTTGGTCTGCATGTCTTTTATAATCCAGTTTTGCTTTTTTCAAGGTGGCTCCTCCATCTCTCTCAAGTCTTTTTGAATTTGTTGAACTCAATTCAATGCTGCTGGGTGGAAGAGGCTGCAGTGGAACTGTGGGTGAAGTGCACTGAGTGGAACTGTGGGTGGAACCATATTTTGCATAGAAAGGGCTTCGACATGTGGAAGCATGACCGACACTGTAGTATGCGAATTCTGCATAGGGTAATAATGAGGACCAATCATCCTGATGGTAGCTGGTGTAGCAGCATAGATGAGCCAAGATGTGGTTTATTCTCTCCGTTGGGCTGCTGGTCTGAGAATGGTATGCAGAGGAGAGGTGTGTGATGACCCCCAGAATTCACAGTGCATCCTGCCAGAAACAGGAGATGAACTGCAGGCCATGATCAGAGATAATGTGATTTGGGAGACCCTGGAGAAGGACAACATGTGTTATCCATAACTGGGGTACTTCTTCAGGTGTAGGTAGGTGGGCACAGGGAATAAAATGGGCCGTTTTCAGAAAGTGGTTTATAACTGTCAGGATTGTTGTAAACCCATTGGACTCTGTCAGTTCTACAATAAAATCAAATGTGATAGTTGCCCAAGTCTAAGTGGGATTTCCAGGGGTTAAAGGAGGCTGAAGGGTGTACTGTGTGATGTCTTGGCCCAAACACACACATTACAAGAAATAACAAGCAACTGTGCTGTAGAAAAAAATGGGATACCAAACACTGGGTTTTGAAGCACCCCAGATGTCCCACTAGCCGGAAATCATGGCATAGTTCATGGGGGACCAAGGAGAACATAGATACAGCCCTTCACAAATGTGATTACCTCCTGAGTGTCATGTGTCTCTTTGTTTATTGCAGCTAACTCACTGGAAAGTATTCCTGAAGAAGAATGGATTAAAGAAAATGAATTCTGTCAGACAGCAGCATTCAGGAAATTATGGGGTTTAACTATATGAGATGGTTACTGGCTCAGACCCTTTTGATTGGTATAATAGTCTGTCTTCTGGGCTAAGGCATTGACTTTGCCATTTCTAATTCCAGGATAGTAAAAAATAACAAAGTTGAACTGCAAAAAGAACAAGGTCTACTGAAGCTGTTGCTGATTCAGTGCTCTAGCCTTACACAGGTTCTCTAAATTTTTATGGTCAGTAAAAAGCTGGAGTAGATGCTGGTCTCCCTCATAGTAATGATGCCATTCCTTGAAGGTTGTTTTGATGGATAGAAGTTCTTTCTCCAGGATTTCATGCTTCTGCTCGGCAGGGAGAAACAGGCACAGGGATGTAAAATCTGTTCAGTTCCATGTCTTTGCGAGAGTACTGCTCTAACTGGAGGCATCTGCTTCTAGGACAAAAGCCTGTATGATGTCCAGATGAGCCAATATAGGAGCAGTGGTAAAGGTTAACTTTAACTGTTCAAAAGTGGTTTGGCCCTTAGGTCACCAATGGAACTGAATATTCTTTCTGAGTAGGGTTGTGAGAGGTGTAATCTGCTTTGAGAAGTTCAGGATAAACAGATGATGAAAGTTGAAAAGGCCTAAGAAGCATTACAGGTCATGGACATTTTGGGGGGCAGCCCAATTGCGAATAACTTGTGTGAATCCATCTTAATTACTTCAGAAGACAGGATAAAACCCAGGAACCCTATCGTGGTTTGATCAAAGACACATTTTTCTAATTTTGACTAAAGGCAATGTTGCCATAGTCTCTCTAGGACTGTCCTGATGTGGAAAGTGTGCTACTCTGGGTTGTTGGAAAAAACAAGTATATCATCAAGATAGACTACAACATATTGGTCCAATATATTCTGTAACACACCATTGAGGAAATGTTGGACAGTGGCTGGGGCATTCATTAGACTAAAAGGCATTACTGTACTGAATACTCAAAGAGGCCATAACAGATCCTAAATGTGATTTTCTATTCATCACTAGTTCTAATATGCACAAGATTGTAACCCCCCCGCAAAGGTCTAGCTTTGTAAATATTCGGGCAGTCCCTACATGATCCAACATGTCAGGAATCAGAGGCTGAGACTATCAATTCCTGATTGTGATTTGATTTGAAGCTCAATAATCGACACAGAGCCGGAAGCTGCCATCTTTCTTCATAACCAAGAGAACTGGTCCTCCAGCTGATTATGCTGATTCACAAATGAAGTCTTTAGTTAGATTTTCTTGGAGATATTCTTGTAATGCTGCCAATCCAGGCTCTGAAATACCATAGATTTGCCCAAATGGAAACTGTGCTCCTGGTTGCAAATGTATTGGGCAATCATAGGCTCGGTGTGTGGCGGAGGATATCTGCAATTTTCTTTTCAAACACATCAGTGAACTCTTGATATTTATGGGGTGGGAGGGGTTCTGCCATGAGCTTTGAGAGTGTACCCTTACCTGAGATTTTCTTGGGTTGGAGTCTGAATCAATGTCACCTTGTCCCCAGCAGTGTCAATGGCAAACTTCTGAAGGGAAGCTAATTTCCTGTCTTCGCCAGTAGATGAGGGGATCATGGAGGGCCAGCCAAGAGATCCCAAGGATCAGCAGAAAGTGCAGAGAGTGTATCATCCCAAATTGCAATACTTCCCTGTGCTCCTGGACAAAGACTTCCACAGGGACTGTCTTTTGAGTTACGGGTCCTGAGGATAGGGGTGAGCCATCAATAGTCTCGATCAGATCAGAGGCTGCCTTAGGCTGTAAGGGGATCTGCAGCCATAGAATACTGTGTTTCTTTCTGTTAATGATTTTCTAGGTTAAATTGTGCTAAAGCCTGAATGAATGAGCAGGAGGAAGGAAAGGGAACAAGGAGTCATCCTCCATTGTACACTTGTGCCAGGACCGGACATGGTCCAGTCCTTTCTCTTTAAGAGCAAGGACCAGGAGAGTGTAATGCCACCAACGGCTTTAGAAACTCCAAGGAGGACTTGGAGAGAACCCTAGCTGGGCTGGCTCAGGGGAAAGCACCCACTAACAAGTCTAACACTGACTAGTACTGTATTTGTTCTCTAGTGCTCCTAAAGTCACAGGCTCTCATTCAAATCACATTTACATTTGAATTAACCCCATCAACTTCAATAGAATTACCCAGATTTAGGACAGTGTAAGTGATGTCAGAATCAGGCCCACTGTACATGCCTCAGGAACAGTCCATCCTCAATGCCCTCTATCAGTGCCTGAGGCTTATAAGCCACAATACAGTCTTGTGGAAGCCTTTTGTGAAGGATTGTACAGGATGGATGTGAGAGCCCATTACATTCATGAAAAGTGCATCCAGACTTCTGTTGGGAGGCTATGACACATTTTGATAGTGCTTGGTATTTAGGGTGGCATCTATAGGCCGTCTATAAATCCCATCTATTATTAGCACAGATGGAAGAGCATGCCTTAAGCCATATAAGGACATGAAACAATAGGCGCCACGTGAAGTTGTTATAGTTGACAGTCATGCCACCGTACGTCATGTTTACAAATCTGCCTAACGCAGGAACTGGCATCATTTCCTGCAGATACTGCCATTTTCCAATTGGTGTATTTGTAAAGAGACTTATGAGCCATAGCAGAGGAGCCAGACATGGGCATGACACCACTACATGTCACGTCGCCGGTTTGAACCTTCATTATATCAGCACCTGCTGCTCTGCTGACAACTATAGACTTCTAAATTTCCATGATACCCTGACACTGTCCGCGTCAATTCAGAGGTCCATTATCTCTTACATGGGTATGAAACCTGATGTCTGTGTTACACTACACAAAGATTACCGGTGTAAACCTTACAGGGAGAGCAGCACATGTTTGTCATTTCAGAAGCGACCAAAGCTAGGTCTATTACCAGCTTATCATCCTGGCTCCAGTACACAGCCTGCTTTTTGTCTGTCTTGAAATTTGAAAGAACAAATTATTCTTAGATATATTTAATTGGACACTAAAAATATGTCCTTAACCTCCAAGAGACTCTACTGTTTTCTAGGAGCAACCTTAAGATAAGCTATTGGGAAACTAAGCAGGTATAAGATGCGTATCTGACACTGAAAGCTTCATATCATTTGGAGTTTGATCTTTCAACCCTCACTCACAAGAATAAAAATTCCACTGAAGTCAAAAGTGAGGGAAGTGAAAGTTTGGTCAAGAAAACTGCTAACCCCCTACTTTTACAAAGAGGACCATGGCATCTTTAAAAAGAACAGGAGTACTTGTGGCACCTTAGAGACTAACACATTTATTTGAGCATAAGCATATATCTATACACATGTTTATATATATCTCCTTACTATATGTTCCATACTATGCATCTGATGAAGTGGGCTGTAGCCCACGAAAGCTTATGCTCAAATAAATGTGTTAGTCTCTAAGGTGCCACAAGTACTCCTGTTCTTTTTGCGGATACAAACTAACATGGCTGCTACTCTGAAACATGGCATCTTTAATACCACATAAAGCAGTCAGGATATTGGTTTATAAAGACTCACACAATAAAATGCACAGTATTGAATGTATCTATCTTGCAAGATGTAGCCTGAGTCATCTCTGCCAGGATTTGAACCCTCTGTTTCAAGGAGTCCAGGTATTTCAAGGTTGATGTTTAAACTATTAATCCATCTTTCAGACAGGGACTGCTGTGATGTTTTATTTAGTTATTTATTTTTCTTGCAGAACTCAATCCACTTCAGTTTCAGGCACAATAACACATCCAATCAGATCTCAATGAAAACATCTTTTTGGTTCCACAAGAATTATAATCCATAACAATCAGCAAAATTCAACTTAGAAACTCAGCAGCAGCTCCTCTTCTACAAATTCTAACTCTAATTCATTGTTTCTGTGCTGTTTGCTCCTCTGCCTTCATTTCATAACGAGAAGAGAGTCTGCTGTATTAGTATATTTGCTACAGAGAACCAATAAACCTTCTGTGTTATGCAGTCACAGTTTTATATTCAGGACAGCTGGCTGAAGTCTGATGATTTTAGATCCTACACATGCATACTTATTTAGTTCATGCAGTGTTAGAGAATGAAAATCATGTGGGAAAGGCAAACCATTCCTGTATCATATAGCCATGCAACACTCCGTCTGGAATAAAATCCTTCTAGAAACCAGAGTATAAAAGATCAAGAGCTCCAAATAAAGTACACAGCTTTTTGTATAGTTCAGCTTCATTTTGTTTTAATGACTGATTGCAGATAGCTTTGCATTGGGAAGGGACAATGAAGCCAATGAGGGTCAAGTAAACACTAGAGTTATTTTGACAATAATCAGGTTAGTTGCTACCTATCCACAGAAGTTAGAGATGGCATAAACAAGATACTTATTAATAAACATTTATGAAGTGCTATAAATGTACATGCCACATTACAGACCATATAAAAATCTCTGCCCAAAGAAGCTTATATTTTATTGCCCAAATCCTTCAGATGTACTCATGAATGCAGTGAGAATGCTCATGTGGGTACGGATTACTTAGATGAATAAGACTTTGAAGGAGCAGGTCTTAATACAGGAAATATAGAAAAGAAGAGAGTAGAGGGAACTACAGGCCAGCTTTAAGAAGAGAGGAGAAGGTCCTCAGTGGATAAAAAGTGGGAGACATTTTCAAACATAGGGAATACCTTGAATGAAGGTCCAGAAAAGTGGAAGGAGCTGAAGGAAGCGGTAAGGACAGAGGATTAGAGGAGAGTAAAAGAATATAAAAAATGAAAATAGTACAAAGAAACGAAATGTAGGTGGAGAGGAAAGATGTAGGAGGGAAACAGACATTTTTAAAAAATGATCCCGCACCCTTAACCCAGCACAACACAATCAGCAAATGGTAAGTATGTGCTGCAGGAAAATTGCTGTCACTATTTGGAATGTATGCACAGAGGATCCAAAGGATGCCGGCAGGGGAAGGGGAGAAAAAGAAGGAAAATCCAAGATTTAAAAGAACCCAAAATACTGAAGAAAAAAATTAACTCTGAATATAAACTGCTTTCTGAGAATGAAACTTGTGTCCATGTCAAGCCCTCAGCTCCCTGCTTTCAGATATTACTGTGATATTACTTGCATCATTTTTCCAAAGAAGTTTTTCACCACTGGAGGTCACTGTAAACTTTGGTTATTCCTTAGCTGTTCCTCAGTAATATGGAAATCAGATGTGCAATAAAAGCCAAAAGCCTACAACTAGGGACAAAATGGACCTGAAGTACTACTTATTGCAGTCATCTTTCAAATTCCCATAGCTAAGGAGATGGATCTTCACTGGATCCAACTCATTCTAAGCAAAGCAACTGGCAGGTTACTGTAAACAGGTGGCTGTATATATGTGGCGCAAAAGTTAACCATGATTTTGTATTTGCCTATATACCTATTGTATGTATAACAGGCCTACCAGAAAAGTATCTAACTACCAGCTAGTTAGCAGTGATGGACACGTAACTGAGAAGAGGTTTTCCTTGATTTCCCATAAGATTCCCACCTTTTCTAAAACGGAATGCAGTAGAATTAGAGGATTCTTTGTAGATGTTTAAGAACAGCTCCCAAAGAATCCATGAAACCCCATAAACTTCAAGTTCTAAATCCTGTGTGATACAATATGCGCGATTTCCTTTCCTTTTTACTACATCAGCAATCATTTTTGGGAGGCAGCCTTTTAACCCACTTTCATACTACTATATTAGATAGCAAAATACATGTACTGCTATGTACATCAATGATTATAAATTCTGAGAAATAGAGAAACAGCTTTTAGATTTCCAACAGCTCTCTGTTCGCTTATTATATGAGCCTTGCAGATGTGCAGAGCAGAAGGAAAAGCTGAAATCAAGACTGCTCTGTAATTTTCAGGACAGATGTTAACATCAGAGAATTCATAGCTTCAACTGAAAAGTGCATTTTTTCCCTGAAATTCCTCTTTGCAGGAAACAATGCATCATAATACCTATTCCTTAATAATCTGCTGCATCTAACATAATGGATCAGATCTGGTGTAAATTGGCATATCTCTACTGGAGTCAAAACTGCAGATTTACACTAGCTGAGGAACTGGCCCAGTGTTTCCCAAACATCTCCACTGCAGATGTCGTCTGCATTTCTCTAGACCAGGGGTAGGCAACCTATGGCACACGTGCCAAAGGCGGCACACAAGCTGATTTTCAGTGGCACTCACACTGACCAGGTCCTGGCCACCGGTCCGGGGGGCTCTGCATTTTAATTTAATTTTAAATGAAGCTTCTTAAACATTTTAAAAACTTTATTTACTTTACATATAACAATAGTTTAGTTATATATTATAGACTTATAGAAAGAGGCCTTCTAAAAACGTTAAAATGTATTACTGGCACGCAAAACCTTAAATTAGAGTGAATAAATGAAGACTTGGCACACCACTTCTGAAAGGTTGCTGACCCCTGGTCTAGACAGTGCCACCCCATTCTCCAGTGAGGCAAACAAGCTCCAAACTATACTCAATCCGCAGTCAGAGCCGCACAAGTAAACTTAAGAATTTTGCTGATCCCATTGTAAGTGCAGGTGTCAGTATCTCTGTTACTGTATCAGCAAAAAGAACAGGAGTACTTGTGGCACCTTAGAGACTAACACATTTATTTGAGCATAAGCTTTCGTGGGCTAAAACCCACTTCATCGGATGCATGCAGTGGAAAATACAGTAGGAAGATATATATATATATATCTAACTAACTATAACAAGAGTAATCAGTTAAGGTGGGCTATTATCAGCAGGAGAAAAAAAAACTTTTGTAGTGATAATCAGGATGGCCCATTTCCAACAGTTGTCAAGAAGGTGTGAGTAACAGTAGGGGGGGAAATTAGCATGGGGAAATAGGTTTTACTTTGTGTAATCACCCATCCACTCCCAGTCTTTATTCAAGCCTAATTTAATGGTGTCCAGTTTGCAAATTAATTCCAATTCTGCAGTTTCTAGTTGGAGTCTGTTTTTGAAGTTTTTTTGTTGGAGCATTGCAACTTTGAGGTCTTTAATCGAGTGACCAGGGAGGCAGGGCCGGCTCCAGGCACCAGCCAAGCAAGCTCGTGCTTGGGGTGGCAGATTCCAAAGGGCGGCATTCCGTCTAATTTTTTTTTTTTTTTTTTTGCACTTCACCGCTTTGGCCGCCCCTGCAGGTTTTTTCTTTTTGGTTTGCTGCTCCCGCCGCCCTGTAGGGGGCGGAGGAGGGGAGCGCCCTGAATCAAGCCTGGCAGGGCAGCCCGCGTCCTTCCCTGCCTGCCGACCGGATCGGCGCGGAGCCCTCCCAGCAGGCGGCGCAGCGGGAGGGGCCGCGTGGCAAGCGCCCCACATAAGGAAGCCCTTTGCCGCTCTGGCAGGCCAGCCAGTTTGTTCTCCCGCCCTTTGCTGCTCCGGCCAGCCGGTTTGTTCTCTCTCCCCTCCCACTCCCCGGCCAGCCAGTTTGTTCTCTCTCCCCCACCCCTCCCCGGCCGGGGGCAGGTTTGTTTCCCGCCCCTCTCTCCCCCTTTGCTCCAGCCGGCCCGTTTGTCGTCCCCCACACCTTTTGCTGCTCTGGCCAGCCGGTTTGTTCTCTTCCCCACCCCCCCGTTCGCCGCTCCGGCTGGGGGCAGGTTTGTTTTCCTCCTCCCCTCTCCCCCCCCTTTGCTGCTCTGGCTGGCCGGGTGTTTTTTGCTTGGGGCAGCAAAAAAGCCAGAGCTGGCCCTGCAGGGAGGTTGAAGTGTTCTCCGACTGGTTTTTTAATGTTATAATTCTTGACATTTGATTTGTGTCCATTTATTCTTTTGCGTAGAGACTGTCCGGTTTGGCCAATGTACATGGCAGAGGGGCATTGCTGGCACATGATGGCATATATCACATTGGTAGCTGTGCAGGTGAACGAGCCTCTGACAGTGTAGCTTATGTGATTAGGTCCTATGATGGTGTCCCCTGAATAGATATGTGGACAGAGTTGGCAACGGGCTTTGTTGCAAGGATAGGTTCCTGGGTTAGTGTTTTTGTTGTGTGGTGTGTAGTTGCTGGTGAGTATTTGCTTCAGGTTGGGGGGCTGTTTGTAAGCGAGGACTGGCCTGTCTCCCAAGATCTGTGAGAGTGAGGGATTGTCCTTCAGGATAGGTTGTAGATCCTTGATGATGTGCTGGAGGTTTTAATTGGGGGCTGAAGGTGATGGCTAGTGGAGTTCTGTTACTTTCTTTGTTGGGCCTGTCCTGTAGTAGATGACTTCTGGGTACTCTTCTGGCTCTGTCAATCTGTTTCTTCACTTCACCAGGTGGGTATTGTAGCTGTAAGAACTCTTGATAGAGATCTTGTAGGTGTTTGTCTCTGTCTGAGGGGTTGGAGCAAATGCGGTTGTATCTTAGAGCTTGGCTGTAGACAATGGATCATGTGGTGTGGTCTGGATGAAAGCTGGAGGCATAAGTATAGCGGTCAGTAGGTTTCCAGTATAGGGTGGTGTTTATGTGACCATTGCTTATTAGCACTGTAGTGTCCAGGAAGTGGACCTCTTGTGCAGACTGGTCCAGGCTGAGGTTGATGGTGGGATGGAAATTGTTGAAATCATGGTGGAATTCCTCAAGGGCTTCTTTTCCATGGGTCCAGATGATGAAGATGTCATCAATGTAGTGCAAGTAGAGTAGCAAGCAGGGCAACTGCCTGGGACCCCATACCACAGGGGCTCCCGCAAAGCTACATTGCTCAGGCTTTGGCTTCGGCTCCAGATGGTGGGGCTCAGGGCACCGGGCTTAAGATCCATGGCGTAGGGATTCAGTTTTCTGCCCTGGGCCTCAGCGAGTCTAATGTTAGCAATGCTTGGCGGACCCCCTGAAAGCTGCTTGCAGCTCCCCAGGGGGCCCTGGACCTCTAGTTTGAGAACCACTGAATTAGATTTTTAAGATGTAAATGTCTGTAAATATTGATTTCACCATACACACACAAACTGATGGAAAAAGACACTTCCATCGAAAATCAAAATTTACAGAAAAAATAGGGAAATTGCTGCTTGAGAACTTATTAGTTTGATTTAAGAATACAGTAGAACCTCAGAGTTATGAACACCAGTTAGGAACTGACCAGTCAACCACACACCTTATTTGGAACTGGAAGTATGCAATCAGGCAGCAGCAGAGACACCCAAAAAAAGCAAATACAGTACAGTATGGCATTAAACAAACTACGAAAAAAATAAAATAAAGAAAAAGCGGCATTTTTCTTCTGCAATTTCAAAGCTGTATTAAGTCAATGTTCTGTTGCAAATTTTTGAAAGAACAGCCATAATGTTTTGTTCAGAAAAAAGAACAGGAGTACTTGTGGCTCCTTAGAGACTAACAAATGTATTTGAGCATAAACTCTGAGGTTCTACTGTATTTATTTGGCATATTATGAAATGTTATGTTGACAACTTGTGTTTTAACAGTTATAAATTTTTGAATTTATTTTTGAATCTCAGTGTGTACCATCATGAAACAATTATTGTCTAACCCCAGGCCCACCAACGAGGGGCGGGGGGGGGGAAAGGGGGTAATTGCCCAGGGCCCAGGTGATTTAAAAGGGTAGCAGCAGGAGCCCTGGGCCATTTTAAATTGCCCGGGCCACAGGGCTCCTAGACGCACGGGGTGGTACCAGTGGTGGCGAAGGCACATGGTCCAGCTCCGCGCCCATGTGGTGACGCTACGCCAGGCCAGCAGCAGCGTGGGACCTGGCTCCAGCCCGCCCTGCACGATGTACAGCAGCAGTGGCCCCTCACCCCAATGACCTACCCCCTGCTGTGCACATGTCCACCACACACATCTGCTGTATTTGGTGCTAAGCCACAGCGCCCTCTGGTGGGTGAAAGGTGGAAGTGCAGCACTTCTCAGGCAGACAATATATTTTGGAGTGAGGGTCAGCAAAATAGCCCAAGCCCAGAAGAGCACAATTCACGTCGCAACTGCTAAAAAAAACCCTAAACTGTTGGTTAAAAATAGCCCATTTGGACAGCAATAGTTTCCCAGAGCACTGCTGCACCCTGCTGGCGTGACTGGCAGTCTGGCAGAGTATCATTATGGAGTACAAACATTAGTCCAGAGCTCAGAAACGGAGAGAAAAACAAGAAAAAGAAGCCCAACTTGAAAAAGGTAGGAAGGGTAGTCTAAAGAAGATCAGGCAGAATGGCTAGTCACTACAGCTAGTAGTGGGCCTAGTAGTTCAGAGCAAGCCTGTGATGATTCTGTTAAAATGTGTGATAAGTACAAAAACAGTCCAAACCAGTGTTCTTGCATGGGAGGAAAGACTCGATACAAATGAGACTGAAAAAACAAGCACTGCTGAAAGTAATATTGCATTCCAAGAGAATGAAAGATCTGGATTTGATATTGGACTGTTATCAAATAGTGCACTATCTGCAACTCTGATCAAAAGTGTTGTTTGAAAAGGGCCACCTAGGCATCCAAACACATTTCCCAGTGACAGAAAAAGAAAGTTTCCGAATTCTATATTAAAATCAAGCAAAAAAAAAAACCCAAAAAACCCAGAGAGGTTTCTGACAGGGATTGACTTGTGTGGAGTGAAAGTGCAGAATCGCTCTTTTGTTTCCCTTGTAGATTATTCAGTTCAGATACCGTTTCTTGCAAATCGGTTTTGGCAAGTGACAATGGGTGGGAAAAGGAACTGTCATGGTGCAAATTGTATGATAAATTGCCTGCTCATGAAGTCAGTGATCATCACAAGCAATGTTATCTGAAATGGCGAGATATAGAGAGAAGACTTGCCCAAGGAACTGATATAAATTCACAGCTAGACAAAAAAATAGAAGTTAAAGCGAAGTACTGGAGGGATTTGCTTAATCAAATTCTGCCCATTACTTTGTTCCTGGGTGAGAGAGGACTTGCTTTCAGGGGAACTTCAAACACAACTGGAGACTGCCATAACAGTAATGGAATTCTTGGAATTGTTGAATTGCTTGCCAAATACGATCCAGTTCTTCAGGATTATGTAAGTAAAGTGAGGCCATCTCAAGACAATGGAGAATGACATCAAGCTCATTGTCTTTCTGCAGACAGTCAGAATGAGTTTATCCAGGCATGTAGCGCAAAAGAAGTTCAAGTAATATTATCGGAAAGACGACAATCTCAACATTTTTCTGTGCTTGTTGATGCTACCCCAGATCCTTCTCACACAGAGCAAACTACAATCATCTTAAAATAAGTTTTATACAACAAGACAGGTTTTGCTATCAAAGAACGATTTCTGGAGTTTGTTGACTGCAACAAAAAAACTGGACAAGATATTGCTAACCTCATTATAACTGTACTGGAAAAACACAATATCCCATTGCAAGACTGCAGGGGTCAGGAGTATGACAATGGTTTGAATATGGCTGGCAAATATAATGGTGCTCACGCCATTATTACTTAAATTAATCCTCTCGCCAAATTTTCTAATTGTGAAGCTAATAGCTTAAATTTGTGTGGCTTAAATGCAGTGGAGTGCTGTGATGATGTAATCACATTTTTGGGGATCATACAAAAAAAAATCTACAATTTTTTTGCTCACAGACCTAATCGGTGGGAGATATTGCAAACAAAGATTGGATGTTCATTGCCTAATCTGTCTCAGACTAGATGGTCAGCTCGCATGGAAAGTGTTAAATCAATTGCAAAATGTTTGCCACTAATAAAACATGCACTTATCGAGTGCGAGGAACTAAATCTGCCTTCTGAGTGTAAAAGAGAGCTAAAGGGAATTCAATGCTACATATAGTCATTTAAATGTACTTTGATGACAACAATATGGCTCAAACTATCGGTTGCCATAGATGAACACAATAAGGTTCTTCAATCAAGAAAGGCAACTCTTGATGTGGAAGTACAAAACATTGACAACTTGACTGAGGAGCTTAAAGAGTAATGTGGTAAGCGAAAAAATCTTCTATCAGAAGCTAAGCATGCAGCCGAAGCCATGTAAACAGACCTGCCCACTGAAACTAAAATCCCTGAGAAACTCACAAAAAAGAGAAAGCTGTTTCAAGTAGAAACACCAGAAGTCCAACTGTGAGAAGCGCGTAAAGAGAGAGTTTTCAAAGTGAATGTTTTTACGAACTTGTCTGTGTAATCAGGGGTTGACACAGCGATTTGTCAAGGCCAGAGACGATAATTATTTCAGCATTCTGTCGTTATACACCTCTACCCCGATATAACGCGACCTGATATAACACGAATTCGGATATAATGTGGTAAAGCAGTGCTCCGGGGCAGGGGGGACAGGGCTGCGCGCTCCGGTGGATCAAAGCAAGTTCGATATAACGCGGTTTCACCTATAACGCAGTAAGATTTTTTGGCTCCCGAAGACAGCACTATATTGAGGTAGAGGTGTATTTGGAATTCATTGATAATCAAATTGAAAACTCGTGTTCTGCTTTTTGCAATATGACAATGATGTATCCACGGACATCATTGATGAGGTGAAACACATGAATGCAATTTATAAGGCAAACTTTGGAAGCGCACCTCCCAAACCATTAGAGCTGTTAAATAAAATTCATGAGCTTAAGTTGGAATGTCTTTTTCCTAATGTCACCGTAGCTCTGCGGATATTCTGCACCATACTTGTCACTGTTTCTGAAGCCAAAAGTTCTTTTAGCAAAATGAAACCAATAAAAAGTGTACAAATATCAACAATCGGACAAGAAAGACTTAATGGTCCTACTCTTCTTGCTATTGAGCAAGATCTTGTCAGGTCATTGAACTTTGAAGATATAATCGATGATTTTGCTGCAAAAAAATCCAAAAGAGTTGCATTTTAGGACCCCTTGCACATTCAGATGTTATGTTTTTTTTTTAAATCTTTTAAAATACTTGTTTTATTCTTGTATATTTTAACTTTGCTGTTCATATTTAGTTACATCTTGTATATCAGTTTTTTCCTTGTCTTTAGATTAAACACCTAATCGTGATTCATGTGTAATTAGCCTACTTGATACTTTAGGTGTTTTCTTACTTTGTGCTTCTTTAGATGTTTTATATATTATTAAATTTCATAGAATCATAGAAGATTAGGGTTGGAAAAGACCTCAGGAGGTCATCTAGTCCAACCCCCTGTTCAAAGCAGGACCAACCCCAACTAAATCATCCCAGCCAGGGCTTTGTCAAGACAGGCTTTAAAAACCTCTAGGAATGGAGATTCCACCACCTCCCTAAGTAACCCATTCCAGTGCTTCACCACTCTCCTAGTGAAATAGTTTTTCCTAATATCCAACTTAGACAACCACCACTGCAACTTGAGACCACTGCTTCTTGTTCTGTCATTTGTCACCACTGAGAACAGCCGAGCTCCATCCTCTTTAGAACCCCCTCCCCCTCAGGTAGTTTAAGGCTGCTATCAAATCCCCCCTCACTCTTCTCTTCTGCAGACTAACTAAGAATAGTCCCCTCAGCCTCTGCCCATAAGTCATGTATCTCAGCCCCTAATCATTTTTGTTGCCCTCCGCTGGACTCTTTCCAATTTCATTCCATAATGTATTTATTTAATTTAAATATATAATTCAAAGTAACAAGTTCTACATCTTATATTTAGGCTCACAATTTGTTTAATACTGGTGCTGTAACTGGAAAAAAAGTGAACTACAACAAGGAACACCATGAATTACGTATAGGGGGTTCTAATCTGTTATCAATAGGATAAAAAGTAGCATTGTAAACCTCAGCCATCCCTTTCTAGGGGACTCATTGACTGCTCTGCCCTGGGACCCAGAATTCCTGTAGGCGAGCCTGTCTCACCCATACCTATTGTCTCACATCACCCCCATAATTTCCCTGCAACTGTGAAAATTTAAATGGATGAACATTTAAAAATTGCTTAAAAATAAACTGATATGATCCATCAAAATTGTAAAAAAAAAAAGAAAAAAATTGAATTCTGCCAAGCTAATTATATATTCACATTAACTCAGCATATCTTTCCTCGAGTATTTTAGAGTTTAGGATAACATTTGTATCAACATATTTCTCTGATGCTTTATTTATCTCTGATTTCACATTTTAACTTTGTATGAATTCCTCCCAAGCTTCCTGAGACACCAGAGGCTAGTAGGTGGCATGCTCATGAAGGGAGAGATTACCTTAAATCACTCTGGCTGCATCATCTGTCTAAAGCAACAATGCTGGGCTTCAGAGGGAGTTACAGCCAAACATTCTTGACTGGATAGATCATTGATGCAACACAAGCCCTTTAAAGTCGGGGTGAGTAGAAGAGTTAATGGAATGTCATTTCCCACTAACCCCACACAATAAAAAGACGTCTAGTTGTAACCTCATGTCTGATTTGCTAAATCAAATGCTTCCAAATGATTTTTTTATTTAATATTTTGATTATAGATTAACCTTGAGGCCTCAGCCAAGACCATGGCTCCATTGTGCTAGGCACTGTACATGCACACAGTAAGAGAGAGTCCCTGCACAAATAAGCTTACAATCTAAATAAACAAGAGAGAGGAAACAGAGGCACAGAGATCTGCCCAAGGTCACACAGTAGGTCAGTGGCAGAACAAAGACTAGAACCCAGGCCTCCTGACTCCTAGTCCAGTACCCTATCTGCCTCATGAAGAATCTTTTCACTGGGCTTCAGCCAGGAGTGGCCCATCCATATAGGCGAATTAGGCGGTCGCTAGGGTGCCAAGTTAAATGGGGCGCCAAATTCAAGGAAAAAATCAAATTAAAAAAAAAATTAAATGAAAAAAAAAAAGAAAAAGTTGAAAAAAATACAAATAAAATAACAAAGGTGTCATTATTTCAATTCCTGTGCATGTATGGAGGGAATATGAATTATAATTCATTTCTCTACATTTCTGAGAATTTATTAATATGTCAAATCTTTTATTTACTACAAAAATAAATAATATTTTAGCAAACATTTTTTTCAGTTTGCGACATAGGGTTAAGATGACTCACTCCACAACTTCGATAAGCAATAACTCAGCCACAATGAAACACATCCACCAGCGGCAAGAGCTGCAATGCTAGTGACACCTAACTCGAATATACATCAAGGTCGCATGGCCAGAAATTCATGTACAGCGGAGATATCGCGAGTTGATACAGTTGATACATTGCAGATAGATGGTTAAGAATCGAGCGAATACTGTGGAAAATTGTGTTTCTTGGTGCCAAAGAATAAAGTATAACGTCTTTCAGCATTATAAATCCAAAATGTAAGTATCTTTAAGCATTATCAAACCTTAGCGTTATTATCGGGCTGTATAATTATGAACTTTTCTTTGTTATAACTGGTTCATATGTAATAAATAAGGTCCATAAAAGAAAAGTAACAGCGTTAACGCTTAATAGACTACGAAAGTGATGACGTCACACTCCAAGCAGTTAACCGTGAGGAAGGGGTTTACTTTCCAAACAACCGGTGTTGGGTTATAATGTCGAAAAAGGTCATTTTGTTTCCATGAAAACACTGTAACTAACTGTTTTAATAGGTAAGTGAGTGTATGTTACTAATCATTGAACCTTTAAGCAGTGAAAAGACGTGTTGGGATGGCTGCAATGTGGTTTAAATCGCCAACCATGTGGCGTGTCAGCCTAACGCTATAATGCTTGCAGTCAGGAGCACAGTACATAACAGTATTCAAATGCCCCATGGCAGAAAGAGGAAAAAGAAACCCCTCAGGAGCTGAGTATCATAAACGAAAGACTGAGAAGGAAAAGGACCAAGCAAAACAGCAGGGATCCTTCCTGAAATATCTTCTCTTTAATCCAAATAAAGATGGAAGCAGTTCATAGCATCCAGATGAAGGAATTTTACTTGGAGAGGAGGTTAGCTCACATCCGCATGGAAGCAGTTTGGAACATCAAGATGAAGGTATATTACTTCGAGATGAGGGTAGCTCACATCCACAAAAAAGCAATTTGGAATCTCAAGATGATGGAAACTTACTTCTAGATGAAGGCAGCTCAGCATTACAAGAGGAAACTCGTTAATGGAGAAGAAATTAATTGAAACTGGTTACAATATTCAGTGTTGAAGGACTCTGTGTTTTGCTTTTGCTGCAAGTTGTTTAGAAATCAAGCAATTGGTACATCACTTACTGAAAATGGTTCGAAGGACTGGAAAAACATATCTTCAATTCTCTCTTCACATGAAAGAAGTACAGAACATTTGGAATGTTTTCAAAATTGGAAAGAACTTGAATTACGATTGAAAAAAGGAAAAACTATTGATGAAGAAAATTTACCTGTGATCAAGGAAAAACAAGAATATTGGCCACAAATATTAGAGCATTTGATTGCTTTAGTGAGAGTTCTCAGTGGGCAAAATTTAGAATTCTGCAACTGTGGTAGAAATGAAAAATTATACACTCCAGATAATGGAAACTTTTTAAAATTTGTTGAATACCCAGCTTTGTTTGATCCAGTCATGAAGGATCACGTAAAATAACTGATCATGAAACACAGGTTCATTACTTAGGAAAAAATATGCAGAATGAACTGATTCAAATCCTAGCAAATGCCATTAAAAAGAAAATTGTAGAAGCTGCCCATTCTGCAAAATACTTTTCAATAATACTGGATTGTACACCAGTATTATTGAGTCATGTTAAACAAATGACGACGAACATTCGTTTTGAGGATATGGAAAAGTCTGCAGATGAAGATAATGTTGAAGTGCTCATAAAGGAACATTTTTTGGGTTTCATGAAGGAGACGACTGGAGCATTTATGACTGAAACTATTCTACAAGAGCTTGAAAATGTCAGTATCTGTTGAAAACTTACGTGGCCAAGGCTATGATAATGAGAGTAATATGAAGGGTAAAGACAATGGTGTGCAAAGGAGAATGATGGAAATCAATGCTAGGGCCTTTTTCGTTCCTTGCAGTGCACATTCTCTGAAATTGGTTGTCAATGATGCTGCTAGATGCTGTTTAGAGGGAAGCAGTTTCTTTGACCTGGTGCCATATTTTTATGTGTTTGTCTCAAACTCAACATGCCATTGGGAGATTCTGACTCGCCACGTGAATTCTCTAACTGTGAAACCACTTAGTCAAACAAGATAGGAGAGTCGCATTGATGCTTTGAAGCTTCTTCGCAATGAACTTGGAAACATTTATGATGCCCTAACTGAAATTTCTGATGATACTACCTTTACTGGATCATCTGGCAATACGGCATATTCAGATACAGAAGCTCTTGCAAATGGCCTTTCCAAGTTCAAATTTGTGACTTCACTCATTTTGTGGTATAATATCCTCTTTGAGATTAACCTCACTAGTAAGCAGCTTTAGGAAAAGAACTTGAACCTATATTCTGCTACTCAAAAACTGCAGCAAACTAAAAATATTCTGGAGGAATTCAGAAGTGATGAAGGGTTCAAAAAGAACACTGGTAGAGTCTCTCGAGCTTGCTGAAGTAATAGACTTTCCGAAAGAATTTGAACCAGAGACAGTTTGCATTCGGCAAAAGAGACAGCAGTTTTCGTATGAAGGATGAGACACATCCATTCAGAACCCAAAACAAAGGTTCAAAGTGAATTTCTACTTCGCAGTCCTGGATACTGCTATTCTCTTGGTTGACGAAAGATTTCAACAGATGCAGCAGCTAGAGTCAGTATTTGGCTTTCTATATGATAGCCACAGCTTGCAAAAGAAAACATCAAAACAGATAAGAGAATTTTGTATAAAACTGGAGTTGGCATTGACTCATGAAAATTCAAAAGACATTGATGCTACAGATTTGTGTAGTGAGCTTCACGCTTTTTCAAGGCGACTTAAGAAACATTCCACTCCTGAAGTTTGTTTGTGAAAATAAACTCAGACAGTTTTCCAAACATTTTTATAGCTCTACACATTCTTTAACTTTGCTAGTTTCCATAGCTAGTTGGGAACGAAGCTTCTCAAAGTTAAAATTGATAAAAACATATCTGCGTTCAACAATGGTGCAAGAGAGACTTGTTGGCTTGCCACAATGTCAACAGAGCATGAAATAGCTGGAAAACTGGATCTAAAAGAACTAGTGACCGAGTTTTCAAAACTTAAAGCAAGAAAAGTCATGTTTTAAGAGCACAGAGCGTTTTTTATTCAGAGTGTTTTGTAAATACAGGTTCAAGTTCATTGAAGAGTTTTCTTATTTCTTTTTATATTGGATGTGGTGGTAATGGCAGTTAAAGCAGGATAGCGTAATGGATGATTTTGGATTTGTAATAATAAAAATTATAATTAACATTTTAATGCATTTTTATTTGAAATCGGACTGAAATATCATCTAACTGACGTGTACAAATCTATTCTGAAAATTTCGTGTCTCTATTTTATCTGATCTCAGAAACATTGGTTGGACAGATGGATGGACGGACAAACCGAACAATTAAGCCTCTGTTTAAAAAAAAAATGCTTAAAATACATTAAAAGGAAAAAAGGGGAAAAATGTTTCCCAGTTTACCAAAAACGTCAGCCTAGATCTTCCCTTGGGGTTTGGGGGCACCGATTGGATGGTTTGCCTAGGGCGCCAGTTGCTGGCAGCTAGTCTAGGGCCGCTCCTGGCTTCAGTCTATCTCACCACGGCGTGTCCCCTTTGCAATGAAAGGTTTCACACATCACACCTGTTTCTTTCATCTGCAACTGTATCCTCTGACTCATGTTACATAAAAGCCTTTATGTTATTAACTAGTATTTGCCAATTATGTGTGAGATCTTGTTTTTCCACAGATTCTGCAGTCAGGTCTATTTCAGGGGCATGTGACTGTAACTATATAAGAATCAAACTTGCATAGTGATAAAAAAGTAATAAAAGTATCAAGTGATACTAAATGAGAATCCAGGTCTAAGGGGACTAATTAGGAAACTCATACATCATCATATCTTTTCAGCAGAAAAGTTGATAACCCATAGCAGGGACTGATGCCAATCTTGGAGCTACCCAAGATAACTGATTTACTGGTTGGTTTTTGTTTTGTTTTTTGATTGACAAAGACATTTGGAAAGGCCTGAATTACAACTTTCCTACAGCCTTAGCACTATTGAAGTTATAAATACATAGTTTATCTCCACTTTCTTGTGCTTCTCTCTGAGATTATTTCAATTGTAAAAAAACCCACATTCAGCCATATTCCAGCCCATGCTACAGCCCTTTTATGGCACTGCACAAGCATAAAGTGAGCAGAGTGACCCCACAGTGCAAGGGGAGCAGAGTACGGGTGTACATGGCCTTATGCTGCTTCCCACCCCACTTCTCCACAGCCTCTGGGATAAGGTTGTGCCAAAAGGTGGGAGGGATTCTTTCAGGAATTAGAAGGGAAGTGGCTGGAGTGCTCTGCATTCCAGCAATTCTGAGCTGCAGAGCAGCCCACGGGCAGCTTGGTAAGGCCCTTAAGGCTACTCTCCTATTCCAGGGGCTGTACTGGCCCAAAATAGGGGGAGTATAAAGCCATCCTCGGTTTTTCTCCTCCTGGACTGCACCTTCTGTGCTGCAGAAGAATCTGAGCTATTAAATCTGAGGGTAAAAGGAACAGGAATACTTACACACAAATTAGCGAGGTTTCACCAGGGATTAATTTAGCCCATCTTTAGAAGTTCATTCATTTTCTTGAAGCAAACTCAATGAATTTATTATTTTAACTTGTGTGAAATTACAATTCATGAAGGTGAGTGTCAAGCTGTCTAGAGTGGGCTTGGGAGCGTGAGTACCAACCTCAGGGCAGACTGTGAAGAAGCAGGGCACAAACCCCAAACTGGTTGTGAGTTTGATACTTAGATTTCACCAACCGAGTAACAGGTGTGAACTCCTCAAGCATTATAACAGTCTTAACATAGAGTCACAGACAATCTCCTTAGCTACTCCAGTCTATCTTACCACCCAGGCAAGCTTGTTTTTGTGAAATATGGTCCCTGACAACAACAATCACAACAATATTCAGGTTACTCTCAGTCCCAAAGGACCAGTCGCTTATCCCAGATCAACTGCACCTTAGAGCTCACCAAAGACAACACTTGTGGTCAATCCTATACTAAAATAACTAAAGATTTATTAACTAAGAAAAGAAATAAGAGTTATTTACAAGGTTAAAGCAGGTAACCATACATACACAAACGAGTTACAGTCTTATGTTCTGAAAGGGTAATAGAGATGCTGTAATATGGAAGCTCTATATGTCCTTTAGGGCTAACACAGGGATTGGCAACCTTTGGCACCTGGCTCGCCAGGGTAAGCATCCTGGCAGGCCGGGCCGGTTTGTTTACCTGCTGCGTCCGCAGGTTCGGCCGATTGTGGCTCCCACTGACCAGCATTTAATGAGTAGAAACACATTCTCATCTCTTCAATACCTATTTTAACAATACTAACACATGGGTGAGCCAGACTGGTTTACAGCTACGCATTTGTCAGTGTTCAGTGAGGCTTAGGGGCTTTGGCATGAGCTGGCACCTGATCTGCCAGCATCACAGTGAGGGAGGCACCATACAAGCTTCCTCATACTATTCCAGTTGTGGCCTCAAGAAGAGTCTGCCATTTGAACCAAACTGTTTTTGTGAAGCAGATATTCCACTAGGGACTTGGGTAAGAAGTTCACCAAATAAATGCATTTTGACTTGTAATCTAAGGCTGTGAATTCCAAGCTTCAGACAAATTTAAACTACTATATCCTTTAATAAGTGACAGTATGTGAATTAGCCATCTCTCTGCGCAGAGAGATGGCTAAGTCTGGAAGTGAACTTGGGATGTGTTCTGCCTTGGATAAGGTCAAGTCTCATGCAGCTGCACTAAGGATAGACAAAGAGCAGCAAACATGCTGCAGTTCTTCAAGGAAAGAGAGTTAACTGTAGTGCTGTTTATTGTTTCCCATTTATGAATTGACTATCGGGGTTTCTGAAGAAGACTGCCTTCTGGGCCAGAAAAAGAAATAGCCTCTCACTAACGATGGGAGGGGAATCAGTAATATGAGGGGAAACGGATCCAACTCAGTTTCAGGATAAAAAGTTTTATGTCACTGCAGCCAATTCAGTTTTCTACCTTGAGATTTTCCCACCCACCAGACTTGTACCTGAGTCTCATTCACACGAAAGGCCCTGGAAGAGCCTTTAAACACTGTAAAGAGGCCTTACTGTAAATGAGAATCAAGCTCTAGATGACCAGTTAAAACCTTCTGAAGACAGATTTGCATTTATGACATCTTCATGGTACAGATTTGTTTTTAATGTACAAATCATATAATGTGTGTATATTATCACTATACTTATAGGGAGATAGTACTGTGTGTATGCTGTAGTTAACCAATAAAAGATGACAAGATAGATGATTATACACTAATTATCCTCACATCTCCTCTCAAACATGCTGTGAAGCATGACAATGAAGGCAACCACTTGGTCAATGAGAGTATTTGGATAAATCCAAGCTTCTGCAGTGAACTATTGGTTTCATGCATGTTTCCCCCATTTTAAAATGAGAGAAATTACTTTTAAAATTACAAAAAAGTAACTGGTGTACATCAGAGCATGAGTTTTCACGACGCAGTGCTAAGATGTCCAGAATGGGAGAAAGATCCTGCTCTGTAATAGATACAAGGATACTGCCTTCAAGATATGAGATGAAATAGGGGGCCATCCTTGATTGATCAGTGGGACCCATTAATTTCATGTTTGCACTTTCCAGATCACTTCAGATACACAAAGAAACATGCTACACCACCCATACAGTAAGTCTCTGCATGTCTGGAAATCGAAATAAGCTTATGTTAATACCTGAACCTACTGTTGGAAGGAATATAGAATGTGTAAAAGAGCAGAGAGACCTTATGGCGCACCTAGAATAGACAAGATCTGGATGTGTTTTAGCGAATTTCTCCAGGCTCAGACATATCAAGCATGGGCCTCACATAGATTTTGGCAGGTAAGAGAAGAGTTTGGTTTGGCAAAACCAAAATATCTTTAGGTTTGCATTCCCCCTAAAAGGGTATTAGGAGTATTGAGGGTATTAGGGGCTGTAACGCCATCACAAGCCAATAGAAAACCAGCCTGTATCTTCTATGGTCTCCCTGCCATTAATTAAGCTAATAGGCCATAGTTTTCTTCTATAATCCTCAACTCCAGCCAGTATTTAATATACGAGCTAAAATACATATGCTCATAATTAGATGGGGGTGACAGATTAAATTAAATCTGTCCACATGCCCTTTCAATGACTGCTTAGTTCTGGCCTGGATGTAGGGAGGCCTTGTATGGTGACATTAGGCAACATGGGCTGTGGTTAGTTAGCTGGGGAGCTAAAGTGCTAGGGAGAAATACTGGGTTTGCTCTGTGTTTTAAAGTTTCAGTAAAGAATCCCTTTATGCAAATTACAATCTAGTCCTGTCCTTTCTCTACCATGAACAACATTGTCCTATGCAACTCCATATTCATGTCCCCCATACCAATGGTTTCATTTGTAAACTCCAATAATACAAAATAGTTAAAAGTTTGAGTTATATTAACATGTCACTGCATCAGACATGTCCATGCTTCCCATTGGATTAAAGATGAGCTAGAGAAATACTAAGTATTTTAAGTATCTGTGGTATTCACACTGTGCTAATGGGGAATATCTAGGATGGAAAGGATTACATAGGGCAGGTCTACACTATCGCTTAAGTCCATCTAACTTACATCGCTCAGGGATGTGAAAAAGCCTGCACACTCCCACGAGCGACACAAGTTTCATGCTGTCCACACCGGCGCTACGTCGGCATAAGAGGTGGAGTAATTATGCTGACGGAAGAGCACTCTCTCGTTGGCATAGTGCGTCTTCACCAGACGCGCTACAGTGGCACAGCTGCACCAATGTAGCACTGTAATGTAGACTTGCCCTTAAAGAGGAAGGGTTTATTGCTTAATTATCCACTTCCATTTTCTACACTCCCACCGAGGATCACACTATGGCCAGAGACTTACCCACAATATTCCGCCATCTGTTCTGGAGAAGCAGAGACCCTGATCCTTCCATACATATGAAGAAGAAAACTCATCCTTTATATACATATGGGCAATTCTCACTCAAGTCAGCTGGGAACCATGCATGAGTATCTGAAACCACAATTTGACCCACTGGAGGGTGAAAGAGACAGTGCTTAATTTTTGCAGGCCTGAGCCCCCGCACCTTTGGGCTTGGCAGTTCATAGCCCCCGCACCTCTGGGCTTGCCCTGTCAGTTATGAAAGTAAAAAAAATTGCTTGAGCCCTGACACCTCTTTCATTACAAATTAAGCACTGAAAAAAGAGAGATCTAGTGGGGAAGCTGGAATTTAAGCAACTGTAGGAGAAAACAGAGAACTATAGTGGACTGACTATTTAAGGGGAAAATGAGAATCAGCTTCTTATGTTGTTCATCACCCAAGAGGAAGATTCATCCCCTGTCTCATGTGACTAGAATGTGACCTCTCCAATGTGAAAAGCCCTTGGTCAGAATCCTTGACCATTCACTCAGCATTAGAATGTAATTTTTACTGCACCATGGCCATCATTAAACGTGTTTGGTTAGACATCACGCAGCTATAATGGATGCCAGAAAGAAAGGTCATAGTTGGCAGTCTGCATATATCTCCCAGTATATATTACAGTTTGGCTGGTGAGATAACCGCAACAGGACACCGTTGACAGTTTATGGGGGGGAGGGGGAGAATCTTCATTAGGCTATACATCTAAGGATGACACACTGCATTTCACCTTTCTTTACATTCATATCAACATTCATACATTCTTGATCTATCAAGTTGGTAAGCATCTGTGAAGCTATATTTTTTCTCCACTTTTTGCTGTATCTGATATCACTAACCAAGAAAATGCAACATAATCTAGCACAATTGATGTGAAGGACCTGCACAAAATACATTTACATTTATAAAATGGCTTGGATAAAAGCTTAGACCTGATAGGCTGAGAATTCTGATAACACATAACTGTCCCTCCCCAGGCCTAATTATAGTCCAGGGGACAAGACATTGGACAGGGAGTCAACAACCTCAATTTCATTGTATATATGTCTCTGCCGCTGACCTGCTATATGACCTTGGGGAAATCACTTCACCCATCTGTGTGTCTGTTTCCCCTTCCACTTTCTAACTTGTCTATTAATATTATAAGTCCTTGGGAGCAGGGTTTGACTCCTAATATGAGTTGGTACAGTGCCTAGCACAATTTCAGTTGGGGCCTCTAGACACTGCAGTAATACAAATAACAATAAATAATAAAGCCTCTTCATTACACCAGTAACTATACCCACTGAACAGATAGGCAAATTCAAAGCCAATGAAAGGAATATAATGTCTTCAAAGTCAATGTTACACTGCTTTGTATCATGTCAAACAGTGCTGCACATGCAATATCAAGTCTGTGTGTGCCTGTCATCTCAGGAAAGGTGCTCTCATTGAGGAACATGGGATTGGAAATGCAGTGCATGGTTGTATTCAGTTACAAAAATCATCTATATGGTAAAATGAATGGAGGAGTCATATCCACAACATACATCTGAACCATTCAAAGAGAAATCGTTCATGAACACAGTGCCGGTTGTGAATTAGCTGCACATCACAAAGCATACATACCAATCCACACAAGTACCAGTAGGTTGCATGGTCACCACAAGGTCAGTATTACACCCACGTCACAAATGAATGAAATATTACATGTCACTGGTCCGCTGCACTGGTAATCTGAGTCCTCCCAAAGAGAATGATCTGACACTGGTACCGAGATCTACTGTGGTTCCATGTGCAAACAAGAAAAGAGATAACTGAAAGTTACTTTGCACAGGTCTAACTTGCTCTCTTGTTGCTCCTTGGTTTGATGCTGCTTTGGGGAAGACCATAATGAGTAAAGGATATTGCTGTGCCAAGCCCCCATTCAGAAGGCTATAGCAAATTTTTCTACAGAGCACAGAAAAGTAAAGCAAACCATTCAGAGCTGTTTACATCCCACCCCCACTCATGTTGAGAGTATAGACACACTTTTTAAGTGTAACTTGGATTGTTATGAGGCATTTCTAGATGTGCTTTGCACTTGAAATAGGATTTTTGGACTATAAAAGGTAAACTTTTAGGTAAGGGTGAGATTCAAAGCACGTGACACACGGTAGTTTGAGCAATGGTACTGTGATTAATTTTCACTATGTGCAATACAGTCAACAAATAGTTCAATAACCTATCTATTTGCAGAAACCTAGTAAAGTTCAGTAAAAATTACTGCAGTCCAACCAAGTATCATAAGAACGACCATACTGGGTCAGATCAATCATCCACCTGTCCCAATATCCTGTCTTCTGACAGTGGCCAATGTCAGGAGGGAATGAACAGAACAGGTAACCATCAAGTGATCCACCCCTGTCATCCACTGTGATAATCAGAGGCTAGGACACCCAGAGCATAGGGCTGCCTCCTCGACCATCTTGGCTAATAGCCATTGATGGACCTATCCTCCATGAACACATCTAGTTCATTTTAAAACCCTGTTACAGTTTTGGCCTTCACAACATCTCCTGGCTACAAGTTCCACGAAATCTCCAGCAAAATATACAATCTGTCACAGGGGCCCAGGTTCACAAAGGTACTTAGGCACCTAAACCCCAGACATAGGCAGCTACATCCCAGATTTAGGCTCCACTGTGACCCACAAAATCCCTTCTTGCGTAATCCTTTGATGCCTCAGCTCGCTCGGGACCTAAAGTTCCCTAGATGCCTAAGTTTCTGTCTCAGAGCATGCGGATTACTGCCTCACTCTAGGTATCCAGATGCCTGTCTCCCACCTAAGCGCCAGTGCAATCCAAGAACCGGAGGAAGATAGGTGTTCACCTGCCTATCTTCCGTGGGGCCTGATCCCACTGGTGTGCTCTGAGCACGCCTATGGCATAAGACCCCATTCAAAAATTAGGCCAGAGGAGGAGGTGGCCACCTTATAGCTTTTAATCCAGTGGTTAGAGCACTCGCCCAGGATACAGGAGACCTGGGTTCAATTCCCCCTTTGCCTGAGGAAAAAGGAATGATTTGAATAGGAATCTCCCACACCTCTCAGAGAGTGCTCTAGCCACTGAGCTAGGAGATAGTCTGATGTGGAGGGTTGGAGGGTGGACAGGGCGCTCTCAATGTCTCCTGCTGAAGCTGCTACACTGTATATAAATAATTAATAGTCATTCAAGCAGGAGGACTACACAATAGATTGCCCAGGTGGTGTCCTGACCACCAGGTGTTAGAATCATTCTGTTACTCTGTCTCTAGCCCAGTGGCTCTTTAAGTATTTATCCACTGAGGCTATAGGTCCAGCCCATCTGTGCTTCTCCCCAGGTGGGGGAAATTATCATTGCCACATGACAAGTAGGTCATGTGGCTAAATCAGCCCCAGGCCTAGTGATAAAAAGAAGCCTCTAGAGCAGTGGTTCTCAAACTAGGGCCGCCGCTTGTTCAGGGAAAACCCCTGGCAGGCCGGACCGGTTTACCTGCCACGTCCGCAGGTGTGGCCGATCACGGCTCCCACTGGCCGCGGTTCACCACTCCAGGCCAATGGGGGCTGCAGGAAGGGCAGCCAGTACGTCCCTCAGCCTGCAGCCCCCATTGGCCTGGAGCGGCAAACCGTGGCCAGTGGGAGCCGCTATCGGCCAAACCTGCGGATGTGGCAGGTAAACAAACTGGCCCGGCCCGCCAGGGGCTTTCCCTGAACAAGCAGCAGCCCTAGTTTGAGAACCACTGCTCTAGAGAGCCAAAGAAGGAGTGAGTATGAGCAGCTAGCTTGGAAGAGGCCTGCCTAGGGAGAAAAGGCAGAATTAAAAGGGACCAACTCAGAGAAGCTGAGCCAGGGCTGCAGCTGGCCTGAGTTACTAACACAGGCCCCAAGAGGAGGGCTGTGAGACTCCTGACCTAAGTAGGGGAAGTGTGTAGGAACCATCATACACAGGTCCCAGAAGGAGAGCTGTGTGACTCCTGGCTCTCAGATGGGACCAACCCAAAGTAGCACACAAGCCCTGACGGAAAGCGATGGGAACACTGAATCCAGGGGGAACAAGGGCTGGACTTAAGGGGCTACAGACTTATTGATATACTGTAAATGACATAACAAATGAGACCCCCACCTCCCACGGGGAATCTCAGTTTAACATAGTTTGGCCTGGGAGTGATTTTTTTTACAAAAATCCAGGTAGGTGGAGTAGAGAGCAGTGCATCTGTAGGGCCACACTGTGCCACAAGGGGATGTCTTGACAGACAGCTGTCTCTCACAGGATCCAGCTAACAGCACTTTTTGTGGGAGCTTTGCTGAATTGCAATGTAACGGAAAACTCCTTTCAGCCCACTTGCCATTGTGTATATACTTCCATATACACTAAAGGACAAAGCAGGCTATCTTAAAACCTAATACATTTTTGGTTTTTCTCCAGCTCACGTTTAGAGATGCCAAACCGTAGTACTACAAAGTCTTAAATCTTCCATTTCTGGTTCATTTCCTTTGCAACACAATAAGCGCTAAGAGCTGTACTCAAGTGCTGTCATTGACAGGCCAGCATTGATAACAGTGGAGCAGTAAACTGGAGGTAAATGCCAACTGAGAGGAAAGGTCTTGCGTGTCCGAAGAAAACTAAACCAAAGTCAGTGAACAAATAAAAGCATGAAAGTCACAGACAAGCACAATAAAACAACCCTGTTGTTTCTTGGCTTCTCTCTCTATATATACCCAAGGCCTAATTCTGCCCTTAGATACATTTGTACTATTCTCATTGACTTCAATGGGAGTTATACGCATGTATTTGAGGAAAGAATTGGACCTTCCTCCAAATTCAACTCTCTCTAAAGTGTCGCTCAGAAGTGACATGAGTATATCATGCCCACAGGCATGATTATTTATTTATTTTTGACACTGATCCTGCAGAAGCCAGGTTTTGAGATGATCAAAAGTTTGACATGTGGGTGGACAGTGAATACATGTGGAAAAGAGACAAAGAGCAGAGCAGGACCATTGAAAATATGACAGAAAGCAGAAACACAGAAGTCTCACTGAGGCAGTCTTATTTGAAAACAAGCAGAAGTTCTCAGAAGGTTTCTGCATGTCCTCCAATGTGTGGGCTAGAAATCTTAACTCACAGCTCTCAAAATAGCTGTATGTGAGCAAATGTGGTTATTGTATCACATATAATTTGCAGATATGATACCCAACACTGATAGAATGCACAATACAAAGTTCATCAGTCACTTGTTGCTCAATATGTGCCAAATTTGCGCAAGTACATAAATTCAAAGCCCCCAAAAAGTTTACATTTCTTCATACTGTTCTGAAATTTCCAGGACAAAGATTTCCAGTTTTATCTTTACACCAAGTAAGTCTATATAATGTAAACGTAGATAGATGAAAATGCTACAGCACAATATAAAAAATGTTTTAAAATTATAGGTAAAGAACATCCCAATAATATGGTTTTAAAGAGACATTATCAAATCAAATTTCTTCCAAAATTTCAATTTTGGAAAAAGATGATTTTATAAAACCTATAAGCAATTGAAATGTTTCCTTGATTCTAACATATTCCTGCAGCATTTTCATTCAAAAACTGCTAGTGCATGAGAAATGCAAAATCAAACTGTTTAGAATTGTAACTATAAACAAAGTGAAATCATCTGTTTTCATTGCGTAAACTGAATACGAGAGAAACAGAATACAACTTGAAAAGTAAATACATTTTATGTAGTAATTAAAACTAATCAAACACTGGATTAACTGATGGTATATGCGATGAATAATATCTTATTTGCCTCATATGTCCTTCAAAGGCTATTTTTCAATCAGTTATTAAGCTGGTCAAATAATACACACACACAAAATAATAAAACAAGGTAGTTGATTAAAAACAGTATATATTATTCAAATAGTATTTAATCATATCTATTAATTACTGCATAAAGAAGTATTTTTAAATATATTTTACCCTGAAAGTATAACTTTATTCATTTTTCTCCTCATAATTGTCTTTGAAGCAGAAGTAGCGTAAATGGAAGCATCATGCTTATTTAACTTATTTTAATGTATTATATCAAAAACTTTCATAGCATAAGAACTACTTTTCTCTTTTTAATGAAATTCACTGAGAGTCACTAATAGAATATTATGAAAGTGGGAGGAATAAGACACTAACTCAGAGTTGTCATTTCAGCTCATCACAGAAATTATATAATTATAGAAATACCAAAAGAATTGAAAGGCTTTTAGGAACAATTTCAGTTGATTTTTTGGCTTTACTTTCTGTTTATAACAAATTGTTGTACTGTTTTTTAAATTAAAAATACAACATAAAGAGATGTGATGATACACAATTTAGCTTATCCTTTATTTATCCCTGTCCTCTGACTTTCTTGCCCAAAATGTAAAACTCTGTGGTATTACGCATGAGATAATTGCCTCTTGCAGCTCATAACAACAGGAAACTATTTCAGATATTTCAGAATTCAGAGACTATAAACAGGAAACTAATTCTGAGACTGCACAGATGCATTCATGAATAGAATTCAGCAATTTGTAGTGGTGTAATTAAGTCTAATCATCCTGACAATCTGGATGATAGAAGCTACTTGAGAAGAGCCCTTATATTTGCTTTTTTAAACCTAAATTCATCTGTTTTTATTTAAGCCACATTTTTTATTGCAAGTTCTTTTTAAAAATTCTCAAGCTAAACCCCAGCTGGTACGCGCTGTACTCATTTCCTCATTGTGAAATCACATGTTTAACTTAGTGGTTAGGTTGCAACAACCCCAATAATATAATTATAATCCTCTACAATCAATCAATCAGCTCCTGGATCTTTAGGAAGATGATAATATCTTCACCTACTAATAGTGGGAAAATAATAGATGTCAACCCAAAAGGTTGAAACTCTCACAAGCCTCTTTCGGGATCTTGTGTGGGGTCCTGCTTTGGTCATGTGACAATAATACTGCAGCTAGTAGAGGGCCTGACATGCTTATTCAGGCAGTGGCCAAAGAAGACAAGAGGTCCTATTTGTCTCACCCAGCAGAGGTCATTAGAACAATGTTTTAACAGGAACTAACAAATAGCATGAAAGGGGAGATGTAGCTTTTTTAAAAATTACAGCAATATTACTAGGATTTACTGCAGATTATGAAAGAAATGAATGTGGTGCAAGGGAATGATGCTCTTATATTTCTCTTTGTCTTTTTCCCTTAAGGAACATACATTAAGGAGATTAAAAGAATATACATTCTAACTCTCCTTACAAGCAGCATTTGCCTGGTTAAAACTATCAAGGCTAATATATTAAATGAATCCACCTAATTCAAAAGTATTTCTAATACCTGTGTATCTTCAGTTGCAGAGGTCTCTCTGTTTCTTCCACGGGTTAGCACAGCCCATAATATGTGCCCGAGGAATGAAGCTAAGACGCAGAAACTACCTGCAATCCAGACATCTTTTCCCTTCAAGGGTAGATCCATTTTTTTAAGCTGATTTACTTTGGTCTCTTGGTTTACTAGAAGTAATTTGCTGGACAATCAAATGTCCTCCCCAACTCGGTAAGCACTACCTAGCTGGGGAAGAGATGGGCATGCTGCTGGGTAGGTTGGATCCTGTCACACAATTCAACACATTCCCTGGACCTATAAGGGAAAAAAGAGTGACAGCCTACTGACAAGAGAGAAACAGGTGTGAGGGGCCTACAGACAAGATTGCTTGCAAGGTAATTTACTCTGACATCCCAGCACTTCTCAAATGAGCCAAAACTATTAGCACCAACCATAACAGTTAACAGTTTATAGTGTCAGTCATCTGCTAGTCCCTTTTGCCTTTTAATTTGCAAGGGATACAAAATATACACAAAGAGCAACATTTGGATGGTAAAACTGTGGGAAAAAATAGTATGTGTCACGTAATTAAAGACTATGGTAATGCATACGTAGAAGGACCCTTAATTAAGGCTATATGGCCACCTTATTTCTGATATTTCCTCACTTTTGAGTGCTTGACTTTGCAAACTCGACATTCTTCTAATATAACTTTTTCGATGTAATTTACTATTAAAAACCAAACCAACAACCGCCCTCAAAAAACTGAAAAAACAGAAATTATATCTTGTTGCACTATACCAGTCCCCAGCAGCAGGGTTCAGATCTTTCGAGCCACAGCACAGATCTCTACCACTTGAGCTATTGGTATCAATAGTAAGCTATCATCTTCTACGTGGACTAGCCACTGGGGGGGGGGGGAGGAGACACATATTTTGCCTGTGATTTCCACCACTATTTGCTGACAGAAGAGGACTAGAGATAACAATGATTCCTGGGTTCCAATCCAGGCTACATAGAGGAGTATTCTCTTGTGGTTATAGACCCTTCTGCCCAGGTACTCCCAATGCATCTGACGAAGTGGGCATTCACCCACGAAAGCTTATGCTCCAATACATCTGTTAGTCTTAAAGGTGCCACAGGACTCTCTGTTGCTTTTTACAGATCCAGACTAACATGGCTACCCCTCTGATACTGTACTCCCAATGTGTCCCTACTTTCCTTCTATTCACTTCCCCACACTGACTCCTGGCTCTCTCCCCCTATCCAATATCCACCGTCCTGATCAGTTTAAAGTCCCTTTCTCCAAAGCACAGAGGTGCTGGAGCTTCTCAGCAAAGCAGTAGTACATTTTTCTTTTTAACATGAGCAAAACAACATATTTTGTAATATCATTCTCAGAAACAGCTAGACTATTGTAGCTGAAATTTTCAAGAACAAAAAAATCAGTTTGAGATAGACACCTGGGATGAAAATTTTTTGGCCTGAGCAGTTGAAGTTTGGCAAAGTTATAAGCAACCAAAAACAGGACCTTATAAAGGGAAGTGTTAGGCAACCTTCACAACAGATGGTGCTACCAGATCTACCTCTAATTAAAGCACAGAAACTGTTTGGATTCCAGGGATGGGAAGCCAAAATTGGAGGACAAAGGATGTCATGTAGAGTTAGATAATAGTTGCAGTGCAGTTGGCTGGAGCTAAAGCCTTAACTGCATAGCATGTGAATATAAATGAGATGGACAAAGAATATGAAAGAGGATTAATTGGGCAGGGTGGAGCAGTGTGAATGTGAAATACTGTAATTCTCCCTGTGCTTAGGTATATACACTTCTCCGGAGGTTGGCAGGCAAAGGGCTTAATTATCTACCTACAGTTTTCAAGTACATAAAAGATACATACAAGAGGAAGATGAAAAATTGTTCTTGTTAACCTCTGAGGATAGGTTCAATGGGCTTAAACTGCAGCAAGGGAGGCTTAGGGTAGACATTAGGAAAACATCCTAACTGTTAGGGTAGTTAAGCACTGCAACAAATTGCCTAGGGAGGTTGTGGAATCTCCATCATTGGAGGTTTTTAAGAACAGGTTAGACAAACACCTGTCAGGGATGGTCTAGTTAATACTTATTCCTGCCTTGAGTGCAGGGGACTGGACTAGATGACCTCTTGAGGTCCCTTCCAGTGCTACACCTCTATGATTCTATAGGACAACAATTAGAGTATTGCCAACCCCAAACACTCAAAAATCATGAATATGGTCCCCCAAAATTATGAGATTTTAAAAAAATGTTGCATTCTTTTTATTTGCCATCTAGCTTCTGAGCCTTTAGGGTGCACTCAGGTCACATTTCAGACTTTTCTCCGCAAACCATGAGAGATACACATACACACACACACACAGAAATGAAAGCTGAGATTCTATTGGAATGACTCCAGGAACTGGAGCTGCAGCAATTAAGTAAAACAAACAATAATGTTGGACTCATCATGGCAACACTGTTACATGGCTGCTATTGGTGTAGGAGTTTGCAGAGGAGTCGCTGGCCCAAGGCATTTGTTCTCCCCAACAGACAAAGCTCTGGAAAGAGATTCTTTGCTTCCACCATTCCTACAATCATCAGTGACATGACTTAAAAGAGAAGGACCCACACTGAGCATCCACTGGCCTTCTTTCCCATACAGGGAGTAAGTAGAGAGAATGATGAGCAGCCCCCACCCCCTGTACCAATGGAGCAGCTAGTTTGAATGCCAAATACCTAGTTGGTACACCAGTTACAATTAGGACCTATATCTAAATATTGGAACTAGGGCTGGTTGAAAAACAGTTTCAAGGAAAATTTTCTACAGAAAATTGGGTTTTGATTAAACACATTTTTCCACAAAACCTGTCGGCTTTCTGTGAAAGAGTGTTGATTTTTTTTGTTGGAAAACAGATCAACCTCCCCCCTCCCCCCAAAAAAACCCAACTTTACAAAGTTCAGTTTTCTGATGGAAAAGTCAAAATCCTCTACAAAAAAATATCAATGAAAACTTATTTTGATTGCTTGTCAGGGGGGAAAAAATATGTTTTCCAACTAACTCCATGATGGACTGCCCTGGCAACTGTCTATTCAAACAAACCTTGTTGATGGATGTTGCACGACTATAAAAATATGCCTGCGGCTTTGGCATTTAGAGGGGGACTCTGACATCATCTTTCAAGAATAAAAATGAGTTTATCATGAAACTGTTGCCCCCGTCCACTAAATGCCATCAGAAAGATCTCGTGACCTTTATTTCCTAGTCCCTTTACCAATGCAATGCTAAGAGGCACTGAGTTATAACAATCAGAATACAACAACCATGGTCCTGTCGTAACTGTTTTTGCAGGAAAAAAGGCCAGGGTAGTGGTGTTATGAGTTATGGTATTTCTTATGTAGTAATCAGTTGTAAATGACATAGTTGCATTGTTTATCAAATGCTAGGACCCATGACTGCATTAGTCAAGCTGGATGAACATGACTCATGGGATGGAGGACTACCCGAAGGCCTTCCACATCACTGATACGCCACAATGAGACTGTGGGGAACTGCTGACAGAGTGGCTGCATAGAGGGGTCTCTGCACCGTCAATGTACTGCAAAGATGAACTCTGCACTGACCCTAAATAAACTGGTAGGAAAAGGAAATTAGGTGGTTGGCCAGGGCCAAGATCATACAACCCAGAAACCCTGCATTGAAGCCTGGACTAGTAGTGGCTACCAATCCAGACCATAAGAAGCTAGAGAGCTGCTGCATTGAAACCTACTTTCAGGCTCTGGGGGTGAATTACATCACTCTCTTAAAGTTGAGGGGCCCTGCCTTTAAAATTTATTCCCCTGGGTAGTCTGAGTAGAGAGTTTGAGTTTAAGATTGAGTTTAGCTGTTTGTCTTGTTTTGTAGTCCCAAAGAAATGGTCTTTTAATACCACCCATCATGGATAGTTTTATTGTTTTATGAATTCTGTAAACAAGTGCCTAGCAGCTAGCGCAGTGGGCATTGCAAAAATCAATAAAATTAAATAAATCATGAATAAATTACTTGCACCAGAATCATGGAAATGAGATTAAAGAACATGTTTACAACTAAAGAAAATAATCCCATATAATTTAAAACAGTGTGCACTGTTTTTATGCTTGGTTCCCCTCATTTTGAATCTCTGCAGCCAATTTAAACATGTGGATTTCAGCTCCATTTGCCGTCAAACCACACTTCTTTACGAGCTGAGGGCCAGGGGCAGAGACTGAGGGTGAAATTCAATGGGCCAGGATGTCATCTTGTAATTGGAGCAGTCTGAAGTCAAACAAGTTAATCAGGCAGGTTTGAACTTGACTGTGATTGACTAAAGTAATCAGGCTATCAGTTAACTCCAAAATTCTTGAACTCTGGTGGCATAAATAATTGCCAGGCTATAGCTGGTCTTCAGATATAGAAATAGTTTGGAGGGCCAAATTCTGCCTGACTGCAGTTGCGCAGCTTTAACTGAAGTCAATGGGAGCTACTGTGCACGCATCCAAGGGCAGAATTTGAGCCATAGATAGAAATGGAGGGCAATAGAACATTCTGCATATAAAACACTGATCACAAAACTATCCTTTTTTTCTTCTGGTTAACTCTCATGCTTTCGGTCTTTTCTTCTTTGGTAGCTCGATGTTCTTTAATTTAAACCCATATAGTTGCAAAAATAATAGGAAGGGCCTGTTCTGAACACTGGATCAGAGGGAACAAAAATATATTCAAAGAACAGAGAAAGAAAATCTAATTTGCCATAACAACCCTTTTTGTATTCAGTTAGTAACTTTTCATCTCTCCCAGGATCTGAAGAAGAGTGCCATCCTCCACAGCTCTCTCCCAGTCATTTTCTTTGAGTTATTTATTACACATAACTGAACTTGCAGCACAGTGATTTGTTTTCCATTGTTCTAATGGTTCCTTGGGTGTTTGTCTTCAGATTAGGCTTTTGGTTTTTATAAGATATAAGTAATATTGAAAATAAGATAAGCTCCTCCTGTTTGTTTATTTTAGAAAAGTAACATCTCTAGAAAGACAGCTATTTCGGGGTGGGAGGGGGGGAGAGGAGAGAGTGTATTTTCTTCTTTAATTCTGTCCAATTAGCCTCTGATAACATTTACCTTTCAAGTGAACACATCTTTTATAAATATTCTGAATATCGTACATTTCCCCCCATAACCTCACTGATATATTTTCTGGGCTTGGCATTGCTCCCACTGAAATGAATAGGAGATTTGCCATTGAATCCAACCTGAGTGAGATCCCACTCACTGAAATTAAGTCTACACTCCCACTCCTCGCTTTTCCCCGCACACCCACCCATTCCTGCAGGGGAAATTATTCCTTCCTCCTCTCATTGTATAATATAATAAAACTATGTTCGTGTTCAACAGGCTAGGGGATAAAGCTAAAGGCTTTTATATACAGGGCTCACTTTTTTTTTTTCCTATACCTACACCCTGGCTTAGGCCCAATCAGTTCAGCGAAACTTTTAGGCATTAAATTTAACCACATGCCTATGTGCTGTGCTGAACTAGGATCTGGGTGTTGTGCCAACGACTTTTATGTGAGTTAATTTGGGACCAGTATTAGGAAAAACATAATTCAAGCTTATGTATTTGGAATTCTTGGCTCAAGAAAGATGGTAGAATGTCATTAGAACTGAATTATACTACCTTTTAGCTTGAGCGAGATTGTTCTTTTGACTAGACTATTGGGCTAGAGTAGGACGACACAACCTTGCTTCTGCACTTACTCCTTTTCCTCCTGGAGGCCTGCAGTCAGTCACACCTCTTCCTATGAGCCTCAAAAGTTTTTTGCACAGGTTCCAACAACACTTCTAACAAAGCATTAACTCTTGAAACATATCAAAGGTGATGAAGTTGGAATCAATGATTAATGGAGGTTTCCCCTCAACCCCCGCCCAAGAAATGGGAAACAAGCTTGCAATCACCCAGACTACTACCTGCTATATGCAGGAAGGCACAGAAACTCTAGGGCAGGGATCGGCAACCTTTCAGAAGTGGTGTGCCGAGTCTTCATTTATTCACTCTAATTTAAGGTTTCGCGTGCCAGTAATATTAACATTTTTAGAAGGTCTCTTTCTATAAGTCTATAATATATAACTAAACTATTGTTGTATGTAAAGTAAATAAGGTTTTTAAAATGTTTAAGAAGCTTCATTTAAAATTAAATTAAAATGCAGAGCCCCCCAGACCGGTGGCCAGGACCGAGCAGTGTGAGTGCCACTGAAAATCAGCTTGCGTGCTGCCTTCGGCACGCGTGCCATAGGTTGCCTACTCCTGCTCTAGGGCTCTGTATTGCTAAGGAGAAGATTTGGTTTTGATTCCTTTTTTGACACTCACACTCACAGGCCACTAGGAAGGAAAGAGTGCTTAGCAATGACAGTGGCCACCCAGTTAATTAAAGCAAGTTCTTTAGTTCCAAGTTATTGTAACAATCTTGGCAAATAGTTTTACCCTTGAGCAATATTTTACTTGTATTGCCTGGGCAATTTGTAAAATATATATATATATTACCAGCAACAAACTTAAAATGCCAATTTAGAATGGACAACCTGCTTGCAATAAACTGAGGATGCTAGACTGTAGTACTGGCAATCAGTTCATCCTGCCCTCCTGTTCCTGCCTGCTATATTTTTGTTACATGGCTGTGGATTGAAATGAATGAGAATCTTCAGAACAACAGGAAATCTCTTCATTCCAAATCCCTGCACATAAGAATGTTGCAACAGGCAGAAAGAATGGACAGGATGGGGTGCATGTCAACAATACTGGTTTCTGCTTCCGCACTCCAGCCAGGGCCAGCTTTAGGAACTGCAGGGTCCGATTCGAATACCCGACGGCAGTCCGGGTCTTCGGCAGCACTTCGGCGGCGGGGGGTCCTTTACTTGCTCCAGGTCTTCCGCGGCACTGAAGGACCCCCGCCGCGGAAGTGCCACCGAAGACCCGGACCGCTGCTGGGTGAGTAAAAAATTAAAAAGGTGCCTAAGGCGCAGGGCCCTCTTAGGCGCGGGGCCCGATTCCGGGGAATCGGCCTAAAGCCGGCCCTGACTCCAGCCCAATAATTGTGACTTTAATACTGACACAACCCTCATTTTGGGGAGTTAGTAGATTCCCCTCCGCCCTCACACGAAAACTAAACAAAAAAACAACAACCCACCACCCAGAAAATAGCCTTTTAGTCATGGGGACTAGTAGCTTTGACAATGCTGTTTTACTATAACGTTTGAATCCTATGTAGAGATCCAGAAATGTGTCAGAAGAGTCTTGATTTTACCTTGAAATTGACTGGAAATGCATTTTACACATATGATAGGGTTTTTTTGTAATACATATATTATTTTCTTTTTAAAAATGACTAACAACAGTAGCAGCACATTTAATAATAAAATAATTATTTCCCCCAAATATATCATGATGAAAATAATGATTAAAATAATTAAAAAACTAAATTTCTTGGTGTTTGAATATAGAAGCAAAATATCTCAGAATAACTTTAAAATTAAACAAATGCCTATAGCCTTTGAATATCTGAATATTACATTTCCCTGAACTCTACTCTCACACATTAAAAACTAAAATGTATGTAATATTTCACAAACTGGTGTGTAAACAAATAATTTCTCACTGCACTGGTTCTAAGTACTGCTCCCTAACTATTGTCTGAATAGTCACAGGTCAGTGGAGTCAGTAGCTTCTCTGGCTTTTCTCCTTAGTACAATTTAATGATGTCAGGAAATATTTTATTCTTTCAAACAACCTGAAAGGAGAATTTAGCTGAACATGGAACCATCTTTCTACACAAAACCTGTACGCTGTGGGCCTGCTTCTGCTCCTGTGGAAGTCAATAAGCTCCCACCAACTTCAATCATGCAGGATCACCACCTATTGTTGAGCTTTAACTAAGTGGCATGGAAAGATGTACATATTTTTCAAAAAATTATTCCAGAATTTTCTAACTTGGGAATCTGCTAAACTAAATCCACATTTAAATAAGCAGCCTGCTTTTTCAGAGGTGCTGAATTCTCACAACTTCCATGAGTCTTCTGAAAATCAGGCAATGTGCCTAAATACAGATTTAATTGCCTAAACTTTAGGCACCCAAGTTCAAAAATCTCTCAAAACTACAGTAACTGCATTATATTTTAATGGAAAATATGAAAAATAGCATGGCAAGTGAAATTTCACTGTACTAAGCTATACATATGTGGGAAGCAGAGGAGGGAGTGTAATATCTCTGTAGTTGGTTACCTCTTTATCTTCTGTGCCAGGCTCTGGTTCACTGATTCTTTCTTCCCAAAAGCTTCTCACCCTCTCCACCTTTTCCAAACACTGAAAAAAAGCCACTTTGCCTAGTTTGGTACTGCTGTACTGTGTATTGATTTCTTCCATCCTGTTAATCTTAAATAGCTTTGTGTCGTACCCAATAAGGTTACCATCTTGATCTCTCTCCAGCTTGGTTTCATAAATCAGTGAATACTCACGATGTTTGACATCTTCCTTTTCTTGTCTGTAATGAGGAGAAACAAATGAAACATTAACATGACTCTTGCATTTTTAGTTTAGAAACAAGTCAAATGTGCAATACAAATGTTATACTTTTTTCCTCTTAAAATCTGTGGGGGTATTTTTTTGTAGCTATAACTAGCTAGGCTCAAAAAAGAAACATATTGCTGACATTAGTAACCTTTGCCTGTCTTAGGATACGTCTATACTACCCGCCAGATTGGCGGGTAGTGTTCGATGTATCAGGGATTGATTTATCACGTCTCATCTAGACGCAATAAATCAATCCCCGAATCGATGCCCTTATTCCACCTCGCCAAGAGGAGTAAGTGGATTCGACAGGGGAGCCGCGGCGGTCGACTCGCCGCCGTGAGGACGGCCAGGTAAATCGAACTAAGATACTTCGACTTCAGCTACGCAAATAGCATAGCTGAAGTTGCGTATCTTAATTCAAAACAACCCCCTCCCCACAGTGTAGCCCAGGCCTTAGATATCATTACTAGTTTTTTAGTGACTTAGGAACCTAAAGGCTTGATTTCACAGGGAAATTGACTAGAATAGCTATTGCAGATTAAGCTATTCTGCAATAGCTATTCCAAAGCGCACTAATTTTTCTGGAATAAAGTGACTTTTATTCTAGAATAATATCCACACAGGGAGCTATGCTGGTCAACTTCCCTGTGTAGACAAGCTCTAAATTCCATTTTCACATCTGTATAAAAATGTGTTGCACTCACACATTGAAAAAATGTCTCGCAGTACTACAGATTTTGATGGGGAGCAATGGAATCTAACATTTCAGTAGTAAAGGAAAGGGACTTTCAATTTATTTTAGACCTAAAATCTAAAGTGAATAAAATGTTTGAATTATTTTTGTAAGCCTTGTCTAGTAGTGATGTAAATCCAAATACAACAGCATTGTGCTAGCTCATGAGCACAGGAAAGCTGAAACAGACCAATCCAGTTGCATTGTTTATTGCTTGCATTTTGCTCAACCTGGACAAACACCATAAATTATACAAAGTAAATTAGAATTTAATTATTCTTTCACTGTTATTAGTAACATAGATAAATAATTTTGTATAATATAGGATTACGTAAGTAATTAAATATGTGATTTTCATCTGGGCACTTTCCCTTTAAATAGAAAAATTATTTGTCAGCATTTAAACTAGGCTGTGTTAGGTCAGCATATCTTCCAGTTGACCTTGCCCCACCCATTCCTGGAACAGTGCCTTGTTGCTGTGTTGTGACCCCCCACTGCAGGAAAGCGATTCTTGGAGCCTTTTTCCTCTGCAAACAGTGGCGAGGCTAACAGAGGGAGTTTGACTGGGATCTGTCCGAGAGGAGCAGGGCCATCCCTAGCTATTCTGGGGCCCTACACAGCCCCCCTGTGGGGTGTGGGGGGGGCCCCAGGCCTCTGCGGGGGTGTGGGGGGCTGGCTTGGGGGGCAGGAGGGAACCACCCCCCAGCACTCACCAGTGGCATGGCTGGGGTTGGGTCTCTGCACCTCTCAGGGGAGTGAGGGCGGGGCTGGGGTGGAGTAGGGGCGGGAAGAGGCAGGGCTGGGGCGGGGAAGGGGTGAGGGCTTTGGTGAAGGGGTGGAGTGGAGGCGTGGCTGGGGCGGGAAGAGGCAGGACTGGGGCGAAGCAGAGGTGGGGGCCATGGGGAAGAGCCAGAGCAGGGGCTGGAGCAGTACGCAGCTGCGCAGGGCACCAGGAAATTTGGTGCCTCAAGTTTCCTGGTGCCCTAGGCAGCTGCGTACTTTGCATATGGGTAAGGATGGCCCTGTAGAGGAGGTACATTAAGTGCTGCATTGGGGGGCTGTGTTGGTGAGTATCTGAGTGTCTGTTGCGGGGACAGTTTGTCTGTGTGCTTGATTGTTTGAAAAGTGTGAATTGGGAGTGCTTTGTTCCAGGTGAGCCTTGAGTGGGCCTGATTGTTATAAAAAGGCAGCCAGTTGCGAACCAGCAGAGAGGCAAACAGAGGGATTTTGACTGGGAGTTCACCTGGGGAGAGCTCACTGAGGCTTTCATCTTGCAGGCTTCTCTGAGTTGTTACTGCAACAGCTGAGGAAGCTCTTAGAAGGAAGGTAATATGGATGGTGAGCGATCAGCTGTTGTGACCTGAACAGGATGTGCCATGTTTGTCTTTCTTCCACAGGACAGAAGCGACTTTGTCTGTACAAAGTGCAAGCTGGTCTCCATATTGGAAGAGAAGGTTCAAGGTCTGGAGAAACAAGTATCAACTCTGCGTTGCATAAGAGAAAATGAAGATTTCCTAGACAGATGTCAGGATATGCTTCTATGGGCACAACATTCTGAAGAATCAGAGCAGGCTGCGCAGTAGGGACAGAAGGACGGTGAAGAAAATTGGCAGCATGTGACCTCCAGAAGAAGAAAGAGGAGCATCCATGTACCAGCAATGCAGATATAGGTGAGCAACCATTTTCATGTTCTCTCCACAGATACTAATGCGGAGAGTGGACTAGATGATACATCTGAGGGAAGGGAGCAGGAGGAGACTCCACCGATTGGAAGGCATGAGATGCACTGTCCTAGGGATGGGGGTTCCCCACGACCACCACTCCCAAGAGAAGGAGGCAGGTGGTGATGGTCGGGGACTCCCTCCTAAGAAGGACTGAGTCATCTATCTGCTGTCCCAACTGGGAAAACCGAGAAGTGTACTGCTTGCCAGGAGCTAGGATTCACAATGTGTTGGAGAGATTGCCGAGACTCATCAAGCCCTCGGATCACTATCCCTTCCTGCTTCTCCACATGGGCACCAATGATATTGCCAAGAATGACCTTGAGCGGATCACTGCAGACTACGTGGCTCTGGGAAGAAGGATAAAGGCATTTGAGGCACAAGTGGTGTTCTCATCCACCCTCCCTGTGGAAGGAAAAGGCCCAGGTAGAGACCGTTGAATCGTGGAAGTCAATGAATGCCTACGCAGGTGTTGTCAGAGAGAAGGCTTTGGATTCTTTGACCATGGGATGGTGTTCCAAGAAGAAGAATTGCTAGGCAGAGAGGGCCTCCACCTAACGAAGAGAGGGAAGAGCATCTTCGCAAACAGGCTGGCTAACCTAGTGAGGAGGTTTTTAAACTAGGTTCACCGGGGAAAGGAGACCAAAGCCCTGAGGTAAGTGGGATACCAGGAGGAAGCATGAGCAGGAGAGCGCAAGAGAGGAGGACTCCTGCTCATACTGAGAAAGCAGGACGATCAGCGAGTTATCTTAAGTGCCTATACACAAATGCAAGAAGCCTGAGAAACAAACAGGGAGAACTGGAAGTCCTGGCACAGTCAAGGAATTATTATGTGATTGGAATAACAGAGACTTGGTGGGATAACTCACATGACTGTAGTACTGTCATGGATAGATATAAACTGTTCGGGAAGGACAGGCAGGGCAGAAAAGGTGGGGGAGTTGCATTGTATGTAAGAGAGCAGTATGACTGCTCAGAGCTCCGGTATGAAACTGCAGAAAAACCTGAGAGTCTCTGGATTAAGTTTAGAAGTGAGAGCAACGAGAGTGATGTCGTGGTGGGAGTCTCCTATAGACCACCAGACCAGGGGGATGAGGTTGACAAGGCTTTCTTCAGGCAACTAACAGAAGTTACTAGATCACAGGCCCTGGTTCTCATGGGGGACTTCAATCACCCCGATATCTGCTGGGAGAGCAATACAGCAGTGCACAGACAATCCAGGAAATTTTTGGAAAGTGTAGGGGACAATTTCCTGGTGCAAGTGCTGGAGAAACCAACCAGGGGCAGAGCTCTTCTTGATCTGCTGCTCAACAAACAGGGAAGAATTAGTAGGGGAAGCAAAAGTGGATGGAAACCTGGGAGGCAGTGACCATGAGATGGTCGAGTTCAGGATCCCGACACAAGAAAGGAAGGAGAGCAGCAGAATACGGAGCCTGGACTTCAGAAAAGCAGACTTTGACTCCCTCAGGGAACTGATGGGCAGGATCCCCTGGGAGAATAACATGAGGGGGAAAGGAGAGCTGGCTGTATTTTAAAGAATCCTTATTGAGGTTGCAGGAACAAACCATCCCGATGTGTAGAAAGAATAGTAAATATGGCAGGTGACCAGCTTGGCTTAACAGTGAAATCCTTGCTGATCTTAAACACAAAAAAGCTTACAAGAAGTGGAAGCTTGGACAAATGACCAGGGAGGAGTATAAAAATATTGCTCAGGTATGTTAGCAACAAGAAGAAAGTCAAGGAAAGTGTGGGCCCCTTACTGAATGTGGGAGGCAAACTAGTGACAGGGAAAGTGGAAAAAGCTAACGTACTCAATGCTTTTTTTCCTCTGTCTTCACAAAGAAGGTCAGCTCCCAGACTACTGCACTGGGCAGCACAGAATAGGGAGGAGGTGACCAGCCCTCTGTGGAGAAAGAAGTGGTTCAGAACTATTTAGAAAAGCTGGACAAGCACAAGTCCATGGGGCCAGATGCACTGCATCCGAGGGTGCTAAAGGAGTTGGTGGATGTGATTGCAGAGCCATTGGCCATTATCTTTGAAAACTCATGGCAATCAGGGGAGGTCCCGAATGACTGCAAAAAGGCTAATGTAGTGACCATCTTTAAAAAAGGAAAGGAGGAGGATCTGGGGAACTACAGGCCAGTCAGCCTCACCTCAGTCCCTGGAAAAATCATGGAGCAGGTCCTCAAGGAATCAATTTTGAAGCACTTTGAGGAGAGGAAAGTGATCAGGAACAGTCAGCATGGATTCACCAAGGGCAAGTCATGCCTGACTAATCTACTTTTATGATGAGATAACTGGCTCTGTGGATGAGGGAAAGCAGTGGATGCGTTATTCCTTGACTTTAGCAAAGCTTTTGATACGGTCTCCCACAGTATTCTTGCCAGCAACTTAAAGAAGTATGGGTTGGATGAATGGACTATAAGGTGGATAGAAAGCTGGCTAGATCATCGGGCTCAACGGGTAGTGGTCAATGGCTCCATGTCTAGTTGGCAGCTGGTATCAAGCGGAGTGCCCCAAGGTTCAGTCCTGGGGCTGGTTTTGTTCAATATCTTCATTAATGATCTGGAGGATGGCGTGGATTGCACCCTCAGCAAGTTTGCAGATGACACTAAACTGGGAGGAGTGGTAGATATGCTGGAGGGTAGGGACAGGATACAGAGGGACCTAGACAAATTAGAGGATTTGGGCCAAAAGAAATCTCATGAGGTTCAACAAGGGGAAGTGCAGAGTCCTGCACTTAGGACGGAAGAATCCCATGCACTACTACAGACTAGGGACTGAGTGGCTAGGCAGCAGTTCTGCAGAAAAGGACCTAGAGGTTACAGTGGACGAGAAGCTGGATATGAGTCAACAGTGTGCCCTTGTTGCCAAGAAGGCTAATGGCATTTTGGGCTGTATAAGTAGCAGCATTGCCAGCAGATTGAGGGACGTGATCATTCCCCTCTATTCGGCATTGGTGAGGCTTCATCTAGAGTACTGGGTCCAGTTTTGGGCCCCATACTACAAGAAGGATGTGAAAAAACTGGAAAGAGTCCAGCGGAGGGCAACAAAAATTATTAGGAGGCTGGAGCACATGACTTATGAGGCGAGGCTGAGGGAACTGGGATTATTTAGTCTGCAGAAGAGAAGAATGAGGGGGAATTTGACAAAGCCCTGGCTGGGATGATTTAGTGGGGAATTGGTCCTGCTTTGAGCAGGAGGTTGGACTAGATGACCTCTGAGGTCCCTTCCAACCCTGATATTCTATCATTAGCTACTTCAGCTGGTATATTCCAGAACTGAATTTAACCCACAAAATATTTTGAAGATCTCTTTAAGCAAGTGTGTGAAGAAAAATATTTAAAAGCTGTTAGACAAACGACAGGCTGTAATCCAGGTAAAAATAATCCCATAGTTCCCATTACTCAGACACTCTGAAATGCTTTTGGACTACACAGCTGCAAAGAGTGCTTCCTACTGTGAGAGAGAAGTACCCCAATGGCAATAGAAAGCCTATGTAGGCTCTCTGTAATCACTTAAAGACCACATCCTTCCCCAGCTCATGATCACCAAATGTGGCAATATGTCTCATGAGAGTGACATGTCCTAATGAAAAGGGCACATTTTTCCCTAGATGACTGATGTTCAATCAGCTGGGGAAAATGTTAAAGGGGTGACAAGCCTAAAGATGCTGTGATCCTCCTGGCTCATGGCTGTGTTTTAGAATCATAGGACTGGAAGGGACCTTGAGAGGTCATCTACTCCAGTCCCCTGCACGCATGGCAGGACTAAGTATTATCTAGACTATTCCTGACAGGTATTTGTCTAACCTGCTCTTAAAAATATACTGCTTCCCCCATTCACAAGGCTTGTTATCCTGTCAAAGAAAGCTATCAGGACTGTTATTCATCGCCTCATTATCTTCTAGATGTTTTCAAATTGATAGCTTAATTTGCTCCACTATCTTTCCTGGTACAGAGAGGCAGGTAGCAAGGAAAGTTAAGAAGAGGGGGGCCCACTGCCCACATGTTACTTCACTCCTCTCCATTATTATCTTAACACTTTCCTAAAACAACATGGCAAACAAGGGAAGGCTTCCAGGGTTCAAACAATTATGGAATTCAACAGCAGTGAGTGACCACCCCTACAACACTGATAAATAGATAGCAAAGCACCCCCAGCACTTTTTGGTAATCTGACGAAGCAGAAACCTGTGAGACTGGGCCTAGAGCCATCTGTTACCACAGAAACAGGATTAATATGCCCTAAATCTACCTTGTAACTCTGTGGGCTGGGCTGTGTTGGTGAGAAGGGAGAAGATGGACCTAAGTGTTGTGGAGCATGGCTCTCCAACTCATTCCTGAGGGGCTTTTCCTTTCAGTCTTCTTCAGTAGGCCAGCATTCCTCTTTGGCCAGGATCGTTTACCTCAGAGCTAACATTTGCTGTCTTCTTGGGCATACAAAGGCCTAAAGGCCACAGATATTTTCAACTGCACAGAGCCACAGATGCTCACATGATTATGTGGGAGAGGGGCATGTACACCTCTACCCCAATATAATGCGACCCGATATAACACGAATTCGGATATAACGCGGTAAAGCAGCGCTCCAGGGGGGCGGTGCTGCGCGCTCCGGTGGATCAAAGCACGTTCGATATAACGCGGTTTCACCTATAACGCAGTAAGATTTTTTGGTTCCCAAGGACAGCGTTATATCGGGGGTAGAGGTGTATAATGTTATCTCTATCATTTGCATAATAGCAACATATCCATAACCCAAGTGAAATAAGGTAGTTTAGAGCTGGACAGGAATATAATATAGAGGCACTGCTAAGAAAATGTATACGCTTTTTCTTTCTCAGTCTGTTTCTTTAGATTGTAAGCTCTTAAACTAGGACTTGCTTTACTCCATATTCTGTAATGTGCCTTCCAAACTTTTGGGCACTGTATTAATAATAATCTATAAGCCTTCATCAGGAGTTCAAAACAAAACTTCATCTGTTACCTTTTCTACATACTAGTATTTTGCCAGACACTTGCAAGATTGAAGTCAGAAGACAGATACTATTACATAGTAGCCAGACTTGTTTACATTTCAGTACCCCAGCACAGTACATCTTTAACATTAGACTGACCTGGAAATTTACAAGATAGGAACAGTTATATAATAATGAATAATTAAAACTAAATCTATAATAGGAGGAAAAAACAATATAACCTGGAAAGATTTTCCATTAGGTCAACTTTAGGTGATGGACTACAATGCTAACTGTACTAGTTATTATACTTTCCTATCTAGTTAAACCTATGCTATGTTTTGTACAATGTAGGATAATGGGAAGACTTTTTTAAAAAACTAACAACATTTCTGACTCTTCTTGGGGGGAAAAACAAACGTCCAGGTAATTTGATAAATGGCCTGTGAATCTAAAAAAAAGCAAACACACAGGGCCCAATTCTGATTTCACTTACACGAGTGTGAAATCAGAGAAACTCTATGAAGTTACACTTCAAGATTTGCCTGCAGGAGTCAGGATTCATTTTTAAAATGTCTGAAGTGTGCAGCTGGAACTCAAACTTTTGGTGAATTTCAATGTTGATATTATACATCTCAGGGATGTTTAATAAAGTTCATGATTTTTCACTGTTTGAAGCTGAGGTATGATAGTGAGTTTTATTGGTACAGGTATTAGTGGTAACAATGGTTATTGCTCAGAAGTGCATAGCATAATGAAAGAAAGGAAAGAGTGGAGATTAAAAAAAAGTGAGACGGCTTGCATGTGCAAAGTTAAGCATGTGCACTTGTACAGATCAGGGCCTAAATCTGAGACAAATTATTACTAGAAATATTTCAATATGTGACAGTTTAAAAGACTGAGCTCTTTAAAAAAAGGAACAAAAGAATTTTTTAAGGATTCTGCTTACTAATTTTTCAAAATACTACTGAGTAGCATTAGGGACGGGCACCAGAAGCAACCCCACATAAAATAATCTGGAATAAAAATATGTTTGAATACATTCAAATAATATGGATTTTCAGATGCAACCCAACAATTCTTAAGACCCAGCAAAAAACCCCATCCTTGTTATAAAACTCTGGGCCATATTCCCTTGGGGGAAGCCACGTGTGTTGTACCAGGGACACCTCTGACCCATGGCCCAGCCCTGAAGAAGACTAAGAGCTCTATGCAGCTAGAAAACCAATCTCTTTCACCAGCAAATATGTGAAAGGACACAGAGAAAGCCATAGGTGCTGGAACTAGGGGTGCTGCCCCACCTCCCTGGCTTGAAGTGGTTTCCATTATATATAGGGCTTACAGTTTGGTTCAATGGCTCTCAGCACCCCCAATCCCCACTATACAAATTGTTACCGCATCCCTGCAGAGACGAGGCCCTCCGTGCAATAAATTTGCTAGGGAGTAGGTCTAAATAAATCGGGGAGAGAGGAGAATGTTAGTTACAACTTTCTGTGTCTCCTTTAGAGCAGGAAATAAGCGAAGCTAACACACCTCCCCCCGCACAGCCGCAGGACTACACCTCCCGAAGGTCTACACGCTGCGGCAACCTACAGGAGGAGGACACGGGCTGGTCACTTTCGTTTCCCGCGTGCGGGGCAGCGGCTGGGGGTGGAGGAAGGAATCTGCCTGCAACTTTGAGCGAGGGGGGAGCATTTACCAGCTTCTAGCAAGAGAGGCCGCCTGTGGGTGGGGCCGGGGGAGACGGCTGCAGTAGCTGTTGCTCCGGCCCGAGCGGAGAGCCCAGGGGCATGGAGGGGGCCGGGGTGCAGCAGGACGCGCCGCTGGTGCGCTGCCCCGTGTGCCTGTGGGAGCTGCCCGCCGCGCACATCAACTCGCATCTGGACGGGTGCTTGCAGGACGCGGGGAGGGGCGGCGAGCCGGAGCGGAGCCCGCAGCCCTCCAGCAAGAAAATGCGCCTCTGCGGGCCCCCGGGGGAGAGCAGCGAGGAGGAGGAGCCGGAGGACGGGAGCGGCCTCGCCGCCCCCGTGTTCCCCCTGTTCCACAAGGGCCGGGCGGCTGCAGCCACCCCGGGAACTCCGGGCGGGGCCGCGGGGGCTCACAGGGGAGCTCCTGCTGCTGCTGCAGCCCGAGGCCAGGAGCGAGGGGCAGGGCCGGCTGCCAGCCCCGGGAGCCACGCTGCTGCCCTGAGCGGGGAGACCGTGGCCCAGAAGCTGGAGGGGAAGCCCCTGGCCGATAAGCTGCGGCCGGGCACCTTGGGGGACTACGTGGGGCAGGATCAGGTGCTGGGAGAACAGACCCTGCTGCGGTCCCTGCTGGAGGCCCACGAAATCCCCTCGCTCGTTCTCTGGGGGCCCCCTGGCTGTGGCAAGGTGAGTGGCGCCGGGGCTGCTTGAGCGGCCCAAGGGAGCCCCTGCCCGAATGTCACTAGGCCGCACAACCTCCTCCCCAGTGGTCAGCCCGTCTTCCACCGGGGCACCAGCACACTGAACCGGGCCTCACAAATCCCGGCCAACAATGAAGGCCGGGGGGACAGTTTTACCCAAACGCAGCTTCCCTCCCATCCTCTTTTCCTGCTCTGAATTTCTTTGCTCACCTGGTTAAATGAATACTGCACTAGGTAGGCAAAGTGCGGGAGGTAATATGTTTTATTGGACCAACTTCTGTTGTGAGAGAGAGAGAAGCTTTTGAGCCACACAGAGCTCTTCTTCAGGTCTCTATGGCTCCAAAACTTGTCTCTGTCCCCACCAGGGCCATCCAGAAGGGAGGGGCAAGTGGGGTAATTTGCAGGGGCCCCCACGAGAGTTTTTTAGGGCCCCTGGAGCGGGGTCCTTCACTTGCTCCAGGGGCCCCGGAAACCTCTCGTGGGGCCCAGGCCCCCGAAGCTTCTTCCGCTCCGGGTCTTTTGCTGCGGGGGGTCCTTCCGCCCCGGGACCCGCTGCCAAAGCGCTGGGTCTTCGGTGGCAATTCGGCAGCGGGGGCCCCCCGCTGCTGAAGACCCCAGGCCCCCTGAATCCTCTGGGCGGCCCTGGTCCTCACCACAGAAGTTGGTCTAATAAAAGATATGGTCACCCCCACCTTGTCCCTCTAATATGCTGGGATGGACAGGGCTGCAACTGCACGAGTGACAGTTCCTTGCAGTCCAGCGCCTCCAGGTATTCTAATTGTTCTATGCATTTCCTTAGGGCTCAGTGCTGCCTTCAGTACCATGCATAGGCACTGACTCTGTGGTGGGCAGGGCCGGCTCCAGGCACCAGCCCACCAAGCTTGTGCTTGGGGCGGCACCAGGAGGGGGGCAGCGCGGCGCTCCGGCTCTGGCCGCTGGGGAAAGCGGGGCCGCGACTGGGCTCGCCGCCCTCCCCCCCGGCGCTCTGCCCGCCGGGGAGCGCGGAGCCCTGGCCGGGCTCTCCGCCCTCCCCCCGGGGCTCCGGCCGCCAGCAGAGCTGCGGCAGACTCGCCGCCCTCCCCCCAGCGCTCCGGCTGGTTGGGGAGAGCGGGCCCGCGGCCGGGCTCGGCGCCCTCCCCTGCCATGCTGGGGGTGGGGGGCGGGCGGCGGGAGGCTTTTTTGCCTGGGGTGGCAAAAAAGCCAGAGCTGGCCCTGGTGGTGGGTGCTCCAGGGCTGGAGCAACCACCAGGAAAAATTAGTGGCTGCTCTGCACCCACCGGCAGCCAAGCTCCCCTCACCTCCTGCCCCACCTCCTCCTCCCCTGTGAGCACACCGTGTCCCTGCTCCTCCGCCTGCCTCCCAGCGTTTCCCACCTGGCTGCCGCCAAACAGCTGTTTGGCAGCATTAGCATGCTCTGGGAGGAGCAAGAACATGGCACGCTCAGGGGAGGAGGCAGGGAATTTGGGGAAGGAGTTGGAATATTGGCAGGAAGGGGGTGGAGTTGGGGCGGGGACTTTGGGGGAGGGGTTGGAATGGGGCAGGGTGGGGCCTCATGGAAGGAGTGGAGTGGGGGCAGGGGCAAAGGGGGAGGTTGGTGTCTATGGTGCCATGGGACAGTGCTTACCAGGGTAATTACATGGCCTTCCCTGGAACTACTGGTGGTAATAAGCAGGACACCTAACAGTGTCTCTGTTTCTGGTCCTGGTAGAAGTTGGCTTTGTTTAGCTTTTGTAAGGTGCTGAGCTGTATGCTGCCAATGCTCAACCAATAATAACCAACAATATATTCCCTCACCTCAAAAAGTCTGCTAATAGATCAATTATTTGCTTCTAATTCATAGATTCCAAGTCTAGAAGAGACCACTGTGATCATTAAATCTGACCTCCTGTATAACAGAGGCCATAAAACTTCCCCCAAAATAATTCCTAGAGCATATCTTTTAGAAAAAAATCCAATTTTGATTTAAAAAAATGGCAGTTATGGAGAATCCACCGTGACCTTTGGTAAATTGTTCCTATGGTTAGTTACTCCTATGGTTAAAAAATTGTGCCTTATTAAAATTTGCATCTTATAAATGTACTTATTGTGTGAATAATAATGAAGTTTCTATTAGAGATAGGATCTGAAATGCACTGTATGAATCTTGAGGGGAGAGGGTTTTTTTGGGGGGGGGCAGGATTGTTTTCTTTTGATTTTGTTCAAGCCCTTCTCTGTTTATAAGTAAATATGTATTTCTAAGTTAGTTAACTTTCAGCTTTTTCTGGTGTCACTGTTCTCTCTCTTTCTTCCTGCTTCCACACTTCTTCCATCCTTTTTATTCACTGACTGATTAATTTCAGAAAGCTACCTGAATTGTAAACATGAATATATGTCTGCAGTCCTGCAACATTTTTCTGTGCTGACACAAAGCCCCATTACCCTCAAGTTATCCCTTTTCCTTTGTGCTCATGTCTGCCTATCACCACTTCCAGAATATTGGTAGAATTCAGCTTTATCTTGATCCCTCCTCTACTAAAATCTTAAAATGTGCCTCAATCACTTCTCATTTAAACTGCTGGAAGTTTCTTTTCTTTTTTTTTTTTTTTTTTAAATGTTCTTCCTGAAATTCCTGGTCTGTAAACTTCAAGTGGTCCACACTGCTAAACCAAGATGACTCTAATGATGAGAAACAGGACTACATTGCCGTCTGTCATCTTCCTTGGCTTTTTGTCTTTGATAGACCTAAGTATATCAAATAAGAACTTAGACTAAAGAAATAATGGGGGATCTTACTGTGAGTGGATACAGTACTCTAAGAAATTAGTCTGATGGGGAAAAACCTCTTCAGAGAAGGGAAGGGAGAACCTCAGTCAGCATTCAAAATCAAAAAGACCTTAGAGAGAAAGATGATTGCTCATACCACACAGTGACTGGGCAGAGAGTGAAAGCTTTCTGTTGTTCAATGTCTGTATCTACCAATAAGCACCTCTCTAGGATTAAACATTTATTTTCTAGCTTTTAAAAATAATTTAAATTAATAAATCAATATCAGTTTACTGAGACAGTATAGCAGATAAAGGTAAAATCATTTGGCACATCATCAAAATCTTATCAAAGCTTAAAAGACCTTAAAACATCTTGAGGGGAGGGAAAAAAAGACTGCTCATCTTAAAATATTTATTTGTAACCTAAGCAATAGAAATCAAAAACTATGTTTTGCAGCAAATAACCAGATAATCTTGTATTTCCCATTTTTTTAGAAGAACACTTGCTTTTTTTTGTCCTTTGGTCTTGTCTCCAGTACAGACTTACTTGTGTTTCCTTAAGACTTTGCTCTACCGTCTTAGCCAGGTTTTTCAATGGAGAAATGTTAAGAGACACCATATGTAATTTAGCTTCAAGTGTATCAAATCTTGATTCTAAGCCCTAGATGCCAGAGAAATAGTCTCAAGTGTTTATGTGTTGAAATAGGAATAGCATCAGATACCTTAGGCTAAATTCAGAAGTGATACATAAGGTGGTGTAAGTTAGACTCCTTTAGACCTATTAACTTCTACCCAGGTCTACACTACAGCCGGGATCGACGCTCTGAGATCGATCCACCGGCGGTCAATTTAGCGGGTCTCGTAAAGACCTGCCAAATCGACTGCAGATCGCTCTCCAGTCGACCCCTGTACTCTAACCCCAACGAGAAGAGTAAGGTAAGTCAATGGGAGATTTTCTCCCGTCGACCCCCCGCAGTGTAGACCCTGACCTAAGGTACGTCAGCTACATTACTCACGTAGCTGGAGTTGCAACATTTCTGTAGGCCCCTTAATTGTCTTAAAAGTATCAGTTAAGAATTTTCCTGAATAAGCCCCATCGTTGTTTTTTCAGTCCTTTGAAATAGGGTAGCAGTCTTACATTACCCCCTTAAAACCAAAACTAGCAATATCAAGAATGCTTACCATAAATTGTAAACTTCAGAATGGGCTGTACCATCTCCTATTCATAGAAAAGCCTCAATATCCTTCTTGCTAAGAAAAGTAAGTCTTTTCAGTCCTACCAACCAGCTAAATAACAATATTAAAATACACATGAACCCCAATCATGTCATTCAACTGAAGTTGAATAATATGAGCATATATACAGTTAAGGTGTATGAGAAACACTCCATAAAGAGTCTTATTCCATTATTTTTCTTATCTTCAAAAACAAGAACAAGAAAAAGAGAGTACCCAGAGACACAGTTAATATCCACCCACTCTCAAGTCTCAAACTTTCTGTAACATTGCTGAAATTGTTTTTATCCCATCTACGTTTGGTCCCAGTTCAAGGGGATCTGTTGCTGACAATGGTAGAGAGAGAGGTGTGTGTGTGTATGTGTGTGTGCGCTAGAGAGACTAGACAAATTATGTTGAATTCAGCCCTGACTGAATTTGTATGTTGGAGGGGGTGTGGTCAAAATCGATGGGACCAAATTAATGTACCTTCAGATTGGATTGTTTTTTTAAGTTTCCCTGCTACTGAAAGGTTTGTCATTATTTCCAAAAGGGGTATAGTTTTTAAAAGCCTGCTTGCACAGTTGGGTTTGTTAAGGTCATGGATATGTTTGCAGCGTTGTCCCTCTGCTCTATTCTTTTATGAACCAAAAAGATACTGACTCTCTTGCTAACCCATCTTATTTTATTTTATTATGTATTATTTATATTTTACCCACAAGTGTGCTAGTAACTTAGGTTCTTTTATACATTTCAATAACCTTGCTCATAAAAAAATGAGCAGACAGAGCATGTAAATAGAACCTTTCAAAGAAATGCCATTGTTATCTACCAGTGGACCCTGACTGTTCAAATTAAAAAAACAAAAACAAAAAAAACCTCTTATGAATGTCTATAATGGCCCAGCTGCTTAAATCCAAGTTTGCAATTTGAGTAAGCTGTGCTGTGATTTATGATACTTTAATGTGGGGATTTAGATTTTTGCTTATCTGCCATGGGACACCCAATTTTAGTAAAGAGACAGCAAAGGGACGTCCACACCAGTAGCTCAAGCAGAGAATAACTTTGCTGTTACAAATAAGTTTTGAGTCTGCAAAATCCTGAACAATTTTGTATTTCAATGTGATAACCTTCCTTTTTTTTTTTTAAGCTTGCCGTTAGCCAGTTACCAACATTTCCCCCCCGCCATAGGTTATCTGGGACACTGTTGCCTAGAAAATTTAGGGCAGAGAGCATTTAGCCACTGTTGCTTGGGTTTGTGTGTGCAATCCTATGCTACATTAATGTAGGTAATGTTTAACACCAAAACATAGCAAGCTGTCCTTGTAATTTGTTTTACATTTCATTGGGTTTATTTTTATCCGTTTTTAACCAATCCCTTGTATTTGCTTTATTCAAAACTTCATCATGAGAAGGCACAAAATATTTGCAGATTGGGATTCTGGTCTCTTGGGTGTAAAATGTGCTGTAACTGATTCCCCTCCCCCCCCTTCTAATTAGCAATTGAGGCATCATCTGAACTATTTGAATATTTGGTTACATTTTATATGTCCCCTCCTAATCCTTTGGGGCCTAAGCTAAAGCCTATTGAAGTCAATGAAAGGCTTTCCATTGACTTCAGTGAGATTTAGTTCAGATCTTAACTAAGAATCAAGATGGCTTCTACAACAGCGCAGAGTTTAAAATTAAAAACAGATAAGGAAAAGTGATTATCTCTGCTGTCATTAAGAACCAATCTCCAAACATAATGGGCTTGATTCTGATCTTGCACTGGTGTAAATCAGGAGTAGAGTTGTGCAAATAAGGGATTTTTTGGTTTGTTGGCAATTCGAGGGGGGAAAAAATCATTTAAGGTCAGTCCAAACCCAAACATTTTGGATAATTGAGACGTTGGAAAACATTGCATTTGGGGTTGAATGAAATGTTGTGGTCAATCCAAAACTAAATGTCATTTAGATTTTGAGCAATTTGTACATTTTTTAATTTTTTAAATAAAATGGAAGGAAACATTGAAACAAAAAGTCATATGGAAACAAAAAATCAAAATGTTAAAGAAAATGTTTCCACTTTTTCATAACATTTTTGGGGGGCACGGGGGCAGGAGCTGGACACAAACAATTTGGTGAAAACATAAATTCATAGAATGTTTTGGTATCCCCAATATGATGATTTGTTGTTTTGTTTTTGTTGTTGTTGTGGGGGTTTTTTTGGCCAAAAAAAAATTAGGACAAAAAATTTTACCCAGCTCTCATTAGGAGTAACTTCATTGAGGTCAATGGAGTGATACTGGTGAAAGTGAGATCAGAATCGACCCATTGTATTTGTAAAGCAGTTTGAAGATAAAGGGACAAATTCAGTCCTAGTGTAAGCAGGCACAGCTCTGCTTTCAGGAAGTATAATTCAATCGCCTTGTGCCTGTTTACACCTGATCTGAATTGGGTTCTGTAGGTGCTACCAGCCAGATTCTGACACTGTTGTTTACGGTGATCAATACCTTACTCCTCAAGTAGTCTATAGCAGGCTATTTTTGGAGTCACCCAAGATGAGTAAGCATATTAGAATCTTCCCATAGCTAAGTATTATCAATTTTTAAATTTTTACAATCTCCACAGCCATTGCCACAGTTGAGCCATGCTCATCTGCTACCCTGCCAGCTTCCTTTAGTCTGAAGCTGATTTGACCTTCTGTCTCCCAGGCAGAATGGGGTGCCACAAGACTAGTTCAGTAATATATCTGCTCACACTCCTAGTGGGGCTGGGGCAGATCACAGGTTTTGTAAACCCATCCCAGGGAACTGCTCTCCTGGCTGGTGTCCCGGGGCTGTTGACAGGGTAGGTATCTGTAGCAAGGCTGTGAAATGAGCACATTTAGTTCCTTTCCAGCCATCCCAGCTGGCTGTCTCGCTCTATAATAGCAGTTGCTCCCAGTCCTGCCCCTTGCTTCGCATTGGTGCTAAAGTTGTAGACTTCAAACTATGGGACCAATCCTGTTCTCACTTAAGTAAATGCCATTGAATTAAATAGGTGTGGGAGCAATGCTCATATTGGCTATTAGCAAAGAAGACTAAACAAGAAGTACTTGTATATTGTGCCAGTATGAGGAAACAGACTATTACCTTGCTTAAATGTCTCCTCCAATTTATTGTGTTGTGTTCTGATGGGAAATACTTTTAATTCATCTAAAAAACAAGCTTCAGTGTAACACTGACAATATAGCCTGCTTATGTTGTAAAAATTTAGGAACTTAATTTCATTTCAGATGTCCATACAATATCTGGTGCTTTTTTCTCCTTATACCATAGTGGATCTTAGTAGTATTCAGATTTCATTTCATCCCCAGAATACACTATAACTAAATTTGTTGGAAAACACCATAGTAGTTGGCACATTTCCTCGAGCTTGTCTGTGTAAGCAACTACATTCTTGGGAGTAGTTGTACTTTGGGCTCCTATTATGTCTCCACTAGAGTATATATTTTTTGGCTTCATTGTAGCTTGATACACTACAAAAATTGTATAGTATGCTGTTAGCTCTGGCTACAAGCATTATAGCAAAATGCATAAATGAAAAAGAAGGGAACTCAGAGGAAACTGCTGGGGAAATGGGGGAGGGATAGCTTAGTGGTTTGAGCATTGGCCTGCTAAACCCAGGGTTGTGAGTTCAGTCTTTGAGGGGGCCACTTAGGGATCTGGGGCAAAATCAGTACTTGGTCCTGTTAGTGAAGATAGGGGGTTGGACTCAATGACCTTTCAGGGTCCCTTCCAGTTCTATGAGATAGGTATATCTCCATATAAATAAGGAAACATTCCACACCTATGTAATAGGCAGTTTAATTCTAAAGGACTGATGGCACAGAATAATAAGGAGAGGCCAAGAATATGATGACTGCTTTCAGCATTAATTTTGAAATGCAGTTTACCCTAGCCTAATGGCAGGACCTCTTACCTTTTGTGGGAAGATTCATCAGCTTGAAAACTGTTACTAAGTTCTCAGTTGAAATCTGTGACTCTAATGTTACCCTCAAGTTTATTCCCCCAAAATGTTTTTCTTTATCTAAATAATTTTTCAGAACATCCACAAATATTTATATATCTGGGGGAGAGGAGCCTAGCAGGGGAGGAGGTTGTTTTATTTTAAAAGTAGCATGTTCAAGGACCCTAGCTCAAATTTGCTTCACAGGAAAATACAGTAATTGCAAACTTTTTTAAAACCAAAAATGAATGTTTTTTTTTTAAGTTGTATTTATGTCCCTCCCTTGCAAACAAGTGGCAGATCTGACCTGCATTTATGAATCCTGGATGCATTGACTGACAATTGTAGAAGGTAGAAATGAAAATTGGCTTCTCCTGCATTCTTCTGCAAGGCCTTGATTTAGCAAGGTACTTAAGCATATGTCAATCTTAAGTGTGTGAGTGGTCCAATTAACATGTGGAATCGCTGCCTAAATTCATTGTGGGGAATACCTCGCTGAGTGGAGCTAAAGGACGAATTCAGGAAAGTGAACAGCCAGTTGGTCAAGTCATCCATTTCTTCTGCTGCTTTCAAAGAAAATGGGAGATGAGTTTTTGTTTTCAGCCTTTAGACTGGGTGAGCCAATGAGTCAGTGCACCCAGTATTTTAAAGTGTGGGCATAGTCTCCTGCCACAGTTTCTGAATCTATCATCCCACTTTGTAGGGACACACCAACTTTGGTTTTACTTTGGCAACTTAATTTATAAGGCGATAATGTGTGTCTCTCTCTTTTTTTTTTTTTTGTTTAGATGTCTTTGCTTCCTGACTGAAGGCAGATCTGAGGGGCCGCTTTGGTGGTGCTCTCCTGAGCAGAGCAGGACAGGCAGTTTACAGTGTTCCAGCATAGTCTTCTAGAGCACTCAACAGCGAAATTAATACTTCTCCCCTCATCTTCCTCCTCCTCTAGCGAATAGCTCAATGGGGTTGAAGGGGAGATGTGTGGACTCTGCATGTGAGATGACTCTGGATTGGTTTCAGAACATCAGTCACACTGAAACCAAACCTCATCTAAAGAAAATGGGGAAGGCACCTTCCATCAGCACACAATGACTAGAACAAGCAGGAGATACCTTATTGCGCCAATAGGGATGTATTCTCCCCTTTAGTCACTCCTCTCCTACTTGGGGACAGTCAGACTTAGAGCCACGTTGGGGGCCAGGAGAGGAGACATTTAAAGGAAGAGTGCTGTTACTGAAGGAACCGCAAACAGGTTCCTGCTGGCGCCATGGGTCGCTCTTAGACTAGTAAATGACTCTGTTTCCACATCTTTCCCTGCAAGAGGATCAGATTCAGTGCATCTGCTGAACTAATTTTGATCCTTGGAATATATCTTCAAGACAATCTTTGGCTTGCTGGCACTTGTCCCCTGCATCATTAGTTAAGGAGGAGGCAGCTCAGGGAAAAAAACTCTCAGCTTTTTGTTGCAGTGTTCCAGAACACAGAGCTGCCTGCTCAGCTTGGGACACACCAATATACCTGCCTTTACTTAGGAAGCTAAGGTGGTTCTGGAAAAAAAAAAATCTGAAATGTGCACATTCAGTTTAGTGTGTCTGCCTATAAAGTAGAATTAAAAAGACAAGGTGGGTGACGTAATACCTTTTATTGGACCAACTTCTGTTGGTGAAAGAGACAAGGTTTTGAGCTTCACAGAGCTTTTCTTCAGGTCCTGAAGTTGGTCCAATAAAAGATATTACTGCACCCACCTTGTCTATCTCGTGTCCTGGGACCAACACGGCTGCAACAACACTGCAGACTATAAAGTAGCATTGCAGGCTGTTCCCATACTAAAATGAACGCAATTTAAATCCCTATAAATAAATACAGCTATGAAGGAGTGGTTGGTATAGAGAGGGTCAAGGAGAGGAAAACAAGAAAACCATCCTTTAAAACAAGTTAAAAGTTTGTTTGGCAGGTAGTAATTGCATTGTGTTTATTCAGGCCAGGTTTGGTTGCCTAGGAAATATCCTATTTAGATTGTAAAGAGTCAGGGTTTTTTTAGTATGATTATAACTTCTCTTTATTAAAATGCTGAGGCTATATGGAGAACTACTTTTTCCTGAATATTTATTCATTTATTGTTTCATTTTCCTTGCAATGAGAACAGCAAATGCTGTGATTTGATTTTTAAAAATACTCAGATGCTGTCTAATTTCATGTAGCTTTTTGTAAGCATCTCAGTATCCTCAGCTGTTGTGCTGTATGGTAACTTATAGCAGTATCCCCCAATGAAGAGCAGCATATCTCCTGTCCTCTGTAGCAACAGCACATTTGGAGGAAGGGGGTTCCTTTTTCTTCAGTGGGCGAAAAAAACAGCTGTCACAAAAGCTATGCTAAATTAGGGCACTGGCCCTTTCTATATTGATACCAAGTAGATACTTAACATGCAACTCTGGAAAATGGAGGATGGGAGCTGGCTGGCATCTCTAGCAGAATGGTTTCACATCTTCCCTATGCTAGAACAACATGAACTTCCTGTTCTCTTGGGTGTCAATACTCTCCCTAGGTTAACATGCTGCTCTATTCTTGGCTTCTTTCCTTTAGGCAAATACTTCCTATGTCCAAAATGATTTCAAAAAGCTAGTTCTTTCCTCTGTTTCAGACTACCCTAGCACATATTATAGCCAGCAACAGCAAGAAGAATGGTACAAGATTTGTGACTTTATCAGCAACAAGTGCCAAGACAAATGATGTCCGAGATGTTATCAAGCAAGCAGAGAATGAAAAAAGACTCCTCAAGAGGAAGACCATCCTCTTTATTGATGAGATTCATCGTTTCAATAAATCTCAGCAGGTACTGCTCCACCTTTATGTCAGGAACAAAGTTTCTGTCAACATATTACTTGCTTAAAATGTATGTACCTTGGTGCTGAACAATAAATGTTTTTTCTACCTTTATATTTTAAGTCACTGCTTGATATATTCAGAAACTTTAGTGTAGAAGTTAAAACTTAAATTAGGTTTCTAATTTAAGAGTCTCAATTGTGTATTGTGTGCCTTTCAAGAACTTCAATTCAAAACCAAATCAGCTTTTGTAGAAGTTTTACATGCATTGTCACATCTGACTTTTTTTTTTGCCTGAAATTTTACTTCTTTATAGCTGTATTACAACTTCTCTTCTTCTATGTATTTGCCTATTAAGAAGAGCCTTCATTTCAGTGGTAACATTACATTCAGTTTTTAATTAAAAGCACGTCACTAGGAATCCTGCAGACATTCCTTGTTTGTATATACCCTCTCTTCTCTATTGAGAAAATAAAGTGAACCGAGACATGAAATGTATTTATGAATAGTACCTCACCACAGCCAATATTAATTTTTCCTTCTTGAGCATCATTGCCTTTATTCATATTCTTTAAAACTTTAATAGCCCAGCTTCAAAACTTCAGATGCCCTTAGGAAAAAGTTCTACAAAAATTGGGTTTGACAGAAATGGAATATGGCTATATAGAAATCATTCTTAAAACTGATAGGTTAACTGTTTCTAGTAAATTTTTTTCTGTAGTTTTTTTTACCTATTCTATAGAATTTAATAGGGAATTATTATCCCTGCCATAAAATTCTAAAGCTTGGTTAAAAAAAAACTATAGGAAGTATCCTGGTTGGCTGCTAAATTCTATAAGACTTTTCCATAAGGGCAGCTTTTCATCATATCTGCTGTCTGCCTAACAATAAAACAGAATCAAAGTACTAAACGGTAATGACTTGAATTTTCCTAACGCTGTTCTTTTTAGTATCTCAGTTCATTCTTGGAGAAAGGACAGGTTATTAAGATGAACTAACCATCATGTACTGTGTGAATGGAATGAATTCATTTAGGCAACTGGCTGATGAGCTCCCTTGTCAGTGAGCTCGTAAGGCATATCAGCTGGAAGCCAGGAGAATAGCAAGCCATGAAAAATGTACTTTAAAATGCCTAATAACTACTCACTTGGGATGGTTCAGGTTGTCGTTGATTAAGATCAATTTTTTCTGTTTCCCTCCCATGTTCAGGACACTTTCCTTCCTCACGTTGAGTGTGGGACTGTGACACTGATCGGGGCAACCACCGAAAACCCTTCCTTCCAGGTCAATTCTGCTCTTCTGAGTCGATGTCGAGTTATTGTTCTCGAGAAGCTCTCTGTTGAGGCGATGGAAATGATTCTGATGAGGGCTATCACGTCCTTGGGGATCCGGGTTTTAGGCCAAGATGAGCAACACACTAGTTCTGCGAATGGCAGCGACAGCAAGAGCTCTGAGTAAGTACTTTACGAACTGCCATGTGTTAACACACACGACCCGAGGAATCTATTGACAGGCTGCCAGAGAGAGCTGGGGGTGGGAAAGGAAATCTTAACCACTCCTAATAGTAAAGAAAAGAAAGTAGCAACATATGCTGGATGCTAGCGGAGGAAAAAGAATACAGAGCATTAGCTACCGTTGGATCCAAAATAAAAAATCCTACTGTCTGAATTAGTACAGAGTTTTATACTTGGATTTGTCGCCTCTGACTCACCCACAGGATATGTAAATCTGTTCTGCAGCTGAGGGTTTGCTTTGGAAGCCTGTAACTGGGTCCTGTCATACCCTCATGCAGTACTTTTTGTTGTTGGTTGTAAAAGCATCATATTACTGTGAGGTGGTAGATAGGGCATTACATGTTACTTATTTTGAGCCCACCAGCCAAAAAGCTGCTGTATTTTGCATAACTTGTTCGAACGAGTTGGAGAGGGAACCTTTGTGAACCTATACAGCAAATGAAGTTGCTATATGCCACACATGACTTTATCTCTTCACTGTGTGAAGTGAATAAAATATTAAAAAATAGTTCCTGTTTCCTTCCTCTAATTGTCCAAATCAATCGCATTAAATTAAAGCCATGCTAAAAGTTTGGTATCGTACCTGAGAAACTAAAATCACAATTTTTTCTGAGGTTACAATGGGGATGACAAGTATTTCTGAGTGAGCTTGAGGGTGAAAAGGGTAGAGAGGAGTGTAATGTTTTCTTGGAAAATAAATTCTCTATTTTGCTCCCTCTTCCCCACACTGGAAATTATTTGCAGTCGTCATTTTAAAATGGGCAACTAATGAATTCAAAATAGTGCATAGCTCTGTTTAAATTTCATGTTTGTTGTTGTTTCATTTGTTTCCATACTAGTGCTTAACTGTGTTTATAATTAAGAACTTAGTGTGTTCACAGGAAATAAGTAATAGTGCAGGAATATCCCTGTACATATAGAAAATGAGAAAGATATAGCCCCTGAGAATGTATTTTGTCCTGTTGTATTACATGAACAATGTGAATTCCTATATTGTACAGTTTAGTGCAATGAATGAGGGAATTCTGTTACATTATTTAGGGCACCATTCCTGACATTGTTTACCCGTTTGTTGCTTTTATATATTACACAGGGATGTGAATTGTAGCTTGGAGGAGGGAGGGCTGCATGTCAACTTTAATGTAACAGCACAGCTGTGTTTGCGACTACACCCTGACTGGGTTTTGGAGGCTTTCCTTTGTATATGGGATTAAAGTACAAGGCATAGTTTCAGTTGCATTTGGTGAGGGTTTAGGTTTCATTTGACTCCATATCTGTAACCTTCCACTAGCTCTGGATGAATTAAGCAGCACAAAGAGTCAAAAGAAGTCTGTCTAGCATAGTTTCAGGAATTTGTTCATGAGGGACAGTGTCCCCAACCAGTGACAAAAATGGAGGCCCAGCTTTTTAAAAGTAAGACTAGAACTCCAATTATAAAGATTTCTTTTCTTTAGTTCTTTACTGGCACTTCCTGCTTGTCTGTCTGACAAATGGTGCTCTTATTGGTCAAAAAATATCCTCTTATATATACATCTTGTCTCTTACCTTTGGTTTGTCTTTTATGCTGTCTTTCTAATTCTCTTCTCACTGCATGTTCCCTCTTCCCCCCCCACCCTAGCCACTTTCATCTCATCCCTGCTTGCCATTCTTCTCCATCATCAATCCCATCACCCCAAAATACATCTAGCAGTAGATGCAGCTAGCTGATAGTTCATCGTGCTGAATTGGGAGATAAGCACACAGGTTTGGATGCAGTCCCAAGGCCTAAAAAGTTTTCTGTGGTGGTTTCTTTTCATATAAAATGAAGTTTTCCCTGAAACTGAGGGATGAAGGGGATATATAGATTAAGGCAGAATTTCCCAAAGTGGAACATGCCCCCTGTTCAGTGATTTGACGGACTAGTTAGGGTGTGCAAAAGATGTATAAATTAAAGGGTCGTCATCTTAGTGTCTACGCAGTGTGTCTCAGGTGGCACGTGACCAGGATTCATCACCAAATTTGGTCCACCGAATTTGATCATTAGCTTCCCCGGCTTGGGCGAGTACTGGTGGGGAGTGCGACATGAATGCGTAACAGCATATGCTGGACTTCCTCTTGCCCTTTAGCTAAGGGGTTCTCAACCTTTTTCTTCCAGAGCCCCCTCCCAACATGCTATCAAAACTCCATGGCTCAGCTGTGCCACAACTGTTTTTCTGCATATAAAAGCCAGGGTCGGCGTTAAGGGGTAGCAAGCAGGGCAATTGCCCAGTACCCCATACCACAGGGGAGACCACAAAGCTAAGTTGCTCAGGCTTCGGCTTCAACCCAGGTGGTGGGACTCGGGGCCCCTGGTTGCAGTCCTGCGCAGCAGGGTTTTGGCTTTCTGCCCTGAGCCTTAGCAAGTCTAACACTAGCCATGCTTGGCGGACCCCCTGAAACCTGTCTGCAGCACCCCAGGAGGTCCTGGACCCCTGGTTGAGAACCACTGCTCTAGCTGAAGGTCCTCTGTCTTCAGGAGATCGGCTGCCTCCTGCTGCGGCAATGGAAGTGCCCTCTGAAGCTCCTTGAAGGATGTCCCAGTAACGTTCCCTCCAAATTCCACCACCACAAAACTGTATCTAAATTAAATTAAATTAAATTAATGGAGATATCCCATCTCCTACAACTGGAAGGGACCTTGAAAGGTCATCGAGTCCAGCCCCCTGCCTTCACTAGCAGGACCAAGTACTGATTTTGCCCCAGATCCCTAAGTGGCCCCCTCAAGGATTGAACTCACAACCCTGGGTTTAGCAGGCCAATGCTCAAACCACTGAGTTATCCCTCCCTCCCTGTATCTATTTAATACAATTTTTAAAATCCACTTTGGGCCATAAATGACCCTTGAGAAATAAAATTGTTGTAATATAGATAAGGGTGGTAATTAAAGCTTAGGAACATCTTTTCATTCTCCTGCTAGCATTGGATAGAATATTTAGTATTGGGTAGGAGCCCGGGTCCTAGTGTAGAACTTGTTCTTCTGGCCCAGAGGTAAGAGTTCTACCAACTGATCTATATTGTTACCCCCCGTTTTGATTATGAGCATATGCACGCAAAGATACAGTATGTTGTATTTGGTGGCAAAGGAGGTTGGTGATGGGACAACTCTAGTTTAAAGCACAAAGCTGGGGATTAGTCATAAAAAAGCATAAGCGAAAGATTTCAGTGTTCAGGATGATTCTGTCTGGAAGTCACTCTTTTATGTGTAGTGGGCACATATGGCCCACAGTTTTCAAACTTGGGTGCATGAAGTTATTCTACTAAATTCATGTTCAGACTCGTATATGTAAAATGATTTTCAAATATGCAAAGCAGCTACAGATCAACTTCTGTAGTCATCGGAGTACTGAGGACCTATCAAAATGAACCCTCTTACATGTGGGTGCCTAAATATGGATTCAGAGGCCTGATTACGGGCACCCAAGTTTGAAACCTTGGCCATAGTGTGTAACACCTGGCATTTTAGGGACCCCTTCTGTAACTACAACTAAGTGGATTGTCCGCCTAATTTTTATTTCCTTATTTTTGTCAATTATTAAGTTAGATTCCTAATGTTATTTTAACAACCTTTGAATTTAGTTATTAAAGTTCTGCAGCATAATGTCTGTGTTTTACACTTGGGCCAGATTCACTGTAGCCAAGTTGCCCCTGCTTATGCCAGCTGTGAACATAGATACTAAAATGAAAAATGTTGCAAATTCTATGGTCCTAATTCTGTGCGTAAAGAAACTACTCTAGGTAAAGCATTCTTGTAAGTTTGCACCATTATCTCAGCCACTGTAAACCTGAGCCAGGAAGAGAGAGACAAAAATGTGAGGAGGAGAAGTAAGGGGGGAAAAAAGTCCATACCAAAGATTAGATGTTTCTGAAATGTAAAGAGAGGCTACCAACACTTTCATTTGTTGGGGGTCTTACTAATATACAATGTGACACTAAAATGTATTCATTCCTGCCTTGTTCTACATACAGTGATACATTGCACTTATACAATGTAACATTAATGTCAGGAAATCAAATCACTTTACAAATATTAATTTTTTTTAATCCTCCCAACTTTGTCTGTTTAGATAAACGTGTATAAATACACATAGAAAGGTCACATAGCAAGGTAGTGTCCAAGTCAAGCAAAATATAGGAGTCCATATTTCTAGTCCCCTGCACTAGCAACCACTAGATGCCATGCTATTCAGTCTAGTAATTAGTGCATTATAATTAATGAAATATTGTTCCACTTACTTGTTTTATCTTAATCCTCTTGATTAAAATCTCCTTTTTGGTCTCAAGCCTTTTAGAAAGTTGTTCCCTTTTTTATCGCATATTCTCTCTAACTTTCCTGCAGACATTGGAGCCGAGATGAAGAGCCAAATTCAGAAGTGATCTTTTAAGGTGGTTTAAGCTATGTATTTTATCATCAGTTATTTGTATTATTATTTTTATGAAGAACTAATTTATTTCTTTGAAAATTGTGCTTCAAAATTGATGTTATATGGCTCTATTGAGAAGGGAGTCTACACTAGTGTAACTTGCTGTGGGACTGTAATGTTTATGGGTATATTAAAGAAATGAGGGGCTACTTTATATTGCACCCTGCTGTTCGTTGTATTTCCAGCCCTTCCACAAGTAGGTTACACTCACTTTGACTCCCTTGCACTCATTAATAGCATCTTGCAAATCACCTCAGAATTTGGCCTGATGACAGTTTTTTAGGATAGTTCATGCTGGGATTCAGATGGATTCCATAGTGGAGACAAGCTAGTGAGATATTTACTCTTGGAAAAACTATCTAGTTGTGGTTTTCCTTCAACTTAGTTAGTATAGCACAGGGGTCGGCAACCTTTCGGAAGCGGTGTTCTGAGTCTTCATTTATTCATTCTAATTTAAGGTTTCGTGTGCCAGTAACACATTTTAACGTTTTTAGAAGGTCTCTTTCTATAAGTCTATAATGTATAACTAAACTATTGTTGTACGTAAAGTAAACAAGGTTTTTAAAATGTTTAAGAAGCTTCATTTAAAATTTAATTAAAATGCAGATCCCCCTTCCCCCCCACCCCCCGGACCGGTGGCTAGGGACCCGGGCAGTGTGAGTGCCACTGAAAATCAGCTCGCGTGCCGCCTTCAGCACACGTGCCATAGGTTGCCTACCCCTGGTATAGCATTTTGTTGTCAGTAAGTGATAGTTCCTGGGGTGCCCCTGTTTGTTTGTTTATATTTTTGTCTCCAAGTATCGCTAGTTACAAGGTACAAACATCAAGACTTGGCATCTAGTATGTTCCCTGTTAAGTACTAGACAGTCCATTTGTAAGATGAGCATGAATCTGTTGCAAGGTCAGAGTAGTATTCCTGACTTTAAATTGTTAAGGCATGTAGAGTAAGGGGCAAGTCTGTAAAAACACAGAGAATGGATTTGAGCTTCTGAGCATGGGATGGCAGGCCAGGGTAAAAAAGGTGAAATAGTTTGGTTTTGGAAACCAAAGTATTGACATAATTAAACATTACTTTGTAATCAGGATCTTGCCTACTAAAGCAAAATTAGCAAACTCACTGTTAATCTGGAGTCTCTGGATCACAGCTACAATTTGTACTGAAATAGTAATTCTTAAGGGAAGAAATGCAGTATTTGAATGAATTAGTGTAAGTATCAGTTTCCTCTGATGAAGGGGTATTCTCTTCTACTGAAATATTTTGGGGGGATGGGGAAGAACCCCAACCTTATTTAAAACCACTGACTGCACTGTATTGTAAGCATGACTGTTTCATGCATGACAGTTTCTCCACTTATTTTTATTTTAATCTCGCGTTCAATATGCAATACTTTTTTTAAAACGTGCCTAGTGAAATATATTTTTCAGTCTTTTACCTTGTCTCCCTTTTAAGCAGATTTTTTTTTTTATTTACATCCTCATCTGTGCTCTCAATGCCCTATTGTGGAGTCCTATTATTGCCTGCCTAAAATATCGTCACCTGAAAACGAAGAGAGCAATGTCATTGTGATACCTCTGGCCTTAATCAAGGTGCTCTCCCTATTCCCGTGGTGGATTTTAGCATAATAAATAGTAAGCTTTCGGGGAGAGAGCCTGCTGTCTCGATCATGTTACATATTATTGACTTTTAATAAACAATAATGGAGCTGATAAGAATTTGTTATATAATACAGTCTAAATTTTCTACAATGCAGTACTGAAACTTTTTATTTAAAATAGCTATATTGGGTCACGTTTGGTATAATGTTGCTTTCATGGAAATGAGACTAATACTTCTACGTCATCCATAGATCTCAAAGCACTTTACCAAGATGGGTAAGGATTATTGTTCCTGTCATTACAATAGAGTGGGATATATAAACACCTTATCAGTACAACTGAGGCACTGAGAGGCTGAGGTCATACAATGAGTCAATAGCAGAGCCAAGAATAGAACTCAAATGTATTATTATTTAACAATTAAATTGCAATAGGGCTGGTAGGTTGGGGCCTATCCAAACATAGCAAGTGATAATCCCTGCCCCTAAGAGCTCTCTTGACTCCCAGTCTGATGCCCTAGCCACTGGATGTGGGTTCAGTTTCGGCCTATATTCTGAAAGCAAGAAGCCTGAAATGCCTCATGCCTTTTTTTAATCAGGCAAATGCCTGGTCTCTGTCGGAACTATTCTATGAATCCTCCTCTCTAATCTTCCCCTGGGAAATCCAAAGTATTTTGTTTTTTAAACATACAGCATGTTGTTTGCTCTTGCTCTCTGTTGACGTAGGCACTTGTAGTATAAGTGCTTTTGCTGCCTGCTGTGCTTTAAAAATAACCTTTTATTCAGCTACAACTGATTAGCACCTATTGGTTTGTTTCAAAACGTAACAAAACCCAGTGGCCAACTTTAGCTCTGAAGGATGAATCCTGATACATCATCACAGTCTCTTTAAATATCAAGGTATTATTACAATGAGATGTACTGTACAGTGCTTCCTTCATTCCACAGCTCCCTCCACCCCCCCCCCGAAATGTTATTGGAAAAAGTAGTTATCTCAATGTGGCAGCGGATGTGCATTCCCTGCACACTATGGAGCATGGCTCTCTGGGGCTCCTTGTGCACGGTTGGAGGAGAGACTGTGGGGATGGTGTGGACACAAGAATATGCAGATCCATAGGCCATTCCCAATCCCTCAAATCCACCACATAAAGGAGATGGGGCACGTAAGCTACAGACTACACCACTGAGGCATTAGCAACACCTGTTTAATGTTCTGTATTTGAGTCCCTCAGATAAAAGTACTACGGAGCGGAGGGGAGTGACAGCTGAGGGCGTGCATGTTATGTTATCTTTTTCTTAGCAAAAATGGCCCTCTGGTTTGGGAGTGTGCAGCAAGCATTTAGTTTGAGAGGAATAAAAACTTGATATATATATCTGGTGTTGACATTCAGGTCTGCTTCTGACTAGGCTAAAATGAGAGGGAGTTACTGCTGCCCTTGTACCTGTAATTTCAGAGCCCTTGCAGCTGTTGCCCGCTCGGCTAAGATATTTATCATAACCCTATAAAGACCTAGGTCAAATAATAAAGATTAGCAGATCAGTGTGTCTGGAAACACTGGCATTGGTAGCTGGCCTCGTCATGCATCATTTCTGATAATAGTAGTAAATCTTTCAGTGAATGAAGTGCAGAGCTGTGGGTGAATCCTAAATTATTTGGCGTGTCAGGACACTCAGTGTGGAATCACCGCTCTCTCCTGTCTCTGTGCATTAATCCCCAGTTGATGAATCTATTGATTTTTTTTTTTCAGTTGAGTACTGGAAATGGCAGTTAGTCATTGTTCATGGTGTACTTTTCACTACAGTACCTTCTGCTATGTATTCGATAGGACACTTGATTGAAAGTCAGGAGCAGAACTGGGCTCTTGTTTCCAGTTTGCCATTGATCTGCTGTGTGACCTGGGGCAAGTCACTTTACATTATGCTTCTCTTTTTCCTCCAACCCTCGGTCTGTCTTTCTGTTTATATTGTGTGTTCTTTAATGTCTCTTTCTGTGTGTTTGTACAGTGTTAGTACAATTACTATAATACAAATTATGGTCATAATAATGACTTTTTTATTCTTTAGATTTATGTGCACACTCATGAAGATTTGGCTCCAAGACAAATTGCCTGTTATCTATTTTCTATGGTCTAAGACTTTTTTACATTTCAAGTGAACTTTAAATACCACTTTTTAACTTTAAAAAAATGATCTGGTGTCAATTCTCTTGTTTACAGTAGTTTCAAAGGTCATATTGATTGCATAATGCCTCATTAGTCTATAATGTGCAGTTGGATAATTTCATGCTAAAAGTACCATATTTTTGTGCATAAGAATAGTTCTGAAGTGCCTTCCATCCAAGGATGTCAGTGTTTTATTAAATATTGATTGAGTGAAGTCCACAACACTCCCAGGACAGACAGGATGAGCTTTAAAATCACCTAATCTACCATTAAATAAACTTCCCTGTCCAATCTGATCTTGCAAAAACAAGGAAGTTCAGATATGGTTGAAATCTTCCATTCCAGCTTTTACACATGCCATTGTGCTTAAGCATTATAACACACATGGCACATAGGTCACATACTGTTCTCAGAGCCCCTGCAATACTTCAGCACAATGGCATGAATTAAAGGACAGCCCTTTAAACCCAGATACTTCTCAGTGAATGCTGTTTAAAAAAAAAAAAAAAAGTAACATTTTGAGTAATTTGTAATGAAAAGAATGTAATATGAAAATAACGTGGGCTAATTCCATTGCAGGTCCCCTGTGTACATAGAGGAAAAAGCTGTAAGCACTCTAGCTTACCTTTGTGATGGTGATGCAAGAACTGGACTGAATGGACTCCAATTGGCTGTTCAGGCCAGATTAACTGCAGGGAAAACCTCTCATCAGGCTAACACACAAGGTTGCTCTGTGGGTGGAGTTTTTATAACAGAAGACCATGTGAAGGAAGGACTACAGCGATCCCATATCCTGTATGACCGAGCAGGTGAGCAGTTACCCTGAAGGTAGTGCTATTTAGCAAGGAATGATGATATAAAATTATAGCTTATGAATTATTTATTTTTCCAAGCTGTCACTGATTTACAAACTAGTCTTGAATTGTGGTTCTACTCTGAAAAAGGTCTGATATCTTTGCGCTCCCCCCCCCCCAAGATATTGTGGGGTTTCTTATTTCTCTTAATGTCTAGATCAAATGTGCTCAGTTTACAACTTTAGTCTAACTGCCAGCCCTACAAACTTGTCCTGAGAACTGAGAGTCAAGCTGGGCTCTTTCCATTTCAGGTGTGGGCCAAATTCAGATGAGGTTCACCTAGACTTATGTTGGCATAAACTTAGGCCCCATGATGTGGAAAATTTGCCAGAGAGGGTGAAAGCCAAGTGACTAAAATCTCTCCTCCAGCTGGAGCCTAGAGGAAGCAATTGAAGCCCATTATGTATTTTGGTGCAAAGTGGTAATAGCAGTTTGGTCATGGTTGACAGGGGATGCATGGGTTTTTCTGGTAGGCATCCAAAAATGCTGTTTCAAATAAACAAAATCATGTGAGTAGTTAAAATGGTGCTGGAAAATTGAGGGAGCAGTTTGCACATCTTTGTCACAAAGCACACATCCCATTTCAAATAATTTTTTAAGACTTAGCCTAACATTTATTAACCTCAATTTTTTTTAATGCAATTTGGTTGATTGAACTCAAATCACATGACATAAAGTAGTGTGCTGGTCTCACAGAAGAGAGCGCCACACAGGGGCACTGTAACAATTTGTATAGTGGGTTTGTGGAGAGCCTTTAAACCAAACTGTAAACCCTGTATATAATGGAAACCACTTCAAGCCAGCACTCCTAGTTCCAGCACCTATCGCGGCATATGGTTTCAGGGAAATAGTCCACTGCTTATGTCTGATGTGGGTGCCTGCAGACTGTCGATCTGGCAGAGGCTGCCAGCTGTGAAACACCAGTGCTCTGAGTCCCAGCCTAATCCCAGAGTACTGGTTTCTGGAGACCAGCAAGAGTTAGGAGTCTTTCCAGTGCCAGTGAGAGAGACTTTCCTTTCGCTAATTCTAGGTCTCATCTGAGCCCTGGAGAAGCATTGCATCATGGTGATGTGTAAGGCCTGGAATGGAATAGCTGGAACGGCAGAGCAGAGGGTGCTTGTAGTACAGCGCAGGGCACCACCCCAGGGCTGTCAGTGCTTCTACTTGCACACCTTTTCGTAAAGAAGAAGCCAGGCCTGCCTCTCACCTGGACTGTTTGTCTGGGGCAGAAGGACCCTGCTATCTTTACCTAAAGAATCTCTGTGGAAGTATGGGTGGAGGGTGGCTGACGAGAGGATGGGAGACAATGGGAGTGGAACAGCAGAGAGCTTAGTATGTGCACACGAGCAGTCAGCAAGGAACAAAGTTAAGGGGACAATAAAATAAATTCCAGATGTCTCTGGGGATTGTTAAATATAATTGATTTGCTGTTAGCTAAAAATATTTCCTGATATTGTATGTGTTGCCCGAATATGTTGCTTTGGCTAGTACACTTCAACCTTAAGACCTGATACTTTTTAATAATTTTATATGTAGTCTTTTTAATAGAACAGTTAAATATTCACTCGGATGCAGTAGTAACTGTGTTGAAATATTGTCCTTAACATAACCTAGTTATCTTTCTTTTACAGGACTGCTAAATGTCTAAATCTTTAGAGCAGTGGTTCTCTACCTTTTTTATATCAGGATCTCCTGGAACTTCCCTCCCCTCTGCTGGGATCCCTCTTCCATTTATTATTATAGGAAGGGCAGGATGGTTGTGTTCTTCAGGTTGAGAAATAGGCTTTAGAGCAGTATAGTACCTCTTTCGCACTATAAGCCAGTCAATATTCATCATATTTATTTCAGAGTAAGATAATTATTCTGAAGGATGGAAAATTAAATGTTTATGAAAGATATAACAAATATCTTACATGGAATCCAGAAATAAATTTGTCACTGTAGTGATGTACGTTGTCATTTTTTTAGGCAACATTAGTTGACATTGGCCTGCCTAAAGGTGATTTAAAAACTCTAAAATGGTTATGTTGTTTCTGTTATATATTTGGTTGGTGGGTGTTTGAGATAGAAGGATTTTTCAAATTAAATGTTTATTTTGTGGGGGAGATGGAATGCTACAGTGGCATTTTTATTAGGTCTGAAAAGTCTTTCAGTGCTCATATTCGCAACAAAATGCAGTTTGAAAATCTGAATGGTTAACTTTATTTTTGGAGTTGCTTTATAAGGTAATGAATTTTGTAGTTCGCTAATGTCAGGCCATGTACGTATAACTGCGTGTAAGGATTCCTAATTTGATACCAGCTCTTACTAAATTCGTGACTTGGCAACATTATGTGTCTCAAATGTTGGCTATTTGTACCTTTTTATGCCGTAGATGTGGGAATTAGAGATTGAGTATTAAGGATTAGATGAGTTTCCTTATACTTAACAATTTATATGCTAGTGTTTTGGAAATATGTGAATGACACTGCATATTAGCTTCTAAAAAATATGCCAAGAAAAGTTTGGAAAATGGATTGACTTAATTTTCCAGTAGATCAAATGTGATGGATTATCTGTAATTACACTTGCCCAAAATTTGTAATGAGAGAGTTGGTTTGTTTTTTTTATTTTAACTTTGTATGGTGCTTTTAAGTTTTCTGTTACAAAGAGAAACTGTTGTCTAAGAAAATAATCTTTGGGTAAAGACACCCAGCCAGCAACTGATTTGATTGGGGAGGGGAGAAAGGAGACAAAAGATCAGTGGTAGACAGCAAAAAAAAAAAGAAAAAAGGCAGTGGATAGAGATAGAAAGAAGAGGATATTGTGGCAGTAAGGAGAGACATGCCAAATTTCACGTCCTGGGATTCACGAGTGTGTTATATACCTTTCCCCACCCTTTATCAATTTGCTGTCTCTTTATTTCCCAGTCCTTTGAAATGCTCAACCCATCTTGTGAGGTGTTGAGTGCCCTCAGCTTCCACTGCTCTGTCTGTCTACTTAGAATGTATCTGGGTGCCATACTCTGTGTCTCTCTGAAGCCACTAGTTCAAATATAAGCATATTAGGTCAGCCGCTTATCCTTGAGGTAAATACACTGGGTTCCATGCAGTTTACCTGTTTGAGTTCATCAGATATTGTCTTTGAAAGCTTAACACACAGCAAACAATTTTTAAGAGCCCATGATGCATTCTGTAAGAATTGAGGTTTGCCTTCCTGTATCCTCCTACAATATTTCCCTTCTCCCTACTCTGTGAAGCCTCATGTATGCTGCTTGACCATTGCCCTCTATGCTAGAGGTCACTGCAGTTCAGTGATGCTTTAGGCATATAATGTGTAAAGTGCTTCTAGACAGCAGGAGCTGTATACATAGAGCATATTGTAAGAAATTTTATAACTAAGACATGCTGAATCAAGATTGCCCTTCTAGTAGAATATGTTCCAAGAAATGTATTTAGCCTAACAATAGTGAATGGTAATTATTGTTGCTTAATCATGATAGTAATAGCATAAACTCTATGTAATAACTGTGCATTTAGCTAATCCAAGTGGTTAAGTGGCATTTAATCAGATGTTAAGTAAATATGAAATTGAGAGTTCTTGTCATCTTATGCAAGTGTGGCCAAATAAATATTGAGGTGTATTTTCCTACATACTTCCACCAAGCACTAACCAGAAGCCTAGGGAGCGAGCCACTCTCAACCCAAACTGTATAAATCCTTCCCCTCATAGGGATGCTGCTCTCTGTGTGTGCACACCAGCGAAGATTGAGTTGTATAGTGTAGCATCCAGATAAAGGAGGTGTTCTTGTCAAACTCAGCCACCAGTTGAATGCTGCAGCATTTGCAATGTACAGTAGATCTGAGGGAAACAAGTGATTCTGGACACCTTGTAGTTTTTATCTTGATTTTTTTCAGTATAATTTAAGGGTATATAATGGTTGATACAGCACTCACTCTTGAACAGTGTCCATATTGTATTATTGATTATTTGTATTACCATAGTGCCTAGGAGCTTCAATCATGGAGCAGGACCCTATTGTGCTTGGCATTGTACAAACCCACGTCAAAAAGGAGATCCCTGTCACTAAGAGCTTACAATCTAAGTATGAGACAAGAGACAAACAGATGGGGAAGCACAAGAAAACAGTGACACAATATTGATATTTATGTTAATGGATGAATTGATACAACACTGCGTTTCAGTTACAAGTTTGTATATTCCCCCATCATTTTTACATTTTATTTTCATATTTCTGATTGTATTAGTGTTGATTTAATTGAAAACAGTGATAAATAATCACTGTGATGTTTCTAGTTATTTATATAGTAATCATTGTTTGGATTTATTCAGTCTTTGGCCTCTGAGTTTGTTTAGCCCAGCTACTGGGAATATCTTATCTGGAAACCCCTTCAAATTATTTAAAAATAAATAAATAAAATCTTCCTTCTTTATGAAGTAGCAAAAAACCCATCCATTAGTTATGTGCAGGCTGAGGGTTATGTACTGGCTGTTCATGCTTTCTTTCTCATAAGTCCCAGGCAGAAGACCTCTTCTTATCAGTTTGATTGTTGTGGTCTCCCTTTTACTGTGTACTTGCTGTCCCTTATCCACAGGCTGGCTACATTCTTCTCTGGCTGAAAAGGGCAGAATATGGGTGCGACAGGGACTATTGCTTGTTTTATCTGTACAATGCCTAGCACAATGAGAGGCTGACCTGGTTGAGGTCTCTAGCTGTGACTGTAATGTAAATGTAGAATAGTAATATGGCCTTTTCCATGCCTGTTACCAACAGGACTTAGTCATCTGCTGTGAAATACATACCTTGTTGTGTTTCAGGGCTTATATACATGTGTGGGTTCTCCCCATCTGGTGTTGTATTACAAAGTCAACTCCCGTCTAGCAGCCTAAACAGCACATGAAAGCACTTTCATTAGAAAGAGATGGGCAAGTGTGTCGTCTTTACTTTTAAAAGACCAAGAGACGCCTTTTCTGAGAGCATGATGCGAGTTCAGCTGCTTGGGTTTATTGCTACCAGCTGAAGTTGAAAGCTTGAGTGCTATGATGGAGCACAGATATGCTGCGTATGTTGGCATGATAATGACTGCATACCAGTGGACTCTGTGTGGAATACTGTTAAAAATAGCTGTCTGCAGGCTTGTATGTTCCAGAAGCCCACACTTGTGAGCCTAAAATCTGGATAGAATAACAATATGATATTTACAATAACCATATGGGACTTGGGCCCAGGTCTTGCTCCCATGAAAGTCTGCAAGTGTTTTCCTTTTCAGTTCAATGGCAGAAGGTTTGGGGCCTCCATACTCAAACTAACATGCACAGCTTCTGTTACACAACACCTAAGAATGCTAAGGATAAGGCCCCGTGGGTGTAAATTTTGTGGGGTAGAGGAGAAAGAGAAATGTAACAGTTGCTTTTATGTGCAGTCAGTTGTTTAATAATTTTATATTTTTGGTATCTGTGAACCAAAGCACACCAGACACTTAGCCAAAAAAAAAAAAATGCAGATGATAAGGAAAGTTGAAAAACATACATATTTTTTTTTAAAAACTTGCTAATCAAGTACACATAAGCTGTCTGTGTTTACCTTTCTTAATTTCCCCCTTTTATTTTTAGTTATATCCACTTTTGCTTTGCTTTGCTTTGCTCCTTTTCCTCAGTTGTCTCCCTGGAGGAGTTAGTTAGCCAATCTCTATATATTACACTTACTTGGCATTTCAGTCCTTCTAGCCCCATATGTAATTGCTTTTTCCCTCCTGAGCTCCCATCCATTTGTCAGTGTCTGTCTGGTAAAGAAAGTGCCTGTAACTGAATCCAGGATGCAGTTGCATCAGCACTATAGAGAAAAACTATTTCCTCCAGACTTTGTGATATGACATCTCTATGTATTCATCATAAAATTGCATTGGTTTCCTTGTTGGAATCTAACATTGCAAATTCACATCTGATTACTGTCTTCTGTCATCTGTAGATCTCTTTCAGTATTGCATCTTTCCAGGTTTCTCCCTATCTGAATGGGAAAAAATTGGCATAGGAGTGAAATACTTTTCCTTAATTTTTGCTGTATGTCGTCAGATATTGTTCAATTTATGAGAATATAATTGCTAGGCTCCTTTTCTCTTTGTTAGATCAGTAGTACAGTTTGTTTTTTGTTCAGTCTTCTGTCACCTCCCCAATTTTCCATGAATATTCAAAAGTGGTGGCACAGTAAGCTTGTTGATGAATTCCTTACCCAGTAATACTCACCAATCAACTGGAATATATTTTTCCCTTTCTTGTTCCTCATCAATAGCTATTCTATATGGCTTTCCTGATTCCTAATTGCCCTAAAATTAAATAATTTTTTCTTGTTGAAGACAGATTTTAAAGGAGAACTACAAAAACAATTTTATTTTGTTTTTCAGTGTATAAAGAAAAGGTAAAAACTTGAAAAAAGTTGAATAAGCCTGCTGCATATCAGACACAACTTACACACACAGATTTAGGGTATTGGATCTGAAGTTTTGGCCCATATCTAGTTATTACCCGGTTAAAAAAAATTCCCTTAAAATGTATTTACTATTGAAAGCACAAGTAATAAAAAAATAGATGTTCTGTGGGTTCGTTCAGTTAAATTTCTGTACATAACATTTCTCGCCATTTTTTCCCCTCTCTAAATAGGTGAAGAGCATTACAACTGTATTTCTGCACTTCATAAATCTATGCGAGGCTCAGATGAAAATGCTTCCCTTTACTGGCTTGCCCGAATGCTTGAAGGTGGTGAGAATCCACTGTATGTGGCAAGAAGGCTGGTGAGATTTGCAAGCGAAGATATAGGTGGGCATCACAATAATAGTACTGGAACATTTTAAAAAATAATATCTAAAAGTTCTTCCATTTGCATCAATTACTTTTAGAAAAATCTGTTTGTTTAAAAAAACAACAAATCAAAGTCCGTTGCCATAACTAGAATTCAGGACTAAACTTTTTATTTTGCAACAACTGATGATATCATTGACACCTCAGATTAAGTGGATGACTGCATTCAGAATTCCACTTTGGGTGTTAATGATTTGATCAACTGTTACAGGAAAAAAAACAGGAGTACTTGTGGCACCTTAGAGACTAACAAATTTATTAGAGCATAAGCTTTCGTGGACTACAGCCCACTTCTTCGGATGCATATAGAATGGAACATATATATTCATATTCATATTCATATATGTTCCATTCTATATGCATCCGAAGAAGTGGGCTGTAGTCCACGAAAGCTTATGCTCTAATAAATTTGTTAGTCTCTAAGGTGCCACAAGTACTCCTGTTCTTTTTGCGGATACAGACTAACACGGCTGCTACTCTGAAACCTGTTACAGGAAAAACACAGATCCCTGAATTTAGGTGTCAGTAGATAATCAAAACAGTTTATTTTATTTAACTAAAAATGTATTTTCATTTGTACTTAAATTATCCAGAGGGTGTTAGGGACACCCATATTTTCTGGTAATTGGGGAAACTAACTCTCTAAATCACCCTGACTTCAAAGCCTGCTAACTGTTTTCCCAGTTGTTAACACCTTGCTGGCTTATCCACGGCTGACTGATTCACCAAAACTTCCCTTGTAATACCTTAATGAAGATGTGATGGTTGTAGTCTTGGGGAAACCATCTACATATATTATCTAAAATGACCTGTTATCTGAAAAAGCCACCTCCAATATACCTGCGTACCTTTACTTCAGTAGCAGAGGTATGACTTTGTAGCATAGATGAAGAAAGACAGTACTTGCTCTACTTTGCTGGTTTTAATTTACTTACATATGATCCTTTTTGTTGTAGGACTGGCAGATCCTTTGGCATTAACACAAGCAGTTGCTGCATACCAAGGCTGTCATTTTATTGGAATGCCAGAATGTGAGGTAAAGTTGTCACAAACTTGTTTGTACGAGCATACACATATTTTTAACAAGTTTTATTTTGTCTTGTCACTCTTGGTTTCTTTGTATAATATTTACAACTTTGTATTCTAAGTTAACTATTCTTTTGCTTCTTAATTAGCCAAAAGCAAGAGGAGGTGGTGGTGCTGGTGGTGGTATTATTAAACATTCATAGTGCAGTAGCAGCTACAAGCTAGACAAGGACATGGCCCCTTGTGCTACATGCTGTACAAACAACAAACTAAATGATGGTCCTTGTTCCAAAGAGTTTACAATCTAAAAGTCATGTAATATTGTTCTCTCTCTGTTTTGCAGGTCATACTAGCCCAATGTGTAGTCTACTTTGCTAGAGCACCCAAGTCTATTGAGGTGTACAGTGCATACAGCAATGTCAAAGCATGTTTGAGAAACCACCAGGGGCCACTTCCACCTGTTCCACTGCACTTGAGAAATGCCCCAACCAGGCTAATGAAGGACTTGGGCTATGGTAAAGATTATAAATATAACCCCATGTACAAGGAACCTGTAGAGCAAGACTATCTGCCTGAAGAACTGAAAGGAGTGGACTTTTTTAAGGGACAAAAAATATAATAGTCTTACTGTGACTTTATTTTAAAAAAAAAAAGGGGGTATTTTTTTGCAGTTGGGTTGAAAATCTCTTCTCAATTCAGACATATGCCTGCTGGGCTGACATGATGAAACTATTGGACCCATGATGACACTGTTGTCCTGTTTTGTAAACATTTTGGAGGATGTTTTAAAAACAATCTACAGTTGCAGAAATTAGGAAACCAAAGGTGGCTTTTATTAACTTAATAACACTTTGTGGTTGAAGCAACATGATTTTTGCCCTTTATGGAAAACAAATGTATTGCTGAGGAGAACAGACTACAACTGTCAGAACAACACAGTGAAGGAATATTATATATTTTAAAAGCCACCTTAATTTACTTCATATTTTGAGGATGCTATTTAAAAAAAAAACTGAAATTGCACAGAATAAAATATAAAATCCTATGGTAAAACAAAATGGAATTACAATATAATACTCATATTGTGTTTTAAACTGTTTTTGATATGACAAGATGTCATAAATCAATAAAACTGTTCCAAAATTATTGTAAGTTATTTATGTGTATGTGTGTTAAACCTTTTTATGGTAGTGATGGGGTTCTTAACATTATTGTGGTGATTTTATTTCTAATAACCAGCTTCCATAGCAAATTCAAATCATTTGCTGGTAGACTAATTCAGGTTGAAAGTAGCATGACCACATCATGTTGAAAAATAACATTTTAAGTGTAGCTCTCTTTATTTTGTTTTTAATAATGTGATGCTTTCTTTAAATATAGCTTTTTTGAGAAGCAAGACCCTATAATACTAAATTATCTGCTAAATACTTCCAGTCTTGCTCAAGAGTTTCCATTAGCCTGGAAAAAGAACAGGAGTACTTGTGGCACCTTAGAGACTAACAAATTTATTAGAGCATAAGCTTTCGTGGACTACAGCCCACTTCTTCGGATGCATCCGAAGAAGTGGGCTGTAGTCCACGAAAGCTTATGCTCTAATAAATTTGTTAGTCTCTAAGGTGCCACAAGTACTCCTATTCTTTTTGCGGATACAGACTAACACGGCTGCTACTCTGAAACCTGTCATTAGCCTGGAGTCAAGACAGTTGGGAGGCACAGATTTGACTTGTCTCATGCTAGGAATGGAATGGCAACTGTTTGTCTTGAAAGACAATGGTTTAGCTATCAAAGCAGTTCAGTTTCTGAGTGCACTCCTGTAGCATTGTGAGTGGCTAAAAAGTCCCAATTGTTGAGCAACAGTCCTTGCCACAGATAATGCATGCCAGAAAATGAAGCTGGAGCATGACTAGTGTTTGAGGCCTGTTGCGCTTTCCTCTTTGCTCTCTTCACTTCCACTCTATTTGGTCTCTCTGACTTCCTGGCACAACCCTTCAATATGGTCTGTTGCTAGCTGCATCTTCCCAGCTGGTGGTGTCAATGTTTCTGGCAGTTGCCTTAGTGCAACACTGATGGATAATTGATCTACCGGCATGGAAACTGCACTGACTCTCGATATATACAGATAATTGATCTATCGGCATAGATGCAAAAGAATTTGCAGTCTTTTGAGTGACCTGTGCTAATGTCTTGCCAGCAACTCTCAGGACAGAGATTTCTCTGTAGCTGTTGCAATCACTTTGATCTCTCTTGTTTTTTGTACAATGTTGTGATGGTGGCATTCTTCATGTCTTGTGGTACTACACCTTCCCTCCAACAGGCAAACAGGACATTGGAAGATGTTTAAGCGAAAATCTGTCCTCCTTGTTTCACTATGTCAGCTGGAATTCCATCTTTTCCTGTCACCTTTCCTGGGAAGCGATAGCCTTTTCAAGCTCATTTATAGATGATTCTATATCTAGCTCTTGGATAATCTGGAGTCTGGGGGTCACATTTAGTGCTTCTTCCGAAACAGTGATTTCACGTGAATAGAGTTTGTGATAGTGTTCCATCCAGCATAGCATCTGTTTGCTTCTGTCAATGATATGTCTCCATTAAGAGATTTGAGCAGGACAGCCTTCTTGGCTGAAGGACATACTGCTTGGTTGAATCCATCATACATACCTCTTAACTCTCCATTCTCAAAGGACATTTTTACCTTCTCACATAGTTTGAGCCAGTGTCATTGCACACATTGCCTTGTTGTTCATTGCAATGCGCTCTTGGCCAGCCTGCGGTTATCATGTATCTTAGGAGCGGGGTTCATTTTGTGGTAAAGATATGCTGTGCCTTTGTTTCAATAACTGGAAGTATTTCTTCAGAGTATGCTGCAAACCAGTCTTTATCTTCTACAGTCTTTTTAAGTCAAAGTTGCAGCTATATGGATATTCATTCTGACTGTGTTCCATGCTGCATCAGCATTCAGGGATGATGCAATCAATGACATAGCTTCCCTGAGATCTGCAATGAATTGAAGACACCTTGCTTGTTCTTTTGAGCTGATAATGCATAGGTGGCAGTGTTAATTGATACAATGGATTTTTCCTAGTAAAAGCCTTAATTTGCAGCACAGTCCAATCTTCACTGTGAAAACTGCAAGTATGGATAACATCCTGTAGATATTTTCTACAGGTGACAGTTAAATCCAGTTGGTGCCAGTGTTCAAATCTGGGGTGTCTCCATGACCAGCACTGGCAACGACCATCTTGGAAGTAGGTGTTGATGTCATGGAACAAGGTAACACTCACAACAGACTCTGCTTCAACTGAAGCAGAATCAGATTATTCTAAAAAGCACAACCCAGCACCGAGCGAGTACGGAGCCAGGCAGCTGTTGGGTTGGGCAGACACAGACTGGCACTCATTGAGTTCTTATATAGCCTGTGGGGTGGCTTTTTTGTGGATGATGAGTAACAGGGGTAAGACAAATTCATTCAATTACAAGTGTTGGACAGGCTGCATAAGTTCCTTACAGTTGGTAATGAACAGCCCCCAGTGACTAGTGGAGCTCTGCAGTCTTTGCCCATTGTGGTTCATTTTTTCCCCCTCTATGGTGGCCAGTGCATAGTGGCCACATCTCATGAGCTGAGCCGACTCTAGTGTTGCAATCTCCCAGTGGTAGCTTTTTGATAATGCTCTCAAGTTGCTGATAGAGCAAGTCCTTCTGTTCAGAGATGAAAGAAAGTATTGGGGCATATATCCTGATGTTGGCAAAGCCACCTGTGGTAGATAGTCTTAATGCTATGATACATTTTGATGTTGTAACAAGATGTTAGGCCCAGGGTGCTAATGAATTTTTGACTGCAAAACCTATACTGTGCTCACAGCAGTCTTGTCTTGCTTTTTCCATGCCCCCCAAAAATGTACTGCATCTCATGTAGAGAACCTGTCAGCTAGTCTGGTTTCAGATAGAGGGGCTACATCAATGTCAGGCTTCTCCAGCTCTCAGTCTGTGATGGTGGACTTCCTCGGATCATTGACCTCCTCTAGATCATTTGACGTACCAGTGTACATTGTCCTCACATTCCAACAAGCAAGGTTGAAGAGGGTGACCATTGTACCTGAACCTGCTGTTTGTATGCCTCGGCAGAAATAAATAAGGAGGCAGAAGCTTGTCTTGGGACCAAAGCCCCTCTTGGTGGTACTGACTGAGCCCAAAAGCTTGGAGGCCGAGACATTTGGAAGCCAACACAGCTACAGAAGATGTCAGAGGATAGAGCTGACTTACAGTGCCAACCGCCTGATGTTTTCTCCACTGCAGATTTGGCTCAGAGCTTTCTCCCCTAGCTTTTATTCAGACACACAGTTGCTGCAAGGCAACGCTACCCGATGGAGTTACTCCTTTGTGGATACTGCTCTTAATTCCGATGGGTATCTGGCATATCCCCCACCACTCAGTGTCTCATGATAACAGACTAAGAATTCTGAGCTTGGATTAAGGGATTCCATCATTTTCACGTGTGACCATAGGCATATATTGACTTTCATAGATTTTTAAAGCCAGAAGGGACCAATATGATCATCTACTCTCACCTCCTGAACAACACAGGCCATTAAGCAATTCCTGCTGTGGAAGGAATATTTGGACCTTGACAGTGTCCCTTTATTTCCATATTGCCTCTTCCAAACTTTATATAAAATTGTGGCAACATATCTCTATCCCCATGTCAGCCTCAGCAGTTCTCACTCTGGCAGCGGGGGGGCACTGTGGCTGGAGTAAATCAGTCCTTCACTAGAGGTTTATAATTCTTAACAGTAGTTTATGTAGACTTCAAGGTTGGCCTGAGTGGCTTCCTTAAGCATAACTACACAAATTCATTTCCTTGCTCCCACCAGAGCACTGATCCTTCTTATGCTGGCTCCTCGTTGTCAGACCCTCCACAAAGAGTAGGTGGAACCTTTTCTCCCTGCCATCCTTCCGCAGCTTGTTTCTTGTCCCTCCTCTCTCTCTCTCTCTCTCTCTCTCTCACACACACACACACACACACACACACACACACACACACACACACTGGAAGAAGTTTTTAAAGGTCGCCAGTGAGTCCTTAATTGGGCTCAGGTGTGACCCTAAGGTAACCTCTTATCCGTGTGTAGAAAAAGGGGCTTTAACTCCTGTAGCTGTCAGGTCTGACTCTGTCACACTATATACAGGAATCGTATAGCCAACTATCTGGTGAAATGCTGGCAACTGTTAAATAGAGCATAGCACTGCTACACATCCATTTTGGGTAGCTGAAGAGAACTTACTCAACTGGAGTGAGAGAAGGAAATGAAGTTGGAAGGATTTTATTATGCAGACACAAACTGGGCATGGACACAATGGTAAATTGCACACACTTGTGAAAGTGCCGTGAAATAGTTTTGACCACAAGTGGCCAGGACTTGTATGAAGTCTCCACTGAAAGATACCACTTTCAATAGGATAACGCATCAGTAACATGAGTCAGACTTGGTTCAACACTGACTCAAAAGAGCAAAACCTACTGAATCATTACAATGATTCCTGTATTACCTGAATTTTCTTTGGCGGTCTATCCAAGTACAGAGTCACTCTGACCCAGCTTAGCTTGTGAGATTTGATGAGAGAGAACAACTCGTAGTGAAAAATCTGAAGGCTATGGGTAATTGTACGTGTTGCATTGAAAGCTAAGAACTTAAATCCTGAGCTGCATGGGAGGCTAATGCAAAGTAGGTTCAACAACGATACACCACACAAAACCATACGGACAGATTGTCTTTAATTCCTGAAAGGGCTAGTGGCCAAATCGGTAGCAAACACAGCTAAATAATAGTGTTTGTGATGCATCCAATGTTATATGACCAGATAATTGAACAAGAATCTGTCAATCTCAGCAACTTCACTTTAATTACTCCATCTCATTTTAACAAAATAGCACTTAAATAGGTTATGGCACAGTTGTATCCTTTTGTAGTTTTTTTCCTTTTCACGGTTTCATTAGCAGTTTTCACAGGTTACTGTTGATGAAGAGTAGGAAGCTGTTTCTTTCCATTCTGAACATTGGGGACATAGCTTGGGTAGTCTTGGATTTGAGACTGCTGTGTCAGTTGTGACCTGGGAAATGCAAAATGAACAAGTGCTGTTTTCCTCAGAATTCTGTGCCACAGAGAGAGAATATTGGTCAGAAAAGTCCAGGCCTTCCACTATTGTTACTTGTTAGGGTCTGGTGAGATTCCATACAACTGGTGTGGAAGAATATCAAATCCCTGGCAAACTTTAATTTGTCTGGATTTATAAAATTTATATCTAAATACTATTCATAGTTAGTAGGGAAATGAGTACATACTAAGAGAATTTCTTTGCAACGAGTTATAAACCAACACACTTCTGAAAGAGTTCAAATTCCATCCAAATTTCTAGTCAAACCTATCAAGTATCTTGTTTTTTAAATGTTTTGTTGGACAGAAAAAAAAACGAAAAAAAAAAAACCCTGTTGGCTGTAGATTGAGCAATTTTGATTACAGAAAGTTTAGAGATACCCTCTCTGTTGTTTCTATTTTGATAGCTTTCTGGTCAAGTAGACTTAAGAGATCTCTTCTTTAATTTTCTCAGAGGTAAAGATTTCCCCGTCAGTTTTTGTCTTAAATAATATAGAGGCAGATGATGATGCCCTCATTCACATTGAATTGTTCCTCATGCTGTGAATAGACCCAATGACAGGATGGTGTCCTTCATTTTTTGTTTTCATGCAGTTCCCTTTCTGAATGTGCTAGTAATATGGACTCACTAGGCCTGGCATAGTCTACTCCACAGCTGTTTGGATGTGGAATGATTCTTTCCTCCTCCTATTGCATATAATAGAATTGAACTTCATGCTAACGATCAACAACTCCTGCATGCAGCAAGCCCATCTTTCTTAGAGAGAAATATCTGTGTACAAGGGCCATGCTTTGGATTTGACCTCCTGTGGATCTGTTCATTTAATAAAGAATTCCTTTCCTATAAAGGTTTTTTGCCTAATAACGTGTTTCTGTGATTTGGACTCTGTCTACATTAAGAAAATTCATACCAGCATGACGCTGAAGTGACTGCATTAGGGAACAGATGGGCAGGATCCCCTGGGAGATTAACATGAAGGGCAAAGGGGTCCAGGAGAGCTGGCTGTATTTTAAAGAATCCTTATTGCGGTTGCAGGAACAAACCATCCCGATGTGTAGAAAGAATAGTAAATATGGCAGGCGACCAGCTTGGCTAAACAGTGAAATCCTTGCTGATCTTAAACACAAAAAAGAAGCTTACAAGAAGTGGAAGATTGGACAAATGACCAGGGAGGAGTATAAAAATATTGCTCAGGCATGTATGAGTGAAATCAGGAAGGCCAAATCACACTTGGAGTTGCAGCTAGCAAGAGATGTTAAGAGTAACAAGAAGGGTTTCTTCAGGTATGTTAGCAACAAGAAGAAAGTCAAGGAAAGTGTGGGCCCCTTACTGAATGAGGGAGGCAACTTAGTGACCGAGGATGTGGAAAAAGCGAATGTACTCAATGCTTTTTTTGCCTCTGTCTTCACGAACAAGGTCAGCTCCCAGACTGCTGCACTGGGCAGCACAATATGGGGAGAAGGTGACCAGCCCTCTGTGGAGAAAGAAGTGGTTCGGGACTATTTAGAAAAACTGGACGTGCACAAGTCCATGGGGCCGGATGCGCTGCATCCAAGGATGCTAAAGGAGTTGGCGGGTGAGATTGCAGAGCCATTAACCATTATTTTTGAAAACTCATGGCGATCGGGGTTGGTCCCAGATGACTGGAAAAAGGCTAATGTAGTGCCCATCTTTAAAAAAGGGAAGAAGGAGGATCCGGGGAACTACAGGCCAGTCAGCCTCACCTCAATCCCTGGAAAAATCATGGAGCAGGTCCTCAAGGAATCAATTATGAAACACTTAGAGGAGAGGAAAGTGATCAGGAACAGTCAGCATGGATTCACCAAGGGGAAGTCGTGCCTGACTAAACTAATTGCCTTCTATGATGAGATAACTGGCTCTGTGGATGAGGGGAAAGCAGTGAATGTGTTATTCCTTGACTTTAGCAAAGCTTTTGATACGGTCTCCCACAGTATTCTTGCCAGTTAGCAGTTCTGCAGAAAAGGACGTAGGGGTCACAGTGGACGAGAAGCTGGATATGAGTCAACAGTGTGCTCTTGTTGCCAAGAAGGCTAACGGCATTTTGGGCTGTATAAGTAGGGGCATTGCCAGCAGATCGAGGAACGTGATCGTTCCCCTTTATTTGACGTTGGTGAGGCCTCTTCTGGAATACTGTGTCCAGTTTTGGGCCCCACACTACAAGAAGGATGTGGAAAAATTGGAAAGAGTCCAGCGGAGGGCAACAAAAATTATTAGGGGTCTGGAGCACATGACTTATGAGGTGAGGCTGAGGGAACTGGGATTGTTTAGTCTCCAGAAGAGAAGAATGAGGGGGGATTTGATAGCAGCCTTCAACTACCTGAAGGGAAGTTCCAAAGAGGATGGAGCTCAGCTGTTCTCAGTGGTGGCAGATGACAGAACAAGGAGCTAGGGTCTCAAGTTGCAGTGGGGGAGGTCCAGGTTGGATATTGGGAAACACTATTTCACTAGGAGGGTGGTGAAGCACTGGAATGCGTTACCTAGGGCGGTGGTGGAGTCTCCTTCCTTGGAGGTTTTTAAGGCATGGCTTGACAAAGTCCTGGCTGGGATGATTTAGTTGGGAATTGGTCCTCTTTGAGCAGAGGGTTGGACTAGATGACCTCTTGAGGTCCCTTCCAACCCTGATATTCTATGATTCTATGAGCTTCACCAGTGCAGCATGTTTACATTAGGGGTTTGCTGGTGTAAGTACATTGGTACTAATATTGTTACAATGGTATGCATTTCCTTAATGTAGACAGAGCCTAAGTTATGACAGCATCTCTCACAATGAGATGCTTCTCACACCTGTTTTGAAGGGGGTAAGAATTCTGATCTCCTTTGATAGGGAATTTAACTGCAAATGTCCAGATCTCAAAAGAGGGAGGACATGCACCTGCTTATGTCCCCCAAAGATGTCAGAAAGGTTGTAACAAGCCATTGTGCTGTAAGCAAGAAGGCCACTGGGCGTAGATTAATTCCTCCTGCCCTTCCTGCCCCATCTCAAAAAAAGATATAATGGAATTGGAAAAGGTTCAGAAAAGGGCAACAAAAATTATTAGGGGTATGGATGGCTGCTGTACGAGGAGAGATTAATAAAACTGGTACTTTTCAGCTTGGAAAAGAGATGACTAAGAGGGAATATGATTGAGGTCTATAAAATCATGACTGGTGTGGAGAAAGTAAATAAGGAAGTGTTATTTACTCCTCATAATACAAGAACTAGGGGTCACCAAATAAAATTAAGAGGCAGCAGGTTTAAAACAAACAAAATGAAATGTTTTTTCACACAACGCACAGTCTTTGGAACTCCTTGCAGGAGGATGTTGTGAAGGCCAAGACCATAACAGGGTTCAAAAAAGAACTAGATAAATTCATGGAGGATAGGTCCATCAATGTCTATTAGCCAGGATGGGCAGGGATGGTGTCCCTAGGCTCTGTTTGCCAGAAGCTGGGAATGGGCGACAGGGGATGGATCACTTTGATGATTACATATTCTGTTCATTCCCTCTGGGGTACCTGGCATTGGCCACTCTCTGGAAGGATACTAGGCTAGATGGACTTTTGGTCTGACCCAGTATGGTGGTTCTTATGTTCTTTTCTTTTGTATTATACTTGTTAATCGCATAAGAAAGATATAAGCAAATATTAGCATGTTTCTTTGTACTCTGAGGAAAAAGCTTGTTGTAGCTTCTCTTTTTGGGGGTGTTAAATATATGATTCATTGAAAACCCACTGGTGCCTCTTTGTAATATTTCATGCAATGATGAAAAACAAAAAAACGACAACAAAAAAGGGATGGCCACATGCCACACCATGAAGATAATTGATAAAAGATAAAGCATTTGAAGGTAAGAAAACTGCCCTGTGGTGGAAGCAGTATTGAACCCCTTGCTTCTGTTCCATGCTGTATGTGTGGTGCAACCCAGCCATCTGGTGGACAGCTACTTGATATACATGGATCACAGATATGTATTTAGTGGAAGTGTAGGTATGTTATTTCTGTTTCTGAAGGCAGCAGGCTGGATTCAGAAGGAATGCCAGGACCCCATAGCTATGGAATCAACCATGGAACTTTTAGCTCTTCACATGCATTTGAATATACAAGAGAAGGTAAATGGGTTGGGTTCCAGTTTAGCAAAATACTTGAGCAGATGCATAACTTTGAGCATGTAATTACATTGAGGTTAATAGAATTAGTCATATGCTTAGAACTACTTTGCTGAATCAGGGCCTAAACCCTGTGTAACCCTTTAAAAATGTAGGGGATAATATTACAAAAAGGCACTTATTATACAGATCTCTTAGGTGTTTATAGGAGGCCAAGGGCCAGATCCTATAAACTTTTACTTGTGAAAGTACTTACTCGAAAGAGCAGCCCCATTTCTACAATGGGACTGCTTACTAACATTTGGACAGCTTCAATGAGTAAAAGTTTGCAGGACCATGCCCTTATTTATTAAAGGAGGAACGGCAAGCACAAATCAAGTTTATTCCACCTATTGTGAAGGATGTTTAGGTATCTGCACACATCAACAGATCAATTTTAGATGCAGGCATCTATTGAATAGCCTGTGAACTAAAGGCAAAAAATGATGCAATTTTGGTGTATTACATTAAACTTTTATTAACCAATACTCTGTGTAAAACTATATACACACTTGTAGAATGAACATTTTCATTTTTTCCCCTAAGAGGTAGTGTCAGTATAACTATTGCTTAAGATGTGCCAGATAACTATTGTCCCTTCCCCTCCTTTTTAGCAAAACAAACCAACCCCCCCAAAAAGTAGAGCTGCGAACCATGTAAAGGTATTTTTCCTTACAACTGTACAAGAGACCAATGTTGTTAATGCTAATGCAACTCACAGGTGAAAAGTGTGAGCTAATGCAGGCTGAACTATATTCTGACATACAGGTTTCTTTACTCAGCTTGTTCCCTTAAAATAATTAACTCGGTTCTCTTAGCTTAAAACCAGTTGAGTAAGGGATTTGAACTCTGTCTACATTAAGAAAATTCATACCAGCATGACTCTGAAGTGAGCTTCACCATTGCAGCGTGTCTACATTAGGGGTTTGCTGGTATAAGTACATTGGTACTAATATTGTTACAATGGTATGCATTTCCTTAATGTAGACAGAGCCTAAGTTATGACAGCATCTCTCACAATGAGATGCTTCTCACACCTGTTTTGAAGGGGGTAAGAATTCTGATCTCCTTTGATAGGGAATTTAACCGCAAATGTCCAGATCTCAAAAGAGGGAGGACATGCACCTGCTTATGTCCCCCAAAGATGTCAGAAAGGTTGTAACAAGCCATTGTGCTGTAAGCAAGAAGGCCACTGGGCGTAGATTAATTCCTCCTGCCCTTCCTGCCCCATCTCAAAAAAAGATATAGTGGAATTGGAAAAGGTTCAGAAAAGGGCAACAAAAATTATTAGGGGTATGGATGGCTGCTGTACGAGGAGAGATTAATAAAACTGGTACTTTTCAGCTTGGAAAAGAGATGACTAAGAGGGAATATGATTGAGGTCTATAAAATCATGACTGGTGTGGAGAAAGTAAATAAGGAAGTGTTATTTACTCCTCATAATACAAGAACTAGGGGTCACCAAATAAAATTAAGAGGCAGCAGGTTTAAAACAAACAAAAGGAAATGTTTTTTCACACAACGCACAGTCTTTGGAACTCCTTGCAGGAGGATGTTGTGAAGGCCAAGACCATAACAGGGTTCAAAAAAGAACTAGATAAATTCATGGAGGATAGGTCCATCAATGTCTATTAGCCAGGATGGGCAGGGATGGTGTCCCTAGGCTCTGTTTGCCAGAAGCTGGGAATGGGCGACAGGGGATGGATCACTTTGATGATTACATATTCTGTTCATTCCCTCTGGGGTACCTGGCATTGGCCACTCTCTGGAAGGATACTAGGCTAGATGGACTTTTGGTCTGACCCAGTATGGTGGTTCTTATGTTCTTTTCTTTTGTATTATACTTGTTAATCGCATAAGAAAGATATAAGCAAATATTAGCATGTTTCTTTGTACTCTGAGGAAAAAGCTTGTTGTAGCTTCTCTTTTTGGGGGTGTTAAATATATGATTCATTGAAAACCCACTGGTGCCTCTTTGTAATATTTCATGCAATGATGAAAAACAAAAAAACGACAACAAAAAAGGGATGGCCACATGCCACACCATGAAGATAATTGATAAAAGATAAAGCATTTGAAGGTAAGAAAACTGCCCTGTGGTGGAAGCAGTATTGAACCCCTTGCTTCTGTTCCATGCTGTATGTGTGGTGCAACCCAGCCATCTGGTGGACAGCTACTTGATATACATGGATCACAGATATGTATTTAGTGGAAGTGTAGGTATGTTATTTCTGTTTCTGAAGGCAGCAGGCTGGATTCAGAAGGAATGCCAGGACCCCATAGCTATGGAATCAACCATGGAACTTTTAGCTCTTCACATGCATTTGAATATACAAGAGAAGGTAAATGGGTTGGGTTCCAGTTTAGCAAAATACTTGAGCAGATGCATAACTTTGAGCATGTAATTACATTGAGGTTAATAGAATTAGTCATATGCTTAGAACTACTTTGCTGAATCAGGGCCTAAACCCTGTGTAACCCTTTAAAAATGTAGGGGATAATATTACAAAAAGGCACTTATTATACAGATCTCTTAGGTGTTTATAGGAGGCCAAGGGCCAGATCCTATAAACTTTTACTTGTGAAAGTACTTACTCGAAAGAGCAGCCCCATTTCTACAATGGGACTGCTTACTAACATTTGGACAGCTTCAATGAGTAAAAGTTTGCAGGACCATGCCCTTATTTATTAAAGGAGGAACGGCAAGCACAAATCAAGTTTATTCCACCTATTGTGAAGGATGTTTAGGTATCTGCACACATCAACAGATCAATTTTAGATGCAGGCATCTATTGAATAGCCTGTGAACTAAAGGCAAAAAATGATGCAATTTTGGTGTATTACATTAAACTTTTATTAACCAATACTCTGTGTAAAACTATATACACACTTGTAGAATGAACATTTTCATTTTTTCCCCTAAGAGGTAGTGTCAGTATAACTATTGCTTAAGATGTGCCAGATAACTATTGTCCCTTCCCCTCCTTTTTAGCAAAACAAACCAACCCCCCCAAAAAGTAGAGCTGCGAACCATGTAAAGGTATTTTTCCTTACAACTGTACAAGAGACCAATGTTGTTAATGCTAATGCAACTCACAGGTGAAAAGTGTGAGCTAATGCAGGCTGAACTATATTCTGACATACAGGTTTCTTTACTCAGCTTGTTCCCTTAAAATAATTAACTCGGTTCTCTTAGCTTAAAACCAGTTGAGTAAGGGATTTGAACTCTGTCTACATTAAGAAAATTCATACCAGCATGACTCTGAAGTGAGCTTCACCATTGCAGCGTGTCTACATTAGGGGTTTGCTGGTATAAGTACATTGGTACTAATATTGTTACAATGGTATGCATTTCCTTAATGTAGACAGAGCCTAAGTTATGACAGCATCTCTCACAATGAGATGCTTCTCACACCTGTTTTGAAGGGGGTAAGAATTCTGATCTCCTTTGATAGGGAATTTAACCGCAAATGTCCAGATCTCAAAAGAGGGAGGACATGCACCTGCTTATGTCCCCCAAAGATGTCAGAAAGGTTGTAACAAGCCATTGTGCTGTAAGCAAGAAGGCCACTGGGCGTAGATTAATTCCTCCTGCCCTTCCTGCCCCATTTCAAAAAAAGATATAGTGGAATTGGAAAAGGTTCAGAAAAGGGCAACTACCTTGCTGAATCAGGGCCTAAACCCTGTGTAACCCTTTAAAAATGTAGGGGATAATATTACAAAAAGGCACTTATTATGCAGATCTCTTAGGTGTTTATAGGAGGCCAAGGGCCAGATCCTATAAACTTTTACTCATGAAAGTACTTACTCAAAAGAGCAGCCCCATATATGATGGGACTGCTTACTAATATTTGGACAGCTTCCATGAGTAAAAGTTTGCCAGACCATGCCTTTATTTATTAAAGCCAGATATAAAGAAGGAGGAATGGTGTACACAAATCAAGTTTATTCCACCTATTGTGAAGGATGTTTAGGTATCTGCACACATCAACAGATCAATTTTAGATGCAGGCATCTATTGAATAGCCTGTAAACTAAAGACAAAAATGCTGCAATTTTCATGGTTTTCATTAAACTTTTTTTAACCAATACTCTGTATAAAATTATATATACACACTTGTAGAATGAATATTTTCATTTTTTTCCCTAAGAGGTAGTGTCAGTATAACTATTGCTTTAAAATGTGCCAGATAACTTGTCCTTTTCCCTCCCCTTCAGCAAAACAAACCAACCCCCAAATAAGTAGATCTGCGAATCATGTAAAGGTATTTTTCCTTACAATGTACAAGAGACCAATGTTGTTAATGCTAACCCAACTCACAGGTGAAAAGTCTGAGCTAATGCAGGCTGAACTATATTCTGACATACAGGTTTCTTTACTCAGCTTGTTCCCTTAAAATAATTAATTCAGTTCTCTTAGCTTAAAACCAGTTGAGTAAGGGAGCTTCTGTGTGCCTGACCAAAGCTCAGACTGAATCAGCTAACACTTTTCACCTGTGGCACTCACAGGGCAACACCACATTAGCAGGTAGCTACATCTATTATCACGGTTGCCTAATGCTTTCCATGATTAGACCCTGTGTTCAGCTGCTTATCCCTTTGTCAAACTTCAGCCATTGGAGCTGAAATGTTCCATGCTGGGCTGTCTCCCTGCGGCAATTTTTGGGGAATGTTTCAGCAAAAATAGTTCTGCCATTTCTCAGAATGTTAGGAGAAAAAAAATGTTATTTCGCCCATATTAAAGTCTTACAGCCCCTTCACTGAGAAGCTACAGTGTCCTCATACATTGGAGCAAGGACTTGAAAATTTGGCAAGAGGCTCCCCCTAGTGGCAGGGATGTGCCTGTGGCTCTCCACATGAAAATTCCTCCTAAATTTGGCCAATTTATACATCTTTGAAAAACTGCAGTTTGCATGTGCTCCATAGAGACTTTGCAGCTATGTTTTCTGATTATTGTGTTTGTACATGGCTTGCTCCAGTCCAGAGCTGCAGGGATTGACCAGGACTCTCCCTGCAATTGCTCCTTCCAGGAGCTGGAGGAGTGGGGGGCACTGTGGCACCAGATGGAGGAACTGAGAGTAGGGAGATTCTTTCCTTGCCTTCAGTGCTCCCCTGATGGCATTTCCTCCCTCTCCCCAAGCCTTGAGGAAGAGGAGGAAACAGCCTGCCTCCACAAACACTATTTCCAGCTTTCTTTGCTCAAAAAGAACAGCTATGTGTATATCAAGGTTGCCTGATATGTGGCACCAAACTGGTTATTCCTATGACATTCCAGTCGTGAGTACTCCAAGAATGATATGAAGACCATTTGGGAATGGTGAAAGAGAAAGTCCTGACCAGGAGTTTTGTGAGTTGGCAAGGAACTGATACTCAAATAGAGGAACTGGCAAAACAACATCAAGGTTGTCGGCAAACTCAACACATGCCTCACATGCTCCATTGCATCCCTGGGAGTGACTAACTACCAGTGGCAATGAATATATATAGTCTGTGCTGGACCACCTATAGGACAGACATTTTTTTTATTGCAGCAGATGCCCATTTTAAAGGGCCTGAAGTATTCTGTATGAACTCAGCTAATTCAATGGAGATGATGGAGGTGTAAAAACTATTATTTTCAAGGATGCGGGCAGTTATCCTCCATCTGCGCTGCTGTTAGGGACCTCTTGGATCACACTTTGTCTGGAACCTCACCCTGGATCGTTCTGACATGGGTGACCCTAAGGGGGTACATGACTCCAGGCAGCATCCCATTGACAAACACAAGTCTCTCCATCACTACAAGGTGGTGATCCAATAGATCTATTAGAACAATATCACCTTATTCACCCATTAGCTTATTCAACTAATATTGTTGGCCTCTCTCTACTTTTGAGGTTTGTATGCTACTATTTGGGTCAGCTGCTGTCCTCATTTTTCTTAATTTGTCATTTTATATCCCGATTACAAGTTTTCTTTACTGTCCATCAAATTTCCACAGCCAATGTGGCCGTACAATGCACTTTTTGGAGTTGTTTGGAAATTTTTAATTAAAACTTTGTACTAAGGAAAAAATATCAGTAACACACAAGCAAATAGTAGTGACCCACATTTGCAATGCTGTATACTAATACTTTAAACATTAGCAGCATGTTTAATCCCAAAGCTCATCACCAGCTATATACAGCACATGTACCATAAACTGCAAGCATAATTTGGTATTGTTGGAGAAAAACAGAGTTCTCACTCTCAGGTTGGGTGCAGCAAGTCACATACTTTATTTTCTCTAGCAATTGCCTGGTGGGAGAAAGCAGAACAGGTCTCTCACAGGTAAACAATTACAGCAAGCATTTATACCTTTTGTTACATACAATAATGGGTGACAGCTGCATTTTGTTTATACATATCATCCTGATGTCTTATTTTCCTCCACAATTTAGACTATAGTCTACATTCCATACTTATCTAACACAAGGTCGCAACAACTCCTCATGCAGTTATTTCCCACTCACCTCCCAGAATCCTCGCTTCTACAAATCTCACATTATTAGGGTTACAGCTAGCCTGACTCTTGCTCACATAAGGGGACTGTTTGGATTTGAAATCCCCTTCAAATCCCTGTCAGTTCTTTCTCTACTTCCACAGTATGAAAGGTAGCGCCCAGGCAGAATGGTATTGACAATTCTTGTGATTTTGGCATTTGTTTTAACATTCTGGACCTTGGAGTCAAGTGAATACTCCAGAATCTCAGCTTCCATTTTGAAAAAATATGTTTCTAGTCCTCTTTCAAGCTTCCGAAATCTGAATGCTAAATGTTCAAAAGTCAGAAGACAATTCGATAAATTTGAAAGTCCTGCTTATGATTTTTTTTGATCCAGTCTCATTTTGGAAGGGTCTGATTTATGATTTTTGAATGTTTGGGTTGGCAATAGTGCAGAAAATTGAAAAAATTAGGGGAGATATCCGAGTGGGGAAGTGGACATTTTGGCTTTATATCTATCTCAGACTTTATGGGGGAGAGGCAGTAGTTCAAAGTTAAATGTCCATTTCCAACTTTGTCGGATAACCGAGGACTCTTTAATCTAGCAGGCACATGTATAACAAAAGCCAAAGGTTGGAAGATGAAGCTAGACAAATTAAAATGGGAAATAAAGTGCAAATATTTAACAGTGAAGCTAATTAGTCATTGGGACAGGTTACCAAAGGCCGTGGTGGATTTTCCATCATCTTAGTTATAATGGTCCCATCTGATCTTAAAAATCAATGAGTATGAAGTGATCACAGGTGCAACAACAAGCTCTGAAAATATCTTATTTCAGTTTGCCAATATTGTGGATTGTCATTCACTATGAATTACATTTTGCTTTCACATGAGAGACTCAGAAATACAGCATAACAGGATGTTGAAACCATTTACTTATTAAAACTGTTATGTCCTCTGGTGGCTGCCACATTTTACTCAGCTTAATAACATTATAAAAAAAGTTGTACCTCTTACTGATGGTGCCTAACTTAACCCGGAAATGTCATCGGCAAAGCAAAGTGAGGCCTCACACTCAACTCAATGGCATTTCTCTGTCTGTCTGTCTCACTGCGATGTGAAAACTTTCGAACACCACAGCCAATAAATTCAAAAATTGTAGGGACTGTTTTAGGCATTAATGGACTGATTTTGGTGAAGACTAGAAAACCAGAGAAGAGGGACGCATGGCATCTGGTTAGAGGAGCCAGCAGCTTCAGCCACCTCTGTAGCTGTCTATAGATCAAAGAACTTGTTGATGGCAGCTATGAGCATCTTCCCACATAAAAACATTCCATCTCATCTCTGTCCATCCTCCAAATATGATTTAAAATGTTGACATGCTGAATGACACCCCCACCCCGCCCCAGTCAGAAAGAAAAAGTAAAATAGGTGAAGGGAGGAATGAAGGCTCACACAGAGAGGGGGAAAGAGAAAATGGGGGACCCTAGTGTGTGGAAGGAGTAATGGGAGACACACAGAGCCCCTGGCAGAGGGTGGGTATAGGAAAGTTTCAGGGTACTGCTGAAATAAAGTGGGATGGGAAAGTGATACATAAGGAGCTAGTGGGAGAGAATGGACAGCTGCAAGTATGAGATTGTGACCCAATTTAATGACAATATCATTGATTTTTTGTTCTAGACTGCAGAATCTCACTAAGGTATTGCACGTATCGATAAGTGAATTAGCAAATGTCAAGCACTCTGAAGTGGTTTAATAAAAATGCAATGTCTCATCTAATGTACGCAGTGGGGACCAATGAAAACTGACCTTCACAGCAGGGTAGTACTTAACTCCCCAATATATTTCCCTATTTATTAATGGTGATAAGTGCTTTCTATTCTCTTAATTTATAGACTGCTGCACTGGACAAAATTAATTATATTTCACTGTGGGCTCAGTCTTCTGCCACCTCTGAAACAGAACTAAGTCAAGATCATGCCTTAAATGCGGCTATTCAAAAGTTGTATCCTGTGTGATCCTGCAGGAAACCTGTATTACAATAGTATTCCTGTAGGAAAGATTTTCACAGGAGCTGTGGAATAAGTTGCGGCACGCTATGGAAACAACGACATTTCGAGTGGGTCGCACATTCGTGTACCCTTCTGTCAAGTGCCGATGGCAGCAACATTTGCCAGATTCAATCTATCCAGGAATCCTTTTATAAAATAAATAAAGCTATGGCTCAAGTGCCCACCCAAAGCTGTACTACTTCTGTCTCTGGGACATAAATAAATAAAACCTCCCTGGTCACATTGAAAGGTTTTCCCCTCATATGCAATCACTTGAAAGGAATGGAGGAGAAGGAATCAGTAAAAAGAAACATGGAAACTCAGTATTAAGTTTGCACATATAACCCTTCTGCCGCTCTGAGTTGGCAGCAACAAGGGCCGGGTTCAGTATCTAGGGGTTCCGTTTCAATAATGCAATGCAAAACCGGCTTGAGCCCCCACCCAGTGACCTGCGACAATTACATATCACCCCCTGGGCGCCTCTAGGAGGCAATACTTCCCCTCTTGCAAGCACAGAGTCTGAGTGTAGCAAAAGCCTTTTAATAAAGGAGGGAAACAATGCGGCATTATGTTGGGGAAACACCACAAACAGGATTCATAACACAAACCATGAGCAAAAGACCCACCTCCAAGTAAGTTTGGCAGTGTCCTTTTCCCCTCAGGGTCTTAAGTCCAATAACCCCAAAGTCCAACAACCCAAAAGTCTCTGTCCCTGGTCAGTGCCGCCCCAGAGTTCAAAAGTTTATCTGCAGAGTTTTACACACACACCCCAGCCTGGGTGGAAAGGGGGGGGTGGCACACGGGGTGTTAGGGGACACCTTACGTGGTCCGAGGCTGACTGCCCCGCCTCTCCGTGGAGTTCTGCTGCAGCCTTCACCACAAACGGCTCCGCTCCTCCAGCCATCCCATGAGCCGCTCCAGCTGTCCCCGCAAACTGCTCCGCTCTGCTCGCTGTTACATGGGCCACTCCAACCGTCCCACAAACTGCTCCGGTCTGCCAGCCGCTTAGCAATATATCTTCAGGCTCCCCCACTCATTAACACAGCACTCAGTGATCTCAGTTCAGTAATTTTAGCTCTTTTAGTGATGCCAGCTTGTAGTAGGGGAGCCCCAGTGCTAGTGCACCATTGGCCAAAAGTGAATTCAGCTCAGCAGCCTCTAACTAGATTTCTAATGGAATCAAAATTAGCTCTGCTATTCAACAGTGGAGAGAGAGAAGGAGATACAATTGGTGTTCCAGGCCCATACCATCAGGTACACACACCTGTCCCCAACCTCTCTCAATTCACAGGGTTTTGGAACCCATGTTCCTTGTCTAGCGAGTGCTACTTAGGTGATGGTGAGACCCTCTGTCATAAAACAGTTTCATTGTCCTTGATTTACATAATCAGGGTAACAACACTTTATTCCTCCTGCCCCAATAACAGAGAAACTGGGGATCCCTCAGCAGCCAAAGTGACCATTTTGGGCTGCTGTGGGCTCATGCTAGGCGAAGTGGGTGTGCCTATGCAAACAAGATCAGCCCCTGAAGTTCTTTTCCACACTTGCCATAATTCACCACCAGATGTCAGGGTAGAGCTCATCCTGACTCTGCTTACACATATACGAAAAAAAAAACCAAAACATGAAGGACACCATCCTGTCACTGGGTCTATTCACAGCATGAGGAACAATTCAATGTGAATGAGGGCATCATCATCTGCCTCTATATTATTTAAGACAAAAACTGATGGGGAAATCTTTGCATCTGAGAAAATTAAAGAAGAGATCTCTCAGCTTTCTGGTCAAATAGACTTATCGAAATAGAAACAACAGAGAGGGTCTCTCTAAACTTTCTGTAATCAAAATTGCTCAATCTACAGCCAATAGGGTTTTTTTTTTCTGTCCAACAAAACATTTAAAAAACAAGACACTTGATAGGTTTGACTAGAAATTTGGATGGAATTTTAACTCTTTCAGAAGTGTGTTGGTTTATAACTAGTTGCAAAGAAATTCTCTTAGTATGTACTAACTTCCCTACTAACTACGAATAGTATTTAGACATAAATTTTATAAATCCAGACAAATTAAAGTTTGCCAGGGATTTGATATTCTTCCACACCAGTTGTATGGAATCTCACCAGACCCTAACAAGTAACAATAGTGGAAGGCCTGGACTTTTCTGACCAATATTCTCTCTCTGTGGCACACAATTCTCTGAGGAAAACAGCACTTGTTCATTTTGCATTTCCCAGGTCACAACTGACACAGCAGTCTCAAATCCAAGACTACCCAAGCTATGTCCCCAATGTTCAGAATGGAAAGAAACAGCTTCCTACTCTTCATCAACAGTAACCTGTGAAAACTGCTAATGAAACCGTGAAAAGGAAAAAAATTACAAAAGGATACAACTGTGCCATAACCTATTTAAGTGCTATTTTGTTAAAATGAGATGGAGTAATTAAAGTGAAGTTGCTGAGATTGACAGATTCTTGTTCAATTATCTGGTCATATAACATTGGATGCATCACAAACACTATTCTTTAGCCGTCTTTGATACAGATTTGGCCACTAGCCCTTTCAGGAATTAAAGACAATCTGCCAGTACGGTTTTGTGTGGTGTATGGTTGTTGATTATAAGGTTACCATACGTCCGGATTTCCCCGGACATGTCCGGTTTTTTGGTACTCAAATCCCCGTCCGGGGGGAATTTTCAAAAAGCCGGACATGTCTGGGGAAATAGGGAGGCATAAGCCAGGGTAGTGAGCTCGGGCGGGGGAGATGGGGGGGTGTAGCCGCAAAAGGCAGCAGAGGGGCCGCTGCTGCCCCCGCAGGCCAGATGGACCGCGCGCCCCAGCCGAGCCCGCAGGACCACAGCGAGGCCAGGCCCAGCCAGCGGCTCCGGCTTCCCTCGTAGGCAGGGACCCCTCGGCCACTGGGGGACCTTTACTGCAGCCCCGTCACCCCGTGTGGCTCAGAACCTGCTGCCACAGGAGCTGTTTCCAGCAGGGACAGACAGGCCAGGGAACGTGTTCGGCGGCAGCAGGAAGGAGGCTGTGGGGCAGGGAGTGCAGCGTGTGCTGGGGCTGCAGGGAACTGCGTCGCCCCGGCTGAAGCCCCCGCCAGGCAGAGGCTGCCGGGGGAGCAGGGCAGGCGGGGGGGGGCGCAGAGGCTGCAGGGGCGGAGGGGTGCAGTGGCTGCAGGGCGAGTGGGGAGCAGGGGTCACAGAGGCTGCAGGGGTGTGGGGGTGCAGGGGCTGCAGGGCAAGTGGGGAGCAGAGGTCACAGAGGCTGCAGGGCAAGGGGAGGTGCAGAGGCTGCAGGGCGAGTGGGGAGCAGGGAAGCACTTAGCAATTCCCAACCAAGATCAGAGCGGGAGGGAGGAGGCGGAATGCCGGGTGCTCAGAGGAGGGGGCAGAGACTTTGGGGAAGGGGTTGGAATGGGGGTGGGGTTGAGGCAGGGCCAGAGCCCCTGTGGAGTGTCCTCTTTTTTCAGTGTTGAAATATGGTAACCCTATTGTTGAACTTACTTTCCATTAGCCTCCCATGCAGCTCAGGATTTAAGTTCTTAGCTTTCAATGAAACACGTACAATTACCCATAGCCTTCAGATTTTTCACTACGAGTTGTTCTCTCTCATCAAATCTCACAAGCTAAGCTGGGTCAGAGTGACTCTGTACTTGGATAGACTGCCAAGGAAAATTCAGGTAATAGAGGAATCATTGTAATGATTCAGTAGGTTTTGCTCTTTTGAGTCAGTGTTGAACCAAGTCTGACTCATGTTACTGATGCATTATCCTATTGAAAGTGGTATCTTTCAGTGGAGACTTTATACAAGCCCTGGCCACTTGTGGTCAAAACTATTTCATGGCACTTTCACAAGTGTGCGCAATTTACCATTGTGTCCATGCCCAGTTTGTGTCTGCATAATAAAATCCTTCCAACTTCATTTCCTTCTCTCACTCCAGTTGAGTAAGTTCTCTTCAGCTACCCAAAATGGATGTGTAGCAGTGCTATGCTCTATTTAACAGTTGCCAGCATTTCACCAGATAGTTGGCTATACGATTCCTGTATATAGTGTGACAGAGTCAGACCTGACAGCTACAGAAGTTAAAGCCCTTTTTTCTATGAACTGATAAGAGGTTACTTCAGGTTAATTAGAGGCCTAGCTTGTGAAAACTCTATATAAACTACTGTTAAGAATTATAAACCTCTAGAGAATGACTGATTTACTCCAGCCACAGCCCCCACCCCCCGGGGCCGGCTCCAGCATTTCTGCCGCCCCAAGCAAAAAAAAAGCCGCAATCGGCGGAGGCAGTTCAGCGGCAGGGCCTTCGCTCCTAGAGGGAGTGAGGGACCTGCCGCCCCCGAATTGTCGCAGGTGCCGCTCCTCTCCCTTGGCTGCCCCAAGCACCTGCTTGTTAAGCTGGTGCCTGGAGCCGGCCCTGCCTACCCCACCCCACCCCACGGCCCCGCCACAGTGAGAACTGCTGAGGCTGACGTGGGGATAGAGATGTGTTGCCACAATTTTATATAGAGTTTGAAAGAGGCAATATGGAAATAAAGGGACACTGTCAAGGTCCAAATATTCCTTTCACTGCAGGAATTGTTTGATGGCCTGTGTTGTTCAGGAGGTGAGAGTAAATGATCATAGTGGTCCCTTCTGGCTTTAAAATCTATGAAAGTCAATATATCCCTATGGTCACACGTGAAAATGATGGAATCCCTTAATCCAAGGGCAGAATTCTTAGTCTGTTATCATGAGCCACTGAGTGGTGGGGGATATGCCAGATACCCATCGGAATGAAGAGCAGTATCCACAAAGGAGTAACTCCATCGGGTAGTGTTGCCTTGCAGCAACTGTGTGTCTGAATAAAAGCTAGGGGAGAAAGCTCTGAGCCAAATCTGCAGTGGAGAAAACATCAGGCGGTTGGCACCGTAAGTCAGCTCTATCCTCTGACATCTTCTGTAGCTGTGTTGGCTTCCACATGTCTCGGCCTCCAAGCTTTTGGGCTCAGTCAGTATCACCAAGAGGGGCTTTGGTCCTAAGACAAGCTTCTGCCTCCTTATTTATTTCTGCCTAGGCATACAAACAGCAGGTTCAGGTACAATGGTCGCCCTCTTCAACCTTGCTTGTTGGAATGTGAGGACAATGTACACGGATATGTCAAATGATCTGGAGGAGGTCAATGACCCTAGGACAGGGGTGCGCTAACTACGGCCCACGGGCCATATCCAGCCCCTGGGACCATCCTGTCCAGTCCAGCTCCTGGCCCAGGAGGCTAGCTCCCAGATCCTCCTCTGCTGTTCCCCCTCCCAGACAGCCTCAGCTCGGTCACTCCGCCACCGACACAATGCTCTGGGCGGCAGGGCTGTGAGCTCCTGGGGCAACGCAGCTGCAGAGCCCGGCCTGACCTGGTGCTCTGTGCTGCATGGTGGTGGCGGTGGCAGCATGGCCCGGCTCCAGCCAGGCGGCACGGCTGTAGCACCACCAGCCACTGGTGCTCCAGGCAGCACAGTAAGGGGGCAGGGAGCAGGGGTGGTTGGATAGAGGACAGGAGAGTTTGGGGTGGTGGTTAGGGGTGGGTGTGTGGATGGTGGTCGGGGGGAAACAGGGGTTGATTGGGGGCAGGGGTCATGGGGGGCAGTCTGGAAGGAGGGGGGTTGGATGGGGCGGCAGGGGGCAGTCAGGGGCGGGGGTTCCAGGGGCAGACAGGGGCTAGGGAGAAGGGGTGGTTGGATGGGGCAGGGGTCCCAGAGGGGCCATAAGGGAAGGGGGGTTGGATGGGGCAGGAGTCCCAGGGGGGCAGATAGGAGGGGGGCCAGGCCATGACCCCCTCCCCTAACTGGCCCTCCATACAATTTACGAAACCCGATGCAGCCCTCAGGCCAAAAAGTTTGCTCGCCCAAGTTCTATGACATCAACACCTATTTTCATGATGGTCGTTGCCAGTGCTGGTCATGGAGACACCCCAGATTTGAACACTGGCACCAACTGAATATAACTGTCACCTGTAGAAGACACCTACTTTATCCATACTTGCAGTTTTCACAGTGAAGATTGGACTGTGCTGCAAAATAAGGCTTTTACTAAGAAAAATCCATTGTACCAATTAACACTGCCACCTATGCATTATCAGCTCAAAAGAACAAGCAAGGTGTTTTCAATTCATTGCAAATCTCAGGGAAGCTATGTCATTGATTGCATCATCCCTGAATGCTGATGCAGCATGGAACACAATCAGAATGAATATCCATATAGCTGCAACTTTGGCTTAAAAAGACTGTAGAAGATAAAGACTGGTTTGCAGCATACTCTGAAGAAATACTTCCAGTTATTGAAACAAATGCACAGCATATCTTTACCACAAAATGAACCCCTCTCCTGAAATATGTGCTAACCTCAGGCTGGCCAAGAGCGCATTGCAATAAACAGCAAGGCAATGTGTGCAATGACACTGGCTCAAACTGTGTGAGAAGGTAAAAATGTCCTTTAAGAATGGAGCCCTAAAAGGTATGTATGATGGATTCAACCAAGCAATAGGTCCTTCAGCCAAGAGGCTGTCCTGCTCAAATCTCTTAATGGAGACATATCATTGACAGAAGCAAACAGATGCTATGCTGGATGGAACACTATCACAAACTCTATTCACGTGAAATCACTGTTTCGGAAGAAGCACTAAATGTGACCCCCAGACTCCAGATTATCCAAGAGCTAGATATAGAATCATCTATAAATGAGCTTGAAAAGGCAATCACTTCCCAGGAAAGGTGACAAGAAAAGATAGAATTCCTGATGACATAGTGAAACAAGGAGGACAGATTGTGCTTAAACATCTTCCAATGTCCTGTTTGCCTGTTGGAGGGAAGGAGGTGTACCACAAGACATGAAGAATGCCACCATCACAACATTGTACACAAAACAAAAGAGATCAAAGTGATTGCAACAGCTACAGAGAAATCTCTCTCCTTAGAGTTGCTGGCAAGACATTAGCACAGATCACTCAAAAGACTGCAAGTTCTTTTGCACCTATGCCGGATGTGCTGTCATTGTATGGGAAGTTATGCTCTCTGTGCGTTTCTGAAATATGTTGTGAGGTTGGGAGACGCCCACAGCCAGCTTTACAGTAGAAACAAAGGAGGGCCAGAAAGGTGTTGATGGCCCATCAGGAAGAATCCACTCTCTGAGAGACTCCTTGGAGAGGGCACTTAGTCAGTGGGGCACTGCCTGACCAATGGGCTTGCCTGACCCCCATGACACACCAACGATCTTTCTAGCAACTGAAAGAGAGTATAAAAGAGGGACAGAGACATCATAGAATGTCAGGATTGGAAGAGACCTCAGGAGGTCATTTAGTCCAACCCCCTGCTCAAAGCAGGACCAATCCCCAACTAAATTATCCCAGCCAGGGCTTTGTCAGGCCTGACCTTAAAAACCTCTAAGGATGGAGATTCCACCACCTCCCTAGGGAACCCATTCCAGTGCTTCACCACCCTCCTAGTAAAATAGTGTTTCCTAATATCCGAGCCTGGACTCTGTGACTGCATTAGTCGCCAACAGGGGAGTGTGGCAGGAGAGGACACAGAACATGTCTACAAATAACTTTTTCTGGACTGCTGAGGTGGGGGGAGAGGCCAGATTCCATCTGGCGCTGTAGGACTCTGAGGACGCTCTGGGATCAGGAGCGAAGTCTCTGGAGCCTCGGGAGGTGCAGGTTTAGAGACATGTGGCTCCTACCTAGTCCAAAGTAACCTGCCGTGCCCCCCCACAAGAGCCATGTTAACAGGCAACACTGCCTCTCTTTCCTTGGCCACATGTATCGTGTCCTTTATCTGGTGGCTAGTCCAGAAAAGGAGGACAAGCGCTCACTACTGCTACCACCTGAGGGAGTTGCAATAGCCCCAGAATCTGGGATTTCAAGCCCCTAGAGTGACCTCTTACCCCCCGCCCCATACACAGCTATTTTAAAGTTTAGCCTGATAGTAAAGAGACCCCTTTTCAACCCTTCACCACACAAGAGAAAGCCGGCAGCATTTGTCATTAACTATTTATTTCTCCTCTCCTGGCTCCCAAACTGCTTCTCCTCCCTACTGCCGCCAGCCACCTTCGAGTTCTCCCTCTTCTCTCCCCGGCTCTGCTCACTTGATTGCAGCAGCTCAGCGGATGGTCCAGCTTTACTCTTTCACTTCCATTCTTCTTCATTTCTTCGGGTGGCTGCATTTGCCATTGAGCAGGCTGATGGAAATACCTGAGTGCTCTGTCTAGGCCAGGGGTCTCCAACACGCGGCCTGCGGGGCTATTTCTCTAGGTAAGCGGCTCCAGGCCACAGGCCAATGCCATCCTGCACCCCAACCCCCTGCCGTGAGCCCCCTGCCTGCACCCCAACCCCCTACCTCACCCCTCCAACTCCCTGCCCTGAGCCCCCTGCCTGCACCTCAACCCCCTGCTGCACCCCAACTTCCTGCCCTCAACCTCCTGCCACATCCTACATCCTTTCTGCACCCCAACTTCCTATACTGAGCCCCCTTCTGCATCCCCAACCCCCTGCCCAGAGCCCCCTACTGCACCCCGACCCCCTACCTCACCTCTCCCTCTCCCTGCACCTCAACTCCCGCCCTGAGCCCTTGCCACACTCCTCCTGCCCCCTCTGGGGACAGGACTGGGGGCAGCTGGGGGGGTGTCAGTGATGTGGCCCTCGGGCCAATGAACTAGTCCTCAGCCGACCCTCGTGGTCATTTGAGTTTGAGACCCCTGGTCTAGGCTCACAGGCCAAGCAGCTAAAGCCAAGCGCTGCTGAAAGCAGGGGGAGATTAGCCTGGATTGGCAGGAGTTGAGGCTTGGCCCATAGGGACCCCAGGCACTGCCGCTGCTGCCACCTTCATGGTGAACCCTCCAATGCCTCGCCAAAGGGCTCTTCCACATTCTGCAAACTGGCCTCACTGGCTGACTGTCTAGGAGAACAGAAACCCTTTGTTAGAGCCGGAGAGTCTCTTGCCACAGCTCCCTGAGGGTCACAGTCAAACACCTGCGAGTCTCTAGGAGGCTCTCAAGCAGTTCCCTGCTCAGGCACTTGGCACCCACTAGCAATAGTCTCTGACAGCGGCATTGCCAAGGGGAGCTCAGCAGATGGTCCCTTCTATGGCTTCCTGAGTGGGAGGGAGGTTGGTCTTGTCATTTAAGGCCTAGTGTCAGAGTCAGGGCTCCTGGGTTCTCGGACTTTGGAAGTGGGTGGAGTCTAGTGGTTGGAGCTGGACTGGTATCAGTCCCACGCTTCCTTCCTGCCTCTGTCAGGGACGTCGTGTGTGACCTTGCAGCCAGTTGCTTTCTATCCCTATGCCCCAGCGAACAGGGATAATACTGACCCACCTCAGAGGGGCTGGCAGGGGTCACCAGCGTCATGACTCAAGTTGGAACCAGTTGTGCTCTTGGTAGTGAAGGGCCCAGATTCAGTCCCCATGGTTGCCCAGGGTGTCTGTATTGTGGCCCTGGTTTGACTCACCTAGCATTACAGGTTGTTTAGCCCGGTTCTGGCCAGGCGTGGTGCATCTGCTCCTGGCCCTCTCATCACACACAAGAACATGGCCCACCAAGGACAATCCATCAGTTCCCATCTGGTGTTCAGCTCCAGGATGGATGGGGAGCCCTAGCCAGACCATAGAAAGACAGGGGGGTGTTCTTTGGTGGAAACTGCTGGAGCTTCAGCCTCTGCTCCCACCTCCACCCCCACGCTAAGGGCTTCAAAAGTGGTGCCTGACCCCAGGTAAACAAAGTAGCCGAGCTGAGGCCAGGGTGGGACTGATCCTAAGAAAAGAGCAGATTTCTCCTCTGCTCTAGGGAGATTCCCCTAGGAAAAGCAGCTGGGGTGGGGCGATACAAGCACTACCCCTCAGCCCTTGAATAGCGGCCAACTGGGACTTTGGGAGCCAAGGGACTGGTGTATCTTGCTGGAGATCAGAAAGGGGCAATGGAGAAATTGTACCAAAGTCAATGTCACGGCTGGGTCAAGTGCAGCCAGACCTACTGGTCAGAGCCAGAGTCCACACTCACATGACAGGAGCGGAGAGTCAGCCAGGTCAGGATACTGGAAGATGAGCAGCAAAAGACAAACTTGCTATCACCACCACAACTCAGATGCCAGGAAATCAAGCCAGGGGAGCGGCAGCAGAACCAGGCAGCGCACGGTCCAGAACCGGGAGCAGGCCTGGTGTTCAGTCAGCTTCGTGTTCCTGCTGCTGTCTTACGCAGGGCCAGGGGGCCAGTGAGCTTTCCTGGGACTCCTCCAATAGGACCTCAGGAGTGGAGCCTCAAACTGGGGCTGAACTTCATGGGTCCGAGGTAAGCAATTTTCAGCAGGCTTCGAGGTGGAGGGTTGGAGTGTGGCTGCTCCCATGAACCCTGCAGACCCGGGTTGGAGACCCCTGGGTCGTGACAGTGAGTGATCTCTCCCCGCTCAAACCTCCTGCAGCAGGAAACAGTCTCCAGGATCTTGGACACCGCCTCTGAGAATAAAATGAGGATATCATGATGAGAAATAGGGCTCTGTACCAGGGCTGGGATCCAGGGACAGGGAAAGCTCCCAGACAGGCTATGCATCGGGGATGCCATTTCTCCCCCAAGAGACCCACATGCCCCAAGAAGTAAATGGCTCTTACTTCAATGAGGGACTGGGGTCTTCCATCTAAGCCTCTTTGAGAGCCGGCATTGCTGGGACGAGGTGACCTGTCCCCACTGCTCCCTGACGTGGCTCAGCTACAGGAAGCGCCCGTCTGGGAGGCTGTGCCAGATCCCAGGGCCTGAAAGACAGCTGGAAGGAGGCTCCTATTCCTGTCACACCCAGAGACCCCATAGAAGGGCCAAGGGGAGAATAAAGGGCAGAAGGTGAAGCTATCCCTGAGCCTCTGTCCCACCCCCACCTCCTCAAAAGTGGAGCTTTCCGAGCTCCAGTGAGGCTGTGGCCCTGACACAAGGGCTTTTCTGCACCATAGGGGGCAGGGAGAGCTCTGCCTGGGCGCAGCGGGAATGAGGGGGGGTAGACCAAGGAAATGGGGGAGGGGAGTGGGTACAAGGGAAAGAGGTCCTGCCCCATATGAAGGAATTTGGGGGGCAGAGGGAAGAACCCTGCTCCACAGAAAGGGGAGAGAGTTTCTATGAGTGCCAGGGGGCTCCATTTCCCCTTCTGGCTCTCCCAATCAGAGGGAGGCCACTCCAGCTGGCCCAGACCAGAGTCTGCAGGGTAGCAGTGGGCCCACAATAGGGCTGGGCGGTTTTGACAGGGTTGGGACTCACCAGCATGGCACCTCCCGCTGGTCGCTCTGGGAATTAGCTCAGTCCATGGGGAACGCCCTCTGCTGGCAGTGTCCCATCCGTCTCTTGTCCTCCGTTGGCATCTGGAGCCGAGTTGCTCACCGTTTGACACTGCCCTGCAGGCCACTGCCCCTCCAGCAGTGCCCACTAGTCCATCCTCACCCCATTCCAGGGGCGGGGGTTAGCAACAGTCCTTGCACCTGCCTCGGTGGCCAACTGCAACCCCCAAAGTCTAGCCCCTTGTCTCAAGGGCCGGTTACAATTTGTCTCGGCCATCGGATGGCCAGATGCAGTACTGCCTAGCCCGAGATGCTGGTCTCCTGCTCTGGAGACAGACCTTCCCCCATGAAATTCTGGGACAGCCTACCTGCTGCTCTCCTGGGCAGCCATTATATAGGGCCTAGCCTAGCCCTGATTGGCTGGCTCTACTCTCGGCCCTGATTGGCTCTCAGTAGGCCCTTCCCTGATTGGCTGACGGCTTGCACAGCCATTCTGGCCTACTCTAGTTCCCTCTCACATGGGGGTGGGGCAGCCGTCCCACCACAAACCCTCCCCCTTAAGAAATGCTCACGGGGGAGGGGAGGAAAGGGGTCCCTATCACCCCAGCTTCCTTCGTAGTGGGGCCTGCAGGGCATCCCTTCCCTCTCGCAGGCCCTCCAAAGTCTGGAGCCAGCTGCTTCCCAGCTGTAGGGTCTGGGTTCCCACTGTTGAACGCCCTGGTCCTACGTGGGTTCCTACTTCTGTTTGGGTTCCCACATGGGCCCTCCTGGCTCCTACGTGGGTTCCCTCATTTCGGTGGGGCCTCTCTGCCCCAGCCCCTTTCTCTCTAGGGGCCTCCGTCTTCACCACCTCTTCTCTGTGGCTAGTCTCTGACCGAGCCCTTGTCTCAGCCACTCCCCCTTTCTGCCTCAGGGGGCAGTGCCTCTTTAGATGTCCCCGTTGGTGGCAGTGGAAGCACTTTCTGGGTCTTCCCCCTGCCACATCCCTACTCCTGCTTGTTTGGGCCCTAGCCCTTCCTTCTGGGCTGGCCCGGGCCTTGGGAGTCCTGTAGGGGCACTCTCTCTTCAGCTGCCCTGGCTCCCCACAGACCCAACAAGCTGGGGGCCCCCCTGTTACTCTCACAGGGGGTGCCTTTTCTGGGTGGGGCCTCTCTGCCCCCTCCCAGTAGGGACACTCCCTCCTTTAGTGTCCCTGTCACCTACAGGCAAAGCAGTTTAATGTTCCTGGCCTCTCGCCCTCGGTGCCGGATCTCTCGTTTGGTCTGGGTGCCGACCTCCACAGCAGCCAGAACAACTCCCCCTGCTGCTCGGCAAGCCGAGCCACCCAGGCCCTCCAATAGAAGTCTCTTTTCTCCACCATTTTGGTCTCTCCCTGTGGCACAATCTGCCTAGTCTGCTTGACGGTGTCGTTCTTCAGTCCACTTCCCTCCAGCAGTGCCCCCTAATCCATCCTCATCTCCTTCCGGCGGGGACGGGGGAACAGGTTAGCAACAGTCCTTGCACCTGCCTCAGTGGCCAACCAAAACCCCCAAAGTCTAGGCCCTTGTCTCAAGGGCTGGTTGCAGTTTGACTCAGCCACCGCATGGCCAGGTGCAGTACAAGAGGGAACAGGGGGGACCCAGGCCCACCAACTACCCTGGGTCCCAACCCAGGGATCCTCCAGTGGCAGTCTCCCTGCTCTCCCTTTGTCCAACTGTCCCTGGACCACTTCCCCTCTGGGTCCTCTAGGCCCTTTCTATCAGGGCCCGCAGTCTGGCAGGTCTTGGGCCGGAGCTGTAGTATGCTCCCTTGAGCCTGCCCAGCACTGCTCTTTTGGAGATGCTGGTCTCCTGCTCTGAAGACAGACCTTCTCCCATCAAGGTCTGGGACAGACTGCCTGCTGCTTGCCTGGGCAGCCTTTATATAGGGCCTACCTTAGCCCTGATTGGCTGGCTCTAATCTCGGCCCTCATTGGCTCTCAGTTGGCCCTTTTCTGATTGGCTACCAGCCTCTGCAGCCGCTCTGGCCTACTCTAGCGCCCTCTTGCATGGGGGTGGAGCAGCCGCCCCACCTCAGCGATCAGCTGTCGCAACCAGGCTGTGGCCTGGGCTGCGGGGCTGGCTCCACGCACCAGCGGAGGAAACACATGCCTGGGGCGGCATTCCGTCCATTCTTGGGGCAGCACAGGCCGGGCAACTTTTTAGTTTTTTGCACTTCAGCAGTTCAGGCGGCGGCAGTCCGAGCGTTGTTGTTGGGTTTTTTTCTGCTTCAGCAGTTCGGGTGGCAGCAGTCCAAGTGGTTGGGGGTTTTTTGGTTTTCTTTTTGCTCACTTTGGCAGTCCGAGCGCTGTTGTATTTTTTTTTTCGCTTGGGGCAGCAAAAATGGTAGAGCCGGCGCTGCTGGGCTGAGGTCAAGTGGTCAGCCCCTCAACACACTGTATCGGGGGTGGCTCAGGCCTGGGCGGGGCCCAAGCACCCCACAAACAACCAGACTTCAAGGGCGGGCCTTGGCCTGGGTGGAACCCTGGCAGCCAGCAAACAGACAGACTTGACAGGGCTGGCTCTAGCCTGGGCGGGGCCCCGGTGGACAGCCAACAAACAGTTCCTGTCCTGGGCTAGAGCCTCCTTGCACCGTGTAGGGGGTCAGCCACCCGGGGTGGGGTGGCAGGGGGACACGGTCCCACCCTCCTCTCCCGCGTCCCAGCCCAAGGCGCTGGCAGGGGCAGGATTGGTTGCCCCTGCGTCGGCGGGGATCCAGCCGCAACACGCCGACTGAGCCACGCCGGGCTCTGCAGCCAGCAGCTCCCGGGCTGCCCCTGGGCTACTTCCTGCCTCCCCGGGGTTTGGTACCTGCGGCCTCCAGGCCTCTTCCGGCTCCTTGGGGTAAACCGCAGCGAGTACTCTGGGCCAGTCCTCGTGCATGTCTGGGGTTAGGGTTAGGGGACTCTGGAGAACAGGCCAAGTGTCCTCCTCTGTTGCAGGCTGTCCCCCAACTGTGGTGAAGGGCCGGCCTTTTATATTTCCGACCCCACGCCCCGTCCTTATGGCGAGGGGGGCGGGGCGATATAGACTCCGCCCTCCAAGGGGCGTGTAGGGGGGTCCTCCCTCTCCCGCTTGGAGGGAGGCCGCTGAGTTGCAACAGAGTCTACCAGAGGTCCTGGTGGCCAGCCAACAGGCGAGGGGGGTGGGGCAATATAGGCTCTGCCATCCAAGGGGCGTGTAGAGGGGCCCTCGCTCTCCTGCTCAGAGGGAGGCCACTCAGTCTCACTACACTCCCCGTTTAGAGGGAGCAGGAGTTGCTGGTGGCCTTGGAGGCAGAATTCCTGCAGCGCCTCCGGCACTTCGCGCAAGTGCCGGATGATGTGAAGTTGGTTCATTATGTTGGCCGTGACGACCTCCTGCTGCAAGGGAACGAGGACCTGTCAGAGACTCAGATGCCTCCATGGAATCAGGGGGAATTAAGGGCACCTGGGACCAGCAGCAATTCCACCCAGCACCCGCGCACCTCTGAGGGATGAAGTCCCCCTCCTGACCCCCAGAATGGAGTCTTGTTTTCCTTTCAAGGGACCTCCAGTGCCAACAACCTCCTTGTAGGGGGAGCTCCTGCCACCTCCCACCCAGTGCCCCTGACAGCTGTTCCACCTCCAATCCACAGCTCAAGTTCTCTGACCCCTCTCCTCCACCCCCACCCAGGTTGGGCAGGGAGGGGGCTCTAGCGGGGCGGGGGGTGGACGGATTCTGGCAGCAGTGAAGTGGGATGTGGGCAGCTTGAGACCTTTCCCCAAGTCATCCCAGCCACTGAGGCTGAAGCCGCAGGATGGCAGCCCTGGTGAATGGGGCAGATCAGCAGCCCCTGCTGACTGAATCCTCCCGTTCTCTCTAGAGCGAGTCCAGCCCTGCTGGCAGCAGGACGAGCTTCCCCCGCCCATGTGCCTCAGAACTGCCTGGGCAGTCGCCATCACCCCTCAGTCCTTGGCCTCCCAGGCTGCCAGTGACGGGAACAACTCTGGGTGGTGGCACGGGTGACAGGAGAGGCTCGCAGAGGGCACGTAGAGGACTCTGCTGCCCTTCCCAAGAACAGAAGTCCGTGCTGAGGCAATGCTTGTCATTCAATGCTTGCTAAAGAGCTGGGCTGGAGCTGCTCTGGGGACAAGCTGGCTCCCTCCTGCTCATGGAGGTGAATTCATCTCCCTTCCCAGGAGCACCTGCTCTCACTCTCATTCCCCACCAGTCGCCTTGCTGCCAGGCCAGCGAATGGCCAGAGGATGGGAATGAGGCTTGGGCTCCTCCCCAATCTCCTGAGTCTAATGCAGCTGCTCACCTTGCTCCCCATCAGCTGCTCGGCTTGCCCCAGGAGGGAGTAAGTAAGGAGCAGCCCAGCCTGGCTGACACGCAGCAGGGGGTCGTGCATGGCCAGCACTGCTGTCTGCAGGAAGAATCTTCTCTGCCCCGCCGAGAAAAATTTGGCAAAAACCTGAAACCAACCAGATGTGAGGCTTCAGCAGATTGCCCCGAACCAGGCTCCAAATCCTGGCCTAGAACGGCAACTCCGTCGTGTGGCTCCAGGAGGCAGCCACCCGCACTGCCAGAGCTGTGCCATGCCCTGGCAGAGTGTCCTTACCTCCCCCACCCTGGCGGTGTTCTTATAGCCGAGGAGCCTGCTGTCCTGGTGCCAGTCCCAGCACCAAAGGTCTTCGACCTCATGGATGTTCAGGTCTGGGAAAGAGAGAGACACATACACATTGGTCATTCTGGTTGCAGGGCTTGTGTCCTTCCAATCCCATATGTGGCTGCACAGTGGGCAGAGCCCAACAGAACTGCGGGGGTGGTGGAGAAGACAGAAAGAGATAGAGAGAGATTGATCCGCCAGCCGGGGTCACTCGGAGAGAAATTGGCTGGGGTCCCAGTCTCACTCGTCTAGCCGGGTTCCTTACCCCTCTGGCGCAGCAGGAGCTGGTAGAGCCGGTAAACCCCCTCCCTGGCCTGCCGGCTGATGTCCTCGTCTGGGTCACCGACGAACAGAGCCAGCTGTGCCATGTGGTGGCCCATCCTGGGGAATTCAGCTGAGTTCTAATGGAAGGGAGAGGGAGAGGGGACTCCATCAGCATTTTCCTGTCAGCTCCCAGTCCCCGCCTGGGCCAGGACTCTCCTTCCCCTCAGCCCCTCTGCAGGAGATGCTAGAGGATAGGAGCTAGAGCTGAATCCTTAGTTATCTCTGCCCACAAGGGAGCCCGGAGAACAGAGATGTCGTCAGGACCCTCCAGGAGGATTTGCTTCCCCAGCTGCTCCAGGATGACAAGAAGGCAAGAACCTAGAGCATGGTCTCCTTACAAGCGAGACTCGCCACTTAACCAGGACAAGAAGAACTTGACTCAAGCCAGGCTCATTCTCTGCTCTGACTCTGCCTCCCCAAAAGGAACACTCCTAGCCCACAGCCCCTGCAGCAGCAGATTCTCCAGCCCGTTGGAGCCAGCCCGCCTACGCCTGGAGTCAGGAAGCTGGGCTCAGAGGCCACTTACGTCAAAGTCAGGGAGGGTGATGACGGACGTGAGCAGGGCCGCGCTGCTCCTGATGGCCCTGGCTCTCTCTCGTGGCACCCTGGACACGGTCCAGTAGTTAATGTGCTGTGGGGAAAGGAGGCAGCTCAGGATTGATGAGGGGGTGCATGTGTTGTGCTAATGGCCCCCCCATCCCAAGGGGGCTGAGACGTTGCATACGGTGGGGGTGGAATATCTGATTCATTGACTGCAGAGCTTTAGAAGGGGACTCTTGCCCCCCGGAGAATGTTTGTATCCTGCAGGTCACAACTTGTCATTGTCTCTCTAGATTGGGACAATGCTCGGTGTCGGGGCTGGTCCCATCCTCCCTGAACTCCTGATTCCTGAACAGCTCCCCAGGAAGGAGACAGACCCCTCCCCCATCCCTGGCTCTCAAGTCCTTGGCTGGGTGAAGGGACTGAGTGTGAGCACAATCCCCCCAGGAATCTTGGGGCCCGTCAGAGACAAGGGCTGATTCTCTGGGGCCCTCCTGTTTCTCTAGGAATGAGGCTGTGGCTCTTCTCTGAGGACCATCTTCTGGATCTCCCAGGAGGGGTTCAGACTCTCACTCCCCAAGCCAGCCGGGGGTCCTGTGGTTAGTGCTCAACACAAGCAGGCAGAGCTGTGGCTTGAAGTCCCAGCTCCTTCCTCTGTCCTTCAAGGAGGAAAGGCCTGACCCTGCATTGCACTGACTGCCCTGACCAAGGATGGCCACTGGGGGCCCAGCTAGGAGGACAGACTGGAAAATGGATCTAAGAGTTAAGGTAAAATTGCCCCCACCCCCTCATCGGGCTCACCTCCAAGACGTAGTGGAGCTTGTCCGTGTCTGGGGTCTTTGCCAGCAGGTTCCCCAGCATGGTGTCCAGGAGGTCTGGTATGACCCTATGCAGATCCTGCAAAGCAAGGGAGAGCCGTGGGTCAGAGTTAGGGAAACTGGGGCTACACCTGCCACAGGATGGGAAGAGGGGTCTCTGGGAAGCACTGGTGAGACCCCCAAACACTTATCCTGGCCTCTCTCATTCACATCCCACTGCAGGCAATTGGCAAGGATTCGGGCAGGATAACAGCTGGCTGATCTACCTGGACTTGGTTGGTGTCCGTCTGCGTGCCCAGGGTGAAGACTGCGTGCAGGGTGGCTCGGAGGAGGTGGGTCTCCAGCTCCGGCTCCAGGGCAGGTGTCATGGTGCTGGCAAGAGAGAGGAGCTGGTATTAGACTGTGCAGTGCGGGGGTGGGACTGGCACCAACACGGACGTGAAACTGCAGGGAAATAGGCAGAGGCTGGCGAGAATGGAAACTGAGGCACTGAGCCAGGGAATGATAAGGCCAAGTTTTCCCAGACCGACAGTGGCAGGGCAGGAATGGCGCCTGTTCCCTGGACCCTGCTGCCCCTCCTGTATCTGATCCTGGGAGTCAGCCTCTCCCCAAAGCCATTGCAATGTGACTGGAGTGAAAAGAACAGAGCAGCCAGGAGAGGGAGTGACCCTTCCTGCCACCTCTGCCAGAGGAGCCACCCTTCGGAGGTGACCTGGGAGTGGGAGGGGCAATGACTCCCAGCCACGGGCCTGAGCAGCACCGGGGTTAGGGGAACCGGGCGGGAGGGTCTCAGTACCTGAGGTTGGCCACAGCAATGAGAGAGTTGGCCAGGACGGCGCCGGGTGGAGAGTTAGGAGGAAGCTCCTCAATGAGCTCCTGTGAGACGCAAAGGAGACAAGGGAGCATGTGAGATTTGGGCCTCACTGACACTCCCCAAGGAGGAGATTACACAGCCAGCAGGATCCCCCCAGCTGCCTCCCGCTCCTCCGATTCCTGCCCACTAGTTCTCCCGTCTCCTCTCTCCAATCTTCAGCCCCAGCAATCCCTGCCCTCAGCTGCCCTCCAGCACCAGCCATCCCCCAACAATCGGCCCGGGGAGACCCCTGCCCCTTCCATGTCTCTATCCACCCTCCAGCTCCCGGGCGCCGTGTCTCACTCACCACAATCCTCTCCGCCACAGCCGCCTTCGAGCAGTGTGGCTCCAGTGTGTAGTCCCCTCTCTGCTGGGCAGCGAGGCACGCGGGGTAGATGGCGTGCAGGAACACGAGCTGCTGCGCCTCGTCCTGCGCCCACCAGGAGTCGGGTTAGGGGAGAGAGAGCCAGTTAGCCAGGGACCTCCCTGCCCCAGCCACACCAGCTGCAGGACTTAGGCCTGAATGGGGGATAGTGGGGACCTGCCTATTGTTTAAATCACCCACGATTCCTCCACAATCAGGGTCAGGAACTGGGACAGTGCCTGTGTGGGTAGGAGACCCCGGCTGGTGTGTGACAAACACCCCCATCTTGGGGGTCCCAGATCATGAAGGAAAAAGGTCCCCATTAGGGCCAAGACCTTCTGCAGGGGGTCAGGATGCTGGGAAGGAGCAGGACAATCTCAGTTCCAGCACCGCTGGGGAACATTTGTACCTTTTCTCGGGCATAGAGCTGCTCTCGGATGTTCATGAGAGCAGCCTCCTCTGTTACCAAGTCTACCCATTCTTCTTTCTCCTCGTCGTCCTCGGAGTCCCTGGCGGACGCTGCACCAGGGAGAGAAGGGGAGAAGGGGACAAGGTGACTCCTGCTGCCACTCGGGGGAAGGACAGGGGCATGGTGGGACAATGTGTCCCCTTCCCACCTCCGGGACATAGGGCAGATTGGGCCCCACACTCCCCACTCTCAGTGATGGCATCAGCCCCCAACTCCTTCAGGAGCCCATAGCAAAGAGACCCTCCCCACTGTCCTGGACTCCCTTGGAGCTGCCTCCCCCCATCCCCGCCCAATGGAGCACCAAGGACCAAAGTGGCAGCATCTAGTGTCCGTGGGGTTCACATGGCTCAGGCCAGATACCTGGGCTGGAGACCCGCCCCCGTAGCACTGTTCGAGGGCCTGGGCCCAGGGTGTTCACAGCCCCCTCCTCACCCCTCCCCGAGCCCAGCCTGGCTCCTCACCTAGAACAAAGCAGAAGCGTCCGTCGGCCAGGCTGCGGTCCGAGTCGCAGGCGCTGCTGCTGTCGGATGGGGAGCGGCCTGAGCTGCTGGGGCTGGCAGAGGGATCCTCCACCTCCTGCCCTGGGGAGGCTGGAAGGTCCTCACTGACCGAGCAAGGCGATGCCCCGTGCTGGAAGTTGGGGCTGGGCTCCTGGGGCCGCTGCTGCCCACACAACAACAAGCCCCAGAGCCACTCTGCCCGGTTCCGCCCCTGGGCTGGGTCCTGCCTACCCAGCCGCAGCCTGGCCCAGCTCCATTTTGGCTTGGGAGGTGATGCTCCCACCTCGGCGCCTGTGCCGGGAATGGGTTTCCTCCGCCAGAAGGCTGAGCACCTCCTGGCGCGGCCGGGAGCTTCTTCCCCTCCAGCGGGGACGGAGGGGCTGCTTCGCTCCTGGGGAAGATGGTGGCTGCTTCCCTCAGGCTCTGGGGCCACCTGCAGAGCCTTCTTCCTGAACATCCTCAGGAGCCTGGCCATCCTGGAACCCAGCAGGGAGCAGGCGTGAGTCTGGAGTCAAGGCAGCCTCTCACTAACCAGCCTGTTTGGTCCCTCCCCATCCCTGCCCCAGCCGGAGCAGTTCCTGCTCCCCCCACAGGGGTGCAGGGAGGGCAAGCTACCCCCACTGGCAGGAGTTCATTGCATGATCTGCTCCCCCTCAACGCTCCCCCTCGTCATCGCTGGGGCTGCAAGAACCAGGGAGTCTCGTCCTTTTCGAGCACTGGGGTCAGTCACAAAGACATTGGACAAGCAGCTACCTCCTGCCACCCCAGACCACACTCACACCCCCCCACCCTCCGCCCAGGCTAGAGAAGGAATAGAACCCAGGCAGGGCAGGCTTTAGGCCGATTCGCCCGATTCCCCAGAATCGGGCCCCGCGCCTAAGAGGGCCCCGCGCACTCACCCCAGCGGCATTAGTCTTCGGGGGCCCCGCTCCCCTGGCCAGAGCTCCGGCGGAGCGTGGCAGCCCCGTGGCCCCGCGACCCAGGCCGGAGCGCGGCAGCCCTGTGACCCCCTGACCCCGGCTGTAGCTCCGGAGGAGCACGGCCAGCCCTGCAGCCCCGCTCTCCTGGCTGGAGCTCCGGCCGGACCACGGCAGCTCCGCGACCCCGGCTGGATCTCCAGCCAGAACGTGGCTGCCCCACGGCCCTGCGACCCTGGCTGCAGCTCCGGCCAGCCCCGTGGCCCCGCAGCCTCAGCCGGACCGCAACAGCCCTGCAGCTCCACGACCCCGGCCAGACCGCCGGCCGGACCGCGGCAAGCCCCGTCGCCCTGCATTCCTGGCCAGAGCGCCGTCCAGAGTGCGGCAGCCCCGCGGGGCCACCTCCCCCAGCCGGCAATCCGAAGGGCCACCCCAGGAATTGGGCCCCGCACTTGCTAAACCCGGCCCTGAACCCAGGAGTCTGGACTTCTCCTGGGAAACCATTCCCCACTTCAAAGTCCCTAGGCATAGCAAGGCCAGGGCCCCCTCGGTTCCCATTGATTTCCATGCTCAGCAGCTCACTGGGTCTGGCCCAGCTCACAGACTCTCAGCCTGGGGAACAGTCTCCCTCAAGGGAAGGGCTGGGAGCTCCATTGCTGGGACCTTGCCAAACACACTGGAGACGGCTCTGGAGAAGTCCCTTCCCGGTCTGAGAGCGAGAGGTTCCTGGGGGCTGTTTGCAAATCCAATCTCCTTTGGGAGAGATTCTCTTCCCCTCTTTCTGCCTCTCCCCAGACAGACAGGGGACGCCACCGAGGAACCCTAATGCCACTCACTTGCTCTGGTGACGGAGAGATGGATGGCGGATGTTGAGGGTCGTCCCTCGCCCTTCTCCTCACTCTCCAAGCCCAAGGCAGGCTGGAGAGGGTGGTGGTGAGCTGAAGGGTTACCCTGTCCAGGAAGAAGGCAGGGTGATGGCACGGGGCGATCGGCTGGCTGTGAAAACAAGAGTCTGTCTTATTGTCAAGGGACAGAGAAACTCGGCCAGCAGCAGGGGGTGCAGAACACCGCCCTAGTGCAGGGTGACAGCGCCTCCGGGATCCCGACATCCCAGCACTTTACACACCTTCCTGGAGCCTCCCAACCCCCCTGGACTGTCGGGACTGCAACCCCAACCCTACTGATGAGAACCAGGCCTGGGAGGGGAAGCTACTGGCTCAGGGTCACACCAAGTGTCAGAAGAATGGATGGGACCCAGCAGGCCTTCTTTCCAGGCTCCTTCGCTAACCACTGCTGCACACTCCCTCCCACAGCTGGCAATTACAACCAGGCCTCCATGTCCACTCCCCCTGCCTTTGAGAGGGAGTGTGCTCCGCTGGAGTGATTGGACCAGGGGACTGGGAGCCAGGACTCCTGAGTTCCATTGCTGGGTTTCCTGTTGGTTCCACTGATGGTTGTTTTCCTTTTCCTGTGGGACTTTGGGCAAGTTGCTCCCCCGTCTCTGGCTCTGTCCCCAGCAGTCAAACGGGGATTTCATACTTTCCCACTATTGGAAAGTGCTGGGAGAAGCCCGCAGCAAAAGCTGCTCTGACAGCGCTAAGCAGCATCTGCCCATTGAAGGTGGGAGCGCACTGCCCAGGAGGAGGAGTGTTTGGCTCTGGGGTTTCACTTCAGCCTAGTCTAGAGACAGGGGCCCAGCCATGGAGTCTGGCTCAAGAAGACCAAGTCTCCAATTTGTAAAGGGCGTTTTGAATTCCAATCCTCTGCTCCAAAGTGCTTGGTGTCATTTGCAAATTGTAGAAGCATGCTCTCCACTCCATTTTCCAAATCCTGAAGGAAAATATTGAATAGTACCAGCCCCCGGACTGATCCCTGCCGGACCCAGTAGGTACCCTCTCCGTTGGACAGCCAGACATGGAGAAGAGGCTCTGGCCCCGGCGTCTCCCACCCGGCTCGGGCCCTGGGGCGCCTGCCCCCGGCCAAGTGCACGCGCCCCCGACCCCCGGCCGAGCACCACGCCGGCCCCGGCCCCCGGCAGAGCACAGCACCAGCCCCCGGCCAAGTGCCTGCGCCCCCGCCCCCGGCTCCGGCCGAACACCATGCCGGCCCCCCAGCCAAGTGCCCCCGCCCCCGGCCGAGCACCGCGCCGGCCCCCGGCCAAGTGCCCGCACCGGCCCCCGGCCAAGTGCCCGCGCCAGCCCCTGGCCCGGCCCCGAGCACCACGCCGGCCCCCGGCCCAGCACCGCACCAGCCCCCGGCCGAGCACTGCACCGGCCCCCGGCCTGGACCCCGGCCCAGCACCGCGCCAGTCCCCGTCTGAGCACCGCGCCGGCCCCTGGCCCAGCACCGCACCAGCCCCCGGCCGAGCACTGCGCCGGCTCCTGGCACGGCCCCCGGCCCAGCACCGCACCAGCCCCTGGCCAAGTGTCCGCGCCTCCGGCCCAGCCCCCGTACCGGCCCCCGGCCGAGCACTGCGCCGGCCCCCGGCCAAGTGCCCACACCGCCGGTCCAGCACTGCACCAGCCCCCGGCCGAGCACCGCGCCGCCCCCCAGCCCAGCACTGCGCCGGCCACCGGCCCAGCCCCTGGCCCGGCTCCCGGCCTAGCACCGCGCCGGCCCCCGCCCAGCACCGCGCCGGCCCCGGCCGAGCACCACACCGGCCTCTGGCGCGGCCCCCGGCCCAGCACCGCACCGGCCCATGGCCCAGTGCCCGCGCCCCCGGCCTGGCCCCCGGCCGAGCACCGCGCCGGCCCCCAGCCAAGTGGCCACACCGCCGGCCCAGCACCGCACCAGCCCCCGGCGCAGCACTGCGCCCGGCCCCCAGCCCGGCCCCCGGCCCAGCACCGCGCCGGCCCCCGGCATGGCCCTCGGCCCAGCACCGCGCCGGCCCCCAGCCAAGTGCCCGCACCACCGGCCCAGCACCACGCCGGCCCCCGGCCCTGCGTCCCCGGCCCGGTCCCCGGCCCGGCCCCCGGCCGAGCACTGCGCCGGCCCAGGGCCCGGCCCCCGGCCCAGCACCGCGCTGGCACCAGCCCCCGGCCCAGCACCGCGCCGGCACCATCCCCCGGCCCAGCACCGCGCCGGCACCATCCCCCGGCCCAGCACCGCGCTGGCACCAGCCCCCGGCCCAGCACCGCGCCGGCCCCCGGCCCAGCACTGCGCCGGCCCCCGGCCCAGCACTGCGCCGGCCCCCGGCCCGGCCCCCGGCCCAGCACCGCGCCGGCCCCCGCCCAGCACCGTGCCGGCCCCGGCTGAGCACCACACCGGCCCAGGGCCCGGCCCCCGGCCCAGCACCGCGCTGGCACCAGCCCCTGGCCCAGCACCGCGCCGGTCCCCGGCCAAGTGGCCGCGCCCCCGGCCCTCGGCCGAGCACCGCGCCAGCCCCCGGCCAAGTGCCCGCACCACCGGCCCAGCACCGCGCCGGCCCCCGGCCCCAGCCCCTGCTGAGCACCGCGCCTAGACAGCACGGCGGTGGCAGAGCCAGAAAGAGAAGCCACCAGTCCTGACTCCTGTTCTAATGGACAACAAACCCCCCAGAAGCACGGCAGAGGGGAAAGTAAACCAGTCCGGTCCGGTACAGCGTAGCGGCAAGAGCCAGTACGCTGTGCCAGACTGGACCGGCTTCCGCGGCGGTGATTTAAAGGGCCCAGGGCTCCAGCCGCTGTGGAGAGCCCTGGGCCCTTTAAAGCGCCGCTGGAGCTCCGGCAGCCGGTCTCCCGCGGTGATTTAAAGGGCCCAGAGCTTCGCGGTGGCTGGAGCCCTGGGCCCTTTAATTCGCCCCTGAGCCCTGCGGCTCCCAGCCGCCTCTGCAGCTGGTAGCTCCGGGGTGATTTAAAGGCCCTGGGGCTCCCAGCCACAGCCGGAGCCCCTGGGCCTTTAAATCTTGAGAGGCCCCGCCTCTTCCGGTTGAGGCTACACCCCCGCTCAGGACTCCGGCGTAATGGTAAATCCTTTAAGTTCCTTTCACCCCTGGGCAGGGATAGAGCCCAGGAATCGAGATGGTGGGGAAATTTCATTGAAACCGTTTCTGTCATAAAATCCCATTCAGACTAAACCAGTTTGTTTCTTGAACTCATAACAAGTGGGATGAAAGTTCTTTGCAAAAATATTTTGTTGCAAAACAAAAGCATCTCCTCTTTGTCACAGTGTGCTAAACTGTCTCCTCGCACACCAAGAGGAGACACTTAGATCTCGAAAATTAGATAAGATGCTTCAGTCTGAGCTAAGTAGTTGCTGCTCTCATCAATTTCAAAATAAAAAAATACAAATAAAATAAACTATTTCAGCTATTCTATTATGTCACAATCTGATCTGAGTAAATGTGATAGGACACCTCATATTATGCACTCCTCCTAGTGACACTCTCCAATGGATCTCCATCCTCCACCCACCATGAGGTAAGTAGGAGCGGATCATTATTATCCCTACTTGAAAGAGGGAGAAGCTAAGGTTGAGAAAGGAGAATTGACTTGTCTTAGGTCACACAGTCAGTCAGTGGCAGAGTTGGGAATAGCACCCAAGAGCCCTGATTTTCAAACTAACTATCGGATCTTGAATTTCCTGAATAAAGTGCTCTCAGATGAGTTCCGGACCAACAACAGTGCACAGTAATTATTCAGCAAGTATTTTAGGAGAACTGCAATGGTAGAGAGAATCATGAGCTGCTCAGAGACAATTAATGCAGAGAAGCAGCAAAATTCATCAAACATAGAACTGCTTAGGACTTATTTACTTGGTCTTAAAAGAGAACAAGGACCTGAGTCTCCTCCCTGTCAATAACCCCCTGCTCAGCCAGTCAGGGTAGAGGCTGAGAACGGGAAGCTGAGGGTGCTCACCAGAGAGCCCAAAGGATGGCTCCTCTGGCCGCGCCGTTCCGCCCCTGCGGCCCCCCCTCATGGCTCCTCCGGCCGTGCCGCCCCCCCCCCCATGGCTCCTCCGGCCGTGCTGCCCCCCTTTGCGTGCAGGAGGTCAGGGCAGGCCAAGCTTCAGAGCGGAGCGTGGGCCCCGCCCGCTGGCGCCATGGTAACCCCTGACTAAGGTGCCACTTTTGGAAAATGTGCTGAGGGGAAGTGGCTGCTTCCCCTGCACCGCCCCTAGCTACGCTACTGGTGGGGATCACTGCTGGGGCACTATTTCAGCCCCACATTTTTGGGTGGACCTCCCGCCGTGGGAGCTGCAGAGCACTCCCCCGCGACACACAAACACACACACCCTGGTGTTGGGAGGGGAACAGGGGAAAGGACAAAAGAAGCAAGAGAAGAAAAGAAAGGAGGGAGGGCTGGAGGAAAAGGTGAAACAAAAAGGACAAACCCCAATGTCCCCAGTGATTCTAAGGGACAAAATCCCAGGTGCGGAATAAAATTCTGCCTCCTTAAGCTCGTGTTTTCCATGCCTAGAATTCAACTCTCACCCGATGGATCAGACTGAACAGGTTTCAAACCTCGAGGAGGCTCTTACCTTCTACACAGGGACGTCTGCTTTCTAGTACAAATCACAAAAAGGGAAGGAGAAAACTTGAAAGAGGTTCCTCCTGCCACTCACGTACGTGAACCCGAATGTTCTCTCAGTCCTCAAAGAGAGACCTCGAGACAGAGACTTGCTGAAGCAAAGCCACAGGAGTCTCTGAGGTTTCCCGGGCCACTCGCCTCTGTCCTGCCTGGCTGATGTCAGCATCTCTCTGTGAGGTCAGCACCTTTGACCAATAGTCTGAGGTCCTGCAAAAGGCCTTTGTGATGTCACTGCCATGCCCCTCCCTTGCTGTGCTAATGTCCTGCCCCTGGCCAGGCACTTGGAAGCTTTGAGCTACTCCCTGTGGATCACCCCACTCAAGGCGTGTTCATTTTAGGAAGCAAGCCGACTAGACAGTAAAACCTCAGACACTGCTCCCAATGCTACACTCAGTTTTTCAGAAATTAGTAGACTTGATGGCCAGAAGAGACCATTAGAGCATCTAATCTGACCCCCTGCATGTCACAGGCCTCCTGTATGACACCATAGCTACTTTGGGGGCAAACACATTCCAGAAAGGCATCTAAACTTCATTCAATGACAGCAAGAGAGGGCGAATCCACCACTTTCCTTGGTAGCTTGTTCCTGTGGTGAATCATTCTCGCTGTTGAATATTTGTGCTTTATTTGTAATATGAATTTGTCTCTTTTCACCTTCCAGCCACTGGGTCTTCTTCTGCCTTTCTCTGCTCGATTAAAGAGCCCTTTAATACCCAATCTTCTCTCTCCATTAAGGCATTTCAACACTTCAATGAAGTCACCTTTCAATCTTCTTTTGGTAAGCTAAAGAGGTTGAGCTCTTTCAATCGCTCACTAGAAGGCATTTTTCTCCAGCCCTCAGAACATTTGGTGGCTCTTTGCTGCCCCAGCTCCCATTTCACAATATCTTTTTCAAAGGAGGACACCAAACTGGATGCAGTATTCCAATATCAGTCTCACTGATGCCGTGTCACCTCCTGTGATGCTATTGACATAATCTGTAACTGTATAGATTACCGTTTTGACCACTGTTATATATTTGCAGCCAATATTGTATAAAGGTTGTCGTGGAAGGGGTCTATGGAGAGGTTCTGATTGGATGATTATAATTATGCTATCTGTATATGTGTATCAGTTTTGTAGTTGACGTTATGAATATTGGCTCTATACTGTCTGTATTTCAAACTTGTGCTATGCTTCCGGGGAACACCCCAGACAAGTTTGTGTTAGTTCTGCCTAGCCTGCTTGATGGCCCACTGAGGACCATGAGCTATACAATTGATCCATTGAGAGAAGGTAGATACACCTTGTGACTCAGCAAGGCATGCAGGGACCTGCCTATGGACAGAACTCTAAGGTTTTTCTATGCCACATGCTGGATAGAGTGTCCTTGGGACAAAGAAAGCAAAGACCACACGGCAAGAGACTATAAAAGGCTGATGCCTCGTCTCCATCTTGTCTTCAATCCTGCTTCATACTTCTGGAGGGACTTTGCTATAAAAGGAAGCTCTATACAAAGGACTGAATGACCCATCCCAGCTGTGGATGTACTCCAGAGACTTGATTTGAACCTGCAGTTTATTCTATCACTGCAACTATATGGTCAACTGCATCAAGCTGGCTGGCCAGGTTTTGAAAATATCTTGGAAAGAGACTTTTGACCAGATTCTGCTTTCAGTTACACTGGTATAAATCCAGAGCAACCACTTAATTTGGGATTTACTGTAGTGTAATTGACATCAGAATCTGGCTCTTGGACTCTATTTTTTTACCATAGTTAAACCCTAGCTAGCTCTGGCACACTATTTGGAGCTTCCCAAATGGTTGTATGGGTTTTATATATATATTCCTACATATACATGTAAATTGTTCCTCGGTTGTCACTTACATTACAGGGGGGTGGGGATGGGGAAGGGTGGAATAAAAGAACTACTTTCTTTCATGTTAGGGGGGAATGCCCAGAGAGACATGAGTTTGAGGATAAAGTATTTGCAAATGAATAGCACCCCACTTGGATGGATCTACCCAGCTAGATTTTATTTTTACATATAATTATGAACAATATTATGTAGCTTCTGCAAACAAGAACTTTCAACATATGAGAGAATCTCCTTAAACAGATATAATGATATGGTCCATAGGCTAATTGAGGATTAACTCTCTTTTGGAAAATAGCACAAGGAAAGTGGAGGGGGAAAAAAAAGGTTTAACAACTATTTATTACAGAACTTCTGGACAACTCCTCTCTACCGCTCTCTACCCCCCATGTTTTAACAAGTTGGTTCTCTCATCTGGTAGTGCAGAACCGGGCAAATAATGGAAAGAAAATCAATTAGCTAATTTATTAGAACAATGATGATGATACTCATTACCAAGTATGATCATCTTCTATAGGAGTTATGATAAGGCCAATCCTTGAACCACAAATTCTATTACAATTAAGGCAGATGTTTTCAGGCGCAGCAGGAGGCTGTTGACCATGACTGGAGCCCAGTCTCTCCTTCCTCTTGTTCTCTTCAGCTTGTCGGTGAGCATGTTCAAAATGCAGGGGGACCATCAAGTAGGACTTCACTCTATTTTAAGCGATCCTGGGCAAGTGTCTCCCAAGTATCAATGTCAATCTTACATTTTTTTAGCTTGTCCTTCAGCAAGTCCTTATAATGCTTCCATTGTCCACCCATGTTACGGTACCCTTCTTTCAGCTGAGAGAACAGGACCTGTTTTGGGAGGTGATAGTCTGGCATCCGGAAAACGTGACCAGTCCGGCAGAATTGCTGACAGATGATCATTGCCTCGATACTGGTGGTCTTTGCCTCTTCCAGAACACTAATATTGGTGCATCTGTTTTCCCATATGATCTTCAGATCTTACGAAGGCAGCATTGATGGTGCCTCTCAAGGACTTTCAAGTGGTGTCTATAGGTTGTCCAAGTTTCAGACCCATATAAGAGTGTTGGGAGAATAACGGCTTGATAAACAAGAAGCTGAGGGTCTGTTTGAATGTTGTGATCTTCAAAGACCCTGTGCCATAAATGAGAAAAAGTTACACTGGCAGAGATCAGGCTATATTGAATTTCTGCATCAATATCTGCCTTGGATGACTTCCAAGGTAGAGGAAATGATCAACATTCTTCAATGCCACTCCATTGATTTTGATAGATGGGGCATGTAATACATCATTTAGAGAGGGCTGATAATATCAAGAAGACTAAAGTGCTCTAAGAGTGAAACCAAGACATGCGTATGCATCGGCAAACACATTCATGATAGCTTGAAGATCTTTCTCAGAGTGGGCAAAGATTGCGTTGTCATCAGCATACTGAAGTTCCACAATAAATGCTGTGGAAATCTTACTCTTGGATTTCAGTTTTCAGCCTGCTAAGCCTGAACAGCTTTCCATCCATTTCAACACCAGCTGTAAATTTCCCAGCAATTAGGTAAAGAATGACAGCAATAAAAAGCACAAACATGGTTGGAGCGATGATACAGTCCTGTTTTACTCCTGTTTGTACTTTGAAAGGTTCTCTCTGGGAGCCTGTGCTGCTCAGAAGAGTCGCTTTCATGTTATCATGAAGCAATTTTAGGACATTCATGTATTTATCAGGACATCCAATCTTAGAAAGTACAGTCCAGAGGGCACGGCAATTCACTGAGTCAAAGGCTTTAGTTAGATCAATAAAAGCCATGTACAGTGGTCAGTTTTGCTCCCGACACTTTTCTTGCAGCTGCCATGCTGTGAAGATCATATCCGCAGTTCCACAACATGGTCAGAAACCACTCTGTGACTCTGGTAAAATTTCTTCTGACAGGGGTAGAAGGTGGGTTGCAAGGATCCACGCCAGAACTTTGCCTGCAATGGCTAAGAGGGAGATACCACGATAACTTCCACAATCCACTTTATCCCCTTTCTTGAAGAGGGTGACAATCAGGGCATCCCTCATTTCACTAGGTACCTCCTCCTTTATCCAGATTTTAAGGATAAGCAGGTAAAGCTGCTGAATTAGTTCTGGTCCACCGTTTTTAAAGATTTCAGCGGGGATTCCATCTAGATCTGCTGCCTTGTTGTTCTTCATCTGCTTGGTGGCATTGTGTACCTCATACAAACTGAGAGTGTCTCCGAGCTCATCCCTAAATGTCGTTGGGGGATTTGCTCAAGGACTTTATCTGCAACCATAGAATTACGGTTAAGGAGATCTTCAAAATGTTTTTTCCAGCGAGAATTGATGGCTTCGTTGTCCTTCAGAAGTGTGATTCCATCCTTAGAGCAAAGAGGATTCATACCATGACAAATTGGCCCATAAACAGCTTTGTGGGACTAAAGAAACCACATGTATTGTGGATGTTCACAAGATGCTGGAGTTCTTGCATTTTCTCAGTTCACCATTTGTTCTTAAATTCTCTGGTTTTACGTTGTACTTCCGTCCTCACCTTGGCATGGGCTTCTCTCTTCACCGGACTTTTGACATGTGCAAATATTATTTACCTAAAAACTGGAAGATGCCTCTGCGGGACTTGGTGGAATGCCTTAGCCAGACATTTGAGAGTTAGCCCCTGGGCTAGAATAACTAATGGGATGGAGCTCTCAGGCCAGCTTCACTTGAATTACAATGTTTTTTAGCCATAATTCCACCTACCAAATGTTGTTGTTTTGTTTGGAATTGGCTTATGATTTGATGAATAAATGTGACCATAGATTATTATTTTTATGGTACTCATAAAAGGACACAGGAATTGTGCAGGATATACCCTAGGTACAAGACCAGCTCTACGTGCTTGGGGCAGCACTTTTCAAGGGGCGGCTTTCAAGCACTTGAACTCTGGCCTTCTTTTTTTCCGCTTGTGGCGGCAAAAAACCTAGACTTTATGAGTAATGGACGTTGGTTGGGTAATGAAGCTCAGGCTAAGCAAAAGGCTGGCAAAAGGCTGTATCCTGGAGATGAAGAGTGGTATCTCATGAACTCTAGCCAAGCAACCTGGTTTCTTTTCATTTCCTCACCTGAACTCTCTCTGGAAGAATATCCTGGACTCAACCAGTGGCTATAGAAGCAGAGCTGACTCTACAGTGAGGACTGAGGGGACTCAGTTGGCCCAGTGGTGGCAAGTAGAGATGATTTCTGGGCAAGGAGTGACTGGAGCAGCACTGGCTGCAGCGCTGACCTGACTTCCTCTGGCTGGTGGAAGCAGAGCTGAAATCACAAAACTGGACCAGATAGCTGCACGTCGGAGCAGTGCTATCCGGCCCGGAGCAGATCAGTGGGGGACAGTCACCCTCAGATGTCTTTGACAACCACTAAGACTAACTCAACCCGTGAATGTGGTTTTAGGTGGGTGGGTATGTGGTGAGACAGAGTTTTGGATCTCCATAAACTGGACATTCATTATTTAGGACTGGGGATTTGTATTAATGTATTAGTTAGGGTTGCTCAGTTTCTTAAATGCAACCTAATACTGAGTTTCCATGTTTCTTTTTACTGATTCCTCCTCCCGCTCTTCCCTCCCCCCCACACTCCAGATAAAAACTTACATGTGTGCCATGTTCCCAAAAGACTTTTGAGTGATTGCATGTGAGGGGAAAACGATTCAATGTGACCAGGGAGGTTTTATTTATGTCCCAGAGACAGAAGTAGTATAGCTCTGGGTGGGCACTTGAGACATAATTTTATTTATTTTATAAAAAGATTCCCGGATAGATTGAATCTGGCAAATGTTGCTGCCATCGGCACTTGACAGAAGGGTACACGAATGTGCCACCCACTCAAAATGTTGTTGTTTCCATAGCGTACTGCAACTTATTCCACAGCTCCTGTGAAAATCTTTCCTACAGGAAATACTATTGTAATGCAGGTTTCCTGCAGGATCACACAGGATACAACTTTTGAATAGCCGCATTTAAGGCATGATCTTGACTTAGTTCTGTTTCAGAAGTGGCAGAAGACTGAGCCCACAGTGAAAGATAATTAACTTTGTCCAGTGCAGCAGTCTATAAATTAAGAGACTAGAAAGAACTTATCACCATTAATAAATAGGGAAATATATTGGGCAGTTAAGCACTACCCTCCTGTGAAGGCTAGTTTTCATTGGTCCCCACTGCGTACATTAGATGAGACATTGCATTTTTATTAAACCACTTCAGAGTGCTTGACATTTGCTAATCACTTATGGATATATGCAATACCTTAGTGAGAGTCTGCAGTCTAGAACAAAAAAAAATTAAAAATGGGGTCACCCATGGCAGAACAGTCAAGGGTGAGGTTCCAAACAAAGTGTGATCCAAGAAGTCCCTAACAGCAGAGCAGACGGAGGATAACTGCATAATGGAGGTGAAACTGTTGTGTAATGTACAACGGCTGTGGAGGTGGATGAAGGCTGCAGCAGATAGTGATCCTCCAATCGTCATGGTGTCCATGCCATTGATTTCAAGTCCTCTATCTGTCAAGGATACTGTGTTGACTGTTGTGCACCAGTCTCCCCACTTTAAAATAAGTCCCGCCCGGGCATCTTCCAGTTTTTGGGAAAATAACATTTGCACAAGTCAAAAGTCCGGTGGCAATCGGCGAGTGGCAATGGGAACAGGACAATGAAATCAGGAAGTTCCTAGTCACAGACTGACACACAGGCGGTGAGTGTGTGATACAGTCGTCTTGCTCGAGGATTGAGGTGGGTCGAGCATCTTGGCAGCTGCACCCACGACTGAACAGTCCTTTTTAGGATTCCCCACATGGGGAGGAGGGTTAGAAAAGGTACCCTAAAAATAGTCTTGCCTCTGTTTCTCCTGGCTGGATAGATGCATCCAGCAGCATCGCCACCTCAGCGGTCGAAAATGTAAGAAACTTTTCAACTTTGAAACTTGGTATGTACGTACCCTGATGGACAACTCAAACAGCTGACCAGAGCGACATATAGCCATTATTGCTCGTGAATGGAGTCGGTATAACATCGATATTGCTCCTTTGTCCGAAACTAGAAGAGCTGACGAAGGACAGTTGAGGTAGGAGAAAGGAGGATACACCTACTTCTGGAAGGGAAAATCTATAGATGAACCCCAATTTCATGGAGTGAGCTTTGCTATAAAGAACAAGCTGCTAAGGTGCCTCTCTGAGGTACCAGTTGGAATCAATGAGCGGTTTATGACACTCCGATTGAGGCTCACCAAAAATCAACAGGCAACTATTGTGAGCGCCTATGCACCAACACTGGATGCCAATGAGAATGTAAAGGAAGATTTTTAATCTCAGTTGGAAACCATTTTACCATTCGGCTCCTGACCAAGTGTGTTGAACGTTAAATTATTATTACGAACACTCTTTTCCGACAAAAGGAAAAGTTCAAAACACCATGGAGACACCCACAGTCAAAGCACTGGCATCTCCTCGGCTACATCATAGTTCGTAATGACGTACTTCTCACAAGAGCAATGACAAGTTCTGATGACTGTTGGACAGATCGTCACCTTATTTGATCCACAATGAAAATTAAGATCCCTCCCAAATGGAGGCTGCAAAAGAAGCAGGTCAGGCGCAAGCTGAAGGTTCAAGATTTGAAGGACCCTATTAAGTGGGACCACTTCCAAGCAGTCTTAAAAGAAAAGCTCCCATCAGAGTTTCTGGAAGAAATTGAGGAACATTGGAGCCAGTTGAAAGCAGTAATCATCAATGCCTGTGAGGATACCATAGGCTACCAAACCAGAAAACATCAGGACTGGTTTGACGAGAATGATGCTGAAATTGAGCAACTCATCAATGAGAAGAGAATGGCATTTCGTGCTTGGCAGAATGACATACATTGTAATATGAAGAGAGAAGCCCATGCCAAGGTGAGGGCGGAAGTACAACGTAAAACCAGAGAATTTAAGAACAAATGGTGGACTAAGCAAGCACAAGAACTCCAACATCTCGCGAACATCCTCAATACATGTGGTTTCTTCAGTGCCACCAAAGCTGTTTATGGGCCAATTTGTCATGGTATGAATCCTCTTCGCTCTAAGGACGGAACCACACTTCTGCAGGACAATGAAGCCATCAATTCTTCAAAATGTTCTTTCCAGTGAGATCTCCTTGACATAATTCTATGGTTGCAGATGAAGTCCTTGAGCAAATCCCTCAACGACATTTAGTGATGAGCTCGGAGACACTCTCAGTTTGTATGAGGTACACAATTCCACCAAGCAGATGAAGAACAACAAGGCAGCAGGTCTAGATGGAATCCCCGCTGAAATCTTTAAAAACGGTGGACCAGAACTAATTCAGCAGCTTTACCTGCTTATCCTTAAAATCTGGATAAAGGAGGAGGTACCCAGTGAAATGAGGGATGCCCTGATTGTCACCCTCTTCAAGAAAGGGGATAAAGTGGATTGTGGAAGTTATCATATCTCCCTCCTAGCCATTGCAGGCAAAGTTCTGGCGTGGATCCTTGCAACCCGCCTTCTACCCCTGTCAGAAGAAATTTTACCAGAGTCACAGAGTGGTTTCTGACCATGTCGTTGAACTGCGGATATGATCTTCACAGCATGGCAGCTGCAAGAAAAGTGTCAGGAGCAAAACGGACCACTGTACATGGCTTTTATTGATCTAACTAAAGCCTTTGATTCAGTAAGTCACCGTGCCCTCTGGACTGTACTTTCTAAGATTGGATGTCCTGATAAATACATGAATGTCCTAAAATTGCTTCATGATAACATGAAAGCGACTCTTCTGAGCAGCACAGGCTCCCAGAACGAACCTTTCAAAGTACAAATGAGTTAAACAGAGCTGTATCATCGCTCCAACCATGTTTGTGCTTTTTATTGCTGTCATTCTTTACCTAATTGCTGGGAAATTTACAGCTGGCATTGAAATCATTTACAGAATGGATGGAAAGCCGTTCAGGCTTAGCAGGCTGAAAGCCAAGAGTAAGATCTCTACAACATCTATTGTGGAACTTCAGTATGCTGATGACAACGCAATCTTTGCCCACTCTGAGAAAGATCTTCAAGCTATCATGAATGTGTTTGCCGATGCTTACGCATGTCTTGGTTTCACTCTTAATATCAAGAAGACTAAAGTGCTCTATCAGCACCTCTCCAAATGATGTATTACATGCCCCATCTATCAAAATCAATGGAGTGGCACTGGAGAAGGTCGATCATTTCCTCTACCTTGGAAGTCATCTTTCATCCGAGGCAGACATTGATGCAGAAATTCAACATCGCCTGACCAGTGCCAGTGCCATCAACACTGCCTTCGTAAGATCAAATGGGAAAACAGGCGCACCAATATTAGTGTTCTGGAAGAGGCAAAGATCACCAGTATTGAGGCAATGATCATCCATCAGCAATTCTGCTGGACTGGTCACGTTGTCCGGATGCCAAACCATCACCTCCCAAAACAGGTCCTGTTCTCTCAGCTGAAAGAAGGGTAGCGTACCGTGGGTGGACAACGGAAGCGTTATAAGGACTTGCTGAAGGACAACCTAAAAAAATGTAATATTGACATTGATACTTGGGAGACACTTGCCCAGGATCACTTAAAATGGAGTGAAGTCCTACGTGATGGTCCCCTGCATTTTGAACTTGTTCACCAACAAGCTGAAGAGGACAAGAGGTGCAGGAGGAGGGAGAGACTGGTCTCCAGTCATGGTCAACAACCTCCTACTGAGCCTGAAAACATCTGCCTTAATTGTAATAGAATTTCCGGTTCAAGGATTGGCCTTTTTAGCCACCTGAGGACTCATCGCCCATCATCATCATCATCGTTCTAATAAATTAGCTAATGGATTTTCTTTCCATTATTTGCCTGGTTCTGCACTACCAGATGAGAGAACCAACTTGTTAAAACATGGGGGGGGAGGAGTTGTCCAGAAGTTCTGTAATAAATAGTTGTCAAATTCCCCCCCCCCCCAAATTTCCTCGTGCTATTTTCCAAAAGGGAGTTAATCCTCAATTAGCCTATGGACCGTATCATTTTATCTGTTAAGGAGATTCTCTCATTTGTTGAAAGTTCTTGTTTATATGTAAAAATAAAATCTAGCTGGGTAGATCTATCCAAGTGGGGAGGACTTACTGCTATTCATTTGAAAATGCTAGATTTTCTGGCCAACTTTAAGGATGCAGAAAGAGCATTAGCTTTGTGTTCTAATGATCTCTGGATTTGTTCAATCTCTCTTTCCTAACAGACATGTGAACTGAGTAGCAGAGAGTGGAATTCAGATCTGCAAATACTTTATCCTCAAACTCATGTGTCTCTGGGCATTCCCACCTAACATGAAAGAAAGTAGGCCTTTTGTTCCACCGCCCCCTTCCATAATGTGACAACTGTGGAACAATTTTTACATGTATGTGTAGGAATATATATATAATAAATATAACCCATACAACCATTTGGGAAGTTCCAAATAGTGTGCCAGAGCTAGCTAGCGTTTAACTATGGTAAGAAATAGAGTCCAAGAGCCAGATTCTGATATCAATTACACCACAGTAAATCCCAAATCAAGTGGTTTTAACTGAGTTGCTCTGGATTTATACCAGTGTAACTGAAAGCAGAATCTGGTCAAATGTCTCTTTCCAAGGTATTTTCATAACCTGGCCAGCCCGCTTGATACAGTTGACCATATAATTGCTCATATGCAAATGATATCAAATGTTTAACAGAGTATGTGGTTTAATATTAAATCTTCTATGATTTAGAACTTTAACCAACCCAATTTAGCACATTTCTAATTTCAGAAGACTTTAAACTGAAGATATCAGAAGTCCTTATGCAGAATGCACTGCTTAGTTTGCAGAAAGGGCTGTTCAGAGTGTACAGATCAGACAATGACCAAATGTCAACATTCCTCTGGTATCTCATAGGCATGTATGTTGACACAGTTAAAAGAAGAGTTGTCATAAAGAGGCCACGCAAGCAGCAAGACTAAGTCCAACTTATTCATCATTCCAAAATCAGCATACATTATGTTCTGCATTTTGTGACGCATGGTATTTTCTGGTCAGGAGACACCAACATGAAGCAAAATGATATCCTTTAGAAATCCTCTACCCTTTCCTAGAGAAAATTTTCTTGTGGCTTCCTATATTGTACCGCCCCTATGACCAGGGGCTGAATGGAAAAGCTAATTTTCAAACATTTACCAATCCTTTAAAGTACACTTGTCTGATTATTTTCCAGTAACACATAGGACTAGTATAAATGAGAGTTTTTTTAAAAAGAGAAAAATATATATTTTGTAGGTTGTGTGTGTGTGACTGTGCTTTGGCCAAGATGTGTGCCTGAAGTTAGACCCCGGGTTCCACATTCAGGCCTCTAGGATGAAATGCTGGCTTCAGTGAAGTCAATGGGAGTTTTGTCATTGATTTCAGTGGGGCTCCAATTTCACCCATGGTGCCTGATTAAGACCCCAAATGAGTGAATTGATTTTCAAAAATCCCACACTCATAGAATCTCCTACTGTCTTAAATTGGAGGTGGTGTTTGCTTAAGTTTTAAAAATTAGGTCACTTATCTAGACACCTTAATCAGGATTTAGCCTGACTTTAAGCACCATTTTTATATATCTTGCCTGTGGGTATAGTAACTTTCACCATTCCCCTGTATAATCAGTTTTCCCTATTTGTGTAAATTTCTGATATGAGAACAGGGGAGACCATCTTAAAAAAAATAGGAAAATGTGATCGTGGAACCACAAAACTCGGCAAGGAGATTCAGGGACAAGTGTATTATGTCAAAATACTTACCTATAGTTCAAGAAGTAGATGGTTTTACTTTTATCAGATTTGATATTACAACCATTTGGACTCTGCATATCATGTTGCTGGAGCAAGCTGACATATTTGTATCTCACAATCATCAAACAACCAAAGCCAAAGGAAGGATTTACTAAGAGATTTTCCATTCCCTAAATCCCTATATAACAGTCCAAAGACATGGCAAGTTTGAACAATGTAACATGACAAGTAATTTGTTTCTACATTCAGGGCTACATTTTTCAAACTGTTTTATGGTCTTTTCTACACTAAAAAGTTGTATTGCTTTAACCAGTATAATTAAAGCAATGCCATTATATCAGTGTAAAAGGGCTTTTTATGGGTATAGCTTCTCCCCACACAGGAAGGTGATAACTTTACTAATATAAGTCACCTTTATTGGTATAATGACATCTACACTAGGGCTTGTAGAGATATACCAATATCAGAGAAATAATCACACTCCTAACAGACATAGTTATACGGTATAATTTTCAAGTGTAGACCAGGCCTAAGCCTGCAGTAAGGGAACGAGCGTGCAACCAAACAGGACCTAATCATTACTTGGGCAAAAGCACCACTTGTTATCAACAGATGTTTGACTTTTAAAGGCTGAACAATCAGGCCCAGAATTATTATTATTTTCAGGCCTTGTCTACACTACGAGAGTAGTTCGATTTTACTTGCATCGAATTTTTGTAATCGATATTGCAAATTCGAACGTGTGTGTCCACACTAAGGACAGTAATTCGACTTTGTGCGTCCACACTAATGGTGAAAGCGTCGACATTCGAAGCGGTGCACTATGGTCAGCTATCCCACAGTTCCCGCAGTCCCCTCTGCCCATTGGAATTCTGGGTGTAGCCGGCAATGCCTTCTGGGTAACAAAATGTGTCGAGGGTGCTTTTGGGTAACTGTCGTCATCCGTCCATCACTCCTGCCCTCCCTCCCTGAAAGCGCCGGCGGGAAATCATTTCGCGCACTTTTCCAGTCATTGACAGCGCGGACGCCACAGCACTGCGAGCATGGAGCACGCTGCGACCATCGCTGCAGTTGTGGCCGCTCTCAACGCCTCGCAGCTTATCATACACCTTTCCCTGAGGCAGATGCAGAAAAGTCAGGCGAGGAGGCTACGGCACCGCGGTGATGTCCTGAAGTCTGAGAGTAGCACGGACCTGTCAGAAAGCAGGGGACCCAGCGCCGAGGACATCGCGGTGGCAACGGGTCATGCTGATGCCGTGGAACGGCGATTCTGGGCACGGGAAACAAGCACTGAGTGGTGGGACCGCATAGTGCTGCAGGTCTGGGATGAATCCCAGTGGCTGCGAAACTTTCGCATGCGGAAGGGAACTTTCCTTGAACTTTGTGAGTTGCTGTCCCCTGCCCTGAAGCGCAGTGACACCCGGTTGCGAGCTGCACTGAGTGTACAGAAGCGAGTGGCCATAGCCCTGTGGAAGCTTGCAACGCCAGACAGCTACCGGTCAGTCGCGAACCAGTTTGGGGTGGGCAAATCTACCGTGGGGGTTGTTGTGATGCAAGTAGCCAAGGCAATCGTTGATGTACTGCTGCCAAAGGTAGTGACCCTGGGAAACGTGGAGGCGATCATAGATGGCTTCGCAGCGATGGGATTCCCAAACTGCGGTGGGGCCATAGATGGAACTCACATCCCTATCCTGGCACCGGACCACCAGGCCACCCAGTACATTAACCGAAAGGGCTACTTTTCCATGGTGCTGCAAGCACTGGTGGACCACAGGGGACGTTTTACCAACATCTACGTGGGATGGCCGGGCAAGGTTCATGACGCTCGTGTTTTCAGGAACTCTGGTCTGTTTAGACGGCTGCAACAAGGTATTTACTTCCCGGACCACAAAATAACTGTTGGGGATATGGAGATGCCTATAGTCATCCTCGGGGACCCAGCCTACCCGCTAATGCCCTGGCTCATGAAGCCCTATACTGGCGCCCTGGACACTGAAAAAGAACTCTTCAACTACCGGCTGAGCAAGTGCAGAATGGTGGTGGAGTGTGCTTTTGGCCGTCTCAAGGGGAGATGGAGAAGCTTACTGACTCGCTGTGATCTCAGCGAAACCAATATCCCCATTGTTATAGCAGCTTGCTGTGTGCTCCACAATCTCTGTGAGAGCAAGGGGGAGACCTTTATGGCGGGGTGGGAGGTTGAGGAAAATAGCCTGGCTGCTGATTACTCACAGCCAGACAGCCGGGCGATTAGAAGAGACCAGCGGGAAGCGCTGTGCATCCGGGAGGCTTTGAAAGCAAAGTTCCTCAGTGAGCAGGGTAACCTGTGACTTTAAAGTTTGTGTACTGAGAAGCTAAACCTGCCCCCGTTTCTTTACCCAGGTAATGTTGACTATCCTATCCAGTTACATACCCCCTTCACCCCCCTTCCAACACACGTTGCGAAATAAAAATAGTTCTACTTTGTTAAAGCACACCGTTTTCTTTAATACTGTTTTCGCGGGAATTTTTTAAAACTGGGACGCAGACTGTGGTGCGGAGCGGGTGTAGTGTAGTGACGCTAATGCAGCTTCTAAACTCAAGGATTGACAGGCTCTGCTGCGGTGGGATGGTTGTTTCAACGGAGCCTGTCACCCCTCCTGATCGGGACTGTGTGTATGGGGGGGTCTATGTGACTTTGTGGCAGCGGGAGGACGGTTACAGATCCCCTGCTGTGTGGCTCTGTGATCCTGCCTAAGGACCGCCGCTTAAGATCTGTAATTGCCCTCCCCTGCCACAAAGTCACAGAGCAACCCACCCCCCACCACATAACATGAAAACAACCTCCCAGACTAACCAGGGTAACTAGTCACTGCATCACTGCACTGTGTATGTGCCCTGCTGCTGTGCCTGCCCCCGACTATGTACCCTGCCAAAGGTGACTGTCCTGTCCAATTACCAACCCCCTTTCCCATCCTCCTCCAAAAGAACATGATTGAAACAGTAGTTTACAGAAACGTATTTTTTATTATCAACTACACATGGCATTGGGAGGTGAAACTTGGACGGGGGCTTGTGTCAGGCGGGAAGGAAAGAACTTTTCAAATTTTGGGAAATGAGAGCCTTCTGCTACTAGAGCTCTCTGCAGGGGTGGAGTGAGACTTAGCAGGGACTCTGCCGCCTCTCCTTCTTTGCACTTTGGGTGAGGTGGGTATGGGACTTGGTGGCAGGGGAGGGCGGTAAGAGATGGACTGCAGCGGGGCTCTGTCCTCCTGCCTCCGTTCCTGCAGAACATCCACAAGGCGCCGGAGCGTGTCCGTTTGCTCCCTCAGTAGTCCAAGCAGCGTTTGAGTCGCCTGCTGGTCTTCCTGCCGCCACCTCTCCTCCCAATCCATGTTGGCTTGGTGATTTGGGTCAAGTTCTCCCGCCACTGGGTCTGCTGTGCTGCCTGGGCTTGGGAACAGGACATAAGCTCAGAGAACATGTCCTCCCGTGTCCTCCTCTTCCTACGCCTAATCCGTGCTAGCCTCTGGGAGTGTGATTCCAGGCTAGGTTGTGAGACAGTCGCAGATGGGGCTGTGGAAATGGGAAAAAGGGAGTGAATTCCTCAGAAAGAAAAATGTAGTTGTGAACAAAGAACATAGTCTTTCTCTGTGAACAAGACCATGCACAGCACCTATCACATGCGCACTCAGCACAAGGTCGAATTTTCGGCCTTCGCATTCAGTGCCTGGGGTCTTGCACAGCACATTTGAGAAGCGGGGCAGCACAACGGAATTTCTGTTGCAGGCAGACATGGTAAGCCGTACACTTGTGGCAGTTTAAAACTTTTAGATTACCACTGGCCTCATTTCACATTTAAAGCTATGTCAGTTCCTGCAGCCAGCAATCCGGCAAGCGGGAACTCTGCCCCTGTCCCACCCCCTCGCGGCTGTCCCCGGGAACGATCCCTTTCAGCTGCCCCTCTCCCGCCTCCACCGCGTGGCTAAAAACCAGCGGTTACAGTTCTGTCAAGGAACGGGAAAGCAGTCCCAACACTAACATTCCCCTACCTAATTAAAAGCAGGTCACCATGGGCGACATCACCCTGATGAGGATCTCTGAGAGCGACAGACAGAGAATGCTCCGGGAAAGCCTCCAAAGACCAGGGCCGTATGCCGCCCTGCTATGCAGAGCAATGATTCCCGAGTACGTGATAGTCTCGTGGCGCGGCAACGTCTCGTACTTCGGAGGACCCAATAAGGCCGCTCTCCCCAGGAACCTCATGGAACGGCTTTCAAGTTACCTCCAGGAGAGCTTCGTGGAGATATCCCAGGAGGACTACTGCTCTATCCCCGGACATATAGACCGCATTTTACTGTAGCTGCAGTAGCAGGGAATAAACAGTAGAGCGGCTTGTGCAGGACAATCACTGAAAACCGGACATTGCTAGATTTTTGTTCAAAACTTGCACTGCCCATGACTAAACCGTTAAGCGCATAGGGCACACTAATCATGAACAACCCATTCTTTTAATTGTTAATATTCCTGTTTTGTTAAAAATAAATGTTTAGATGTTTACAACACTTACTGGCTGATCCTTCACCAGATTCTGTGTCCGGGGTAACGGCTGGGGACGCTTCATAGGGGATCTCTGTAAGGGTGATGAAGAGATCCTGGCTGTCGGGGAAATCAGCGTTGTGAGCGCTGCCGACTGCCTCGCCCTCCTCATCTCCTTCCTCATCTTCTACGTCCCCTAACATGTCTGAGGAACCGGCCGTGGACACTACCCCATCCTCAGAGTCCACGGTCACTGGTGGGGTAGTGGTGGCGGCCGCACCGAGGATGGAATGCAGTGCCTCGTAGAAACGGGATGTCTGGGGATGGGATCCGGAGCGTCCGTTTGCCTCTTTGGTCTTCTGGTAGCCTTGTCTCAGCTCCTCGATTTTCACGCGGCACTGCGTTGCATCCCGGCTGTATCCTCTCTCTGCCATGTCTTTAGAGATCTTCTCGTAGATCTTTGCATTCCGTCTTTTGGATCGCAGCTCGGAAAGCACGGACTCATCGCCCCACACAGCGATGAGATCCAAGACTTCCCGATCAGTCCATGCTGGGGCCCTCTTTCTATTCACAGACTGCACGGCCATCACTGCTGGAGAGCTCTGCATCGTTGCCAGTGCTGCTGTGCTCGCCACGATGTCCAGACAGGAAATGAGATTCAAACTGGCCAGACAGGAAAAGGAATTCCAATTCAAATTTTCCCGGGGCTTTTCCTGTGTGGCTGGTCAGAGCATACGAGCCCGCACTGCTGTCCAGAGCGTCAACAGAGTGGTGCACTGTGGGATAGCTCCCGGAGCTATTAGCGTCGATTTCCATCCACACCTAGCCTAATTCGACATGGCCATGTCGAATTTGGCGCTACTCCCCTCGTCGGGGAGGAGTACAGAAGTCAAATTAAAGAGACCTCTATGTCGAACTAAATAGCATCGCAGTGTGGACGGGTGCAGGGTTAATTCGATGTAACGGCGCTAACTTCGACATAAACGCCTAGTGTAGACCAGGCCTCAGAAGGGAAACCAATGAGCCTAGTACAACTGCAAATAATTCTATATGAGGCATTTTGCAGACTTATGTTATTCCTCAAAAAAAAAAAAATACTCAGTATATCAGAGTTTCTAAATCTTCAGGGATAGGGCATTGCGTTTACAGATCCACACTGTCCAATGTGGCCTTCCATAGCCCCACATATTTGGCCCTCTCTATATACAAAGATTCTAGCAGATCCTCCTCTGATCAGGTTCAAACAAACCAGAGCCTTTGAAACCAAGACGTTAGTAACAGATTCAACCTTATTTTTTACTAATGCTGAGACCACACTGTTATGGAACATAATGTAAACAGTTAGTTTTTCTCCCCATGTTGCTTTTAAGTTCTCAAAAGTATTAGCTGCAGTCTGTTACATTGACAGTTAGTCTTATCAACTTCCAGAGGAAGTTCAAAAATTATCTAAGGAAGTGCCAGTTTCCTGAACACCCACATCGTAATTCCCTGACCCACAGAATGAGTCGGTTCAGCTCCTAGCATCTGTGTTCTGCCCACCAATCCCTCCTTCAGTTCCAGGCATCATTCCAAATAATAGGCCACAGGTAGTGCAGCGGCTCCTGGTTCTCTCAACACTTCTGCCCTCCCCTTCCCAGGTTTAATCTCCAGTTCTCCGCTCTCCCTCTCCCATTGCAACAGGCTGCTGCCCAGTAGCCACCAGCTATTCTGAAAATGCAAAAGGAGAACTTCTATAGCAGACCACACTCACCAACCCATTTGCTTATTTTGGTGTTATCACTTAGTACAAAAACAACTGTATACCTATCAAATGCCACATTTTGTGCATAAAATTGCCTGCTGTGGACAAACAGATGCCTTTTTTTTTTAAAAAATACAACCGTTTATTTGTACTTCCAAGGCAAAGTTATAGTGAGGTTCACAAAGGAATACAGAATTAGACTCTCAGAATATATCTGAGGTTATACTGTTAATGCATAGAAATAACTGCACAGGATCTACATGAAATTATACAGGCTACTAGTACTAACAGGAAGCAACAGCAGGATATTACGAGTACATAAGTACACCAGTTCCTAGAAGTCAAACTGTTATTTGGTGCAAAAATCAGTTTGTAAAGAGACAATAGGCAGCCAGCCAGCCACGTGGGCCAGAGCTCACTGTAGCATTAATATATGTAAATTGTACTTAAGATATTTGGAACAGCTACAGAGCAGTTCCCTGGAAAGCAGGAATCTTTCCTGTGTTGATATTATAGTTTTAGGCCAAGATTGCATGCCCTTTTGGAAAGTTAGTTTCAACGATCTGAAAAATCTTTCAAGACCTCTCAAAATCTCCATACATTTTAAACGGATGAAACCATTTAAAATTTTTTCTTTAAAATGTACAGAAGTGTTAAGATTTCTTAAAAAACCATTAAGAAATGGCCTGTCCCATTTCCACCTCCTCATTCAGAAGCAATATCATACTAGAGTTCTGAAACAGTGATTGTAAGGGTTGTACATGTTTAAACAGCTTAATGCTTTCTGTAAGAATAGAAAGTCTCTCTAGACACATGCTTATTGACCTTTTATCCCAAGACATAAGGCCCACTCGGCTGTTCAGTGCCTTCTGGTGCCAAACAGCATTTTGTTCAAAGGCCTCTAAAAGAAGACTCTAAGGCTATGGCTACATTTGCAGATGTAGAGCACTGGGAGTTAAACCAGACCTCGGAGAGCGCAGTAGGGAAAGTGGTGCAGTGTGTCCACACTGTCAGATTTAAGCACACTGCCGTGGCCACATTAGCAACTCTTGCAACGCCAGAGAGAGCAGTGCATTGTGGTAGTTATCCCAGCAGGCAGGTGGCTGCAACGTACTTTTCAAATGGTGGGGGTAGGGGTGGAGTGTGACAGGCAGTTTGTTGTGTGTATGTGGGGAGAGAGAGTGTGGGTTTTTGGGGGCTGAGAGCATGTCAACATGCTGTCTTGTAAGTTCAGACAGCAGCAGACCCCCCTCCTCCCCACCTCTCTCTCACACTCACAACAGCAGCATTCCACAGTAATGGCTTGCTTTGTCCCCGAGCAGATAAGAAGACGGTTGTCAGAAACAGAGCTTTGAAAGGGCATATCCGCATTCCTATAGCCGATTCCAAAACAATGACAAGAGCGGCCACTTGACTTAAGGGGATTATGGGATGTTTCCGGAGGCCGATCAGAGCACAGTAATGCAACACCATGTTCACACTGACGCTGGGGCGTTTCAGCCGAGGCGGAGCAAGCATTATGCTTCTCGTGGAGGTGGACTACTCAGGAGCGCTCCAGCTGCAGAGTCCAGGTGCTCTAAGTGCCTTGTCAGTGTGGAAGGGTTGTGAGTTAGGACACCTAGGGCTGCTTTAATGCGCTCTAACTTGCAAGTGTAGCCAAGCTCTAAGAAAGGAAAAGGCTTGCAAACTTATCCTGCTGAGGAAGCACATTGAATTACTGGATCAAAGTCAGCAGTGAGGGGGATTACACCAAAGGGAAGTCACTGCCAGTTCACAGGAATTGGCAAAGAAGCCCAGGAAGGATCTTAGGTATCAATTTCTGAGTAGTCATTTTATTGTGACATGGAGAATTGCAGTGAAAATTTGTCAGAACTTCATTACAGGTTCCCACTGGTTTAAGTGGAAATAGGATCAGGTCCTCAGCTGTAGCTCTGTCTTCTCTTTTATGGAGAAGCATACCTGCCAAAGAAAAGTATGCTTTGTGTAGGGTTGTGACGGATGAAGAAAAGGAAAGGGTGATCAGCGTTGAAATCCTCTTCCATAAGCATGCAGAACACAGCAATGCCAGCAGTGGCAGCTGCAGCTTCTGTGCCTTCTTCATTCACTTCTATGAAAGACTTGTGTACAATTTTAGATAGAAAGAGGTCTCGTGCACCTGACATTCCAGACAAGTCAGCCTTGCCACTGTCAAATATATCCTGCAGGCCCAGACCTGCTAAATCTGATTTAAGGTCATAGCTGTCTTCCAGCTTAAATTTAGGCAGATGCACATGAACATCAATGGGATGCATATTTTGTGGCTGTGTCCATTCCTGGAGCTTTTCTAAGGTGATTTGCTTCTCTAGCTGGAATTACAAGCACAGAGATCATTAAACTTTGTAGAGAGTCTGAAATACCACCAGTGTAAAAGTATTTCTCTTCCAAAAACATTTAAAATGCAATATTGAAAACACGGTCTATAATGATACATGTATACAAAGTAAAGTAAATATGGACATAAAAGGCCAGATTCTGATCTTTGCTACCCCTGTATAAACCCACAGTAATTCTATTACATTCAATGGAGTTACTGCAAATTTACACCTCAGTAACCAAGATCAGAATCTGACCCAAAGCATCCAACTTTAAAATCACAGAGTATTACTTTTTGCTGCTCTGTGCAAAGGAGTTAAAGAAATACTGTACTAGTGACTTAAAAAAAAATCCTATCACTTCATCTAGCTACTTGGAAGTGTAAGTCACTAAAACTCATAATGAAAATAATTAACAATCAACAAGGGAGCTGCCTTCTTGACACTTCAGTAAAGATCATCAGCTTCACTGTTTGAAAGCACAGAAAATATGACATCCAAAGCAGTTAAAAGATAAACGGCACCATTTAAAGGAAAATACAAGTTAACTATTATCAGTAACCTATTTTTATTTCACTTTGTCAACTACCTCGTTGCTCAGTTCTGAGGATTAATTAATTGGTTAAAGTTTCTGCAGCACTTTGACAAAGTGAAGGCTGCTGTAAGTAACACTGGCTGCCAATGGATTTCTAAGGGACTGAACTGACCATCAGCAGAGTGTAAGGAAACTTCTGCCCTACTTCAGGCAACCCTCCTCCCTCACGCCCCATGCCACCAGCAGGGAGAGGACTAGCATAGCATCCACTACACCCACCCAACTTGAGAAGATCCCCCTACTCAGAACTGACGCTCTTGTGGATAGTAGACAGGCTCCACGGCCAGATTCCTCCAACAGTGACACACAAACCAGATGCACCGCACCCTGGAAATTGGCCCAATATAATTTTATTTGATCAGTAAAACTCCTACTACACGTCTAAAATAAATAACAATGAAAGTACTTAAGGACTATCAGAGGATGGTGATAACTGGAAACAGCAGGATTTTCCCCTTTTGTTATTAATTCTTTACTGTTCTATTAGTAGGCTGAACTGGTGAAGGCATAATGTCAAAGGTTACAATTAGTGGGCTTTTGAAGGGGTGAGGGGCAGACTGAAAACAAGGTTCTATATTACAGGAAAATTGTGAAATGCCATCCAAGCAGAAACTGAGACTGGTTTGTATAAATCACCTGCTGGAGTCCAGTGGAGTTATCGTCAATGTCATCAGGTAACAGGATGATCATGCTAAGTTCTTTTCCATCATAGGGAAGCTCTAGCACACGACATTTCAGTTCAGAGATGTACCCAAAAGGATAGTTCTCTTTCTGATACATCATTTGCACTGTCTTTTTTTCATTCTGAATGGTTTACAAAAAATAAAGAAAATTTTATAAATTAAAGTTAAAAATCAGATTTCCTTACCTATGTTATTAACAATACCTTAGATTAAAATTGACTTTTAAAATCTATATTCCTTTTCACTGTATGGTTTACTCTCTCTGCCCACATGGCAATGAAAATACTCACAGGTCAGATTCACTAATGCTTGATTTATTAACAATTCTTTGAAGACCCGGTGCTATGTAAATGCTAAGTATTATTATGTTCAGTTTTGCTTTTGGTTTCTCTTGCCTAGCATAATGCTTCCTCCTTCCACTGTAGAAACTAGCCCAGATTCTTCATTCAATTGTAGCTCCTCTACGGTCCTCCAATAGCAAGAGGGGCCACAAACTATATCGATGGTATGTGAGAAATATCCCCAGTGTAAAAGCTATTCCCAGGCACTGTAGAACTAATAGATTTCTCCGCATGGTCTATGGTTGCCAACCCTCCAGGACTGTCCTGGAATCTACAGGAATTCATCTTTAATGAAAGATTATGTCATGTGAGGAAACCTTCAGGAACATGTCCAAGCAAAATTAGCAACCCTAGCATGATTCCTCCCACAGTCCCTGGCATAAGGGGCATATATGACAAGGAAAGAAGCCTTGGCCAAAGTACAGGGTGATTCAGTTATGCTCAGCTAGCATAACTGCTTCCAGGGAGGCATTAAAAGCATAATTTAAAGCTACGCTAAATTGTATTTGGGGAAAACAGACAGAGTATTGGAGGGGCAAATGTACCTACATGCCATATTTTCCTCCACTCTTCCATTCCTGCAGAAAATGGACGAGCAGTGAAACACAGAATCTAGCCCACTGACTTCAGGAAAATGTTTATGTCAGTGTTTCTCAAACTTTCATATTGGTGACTCCTTTCACATAGCAAACCTCTGAATGCGACCCCCCTTATAAATTAAAAGCACTTTTTTTGTATTTAACACTATTATAAATGCTGGAGGCAAAGCGGGGTTGGGGATGGAGGCTGACAGCTCGTGATCCCCCGTGTAATAACTTTGTGACCCCCTCAGGGGGTCACAACCCCCAGTTTGAGACCCCTGGTTTATTTCCAAACAAAAAACTGTTCGAATAAAGAAAGAAAGAAAGTGAAAATATTTCTATTCATATTTGGGTTGTAATTTATAAAAAAATTATAAAAACTTTAATTTGGGGCCTAAATTACCTGAGAGCATCCCTTTATAGATATTCTACAAGCAAAAAGATAACAGCGTGCATCCATATTACCTTATTTAACCGAAATTGCATTTGTTTCGTATCTGCTTCTTTAAATTTCTCAGCCCAATTTCCTTTGAAATAAATAGCATTCACCAACACTAGTTTGGCCATATTATTAACTGAGCCCTCAGACAACAGGTTGGGAATTTTACCTTAAAAGAAATAAAAAATCATTACAACGTTATTTTACACTATACGTATTTACATTTAAAAAAATCCACTGTCTTAATTCAAGAAAAGATTTCTGATTTTCCACCTGATACAAATATAGTATATTTAAGCACCATTCTCTTGTACTGTACTACATTATGATGCATATCATAATAATAGTCCATATATAATAACGTCACAAAAGTGTAAACCCTTACAGTCTCAATTTTCAGAAATGCTTCAATTTTTGGGTGCTCAACTCAAGACAACCTGAAGGGGCCTGATTTTCAGAAAGTGGTGAGCATATGCTATTAGCAACAGGGCTTCTTTAGGGTACCTGCCACTGGGCACCCAAAATTTAGGACTACATGATTTAGAAATCTATAATAAGACCAATATTTTCAAAACCAGATGCCTAAACTTAGGCAACTATTTTGGCAATTGTTGGCCTTAATTTATGAAAATGCACATTTCTTTTTAATTATCTAGCTGCCATAAACACTATGCTCATGCATTTTCTGGTTTTACCAGCCATGTGACTGGATATCCCATAACAAGATGGAACAATTCTAATGGCAGCAGAAAATGAGGACATATCCCTATTGAGTAGCCACAAAAAGATGCCCTTTATTTAACTAACCAAAATCTTTTACCTTCAGTCTGCTCTGCTATCCACTGGTTAATTTGTTTCCTTGCTTCATCTGGAGCAAGTAGAAAATCAACCGTAGCTAAATCAGCTCCATATAGTTTCTGAGTCTTAGTCAAGAAGTCCTAGAATACATAGTCAGAAGGAATAGCTTTCATTGCACATAGATAATATCTTTATAGCTATGTTTGGAAGGATTAAACATTTTTCAGTACATGTTGGTAAACATTTATTTCATCCTACATATACAAACTGATGAAAAGACATTTCCAGCAATAATAATTGAAATTTACAGAGAGGCACGGTAAGAAAAATGCTGCTTGCCAGAGTTTGATTTAAGGATCTTTGATTTGTATATTTTGACATCTGATGTTGACAATTTGTGTTTTAACTGTTCTAGAGCTCAACTTTTTGAATCTCTATTGTCATTAAATCATTACTGTCTGACCTGCCAATTGTTAGAACCCCCCCATAATTTTCCACAACTAGAAATTTAAATAGATAAATATAAAGGATAAAATGCTTACAAATATTATCTGCCAAAATTATAAAATAATAAAAATAAAATTCTGCCAAGCCTATTTAGAGCCTAGTGAAACAACACTAACTTAGGTCAGCTAAAGAATCTGTCTATCTCAAGGGTTGGGGGAACTGATCTTGCATTTTATTATTTTTGTTTCTGACAGATACAGGTGAACAACACTAATATTTCAATGCTCCCATCATGCATGAATATGAACTGATTGCTTATTACTGATGTTTCAGTGTTAGACTTTTTAAATTGGGGGTGACGTTCACCCCTGTGCAACAGGCCCATACAAGCCTAAGCGCTACTGAACTCCCACTGAGATTCAAAGTGGGACATAAGTGGCCATCAGACCTCATGTAGACTCTCTGCATGGGGTGAATTTCACCTATGGAAGGTAAGTTGGTTTTAAAGTACATCAGGTGGTGTACCACTGATATAACTAGCGGGTGGGATTTTCAAAAACACCTCAGTGACATAGCAGCACAAGCCCCATTGAAAATCAATGGCAGTTAGGCACCGAACTGCCATTTGTGCCCTTAAAAATCTCCCTCTCCTCCCCCGCATATTTACAGATTTATCAGTTTGAGAGCCAAAGGCACAAATGGATATCAGACTGCTATTTCCCAAAACAGGGTGCTAAATTTGTAGCCAAAAATGGTTTGTCTTGTGGGTCCTTCAAATGACCTCACATTTTTTACCTCAAATATACAAATCAAGTTATTCTGCTTGGAATCAATCAATAACATGGCAGTTATGCAGTTTACTAAATTAATTCCAAATTGTATTAAGGTTTTATCTAAATCCTGTTCCAGTGGGAGTTTTGCCACTGACTTCAAGAGGGGCAGGACCAGGCCCTAACAGAAATGGGAAGTAACTGATGATTGAATTTTGAAAAATTCTACAGGAATTCTGTCACATGAGCTTCTGCATTACTTACTGCTAAAAAATTGTAGGTCTTCTCTCCATAAAGCCGACTGGCAAGCTTCAACAGATAGGAAGCTCCACTTCTGTTTATGTCAGAGGTCAGAGTCTGAAATCTTGAATGAAGCTCTTCAACAACATCAAAATGAAGGGTCTGGATTAAAAGAAATTATCAATTAATACAGAATACTTGGTAGTAAGTGTTTGAACGATCAGGCCCTTGGAGTCAGGAGGAAAACAAACAAACAGTGTTTGCCTTCTGATTGATTGTAAGCTATTTGAAAACTTCAGCTAGTACAAAATCTAGTGTTGACTTACTGGCAACACAAATGCATCACCTGTGCTCCGTCACTTGCATGGTCTACTAGTTTGGGCACAATTCAAGCGGTTTATTTTAAATTATAATGTTTGGCAGCTCTCCCCCTATGCGCCATCCAGCCATAGAGATCTGTTGGGACACTGATATTAGTCCCCAGATATTAAATCTGTATGTAAGGTGCTACCAATATTCATAGATTCACAGATTCTAGGACTGGAAGGGACCTCGAGAGGTCATCGAGTCCAGTCCCCTGCCCGCATGGCAGGACCAAATACCATCTAGACCATCCCTGATAGACATTTATCTAACCTACTCTTAAATATCTCAAGAGATGGACATTCCACAACCTCCCTAGGCAATTTATTCCAGTGTTTAACCACCCTGACAGTTAGGAACTTTTTCCTAATGTCCAACCTAGACCTCCCTTGCTGCAGTTTAAACCCATTGCTTCTGGTTCTATCCTTAGAGGCTAAGGTGAACAAGTTTTCTCCCTCCTCCTTATGACACCCTTTTAAATACCTGAAAACTGCTATCATGTCCCCTCTCAGTCTTCTCCAAACTAAACAAACCCAATTCTTTCAGCCTTCCTTCATAGGTCATGTTCTCAAGACCTTTAATCATTCTTGTTGCTCTTCTCTGGACCCTTTCCAATTTCTCCACATCTTTTTTAAAATGCGGTACCCAGAACTGGACACAATACTCCAGCTGAGGCCTAACCAGAGCAGAGTAGAGCGGAAGAATGACTTCTCGTGTCTTGCTCACAACACACCTGTTAATACATCCCAGAATCATGTTTGCTTTTTTTGCAACAGCATCACACTGTTGACTCATATTTAGCTTGTGGTCCACTATAACCCCTAGATCCCTTTCTGCCGTACTCCTTCCTAGACAGTCTCTTCCCATTCTGTATGTGTGAAACTGATTTTTCCTTCCTAAGTGGAGCACTTTGCATTTGTCTTTGTTAAACCTCATCCTGTTTACCTCAGCCCATTTCTCCAATTTGTCCAGATCATTTTGAATTATGACCCTGTCCTCCAAAGCAGTTGCAATCCCTCCCAGTTTGGTATCATCCGCAAACTTAATAAGCGTACTTTCTATGCCAATATCTAAGTCGTTGATGAAGATATTGAATATAGGGACCTTCAGTTCTCAAATTCACTTCTCCTTTTGGTTTTGCTCCCTCAGAGGATACTGCAAGCCCTATCTATTCTTCCAGACCTTATTTGAACATGTGAGTAAGGTGAGCTTGATCTGATTTAGTGTGATTTTATTTTTAATAGATGATAATATAAATGCTGCCACATATTATTGATGGCTGATAATTTAAAAATTAAATATGTTACCGTAGTGTCTCTTTAAAGGCATATTTTCTCTCTGAGTGATTCTCAGAGACAAGTTATTCAACAGGATATATGCATTATGGAGACATCTACCTGAATCTAGATGAGCCGATGAGAGCGTACCAAGGACCTTCAATGCACATAGAACTATTTGCACAAAGCCAAACTAAACCAGAGACCACGCGTAGGACATGGTCTAGGGACCTGATCCAAAGCCCATTGAACTCTATGGAAAGATTCCTATTGACTTCAATGGGCTTTGCATCAGGCCTAGGTGTCCTGGGAAGTTTCAATCTGCTTTGTATAGGTGAAAAGATGGAGTATTAAGGCACTATGAAATGGGTCCATGACCCACAGAAACAAATATCCACATGCAAGTTAAAGTCTTTGGTAGCTATAACCTTTCCCACAAGTTTCTCTGCACCTCCCTGATGATGGTTAATGTATTTTCACAAATATTAGACAGTACTTTGAATTAGAACATAAGAGTATTGTAGATTAGCATGTTGAAACTTGTCTGAGTGTGTTTTTTTTAGCCCCTTTTCATGCTATTTCTGCTCTGAATAGGTTCAATCTGGGTTGGGCTGTTAGTTGATAGAACGGGAGTTAGTTTCTGTACAAAGTTCAGGTCTGACAGGTGGTGATGAAATAGTTTTATTGTTCTAATGGATAACTCAGTGCTGCCTAACATAATATAACATAAAAGAGCCCCTCCTAAAGCCAACAATACAAAGGAGACAATATTCTTAAACAAATATATTGTTACCCCCAGCAGAGTAAATTCAAACATACTCTTTTACAACTGCATGTGCCATTCCAAGAAAACCAAGAATAACTGAATCCCTCTTAAGCAATAAATCCCACATGAAATTAGTACCAATGCTGCCATCCAGAATTGTTTTTTGTAATTTAAAATTAATAAATACTAATTTTGAAATCACCAAATCTTTTGTTATTAAAAAATGTGGCTAATGTAAAGTTATGTGGAAGTGCCTGATTAAAGCCCATTGAACTCAAAGGGAGTCTTTCCATTGACTTCTGTGGGCTCTGGATCAGGGTCATCAGGCGCAAAATATAGCAAATACAGTAAAAAACACAAAATACAGTAAGTGTTTAAAGTTAAGCATGTGCTTAAAGCCTTCAAAACTTAAGCACTTAAATGGTGTGCTGAAAAGGAAATAATTTCCAATTGGGGCCTTATTTAGAACATTAGGCACCTATTTTTGAAAATATTAGTCTGCAGATGTGCTGAATCTTACTATTGTGGCTGATCTCATTCAGATCATCTTTGATATGAGACTGATAATGACTTGACTCTGAATGAGAAGGTGGGTGAGAATATCTTTCATTGGACCAACTTCTATTGGTGAAAGAGAGAAGCTTTCGAGATACCTTTCCCAGACCTGAAGAGCTCTGTGTATTCAGGGTCACAGCCAAATACAAGATTAAACAGGAAGTTTACCATCCTAGCCACTATGGATGTAGAAGCCCTCTACACCAACATTCCATACAAAGATGGACTACAAGCCATCAGGAATAGCATCCCTGATACCATCACGGCAAACCTGGTGGCTGAACTTTGTGACTTTGTCCTCACCCACAACTATTTCAGATTTGGGGACAATTTATACCTTAAGTCAGCGGGACTGCTATGGGTACCCGCATGGCCCCTCAGTATGCCAACATTTTTATGGCTGACTTAGAACAACGCTTCCTCAGCTCTCATCCCCTTACGCCACATTGATGACATCTTCATCATCTGGACCCATAGGAAGGAGGCCCTTGAGGAATTCCACCAAGATTTCAACAATTTCCACCCTACCATCAACCTCAGCCTGGGCCAGCCCACACAAGAGGTCCACTTCCTAGATACTACAGTGCTAATAAGCGATGGTCACATAAACACCACCCTATACCGGAAACCTACTAACCACTATACTTACCAACATGCCTCCAGCTTTCATCCAGACCACATCACACGATCCATTGTCTACAGCCAAGCTCTAAGATACAACCGCATTTGCTCCGATCCCTCAGACAGAGACAAACACCTACAGAATTTCTATCAAGTGTTCTTAAAACTGCAATACCCACCTGATGAAGTGAAGAAACAGATTGACAGAGCCAGAAGGGTACCGAGAAGTCCCCTACTACAAGACAGACCCAACAAAGAAAGTAACAGAACGCCACTAGCCGTCACCAACTAAAACCTCTCCCATGCATCATCAAAGATCTACAACCTGTTCCCGAAGGACAATCCCTCACTCTCACAGACCTTGGGAGACAGGCCAGTCCTCGCTTACAGACAGACCCCCAACCTGAAGCAAATACTCACCAGCAACTACACACCACACAACAAAAACACCAACCCAGGAACCAAACCCTGCTACAAACCCCGGTGCCAACTCTGTCTACATATCTATTCAAGGGACACTATCATAGGACCCAACCACGTCAGCCACACCATCCGGGGCTCCTTCACCTGCACATCTACCAATGTGATATATGCCATCATGTGCCAGCAATACCCCTTTGCCATGTACGTTGGCCAAACCGGACAGTCTCTATGCAAAAGAATAAATGGACACAAAACTGACATCGGGAATCATAACATTCAAAAACCAGTAGAACACTTCAATCTCTGTGGTCACTCAATAACAGACCTAAAAGTGGCAATTCTTCAACAAAAAAACTTCAAAAACAGACTCCAAGGTGAAGCTGTAGAACTGGAGTTAATTTGCAAACTGGATACTATCCGATTAAGCCTGAATAAAGACTGGAAGAGTTTGGGTCATTACAAAACCTAAACTTAATTTCCGCAATACTAATTTCTCCCTACTGTTACTCACACTTTCTTGTCACCTGTCTGTAATGGGCCACTCTCTTACCACTTCAAAAGAGATTTTTCCTCCCTTGGTATCCTGCTGTTAATTGATTTATCTTGTTAGACTGACCTTACACTTGGTAAAGCAATCCCCATCCTTTCATGTATTTATACCTGCTCCTGTATTTTTCACTTCATGCATCTGATGAAGTGGGTTCTAGCCCACGAAAGCTTATGCCAAAATAAATTTGTTAGTCTCTAAAGTGCCACAAGGACTCCTTGTTTTTCCCCCACATATTCTAAGGGGCCTTTCAAGGTGAAGCGTTCTGTTAATACCCCTGCAGTCATAGAATAAAAAGGGGGGCTAGTGGGTTGCAGATTGTTGTAATAAACCATAAATCCAGTGTCTTTATTAAGATCATGATTTTTGGTGTCTGGCAAAGTTATAAATTTAAGCTCCCAGGCTTGTCTTTGGAAGGTGTTGTGCAGGTTTCGTTTGAAGATGGGGACTGAGAGGTCAGGATTTATGGTTTATTACAACAATATGCCACTAACTCTCCCCCCCCCCCCCTTTTTTTTTGTCCTATGTCTCCAGGGGTATTAACGAGCCACTTCACCTTGAATGGTCCCTTGAAAGATGTGTTAACTACTTATGCTAAACAATCTGTTCCAGCTTGTATTTATCTGTCACATGCTGAGTACCTTTCTGAGACCTTAAGGAGAGCTCTGTATAGCTCGAAAGCTTGTCTCTCTTGTCAATACAAGTTGGTCCAATAAAAGATATTATCTCACCCACCTTGTCTTTCTAATCTCTTGGGACCAACATGGCTACAACAACACTGTAAACAACATTAACTGTGATTGGATTGAAATAAGATTCACATCTGTTTTGTGTGTCTTGTGGAAGATAACAATCCCGTATTTTTACAAAATTCATGATTTCATGCAAAGACGTTGTCATCATGCATTATCATAGTTATGACACTTTATATTTAAGGAGGGGGAGGTGGGTTGAGTTTTTGTTTTTTAACATGGCAGTAGTATGCGTAACATTATGTATTACAAAAATCACAGATCTCTTTGCCAGAGTCGCACAGGGGCTTTGGGCAAAATCTGAAACAGAGACTCTCCTCCCTTCCAAAAAAAAAAAATTATCAGGGGCTGGAGGGAGTGGAGCGTGAGTCCATCCTGCACTCACCCCACAGCGATGACTCCTGTCCTGTGGGACTGGGCCTTGCTCCCCTCTCCAGGCATTGTGACCTGGCATACTCGGTTGCAACACCACTCAGTTTGTGGGCCCTTTCAAACTGGGGGCCTGGGGCAGCCCTGATCTTAGCATCAAAAGGCATGAAAACAAATTAAAAAATAATTTGGTTCCAGAGGTTTTGATCAAATTAATTAGTGACTAAATTAAGTGGGAAACAATAGGAAGGGTTAATGAATTCTTATATTTTTTCCTCTTAAAACTTATTTTCTATAACATTAAAAATCTAAACAAGAGAGAAATTTTCACTGACCTTCAACAGCTGTGTCTCTGTGTTACCTTTAGCCCCTAAAAGGACCATGGCCAGTGCAGCAGAAATACTGACTGGTGAGAAGAAGATATTTCCTGTTGGGTTGGTTTCATTCAACTTTCTAAACAGATCGAGAGCAAAATGGGTGTTTGCATTACTCAGTTTCTCCATGGTTACAAGCTGAAAAATAAAATAAGTGCAATCAAGGCTCCAGGTAGTGATTTTTCAAAAACTAAACGCCCTGTGTTATGCAAAGCAAAGGTGAAACTAATAAAAGAGCATTTGTACCATATGGAACTCAGGAATATTAACTTCAATTTACCTTCCTCACACATTAACAAATTCACATAAATAGATATAACAGCTAGTAGATTGCTTACCGCAAACATTCTCGTTACACCAACCTTACAGATGTTATATAATAACCTTCTGTAGCCTCTTATTTCTAAATTTGGAACAAACAAAGGTTAAGGAGCTTGCAAGAATGGACACTATAGTCCTCTTACTCCAAATTCACAAACCAGACAGTCAAGACAACTGGTGGGTGACCTTGTTTTCCCACCAGTGGATTTATTAATTGTAATACACTAAGGCATCCAGTATAGAAGTTGGTGAAAGGTACTTAAATCTCCATCTCATCTGAGACCTGTTTCTGTTGAGCAGACCACACCAAATTAAGGTCCCAGTCCTCCACAGATTTACACATCTGCTTAACTTCATGCACTGTGAGAACTCATCGAATTTACTGGGACTACTCAGTGTGTATCATGTTTAGCATGTGCCTAAATCTTTGCAGGATCAGAGCCCGAGAATGGAATCAAATGTGTACATGAGAGCTGGAATTTTGAAATCAAAAGTGAAACGTAGAATCATGCCACTGCCCCCGCCATTAGGAATTTGCGACAGCACAGTCTCTCTGGCCTTAGGGGGTTTGTCCACACACTGAAGTTGTGTTGCTTAACTGGTGCCATTTTAAATGTGACTTGCACCGGTTTTGCTTCTGCCCGCGAGTGAAAATCGGGGAAGCAAATCATAACTAAGGAAGGAGGAGCAGCTGCATCCAGGGCTTTCCCTAGAAGGCTGCTGAGAACTTGTCATGGGCAGGCTATTGCGAAGCCGCTTCTTCTCCCTGGGGGCGGGTGGGAGAGGCTCAGCCGGTACTGTGGGCTCTTCTCTCCTGCAGGGCTGCCTCCGTGTCCCCTCTGGGCATGCAGTGAGTGGGGAGGAAGAACAGGCCGAGGCGCTCGGGACCAGCCCAAGCTGCACATTTCTAATACGCTAGAGGGGGGCAGATTGCAGGCTCCTGCTCGGTCTCCAGCACATGACGCAGGGTCCTCCCCATAGCCCCATTTCTTGGAGCCAATGAGCGTCCCCCGACCCCGACCCCCTCCCCTGCTCTCGGACTGGGACAAATTCACCGCTGCTGTTTCTTACCCTGCAGCCGGCTGGGGATTCACTGGTTCCAGGCAGTAGGAGAAACACGTGAACTAGTAACTCAGCCCTGCGAGCTTAGCCAGGCCAGGAGTGGGGAGCGTGTGTGGGCTGGGCTGGGCCGGGCCGGGGACGAGCTTTAGGGGTGGGAAACGTACAGACGCTGCTCGGGGGAGGACCGGGGCCGCCAGCCCCACACCAGCTGGGTGCGCTGTGACTGCAGGGGGAGGGGCTACCTCTGCAGGAGGGATTGAGGCAGCAGGGTTGCGGGAAATGGATCGGGAGAGGAGGATGAAGGAAAGGTGGGGAATGGAGGAGGGGATGAACTAGCTACGGCTGGTCAGAAATACTGATTGGCGAGAAGAAGATATTTCCTGTTGGGTTGGTTTCATTCAACTTTCTAAACAGATCGAGAGCAAAATGGGTGTTTGCATCACTCAGTTTCTCCCTGGTTACAAACTGAAAAATAAATTAAGTGCAATCAAGGTTCCAGGTAAAAACTGCGATTTTCTCTGTAGTATCTAACTGCAGTGTGTGTCTTGAATTTTGTTCTCAGCCTTGCACTGTAAATACAGAGCTACTCCACTAGTTTGTATTTACACTGTGTAACTGAGCAAAATTTGGCTCAATGTCTCTATTGAAGACTGAACAGTTTCCAGACCAAAAAATTGCTGTACTGTGACCTCAGTTTCCTCTCTCTCCAGTTGGGTTTAGAAAAGGCTGAAATTGGTTGTTACAGTACTACTTTGTGTTGTTATAGCTCCTTCCAAGGATTTCAAAATGCTTTACAAATAAGTAAACCAACTTTGTAACACAGAGATTATTTACAAATAGGTGAATGGGGTCGGAAGCCAGTTAAGTAATTTTCCCAAGGTCTATATGTCTCAGATCTGACTTCTAGCCCCATATATTTACTACAGTAGCTTTAAATAATTCCCCCACAAGGGGTTTGGCAACACCTTTAGATGTGAAACAATGATAATACAATGAGGACAGACTGAAATATCCCCTTAAAACAAATTACAAAATCTTTCATCACAGAGGGAAGGACTTTAAAATTTCCCTAAAAAGAGTTTCAAAAGGGAGGAATGTGCATGAGAACAACCACACTGGGTCCACCCAATGGTCCATCGATCCCAATATCTTGTCTCTTGCCAGTGGTGAGTACCAGAGCTTCAGGGGAGAGTGTACAGAACAGGGCAATTTTGGGGAAATCTGCTGCTGTCTTCCCCTCCCAGCTTCTATCAGTCGGAGGTTTATTACCTTCCTCAGATGAATGAGACTGACAAGGTTTGCAGAAAAGATCTCTCAGCCCCTTATCCTGATATGCCAAGCTTTTGTTTTCCTCTGAAAAGGCAGAGAGATTAGCCCTTGCTTGTGGGTTTTTATGAACTCTGCAGGAAGCAGTATGCAGGCTGGAAAAAGGTGCACAGATCTAGACTGTTGGTATTATTCACTCTTCAAAGGTGTGGACAATTTTTTCTGCCTCTGGTGAGGGAGCAGGCTGTCTCCCCCAGAAACACCTTTTCAACCACTGCCTTTTCTTTATGTTGCTTTTCTCTACTATGACGTGATATGCGGTCCAGTAACTCAGTCTACTATTGTTAATTTTTCTCTTTTTTGCTCAGTGGTAAGACTGTATCCATAGTTATACTATAGTAAACATTGTTCAAGTTAATTTAGTTTATCTGGTAGTTACGACATTAGACAAGTTCATGGGGCTACATGACTGAAAGGCAGAAAGTACTGGGCCCCTGGAGCTACCTGCCTTTTTTCAGCCACAGTGCTGCCTTTGCCTCTCTGAGTGCACAGAATCACACTGGGTACTGCTGGCCATGACATCATCAGGTAAAGGAAATACACTGCTAAAGCAACAACAAATGTTATCCAGACCTTCGTGAGTCTAGACTTACAGGAGAGACACCACTGATGTTCAGGTGACCATTTATTAGGTAATATCCCATGTTTGACATGAAGATGACAAGAGCACCCTTCCCCTCTCTGTTGCAATCACAACCTCCAATTTTTAAAGTAGTTAGAATAATGGAATTGGAAACAATAGCTGCGTGTTTGCTGAACAGCCAGATGGGAAGTCTTCCCTTCTCTTCCAGTTGGTGAGATGAGCTCCAGGGACTGTGTAGTCAGCACAGTTGTTGAAGGGTTCTTCTGATTGGCTGCAGTGATATTTCAGTCAGCCCAGAGTAGGAAAGCAGAAGGCAAGTAGTGAAGCAGCCCAGCTTACTTGTTGGGTATAGGACAGCTGTCCTCAGAAAGGTAACTAAACCATCAGCTGAGGAGGCTCTTTTTTTAAGTGCTTAACTATGGTTATACTGAAGACTAACCAAGGACAGTTTACATTAAAAACAAAAAAATGCCCCCATGGAATGAATAAGATGTGTGCTTACCAGCCAATCACTGTGCTTGCACAGCATAGCCCATTTCCCCTCCCTGCACAGATCTTAAGACTTTTTCTTTCTTGAGGTTGTACAGTGCCTACCACTGGGGCTCCCATTCTGCTTGGAACCATTGAGTGTTGTCACAGTATAAATGGTAACCATGAGTGCAGACCTCACTCTCATAGAATCATAGAATATCAGGGTTGGAAGGGACCTCAGGAGGTCATCTAGTCCAACCCCCTGCTCAAAGCAGGACCAATCCCCATAACTTAACTACTGGTCCAAAACAAATGCTACAGCTTGCAGTAGTGTCAGTTCAGTACAGTGTGTTAATAGTGTAGTTTTTGATTTAAAAGACACAAATGATGGATAAATCTCTCCAAATATTATTACCTAAAGAGGACAATATTTCCTTTACTTACCAGAGAGAGGAAATTCTCGCAAAAGGCCCAAACTCTGCAATATACAGCTCCTTGACCCCTATGGAGAAATGTTCTTACAGAAGTCTAAAAAATGCCAAAACTTCATGTAAGCTTCAGACTAACCTATTGGCAACAATATTTCACAGTGTGACCTCAAACAAATCTGTAGAACTAAACAAGTTTGTAGGACTTTCTGCTTTAAGAGATGAGATTGATATTCTTTTGGGGATGGGGGAGAAATCTCACTGCCAGCTTTCCCTTTCATTCAAGAGGTGTCACAGAATTTCATAAATATTGAGCCTGTTATGTTGCTTATTCTTTTGTTCCTGTCTTAAGCTGTGTGTGGTGAATGATGTGCTGTTAATAGCTGCAGCATTCTACCCCAGAGATAGGTATACTTCAGTGATGGATTAAGTGATTGCTAGGCAGTAGTCCCCCTTAAACTTGTCAGTTTTGTCTTTTATAAAAGATTACCTTGATATTTCCTAATCTTTCCCTCACTTACTATGGGGAACACCTAGAAAGACTGAGGTGAAGTTGGTTATCTTAAAGGTACAATGAAGGCACAATTGGCAAGTCTATGGCATCACTTCACCTACCACAGAAATGCAGTCACCTCTGAGCTGGAACAGATTTTCAGTATTGCATACCAGCGCTAGTTTACACCACAGACTGAAGAATGGGTTAAAATAGGGGGCTGTTAGGTTGCAGAATACCTTTTCCTAAGTTGGGATTTGGTCAGGACACGATTGTAAACAACCCTTGCTCTTATTTTCACTGCCTAAGAAAATAACACTGAAGCATCTGACTCTAGGATTTTAAAATCCTAAAACTATGGAAGTAAAACAAAGAGTGCTGTTGCTGCTGAAGTTAGTTACATGGAGCAACTTCTTAAATGTGAAAGAATTATAGGCCAAAAATCATTACTAAGGGAAGCATGAGCAACTCTTCTGATGTCAGTTGTAGTGGTCCTGCTTATGCTACCTATGATTAGCTCGGTGGTGACAATGAGACACTGTGTGTCTAGGATATAAGGCACTGGGAGTCAAGAGACCTGGGTGGTATTCCCAGCTCTGCCAGTGACCAGCTGTGACTTTGAACAAGTCACTTTACTCCCCCCTCCCACACTTTCTGTCTTGAGCATTTTGTTTCCCTATACTGGACAACTTTGCCTTTCATCTAGGAGGTGTCAGAGAACTTCATAAATATTAATTGAGCCTGTAATGTAGCTAACTCTTTTGCTCTGCACTTAAGATGTGTGTGGTAAATCAGGTGCTGTTAATAGCTGCAGCATTCTACCTCAGAGGTGGGTATGTTTCAGTGATGGATTAAGTGATTCCTAGGCAGTGGTCCCCCTTAAATTTGTCAGCTTTGTCTTTTATAAAAGATTACCTCAGTATTCCCTAAACTTTCCCTTACTTAATATGGGGAACACCTAGAATGCACCAAAGACGGAGATGAAGTTAATTATCGTAAAAGGTACAATTAGCAAGTCTATGGCATTACTTTACCTACCACAGAAATGCAGTCACCTCTGAACTGAAGCAGATTTTCAGTATTGCATAGGAGCATTAGTTTAGAACAGACTGAAAAACTGGTTAATGTAGGTTGCAGAATGCCTTAACCTACGTTGGGATTTGGTCAGGACACCACTGCAAACAGCCTTTGCTTTTATTTTCTCTTTTCACTGTCTCAGAACCTGACACAAACATGTGACTCTGGGATTTTAAAATCCCAAAACTATGGAAGTAAAGCAGCATTAGCCCTCTGTTTAATTTAGTCATATGGAGCAACTTAAATTCTGAGCTAACGTTAATTTTTTAGCACAGAATTTCTACTGCATTTGAGTAATGGATGACAATTTAAAAACAAAAATACACAAGTTGCAGGCAATAGTATAAATGACGCTAACTGAAAGAGTCTCCCATTTCTTTCCTGTCAAGTGAAAGAATTATGGGCCAAAAATCATTGCTGATGGAAGCACAAGCAACTCATCTGAAGTTAGTTGTGTTCCGGCCACCAATGATTTTTGGCTCCGTGATGACAATGAGGCAGCGTGGATCTAAGATACAGGGCACTGGACTGGAAGTTAGGAAATGTGGGTGCTACTCTCAGCTCTGCCAGTGACCTGTTGTGACTTTAGACAAGTCCCTTTACTTCCCCCTTCTGTTTTGACTATTTTGTCTCCCTGTATTAGACATTTGTACAAACACACTAGGCCCCAGTAATGGTTGGAGCTGTAGGCACTACTGAAACACATACAATGAAATGTTTTAATAGTGAACTGCCTCAGCTGGTAGGAGGGTTTCCCTCAATTTCGCCAGAGTTAAGGAACTGCTGTGGTGCATGTCCACTGTCAGCTCCCAGGGCAGCTTAGAATGCCCTAGCTCTGCCCACAGGGACTGTTCCTTTTCACCTCCTTTAAAGTCATGTCCGTGTTTCTACTTCCTTACAGTTTTGTGGATAATGCTGGACTCTGTTCCAGTGCCTGTAGGGGCAACGATTGTGAAGGGTAAGAATTTGTAGTTGGCAGAGGGAATGAAAACCTTGCATACAATCCAGGACTGGTATCTTATTGCAATTTATAATACAGTGAAAGGTTATTTTCAACAACGAGGTTTTCATTGACACTCATTCCTTACCTACTCAGACTTCACCCTACCAGGTTATGAGGTGCTGTTGGCAAACCTAATTGGACACTGAAACTGAGTTAGCTGCACCACTCAGAACAACACTAAATTCTATGTTCCAAGTTAACCACCCTATTGCCTCTATTTATGTATGTTCTTGGCAGCCAAGTATTATAAAGGAGGCAATAAATACTGGACTTCATTGGAGGTGGGAGCCCTGCTAGTGCAGTCTTAGAATGGCAGAGCCTGTCCCTGCTAGTTATCGATGGCAAAATTCACACAATGTTTGTTTCAATCACACTACAGCTGAAGAACTACACAATTAAAACCAAACAAAACTTGACCACACAGCACTTCACATCAGTTCCTTTATTGTTGGTTCAAGGAGCAGAAACAGCAATACCAAAATCACTGGATAAAGCCACTATGGCTACCCAGTTTATAGCATTATCAGTAAGCAAAAAAGATATACAAACTGCTGAGTTACATATTGCCTTCATGGTTTGTTACATTAGGATACAAATATGAGAGCTCTCGCATTTAAGTTTCTGTATGTGTCCTGGAAGCTTTTTATTCTAATCTTTGCTATAGATAGAAAGGTCTGTCCTATTTCACAAGTGTTAAAAATATTAGTGTAACCCGGGTTAACTAGTGATAAGACACATGCAGAGTGAAATTCTGACCCCACTGAAGTCAATAAGAAGTTTTACCACTGACTTCAGTGGAGTTGACTTCATTCCTTGTCTTGAATAAGTACTTGCTCAATTATTCCCCAATGACGGTTGTGTTAGCATCATTCATAAAAATCTGTTAGATGTCTAGCTGTGCAGCCATGGAAGGAACCAGTCTGGAAAATGAGACAGGGAGAAGGGAAATTTGCAAAAAGCATTTGGAGGTCAGTCAGAAGTCAATCTTCTTTCGTTTTCCTCTCCCCACGAGATCTTAACACCTGCTGCTAAGAAACCCCAAGTATGAGAACCAAATTTCTACGGGAATATGTACAGAGAGGGAGGGATGCATTAAGCAAGTAGTTATGGCTAAAGATGAACTCAAGTTAAGGAACCCTGCATTTATTAAGGTATACAGGATACAAGGGGTGCTTTACAGGTAACTATGGCAAATGCCATTTTAAGTCTTACCACTTGGACAAGATATTAAATGATCCTGTTATTTAAAAAAAAAAAAACCCGTTGCTTAAATTTGAATAGAGGACTACAAAAAGCTGTTTCAGGCACAAGAGAGAACGGTGTTTAGGGTTGCACCATGTAATGTACAGCATCTATACAAAGCTTGTTGCTTAGAGTGGAAAAAAAAAATCCCAAGATAGTAAAATGGAAATAACTTTACTGTGTTAAGGGCTGCATTTTTTCTTTTTAGGGGGAACAAAATCTGCCATAGAACAGAATGTTGCCAGTTTTGTTGTGCCGGATAAAGAAGAGGAAAGGATGGTCAGCAGTGAACCGTGGTACAATCAGTGCACATCGCATAGTGATCACTGCTGCAGTAGCAGCTGCTGCCTCCGTGCCTTCTTCGTTTACCTCCACAAAGGACTTGTGAACAACCTCAGACAGAACTAGGTCATTGCTGGCTGACATTCCAGATAAATCCACCTTGTTTCCGTCAAATGCATCAGCCATTCCCATGCTCTTCAGAACAGGCTTCAGATCATAAGCTTGCTCCAACTTAAATCTGGGTAAACACACCTCCACTTCACTATAGTCCATCATTTCTGGATTTATCCACTCTATAAATTTCTCATAGGTAAGTTCTCTTTCCAGCTAAAAGAAAAAAGGTCAAAATTAAAGAGGGAGAAAAGCCAGGAATTTATACTAATGAAACAATGCCCACTGTGTGTGTTTACACAGTAGGGATTAGCATCCTCCCCTGGTCTGGAGTGAATGCTACTGCTGTAGTCAGAAGCAAAACAATAAATGGCGTTCAGATACATTCTTATATCAGTACAGTCAAAAGGCCCTCTAATTAGGATCGGAGTCCCACTGTGCAATATGCAAATACCGTCACAAGCCCATCTTTCATGGTGACAAGTTAATGCTATTGCATGTTGTCATTAGTAATGAAGTGTACTTTGCAGAGGTGACTACTGTGGGAGAGGCATTACTATTTCGCTGTCCCTTGCCAGCCCAGTAACAATATAGCACAGAAAGGAAATCAGTAGCTCTTGAATGGAGCTCTCCAGGATCGTCTTCAGTCTGTCACTATGTTCTGGCTTCATCCCAACCCCCGGTGACCCCTCCTCTGGTCAAGAAGTCTCTCCTTTCACAACTTAACATTTCTCTAGACATCAGAGAGAGCTGGGCTTACTTGACAGTGACACATGGTATTCCCATCTCTTGGGGACAGATGTAACGCCTCCTCAGCTCTCCCACCCTGTGCTAATACTGGTGAGTTCAGAGCTTGGGACTTGAATTCACAGATCTAATTGAGATTTAGTCAAATGCTCTTCTCTGGCAGGATTTGAGTTTTTTATTCAGTACAAATGGCTTACCTGTTCCAGGCCAGTGGAATTATCTTGGATTTTATCAGGAAGCAGGATGATCATACTAGTCTCATTATCAACATAAGGGAGGTCAAGGATTTTGGTCTGAAAGTCTACTATGTAGTTCATGTTAAATTTAGCTTTCTTGAACATCATCTGCACTGGTTTGGTCTCATGCTTTAAAAAACAAAACAAAAAAACCACACACATAGATATATATATCTATCTATCAATGTCAACAAGTACTACAGAGCCAGCATATTGGTACTAAACCAGAAGAACTGGGATTCAAATCACATGGGAAATCTGAAACTAGGCTGGACATAGCACTAGAACATATTGTAGGGAAGGGTCCTACCACCGGAGTTTGCCCACCCCTTTAACAACCGGCTCTGAAACGGCTTCTAAATTTAACAACTGGTTCGCGCAAACCGGCTCCAGCTCACCACTGATTGTACCCCTTGGAATCCCAGTCATGGACCAGGACCACACTGTGCTAGCAAGAAGACCAACCCTGCTCCAACGACCTTACAGTCTAAGTATAGCTGTTTTAGCTCCAGTGACTGCAGTGGGGTTACTCCTGATTTACACTGATGTGAGGAGAATTAGCCATCGCCACATATTTTACAAATCCAACCTTACAAGACATGAGGTACTTGAGTATTATTCATGTTCCAATTTTATCACTGGATAAAAACTGAAGCAGAGGGAACCAGTTTCTGTAAGTAACCATAATTCTGTGATAGTTCTGCACACAAAACTGCAGCATGTTAGAGGACAGGGAGGTTAAATGACTTCCAAGTTCTCTAACCACTGAACAATTTACAGGTCCCAATTTATGGAGTCCGACACTCGTTTATCCACGTTCTTCCCTTCCATGTTAAAATTTTATGTTCAAGGCTACCTCCCTCCAACACTGAAAAGATACAGTGAGAGGTGCAGCAGAAAGCAAAAGAAGGAAACAAGGGATACATCTAAGTTAATGTATTTAATTGAAAATGTAGTTTCAAATATGTTAACAATAAACTAACCAAAGGGGTTGTGTTGAGGGGATGGGATGGGATAGAATAGAGGGATGAGGTAAAGTGTACTTAGGGCAATCCTGATTAAAAGCATTTCTTGTCTTCTCTGGGTGAAAAGCAGTACAAAGTTAGTGTCATTTTCCTACTTCATACCTTGTTAATTTTAAATTCCCCTTTCACTGTGCGATCTTTGTTGAATTGGGTCGCCCAGTTGCCTTTGAAGTAGACGGCATTCACCAAGACTAGTCTGGCCATTGAATCAATAACACCCTGAGCCAACAGATTCTGGATTTTACCTTTAGGACACATTAAGGAAGAATAGTTTTTAGCTGATACACACCCATTTACCTAGTTGTGTTATTAACAACAGTATCCTCTACCTGCTGCACAAGACAAGAACTACATTTTAATCTGAAGGATTCAGTTCTGTTTTTCCCCTCCCTCCCTTATTCTATCTTTCCTATGGCCATATGCTTTTTAAGCAGACTTTGGCTGTTTAGAAAATCACTTGTGGAACTCTGCAAGCTACTCACCTTCAGTTTTTTCCTCTACCCAGGCATTTATATGTTTTCTGGAATCTTCTGCAGCTCTAGAGAAGTCAAGTTGTTCTAGCTCTGCATGGTAGAATTTCTGGCAGGAGTCTATAAATGTCTAGGACAAACAAAAGGAGGATGTCTTAACAATATATTTTTCTGGCATGCAGTTGTAGAAGACTCAGTCGTTGAATCTACCTCTTCTTCCTCCACCCCTTCAGAGTCAGTCTTAACACCAACTTGTCATCACTTCTTTTCAAGCTGAGCATTTTATTTTTTATTTATTACATTCTTAGTCCAAGCAGCTGGCTTACTGACAGATCAACAAGACTGCATGGTGAAAGTGATGCAATCAATTTGCTTTGGTTTGAGAGTACAAGGCTTAGTAAATTGGTCTCTAGATAAAGTTTTTTGTAACCCTCCCAGAGTAACCCAAACATGATCTAGTTCAGAAGTGAAATCTCAAAGGGGTTATTTCTAGATCTTTTTTCTATAGTATATGTGGACCATAATAACCTGCTCTTCAGCCTTATAAAAGGCCGGCTGTGCAAATATCAATAGGTCAGTAATTATGTGGTTAGATCAAAATCATGCTGTATCTCCAGTTTGTATTTTGGAATCTTGTATTTTGTGGACAAAATGCCAAAGATGCCAAGTTTAAACATTTAATCAGAGTGGTTAACTTTAATTGAGAAGAGGAGCTCTTGATCTGAGCCAATTTATGCTGGCAATCCCTTTTAGTAATAAAATTACTGTAGATTGGGGAGGGTAAGGTTGATTGCCATACTGAAAATGTAAGTTTGTTTTTTAGAGTCTAGAACTCGAGAGACTTTCAGCTACCTCTTAATTTTTGGAAATGAAGGAAGGGTATCAGAAAGAGTAAGGTGAAAATCAGTGGTATGCTTTTTGGATACATTTTAAAAGGAAACTGTACACAATAGTATCTGTTACTCTCAGCTAAGTCTTTGGAGAATTTCTAATCGCTCTTCTGTCTGATTTAAAAAAAAAAAAATGATGTGCCCCTTGCTGTGTCCTTTGAATGCATTGTCCAATTTAAGGGGGGGGGGGGAACCCCTAAAAACATCACACAACAATCTTAGCTCCCGGCCAAAAATGCCTGAGTGATTAATGGAATGCTGAAGAGTTGGGGTTTGATGGATCTTCCATTGACAGCACTCCGCTCCAGTTCTCTAGCATTCAGAGCTAGGGACTGTCGTACAATCAGCTGAGCAAATGAATGGATTTTACAAGGATACTGGCTTTGGTTAGTCAGATTCTGAACTACATAGGTGCCTGTAGATTAAAGCCAACACCTTTATTTGCACTCAGAAATGGAAACGTAGCAAATGTGTTATAACACAAAAACAAACTGAATGTTTGACTTACTGCAAGAAATTTAAACGTCTTTTCCCCATAGAGCCGGTTGGCAATCCTAAGCACATAATTAGTGCCTGGTTTGTTAATTTCAGAAATAAGTGACTGGTATCCATCGTGAATCTCTTCAGCTTTGTCCAAAGAAAGCACCTATAGAAAGAGACAGGAATACACTCAGCATGACCCACATGTGCTGAAATGTGCTTTCGGACAGGTTAGTACAATGCCTTTCAGCAGCTTAGAGATGAAAGTTGCAGCCTGAATACCCAAGGCTGCCCTAAAAGGAAAAGGATTTCCCATTACACAACACATTTGGAGCTCATTGTGCTGGTTAGAAGAGGGAAATTTCATGATAAAACATTTTACCATGGAAATAAACATAACTGTTTTGAAGAGACCCCTCACTCCATTCTAGCTTTAGGGCACATAAAATGAACAATTCTGGAGAGTTTAAAGGAAAACCATCAACTTGAAATCTACTCAGTTTCAAAACATGAATTTAAAGTAGCTTCCGGTCCTATAGTTCTCTATCTCCCCATGTTGATTTTTGTAGGTTTATCGTTACTTTCTTTTAATTTGTTTCATTGTGCGAAAGAGCCTGACAAACAGGGAAAATGTCTCTCTTGAAGAAACACAAAGTGCTGTCAAATGCATAAGTATACAAACTGGGGGAAATATCCCTAATTTTCCCCTCATCTTAACTGTTACTTGCAACACTAAGCGGTTAAAAAAAAAATTCAGACAAAAGGTATGATTTATGTTGACGGTATCCCTTTCCCCAAAGCTTCCAGCAATGTTTTGGAACTATGCCTTCAATTCAAGAACACCCATAGGATGGTGCTGCCTTTGCAGCAGGGTCTCCATTTTGCCTTCCATAATGGATTTTTGTTGCATCATCGCATGTTTGCATTGTTCCATTTCCCATTCTTTTTCTTCTTCTTCTTCTTCACTAAGATGAAGCACCTGATAGTACAATAGTTAGCATAGGTTCTCTTGGGAATATATTCAGGAACAGATCTGGTTCTTATTTCAGCTTAAACGTTAGTGAAAAGAAGAAATGTTATGGAATGACCTAGTGCTCCAGTACATTAGTCATTGCTTTAATATGAGCAAGATTTATTTAATAGAGATCAAGAATGGCTTTTCTAGTATGAAACACTGTAATGAAGTAAGACACCCTAAAAAGCCCTTTCTAAGGGAAAACGTTAGCTCTACAGTGCTTCAATGCATGTGGGCAGGCAAATGCCCAAAGTGACAAAAATAGCCCAAGACCCCAGAGGTTTCCCAAAAGGCCAAACAGACAACAGGGGAGACTGGCAGCTTATCGAAGGCACTGTCCTCATAGAAACCAACAGGCCCAATTCAACCAAATGCAGTCGGAGATAACTCTGCGGGAGACCCATGGTAAGTCTCTTGGCTAAATTCACTGATGTCACATCTCGTAGGTCAACATTTTGAAAATCAAGATCAAGCCAAACTTTGCTTTCATTTACATAGGTGTAAATCTGATACAATTCCATTGAAATCTAATAGGTACTCCAGTTTTACACCAATGCAGCAGCAGAATTTGTCTCAATGTTTAAATAAACATTGTAGTTTAAATAAATAACCCTAGTATCAAAGCTTAAAATTCATCCTCGGTTTGAGTTAAAGTGACACTAAAAAGATTGAATTTTTACAAAAATACTACCTCCCAAATGTTGGGTTTGCTTCCAAGTAATAACTGCTAAAAATGCCATAATATGAATTCCATAACAATTGCAGAGCTGTTGTACTGGTTGATATTTTGAGCAAGAGATTTTACTGACACACAACAAGAGAATGTTCGCACCCACTAGTACATGTAATTTTTAGCAACATTTGCTAGTGTGGTAGTTAAATCATTCTAAACAAAAGACATATACATCCCAATTCTAAAAGTCCTTACAGATTATAAGGAATCGGTTTCAACTCCACCCCATTTTATTGTTGAAGCTGCAAGTTTAGACAACTCTTCTCCTCCCCTAAGCCAAATATTGTACAAGGCTCTAAGTGGACAGCTATAAATCTAGTTTTGAAATTTGTAATTCTCACCCCAGGAAACCAAGCAGACTACACTAAAAACCCACAAGCTAAGAGAACCTAAACGGGTATGTAACTGCAACACAGAAGTCGTCCTTTGCAGACAGATCTCAGGGCCTCAACCCCATCCTCATCTTCCCTGACTCCTGCCAATTTTGCCACTATTGATCACTCTCCTTTTCTAAATCTTGTTCTCCCTTCGCATTTGAGACTCTGTCTTTTGGGTCTCCTCTTAGGTCTTTGCTTGACCTTTCAGTGGGACCTCAGGGCTCCATACTTCTTCCCTAGGCCCTCTTTCTCTCTAGAGGTTCTGAGTGCTCACTGGAACAGGAGTTGGCATTAAGAGTTTAATGAACTAGGCCTACATTTTCAAAAGTGACTAGTGATTTTTTTGGTTGCCCAACTTGACATCTTAAAGGGGGCCTGATTTTAAGAAAATGCTCCTGGCTATGTTATTAACACATATTTAGGTGACTAGTATAATCTGATACTAATCCCAGAGAATGTAATTGAAGAAGTTCTTTTCTAACTCTTGAGGCAGCTAGACAGCTCTCTCTTTTTCAAGTCACCTCAGCTGTATGGTGCCACCAAAATTCTACTCTCAGGCATACCTGGATGATAATGGGAGTTTTCCCATAGGTACAGAACATACAATAGAGATCTTTGGTTCAGCGTCTACAGCAAAGTTGTGTTAAGTCATTCAAATTTATCCAGACATACCTTTGCCATCTGGGCTGCAGTGTTACCTTTTGCACCCAAAAACACCATGGACAAAGCAGAGGAGATACTCAAAGGAGAAAAGAATAAGTTCTGTGTATTGGCATTTTCACTCAGCTTTTTGAATAGGTTGAGTGCAAAGGTGGTGTTTGCTTTATTAAGGTTATCCATGGTTCAGAACCTGTAAGATAAAACACAAAGCAAAGTTCACATGATACAGATTTAAAATGTAATGAGTATTTAATGTGCCACATTCTCAGCTGGTATAAATTACCATAACTCCATTGAAGTCAGTGGAACTACACTGGTTTTACACCACCTCAGGATATTGCACAATGTCAAATAAGTTTAAGGACCATGTGTTCTGAGTTTATATAAAAGCCTTCAGATAACAAGTGGGACAAACTTAGAGAATTGGAAAACTTTGCAATTTTTGTAATATTCATGTTGATTTTCAATAACATTATACGCTGTTTCAGGAATTCAATACCTAGCTTACAGAACTGTCTAGCCACATGAATACAATTTATATTTCATATTTATACGGGTGATCCAAATGTATCAGCAGATGTTGAATTTGTTTTATATTTAATGGTCATTATTGGAGGCACATTGTTTAAGTCACAGTTGTGCAATACTTAATGCCTCAAATTTACTTTAATCCAACCTGTAGTACATAATTATTTGAATTTATATTAGATTCTCTGGTGTAAAATATTCACTACATGTACTTTATGATCTGGGTTGGTAATTTTCTTAGTCAACTAAAAACTTATTTTGGGTGTAAAGTTCTATAAACACCTGCCTTATTCACTCATTAGTGGTAAATCCACATATTACTTCCCGCTGCTTTCTAGCCCACTAGGATAGTGCTTATCTTCTATTTCACAGCAGAGTTATGGAGAGTGGATCTTGTGGCTATATATTCTAAGAGGGTTGAAGTGCCACTTCTGCAGAGATAGGGAGATTGAGGCAAAATGGGAAGAGAAACAGGAAAATATAATGGGCACAGTAGGAGGTTGTGATGGTGAGGGAAACACAGGTAAGACGAGAGCTCTTTATTGTAATCTTCTCTCTTTAAATGTTTCATCCCTTTCTTTTGTTTCAGTCATTTTTAACTTCCTTTCCTCTTCCATTCCTGACACCTCAATTAGAGGGCAATTGTTCAGCACTGGTTTTGTTTTATACTCTCAGCCCATCTATTCCTGTCTGTCTGTCAGTGACCAACAGGAAATTCTGCTTCCAGCATTTCTCATTCAACCAACTGGGAGACTGTCCGAAATCATGACAAGAGGATTTTAAGAAGAGGATTATCCTTAATTCACATTGTAATATGACAGAACCTTTAGGATTAAAGAAAGTCTAATGAAGATGAGTAGTAAATATATGTGCCCATCCAAGAATACATACTAGTAATAAAATGAAGACTGTGTTGGCATCTGATGTCTGTTCTGTAGCTTATATGAAGTTAATTTGGTTATCTTGGTCCAATAGCCAATGAAAAGGAGTCTACATCGCAGTCTCTTTACTAATCTCCATAACATAATGGCTTTATTTTTTATGCTACCGCCCGGTAGTTCCTCATTGTAAATACACTTGTGCATAAAGAAATTACTGGAAAGCTCCCAATCTGGGCACCACATTTCAGGAAACATGTGGACAAATTGGAGAGAGTCCAGAGAAGAGGAATAAAAACAATTAAAGGTCTAGAAAACATGACCTATGAGGAAAGATTAAAAAAATTGAGTTTGTTTAGTCTGGAAAAAAGAAGACAGAGGGGACAGGCCCCACTGAATCTTAAAAAATAAAAAAAAAAAAAGAGGGGAGAGGAATTACTGTTGGTCATTATGACATCCAGAGATTACAAATTGGTTCCTGTTGCAGTGTTACCAGAAACTCGAAGTCTGATTCAGTCCATGTTTGGTTACCCTAAGTACAACTGGAACATGAGACACTTGTGCACTGTAAAGCTTAGACTGAATTTAAAAAAGAATCCACAGAGAATCTATGAATTTTACACTACACACACAGGTAAACACTTGCACTTCTGAGGTTGTTAGAAAATAAGTACAAACAGTCCACCTGGAGGAAGTGGGGGGAGGGTTAAATGTTAACCTGAGGTTACAGATCCAGCCATCTACAACATGAGCAGTTGAGATGATAATAGTGAATTAACTACAGATAAGAATTTACAGCCATTTTATGATCTCAGCCAGTAACAAACAATTCAAAAGTCTCAAATCTTTTATCCTAAGGCAGCAACTAACATTAGTATGTTTATTGCTACAAAACAATCCTACACCAAATTCATTTTCCTGACTTACCATCCCTAACATAAATAGAGGGGAAAAAAAACACATCCTACTAACTTCTTGTTTCAACCTAAGAAAAATGCTTGCTGTCAGCTTTGCTGTTAACCGAGGCATTATTCAACATACCTGCCAAACTGTCAAGTATATTTGTCGGATATTGTACGTTACTGTAACTGACTCAAGACAGAGGCTTTGTCAAACTCAGGAAAGAGTGTAAAAGAACTGCATTTAAATCAGAAATAAGAGCAGCAGTCTCCACTGCCCTCCAGCACTCACAAAGAGAAAAACGTTTAGTTGGAGATTTTTCTTCTGTTTCACTGAGAATGATTAACTAAAATTTAAATTTGAGATTAACCAGAATGGGTTTTCTACACTACATTATTTGATTGATCTTTAGATAATTGAAGTGTACTCTGAAAATTATCAGAGCTCAATCAATAAGAAGGGCATTTACTCTACAACACTGGATTAAGGATAATATTTAGTGCTGTTACTTTGTGGGGCTTACAAAAAATAAAAAAAATTGCCCTGCACAGAATGCAGTTAAGTTTACTCAAGCAAGTCTTTGTAGTCATCTTACTGGAAAACACACTCCAACCACATTGTATATTACAACTGCAGTAGCAAAAATCCTAATAGATACACACACAAACAAAAACAAATGCTAGCCAGCTGAACTATTGTAACACAGCAGATTTTCAATTTAGTTCCATCTAAAAGTTTTATTGTTCCAGCAATCCAAGCAGAAGACTGGGAATCAGGAGCTCTATTCCTGGTTCTGACATGGACTTTTTCTGTGGTCTAAGACAAGTAACTCCACATCTTCCTCCTCTCAGCTGTCAGAAAGGGATAACCCAGTAGTACCAGAATTTTGAAATAAAAAAAAAATGCTATTTAAAGATTATTTTTATGACAAGGCTTTCAGTTTTGATTCCATCCAGCGAACACCTAAACAATTATTTTTAAAGTATACAGGTCTACGTATATCACAGCCCCTACTATTAGGCCTAGCTAATCAGATTCCTTTCATGACCATGATACTGGAGCTGCTTTTTTAGTTTACCAAACAGTGGAGTCTGTATGTGTGCTGGTATAAACTGCTACACGTCAGAGGGAATAAACTTCTGGGATCTCATACAATGGCATTTCTCGTATTTCCCCTTTGCTCTGTGCTGTGTAGGGTAACTCCCTGCATTACAATGCGAGTTTCCATGCCAAAACAGACAATTCTTTTGGAATGCAGAAAAATTTCTAGATCTATGGTCAACACAGTTCAAGTAAGAAACAATCCTGCAATCCTGACAGCTGCCACAAGCTTTACAGTCTTGCAAATTTGCAGCGTATTTCTCCTCTAGTTACTGAAGTTGAAATAGGGAAAAAAGTCAAGAGTAGGGGGAAAAAATCAACTGTATTTGATAACTGCTAACCTGCATATACATGAGAATAAGGGCTACCTTTTTTAGAATTGATATTGCATTTAAAAACTATCAGAGATATTAAGAGGCTATAATGCTAATAGAGCACTTCATTTCCTATAGTTCATCACAGTGCATCCAGCGCATGTGTCAGGTAGCAGTGCGTATCAGGTTGTCCATCCGTTTAAATACTGCATTTAACGTATACCTAGTCAAGAAATCCAGTTGAATCAAACAAAAAGTTATGGAGTGGGAATGGGAAATGAGATGTGAGGGATTTGTTTATCAAAGGGCTTGCTCCCCTTCCAAACTGCATTACGTTCAAGCTTCTTGTTCTTGACTTCAAGGCCCTGCACAACTGTTCTACCTTATTTGGCTGTTCATTCCAACACCCCCCGCACCCCCGTGCCTAAACTGCCCCATTCCCTCCACTCTACCAATGCTAGCAAACATCAAATTTGTACAGGACTCACATTTTAAGGATCCTAATGGTCTCTCATGACCATCTGCATAACCCTAAGAGTTCACTCTCCTTATGAGCATGTGAAGATACTTCACACATGCTCACTAGGACAACATCAACCCCATAACTTGTGGTTGAACTACAGCATCTCTTAATTTAAAAATGTGAAGTGACTGAGTAGCCATCAAGTCTTTTGATAAATTATTCCAATGCTTATCCTCCCTGTTAAAAATTTGCACTTTACCCTCCATTTGATTTTGTCAGGCTTCACCTTCCAGCTATAGGATCTCATTATGCCTCTGTCTGCTAGATTAAAAAACCCCTACTACCAAATATCTTCTCTCCATGTTGGCACTTCTCCCATACATGAAACACCCTCTTGAGCTAGTGTGCAAAGGAACTTCAATCCCCATATTTAAATCCTTCCTTAAGGCCCACTCCAAATGTGACATCTACAAGCCAACCAACTGATTAGTTTTTGTCGAACGAATGTCAAAAATCTCTCTACTCTCTGAATACTGTGAATAGTTTTGAGTTTTAAAAATTCATCTAAAAAAAAATTGTGTATGCATATCTATATCTATTTCCCCTTGTGTGGGAGTGTAATGGGAGCCAAGGCAAAAGCAGTATTTAACAAGTTGTAATGTTTGTGCAGATATACAGTTATCTTAAAAACTAAGGCCACAATCTTACAGCAAGTCTGCATGTCTGGACCTCTGCAGCCTGGTAGGACTCCATGCACTAGTGAGTGGGCCTTTATGCGGGGTTTGTTTGAGGATGGGGCCTAAAGTGTGTACCCAGAAGTGGCTATCCCCACTCCCCAAGCCCTCAAAAAGAAAAGGCTTGTTTTACACTGAAATAATACATAAGGCTATCTGGTGACCACAATGTCACATACCTTCAGAAATACAGTTAGCTCTATCCAAAAAAGGAGAAAAAGAAAGTGAGGAACCCAGAATGAGCATAATACAAGCAATGAGTAAGAAAAAATTAATCCCAACATTTCAATTAAAACGTAATTCAGGTGCACAGTCTAACCTTCCATGAGTTTGTACTGTCTGTTTTATAGACTTATTAGAGAGACAAGGTGGGGAAGGCAATAGCTTTTATTGGAGCAATGTCTGTTGGTCAGACAGACAAGTTTTCAAACGTCTTCAGGTCTCGGAAAGGTATTGAAGAGCTCTGTATAGCTGGAAAGCTTGTCTCTCTCACCAACAGAAGTTGGTCTAATAAAAGCTATTACCTCACCCACCTCGTCTCTCTTATATCATGAGACTAATAGGTCTACATTATATACTTATTGAAATACCAGTCAAAACAACATGTGGGGCTTGCAGCAAATTGTAAAATCTTCAGGCTCAGTTCTGTCATGGGTAGTGCGGATTTATGCCACTATACAGAGCTTTTGAAAATAATCATGGTATGTTCATTGCAAGCTTTATTGCCTTCTTCAATCCAGAGCTCTAGGGCAGTCATTTAGAGACAAGTGCCCTGTTTTAGTGGCTCAGTAAATGGCAGTGCCAGGCACCTCCCATCTCCGGAGCCTCTCCCACAAGAGTCAGCAGCCAAGGCCGGACCCTTGTACGCGTAACGGATCTAATGAATCCCAAGTACCAGCATCCTGTGCTGTGTGTACCACACCCACCAGCTCTGTCCTACCCCACCGGCAAGGGAACCAGGGGAGGGTCCTTGCTTGGCGGACACTGCAAAACCCAGGGCAAGATGCACAGAATCACAGGGTTCCTCCTCCACCTGGTCTTACTGGGAGGAGGAAACCACAGGCTGAGCCACCTTCTCAAGGCAGGGAAAGGACCTGAGACACCTATTGTGACTTGTGGATTCAAGGTTCAGGTGTCTGGTCTCTTAGGAGCCTGACTCCTCCCCTCTCCCCCCCAGGCAGACCTGCCCCCCACTCCCGCCCATCCCAGCAGGAGCACAGGGTGCCGCCCCCCCGGGCTTGCGGTGTTTCCATCACACTCCGGGTTTACAGTTCGGTTCCTGGCTCTCACCCCACCACTGCACAAACTGTCCCAGCGCCCGGAGCAGGAGCGGTCACTGCAAGAGAAACAAACTCACCGGACACCAGCGAGACCCCCCCGCCCTCGGCTGCTTGAACCAACCGTGCGGCCGATGCCCGGGGCGGACTCCGGCTCCCAGCGTCTCCTCCCGCCCGCCAGAAGCGAGCGGCCCTGAGCCCCGGGCTGGAAACTAAACCCAAGTCGCAGCCCCGCTCCCCGCCCCCGGCTCGGGGTTTCTAGCGCCCGAGGCAGCGAGCGCGGCAGGACCCGCCCCACACGCAGGCGGCCCCGGACAGACGGCGCCAGGCCGGGACTGACCCAGGGGCGGTGCTGCGGGACCGGTGCGGAATCGGGCGGCGGCTGCTGCGGGGAGCCGGGCGCGCAGGTCGCTGAAGTGGCTCCGGTGGCGCTGGGCAAAGGGGAGGCGGCCTCGGGCTTGTGTTAGCGCCGCTGAGCCCCGGGATCCCGCCCCCTAGAGCCCGGAAGCGCCGGGAGCCACCACGGGGCGTTTCATCCCTCAGCCCCCGCCCGTCCCTAATTTCCTGCACCAGCTGCGGAGGGCGAGGCTTGCAGGACCGATGTTTATCCGGCAGAGTTACTTGCAATCGCGTTGCCCGAGGCTGTCCTACTACCGAGCGTGTGCACACGCTCATTGCTCGTGCTGAGAGAACCTTGGTGCCCTTTCTCTGCCTTTTGCCTAATAAGTTTAAACGCGGCCCCAATTTCCAAGCCCCCACTAGCGCTGCCGGAGGAGAGGGGTGAACAGAGATCTGGATGGAGGAGAGACGTGCTGGAACGATTCAGGCGGGGAGGGGGGCTTGATAGGGACCTCTAGGCTGTGCTGTAAATTCGGTGACCCCCCCCCCCACGTCACTTTTTTTCCCTACCAGAACAAAAGATCTAATGCATAATAATAATGATAATAATTAATAATTAATTACGCCTTAAAACCGAAGGACAGTGATGCGCGTGTAAAAGAAAATCTATTTTCGTTTGTATAGACAGGAGCGGAAAGGGGAATGTACTGTCAGGTGGGTTTGGCTACAAATGTATATTGTGTAAACTGTACATAGAGAACAACAAGGCGTCTGGTGGCATCTTAAAGACTAACAGATTTATTTGGGCATAAGCTTTCCTGGGTAAAATACCTCACTTCTAAAACTTCACTTCTTCAGCTGAGGTTTTTTACCCACGAAAGCTTATGCCCAAATAAATCTGTTACTCTTTAAGGTGCCACCGGATGCCTTGTTTTTGTGGATACAGACTAACACGGCTACCCCCGATACTTGTACATAGAGAGTATTTTTCACTTGCAAGGGAGGAGCACAACTGGTTCATTGTGATATTTTATGTGGATGTGTACACTCGTCTAGAAAAGTAAGATTTATTAATTTTTGTTTTGGTATACAGTTTTACAGTATTTCTTTCAGGTAGCATAGGCCCTGCTGGCTTAGACAAATAGTTCTGGTCAGCATCTGTGACTCTAGTACAGGTGTACTGTGAAAACAGATTTGTTAAGCAGCTGAACAAATAAAACTCAGGTCCAGTGGTGTCACAAGCAGTTGTCACAAATTTCAGCATCTAATGGGCCAAACTAAGTCCTGCAGTAATAGAATTCAAATTCACTGGCTTCAGTGTACATGCCATGAGTTTGGTTTGTTGTCTGAATCTGTATTTATATATATATGTATTTGGGTACATATAGAGAAATACTTACTTTTTTTCTTTGTATTAGTGAGCTAGTTATGTTCAGTGAAGTTTGCACACACTGCCTTCTTTGCTGGTTTGAGTTGTTCTGTTAGGGTTAAATTTCATACATGCTGCTCCCGGCAGATTCATAGAAGCAAGTTACTAAGGCCCTGTCTAGACTGGGAAAAGGAGATGTGTTTACCAAATGTATTAGCTAACATTTTAAATAACATGATTTTAAACACCATTTTGCAGCCTAATGCAGACAAAGAAAATGGTATTTTTAAAAATCTCAGCTGAGCGTAATCAGTGCTTAATTTGTGCCAGATTTTTCCAGGGCTGAGCCCTGGCACCTCTAGGCTTGGCAGTTCACAGCTCCGGCACCTCTGGGCTTGCTGAATCTGTTATGTATGTAAAAAAAAATAAAATTGTTGAGCCCTGGCACCTCTTTCATTACAAATTAAGCACTGGGCATAATCAACCCTAGTTAAATGATGATCATTTTGGAATGGTAACAATGAAAACATACTGTAAATATTAAGAGTGCTTAGACTATCATAGCATAACAAAACAGTATTGACAACTCCCCTGCTCCGCAACCCCCCCCACTATCTATAATCAACTAAATCACCAGTTTGAATTATAGAAACATAATCACGGTGTTTTTTTATTGCTTTAAGTGCAAGTCACACACTAGAGTTATGGAGTAAAATATCAGCTAAAAGCACATTGGAATTTGGGTAAATAACAGGAATATCTTTGCTAAACTGCATTCTTGAAATGAAAGTCTATTTTTTCTACTTTATTAGTGATACAGGTATCTAGGAATGGGTGCAAATTACAACCAGTAATTACATTAACAACACATGACTGTTGTTTGAATGCTGCAGGTTTTAGATTATAATGCTCATGGACATATAGACAGACAGGAGGCATGCTGGTGAAAGTTTTCATATCAGTTGTGCCCATCAGAATTGTTAGACAATCTAATTTACAAATATTTTAAAAAAGTCAGGCACAGGAACAAACATTAGTATGAGCAACATGACACACCTGCATAGCCCTCTAGAAACAGCAGCAGGTCATGAAATGGACAAAGATGACAAGTTCACTGGCTGGGGAGGCTAGGCCAGTTCACTGACTCTGTGCCAACATTGTCAGAGAGCATTGGCAGAATGTTTAGTGCCTCATCCAGAGTCCTTCCTCTAACATCAGTAAAAACTGAATTGGGCCCTTAGGGAGGTAAAGGATGGTCTTAGTAAATATAAATGTTTAGTTTAAAGAGCCTCTAGGGAGCACTGAATTTCACATGCTTTTGCCTTAGATTTTATGAAATTACAATAATTTCCAAAATGTTAATTTTCAAAGTGAAAATTTAAACTAAAGATATGTAATGTTTTTGTACACTTCCAAGTTTATTACACGTCAGACAATAAAATCTCTAACAAACTCGTTACGTCTATGTGCTAACACTTTAGTCAGCCAAATCACACTCCTAATGAAATCAATGGGTGGAGGATTTGGCCTAATGTTGATTTTCCTATGCTTCTATGAGCAGTGTTGTTACTGATTGAAGAACTCTTTTAGCACTTATGAATGTACAATGTATGTCCAGCAGACTGACTTCTAAATGATCGAGCATCTGTCATTTAGACAGAATGGCATAGTTCCAAATAGAATGCTGTGGTCAGTATGTGATGAGGTTAAATTTCTATTTTAACACTCTGAAAGAACAAAAGAAAATATATTTTGGGTGGGAAAAACTTCATAAATAAACTCAAGGCAAATATTATGAAATTCAGAGTTAATGCTGAATCGCTATCATTAACTGGCATTGTTATTGCCTGGGATTTGCAAACAGAACTTTAATGTGTTTTCTGTTACCCTTTGTAAACAGACCTGCAATACGTGCGAAGAAGAGACTTAATTATTAAGCACTTGACTGTGACTGGGTCTAATGTGTCCATGGGCGACAGTAGCAGAGATTAAGAGCTCCCTCCTCCCCCAAATCATTCAGCATGACTGCTTTAGACCTGCCCCCATCTTGTCTGCAGGTATGGTGATGCGGTCATGGCATGAACGCTGAGATGTATTCTCCTGTCCTGTGAACAAATGAGTGGGGAGGGACAGAGGCTACAGAGCCATGACTCTGGCCCCCATAATACTAGCCAGGAGAGCAGGCTCAGTGCAGTGGGTAGTATGCTGCACTCTGTAAGGGGCTGCAGTAGATTACTGTCTGCTCAGTACAGCAGAGGAGCACAGGAGAAAATGTGCCTCAGTGTGTGTCTCTGAGGCACAATTACTTCTGAGGCTACTCCTGACGGAGGCAGCTTATGCTCAGGGCTCTAACTAAAAGCAAGAACTAGACCTAAGCTTTGAATTTCAGGTTTCAATTTGTATTTCCTAGTTGCACGGTGAGCAAATGATGTTATTTGGTAGCAGAGAGTAATACATTCTAGGGGGAGCAGAATCTGCCAAAGAAGAGGATGCTGTTGGTTTTATTGTGTCTGATAAAGAAGAGGAAAGGGTGATCTGCCTTAAATCTTACATGATTTAAAGATGATCTCACTACTACAACGACTGCACTGGCAGCTGCAGCCTCAGTGCCCTCTTCATTGACCTCAACAAAGGATTTGTGAAAAACTTGTGACAAAAACAGATCATTATGCTCAGACATCCCTTTGAAGTCAGCTTGGCTCTGACTGAAGGCATCTTTCATCCCCATACTGCTCAAAGTGGACTTGAGGTTATAGCTCTCTTCCAGCTTGATCCTGGGCAGAAACAACTCCACTCCAGTTGTCTTCATCATTTCTGGGCTGGTCCACTTCGATAACTTCTCATAGGTCAATTCCCTCTCTAGCTGTAGTGAGTTAAGAAAGAAAGGGAATTAGACAAAAAGCAAAAATGAAATCATGAGTAAATGAAAAAAACTCATCATAAAGGCACGAAACACATACTTTGCTACCACCCCGGCTATTGCCATCATTATAGGATGTGCTACATGCAAATAGGGTTTGATCCTGCAAGGTTCTAAGTGATGTATGCTCACGTTTATCTAAATGGGAGGTGACCTTGAATGCAGGATTGGGTCAATAGAGGAGTTCCTTGTTTTTTCTATTTAAACATACATGGGAATGTTCCCCTCTTATGCACATATAGAGCTCCTGTTAATGTTAATAGAACATCTACATGTGCATGCAAGGAAGACTTGTCCCATCACAACTATATATGATTGGTGTGCATGGGGTCTTGCAGACAAGTAAGAGGATATGGTCCTTGCCCTGATGTGCTTGCAAACGGAGCATCTGATTTTTTATGTTGTTGAGCTCTCTTGGTTCCCATTGAGTTGAGGCACTCAGCACCTACTGTGAGGAGCTTAGTCCCTTGCAAGGTGGGTTAGTAATTACTTATTTCACTAGATAAAGAGAGCCCAGAAAACAGGGGGAAAGGGAGTACAGCTCTTGGAAGAGCATTAATTGCAAGGGGCCAGAGAGTCAGATTGTGGTCCACTTTGTAGGCAACAGAAACAGGACAAAAGAACTGGCTTCAACAACCAGTTTGGAATTCTTGTTTAGAGGAATCACCACATAATGTATAGCAAGTACTATACTTCCCATTCAATGCAGCTATCCCAACAGAATGCTGAAAATCCTGCATATCATACTAGAGAATCAAGTATTCCCTAAATACATGTATGACTTTATGGAATCCACAAGACTTGCACATGTCGAAACCAATTATCCCCCTGCTACAAGCCGCCTACTTCCTCACCCTACTTCCTTATGGTTTGTTGCTCTCTCATTGCATCGTATCTGAAACTAGGCTGTTAGCTATTCTGGGACACAGACCTGGTTTATTTGTTCTGGAAAATTCCTTGTGCTCTTTTGGGCTTCATCTAGATAATAATACATCATGCCAATGATACCCCTTAACATTGTACCTTAGGTGGTGTCGTCGTCAGAACTGCTAAGTTTCACTTCCCAGTTCTTATCCTGATCACAAAAAGGCACTTGTATGCCATACATTTGTTTACAGCCATATACATTAATGTACAGGATGTTGCTAAACTCATTCTGAACATTATCCCGTAGCTGTCTCACACTGAAGAAACGTTAAATTCCACTTTCGTGGAACAGCAATATGGTATAATGGTTTTACCTGTTCCAGACCAGTAGATTTATCCTCAATGTCATCTGGTAATAGGATGAGCATGCTGAGGTCATTATTAACGTATGGAAGCTCAGCAATTTTGACCTTCATTGTTTCCAAGTAGCATATTGGAAATGTATCTTTTAGAAACATCATCTGCACTGGTTTAGTCTTGGTCTGTGAAATTATATATCTCCATAAGAAAATAAATATTACTTCTTTCTTTGAAACATATGGGTTATCAGTAAATATGTATGACTTGCTTCAGATGAAATAAGAATAAAAGTTTGAATACAGTTTTATGAACCAAAGTTGATTGCATGGTTTAACAGGGTTCCTTTCATGAGACAATATTAATTGTCCTGTTGTTTGTCTCAAAGCATTGTTTTCCATGACCTGGACTCATCTTCCACTGTTCCCCAGTACATGCATAATAACTCACAGAAGGTGGGACAGAGGAGCCAGAAAATTCTGCAAGGATCACCTCATTGAGTTTCCTGACATTTGTTCCTATTACAGGGAAGACCTTTGAGGAGACAGAGTGGAGGGAGGTGCACAGCTCCCAACACTGAAAATTCTGGGGAACCTCTAAGTACAAGGAGAAAGGTCACTGCATGCAGGGGCTGCTTTGGTATCTTCACCACCATGGCAAAACAGAACAATGCTGCCTTTGGCTGACTCTCTGGTGGCTTAGCAGTAGCAGCTGTAGAGTGGATTCTGTACATATTAATGATGCCTCATGGATAATAAATACAAAAACTCAGTGTTTGTAAAGTTTCATGGATTCAGAAAGGTCACTTAGTTTCAGTTATGGAGCAGTGCTGTGCAAAGGATGTGTGTGTGTGCTATATTTAGCTGCATGAGAGGTAATTTTGGTTTGCAGGAGTTTCATAAAGTCCTTTACAACTTCACTTCCTATGTGTTTGCAACTCCTGAGTTCCATAGACTATCGGTACCTACATAGGGAACAGAAACTGATAATATAGGGCTCTTCAATCTAGCAGATAAAGGTAGAACAAGAACCAATGGCTGGAAGTTGAAGCTAAACAAATTCAGACTAGAAATTAAGGCACAAATATTTAACAGCGAGAGTAATTAACCATGGGAACAACTTCCCAGGGTTGTGCTGGATTCTCCATCACTGGAAATTTAAAAAATCAAGATTGGCTATTTTTCTAAAAGATATGCAGTAGTTCAAGCACAGTTATTGGACTTGAAGCAGGAATTTAGTACAGAGAAGTCCTGTGGCTTGTGTTAGGCAAGAGGTCAGATTAGACTATCACAACGGTGCTTTGTAGCCTTAATCTAACTCACAATGACTTTAAATGAGTGTTAGGCTCCTAAATCACTTGAAAAATGGGATTTGGGCTCCTAAATCCCTTAGGTGCCTTTGAAAATGTTACTATAGTCTATAGCAGGGGTTCTCAAACTGGGGGTCGGGACCTGTAGTGAGGCCGTGTGGTTCCCCACCTGCCCGGAGAAGGATGAGCCCATCCGGAGGCCGGGGTGGGCGGAGCTAGGGTGCTCTGAGCCCGCCCCTCAGAGGGTCAGGCGGCGACCCGGAAGTATAAACGCTTGCCCTCAGAGCTCACTAAAGGCTAGCTGCCGGGGAGGCCAGATGCCTCTAGCCTAGCCCGCGACTGGGAAACCATCGTGGCCCAAGGTGCCCGCCAGGACTCGCCGGACCTGCCCTGCACGCGCGACCAGGAGGAGTTGCCGGACCTGCCCTGTGCTCACTACCCAGAGGAGCTGCCGGGCCTGCTGCTCGCCCACTACCCCGAGGAACCCATGGTGCTGGACCGCCCCGGAGGACACCGCCGTGACTGAGGTACCACAAGAGGGGGAGTCAGAAAGTAGCCTGGGGGCAGCCAACCCTAGTCTGGCTGCAGCACTGCCAGAGCCCATGTCAGTGTGTTGCGGCCAGGATCCCCACGGACACCGCAGCAGGTCTTCTGCCGCTGCTAGGACCCTGGGCTGGGACGCAGTGGAGTGGAAGGGCCTGCGTCCCCCCTGCCACCCAACCCGTGGGTGGCAGTCTCCCCCTCTCCCAGGCCTTTTGGAGGCTTGGGCCTACTGTTGCTCAGCCCTGCCGGAGGGCCTGAGCTCCTGACTCATTGCCCTGCCCTGACCTAGCGCCTGGGCTTGCTACTGTTTATGTTGGTACTGCTATAGCATTATTGCTCAGCCCCTGCCTGAGGGCCTGAGTCATTGTTGCCCCACCCTGACCTAGGGCCCTGGCATAACTGTACTTATTTCTGCCTCCGCAGGGGCCGCCAGGAAAGACTCCCGCGGCCGGACTAATTCCCCAAACCTCAGCTGTGTGTAGTGAGCTGGTGTGGCTCCCTGCCACCCCGGAGAGGGTTGAGCCCTGGCCAGCCCCTCTACAGGACCCCTCAGGGGTCATGAGCAGTCAACCTCCACCCCAAATCCCACTTGCCTCCGCTTTATTAGGGGGGGTCACATTCAGAGGCTTGCAATGTGAAAGGGGTCACCAGTAAAAAAAAGTTTGAGACCTACTGGTCTATAGAGCTGCACAGCCTTCACATTAACAGGGTATTCACATTTATTCATTTCCAAATCCGTGAATTATAGACTTGCATCTGTCAGTAGGAGTGTTACCACATAATAATCTGTGATTTCTTATAGCTAGAACCGACTTAGTGACGTGTCTTTTGGCATTTTTCATAATGAACCTGGTTTTGAGCATTGCTAAAGTAAAAATTTGCTGGACTTGGCATATATTAGGGTATTCACTAATGTTTCTAATAACATAGGGCCCATCAGTCTCCTCTTGAAGCTAAAACCCATTTTTCAAATCTTTGCTTAAACTATGTAGTAGTTTTACTAACTAAATATTAAAATTGTCACAGTTATTTACGTTAGGCCATGTGTCGAGCTACCAATAGTTTTATGATGGAATATGAACTGTGGGTGAAAGATTTTCATGCTATATGGAGGTTTCTTACTGTTCAACAGCATGAACATTAGTGAAACATACCTTGCTCAATCTGAAGAGATTCTCAGATGTGTTTTCATTCAGAAATCTCTTTTCCCATTTTCCTTTGAAGTAAATGGCATTAACCAGGACCAGTGCGGTGTTGGGATCAACAGAACCTCTAGGCAGCAGGTTCTGGATTTTCCCTTTCAGAAGGAGAAGAATGGTGTTTTTATTCCAGTGCAGTACAGCAAGTGGCTATTTCTAATTTTGCTTTCTCTTTAATTATCCATTGAGAATGTATGTGCCTCAGAACCCCTGATCTCTGAGTGAGTTTCTAAATTCTGCCAAATCAGAATGGTAGCATTTTATACCCATTTCATCCTCCTTTTGCACAGGAGTAAATAACAACACAAGGGGCTAGGCTGTGAAGAATCAGGCTCATGAAAAAGGGAGTCCATGGTCATAAATCCTGCTCCTATAGTTCCAGCAGTGACGGTGGCCCATGAGACCAGAGGCCTTGCAGGAGCTATTGATTCTTTAGAATCAGGAAATCAGGTTCTAAAGGCTGCTCCCTTCTTTCTTTGAAGTCCTTGGGAAGTCAATGGGAGTCTTTCCATTGAATTCAAAATATTCTGAATCAGACACTTGAAGCTGTTCAACTGTCCACCTCTCCATCCTCAATTTCCACATTAGCTCCACTAGTGCCTGACTACAGGAGGAACACATGTAAAAATGCAGCCACCTACCCAAAAGGAATTAGCAACTATAGTGAGAGAAGAGCAAAGCTTGGATTGTTTGTTCTTAGCTTACCCTCAGTTTGGCTTTCAACCCAGGAATTGATTTCTTTTCTGACTTGTTCTGCAGCTTTTTTAAAGTTAACTGCTTGGGGCTCTGCATGGTAATAGTTTTTAACGAATTCTATGTATCCCTGAAAGGTAGGAGAGAAAATTTGCTATTAAAATAAATTCAAAATGGCATCACTTAAAAACATTCAGATTGCTGTACAACATAACTACTACAATACTAAAGAGAGTACAATTCAACTTAAGCTAGATAAAATTTAAAAGTAAGATCTATGGTACAGTATATTTAATAATTAGAGCTGATTAAATCTCTATTTCAATTCCACTGGAAATTCCCTTTCATCCCAAATCAGAACAAAAAGTTAAAATTTTGACATTTTCTGTGAAATGATAATTCTGAAAACATTCTTTTAGGAAATATCAAAATGATCTAATCATAAGGATAACTGGGCACTGTGTGTCTAGTTCTGGAGCCCACAATTCAAGAAGGATGTTGATAAACTGGAGAGGATTCAAAGAAGAGTCATGGGAAGGGTTAAAGGAACAGAAAATGTAGTTGTAGACTCAAGGAGCTCAATCTACTTATCTTAACAAAGAGAAGGTTAAGAGATAACTTGATTACATTCTATAAGTACCTACATAGGGAATAAACAAATAACAGTGAGCTCTTCAGAGAAAAGTATAACACAATCTAGTAGCTGGAAGTTGAAGCTAGACAGATTCAAACTGGAAATAAGATGTACATTTTTTTTACTGTGAGAGTAATTAACCACTGGAACAATTTACCAAGGTTTATGGTGGATTCTCCATCACCAACAATTTAAAAATCAGGACTGGATGTTTTTCTAAAAGATCTGATCTAGGAATTATTTTGGGGATGTTCTCTGGAGGTCAGACTAAATGATGACTGTGGTCCCTTCTGGCCTTAGAATGCATGAAAATTTTCCATTTTAACAAGGTTGAAGTGCTTTGTTTCAATTGTATATAATATGAACTATAAGTAATAATATAAATGTATACTATCTAATATAAAAGTTAAACAGATAATGTCAAAACAAAGCACTTTGACTTTATTGAAATGAAGAGTTTTGATAATTTTTCATCAGAAATTTAAACAAAATCTATATGTTCCCACAAAACATTTCAGTTTTATCACATCAGCATTTCCCATTGGCAAATTGTTCCTTTGGAAAATTTTCGATCTGCTCTATTAATAACTTGAATCATTGAGTGTCATAAATATCTTTCAAAACTTTCTCTTCAGCTTTGTAAAAGTATTCAACTTACACTATGGAATTGGAAGGTCTGTTCCTCATACAGTCTGTTGGCAGTTTTAAGCAAATAAGAAGTTTGGGGTTTGTTGATTAAAGAGATTAATGCCTGGAACTCAGAATGAATGTCTTCAGCTTTGCAGTCCTCAGATTCCTTTAAAAAAGACACAATGAACTTGGAAATCACATTTTCTTTATGAAAATTTTGTAACTCCTAAGATTACTACACTCGACAGAAATTACTGGGGGGTAGGGCGCGGCAGATTCCTCTGTTTTTTCTGTTTATTGACTCTGCATTTGACTGAATTGTCTGTAATCAGATTGTTTCCACTGGATAGTGAGCAGGTCAGTGTCTCCCTTGTTGCAAAGACTTTTACAAACATTATCAGGTGAGTACTTAGAGCTACAGCTTAGGTGGGACTTAAAGTTTGAGCTCCACTCCTGCGCAATGGAGACTGTGATATTCAACACAGGGTCATACAACTCTGGTGGAAATCACATCTCTGATGGAGCACACCTCTGTTGGGGATGAGGGATAACTTTCCCTCTGCACTAGAAGCAGCAACGGGGTGCCATTACTGAGGGATTATAAAAGAGGAGCAAGTTAGGGGACTTAGAAGGTGAGAGATAGAGGCCTCTGTTTCTCTTAAAAAGCAGAAGACCTTGTCTAACAAACTGTCCTTAGTTCAGAAGCCATGGATTCCCTGCTGAGAACTACAGCTGGTTCACCTGCAGAAAATGCTGGCACAGAGGCTTTTGAGACCTCTTCAGGAAGAACATCCACCCCTATCCTGACCCACTCCCAAAATGATGAGAGGAAAGGGGCTTGTCCTTAGAGCTGTCCGAAGAACAGAACACTTCAGGCAGCTCCCCCCTCCAGTCTAATGAACCAAGGCAGATTCATCAGAATGCATCTGCTGGGGAAATAGGGGTACCGTCTCTTCCCCCGCCCATCTCGCCACCACCACATGCACCTGGCCATTCTCCTACCTTCCCACAGACACTTTCCAAATCTTCCCTAGACTCAATATATTGTCACATACCCCACTCCCACCTTAACTTCCACATCATGCTTTCCATCTTTATATTGACACATCATACCCTTCACAACTGCACATATGGCTGTAGGATATGTCTGTAGCTATCCAGTCTCTGAAGTCAGAGTTCAGGTTTTGCATTGGTGTGGGTGTGTGTGGTCCATCTGTACATATGTGAGGTGGAAGGGAGTTCCCTGGGGAGGTGCAGAGTCAGTGGCGTATTACCTTGCTGTTCAGGAGTGTGAATCAAGGTGCCTTTCCTGCCTTTGAAGGTTTGAGTGAGTGGGTTTTGCACTTAAGCAATCTTAATTGGTTATTAACTACAATTTTTCAGGGTGAGGGGAGCAATATAGATGTAGGCTGAAAACAACCAATAGCCTGATCAAAACTAGTGCCGCTGTTGAACTTTCCTATTCCCAGAAAGACAGCGGATTTATTTTTGTTCTAAAGAATACCATCTTCCTTTTCTTTGGCCTCCCACGAGAAGTTCTTGTCACCTGCAAACAGCCTCCGGTTCCTGTAGTTTTCTTAAAATGAAGCACCTGCAAGCCGAGTTTGTAAAAATAGTAAATATATTTGAAGACCGCTATCTAAGACAAATGTACACACAAATTAATTACTAGTGACCTAATTGTCAAAACCTCCAATTTATTATAATTAGTCAGCAAAGATGGTTGCTACTTAGCATGCTAAGGACACCATATCTATGATTTTCAATGATGATTTGAATGTAACTGAGACCCAGGTCATAACCACACAGTCACATTGCTGGCTTAATAACAGATCATCATTATGAATCAGGTGGAACTTAACTCTGACATATAGTCCGACCATGTGAAATTCATGATGGTTTCAGCCATTTATTATTGTACTCTGTTTATTATTGGGCATCATTGATGTGCTAGATGCTGTACAATATAAAAAGGTTCAGTGCTTCCCCCAAGGGTTTACAAGCTATATTAAAAAGACAATGAAGTTTAGTTGCAGAGTACACGGAATGGCCATATGAAGGTGTAATCACAGAGCCATCAAATAGTAATGATCAGATATATTTATGCTCAAAGCAGAGGTAGTAGAAGCAACAAAACACAATTCAAGGTATGATCCCTGCAAATTACAATGGTTATGCAACTTTATCATTTTTATTAGCAAAATTCAGGCAAATGTAAATAGACTGAAATAGGACTAAACTGAAAAGGTTTCAATTGTGCGTGTAAGCCGACTGTCATGGAAGAGCTATGGACGAACCAAGCCACGTTTTCAGTATTGGCATTTATTTATGTACAGAACGCTGATATTCACATCTTAGAAAAATGTTTACAATAATGTTAAATTGAGTTTTAACGGAAAGCTAAAATGGAAGGTCAGGTTCTAAACTATTGGGGTGGCTCCTATCTAGCAAACCAGCAGCACCACTCTGGGAAGTATAGGAGCAAGTGAGATGCAGGGGCTAGTAAAGGTGTTGAGAAATGATGGGGTCCTCAGTGTGAGTAGGGGACTTTTCCCTCTCAGTGGGTTACCTGTTGGATTCAGAGAACCTCAATCCAAAGAGAATTCTGGAAAACTGAGGTAAATAAAGGAGATCTCTGCCTAGGGAAGTTACGGAGACACATGGAGAAGTTACTAGGAGCCACTCAGCTGCCCAGGATCAGTGTGCTCCGACCAAGCCCCCTTTCACCTCAGGAAAGCCCCCAAGCTAATAGGGCCAGGAGCTGCCACCTGGAACTCCTCTTTACAGGGAGTTGCCCCAGTAGTTTAGAACTTGACCTTCAATTTTAGCTTTCCCTTTGAACAGAACACTGGATCTGGCCCAGAGTACCTGAACAGTGTAGAGTACAGAGAGTTACTGGGAAATTCTGAAATTAGTTAAAATTGTAGTGAATTTGTTATTCCCTATAGTCTACCCAGCATTTCCATTCACCATTCCTTCAAAGACATTGTGTTTAATACTGTAGTATCAGGTTGTTGTAGCGTGTGTAGGAACCATTTGTCATCTCGAGATATATACAGTACATAGTCAAATTTCACAACCTACCTCAGCCATCTGCGTTGCAGTGTTACCTTTTGCCCCCACATAAGTCATGGCCAGAGCAGATGAAATACTCCAAGGGGAAAAGAAAATGTTTTTGCCTTTAAAAGATTCATTCAGCTTTTTGAAAAGGTCAAGAGTAAAGCTACCGTTTGATGCTGAGAGAGAGTCCATTGCTGAAACCTAAGACAAATATATGAAGACAGAGTATAACAGTTTGACTTTACTGGAGTCAAGATTTTTCCTTTGGTCTCCAGCTTGTGTTGTTTTCTCTGTATCATAAACTAACTTTCCTCAGAAACTGGAAAATGTATCGAAGTGACAATGATTCCAGACTCCCTTAGACTATTTGCCCTATAGTTTCTGCTGTAAATGGATCCCTAGGTACTTGTACAACACACAAATCATATCATGCACACTCTTTACTGTTATAAAAAGATTTCAATATGAATTAGGCACCTAACCTGCTTTGATGCTTTTGAAAATACCAGTAGGCACCTTTCTGCATCTTTAGGTGCCTAAATACCTTTGATAATCTGGGCCTCAGTCTTTGCCCTTTTGGGGTTCCATGGCTGTCAACAAAGCATTATGGAGCATCCAAACACATTCTAAGTCATGGATTCTTTTGTTATGAGAAGACTAACAAGAGGATGACAGAATAAAAATCTTTTTCTTCCCCCTCAGGGGAACAACAATTTAGTGCTTGACTCATTAATTTGCTGTGTTGTACCATCTCACAGCAAGAACTACCACCTGAATAGATTTATCCTTACTTATCTAATCTAAGATTTTAAGGAACAGGTTTGTCATCTACTCAAGAAAATTCTTCCTTTGATTCCTTTGCTCCATATCAGTATCTTTTCTTAAACTCTGTAAGTATATAATACTTGCACTCTGTTTTCTAAGAATTGAAATCTAAATTAAACTTACAATGAAAATGTGCAATCCCTGTTTTACTGCATAACATTTAATTTATCATTTAATCTGCCCTTGCATGGTTTAAGTAGTTAAAAAGAAGTTTCAAAGAAAGTTAATTATGTCTATACGAATATTTACATTACCTCAGATTCCTGTGAGAGAGAAGGAATTACTTGTGTTGTCGGCTGCGTTTTGGGGTCTGTTTGTTAGGCAATAAACACATTTAGAAATATAAAACAGTTGTGCTTCCTTCTGGCCTATATCCTCCACTCTTACTGCCCTATGTATTTCGCCACCTATGTTTACCCCTCCTCCCCACCAGTTTCCAGAACTTTCTGTTGTAAAGTTTGCCCCGATTGTTGACATACACAATATTGGTTTGGCAATAAATATGTTTAGAAATAAAATGAGATTGCAGCTCACTCTCCTTCTAGCCTACATTCTCCATTCCTAGTCCCCAATATGTTTCCCCACCTAAACCTACTCTTACTCCTCACCACTTTTCAGAAATTTTTGTTGTAAAGTTTGACCTGATTATTGATCCATTGTATGTGTTTTAAACAGCAGTCTTAGAAATTTAGAAGATGAATACAATGATCTTATAAGAGCTGCTATTTTAGGCATAGGATAAACAAAAATACCACAGAGTGGCCTAATGTAAGAATGTCTGGTGATGTCGTCCGTTGTGACTCTCTTTTTGGTAGTGGTGAGACTTTTGTTTAAAATAAGTGCAGTTAGCGTTTAACTTACACCAAACAACACAAATGTCTGTCTTTGTGCTGGTTGGGTGTTCTGTGTGGCCTGATTCTCCACTGCATTATTTCAGTTTTAAACCAGTGTAACTCTATAGATTTCAATTGAGGCATATCAGTGTAAAACTGGAGAAATGCAGGGGTCAATTAGACTTTGTGACTCCACCATCCTCATTTAAAACCATTAGGAATATAGATACCGCCATGCCGCCACCAAATCAGACTAACAGTCTAACTGGCCTGGTATTCGACCTCCAACAGTGACCAATACCAGATGTTTAAGTGGAGGACGTAAGACTCTGAAAATGGGCTTGTCAAAGAATGCATGGAATGAGCGCTAAGATATTCCCATGTTGGAAGTTTCTCTCTAATTCAAGGCAGTTGTGGGTGCTGTGTGTACTGAAGGATGAGGGCTAGTATCCCTTTTTAATTTAAAGGCTGGACTAAAGAACATCTCTGGATGCACAAACTGATCCACGCTCAGTGCAGTGGATGCTAAAATGTTGAAACATTTTCTTAAAAACTTCAAAGGCTTTTTTGTTTGTTTGTTTCATGCTGAGACCCAGCATGAAAATTAATAGCTCATGTGCAGCCAAGAGTTTCCTCTCTCCAAAATAGTAGAAAAGATATTCTGAAATGCACATGTACCCTCACCTTGCCTTGTTTTTGAAAATCTAAGCTGTATGAAGGAGCGCTTTCCTAGAAAGTGTGTCTGTGTAGACATATACCATAATAGGGACTTCTTTGGGGTTTTAGCACACAGCTTTATCTTGTTATCTTCAACAGGACAGTATTTAGATGGAATGTGTTCGTGCAGTCATAGTGAGTATAATAAAATAAATAAAACTTTATGTAATCTTATTTCATGTTTGTTCTTTTCCTATTCAGGAAGCAGCACCAAAAAGAAAGGTGTGTGCTGCATCCTAGCAACGTGGACTTCCAAAGTGTTTGCAGGCAGGTTGGAATATTTTCAATAGAGCTGGAGGTTCACTAGTTTACCCAGCTTATTTAATCTCTGCCCTAAATTCAAAGAGTTAGGAGCAGTCCCAGAAAAGGTAGGAAATTACTCAAAAAACTCTGTGCTTCTAATATTTTATTCCACTGTAACTGATTGCTGAATTTGAACAAAGAGCTCCAACCAGGGCCGGCTCCAGGCACCAGCGAACCAAGCAGATGCTTGGGGCGGCCAATGAAAAGGGGTGGCACGTCCGGGTCTTCGGTGGCAATTCGGTGGCGAGTCCCTCAGTACCTCTCAGAGGGAAGGACCGGCTGCCGAATTGCCGCCAAAGAATGAAGCGGCGCGATAGAGCTGCTGCGGCTTGCTTTATTTATTTATTTATTTATTTATTGCTTCGCCGCTTTGGGCAGCAAAAAAGCTGGAGCCAGCCCTGGCTCCAACACCAAAATGTGTGAAGATATGGGTTCTGCATAAACATACTGCATGATAGTTACAGATAAATATTTAGGGCCTGATTCTCCATTGCCCTAGTTTACACCAGTGTGACTCCATCGATTTCAGTGAGGTTACTCCGTCATAAAACTAGAAGAAGGCAGTGGAAAACTAGTCCCTAGTACAGGTGAGGGCAAAATTTTTGGCCCAAGGGCCAAATCTGGGAATAGAAATTGTATGGCGGGGTTGGGGTGCGGGAGAAGGTGAGGGTTCTGGTTGGGGATGCGGGCTCTGGGGTGGGCCAGAAATGAGTTCAGGGTGCAGGATGGGGCTCCAGGCTGGGCAGGGGGAGTAGGGTGTGTGACAGGGGCTGAGGGGTCCGGCTGGGGGTGCAGGCTCTGGGGTAGGGTTGGGGATGAGAGGTTTGGAGTGAAGGAGCGTGCTCCAGGCTGGGATCGAGGGGTTTGGAGGGTGGGAGGGGGATCAGGGCTGGGGCAGGGCGTTGGGGCGCAAGAATAGGCTCAGGGGTGCAGACTCTGGGCAGCACTTACCTCAAGCAGCTCCCGGAAGCAGCGGCCATGTCCCCACTCTGGCTCCCACACGGAGCCGCGGCCAGGCAGCTCTGCGCGCTGCCCCATCCACAGGCCCCTGCAGCTCCCATTGGCTACAGTTCACAGCCAATGGGAGCTGTGGGGGCGGCACTTGGGGCAGGGGCAGCATGCAGAGCGGAGCCCCCTGGCTGCCCTTACGCGTAGGAGTTGGAGTGGGGCCATGCCACTGCTTCCAGGAGCAGCCTGGAGTGGCCCCTGACCCTGCTCCCCAGCTGGAGCGCCAGAGTGGGGAAAGCCCCAGACCCTGTGGCACAGCAGGAGCTCGAGGGCTGGCTTAAAATGGCTGGCGCTCCAAATCTGGCCCGTGGGCTGTAGTTTACCCACCTCTGCCCTAGTATGATGCTGGCTGAAAGTAAAATTATTACAAAGCAGATGGTTGTAAGAAAAATGCATTTTATTTCTTATAGATCACACAGTTGTTTCTTGTACAACACTTGCACATTGGCATGTTATCTGCAGAGGAAATAGAACACTTGCAAGCAGTCTGCAAACAAGAAAAAATGCCAGTAGAAATGTAAAGATTACAAAACATTTACATTCAAATGGTTTTATGTTGCTAGCCATGCCTATCTTAAGTCAGTATAACTCATGAGACTGTGGGCCACATCCTCATCTGGTATAATTGGCCTAGCTCCATTGACTTCAGTGGGGGTGGTCCAATCTGCACCTACTGAAGATCTGGCCCTGCTTGTGTACTCTTTGTATGCCTGCACAGGTAATTGTGTTATTCCTGAGATGCATTTCTCTATATCAAACTTGTTCTGCTTTATAACATAAGAACATAAGAATGGCCCTACTAGGTCAGACCAAAGATCCAGCTAGCCCAGTATCCTGTCTTCCAACAGTGGCCAGTGCCAGGTGCCCCAGAGGGAATGAACAGACCAGGTAATCATCAAGTGATCCATCCCCTGTCGCTCATTCCCAGCTTCTGGCAAACTGTATAGTTGAACAGTACTAAGACTGCAATTTACAGTCATTTAGAAAGCAACCAGTGTATTTTTATTGTGCTTTTGAGAGTTGTAGCCCAATATTATCATTATCAAGTCCTCTAATCACATGAACAGAAGAGAAAAATTCTTAGTAATTTGCATTATTTGTTGTTCCCAAAGCTACAAAGATTGACCAATAATACAGGAAAGTGAAGTAAAATTACCCCAGCTATTTAGACACCTAAGGCAATGTCTTTGTGGTACAGTCCTGCTGCTGCAAGATCCTGTTTAGCAACAGAAATCTGAGTGGTTACGGGGAGCAGAATCTGCCAAAGAAGAGAATGGTCTTAGTTTTATTGTGCCTGATGAAGAAGAGGAAAGGGTGATCTGCTGCAAACTGAATGGCAGAAATGAGACTTCGTGATGTCATAGAAGCCGCACTGGCAGCTGCAGCCTCTGTGCCTTCTTCATTGATCTCCACAAAGCACTTGTGAAAAACATTTGACAAAACCAGATTATTTTTCTCAGACATCCCTCTGAAATCAGCTCGGTCCTGACTGAAGGCATCTCGCATCCCCATGCTGCTCAAAGTAGATTTGAGGTCATAACTCTCTTCCATTTTGATCCTGGGCAGATACACGTCCACATCCATTTTCTCCATCATTTCTGAGCTGGTCCATCTGGATAATGTCTCATACGTCAAGTCTCTTTCTAGCTACAGTTAGTTAAAAAAGAGAGAATCAGAAATTACACAGTGAAAATGAAACTTCTTTAACATTGATGTCCTTCACAATCCTGAATGGAGAAACTATAGAGATGGTTTACAAATATAGTGAAGATCACTGAAAAGCTTCTGGCTAGTTTACAGGTGTCTTCTGAACTGTAAAGCAGTGTGTTTTCTTACAGCAGGTTAATGCAGTAACTGGAAGTTTGAACAGACTTTAAAGCCAGAAGGGATAATCACGATTATCTAGTCTGACGTCCTGCACATCACAGGCCACAGAATCATGCCCACCCTCTCCTGTAATAGGCCTATAACCTCTGGCTGAGTTACCGAAGTCTTCAAACCTTGATTTAAAGATTTAAAGCTACAGAGAATCCACCATTTACTCTAGTTCAAACCAGCAAGTGACACATGCCCCACGCTGCAGAGGAAGGTGAAACCCTCCTGGGTCTCTGCCAAGCTGACCTGGAGGAAAATTCCTTCCTGACCCCACATAGTGAATACTTTCAGTGTTGAATATTTGTAGTGTAATAGCAGCAGAGGCCTGTTTTACGTAATAGTAACCCAGTTAATTTATTGTTGTATCTGTTGAGCTTCTGGCATTCTAGCTTATCCGCATGCAATCTACCAGAAAAGTATGATTGTTAATTAATTACACATATACTTAAGTCAGTATTTGTTAGCTGAGTTGTTCTAAGTTATATTTTTCCTTATTTAAAATATTATTGTATGAAAATACATTTGGAAATCCGGCCACCTAGTATTTTTTCAAGAGGGGAGCTGGAAAGGAACAATGAAGATGATGGCAATTCCATCATCCCTTCTTGGAACTGATCCAGCAGAGCTTCTCCCCTTGCAAAACTCCAATTAAAGTTAGTGGGAGTCTTGCCGGAGAAAGGGCACTGCTGGCTCTGGTGTCCTTACAGATTAGTGCTGGGAAACCTTCAAAGATGTAGATATTTGTTTAGTATGAAGTATTCCCCTCTATCCTGGCTTTTTGTCTGGGGTTCTAGTAGTCTCTAGTTTTGCTTGTGCTAAAAGAACTGCCTTTCTTGGGGGATTTTGGGGCTGCTTCTTCTAGGACTGGATGACAGCAAGAAGTGCAAAAAAGTGTCGGGTCTGTGAAAATCTTGTCATAGGTCAAAAAAGGCTCAGATTCGCTGAGTGTTAGACAATGTTTTGGGGCTGTTCTTATTTTTTCCTGAGCCAGATCTTTTCACCCGTTCTTAATACAAGAATGGAGTGTCACCTACTATCAAACAGCAGCCATATAAACATGTAGGACGTAAAAACAATTGAATTCCCCGTATTAATATGATTGATTTCTTTACCATTTCTAGGCCAGTGGTGTCATCGCTGATGTCATTTGGTAGCAGTATGAGCATGCTCAGGTCATTATTGACATATGGGAGCTCAATAATGTGGGTGTGCACTGTTTGTATGTAGGTCCAATTAAATTTCTCTCTCTGGAACATCATCTGCACTGGCTTAGTTGTATTCTGCAACAAGGCAAAGGAGGACAAATGCCACTTTTAAAGGATCAGGTGAAAACAATATAGTTAAATATTAACATTAATTTTTCTTGCCTGTGTTACTTGTAATGAGTTAGGTTACTAAAAAGTGATACTTCATAGAACCAATTTATTTGTCATTATTTATGCTGATATTTCAACCTCTCAGTTTTGATACTGAGATTATGTCTGCACAGCAGTTTAAGCCCGGGTTTGAGCCCTGGCTCAAGGCAACCCCCCTTTGCATCCACACTCCAAATGTGCTAACCTAGGGTTCAGATCTAGGGTCACAGGATCCTGCAGGGCTGGAGGGCCCCAGCCAGTGTTTAGTTGGGACCTAGGGTCTGAGCCCTATTGGTTTCCTGTGTGCACGCAGCCCTCACTTGACTCGGGACCCAGAAGTCCTCCGGCTATATCCCAGAGTTCCCAGCGAAGAGAAGCAGGCAGCCAAAGCAGTGGCTGGAAGTGCCATTATTGCCTGGCTGAACCCGCTCCCACTTCCTGCTCCAGCTATTCCTTGCTGCTGCGTGGAGCTTGCCCGGAGCAGGGAGCAAAGCTGACAGGCAGGAGCTGGCTCCTAGTCGCTGGGATATTGGGGGTCATCCCTCCCCATCAGTGCTTGGTCCCAATCTGCTCTCTGTCCCTTGCTACCGGGCCCCCGCCCCCCGGTCTCCCTGGAGCTGCATCTGCAGGGGTGCAGTGAGCACTGTGAGGGTGGTGAGTGGGAGCTAGCCCCAAAACTTTCCCGCAGCCCCCTGGGGATCCTTGATCCCTGCCTCCCGGGATACAGTGGGTGCAGGCATAAGGGAGCCCACAGGGTGCTGGAGCACACTGCACTCTGGCCATGGGGATGCACTTCACCACTCCACAGCCAGCAGCCGCCAGGCTGGGGTGTGTGTTTTTCTTCAGGTACCTTCATTTTATGTCAAACTTCAAACAGACAAGAATAAATAAAAACCCAACCAAAGAAAAACACCTTCATTGAGCTTCTCATTTTAAAAATTAAGAATTGAAAAGTTTCATTTCAATAGTTTGACAGCCCTGGAGACCGATGTTCTCCTCATTACAGGTGCACTTGGGTATTTTCCTGCCAATGTGACTCGGCCTAGAGCTGGAGAGCCCAATTCTGAGATTAGAAAAAAGCCTTCTCAAACTGCAGTCATTCTACTGAGACAGCCACCAAAGGAGCTCATTATGTGGTTTATGTACTCCTGTGCGCCTTGTGGGCATCTAAGTCCCATCAGTAGCACCCTCACAGTTAGGAAACAGGGTGGGCAATAGGCTACAGTGTCAACATTATGGGGTGTGGGGTACTAGGCACTTAGGATATGTTTACTTTGACTCTGGTCTGTGCACTGCAGTGTGGATGCCAGAGCCCTAGGTTCAAGCACTGGTCAGAAAATCTTAACCTAGTGTTAAAATGCAATATAGACGCTCAAGCCCAGGGTTCTCTGACACAGGTCAGCTGACTTGAGTCCCACTAACCCGAGGCTGACATTGCTGTGTAAACACAGCCTGAAAACAGACCTGAACCCTAAGTTTCACTTCTGTGTATTGTCAGTTCCTCTGTTGGTTGAACTGAGTGCACTGTGTAGGGTGACCAGACAGCAAATGTGAAAAATCTGGACATGGGGTGGGGGGTAGTAGGAGCCTATATAAGAAAAATATAGGGACTGTCCCTATAAAATCAGGCCATCTGGTCACCCTAGTGCTGTTTGAATTGCAGATACTGCAGGGGAATTCTTATGATTTAATTAAAACAACTCTGACACCGTGAGGATTTAGAGACCGGCAGGCTTTTGAAAATGGAGGGACTGAGTCTCTCCCTAGCTTTTCTATCTGTTCCAGTCCACCAGCATTTATGACATTTCATGGCTTAGTCACATACCTTGTTCATTCTGAAAGGTTGTTCCTTTGTAAATCCATCCTTAAATTTCTTTGCCCAGTTTCCTTTGAAGTAGAGGGCATTGACTAGCACCAGTTTGGTGAGTGAATCAACAGAGTTGACAGGCAATAGCGCCTGGATTTTACCTTTAGGAAATAGTGAGACAGTCATATATTTGTGCAGCTTTTCTGCTTGGAGTAAATTTAGGAGTTTTGGAATATGTGCTATTGAGATCATACTTGTAGGGCAGCTTCCTGTCTTAAGAGACTATTGTGAAATATCCTCAAACATTGGGCTGGGATCTGTGGTCCCCTTCAGTGACTTTGCCCTACTCAGGCTTCCTCTTGCTAGTAATAACCCCGATTGATAGTCTTAATCTAGATTCCTCCCATTGACAGAGAAAGAAGACTGAAGAAAAAAAGGAAGAGGTGGGGATGTGTCAAAATAAAAAAAAAATCCAGTGTGGCCTCCAAGAGAGGAAACTAATTTTGCGTGAGGCTTATAGATACTACTGTGGTGAGTATGGCCTACACGTGATAAAAGTACAGTATAAAGATATAAGAGGCTCATAGTTTATCTCTCGGGCTGCAGAATCTCACCCTGGTGCTGAAACATCTTTACCCCTTTCTATTTTTGGAGGAGAAAAGGCCTACAAACTCCTCTGAGGAGTTTCAGCAGAATGTACCCTTTCTGTCAGACTGTTTCATGACACTATTTATAACAGAAAATGAACCCCCCAAACACATTGCATGGAATCCCATCAAAATGAAACACATTTTGCTATGTAAGTATTTGTATCAGGTCAAACACTGTGGTACCTTATTGCCTTCAAACACATGAAGGTTAAATTGTTATAATAAATATTTGTGCAAATGGAAAGCAATAGTCATCAGTGTTTTTCCTTGTGGTGCGAGTAGTATTATAACTGAAAGGGAATGTCAACGTTTTCTCTCTCTCCCCTCATAAACAATTTAGGGTAGGAAAATACATGATGTCTCTTTGTAAATGGTAAAAGAACAGTCCTGAGCTCACCTTCAGTCTGGCATTCAACACTGGAATTGATTTCTCTTCTGACTTCTTCTGCTGCTCCCATGAAATCAACAGCTTGTGGCTCTGTGTGGTAATATTTTTTAATCAATTGTAAATATTCCTTCAAGGCAAGAGAGAGACAAGTCTTACATATTATTTAGCAATATATCTGTGCCAACTACTGCCAAATAGAAAAGAGAGTTCATGTTATGACACAGTTTACTAGGAGCATAAAGCTCTGTCTTCAGAGAAGCAAAATGTTTTTAGTTATATATGTTATCAATCATTTACTCATCTATGAATGTTCATGTATAGATACAGTCCAGTCCAGAAAAGCAAATAAAAAGAATACCTGTAATCTTGATATGAGTATCTATAAAGTCAGTGAGAAATAAATCTTAAAGGATAATAAACCATTTTGCAGATGTAATTAAAATATTTGCATTTAGGTCTTGTATGGTTTGTTGTCATAGACCAATCATAAAGATGAATTGTATCCCTATTACACAGATAGATGAACTGCTTCACTTACTTTATTGAAAAGTGATGATTTTTCTCCATATATCTGGTTGACACTTTTAAGCAAGTAATTTTTAGTGGGTTGGTTAATTTCAGAGCTAAGTGCCTGAAACCCTGCATGGATATTGCTTGAGTTCTCCAGATTGGCCTTGAAAGAAGGAAGAAATATTCTGGTTATTTATCTGCGATTCTAAGAAAGTGATTCAGAACTTCTAATATCATATATTGTACATAGCTCCACTGGTGACAGTTGCATGTAATATCCTGTACAGTTACTCAAGTAATTTTTTGTGAACTGTGTGTTGATATGAATGAGGGGCACTAAACCTATCAATAAAATCTCCACACAGTGGACACACCATAGACAGTGTGAGCAAGAGGGAGCTCTGTAATACACTGAAATATAAAGTTATCTAGAGAAATTATTAAAAAACAAAGCATACGCACAGAGACAGTGATAGTACAGTTTCTGCACAATGCCTGGAGACTTAGCTATGTGATGCCCATTAGCATTTATGAAAGTCCTATAACCAAAAATTCCTATATATCACATTGAAAGTTGGCCCCAAATGTGTAGAACTAGTGATTCCAATATTGGCTGATAGTATTAGTTTGAAAACTGTTTGTATTGTTGCACATGAAGCAGGTAAAATTATGATGTCAACTTATTTAAGGAAGTTAAGCAGGAAGTCAGTAATTTTGGGCACAGTGCAAGGTGCTTATTACCTATGAGAGTTAAGAATATATGAAGATAAGAATAGCCACACTGGATCAGAGCAATGATCCATCTAGCCCAGGATCCTGGCTTTGGACAGTGGCCAGTGCCAGATGCTTCAGAAGGAATTAACAGAATGTAACGAGTGATCCATCCCCTGTCATCCAGTCCCAGCTTCTGGCAGTCAGAGGTTTAGGGAAACCCAGAGCATGGGGTCATGTCCCTTGCCATCTTGGCTAATAGCCATTGATGGACCTATCCTCTATCCTCCATGAACTTATCTAAGTCTTTTTTGAACCCAGTTATATTTTTGGCCTTCACAACATCCCCTGGCAACAAGTTCCACAGGTTGACTGTGTGCTGTCTAAAGAAGTACTTCCTTATGTTTGTTTTAAACCTGCTGTGTATTAATCTCATTGGGTAACTCCTGATTCTTGGGATCTGTGAAGAGGTAAATAACATTTCCTTATTCACTTTCTTCACACCATTCATGATTTTAAGGGCCTCTAACATATCCCCCCACCCTCCCCAGCCATCTCTTTTCCCAGATGAACTGTCTCTGTCTTTTTAATCTCCCCTTTTATAGAAGCTGTTCCATACCCTTAAGCATTTTTGTTGCCATTCTCTGTTGCATTATCTCTGGCATTATGTAATTTCCTGTCTTATTATCTATCCCATTCCCATTGGTTTCTAACATTGTTTTTTCACTGTCTCTACACACTGAGCAGATGTTTTCAGAGAACTAGCCACAAGATCCCTTTCATGAATGATAAGAGCTAATTTAGACACCATCATTTTCTATGTACACCTGGGATTAGTTTTCTGATGTGCATTACTTTGCATTTCTCAACATTGAATTTCATCTGCCATTTTCTTGCTCAGTCACCCAGTTTTGTGAGATCCTTTGCAGTCAGCTTTGAACACTATTATCTTGAATAATTTTGTATTGTCTGCAAACTTACTCTCCACCCCCCTCCCTCCCCTGGATAATTTATAAATATGTTGAATAGCACTGGTCCCAATACAGATCCTCAGGTGACCCGCTATTTACCTCTCTCCACTGTGAAAACTGACAGTTTATTCTTACCCTTCGTTTCCTGTCTTTTTAACCAGTTACTGTTTTATGAGAGAACCTTCCCTCTTATCCCACGGCTGCTTACTTTGCATAAAAGCCTTTGCTGAGCAACCTTGTCAAAGGCTTTCGGAGAGCCCAAGTACACTATATCCACTGGATCACCCTTATCCACATGTTGTTGACCCCCTCAAAAAATTCGAATAGATTGGTGAGGCATGATATCCTTTTACAAAAGCTGTGTTGACTCTTTCAACATATTGCGTCTGATCATTCTGTTTTTTAGTATAATTTCAACCAATTGGCCTGGTACTGAAGTTAGGTCTGTAATTGCCAGGATCACCTCTGGAGTCTTTTTAAAAAATGCTATTGAGGGAAAAGTACAGGAAATACAATCCATTAAACTTACTATAGAAAATAAATTAGAGAAATAAAGATTGTATCAGTGTTCAAAAAATGCAGGGTGTCTCAGAATTTGGGATCATAGTACATTCATATCCTACAAGCATATGACAGTGAAGGATGTATGAAACAATTTGAAATTTCTAAACACACAGGAAGTTCCCTCAACCCCACTTGCAGCACTTCCATAATCTCAAAATGATGATATCCTGTTGCAAACGGTATGAGCTCTAATTGCTAACAGAGAGGGAGCAGTTAGAGCTAGACACTGGGCTTTATGCCAGTCTGTATGATGAGCTCCTACTGGCAGAAAGTAAACCCTTTCTCCACTAGTGGGGTCTTTGGCTTGTCAGGAGAGCCCCAAAGGTGGGTGGTGTTGGCTAGGAAGAGTTTGGCTGTCAAATGCACTGGTTAATTAACACTCTTGACCATCATCCGCTGTCAGGTCTTTTGTATAGCCAGCCACACTTTACAGGTGCTGAACTGTAGGGTAGGGAGTTAGTGAAAAGACCATCTCTCCTCCACCATTGGGGAATCCTACCAGAGATGCAGCAGGGGCGGAGAGGATTGTGATTTGCTCTCCCTTGCACCAAAAATGATGACTCAAGCACTCTCTATCTAACACTAAAATGACTGATAAAGGACTTTTCAGGGTGCCATAGAAATATTCTCTAACATGATTTTTTATGCCCATTTACACCCAGCAGAATAATTTGATCTAACATTTCAGCACAGCAGTGTATTTCTTTAGCATTGTCATGGGGAAAATCCCTCCCTCTCAAACTCTCACAGGCATGTCTCTTGTGTGAGCCAATAATATCTTAATTTCACCCAGCACTGCATTTACATGTGTGAGAGCAGCCTTGATGCTGTTGTAAGCAGGGATCATGTCTTTAAGAGTGCAGAGCACACTTTAATATTCAATAGCTAGAAATTTAACAATAACAAAAAAGGGAAACCCCACAAATTTAAAAAAGAGAAAGGCAAAGAACCACAGAGAATGGTCACAACTCTGCGGAGTCCCTCAAATGAGGAAATACAAGTCACACCTTTTGCAATTTACATAAAAGGGAAGGATGTCTCTCTTGTTGTATCAGGGACAATATTACAGGAGGAAACCTCTCAGAATACCATACTCATTCATTGTGTACATTTAACAGGAGAAAGGCAAACCAAAGTGAATTCAAACATGGAAGGAAAGGCAGTCTAAAAAAGACTATATTAAGTTATAAAAGTTATATGCCTATAACTTGGACACCTTAGACATACCTTTTTAACACTGATACATGGAAGCTCCTCCATTTTGGAATAGGCTCGTCGTGGTTTTACGGTTGTGATGTCAACTCCAGCTCCTCCAACTTTGTTAAAGTGAAGCACCTACAATGAGAATTGCAAACAGAATAGAAGCAGTGAGAGATAGATCACTTGATATGTAAGATCTTATGGTTAAAGCAGAAGACTTGGGGTCAGGAGACCTGGATCTTGGTTCTGTTCTTGCCTCTGCCCCAACTTGCTGTGTGGTCTTAGGCTAGTCACTTAGGGTACGGCTAGACAGCAGTTAAACACCTGTGGTTGGTGGGGTCAGCTCACTTGGGCTTGCACAGCTTGGGCTTCAGGGCTGTAAAACTGAAGTGTAGGCACTGGGGCTTGGGCTGGAGCCTGAGCTCTGGGAGGGTCCCTGTGAGGGAGAAGGATCCCAGCGCACGGGCTCCAGTCCGAGCTTGAAGGGGTCTTTTATTCCAGTTTCTGCCTGACTGAATAGTGTGTAGAACACTACCTTTAGCCCTCCTTGTAGCATCTTGTAAACACCCATAGCTACCAATTTTCTAGAAACGAGAAGTATAGCTGCACCATCCAAAATATGTAACAACAAGCTAGCATGTGTGTGGGTCAGTAAAGCGCTATGCAGCATTGGGGGCGGGAGGGTTAAGCCTTAGCGCCAGGAGCAGATGGTTTAAGGGGAATGAGATATGCTTGGTGAAAGGAGTCGTTGACCTCAGGGGCAGAGGAGGTGAGGGGTGTTCGTGTCTGAGCTAGGTGGAATCTGGGGGAGGTCCTTGCCCCTTGTAGGAGGGAGGGTTGAGAAGGCAGGCCTCTCAGAGGGGGAGGGAGAGGGCAGAACTTTAAGCACAGTGAGAGGGCAGTGCACCTCAAAGACCGCAGCTAGCATACCTGTCTCTCTCTATGATCCCAGCCACAATCCTCTTGTAATAATTGGGCCTCCCAAATTATCCTAATTGTGAGCTCAACTGTGAAAAGTGAGTGAGAGCTTGTAAAGTGTCACAATAACCTATAACAACAGATGTTGATAGGAAAAGTTGCAAAAGGGAGACAGACTGAATTACTCGCAACAAAAAGGCCCATGTCTGCAACTTAAGGACTGTGTTAAGATCTTGCCTCGAAAACAAGAAAAGCCGGGGACTGGAAATCACTGGACCAAAACTGGTGTGTCAGATCTTAACTGGCAAACAAAATAATGAGGGATGGGGCATAGACAACTCATGCCTGATGATACTGTGGGTGGGGCACACAATGTAAAGGGGGGGCACATGACCACTCCATGTGTTGCCTCTGGGAAGAAGTTCAAGCCCCACCTCCCTGGGCCAGAGCAGCCAATCCTGCCAGCTCCTGGGAGTCTGGGGACACAGGAACGGGTAGCACAAGCTGGAGTCCTGTCCTCCCCGCATTACGTTTCCGGCTCATTTGGCCCCTGTCCCCGGCAGCTGGGCCCAGGCAGGGATCGGAGTTGGGGGGGCTGCTGCCACCGCCTCCCCAGCCGGGATCTCATGCAGACAGTGATCCTGAGTGGAGTCAGCTGGCATGAGAAGTGGCTCCATTCCCTCAGCTCCCTGCCTGGCCCGGGCGATTGGGGGAGGGGCCCAGTGAGCTGGAAGTGCCCAGGGAGAGGTACTGCAAGAGAAGGACAGAGCCGCCCTCCCTTGGTGGCAGGCCGAACAGAGCAAGCCCTGCATGGGCAGCTCGGCACTCGCCAAAATCGGGGAAGGGGGGGAAGGGGCAGCACTTGCCTCTGCATGCCCCTGCCCCTCGCTACGCTTCGCCTATGGGATGGGGTAGACCACCCTTCAGTCCCTCTTGGGGTTCTTAAAAGAAAAGAGCCTTTGGGACTGGGAGGGGAAGGCAGATGGATGTGATTGGTGACTGACTGAAAGACAAGAGAAGGGGAAAAAGTGAATGTCACCATTACAGCTGCCACCCCTCTGTCTCCTGGGACCCCAGGATCTAGCATGACACCATTGTGCCTTTTTCTTCCTAATCTCGAGAGATGTCCTGACCAGACTGGGCCAAGAAAGGGGACCCAAGTGACCTCGCCACCTGCTCCAGCTGAATCCCAAACACCACCTAAGATGTAAGACTGCCTCTTTCTCACTCCCCCTTCACACTCGCACTCTTTTTGTGTCCTTTTCCTTCTCCACCTTATTTCTGGCCAGTCAGGACTGTATGTTTTGCAACACTGCTGTAAGACTGAGGCCAGAAAGGCAGCTAAAAGCAATGCCCAAAACAGCCTGATACTTGTACAAGTCTCCAAGTGGCTGACAAGATCATGAGCTGTGCCTGTGTTTCTCCAGCAGTGAGGTTTCAAGTGAGAGTCAAAGCCAGAGACAGAAGCTGCATTTTCTATCTTTGATGTTCTTTTCTTTCCCCTTTTGTTTGTCTTGTTTTGTCTTCTAGGAAAGAGGATTATACTTTAACAACAACGGCAACAATGACAGCTCCAGCCCATCTCAGCAAACTTCTTCTCTTTTCCCCAGACAGACAATTAGGGCATGTCTACACTGCTGTGATCACTCTCTTGTCAATTCAGGCACTTCACTGGAATGAGAAGATTAAGGGAATTTGACCAGAGAACGGATCCTGTCGACCCAGCACGGTGTAGACACCGCTGTAAGACGATCTAAGGTACCTCAATTCCAGCTACATTATTCACATATCTGGAGTTGCGTAACTTAGGTCAACTTACCCCCCCCCCCCCCCGTAGTGTAGACAACGCCTTGGTGTAATCTTTAACACCATTTAAAAGGCTGTCAGACTAGGGGAGGTTCTGTCTTCAGCTAAAGGGAAAGAAAACAAGGGATGCTGTTAAAATAAAAGCCTTTTTAAATATATTAACTATTGTTTCTTCTTTTCTGTATCTTTAATAAAAGGTTTAAAGGATTTTTAGTGGTGTGTTTGCCCTGGTACCAGGCTGGCTGTGGTCTCTGTATACCAACCTCCAAACCTTGTTTTAAATTGTTTGATGTTGGACAGCGACAGAATCATGTTAACAAATTTGACTCTTTCGGCCTCTATATATTCCATCTAAATTAATACAACAGTCCCTCACCCACATCAGTAAGCACCAGCTGTTGTACAACGCATGTTACTCAATAGTAGTGGCATTTCTCAAAAGCTGACATTCTCTGTAGTCCCAACTTACCTTTGCCATCTGATCTGCAGTGTTACCTTTGGCTCCAAGGTACACAGTGGCCAGGGTAGTTGAAATACTCCAAGGGGAAAACAAGATATTTGTGTTGGCTTGTGTCTTACACTCATGTTTGAAAAGGTCGAGGGCAAAACCAGTGTTTGCCACATTCAGAGATTCCATTATTTGAAACCTGGAAAGTGAGAGAAAAGAAAATACATCTCCAGCTGGCAGCTCATTGCGTAATACTGGTGATTGCTGCCCAACCCTATTTCCTACTGAAGAAATTAAAGTGATTTGAAAGTTTCTGAGGTGCAGCTACCCTGAGAGCTAAGCTTTTCAGTGCAGGCAGCTAAATAGTCATTTGGACCTTAGTATGTGCTACGTGTCTGTGTTAAAACACATTTCCCTCACTTCAGTTATTTCATAGAGACCCTTCTACAGTATGTGTTAAGCCTTTTCTTTTCAAAAGGCCTCTGATAGAGGATATTGATTTTATTTATAGATGTGACCCAAAGATACCTTGTGGCAATGAGTTCTGCTGGCTTTTTCCGCATTGTGTATAGTATTTTGTTTTGAACTGAAGGAAGCTCTGGAAGTTGAAGGAACACATTTTAGTCTCTCAGGAGTCTATGGGCTGCTCACTTCAACCATCTGCTATCTGTAAAAAGCAATAGAGGGTCCTGTGGCACCTTTAAGACTAACAGAAGTATTGGAAGCAATACTTCTGTTAGGCTAGGTCTACACTACCCGCCTGAATCGGCGGGTAGAAATCGACCTCTCGGGGATCGATTTATCGCGTCCCGTTGGGACGCGACAATCGATCCCCGAATCGACGCTCTTACTCCACCAGCGGAGGTGGGAGTAAGCGCAGTCGACAGAAAACCGCAGAAGTCGATTTTGCCGCCGTCCTCACAGCGGGGTAAGTCGGCTGCGATACGTCGAATTCAGCTATGCTATTCACGTAGCTGAATTTGCGTATCTTAAATCGACTCCCCCTGTAGTGTAGATGTAACCTCAGTCTTAAAGGTGCCACAGGACCCTCTATTGCTTTTTACAGATTCAGACTAACATGGCTACCCCTCTGATACCATCTGCTATCTGTTATTCATGGTATATGATTGGCCATCTAAGTTGCATGTAATTTTCTATTCCTTGATTACATAGTGTATAGTGAAATAGGTAGATGCACACAGAACAGCTCCTTTTTTTATAACAGAGGGAAGAAGGAGAACTTAATGAAACTGAATGGTAATAAATTTAAAGTAATAAAGGAAAAATCTTTACACAATGCACAAATTTACCCATGGAGTTCATTACCACAGGTACCATTGAGTCATCAAGAACTTAGTAGGATTCAAGAGAGAATTAGATGGTTATATGGCTAATGAGAACATTAAATAGCTACTTTAGCTACGATAAAAATATTATAAGGGTTAACCCCTCATGGGTCATTGCATATGCCTGCAACTAACTGGGTTAGGAAGAAGCTTCCTCTTTTGCAAGTTATTCCATAGTTGGCCACCGTGGGACTTCTTGCGCTTTCCTCTGCAGCATCTGGTATTAGCCACGGCTACAGACAGGATACTAGACTAAATGAACCCCTGATACAATTGTTTGGGGCAATTCCAATGTTCCTGTTTGTGCAAACAAAAGCCCTTTGACTTGGATGTTTGTAAAGAGTGAATAAATCAGAAACAAACATGGTCAAATTGATCAACCATTCAGAATGTTTCTGAACACTTTGCTATATTCAGTGAGCTAGACTGCCAACTACTATATGTCAAATACCATGTATTCCTTTCTTGTCTTTCAAAAATCTCCTGAAATCCTATCCCTTCTGAGAAACATTCCGGCTGTAACAATCTGTAATCACTCTGACTTATTCAGTATTTTATTTTTCTGAATGGTACTCATGCATACTATTAGATTTCCAGCTCTTCAGGGCAAGAATTCCTTTTGGTGTCTGTGTGGGGAGGAGGTAGATTACAAATATATGCAGTATTATTATTTATTATTTGTATTACTTTTTGCAGCCCCAGATATGGAGCAGGGACCCCATTGAGCTAGCTACAGCACAAATGCTGAAAAAGACAGTCCATGCCCTAGACAGTTTACAATCTAGGTAAGTACTATTTTGATGTAAATAATAACACTAGAATACAGTAACTTTAATATATACACAGGTCCATACTCTGCCCCAATTAACACATCACTCAGTGGAGTTGCATAAAATATAAGTAGGCTTGGAAAGATTAGATTTTTATCAGTAAACATTGATTTCACCGTACACACAAACTGATGAAAAAAATATTTCCATCGATCCTAATCAAAATTACACGTACTCAAAGTAAGAAAAATGCTGCTTGGGAACACATTAGTGATTTATACTTTTGAATTAGGCTTGGTACAAATGAACTACAAAAGGAATAGTAAAAATAGGTATGGCTTGTTGATTTAAGAATATTTACTTTGTATATTTTGATGTTGACAGTTTGTGTATTTAACAGTTTAGAAAGCTTTAACATTTGAGTCTCAACATCTACTGTCATGAAAAAATTGTCTGACACACACACCCCAATTTCACTCAACAGTGACAATTTAAATCCATGTAAATCTAAAAAATACTGAAAAATGGACATTGATATTATCCAACAAAATTTAAAAAAAAAACAACCTAATTCTGCCAAGTCTAAATGTAAATCACAACAGAATTTGACCTTCTTGTTTATTTTTCTGTAAGAGATTAAAGTTAACTCTCTCTTCTAGACAGTATCTGCTGTCTTGTTAAAATATGTTCCTTACTACATTGCTTTCATCCAAAGTCCCTCCACGTATACTTTCTATGCATTTACCAACACCACAGTATATCCATGAGAATGAAAATGTGGAACCTATAGAAGTAATTACAATACCTTGTTTTGCTCAAGGATGAAGTCTTGCACTCAGTGTCTTTCTTGGGTTTGCTACAATTCACACACATGGTAGGCTGAATATATAGTGTTTCTTTCACCCCTCCCACAGAAAGATTTCCAATGACTCAGAATGTTGCAGTTTAGTTTTGCCGAAAGGGAATATCTCTATGGAAGCACTGAACCATCCCATAAGAGCTGGACGTAAAGGGATGGTGGGAATGATCTCATGTACAGGACTGGCTGCCACATTGTTACTACAGGCATTTCATGGGAACAGGCTAGTAATGACTTGAACCAGCACTACTTGAAACAACTTTTGCTTTGTAATGTGTCGATTTCCACATAATGCAGTATCTGATCGCTTTCTCCCATGAGGTCGTCAGTTAATGACCTGCAAGGGAGGGAGATGGAGAAAGGCCTTGTGCCCTTTTTACTGCTCCATAATGTGTGAAAAATACATGGGAGGGTGCTTGTCACGGGGTTCAGGGGAATATATATATTATAAATATTTCAGGTTTGTCTACTTATTGCAGGAGTAGAACTAATGAAATTATAACATCCTAAGAGAGACAAGGGACAGAGGTTGCTGAACAAGCAGGGATTTTTCATCTGACTCCCCCCCTGTGATTTAAATAGAACAGTTCTCTCTGAGACCAGGGACCTTGCTGGCTAACCCTGTGAGTTGTGCTAATTTGCTTCATCGCTTTAGAAATCCATGCAACTTTAACTAACAACAAGATGGTGACATCCTTCCCCAAGCTCATTCCAGAGAAATTGTGAGGCCATGTCACACTGCGCCACTGCAGAGTATCTGGTAAAGACGCTCTATGCTGCTGGGAAAGAGTTCTCCCGTCGGCATAAAAAGACCCCACCCACATGAGCAGCAGAAGCTGTGTCAGAGGGAGAAGCTCTCCCACTTCATAACGCTGTGCCCATAAGTGCTTATATTGGTGTAACTTACGTTGCTTAGGGGTGGAATATTCACACCCCTGAGCAACATAAGTTTTGCCGACATAGGCTATGTCTACACTGCAGCCTATGTTAAAGCAACAGCCACTCTTTACCAATAGCTGTTATTAGCCAAAGTGGATGAATAGTATCTCACTTATAATTCTGTAGATGCAGCAATATTCACTTACCAGGAACTGAATCAATGTAGGTAATTCTGCTGTATTTAGGATTTCAAGCTTTGGTCTCCAGATTGTTTCTGTTTTGACTTCCACAGAATTAGCATAGCATAGGAGTGGGCTCTGTTGGCCTCTGGTGCTGCAGAACTGGTTGCACTTTGGAAAGTTATAATTATAACCTGTTTTGTTTGTCATTTTTAAGAGACTTAATTTGGCTTGAGTTATCTTGGTAAGCCTTCCCCATTCACTGGGTGAATGACAGATGTACTGGGCCAGTTTCATCCCTTAGTGTAATCAGTGGTGTTACATCAAGGATGTTACATCTTGGGAAATGGTTGTGGTGTACTGTACACACATGTGCAGTACAAGATTAAATTAAAGACTTTTGTGGTTATTCAATATAATTTCTAAGTAGCCCAATATTTTTAAAGCTGTCTTCTCTTAAATCCTATTCTCCTGTGACTTTTAATCTACACAAAATTATACTCAAAAGGACAATATACATTAGATCAGTGTGATGGGATGAGAGATAACAATAAAAAACCATCCTCAAGTTCTTCCATTTACTGAGGTTCTCCAAGGAAAACACAAAAGCGAGTAGGAAGTGGTGCTGGTGATTTGGTAATTGAGGAACTCTTCCCTCTAAAATAATGCTAAATTAAGGCACCAGCATGTTGTTAGAAGACACTGTGTTGGGGGAGGTGCTGTCTTTCTGAAGGGATGTAAATGTGAGGGATTGTCCGCTGTGGTCATTCAAGCTTCCATTGCACTCTGTGCAGGACTAATATTGATCATTTCAGTGACCTGGCAAATTTCCACTTGTGTAATGGCATTCTGCCTACGTCTCTTCCTCCTGCAATTAATTCAGTCTTTTTCTTCACTTGTTTTTCTACTCTATTCAGTGTTTCTCTCTCTAATTAAAGAAATACAAGTTTCTTTCCAAAATTGAGGCATCTTCTATTATAAGTATTCTTCTCTTGCTCCCCCCAAGTCTTGTTCAACTTTTTCAGACTGCTCAGGGGCTGAAACTTTCCATGGCTGGTTTCTGCCAACAAGTGACTTGGTTTTGGAAATTTTTGCCAAAATCTGTACTGTTCATGACTCCTATTTGTTTACAAACACATTTATTCCAGTGAGAAATCTTGTTCATGCAGAACTCTCAGAGTAAAATTATTTGGTTCAAATTTGATGTTTTGTAGATCTCTGTTAGATCTAAAGAACAAACCATGTTAGAAGGAAATGGATGTTGAGTAGTCTTGAAGTATCAAAAGTTTCTTCATGCCGGTGAAGCATGATTTCTTTGCTCAGTGAAAATTTTCAAAACTGGCAATATTTATATGCAGGGGACTCTTCTGTTCAGTTTTTCTGCTCATTCAAAAGCACAATCTAAATTTACTTATAAACACTTTTCGGGAGGGTGCAATTCATATATAAACTGTACTACTTTGCTAGCTATACACACCTTTAGATCTTGTATTCATAAAAATGCAGTCCCAGCGATGATGCAGACATGAGCAAGCAGTCTTGACATTTTCCAGTTGACTTGTAATGCTAAAAGTATGAGGGGGAGCCTGAATTTCTCTGTAACACAGCATAGTGACACTGAAACGCACTGTGGTTAATGATAGGTTTACAGGTAATATTCATGTATAAAAACTTCACTGAGATTTTTTTGATGTCACAGGGTGTGACTTTATGCCAGCTGCCTTGCTGCTGAATCAGAAAATTCTCTGTTTCATGTTACGTTATTTTAACTGGCTCTAAGATCTTTTTTCTATCCCCTTTTTTTCTGGAGGAGAACACCAAACAGAAACCAGTTACAACAATGTAGCTTGGTATCAATGCACTGATGTGCTAAGAAGGGCTCTCTGGGGGTCTCTTGTTAAAAATTTTGCTTTTTTCTTTTTTAAACCCTTCTGAAAACCAATTGATTTTGCCTTTTTGAATGAACCAAATTGCATCAAATGGCTGATATATTCCAGATTTCAGAGAGAAAGAATACCTCCCATCCCTGGCTTCTCTATGTTGTCTTTACCCTCCACCCTGCTCCTTCAAATTGGGCCCCCTCCTTCACTGTGCTATAGTTTCACTATATCTTTCTAGGACAGAGTATAAACAATTCCAGCACACATTATTTAATGTGTTCTTACCAAGTGGCCTCCTTCTCTGTTAATGGTTATTAGAAAGCACTGCTGTTTTATATGGGGAGAAATAAATTAACAGCTTAGAGGCTGATACAGCAGCAGAGTACAGGGCAGGTGCAGGCCTTCTTGAGAGGTGGATTCTTGCCCTGTGCCACACTGACAATGTTGTGTTCAGAACAGCTGCTCCAGCGGGGGCTGGGCATTCTTCATGTATAGCGTTCAAATGTAGAACTTACTCCCCTTTCTCTCTCCTCTTTCCCTCCACCTCCCTCCATTCTTTGTTAAAAATAACCCAAATCTCTTTACACTTCTGAACACTATCTTCATAGAAATGTACAATGATGAAACACACTTATTTTCCCTTTTCCACACCTGACAAATATTCAAAGGAGCTTGTGACAGGTTCCCCCTCCTTTCGGGGTGACATCTGGGACTGGGGTACCACTGAGCCCACCTGACCCAACAGCCTGGGCTCCCCTCTCACACTGTGCTGCTGTGATAAGTTGGCAAGCTCTCCAAGCTTGCTCTTTCACCAGCATACACACAGATAGGAACACACCCAGCTGCAGCTTCACACTCAGATGCTGAGATCAGCTCCGCATGGGAAGGCTCAGTTAAGGCACCTCCCAGTTGCTAAGGCACACCCTCCTCTCTGGAGTATAAACCCAAAATTATACAGTCTTGTGTTGCACAGGGAACTGATAAGCTCATAAAATTTGCTCCCTCCCTCAATGTGGAGAGAGACATCCAACAACTTTCTGCCCCAAGTTATGATTTCCACACATTGGTTTTAGACAAAACAAAAACAAGTTTATTAACCACCAAAGATAGATTTTAAGTGATTATAAGTGATAGCAAACAGATCAAAGAAGATTACCATAGTAAGTAAACAAACAAAACTGCAAACTGATCTTAACACACTAGATAGGTAGGATATGAATTAGCAAATTCTCACCCTGAGTGATAAGCAGGCTGGCAGATTCTTAAGGCACAACCTGCCGTGGCTTTCCCAGGTTTTCATATACAGGCTAAAAATCCCTCTAGCCTGGGACCATCACTTCCCATGGTTCAGTCCTTGCCCCTCAGGTGTTTCCAGGTGTGCTGTTGTAGGGAGAGTGAGGTACCCCTTTTATATCTTGTTCCCAATTGCTGGAAAGCTCTTTTGCTGTGACCTGGGTCAAACAGTTGCCATTGTGCAGTGCTATCTCTGAGAGGTTTCTGTTTTACACAGTTCCTGGGGTAACTCTGGGAGCATTTCCTCAATAAGCCATTAACATTGTTTGGCCTTTTTACTGTTGAACCTGAAAGGCTGCTTGTGGGTGTTTTCAACCTCACAACATGTTTCAGTAACACATACATAGCCAAACTTCATAACTTCATATATGACAATAGCACATACAATCCAATGAGATATAACTGGCTAGCACACGAAGATGTTTAGAATGATACCTCACAAGGCATACTTTGTACAAAACATATCCTAATTACATGACAGTGGTGAATATTGGGGTGCCAGGGTGTCACAGAGCTTAACTTCCCTTTTGGACTATCGAAGAGGAGTGAGTTAGGGTGCCAGAATCTGGCCCAGAGGGCCCAATTGTCTATTAAGGGCCCAATTTTGCAAACACTTGTGCATGCGAGTAACTATATTCATGTGAGTAATGTTATATGTAAGAGCAGAAAAGAAATAGCCCTGAATTTTGAGTTACCCTCACACAGAAATTAGAAAGTAGAAACCCTCTCAGATTGAAAATAGCCAAAGATATTTGCTTAATCTTTAGAAAAATGACAAGAAAAATCACCTTTTGACAGAGACTAAGCATGAAAAACTGAAGCCCAATATCTGACTGGTTCAGAAAGATGTTTGTAGAAAAAGCAGACAGACAACTGGTGAATTTGCCTGCATTTCTAGCCAAGATAATTGGGGTGGGAGGCAGGTTTTCTTGCTTCCTATATTTTGATTCTCCCACAAACCACCTCTTACAGCTCTAATGGCAATAATGCCTCCCTTAACATTTGGGTCTTTGAACTCCACACTGGAGTCTACTGTGAATGCCAGTAAATTCAAACCACTGCCTGAAAAATGGAAAAGCAGATTCCTAGATAGTTGGCACTGGCATAGGAATGTAGGTCAAATAATGCTTTGTTATTTGCTTCATGCTACACATTCCTAGTTTGTTTCAAAGATGTGTTCTCCCTTCCACCCTACACACTTTGCTATTGTGTGTCTTGTGCCTGTGCTCCCTTCCCTCCATCATGATATTTTAAAAAATAAAGACTCTGATACATTAAGCTAAATAACATGGACTGAAGGACTCACCATATTTGTGAAGTGAGCAGACACATCTTGATTGGGCACCACATCTGATTAGTCCCACAAACACCACCTCCCAAAAAAGCCTGTCCTAACCTGATTTCAAGTTCTTAGTTTTATGAACTATTCAGCTGATTATCGAATAGGAGCAAGAGATCCATCCAGAGGAAGAAATCAGTAGAAACAGTCAGGATCATCTCCAGTCAGTGCACTTCTGATGATGATGACCAAATAACCCACGGATGCAAGGGGAGAGGATGGTATCCAGGGCCAGTTTGCTGAGGGCTCCAACATGGAAATTAGATTTCAGGAAGAACATTAAGAACTCCCCAAATGTCATGCTTAACTGACTGGGTGAGTTTAAAAATATAAAAGTACCCTATTGACTCCAAGTTAGACAAAGTATTAAAAGAGTTGATGTGACTGAGCAAAGAATTAGCCATGTAGAAGCTCAAGAGACGTGTAAAGAAATGGCTGATGTCAGGAGAGGTGGATGTGAGGATAAAACGGGGGTTCTGGACAACAGGAGATAGAATCTGAAAATAACTAACATACAGAGGTAAGTGTTGAATTGGGAAGAGCTTGCAGAACCCATTGTGCTGAACCAAAAGAAAATGAGCCACCCAGAGCTCCAATCACAAGCTTCCTGGTATTTCAGAGAAAATAGCTTGTCCAGCAAGAACCTAGAAAAATGGAAAAACTGCAATAACAATGACACACAAGTCTTTGAATATTCTCAACTCAATCTGGAAACATGCCATAAAAAGAAGAAAATGGAGAGAACACCAAGTCATTTTTAAGAATGGTCTTGACACTGCCGTGTGGTACCATCCTAACTCACTCCAAGTAATACCTTTCTTATAGAGTAAGGCCCCAGTCCTGCAAACATTTGAACACATGCTTAACTTCATGCAGGTGAGTAGTCCCATTGAATTTAACTGGACTGATCATGTGTGTAAAATTAAAGACATATATAAATGTTTCCAGGATCAGAGAATTTACAGGGCCAGAATCTGTCCCAAATCTAAAACTTTTCCAAAGCTGTGAATATTTGAGAATATGCGATAGAAAATGCACATTGACAATTTGTCAGTTGTTGTTCAGATAAAGATGGACAGTGTAAATGCTTGTTCAGCTAGTGAAGACTACAAACCAATCCTTACAATAAAATCCTCTTTCTAGTCATGTCTGTGTGTCAAGTCAATGAAATCAGGGGATTTGGGGAGGTTGTTTTTACATTTATTTACTTTTTTGCTGAGATGTATTTCTCAAATGAAGCCTGTTTTTACTGCTTAGAATAGAGGCAGGCAAACTTTTTGGCCTGAGGGCTGCATCAGGGTTTGGAAATTGTATGGAGGGCCGGTTAGGGGAGCGGGGCGTGGCCCGGCCCCCACCCCCTATTCACCCCCTCCGCTTCTGGGCCCTGACACCCCCCCCCGGACTCCTGCCCCATCCAAACCCCCCTGTTCCCTGCTGGCCCCCCCGGGATCCCTGCCCCATCCACCCCCCCTGCTCCCTGTCCCCTGAACCCCCCCAGAACACCCACCCCTGACTGCCCTGCGCCGCCCCATCAAACCCCTCCTCTCCTTCCTGACAGCCCCCCGTCGCCCCATCCAACCCCCCCCTCCTTCCTGACTGCCCCCCCCGGGACCCCTGCCCCCATTGAACCCCCCTGTCCCCTATCCTCTGACCGCCCTGACCCCTATCCACACTCCCACACCCTGACCACCACTCCGAGCTCCCCTGCTCTCTATCCAACCGCCCCCCGCCCCCTGCTCCCTGCCCCCTTACCGCACTGCTTGGAGCACCGGTGGCTGACGGCGCTACAGCCACGCCGCCCAGCTGGAGCCAGCCACACACCGCGCAGCACAGAGAACTGGTCAGGCTGGACTCTGTAGCTGCATTGCCCCAGGAGCTCGCCGCCCCGCTGCCCAGAGCATTGCGCTGGCGGCGGGGCAAGCTGAGGCTGCGGGGGAGGGTGAACATTGAGGGAGGGGCTGGGGGCTAGCCTCCCGGGCCAGGAGCTCAGGGGCCAGGCAGGAGGGTCCCACGGGCCAGATGTGGCCCGTGGGCCGTAGTTTGCCCACCTCTGGCTTAGAACAACTACAAAAGTCTAAAATGATGCAGTTTAGAGCATCGTTGATAGAAAAAATTGGTTCATTCCTGTTGAGAGTTTAAGTTGAAATTCGCTACTACCATTATCAGGTCCACACAGATTACTGTGGGGACAGTAACACCTTTTTATCTTTAAATGTATTGTGGTCACTTGGACTGTTTTCTATTCCTGATTCTACAATTGACCAAGATACAGGAAAGTGAAGAAAAAGTACCCAAAATGTTTAGACACTCAAGAAAATGTGGTACATTCCTGCTTCTGCAAGATCCTATTAGGTAACAGCATGTTACACTTCTTAAGGTGCACAGAGTCTGCTTAAGCAGGGGTTCTCAACCTTTTTCTCTCTGAGGCCCCCCTCAACATGCTATAAAAATACCAGGGCCCAGCAGGGTCGGGGGTGGGGTGGGGGCAGGGCTCGGGTCAGGGGCCTTGGGCGTAGTTTGACTTCTGTTGGGGGGGACAGGAGCCAGCAGGGTTCGAGCCACCTCTGCATGGCAGGGTCCAGGGAGGGAGTGCCACCTCCACCCCCTGACTCACCTCAGCAGATCGCCCAGCCTGTCTCAGTTGTGGGGGTGGGGACGTGCAACCCAAAATTATAACTCAAAGGTTGGAGGCTTAGCTCAAAAAGTTTAAAAACAGCTCAGGGTGCAGGGAGGGGGGTGGCTAGGGGCTGTGTGCACACAGAGGGTAGCTGTGGGTCTGTAGGGAGGGGGGTGGCTAGGGGTTGTGTGCAGCCAGGGGGTATCTCAGGTTGTAGGGAGGGGGTACTAGGGACTGTGTGTGAGCAGGGGGATAGTTCAGTGTGTAGGGAAAGGGTATTAGTCGCTGTGTGCAGGCAGGGGGTAGCTCAGAGTACAGGGAGGGGGGTGGCTAGGGGCTGTGTGCAGGCAGGGGGTAGCTCAGGGTACAGGGAGGGGGTGGCTAGGGACTGTGTGCGGGCAGGGGGGGTAGCTCAGGGTGTAGGGAGAGGGGTATTAGGGGCTGTGTGCTGGGAGGTCTCTGTTCCCGGAGGGGCCTGCGGGCGAGCCACAGAGCCGGGTCTCCCCACCCAGGGGGCTCTTACCGGCTGCCTCTGCGGGAGCAACGGAGACTGGGAACTGAGTCTGGGGCACCAGCAGGAGAGGAGGGAATGCTGCTGCTGCTAATGGCTCCATAGCACCAGCCAGAGCAGCAGCTGCCCCGCAATGCCCAGCTCCATCTTCTGCCTCCAACCTGGCCAGCGGGTGGGGAGAGAGGAGATGGGCAGGGAGCTGCCCTCGAGACTGCCGTGATCTTGCCATGGAGTTTGTGGGGGCAATGCCCTCCATGTCCCCAGTGCTGCTCATGGGCTCAGGGCTTCTGCTCCACAGGGAGCACCAGGGCTCAGGGCTCCAGGATTCAGCCCTGCGGGGGGTGCTGGGGATCGGGGCTTCAGCCGCAAGGCTCCGCGGCCCCCTTGAAAGGGCTCGTGGACTCCCAGGAGGCCGCGGACCCCCGGTTGAGATCCGCTGTGCTAAAGGACAGGATGCTCTTGGTCTTGTTATGCCTCATAAAAAAGAGAAATAAGTGATCTGCTACAAATTGAGTGATGGTACCAGAACAATATGGCACCATAGAAGAGCTAACAATGGTGCCTTGTAAAATCAGCTAAGTGTGGATTGAAAGCATCTTTCATTCACATACAGCTCAGAATGGATGGAAGTAATACTTCTCTTCCAACTTGATCGCTGGCAGATACACTCTGCTATAGCTTTCGCCATCAGTTTTCTGCTGGTCCACTTGGAAAACCTCTCATAAGCCAATTCTCTTTCTGGCTTCAGAGAATTAGTAAATCAAAGACTGAAAATATAACCTGTTGGCCCTGTCTACATTAAATGTTGTTTGCCTTAATGCGAACATTCTCTATAATCCCCAAAAGAGAGACTTCAGTGCTGTTTGAAAATACACTAAAGGTCACTGGAAAACTCCTTGCCAGTTTTATTTACCTGTCCCTATATTTTAGAAGGCATTGTGTTCCCTTTAACTACACAATGTGTGAAATTTTGAATAATGGATGGCTTTATTTTTTTTAACATAAGAAATAAGAACAGTTCTAAATACAAGCCGTTTGCATCAGTAAAATCTCAAGAATATATTGTGTGTCTGATAAGCCATATACGTAGCCTTCCTCGCAAACTCTTAGAAATCATATTGTACACTGAAACTGAGATCTGGTACTTGGATAGCTGTAGACATATAAATGTAGGATAACAGACATTATCTGGGCAATCTACTCCCATGGTCAGATTGAACACAATTTTCACCAACATTGTGTCCAAGCCCAGAGCTAGAGCAGAATTCCACAGCTAGCCCCTATCTTTGCAATGGACCAATCCTAATCCAAACTCCAAATTTGAGGGTGTTTGAAAGGTGGTCTTGTAGAGCTTGGGCTGAATAGAAGATGATAAAGTGGCCTGCCCTAGAGAACATGGATTTGGAGAGGAAAAGGACTTTTTGTTGATTTTTAGCACTTGTTCAGAGACTGACCTCCAGTGGCTGACTTGGTTTATCACAGATGTGACTTTTCCAGATATTTGCAGCTGAGTATGAGTGCTAAATATGGGAGCTTTCATCTCTACCTGTAACAACTTGCTAAGGAACACAGTGTTTGCTGTTTATTTGTATTGCAGTCAGGGCGAGTGCAAGGATGTTTCCGCGCCCTAGGCAAAACTTCCACCTTGCGCTCCCCCCCTCCCCGAGCCCTGTGGCAGCTCTCCACCCCCCCCGCCCTAAGCCACCCCCCCCGCAGCAGCTCCCCCCTCCGCCCTGAGGCGCCCCTCCCCGCAGCAGCTCTCCCTGGCCCGGTGAGCCGTGCGGCAGCTCCCCGCCCCAGCTCACCTCTGCTCCACTTCCTCCCTGAGCACGCCATTGCCGCTCCACTCAGGGCCGGCTCCAGGCACCAGCCCACCAAGCTTGTGCTTGGGGCGGCACCTGGAGGGGGGCGGCGCGGCGCTCCAGCCGCCAGGGAGAACGGAGCCCCAGCCGGGCTCGCCGCCCTCCCCCCAGCGCTCTGGCCGCCAGGAAGAGCGGAGCCGCGGCGGGCACTCCGCCCTCTCCCTGGTGCTCTGGCCACCGGGGAGAGTGGAGCCTCGGCCGGGCTCTCCGCCCTCCCCCCGGCGCTCTGGCCGCCGGGGAGAGCAGAGCCGCGCTGGGCCTCGCCGCCCTCCCCCTGGTGCTCCGGCCAATCGGGGAGAGTGGCCCACGGCTGGGCTCGGCGCCCTCCCCTGCCACGCTGGGAGTTGGGGGGCAGAGTACAGGAGGGGTTCGGGCTCTGGCCCGGTGCCGCTTACCTGAAGCAGCTTCAGGGTGGCAGCGGCGCGCACCGGGGCCAGGGCAGGCTCCCTGCACGCTTGCCCTGTCCCCATCCCACGTCACTCCCAGAAGCACTGTGGCCCTGGGGCTGGGGGGGGGATGCGGAGGGTTCCGCATGTGCTGCCCTTGCCGCGCCTCCAGGTACCTCCCCCGAAGCTCCCATTGGCCGCGGTTCCCCGTTCCCGGCCAATGGGAGCTGTGGGGAGCAGTGCCTGGAGGCAACGCACGGAACCCTCTGCCCTCCTGCCCGGGGGCCGCAGGGACATGGTGCCAGTGGCGCCCTGGGCCAGATCCGGCCCATGGGCCGTAGTTTGCCCACCCCTGTTCTAGACTGTAGGCTTTTTGGAGTCTACAATATGGTATCTTGAAAGTAATAGGTGTATTAATGTGTCATACCTGATTCAGTCGAAAAGGCATTTCTTTGGTGTCTTTGTCCTTAAATTCCTTCTCCCTGATTAGTCTGCTTCCCTCTCGATGTGGGGAAGATATGCACCCACCTGTGTTAACAGAGCTAAGATTCACTAACACGTCACTCAAAAACACACAGTGATTATAAGTGAGAACAAACAGATCAAAGCAGATTACCTAAGAAATCAAACAAAATGCAATCTAAGCCGTCTATACTAGATAGGATTTGAATCAGCAATATCTCACCCTGACTGATGATACAAGCAGGCTTACAGATTCTTGAGGCACAGGCTGCATCTGCTTTAACTAAGACCAGTGCAGTAGATGTCACAATAGAGCCTGGACCAAACAAATCTTTGATCAGTCCTTAGTCCACGTAGTACGTGTTATTTTGACAAGTCACTAAATTAAGTGTGGGATTTGGGTTGGATGTTTTTGTGGATTTTTTGCATCTATAATCTTTCCTCTCAGAGTTTGACCTGTCTGTTGTTGTTTTGGCTCTGTTTCCATCTTTATAGAGATGGTAGTTAGAATCTGAATCAGATTGCTGGAGCCTGATGGGTTATCTAATACAAACATCTTAAATCTGTACACCTGGCATGGTATTTCTGAAATAAGATGAGGGATATAATGATTAATTCAGGGAAGTCCTATGGCCCATGCTATACAGGGGGTCAGACTAGATGATCACAGTGATCCCTTCTGGCCTTATAATCTATGAATCTCTGATTACACTGTACCCAGTTAAACTGATAAGGAGTTCTAAATATTAGCTGACACCTCTGTTATCCCAGACTTTATCACCACTCCATATAAATAATTAACCATACTTACAATTTACACATTCACTCAAAAACGGTAGGTTACAAATCTGGATCCCCTAGATTACTCAGAACATCCTGACTTTTTCTGTCCCCTAGGCCCTGATCCTGCTATGAGCATCACAGGGACATAAAACATAGCCCATGCAGGCTATGGCCATGTAGGACCGCAGATTGCAAGCGTTTTTGGGCAGGGATTCCCTTTTTTACTGTGTCAGTAACCAACAAATAAGCAACATGCACTGATAAATAATTCAAAACAGGACATAATTTCTTAATTAAACAAATATACCAACATCCCAGGCAGGTCTCCGTTACCTTCAGCACCAATGTTAATAGAATCACAGGTCGTTGTTTTTTCTTACTCTAATAATAAAGACAGGAAATGGTAAATTCAAACCAAAGGTTTGAAGAAGATTTGCATAGCATTGCAGGGGGAGATGTAGATTATTTTTCTCCCCTACTTCAGTCCTACTCATCTCCCGCAGTACCACCAGTGGTGTGGAAATGGAGTTCACCTGTGGCTGTGGCTCACTCCTCTCCCACAGTCAGGCCAAACAAGAGCCCTGCTTTCTCTGGCTGCAGCACATTAGCAGAGGAGAGAACTTAGCTCCAAGTTAGGGAAGTGTTCACATATTCTATAGAGCAAGGAATCCTCCATGATCTGTGCTTTGTTCTCTGTTTTGGCAACAGAGGGTCATGGAAATGTAGGACTGGAAGAGACCTGGGTAGGCCATCTAGTCCAGTCCCCGGCACTGAGGCAGGACTAAGTCTCATCTAGATCATCCCTGACAGGTGTCTGTCTAACCTGTTCTTAAAAATCTCCAATGACATGGATTCCACAACCTCCCTGGGTAATTTGCTCCAGTGCTTAACTGCCCTTACAGTTAGGAAGTTTTTTCTAATGTCTAAACTGAAATCTACCTTGCTGCAATTTAAGCCCATTAGTTGTTCTCCTGTCCTCAGTGGTTAAGGAAAACAATTTATCAACCTTTTCTTTATTGCAATCTTTGATATACTTTAAGACTGTGATCATATCCTCCCACAATATTTTCTTCTCTATACTGAAAAAAATAAGGTTTGCTTAATTTTTTCTCGTAGGTCATGTGTTCTAGACCAGTGGTTCTCAACCAGGGGAATATCAACTCATCTAAATATTTGCCTAGTTTTAGAAAGAGCTACATAAAAACCACTAACAAAATCAGTACAAAGTAAAATTTCATACAGACGACTTGTATATACTGAAATGTAAGTATATTCCAATTAGGGCTGTTGATTAAGCGCAGTTAACTCACATGATTAACTCAATTTTTTTTCGTGATTAAAAAATTAATCGTGACTAATCACACTGTTAAACAATAGAATGCCAACTGAAATTTATTAAATATTTTGATGTTTTTTACATTTTCAAATATATTTATTTCTATTACAACACAGAATACAAAGTGTACACTGCTCACTTTATATTATTTTTATTACAAATATTTGCACTATAAAAATGATAAACAAAAGAAATAGTATTTTGCAATTCACCTCATACAAGTACCATAGAGCAATCTTTTTATCGTGAAAGTGTAACTTACAAATGTAGATTTTTTTTTGTTACATAACTGCTCTCAAAAACAAAACAATGTAAAACTTCAGAGCCAAAAGTCAACTCAATCTTACTTCTTGTTCAGCCAATTGCTACGCCAAACAAGTTTGTTTACATTTACAGGAGATGCTGCTGCCTGCTTCTTATTTACAATGTCACCTGAAAGTGAGAACAGGTGTTCACATGGCACTTTTGTAGCCGGCGTTGCAAGGTATTTACGTTCCAGATGTGCTAAACATTTGTATGCCCCTTCATGCTTTGACCACCATTCCAGAGCACATGCTTCCATGCTGATGATACTCATTAAAAAAATGTGTTAATTAAATTTTTGACTGAATTCCTTGGGGAAGAATTGCATGTCTCCTGCTCTGTTTTACCCACATTCTGCCGTATATTTCATGTTATAGCAATGTCTCGGATGATGACCCAGTTTGTTTTAAGAACACTTTCACTGCAGATTTGACAAAATGCAAAGAAGGTACCAATGTGAGATTTCTAAAGATGCTGTAGTTATGTTACTCAATCCAAGGTTTAAGAATCTGAAGTTCCTTCCAAAATCTGAGAGGGATGAGGTGAGGAGCATGCTTTCAGAAGTCTTAAAAGAGCAACACTCACTCGATGGCCCTAATTCCAATTGATTTATTTTATGATTACATGGTAAAAATGAGAAAGAAAGCAAATAATAGTGAGCTGTGACTTTTGTATTTTTACGTCTGATTTTGTAAGCAAGTAGTTTTTAAGTGAGGTGAAACTTGCTGGTATGCAAGACAAATCAGACTCCTGAAAGCGGTACAGTAGTCTGGAAAGGTTGAGAGTCACTGTTCTAGACCTTTAACCATTTTTGTTTCTGTCCCCTGGACTTTCTCCAATTTGTCTACCTCTTTCCCAAAGTGTGGTGTCCAGAACTGGACACAGTGTTCCAGTGGCGGCCTTATCAGTTCTGAGAGAGTGGAAGAATTATTTCCTGTATCTTGCTTACAACACTCCTGCTAATACATCTCAGAATGAATTCTCTTTTTTGCCACAGTATTACATTACATTGTTGACACATATTTAGCTTGTGATCCACTATAGCCCCCAGAGCCTTTTCTGCAGTACTGTTAGGAATCAGGGCCTTCAGCAGAGCTAGTCTCCAGGCAGCCTCACCGCTATAGCTGGTCTGCGGCAGGCTGTGGGACTAGCCACACACCCTGACTGACTACAGAAGGCAGTAGGCTGGCACTTAAGCCAGCAGCAGCAGCAGCAGCTTGCTGGTTTCTCAACCACCACTGTGCCTGCTCCTGTGTTACCTTGTTCTTGCTGCTCCTGCCTTGCACCCAGCCTTGCCTCAGCCCTGCCCCTGCCTTGAATCCTTCCTTGGTTGCTATCCTGCTCTCTCCAGTTCCTGACCTCAGGAGCAGCGCTAGAGTGGTGGAGATATATCTGTAGTTTCTAGTGTAGGTACAGCGTCTGTGTTCTAGTCAATCCGGCTGGAATCGAACTGGTCATTGATCTACTAGTGTAGCTGCAAATATGGCAGTTGAATGGCTGGCAGCTTTCTGGTGGTCTGAGTCCCAACGTGCTGCATGTTTCCTCTGTTTCTGCTTTGTTCGCCTATTAATCACACACTCCTATTATCTCTCAAGAGACTGACCATTGCCACCATGTTTCACTTATCACATGGGGGGTAATAAGATGAGAAGAACTATGTGTGATGGGATCTATACCCAGGGTGAAACCTGGAAGCTGTTGGAACCGCTATGCCCCCTAACTATTTAGCTGGGTTGGACTCCAACACTTGCTCTGCTGGTGACACACAGCCAGCCCCTCCAGGCCCTGTTATCACCCAACATGACAGCAGGTGGCGCCACACACCCAACTGAGTTATCTGAGGGCTTTGCCTAAACCACTCCTGGGCCAACAATGGAGGCCTCAGCCAATTTCCCAGCTCCCCAGCCTTACACCCCCACTGGAGTATAAACCCAGAATTGAGCGGTCTTGCACTGCAGAGTAGTCTGTACGGTGCAAGCTCATTAAATTAGTCTGCTTCCCCCTCGATGTGGGGAAGATATGCACCCACCTGTGTTAACAGAACTAAGATTCGCTAACACGTCACTCAAAAACACACAGTGATTACAAGTGAGAACAAACAGATCAAAGCAGGTTACCTAAGAAACCAAACAAAATGCAATCTAAACCGTCTATACTAGATAAGATTTGAATCAGCAATATCTCACCCTGACTGATGATACAAGCAGACTTACAGATTCTTGAGGCACAGGCTGCATCTGCTTTGTAGCCTGGGTTTCCCACTCCCCTATTCAAAGTACTTTGTTTTCCAGCGTTTCTTTTAGGTGTTGAGTTGTGGGGGACTGAAGACCAAAAGATGACACTCCCCATCTTATATAGTTTCTCCATATGGCAGGAACCCCTTTGTTTCAAGCCAGCTTCCAGCCCAGTTTGTGGTCTGGTCACATGCCCTTGCATGCCTTGCTGAGTTATAGCAGGCATTATTTATAGGCTCGGTGAAGGGTCCCCAGGTGAGGACAAGCCCTTTCCATGGTCCATTGTCTTTGTTAATGAACCATTAGCACCGTCTAGCTTCTTCATCGTTGTACCTGAAAGGCTAATTGTGGGTGTTTCCAATTTCACAACATCTTTCAGTAACACACACACAGCAAAACTTCATAACTTTTTATAGAAGGACAGCACATCCTTCCAACAGGATATTAATGTTCAACAGATCAAGATGTTTAGAATGATACCTTACAAAGCATACTTTGTACAAAACATATCATAATTATATCAGCATGGTAAATATGGGGTTCTTTGGGGTGCAGAATGTCACAGAATGTTTCTAAAACGAAACTAGTCTTTTTTAAAAGAACTGTTTACAGAGATGTGTGATGTGGTGTTTACCACACACAGGTGATGAAATGGTTAATTTGGGCCTGAGAGATCAATACACACAGATGGTGGCACTAGGAGGGTAGGCCTGGCCTGTTAAAGATGAGTCCCAGATGGGAAAGGATGTGGGTGGTTTCTGTAAATGGAGGAAGCCCAGAATAGAAAAGGACTGAAGGGAGAAAGCCTACAGGTTTCTTCCCCTTTCTCTAGGTAGTAGAGCACAGAGGAAGCTCAGGAGGGCATTTACACCCTGGTCCTGATGGAAGAGGGAAAAGGGGTGAAGGGGAATCTTGAAGTGGGCCTGAGAGAAGACCACCCCATAAGCAGAAAGCCTTGTGAGGGACTGGAGTTGAGGATCCAAAGAGGGCAAGACTTAAGGAGGGTAGTCCCCAAAAGTCAGCACTCTGCAGAAGAATGGAGAGGTTGGGGGGACTAGGGGGTGTGGACACAGGATGGTTTAAAAGTTCAAGCCTGGAAAAGGGCCTGCCGCTGCTTTCCCTGAAATCTGTGTTTTGCTTTCGAGTTGGGTTAATAGACTCCAGGGAGAAGCCTTGGGGCTGCAAGTCTGATAGAAGAGTAGAGTGGAAGAGGAGTCTGGGAGGGGAGGAAGATGGCAGATCGATGACCAGTACGGTATAGGGCACTGTCCATGTGGCACACTGAAACTCTGGAAGGAGAGGGACTCTAAAGTGACCTGGCAGGAAGGCCAAGTCATGAGAAGAGATACCACCCAGGGCATAGAAGCTGTCAGCAAGGGGTGCTAGATGGCGAGCTGGTACACCACACCCAGCCACAAGTGGTGCACGTGTCATGACTTCAACTGCAGCTAATTTTCCACCCATGTGCACAGACTGGCTTCCTGGTGCCCGCTCCAAACTCTTCCCTCCCAGTTCCTAGGGGGTTGCTACAAGCCCTAATTTAGAAGCAGAAGGCTGTTTTCTTGTTTCTCACCTCATATGTACAGAGTAGTTTGTAGATTTCAACTTCTTTCTTTTGCACATTTTTTCAGGAGAAAATTTTGGTCTTGGTATATTATATTGGTTTATTAAAGAAACAATGTTTTAAGACTCCCCATTTATGATTAGGAAGCGGGAGTATAAAACTGGAAAATGAAACTGAGTAGCATTGCCAAAATATTAATATTTATTAGTAGTACTCACTTGTCCCTTAAAAATGATTAGAAGAAGGTGTATGTTATATCTGTGATTGAGGAGAGCATCCGTATTCAGGCAGCACTTAAATACATGCTAAGCACATGCTTGAGTCCCATTGCAATCAGTGGGACATAAGTAGATGCCCAAGTGCTGTCTGGAACAGGGGATCTATATACTGTCTATCACCATGTGACCATTTATAGTAGTGTTCTACTCTTGCTGCTTCATTCTTATCACATGCACACACGTATGTCTTCAACTTCTGTTCGGCTTATTTCCCTGCCACTACTGAAAATGATAAAATATGTAGTGATTTACTGAATCCTTGACTTGACAGCTATATAGATGCATTGCAATTGCGCAAATTAAAAGGTCAAAAGCAAAATACATCTATAATACTTCCCCAAAGAAAAGCCATAAAATTACAATCTCGAGAACTCTGCAAAAAGACAGTTATTTTCCCCAGTTGCCCTTTTGGAAGACAATTGGTTAATTACAATTTAGATTTTTCTGACAAGTCTACAAAATTTTTTAATTTCGTGTTAAACTCTAAATAACTGACAGGAAATTGCTACATGAAATTTGGAAGATCCCAAGTTTCCTGTCACAATAGTCTCACAGCTCGTGGCAAACAATTGGACCTAGTCAAATTATAACCAATTAAATGATTTTTAAAAGTGCTAATGCAACTGTGACGCTCCCCAGGGGTACCCAGGTTCTGAGGCACCTCACCACCACATGCCCTTAGTCTGAAGCAGCCTTGTATGTGCCTGCTGTGGATCAGCTCCCTGAAACCAACAGCCTCTGGCTATACAAGCACTGCCCTCCAGAATCCCTCAGGCCTTGTTCTCTCTGCACAAGTAGTGACGGACACACATCAACCCTCAAGTCCTCAGAGCGTTCCCTGCAGTGTCCAGTCCCTGATCCACTGAACACTCACAGAATTACCGGGCCTGCCATTCCCAAAGAAACACTACACACCAGTTTGTAAGATTCAACTCAGGATCATTCCTTTACTTCACACCACAGCACTTAGATATGTTTATAGTGAAAACAAGAATACATTTATTATCAAAGACTAGAGATTCAAGTAATAGTGAGCAAGAATATTGGAATCAAATGGTTACATGTAAAGCAAAATAACGCTCTTTCTATAGACTAACTAAACTTAACTAACAGGTTGACCTGCTGATAAAGAAACTTATCTCACCCAAAGTTCTCTCCAGTGTTTTCTGCCCAGCCTGGCTGAGATCCCACCTTCCTGAAGCAAATCTGCTGTCCATTTGCTTCCTAGCTGAGGGATGCCCAGGTGTCTTCTTTGCCCCCCAAATATAGTAGAACAAACCGTTGAGGTCCACCTCAAGATAAGGTTCTCCCTCCCTGCTGTAGGAGTTTGTATCAGTGTACAGTGTTAACTTTATATTCAAGTGCTAAAGGGTTAGACTTTGTTTTCCAACTCTCCCTTCTCCCTCTCCACATCATGTTGAGCAGTGCCTTCCTCCATGGTAGTCCTACTCACTTCAGCAGGATTACTTATGAAGTAAACACAACTCTCTTTGAGTACAGGTGTACTTTAAATGAATCATTAAACAAAATTTTGTATTAATATGCCTAATAAGGAATCTATTCATCAAAAAACATTTCCTGAATATATTTTTGTCTGTATTGTTCCAGACATACTTGCTGACAGATATTTTGAAATTAATTTCCAAAATAATTGAAACTGGCATGATTATTTTGTGTTATTTTCACAAATAAAAAAGAAGAATTTTGTGGAATTTTAAAATATTGTGCACAGAGTTTTTAATTTTTTGGCACAGAATTCCTCCAGAAGTAGTAAAGGTGGCAGAAGGGCAATAACAATAACTGTGAAAACAATGAGCCTGATTATTCACCTGTTACATTGCTACAACTCTGGGCCAGGTTCTCCAATGCAAGAGTTTGGGCAATGCTTGTTTTGATACCCATTCAGTTCAGGATGATTAATAAAATTCATAGTTCTTTATTTCACTACTAGTTATTGCTTTGGTTCAAGGAGATTCCTAGTGATTTGCGACTTAACAGAGGTGCCCTTCCTCAGGTGCTGAGAAAGTGGGAGATTCTTTAAGTAGGAACCAGAAGCAACTTTGCGGGGGAGGGAAACAGCAGACAAGATAGGACTGTAGTGCTAGTGTTACAGTCCTGCTATGAGTATAGTGTGCATTTTCACCCATTACTATGGAGTCACTATCTAGATACAGTGCAAGGAAAAGAGAAAATGAAGAGAATAACATTTCTGTTGTATTTTCTGTACTATAATTCTGTGACCCAGGATCTTGCGAGTTAATTAGAGATTTTCCTTTAAGGAGAAGAGACTCTACCATAGAAGAGAATGCATTTGGTTTTTTGGTGTCTGATAAAGAAGAGGAAAGGGTGATCAGCCACAAACTGTACAGGTATTCTTAGTATGCTTGTAATTATGCCAGTTCCAGTTGCAGCTGCTGCCACAGTGCCCTCTTCATTGACCTCTATATAAGCCTTATGGGTAGCCTGACTCACAAACAGGTCACCTTCTTTTGCCATTCCAGATAAATCTGATACTCCTGGGTGAAATACATCGGTCATTCCTAAAGCCTCTAAATATTTTTTAAGTTGAGCACTTGTCTCGACTTTGAACCGAGGAAGAGCCACATCCACTTCAACTTCTTTCAAATGGTCAGGGCTAATCCAAGTTGTTAATTTCTCATAGGTAAGTTCCTTTTCCAGCTGCAGGTATAAAGATACATGGGAATCAGAATCTTGTGGTTATGCATCAAAATCAACAAGACACGCAACTATGTGAGAAATTGGAAAAAATATTTTTTCATTCACACTGTGATAACCACATCAGGCATGATTCTTACAGTACTACTGGGATCAGTAGCATGATGTACACTAAGAGTATGTCTACAAAGGAATAAAACCCCACAGCTGGCCCGTGTCAGCTGACTTGGGCTGTATGGCTGAAAAATTGCTGTGTGGACATTTGGACACAGGCTGGAGCCCAACCTCTGGGACCCTCCACCATCACAGGATCCGAGAGCTCGGGCTGCAGCCTAAGCCTGAACGTGTACACCGCAATTTTTAGCCCCTCAGCTGCAGGGCTTTTATCTCCATGTAGCCGTACCCTAAAGATTTCCAAATAAGTGTTTGTCCAGTGTTGGTTATAGAATCTTGTTTTCTTTTTTTTAATGTAAATATAATGACCACAATGGTGGGTCACCAGTGGGAGTCAACGGTAGAACTTCTAACTTCAGTGCTCAGACCTCTACCATTAAAGCTAAAGGACTTGATGCTGCACCAGTGAAGTCAGTGGGTGTTTTGCAACCGAATTGTATGGGAGAAGGGTTAGGGAGCTGGATCAGATGTTAAGTCTGGCAGCAATATGTGGCAGACAGCCTCTGTGGATCTGCCGATGTGTTACCTATATTCTTTGCGTTTATTATTTATTCATTTTTAGACTAGTCTGTGTGGGTATTAACTGTTTAGAAAGGTTGATAATACAAAAATGTAGCAATTAGCTATTAATTACATTGTCACCGTGCCCTATTTGGAGAATAAAATGGCTGGCTAATTGTTTGTTTTCTGAAAATTCAATAGACCTAGGAACAACATAAGCAGCCTGCCTTCAGATTTACTATTCAACATGCTGCATACTCTGCAACAAAGAAGAGGAAAGTAATTTTGTCCTATACTATCTGTCCATGTTCATATTCTGGTTATAAGATTACTATCTCATCATAGGTAACTTTACCTGTGTTAGACCCATGTTGTCTTTTGGCAGCAGTATATACATACTCAGGTCACCACCCTTGTATGGGAGTTCAAGCACCTGACTCTGATGCTCCTCTATTGTAGCTATTTTGTACCTGCTCTCCTGGTACATCATCTGCACAGGTTTGCTTGTAGTCTGAAAGCAGTGACAAGTAGTAACAAGTGAGAGACATACAATATATTCTCCAGCATTAAAACATTTTTCCTTGTATTGCATCTTCACTTGGACCCAAATGCTGCAGTAGTTGTTCATGGCCAGATAATCACCTTCCGAAGAAAGGTATAAAGTTCTCTTGAACCTCTTCGAACATCTCACAACAGTTTCATCTCTATCTTGGACTCAAGGGAAAGGGGTCAGTGAAGTACTGGGGGAGGGGAGACTGGGAAACCCCATAAAGCCCATTCCCATGATCCAGAATTCCACCATGCTGCTTTTCCACTGCCCCTTTAAAGCTAAGGTACCATTTATTATCTCCCTGTGCCGGCACACCCACCTCCCAAAGAATAGAAGGTTTAGAAGAAGAGGTAATGCTATTTCTTTGGACCAACACTTTCAGAAGTTGCTGTTGATATTGTGTGCCTCACCGTTTGGTTGTCCAACTTGAGAACCATGCTAAGGATATTAAAACTACAGGCTTTTCATCTTTTCTTTAATTTATATTTCCATTTAAAAGCATGATCTTAGGTCAAATTGACCCAGAAATTTACAAAACCTAAGAGCAATAGACATTTACAAAACAATTTCATGGAAACAGGTTCCACTAGGAACAATTTTCCTTTAGCTAAACAAATGTTTCCTTGTTTTGTTGCCAACCTATTTTTGCTACATTATGCTAATGTGTGACCAACAGAAGGTGAAACTGAACTGAAGCAATACGAAGCTGGCTACTCTACATTCATTGCCCACACAACATGGGGAGGGCGGGGGATTAGCACAGGGACAATGTACCTAAATGTCACCGAAAAAAACCCACTTTCAGTATTCAACCTTAATGAGGAGGGAGATCAATCTGGTGACAGAATGTGGAAACTGAACACAGACTAAATGGATCTCTTGGGGGCAGTCATTGTAAATGTGGCAGCAGAACAACTCATTGTAGGTCTGAATACAAGCAATCCAGTTAAGGGTCTATGAAGAAAATGATTAGAGGCCAGACTGTGGACTGCTCCAAATTAGGAGTGTAGTGGGGGAAGGTACAAGAAGCATCCTTATGCTAGGCCTCTGCTCAGGGGCCAGCCGGTCTTTGCTCACATGAGTGCAAAAGGGTAGCAAACCTAACTGCACACGCAACTCCAAAGGGGAAGGGGAGAAAGCGGGGCTTTGCCCTGAGCACTTCCACTCCTGATAGAAGAGCTGACAGACCACAAAGAACGGCAGATGCTTCAGCTTCTTATACACTGGCTTCCCCTGTGCCCCAGGTGGCTTTGTGAGGCATTGTACCTATGTCAGGCATGATGCACTCTCCTAGCAGAAGCTTTGGGAAACAGCTCCCTCTTCACCCCCAGAGCTGGTCCCTAGGCCATAAAGGAGCCCTAGATTCAAGAGGCCATATCCCATGTTAGCTCCCCATTGTCTGCCAACCATGTAAAACAATAGGAGCAATGAAGTGATATGTGTATTTCTGTAATTTACCTTGTTAATCTGAAAAGGTCTTTCTTTGGTGTTTTCTTTCTTAAATTCCTTTCCCCATTGCCCCTTGAAGTAGACCGCATTCACGAGGACTAATTTAGTATCTCCAGAAAGAGCCTGTGGGCCAAAGAAGTCCTTGATTTTACCTTAAAAATATGGAAGCAAATTATTTTGTTTTGGCAGTTCAATAACTCTAGTTCCATTTATCCATTGTAATAACATAGATGTACAGTGCATATATGTAACTGTGTATAAGAATATAAACATGATACTAGACACACATGAAAGATGTTAGACTGACAGGCCTAAGAGCCTGAAGTCCTCTATCTATTCACAGAACAAGTACAACACAAGCAGCATCTTTGTAGCTTCCCCACACTGACACACTGATGTTCCTCAAGTGAACAACGGAGAACAGATGTCATCTCCCAAAATGGCCATTTTGTTCTTTTTCTGCTGACTAGTCTTGGATCCAGGTCAAATTTTAAGTAGGGCACTGTCATTTACCTTATCTGTAGAGGAGCTCATAAATCAAGGTACTTTTTGAAGGTCCCCTCTCCTTGCCCAATACCTCTTGCATCGGATTGGATAATTCCTTAAACTCAATGCAATCAGACTCACAGGTGGTCTCATCCAGCACCCACTGAAGTTGTCAGAAGAATTCCTGTTGATTTCAATGGGTGTTGTACTAGGTCCAGAGTCTGCTGGCTACTCTGTTCTCCTCAAATATGTTTTCTCTGTGGGAATTAATGATCCATCTTCAGGTCACTCAGGTGGTCAAATTGCTGAGAGCTGCTACTGCAGCTCCATACTGGGCGTGCTCCAATTATGACAAAATAGTGTTCTCCTGCAGGTTTTTAAGCACCTTGTACACTTTACCTCATTTTTTTAATTAAATATCAAGAAATAGCAGCCAATGCCTGACTTGTCCTTACCCTTGGTAAAGGTTTCAATCCACAAATTTATCTGCTTTCTGGTTTCCTCTGCAGCATTCTGAAAATCAACTGGTTTCAATTCAGCCTGGTATAACTTTTGTATGCAGGATAGGTATTGCTGTACAATAAGAGAGAATGTCAGAACAATACATCAGAAAACAGGTCTCTTTTTAGGATGTCTCCCGAATAAAATAAAATATCCCTGCTTTTTAGTTCTGCAACACTGCAAGAAATATACAAAATATTCAAAAGTGTGTTTGTACATGCTCAAGATGAGACATTGTGAGGACTAGCAGAATGAACTGGACCAGTTGGGTAGAGTGTAGGGATACAGGGCCACATAGGTTTGGACAGTTTACATAAAACAGTCAAACACTGAACCTCTTTGAAGTTCTGCCAGCTGATTGACTCTGCCACAGACCCATTGTATGACCTTGAGAAAGTCATATAATCTTTGTGTCTCAGTTCCCCATCTGTGAAATAAGGATAATGATAATGCTTTTCTCCTACCTCTGTGTCTGTTCTCTCTATTTATATTGTAAGTTTTGGGGCAGGGACTGTCTTTTACTACGTTTCTATAGAATTATAGCACAAGAGGGCCCTGATCCTGGTTCTACTACTGTACAAATAATAATGACTACTCATCAGATTTAAGGAGTTTTGCTGTGGTGAGGCTAGTATTTGCTTTTGCATGTGATCTTGTTATGTAAGGCTGATTTACTCTCTGGTTTTTAGATGCAATAAACACATATATCCCCCTGGCAACCTAGCTACTTTAGCAGGCATTTACAGAACATCAGGTTCTGGTTACACAATGGAAGGTGAACCTAGGTCGCTCTTGAATAACCAGAATGTCTGGTTGTCACAGGTCCTCTGGTGGTCCTTAAATGGCTGCTTATGCTCTAAAGGACTGGGGGACCATTTTCACATAGGCCACTTTCTTCTCCCATTCAGTGGAAAGATTTGATAGATGCTGCTTCCTCTTGCAGCAACCAATCCTTAGGTCTCTCAAGTTTACTTTCCATCCTGGGTGGACTGCAGAACAGGAGAAACTGGTGGAATTAGGACCCATTACAGGTCTTTCTGTTAGTTCTACAGGTAGAACCCTGAATTTATCCTGGAACTAGAAACCTATATATATTGTCTCGCCACTTCTATCCCAGTCTAACCTAGTGTGTCCGTGACTGTATATTTATATGTAATTCACGAATGTTTTGAAGCACTGTCCTGTAATGTTTCTTTTTCCCACCAGCCAAAATAACTAAGGATGATTGCAATGATACTTGCACATGAAATTTCAAACTAGAAGCGAATTTTGAAAGCTGATTTGAGAAAAGTTTTTGTGCCTATGAAATTTCACACAAATGAAATGGTGAGGCCTTGTAAATAATGTGAAATGAATTGGTAAAAAATGTAGCATGAAACCCCAGAACATAGTTAGCAATTTTATTGAATTTGCATGAGCCAGAATAATTCTAGCTCACTTTCCCATATGGATTTATTTTAAGATGATTGGCTGTTCTGCCCTACTATTCAGTACCTCCAGGGGATCAACTCCACCCTTGTTTAAGTGGACACAACTCCCATCCAAGTCAGCAAGAAATGGGACCTCAACTGAACTAAGCCCATGTTGTCCATCTCTGTCCTACAATGTCACAGGCCATTAATCTGAACCCCAGTGCAACTCACCTGAAGAAAATTGAATGTCTTTTCTCCATACAGTCTGTTGGCATTAGCCAGCTCGTAGAAAGTGGTAGGTTTGTTGATTGCTGAGAAGATGTCATGAAACTGGGAATGAATCCCTCCAGGTATATCACACTGATCATCAGGAACCTTCAAATAACACAAAGTTGCTGTAGTTTGTTTCTGACTGAAAAAGGCTGAGAGTAACAGAGGCACTGTTGTTGTTTTTTTAAAATAATTGTTCTCCTATGAAACAATTCGGATTCAATAACTTAACTACCTTTGCCTTCTCTGACTTGTTCTTGTTCCTGATAGTCTGGAGATCTATGGAGCAAAAGCTCTATTATAAGGACTAAGGAATCCGTGGCTCTTTTGGGATGTTCCACTTGTTACTTATGGAGCACTACACATGCGTATTTGTTGAACAATGAAAAATGTTCAGGGTAGTACAGTTGCAAATGCTTTCTGTATGTCAGATTTAAACATGCACATGTGCTCATGATCCTGGTAGGAGCCCACTGAAATAGCAAGAAACTGATGACTTGTGAATGCAGTTGCAATTATGGCATCTACAAATCAAGCATATAATTGTACAGCATTTTCAATAAAACAAATCCTAAACCTTACTCTTTGCTATCTTGTATACATTTTTATCCTTCTCCCTACTGTCACCTACCATCATAGCATTTCCCCCCCTATTTTTATGTTATAAATCTAATCTGCCAATTTTGAGTTTAGGTTCAAATTCTCCAAAGTTTGTCCAACTTCAACATTTGTTCTAAGATACCGGCAGATGGGGATGAAGAGGTAGTCTGCAACTGCTCTCTGAATTCTCATCACTTGTTGCTTCCGAAGACCTTCCTGTTCCTGGATTTTCATTTTCTCTAAGTTCAGCGAAGCGAAGAACCTGAGGTGGAAATGTAAGATTGCAACAATCATACACTATATTGATTTACTTATGACAATATATAAAACTGCACTTGTCACGAGAAAATTCAGTTGTCTGTCTTACCTACTGTCCTTTCTACTGGAGATGGACATCATGATGTCAAAGGCAGGTATTCTCAACTTTTGTCACTGGATGCCCCAGTGCATCCATTGACATCAAAATCAGCAACCATTTGGTGAATACTACTTAAAATCACCAGAAAGGTGAGCTATATTTCTATGATTGTAGAACTCACTTCCTGTTTCTGCCCATAATATTCAGTTTTAACACCTTTTTATACTATGTTGCAATAGGGCAATAAATTCAGTAGTGTTCTGCAGGCATGCAGTGATCTGCAATAGTGGATCCTATCACAGGATTAGGACTTGGATAAAAGCTTATTATTTACAAAACCTAAATTTAAGGAACAATCTCAAAACCAGTGGAAATGCTTTCAGAGTTTGCTAGGTTTAATTCCAACAAATGCAGTGTTTGTCAAATGCAGAGTTAGCTCCCACCCATATTTAAGTGGACAGGAGTTTTGCCGATGACTTCTGTGGCAATAGAACTGGAACCTGTTTTTTGTTTTTTTGTTTTTTAAATTTCATTCCTCTCATGTGCATATCCCTTTACAGTTGCTAACTGTATTGGGTCCCATGTCTAACCTTCACAGCAAAATATCTATCTGGAAGTTCTAATAATGACAGTTGTATTCAAAGACTAATAACACATGATTCTTGATTAGTACTAACTCCTGAGCAACCCAAGCCTGAGAAATTCAAACCCATTTCCAGTGACAAATGTGACTCATACAGGTTCATGGGATCCAAAAATAGGTTAACACTTTTGCCAAACTAGATATTCAAATAATATTTTTATAACTACGACCAAACTTGTAACACTTCAGCATTAGTAAATCTGATGCTCAGCACGTTCATAGTAAGCAACTAAAAAGGACCCTGCATCTGAGAGACACACATTTCTGAAATAACCATGTAGGCTACATCTCTCTCTTTTGATATAATGCACAAGACAGAAATGTCAGCAGGCGGTATGAATAAAATGAAGATGAGGGGCTGGAAATTGCAAATATTGAGGAAATGTTTCTCTGTATCTGAGATGACCTCTTCTGCTGGGGCTGAGCTATTGGCCAAGAGGTTCAAACATCCCTCTAGGCCAGGGGTTGGCAACGTTTGGCACACAGCTCGCCAGGGTAAGCACCCTGGCAGGCTGGGCCAGTTTATTTACCTGCTGACGTGGCAGGTTCAGCCGATCGTGGCCCCCACTGGCCGCGGTTTGCTGTTCTGGGCCAATGGGGGCGGTGGGAAGCCGCAGCCAGCACATCCCTCGCCCGCGCCGCTTCTCGCCGCCCCTATTGGCCCGGGACGGTGATCTGGGCCAGTGGGGGCCGCGATCGGCCGAACCTGCCGTGTCAGCAGGTAAATAAACTGGCCCGGCCCACCAGGGTGCTTACCCTGGTGAGCCACGTGCCAAACGTTGCTGACCCCTGCTCTAGGCCAAAATAGACCAACCTCGGCAGAGGGTAAGTGAAGCAGCAACATAGGCCAGTGGTTCTCAAACTTTTGTACTGGTGACCCCTTTCACATAGCAAGCCTCTGAGTGCGACCCCCCGTTATACATTAAAAACACTTTTTAATATATTTAACACCATTATAAATGCTGGATGCAAAGTGGGGTTTGGAGTGCAGGCTGACAGCTCACAACCCCCCATAATAACCTCGCGACCCCCTGAGGGGTCCCGACCCCCAGTTTGAGAACCCCTGACATAGGCCATCGTCTCACAAACAATAACACACTCAAGTACCATTATGCACTACTCATGTATGTAATGACACACATGTATGGAATGGTTGCAAGATCAGGGCTTGAGGCGGGAAATCTCTTGTTCTTGGGCTGAATATGTTATTTCCAGTTCACAATTATGTTCTCAGCCTGCAGCTTCTGCCAGGCACCTTTTCAACCCCATAAAGTTCAATTCCATTCAATATAGAATTGCCTTTCAGACCGTAACTAGGGCAATTGCTGCTTGTGCAGGCTTTATTACCCCTGGAAAAGGAAACTGCTCTGAATTAGCAGAAAAGAAAAGGTTTGAGGAGCTCAGGTGACATTGCATGAGGGAATGGTCTGCCATTGTTGAACAAAAATGAAGGTATAAAACAACTGACTTATTGACACCTACCTTTTGTATCTGGGTGGCAGTATTACCTCTGGCCCCAAGAAGGACCATGCCCAGGGCAGCTGAGATACTCAGAGGAGAATAGATGATATTGTCAGATGGACTATCTTTGTTCAATACTTTGAAAAAGTCAAGGGCAAATTTAGTAGTTGCTTCACTGATGGAGCTCATTGTGAAAATGAAAACTGCAGAGGAAAAACATAAACCAAATCAACAGAAAGAACAGGAGTACTTGTGGCACCTTAGAGACTAACAAATTTATTTGAGCATAAGCTTTCGTGGGCTACAGCCCACTTAATCGGATGCATGCAGTGGAAAATACAGGAGGAAGATATATATATATACACAGAGAACATGAAACAATGGGTGTTACCATATGCACTATAACGAGAGTGATTAGTTAAGGTGAGCTATTATCAGCAGGAGAGAGAAAAAAAATGTTTATCGTGGTAATGAAAATGGCCCATTTCCAGCAGTTGACAAGAAGATGTGAGGAACTGTGGCGGGGGGCAGGGGGGGGGAGGAAATAAGCATGGGGAAATAGTTTGACTTTGTGTAATGGCCCATCCACTCCCAGTCTTTATTGAGGCCTAATTTAATGGTGTCCAATTTGCAAATTAATTCCAATTCAGCAGTCTCCCGTTGGAGTCTGTTTTTGAAATTTTTTTGTTGTAATTTTGCAACTTTTAGGTCTCACTAATCGAGTGGCCAGGGAGATTGAACTGTTCTCCAACTGGTTTTTGAATGTTATAATTCTTGACATCTGATTTGTGTCCATTTATTCTTTTACGTAGAGACCGTCCGGTTTGGCCAATGTACATGGCCAAATCAACAGAGTTCAACAGTCTCTTTTCTCAACCTCTTACTACATCAGAAGGTTTCAGTGGCTTTCTTGCTAGTTATACACACATGTCTGGCCTCAGGGTTGAAATGGGCATAAGTTTTGGGAAGATTGTGATACAGACATTTTAAAAAAGAATTCCCACTAAGGAAACTGCCTCATCTCCAATTCTCCACTCAGGAAATTGAGACTATCCTTTTTCTTCCACTTCTGTGGCTAATGTACAACGCTACAATGAGTAAAATCTTCTACCAACACAGTTTCTTAGAGCAATGAAACACACTGATGCATCTCCCCATCTGACTTCAGGGGAGTTACTCATGATTTACAGCAGTATGAGTTCAAAATCAGGCTTCCTGAGAGGGATTCTTGGATGCTCCAATTTCTGTTTGTATGTGATCAGGGCCACATTAGGCTCTCTTTTGCACCCATATATAGCTAGAGCAACTTTGGAGGAGTTAATCCAGATATACACAGGTGTAAATGAGAGCCTAATTTGACCCCTGGTGTCTAGGTAACAACAACAGACAATGGGTAGAGAATGATCTGATTAATATGTGCTAAGGTATTAATGAATCAGCTTATTCTATTATAAAATAAATATACACTGTGTAAGATGTGTGAACATCTATTTATTTCAATACATTTTCCAACTGCGGTTGACTGATAGGAACATAATACTCTAATCTGTCTCCATTAACTCTGAAAAGAGATACCCTTGGTTTCTTCCCAGGGAGGTATTCCAAGACTTTCACAAATAGATAAAAAGACCTGTGTGAAGTTTTTCTGACACATAGTTTATCTGCTAAAAAAATGTAATCTTGGTCAATCTGAAACTATTCACAAATTTGACACAAATTTACCAAAGAGTTTGGGCCAAAAAAACATTTCAGGTTAGATTTGTTAAGTGGCTGGTGCTGTGCTCCTTGTCCCTCCCCCACTCATCTTTAGCCCAGTATATAGATGGTGGTGATGTCCCATTTAACTTCTGCCCAAAGGTTAGGGCATACACCTGGGATGTAGGAGACTGAGGTTCAGTTACCCCCTCTGCCTGATTTGGAACAGTGAGTTGAATTTGAATCTCTCACTGCTCAGGAGAATGCTGTGAGGCCTAGGCTATCAGGTAGTCTGCAGTGAGTCTCTCCCACTGAAGCTTTTCCACTTAATATAAATTAGTAATTGGATGTGGGTCTCCCTCATCTTAGGTGAGATTCTTCACTATGCAAGTGGGTGATCTAGTGGCTTTCCCCTTCCAAATTCTAATCCACTGTTGTCTCTCTGAAATTGTGTTATACAACATCACCTTTCATTTTGTAAGCAAGTCGTGAGAAATAATTTTTCCACTCTACTCAGCACTGATAAGGCCCCAACAGTTCTGGGCACCACAATTGGGAAAGATGTGAACAAATTGGAGAAAGTCCAGAGAAGATCAAAACAAAAATATTAAAAGTCTAGAAAACATGGCTTATGAGGAAAGATTGAAAAAGTTGGGTTGTTTAGTCTGGAGAAGAGAAGACTGACGGGGGGTATGATCACAGTCTTCAAGTACGTAAAAGGTTATTATAACAAGAAAAGTGATAAATTGTTCTTAGCCACTGAGGACAGGACAAGAAGTAATGGATTTAAATCACAGCAAGGGATATTTAGATCTGACATTAGGAAAAATTTCCTAATTGCAAGGGAGACAAGATGGGTGAGGTATCCTCTATTATTGGACCAACTTCTGTTGGTGAGCGAGACAGGCTTTTAAGACAAACAGAGCTCTTCTTCACGTCTGGGAAAGGTTCTCCCAGGGTCATAGCAAAATGCAAGGAGGAACAGATCATGAACTGACCACCCATCACTGGAAGGTTTTAAGAACAGGTTAGACAAACACCTGTCAGGGATGGTCTAGGTAATACTTAGTCCTGCCTCAGGGCAGGAGACTGGACTAGATGACCTGTTCAGATCCCTTCCAGTCCTCCATTCCTATGATTCTGTGATTTTCTTACTTAAATATTTCATTTCCAACTCAGACTCTCTTCAAAAATATGCACAGATTTACTGACATCTGAGGCTGAGAAGAGAAGTTTGTGTGTTATTGTTAATGCAAAATGCTTTGTTATGGAAAAAGGAAGAAAATTACTGAGAATTTCTTTTCCTAATCATCAACAGCTGGCAAATTACACATTTCACAAGAGTTGATGATTATCTGTAGCAATGTCATAGGCTTTGGAAAGTGGTGACATCTGCAACATTTTATGTAAATTCTGCAAGCCAAATTTTGCTCTTACACTGATATAAATGCATTGTAATTTACCTTAAACCAACAGGATCTGTGGGGTCAGGCCTTCTGAAAAGCAGGTTGTTTCTTTAGGTTTCAGAGTAGCAGCCGTGTTAGTCTGTATCCGCAAAAAGAAGAACAGGAGTACTTGTGGCACCTTAGAGACTAACAAATTTATTAGAGCATAAGCTTTCGTGGACTACAGCCCACTTCTTTGGATGCATCCGAAGAAGTGGGCTGTAGTCCACGAAAGCTTATGCTCTAATAAATTTGTTAGTCTCTAAGGTGCCACAAGTACTCCTGTTCTTCTTTTTGTTGTTTCTTTAGGTACCTAAATCTGGGTTTAACGGATAACTTTTAGGCACCCACATCTGAACATTTTGCCAAAGTGACTTGCCCACAGTCACACAGGCAGGAATAGACTCCTGAGCCCCTGCCTTGCAACTTTAATACACAATCCTCTGGGGATGTAAAATTCTGGACAGCTGGACTAATCTATACAATCCTAAAATGGATTGAGTATGAGAAAGGACTTACAAAACTTCCCTTCACCAATTATAACAGTAACTAAAATGTTAAACTTAAATGGAAGAAATGCTTACCTGGCCATCAGAGATGAAGTTTGAAGCTTGCTAGATTATGGTGGGGTATCTTGCAAGGTTTTGGGATATAAAGCATTTGCAACACCCACTGGCATTATCATATATCCAAAATTATTATTTATTATGTCCAAATGGTTGCTTAAAGGTAACTTTCATAACTAATTAGAATGCAATCCCTAGAATAACTTTTGTCATTCAGAAAATGTAATTACCATTCTTGTATAATCTGTGTGGACTCCAGGAAAGATAAGACACTAGGAGTCAGAGTCTACCCCCCTTTGCTGTATATTTGCACTGATCCTCCAACACAGACCTGCCATAAATATGGTGGATTCCCCTTGGGAATCCTTCTCCACAGAGGGATCCTCTACTGCCATAGAGCCACTGTAGCCAAAAGTAATGAACAGAGTGTGGGTAGTGAAAAGGAACATGCATAATTTTATTCATATAAGAAACTCCATTGAATTCACATTTTTTTGATTACTGGATTAGTAGTTTTGATTTTGTTTTTGGGGGACAAAGAAGGACCCTTCCTCAATGTACTGGTTAACTATTGTTTTCTTCTTCAGTCCTCCACACTTCCTTACTACCCTGATATCTGTTATAGGAAGCACAGGGCTTCCAAAGACCCATAGATTTCTGAATGACATGTGTTTGATTGTCCACATATATATTATGTCTCACCTGGTAATTGTAACTGGATTTATTAATTATTTTTTTAAATCCGGCTATAGTCTTCTGTCCTCCATATTTATAGCTGTAAAACAGTATCTCTTTTAGACAACTGCAATTTAGTTGTGGTTTCCTGCTGACTTTGGTTTGCAGGAACCTGTGTATTTCCCAGCTTAATGTTCTCCTCTGCTAATGATTTGCCAAATGGACATACAACATTTTTCATTTCCTATAAACACGTTGTGCATCAATATGGAATTTAGTACTATCATGAACAAAAAAAATCGTTAATTTGTCTTTATTCAGAACTTGTACTGTCTAAATTCCCATTGAAGTTGGTGAAAGTTTTGGCCAGATTAAGGACTAAGAAAATACTAGGGGTCAGATTCTGATATGTGGACTGAAATTGAGTAATGCCTTCCTCTTTTAGTAGTCCAATTGATTTCAAAGACCCTTACGGATGTTGAATAGGACTTTCTCCTGGAGTAGTCCTGTTCATTTCAATGGGACTACTCAAGCAGTGAGTTGCTACTCACTATCAGAATCTGATAACCTCAGGGATTTGGGGTGAAATCCTGGCTCAGTTGACAACAACCACACAACTCCAGTTGAATTCAGTAGGTCCAGGATTTTACCTTAGTCTCCAGCTTGTGTTGTTTTCTCTGTATAAGGGCAAACTAACTTTCCTCAGCAACTGGAAAATGTATCTAGTTGACAATAATTCCAGACTCCCTTAGAATATCTGACCTATAGTCTCTGCTGTAAATCGATCCTTAGGTACTTGTATGACACGCAAATCATGCATGGTCTTTATTATTATTTAAATATTGATTTCAATAGGACTTAGGCACCTAACCTGCTTAGGTGCTTTAGAAAATCCCAGTACACACCAATATACATCTTTAGTTGCCTGAATACCTTTGATCATCTGGCTCTCAGGCCTTGGCCTCTTAGGTTTCCCTGACTGTCAACATGGTTCATTATGGAGTATCCAAACACATACTAAGCCATGGATTCTTTTGTCATGAGAAGTCAAACAAGAAGGTGGCAAACTAAAAATATCTTTTTTCTTCCCCCTCAGGGGAACAACAATTTAGTCCTTGGCCCATGAATTTTCTGTGTTGTACCATCTCAGAGAAAGAACTACCACCTGCAGAGATTTATCCTTATTTATCCAATTCAAGATTTTAAGGAACAAGATTATCATCTACTCAAGAAAATTCTTCCTTTGATTCATCTGGCCCCATATCAGCAGCTTTTCTTAAAACGCTACAAGTTTATAATTCTTACACTCTGTTTTCTAAAAACAGAAATCTAAACTAAACTCATGATGAAAATGTTCAAGCCCTGTTTTACTGCCTGACATGGATGTTATCATTTAATCTGCCCAGGGTTTCTCTAATTCAGAATAAGTTTCAAAGAAAGCTAATTGTGTCTACACAAATATCTACATTACCTTAGAGTCCTGTGAGAAGGAATTACTTGTGTCCTTGGCCAAGTTTTGGGTCTGTTTGTTAGGCAATTGATATGGTTAGATATATAGAACAGTTGCACTTCCTTCCAGCCTACATCATCCACTCTTACAGGTCTATATGTTTCACCACTTATGCTTACACCTCCTCCCCACCAATTTCCAGAACTTTCTGTTGTAATGTTTGCCTTGATTGTTGACATACCATATATTTGTTTGGCAATAAATAAGTTTAGAAATAAAATGAGATTGTACCTCCATTTCCTTCTAGCCTTAATTCTCCACCCCTAGTGCCCAATATGTTTCCCCACCTAAGCCTTCTCTTCCTCCTGACCACTTTCCAGAAATTATTGTTGTAAAGTTTGACCTGATTATTGATCCATTGTATGTATTTTAAACAGGAATCTTAGAGATTTAGAAGATGAATACAATGATTTTATAAGATATGGTATTTTAGACATAGGATGAGCAAAAATATCACCAAGTGGCCAACTGTAAGAATGGCTGGTGATGTTGTCCATTGCAACTCTCTTTTGTTTAAAATAAGTACAGCTACTATTTAACTTACACCAAACAACACAAATATCTGTCTTTCTGCTGGATTGGTGTTCCGTATGGCCTGATTCTCCACTGCATTATTCCAGTCTTAAACCAGTGTAACTCCATAGATTTCAGATGAGACATACCAGTGTAAAACTGGAGTAATGCAGGGATCAATTAGGCCTTGTGACTCCACCATCCTAATTTAAAACCATTAGGAATATGGATAGTGCCATGCCAGATCAGACAAACAATCAAACTGAGCCTGGCATTCGGTCTCCAGCAGTGACCAATACCAGATGTTTAAGTGGAGGACGCAAGACTCCCAAAATAGGATTGTCAAAGAATGCATGGAATGAGCGCTAAAATATTCCCACGTTGGACGTTTCACTCTAATTCAAGGCAGCTGAAAGATGAGGGCTAGTATCCCTTTTTAATGTAAAGGCTGGGCTAAAGAACATCCCTTGATACACAAACTGATCCGCACTCAGTGCACTGGATGCTGAAGTGTAGAAACATTTTTTTTAAATCAAAAGGGTTTTTGTTTGTTTATTTCATGCTGAGACACAGCATGAAAATTAATAGCTTATGTGCAGCCAAGAGTTGCCTCTCTCCAAGATAGCAGAAAAGGAATTCTGAAATAAACAGGCACCTTCATTCTGCATAGGTTGGTCTTGTATTTTGAAAATCCAAGGCTGTTAGCTGTATGAAGGAGCCCTTTTCTTGAAAGTGTGTCTGTACAGATGTATACCATAAAAGGAACTTCTTTGGGGTCATATTTTAGCACACAGCTTTATCATGTTATATTCAACAGGACAGTATTTAGATGGAATGTGTTCATGCAGTCATAGTGAGTATAATAAAATAAATAAACCCTTATGTAATGTTATTTCATGTTTGTTCTTTTCCCATTCAGGAAGTAGAACCAAAAAGAAAGGTGTGTGCTGCGTCCTAGAAACATGGACTTCCAAAGTGCTTGCAGGCAGGCCGGAATATTTTCAATATACCTGGAGGTTCACTAGTGTACCCAGTTTATTTAATCTCTACCCTGAATTCAAAGAGTTAGGAGCATCCCCAGAAAAGGTAGGAAACCACTCCAAAAGCTCTGTGCTTCTAATATTTTACTCCACTGTAACTGATTGCTGGGAATTTGCACAAACAGCTCTAACTCCAAATTTTATGAAGATATGGGTTCTGCATAAACATACTGTACAATAGTTACAAATAAATATTTAGGGCCTGATTCTCCATTGCCCTAGTTTACACCAGTGTGACTCCATCGATTTCAGTGAGGTTACTCCGTCATAAAACTAGAAGATGGCAGTGGAGAACTAGTCCCTAGTTTGATGCTGGCTGAAAGTAAAATTATTACAAAGTAGATGGTTGTAAGGAAATGCATTTTATTTCTTATATTTTACACAGTTGTTTCTTGTACAGCACTTGCCCATTGGTATGTTACCTACAGAGGAAACAGAACATAAAAACATAAGAACGCCATACTGGGTCAGACCAAAGGTCCATCTAGCCCAGTACCCTGTCTTCAGACAGTGGCCAATGCCAGGTGCCCCAGAGGGAATGAAGAGAAAAGGTAATCATCAAGTGATCCATCCCGTCGCCCATTCCAAGCTTGTGGCAAACAGAGGCTAGGGACACCATTCCTGCCCATCCTGGCTAATAGCCACTGATGGACCTATCCTCCATGAATTTATATCTAGTTCTTTTTTGAACCCTGTTATATTCTTGGTCTTCACAACATCCTCTGGCAAAGAGTTCCATTGGTTGACTGTGCATTGTGTGAAGAAATACTATCTTTTGTTTGTTTTAAAGCTGCTGCCTATTAATTTCATTTGGTGACCCCTAGTTCTTGTGTCATGAGAAGGAGTAAATATCACTTCCTTATTTACTTTCTCCACACCAGTTATGATTTTATAGACCTCTATCATATCCCTCCTTAGTCATCCCTTTTCCAAGCTGAAAAGTCCCAGTCATTAATCTCTTCTCATACGGAAGTCATTCCATACCCCTAATCATTTTTGTTATCCTTTTCTGAACCTTTTCCAATTCCGATATATCTTTTTTGAGATGGGGTGACCACATCTGCATGCAGTATTCAAGATGTGGGCATACCATGGATTTATATAGAAGCAACATGATATTTTCTGTTCTATTATCTATCCCTTTGTTAATGATTCCCAAAATTCTGTTAGCTTTTTTTGATTGCCGCTGCACCTTGAGTGGATGTTTTCAGAGAACTATCCACAGTGACTCCAAGATCTCTTTCTTGAGTTGTAACAGCTAATTTAGACCCCATTATTTTATATGTATAGTTGGGATTATGTTTTCCAATGTGCATTACTTTGCATTTATCAACATTGAATTTCATCTGCCATTTTGTTGCCCAGTCACCCAGTTTTGAGAGGTTCTTTTGTAGCTCTTCACCTGCAAATTTTGACACCTCACTTTACCCTTTTTTCCAGAACACTTGCAAGCAGTCTGCAAACAAGAAAAAATGCCAGTAGAAATGTAAAGATTACAAAACATTTACATTCAAATGGTTTTATTGCATTGCTAGCCATGCCTATGTTAAGTCAATATAACTTATGAAACTGTGGACCATATCCTCATCTAGTATAAATGGCCAAGCTCCATTGACTTCAATGGAGGTGTTCCAATCCGCACCTACTGAAGATCTGGCCCTGCTTGTGTACTCTTTGTATGTCTGCACATGTAATTGTTTTATTCCTGAGATGTATTTCTCTATATCAAACTTATTCTTTTGCTTTGTGGTTGTACTAAGAAAAAGTGCAATTTGCAACCATTGGAAAAAGCAAGCAGTGCATTTTTATTGTGCTTTTGAGGGCCATAGCCAAATATTATCAGGTCCTCTAACCATATGAACAGAAGAGCAAACTTCTTAGTAATTTGAATTATTTGTTGTTCCCCAACCTACAAAGACTGGCCAATAATACAGGAAAGTGAAGTAAAATTACCCAAGTTATTTAGACACTTGAGGCAATGTCTTTGTGGTACAGTCCTGCTGCTGCAAAATCCGGTTTAGCAACAGAAATCTGAGTGGTTTTGGGGAGAAGACTCTGCCAAAGAGGAGGATGGTCTAAGTTTTATTGTGCCTGATGAAGAAGAGGAAAGGGTGACCTGCTACAAACTGAATGGCAGAAATGAGACTTTGTGCTGTCATAGAAGCCAACTGGCAGCTGCAGCCTGAGTGACTTCTTCACTGATCTCCACAAAACACTTGTGAAAAGCATTTGACAAAACCAGATCGTTTTTCTCAGACATCTCTTTGAAATCAGCTCGCTTCTGACTGAAGGCATCTCGCATCCCCATGCTGCTCAAAGTAGATTTGAGGTCATAATTCTCTTCCATTTTGATCCTGGGCAGATACACGTCCACACCTGTTTTCTCCATCATTTCTGAGCTGGTCCATCTGGATATACGTCAAGTCTCTTTCTAGCTACAGTTAGTTAAAAAAGAGAGAATCAAAAATTACACAGTGAAAATGAAACTTCCTTAACGTTGATGTCCTTCACAATCCTGAATGGAGAAATTATAGAGATGGTTTATAAATATAGTAAAGATCACTGAAAAGCTTCTGGCTAGTTTACAGGTGTCTTCTCAACTGTAAAGCAGCGTGTTTTCTTACAGTAGGTTAGTTCAGTAACTGGAAGATTTCAGTGTTTAAAGCCAGAAGGGATTATCATGATCATCTAATATGACGTCCTGCACATTGGAGGCCTCAGAATCATACCCACTTGCTCCTGCAATAGGCCATAACCTCTGGCTGAGTTACTGAAATCCTCAAATCTTGTTTTAAAGAATTCAAGTTACAGAGAATCCACTGTTTACTCTTGTTCAAACTAGCAAGTGACACATGCCCCACGCTGCAGAGGAAGGTGAAACCCCCCTGGGTCTCTGCCATGCTGACCTGGAGGAAAATTCCTTCCTGACCCCACATAGTGAATACTTTCAGTGTTGAATATTTGTAGCGTAATAGCAGCAGAGGCCTATTGTACATGATTGTAACCATATTGTATGTCTTGAGTTTTTGGCATTCTAGCATATCTTGGAACTGATCCAGCAGAGCTTCCATCCCAGCAGAACTCCAGTTAAAGTTAATGGGAGTCCTGACTGAGTAAGGGCTGCAGGCTCATTACATTGGTGCTGCAGGCTCTGGTGTCCTTTCAGATTAGTGCTGGGAAACCTTCAAAGATGTAGATAATTTAGTATGAAGTGTTCCCCTCTATCCTGGCTTTTTGTCAAGGGTTCTAGTAGTCTCTAGTTTTGCTTGGGCCTAAAGAACTGCCTTTCTTGGAGGATTTTGGGGCTTCTGCTTGTAGGACTGGATGACAGCAAGAACTGAAAAAAAAGTGTTGGATCTACGAAAATCTTGCCATAGGTCAAAAAAGGCTCAGGTTTTCTGAGTGTTAGACAATGTTTTGGTTCTTATTTTTTCCTAAGCCAGATCTTTTCATCTGTTCCTAATACAAGAATGTAGCATCACTTACCATCAGACAGCAGCCATTTAAACATCTAGGACATAAAAACAATTGAATTCCCCGTAGTAATATGATTAATTTCTTTACCATTTCTAGGCCAGTGATGTCATTGCTGGTGTCCTCTGGTAGCAGTATGAGCATGCTGAAGTCATTATTGACATATGGGAGCTCAACAATATGTGTGTGCACTGTTTGTAGGTAGGTCCAATTAAATTTCCCTCTCTGGAACATCATGTGCACTGGCTTAGTTGTATTCTGCAACAAGGCAAAGGAGGACAAATGTCACTTTTAAAGGATCAAGTGAAAACAATATGGTTAAGAATGAAAAGTTAAATTTTCTTGCCTGTGCTGCTTATAACTAGTTAGGGTTGCTAAAAAGTGATAGTTCATAGAACCAATTTATTTTTCACTATTTATTCTGATATTTCAATGTCTCAGCTTTGACACTGAGGTTATGTCTACACAACAATTTAAGCCCAGGATCCATGTTAAGCTGGGACCTAGGGTCGGAGCCCTGTTGGTTTCCTGTGTACTTAACTCAGGTCCCAGAAGTCCTCTGGATGTATCCCAGAGTTCCCGGCAGCTGAGGAGCAGGCAGCCAAGGCAGCCGCCAGAAGTGCCATTACTGCCTGGCTGAGCCAGTTCCCACGTCCTGCTCCAGCTACTCCTTGCTGCTGCGTGGAGCTTGCCTGGAGCAGGGAGCAAAGCTGACAGGCAATAGCTGGCTCACAGTCACTGAGAAGTTGGGGGTCATCCCTCCTCAGCTGTGCTGAGCCAGGTGCTCTGCTGCTCCCCCTTCCTGCAGGGCAGTGCTTGGTCCCAATCTGCTCTCTGTCCCTTGCCCCCGGACCCCGCCCCTGGTCTCCCTGGAGCTGCGTCTGCAGGGGCGCAGTGAGCACTGTGAGGGTGGTGAGTGGGAGCTAACCCCAAAACTTTCCCGCAGCCCCCTCGGGATCCCTGATCACTGCCTCTCGAGGTACAGTGGGTTCAGGAATAAGGGAGCCCACAGGGTGCTGGAGCACACTGCACCCCGGCCATGTGGATGCACTTTGCCACTCCACAGCTGGCAGCAGCCAGGCTGGGATATGTGCTTTTCTTCTGGTACCTTCATTTTATGTCAAACTTCAAAATTGGCCAAAAAACTCCAAAGAAAAAAAAACACCTTCATTGAGCATCTCATTTTAAATATTAAGAATTGAAAAGTTTAATTTTAAATGTTTGGAGCCCTGGAGACTGACGTCCCAATTCTCCCAAGAATAGGTGGACGTGGGCATTTTCCTGCCACTGTGACTTGGCCTAGAGTTGCAGAGCCCAATTTTCAGATTAGATGGTAGTTCAGTATAAAATTGAATTGTGCCACCCCAAGCACGTGCTTGCTTTGCTGGTTCTGACTGCAGTTATTCTACTGAGACAGTCACCAAAGGAGCTCATGATGCGGTTTATGTACTCCTGTGCGCCTTGTGGGCACCTGAGTTCCATCAGCACCCTCACAGTGAGGAAACAGGGTGGGCAATAGGCTAGAGTGTCAACATTGCAGGGTAGGGGGTACTAGGCACCTTAGGATATGTTTACTTTGACTCTGGTCTGTGCACTGCAGTGTGGATGCCGGAGCATTAGGTTCAAAAACCAGTTAGAAAATTCTTAACCTAGTGTTAAAATGCAATCTGGATGTTCAAGCCCAGGGTTCCCTGACACAGGTCAGCTGACCTGAGTCCCACTAATCGTAGGCTGACATTGCTGTGTAGACACAGTCTGAGAACAGACTAGAACCCTAAGTTTCATGTTTGTGTATTGTCAGTTCCTCTGTTGGTTGCACTGAGTGCGATGTTTGAATTGCAGATATTGCAGGGGAATGCTTATGATTTAATGAAAACAACTCTGACACTGTGAGGATTTAGAGACTGGCAGGCTTTTGAAAATGGAGGGACTGAGGTCTCTCCCCTGTTTTTCTCCCTGTTTCAGACCACCAGCATTTATGACATTTCATAGCTTAGTCTCAGACCTTGTTCATTCTGAAAGGTTGTTCCTTTGTCAATCCATCCTCACATTTCTTTGCCCAGTTTCCTGTGAAGTAGAGGGCATTGACTAGGCCCAGCTTGGTGAGTGAATCAATGGAGTTGACAGGCAATAGCGCCTGGATTTTACCTTTAGGAAATAGTGAGACAGTCATATATTTGTGCAGCTTTTCTGCTTGGAGTAAATGTCAGAATCGCGTTTTGGAGAATATAGATAAGAAAAATGTACTATCTGAGACCATACTTGTAAGGCAGCTTCCTGTCTTAAGAGATGAAATACCTTCAAACATAGTGGGCTGGACTCTGTGGTCCCCTTCAGTGACTTTGCCCTTCTCAGACTGCCTCTCACTAGTAATAACCCCGATTGATAGTCTTAATCCACATTCCTCCCCTGGACAGAGAAAGAAGACCGAAGAAAAAAGGAGGAGGTGGGGATTTTTCAAAATAAAAAAAATCCAATGTGGCCTCCAAGCATAGGTGACATATAGTGGGGGGCATGCAGGGTCAAGTGCCCCCTAACCCCAATTTCGGTACTTGCTGAGCTGTCCTTGCCTGGCTTGCTGTGTTCGGCCTGCCGCTAGGGGAGGGTGGCTTTGTCCTTCTCCTGCTGCACCTCTCCCTGGGCACATGCTCCCTGCTGGCTCCAGCCTCCCCAGAACTAATGGGATTGGCTGCCCTGGCCCAGGGAGATAGGGATGGAAGTTCCTCCCAAAGGCAACATGTGAGGGGGGTCACATGCCCCGCATTTACATATGTCCTCACCCCAGTATCATCAGGCATGAGTTGTCTATGCCCAGTCCCCTCATTATTTTGTTTCCCAGTTAGCCTAATATCTGACACACCAGTTTTGGTCCACTGATTTCCAGTTCCCTGCTTTTCTTGTTTTCGAGGCATGATCTTAACACAGTCCTTGAGTTGCAGACGTGGGCCTTTTTGTTGGGAGTAATTCAGTCTGTCTCCCTTTTGCAACTTTTCCTATCAACATCTATTGTTATAGGTTATTGTGACACTTTACAAGCTCTCACCCACTTTTCACAGTTGAGCTCACAATTAGGATAATTTGGGAGAACCAATTATTATAAGATGACTGTGGCTGGGATCATAGAGAGAGACACGTACGCCAGCTGCAGTCTTTGAAGTGCACTGCCCTGTCGCTGTGCTTAAAGTTCTGCCCTCTTCCTGCCCCTCTGAGAGGCCTGCCTTCCCAACCCTCCCTCCTACAAGGGGCAAGGACCTCCCCCAGACTCCAGTAGCTCAGACATGGACACTCCTCACCTCCTCTGCCCCTGAGGGCAACGGCCCTTTTCATCAAACCCACCTCATTCCCCCTCAACTATATTTTCCTGGCTCTAAGGCTTAACTCCCCTGCCCTACCCCCAATGCTGCATAGCACTTTACTGGCCCACACGCATGCTAGCTTGATGTTACATATTTTGGATGGTGCAGCTATACTTCTCTTTTCTAGAAAATTGGTAGCTATGGGTGTTTACAAGATGCTAATGGGAGGGCCAGAGGCAGAGTTCCACACACCATTAAGTCAGGCAGAAACTCCATTTAGGTTTAGGAAGGGAAAATTCACATTAGGAACTTGCCACCTCAGAAATTAAGCTGTAATCTTTGACGTAGGAGCGGGAATTTATAAATTCACTAGGTTCTTTGCCCAAAGCTATTTCCCACTAATCGACTCTGCCTCCAAACCTTTGATCATAATTTACCTGGCAACACACTGCCATCTAGTTCCCCTGAGCGACAGTTCATTCCAGTAAGAATCAGAACAGAAGACAAAAACTGATGACTCCCTTGCAGCATTATCAGTCTTGTCAATTTTGTTAATGATTTCTAATCACTTTGTATTATGATGATTATTTTCCACTCAAAGAAGTCCTTCAATCCCATTTCAGCTGCCTTTGTTTGCATTCGTCTGACAGAAGACATGCAATAATGAAAAGCAAGTGTTAATCCTGACACCAGGGTCTGTCCGTGGGCTACGTAGGTCATGCTAAATGAATACCACATTGTGTTGTGTTAATACTATATGTTTTACCATACCTGTTTTAGAAAATTTTAGCAAGTTCTATTGGTGTCATTTTTCATATGCCGCTGCCTGTAAAGTCAAATTGGCATAGCACCAATAGACCAATCATGCAAGTCTGGAAGGAAGAGAAAAATGATAACTAATGAACATCAGAAACCTTTATCAGTAATTATACTGTTAGATAGAGTGTGCTTGATTAATCAAGGGAGCAAACAAGGGAGATCAAATCACAACCCCCTGTGCCAATAGAGGCTGTTGCATCTCTTATAGGATTCCCCCATGGTGGAGGAGAGCTAGTCTTTTCACTAACCCCCTACTCTAGGCACCAGCCGCTTTAAAGTGAGGCTGGTTATACTGAAGCCCCAACAGTGAATGCTGCTTAAAGGTTTTAATGAATCACCACATCCTCCAGCTAACCCATCCCTGGCCAGCACGACCCATATTTTGGGCTGTGCTGAAAAGCCAAACATGCACCGGGGGAGAAGGGCTTAACTTTCTGCCAGTAGGAGTTCACCACACTGATTGGCATAAATCCCAGTGTCTAGATCTAGCTGCTGCCTCCCTGTTAGAAGTCAGAGCTCATACCATATGCAACAGTATATCTGCATTTTGAGATTATGGAAGGACTGCAAGTGGGGCTGAGGGAACTTTCTGAGTGTTTAGAAATTTCAGCTTGTTTCATACATCCTTCACTGTCATATGCTTGTAGGATATCAATATACCATGATCCCAAATTCTGAGGCACCCTGCAGTTCTTAAACTTTGATATAATCTTAATTTCTTTAATGTATTTTCTATAGTAAATTTAATGGATTATATTTCCTGTACTTTCCCCTCAACACCATTGTTAAAAAGATTCCAGAGGTGATCATGGCAATTACAGACAGGTAAACCTAACTTCAGTACCAGGTCAGTTGGTTGAAATTATAGTAAAGAAAGGAATTATCAGATACACTATGTTGGAAGAGTCAACACAGTTTTTGAAAAGAGAAATCATGCCTCACCAATCTATTAGAATTCTTTGAGGGGAGTCAACAACATGTGGATAAGAGTGATCCAGTGGATATAGTGTACCTGGACTCTCAGGCTACATCTTCACTACAGGGGGGGTCGATTTAAGATACGCAAATTCAGCTACGCGAATAGCGTAGCTGAATTCGACGTATCGCAGCCGACTTACCCCGCTGTAGGGACGGTGGCAAAAACGACCTCTGCGGCTTCCCGTCGACGGCGCTTACTCCCACCTCCGCTGGTGGAGTAAGAGCATCGATTCGGGGATCGATTGTCGCGTCCTAACGGGACGCGATAAATCGATCCCCGAGAGGTCGATTTCTACCCGCCGATTCAGGCGGGTAGTGTAGACCCAGCCTTAGAAAGCCTTTGACAAGGTCCCTCGGTGAAGGCTCTTAAGCAAAGTAAGCATCCATAGAATAAGAGAGAAAGTTCTCTCATAAAAGAGTAACTGGTTAAAAAGACAAGAAACAAAGGGTAGGAATAAATGGTCAGTTTTCACAGGAAAGAGAGGTAAATAGAGGGGTCACCTGAGGATCTGTACTGAGACCAGCGTTGTTCAGCAAATTCATAAATGATATGGGGAAAAAAAGGGTAAACAATGAGGTGGCAAAGTTTGCAGATTATACAAAATTACTCAAGATAATTAAGTTCAAAGCTGACTGCAAAGAATTACAAAGGGATTTCACAAAACTGGGTGACTGGGCAAGAAAATGGCAGATGAAATTCATTGTTGATAAGTGCAAAGTAATGCACATGAAAAAACGAATCCCAAGTGTACATACAAAATGATGGTTTCTAAATTAGCTGTTACCACTCAAGAAAGGGATGTTGCTATCATTGTGGATAGTTCTCTGAAAACATCTGCTCAGTGCGTAGAGGCAGTAAAAAAAGCTAACAATATTAGGAACCATTAGGAAATGGATAGATAATAAGACAGAAAATATCATAATGCCAGAAATAATAATGCCACAGAGAAGACCAACAAAAATGCTTAAGCATATGGAACAGCTTCTATAACAGAAGAGATTAAAAAGGCAGGGACAGTTCAGCTTAGAAAAGAGATAACTGGGGGGGAGGGTATAATAGAGGCCCTTAAAATCAGGAATGGTGTGGAGAAAGTGAATAAGGAAATGTTATTTTCCCCTTTACATAACACAAGAACCAGGGGTTACCCAATGAAATTAATAGGCAGCAGGTATAAAACAAACATAAGGAAGTACTTCTTTATACAGCACACAGTCAACCTGTGGAACTTGTTGCCAGGAGATGCTGTGAAGGCCAAAAATATAACTGGGTTCAAAAAAGACTTAGATAAGTTCATGGAGGATAGAGGATAGGTCCATCAGTGGCTATTAGCCAAGATGGTAAGGGACATGACCCCATGCTCTGGGTTTCCCTAAGCCTATGACTGCCAGAAGCTGGGACTGGATGACAGGGGATGGATCACTCGATACATTCTGTTAATTCCTTCTGAAGCATCTGGCACTGGCCACTGTCAGAAGACAGGATCCTGGACTAGATGGATCATTGCTCTGATCCAGTGTGGCTATTCTTATCTTCATATATTCTTAACTCTCATAGGTAATAAGCACCTTGCAAAACTGTGCCCAAAATTATTGACTCCCTGTTTAACTTCCTTTAAATAACTCAGTTCATGTCATGTTGTGTTAATTTTACCTGCTTCATGTGCAACAATACAAACAGTTTTCAAACTAACACTATCAGCCAATATTGGAATCACTAGTTCTACACATTTGGGGCAAACTTTCAAAGTGATATATGGGAATTTTTGGATATGTGACTTTCATAAATGCTAATGGGCATCATATAGCTAAGTCTCCAGGCATTGTACAGACACTGTACTATCACTATCTCTGTGCATATGCTTTGTTTTTTAATAATCTCTCTAGATAACTTTATATTTCAGTCCTTTATATTTCAGTTCTCTCTTGCTCACAAGTGTCTATGGTGTGTCCACTGTCTGGAGATTTCATTCATATCAACAGACAGTCCACAAAAATCACTTGAGTAACTGTACAGGATATTACATGCAACTGTCACCAGTGGAGCTATGTACAATATATGATATTAGAAGTTCTGAATCACTTAACCTAGAAATTGCAGATAAATAACCAGAATATTTCTTCCTTCTTTCAAGGTCAATCTGGAGAACTCAAGCAACATCCATGCAGGGTTTCAGGCACTTAGCTCTGAAATTAACCAACCCACTAACAATTACCTGCTTAAAAGTGTCAACCAATTATATGGAGAAAAATCATCACCTTTCAATAAAGTAAGTGAAGCAGTTCATCTATCTGTGTAATGGGGATACAATTCATCTTTATGATTGGTCTATGACAACAAACCATACAAGACCTAAATGCAAATATTTTAATTACATCTGCAAAATGGTTTATTATCCTTTAAGATTTATTTCCCACTGACTCTTTTGTAGATACTCATATCAAGATTACAGGTATTCTTTTCATTTGGTTTTCCGGACTGGACTATATCTAAACATGAACAATCATAGATGAGTAAATTATTGATAACATATATAACTAAAAATATTTTGCTTCTCTTTATGATCCTAGTAAACAGTGGAATAACATGAACTTTCTTTTCTATTTGGCAGTAGTTGGCACAGATATATTGCCAAATAATATGTAAGACTCGTCTCTCTCGTGCCTTGAAGGAATACTTACAATTGATCAAAAAATATTACCACACAGAGCCATGAACTGTTGATTTCATGGCAGCAGCAGCAGCAGAAGTCAGAAGAGAAATCAATTCCAGTGTTGAATGCCAGACTGAAGGTGATCTCAGGACTGTTCTTTTACGGTTCACAGAGAGACATCTTGTATTTTCCCACCCTAAATTATTTATGAGGGGAGAGAAAAAACGTTGATTCATTCTGTTACATTCTGCATTTGAACTGAAACACAAAACTGCTGCTGCCTCACTGCCCGAGTTGGAGGCAGGCAGAGAACTACATTTGAAAGTTCAGTAACACCAAATTAAAAAAGACAGCCCTTTCAGTTATAACACTACTCGCACCACAGGGAAACACTGATGACTATTGCTTTCCATTTGCACAAATATTTACTAAAACAATTTAACCTTTATGTGTTTGAAGGCAATAAGATACCACGGTGTTGGGCCTGATACAAATACCTACATAGCAAAATGTATTTCATTTTGATGGGATTCCATGCAGTATGTTCCGGGGGTTCATTTTTGGTTATAAATAGTGTCATGAAACAGTCTGACAGAAAGGGTACACTCTGCTGAAACTCCTCAGAGGGGTTTGTAGGCCTTTTCTCCTCCAGAACTAGAAAGGGGTAAAGATGTTTCAGCACCAGGGTGAGGTTCTGCAGCTAGTGTGATAAACTCTGAGGCCCGGTCTACACTACAGAGTTAGGTCGATGGAAGCTGCCTTAAGTCGACCTAACTCTGTCATCACTAAGACTAATGACACTAACATCATTAAGTTAATGTATGCGTCTACACCACTGGGTCCTTTATGTCGACCTCAGTTGCCTCTAATGTTAACTTCAGTCTTCTTTCTCTGTCCATGGGAGGAATGTAGATTAAGACTATCATTTGGGGTTATTACTAGCGAGAGGCTGAGTAGGGCAAAGTCACTGAAGGGGACCACAAACTCCAACTCAATATATTTGAGGATATTTCATCTCTTAAGACAGGAAGCTGCCTTACAAGTATGGTATCAAACAGTACATTTTTCTTAAGATATTCTCCAAAACTCGAATCTGGTATTTACTCCAAGCATAAAAGCTGCACAATGATCTGACTATCTCACTATTTCCTAAAGGTAAAATTCAGGTTCTATTGCCTGTCAACTCTGTTGATTCACTCACCAAGCTGGTGCTAGACAATGCCCTCTACTTCAAAGGAAACGGGACAAAGAAATTTAAGGATGGATTTACAAAGGAACAACCTTTCAGAATGAACAAGATATGTGACTAGGCCATGAAATATCATATATGCTAATGGGCTGGAACAGAGAGAAAAGCTGGAGAGAGACCTCAATCCCTCCATTTTCAAAAGCCTGCCAGTCTCTAAATCCTCACGGTGTCAAAGCTGTTTTAATTAAATCACAAGCACATTAATTAAATCACATTAAATCTGCAATTCAAACTCAGTGCAGCCAACAGAGGAACTGAAAATCTGTTCCTTACAATCTTAAATTATATAAGTAAGAATAAATATCTACAGGGGATAGGTCTTGCTGTGAGATGGTACAACACAGAAAATAAGTAGGCCAAAAACAAGATTATTATTTTGTCACTCTCTTGTTAGTCTTCTCATAACAAAAGAATCCATTTGTTTAGGTATTCCATAATGAACCCTGTTGACAACAACAGAACCTGAAGAGTCCAAGGCCTGAGGGCCAGACTATCCAAGGATATTTAGGCACCTAAAGATGCAGAGAGGTGCATACCTAAGCAGGATAGGTGCTCGGGGTGTAGAACATAGGCTAGAAGGAAAGTGAGCTGCAATCTGATTTTATTTCTAAACTTTATTGCCAAACAAATACACAGTATGTCAACAATCTAGGCAAACTTCACAATAGAAATTTCTGGAAACTGTTGGGGAGGAGGGGTAAACATAGGTGATGAAATATATTGGACGGTAAGAGTGGAGGATGTAGGCCAGAAGGAAGCACAGCTGTTTTATATTTCTAAATGTGTTTATTGCCTAAAAACCAGACCCAGAACCCAGCCGATGAGGCAAGTAATTTCTTGTCTCTCACAAGAATTTGAGGTAATGTAAATATTAGTATTAAACATATTTAGGTTTCTTTGAAAATTCTTCTGAAGTAGTTACAGGGAGATTAAATGATAACATCCGTGTCATGCAGTAAAATAGGGACTCCACATTTTCATCATAAGTTTAGTATAGATTTCAGATTTTTAGAAAACAAAGTACAAGTTGCAGGGTTTAAGAAAAGATGCTGATATGGGACAAGATTAATCAATCTATGCTTTGACCATATGTTTATCTGACCATTACCATTTGATGGCTCTGTGATTACACCTACAAATGGCCATTCGGTGTATTATGCAACTAAACTGCATTGTCTTTTTAATATAGGTTGTAAACCCTTGGGGCAGCACTGTGCCTTTATATATTGTACAGCATCTAGCACATCAGTGATGCCCAATAATAAACAGAGCATAATAATAAATGGCTGAAGCCATCATGAATTTCACATAGTCTGACTATATGTCTAACTTAATTTTCATCTGATTCATAATGTTGATCTGTTATTAAGCCAGCTGTGTGGTTATGACCTGGGTCTCAGTTACATTCAAATCCTCATTGAAAATCATAGATATGATGTCCCTAGGAGGCTAAGTAGCAAACATCTTTGCTGACTAATTATAATAAATTGGAGGTTTTGACAATTAGGTCACTAGACATCAATTTGTGTGTACATTTGTCTTAGATAGCTGTCTTCAAATATATTTACTATCTTTACAAACTCGGCTTGAAGGTGCTTCATTTTAAGAAAAGTACAGGAACCGGAGGAGGCTGTTTGCAGGTGACAAGAACTTCTCGTGGGAGGTCAAAGAGAAGGAAGATGGTATTCTTTGGAACCAAAATATCAGAGAAACAGATCCGCTGTTCTTCTGAGAATAGGAAAGTTCAACGGTGGCACTAGTTTGAATCATACTATTAGTTGGTTGTTTTCAGCCTACATCTATATTGCTCCCCGCCCTCCAAAAATTGTAGTTAATAACCAATTAAGGTTGCTTAAGTGCAAAATACACTCACTTAAACCTTCAAAGGCAGGAAAGACACTTTGATTCACACTCCTGAACAACAACACAACACGCCACTGACTCTGCACCTCCCCAGGGAACTCCCTTCCACCTCACACATGTACAGACGGACAACACACACACACAATAAGGTGGGAGTGGGGTATGTGACATTATATTGAGTCTAAATAAGTATTTGGAAAGTGCTTGTGGGAAGGTTGGAGAATAGCCAGGTGCATGTAGTGCTGGAGAGATGGTCTGGGGTAGTGGTGACGATACCCCTATTTCTCCACCAAACCAGCAGATGCACTCTGATAAATCTGTCTTGGTTTATTGGACCGGAGCGGCAAAGCTGCCAGAAGTGTTCTGCTCCTCGGACAGCTCTAAGGAAAAGCCCCTTTCCTCTCAGCATTTTGGGAGTGGTTCAGGGATGGGGTGGATGTTCTCCCTGAAGATATCTCAAAAGTTCTTGTGCCAGCATTTCCTGTAGGTGAACCAGCTGTCATTCCTCAGCAGGGAATCCCTGGCTGCTGAATAAGGATGGCTTGTTAGACAAGGTCTGCTGCTTTTTAAGAGAAACAGAGGCCTCTATCTCTCACTTTCTAAGTCCCCTAACTTGCTCTTCTTATATAATCCCTCAGTAATGACACCAAATCCCTCAGCGCATCAAATATTCTTTGCAAGCACATGTAGATGTTCTATTAACATTAACAGGAGCTCTATTTGTACATAACAGGGGAGCATTCCAATGTACATTTAAATAGGAAAAAAAAGGAACTGCTCTACGGACCCAATCCTGCATGTAAGGTCACCTCCCATTTAGATAAACGTGAGCATACATCACTTAGAACCTTGCAGGATCAAACCCTATTTGCATGTAGCACATCCTATAATGATGGCAATATCCGTGGGTGGTAGCAATGTATGTGTTTCATGCCTTTATGATGAGCTTTTTTCATTTACTCATGATTTTGTTTTTGCTCTTAAATTGTCTAATTCCCTCTCTTTCTTAACTCACTGTAGTTAAAGAGGGAATTGACCTATGTGAAATTATCTAAGTGGACCAGCCCAGAAATGATGAAAACGTCTGAAGTGGAGTTGTTTTCTGCCCAGGATCAAGCTGGAAGAGAGCTATAACATCAAATCCATTTGGAGCAGTATGGGGATGTGAGATGTCTTCAGTCAGAGCCAAGCTGAGTTCACAGGGATGTCTGAGAATAATGATCTTTTTTTGTCACAAGTTTTTCACAAGTCCTTTGTTGAGGTCAATGAAGAGAGCACTGAGGCTACAGCTACCAGTGCAGTAATGTAGTAGTGAGAGCATCTGTACATTCTGTAAGATTTAAGGCAGATCACTCTTTCCTCTTCTTCATCAGGCACAACAAAACCAACAGCATCCTCTTCTTAGACTGATTCTGCTCCCCCTAGAATGTATTACTCTCTGCTACCAAATAACATCATTTGTTCACCATGCAACTGGGAAATACAAATTGAAGCCTGAAATTCAAAGCGTAGGTCTAGTTTGTGCTTTTAGTTAAAGCACTGAGCATAAACTGCCTCTGTCAGGAGTAGCCTCAGAAGTAATTGTGCCTCAGAGACACACACTGAGGCACAATTTCTCCTGTGCTCCTGTGTTGCACTGAGGGACAGTAATCTACTGCAGCCCCTTACAGAGTGCAGCATATTACCCACTGCACTGAGTCTGCTCTCCTGGCTAGGTCCAGAGTCATGGCTCATGTTATGGGGTCCAGAGTCATGGCTCTGTAGCCTCTGTCCCTCCCCACCTATTTCTTCACAGGACAGGAGAATGCGCCTCAGCGTTCAGGCCATGACCTTATCTCCATGCCTGCAGACAAGATGTGGGCAGGTCTAAATCAGTCATGCAGAATGATTTGGGGGAGCAGGGCTCTTAATCTCTCCTACTGTTGTCTATGGCCACCTTAGACCCAGTCATAGAATCATAGGACTGAAAGGACTTCAAGAGGTCATCTAGTCCTGTCCCCTGCACTCATGGCAAGACTAAGTATTATGTAGACCATTCCTGAAGTCACAGTAAAGTGCTTAATAATTAGCTCTCTTATTCACAGGTGTTGCAGATCTGTATACAAAGGGTAATTGAAAACACAGTAAGTCCTGTTTGCAAATCCCGGGCACAACAAGGCCAGTTAATGATAGAGTCAGTATTAGCTCTGAATTTCATAATATTTGCCTTGAGATGTATTTTTATAAAGTTTTTCCCACCCAACATATATTTTTTCTTTTGTTCTTTCAGAATGTTAAAATACAAATTTAACCTCATCACATAATGTCTACAGCATTCCATTTGGAACCATGACATTCTGTCTAAATGACAGATGCTGGACCATTTAGGAGTCAGTCTGCTGGACCTACATTGTACATTCAGAAGCACTAAAAGAGTTAATAAATCAATAATAACACTGCTCATAGAAGCAGAGGAAAATTGACATTTGGCCAAATCCTTCTCCCACTGACTTCACTGTGAGTGTGATCTAGCTGACTGAAATGTTATCACATAGACTGTAACGAGTTTGTTAGAGATCTTACTGTCTGATATGTAATAAACTTGGAAGTGTACAAAAACATTAACTATCTTTCATAAAATCAAAGGCAAAAGCATGTGAAATTCAATCCTCACCAGAAGCTCTCTAAAGTAAACATTTATATTTAATGAGACCATCCTACCTCCCTAAGAGCCCATTTCAGTTTTTACTGATGTCAGAGGAAAGACTCTGGATGAGGCATTAAACATTCTGCCAATGCTCTCTGACAATGTTGGCATAGAGTCAGTCAACCGGCCTAGCCTCCCCAGCCAATGAACTTGTCATCTCAGATAATGTTTTCACCCCTCAGCTCCTGTGCCTGATCATTTGTAAATTAGATTGTCTAACAGGTCTGATGAGCACAACTGATATGAAAACTTCCACCAGCATGCCTCCTGTCTGACTATAATGCTTATGGACGTATGATGAAACCCGCAGCATTCAAACAACAGTAATGTGTTGTTAATGTAATAACTAGCTGTAATTTGAACCATTCCTAGATACCTGTATCACCAATAAAGTACAAAAATAGGCTTCCATTTCAAGAATGCATTTCAGCAATGATATTCCTGTTATTTATCCAAATCCCAATGTGCTTTTAGCTGATATTTTACTCCATAACTCTAGTGTATGACTTACACTTAAAGCAATAAAAAAAAACATGCTGAAATTATGTTTCTACTATCGAAATGGGTGATTTAGCTGATTATAGGGGGTTTTTTGGGGGGGGGGGGTTGTCACTTGTGTTCTGATATGATATTCCAAGCACTTTTAATAGTTTCCTTGTTACCATTCCAAAATGATAGTCACTTAACTAGGGTTGATTATACCCAGTACTTAATTTGTAATGAAAGAGGTGCCAGGGAGAAGCAATTTTTTTATATACATAATGGATGCAGCAAGCCTAGAGGTGCCTGAGCTGTGAACTGCCAAGCCTAGAGGTACCAGGTTTATGAACTGTTAAGCCTAGAGGTGCCGGGACTGGCACAAATTAAGCACTGGTTATGCCCAGCTGAGACTTTTAAAAAGACCGTTGTTTTGTCTGCATCAGGTTGCACAGTGGTGTTTAAAATCATGCTATCTGAAATGTTCGCTAACACTTGGCAAACATAATCTTCTTTCCTAGTCTAGACAGGGCCTTAGCGACTTGCTTCTATGACCTGCCGGGAGCAGCATGTATGAAATGTAACCCTAACAGGGCAACTCAAACCCGCTGGTGCAGGAAATTAGAGACGGGCGGAGGCTGAGGGATGAAACGCCCCATGGTGGCTCCCGGCGCTTCCGGGCTCCAGGGGGGCGGGATCCCGGGGCTCAGCGGCGCTAACACAAGCCCGAGGCCGCCTCCCCTTTGCCCAGCGCCACCGGAGCCGCTTCAGCGACCTGCGCGCCCGGCTCCCCGCAGCAGCCGCCGCCCGATTCCGCACCGGTCCCGCAGCACCGCCCCTGGGTCAGTCCCGGCCTGGCGCCGTCTGTCCGGGGCCGCCTGCGTGTGGGGCGGGTCCTGCCGCGCTCGCTGCCTCGGGCGCTAGAAACCCCGAGCCGGGGGCGGGGAGCGGGGCTGCGACTTGGGTTTAGTTTCCAGCCCGGGGCTCAGGGCCGCTCGCTTCTGGCGGGCGGGAGGAGACGCTGGGAGCCGGAGTCCGCCCCGGGCATCGGCCGCACGGTTGGTTCAAGCAGCCCGGGGCGGGGGGGTCTCGCTGGTGTCCGGTGAGTTTGTGTCTCTTGCAGTGACCGCTCCTGCTCCGGGCGCTGGGACAGTTTGTGCAGTGGGGGGCTGAGAGCCAGGAACCGAACTGTAAACCTGGAGTGTGATGGAAACACCGCAAGCCCGGGGGGGCGGCACCCTGTGCTCCTGCTGGGATGGGCGGGAGTGGGGGGCAGGTCTGCCTGGGGGGGGAGAGGGGAGGAGTCAGGCTCCTAAGAGACCAGACACCTGAACCTTGAATCCACAAGTCACAATAGGTGTCTCAGGTCCTTTCCCTGCCTTGAGAAGGTGGCTCAGCCTGTGGTTTCCTCCTCCCAGTAAGACCAGGTGGAGGAGGAACCCTGTGATTCTGTGCATCTTGCCCTGGGGTTTGCAGTATCTGCCAAGGACCCTCTCCCGGTTCCCTTGCCGGTGTGGTAGGACAGAGCTGGTGGGTGTGGTACACGCAGCACAGGATGCTGGTACTTGGGATTTATTAAATCCGTTGCATATACAGGGGCCCTGCCTTGGCTGCTGACTCTTGTGGGAGAGGCTCTGGCGAGGGGAGGTGCCTGGCACTGCCATTTACTGAGCCACTAAAACAGCGCACTTGTCTCTAAATGAATCCCTGCAGCCATGGAGTGAAGGAGACAATAACGCTTGCAGTGTACATACCACTATTATGTTAATAAACTCTGTATAGCAGCATAAACTATGCTATTCTAGACTGCGCCTAAGGCAATGTCTTGGTCCAATAAAAGCTATTACCTCCTCCATCTTGTGTCTCTAATAAGTCTATAAAACAGACAGTACAAACTCATTGGAAGATTAGACCATGGGCCTGAATTACATTTTAATTGAAATGTTGGGATTAGAATCATAGAATATCAGGGTTGGAAGGGACCTCAAGAAGTCATCTAGTCCAACCCTCTGCTCAAAGCAGGACCAATTCCCAACTAAATCATCCCAGCCAGGGCTTTGTCAAGCCGGCCCTTAAAAACCTCCAAGGAAGGAGACTCCACCACCTCCCTAGGTAACGCATTCCAGTGTTTCACCACCCTCCTAGTGAAATAGTTTTTCCTAATATCCAACCTGGACCTCCCCCACTGCAACTTGAGACCATTGCTCCTTGTTCTGTCATCTGCCACCACTGAGAACAGCCGAGCTCCATCCTCTTTGGAACCCCCCTTCAGGTAGTTGAAGGCTGCTATCAAATCCCCCCTCATTCTTCTCTTTTGGAGACTAAACAATCCCAGTTCCCTCAGCCTCTCCTCGTAAGTCATGTGCTCCAGACCCCTAATCATTTTTGTTGCCCTCCGTTGGACTCTTTCCAATTTTTCCACATCCTTCTTGTAGTATGGGGCCCAAAACTGGACACAGTATTCCAGATGAGGCCTCACCAATGTCGAATAAAGGGGAACAATCACGTTCCTCGATCTGCTGGCAATGCCCCTACTTATACAGCCCAAAATGCCGTTAGCCTTCTTGGCAACAAGAGCACACTGTTGACTCATATCCAGCTTCTCATCCACTGTGACCCCTAGGTCCTTTTCTGCAGAACTGCTACCTAGCTGTTCGGTCCCTAGTCTGTAGCAGTGCATGGGATTCTTCCGTCCTAAGTGCAGGACTCTGCACTTGTCCTTGTTGAACCTCATCAGGTTTTTTTTGGCCCAATCCTCTAATTTGTCTAGGTCCCTCTGTATCCGATCCCTACTCTCTAGTGTATCTACCACACCTCCTAGTTTAGTGTCATCTGCAAACTTGCTGAGAGTGCAGTCCACACCATCCTCCAGATCATTAATAAAGATATTAAACAAAACCGGCCCCAGGACCGACCTTGGGGCACTCTGCTTGAAACCGGCTGCCAACTAGACATGGAGCCATTGATCACTACCCGTTGAGCCCGCTTTCTATCCGCCTTACAGTCCATTCATCCAGCCCACACTTCTTTAACTTGGCGGCAAGAATACTGTGGGAGACCATATCAAAAGCTTTGCTAAAGTCAAGGAATAACACATCCACTGCTTTCCCTTCATCCACATAGCCAGTTATCTCATCATAGAAGGCAATTAGGTTAGTCAGGCACGACTTCCCCTTTGTGAATCCATGCTGACTGTTCCTGATCACTTTCCTCTCCTCTAAATGTTTCATAATTGATTCCTTGAGGACCTGCTCCATGATTTTTCCAGGGACTGAGGTGAGGCTGACTGGCCTGTAGTTCCCTGGATCCTCCTTGTTCCCTTTTTTAAAGATGGGCACTACATTAGCCTTTTTCCAGTCATCTGGGACCTCCCCCGATCGCCATGAGTTTTCAAAAATAATGGCTAATGGCTCTGCAATCTCACCCGCCAACTCCTTTAGCACCCTCGGATGCAGCGCATCTGGCCCCATGGACTTGTGTACATCCAGTTTTTCTAAATAGTCCCGAACCACTTCTTTCTCCACAGTCCTGGTCACCTTCTCCCCATACTGTACTGCCCAGTGCAGCAATCTGGGAGCTGACCTTGTTCGTGAAGACAGAGGCAAAAAAATCATTGACAACATTAGCTTTTTCCACATTCTTGGTCACTAGGTTGCCTCCCTCATTCAGTAAGGGGCCCACATTTTCCTTGATTTTCTTGTTGCTAACATACCTGAAGAAACCCTTCTTGTTACTCTTAACATCTCTTGATAACTGCAACTCCAAGTGTGATTTGGCCTTCCTGATTTCACTCCTGCATGCCTGAGCAATATTTTTATACTCCTCCCTGGTCATTTGTCTAATCTTCCACTTCTTGTAAGCTTCTTTTTTGCGTTTAAGATCAGCAAGGATTTCACTGTTTAGCCAAGCTGGTCGCCTGCCATATTTACTATTCTTTCTACACATTGGGATGGTTTGTTCCTGAAACCGCAATAAGGATTCTTTAAAATACAGCCAGCTCTCCTGGACCCCTTTGCCCTTCATGTTAATCTCCCAGGGGATCCTGCCCATCAGTTCCCTGAGGGAATCAAAGTCTGCTTTTCTGAAGTCCAGGGTCCGTATTCTGCTGCTCTCCTTTCTTCCTTGTGTAAGGATCCTGAACTCGACCATCTCATGGTCACTGCCTCCCAGGTTCCCATCCACTTTTGCTTCCCCTACTAATTCTTCCCTGTTTGTGAGCAGCAGGTCAAGAAAGGCTCTGCCCCTAGTTGGTTCCTCCAGCACTTGCACCAGGAAATTGTCCCCTACACTTTCCAAAAACTTCCTGGATTGTCTGTGCACCGCTGTATTGCTCTCCCAGCAGATATCAGGGTGATTAAAGTCTCCCATGAGAACCAGGGCCTGCGATCTAGCAACTTCTGCTAGTTGCCAGAAGAAAGCCTTGTCCACCTCATCCCCCTGGTCTGCTGGTCTATAGCAGACTCCAACCACGACATCACCCTTGTTGCTCACACTTCTCAACTTTATCCAGAGACTCTCAGGTTTTTCTGCAGTTTCATACCGGAGCTCTGAGCAGCCATACTGCTCTCTTACATACAACGCAACTCCCCCACCTTTTCTGCCCTGCCTGTCCTTCCTGAACAGTTTATATCCATCCATGACAGTACTCCAGTCATGTGAGTTATCCCACCAAGTCTCTGTTATTCCAATCACATCATAGTTCCCTGACTGTGCCAGATTAGTTTTTTCTGGCTCATTGCTTGTTTTATGCACATTTTGGGCCCCTCACTCCCCCCCCTTTTACAAATAGAGCTAACTGTATATCTAAAGATATGTGACATTGTGATCACCAGATAGTCTTATGTATTATTTCAATGTAAAACAAGCTTTTTTATTTTTGAGGTGTCTGTATGTGGGGGGGAGGGAGCCACTTATGGATATATACACTTTAGGCCCTAATCCTGCAACGAGCCCCGCATAAAGCCCCACTAACCGCCTTATGGAGCTCTATGAGACTACAGAAGTCCACACATGCAGACTTATTGCAGGATTGGAGTCTTAGTTTTTAAGATAACAATATACCAGCAGTCCTCGACTTTACAACGTTCGAGTTACGACGAACAGCACCTATGACAGTTCTACATTGACGCCCTGATTCGACTTACGATTATAGGTTTTGAGTTTACGCTGCTCAGTCCCGCAGTGGAGTAGATTGCAGTTACGAGTTACGATGTTACAATGTATGATGCAATTGTAAGGAACCAATTGTGTCACAGGTCCTAGGATTGCCTGTATCTACAAAAACATTACAGCTTGTTAAATACTGCTTTTGCCTTTGCTCCCATTATGCTCCCACACAAGGGGAGAGAGATATGCATACACAATTTTTTAAACTTGAGAGATGAATTTTAAAAACTCAAACTATTCACAGTATTCAGAGAGTGCAGAATAGTTTTTTGACATTCATTCATTCATTCAAAAAAAAAAAAGATTTAAAGTGTTTATTATTTGTTTCCAGCAACATTGTTATATCCAGCAAATATCCTCGGCAATTTCCGGTCATTAAAAAGGGGTGATCCCTTCTCTGTGAAGGTTATAACAAAATAAAAAAGTTGCAATTGTTTGTGTCTTGTTAACAAAAGGTTTTAATAATACAATGTCATTTTGTTCCCTTGCTCTTTTTTGTGTGAGAAATAGATGATTTCCAGCTACCGTTAACCCTTACATAGTGAAGTTATGGGTCCTGTGCCAAACCTTAAAACAAATAAGTAATCAATTAGCTGTCTTGTAGGTGTCACATATGAAGTAGGCCCTCAGGAAAGATTTAAATAGGGGGACTGAAGTTGCTTTGCAGACTAGTTCAGGAAGAGTGTTTCATGCATGGGAGAAGTGCCAACATGGAAAGAAGATATTTGGTAGAAGAGGTTCTTTAATCTAGCAGACAGAAACATGACGAGATCCTATAGCTGGAAGTTGAAGCTTGACAAAATCAAATGGAAAGTAAAGTGCAAATTTTGAACAGGCAGGATAATTAATCATTGGAATAATCTACCAAAAGACTTGATGGCTTCTCAATCACTTCACACTTTTAAATTAAGATTGGCTGTATTTCCAAAAGATATGCTGTAGTTCCCCCACAAGTTAGGGGGTTGATGTTGCCTTAATGAGCATGTGTGAAGTATCTTCACATACTCATAAGGAGAGTGAAGCTCTTAGGGTTATGCAGATGGTCATGAGAGACCACTGTGATTCTTAAAATCTGAGTCCTATACCAACTTGATGTTTGCTAGCAGTGGTAGAGTGGAGGGAACGGGGTAGTTTGAACATGGGGTTGAACATTGGAATGCAAAATGAGGCATGGACAGCCAAAGAAGGTAGACCAGTTATGCAGGACCTTGAAGTCAAGAACAAGAAGCTTGAACATAATGCAGTTTGGAAGGGGAGCAAGCCCTTTGATAAACAAATCCCTCACATCTCCTAGTTTCCCATTCCTACTCCATAACTTTTTGCGTGATTCAACTGGATTTCTTGACTAGGTATATGTTAAATACAGTATTTAAACAGAGATGGACAACATGATACACACCACTACCTGACACTTGTGTATCATGTTGTCCATCTCTGTTTAAATACTGTATTTAACAGTTGAATCAAGCAGAAAGTTATGGAGTACGAATGAACAATATGAAATGAAGTGCTCTTTTAGCATTATAGCCTCTTAATATCTCTGTGATAGTTTTTAAATGTAATATCAATTCTAGAAAAGGTAGCTCTTATTCTCATGTATAGATTAGCAGTTATCAAATTGATTTTTTCCCCCTAATTTTGACACTCTTCCCTATTTCGGCTTTAGTAACTAGAGGAAAAATACACTGCAGATTTGTAAGACTATAAAGCTTGTGGCAGCTGTCAGGATTGCAGGATTGTTTCTTACTTGGACTGTGTTGACCATAGATCTAGAAATTTTTCTAAATTCCAAAAGAATTGTCTGTTTTGGCATGGAAACTCGCATTGTAATGCAGGGAGTTACCCTACACAGCACAGAGCAAAGGGGAAATACAAGCAATGCTGTTTTATAAGATCGCAGAAGTTTTATTCCCTCTGACATGTAGCAATTTATACCAGCACACATACAGACTCCACTGTGTTCGGGAAACTAAAAAAGCAGCTCCAGTATCATGGTCATGAAAGGAATCTGGTTGGCTAGGCCTAATAGTATGGACTGTGGTATACCTAGACCTGTATACCGCAGAGAAATGCATTCCTTTAAGGGAGAGAGAGAGAGAGAAGAGTGTTTGTTTTCCTAATAGGATTGTAAAATGGAAAAGGGTAGATGATTCATTTACTTGGTAACATTGCCCTCAAACTGCGTTAAAGAGCTTTATTCCAGATGGTCAATTAATATTCTAAGTCAAACAGAGTCAAAATGTATTCCTGCTATTTCCAAGGTAGTAGCACTACGTTGGAACCAGAGTGAGTGCATCCGAAGAAGTGGGTATTCACCCACGAAAGCTCATCCTCCTATACGTCTGTTAGTCTATAAGGTGCCACAGGACTCCTTGCTGCTTTTACAGATCCAGACTAACACGGCTACCCCTTTGATCCTTGGTACATCGATTATCTGTTTTAGGGTTTTGATAAACTTCTGTCTTCGATAATAAGACCGCATGATCAAGACAGATCAGTCTTGCAGAAGTATTTAGAAGCTACCAGATTTATATTTTGCTGTCCTGTGTCTCCTAGATTTGGGGTCAAGGAGGACAAAGAACAAATGACAGTACTGAGTCTGTGCTTTTTTCTGTAATATAATACATTTAATTTAAATCAGCTTGCAATTTAATTTCAAGGTGTTTTAATTGAGCCAAAAAAGTACAAAATGCAAAAAACAAACAAAAAACTCTGCAGGAATTAAAACTCTAAAACATGTATGACATCTGCACAAGAGAAGTGCAAGTGTTTACCTGTGTGTGTGGTGTAAAATTCTCTGTGGATTCTTTTTTAAATTCAGTCTAAGCTTTACAGTGCACAAGTGTCTCATATCGCAGTGGTACTTAGGGTAACCAAACATGGACTGAATCAGACTTTGATCTGATTTGAGTTTCTGGTAACACTGCAACAGGAACCAATTTGTAATCTCTGGATGTCATGAGGACCAACAGAGTAATTCCTCTCCTCTCTTTCTTTTTTTAGATTCAATGGCACAATGGGATGGAGTCTGGGCACTGTGACCTTCCCTTCTCATGGGGTCTCAGTGCCTCGGCTCCAACTTGAGCCTGAATTTTACACTGCAGTTTTATAGCCCAGCTGACCCAAACTAGCCATATCTGTGCCTCAGGTCTTTCATTGCAGTGTAGACATAGCCTATGTGTCTTGCCCAAGGCCAAACAGGAAGTCTGTAGTAGAGCAGGGAGTTGATACTGGGTGTCCCGCATTCCAAAATAGCTCTGTAATAAACAGTCCATCCTTCTACAATAATGATTTCTTTGCTACTGCGCTGAAATTGTGCACTTGCGAAATACCCTAAATAGCTGAATATTCTTTTAGAATACTGTTATTAGAAAGTTGCCTTGACAGTTTTGTAGGGACTCTGCAGTTTTGTTCTAGCTTTTTATTGCCATATCAATAATCAAATCAATCCCCCACACTATTAATTTCAATTAGTATTGCCTGCTGGTCATAGGTTCTAAAAATACAAAAGATATCAGTCAGCTCTAATTGGGAGCTTTCCAGTAATTTCTTTATGCACAAGTGTATTTACAATGAGTGACTACCGGGCGGCAGTCATTTTGTTACGGAGATTAATAAAGAGACTGCAATGCGGACTCTTTTTCATGGGGTATTGGACGAAGACAACCAAATTTGCTTCGTATAAGCTACAGAACAGTCATTAGATGGCAACGCTGGTTCGTTTTATTATTAATATGTGTTCTTGGATGGGCACATATGTCTACTATTCATCTTCATTAGACTTCCTTTAATCCCAAAGGTTCTGTCATACTACAATGTGAATTAAGGATAATACTCTCTTGTCATGATTGCTGTCAGTCTCCCAATTGCTTGAATGAGAAATGCTGGAAGCAGAATCTCCTGTTGGTCCCTAGCAGATAGGAATAGATGGGCTGAGAGTATAAAACAAAACCAGTGCTGAACAATTGCTCTCTAATTGAGGTGTCAGGAAGGGAAGAGCAAAGGAAGTTTAAAAATACTGAAACAAAAGAAAGGGATGAAACATTAAAGAGAGAAGACTGCAATAAAGAGCTCTCGTCTTACTTGTGTTTTGCTCACCCTCTCTTTATATTTTCCTATATCTCTTCCCATTTTGCTTCAATCTCCCTATCTCTGCAGAAGTGGCACTCCACCCCTCTAGAAAATATAGTCACAGGATCCGCTCTCCATAACTCTTCTTTGAAATAGAAGATAAGCACTATCCTAGAAAGCAGCAGGAAGTAATATGTGGATTTACTGCAAATGAGTGAATAAGGCAGGTGTTTATAGAACTTTACACCCAAAATCAGTTTGGTTGACAAAGAAAGTTAACAACCCAGATCATAAAGTACATGCAGTGACTATTTTACACCAGAGAATCTAATATAAATTCAAATACAGTAATTATGTACTACAGATTGGATTAAAGTAAATTTGAGGCATTAAGTATTGCACAGCTGTGACTTAAACAACATGTCTCCAATAATGACCATTAAATATAAAACATATTATATGAAATATAAATTGTATTCATGTGACTAGACTAGACTGTCTAGTCTCATGAATACAATTTATATTTGTTGGTAGATAGGTACTGAATTTCTGAAAAACAGTGTAATGCTATTGAAACTCAACACGAATCTTAAGGAATTGGAAAACTTTGCAATTTGTGTGAGTTTGTCCCACTTGTTATCTGAAGGCTCTTATATAAACTCGGATTTTGAGAGAGAGAGAGAGAACACATGATCCTTAAACTTATTTGATGCTTTGCTATATCCTGAGGTGGTGTAAAACCAGTAGTTCCACTGACTTCAGTGGAGTTATGGTGCTTTATACCAGCTGAGAATCTGGCACATTAAATACTCATTACATTTTAAATCTGTATCTTACATGATCTTTCCTTTGTGTTTTGTCTTATAGGTTCTGAACCATGGATAACCTCAGTAAAGCAAACACCACCTTTGCACTCAACCTATTCAAAAAGCTGAGTGAAAATGCCAATACACAGAACTTATTCTTTTCTCCTTTGAGTATCTCCTCTGCTTTGTCCATGGTTTTTTTGGGTGCAAAAGGTAACACTGCAGCACAGATGGCAAAGGTATGTCTGGATAAACTTGAACCACTTAAGACAATCTTGGTCTAGAAGCTGAACCACAGATCTCTAATGTATGTTCTGTACCTATGGAAAACTCCCATTAGCATCCTTGTGTGCCTGAGAGTAGAATTTTGGTGGCACCATACAGCTGAGGTGCCTTGAAAAAGAGAGAGCTGTCTAGCTGCCTCAAGAGTTAGAAAAGAATTTCTTCAATTACATTCTCTGGGATTAATATCCGATTATACTAATCACCTAAATATGACTTTAAAACATAGCCAGGAGCATTTTCTTAAAATCAGGCCCCCTTTAAGGTGTCAAGTTGGGCAACCAAAAAAATCACTAGTCTTTTGAAAATGTAGGCCTAGTTCATTAAACTCTTAATGTCAACTCCTGCTCCAATGAGCACTCAGAACCTCTAGAGAGAAAGAGGGCCTAGGAAAGAAGAGTTGGGTGCCAAGTATGGAGCCCTGAGGTCCCACTGAAAGGTCAAGCAAAGACCTAAGAGGAGACCCAGGAGACAGAGTCACAAATGTGAAGGGAGAACAAGATTTAGAAAAGGAGAGTGATCAATAGTGGCAAAATTGGCAGGAGTCAGGGAAAATGAGGGTGGAGTTGAGGCCCTGAGATCTGTCTGCAAAGAAGGACTTCTGTGTTGCAGTTACATACCCATTTAGGTTCTCTTAGCTTGTGGGTTTTTAGTGTAGTCTGCTTGGTTTCCTGGGGTGAGAATTATAAATTTCAAAACTAGATTTATAGCTGTCCACTTAGAGCCTTGTACAATATTTGGCTTAGGGGAGGTGAAGAGTTGTCTAAACTTGCAGCTTCAACAATAAAATAGGGTAGAGTTGAAACCGATTCCTTATAATCTGTAAGGACTTTTAGAATTGGGATGTATATGTCTTTTGTTTAGAATGATTAACTACCATACGAGCAGACGTAGCTAAAAATTACATGTACTAGTGGGTGTGAACATTCTCTTGTTGTGTGTCAGTAAAATCTCTTGGTCAAAATATCAACCAGTACAACAGCTCTGCAGTAGTTATGGAATTCATAGCATGGCATTTTATAGCAGTTATTACTCTTAAGCAAATCCAACATTTGGGAGGTTGATTTTTTTTTTAAATACTATCTTAATCAATGTGTCACCTGAACTCAAACTGAGGATGAAGTTTAAACTTTAGTACTAGTTATGTTTATTTAAACATTGAGACAAATTCTGCTGTTACATTGGTATAAAACTGGAGTAACTATTAGACTTCAATGAAACTGTGTCAGATTTACATCTAGGTAAATGAAAGCAGAATATGGCCTGATCTTGATTTTAAAACCATTGACCTACGAGACCTGATATCAGTGAATTTAGCCTGGAGACTTACCATGGATGTCCCACAGAGTTATCCCAGACTGCATTTGGTTGAATTGGGCCCATTTGTGTCCTATGGAGACACTTCCTTCGATGAGCTGCCCATCTCCCCTGTTGGTTTGGGAAGCCTCTGAGGTCTTGGGCTATTTTGTTGATTTGATCATTTGCCTGCCCACATGCAGTAAAGCACTGTAGAGCTAAAGTTTTCCCTTATAAAGGGCTTTTCAGGGTGTCTTACTTCACTACAGTGTTTCATACTAGAAGAGCCATTCTTGATCTCTATTAAATAAATCTTGCTCATATTAAAGCAATGACTAATGTATTGGAGCACTAGGTCATTCCATAACATTTCTTCATTTCACTAACATTTAGCTGAAAAAAGAACCAGATGTGTTCTTGAATGTACTCCCAAAAGAACCTTCTAGTACAATAGAATGCTAACTATTGTACTATCAGGTGCTTCATTTTAGTAAAGTAGAAGAAGGAAAAGAATGGGGAATGGAACAATGCAAATATGAAATGATGCAACAAATAATTCATTATGGAAGGCAAAATGGAGGCACTGTTACAAAGGGACAAAGGCAGCAGCATACTATGGGTGTGCTTGAATTGAAAGCATAGTTCCAAAACATTGCTGGAAGCTTTGGGGAAAGGACAGTTGAAAGGGATACCGTCAACATAAATCATACCTTGTCTGAAATTTTTTTTTAACCTCTTAGTGTTGCAAGTAACAGTTAAGATGAGGGAAAAATAAGGGACATTTCCCCCCAGTTTGTATACTTGTGCATTTGACAGCACTTTGTGTTTCACTCTTTGTTCCATAATAGAGACACTTTCCCTGTTTGTCATGCTCTTCCGTACAATGAAACAAATTAAAAAAATGTAACTATAAAGCTACAAAAATCGCTATTGGGGCTCTAGAGATGAGTCTGAGACCTGAAGCTACTTTAAATTCATGTTTTGAAACTGAGTAGATTTCAAGTTGATGGTTTTTCTTTAAACTCTCCAGAACTGTTCATTTTATGTGCCCTGAAGCTAGGACTGAGTGAGGGGTCTCTTCAAACCAGCTATGTTTATTTCCATGGTAAAATGTTTTTTCAGCAGTGTCTCTCTTCTAACATAATGAGCTCCAAATGTGTTGTGTAATGGGAAATCCTTTCCCTTTTAGGGCTGCCTTGGGTGTTCAGGCTGCAGCTTTCATCTCTAAGCTGCTGAAAGGCATTGTACTAACCTGTCCGAAAGCACATGTTTCAGCACATGTGGGTCATGCTGAGTGTATTCCTTTCTCTTTCTATAGGTGCTTTCTCTGGACGAAGCTGAAGAGATTCATGATGGATACCAGTCACTTATTTCTGAAATTAACAAACCAGGCACTAATTATGTGCTTAGGATTGCCAACCAGCTCTATGGGGAAAAGACGTTTAAATTTCTTGCAGTAAGTCAAACGTTCAGTTTGTTCTTGTGTTATAACACATTTGCTACGTTTCCACTTTTGAGTGCAAATCAAGGGATTGGCTTTAATCTACAGGCACTATGTAGTTCAGGACCTGACTAACCAAAGCAAGTCTCCTTGTAAAATCCATTTGTGTGCTCAGCTGATTGTTTGACAGTCACTAGCTCTGAACGCTAGAGAACTGGAACAGAGTACTGTCAATGGAAGATCCAACAAACCCCAACTCTTCAGCATTCCATTAATCACTCAGGCATTTTTGGCCAGGAGCTAAGATTTTAAGAATTTCCTTCAAATGGTGGGCAGGGAGGGGAATAGGCATTATTGTGTGACTTTTGGGGGGGGGGGTCTTCCCTCCCCTTAAATTGGACAATGCATTCAAAGGACACAGCAAGGGGCACATCATTTTTTTTAAAAAATCAGACAGAAGAGCGATTAGAAATTCTCCAAAGACTTAGCTGAGAGTAACGGGTACTGGGGTATATATTTCCCGTTTAAAATGCATCCAAAAAGTGTACCCCTGATTTTAACCTTACTCTTTCAGACCCCCTTCTTTCATCTCAGAAAATTAAGAGGTAACTGAAAGTCTCACTTGAGTTCTAGACTCAAAAAAACAAACTTACATTTTCAGTATGGCAATCAACCTTACCCTCCCCAATCTACAGTTATTTTATTACTAAAAGGGATTGCCAGTATAAATTGGCTCAGATCCAGAGATCCTCTTCTCAATTAAAGTTAAAACCACTATAATTAAATATTTAAACTTGGAATCTTTGGCATTTAGTCCATAAAATAGAAGACTTCAAAATACAAATTGGAAAGAGAGAGAGCATGATTTTGACCTAGCCACATAATTACTGACCTATTGACATTTGCACAGTAGACCTTTCATAAGGCTGAAGAGCAGGTTATTATGATCCACACATACTATACAAAAAAGATATAGAAATAACCCCCTGAGATTTCAGTTCTAAACTAGATCAGTTTCGGGTTACTCTGGGAGGGTTATAAAAAACATTATCTAGAGACCGATTTACTTGTACTCTCAAACTGAAGCAAATTGATTGCATCACTCTCATCATGCAGTCTTGTTGTTGATCTGTCAGTAAGCTGGCTGCTCGGACTAAGAATGTAATAATAGAAAATAAAATGTTCAGTTTGAAAAGAAGTGACAAGTTGGTGTTAAGACTGACTCTTTCTGAAGGGATGGAGGAAGAAAAGGTAGATTCTATGTTTGAGTCTTCTACAACTGCACGCCAGAAAAATATATTGTTAAGACATCCTCCTTTTGTTTGTCCTAGACATTTATAGACTCTTGCCAGAAATTCTATCATGCAGAGCTAAAACAACTTGACTTCTCTAGAGCTGCAGAAGATTCCAGAAAACACATAAATTCCTGGGTAGAAGAAAAAACTGAAGGTGAGTAGCTTGCAGAGTTCCACAGTGTCTTGCTAAACAGCTAAAGCCTGTTTAAAAAGCATATGGCCATAGGAGAGATACAATAAGAGAAGGAGAAGAAAAACAGAACTGAATCCTTCAGATTAAGATGTAGTTCTTGTACTGTGCAGATGTTAGAGGATACTGTAGTTCACTGGTCCCAACCTTTTCTGTGGGGCGGGTGCCGGACGACTAGCCGCTGAGGATCGTGGTCGCCAGACAAGCAGCTGCCTAAATGCCGCCGAGAAGCAGCAACATCAAGAGGTATTGCCGCCGAAATGCCGCCGTGAAGCAGCGTCATCAAGAGGCGTCACTGCCGAAATGCCGTCAAAATTCGGTGGCAGCGCTTCTTGACGTTGCCGCTTCTCGGTGGCATTTCGGCGGCTGCTTGTCTGGCAGCCAGTAGGCAGGTGCACTTGGATGCCTCTAACTTCTGCACAATACAAGAATTTTGGGCACCGCATTGAGGACCCCTGCTGTAATTAATAACACAACTAGGTAGATAGGTGTATATCAGCTAAAAACTATGCTTCCTTTAATGTGTCCTAAAGGTAAAATCCAGAATCTGTTGGCTCAGGGTGTTGTTGATTCAATGACCAGACTAATCTTGGTGAACGCCATCTACTTCAAAGGCAACTGGGCAACCCAATTCAACAAGGATTGCACAGTGGAAAGGCAATTTAAAATTAACAAGGTATGAAGTAGGAAAATGTCACTCATTTTTCACTACACTTTCACCCAAAGAAAACAAGAAATGCTTTTAATCAGGATTGCCCTAAGTACATTTTACCACAACCCTCTATTCTTTCCCATCCCATCCCCTCAACACAACCCCTTTGTTTAGTTTATTGTAAACATCTTTGAAACTACATTTTCAAATAAATGCATTAACCTGGATGTATCCCTTGTTTCCTTCATTCTCTCTCTGTTTTCTGCTATACCTCTCTGTGTATCTTTTCAGCAGTGGAGGACAGTAGCTTTGAACATAATTACAGAACTTACAATAGTCAGAATTTTAACATGTAAGAGAAGAACGTGGATAAATGAGTGTCAGACAGTTTGGGATTCCATACATTGTTCAGTGTTTAGAGAACCTGTAAGTCATTTAACATCCCTGTCCTCGAATCTGTTGCTGTTTTGTGTGCACAACTACCACAGAATTATGGTTACTTACAGAAATTGGTCCCCTTTGCTTCAGTTTTTACCCAATGATAAAATTAGAACATGAAAAATGCTCAACTACTTCATGTGTTATAAGGTTTGATTTGTAAAATGTGTGGTGATTGCTAATTCTCCTCAAAGCATTGTAAATCAGGAGCAAATCTACTGCAGTCCGTGGAGCTAAAACAGCTATACTTAGACTATAAGCTCTTCGGGACAGGGTCGGTCTTCTTTCTAGCACAGTGGGGTCTTGGTCCATGACTGGGACTCCAAGGGGTATGATAGTATAAAAAATAAGTGAGAAGAATTGGGCCCTTACTGTCTACAAGCAGAAGGGAACACGCATGTGTTCAGATGTTTTTACACATGGAACGCTTCTGTTTACAGCAAACTTTGATCAAAACAAGATCACTTTTGCTTTAAAATGGATTCCACCATTAAACTGATACACAAATTAGATCAGGTTTCTTTTTTTTAGCAACTCACATCACAGTGTGCAAATCTCCTCATCTTAAAGTGCATCCACTCTACCCCAAGGCATAATAAAGTAATTCTCAATGTGGTGATAGGCCAGCCCTCCTTCTTGGGGAAGCTCATGCATCCTCTTGAGGCTGTCTCCACATACACCTCTACCCCGATATAACGCGACCCGATATAACACAAATTCGGATATAACGCGGTAAAGCAGCGCTCCGGGAGGGCGCGGCTGCATGCTCCAGTGGATCAAAGCTAGTTCAATATAACGCAGTTTCACCTATAACGCGATAAGATTTTTTGGCTCCTGAGAACAGCGTTATATCGGGGTAGAGGTTTAGCACAAACAGGGACTGGTGACATGACTCTGAAGAGCATACCAAGAAACTGAATGAAATGTGAGCCACCTTGTATATTTACTCATACCTTCCTGGATGGTGAAAGTCATTCAGGAGTGCCTGGAAGTCCTACTATCTCTCGATGCCATCTTTTAGAGAGAGAATTTTATTGCCCAGCCCAACACATGCTATAGTCAGGCAGCACCCCAGAAGTCATGATTTGGACAAACTGGAGAAATGGTCTGAGGTAAATAGGATGAAATTCAATAAGGACAAATGCAAAATACTCCACTTACAAAGGAGCAATCAGTTGCACGCACACTAAATGGAAAATGACTGCCTAGGAAGGAGTACTGTGGAAAGGGATCTGGGGATCATAGTGGACCACAAGCTAAATATGAGTCAACAGTGTAATACTGTTGCAAAAAAAGCAAACATAGTTCTGGGATGTATTAGCAGGAGTGTTGTAAGCAAGACACGAGAAGTAATTCTTCCACTCTACTCTGCTCTGATTAGGCCTCAACTGGAGTATTGTGTCCAGTTCTGAGCACCACATTTCAGGAAGGATGTGGACAATTTGTAGAGAGTTCAGTAAAGAGCAACAAAAAATGATTAAAGGTATAGAAAACAGGACCTATGAGGGAAGATTGAAAAATTGGGTTTGTTTAGTCTGGAAAAGAGAAGACTGAGAGGGGACATGATAACAGTTTTCAAGTATGTAAAAGGTTGTTACAAGGAGGAGGGAGAAAAATTGTTTTTCTTAACCTCTGAGGCTAGGACAAGAAGCAGTGGGCTTAAATTGCAGCAAGGGAGGTTTAGGTTGGTCATTAGGAAAAACTTCCTAACTCTCAGGGTGGTTAAGCACTGGGATAAATTGCCTAGGGAGATTGTGGAATCTCCATCATTGGAGATTTTTAAGAGCAAGTTAGACAAACACCTGTCAGGAATGGTCTAGATAATTAGTCCTGCCACGAGTGCAGGGGTGACCTCTCGAGGTCCCTTCTAGATTCTTTGATTCTATGATTGGAAAAAATCCAGACACTACCAAGATAAAAGACAGCCTTTTAAATTTACACTGTGAGAGAAATACATATCCCCAATACAGAGGAGGTATTTTTAAAACTGGCTTGTTTTAAAAAAACAGATAGGCATTAGAACCAATCGTATGGTATAAACTCTGTAAATTCAATGGGATTACTCACATGCTTAAAACTAAACCCTTGAGTAAGTGTTTGCAGGATCAGGGCCTTAACCAGAAGATTAGTTTAAAAGGACTGTAAATTAATCCACCTGATTACTGAACAATACAAATACCAACCCTTGCACTATCATGAGTAGAATTCACAAAAACTTATTCTAGTACCTATATGTTTTAGGAAAATAAACCAGTTTTCAAATACTTCCTATGTATTGTAGACATATATTCCTCTGATGCTGTAAATTTAAAGGGAAGTGTTTTAGTTTGGTAGCATGTTATTTTTTTTTCCAAACAAACATGGACCAATGTTATTTTATTGCCAGATATTCTGAATTTACATCTTGAATTATCATGTTTCATTGTTAGTTAACATTAAAAATTACTCAGGTGGTGCTAATTCCAATACTGACATAGAGAGTAGACATCAGCATGAGCCTATGAACCAAGTATACATTTCCACTCATAGAAACCAATATTGGTATTTAGGCACCCAAGCATTAAAAATTAATCCGATTTACATGAAAAGAAAATCAAAGCATATACGTACTTCTGCATTATGTGCAATTCTGTGCAATATTTAAAATGATGCTGTGTTAAATTCTGAGTGAAAAATTCTGCAAACTACAAAAAAGTACATTATATTAACGATAAGCATTTTAGAACTACATAGGCAGAAATAAACCCACGGAAATTTTATGCTTAAGTAAAGCAATGGGCCTGATTCTGTTCTTATTTACACAAGCTTTACACCAATGTAACTTAAATTGATTTCAACAGTTACTCTAAAATCAGGCCCATAATGTTGAAATTCCTCAATGTACTGTGAGTCTTTTTCTACTTCATAAAATATTTTAACTAAACAGCATTTTGGGGGTACCTTTATATTCTGATTAGAAGCAAACACTGGCCCTGAATCAAAATATTCAAATCTAACAACGCATTAGCAAATCTGAGCCAAAACAGAGATGCTGATGCAGATGGAATAAAATCTGCTACCAGAGGACAACTGGTTGTTTGAAGTATGGACAGAGGGCAGGCCAAAGAGTGAGAAAACCAGGATTCTACACATACAGGAAGTTGTTCAACTTTTCCTAGCATCCCAGTTTTCCCATTCCAGTTCTATGATTCTATGAGTGGAAACCACGGACTTTACTAATTACTGCTTGGGGGTCTAACCTCCTTCCTATTTGTGGATAATGTAATGAAAATGCAAGTGGATACACCCGCTTATCATCTGTATAGTGGACCTCCCCAAATCTGGTCTTCAGATTTTGATAGGTAACAGACAGTACAAGTAGTGTTGATGGATGACCTGCTCTTGTCCATGGAAAAGATACATACATTCACACTCTTGGATCTCTCTGAAGCATTTGATAGAATGCTATTGTTCTGCCTTAGACCTACTGGGGAGTTGGTGCCAATCTTTTGTACCAGGCCATTCCCAGAAAGAGCCCTAACTTGTGAAGTTGCTTAGTTCTCCCTTTTCTTCTTCAAGGAGGGGAGGGGGAATCAGTACTATGCTGACTATCCATTGAATACAGGGTCATATTAAGGTTTTGACCCTAATCTTCAAAGCTGTCTATGAAACTGGCCTGAGCTACTCGAGGACTGTGTTTTCTTCATGACAGGGAATAAAGCTTTTAAAAGAATTCATTACGAACTACAGAACTGTCAGTCACAAAAACTTGTGTGGAAGATGGCAGATGACCTACAACTATGGAATTCACTTTATAAAACATAGGAATGATCACAAATCTCAGCGCTTCCAGAACAAACCGTAAAACTCACTCTTTTGTCCCCAGCCTGCTTACGCTGACTAGTCATTGGTGAACTAAAGAACTGTCAGAAATGGAGTTCAGATAAGCATGCAGAAATCCAGATGCTACCTGGCTTTTAGGCTCCTCTCTGATATCAACCGTGAACACTCCCAAAAGCCAGCATACTAATAGCCACTCTCTTTTTCTACTAATAGCCACTCTCTTTAAACTACTCACAGGATCACTGTTTGTTTTTGCTGCCTGCTCCTTTCCTAAGACCTGGCAAGATCCTTAAGAAAATCTGGCTTTGTGCCCCTGTCCACTCAACCCCTCGTTTTCTGTATTAACAGACAATAGCAGCGGTGGCCATATTTGCCATGTAACATTCAGAGGTTTGAAATCTCCTGCCTACTAGTGTGAAACTATTTAGGCTCAGAGGTCCAGCGTTTTAACAATTTTGTTGATAGGAAGCTACACAGTAAGCAACTAAAATACCTGTAGTGTTTTCCTCAAAATAAATCTCAAGGGACTGGGCATTACAAATGGGAAAAGCCTGATAGAATTTTGGTTCATTCCCTGCCACCCCAAAGGGCAATGGTAGGACCCTTCCCTACAATATTTTCTAGTGCTCTGTCCAGCCTAATTGCAGATGTCCCATGTGATTTGAATCCCAGTTCTTCTAGTTTAGTACCAACATGCTGGCTCTGTAGTACTTGTTGACACTGATACTTTTTTTTTTTTTTTAAAGAATGAGAGCAAACCAGTGCAGATGATGTTCAAGGAAACTAAATTTAACATGAGCTACGTAGCAGATTTTCAGACCCAAATCCTTGACCTCCCTTATGTTGATAACGAGACAAGTATGATCATCCTGCTTCCTGATGAAATCCAAGATAATTCCACTGGCCTGGAACAGGTAAGGCACTTGTTCTGAATACAAAGCTCAAATCCTGCTAGAGAAGAGCATTTGACAAAATCTCATTTAGATCTGTGAATTCACGTCCCAAGCTCCGAACTCACCAGTATTAGCACAGGGTGGGAGAGCTGTGGAGGCGTTACATCTGTCCCCCAAGAGATGGGAATACCATGTGTCACTGTCAAGTAAGCCCAGCTCTCTCTGATGTCCAGAGAAATGTTAAGTTCTGAAAAGAGAGACTTCTTGACTAGGCATTGGGATGAAGTCAGAATGTAGTGAGTGACAGATTGAAGGAGATCCTGGAGAGCTTCCACTGTTACAAAAATCAATTCCTGTTTGATGGATTTCTCCCCCCATATTCCTTTCTAACTGTTGTGGGTTGGGCTCTCCCTCACTGTACCCGACCCTCTACCTAACATTTCTTCATATGGGAGTCCCCAAGTGCTCCTCCATTCAAGAGCTACTGATTTCCTTTCTGTGCTATACTGTTACTGGGCTGGCAAGGGACAGCAAAATAGTAATGCCTCTCCCACAGTAGTCACCTCTGCAAAGGACATGTCATTACTAGTGACAACATGCAATTGCATTAACTTGTTACCATGAAGGATGATCTTGGGACGGTACCTGCATATAACACAGCGGAGCTCTGATCCTAACTGGGGGGCCTTTTGACTGTATTGAAAAAAGAATAAGAATGTTTCTGACTGTCATTTATTTTTGGTTTCTGACTATAGCAATAACATTCATTCCATACCAGGAGAGGATGCTAATCCCTACTGTGTAAACACACACAGTGGGCATTGTTTCATTAGTATAAATTCATGGCTTTTCTTCCTCTATAATTTTGTGACCTTTTCTTCTTGTAGCTGGAAAGAGAACTTACTTATGAGAAACTTACAGAGTGGATAAATCCAGAAATGATGGACTATACTGAAGTGGAGGTGTGTTTGCCCAGATTTAAGTTGGAGCAAGTTTATGATCTGAAGCCTGTTCTGAAGAACATGGGAATGGCTGATGCATTTGACAGCGACAAGGTGGATTTATCTGGAATGTCAGGCAGCAATGAGCTAGTTCTGTCGGAGGTTGTTCACAAGTCCTTTGTGGAAGTCAACGAAGAAGGCACGGAGGCAGCAGCTGCTACTGCATTAGTGTTCCGTATGCTTTGTGCACGGATTGTACCACGGTTCACTGCAGACCATCCTTTCCTCTTCTTTATCCGGCACAACAAAACTGGCAACATTCTGTTCTATGGCAGATTTTGTTCCCCCTAAAAAGAAAAAATGCAGCCCTTAACACAGTAAAGTTATTTCCATTTTACTATCTTGGGATTTTTTTTGCACTCTACGCAACAAGCTTTGTACAGATGCTGTACGTTACATGGTGCAACCCTAAACACCCTTCTCTCTTGTGCCTGAAACAGCTTTTTGTAGTCCTCTATTCAAATTTAAGCAAGAGTTTTAAATAACAGGATCATTTAATATTTATTCCAAGTCATAAGACTTCAAATGGCATTTTCCATAGTTCACTGTAAAGCACCCCTTGTATCCTGTATACCTTAATAAATGCGGGGTTCCTTAACTTGAGTCCATCTCTAGACATAACACCTTGTTTAATGCATCTCTCCATCTCTGTACATATTCCCCTAGAAATTTGGTTCTCATATTTGGGGATGCTTAGCAGCAAGTGGTAAGATCTCGTGGGGAGAGGAAAACGAAAGAAGACTGACTTCTGACTGACCTCCAAATGCTTTTTGCAAATTTCCCTTCTCCCTGTCTCATTTTCCAGACTGATTCATTCTGTGTCTAGCTGTGTCCCCATTTAAAAAAAACAAACAAATAGCTCTTGGCAGCCATCTAACAGATTTTTATGAACGATGCTAACACAAGTGTTACTCTTGAGGGGGAAATTGAGCAAGTACTTATTCAAGACAAGGAATGAAGTCAACTCCACTGAAGTTAATGGAAAAACTTCTTACTGACTTCAGTGGAGTCAGAATTTCACTCTGCATATGTCTCATATGTTAACCTGGGTTACACTAATATTTTTAATACTTTGAAATAGGACAGATATTTGCTTAGACCGATAATGCTAAACTGCACAGCCATAGTGGTCTTATCCAGTGATTTTGGTCTTGCTGTTTCTGCTCCTTGAACCAACAATAAAGGAACTGATGTGAAGTGCTGTGGGGTCAGGTTTTGTTTGGTTTTAATTGTGTAGTTCTTCAGCTGGAGTGTGATTGAAACAAACGTGTGAATTTTGCCATCGATAACTAGCAGGGACAGGCTCTGCCATTCTAAGACTGCACTAGCAGGGCTCCCACCTCCAATGAAGTCCAGTATTTATTGCCTCCTTTATAATACTTGGCTGCCAAGAACATATGTAAATAGAGGCAATAGGGTGGTTAACTTGGAACATAGAATTTAGTGTTGTTCTGAGTGTTGCAGCTAACTCAGTTTCAGTCTCAAATTAGGTTTGCTAACAGCATTTCATAACCTGGCAGAGTGAAGTCTGAGTAGGTAAGGGCATAGCTTTCTCTTCTATAGATGGAATTAGTTTCAGTGAAAACCTCGTTGTTAAAAATAACTTTTCACTGTATTATAAATTGCAATAAGATACCAGTCCTGGATTGTATGCAAGGTTTTCATTCCCTCCACCAAAAACAAATCCTGACCCTTCACAATCGTTGCCCCTACAGACACTGGAACAGGGTTCAGCATTATCCACAAAACTGTAAGGAAGTAGAAACACTGACTTGACTTTGAAGGAAGTGAAAAGGAACAGTCCCTGTGGGCAGAGCTAGGGCATTCTAAGCTGCCCTGGGAGCTGACAGTGGACATGCACCACAGCAGTTCCTTAACTCTGAAGAAATTGAGGGAAACCCTCCCACCAGCTGAGCCAGTTCACTATTAAAATGTATTTCATTATATGTATTTCAGTAGTGCCTAGAGCTCCAACCATTACTGGGGGCCTATTGTATTTGTACAGGGAGACAAAATAGTCAAGACAAAAAAGGAATGGAAAGAGAGAGTAAAGTGACTTTTCTGAAGTCACAGCCGGTCACTGGCAGAGCTGGGAATACCATCCAGGTCTTTTGACTCCCAGTGCCCTATATCCTAGATCCACGCTGCCTCATTCCACCAATGATTTTGGCTTTGTGGTGGCATAAGCAAGAACACTACAACTGACTTTAGATGAGTTGCTCATGGTTCAATCAGCAATGATTTTTGGCCTATAATTCTTTCACTTGACAGGAAAGAAATGGGAGACTTTTTCAATTAGCTTCACTTACACAAGTTGCAGGCAATAGAACATTTTTTTAAAATTGTCATCCATTACTCAAATGCAATAGAAATTCTGAGCATAAATGTAAGTTCAGCATTTAAGAAGTTGCTCTGGGTATGTCTACACTACGAAATTAGTTCGAATTTATAGAAGCCGGTTTTATAGATATCGGTTGTATACAGCCGATTGTGTGTGTCCCCACATAAAATGCTCTAAGTGCTCTAGTCGGTGGACCGCGTCCACAGTACGAGGTTAGTGTCGACTTCCGGCGCATTGCACTATGGGTAGCTATCCCACAGCTATCCCACAGTTCCCGCAGTCTCTGACACCCATTGGAATTCTGGGTTGAGATCCCAATGCCCGGATGATGCAAAACAGTGTCGCGGGAGGTTCTGGGTACATGTCGTCAGGCCCCTCCCCCCCCCGTCACAGCAACGGCAGACAATAGATTCGCGCCTTTTTACCTGGGTTACCTGTGCAGACAACATACCACGGCAAGCATGGAGCCCGCTCAGCTCAGCTGAGCTCACCGTCACCATATGTCCTCTGGGTGCCGGCAGACGTGGGACTGCATTGCTACACAGCAGCAGCTGCTAACTGCCTTTTGGTGGTAGACGGTGCAGTAGAGTGGTAGCCTTCATCGGCGATCTGGGTGCTGGCAGCCGTGGGGCTGCATTGCACCAGCCCCTTGCCTTTTGGCAGTAGATGGTGTATTACGACTGGTAACCGTCCTATTACAAGTTGGCTCATCGCACATTAGCAGAGTCTTCCCTGAGCAGCAGATTGTGCAATAGGCCTGAAGGCCATCGTAATACACTAACTGCCAAGCGCCCAGTATTTGCTGCCAAGCACCCAGAAAGATGCCGAGGGCTATCAGTCACGCTGCACCGTCGTCTTAAGATGTAAAAAATAGATTTGCTCTGTATTCATTTGCTTCCCCTTCCCTCCGTCAAATCAACGGCCTGCTAAACCCAGGGTTTTCAGTTTAATCTTTGGGGGGACCATTCTGTGTGACAGTTGTTTGTGTTTCTCCCTGATGCACAGCCACCGTTCTTGATTTTAATTCCCTGTACCTGTACGCCATGTCGTCACTCGGCCCGCCCTCCCTCCTTCCCCTAGTCCGTCAGATACTAGTTTCGCGCCTTTTTTTGGAATTCTGGGTTGAGATCCCAATGCCCAGATGATGCAAAACAGTGTCGCGGGAGGTTCTGGGTACATGTCGTCAGGCCCCTCCCCTTCCATCACAACAACGGCAGACAATAGATTCGCGCCTTTTTACCTGGGTTACCTGTGCAGACAACATACCACGGCAAGCATGGAGCCCGCTCAGCTCAGCTGAGCTCACCGTCACCATATGTCCTCTGGGTGCCGGCAGACGTGGGACTGCATTGCTACACAGCAGCAGCTGCTAACTGCCTTTTGGCGGTAGACGGTGTAGCATGAGTAATAGCCGTGGGGCTGGCAGCCGTAGAACTGCATTGCACCAGCCCCTTGCCCTTTGGTAGGAGATGGTATATTATGACTGGTATCCGTCGTCGTCTTACTGCAGTGGCTGTCAATCATGGGCACCTGGGCAGACACGCTACTGTCTCGATGATGATGGCTATCAGTCGTAGTATACTATTTTCTGCCAATTGCCCAGTATTGTCTGCTAAGCACCCAGAAGAGGCCGAGGGCGATCTGGGTGCTGGCAGACGTGGGGCTGGCAGACGTGGGGCTGCATTGCACGCAGCAGCAGCCCCTTGCCTTTTGGTAGACGATGGTATATTACGACTGGTATCCGTCGTCATCGTACTGCAGAGGCTATCACTCATGCTGCACTGTCGGCTGCCAGCTTAAGATGTAAAAAATAGATTTGTTCTGTATTCATTTGCTTCCCCTTCCTCCGTGAAATCAACGGCCTGCTAAGCCCAGGGTTTTCAGTTTAATCTTTGGGGGGACCATTCTGTGTGACAGTTGTTTGTGTTTCTCCCTGATGCACAGCCACCTTTCTTGATTTTAATTCCCTGTACCAGTACGCCATGTCATCACTCGGCCCTCCCTCCCTCCTTCCCCTAGTCCGTCAGATACTAGTTTCGCGCCTTTTTTCTGACCAGGCGCCATAGCTAGCACTGGGATCATGGAGCCCGCTCAGATCACCGCGGCAATTATGAGCACTATGAACACCACGCGCATTGTCCTGGAGTATATGCAGAGCCAGGACATGCCAAGGCAAAACCCGGACCAGCCGAGGAGGCGATTGCAGCACGGCGAAGAGAGTGATGAGGAAATTGACATGGACATAGACCTCTCACAAGGCACAGGCTCCAGCAATGTGGAAATCATGGTTTCACTGGGGCAGGTTTATGCCGTGGAACACCGATTCTGGGCCCGGGAAACAAGCACAGACTGGTGGGACCGCATCGTGCTGCAGGTGTGGGACGATTCCCAGTGGCTGCGAAACTTTCGCATGCGTAAGGCCACTTTCATGGAACTTTGTGACTTGCTTTCCCCTGCCCTGAAACACCAGGATACCAAGATGAGAGCAGCCCTCACAGTTGAGAAGCGAGTGGCAATAGCCCTGTGGAAGCTTGCAACGCCAGACAGCTTCCGGTCAGTCGGGAATCAATTTGGAGTGGGCAAATCTACGGTGGGGGCTGCTGTGATCAAGTAGCCAAAGCAATCACTGAGCTGCTGCTACCAAAGGTAGTGACTCTAGGAAATGTGCAGGTCATAGTGGATGGCTTTGCTGCAATGGGATTCCCTAACTGTGGTGGGGTGATAGATGGAACCTATATCCCTATCTTAGCACGGGAGCACCAGGGCAACCAGTACATAAATCGTAAGGAATACTTTTCAATGGTGCTGCAAGCACCGGTGGATCACAAGGGACGTTTCACCAACATCAACGTGGGCTGGCCGGGAAGGGTCCATGACGCTCGCGTCTTCAGGAACACTACTCTGTTTAAATGGCTGCAGCAAGGGATTTACTTCCCAGACCAGAAAATAACCATTGGGGATGTTGAAATGCCTATAGTTATCCTTGGGGACCCAGCCTACCCCTTAATACCATGCTTCATGAAGCCATACACAGGCAGCCTGGACAGTAGTCAGGAGCTGTTCAACTACAGGCTGAGCAAGTGCAGAATGGTGGTAGAATGTGCATTTGGACGTTTAAAGGGTTGCTGGCGCACGTTACTGACTCGCTCAGACCTCAGCCAAACCAATATCCCCATTGTTATTGCTGCTTGCTGTGTGTGCTCCACAATCTCTGTGAGAGTAAGGGGGAGACCTTTATGGCGGGGTGGGAGACTAAGGCAAATCGCCTGGCTGCTGATTACGCACAGCCAGACACCAGGGCGATTAGAAGAGCACACCAGGAAGCGCTGCGCATCAGAGAAGCTTTGAAAACCAGTTTCATGACTGGTCAGGCTATGGTGTGAAAGTTCTGTTTGTTTTTCCTTGATGAAAACCTGCCCCCTTGATTTACTCATTCCCTGTAAGCAAACCACCCTCTCCCCTTCAATCATAGCTTGCTTTCAAAGGAAATAAAGTCACTATTGTTTAAAAATCATGTATTCTTTATTAATTGATTATAAACATAGAAAGAGAACTGACAAGGTAGCCCAGGTGGGGTTTGGGAGGAGGATAGGAGGGAAGGAAAAGGCCACTAAAAAGTTCAAAATAATGACAGCTTTTTGCTTGGGCTGTGCACAGAACCTCCCTCCCCCCTCCCCCCGTGTTCTTACACGGCTGGGTGAGGAGGCTATGGAACATGGTGAGAGGGGAGGGAGGTTATACAGGGGCTGCAGCAGCACTCTGTGATCCTGCTGCCATTCCTGAAGCTCCACCAGACGCCGGAGCATATCCGTTTGATCATGCAGCAGCCCCAGCATTGCAGCCTGCCATCTCTCATCTCGAGCGTCCCTCATGGCTTCACATTCACTGGCATCTTTCCTGTACTTTGATACCGTGTCCTTCCACTCATTCAGATGAGCTCTTTCATTGCGGGTCGATTCCATGATTTCAGAGAACATTTCGTCTCGCGTTCTTTTTTTCCGTTGGGATGGAGGAGGGAGGCTTGAAAAATTTGCAGCTGCGGGAGGGAGGGAAAAAAGGGAGAGAAGTATTTTAAAAGATACATTTTACAGAACAATGCTTATACTCTTTCATGGTGAACAACACTATTCACATTACATAGCACATGTGATTTCGGTACAAGATCGCATTTTGCATCTTAATATTGAGTGCCTGCGGCTTTGGTGTTAGAGATCACAGACGCAGGTCCAGGCAACAGAATTCAGCTTGCATGCGGCCATGGTAAGCCATTGTCTTTTGGCTTCTGCAGCCTTCCTAAAGCAGTGCCCTCCTTTCCCACATACCAAGCAAAGCCCGTTGAGTGCTGCGGTTTTCCTGTTACCGTGCAGCAGCAGAAACCAAACTAACCCCCCCCCAATCCAATTCTCTGGGATGATCGCTTTATCCCTCCCCCCACCATGTGGCTGGTATCAGGGAAGATCCTTGCTAGCCAAATGCAAAAAGCTCAGCGCAACCCCACCCCCCCTGCCCCGCTTGGCTATCTGCAGGGAAGGATTTCTTTTCAGCCACAGTAGGAACAGCCACCTCTGTCCCCTTAATTAAATTCCCATATTTCAACCAGGTTACCATGAATGCTATCACCCTCCTGAGGATAACACGACGAGATAAAGAACGGATGTTGCTTGAATGCCAGCAAACACCAGGACCATACGCTGCCAGGCTTTGTCATGCAACGATACCAGATTACTTGCTACTAGCATGGCGTGGTCAAATGTCCTACCATGGAGGACGGAATAAGGCTGCACTGCCCAGAAACCTTCTGCAAAGGCTTTTGGAGTACCTCCAGGAGAGCTTCATGGAGATGTCCGTGGAGGATTTCTGCTCCATCCCCAGACACATTAACAGACTTTTCCAGTAGCTGTACTGGCCACGGATGCATCCCAAGTCCTCAGGGCAAATTAATCATTAAAAAATGCTTGCTTTTAAACCATGTTTTATATTTACAAAGGTACACTCACCAGCGGTCCCTTCCAGGGCCTCATTGTCTGGGATACTGCCTTGTGAGGGTTGGGAGGGTACTTCAGTCAGGCTGAGAAAAAGATCCTGGCTGTTGGGGAGAACGGAGTGCTGGGTGCTCTCCGCAAGCTCGTCATCCTCCTCCTCATCATCTTCCCCGTCTGCAGAATTCTCAGGCATGGCTGAGATTACCCCTTCCTCGGAATCCACGGTCAGAGGTGGGGTAGTGGTGGCGGTGCCCCCTAGAATTGCATGCAGCTCAGCATAGAAGCAGCATGTCTGTGGCTCTGCCCCGGACCTTCCGTTTGCTTCCTTTGTTTTTTGATAGGCTTGTCTGAGCTCCTTAACTTTCACGCGGCACTGATATGGTGGCCTCTCTCCATCATGCCCTTGGAGATTTTTTCAAATGTTTTGGCATTTCGTCGTTTGGAACGTAGCTCTGCTAGCACGGAATCCTCTCCCCATATAGCGATCAGATCCAGTACCTCCCGTACGGTCCATGCTGGTGCTCTTTTTCGATTCTCGGACTGCATGGTTACCTGTGCTGATGAGCTCTGCGTGGTCACCTGTGCTCTCCATGCTGGGCAAACAGGAAATGAAATTCAAAAGTTCGCAGGGCTTTTCCTGTCTACCTGGCCAGTGCATCCGAGTTCAGATTGCTGTCCAGAGCGGTCACAATGGTGCACTGTAGGATAGCTCCCGGAGGCCAATACCGTCGAATTGCAGCCACACTAACCCTAAATCGAAATGGCAATGTTGATTTCAGTGCTACTCCCCTCGTTGGGGAGGAGTACAGAAATCGATTTTAAGAGCCCTTTATATCGAAGTAAATGGCTTTGTTGTGTGGATGGGTGCAGGCTTAATTAGATTTAACGCTGCTAAATTCGACCTAAACTCATAGTGTAGACCAGGTCTTAGCAGTGTATTTCCTTTACCTGATGATGTCATGGCCAGCAGTACCCAGTGTGATTCTGTGCACTCAGAGAGGCAAAGGCAGCACTGCGGCTGAAAAAAGGCAGGTAGCTCCAGGGGCCCAGTACTTTCTGCCTTTCAGTCATTTGGCCTAATGAACTCTTCCAATGTTGTAACTACCAGATAAACTAAATTAACTTGAACAAAGTTAACTATAGCATAACTATGTACACGGGCTTATAAGAGCAAAACAGAGAAAAATTAACAATAGCAGACTAAGTTACTGGACCCCATATCACCTCATAGTAGAGAACAGCAACATAAAGAAAAGGCACTGGTTGAAGAAGTGTTTTTGGAGGAGCCTGCTCTCCCACCAGAGGCAGAAAAAATTGTCCACACCTTTGAAGCGTGGATAATACCAGCGGTCTAGATCTGTGCACCTTTTTCCAGCCTGCATACTGCTTCCTGCAGAGTTCATAAAGTATCACCAGCAAGGGCTCCTCTCTCTGTCTTTTCAGAGCAAACCAAAAGCTAGGCATGACAGTTGCATATCAGGATAAGGGGCTGAGAGATCTTTTCTACAAATCTTGTCAGTCTCATTTATCTGAGGGAGGTAATAAACCTACGACTGATAGAAGCTGGGAGGGGAAGACAATTCTCCAAAATTGCCCTGTTCTGTACACACCACCCTGAAGCTCTGGTAGTCACCACTGGCAAGAGACAAGATATTGGGCTCGATGGAACATTGGTTGGACCCAGCGTGGTTGTTCTTATGCACATTCCTCTCTCTTGAAACTCTTTTTGTGTAAATTGTAAAGTCCTTTCCTCTTGCGATGAAAGATTTTGTAATTTGTTTTAAGGGGATATTTCAGCCCAGCCCAGCCTGCACACACGCTCCCCACCCCAGGCCTGGCTAAACATGCAGGGCCCTGGATGCAGTTCCTCCTCTTCCTCCTTCTCCCTTTCTTATGATTTGCCTCCTTGACTTTCACTCACAGGCAGAAGCAAAACAGGTGCACATCCGGTTTAAATGAAGTAAGTGTCCACACCCGAAGTGGCACCTGTTGAACATCACAACTTCTGTGTGTGGACAAGCTGCCAGAGACTGGAGGGGCAAAGGGCCTGTCTGTGCTGTGCTGTAGCAAATACCTAATGGTGCGGCAGTGGCATGATACATGAACATTTACTCCTAGAGGAACTGTGAGGGGAAAAATTAAAAATTCTGAGCTCAATATCTTAAAATTCTGCATATTTTATTTGTGAAAATAACATAAAATAATCACACCAGTTTCAATTATTTTGGTAATTCATTTCAAAATACCTGTCAACCAGTATGTTTGTAAGAACCAAAATGATTCAAGAAATTATTTGACAAGTAGATTCCTTACTAGGCATATTAATACAGATCTTTGAGTAATGATTCATTTAAAGTACAATATATAAGTACACCTTTACTCACAGAGTTGTGCTTACTTCATAAGGAATCCTGCTGAAGTGAGTAGGACTGCCATGGAGAAAAGCACTACTCACCATGATGTGGAGCAGAGGGAGATGGGAGAGTTGGAAAACAGAGTCTGACCTGTTCATACCTGAACATACAGTTAACACTGTACACTGATACAAACTCCTACAGACCGGGTGTGAGTTAGGGATGTATTAGCAAGAATGTTGTAAGCAAGACACAAGAAATAATTCTCCCTCTCTACTCAGACCTGATAAGGCCAGTTCCGGGCACCACACTTTGGGAAAGATGGAACAAATTGGAGAAAGTCCAGAGGAAAACAAGAAAAATATTTAAAGGTCCAGGACACATGACCTACGAGAAAAGATTGAAAAGGTTTGTTTAGTTTGGAAAAGAAAACATTGTGTGGGGACATGATCACAGTCTTAATGCACAGCCAAAATTGTTACAAAGAGAAGGGTGATAAATTGTTTTCCTTAACCACTGAGGACATGACAAGAAGTAATGGCCTTAAATTATGAAAAGGGAGGTTCAGGTTGGATATTAGGAAAAACTTCCAAACCGTCAGGGTAGTTAAGCACTCGAACAAATTACTTAGGTGGTTTTGGAATCTCCATCATTGGAGGTTTTTAAGAACAGGTTAGACAAACACCGGTCATGGATGCTCTAGATAAAACTTAATCCTGCCTCAGTGCAGGGGACTGCACTAAACGACCTATCGAGGACCATTCCAGTCCTATATTTCTATGATCCTCTGTGGCTCCTTGCTCTATTGAATATGTGAACACTCCCCTAACTTGGAGCTAAGTTCTCTCTTCTGCTAACGTGCTCCAGCCAGAGAAAGCAGGGCTCTTGTTTGGAGTGAGGAGTGAGCCAAAGGTTCACAGGTGAACTCCATTTCTACACCACTGGTGGTACTGAGGGAGATGAGTAGGACTCAAGTGCGGGAGAAAAAAATAATACCCTACATCTCCCACTGCAGTGCTATGCAAATCTTCAAATCTCCTTCAGCTTGAACTTGACATTTCCTGCATTTATCATTAGAGTCAGAGAAAACTACTGTGATTCTATTAACATTGCTGTGGGGGGGCCGGGGGAGGAGAGGGTGGAGGACTCATCAGAGTAAGAGAGACCTACCTCAGATGTTGGTATATTTGTTTAATTGAGAAATTATGTCATCTTTTGAATTATTCAGCTGTAAAAGTTGTTTATTTGTTGGTTACTGACAACAGAAAGGGAATCCCTGCCCAAAAAAGCATATGATCTGTGTCCTACCTGTCCCTAGCTCTGCATGGGTTAAGTTTTGTGTCCATGTGGTGCTCATGGCAGGATCAATGCCTAGGGGACAGAAAAAGGAAGGATGTTCTGAGTAATCTAGGGGAACCAGATTTGTAACCTACCATTTTTGAGTGACTATGTAAATTATAAGTATGGTTAATTATTCATATGGGATGGTGATAATTTCTGGGATAACAGAGGTGTCAGCTAATACTTAGAACTCCTTATCTGTTTTACTGGACACATTATAATCTGAGATTCATAGATTATAAAGTCAAGAGGATTATGAAGACCACTATGATCATCCGGTCTGACCCCCTGTATAACATGGACCATAGCACTTCCCTGAATTAATCATTATATTCCTCATCTTATTTCAGAAATACCATGCCAGGTGTACAGATTTAATAGGTTTGTATTAAATAACCCATCAGGCTCCAGCAATCTGATTAGAATTCTCACTACCATCCTTTATAAAGATGGAAACAGAGCCAAAACAGCAAGAGACAGGCCAAGTGCTGAAATGAACAGCAATAGACGTGTCAAACTCAGCTGCAAAAAAAACACAAAAAACGAACACGAACCAACCCCAAACCCCACCCTTAATTTAGTGACTTATCAAAATAACACATACTATGATATTCTCTTCCCTGATTCTCTGAACTCACCTACAAAGGTGTTGGGGACCCTGAGAATTCACCTACTGTGTCCCCTCCGCCACCTCAGCCCTGTCCTCCTCCTTTTGCTCCTTTTGATGCTGTGGTTCCAGAGAGCCCTGATCTCCCGGGAACCACAGGAGCGAAAGGATCAGAATATGAGGCCACCGGGCGGCCCTATGCTGGCAGCTCCTCCAGCGCAGCTGTACTGCCCCCAGCACAGCTCCCAGTCCTTCCAGGCAGCTGCATCTCCTGAGTCCTCCTGCCTGGGGTCTGTACAGCAGAAGTCTCTGGTGCAGCGGGAGGAAGACAGAGCGTCCCCCGCCCCATGTAACGTGGGATGGATGTGGATCATGGGGAGGGGATGGGAAGTGTGGGGGCCCTGGGCTGGGTGGGGAGGAGTCACGTGGGGGGTCACGTGGGGAGGTCATGTGCCCCCCCTTTGCATGCCTCCCATGAGTGCAGCATACTGGCAAGAAATGATTTCTACTTGTACCACTGGATACAATCCAGACCAATATGTAGCTGTGTCACCCCTGCCCTGTCACCTGGGGTGCCCTTTAAAATGCCCTGCTGCTGTAGCCTACAACCTGGACAGCTCACAAGCAGCCTCCAGCATGTAAGTCACTCCCAGCTATGTCTGTGTGTGCTGCAGCCAGCCAGCCACAAATTGACTCTTATCAGCCTTAAGGATTACCCCAGGGTGACCCCAACACTCTCCCAGTCCCAGATTTCTCCCCAGAAACATATGTCCTGTACTGCCCAGCCTGCTCCTGGACAGTAAAAATATATAGAGTCCATTATTCCTAAAAAACAACAACATGCACACAACTTGTTACCCCAAATGGAGTTACCCAGACACTTCAACTTGAACACACTGGATTAGATAAAACAATAAAACAAGTTTTCTTAAGCACAAAGTGAGAGATTTGAAGTGTGTACACGTAATGAGGCATTAAAGTCAGAAATGTCAGAAATCAAAGAAAAATAAAGGCAAAATGCTTCCTGGTGCCTAACTTAACAAACTCTATTAGATTCAAAGCAAAGTTTCCTCACCACATGCTTCCAGTAGTCTTTGTCTCTTAGGAACTGGTCTGACCACTCTCCAGACTTGTCTGGAAAACCTACTTTTAATCATGATCTCAGCTTATGTTCAACACTTTACATATAATGTTGCTCTGTACATTTTGCCATGATATTATTGATCAGCAAGTTTTGAGTTTTAGATGATACCTAAAAGGTGTACCTTGTACCAGGGCCGGCTTTAGGAAGGGCGGGGCCCAATTCGAACATTTTTGGTGGGGCCCCGGCAGGGATGACTAACAAAAAAAATAATGGAAAAAAAAGCCTTTCATTTCTTCCATGTATTATTTACTTTCCATAACTATATAAATAATAAAATTATTATTCTGTACATTGCATCATATATGCTGTTGATCGGTTATTAATGAGCTCCATTTCACGTGTCTGGGTCGCCGCCACGCCCTGGGGGTGTGCTAGGGTGACGAGATGTCCTGATTTTATAGGGACAGTCCCGATTTTTGGGTCTTTTTCTTATAGGATCCTATTATCCCCCACCCCCTGTCCCGATTTTTCACACTTGCTGTCTGGTCACCCTAGTGCTGTGCACATGTGTGGGTCCCAGCTGCTCCCTGCCCCCCTCATTGAAGCAGGTGTGCAGGGTTACTGCCCTGGGAACTGCAGGGCACCAGTGGACATGGGGCTGGCTGGAGGCAGGGCAGGGGCTCACTGGAGGTAGGGTCTGGCTGCAGGCAGGGCAAGGGGTGCGGGGCTGGCTGGAGACAGGGGTGTGTGGGGCTGGCTGGCTTTGGGCAGGGCTCTGGGGGCTATTTAAAGGGCCCAGGGCTCCCCTGCTTCTACCGTCCCGGCCCTTTAAATAGCCGCGGGAGCTCTGGGGAAGCAGCGGGGCTCCAGTGGCTATTTAAAGGGCCGGGTTGGTAGAGGCAGCGGGAGCCCTGGACTTTTTAAATAGCCCCCAGAGCCCCGCAGTCCTACCCCAGGGCTCCAGCAGTGGGGGTCTGGTGGCAACTTAAAGGGCCTGGGGCTCCGGCCCCTGCTGGGAGCCTAGGTCCTTTAAATTGCCCCCTGGGGAAGCCGAGCCACCCTGGTGTAAGGGGACTGTTGGCCCCTTGCTAACACTCAGTGGGGGTGTTTTGGTTGGCTAGCTCCCAGCACTAAAAGGGGAAGGGTCGATGGCAAATCAGGAGCCTGAGACTGACAGTCCCCAGGTACAATGGGGGACAATGCTCCAGATCAGCCTGATTGACAGGGCGGGCAGGCTAATCAGGGAGTCAGGAGGCCAGAGGGGGTCCCGTCCTCCGTGTGAACTGGAATGGCCTGAGTCAGACAGAGTGGGGCCGAGCTAAGGAGAGAGCAGGAGCCTGAGCTAAGCTGCTGGAAGCAGAGCGGCAGCCCCAAAGCCAGAGCACAGCCCAGAGAGAGCAGAGCTGCCCTGGGAGCAGAGCTGTAGCAACCAGAGCCAGAGGGGCCAGACAAGCAGCCAGGGAGCAGGTCAGAGCTGGGAGCAGAGTCACAGAAGCAGCCTGCAGAGCAGAGCTGCAGCAACCAGAGCCAGAGAGGCCAGAGAAGCAGCCCAGGGAGCTGAAGGCAGAGCAGCAGCAGCAGCCGTGCTGAGGCAGAGTGGACCTGGAGCAGAGGCTGGAGCAGTCCGGAGCTGGGTCTGGGGCAGTCCGGAGCCGTGTGCAGTCCGAGTGCGGTGAGCAGCTGGGGAGAGTGAGGGGGACCCTGGGCAGTGGGCCCAGCACAAGGAGACGCCTCAGCCAAGAGGCCTTGCAAGCCAGACTTGCAGGGGGATCATAACCCCGACCGGGCGGGGGCGACGCTGGAAAAAGGGTCCTGCCACCTAGAGCCTGAGAGCGTGTGGCCACCACCGGAGCAAGTGTCCAACCCACAGCGTCCCTGCAGCACAGACAGGGCCTGAGAAGCAGGCCTGGGACCTACAAGGAACAGACTGAACTGCCCTGACATTCCAGAGACACTGTTTGTGATGTTCCCTGCCACAGAGCAGGATGATGTGTTTTCCTTTAACCTTTCCCATTTTTCCTTATTCTTTTTTAAAATTAATTGTTAATTAAACAACTTGTATTTGCTTTAAATTGTATGAAATGATCAGTGGGTCAGGGAGGTGCCCAGTGCAGAGAGAGTACCCCGGAGTGGGGACACCCTAGCCCCTGTCCTGGGTGACCACCGCAGGGTTGGGGATCGAGCCCCCCAGGAATCCTGGGCCCAGCCTTGTCGGGGTTTATGAGGACTCTGCCAGACAGGAGAGTGGAAGGGGAGTCCTCAAGGGCAGGGAGGCCTCTGGGTAAAGGAAGTGGGAGCGAGGACTCGGATCCTTTCGCTAGCCCACTTCACCGGGGTAGTGCAGAAACCAGGAAAGTTCCCCACAATAGTGGGACCATTCCCCCGCTTACACTGGTACAGCGCACCGGCTCTTGCCGGTACACCGTACCGGGGCTTGGGCCCGGGGCCCGATTCAGGGGAATTGGTTGAATTGGCCTAAAGCCGGCCCTGGTGGGGGTATGGCCACAGCGCCGCAGGGAGGGGAACCCTGAGGTGTGGGGGCTGGGTGGGTACTGGGAGTTCCTCCTGAAGGGAGGGGGGTTGGCCAAGGTCACTCAGCCCCGGAGTGTGGGAGGGGGACTGGCTGAGGGCACTCAGAGCCCCAGGAAGTGGGGGGGGGGCTGAGGGGAGGGACTGGCCAGGGGCACTCAGAGCTCGGGGGAGGGGCTGTCCGGGGGTGGGGGGGGGCACTCACAGCCCCAGGAGATGGGTGAGGGAGGGGCGCACAGGATTTCAGGAATTCCCTGGCAGTGAAGAGCTGCTGGCGGCAGGGAGGAGCCAGCCGTGACAATCCCCACTTGGGATCCCTGACTGGGCTAGTGGCTATGGGGGCCCGTGGCCAAGCTGCAGTGGAAGGTGACCTGAAGGAAATGCCTCGGCCTCCAGCTAGGAAGGGCCTGGGCCAGCAATGACCCACCGCGCAGTGTCCCAGCTCCCTGCCCCACACCTGCGGGGCACGGCCCCTCCTCTGTAGGGAGGTTGGCATGTACCTTAGTGCTGCTTCCTCCATCCCCAAAGGCCTCTCCCAGCCAGTCTCTGGCAACCCCTGCCGTTCAATACGCACATTACCCTGCTGTGACATACCGGGGGGGGAACCCCTCGGGGATAGGGGGGCTGTCACACAGCTGGGCAATTTAACCCGGCTGGGCAGGAGTGACTGTCTCCCTGGAGCTGGGGTCTCAGCCCAGGTGTCTCTCTGCCCTTCCCCCCAGTAGCGCCCCACATTGAGTTCCAGCCCCACATTCACACCCACAAGTGCTGGTGGGTTCCAATCCCAGCTGAACACGCCCACCCGGCCCTAGTGCGGAGCAGAAGGGCCCAGAGCTGCCCCACAGACCCTCTGGCTCTCCGAGCCAGCTCTTACCCATCACTGCAGCACGTCTGGCCCATGCTGAACGCTGCTGCTCTGTGCAGAGAGGCTGGCACTTCTCGCTCCTGCCGTACGAGGGGCAGGTGCTGCTACCGACTGCTCCCCCTAACCCCCGCCCTGCTGCGCTCTGGGGATGCTGCCCTGCTGTGGAGCTCTCAGGTGTCTTGAACTGGAATTTGTTTGGAGAGAAACTGCTAAGGAGCCTTATCAACCCCGAGCAGAGAGTACCTGGGAGCCTGCCTGAGTCGGGCGGGTCTGGTACAGCCTCCCCCCAGATAAGGCTCTTCCCTGGACCTGCCACTCATTGGAATCTGGAACGATTCCCTCCGAGGTAACACCCGGGGCAGCCAGGGCAGGGCAGGGTACGGCCTGCTCCCCTGGAGCGTTAGGGCTTTCAGGAGTCAGAGGTGCCAGCAGAGCAGGTTGTACGTTAAAGCAGCGAAGGCAGTTGGGGGGCAGAGGAATTGGGTGCTTTGCCATTGCACTTGATCAGCTCAATTTGAAAATTCTTTCAAAGGAAATCCAGATGTATACATCTGACTGGGGTACATGTACACACATACACACGCACACTCACATGTGCACACACTCATGTGCACATACACGTACACACATACATACGCACATGTACACATACACATATATACAGACGTACACATACACGCACACACGCTGTCCCTGGAGCGCCCCAGGATGCAACTGACGGGGTGGCTGGCTATTATGGAGGCAGAAGGGGGTTGGGAGAAAATAATCAAGAAGAACTTTTGCTGAAAATGCAAACCTAAGCTGGAAATCTGTGCAGGGCTGGGTCAGCGAAAATGATCTTTTGAGCTGTTCTTATTAACCGTGGTCCTGTACTTCCTGGTTTGCGTCGGACCCAGGCAGGAGACTGGGCTGCTCTGAGCTGTAGAAGCCATTGGAATGAGCCAGGTCGGAATGAGCCAGGCCCTCAGAGCCTTCTGCCACCAATCGCCCCAGCAGTCACTGATCCAAACCAAAGCACGTCCTTCCAGTCAGGCAGTTTCATATGCACACGTCAAACCCTTGGTTTGCCACTCAGACACCACGGTGATGGGCACAGTAAGGCCCGAGAGACGCTAAACAGGCAGACAGACAAGGAAATAGTGGCCCTGCCTACAGGTGTGTGTGTGGTGCAAACGGATGAACACCAGTTGCTGGCTGAAGGCACAACCTTAATTCCTGCATCTCCTGTCTGTCAGCTATCGTTCGCTTGGCAGCCTGAGCTCCGATTTCTAACGCAGCGTTTTGCTCTGGCCTATTGTGGTTCTCATGTCCGGGGGCGCCTTGGCCCCTGGTATCAGGAGCGGGGTGCTAAGGAGGCTGCTTTTCAAAGGTCCTTAAGTAGGGTTGTCAACTTTCTACTTGCACAAAACCAAACGCCCTTGACCCAACCCCTTTCATGCCCTTCCCCAAGGCCCCACCCCCACTCACTCCAGCCCAGCCCACCTCTCTCAGTCGTTCGCTCTCACACCCTCACTCACTTTCACTGGGCTGGAGCTGGGGGTTGGAGTGCAGGGAGGGGTGAGGGCTCCGGTGGGGATGCGAGCTCTGGGATTGGGCTGGAGATTAGGGGGTTGGGGTGCCAGAGGGGGATCCGGGCTGGGACAGAGGGTTGGGGTGCGGACTCTGGGAGGGAGTTTGGGTGCGGGAGGGGGCTCAGGGCTGGGGTAGGGGATTGGGGTGGGGGTGTGGGGTCTGGGAGGGATTAGAGTACAGGAGGGGGTTCCGACCTGGGGCAGGGGGTTGGGGTGCCGGGTGTGAGGTCTGGGAGGGAATTTGGGTGTGGGAGGGGGTTCCGACCTGGGGCAGGGTTTCTGGGTGCAAGCTCCGGCCAGGCGGCGCTTACCTCAGCCAGCTCCTGGTCAATGGCACACCGGTGCTAATGCAGGCGCCTGACCCCTGGTCTCCCTCCGCTGGCAGGCTCTGAGCAAGGCCTGCCCAGAGAACATGGATGACGAGCTCTCGATCCTGCTGACAGCACCCCCCAGCACAGACAAACTCCAGCACATCTTGGAGGTGAGCAGAATGGGGAGGGGCCGCAGGGGTTTTACCTTAGCCCTTGGGACTCCTAGAAAGAAGAGACTGGAAAATCCATGTTTCTATTGGATCTTTCCGAGTATGCATTGGTGATATAAACTCACTGGGTGACTTTGGGGTAACTCACTTCCCCCTTACGGCATCAGTCTTCTCCACTATCAAATCTACACTGGGGAAGAAGGACAGAAGCCCCGACAATCACCTTCACCTTTGGTTGTCTGGTCCTGGGAGCCGAAACCAACTGGACTATCTGCCCTAACTCCTAAACTGCCCTATCTTTCCCTCCTAGGGCCTTGTCCTTAGTGCTCAGCCTGGCCCCTTCCCAGCTTGTCCCTCACCTTTCAAGGACGCTCCAAGCCCCTCCCATGCCTGCTTCCCTTGGGGTCTCTCTCCTGGCTAAGTACAGGCTGCCCTTCAATCTCTCAGCAAGCCTGGGTCCTAGTCACAGGCTGCGTCTTGTCACGTGACCCCCACACTTATTCCCTTCACCCTAGGGACCTGCATCACCTGGGCCAGGTGCAGTTGAACTCCAACCCCTTTCCTGGCCATCTCACCCTGGGACAGGTTGAAACTGGTAACCTGTGGGTAACAGTAACTGGTTGCTCCCAAAGGTGCTGAAGACACAATGGAAGAGGAAATCCTTTGGCCTGGATTGAAATTATTCCGACTGAAAGTGAATGAGAGAAAATAGGTCCAGAGTTCTCTTCCTAGCAGCAGAAAATGGAGCGATTGATAGAGGTTCAGGTCAGAAAGGACCATTATGTGCATCTAGTCGCCCCTCCTGTATAACTCAGGGCTAGAATGTGACCAAGTGGTTCCTTCAGCCAACCATAGCATGGGACTGAGCCAGAGCACGTCTTTTGGAACGACATCCACATGCAGGAGAGCCAGCTGGCTACCAGAAAATCTCTCTTCTGCAGTGATGTGGGGTTAAGGGACACGGGGGAAAAGACATGGAGGCTGTGACTAAACTTAGAGCAGCAAGGCCAGGAAAACCAGGGTTAGGTCCCAGATCTGCTGTTTTCTATTCCTGGCTTTGGGACCATGAGCGAGTCTCTGCACCGCTGGGTGCCTTGGTTTCCCCAGCTATCAAATGGAGCTAATCAAGGTTTTGTTTGTTCTCCCCATTTTACAGGGTGGGAAACCGAGACACAGTTGGGACCTGTCTACACTACAGGTCTGTCGTGCGTTTGTAATCTGCTGACCCCCACATGTTGTTCAGAGCCTATGGACAACACAGCTCCTAAAGGTACCTTTGTTCTGTGCTTATCCCCTATGTACCAGCAGGGCTGGACAGAATTTCTCACTGTGATGTGGGGAGCAGGTCCTGGGTACTAAGGGTCTGAAGAAGCTCTCAAGGACTAATTTTTTAAAATAATTGTTATCAATGAATTGGGAGAAAACATAGAATCACTGCGGATAAGATTGGGGGGTGACAAAATACAGGCAGAGTGGTAATTCCTGATGGGGAGAGGGCAGTGATACAGAGCGATCTGGCTCATTCGGCCAGCTGGACCCATTCAAAGAAAACAAGTTTGAGCAGAGCCCAATGCAAGGGCCAATATGTGGCAACAAGGCACGCCGGCCACACCTCCAGAATGGGGACGTGGATCCAGGAAAGCAGTGACTCTGAAAAGGATTTAGGGGCCAGAGTGGAGAAGCCACTCAACATGAGCTCCCAGTGTGATGCTGTGGTGAACAGGGCTAAAGCCATCATTAGACGTAGGAGCAGAGCCGTGAGTAGGATAGGGAGGTGACACAGCAGCAGTGAGACTGCTATTGGAATACTGCCTCCAGTCTTGGTGTCCTCCTTTGAAAAAGATGGTCCTAGAAATTGGAGCTGGGGCAGCAAAGAGCCATCAAATGTTCTGAAGGCTGGAGAAAAATGCCTTCTAGTGAGCTATTGAAAGAGCTTAACCTGTTTAGCTTATCAAAAGAAGATTGAAGGGGACTTCATTGAAGTGTTGAAGTGCCTTAATGGAGAGAAAATACTGGGTATTAAAGGGCTCTCTAGTCTAGCAGAGAAAGGCAGAACAAGACCCAATGGCTGGAAGGTGAAAAGAGACAAATTCCTATGACAAATAAGGCACAAATATTCAACAGCGAGGATGATTGACCACAGGAAGAAGCTACCAAGGAAAGTGGTGGATTCTCCAACTCTTGATGTCATTAATAAAGACTAGATGCCTTTCCGGAATGTGTTTGCCCCAAAAGTAGCTATTGTGGTAGACAGGAGGCCTGTGATATGCAAGGGGTCAGATTAGACGCTCTAACTGTCTCTTCCGGCCATAAAGTCTACTCATTTCTGAGAAACCGAGTGTAGCATTGGGAGCAGCCTCTGATGTTTTACTGTCTAGCCGGCTTGCTTCCTAGAATGAACACTCATTGAGCGGGGTGATCCACAGGGAGTAGCTCAAACCTCCAAAGTGTCTGGCCTGCGGCAGGACATTAGCACTGCAGGGGAGGGGTGTGTGTGGGAGTGACATCACAAAGACCTTTTGCAGGACTTCAGCCTATTGGTCAAAGGTGCTGGGGAGGTGGTGACCTCACAGAGAGATGCTGACATCAGCCAGGCAGGACAGGGGCGCAGGGCCAGGGAAACCTCAGAGTCCCCTGTAGCTTTCTTTCAGCAAGTCTCCTTCTCGAGGTCTCTCTTTGAGGACTGAGAGAGTATTAGGGGTCACGTACATGAGCGCCAGGAGGAACCTCTTTTGAGTTTTCTCCTTTCTTTTTCCTGATTTTACTAGAAAACAGACGTCCCTGTTTAGAAGGTAAGAGCCTCCGAGAGGTTTGGAACCTGTTCAGTCTGATGCATCTGGCGCCAGCTGAATTTTAGGCATGGAAAACACTAGCTTAAGGTGGCCGAATTTTATTCCCCACCTGGGATTTTGTCCCTTAGAATCACTGGGGACATTAGGGTTTGTCCTTTTTCTTTTACCTTTTCCTCCATCCCTCCCTCCTTTCTCTTCATCTCTTACTTCTTTTGTCCTTTCCCCGTTCCCCTCCCACCACCAGGAGGGGGGTGTGTGTGTCGTGGGGGGTGCTCTACAACTCCCATTGTGGGAGGTCCACTGAAAAATGTGGCGTTGAAATAGTGCTCAGACAGTGATCCCCAGCGGTGACCTGGGCCATCCTTTGGGCCCTCTGGTGAGAACCTTCATCCTCCCGCCCCTCGGTCGCTACCCTGATTGGCTGAGCAGGGGGTTATTGACAGGGAGGAGACTCAGGTCCCTGTTGTTTTCTTTTAAGACCAAGTAAATAGTCATAACCAGTCATATGTTCGACAAATTTTGCTGCTTCTCTGCAGTTCATTATTTTCTCTACCATTCCAGTTCTCCTAAAATACTTGCTGAATAATTACTATGAACTCTTGCTGGTCTGGAACTCACTTGAAAACACTTTATTCAGGTCATTCAATGTCTGAAATTCAAGATCCGATGGTTAGTTTGAAAATCAGGGCTCTTGGGTCCTATTCCCAACTCTGCCACGGACTGGCTGGGTGACCTAAGACAAGTCAATTCTCCTTTCTCAGCCTTAGCTTCTCCCTCTTTCAAGTAGGGATAACAATCCGCTCCTACCTACCTCCCGACAGGTGGAGGATGGGGATCTATTGGAGAGTGTCACTAGGAGCAGTGCATAAGATGAGGTGTCCTATCACGTTTACTCAGATCAGATTAGGACATAATAGAATGGCTGAAATAGTCTATTTTATTTGTATTTTATTATGTTGCAATTGTTAAGAGCAGCAACTACTTAGCTCAGACTGAAACATCTTATCTAATTTTTGAGATCTAAGTGTCTCCTCTTTGTGTGCGACGAGACAAACACGTACTCCTGTTCTTTTTGTGACACAGAAGATGCTTTTGTTTTGCAACAAAATATTTTTGCAAAGAATTTTCATGCCACTTGATATGATTTCAAGAAACAAACTGGTTTAGTTTGAATGGGATTTTCGGACAGAAACGGTTTCAATGAAATTTCCCCACCATCTCGATTTCTGGGCTCTATCCCTGTCTTTGGGGGGTTTGCTGTCTGTTAGAACAGGAGTCTGATTTGGATAGGGATAGAGACCTCTTTAATGTTTTTAATGAAGTAAATACTAATGGGAATTGTGTGATCATGGGAGACTTTAACTTCCCAGATATAGACTGGAGGACAAGTGCTAGTAATATAATAGGGCTCAGATTTTCCTAGATGTGATAGCTGATGGATTCCTTCACCAAGGAGTTGTAGTTGAAGAACCAACAAGAGGGGATGCCATTTTAGATTTGGTGTGGGTAGTGAGGATCTCTTAGAAGAAATGGTTGTAGGGAACAGCCTTGGTTTGAGCGATCATGAGCTAATTCAGTTTAAACTAAATGGAAGGGTAAACAAAAATAGATCTGTGACTAGGGTTTTTGATTTCAAAAGGGCTAACTTTAAAAAATTAAGGAAATTAGATAGGGAAGTGGATTGGACTGAAGAACTTGTGGATCTAAAGGTGGAGAAGGCCTGGAATTACTTCAAGTCAAAGTTGCAGAAACTATCAGAAGCCTGCATCCCAAGAAAGGGGGGGAAATTCATAGGCAGGAGTTGTAGACCAAGTTGGATGAGCAAGCATCTCAGAGAGATGATTAAGAAAAAGCAGAAAGCCTACAAGGTGTGGAAGATGGGAGTGATCAACAAGGAAAGCTACCTTACTGAGGTCAGAAAATGTAGGGACAAAGTGAGAAAGGCCGAAAGCCATGTAGAGTTGGACCTTGCAAAGGGAATTCAAACCAATAGTAAAAGGTGTAAAAGGTTCTATAGCCATATAAATAAGAAGAAAACAAAGAAAGAAGTGGGACCGCTAAACACTGAGGATGGAGTGGAGGTTAAGGATAATCTAGGCATGGCCCAATATCTAAACAAATACTTTGCCTCAGTCTTTAAGAGGCTAATGAGGAGCTTAGAGATAATGGTAGGATGACAAATGGGAATGAGGATATGGAGGTAGATATTACCACATCTGAGTTAGAAGCCAAACTCGAACAGTTTAATGGGACTAAATCGGGGGTCCCAGATAATCTTCATCCAAGAATATTAAAGGAACTGGCATATGAAATTGCAAGCCCATTAGCAAAAAATGTTAATGAATCAGTAAACTCAGGGGTTGTTCCGTATGACTGGAGAATTGCTAACATAGTTCCTAGCTTTAAGAAAGGGGAAAAAAGTGATCCGGGTAACTACAGGCCTGTTAGTTTGACATCTGTAGTATGCAAGGTCTCAGAAAATGTTTTGAAGGAGAAAGTAGTTAAGGACATTGAGGTCAATGGTAATTGGGACAAAATACAACATGGCTTTACAAAAGGTAGAGCGTGCCAAACCAACCTGATCTCCTTCTTTGAGAAGGTCACAGATTTTTTAGACAAAGGAAACGCAGTGGATCTAATTTACCTCGATTTCAGTAAGGCATTTGATACAGTTCCACATGGGGAATTATTAGCTAAATTGGAAAAGATGAGGATCAATATGAAAATTGAAAGGTGGATAAAGAATTGGTTAAAGGGGAGACTACAACGGGTCGTACTGAAAGGTGAACTGTCAGGCTGGAGGGAGGTTACTAGTGGAGTTCTTATATTATGGGAACAAGTAAATAACTTTTCCTTATTCACTTTCTTCACATCACTCATGATTTCATATACCTCTATCATATCCCCCCATAGTCTTCTCTTTTCCAAGCTGAAAAGTCCTAGCCTCTTTAATCTTACCTCATATGGGACCCCTTCCAAACCTCTAATCATTTTAATTACCCTTCTCTGAACCTTTTCTAATGCCAGTATATCTTTTTTGAGATGAGGAGATCACATCTGTACACAGTATGCAAGATGTGGGTGTACCATGGATTTATATAAGGGCAATAAGATATTCTCCGTCTTATTCTCTATCCCCTTTTTAATGATTCCTAACATCCTGTTTGCTTTTTTGACTGCCACTGCACACTGCGTGGAAGTCTTCAGAGAACTATCCACGATGACTCCAAGATCTTTTTCCTGATTCATTGTAGCTAAATTAGCCCCCATCATATTGTATGTATAGTTGGGGTTATTTTTCCCAATGTGCATTACTTTACGTTGTCCACATTAAATTTCATTTGCCATTTTGTTGCCCAATCACTTAGTTTTGGGAGATCTTTTTGAAGTTCTTCACAGTCTGCTTTGGTCTTAACTATCTTGAGCACTTTAGTATCATCTGCAAACTTTGCCACCTCACTTTTTACCCCTTTCTCCAGATCATTTATGAATAAGTTGAATAGCATTGGTCCTAGGACTGACCCTTGGGGAACACCACTAGTTACCCCTCTCCATTCTGAAAATTTACCATTTATTCCTACCCTTAGTTCCCTGTCTTTTAACCAGTTCTCAATCCATGAAAGGATCTTCCCTCTTATCCCATGACAACTTAATTTACATAAGACCCTTTGGTGAGGGACCTTGTCAAAGGCTTTCTGGAAATCTAAGTACACTATGTCCACTGGATCCCCCTTGTCCACATGTTTGTTGACCCCTTCAAAGAACTCGAATAGATTAGTAAGACATGATTTCCCTTTACCTAAACTATGTTGACTTTTGCCCAACAATTTATGTTCTGCTATGTGTCTGACAATTTTATTCTTTACAAGTGTTTCAACTAATTTGCCCGTTACTGACATTAGACTTACTGGTCTGTAATTGCCGGGATCACCAATAGTGCCCTTTTTAAATATTGGCGTTACATTAGCTATCTTCCAGTCATGGATACAGAAGCTGATTTAAAGGACAGGTTACAAACCATAATTAGTAGTTCCGCAATTTCACATCTGAGTTCTTTCAGAACTCTTGGGTGAATGCCATCTGGTCCCAGTGACTTATCAGTTAATTCCAAAACCTCCTCTAGTAACACCGCAATCTGTGACAATTCGTGAGATTTGTCAGCTACAAATGCTGGCTGAGGTTTGGGAATGGCTGGAAGGTGAAAAGAGACAAATTCCTATGACAAACAAGGCACAAATATTCAACAGCGAGGATGACTGACCACAGGAAGAAGCTACCAAGGAAAGTGGTGGATTCTCCGTCTCTTGATGTCATTTAATAAAGACTAGATGCCTTTCTGGAATGTGTTTACCCCAAAAGTAGCTATTGTGGTAGACAGGAGGCCTGTGATATGCAGGGGGTCAGATTAGATGCTCTAACTGTCTCTTCTGGCCATAAAGTCTACTCATTTCTGAGAAACCGAGTGTAGTATTGGGAGCAGCATCTGATGTTTTACTGTCTAGCCAGCTTGCTTCCTAGAATGAACACTCATTGAGTGAGGTGATCCACAGAGAGTAGCTCAAACCTCCAAAGTGTCTGGCCTGCGGCAGGACATTAGCACTGCAGGGGAGGGGTGTGTGTGGGAGTGACATCACAAAGACCTTTTCCAGGACTTCAGCCTATTGGTCAAAGGTGCTGGGGAGGTGGTGACCTCACAGAGAGATGCTGACATCAGCCAGGCAGGACAGGGGCGCAGGGCCAGGGAAACCTCAGAGTCCCCTGTAGCTTTCTTTCAGCAAGTCTCCTTCTCGAGGTCTCTCTTTGAGGACTGAGAGAGTATTAGGGGTCACGTACATGAGCGCCAGGAGGAACCTCTTTTGAGTTTTCTCCTTTCTTTTTCCTGATTTTACTAGAAAACAGACGTCCCTGTTTAGAAGGTAAGAGCCTCCGAGAGGTTTGGAACCTGTTCAGTCTGATGCATCTGGCACCAGCTGAATTCTAGGCATGGAAAACACTAGCTTAAGGTGGCCGAATTTTATTCCCCACCTGGGATTTTGTCCCTTAGAATCACTGGGGACATTAGGGTTTGTCCTTTTTGTTTTACCTTTTCCTCCATCCCTCCCTCCTTTCTCTTCATCTCTTACTTCTTTTGTCCTTACCTCTGTTCCCCTCCCACCACCAGGAGGACTCTGTGTGTGTGTCGTGGGGAGTGCTCTGCAATGGGAACAGGGACAATTCTCCAACTTTGGGCAGTCGAGAGCCTGGGTGAGATAAGGGGCGTTAAAGCCCTTTGTAAAGGAGAGAGGGGAGTTTCATGGTGTTGAGCACCAAAGAATTCTAAACTTTGCTAAAACATCTAGTCTGCAGAAACCAGAAATGGTTGGGGCCACATTGTAACCATTGTCTTTTTTAAAGCCCATTGAGGGATGTGAGTCCCACTCTTTTAGGTATCTGGGGTGCTGGGAGAAGAGAAGAGGTGCCTGTCTCCATTTTATGGCCTCAACAAACTAAGTGCTGTGCCCCAGTTCTCGTCAGAGATCCCTGAAAAAGAACGTCTTCCCATCCATTAACATACCTGGAAAGATACTGGAACTCCTTATTAAACAATCAGTTTGTCAGCACCTACAGGACAATTTGGTTCTTAGGACTAGTGAGCATGGACTTGTCAAGAACAAATCATTCCAAACCAATCCTAGCTCCTTCTTTGGCAGGGTTACGGGCCTAGTGGAGGTGGGTAAACAGTAGATGTGATCCATCTTGGTGTTAATAAGGACATTCTCACAAGCAAACTAGGGAGATGTGGTCTAGATGCAATTAGTATAATATGTGTGCCCAGATGGTTGAAAGCCCGTACTCCAACAGCCCAGAACCAAACACTCCTCCTCCTGGGCAGTGCGCTCTGACCTCTAATGGTCAGATGCTGCTTAGCACTGTCAGAGCAGCTTTTGCTGGGGGGTTCTCCCAGCACTTTCCAATAGTGGGAAAGTATGAAATCCCCATTTGACTGCTGGGGATAGAGCCTAGAGCGGGGAGCAACTTACCCAAAGTCCCACAGGTCAATAGGAAACCAGCAATGGAACCCAGGAGTCCTGACTCCCAGTTCCCTGCTCCAGTCACTCCAGCGGAGCACACTCCCTCTCAAAGCAGGGGGACCGGACATGAAGGCCTGGTTGTAATTGCCAGCTATGGGAGGGAGTGTGCAGCAGTGGTTAGTGAAGGGGCCTGGAAATAAGGACTGTTGGGTCCCATCCCTGGCTCTGACACTTGGTGTGACCCTGAGCCAGTAGCTTCCCCACCCCAGGCCTGTTTCCCATCAGTAGGGTTGGGGTAGCAGCCCCTACAGACCAGGGGGGTTGGGAGGCTCCAGGAAGGTGTGTAAAGTGCCGGGATGTCAGGATACCGGAGCTGCTGTCACCCCTGCATTAGGCCAGTGTTCTGCACCCCCTGCTGCTGGCCGAGTTTCTCTGTCCCTTGGCAATAAGACAGACTCTTGTTTTCACAGCCAGTCGATCGCCCAGTGCTATCCCCCTGCCTGCTGGCTGGGCAGGGTAACTCCTCAGGTCACCACCACCCTCTCCAGCCTGCCTTGGCTTTCGGGAGTGAGGAGGAGGGCGAGGGACGATACTGAACATTCTCCATCCATCACTGAGACGGGGGAGTGTGGGGCCCGATCTCCCCTGAGTCGCGGAGGTGGGAAGGGGACACATTGCCCCAGCGTGCCCCTGTCCTTCCCCCGAGTGGCAGCAGGCGTCACCCTGTCCCCTTCTCTCCCTGGTGCAGGGACCGCCAGGGACTCAGGGGACGAGGAGGAGGAATGGGTGGACGTGGCCACAGAGAAGGCTGCTCTCAATAACAGCCGAGAGCAGCTCCAAGACGGAGAAAAGGTACGAACGTTCCCCAGCTGTGCTGGAACCGAGACTGTCCTGCCCCTTCCCAGCACCTGACCCCCTGCAGAGGGTCTTGTCCCTGATGATCCACCAGCCCTAATGGGGACCTTTCTCCTCCATGATCTGGGACCCCAGAGGTGGGGGTGTCTGTCACACACCAGCCGGGTCTCCTCCCCCAACAGGCACTGTCCCAGTTCCTGACCCTGTTTGTGGTGGAGTGGTGGGTGATTTGGACAATGGGCGGTTCCCCACTATCCCCCATTCAGGCCTGAGTCCTGCAGCTGCTGTGTGGGGGCAGGGAGGTCCCTGGCTAACTGGCTCTCTCTCCCCTAACCCCACTCCTGGTGGGTGCAGGAGGAGGCCCAGCAGCTCGTGTTCCTGCACGCCATCCACCCCGCGTCTCGCTGCACAGCAGAGAGGGCAGGACACACTGGAGCCGCACTGCTGCAAGGCGGCTGTGGCGGAGAGGATTGTGGTGAGCGAGACACGGCGCCCAGAGGGAAGACAGAGACATGGGAGGGGCAGGGGTCTCCCCAGGCCAATGGATGGGGGATGGCTGGTGCTGGAGGGGCAGCTGAGGGCAGGGATTGCTGGGGCTGAAGACTGGGGAGAAGAGACGGGAGAAATTCGGAGAGTGGTCACTATTGGGCAGGAATCGGAGGAGCGGGGGGTAGGTGGGGGGATCCTGCTGGCTGTGTGGGGCCCTGGCTGTGTAATCTCCTCACTGGGAAGTGTCAGTGAGGCCCGAATCTCACACGCTCCTTTGTCTCCTTTGGGTCTCACAGGAGCTCATTGAGGAGCTGCCTGATAACTCTCCACCCGGCGCCGTCCTCGCCAACTCCCTGATTGCTGTGGGCAACCTCAGGTACCGAGACCCTCCGGTCCGGTTCCCCTAACCCCAGTGCTGCTCAGGCCCAGGGCTGGGAGTCACTGCCCCTCCCACTCCCAGGTCACCGCCCAAGGGTGGCTCCTCTGGCAGAGGTGCGGGGAAGGTTCACTCTCTCCTGGCTGGGCTGTTCTTTTCACTCCAGTAACATTGCAACGGCTTTGGGGAGAGGCTCACACCCAGGATCAGATACAGGAGGGGCAGCAGGGTGCAGGGAACAGGGGCTATTCCTGCCC